>NC_137071.1:87113902-89723573 GCF_951640355.1 Cnephaeus nilssonii
AGACTGCGCTGAGCCCCAGTTCTGACTGCACTGAAACCCAGTTCTGGGCGAGAATCTGGGAATCCAGATTCATTGGGGAAGAGACTAGACTGTTTGGCAGAGGGCGAAAGTCCAGGGCGCTTTTCTCTCAGAGGTGTTTGCAGGGAGTACAGAGGGACACTGAGACCCAGGAACCTCATAGGGCGGGGCTGACGGGAAGCCAAGGCTGTAGGCTCCATCCTGAAACTCCGCCCCATCTAAGCTGAGCACAGAGGTTTTTACAATTTTGCAAGTCTAGTTGAATAAGGCTGTCTCCCAGTGTAGACACAGCTGATCCTCACAGCCAATTGGACTGGAGGTCAAATCCTCCCAGTGTACCAACAGCAATCAAGGCTTAACAACACCAAGACTTTGCACTCAGCCCACAAAGGGGGGTACCAAGAGCGACCACCTAGGGAGATTGGGGAAGCTGAGCTATCGGCCCCTATAGGTCACTGACCACACAAAGCCACTCCATCAACATAGGGAGGCAGCCAAAAGGTGGAGACACCGAAGCAGGTCACAAATAGAAGGGATGAAGGAAAGTAAACTAATGGACGACACAGTGTTCAGAACCACATTTATAAGGTTACTTAAGAATCTTCTGGAGGACCAAGATGGCGGCATAGGGCAGACTCCTGATTGTTGCCTACCACAACAATTTTGAAACTACAACTGGAAAACAGAGCAGACACCATCCAGAACCACCAGAGGGCTGGCTGAGCAGATGCTCTACAACTAGAATAAAAGAGAAGGGGACACGAAATGATGCTGATGCCGATGAGCCAAAGATCACACTTTAAGAACTAGGGCTCTGGCAACACAATGGCTGCCTGGAACGTGCTCGGCGTGGTTCCCCCACCAGTCTCCGGCTGAGGGGACGGCTCCGCTCGCTGCCGAGCATGGACAGACGAGCCCCTGGGGGTCATGGGGTGGGAGACTCCACGCTTGCTGACCTCCAAGTCATTCGAGAATCTCTTCGACCCGGAAGCGGCCAGGTGCGCACGCCCAGCGACCGGCCGCCGCTGCAGACCAGAGCGCTGTCGCAGCGACCTCGGACCAGCCCGCTGCCGCACACCGGGCGCACCGGAGCCTCGCCAAGCCCGCCGCCCAGCGAGTTCCGCGGCAGCCACCCCGGAACTTTGAGAAAATGGCTGGAGGAATTGCTGAGAAGGAATTGACCGATGGGAGTTGGGATCGGGAAGATGAGGCCCCGCTGGGTCCCGGATCCAGGTGCGCTCGCCCGGCGACTGGTCGCCACTGCAGACCCGAGCGCCGTCGCAGCGACCTCGGACCAGCCCGCTGCCACGCACTGGGCACATTGGAGCTTCGCTGAGCCCGCCGCCCAGCGAGTTCCGCGGCAGCCGCCCCGGAGCTTTGAGAAAATGGCCGAGGAATTGCTGAGAGGGAATTGACTGACAAGAATTGGGATCAAGAAGATGAAGCCTTGCTGGATCCCAGGTCCGGGTGAGGCTGGGTCCCGGGTCCGGGCGAGGCTGCGTGCCCCTGGGTCCAGGTGAGGCTGGGTCCCAGGTCCGGGTGAGGCCGTGCCCCTGGGTCCGGGTGAGGCTGGATCTGGGTCCGGGTGAGGCCGCACTCCTGGGTCCAGGATAGGCCGTGCACCCCCGGGTCCGGGTGAGACTGCGCTCCCCGGGTCCAGGTGAAGCTGGATCCTGGGTCCAGGTGAGGCCATGCACCCCTGGGTCCGGATGAGGCTGGATCCCGGGCACGGGTGAGGCTGTGTGCCCCTGGGTCTGGGATAGGCCACGCAACCCTGCGTCCGGGTGAGGCTGGATCCCAGGCCTGGGTGAGTCCGCACGCCCCCGGGTCCAGGTGAGGCTGCGTGCCCCTGGGTCCGGGGGAGGCCGCATGCCCCTGGGTCAGGGTGAGGCTGGAGCCCGGGTCCGGGTGAGGCCGTGCGCACCTGGGTCCGGGTGAGGCCACTCGCCCCTGGGTCAGGGTGAGGCCACGCGCCCCGGGGCCCAGGTGATGCTGGGTCCCAGGTCCAGGTGAGGCTGTGCGCCCCTGAGTCTGGTTGAAGTCGCGCCCCTGGGTCCGGGCGAGACCAAACCAGAGGGAGTCGGACCTGCATTACCACCATTTGTCCACCATCCAGAGCTGAAAAGTCAGTGCCAACATGTACACATAAGGAACTGGTGGACATTGAAATTGGGTCTCAAAAGAACTGTTGGTCCAGAAAGAAACTCACTACAGACTGATTCATTTTCCTGTCAGCATAACTATTATTATTATTTTTTTAATATATTTTATTGATTTTTTACAGCGAGGAAGAGAGAGGGATAGAGAGTTAGAAACATCGATGAGAGAGAAACATCGATCAGCTGCCTCTTGCACACCCCCTACTGGGGATGTGCCCGCAACCAAGGTACATGCCCCTGACCGGAATCAAACCTGGGACCCTTGAGTCCGCAGGCCGACGCTCTATCCACTGAGCCAAACCGGTTTTGGCAGCATAACTATTATTGCTCATCTCACATTCGGTTCTTATATTTCTAGTAACACATGATCTCAGTCATCTAGGGGAAATGATGAACAACATAGACTAATGAACAAGAACAGACCCAGAAACAAGGAGGCATCGATCGGACTGTCGGGCCTCAGAGGGAGGGTAGGGGAAGGTGGGGGTAGGGGGGAGAGATCAACCAAAGGACTTGTGTGCATGCATACGAGCCTAACCAATGGTTAAGGACAACAGGGGGGTGGGGGCATCCGTGGGGAGGGGTGTGGGATGGGAATGGGGGGACGAGGACAAATATGTGACACCTTAATCAATAAAGAAATTTAAAAAAAAATCAACGATGAGAATCATTGATCAGCTGCCTCCTGCACACCCCCTACTGGGGAAGGAGCCTGCATGTGCCCTTGACTGGAATCGAACCTGGACCCTTAAATCCTCAGGCCTACGCTCTGTCCACTGAACCAAACCAGCTAGGGCTCCTGAAAATCTTTTGTAACTACACAGGAGATGGATGTTAATAAACGTATTGTAGTAATCATTTTGCAATATGTGTACGTGAAGTCATTATGCGGTATACCTTAAACTAAACTTATAATAGATTTATGTCAATTATATCTCAATAAAAGTAGGACATTAAAAAAAAAACACTCTGAAGCCTATATGACAACATATTAAGATTTGTCATGTCTGAGTGGTAGTTAAGCAGGAATTTATTCTCTGCTGCTTCCTATGTGTTTGAAATATTTCATAAATTCAAAACATTAAAAAAAAGAATCAATAAGACTAGGTGAGTCTCAGCATCCTGCAGTTGCCCCCCACGTGTCCCTGCCACCGCCCTCAGCACGGAGCTGCGGGGAGCAGAGCCCACCAGCTAAGCAGAGCCAGCGGGCCGCAGCAGGCTGGTGGGCGTCCTGGAGGCAGCAGTGCTGGGAATACCCGGAAGGCCTCATGTGGCCCCAGCAGCCGCTTTGGCGGACAGTGGCTCGGTGCAGGGAACAGCGTTGGTGGCCACAGCCCAGGCAGTGACAGCCAAGGCCCGTGACTACTTTCAGAGTCCCCCTGGGGCTGCAGGCGAGGGCCCAGCCGGCACAGAAGAGGAGGGCCCAATTAGGTGTTAAGAGAAGGTCTGGTCAAGTGCGAGGCAAGGAGGTAAAGAAACGCCTTGAACCTAGAGGAGTGGATCCTGGAGCAGTTAGCTCTATGGATGTTAACAAACGTATTGTAGTTAATAAACTCTATGACTGCCTGGAAGCTGAGATCCCTGAGCTGGAGAATTGATGATACAGGGCTGCTAAAATCAAGATTGACAGTTACAAGACTGGAGGCATGCAGAAGCTGAGCACACCCCAGAAGAAGTAAGGGTCCTCAACCCAGGTGAATGGTGGCTCCCACCGGACAATCCCTGCCCCCTGACCTTGTAGCAACAACAATACCAGGGGACCCAGCAGCCTGGCCTTGTGCCATGAGCAGGGCTCCCTGTGCCCCTGGTTTAGGGGCCTCTTCCCTATCCACTGTTTTCCATTTTTGGTGTTTTTATTGTGATTAAACTGGTGGGACTTTTAAAAAAAAGGACTAGGTGATTGATAGAGTGTGTGTGAAGTCAGTCAAGAAAGGAGTCAAAGATGACTCAGTTGTCTGGTGATGATGTTATTGACAGGAAAAGAGAAGCTAGGGAAGCTGGCTTTGTGGAAGATAAGGAGCTTTATTTCTGACACATTTATCTTAGGGAAACCACAGAACATCCAGCTTGAAATGTACATTAGGACGTGTGAAGCCAGAGTTGGGAGAGGAAACTAGCCTGCCAAGAGGGAGTGGCAAAACAAGAAATTGGCCCTAAGTCCCTGTCTTTCATCACATCACAGGGACCAAGGCTTAAAGAGTGTTCAATGGAGAAGAGATTCCAGAGTGAAAGGATGAGGAATAATGTGTAGTCAGGTAATGAGGAATGAGGAAACGTTATTGAATATGGTGATGACTTTCAGGTGAAAAGATGAGAGTCCAGGTAGCAGACACCTAAGAAACAAGTGAGTGTTAAAGGAAGGGGAAGCAGTAGTAGCCCATTCATTTTATTTTATTTTATTTTATTTTTAAATTTCTTTATTGATTAAGGTGTCACATATTTGTCCTCATCCCCCCATTCCCATCCCACACCCCTCCCCTTGGATGCCCCAACCCTCTGTTGAACTTAAGCATTGGTTAGGCTCATATGCATGCACACAAGACCTTTGGTTGATCTCTCCCCCCTCCCCCCACCCTCCCCTATCCTCCCTCTGAGGCCCGATAGTCCGATCGATGCCTCCTTGTTTCTGGTTCTGTTCTTGTTCATCAGTCTATGTTGTTCATCATTTCCCCTAGATGAGCGAAATCATGTGTCACTATAGATATACTTATAAGAATTGAATGTGCGACGAGCAATAATAGTTATGCTGACAGGCAAATGAATCAGTCTGTAGTGAGTTTCTTTCTGCACCAACAGTTCTTTTGAGACCCAATATCAATGTCCACCGGTTCCCTATGAGTACATGTCGGCACTGACCCCTCAGCTCTGGATGGTGGACAAATGGTGGTAATGCAGGTCCGACTCCCTCTGGTTTGGTCTCGGCTGGACCCAGGGGCACTGCTTCACCCGGATCCAGGAGCCCACGGCCTCACCTGGACCCGGGGCCAGGCTCACCCGGATCCAGGGGCCCGCGGCCTCGCCCGGACCCGGGGCCCAGGGCTCACCCGGCTCCAGGGGCCCACGGCCTCGCCCGGACCCGGGGCCCAGGGCTCACCCGGCTCCAGGGGCCCGCGTCCTCGCCCGGACCCGGGGCCCAGGGCTCACCCGGCTCCAGGGGCCCGCGGCCTCGCCCGGACCCGGGGCCCAGGGCTCACCCGGCTCCAGGGGCCCGCGGCCTCGCCCGGACCCGGGGCCCAGGGCTCACCCGGCTCCAGGGGCCCGCGGCCTCGCCCGGACCCGGGGCCCAGGGCTCACCCGGCTCCAGGGGCCCGCGGCCTCGCCCGGACCCGGGGCCCAGGGCTCACCCGGCTCCAGGGGCCCGCGGCCTCGCCCGGACCCGGTAGCCCATTCATTTTAGAAGATGGACCATGAAAAGGAGGGGAAGACACTATTGTTTAAAGATAAATATATATGTAGAAAAAGTAGAAAAACTTGCATGGGAAGTACATCATAGACTTTATGTATGAATATACATGTAAGTATGTGTATACATACATATGTATATACAAATATATGTATATACATGTCTTAGTCCATTCAGGCTGCTATAATGAAATACGACAAATTGGATCACTAATAAAGAATATAAATTTATTTCTTACAGTTCTAGATGCTAGAAGTATGAGATTAATGTGCTAGCATGGTTGGGTGAGGGACCACTTCCAGGTCACAGATTTCTCTTGGTATCCTCACATGGTAGAAGGGGAGCTCTGTGCAGTCTCTTTTATAAGAGCACTATATCCATTCATGTGAGTTCTGCCCACATGACCTAATCACCTCTTAAAACCCACCTTCTGATATCATCACATTGGGGATTAAATTTCAACATGAATTTTAGGGGAATGCAAATATTCAGACCATAGCAATAGGTATATATAATGGGATATATTTTAATCAATCACAATATTAATTAACAGACTATTCAAAAACTGTCACTGTTAACAAAAATGTAAACATACGCACAAATATAATATGTATAATTATATGTATATATATTATATCTGTCCAAATTTTTAGCTTGTGCAAAGAGAATATGAAGAAAGAATTTTTTAGAATGGACTACCAGTCACCATAGCAGAAAAAGAGAATCTCCGAAGGAGTACTGTGAGGACAGGAAGTCAAAAACACATTGACATTTTCAGCCATTTCAAGAGAAAAATGAAACCAAAATCAATAATCATTAAGGATTAGATACCAAAAAAATTCCGCTAAGAGGGAAAAATTGCTCTCTAACTACTAGAGGCAAAGCAATACAATGGCCAAGCAGGAGTTGATGTAGATAGATTTGGGCTCTCTTGTATTCACAAATCAGGAGAAAAGAAGAGCAAGTAACCACCTGAATTCACTGAACAGGAAGAAGTCCAGAAAATTAAGTAAAGGACCAAAGATATGGAATAGTTTCCACAGGATAATAGATCAAGCATGTCAAACTCCCGGCCTGTGGGCCACATGTGGCCCACAATGAATATTTTTGCAGCCCAGGCAATATAATGGTATGTAAGAAATGTTTTAATAAAAATTTCTGGTAACTTAATTTTTACAATATCCTGTTATACATAATCCTACCTAATAAAAGAGTAATATGCAAATTGACCCTAACTGCTACACCCACAAGCCATGTCCACAAGCCACACCCACCAGCCAATCAGGAGCATATATGCAAATAAACCCAACCAAGATGGCTACAGCCACAGAGAGCAAGGTTTCCCAGGCAACGGAGGAATCCAAGCTTTCCACCTGCCCTTGCAGGCCTAAGCCTCCACTCAAGCTACAAAGTTTCAATTATAGAAGGTAAACAAATCCAAACAGAAATGGCGGCAGCCACAGTGCTGGAGAGAGCAGGCCAGGGTTGTCCCTGGCAATGGAGGAAGCCAAGCTTTCCACCTGCCCTGGCTGGCCTAGTCCTCCACTCCAGGCTACAAAGTTTCAATTATAGAAGGTGAATTAACCCCAACAGAAATGGCTGCCGGCCACGGAGCGAGCAGGAGGCTTGGCTCCACTCCAGGCTACAAAGTTTCAATTGTAGAAGGTAAATAAATTCCAGATACCAGGGCCTCCACTTGGGTCGCCAGGGGGCGTGGCTGGCCTGCAAACCACCACAGGCCCCTTGCTCAGGCCGCCCCACACCCCAAGGGAACCCCCATCTTGATCTGGGACACCCTTCAGGGCAAACCAGCTGGCCCCCACCCCTGCACCAGGCCTCTATCCTATATAATAAAAGAGTAATATGCAGATTGACCATCACTCCAACACACAATATGGCTGCCCCCATGTGGTCAAAGATCCTGCCCCCATGTGGACACAAGATGGCCACCACAAGATGGCCAGAAGGGGACGGCAGTTGGGAGGGACCAGGCCTGCAAGGGAGGGCAGTTGAGAGGACCAGGCCTGCAAGGGAGGGCAGTTGGAGGCAATCAACCCTGCAGGAGAGGGCAGTTAGGGGTGACCAGGCCGGCAGAGGAGGGAAGTTGGGGGCAAACAGGCTGGCAGGGGAGCAGTTAGGCATCAATCAGGCTGGCAGTGGAGTGGTTAGGCTGGCAGGCAGAAGCAGTTAGGGGCAATCAGGAAGGCAGGCAGGCAAGCAGTTTGGAGCCAGCAGTCCTGGATTGTGAGAGGGATGTCCCAGATTGGAGAGGGTACAGGCTGGGCTGAGGGACACCCCCCCTCCATGCACGAATTTCATGCACCGGGCCTCTAGTTATTAATAACGAACTACAATGTTCGCTAATGACTGATTACTATAATTGTGTTACATTTATTTTTCTTACACGCCTTATGGGCAGGTGCACCATTTCTCTCCACTAATACTAGCAGTGAATATTTTAGCAGCTGATTGCCACATCATTAGTCTTGGACTGACTTATTTGGTGTGCGCAATAGGAAATATTTTGCTTTCGGAGCACAAGAAAAATAGGTTTATTTGCATTGCACTTATTAATTTATGCAGTTATTCAGTGTCTGGTAAATGTTCTATTATTTTATGTCAAAGATTACTCATTTATTTCAGCCCTTTGTATTCAGCATGTCTCTATCGAAATAAACCTACGTTTCTATGAAAATTGAAGCTTTTGTTTTTTTGCGGCCCACATAAACTTAAACCTTGTTTATTTGGCCCGTGTTAGCCTTTGAATTTGATATGCTTGTAATAGACTAAGTGGCATTTACCATGCATATTTGACCAAGGGACACTCTGAAAATTATCACACGTGGCTGGAACTCTACTAGGAACTCAAGGTATAACGCTTATTTGAATTAAAGTAGACAACCAAAGAACAAAAATGTTTTATTGGCAAATTGCTTGCTCTAAGAAATTATTACAATTTGATTCACATGCTTTAGAAACTTTACAAGATACCAAAATACCTATGACAACACATATAGAAGATTAAATTATTTATTTTATTAAGAATAAAATATAATGCCCTGGCCGGGTAGTTCATTTGGTTAGGGTGTTGTCGTGATATGCAAAGGTTGTGGGTTTGATCCCCGGTCAGGGCACATACAAGAAGCATCCAATTAATGCATAAAGAAGTGGAACAACAAATCGATGTTTCTCTCTCTCTTTCTTGCTCTCTCTCAAATCAATAAAAAAATAATAAAATATATTAAGCTTAGATATCTTGTATTTTCAAGTTTCATTATAAAATATGACATGAAAAGCAGTGTTTAAAAATGAGAAAAGTGCTTTTGTGTCTTTTTATTGCATACTTTCTTCATATTATGAACAATGGTGCTGAATGGGAATTTTACATAATTCAGTCACTCAACTAATATTTATTGAGTGCCTACTATGTGCCAAGCACTATTCTGGGTGCTGTGGATATAGGGATGAATAAAACAGACAAAAAATGGTCTTATATTTTGAAAGTTGAGCCACCAGGATTTGTTGATGAACTAGTCATGGGGTGTGAGATAAAGAAGGAGCCTAGGATGGCTCCAAGGTTTTGGGACTGAACAACTGGAAAAAATAGAGTTGCCATTAACTGAATGTGTAAACCTTTGAAATTATGTTTGGGAAAAATGACAAACTTTGTTTTGGACATAATAGGTTTGAGATACCTACACGAAACCCAGGCAGGGCAGTTGAATAGATGCTTAGATGTACAAGTCTGCAGCTCAGGGGAGAGATCTGAGCTGGAGAAATAACTTTGGAAGTTGTCAGCATATAGATCTGTGCTTTCTAATACAGTAGCCACTGGCCACATAATTATTTTATATTGGTCACATGCTGAAATTATAATACTTTGGATATACTGGCTTAAAGAAAATATATTAAAATTGATTTCACCTGTTTCTTTTGACTTTTAATATGGCTACTGAAAGATTTAAAATAATATATGTGGCTCACATTATATTTCTATTGAATAGTGTTAATACAGATAGTATATAAAGATAGTATATAAAGCCAGGAGCACTGCATAAGGTCACCAAGGGAGTGAAAGGAGTAACTAGCGAAGAGGTCCAAAGATTGAGCCATCAGGCATGCCAACAGTGACTAAATAGACAAATGTGTGTGTGTGTGCACACAAACAATTTTATTGAGCTAGAATTTTAAATAATAAAGCAAACACACACACACACACACACACACACACACACACACACACACACATATATATACTAGAGGCCCGACGCATGAAATTCGTGCAAGAGTAGGCCTTCCTTCCCCTGGCTGCTGGCACTGGCTTCCCTCTGGAACCCAGGACCTGTGCTTCCCTCTGGCCACTGGCAGGCACCCAGGAACCAGGCTTCCCTTGCAGCCCCAGCTTTGTCCAGAAGGTCATCTGGTCTAATTAGCATATTATGCTATATATTAGAGGCCCAGTGCATGAAATTCTTGCACTTGCGGGGGGGGGAGGTCTCTCAGCCCACTCGCAGTCAGGGAGCCCTTGGACATCCTAGCACTGCCACAGAGGCAGCAGAGGCTCCCACCACCACCACTGTGCTCACCAGCCATGAGCCTGGCTTCTGCAGCACTGACCACCAGTGGTTAAGTGCGTGTCATAGTGACCAGCCGTTCAGCCATTTGGTCAATTTGCATATTACCTTTTATTATATAGGATCTACACTAATAAAAGAGTAACATGCTAATTGGCCATACCTTTGTGACACCCACCAGCCAATCAGGAGTGAGTATGCAAATTAACCTAACAAATATGGTGGTTTAATTTGTATATGCAGGCACCGAGTGGCCGGGGGCGGTGCGGGACACAGGCATTCCACATCACCCCAGCTGCTCCAGGCCTCTGGGCAGCGTGGGAAGGCAGAAAGGCCGCTCCGGGCCAGAGCGGAAAGGTGACTCCGGCCAGAGCGAAAGCGATGCCGGCAGCCAGGGGAAGGAAGGCCCATTCTTGCATGAATCTTTGTGCATCGGGCCTCTAGTTTGTATATATATACGTGTGTGTGTGTGTGTGTGTGTGTGTGTGCTTTATTATTTACACACACACACACACACACACACACACACACACATATAGCTTCCCCAAAAATTTATACACATTTTAACAGCTGATAGCTCAATTGATGTTTCTTTCTTTTCAGATCTAACCCATTGAAATTAATAATTATTCAATGTGTGTATACATTTTTGGGGGGACATCCTGAATATATATGCATATCCATGTAACCACCACCCCACTATATTTTGTTTTAATTGCAACTTAATATGAAGAAGCCATTTGGAAAATATATTATTGGAGCAAAGGGAGGAACACAAATACCCTATTTTATAATATTTAGGTTCTCTTTAATTCAGCTGTTTCAGAAATCACTATTTCACTCCAGATTACTCAGCTCCTGAGTTTTTTGAAATCAAAAGCTCTAATTGTTTGCATTCACTTGCAATTATTCTAACTCTATCTTTGTTAGATTCAGACGTAGTTTGAGCCCTGTAAGACTCTGTTTTTTGTTTTGTTTATTTTTTTATGTTTGTTTATTTATAACTTTTCATTCAACCAAAATATCCCCAGGAAGTGAGGAGAATGAGTTTATATAGCACATGGCCACTTGCAGACGGCTGAACAGACTGTCTCTACACATCTCCAGGTGGCTGCTATGCGAGTAATCTAGGATGTGATTGGCGTCCTCTAGAATTGTTCAGTGTGGCAATCCTGGTGGTGGTGCATATGTTTAATGCATAGTTCTGAGTGTCACAGAAACTGCAATCACTGGGGGGGACAATATATTTCAGTGATGTTTAATTGATAAATATTGCCTATTCATTCATTCTTTATCATGTTTTCATTCTCCTGGTAATCTTTTATGGACTTTCAGTAATTACTGGGCATGGCACACCATTTTAAAAGGCAGAATATCAGCCCTGGCCAGTATGGCTAAGTTGATTGGAGCGTGGTCCCGTGCACTGATGAGTCTCAGTTCAGATCCAAGCAGGGCACATATTCAGGTTGTAGGTTTGATCCATGATCCGGGTGCTGCGTTTCTCTATCTCTCTTCCTCCCTCATTCCCTCCCTCCCTCTCCCCTCCCTCATTCTCCCTCCCCCTCCCTCTCCCTTTCTCTCTCTCTTAAGTCAGTTTCAAAAAAGAAAGATTTTGAAGGCACATAAAAATAACAACTATATGAATGTGTCTCCTTAGACATCATCGTTCCCAACACTTTCTGGTTTCCTTGGCAGTCTTTTGTTTTTGTCATTAAAAACCAGCACACACAAGCAGTGTATCAGGGCATGATTAACTTCAGACTTTTAAAGTAAGGACAATTCTGAAAACAGACAATATGTATATAATGCTACTGTTTTACAGGCACAATTTCTCTATTTTTCACTATGGAAATTGTATATACTGTACATCACAAACAGAAGCAGAAAGGATAATAAAACGAAATCCTCATGTACCCACCCCCCAGCTTCAACAGTTATGGGTTTTTTCGTAAACTTGTTTCATCTACCACCCCCATCCCTGTGTTTGTTTTTTTTTTCCTGTAGTATTTTTTTTCTATTCAGCTAAAATTCTATAACATACAGTTAACCATTTTGTGTTAATCCTCACCCGAGGATATTTTCCCATTGATTTATTTTTATTTTTATTTTTTTTTTAGAGAGAGTGGAAAGGAAGGGGAGAGACACATCGATTGGTTGCCTCCTGCATGAGCCCAACCAGGGTTAAGGATAGATCCTACAACCCAGGTATGTGCCCTTGACCAGAATCAAACCCAGGACCCTTCGGTCCGTGGGCTGACACTCTAACTACTGAGTCAAACAGGCTAGGGCTATAGTTAACCATTTTGAAATCTAAAAATATTAATTGTGCTAAAAACACATAATATAAAATTTGCCCTTTTACCCATTTTTTCATGGTTTCATTTTTTAATGTTTTCACTGATTTTTAGAGAAAGAAGGGAGAAGGAGAGAGAAACACCAATGAGAGAAACACTGATGGGCTGCCTTCTGAAGGCCCCGTACCAGGGATGGAGCCCACAACCCAGGCATGTGTCCTGACCGGGAATTGAACCAGTGACCTCTTGGTTCATGGGTCAGTGATCAATCACTGAGCCACACTAGCCAGGTATCTCTTAAACATTTTTAAGTGTACTGTTCAGTAGTGTTCACAATATTTACATTGTCAGGTAACAGATTTCTAGAACTTTTCATCTAACAAAATTGAAATTCTATACCCATAGAACAACTACCTATTTCCTCCTATTCCCCCCCCCCAGGCAAAAATTATATTTTTTGTTCCCATAATTTTGACAACTCTAGATATCTCATATATGTGAAATCATATTGTAGTTGTCCTTTTGTCATTGGCTTAATATGCCCTGGCTGGTGTGGCTCAGTCGATTGGCACCGTTCTGCGGGCTCAATCCCCTGTAGGAGGCAGCTGATCGATGTTCCACTCTCACATCAACGTTTCTCTCTTTCTCCCTCTCCCTTCCTCTCTCTCTAAAAAAAAAATCAATAAAAATATTTTAAAAATAAAATGTTGAATAGTATTCTATAGTTAATAATTTTAAATGTACAATTTAGTGCTTTCAAAATGCTGTGCAACCATTACTTCTCTCTAGTTTCAAACATATTTTTAAAATATATTTTATTGATTTTTAGAAAGAAGAAAGAAGAGGGGTAGAGAGATGGAAACATCAATGAAGGAGAAACATTGATCAGCTGCCTCTTGCATGCCCCCTACTGGGAATCGAGCCCAAAACCTGGGCATGTGCCCTGCCCAGGAATCAAACCATGACCTCCTGGTTCATGGGCTGACGCTCAACCACTGAGCAACACCAGCTGGGCTCAAACATTTTTCATCATCCCAGAAGAACAGCCCATACCCATTAAGTAATTACTCTGTTTCCCCTTCTGGCAACCCCTGGCAACCAGTAATCTGCTTTCTGTCTCTATGGCAGTGATGGGCAACCTTTTGAGCTTGGTGTGTCAAACTTCGCCAAAAAACTGAGCATAACTCGGGTAGTGTGTCACTTTGAGGAAAAAACATTATTTCACAAATGTTTCATCCTCAGGAGCAGCAAATGTTTCATCCTCGGCATGCGGCCGCCTCAGCGGCCACGTGTCATCAGAAATGGCTACGCGTGTCAGTGCTGACACGCGTGTCATAGGTTCGCCATCACTGCTCTATGGATTTGCCTTTTCTAGGTTCTTCATATAAATGAATCATACAAAATGTGACCTTTTGTGTCTGGCTTCTTTCACTTAACATAATGTTCTCAAGATTCATCCAAGATGTAACATGTATCAGTAATTCACTCCTTTTTATGGCTGAAAATATTTCATTATATGGCTATACTATAATTTATTTATCCATCTACTGATGGACATTTGGGTTTTTTTCACCTTTTGGCTATTATGAATAATGCTGCTATAAACATTCATGTACAAGTGTCTATATGGACACATACTTTTACTTCTCTTAGATATATACCTAGGATTAGAATTAGTTGATCATATGATAATTCTATGTTTAATTTTTTTAAATGATATTTTACTGATTTTTACAGAGAGGAAGGGAGAGAGATAGAGAGAAACACTGATGAGAGAGAAATATCGATCAGCAGCCTCCTGCACAATCCCTACAGGGGATCAAGACTGCAACCAAGGTACATGCCCTTGACCAGAACCAAACCCAGGATCCTTCAGTCCGCAGGCCAATGTTCTATCCACTGAGCCAAACCTGTTAGGGTAAATTAATAAAAAAAAAGTCTTTTTATTGGTTTTAGAGAGCGAGGGAGAGGAAGAGAGAGAAACATTGATGTGAGAGATAAACATCAATCCACTGCCTCCAGCATGCACCCCAACTGGGGATAGAGGCATAACTGGGCATGTACCCTGACCAGGATCGAAACCAGTGACCTATCAGTGCACCAAAGATGCTCAACCAACTGAGCCACACAAGCCAGGGCTATTTTTAACTTTTTGAGGAATCACCAAAATGTTTTTTCCATAGCAGCTGCACCATTTTTCATTCCCATCAGCAATGTAGGAAGATTCCAATTTCTTCACATTTTCTCTCCTCTTCCCCCTCCCCTCATCCTCCTCTTCCCCTGCTTTTGATTATAGCCATTCTAGTGGATGGGAAATAGTATCTCATTGTGGTTGTGATTTGCATTTATTTAAAGACCAGTAATGTTGAGCATCTTTTCATGTTCTAGTTGGCCATTTGTATGTCTTTGTAGAAATGTCTATTCAAGTCCTTTGCCCATTTTTAAATTGGGTTGTTACAAGACTTCTTTATATATTCTGGATACTAAATTTTTATTGGCTATATAATTTGCAAATATTTCCCCATTCTGTAGGTTGTCTCTTGATAATGCACTTTGATGCATAAAAGTCTTTAGAATTTTGATGAAGTCTTATTTATCTATTTTTTCTTTGGGGGATCTTGGTGTCAAATCTAAGAATCTATTGTCAAATCTGAGGTCATAAAGATATAGCTCTATGTTTTATTCCAAGTGTTCTATAGCTTCAGCTTTTATAATTAGGTCATTGATCCATTTTGGGTTAATCTACACTAATAAAAGAGAAACATGCAAATTGACCATCGCAACACCCACCAGCCAATCAGGAGTGAGTATGCAAATTAACCCAACAAAGATGGCGGCATCCGAGGAGCTGGAGTGAGTAGAAGACTTGGGTTGCCCCCAGTGATGGAGGAAGCCAAGCTTCCCACCTGCCCTGGCTGCCACTGAAGGAGTGGCTGGAAAAAAAAAAAAGGAGGGGCTGGGAGCCTGGGTCGCCAGGGGGCATGGCCAGCCTGAAAACAGCCCTCAGCCCCTCACCCAGGCTGGCCACACCCCCATGGGGTGAGGGTCCCCGCTGGGGGGCTTGGCCAGCCTGCAAACAGCCATCAGCCCCTCACCCAGGCTGGCCAGGCACCCCAGCGGGACCCCCCACCCTGAAGGGGGTGTGGCCAGCCTGAAAACGGCCCTCAGCCCCTTACCCAGGCTGGTCACACCCCCATGGAGTAAGAGTTCCTGCTGGGGGGCGTGGCCAGCCTGCAAACAGCCCTCAGCTCCTCACCCAGGCTAGCCACACCCCCATGGGGTGAGGGTCCCCATTGGGGGGTATGGCCAGCCTGCAAACAGCCATCAGCCCCTCACCCAGGCTGGCCAGGCACCTCAGTGGGAACCCCCACCCTGAAGGGTTGTGGCCAGCTTGAAAACAGCCCTCAACCCCTCACCCAGGCTGGCCACCACCCCCAGCAGGGACCGTCACACCATGGGGGCATGGCTGGCCTGCAAACCACCACAGGCCCCTCGCCCAGGCTGCCCCATGCCCCAAGGGAACCCCCACCCTGATCCAGGACACCCTTCTGGGCAAACCAGCCGGCCCCCACCAGTGCACCAGGCCTCTATCTATAGTAATAAAAGGGTAACATGCTAATTAGACTGGGAGACCTTCCAGGAGACCTTCCAGACGTTCTTCTGGACAAAGCCATGGTGGCGGGGCTGAGGTAGAAGTGGTTAGAGGCCAGGATGGGACAGCAGTTGTGGGTGATCAGGCCGGTGGAGGGGGGGTCATTGGGAGTGATCAGGCTGGCGGGGGGCAGTTGGGGTGAGCAGATCAGCAGAGGCGCTAGTTGGGGGCAAGCAGGCCATCAGTGGGGGGCAGTTGGGGGCGAGCAGGCCAGTGGGGAGGGCAGGTGGGGGTGAGCAGGCCAGCAGGGGGGACAGTTGGGGGTGAGCAGGGCAGAAGGGGGGGGCAGTTGGGGGCAAGCATGCTGGCATGGGGGGCAGTTGGGGGTTATCAGGCTGGCAGGAGAGGGGCATTTGGGGGCAAGCAGGCCGGTGGTGGGGGGCAGTTGGGGGCAAGCAGGCCAGCAGGCAGAGTGCTTAGGGGCAATCAGGCAGGCAGGTAGGTGAGCGGTTAGGAGCCAGCAGTCCCAGATTGCGAGAGGGATGTCCGACTGCCGGTTTAGGCCCGATCCCTGTAAAACAGCAGTAGGACATCCTTTGAGGGGTCCCAGACTGGAGAGGGTGCAGGCTGGGTTGAGGAACCCCCCCCCCTTGCATGAATTTCATGTACCGGGCCACTAGTTTTTATATAGAGAGTGAGGTAGGGTGTTCAACTTCATTCTCTTGAAGGTGGAAATCTGGTTATCCTAAGACCATTTGGTGAAGAGACTATTTTTTCTCACTTGAATGGTCTTGGCACTTTCTGTAGTATATATTTTTTATAATTATGCATTTTAAATTTAAACAGGTGACCAAAGGCAAGACATTCACAAATCCTCAACATCATGTCATTTCTTTCTTTTTTAAAAATACATCTTTATTGATTTCAGAGAGGAAGGGAGAGGGAAAGAGACAAACATCAATGATGAGAGAGAATCATTGATTGGCTGCCTCCTGCATGTCCCCTAATGGGGATTAGGCCTGCAACCCGGCATGTGCCCTTGACCGGAATCGCCAAATTGAAGTTTTTACAAATGAAATGACATGATGTTGCCCTAGCTGGTTTGGCTCAGTGGATAGAGTGTCGACCTGCAGACTGAAGGGTCCCAGGTTTGATTATGGTTGAGGGCACTTGCCCGGGTTGCAGCCTTTATCCCCATTAGGGGACATGCAGGAGGCAGCCAATCAATGACTCTCTCTCATCATTGATGTTTCTATCTATCTCTCCCTCTCCCTTCCTCTCTGAAATCAATAAAAATATATTTAAACAAACAAAAACCTTCAATTTGCATCTCAAATCTATAAAGACCTTTTTAGCATAACTTTCATACTATGATCAAATCTAATAAAATTAACAATTATTTTTTAATATCATTTAATATCCAATCTATATTCAAATATTTCTTTTTTAAAATAAATCTTTATTGTTCAGATTATTACAATTGTTCCTCTTTTTCCCCCCCATAGCTCCCCTCCATCCAGTTCCCACCCCACCCTCTGCCCTTACCCCCCCCCCACTGTCCTCATCCATAGGTGTACGATTTTTGTCCAGTCTCTTCCCGCACCTCCCCACACACCCCTTTCCCCTGAGTATTGTCAGTCCACTCCCTTTCTGTGCCCCTGATTCTATTATATTCACCTGTTCCTCAGATTTTTTATTCACTAGATTTTTAGATTCACTTGTTGATAGATATGTATTTGTTGTTCATAATTTTTATCTTTACCTTTTTCTTCTTCTTCCTCTTCTTAGAGGATACCTTTCAGCATTTCATATAATACTGGTTTGGCGGTGATGAACTCCTTTAGCTTTTTCTTATCTGTGAAGCTCTTTATCTGACATTCAATTCTGAATGATAGCTTTGCTGGGTAGAGTATTCTTGGTTGTAGGTTCTTGCTATTCATCACTTTGAATATTTCTTGCCACTCCCTTCTGGCCTGCATAGTTTCTGTTGAGAAATCAGCTGACAGTCGTATGGGTGATCCCTTGTAGGTAACTAACTGTTTTTCTCTTGCTGCTTTTAATATTCTCTCTTTGTCTTTTGCTCTTGGCATTTTAATTATGATGTGTCTTGGTGTGGTCCTCTTAGGATTCCTTTTGTTTGGGGTTCTGTGCACTTCCTGGACTTGTAAGTCTATTTCTTTCACCAGATCGGGGAAGTTTTCGGTCATTATTTCTTCAAATAGGTTTTCAGTATCTTGCTCTCTCTCTCTTCTTCTGGCACCTCCATAATTCTGATGTTGGTACACTTAAAGCCATCCCAGAGGCTTCTTACACTATCTTCATATTTTTTTATTCTTTTTTCTTTTTGCCTTTCTGGTTGGGTGTTTTTTGCTTCTTTGTATTTCAAATCTTTGACTTGATTCTTGCGATCCTCTAGTCTGCTGTTGGATCTCTGTATATTATTCTTTATTTCAGTCAGTGTATGCTTAATTCCTAGTTGGTCCTTTTTCATATACTCAAGGGTCTCACTAAATTTATTGGCCTTTTCTAGGAAATTCTTGAAAAACCTTATAACCGTGGTTTTGAACTCTATATCCAGTCATTTGCTTTCCTCCATTTCTTTCATTTGTGACCTGTTTCTTTGTCTCCACATTTTGGCTGCTTCCCTGCGTTGATAGAGTGGCTTTGTGTGCTAGGTGTCCTATAGGGCCCAGTGGCTCAGCCTCCCCAGTTACCTGAGGTGGACACTCTTGGTGCACCCCCTTGTGGGCTATGTGCACAGTTTTGTTGTAGTTAAGTCTTGATTGTTGTTGGTATCACTGAGGGGAATTGACCTCCAGGCCAGTTGGCTGTGAGGATCAGTTGAGTCTATGTTGGGAGAACTTCTGTGCTGGAGACACCCTTATGAGACAAGACTTCTTTCAGGGGGGCTTTGGTGCTCACTGAGTCTGCCCCCTGAGTGTGTCCCTTATGTATCTGAGGAGTTGTAATCTGGATGGTCCCACTCTGACCCCTGGGTATACTGGCTCTTGGATCTCCAAGGAAGTGCTAATTTAGCCTCTGCCTGAGGCCACCCAGCAGGAGCTACGGAGAGATCTGCAGATTCCTCTTCTTTGTTTGGGTTTTGGAGGTACCCAGATGAGGCCCAGCTGTGAAGCAATGCAAGCTGCTGCAGACCTTGGGCATTCTTTTGGATGTTCTGGGTCTCACTGACTCAGTTGTAGGTAAGTTTAAAATTCAAAGGACCAGGCCATTCATATGCAAAAGCCTCTGCGCTCAGCTTGGATGGGGTGGAGTCTCATGGCAGAGCAAACAGCTATGGCTTCGTGGGGCAGGATCACAGGGTGGGGCAAACAGCAATGGCTTCCCATCAGCCCTGCCCTAAGAGGCCCCTGGTTCTCAGTGTCCTGTGGTAATCGCTGCAAGCACCTCTGAGAGAAAGCCGCCCTTGAGTTTTGCCCACTGCCAGACTGTCCAGTTTCTCCCTATATGGGTCTGGGTCCCCAGAGTCTTGCCTGGAACTGGAGTTCAGTACAGTCTGGAGCTTTTGTCTCCCTCCTGATTGAGAAAGCACGCCGCGTACTCAGTTGCCAGCCTTCTCGGTGCGCGCGCCTCCGTACCTCTGCCTTCTACAGCTCCTGTAAGTCTCAGTGTGCTTTTCTCTTTCCTTCCAGTTGTAGAATTTCCACTCAGCCAGCCTTCCTGTGGTTCTGGATGATGTCTGTTTTGTGTTCAAGGCAGTAGTTTAGGTGTTTATCTATGCTGCCATCTTGGTTTCTCCCCAAATATTTCTTATTGTTTCAAATTTCTCTCATGTTAACTGTAAACCTTCTCATAGGCCCTTATCATGTGGGTTGTTACACTCCTGTTAGTTCTCCAGGGGTGGTCAGATAGCAGAAGTCATCATAGTACCTGGCACATAATAGGAACTCAAAAAACGTTCACTTTCCTCCTTTACCCTTAGTATGCCATCCGATTTTCATTGCATTTATTATCATTAGGCCCTAATTTTGGCATCAGTAGATGTAAGGTCCTTTTTATTCAATAAATGTTTATTGCACAACTACTAGGTGTCAGATTAGGTGCTTTCTCTGGCCTGTGACATGGCCCCATCTTTTAGATGGTTTCTTTTCCCACATCTGAATTAAACCCAGTCTTCCCTCTTGTACAATGAAGCAGTTTGAACTAGAATCTAGTCACTAGGTGATTTGTAAAGTCTGCTCCCGCTCTAAGTGTATGCCCTCTTTATCCTTGCCCTCTGATCCTAGTCCCTGAAATTTCCTGGATGCAACCTATCTGTTCGCAAGGCTCCTGAAAGTCTGCCTTTGCTCTTTTCAACTCTGCTCCAGAGATAGCTTCCAGTCAACTTGCTCAGCACCAAGTTCTCATTTTCTTTCCCCAGCCTAGACCATTTGGTGTTTTTATGAGTTTCCCACTCGGGAATATACAGTTACAACACAAGGAACACCTAGTGCTTCCTACAACATTTGAAATACTGAAGACCCCCACATTGTTAATTTTATTAGATTTGATCAGAGTCATATCCTTAGCCTCCTCTAGGGGAAAGGGTCATCCTTAAATCCACAAACACTTTATGGGTACATAATTTTGTGTGTGTGTGTGGATTTAATTTTTAAAAATATATCCTTATTGATTTCAGAGAGGAAGGGGGAGAAAGAGAAAGATAGAAACAATGATGAGAGAGAATCATTGATCGGCTGCCTCCTGCATGCCCCCTACTGGGGATCAAGCCCGCAACCCCAGGCATGTGCCCTTGACAGGAATCGAACCCGGGACCTTTCAGTCCGCAGGCTGGTGTTCTATCCACTGAGACAAACCAGCAAGGGCTGGGTACATAATTTTTATTACACTCTTGGAAGGAGGTGAATTTGGAAAAATTTTTAAAAAGAGGGTGAAATTTTCAGCTTTGTCTGGGAAATAAGAAAATTCTCAACATTCCAAATGGTGCAATTGACTGTTAATATATATTCCATAAGGTTTATATTATTTTAAATGTCTTATAATTGCAATAGGGCTTTTAACTTTTAGAAATATTTATGTATTGTATCCAATCTGACACCATTACTATAAATTCATGGATGATGGGTCCATAATGAGATAAAGTGAGATGGAGTTTCTCTCAGGGCCATTCATGCTACCCGACACTATATGGCGTATTGGAAAGAGACCTAGAAAACCTGCTTTCTATTTCTGGCTCTGCCATCTACGATGTGACTTATTTTTCTCAGTTTCTTCATCTGTAAAAGGGGAAAAATAGTCTTGGCTCTACCTATCTCTCAAGATTGTTTTGAGGATTGAAAGAGATAATGAATATCAATGTGCTTGGAGACTATACAGCTGTCCATAATTACAGTTTGCTTGTTATAAGCTTATCTTATCCAAGTAACCATAAATATATTATCTTTGGAAAAGCCTCACATGATAAATTTGTATATTTTAATTAATCATGGAGTGACCCTTAGGTGCTGGGCCTTATGTTCTGGGTCTGTCCTGTCCAATCACCACTAGCCACATATGGCCATTGAGCACATGAAATGTGGCTTGTGCAACTGAGGAATTGAAATTGTAATTTTAATTAATTTATATTTAAATATAAAAACTGATGTGCAATACAGTTATTGGCAAACTTTTAAACAAGTTGGACATGTGAATCTACTCTGTCAACCAAAAGGAAATCTAAATACAGATCATGGATTTCTGATGAAAGACTTACTAAAGAAAAAATCTAAATTGACATTAATAATTTTTATATGGATTTCATGTTGAAATGATAGTGTTTTTGGTCTATTGGGTGAAAGAAAATATACTATTAAATTTAGCCTTGACCGGTGTGGCTCAGTTGGTTGAGTGTCATCTGATGCACAAAAAGGTCCCAGTGAGAGCACATACCTGGATTTTGGGCGCAATCCCAGGTAGATCACGTGCAGGAGGCAGCTGATCTATGTTTCTTTCTTGCATCGATGTTTTTTTCTATCTCTCCATCTCCCTTCCTCTCTAAAACCAATAAAAAACATATTTAAAAATTTAATTTCACTGGTTTCTTTTTACTGAATTTTTACATGGCTACTAATAAATTTTAAAAAATTACATATGTGGCTCACATTATATTTCTATTGGAGCTTTTCTTATGTACCAGGTATACCAATTAATAATGTGGATTTTTTTCAATAGATGGAGTTACACATATGTTGATATATATGCGATTTGATATGTATGCTATTTTATTGTATTGACAGCAAGCTTCAAAACTCCATATGTCAAATTTGCTGAAGGTGTTAACATCATAGATATTTTTACACTTAAAAATGTCAAATTTTGTGCCAAAAAAAGAGCATTTGTGGGAAGTTTTAATTCATTACTTTATTTTGAAGAAAAGTGCTACTGAAAGTTATCGTATACTTCGGGAAGCTTATGGTGAACATGCTCCATCTCAAGATACTTGTGAACGCTGGTTTAAACACTTAAAAAGTGATGATTTCAACGTGAAAGACAAAGAACGTCCAGGTCAACCGAAAAAGTTTAAAGACCAACAATTACAAGCATTACTGGATGAAGATGCGTCTCAAACTCAAAAACAACTTGCAGAAACATTAAACGTTGCTCAGCAAACAATTTCTGATCATTTACAAGCAATGGGAATGATTTTAAAGGAAGGAAAATGGGTGTCACATCAACTGAACAAAAGGCAAATGAAAAACCAAAAAGTCATCAGTAAAATGTTGCTTCAAGGGCATGAAAGAAAGTCTTTTTTGCATCAAATTGTGACTGGCGATGAAAAGTGGATTTATTTTGAGAATCCCAAACACACAAAATCATGGGTTGATCCAGGTCAACCATCAACATCAACTACAAGGCCAAATCACTTTGGAAAGAAGACAATGCTCTGTGTTTGGTGGGATCAGGAAGGTGTGGTGTATTATGAGCTTCTAAAACCTGGTGAAACCATTAATACTGATCGCTACTGACAACAAATAATCAATTTGAATCACGCTTTGATCGTGAAACGACCAGAATGGGCCAGAAGATACGGCAAAGTAATTTTGGTTCATGATAACGCACCATCACACACTTCAAAAACAGTTAAAGACACGTTAAAAGATCTTGCCTGGGAAATATTAACCCATCTGCCATATTCACCAGACCTTGCTCCTTCACGTTACCATTTGTTCCCATCGATGGCACACGCACTTTCTGAGCAGCACTTCAAAACGTATGAAGAAGTGGAAAATTGGGTCTTTGAATGGTTTGCCTCAAACAAGAAAAGTTCTATTGGGACGGTATCCACAAATTACCTAAAGTTGGGGGAAATGCATAGCTAGCGATGGACATTACTTTGAATAAAGCACTTTTGATGTGCCTTATTCAAAGCACATCAAAAGTTTCTCTTGAAATTATCGGGTTTTCTTTGATTACAAAATCTGCATTATTAACTGGTACACCTGGTAAGTACATACATATATACCTCATTCTTTTTTTAACAGCTGTATGTTAAATCATTTATGTTCATTTATTCATTAATTCACTCCACAAATATTTTTTGAGCACCCACTATGTCTAGGGATTAAGGATAAAGCAGTCCCTTATCGATGGGCATAATTTAGGGTGTTTCTAATACGTTGATGCAATGAGCATATCAGTTCTTTTTTCTTTTTTAAAAAATATATTTTATTGATTTTTTACAGCGAGGAAGGGAGAGGGATAGAGAGCTAGAAACATCGATGAGAGAGAAACATCGACCAGCTGCCTCCTGCACATCCCCTACCGGGGATGTGCCCGCAACCAATGTACATGCCCTTGACCGGAATCGAACCTGGGATCTTTCAGTCCGCAGACCGACGCTCTATCCACTGAGCCAAACCGGTTTCGGCAGCATACCAGTTCTTATGTGAGAGTTTTTATTTTGCATTGATTCAAAGAGCTCAATGGCATTTCTAATACTTGAATCTCAGGTTTAATTAGGATAGTGTTCACATGATAGGTAAATTTGTGTTAAGATCAGATATTTATTTAACAAATGTGTAAACCACCCAATAAAATGCCCCATTGGAAGCTGCACAATTGCCCCTACAATTTCCCTTTATATGTGTACATAGTTATGTCCAAATTCTTCTACTCATCCTCAAGGTCCAGCTCAAATGCCCTCTCCTTTCAAGAAGCCTACCATAGACCCTAATCGGATGTGACCTCTCACGTGCCTCTTTAGCTTAAATATGGCCCTTATCACAGACTACTTTGAGTCAGAAATACATCCTCTACTAGACTTTCATTTTTCTTCATGAATGGACAGTGCCTTTAATTCATCCTGCATTCTTCCTCAGTGTATAGCACAATGTAACTAAACAGAAGCCCTAAAGCAAAAAAGTGCAACCTACAGTCTCAGGAATGAGCATGGAGCCTGCACAATGACCAGACGGTGTTTGCACACCATCAGTGTGACATATGCTTCCTATGGCTCACAAGGCTCTGCAGAAATTGCCATCTTCTTCAACTCTCTGCCACTCCCCTTTCTTCAATGCTCCAGCCACACTGGCCCTTTTTTCTGGCTTTGAACACACTAAGTCTGCTCTCATCCCCAGGCCTTTGTACCTGTCATTCCTTCTGTCTGGAGTGCTCTACCTCCTGATTTCTGCTGGCTTCTCCTTTCCCTTCAATACTCAGCTCAGTTTTTACCTCCTCAAAGAGGCCTTCCTTGACCATCTATTCTAAATTTGGTCCCCAACTTCAATTACTCTCTATCATGTCACCTTAACTTAATGCTCCACATAGAATTTATCTGTCTGAAATTAACATGTTCATTTGCTTGCACTAGAATGTAAGCTACACCAGAAGAGGGACCTTGTCTGTCTTGTTCAACTTTGTGTACTTTCAATGGCTACAATAGAGTCTGCAGTAGTAAGGATGCTTTTGGCTGAAAGGAAGAAAATATTCAATAAAAAGTTGCATAAACCAAAAGGGCTTACTTGTATCCCATAGAAAGGAACTAGGTGGTAGGCAGTGCTGAGATAGGTTCAACAGTTCAATGCTATCCAGATTCTGGATTGGCTTCTCTGCAATGATCTTGGCCTTCCCTTGTGGTTGCAAAATGGCTGCCAAGGGTAGATGCATCACAAGAAAACATCTCTCTCAAAAAGAAGGAGTAGGTGTCTCTCTGCCCATCCCTTTTTGTCAAGGTGGAAGGACTTTCTCAAGAGCACTCCTCCCACACTTCCTTTTTATATTCTATTTGGCCTAAATTGAGTCAGTGTCAAGACTATCCCACTAGTAAATAGAGTGAGAATTATCATGATTTTTTTTAACCAGTCATAATTCATCACCTGGACCTGGGACAGCCTTTCCTAAGCCCTGTGGCTCTGTCCTATACCTGAAGCATATTTAGGCTTTCTTAGCCAGGAAAAAGTGTTATGGCTATTATGGAGGTAATCAACAGTGTGGGCCATGAAGGCATTCAAGGAATGGAGGGTATGAATTCATGCTGATACATCTACATTCAACAATTAACAAATTACACACACACACACACACACACACACACACACACACACACACACACACACACAGTGTGCAAAGCAAAGATTGCTGATACAATCTGCCTTTAGAGTCACAGGGTCTCCAGGACCCTCCATTTATGCATTGTCAAGACTAATATGAAGCCCTAGCTAGTTTGGTTCAGTGGATAAAGCGTCGGCCTGTGGACTGAAGGGTCCCAGGTTTGATTCTGGTCAAGGGCACATGCCTGGGTTGCTGGCTTGGTCCCTGGTGGGGGGCGTGCAGGAGGCAGCCAATCAATGATTCTCTCTCATCATAGATATTTCTATCTCTCTCTCCCTTCCTCTCTGAAATCAATAAAAAATATATATATTTAAAAAAAGACTAATATGAAGACTGCTGAAATAGGCTTGCTGCTAAGAGACTTGTTCTTTGCTAGGTTCCCAGAAACCATTAACCATGCCCTTTTTTTTTCCATAACAAAGTTCCTTATGAAGGTGTGACTTCTTGGTCTTTGAAGTTGGAAAAAGTGCCCTCTGGCAGTTGTAAGAATTCTCTTAGAAGGTCTGCATGGTTCCCCAGAAATTTATGGGCCAGTTTCAAACTCTCCACAAATGAAGTAACCAGACAGAGACTGCTAGATCAGTGGAGCCTCTCTCACTTTGCACTTGGGGAGGTTTTACGGGGTCACTAGTACTTCAGGATTCCCATTCTTATTTCTGCCTTAAGCATGTTTGTTTTACAACTAGTTAGAAAATGTCCTTTGATTCTTGGGAAACAATTGGAAGGTGAAGACGATAAGGAAAGGAGTAGGAAATGGAGCGGTGATGGCAGGGCACATGGAAAAGCTTCTAGAAACCGGTAGTCCTCCAGAGCCCAGGCAATGGCCTTCCCAATGCCACCCTCACCACACCCCTGGTGCGCAGTCACTGCTGAACTAGACAACCTGCCTTAGGCTCAGGCTTCACCACCAGCTCTCCAGCCCTGGTGGTGGTGTTGGTTAGGTCTGCCACTGCAAGTTTCCAATTCTCACCGCTCTCTAAGGAGGTGGCCTCCGAGAAGGAGGACCGATTGAGTAAGAAAAACGCCGTGGGAGGGGAGAGGATCCAGGCTAGCCAGAAAACCGCTCTCCCTCCTTCCACAGGGGTGCGACCCCTCCCCAGCGGAGCACACAATAGGCGGCCGCTCCACGTTGTTTTCAAAATCCTTGCCGCCTGCGCCCCGGAGCTTGAGGGGTGGGAAGGACGCAAAGGTCCCCAGCCCTTCGCGGGCACTGCAGCCTCTGGGGCGGCAAAGGAACTCTGGAGAAGCGCACGCCCTACCCTAGGAGACATTTTATTAACCGCCTTCTCCACTTTTCCCCCGCCCCAATACCACCACCACACACGCAAAAAAGCAGCAGCCAGACCTCCCCTCCCGGATGCGGCTGCACCATCAACAGCGTCTGCGGGCGGAGCCCGAGCGGTTGCCACTTCCCCCCTCTTCCCTCGTGACCTCGGCCCCCCTCCTCAGGTCTCTCCCCCCCCCCCCCCCCCCCCGCCACCATCCACACACCCTTTCTCCCAGACACGCCCTCCTCCTTGGGCAGGTCGCGCGTAGGGCTCGATTTTTCTAGGGGAGGGAGTGGCCGCTGCTGCCGAGGGGCTGGACGGCGAGAGAGTGCGGGAGGGAAGGAGGGGGCGGGGGGGGGGAGGAGCCGCGGGAGGGAGGGAGGGGCGGCGGGCGCCGCGCTGCTATGTGGCCGGCCGGCCTGCGGGTAAACAGGGAGCAGCAGTGGCCTCGGCCGGCCCGGCCCGGGGCATTGAGCACACCCACGGAGACCTGCACCCGTGGCCATGGCCGAAGTGCGCAAATTCACCAAGCGGCTCAGCAAGCCCGGCACGGCGGCTGAGCTTCGGCAGAGCGTGTCGGAGGCCGTACGCGGCTCGGTGGTGCTGGTGAGTGGCCGGGGCGCGGGGCGTCTGGGGGGGGGGGGCGGCGCGCTTCGGGCCGGTGCGATGGCGTGGTTTCCGCGTGCCGGGGCTGGGACCCAGAAGGCGCTCCGGGCGGCTCCCCCTGCTCCCGCGCTCTCCGCCTCTGGTTCTGTAAGTTTGCGCACCGGCCGCCGCTCGCCAGGGTCGGAGTCCTGGGCGCCCGCTGACAGCTCCGCGGCTGCAGTGCGCGGCGAGGGCGTGTGCCCGGCTGGACTCTGGCGGGCCATCGGGGGCTCGGAACCTGGGTCCGGGCCCGGGGTGTGAGCTGGGGAGCGGACCCCTCGCTGTCCTAGCCCCGCCACAAAGAACCGGGAATCAGGCGCTACGAGATCCCGATTCCCGCCAGCCGGCACCTGAGGCAGCCTAGGCTGTAGGATGCGTTTAAGGGTTTGCACTTAACACAGTAGCGCGCGCGCGCGCACACACACACACACACACACACACACACTCACACACACAGCGTGAATACAAAAAAAAAAAAAAAAAAAAAAAGAACCCCACCCAAAACGCCCCGAGCGTCCCAGCTCTGGCGGGCGATGAGAACAGAGGAAGCAGAGCGACTTCCTCCTGCTACTGGGGAGAAAGAGGGTGGTGTGATGGGTGTTGAAGGGGTGCTTCTGCCGCTGCAGCTGTAGAGAGTGGGGATTGGAAACAACGGGGTTCCAGGGCTGGTGGGCGCGGGTCGGCCGCTTCGGGGCGAGGTGTCCCCTGGGACCCAGGAGATGGGGGGGGGGGGACTGTGAGGATTTGGGGTTTGGGGGAAGATGGGGAGCTTAACAGCTTTTCCTTGTAATTTTTCAGTTCTGGTGTGGAGAAGCTGGGGTAAGAGCCCCACCGCTTAGGCCTGGGGGGATGGGGATTTGAAAGCGCGCTGATCCCCTGGGAACCTCCTATCACATCCTCAGCCTCATCCGGATTGTCTGACTCTGGAGAAAGATCATGGGTACTAACGGGCACTTGCTGCTCCTCCTGTTTTCTAGACACTCGTTGCTAATTTCCTGGACTGGGGAGCAAGCCCTAAATAAGCAATCAGACTGGTTAACGAGCGTTTTTGTTACTTTGGCTTTGTTTGTTTGTTGTTCTATTTCCTCTCCACTCTCTCTACCTTACAGCGTATCATATGCTGTATTTAAATTTCATCATTAAGAGTGGGCTCTTTTTGTTAAAACAACTTATCATCGAAAGGGAACTTCACAGCTTTTCCTTGTAATTTTTCTGTTGATCTTGTAGAATCAGCGATAAAACCAACATTAAAGGGAGGCCAGGGGGCTGATCTCAACAGTGGAGAAAGTTGACATTAGTGGGAGTTCTGGAGGAGGATCAAAGGTAAAATATGTACCTTTGAGATAATGATCTGATCCCTAATAGCTACAACTGTGCAAAGCCAAGTGACTTTAAAGAAATCTCTCTATCTGGCCGAACCCTTGGAAGTTTAATCCTGGTGTTTAGCAGAGCAAAACCCAGATCTTTAATGTTTTTTAAATGGACTTGGCTTATTGTATGTCTCACTGATTTTAGAATGAGGTCCTGTTGGGTCAGATTAGAACCTAGATTGTCATCAGCCAGTTAAGAGAGGAAGGCAAGCTGTGTGCAGGGCATTTCTACCAGGGCTCTCCCGTAATTGTTAACAAGTGATTCAATCTGTCTAGTACAAGAAATGCTTCCCTAAATTCAGGAAGAAAGAAAACCTTGCTTGAGCAGGGGTGGCTGGCTTAGCACATCACGTGAAGGGAGCCTGTGAAGTGGACACATGGTCTCAAGAGAATAAATGGGACTCAGCAAACCTCCACTGGGATTTGACCAGCATTTGACCTGCCACCCTCAGCAGCAAAAAGTTAACCTTAGCATTCTTGCTCAGATTTTTAAAAGAGTTTTGTGTAGCACAGGTGCAGTTGGCTCTTCTTAACCATTGACTCTGTGGCAAAGCTGGAAAAACTGTTAGTGGGAGGAGAGTCTTCTGGAGACAGTGCCTGCGTAGCTTATTGGAACGGAGGCCATAGATTTTTACCAGGCAAGGCACAGGAATAATATTTATTACTACTCTGGTGTGTGATCCACATTGAGATTTGGGCGGTGGGGGAGAACAGATTCTATGAATCTCAATCAACCAATATCTATCGAACCTCTACTGTGTGCAAGACACAATGCCTGATGCCCTATAATTATAAGTGAACGTGGATGAATTTTTCTCCGTTTATTTTTATTAGTTCCAACTGGGGTTGGATCTTTCTGTGTGCATGTGTTTGTCAAAAGAACACCCAGAATATGCATACAAGTCAATTTTAGGTTATTCATAGCAACTTAGTGAATGCAGTTTTCAAGCAGTCCAGTCAGTTAAGAAATAAGGAAACGGTCTTAAATAGAGTGTACTCTCCTAAATGGCTCTCTTTCTTGGCCCCTGCTTTTCTGACAGAGCTGGTGACTAAAGTTAGCAAAGTCACGGTGGCCGGAGAGCCAGTGGACCACAGTGCAGCTGTCTCCATAACTTCTGGTTCTTTTCCGATATAAGCCCTAAAGTGTTTATTAGGGATATCTGAAGTTGGACGTACACTTGCTACTGTAAACCCATGGCACTCCTGTTATTAGGACTTCAGTATGGAGTCATTCTCACAGCAGTTCAAGCTTTCCTCTGGTGTATTTCTCTAGAACTTTGAAAACCCACCAAGCGGAACAAATATACAGTGCTTCCTGTTTAGGTGGTGTTTTATTTATTTATTTATTTATTTTTACAATCATACCCTTGTAGGTATGTTGCTAACATTCCGTTTTGCTCACTGTTTGAAAAATTCAGAAGGCATGGGCTATATAGAGCATGTAGTCATGTATTCAGACCTTCATTCAGTTATTAGTACTTCCACGAATCTATTATCTGTATAATGAAGTACACAGAGAGACACTGTTTCGTTGCTCCATTTTCCTGTAAGTTTAGCATTTTTATGAAGGCCAGTTTTAACCTAGGGAAATGGGTAATTACAGAATTGAACATTGGCAGAGATTTCTCAAGGGAGGCTTGGGAAGAATATTATAACTTGAGAATGTATGTGATTAACTGAGCAGTGTTTACATATATACATGTTTTCAATGCAGACTTTTTAACGCTGTTTTTGTTATCATTCAGGATATAGCTATTTGTATCTGGGGAACAAAGGCATTTGATAAACCTGTTGTATTCTGGCTCCTTAAGAGAAGTCATTGTGCCTGGGAAAGTTACCTACTGGGTGTTTAAATACTGTTTGCTTGCTGCTGCTGAATTTACCCTCAATTCTTTGTGTGCCAGAGGATCAGGAAAGAGTTGCTAGATATTACGGGTTGTAGCCCCTTGAGGCAGGGTAATGCGTGCAATATCCCCTGGCTAGCATCAGCCAGATTTCATATAATAACTCCAGTAGAGAAAAGCTCCCCCAAAGCTGAGAATGACTGAAAAGATTCTGTAGCTGCTGACTCCCCCCACCTGGCACACACTACCTTTGCATGGAATGTTTGTTAGGTTGGAATTTAGGGAAGGCCTGAAAAGGACTTGGGGAGCTCCTCTGCTCCATCATCCCCAGGGGAATTTGCTGAAAGTACTTAATATAGGACAAAACAACTGACACTTGGGGAATAAAGCCAATTTCAGTGGGCCTCTTGGCCACGCGTTACCAATTCAGAGACTTAGCCTGGACCTGAATGAACTGAGAGTTAGGAAAGTTACCCTCACTGTTGGCTCCTAAATATGGCTCCTCACCACGCCTGTGGGCTTTTCCAGGTTAGGAGAGCCTGGGGCAAGTCACTCCTGGAGGATCTTTCCAAAAGCCCAGGGCAGAGTTTACTGTGAAACCAGAGAGGCCTCCTCACTCAACCCTCTTTGAAGCAATAAATGGTAGAATTTGTTTTTTAAGATGAACATGTTAAATTCTCCAGATTGATTCTTTTTCTATTCTAATCTTCAGTAAGCCTTCTTTGTGAAACATTTATTGTTTCATTACATAATGCATGTGTGTTGTAGAAGAGTTAGAAAACCAGAAAAGAATAACCATCAGCATCTCATCACTCAGGGAACTCAATATTCTAACATATGTATACATGTCTGTCTCCTCTGTGTGTGTGTATGAAAAAATGGATTGGATAAGTATATAATATAAACTTTAAAATACTTTTTTTCACTTACCAATATCTTCTGAATATTTCTTTTTTTAAAAAATATATTTTATTATTTTTTTACAGAGAGGAAGGGAGAGGGATAGAGAGTTAGAAACATCGATGAGAGAGAAACATCGACCAGCTGCCTCCTGCACACTCCCCACTGGGGATGTGCCCACAACCAAGGTACATGCCCTTGACCGGAATCGAACCTGGGACCCTTGAGTCCGCAGGCTGATGCTCTATCCACAGAGCCAAACTGGTTAGGGCTGAATATTTCTTTACACCAATAAACATAGCTCTACATAATCATGTTTAATGACTGCAAAACTTCTACTATGGGTGTACAATAGGTAATCATCCTTTATTGTTTGGTATTTTGATAATTCCTAATTTTGTGGGATTATAAACCTGAGCTGTCCAGTACAGTAACTACTAGCCACATTTAAATTTAAATTAATTTAAAAAATAAAAATTCACTCCTAAATTGTACTTGCCACAGTTCAAGTGCTCAGTTGCCACATGCATGTGGCTAGTGGCCACCACGTAGGATGGCACAGACAGAGAACATTCCCATCACTATAGAAAGTTCCTTTGGACAGCACTGGTATAAACATTAATTGAATGAACGTCTTTGAGCAGGCATTGTCAAACTTGTTAGATTGTCCCTTTCAAATAAACTTCTAGCATTGGCATTGCTTGTGCAGACATTAGACACATTTTTAGTGTTAAAAATTCCTCTAAACACACTCTTAAATTGCTCTACAGTAAGTTGTTGCTATTTACTCTTTTCACCACCAGAATGAATATGTGTTCATTTCCCCTCTCCCAAGCCAACACTGGTTATCAATATTTTTTAATCTGTGTAATCTGATAGGAGATAAATGGTACATAACAGTTCTAATTTGCATTTCTTTGAGAACTCTTGAACAGTTTTTTGTATGTTGATTAGCCATTTGTATTTCTCATTTTGAGGATTTGAATCTTACAGACATATTTCCTTGTTTGTAATTCTTGCAAAAAACGGTCTCCACCCCCAAGATTCTGTTTGGTTTGGGGTGGGACCAGGCATCTGTGTTTTTAAAAACTGGTGAGTCTGATGTGCACAGAAATGGTGTTGTGGCCCATTGCCCACTCAAGGCAGGAATGTCCCTTATGTGCATCCCTGACAGAATTATTGTTTGGCTTCTCCTTAAACACTCCCTGCCTTTTAGAGGGCTATGTTAGAAAAGGTTCTTGAGCTGAAACTTAGTCTGAAGTTCCATCATGGGCTAGGCCTAGCTCTGCTGTTTGCAACTACGCAGAATATATTTGCTTCCTCTTTTACATGACAACCCTTTAAATATTTGGAGGCAGCCACCATGTCATATTTATTTATTTATTTTTTTAAATTCACCCGAGGATATTTTTTCTATTGATTTTTTTTTTTTTAGAGAGAGTGGGAGGGAGGAAGAGAGGGGGAGAGAGAGACACATCAAATGGCTCTCTCTCACTGGTGTCCCAACTGGGGCCAACAGGGGCCTGGGGCCATCCTGGGCTGGGGATTGAACCTGCAACCAAGGTACATGCCCTTGGCTGAGACTCGAACCCAAGACCTGCTGGTCAGCAGGCCAGTGCTCTAACCACTGAGCAAACTGGCCAAGGCTACCATGTCATTTGTAAATTCACTCTTTAAAAAGCCAAAGAGCCTTCATTTATTTCCTTTATTCCACACATTACTTGGTTTCAAGATTCTTTACCATCCTGGTCATCCTGTTTGGGTTCTTTTCCAAGGTCTCAGTGTCCTACTTAAAACGTGGGAGAAGGAACACAGGCCCAAGAGTCAGACCTGGGCTTGAATCTGACCTGTCACTTGCTTGCATTGTGAACTGAAGCAAATAACCAGATCTCATTTTCCTCATCTGTGAAATGGGGATATATAGGTGTACTACCTATGGAGTTCTTGTGAGGATTAATGTATGCAAAGTGTCTGATGTATAAGTAAAGCATAAAGGTTAAAAAAGAGATCTGGTGGGGGAGAAATGTATTCTGGAAGGGGGGAAGGGGACAATATTTCCTACGCATTCTAGATATGAGTCATGAAGTCAGAAACTGTGTATCCATCTCTGTTCCCAGTGCCTCACTCACCCCCACCCCCTGCCTGGAATGCAGTAGGTACTCAGTGGAAAATGCACTGGCAACAATATGTAAGATGGACCGGATGTTGGGTGTCTGGAGGCCAGGTAACTAGTTAAAATATGTAGTTCCAGAGAGAGATATAACAAAGGCTTTAACTGAGGTAGTGAGAATGGAGATAAGGGGAAAAGTGTAAGAGGTATTTCAGTGATAAAATCAACAGGATTTGGTAACTCTTGAAGGGGGAGTAAGAGGAGGAGGAAGAAGTGGGAGGAAGAGAGAGGGAAGGGAGGAGGTGGAGTCAAGATGACTTTGAGGTTTCTCAGCTTTGGTGAACTGGAGGAAAAGCATGTTTGGTGCTAGGGGAAGGGAAAAGAAAGTGAGCCACCTCAACTTGAGAGTGTTGTCAGCACAAAGCCAGGTTTCATCTAAGCGAGGTGGTGGAGAGAACATTCCAGGCTGAGCAGTGTAGCGATGTGTTTGGCCAAAGACCAAGGTTCATGAGGGCAGAGAAGTGTTTCAAGTGGGATCAGGAAGGGGAGGAAGAGCCAGGGCTGAGGACAGAGATGAGATTGTGAGATTAGCTGAGTGAAGAGGTTTGCACCACTGAGGGTGGTTAGGGAAATGGGAGGCAGGCAGGGTGTGTAGGCTAGCCCCATATTTCCAGTAAGATCAGTGATGGTAAATTAGGTCACACTCCTGGGGCAGCTCCTCCAACAGGGTTTGAGCAATGTTGATGAGGGGCTGACTAGTCTCTTCCCCCAGGTACCTGAAAAAGCTGAATAGGATGTTTCCTGAGCTCAAGGGACTCGCAGGCTAAGAAGGGAGATTAGATGCATGCAAAGAACAGAGAAGATAGAAAGAAGCACAGTAGGAGGCTAGTGGTTCTGTCTTCTACTTTGTTACAACATCTCTGCCACTGCCCCTCAAGCTCTTTTATTGTGATCCTTAATGTTTTTCTGTGTTCAGTAGGCCTTTGCTAAGGAACAGTGTTAATCTCTATGGCATTTCCCACATTTATTTGACTACAGTTGCCTTTTTAAAAATGGGAATGGGCCCTAACCGCTTTGGCTCAGTAGATAGAACATCCGCCCTTGGACTGAAAGGTCCCGGGTTCTACTCTGGTCAAGGGCATGTACCTTCCTTGGGGGCTCGATCCCCAGTAGGAGGTGTGCAGGAGGCAGGTGGTGATGTTTCTCTCTCGTCAGTGTTTCTAATTCTATCCCTATCCCTTCCTCTCTGTAAAATCAATAAAATATACTTTTTAAAATGGGAATAGGCCTGACCAGTGTGGTTTGGTGGTTGAGCATCGACCTATGAACCAGGAGGTCACGGTTGGATTCTGGTCTGGGCACATGCCAGAGTTGAGGGCTCCATCCCCTGTAGGGGGCATGCAGGAGGCAGCCGGCCAATGATTCTCTCTCATCACTGATGTTTCTATCTCTCCCTCTCTCTTCCTCTCTGAAATCAATAAAAATATATATTTAAAAAAGAATAAAATAAAAATAGTAATGGGGAAAGTAAATGGTAGGTCTAACACTCTGAGAAATTCACATATAGTGTACGTGTGTAAGTCACCTTGGCATTTCTTTACTTGACCTCCGTGGACTGTACAAAGGGCTTATTTACTACCTTCTCAAATCCCCAGGAGTTTGTTGGAATTAAGAGGACTCATTTGTTCACGTACCTGGTTTTGCTGTCTTCTGAGATACAGAATTGTCAGTAAGGCATATTGAAAAATTAGTTAAAAAAAAACCCAACAAAACAAAACAAAACCAGAGGGTAAGGCCAGAAACCACAGGAGGAAAAAGTAGCTAGAGCAGTTTCTTTTTTTCTGTAAATGCTAACGGTAATTTTATGATACATATTTCTCTCGGATTTATCTCTTGTTTTCCGTTAGCATTTGTCAGGAGTGCAGAGGAGTTCCTGGGTAACATTGGCCTGAAGTTTATATCAACCTAGAGCCAGATGCCTTGTTGTTTCTTGCAGGTCCCCAACCTGGAGACTCCCAGAGCATTAAGCTGGGCAAAGGGACAGTCTTATTTGGCTGGAATTTGCCTGGAAGTTTGTGCTTGTCAGAGCAGAGGGGTTCAGAGTGGGCTCTGGAAGCACACAGCCCAGGTTCAAAGTTCAACTTATGTATTTACTGGCTTGTGACCTGGGGTCAGTTATATTCCTGTACCTTGATAACTCTCTTGTGAGAGTTGTTGCATGTGAAGCACTTAGAGCAGGACTTGACACATGGAAAGCACTGAAATGACTATTGGCTCTCATTATTATTCCCAGGCTTTATGGTGGGCAAGAGAAGTATTTTGTGTGTTATAAGCAAACAGACAAAAGTAAGCTGGCAGAAGGGAAACAGGTATCCTTGCTTTTAAATTTTATTTCCTTGCTCCAAATCATGCCCAAAAGGGTGAGCTACATGGCTGAGCCAGGAATCATACTTTTCCTGGAGAAAGAAGCTTGCAGACCCCTCCATCTCCATTACGTTCTTGGTAATAACCATTTCCTGTCAGACTTGGTCATATTGAAGAGCCCAGGGGATGTGACTAGGGCTCTGGGTCTTTGGCAGTTCTTGCATTTAGACTAGTCTGATGTGGGAAGGCTGCTCCTCTACTAGTGAGAAACAACACCCAGTCCTGTGCCCAGGGAGAAGGTCCTCCAGTCTGGGGAACTTGTGTGAATGACCTCTGGCAGGAGCAGTCACCTTTATGACAGTCTAATCAGTGTGGTTTAAGCAGAGGGTGGCTAGAGAAGAGTTAGGCTCTGTATGGGAAAATGGAACTTCAATGCTCTTTCCTTTCCTTCTCAATTTTATTGACATCTCTTTCACTCCTTCGTCTTTACTTTCAAAAATCATGTGAATATTGAAATTCAAATGCCTTTTTAAAGCTCTATTTTGGAAATAGGTATTTTTAGGGAAAAACCTTTTAAAGCTTTAAGGTCTCATAAGAAATCAATGTACTTTTATATTTGGCTATTCTGGTTTTGTGGTAGCAGGATAAGTTCTCTTAGGGATAGCGTGGACAGGTTTCCAGCATAGTCAGTAAATGCAGAAAGTATGCCAGCTGTTCCAGTGACATGTAGTTTACCCATTGTCTCTGTGTACAACCTCACACGATCACGCCTAAATTTGCTATTAATGATTTCCTGCAATTCTTCTCCACCTTATTTTTATTACCCATTGAGTTTATTGCTCACAGGAAGCTGTATTTTTGCCTTTCCTGACAGCGTATGTCAGATTGTGTATGTTTAAGCTGCTTTGTAACGTTTGAAGATATTCTGGTACTTCAGCTTTCCCATCATGTTGCTTTCCCTGATGACTGAAACATTTTACTGGGTGAGATTTAACTAAGAAGTCAAGTGTTTTTCCAAGCCCCTGGGACAGAGCATCTTTATTTGAAGTGTTTCAGTGAAATGTGTCAGGAGACTGGGGATGCCTTTGTAGGAAATGGTTTTTTTTCCTTTAAATATGTTTTTATTGATTTTTAGAGAGAGAAGAAAGGAGAGGGATAGAGAGATAGAAACATCGCTGAGAGAGAAACATCATCGATCAGCTGCTTCCTGCATGCCCTGCCACTGGGGATCGAGCCTGAAACCTGGCTATTTGTCCTGCCCAGGAATCGAACCAGTGACCTCCTGGCTCATGGGCCTATGCTCAACCACTGAGCCACATCAGCCGGGCAGAAATATTTTTAAGATGATGACAAGAGCCTGTATTTTTAGCCCCCAACTTAGGAAGCATTAAAAATGCTGTTATGTTTGTGGTCTTGCATGTTCTTACAGGTCACGATTAAATACATACTGCATTATTGTCACCTCTCTTCTCTAAGTGGGGAAACAGAGGCATGGTTTCAAGTGAGGCAGGCTGTAGGTCATCCATATTTACTAAATGCCAGAACGGGTAATGAACTCCAGGTGTCTTGGTTCCTTTGGAGTAATTAGGTAAAGTAGTACTAGCTCCTGGACCAGATTCCACAGTAAGTCAGGTGGAGGAAGCTCTTTTTTAAAAAATATATATTTTATTGATTTTTTACAGAGAGGAAGAGAGAGGGATAGAGAGTTAGAAACATCGATCAGCTGCCTCTTGCACACTCCCTACTGGGGATGTGCCCGCAACCAAGGTACATGCCCTTGACCGGAATCGAACCCGGGACCCTTGAGTCCGCAGGCCGACGCTCTATCCACTGAGCCAAACCGGTTTCAGCAGGAAGCTCTTTTTATATGGCTTTTGTGATTGTCTCTTTCTATTGGGAAATAGTGTTTATTTCTGAACAAGCTTAGGTCTTTTAGTGGGAAAGTAGGTGAGGCAAAAAAAAAAAAAAAAGGAGGGGTGGGGTTGTTATTGAGAAATGTGAGTATGATCAGTATAGATTTGTCCTTGCCAAAATAAGCCTAAGGATTTTGAGAACTGTTTGCAATTAGCGTTCTTCCTTTCTTTACTATTTGAATAACTGTATGGAAAAAAGGCTACAGACACTGGCCCTGCAGAGGTCCCTGGGATCATTTTCATGGAATTGTTTTTATGATTTTTTTTCAAGTGGGTTAGTGCTGTCCAAAAATAACAACATATATATTTTTCTCCATGCCTTTTATGTTAGTTTAGTCTTCCCACTTGAGAAACTGCCAGCTTTATGCCTTACAGGACCTGTTGTCAGTGTCCATGGTGGGCGGGGAAAAGTGCTGTTGGCATAACCAATTTATTTTCATAGGTTACCAAGTTCCTAATGCTTTGCGGCATTAAATGGTTTCCCAGAGATCTGCAGGAGGGAATACCACCTTCCAAGGTGCCTAATTTACCACCAAGAAATAACAAGTTCATCAGGGCTCTGAATCAACTATTGCAAATATTGAACAAAATCGTTATTTAAAAGCTCACAGGGGCCAATAGGGCTCCTTCTGCCCAGCAAAGTGTTTACACCATGCTCTATTGCTTGTGGGGCAAAGAATGCTCTCTCTGCTAACCTGCCCCTGAGGGATAACTGCTCCTTCACTACTAGTGACCAAAATGACTGCTTGCAGAGGAACTTGGCCTCTGTCTGCCCCTTTCAAACAAAATGGTCTGGCAGAATTCTCACCGGAAGAGCCAGAGGAGAATTCCATAAGATGCTTGCTTCAGTAATTGAAGCCCAGCTCCATCTCCCTCCTCCTTCCCTCCTATCTCTGCACATAGCGGGAGCTACTCTGATGTCATGTCCAGAGCTGGCTCAGCACTGCACCAGGTCCAGAGACCAGCCAGGGTCTATGCAGGAGACATCAGAGGGCTCTCACATTCAGAGCCCAGACTCTGGGCCTCAAGTCCTATAGGCCACTGGTTCTGTTCTGTCTTTAAAATCTATTTCCAGTCACTGGGTTTTATCTTCTTCCTTGTCCCCTTGTGTCACCATCCCAGTCACCGTGTCCTTATCTTGAGCCCCTACCCTGTATCGAACCCTATGCCTTGGTTTTCCAGCCAGTTGCCCAGTTCTTCTAGGAGTGTGGTCTGTTCTTGCTGCTGGTCTTGAGCAGAGCTGTCCTGTCCTCACTATAACCTTATAATTGCTTGAGGTCAGCATGGTGGGATGGGGGACTGAAGAGGTGTCTACTTAGAGAACTCAGAGGAGACAAAGTGTCCGAGATGATGAGTTCTAGCCAATGGCACTGCTGAGGGTTGGACTAGGTCAGTGGTTGGCAAACTCATTAGTCAACAGAGCCAAATATCAACAGTACAACGATTGAAATTTCTTTTGAGAGCCAAATTTTTTCAACTTAAACTTCTTCTAACGCCACTTCTTCAAAATAGACTCGCCCAGGCCGTGGTATTTTGTGGAAGAGCCACACTCAAGGGGCCCAAGAGCCGCATGTGGCTCGCGAGCTGCAGTTTGCCGACCACAGGACTAGGTGCATGGCCTATTATTATCCTGTGGCTGCTGTAACAAATTGTCACAAACTTAGTGTTTCAAAACAACCCAACTTTATTATCTCACAGTGCTGGACGTCAGAAGTCCGAAGTGGGTTTCACTGGGCTAACACCAAGGTGTCCGCAAGGCCTCACTCCCTCCAGAAGCTCTAGGGGACAATCTGTTCCCTTGCCTTTTCCAGCTTCCAGAGGCTGCCTGCACTCCTTGGCTCATAGTCCCTTCCTCTACCTTCAAGCCAGCAGTGGCTGGTCCAGTCCTCTTCACATTGCATCATACTGACACTGCTGCTGCCATCACATCTCCTTCTCTGATTCTGACTCTTCTGCCTCTCCCTCACTTGGAAGGACCCTTATGATTACATTGGTCCTATCTGGATAATCCTTGATAATCTCCCCATCTCAAATTTCTTAACTCAGTCATATCTGCCAAGTTTCCTTTGCCATGTAATATAACATAGTCACAGGTTCCAGGGATTAAGATGTGGATATCTTTGGGAAACCATTATTCTGCCTACTCCTCAGGCATTGCTGTAGGTTGAGGAATGGCAGAATCCTGGGATCAGGTGGGTTCCAAACGTGAATACTGACATGGTGGGGGAGGGATGGGGATCCAATAGACTGGCAAATTTAGCCAGATGCAGAAGCCTTCACAGAATAACAAAGGTGCATAATCACTTTTGAGAATTTTGGCTGAAAGAAAGCGATACAGGTTTGCAATCTGCAGTTTCAATTTGGATTAAAAAAAAAATTCTTCATAATTAAAAATTTTTATCCCACACAAACTCCCTCAGTCTGTAGTTCTTGTAAGTGGGCACTGCTTTCAGACTTGAGGTGTTTCAGGATACAAGCTGGCCAGACACTTAGCAGGCACTTAGCCAGGTCAGGCCTATGGAATTTTCCAGCCTCAGTTAAAGAATAAAGAGGTGTGTGTGTGTGTGTGTGTGTGTGTGTGTGTGTGCGCGCGCGCGTGCGTGCGTGTGTGTGTGTGTGTGTGTGTGTGTGTGTTTAAAAGAAAGGTATGGTTTTACATCACAGAATATTTCTTTGGCTGATAAGCCCCAAGACATCGCTCATGCGTCCCGTGTGAGAGGCACTTCAACCATCCTGAAGGTCAAGTTAGACTGTACTTGGCCCTCCTGCATTCCCAAGGTAACCGCAGGACCCTTTCTCAGAAATGGGTTTCTAAAACACATGATTAGAGAAGCAGAGAGGACTGGAAAATCTCATATTCCTTCTGGCTTCATGATTTCAATTGAGATAGAAATTGAAACTTCCTCTCTTCATCAAATCCAGTCACTGCCATTTTAGAGTCAGGCACCACAAAAGCTTCCTGGCTGATCGCATTTTCACCAGCCCTCCTTACACTGGTTAGTAAAATATCCATGTCTATGATGAGCTGATGGCAGAGAGCCTTATTGCCTCAAAAAAGTACTCTATCAGATGTGGATTGCATTTTCTATTTTTACATCAATTCTAATTGACCATGGCTATATTTCTCAGAGGCCTAGCCTAGCCTTTTTTTTTTTTTTTAAGACCCTTGGATAACTGACCTGGCTGTGACGGACTGAAAATCATTATGTAAAAAGTTAGGAAACCCCCACATTTTATTTCAAAACTAGAGGCCCGATGCATGAAATTTGTGCAAGGAGCTTGGCCCTCGCAGCCGTGGCTTCCTCTGGAAGGTCGTTCGGCTGTCTGGTCTAATTAGCATATTATGCTTTTATTATTATAGATATGTATAAAATATACATTAACCGCTCACTTTCTCCTGTCCATTATCCCTTTTTTCTACCTCAATAGGAAAACAGTTTCAATTCTCTTTATAAGTCAAAAAATTCAGATGTTTTCACTATAATTATCTTAAAATTTTTTCTAATGTATTTATATACTACTAATCTCTACTATTTCCAAAACATGAAAGGGTATTTATTAATTGTAGTCCTATTTAAGTCTTCTTTAGAAACTGGTGTTCATTTTCTTCAAATTATAGGCCCTTCAACCTGACTTATTATATTTTATTTCGTATTCTTTTACTGATTTACTACTTTTCTGTTGGAGATTTTTGCTTTTTAATTTTTTATTTTTTGAGAGAGAGAGAGAGAGAGAGAGAGAGAGAGAGAGAGAGAGAGAGAGAGAGAAAGAAACATGGATTTGTTGTCCCATTTACTTATGCATTCATTGGTTGATGTGCCCTGACCAGGGATTGAACCAGCAACCTTGATGGATAGGGATGATGCTCTAACCAACTGAGCTACTGGGTCAGGGCAAGGGAATTTTTGCTTTATTACTGGTTCTCATCTGACCTTCATGGCTTATGGGGGGTTATATATGCATTCAGTCAATGAGCTTTGTGACAGATTTGATGACTTAGAACTTGAACATCTGGGGCTGTGGTGTATACCAGAAGGAACTAGAAATAGAAAGCAAGTGTGTTGTTAGAGAGTGAGCTAAAGAGAGAGAAAGGCATGCTGAGCTGTGGGAGAGAGCCTTAGCCGAAGCAAAAGATAGATACTCTTTGGTTCATGCTCAAATCCCAAGGGAAATGCTTTTAGAACTGTTGCTTGAATTGAAAAGAAGCACAGAATCTATTTCCACTGATTTCTTTTTAATGGATTAAATCCACTTAGGGCAGGATTGCAGAGGGGGTCGGGGAAGGGAAGGCAAGACAAGGACTTAATTTGAGGAAACTAAAAGATAAAAAACGTTAAGACGGAAGGAAGAGGTTTCCCCCCCCCCCCCCATTGCAATAGATCAAGAGACCAGAGATTAAAATATTAACAATATTTAATGAGGGTAGCAGTATATTTTTAGATTCAGACAGGAAGAAATCAACCCTTTAGAAATTCTACTAGGTAAATGGAACTGTTAGGACAAGGGTCTCAAGGTCTGGGCATTTCTAAATGTTATTTCTTGCTAAACATTAAAATATAGAATAACGCTCTGGCCGGTTTGGCTCAGTGGATAGAGTGTCGGCCTGCGAACTGAAAGGTCCCAGGTTCGATTCCGGTCAAGGGCACATGCCCGGGTTGTGGGCTCCATCCCCAGTGGGGGGCTTGCGGGAGGCAGCCAATCAATGATTCTCTCTCATCATTGATGTTTCTATCTCTCTCTTCCTCTTCTTTCTTCTCTGAAATCAATAAAAATATATTTTTAAAAATACAGCATAGCATAGTATTTTGTAGATGCAGTTGTAAACAGATGAACTGACAGGAATACAAAGGGATGAAGTAGTGAACTGCAAATAATAAATCAACACGTAATTGACCAAATAGCATATATAAGCAATGGCTAAGCCTTCCTTGAGGAAGGCAGAACTTTAGGTAAGAATTCCTTGTCTCTTTTCCTTGCTGCAAGTAAAATAACACTACCTTGCAACAACCACCTCTTGTTTTGAATAGAGTGTCCCAAGCAGCGAACCCCTAAGGGGTGACTAGACACTTATTCAGGGGATAGAGACAGTGCACACTGTCAACTTGCATAATTCAAGACCCTAAAACAGTTAAGGAACATAGAGAATACTTGTATTTCCCCACTGATTATGATAGTTGGAACACAATTCTCCAATTTAGATGAAGGACAGAGACTTGTAACCACCAGAAACCTATAAAGGACAGATTTCTTTTGAGGATTCTAGGGTGGGGGGAACTCATGTGCCAGGTTGGCCTACCCTCACTTCCTTTTATCCTCAAGTAGAAGGGGGCTACAGCTCACAATTATTACCAGACCCATATCTCTCAAGGCAGCAAACCCTGCTAGACAGGAAAGGGAGCATTGAAGGGTGTCCCTCTGAGCCCTTGAGATTTCCTCTGAGAGTGGCCCTCACTGGGACTGGCTTCCTCTTACTATATCCTCTCCCTACCAAGTTGCTTTTTTCCTCTTTCTACCTTCTACTATCCCCTACTGTTATCCCCTCATCTGCTGCTCCTACTGTTCACCTCTCTACACTGTCACTCACCTTCCAAGATAATCTGTATACCTGGCTCCCTGGTCCAACTCCACTGCCATAAGCTCTCCCATAGCCAGCCCCTTTGCTTTCCCTTCCACCATGCTCATTCCATTGTGGACACATTTCCATTCCCCCCTTCTCATCTTTTTCTCACCTTTTCCTTCCCTTTCTCCTCAGTGTTTGCTCAAAAAGTGTTCTCCAAGGGACAGGACTATTACTGTGTTTATTTTTCTTTAGCCAAAGATGGAAAATTCCAAAGGCCTGAGCAAGTGATGGCTGGTTGCCTTTTCTGGAAATTCAATGACCTGGATGGTAAGGGAATGTTGTGGAGCTACACATCTGGCAAGGTTATTCCCTAAAATGTCCTGGCTTTGGATTTAGTTCTAACTAAAAGAAGTGGAGGTTCTGTTCTGTGAAATTATGGCGTAAGAATGAAGAGTTTAAGAAATGATATAATTACAACTACAGAGCCCAGTTTATGTCACTTTGTGTGTTTTTTCTGCTCGATTTAATTGGGAAAAAGAAGGGCCTTTGGCTTAGTAGAGCTTTCAAAAGTAAAACCTTCCAAGTAAGAGACAGATGAAGTTCCAGTGGCCCAACTGAATGGAGGATTTTGCTTTGTTTGGGTAATTATTTGCCAGAAGCCATGCCCAGGTCAGAGCAACCAAGTACATTTCAGAGTTGGTCTGTCTTCTGCAGAGGGCGGGGTGGGGGGAGTGTGTGTCTGTGTGTGTGGTGGGGGGGACGGGGGCAGGAGCATCTTCCCAGTTGACACCAGGTGGAATTGAGTAGGTCTGTTTCACTACTATACCCCCCTTCCCTAGAGAAATAATTTAGGCAGGATTTGTTCACATATCCCCAGGGTTTTGTTTGTTTGTTTGTTTGTTTGTTTTGTGTGTGTGTGTGCGTGTGTTTGGTGTTTTGTTTTGTTTTGTTTTGTGTTTTGACAAATCAGGGTGGACCATTTTAACAGTAAGCAGATATGTTATTGTCTTTCTAGCTAGTAACTGACCATCATTCTGTTGCCTCTCAAGAGAGGATGAGGGAAAATACCCACATTCCTAAACCCATCAGGAAGGCCCTGTCCACCTTTGAATTCTCTTCCATCACATTCCTTCCTGTATTCTAGCCATGCCATGGCTGTGGATAAAAAGGGGCCACATGCTAAACCTGACAAGCTCAGGGAAGGACTGTGAGGCAGCCTTACAAACTCAGAGACCTAAAGTAACCACATAAGGATGGTCTGAAAGTAAACCTTTCAAGCTAAATGCAGGTCATGGTGGGTAGTCATGTCCTAGGCTAGAATCTTCTTTGACCAAAGTCAATCTTTATCTTAACTGATCCTGTCTATTGTCTTTTGCATCTAAGATAACATACCTTTGGAATGTCAAGGTAACTTCCCTTTTTTGACCCCAACAACCACACCAGAACAGAGACCACCACAAATCCCCTCATTGTTATAGTTATCAAATGTTAATTGCTGACTGTTAATTATCCTCTACCCATCTATGTAAAAGATGTATATGCCTATCATTTACTTTTTATCCAATTCCAGAGGCCCCCCCCCTCACTTTTTGCCTACCTAATCTATCACCAGTGAATTTCTTGTAACTCTTTTTATTGTAATCTATAATAATAAAAGCTTAATATGGTAATTAGACCAGACAGCCAAACGACCTTCCGGGTGTCCTTCCAGATGACCTTCCAGACGAAGCTGGGGCTGCAAGGGCCAAGCCCCTTGCACAAATTTCGTGCATCGGGCCGCTAGTGCATAAAATAAGGTGCAAAACTGCCATTCTCTGGGGCATTATCTCAATCCGTTGAGATTTTGTTTCCCAGTAATTGTCGACAGTTTGACTCAAGTAAACTCACAAAAATTCTCCACAGGTTTGAATGTTTCTTACATTCATACTTCCCATTGCTGCTGCCCAAACGCACTGTACATTTTCTTACCTCCATGCCTTTGCGCATGCTGACCCCTCTTCCTAGAAGCCCTTTCAACCCCTTCCCTGCTAAAGGGAATCCTGTTCCTCCTGCAGGGCTTAGGTGAAACCTCTCCCTCCCCTCCAATTTGGAGCACATTGCTCCTGTAGGATTGTAGCCTCTTTCTAGTTGTATTGGTTTCCTGTGGCTGCTGTAACAAATGGTCACAAACTGGGTGGCCTAAAATAACACATTTATTCCCTTCTAGAAATCCGAAATCAGTATCACTGGGCCACACTTCCTCTGGAAAGTTTAGGGAAGGATCCATTTTTGCCTCTCCCAGCTCCCTTAGCTGCCAGTATTCCTTGGCTTGTGGCTGCATTACTCCAGTCTGCCACTATGGTCAAATTGTCTTCTCTTCAGTTGTGTGAAATCTCCCTCTTATAGAGACATTTGTGATTGCATTTAGGACTCACCTAGATCATCCAGGATGATGTCCTTATCTGAAGACCCTTGACTCAGTCACCTGTGTAAAGACCCTTTTGCTATAAGGGAAGAGGATTGATTTCATTCTGCCTCATAACTAAGGAGCTGGCAGGAGAGTGGAAGGAGCTAATGCTTAGTCCCAGGGCCAGAAGGACCCAGCGATTCCCCTGACAATCTCTGTTACCTTGGACAGGCTGTTTAACTTTGGGGAACCTCCTTGTGCTCATTTGTGCAGTGGAAATGGTATCGACCTAAATGAACCTTACAGAGTTGTTTATAAAAGTTGAACTAACAAAAACCAACAACAAACATATACTCAAACTTAGACAATCTAAATGTACAAAAGTGAGGGGCTGGGCAAATATACATCCAAACACCAGAAAGTCATGCAGTCATTAAAATGCCATCTATAGCTCTGGCCAGTGTGGCTCAATTGGTTGGAGTATTATCCTATACACCGAAAAGCTGGCGGGTTTGATTCCCAATCAGGGCACATACCCAGGTTGTGGGTTTGATCCCTAGTTGGGGCATATGTGGATGTTTCGCTCTCACATTGAGGTTTCTCTCTCTTTTCCCTTCATCTCTCTCTAAAAATCAATAAAAAAATCTTTAAAAATAAAATTAAAATGCCATCTCTATTATTGACGAGAAAATTTAGGTTATGACAGCATGCGAGCTATGATCATATTTTGCTAAAATAATGTATATGTGATATATGTGAATTTAGTTACTTAATCACACTGTGCCTCAGTTTCCTCATCTGTAAAATGGAGATAATGATAATACTGACCTCACAGGGTTGCTATAAGGATTAAGTAAAATAATACAGAAAGGCACTTAGAATAATGCCTAGAACATGAGGAAGCAATGAATAAATATTAACTATTTTTATTGTTACAAAGAAAACATTCTCAAAAAAGTGTGCCTACCAGTATGTCTACACTGTATGTGTGTGTGTATAATATTAACACATATTTCTGGGTGGTGGGGTTATGAGTAAGTTTTATTCTTGCTTTATATTTTCTGTTTTTAAAATGTTTATTGGGAGTGGGGGTGGGGGTTAGGTGAAGGGGCCCTAACATCTGGTGATGTAAGATGATTTGACTTTGAGTGGTAGGCATACTGCAACATACATATCTTGTATCATAGAAACCTACACCAGAAACCTATATGATATTAGCCAATGTCACTCCAATAAATGTGATAAAAATGTTTACTCATTTATTTTACATTGAACATGTACTTTTTAAATTCTTTATTGTTGAAAGCATTACATATGTCTCCCCTTTCCCCCATTGTCCTCTCCCAGCATGCCTCTGTCCTCCAGCCCAGGCCTTCACCCCCCCTATTTTCTGTGTCCATTGGTTAGGCTTATATGCATGTGGGCAGGGGGAGGGTAAGAGGTCAACTAATGGCCATGTATTTTTATAATAGAAAAATGAACATTTCAAATAAGTTTTATACTTTTCAGTTTGCTATGTTTCTATGACATACAGCATCTATATGGTAATTAGCATGGTGCTATTATTATTAAGATAATTTCTCCTATAATCCTGCAGGTCCTTGACCATCAGTTTGTACATCTCACGTTACCTTTGTTAAACCAATATAGTTAGGATGGTCTAGAAATTTGATTTCAATTCCCATTTGCTTTTCATTCCTATCTGCTTAAATATTCCCCAAATTTTGATCACTATGCGTTCTTTATAAATTGAAGTTTCAGAGAGTACATGTATATGTATATACACTCACACACATGCTGTATATGCCTGTATGTCTCCATATAGCTATGCAATTAATGTTTCATATTATCTTTATAATTTTTGAAAAGCAGAAATGCCTACCCTGAATTTCCTGAAATGTAAAGTTGCTCTCATCTTTCTTGCATGTAAAATGTGTCTTACGTTGTTGCTACTATAGTCATCCTCTGCTGCCGTTAACAATATTAATCACTAGAGGAGCTTAAATTTCAAGTGTAAAGCTAATTAATAGATGATATGCGCTGATATGGTTGCAACTTTCCTGATTTTGAATATGCTGTATCTTTTTCTTTTATTTAAAAATAATCCTAAGATTTCTGTGGATTTAAAAACAAATGCATGGGAAAATTACTGATGAATTGGCTTTGAAATGGAAGGTCTTGCCTCTGACATTTAAGATAATTAGATTCTGGTGCACTTCTTGGTAAGCTGGGTCTCTTTTTCTGTCTCTGCTGTGCCTTTTCCCCCATCAGCATGCCCATCTTTGAGTTTGTTTTTTGTTGCTTCTATTCATCTGTCTCTCTGCACTACATTTCTCACTCTTTTTCTTTCCAATCCCCACCCTGATCATAACATAAAACTGATATATAAAAATGGATTTGTTGTATTAAATTGAGTTTTCCTCTTGATAACTTAAGTAGGGGGATGGAGGCATGAAGAAGCAGAGCACAGGGGATTTTTAAGGCAGTGAAAATACTCTATATGAGACTCTAATGGTGATACACGTCCTTATATATTTGTCCGAACCCATCGAATGTACAACACCAAGAATGAATCCTAATTTGAACTATGGACTTGGGTGATTATGATGTGTTTATGTAGGTTCATTGATTGTAACAAATATACCACCAGTCTGATGTGAGATGCTGATAATATGAGAGGCTGTGCTTCTTTGTGGGTAGGAGGTACATGGGAACTGAACTCTTTGTAATTTCTGCTCAGCTTTGCTGTGAACTGTTAAAAAAAATAAAGCCTATTTTTAAAAAGTAAGAAGCATGAAATATTTTGTTCTTTTTTGTAAAAAATAAAACTTAAATGTAGTTCTTTTGTTCTTATGTGAAACTAATTTTTCTGCCTGTCGATGGTCCTAATTATTTCCCCCCCATCCCTGATAGATTGGAAGGATGCATTTCCAGTTCTCTTGCCAACTTGTTTGGCATAATTATGAAGACTAGCAAATGTGTATTGAGTACTTTGAAGGCTTTGATGAAAAGTGCTAGGTAAAAGCAAAGCAATTTTATTGTTAGAATGGGGGAGTGAGTCAGGAATTTTAAGGTGGACTCCTCACTGTTTGACTCTGGAAGCAGTGCAAAGCACAGTGAACAGGTACCTGCTAATCAAACTCAGGCTTTGGTACAGCTGTGCTTGCTAAATGACACCCATGTACAAATTCAGTATACATTAGGGGAATCTGATTTTTGAATAAACTTGATTGGAATCCATTGGCAATGCTAATGATCCTTTATAATGCAAATGGACACCCACTAATTTATATCTTTTGTAAGGTGGGAGTTAATGCTTTAGGTTTTTTTCAACTCCTGTGCCATTTAAAATCCAATTGTTGTGGGGGCGGAGAGAGGAGAATCTCTGGGGAAGGTGCATTAACTCCTTCAAATCTGAGGAAGCCATTTAGTCAATGATTGTTTCTGGGAACTAAATAATACCCTTGTCACCTGAAAGATTTAAAATAGCCTTTGTAAGTGGCTCCACAGTCTCTGAAAGAACATGACTCATTCCTTCTTTGTAATCTGAAAGAAATCCAAGTGTCAAAAGACACTGGGAAATGGCCTTAAGTTAATACTTCTAAACACAAATATAAGAGGTTTGAAATATTAGGAAACCATTATGATATGGGTTGAAAGTTGATGGGTGGAGTCAGTATAGTAGGATGTGGCTGAAAGGGCAAGGATGAATTGGCAACCTCTCTATAGTAATCCTTGGGGAAAATCTTGCTGGCAGATTTAAGGGTCTTGAACTCTGGCTGTACTCTGTGTACCTCAGGTTGTCTTATTCTTTGCTCAGGAGCTCCCCACCCTGCATTTCTGACTGTCCCATGCTTATGCAGGGCCCCATAATGTTTGTTCTGCCAACTCTACTTCGGGTTACTGACTCCCTCAATCAGCTTTTGGATCCATCTTCTGCACATGACCAGTGAAAGGAAATTAAGTGTATTAGAATGCCTTCCATTAGTGCTACGAGATAGACTGTATTCCTGTACCTCGTAAAACTCATGTTCTTGACAATATAAAATAGGGCTGTGGAGGGTGAAGTTCTCCAAGTTTGGGTCAGCCTTTGCCTTTCATTGACCTCAGTGGATGCCACTTAATGGAAAAATATGATCAGGGTTCACCCTATGGAATCATTGTTTAATATTGTATATGACTCATTGGAACTAGTGTGTTAGAAAATAACTTCCAGATGTGTAGCAGCAACTTTACCAAATAAACTCTGGAAAACCGGGTTACTTTCTTTTTATGATCTTAGTGCCAGAATCGAATCTTCTCGTGTATGGTTAGCCAACATATATTTGAAGTTCTCAGTAGTATGATCCTTGTTCACTTTTACTTTTAAATTGGTACCCACATAAGTGTGTGGGGCTGCCTTCAGCCTGCTTCCTTATTCCACATCAACTTCTGCCCTCTCCACACCTCCCATCTTCTCACAGCGATGAATGGCCTGGAAGCCTGACCTACTACTAGGCTCAGGCCCAGGCCTCATTCTTTATCATTATCAGCAAACATATTTTGGGCATTCCTGTGTGAAAGCACCTTGCTAGGTACTGTGAAGGATGTCTGAACTTCCTAGTTGGAGAGTAGCAGAAGTAGGGGTAATTCAGCAGTGACTGAGAATGTGAGCTCTGCTCTGGTGTCAGCATGTGAGTTGAAATGTCACTTTCTGGTTGTTCAATATTGGGAGACTCACTTAATCTTTCTAAATCCCAGTTTCTTTGCATATAAAATGGAAGTGATGGTGATAGTAATACCTACTTCATAAGGTAAGTGTGAGGCCTAAATGAGATAATCTATGGAAAACACTTGGCATCAGCTCAGTTACTGTTAGTTATTATTATTCATCTAATTTGCCACCATGTGTAGTTTGTGTGTGTGGTTGTGTTTGTGTGTGAAAGGAGACCATGAAACAGGAGTTTGTTGACTGACATCCTCAAAGAAGCAACTGCAGGGTTTAATTTTTGGGGATTCTCTTTAAATCGATTTCATTTCAGCAGAGAATCCACTGGCTTCTCCTGTTCAATGAAAAGGGCCCTATTAAAAGAGGTAATGTGTTGTCATCTCCTTGGACGCATCAGATGACAGATCTTACAGATCACCCAGTAGTCAAATATTCTGAAGTAGCACAGCCTGAGCCTGGAGCCCTTACCAAAGCCACACCTGCTTTAACAAGGTGTTTTTGGTAAATATAATCTTATGTTTTACATCCTATTGATTTTTTTCACAAATTCTTATCACATTGTATTTGAGCAGTTTTTCTATTGAATCAATAAATGTGTATCTATACTAGAATATGATGAAAACATTTCTAGAACGTGAGAACTGCATCAGAAAAGGAAAAGATCATAACCATTACTGTTCAATAGAAATGTATGTCTCTATTCTTTTTGAAGAGTTAAAAATGGTTAGGGATTTGTGAAACTGATACAGAAACTACTGAAGTAGTTGAAAGCATGCACACCAGAGTTAAACAGCCCTGGTTTGAATCCTGACCGTATTAGTTTTCTGTTTCTGTGGCAAATTGCCACACACTTAGCAGCTTAAAATAACACTTCTCATTTCAGTTTCTCTGGATCAGAAGTATGGGCAGCGCTCAGCTGGAGTCTACTCAGGGTTTCACAGGTGTTGGCAGGACTGTGTTCTCATGTGGAGGCTCAGGGGCCTTTCCCAGTCCTTCAGGTTGGCACAATTCAGTTCCTTGTGGTTGTAGGGCTGACTGGTCCGTTACCTTGCTGGCTCTGAGCTGGGGATAGTTGCCAACTCCTAGAGGACACCCTTAGGTCCTAGCCATGTGGGGCTTTCTTAACATGCCGGTCTGCTTCTTTAAAGCCAACAGGTGAATCTCTCTCTCCAGGAAGGGCTAGTTCCTCTTCTAGGGACACCTGATTAGGCCAGGCTCAGGATAATCTCCCCTTTGATGATCTCAGAGGCAATTTATTAGTAACATAATCAGAGGGGTAGTGACATCTCATAATATTCATAGGTCTTACACTGAAGTGGAGGGGATCATACAGGGCCAGTAGAGTGGGGATCATCAAGTGGCCACTATCCCTTGAGAGTTCCAGGGCCATCCCTAGAAGAAAGTGAGTATGTATTGCTTCTTATTGAAATTGATTATACTTCAGAAATACTTGGAAAGTAAATTCCCACGTGATAGTTAGTTGTTGAGAAGCCCTGTCTTCCTGTTGGGAGTGGAAGGGGGCGGGGAGAGGAGAGCAAAAAGACAAAGGGTGGAGAAACAAAAAAGGCAATGCTTCCAATTTACAAATGGAGGGAATCACTTTTGTAGAATTTGATTCTTAGTATGGTACTGACCTTGGGTGTCACTTTTCACAGTAATGACATAAACATTCCATTCAGTAATAACAAGCCTGCATGTTTATCTTCCCTGTGAGAAGTTGGAAGTTGTGGAAGTTTGTGTATAATCAAGACCCAGCCAGAGAAGGGGTAGCTTTTGAAACCTCTGCCTGGCCGGTCTCATTCCCTGGCCATTTCTGATGCTGCTCTTGGTTGAGGGCCATCCCACATAAAAAGCAGGAAGATGGTGGCCACAAAGAAGACAAAAAAGTTGCTTGAGTATCAACTCTGAGCTCCACTTGTTATGAAAAGTGGAAAGTATGTGCTGGGAAACAGGCAAGAGTCTGAAAATGACCAGACAAGCAAAGTGAAACTGGACAGCCTCACCAACAACTGCCAGTCTTGTGGAAATAGAGTACTACACCATGTTGGCCAAGACTGGTGTCCATCACTACAGTGGCAATAATATTGAATTGGGCACAGCATATGGAAAATACTACAGAGTGTGCACACTGGCTCTCACTGACCCAGGTGATTTCTTATATCATTAGAAGCATGCCAGAACATACTGGTGAAAATTAAGTCACGCAAAAAAATTTTTTAATAAAACTGTCCAGAGCTTGTTTTAAAAAAAAACAAAGAAAAAAATAAACATCTACTGGGTGGGACTGAGGAACCTTAAAAGTCTACAGGATCCCTGCCCCCACTGGGCTCACCTACCACACCCAGCATGAGTTCCCTTTCTGTGACTCTCACTAGCACATGAGTGTCCTGCAGCATTAGATGTCTAGGGAGAAGTCAAGTTGGGGGGAGGAGTTATGAGTTGTTACCTCATTGAGAAGACCTCAGTTCTTCCTTTGGCCATAAAGGGAAGTCTAAAAAGAGGTATAAGGATTCTCTTCCACATCTATACATTAAGCTTTCTGCCTGCTCCCTAAAGATTTTACCTGTATCTTCATTTAAAAAAATAGAATTGATTAAAATTTTTTGTGTAGTAGAGGTCACTGTCAAGAGAATGAGAAGGCAGAATGGGAGAAAATATTTGCAAAGCATATATCTGATAAAGGATTAATAACCAAACAACTTCATTTAAAATTGGGCAAAGAACTTGAAGAGACATTTCTCCAAAGAAGATATGCAAATGACCAATAAGACACTCAACATCACTAATCATTAGATAAATGCAAATCAAAACCACAATGAGATGCATCTTCACACCAAGTAGCTGTTATTTAAAAACATGGAGCCCAGCTGGTGTGGCTCAGTGGTTGAACGTCAACCTATGAACCAGGAAGTCACAGTTTGATTCCTGGTCCGGGCACATGCCCAAGTTGTGGTCTCGATCCCCAGTGTGGGGCATGCAGGAGGCAGCTGATCAATGATTCTCTCTCATCATTGATGTTTCTATCTCTCCCTCTCCATTCTTCTCTGAAATCAATAAAAAATGTATATATTTAAAACAATAGAAAAGATGGAAAATAATAAGTGTTGGGGAATGTGTAGAGAAATTGGAACCCTTGTGCACTGCTGTGGGAATGTAATATGGTGTAGCCATTGAGGAAAAGAGCTTGGCAAGTTCCTCAATTAGTTAAGTATAGAATTATCATATGATCCATCAATTCCTGTTCTAGATATATACCCAAAAGAACTGAAAGCGGGGACATGTGTAGATGCTTGCACACCAGTGTTCATACCAGCGTTATTCACAAAAGCCAAAAGGTCCAAACAACCCAAATGTCCATCATCAGGTAAACAAAACATGGAATATGTGTACAATGGAATATTATTCAGTCTTTAAAAGGAATTAAATTCTGACACATGCCACAACATGGATGAACCTTGAAAGCATCATGCTAAGTGAAAGAAGCCAGACACAAAGGACAAGTATTGTGTGATTCTACTTATATTAAGTACCTATAATAGGCAAATTAATAGAGGCAGAAAGTAAATTAGAGATTACCAGGGGTAGGGGTGCGTGGGATGGAGGGATTAGTGTTTAATGGGTACAGAGTTTCTGTTTGGGATGATGAAAAGATTTGGAAATGGATAGTGGTGATGGTTGCAAAACAATGTAAGTTACTTAATGCAACTGAAGTGCACCCTTAAAAATTGTTAAAATGGTAAATTTTATGTTGTGTATATTAACATAAAAAACAAAGTTGATTATGTTTTCTTTTTATTATAACAATAATACTTGTGCGAGAAACATTTCAGGAAAAAAACAGAAAAGGAAAAAATTACCCATAATTCCACCACTCATTTGACCACATTTAATTTTAACTGCCCTCCCTTTGTCAGTAGAAATGACAGTCACTTTCTACCACTTCCTGAATGGGTGGTACAATAGCACCTACTCATTCCTTGGTGAAATATTGGTGCTCAAACAGAAAAGCAATAAAAAAGGCCACTGAGTAGTGAAAACCATGGCTGCCACTGTAGGCCTCCTGTTGCAAAGCAGTTCCTCAGCAGCACAGTGGTTCTCAGGCCATGACCGCATCATGGGAGCTGCTGCTGGCGAGAGCACAGAGTCCTAGGGTCAGTGGGCCTGGCTTCTAGCTACAGTTTTATGGGAAGTATATAAAAGGGCTTGTAGGTCTGCTCATTCTCATGCTACCCATTGAGCCCTGAAGCAGCATCCCATTTAGTCATCATTCAAGTCCTCTTTATACTGGGTGTGGCTCTTATCTTTCGTGTCCACTTTCAGCCATGTTGTCCCCTGAATACCTCAGGGCCTTCCAAAAGAAGCTCTGGCCACAGGTTCCCGAGGGAGAGAAAGATGCTACAGCATCACAAGGGGCCGCCTCTGCCTGTTTGCCTGATGAGCACCTCATTTACAGCCTGAAAGCGAAGCGCCTGCTCTCTGGTTGTGGTGTTTACAAGAAAGCAGGGCAAGCCTTTAAAGTGGCCAGAGGCTGAGGCTTCTACAGAAGATGCTCGTACATTCCTGAATTCCAGGAAACTCTTACGAGGCTAGGCTTCGATTGCTCCCTCAAAGAAACCTCCAATGGTCAGAGGAAAGAGGAAGAGGCTCAATGATTTAGCAAGGAATGGGGTAACCTAACAGAGAAAGCTCTCAGGCATTTCACGGCGTTCTGCCTTGAATTCTGGAAAGAAATTTATTTGCTTTCCTGCTTGAAAACAGGATATTATTTAAATGTGGGATGAGAATTGCATTGTAGAGAGTGGATTTAGATGGCAAGAAATCCTTCAGCTGGCCCATCCTCTGCCTTATATATATTTAAAGCAGAGAACCAGTAATCCCATTTTCCCAGAATTATCTTGATTGTGAAATATGTAAGCAGTGATGGTGAAGTAATTACACTGATCTTCCTCCTTAAACACAGTGGAATTCCTCATGCAAACATATGCTGTCCCTTGAATAGTCACCACTATAGGAGGCCACAATTTCTCCCTAATGTTATTGCTCAAAACATGGAATTTCCCCCAGAATGAGTTTATGGGTCATACGAGGTTACCAGGGCCTTTATGATATAGTTCTCATATGTATTTATTTTTATCGTTAGATGAAAGTCTGCATTTTGGTAATAAAGGAAAATTATCATTTACAAAAAAACCTGACTTCTATTGGTTTAATTGCATTTCTCTAAATCTACAATGACATCATTGTTGCTGTCTGCCTTACTCTCCCCGCCTTGTTTTTAGGCTGGGGCTTCACATAGCCTATTGAAATCTCTAGAATTTTTAAACACCTTGTGTGAGGAACTTGGTTAAGGATTTCCCTCTGTTATTTTGGAGTAGTATGTCATGCATACAGGAGGTGCTCAATAAATATTTCTTGGTGGATGTGTCTTGGATTTTTTAACATTTGTCCCAAATTCTTTGTACTGTGAAGTTTATCTTATATTATTTGGAACACCGTAACTATCAGAAATCAACAGTGTGAATCCTATGTGGAAAGAGAAAAAAGTAGAAGAGATGGAGGAACATTAAAATAGCAACTGTAGTCATCTATGGGCAGTTGGATTCTAAGTGACTTTTATTTTCCTTTTTAAAATTTTTGATTAAAAAGAATGTCCCCCCCCCCAATAAGAGTAGAAGTTTCATTTTTTTCCAATTCTTTTTTAAAAAAATATATATATTTTTTATTAATCTCAGAGAGGAAGGGAGAGAAAAAGAAAGATAGAAACATCAATGATGAGAGAGAATCATTGATCGGCTGCTTCCTGCATGCCCCACACTGGGGATCGAGCCTGCGATCTGGGCTTGTGCCCTGACCAGGAATCGAACCATGACCTCCCGGTTCATAGGTTGACTTACAACCACTGAGCCACGCAGGCCGGACTCTTCTTTCTTTTTAAAAACTGAATAAATTTGACGTGTAATGTTGTGTATGTTTAAGGTGTGCAAGGAGCTACTTTGATGCATTTATATATTGCAGTATGATAGCCAGTGTAGCAATATTTATCACACTTACATAATTATAGTTCAGTATTATTTTCTGTATTCATTACAGTGTACATTGGATCTCTATGGGTTATTTACTACTCATTACAAACACCATGACTATTATCCCCACCCTCAGTCCCAGATTAAAGTTTTTTCAATGAACATGTATTGCTTTTATAATTATACAAAACCAATACATCTTATATAAAAATAACATAACCTGTTTATATGTAGTTAGTAAGGCAGTAGATCCTAAACTTTCTTGGGTCACACACTCCTTTGAGATTCTGGAGAGCTCTGGCGCCTTTTCCTACAAAGATGTACACAGAGCATTTTCCATATAATATCAGAGTTTCACATCCCATGTTGCCTATCCAAAGATCACTTAAGACCCCAGATTAGGAGTCACTTTCGGAATGGAGAAAAGTGGCACCCAGAAAGGGGTTGGCTGCCAAATAAACGTGGAAGGAAGTAGAGTTATATGTGTGTTGTTAACATCAGTGTGGGGACATTTGATTTAGTAGCACAGCCTTTGGGTCAGACTATGTAATTCAATCAGGAGGCTTTTTTAAGAGAGAGGGGATTTTCCATCTGTGAAAGCCCAAATGTCCTGTTCTATAAGTTAGGGAGCTAACCCGGTATAAGTAAAAGCCTTGAGGGTGGTACTGAGAGCCCAGCTCAGCCTAGGGTTTATGTCTGTGTAAATGAAGTCCCTGCCAGGATTTTTCCAGCAGCAGCAAAGAAAAATAAGTGAGGGTGGGGAGGGGAGAAGAGGGTGGTGTGAATGGGGGTTGATCCAGGGCTGGGAATTGGTGGTAGATGTAGTTCAGAATGACAAGGGGTTAATAAGAGGACTGTTGCCCATGGTGGGGGGGGGGGGGGGAGTCCAGGTTGAAATGAGAATGAAAATAAGGCAGGATTGTACTGTCATATTGAAAGAATGGGCTTATGTTAGTCTATGGAGAATGTATAGAGATTTTCTGGGAAAAGAATAATTTTGTTGTTATGACAGTGGTTCAGCCACATGCTCTAGGTAGAGGCAGGGTTCTAAGTCTGTCTCATGGTGGCATTAGCAAGGGATGAGGGTTAGCATTGCAAAATTCTTAGATCAGAACTTGGGGGAGTGCTTCTTGGTGCTGAGCATGTGTAAAGGGGATACACTTTGGATTACTTTTAGGGGAAGAAGCAAGAAGATGTCCCTATGGGCACATTCAGTAAACAGAGTAAATGTGAGCTGGAGGAAGGGAAAGATGGGGAGAGAGAGGCTGTTTAGGAGAAAGTTTGGCAATGGGGAGGGAAACTATTACCAGCACAAATGGAACTTTGCTTGAATCATCAACTTTCTTTCTGGTTTAATTTGAATGCCCAACCAACACGATTTTCTACTTCCTGACACTTTACATTTCTTATTGAAGGTGTGCCTGGTTCTATGAAAGTTTAATATATGACATTGTGAATTTACCAAAAGAGAAACTAATGGGTGATTATTTATGTTATGAAAGTGTTCAGTAGCAGGGCTCCTTTGGACAGCTACCCAAATGTTTGTATTTCAGTGAATATTTTGTAAATTGTGGTCATCTTGAAAAAATTGGGAGAGGCAGAAAATCTTAATGCTGAAGGTTAGAAAGATATTGACAATGGATTTGTAGTTTGCTCATTCAATCATTCAAGATAGAATTTGGGGGAGCTGGGGACAGAGCAGTGAATAAGACAAAGACTGCAATTATAGAGCTTTCATTTTGGTTGTGGGAGCGGGGGGGGGGGGGGGAGACAGAAAAAGGAAGTGGAAAGGCAGTGCACCTCAGCACCTTGTGATAGGGCTGGGATGGGAAGGAAGTACAGGTATTAGCCCTGGGTTTGAGGAGGTGGGTAGCAATGGATAGGCAGAGTGGCCATTTATACCTAGAAAGATTGGCAGTTTATGCAGTGGGCCTGGGGGAGAACTAGGCAGAGGTTTCAGGATCAGCAAAGATGGCATAACAGGCCCATTAGGAGATTACCCACTGTGGTTGGAAGGCCTGGACTGGAAGCTGGGGGTGGAGGCTGGATCTTAGAAGCCTTGAACAGTTTGAGCTTTTCTCTGCAGGCTATGAGGAACCATTACAGGGGTTTAAACAAAGCAATACTGTGATCCAACTTATGTTTCATCAAAAGTTAAACGGTGCGGGATCAAATTAGCTATTGAAAAGGTGTTGGAAGGCCCTGCCCATGTGCCTCAATTGGTTGGGTGGTGTCCTGTGCACTGAAAGGTTGCTGGTTCGATTCCAGTCAGGGCACATGCCCGAGTTGCAGGCTTGATCTCCAGTAGGGGATGTGCAGGAGGCAGTCAATTGATGTTTCTCTCCCTCTCCCTTCCTTTCTAAAAATCAATTAAAATATTTAAAATTTTAGGGGGTAAAGAAGAGAAGGTGTGGAAACAAACTAAGTGCGGATTGGTAGCTGATCTTTTTTTTTAAATTAAATATATTTTATTGATTTTTTTTACAGAGAGGAAGGGAGAGGGATAGAGAGTTAGAAACATCGATGAGAGAGAAACATTGACCAGCTGCCTCCTGCACACTCCTTACTGGGTATGTGCCGGCAACCAAGGTACATGCCCTTGACCAGAATCGAACCTGGGACCCTTCAGTCCGCAGGCCGACACTCTATCCACTGAGCCAAACCAGTTAGGGCGGTAGCTGATCTTTTTACAATGAAATATTCAGGCTAATTTAGTCTCTGTCACACAAGGAAGATGCAAGTACCATATTTCTTCCTTTCAAAGAAAGGCTCTTCACAGATACAGCTCCTACTTTATTTTCCTCAATAGTTTTGTATGAAACTCTAAAGAGTAGTTTTCCTAAGTAAGGGAAGGTAGGGGAGGGTGGGGGTAAGAGCGAGAAATCAACCAAAGGACTTGTATGCATGCATATAAGCCTAACCAATTGGCACAGACAACAGGGAGGTGAGGGCATGAATGGGGGGTTGAGGGGATAATGGGGGAATAAGGACACATGTAATACCTTAATCAATAAAGAAATTTAAAAAATAAAAAATAGTAGTTTTCCATAATTCAGCATATTGCTCCTGGAAAATGTAGACAATGGGACAAATTTTCAGCCTATGCTATCATTTTATGGATTAATTTCCATTAGAGCTGACCTTCTGGCTTTCCATGCATAATAAATATGAGTAAAACATCTGTTCATGTCATTCCCCTGCTTAAAAACCTCTGCTGGCTCCCCATTGCCTACAATAAGAAACAGTCCAAACTCATTGCCTTGGCATATGGGGTCCTCCATAAACATGCCTTTCCGGCTCATCTTGGTAATTTTTCCCTATTCTGTTCATCTTCAGACTCAGCACATGCTGTTACTCTTCCATGCTGTTATGCTCTCTTCTTTGCCTGGAATGCCTTTCTTTATTTGCCTTGCCTGCCATGAGCATTTTCATTCAGTCCTTTAAGGTTCAGCACACCTGCTGCTTCCTCTCTGAGCCTTCTTCACCAGTGGATTTAATCTCTCCCTTACCTGTATACCTACAGCACTCTCTGTGTCCCACATGCTAGCCCTTACCCCATCATATTTTAATTCGCTCATTAGTGGTCGGTCTATCCCTTGAGCCCATGAGTTCATAAAGTGTAAGGCCCATATCTTGTCCATTTTTGTTTTCTCAGCGTTGTAGCCCACTGCCTGGTTGATGCTCAGTGACTTTATGGAGCTAAGCTCTGTGCTTTGGATTTCTGTTTATAAGATCTCCAGAAGAGCCCTCAGGGAACGATGGGGCAACCTCACTTTTGTACTTGGCTGGGCGGTGGGATCTATGGCTACAGTGTAGGATCCTCAGACATTGACACCTAACCATTCTACTGAGGAGCACCATGGTTTCTGTACTGTCTGTACTGGGGACTTATCTCTTACTAAATATTGGAGGGACTTTTTTAGGTATGGGGAAGTGAAACTGAGTAGGTTATTATTAAAGAAAAATTTTCAATTGCAGTTGACATTCAATATTATGTTTCAGGTATACAGCACAATGGTTAAACATTTATATAACTTATGAGGTGTTCCCACAGTATTTCCAGTACCTACCTGACACTATGCATATTGGTGACTATATTTCCTATGCTATATTTTACATCCCTATGACTCTTTTGTACCTGCCATTTTGTACTGCTTATCCCTTCACTTTTTCAGTCGGTAGGTTATTTGTTTCTCTCTTAAATAGTTTTGCAACTCACCCATTTAATGTGTATATTTCAGTGGTTTCTAGTATATTCACAAATAATGGGCAACTATCACCACAACCAATTGTGGAACATTTTCATCACTTCAAGGTTTTTTACTTAAGACTTTCAAAAAACTTTTCATAAGGGTCAACCCCTGAGACACTTCTTTCAAATGGTATGTCTGGTGACTGGACATTTGTCAATAGGGAGGGAATTGACTTTAAAAAGGAAACAAAGATTATAGATAAGGCAGGCATTTTTCTAAAAGTGGAGGGTGTGTAAAATAGCTGAATAGCGAAGGGATGATTATCCAAGGGATGGTAATCTAGCTAACTAAATCCACAAACCCATAGAACATCAGTGCACTTTACCTTTACATTTTGTTCTGCTTAAGAATGCAAGGTATGCCAAAACTGGTTTGGCTCAGTGGATAGAGCATCGGCCTGTGGACTCAAGGGTCCCAGGTTCGATTCCGGTCAAGGGCATGTACCTTGGTTGCGGGCACATCCCCAGTAGGGGGTGTGCGAGAGGCAGCTGATCGATGTTTCTCTCTCATCGATGTTTCTAATTCTCTATCCCTCTCTCTTCCTCTCTGTAAAAAATCAATAAAAAATATATTTTTTAAAAAAAGAATGTAAGGTATGTTATGGTTCTGTTTATAAAACTCAGGAAAAAAATCAGTGAGATTTTTGTTGTTGTTAAAAGTTTACAGTGGGCACCAAGATGCAAGACAGGTTATAAATTAGTTGATAGGCACAGAATGAATATGATCTAATTTCTCCTTGCATGAATGAATTATTTGCAATAATTTTGTGTGTCTATGTGAACTTGTTAATTCTTTGATTGTTAGGAAGAAAGCCATTATGTACTATAGGCCCGATGCACGAATATTTGTGCAAGAATGGGCCTTCCTTCTCCTGGCTGCCGGCACTGCCTTTGCTTCGGCCAGAGCTGCCTTTCCACCTTCGCTCTGGCCTGGAGTTGCCTTTCTGCCTTTCCACACTGCCCAGAGGTCCGGACTAGCTGGGGCGGTGTGGAACGCCTGCGTCGTCGCCATGATGATGATGCAAGCATCCTGTCCCGCCCCCGGCCGCACAGCACCTGCATATGCAAATTAACCCACCAGCTTTGTTGGGTTAATTTGCATATTCACTCCTGATTGGCTGGTGGGTGTTGTGAAGATAAGGTCAATTTGCATCTTTCTCTTTTATTAGTGTAGATGACCAAGGCACATTTTTTCTTTTCGTCAATAATTGGTTTGCTAAAGAATACAAAGAGTGTTCTATTTTTAAAAAGGTACTTTGTCATTTTCTCAATTTATTCAAGTCTTTTCATTTTTACCTCTTTTTGTCTTATCTGAGTCATTTATATGCCTATTAACACAAAATGAACACAAAAGGTCAGGAGTGATTGAATGCAAATCAGTTTTCCTACTTGTAAGCCAGCATATTGAGTAAAGTTAAAATTATTGGTTAAAATGAAGTTTGGGGTATAGAGTTCATTGAAATTTTATTTGTTAATTAGTAGATAATCTAGATTATTGCATAATATTTCAGTTGACTGTAATAAAAAGTACTTGCTAACTGAGTTGGAACTAATATAGTATGTATACAGACTTGTTTATTTCATGACTTTAAAAAATATATAACTTCATTGTAAGTTTTAAAAAATAGTTCTTCGGTTTATATAAATAGCTAAATAGACTTGGAAAAGGGAAGTAATTTGGCATTTAAAAAGATTTCCTCCCTATGCAAAAACTCTAAAGAGAAAAAAATGTGTTTTATTTTTCCTCAGTGTTTCCATATTAGATTTAAATCTTATTTTGCTGATTCTTAGAATAGTAAATTGTTTCTAAATTAAAGCTGGATCTGATAATTAGTTCTGAAAGCCTTAGTTAGCAATTACTTTTCCCTCTCACTGTGTGCTGCCATTTTGGCTTGGAAGGCGAATGTGCGTAAGATCAGTCTCCTTGTATTACTCAGCTGGTTGTCCCTCATGAGCCACAAAAGCTTCTGGCTTTGTAGTTCTCAGGGCTCTCTGCTAGGGTCTGTAAAGGATACCGGGATGAATTAGACCTGGTCCCCTGACAATATCTTATTGGTTCTTCTTCTTCTTCTTCTTCTTCTTCTTCTTCTTCTTCTTCTTCTTCTTCTTCTTCTTCCTCTTCTTCTTTTGGTAATTCGATTCTTACCCACTTGAAGTTGAGTCAGCCCACCCCTTCCCCCAAAGTAAAAGATCTAAGGTACTAATCCCTATTCATTGATGGCAAATTCTAAATTGAAAGTAACCGTTTACAAATGCAAAACTCCTTATCCAATTGCATTACAGACTCTCTAAGCCAGTCATGCTCAGCATCATCAGGTTGATGAGAAGGCAAGATCTCAGTTTGGTTAAAATGATAGGGAAGTTTGAGGAAGCTTTAGCAAACCCTAAAATGCAAAGTCCATGCAAGGAAATGAAAAGTGATAGGAGCAAGGGTGGGGAAATGTTTTCAAATTTAGTTTGTATCATGGTTAAGAGCACTGATTCTGGAGTCCATCAGATATAGGTTTGAATCCCATCTCCACTCATGTGTAACACTAGACCTGCCTGAGTCTCAATTTCCTAATCTGTAAAATGGGCATAATAATCTCCCTTGCAGGGTTTTTGAAAGAATTAAATGAGATAATAGATATAAAATGCTTAAGCAAGTGGTAGAGAAAGTACAAGGCACTATATTCCTCCCTCCAGATGATTACAGTCCTCCTAAGGAGACTGTTAAGCAAAACGGCCCACAAAGTTGTTCCGTGCTCTCTATCAGTAAATGCCACAATGGTCAGTAAAGACAATAAGGGCTGTCAGAGGAAGAACATGAGTCAGAGTATGGATTAGGATTAAGCATGACCCAATGGGTCTAATGAAGCATGATTTTTCCCTTACTTGTTAGCTTTAAGTAAGGTCAGTGTCTTGAATGCAATTTGTACGTGGGATTTTGTGCCAAGATTTGCTCTGATAAACAATCTTTATTAAAATATGTTCATCTGTTTTGCCAAATTGGGTTGTACTAATTAAAAAGATGGCCTTCCCTCTCCTAGCATCATCACCAAGTTATATTAATTCAAAGGATCTTCAGTACTTGGAGTTCCTATTGCAAAAGAGGAAAAGAAATGATCTGGTGAAGGTAATCTTATTATTTAGACAAGAAAGGGTCATAACAAAGTCAAATGCTGTTTATTTTGAACATTATGAAATAAATTCCATATAGTTATGGTTTGGGTCCTCCTCTAGAAATCTCTAGTGTGTAGTAGTGACATTTCTCTTTTCTGTTAGTCACAGCACTACTTTTGCTGCTTCTCATCCTCCCACTCCTGACAGTTACTTAGTCTCTAATCTTACGGAGTTTTCAACAAAAGTAGAAGACAACATGCAATTTGGAAAATACTGATTCATTTTCTTGTACAGGGATAGTCAGGGACCACAAATACCCATACAGGGACATCTTCTGATTTATATAGATGGGCTTGCACACGTGAGCATGCAAAAATACTTGTGCATTCGCTTTGCTGGAACAAGATGTGGCAGTGAGAGAGTATGACAGATGCATGGAAGCCAAGTGGGGCTATAAGTTACCATAGCTTCCGTGATTAACTAGACCGTCTTGGGTTTATTTTTCTCCCCACTAAACTGTGAATTTTTCAAGGGTAGAGTCTGGTTCCTTTTCATCTCTACATTAACAGGCGCCAGCCAGCACAGGGCTTAGAGAATAGTAAGGACTTGATAAATTTCCCTTACACCAAACTCTCTTTTCTGCGTTGCCGGAAATTGCATGCCCCCAGTGGCCATTTTGAGTGCGAAGTGTTATTTTAAGATACTCTCTGTTGAGAAAGCACTCCAAACTGTGCTACAAATGTCTGAAACAAAACGGGAGCTGAATGCCCAGAGGGTTTGGAGAAATCCCCAAGGGAGGGAGGTGGAGAAGTGATGGGAAGAAGAGACTCATTGAGTAACCCCCTCTTTTTGAGTGTGTTATTTCTTTCATAAGATTGTTATTTTCAATAAGAATGGGTTCAGATGCCATTGAAACTGTAGTCTGACAGCAATATTGTGAAAATGAGCTGCTAACTTTTGGGCCAAATAATTCTTTTTTAAACCAACTGTTGCCATGTTCCTTCTTGAACTGAAATTTAATTTGGTGAATTGGGTGATGGTGGCGCAGGGAGATTTTTGAGTTGGCCCTGTGCCTCACTGCTAAGCTTTCTGTTGTTTCCTTCCCAGTGCTATAGGAGGGATTCTGTGAAGCCAGTGAGTGTTCACTTTAGACTTGCAGAAGAGACATTCTTAGAATTCTTAAGGAGAACTTGTTTCTAAAGTAAAAGATTTCCCAGGAAACTAATGACCTTTGGTGTAATATCTAAGCAGAAGTAACCCAGCCTAATTTTACATTCTTGACTGATAAATATCATGCAATTATTATTGCTTTTTAAGTGAAATTGAAATTATATGGTTTTGTTTCCAATGATAGCATAAATAGGCTTGCTAGTCATTTGTATTTTTAAATACACGAGTGGTTAGATGAGTGAATACCTACATGGCACATACATATTTACATATTTATTTTAGGATTACCATCTTGGTTTTATATTTGTACAGATATAGTTCAGATGATGAAAGATTAATCATCCTGTATAGGATGCACAGGAACCACCACAAAATCATTAAGTCTAAGTATTTGATGCTGTTAATGACTCCTAGTTAGGATCCATGTTTCCTCTCCTTGGACCAAGAAACCAGACTGTAACTGAATCTGTACTGATAAGTTTCCTTTTTCACTGTCTGTCCTTCCACTCTATGTTAGAAATCAGAACGTTATCTCCATTTGTGGAATTGTGTATTTCTTCAGTTTTAGGGCTTACACAAGGAGGAAGTCCATTTAGATTTGGTCCTTAGTAGCCTGAGCAAGCCTGGAAGAGTGCACCGTGTCCCAAACCATGGTACAAAGATTTCATTTTAAATTTCATTTTGTTAGAGATTTGGAAAATACTGATTTATTTTCTTGTATGGGGATGATATAAGATTACTGTTTCAATAAATGTTTTTCAATAAAGAAGAGATTTTATTTGAAGAAAAATATGAAATATGTGATAGTTCAGAAGATGTGCCCAAAATTTTGACAATGGTACGTAAGTCAAGTTTGGGAAACACTGCTAAGAAAAGAAAGAGGAATCTCAGAGGGAAGGGGTGGGTGGGTGGGTGGGAAGAGATTAACCAAATAATTTATATGCATATATGCATAATCCATGGACACAAACAGTAGGGTGGTGAAGGCCTGGGGCGGGTGGGAACCAGGGAGGGAAGTAAGGGGGAAAAAGAGGGGGGCATCTATAATACTCTCAACAATAAAGATAAATAAAATAAAACTAAATAAAATAAAAAAGAAAAGAAGAAAAGAGGAGCAGGATTTGGAAGACCTCCATTTGAATCCTGGTTCTGCTACTAAATGTAAACAGCTGATCTTAAGCCTCTGAGCCAGTTTCTTCCTGTATAAGTTGAAATGATACTATTTTCTTTGTCTAGTGGAAAAGTTTTTGTGTGAAATAGGTAAAATGTATATTGAAAGTAGGTGGTGTTGTTTTTTGCTGGTTCACTTTTGAAAATTTTTATTTTTCAATTATAGTTGACCTTCAATATTATTTTATATTAGTTTTAGGTGTACAGCATAGTGGTTGGACAATGATATGAAACAATGATATGAAAGTGGTTTTTTTTTAAGACTGCAAAGTGAAAAAAAAAAGACTGCAAAGTTATCTTCAAGTTAAACAACAATAGCAAACCTGTAATATCACTAGCAATTTATTTCAAGAGAGATTAGGACATCAGTGAATGAGAACTTTCAAAGACAAACTGTTTTGTTTTGATTTTTCTCCTTCATGGGTGACAACTGAGTAGGTTCCAAATTTCGGTTGACTGTTTGCCTGTCACTATTTAAGAAGAGAGAAGTATGAAACATATGCTTGCTTCTCTCCAGATTGTATAAACGCTTTTGCCTTTTACTTAAAACTGCTACAGAACTGTATAGCAGTACACAGTGGGACCTTGCTATAATTTAAGTCAAAGGTGTTCCTCGTTTTGGATGCCAACAGAGTTACAAAAATCCAACTGGAAAGGAAATGTAGGGTGTGATTCTTTGGGACTGACTCCTACTGTAACCTCTCTTCCACTTCTAGTTTGAATTGTGCTTTTAATGCCTGGGAGATGGTTGGAGTTCAAAATGGGGATTGGAGGTAGGGGTCGGGTGGAGGTGTTGTGGCTCAGCCCCTCCTCTTTTCTTTAAAAGATGAAATCTGATTCACAAGCCTAGATCTTCTATTAGGGGAAGCTTTGTGGGACCCAGAATAGCCACCCCAACTTTTTCTGTAATAGAGCTAGCCCTGATAAAGGAAGTAGGAGTGAAGACCCAGAATGCTTAGTTTAATCAGTTTTCAATAAAAAGTGAAACCTTGTTTTCTATAACATGAATATATGGCTTTCAAAACACATGGGGAACATGAGTTTCATTTTTAGAAGGTATATACTGTGCATTTAAAAAAGTGATTCATTTTGACATATGCTTTCAAATATTAATTTGTCAACTACCTTGCACTGCTGAAAGGAGCATTTTCTTTCTTTTTTTTCCAAAGTTATTTGGTGAAGGTACTTGTGAAATTATATGGAGAGATTAACAGATGCAAATTCAACAGATTAAACATTGAAATTTGAGGACCTTTTTTTTGCAATCTGTATTAGGAGTATGCTTGGCACAAGGCAAGACTTTGAAATTATTTTCAGTGCCTAAGGCTTGCCTTCTTAGATGCAGCTTGATTAATTTAATTTCTCTGAGAAATTGATCACAGACTTTGAGTGTTAGAGCTGGAAGCTGCAGTCACAGTTTCCTTTCTCTTGGGGTCCATGCGAACATGGTACATAAGGGACAAGGAGTCCAATTTTCCTATTAGAAAATCTCTGAGGTCCCCAAATAGGATTTTTTCCCCCAATTTGACTCAATTTTCATGAGTACTCACAAACATGATAGGGGTGACCTGCTTGACTTGATCTCACGGTTCTACAAGTCTAAATTTAGGACTTGGAGTGAAGTATACCTTTGTTAGGAAATTTTTCCCTAGCTTTTTTGAAGTATAATTGAAAAATAAAATGTAAATATTTTAAGTATACAATGTGATGATTTAACATATCTATACGTTGTGAAATGATTACCACAGTCAACTTAATTCACATCTATCACTTCACATAGTTAACTTTTTGGTGTGTGTGGTGAAAACTTTTCAGATCTACTCTCTTAGCAACTTACAAGTAAACTGTAGTCACTATGCTGTACATTAGATCCTCAGAACTTATTCATCTTACATTGAAAGTCTTTGACCAATGTCTCCCCATTTTCCTTTACCTCTCTGCCCCTGGAAACCATTCTACTTACTTAAAAAAAACGTGTGTGTGTGTGTGTGTGTGTGTGTGTGTGTGTGTGTGTTTATTGATTTCAGAGAGAAAGGGAGAGGGGGAGAGAGATAGAAACATCAATGATGAGAGACAATCATTGATGCCTCCTGCACCCCCACACTGGGGTTTGAGCCCACAACCCAGGCATGTGCCCCGACCAGGAATAGAACCGGTGACTTCCTGGTTCATAGGTGGATGCTCAACCACTGACCCACACAGACCAGGCTCTACTTACTTTGTTAAGATTCCACATTAAGTGTTACCATACAGTATTTATCTTTCTCTGTCTGGCTTATTTCACTTAACATAATGCCTTCCAGATTTATCAGTGTTGTCACAAATGGCAAGATTTTATTTTTTCTTGTGGCTGAACAATATTCCATTGTGTGTGTGTGTGTGTGTGTGTGTGTGTGTGTGTGTGTGTGTCACATTTTCTTATCCATTCATCTGTCAGGACACTTGAGTTGTTTCCATGTCTTGGCTATTGTGAACAATACTGTAATAAACATGGGAGTGTAGATATCTCTTTGAGATAGTGATTTTATTTCCTTTGGATATATGCCCAGAAGTGGGATTGCTGGATTATATGGTAGTTCTATTTTTAATTTCTGGAAGAACCTCTGTACTGTTATTGTTAGAATCTTTTAGTCTTGTTGAACGCTGATTCTTATTGGTTAGAGTGGTTTATACTTATCTTTCTAAGTAATCTTAAAGAGGAAGCTCTGAGATGCCTTTCAGATATGGACCTGTGATATAGCTGTAACCTGTTGTGAACCAATTAAAAACCGTTATCAAAGGATTGTGTTGGTACATTGTGCTGGAAACTGCCTTAGATACTCTGTATACAAATATAAATATAACCCCATAATCCATCATGATAAATTTTAAATAATCTTAAATTCATCAGTTATGATGTCTTAATATATCTTAAATTCAAGTTTTCTTTATAGTTTTTATTATAAAATTTTAAAATCATTTTTAATTTTTACAGTTGACATACAATATTGTATTCATTTCAGGCATACACCCAATGATTAGACATTTTATAACTTAGTAAGTGATCATCCCAATTATTTTATTATAAAATTTTTAAGAAAAATACTTTAATTTAAGTAAAATATTATTAGAAATCGCTAATATATCCACCTTGGTTTAGCATAGTGTATTGAGATATGGCTCTGGTTGAATCTGAATATGTCAAAGTTCATTCAACAATTAGTGAATGTTCTAGGTTCTGGGATTTTGGCAGTGAACTATAAAGGAGAATCCCTGTTCTTAGATACGCAGAGAGGTAAATAGATGGTATGTCAGATCATGGAAGTTTAGTGAAGGAAAAGATGGTAGGAAGGTAGCTAATGGGACCCTATTCCAAGATCAGTACCTTGAACATTAGTAGCTTTGTTATTTATGAGGGGAGGAAAAGCTGCCTGAGGTAGAAAGAACAGCACTTTTGTAGTCATAGACCCAGGTTTGAATTCCACCTCTGAAGGTGGGCAAGTTACTTAACCTGAATTCAGTTCAGGATTTCCTCATCTGTAACATAAGGATAAAGATTAAACCTATTTTATAGGGTTGTTTTGAGTATTACATGAGAAAATGTAGAGAAAGCACTTGGCATGATGCCTTGTATATAGAAAGGGCTCAGTAAATGCTTTTAGCACTGTTATTAATAAATCATATCCTAGATTACTCGGAGTCACTGACCCTGCTCCTTGTAACCTTAGCCTCAGGCTGGGGCCCTACTATCAATGCCCAGGTCGCCTGGAAGTCCAACAGGGATCCACTGACTTTGCTACTTGGAACCTCACCCTTTTTATGCCATGACCATTGGATCAAGCGTCTCTAGTACCTGTGCTTGCCCCAACTATGCCAGAAATTTGATACACCCTTTGGACAGTGTGCCTGGTACAGAGTAGACACATGAATGTTGATACTTTCTCCCCCAGTTACTCAGTGAATAATGCATATTCAACAAATATCAACTTTTTGTGTTATTTTAGACTGGCCACTCAGTGTGTGTGTGTGTGTGTGTGTGTGTGTGTGTGTGTGTGTGTGTATACTAGAGGCCCGGTGCATGAAATTCGTGCACGGAGGGGGGTTGTCCCTCAGCCCAGCCTGTATCCTCTCCAATATGGGACTCCTCGAGGGATGTCCGACTGCCTGTTTAGGCCCGATCCCAGTGGGCAGTCGGATCCCTAAATGGGCAGTCAGACATCCCTCTCACAATCCAGGACTGCTGGCTCCCAACTGCTTGCCTGCCTGCCTTCCTGATTGCCCCTAACCGCTTCTGCCTGCCAGCCTGATCACTCCCTAACCACTCTGCTGCCAGCCTGTTTGCCCCCAACTGCCCTCCTCTGCCGGTCTGGTCACCCCGAACTGCCCTCTCCTGCAGGGTTGATCACCTCCAACTTCCCTCCCTTGCAGGCCTGGTCCTTCTCAACTGTCCTCCCTTGCAGGCCGGGTGCCTCCCAACTGCCCTCTCCTGCTGGCCATCTTGTGGTGGCCATCTTGTGTCCACATGGGGGCAGGATCTTTGACCACATGGGGCAGCTATATTGTGTGTTGCAGTGATGATCAATCTGCATATTACTCTTTTGTTAGATAGGATAGAGGCCTGGTACAGGGGTAAGGGCCAGCTGGTTTGCCCTGAAGGGCGTCCCGGATCAGGTGGGGGTTCCCTTGGGGTGTGGGGCGGCCTGAGCGAGGGGCCTGTGGTGGTTTGCAGGCCGGCCACGCCCCCTGGCAACCCAAGCAGAGGCCCTGGTATCTGGAATTTATTTTCCTTCTACAATTGAAACTTTGTAGCCTGGAGCGGAGCCAAGCCTGGGGCTCCCTCTGAGGCCGGCAGCCATTTGTGTTGGGGTTATAATTGAAACTTTGTTGCCTTAAACGGGTGGGCCCAGCCAGGGTGTGCGGAAAGCTTTGCTTCCCCTGTTGCCGGCGGCAACCCTGGCCTGCTCTCTCAAGCTCCATTCTGCCGCCATTTGTTTACCTTCTATAATTGGAACTTTGTAGCTTGAGTAGAGGCTTAGGCCTGGCCAGGGCAGGCGGAAAGCTTGGCTTTCTCTTTTACCTAGGAAACCTTGCTCTCTGTGGCTGTAGCCATCTTGGTTTGGGTTAATTTGCATATTTACTCTGATTAGATGGTGGGCGTGGCTTGTGGGTGTGTCGGAGGTGTGGTCAATTTGCATATTTGTCTATTATTAGATAGGATATATATCTTAGAGGCCCGGTGCATGAATTTGTGCATGGGTGGGGTCTGGACAGCTTGGCCAGGGGGAGGGGACATGGGCGGTTGGCCGGCCTGTCTGTTGGTCGAACTCTTGGTCGAGGGGACAATTTGCATATTAGCCTTTTATTATATAGGATATACACTGAGTGGCCAGATTATTATGCGTTCAGAGATCATAATAATCTGGCCACTCAGTGTGTGTGTGTGTGTGTGTGTGTGTGTGTGTGTGTGTGTATCAGAGAGGAAGGGAAAGGGAGAGCTAGATAGAGACATCAATGATGAGAGAGAATCATTGATCGGCTGCCTCCTGCACACTTCACACTGGGGATTGAGCCTGCAACCTGGGCATGTGCCCTGACCGAGAATTGAACTGTGACCTACTGGTTCATAGATTGATGCTCAGCCACTGAGCCATGCTGGCTGGGCTGTGTTACTTTAAATTCAATAAATTTTGGAAGGTACGTGGATAATCAGAGTACAGTGTCATCTCACCAGAACTCTTGTCTTTAGCAGAGAGGTCTGTGTGTATGTGTTTGGTGTGTATGTCTAGTTATGGAGGATATTTCTCTTGAAAAGTGTCTCCTTTAAGTGATTATCATCATCTGTAATCTCTTCTCTTGTGAAATAATGTATCTTTGGAGAGAAACTTACCTTGTGAGTTTGACCATATTAACTTTCCTTTATATCTTATTAAGGAGAAGACCAAAGTTGTTGAGCCTTTGGACTATGAGAATGTTATCATCCAAAGAAAAACCCAGATTTACAGTGACCCCCTCAGAGACCTGCTTATGTTTCCAATGGAAGACATATCCGTGAGTTCACAAGCACTTTTTTTAAAAAAAGAGAAGTAACACCCTGCATTTGCCAAGCCAGTTTTTACAGCAAGAATGATCCTTGTCTTCTAGATCTCGGTGATAAGTCGTCAGCGCAGAACAGTGCAATCCACTGTCCCAGAAGATGCTGAGAAAAGGGCCCAGAGTTTGTTTGTCAAAGAGGTAAGAGGCTCAAAGGCCACAGAGGAACATTCATCGTATATTTCAAATATACTTCCTTTACTGTAAATGGAAAATAAAATTACTGTTACTTTAACTGACCTACATAACAAATCTATATGATGTGATACAGAGATTACAGCTTAAATACTTTCACAGGTAGCATGTGTTCTTAGTCTTTTCCTTTTGGATTTGAATATTGTCTGCACTTGGACTCAGTGTTGAAGAGAGCATAAGATTTGGCAGTTATTGCTGCCAATTGGTTTAGGGAAACACAGTCAATCCCCAAAGGAAGATCCAAGTACCAAAATTTCCCAAGTGATTTTTAAGTTTTACAGCTTATTACCTGATTTAAAAAAAATGGCTATATGTATACTTTTTGTACTTAAATTACATATTTCTCTTTTCTTTCAGTGTATTAAAACCTACAGCACAGATTGGCATGTGGTAAACTACAAGTATGAAGACTTCTCTGGAGACTTTCGAATGTTGCCATGGTAAGTACAGAATTCAAGTGAAGCCTTCTGAAGGAGAATTATTAAGCATTTTATCTTTTTTTTAACCACTTGTGAAACTTCTTAGTTATAATTTATGCTAAAGCAAAACCTCAAACAACCAGCATGTTTTGTAAATGCAATATTTTGGGTAACCGAATATGTCTTTACTTTGCTCACTGAAATTCTTTCCAAAATGCATGAGTTCACTTTTTGGCTTTGGTCTATCTATATTGATGATAAAATGATCTTTATTTGATTCTGGATAACATACTGAGTATTTTCCAGTGGTGTCAATGAAAAGGCTAGAAAATATATGGCTCAATTTGATGACCCCAGATAATCTCTTGACAAAGTGTATCTCTTTCAGTTGAGTTGAAGGACCACCATGAGCACACTGGCTCAGGAGCCAGTCAGGGTTCAAATTTTATTTCTACTACATACTTGCTAGATGACCTCAGGCCAGTCACTCAGTCTGTTTGAGCCCTCATTTTTCCCCCCTTTCTCATCCATAATACTGCCAACCTCACAGGGTAGCATACAAATAAAGTTTTGGAGAAATAAGACTTTGTATATCCTTTTATAGTTTTTGAAGTACTTACCCAGAGGAGAAAACTGAGTCCTAAAGATGTCCTATAAAACTGACTCCTAAGATGACCTGTCAGAGGTCATACACCAAACAGATGATAGAGTCATAATTACACTGTTGCTTTTTAAAAAATATCTTTTTATTAATATTTTGAGAGAGAGAGAGAGAGAGAGAGAGAGAGAGAGAGATCAACTGGTTGCCTACCGCATGTACCCTGACCAGGGAGGGCACCTGCAACCTGGGTATGTGCCCTGACTGGGAATCAAACTGAATTCCTTTCTGTGCATGGATGACACTCAACCAACTGGGCCACAGTGGCCAGGACACTATGTTGCTTTTTGACCTGGGGAAAGATAAGATTTTGCCACCAATAACAGCTCTAATAGACATTCTTTGACAATTTCTGCCCTTCCCTGACAAAGTATCTGGGCTTAGTTATATCTTTGCTGCTGGATGCACATGTGGGAGTCCTTATATAAAAGGTAATATAAGTTTAGTCAGAGGAGAGAATCTGAGTTTGGGAAGAAGAAAAGAATTTCTTCTCTTTGTCTTGGCATTTTTTTGCGAAAGAAAGAAGTCTTTCTTATTATGTTTTGTTTTCTATTCTGTTCAATGTTTAAGACAATTCTCTTGCATTTTCAGCAAATCCATGAGACCAGAAAAGATTCCCAATCATGTATTTGAAATTGATGAGGACTGTGAGAAAGATGAGGTAAAGATTGGGGCCCCTGCACTGGTTTCTTCAAGGTCCCTTCTATTGAGAGAGAGATTTCCTTGAGAAAAGATGAGGGAAAGAATTGTATTTGAATGATCTGTGGCCAACTTTCAAATTAATTATTATTTTTTTAAAAATAAAAAAAGTTGTTGCATTTTCAAATGGAATTGGGGGGAAAATCAAGTGAACTGGGCTGTGATTTGTATATAAACACTAGAAGCCCGGTGCACAGATTTGTGCACTGGTGGGGTCCCTTGGCCTGGCCTATGGGGATCGGGCCAAAACCAGCTCTCTGACATCCTCCGAGGGGTCCTGGACTGTGAGAGGGCTCAGGCCAGGCTGAGGGACCCCGTAGGTGCATGATCAGGGCCTGGGAGGGACGCGGGAGATTGGCTAGCCAGGGAGGGGCCACGGGAGGGCTCCGGGGTGTGTCCGGCCCATCTCGCCCAGTCCCGATCAGCCGGACCCCAGCAGCAAGCTAACCTACCGGTTGGAGCGTCTGCCCCCTGGTGGTCAGTGCATGTCATAGTGACTGGTCAAATGGTCAGACACTTAGCATATTAGGCTTTTATTATATAGGATGTTTTACCACCTGTGGGACATGCTTGTGGAGTTGCTTTTCCCGCCCTGGGCATGTGATGTGGTGATTCATCTGGACTCTTCTGCCTGATAGATCCCTCAGGGGACAGATGGCCTGGATGTCTGTGACATTTTGAGATGCATTTTGCTTGTTGACATAATGCAGAAGACTTTCCCAGATGACGGCTTATACAATTAAGTAAATATTGAGTGCCTACTGTGTGCACAGCACAGAGTCTTTCATTTTATAGTTAACAGTTACAAGTTTAATCAGGCATCTTCTAGGAGGGAGGGGACTGTTAGGTTTCGATTAGAAACTGGAGCAGGGCCTAGTTCGTGCCCCCCAAACACTATTTGATTTAGATGCCTGGCTGTTGTTTCATTGATGGTTTTTGCTCTTTTCAGGATTCATCTTCTTTGTGTTCTCAGAAGGGTGGTGTGATAAAACAAGGCTGGTTGTACAAAGCAAATGTAAATAGCACCATCACGGTTACCATGAAGGTAAGAAGTAGTTATAGTATTTAATCATTTTAAGGATATTCTCATTAGTACCTGTCTGGAAAGACTATTTCTTTAAAAAAATTTTTACAATAAACCCTAACAAAAAAAAACTTTAATGAGAAGATTCTCACAGATGTATGCAATTTTAAAAATCTGAAGTCTCAGGATGAATTGAGAAGTGTAACTTTAAAAGAAAAGTAGTTATTATCTTCTGAATCAAGAAGTTGAAAAAGGAGGCTTTCAGAGGAATAAAGAAAATAGCTTTGAAACAAAAGGGCATCAGAATTTCTGTTTCTTTTATTTACTTACTAGAGGCCCAGTGCACGGGTGCAGTCCCTAGGCCTGGCCGGCAATCAAAGCGTGAGCATCTGGCATGGAAGGGCAGGTCCCAGCTGACCTCCGGGCTCTGGGAAGCACCTGGGCCCCTAGGCCCCCGCGCATCCCCTGCCGGCTAAGTCATGGCACCCGAGTTCCCACGCGGAGATGCAGTGAGCATGGCCGGACGCCGTGGGTCGGGGCATAGCATGGGCCTCTGGGCCACCCAGCGGTGCCGCATGGAAGCCGGGCGCATGGAAGCTGGGTGGGCAGCACCCTCTCTCCTGGCCAGCCTCGCAGACGGGCTCCTGCGCGAACCCACAGGAGCCCGACCAGCCCCTGCAGTCCTGTGGCTGCTGGCCCGGCTCACCTGGAAGAGGCAGCACGGGTGCGGGGCAGGCTCCTTGTGGGCGCCAGCACCTGAGCACAGGTGGGGGGCTTCCCCTGCTCAAGAGCCTTGGCGTCCTGGGGGAGGGTAGCAGGGGGAGTGAGAGTGAGCTGGGTGGACACCCTGCATTCTCACCACACCTCTATCCCCATCACCCCCACCTCCAGATAGCTGGTGAAAGGTCGCAGCAAGTCACCAACACCCGCCATGTTTCGCGCCGCCCCCTGGTGGTCAGTGCATGTCATAGCGAGCGGTCAAACTCCCGGTCTCCCTGTCAAATTCCTGTTCGAACGACCACTCGAGGGGACAATTTGCATATTAGGCTTTTATTATATAGGATTTTTATTTCTCAAGTACAGTTTACATTTTATATTATTTCGTATTAGTTTCAGGTGTACAGCAGAGTGGTTAGCCTATCATATACATTACAAAGTGATTCCCCCTAATATTTCCAATACCCACCTGGCACCATACATAGTTATTACAATGTTATTGACTAGATTCCCTATGCTGTACTTTATATCCCTGAAACTATTTTGTACCTACCCATTTGTACTTTAGCCTTTTTCACCCAGCCCCCCAAACCCCCTACTCTCTGGCAAAGATTTCTATGTGGAAATAAATGCATTGAGTAGAGGGAAAATACAAGGTTATGTAAGATGGGGGTTTCTTGCCTCCGATAACCTCCAGCCTAGCTAGATACGAAACATATTAAATTACTATATAAAGCAGTACATTAGTACTGTCAGAACTAGAGAATTTTTATTGATATCAGAGAGGAAGGGAGAGGCAGAGAGAGATAGAAACATTAATAATGAGAGAGAATCATTGATTGGCCGCCTCCTGCATGTCCCCCACTGGGGATGGAGCCTGCAACCCTCACATGAGCCCTTGATCAGAATCAAACTCGAACTCAGGACCCTTCAGTCCATAGACTGACACTCTGTCCACTGAGCCAAACGAGCTAGGGCACAACTAGAGAGTTTTCTAGTTTGGTCAGAATAGTGAGTCTGTGTAATGGCTTTGTCACACAAGGTAGAAACAGAGAAAGGGATTACATTGTGCAGGGCCTTGAATGTGTCGGACATGAGCTTGGTTTTGTTTGGGAGACTGTGAAGAACCATTAAAATCCAAAGGTAAAACTAACAAGCTCCTTGGAGATTCTGAGCAGGGAAATAAATTAATCTCTGATACCCCAATAGAACCGTTCTGTCAGATATTCAGTATAAGATCATGTGGTTTGCTGAAGATGATTCACACTTCCATTAAGTTTTGAAGGTCATTATGTCTTGCACATTGCCTGCAAGCAGAAATTATGGGGATCTACCAAGGAAAGACTCAAATTTTATCTTAAATTAATATCTCACTTGCTGCTTTCCATTTAGTGGTCAAGTCCTGTCCTCACTTTCATTTTCAAGCTCTGAAAATAATGAATAATAAGTTGTAGGATGCTTCTTATGTGTCTCCTGCACCTAATCACAGGCCTTTGCACATGATGATAAGAGAATCCATTTAGTGAATATGTGCCAGGCACCATACTGAGTGTTTTATATTCTGGATCTCATTTAATCCTCATGGAAGCCCTGTAGAGGTACTGTATTATTAGGTTATGGATGTGGAAAATGAGGCACACAGAAATTAAGTGATTAACCCAAGGTCACACAGCTCCAACTTTTCAGAGGTGGGATTTGTACCTACACAGGATGATGCCTGAGCCTATGCTCTTATCCAGCACACTCTTGCTGCTCACTGGCTGAGTGGGTGAGTCTCAAGTCTTTATTATATCTCCTGTAAGAGTACTGGGTAAAGAAATGCATGTGTGAAGGTTACAATTCTGTGTGGGTTATTAGAAAATGGTTCTATGGTTCTTAAAAAATATGCTTTTATTGATTTCAGAGAGAGAGGAAGGTAGAAGGAGGAAGGGAGGAAGGGGGGGAGGGAGAGAGAGAGAGAGAGAGAAAAAGAGAGAAACAAAACAGAAACATTGATTGGCCTCCTCCCATACACACCCTGCCTGGGGATTGAACCTTTTGGTGTGTGGGATAATGCTCCAACCAACTGAGCCTGAAGCCCAGGCATATACCCTGACTGGGAATCGAACCTGTGACCTCCTGATTTATAGGTCAGTGCTCAACCATTGAGACACACTGGCCAGGGCAGTTTTATAGTTTTTGACTCCACTCCTTTCCCCTTAACATTCTCAAAATATTTCAAAGTTTTGTCCATGCTCAAGTATAAAATAAAACATTAGGGAATTAATCCTGTATAATAAAAGCCAAATATGCAAATTGTCCCCTTGGGTGGTAGTTCGACCAGGAGACTGGGAGTTTGACCACTCGATATGATGTGTGCTTATCACCAGCGGACGGCGCCGAGCATGGCGGGCATTGGCGACACGGCACTGGCAGTGGGCAGCAGTGGAGGCGCTGCCAACCCCGATAGGCCCCAATGAGAGCGGGATGGTGGAGCAGGTGAGCGGGTGGCACCAGGCCCAGGCAAGTGTGAGTGGGCGCCCAGGTGCTGCCCAGGGCCCAGAGGTCAGCTGGGACCTGCCCTTCCACGCCAGACGCTCGTGCTTTGATCGCCGGCCAGGCCTAAGGACCGCACCCGTGCATGAATTTTCTGCACCAGGCCTCTAGTATCTTTATAAAACAATCCACCACAGGGTTCCTTTCAATAGTGAGTTGATCTAATGCTGTAAATTATAATTTGATTTACTTAAAACTTTTTTAAGGTCCCCATTATAGTGAACCCTAACAAATACAAAATACAGTTGCCTATAAAAAGTACATGTTTTGCCCTAGCTGGTTTGGTTTAGTGGATAGAGTGTTGGCCTGCAGACTGAAGGGTCCCAGGTTTGATTCTGGCCAGGGGCACATGCCTGGGTTGCGGGCTTGATCCCCCAGTGTGGGGCATGCAGGAGGCAGCTGATCAATTATTCTCTCTCATCATTGATGTTTCTATCTCTCTCTCCTCCCTTCTTCTCTGAAATCAATAAAAAATATATATATTTTAAAAAGTACATGCTTTAAATATTTTTCCTAATTATTTAAATATTTTCCCTAAGGTACATCAAGCATGTCAAACTCAAAGGCTATCACGGGGTAAATAAACAAGGTTTAAGTTTATGTGGGCTGCAAAAAAAAACAAAAGCTTCAATTTTCATAGAAATGTAGGTTCATTTCAATAGAGACATGCTGAAGACAAAGGGCTGAAATAAATGAGTCATCATTAACATAAAATAATAGAACATTTAAATAAAAATTAATATGTGTTCTTGAACATTAACCCTTTGCACTCACTTGCTTTTTTCTCGATTCCTTTATTCTACTCAGGATTTAATTTTTTAAATACCCCAGATTTTACAAAACGCGGCAGTAGGATAAAAAACTGGAGTTTCTTTTCATACAAACTTATTTATTTGGATTTTTTGGGAAACATTTGACATATGAGCTGCTACCGATGCTAACCGTGTCGAGTCACACTCGACATCTGAGTGCAAAAGGTTAACTTACCAGACACTGAATAATTGCACAAATTAATAAGTGTAATGCAAATAAACCTATTTTTCTTGTTCTCTTAAAGTGAAATATTTCCTGTTGCACACACCACACAAGTCAGTCCAAGACTAATGACGTGGCAATCGGTTGCTAAAATATTCACTGCTAGTATTAGTAGAGGGAAATGGTGCGCCTCCATGTAAGGTGTGTAAGGGAAATGAATGCAACACGATTATAGTAATCAGTCATTAGCGAACATTGTAGTTCATTATTAATAACTAGAGGCCTGGTGCATGAAAATGTATGCACTGGCCGGGGGGGTCCCTCAGCCCAGCCTGCCCTCTCTCACAGTCTGGGAGCCCTCAGGGGTGGGAGGTGACCTGGTGATCAGGGGAAGGCGATGCCCCCATCACACCTCTGCTGCTGCCACTGCCAGCAGTGCAATCCTTGGCCGGCCCTGGTTACCTGAGCCTTGGGTGGCCCTGGGTGGCTGGGCAGCCACCATCTGAGGCTTGCCTGCACCTCGGGCTGGCCCTGAGCAGCTGGGGGACTGAGGTCACTGGGGGACTCCTGAGGCAGGCGCACGGAGTGGCCTGACCCGCCTGGGGGTGGGCCCGGCCATGCTGCACGCTTGATGCCCAGGCAGGGCTGAGGAGACTGGGCACTGCCATCTTTGAGGGCATGACAGTCAATTAGCATATTCCCTCCTTATTGGCTGTGGGCACCACCATCTTTGTGAGGGCGTGATGATCAATTAGCATATTCCCCTCTTTATTAGATAGGATTATGTATAACAGGATATTGTAAAAATTAAGTTACCAGAAATTTTATTAAAACATTTCTTACATACCGTTATAATGGCTGAGCCGCAACAATATTCGTTGTGGGCCACATACGGCCCGTGGGCCATGAGTCTGACATGCTTGATCTAAGGTATCCCCACTATACTTTGAGTTTGACATGCTTGCTGTAAATGATCTTTTGCCTAGCAACGGGGAAGTAAAATTGCTAATCAGCAGATTATCCTGGATTATCCAGGGGTGGGGTGGGGGGCAATGTAATCACAAAGGTGCTTATACTCGGAAGAGGGAGGCTAAAGGGGAGAGTTAGGGAAAGAGATAAGCTATGTTGAGAGGTGCTATGTTGCTGGCTTTGACAATGGAGGAAGGAACCATGGGCTAAGAAATGTGGGTAGCAACTGGAAGCCGGAAAAGGCCAGGATTCTACCTTAGAACCTCCGAAAGGGAGCACGGCTCTGCTACAGCTTTGGTTTGAGCCCAGTGAGTCCCATGTTGGACTTCCAGCCTACAGAACTGTGAGGTAACACATTTGTGCTGTTTGAAACCACTAAGTTTGTTACAATGGCAATAGAAAATGAATTCAGTCAGTTAGTCAGAGGTTGATTGTTTAGCTTGTGTATTAGCTACTAGTCTCTCCAAGGTTGCAAAGTTCACCATTTATAGGGGCCAGCCAGGAAGCAGAAATTCATGAAAGGGTGGAGGGTCTGAGGCAACCTGGTGACCATATGGCCTGGCTGAAGGGGACAGCTGCGGTTTGTCTCCAGCTAATGGTTATTCTGCTGCTGCTGAGCACAGGCTCTTTGCTTTCCCTCTTTTTATTTCCAGCTGTTCATATTTTGGACACTTGTTTTGTTTTCAGTGAGGTATAATTCACAGACCATAAAAACACATTTCTTTTGAAAACCTCTACCAACCAGTAGGCAAAGGAAGGAAAAGAAGAATAAGCCAAATTGATCATATGTACTACACAGCTTTAAAAAGAAAAAAAAAGAATAGGGACTATTTTGAAATAGTAAAGCCTATAATGAGATTTGGGAATTGTCTCTGAGTATGGATTTCACTTATCCCAGCTATTCTCCATTATGGATTATGAGTCCCCATTTTGTTTTTCTGGGAGATGAATATATATCCTGTATTCTCCTGGTTTCACCTCCTGAGCCATAGCAGTAGTGTTGTATTTCAGGATTAATCACTGCTAGTATGGGCATGAGAGGAAGGTTCAGCCCAATTCAGTTAAGGCAGTGGTAAGCAAACCGCTGCTCGCGAGCCACATGCGGCTCTTTGGCCCCTTGAATGTTCCACAAAATACCACGTGCGGGTGCGCACGTACAGTGCGATTGAAACTTCGTGGCCCATGCGCAGAAGTCGGTTTTCGGCCTGGGGGAGTCTATTTTGAAGAAGTGGCATTTGAACACTCAAGGGGCCAAAGAGCCGCATGTGGCTCGCGAGCCGCGGTTTGCCGACCACTGAGTTAAGGTGTCTGAGGGATTTTGCCAAGATATTTTTTCCTAGAGTAATTGTGTTTTAACTGTTATTTAGTTCACCATCGTTGAAATTAGTTGAAACTTGCAATGTTTACTGTACCCTCTCTGTATATAAGTAGAGAGCACGTGCGTGTATGGAGGGGGCTGGGAGTGGATTGGGCATCTGCAGCCGTTTTCTAGTCGCCAGGCTGGAATCTGGAGTAGTGAAAGTCCAGGCCCATGAACCAAGGTGCACCAGGGGACTCGGGCTTGTACCCTGAGGTGTTCTGTTCCAAGGTGGGGGTCATACACCTTCCTCCTGCTTCAGGCCTGGATTGGCTCAGGCCTAGGAGAGAGGCTAAACCTAAAGGTGGGGTGACTGGCTGACCCAGCTCTAGGAGAGCTGGGGAAAAGCAGAGGCAAAAGAACTGAGATAAAGGGCTGACAGAATCTATGAGACACTCTGAAAGGAAATTTCTATATATTTGTTTCTATTACAATGGCTTCAAAGTGAAGAAAATTAACGAGTGTCAGAAGCAGACGGGAAGATGATTCAGGTGTGCTATTATCTAGTCATTTTCCTGGTGTTGGTGGCAGTTATACCCTGGATGCATCTGGAGGCCCTTGCCTGCTGAGACCTTCAGCCCACACTGGTGAGAAGCTTTGGTAGCTTTAGCAACGAGCATCACAGGGCTAGAGCTCACAGAGTTAAGAGCAGAGAGCCTTTTCTATTGGAAAATTCAAGCTTTGATAGCCCTGTAAACTCACAGCAGACAAACCAGGAAGCTACAGCAGAAGGATCTGGGTATTCATCATGACTCATTGGCAAATAACAGCCTGCAGGAGCCACGCATCTTCCCTCCTATTTCATCTGTGCCTTCTTGATGCGCTGTGGTTTGACATTAGCCTGTAGATCACTCTGAGGCTGACAGGTATTAAAGCAGAGCAGCTTGGTGCCTTTTAGTGTAAGCTGTGCATGTAAGGGTTTTTGTTCATGTACATATTTCTGGATTTGAAAAATTATGTAGAATTAATCCTTTGGAAGGTTTGAAATGATGCACAACCACTTTTAAGTGCTTTTATCAACAAGTCCAAGTTCTTTTCCTGGACATTTTATTTTTATTGTTTTTATATATTTTTATTGATTTCAGAGAGGAAGGGAGAGGGAGAGAGAGATAGAAGCATCAATGATGAGAGAGAATCATCGATCGGCTGCCTCCTGCACACCCCACACTGGGGATCGAGCCCTCAACCCAGGCATATGCCCTGACCGGGAATCGAACCATGACTTCCTGGTTCATAGGTCGACGCTCAACCACTGAGCCAAGCGGGTTGGGCCCTGGACATTTTGACTGTCAGAAATAAGGGAATGCATTAACAATGAAGGGGAAAATAAAGTTATGAGAGAAGGTGGAAAGAAAAGAAAGAAGAAAAAAAGAGAAGAGATTGAGCAAAATCCAGTAGATAAAAGGAAATCAGAAGATGCCTACTATAAGGTCTTTTAAGAAAGCAGCCACATGACTTGTAATGCAATTAAATGATGTAGCTAATGTAATTCATATATGGGTTGCTTTAGAAAGTTAAACCTCCCTAGGTAGCTGTCACAGAGTTTTCAAGAACATTCAAGTCGATGGTGATGGGCTCTAGGGAAAAAGGGGCCGGTGAAGGAACTAAGCTGAGTTCTTCATATTGGAAGATTACTAGTATACAACCCTTTTTTTATGGAATAAAAGTTTGCATTTTCCCCAGTGTACATCTTCCCCCCAGATCTGGTCTGTTGTTAAGATATAGACTTCACCATTATCTGCAATTGTCATTTCCCCCCAGAAGTGCTTTTTGAGCATCCCCATTATTGACTGAGAAAGTAGCCCGGAGGAACTCAAGACTACTGGAGAGAGGCTAATGATGTGGATCACTCCACAAGTTGCAGTCTCGGTGCCTGAGCACTTCCTCTCACTAGGAGGATGTTGGCTTCACGCAGCTCTTACAGAAGCTCTGTTGGTTGTCGGGGGCGAGTAACCACTTTACTCAAAGCTTATAATTTGCTTTATTCTTGGTGTTCATGTTAAAACAAGACAAGTCTTGTCATAGGTGATTAATTTCCTCAATTTGTACTTCTAGTTAATGAAAACACACCCATTGCTACTCTTCAATTCCTGGAAAAGTTTTGGAGAGAAGTTTAAGATCATAGAAAAGAAATGATCCCTTTGACAGAGATTCCAATTCCCACAGAAACCTATTAATTTTCATTCCCTCTTTCTCAAGTAGTTGGTGGACACATCTGCTTTTCTTAACTTCTTTTTGTATTAGTGAAGGAATTTAATGTGAAGTAGATAGCTATGATATTGGACATGACCTTCCCATGTTATTTAGAACTGTTTTTCCTAAGGGATAGAATGATATATGGAATAAGGAAGAATCTGCTCTTTAGGGTGGTTTTTCATTTAAAAAAATCTGTTGCAGATTCTTAGCCAACCCTTGGGACACCCACCTTTATGCATCTTCTTGGCTCAGTTTGGTCACATTCCTCTAGCTTCCTCCTCCCCATGCTCAGCCATTAAACATTGAAGTGTCTTGGTATGTTATTGAGGTTGCAAGTTCAACTGCTTGATATATGACTCACTTTTGGGGCTCTTTCCTTTTCTTTTTTCTTTTTTGTACAAAAGAGAGTAATTTGTTATATATCTGGAATCTAAAAGTCCACACTTACTCTTTGATTGTTACGGGAGGGTTTTTTCCCCTTCTACAGCGGGAGAACAACAAATCAAAAGAGGATTTTACCTTAAAAAGCACATACAATATTAAAATAATTGCTGGGAGGCTGAGATCACTATGTTTGTTGGAACAAGAAGAAGAGAAAATCTTTTATCTTTGATATATTAGTGAGTTGTATTTCCAAGTCTACCATACTGTCTTTCACAGCTAACAAATGGGTTGCACTCATTTTATGGGTAAGAGATTTCTCATGAATTTGTTTTTTATGTTTTATTTCCCCTTAGTCATTGGTGACTGTCAAAAAATCATTTATTAGGGGTTTCTTATATGCCTGATACTATTAGAAATCAGTGAATTCATCATCAAATATATGTTGAGCACTAGTACATGTTAGCATTGTGGAGGGTAAAGAGAAGTAACATGTAGAGCTTAAAACCTATTAGGGGTGATGAGACACAATAAAAATAATGAATTGTCTAAAGGTGGTACAGAGACCAATTGTTATATGAGTCCAGACCACTGTGACCTGAGTTCAGAGATGGTTTCATGAAGGAGGTGGGACCTCAAAGAAAGGAAATCAGAAAGGAGATGAGTATGGCAGGCAATATGTACAGGGCAATTGTGTTAGGAGAAGTTGGGTAGTAATGGGAGGTAAAGTTGGTCTGGTCCTTTGGTATTTCCTTGTGCCTCAGTTTCTCCTCTGTAACATGGAGATGATAATAGTAATTGCCACACAGGGTAATTATGAGCATTAAATGATACAATATGAGGAAAGCACTTAGCCAGCAAATGTAATGGAGTAAGCACTCCACAGATGTCAGCAATTGTTATCATTTTATATTATTAGTAGAATTGTGGGAGTGCCTTGAATACTGGATCAGGCATGTGAACCATACCATGTGGGTAATCGAGGGTCATTGAAAATTTGAGCAGGGCCATGAGATGCTGAAAGCAAGCTGATAAAACAATTCATCTCTAATGAGAATGGTGGATTGTAGATCCCTCCTACTAGACTTTGCCTCAAACTAAATAGTTAAAAAATTTCCAGTGCCCAGTTATGGTGGAATTATTTATGAAAAGCTAGTTTGTTTTTAACCTGTTTCCCAGAGGGTAGACCTATGTGATATATTAAAACTTGGTAGGACTGTAAAATGAGATGGTGCAGAGAGATGAGTGATACATTAGATTGCCACCTTACTGGTAGGGGTTTTGCAGCAGGACAATGTTCGTGGCATTCTGTTGTAATTAAGCACAACTCAGTTTTCTGGTAAGTTGTGGGGTTTTCTTCCCCAGTGTGTCTTTTACCTTTCTGTAGAACAGATCTGAGATATCTTGCTGTCCTGCTTTGTCCCATTCCTCACTGCCTCTTTTTTGTTCTGTCCAAAACATTAGTCAAGTCAGTTTCCCTGGCCCCATTTCTGCTTTGCTCCTGTCCCACCTAGTTTGCCTACCTATTTTGCTCTAAAGCCTTTAGAGCATCCTTTCTCAGGGGTCCTGATTCATGTAATTTAGCAGAAAATAATTACCCTTTAGGTAACACACAGAGGTAAACACTAGAGATTTGTTATGTAAAATGATAAAAGGGTCTCTTAAATTAGAGGATACTAGGTACTCAAAATTTCTTGCCTTCCATCTTTGATTCAGATGAGTGTTAAAAGGCCTTTGTTCTTGCTCCAGAAAGGGTCATGTTCAAAAGGTTGTCATCTAGACTGCTGAGGGCCTTCAGAATGATCTCCTCTGTCTTCCTCTCTGTTTTATTTTTCTGGGTGGTCTGAATGGGCCTCTGGTCAGAATTTATGCTTCTCACTGATTAAGGTGGGAAGTTTTCAGCTGACTTCACCATCTAGGAAAAATAATAAAGCTGAGGAGGAAGAATATGGGCATTAAGAAACACAATTCTATTGTATGAAACCACTAGAGAATTTGCACTGAAGAATGAATTATTCATTCATCATTCATTTTGCAATATTTTATTGAGTCCAGGCACTGTTATAGGTCCTGAGAATACAGCAGTGGATGAGACATGGACCTTATCAGTCTAACAGAGACAGTAAATAAACAGATAGATGAATAATATATACGTGGATAGTGATCATTCTATGAAAAAAATAAAATACAGTGCTACGATGAAGCCTCTCAGAGTTGGAAAGATTCAAGCAAAGACCTGAAAGAAATAAGGAGAGTGAAGAATGTGGATAGGTGGAGAAGAGGATTCCAGGCCAAGGGAACAGAAAATGCAAAAGCTTGAAGGAGCTTGCTTGGGGTGTTTGTGGAACAGCAGGTAAGCCAGTGTAGCTGGAGTAGCATAATCTACACTAATAAAAGAGTAAGATGCAAATTGACCGTACCTTTGCAACACCCACCAGCCAATCAGGAGCGAGTATGCAAATTAACCCAACAAAGATGGCGGGTTAATTTGCATACACAAGCGCCAAGTGGCTGGGGGCGGGGTGGGATGCTTGTGTTGTCACCATGGCGACGACGCAGGCATTCCACACCACCCCAGCCGCTCTGTGCCTCTGGACAGCGTGGGAAGGCAGAAAGGTGGCTCCAGGCCCGAGCGAAGTTGGTGCTGGCAGACAGGAGAAGGAAGGCCCATTCTTGCACGAATCTTCGTGCATTGGGCCTCTAGTTAGAAATAAAGTCCAAGAGATCATTTGAGGTCAGATCATGTACATCATCCCAGGCTATGGTGAGTATTTTGAGTCTTATTTGAACCTCCATGGGAAGCCATTAGAAGGGTATGGGCAAATTCTCTTTGTCTCTGTCACATGACTATGATTCTAGTTCCAAAACTGACTTGCCTGTGTGAATTTGAGCGAGTTCTCGGTCTCTTAGGTAAAATGTGGATAATGATTCTTATTCCCTACTGACATTAAAAGAATTAGTTATTGGTTAAAAAGGACTTGAGGCCTTCAAATGAAAGGTATGATATAGAGTAATTGCCACTGTATAGTCATTATTTTAACAGCTGACTTCTTTTTGAAATGGAAAAAAAACAATGTAGACCTGTACCCGAAATAGCAACATCTTGGAAATTAAAAAAAATGTCAGGGAAGTCATTTTTCTGATTTTCCTTTTGGTTCCACATGAGAGATGTAGGCTACTCCTTTTTTCTTTGAAAGTCACCTTAAAAGCATCCCAGAAGTTGAAATCTAACATATCATAGAATATTAGAAAGAGGAGAGATTTTACAGATCTGTTGAAGCAGAGTCTGATTTTGACAGAAATGACTTTTCAAAACCCTTACTCTACAAACTGTGCTATTTACTTATTTTTATTTTATTGAATTTATTGAGGTGACATTGGTTAATAAAATTACACAGGTTTCATGAGTACAATTCTATAACATGTCATCTGTATATTGTACTGTGTGTTCACCATCCCAAGCCAAATCTCCTTTTATATACCATTTATCCCCCTTTTACCCTCTTCTACCCCACCCCCAATTTCCTGTAGAAAATCATTTGGGGAGGGTCACCCCTAGCCTAGGAAGGCTGCTGTGTTATTAATTCAGTTTCAACAAAAGTATTTGTAGATCATGAAAAAAAAGTGATCGTACAGATTATGTAGTCTGATTCCATCATTTTACAAGTGAGGAAACTGAGAAAAGCAGAGTCTTGAGGACAGTTTCACTGCTGGCGAGCAGGAGTGCTGGTTGAAAATCAAGATCATATGACTTGCAGGCATCTGCTCTCTCCCCAGATTCATGAGCTACCTACCTCAGTGTCACATTTAGACATAATTACAATGTTACAGGAAGTGATTTACTGTAATTTCAGATCCCTTTCCATCTCTTTTGTAGTGATGTGCTTGGCTAATATTGGAAGTGGCGGCTGCCACAAAATGTCTTTGCTTGGTGAGGCAGCTGTGCATGAAAAAATTTTTATAGACTATAATTTGACTCTGTGCCACAACTGTTTGCTCTGTATTTTCCCTTCCTCTGCCCCTCTTTGTTGCTGGCTATGGACTCTGCAAGTGGATTCTATAGACTGTATCACTGAGTTTTAGATTTGATCATTGTTCAGATTGTAATCTGGTGTTAATTTTTTCATATTAATTTTTGCTTGGAAAACATTTTAATTTTTCTCAAATAGTTACTATAATAACTTTAGAAAGTGGTGTTTTTTCATTTTAAATAAGCTCAGTATGTAATTTTAGGTCTGGTTCTATCATTTTAATAACAGATGTGAATGTACCATTGTTGTGAAAATAAGCAAACATATATTTTTGTATATACTGGTATTTCTCTATATATTTAAGTATATATTTATCATGTTTATACTTGTGTATGAATCTAGATTTCTTTAATTATAGCTCCAGTAAACTTAACTGTGGGTGAATCAAATATGAAAATATATGTATACCAGGGGCCCAGTGCATGAATTTGTGCACCTTGAAAGGAACTGTGGGCTGCAAGGCTCTGGTGGTCACAGGGGCAAGTCTCAGCCCATCCTCTGCGCCCCCACCTGGCTTCTCCCACTGTGGCCCCCAGTCCCCTCTGCCAGCAGCCCCGCTCTCACTGCCACTGCTCCCATACATTGATGGCACCTGCCCCGCTCACACCCACTGATGGCGTGGAGCGATTGGGGCTGGCACCAGCAGCACTTGTGAGTGGGGCTGGTGCTGTCAGTGGGTGAGAGTGGCGGCTGCTGCCCTGATCACCCTTCAGGAGCAGGAGGAGGTGGAGAAGCCTTGAGGGGCGATTTGGGCCGGCAGCTTGTGCGAGCACCGGGAAGGACCATGGCGCACAGGAGCAAAGAATTTTCAGTAACCACCAGAGGCTCTCCTTGATGACAGTGACTGGTGCCCTGCCTTGGTCTGGCGTCTCCCCTCACCTGCTCCACCATCCCACCACGGCCGATGCCCGCCATGTTCCGCTCGAGCCCTCTGGTGGTCAGCACATGTCATAGTGACCAGTTGTTCATATTCAGTTGTTCTACTGTGCAGTCTATTTGCATATAAGGATTTTATATATATAGATGCTACACACACACACACACACACACACACACACTTTCTACCCTTGTATACTAAGGCAGCAACATTTATTTGATTGGCATTGAAAAACAAAGTGATATTTTTCTTCTTGGACTCCTTTCTCTTGATATGACATAACCCACATGGCCACTCCCTGAAAGAGAAGCTGTAGCATTTACCAGTCTAACCTGTTAGGGTGTTCCTCCCACTGGTATATTTTTGTCACTCATTGCAAAATCAATGATGTTTAAACAAGTCCAAGATAACTGCAAGCTTATTACATCTATTTACTGGTTTTCCTAAAAAGAAATGCCCCTTAACATGTTTCTATTTTTTGTTTACTCATTCTATGGAGAAATAAATTGTTGATATTTCAGCTACTTTGCCAGAAGTGAAGTAGTTTTCAAGAACGATGTTGCCAAATAAAACTCTTTTCATAATTATAGTTTTTAAAATAGTCAGAGATCATAACTGGGTAATTGGATGGGTGATTGCAGATGGCAAGCTTAAATATAAAAACGAAATCCTGCGAGTAACATAAGGTGCATTGCAATGCATTTACTCAATAATCACCAAAAATCTATTTCCTTGTCTCTCTTCCCATTCCCTGACATTATTTTAGACCCATCATCCTGGGGAATTTTACTATAAGAAATGCTTGACACAGCTTGGAGTTTGTGGCTTATTGAAAGAAGCATAGATTCATCAGAGAACTCAGAATCCCCTATTCTCACTTCCTTCATTGGGTCCAAGACTCTTTTTAGGGGAGAGTAGAGAGGTGTAACATGAATGTATCAGGCTTTTCCTTTTCCCCAATTCCTGTGGCTTTTGCTATGAGTTGTAGTAACAGACTACTTCTTAACTGTTGTGAATCCCTAATTGCAAAAGAGTGGCACAATCCCATAGGGCCTTTTGATTAAAATCTCAGCATTCAGAGCACTCAACAATGGTAAGTAACGAATGGCTCAGTGAGTGCATTATAAGCTGCACTTTCACAAGTGGGGACACTGGAACAGCATAGGTGAGTGCAGTAAGATGTGCGGGTGAGAGATAAATAAATGATAGAGGGGTGTGTTTGTGTATATATATATATATATATATATATATATATATATATATATATATATATATTATGTTTATACTTGGATTTGTGATGATATGATGGAAATTATAAGAATCCAGTCATGGTTTGCAATAATTTAATTTGGGAAATGTATGCTATAATGAAATGGACACTAATTCAGATACAAAAATACTTTATAAACTTTAAAGTGTTAAAACCTCTAGATATTTGATTAACCGAGTAAATCACTTGACTTCAAATTCTCCATCTTAAAAAAATGAAGATAATTATAATTCCTAACACTTCTCAGAGTTTTCTGATGGTTGTCCACATATAATTCCTGTGGCAAGTTTTTCAAGGTTTTTAGTTCAAAGAAACTGTTCAGATGCAGTGTATATGTAACAAATGTATCATTGCTGTTCCTTCCTCCATAGGTATTCAAGAGACGGTATTTTTACTTAACTCAACTTCCTGATGGTTCATATATTCTCAATTCCTATAAAGATGAAAAAAATTCAAAAGAACCTAAAACTTGCATCTACTTGGACGCCTGCATTGACGTTGTTCAGGTAGGGCTCTAGAGGTAATCTTTCTTCTCTTTCTCAAAAACAGTTATTGATCAACTCTTTTAAAAAATATATACACTGAGTGACCAGATTATTATGATCTCTGAATGCATAATAATCTGGCCACTCAGTGTATATCCTATATAATAAAAAGCTAATATGCAAATTGTCCCCTCAACCAGGAGTTCTACCAGCAGGCAGGCCAGCCAACTGCCCATGTCCCCTCCCCCTGGCCAGGCTGGCTGGACCTCACCCATGCACGAATTCATGCACCAGGCCTCTAATAGATATATATATCTCCTACCTAATAATAGACAAATATGCAAATTGACCATACCTCTGACACGCCCACAAACCACGCCCACCATCCCATCAGAGTGAGTATGCAAATTAACCCAAACAAGATGGCTACAGCCACAGAGAGCAAGGTTTCCTAGGTAACAGAGGAAGCCAAGCTTTCCGCCTGCCCTTGCCAGGCCTAAGCCTCCACTCAAGCTACAAAGTTTCAATTATAGAAGGTAAACAAATTCAAACAGAAATGGCGGCAGAATGGAGCTTGAGAGAGCAGGCCAGGGTTGTTCCCGGCAACAGGGGAAGCAAAACTTTCTGCACACCCTGGCTGGGCCCACCCGTTTAAGGCAACAAAGTTTCAATTATAACCCCAACAGAAATAGCTGCTGGCCGCGGAGGGAGCCCCAGGCTTGGCTCCGCTCCAGGCTACAAAGTTTCAATTGCAGAAGGAAAATAAATTCCAGATACCAGGGCCTCTGCTTGGGTTGCCAGGGGGCGTGGCTGGCCTGCAAACCACCACAGGCCCCTCGCTCAGGCCGCCCCATGCCCCAAGGGAACCCCACCCTGATCCGGGACACCCTTCAGGGCAAACCAGCTGGCCCCCACCCCTGTACCAGGCCTCTATCCTATCTAATAAAAGAGTAATATGCAGATTGATCATCACTGCAACACACAATATAGCTGCCCCATGTGGTCAAAGATCCTGCCCCCATGTGGACACAAGATAGCCACCACAAGATGGCCAGCAGGAGAGAGCATTTGGGAGGCACCTGGCCTGTAAGGGAGGACAGTTGAGAAGGACCAGGCCTGCAAGGGAGGGCAGTTGGAGGTGATCAACCCTGCAGGAGAGGGAAGTTAGGGGTGACCAGGCCGGCAGAGGAGGGAAGTTGGGGGCAAACAGGCTGGCAGCGGAGTGGTTAGGGGGTAATCAGGCTGGCAGGCAGAAGCGGTTAGGGGCAATCGGGAAGGCAGGCAGGCAAGCAGTTGGGAGCCAGCAGTCCTGGATTGTGAGAGGGATGTCCGTCTGCCCGTTTAGGCCCGATCCCAGTGGGCAGTCGGACATCCCTCGAGGGGTCCCAGATTGGAGAGGGTACAGGCTGGGCTGAGGGACAACCCCCCTCTGTGCACGAATTTCGTTCACCGGGCTTCTAAAATATATATATATATATATATATATATATATATATATATATACACACACACACACACACACACACACACACACATACACACACATATACACTGAGTGGCCAGATTATTATGCGTTCAGAGATCATCATAATCTGGCCACTCAGTGTAGACTTTTCTTGACTTCAGAGAGGAATGGAGAGGAAGAGAGAGAAACATCAATGATGAGAGAGAATCACTGATGGGCTGCCTCCTGCATGCCCCACACTGGGGATGGAGCCCTCAACCCGGGCATATGCCCTGACCAGGAATCAAACCATGACCTTCATAAGTGGAAGCTCAACCACTGAGCCATGCCAGCCAGGCTGATCAACTCTTAAGAACCTCGGCATTTTTCTCTGTTGGTTAATGGCATCTCATCCGCCAAAATGTTTATATTAGACAACTCAGAATCCTCTGCAGTTGGCCCACTCTTGCTCTGTGCTAGTATTCAGGTGTTTACCCAGTCCTTTGAAGTCTGGCTTCCAAGGACCTATTGAATCTCTTACCATTTTCCCATTCTCACTGCACTTCTTCTGGTTCTCCATTTTCTCCTCTCTTGCCTAGAATCTTACCTTCCTGCCTTCTGAATTGTCCTGCTCCAATTTATCTTCCTAAGATATAGATGGGGTCCTTCACTTGTCTACCCAAAATCTTGTGGCTCTTGATTTATTGTCTTGCATAGTGAGATCTAAAGGTCTTACCATAGCATTGCAGGCCCATAGTGACTGGCCCTCACCCTGCTTTCTAACCTCATTCCCCTGTATTCCCTTATACATTCTGTGCTCTAATCATACTAAGCCCTCCAGGGAGCTTCACATGTATATCCCTTTCTTACATTTATTTCTCTGCTTGACATATACTTTTCCCTTCTGTTCCTGTTTAAACCTTATCTTTAAGACTCAGTTCAAATAACACTTCTGCCATGAAATGTTTTCTCTTTCCTTCCCTACCCTCATGCCCACCAAGTGGAATTAAGCTTCACCTCCCCTGTATGACCACTTGGCGTTTTTCTCTATTATACTCTAATCTGTGAATCATACTCTAACTTGTGAATAATTCTGCACATTCATTTTTAGACTTTAAGGGACCATGTCATATTCATGTCTGTGTCCTCTATAATAATTAGCGGTGTTTTGCACACAGCAGCAGTGGCTTAACAAATGTTTACTGATTTGAATTACTGAGGGGGCATGAACAAAGACTGGGTGGGAAACAGGGCACAGAGATGATCTAAATAAGAAGTCAATTCACCAAGATAGGAGCCATTACTATAGAGCCAAGATGGCATGGTCGACCAGAAGTGGCACAGGGCTGATTAGGAGGCATGAGATGTGAGTTCAATGCCCCTAACCTACCTGAATCTTAATTTTCAAAACAAAAGTGTCTATTTTCTGATCAAATGAGATTATTATAAGGATCAAATGAAAAACAACTTGTAAGAATATGAAAATCTATGTGACTAGAAGGTGATATATATAGTGTATCCCGAAAATATATACACACTTTAATAGCTGATAGCTCAATTTTGAAAATGAAATATATTTTAATAAACTGACTTTATAATTATTCAGTGTGTATACCTTTTGGGGGACACTATATATATACAGTATATATTATATCTTACTGGAAAAAAGAGGACACACAAATTACAAAAATTCTTTATTAGTTCTAGTCTGGATTGACCATTTGTTCCTAGGCTCTGCTTTCCTTATCTATTTATGATCCCCCTTCCAAATATTTTCAAATATATAAATCTTTATGACTTGCTACAGCAGTTTGATGTCATCCTTTACTATACTTTGAAGATGACAAAGAGGAAATTTCTTGGTTCTTTCTTGAGTAATGACTATGCAGTGGAAAATTATTGATTCATGAACCTTTCTTAAAACTAACACTGTGTTATTTGGGAGAGGGCGTGTGTCATATCTTTGGTCATGACAGAGAAGGTGGTAATATAAAAGAATGTGTCATCATGTTTGAAGAAAGGAGGTGGATTTTATTTGCCTTGTGTGCTTGTATTCAGCATTGGCCATTTCTATATTGTCCTTTGCAATAAATCTAGAGAACCACAATTTAATGTGAATCAAGTAAAGTTTTCTTTTATGCATATTATGTGTGGTAAAATGAATTAGGTATTGATATTGCATTTTATGTTATGATATAAAGCAAGTGCCAGATTTATTTCAGGCCACATTTAAGCTTGTTTTTAAGGGCCGATTCTGAAAAATCTATAAATATGCAAGGAAAACTTTGAGCAGAGGGGAAATTATAAAACATTTGGTTACTTTCATGGGGCAGTATAATTATCTAAATGTGATGGATGTCAAAAGGCCTTAAAAGATAATACTCACTCAACAAGTAGTATTTTATACCCACTTTGTGCATATACCACTGAGCTTAGTACTGAGGGAACAAAAAAGAGATGTTTGACATGGTCATTCATTAATCATCTAATTGAAAGAAGCATTCTATATTATAAAAGGCCTGTTGCCGCAACGACCAAAGGACTGGTCACCCAGAGGTGCATTGATGGATCTTGCGGCGCGGTGGGTCTGGGGTCCCACAGCACCACGGGTCTGGGGTCTTGCATGATTTCGCACACTGGGCCTCTAGTTCTTTCATAAAAGTATTGGTATATCTATGTACTGTTCTGAGGTAGAAATAAACTAACGAAATCTAATATGAAAAGAGCAACTAAACTAACTTAACAATGCATTCTTTTTTCTTCTAGTGCCCCAAAATGCGCCGTCATGCTTTTGAACTCAAGATGTTAGATAAGTACAGCCATTATCTGGCCGCTGAAACTGAACAGGAGATGGAAGAATGGTTGATAACTTTGAAAAAGATTATCCAGATCAATACTGACAGTTTAGTGCAAGAGAAAAAGGAGACAGTAGAAACAGCACAAGGTCAGAATTTTTAAATGATAAGTTATTGAGGTAAAGCCCTTGTCTTTAATCCATGGAAATCTGTTGTGTAGGGTGAATATAGAACTCTTAATCTTAAAGGTTGACCTGGTTCTTTATTAAAAGTGACTATGAAGGTTGATAGATTTATTTTTCAGAGTTGATAGCATATAGACTCTAACACATGAAATATAACCAGACTAAAATGGATAGGGAATTCATGGCAGGTTTTCAAAAGCCCATTAAATTTTCCTCTATGCTTTCATAATCAAAATTCTTTGCAATAAATCTAGTAGGTGAGGATGGAGTGGGAGAAGAGATAGGATATTCCTCTTAGGTGATTAGTAATGGTCTGCATGATTTGGAACATCTGCTTTTAATGAATTTACAGATGATGAAACTAGCAGCCAAGGCAAAGCCGAGAGCATCATGGCCAGTTTGGAAAGGAGCATGCATCCGGAACTGATGAAGGTACATCTTTCTTATGGCAACTTGCCTTCAGCTGAGACAATGCAGGGTTAGCTATTAAAATTTTAATGCTGGATTCCATTTGGCAATGTCATTTTCTAAGTTAAAAACCACAGCAAATTAGTACAACAGGTAGAGATTTTAAAAAGAAAGTTACACTCCTGAAGTTGGACTTACGAAGTGCCAACTAACAGTTTGGAAAAAAAAATTTTTCTAGATACCAGGAAGTTCTTTAAGATTGTTATGACTTTATTAATTTTATTTGCTACTTCATATTCTGTTCAATTACAGCCATCCCTCAGTATCCTCAGAGAACTGGTTATAGGACCCCGGGGGAATACCAAAATTTGAGGATGCTCAAGTCCCTTATAGAACAAGGCATAATACTTGCATATAGTTTATATAAATCCTCTTGTGAACTTTAAGTCATCTATAGATTATTAATTTATAATACCTGTTACAATGTAAATGCTATATAAATAGCTGTTATACTGTATTATTTAGGGAATAATGACCAGGAAACAAATCTGTACATGTTCAGTACAGAGGCAACCATCTTAGGACTAATTACATAATATGCCTCAGCAACAATGTAACATTTAAAATATTTTTGATCTCTGGTTGGTTGAATTAGTGAATGTAGAACCAATGGACATGGAAGGCCGATGTTACACAATGTCATTCATAAAATAAATATTCTTTTTTCAAGGGGTTGTTGATGCAGATTGAAGATGATATTCAATCTAATGATTTATATATGTTAATTTCATATGCAAATCATATAGTTTCTATATGTAAATAATTTCATCAGATAAAGATTTTGGTGAACATATATCATTTGTGTTAATTACTCTGCTCCTTGGAGTTTGAAATGAGCTAATTTTCAAAGCACAGAGGTGGTTATCACACCTATTTTAGTAGAGTGAGATATTTTACTCTGTGGAGTCTATACTACAATAGATCTATTTATTTAAAACCTTGTCAAATCTATTTATTTTCACTTTAGTCCTCTTCCTGGAATAAGTTACACAATTTTAGAAGTAACTTTTTATATTTTACAATTATCCTTCTCTTAAGCTTCAAAACTATTTTCCAAAAATTAGGAACATACTCATGATCCCCTGATCTAGGCTTTCTATGATTTTATAGATTTTAATGTATCCCCTCTGACTCTTTGTCATTTCAGACTGTACAGCCCATTATGTTTCTCCTAAGGTGACAGAATCAGAATTGTATATAATAGTCTATGGCTAACAGCATGGATATGTGAAAGTGTTTTCTGTCTTGTTTATTTCTTTTCTGCATCCAAATTCTCTTGGATTCCTTTTTGTACTACTATGGGTTGAATAATATTTAAAAAATATATTTTATTGATTTCAGAGAGAAATGGAGAGGGAGAGAGAGAGAGAAACATCAATGATGAGAGAGAATCATTGATCGGCTGCCTCCTGCGCACCCCCTACTGGAGATTGAACCCACAACCTGGGCATGTGTCCTTGACTGGAATTGAACCCGGGACCTTTCAGTCCGCAGGCCGACGCTCTATCTACTGAGCCAAACTGGCTAGGACTGAATAATATTCTTGATGTTATGAGAGGAACATAGAGTCTAAGAACTTGATCTATAGCTTATTGTGGGTCATAGTCACAGCGACTCTCCTCCAAGCAAGCATTCTTTATTCATCCTAAGTACATGGAAATGGAGAATGGTATATTTTTGAAGCTGTGCCAGATTGCTAGTTTCACAAAAACTATATATTTAAATGGCATTTAATACTGTTTTGAAGGAAATAAAATAATGTTTAATATGTGTGCATATATGTAAATATATGTTTTAAATTTTTTAGTATGGAAGAGAAACCGAGCAGCTAAACAAACTCAGTAGAGGGGATGGAAGACAGAACCTCTTTTCTTTTGATTCGGAAGTTCAGGTATTAATATATTTCTCTAAATAATCCTACAATTGTTGCTTATTTGGAAAAAACAGCACCTTTAAAATGTTGAAATCACTGATTTTTGTACCCCTGGGCAATGTTGATTGCTTTATATTTGTTTTGTTATCTTTGAACAGTAGCTTAACAACTAACTTCACTCAAGAGGACTGTCACATACGCAAATAGATTGGAACTGAATATACATGGTTTTCTTTTTTCAATTCTCTATTTTCTTTTCACTTCATCTTATGCCTCAAAATGGATAAGTTAAATAAGTCTTAAAGATGGTATTAGTGCTCTTGTAACCTATTAGATACAATTGCGGTCTAGTAATAGTGAGTATCTGCAGTATGAAGAACACCAGGTCATATGAGACAGGTGACTTATTTTCCAGTTTTGATGTAGGCCTGGAAAACGGGGGTAATTCTCACATCTGGCTCATTCTAAATCGAAAGTGGTGCAAGGAAGTGCAAGTTTATGTGCATGTGGATTTTAACCTTTTCCATGAGAGTTAGGTACTTTTTGAACTAAGAGATATGCAGTTAATATTTAATTTCATGATATTTTCTTTTTTTAAGTATATTTTTATTAAATTCAGAAAGGAAGGGAGATGGGGGGAGAGATAGAAACATCAATGATGAGAGAGAATCACTGATTGGCTGCCTCCTGCATGCCCCACACTGGGGATTGAGCCAGCTCCCGGGACTTGTGCCCTGATTGGGAATCGAACCATGACCTCCTGGTTCATAGGTTGACTCTCAACCACTGAACCACACTGGCTGGGCTAATTTCATGATATTTTCTAATTAATTTGCTAATTTGTTTAAATATAAAATTTCTACAGCATTAAAGCATTATATGTATTTTTCCTAATGAAAATACATTTCATAAGAAAATGAAATTATTTGAGGGGAGACTAATTTTTTTCTTTTTAGTTTTTCCACATATGATTTACAATTCAAATCTTTGGGGTGTTTTGGAAATAGAAAAATATGCAGTATATAAGCATTACAGTTTTACTTAGTGAAAATAAAAAATAATTTTGTGAAGACTGATTTGGTGTTTTCTTTTTGCTTCATACAGCTTCCTAATTACAATATTTTTTTAGTTTGAAATGGAAAAAATATATAGTCTGTAAATAATGCAGAACTTTTTCCAAATATTTTTATTTTCTCATGTGGTATTTTATTTGGGGAAAATTTGTTTTAAATGTTTCATCCCCCCCCCCATCATTATTTCATTGTGTAAGTTATATGATTTTTAAAAAATATAGCAGGCCGCAGGAATTCATTCAGAAATTTCCTTGTTCCAAACATATCTGAGGCTTTGATCCCCCTTCCCCCTCTGCAAGCACCATGATTAGGCTTTAATTGGACATGTCAGCCCCTTTCATTGTATACAAAGAAGCCAATTGACTGTGGTTGAAACTCAATTCAGCATCTGTAAAAAATGAATGTGGTGTAGTGTTTTTGTGGTCATGGAGCTAAACTGATTTTATGTTTGAATTGCTTATCAGTGAGCTACAAGTGAGAGGAAAATTCACAGCTGTGATGAAACTTTAAGGACAAAAGATTGCATTTAGTGTTGATTATGGAAGGCAGGCTCACTACAGAGAAATCCATGTGGTCTATGTTGAGTACCTTTACTAGGCGAAGTGCCATCCTATAACATCAGCCTTCTTTTTTGGCCACAGTTCAGTGTTTACAGATACACTTTTTATCATGGACTTATAGAATAAAGCATCGCTGACCCACTGAAGTGAATGGCTCCAACTTTGAACTACTGGGGAAGGTCATATGTCCCACTATTTGCACTCACAGACCTGAGAAGGAAAAGGATTTGGGGGCTGGGGCTTAGTGATTTAGTCCAGTTTCTCCTCACATTCCACTGTCTGAGATAGAAAGGAGAGCAGATAAATGGGTGGAAATTAGAATTGATCTCCATGGCAATGACTTGCCTCCTCTTGCTCCACAGAGAGATAAGTGTTCAAGGGGGAGCTGTCTAAGCCCACACATTTGTATTCTTTTTGTAGATAAATAGACTCGGGAGTGGGGTGCGGAGAGATTGTGCTTTCAGGTATGCATATTATATTTTAGGCTCTTTTAAGGAGGATTTTATCACTGATACAAACTGGGTCAGAATGGCTACAATTATCCAAGATTCTTCAGGCACAATACCTGTTTTGGCTTGAATTACTTAAGCAATTGAGAAAAATTCTTGTGTTTCTTGGCTTGAGTTTTCCATATTGGCAGTATTTTCTGCCTAGATTCACCCAATCATTTCCCGCATACCATGTCTCTTGTCTTAATTGAAAGTATAGTAAGTTGTCCCACAATCTATACTTTTCCTCCCACTTGTGAACAGAATGTAAGTCTGTTTAGACATTCATAATGAGCAGACAGACTTAGATTGCCTGAGCTCTGTGAGCTGAGAAGGAGTTTCTATGAGTGTGTTTGGGGAGGGACAGATTCCTCCCTTGCTCAGAGAAATTCCTTGACTCTCAATATCTTTGTTTGAAACTTAAAAAAAATTATAATATCAAAAATTAAATATATGTATATCTCTGTAGCAGCCAGGGTACATCCCCCAGCTCTGTTAGAAGCTAAGCTCAGTGTTTAACAGTTTCCTAAGCAGATGCCTCTCCCTCTGTTTATCTTTTAAACCAGGGGTAGGGAACCTTTTTCCTGTCAAGGGCCATTTGGATATTTATAACATCATTCTAGGGTCATACAAAATTATCAATTTAAAAATTAGCCTGCTATGTTTGGTCAAACACTTAATTAAATCACCTCTAATGCTTTAGCAGGGCCAGACCAAATGGTTTCATGGGCCTTACATGGCCCTGCGGGATGTTCACCACCCCTGATTTAAAGGGCGGTGGTTACTAGGGTTCCAGCTTTGTCCTCCTTCTCAACCTGGTTGCCACTGACTCCCAAATCCAGATCTCCAACCCAAATCTCTCCTGTTTTTCCAACTACTTACATCACCTCAAACTCAACACATCCCAAACTGAACTCATTTGTATTCATTCTCCCCCCATCTTTATTTCACAATTAAGTTCATAACATCACAGTCTATTAAATCTTCCAAGGTAGAGACCATTGTGTAATTCTTGATTCCTCCCATGTCCATTCATGTCAGTTTTGCCTCCTGTACAGCTCATAAAAGAATCAAAACTCCTACCATGCTCAAACATATATTTTGTGGAGAAGACAAACAATGAACACCTGAGTAAATACTTAAAAAAATATTGTTGGAAAACTAAATCAAGGAAAGGGAGAGTAGACTCTCAGAGTACGTGCCGTTTTTATAGAGAGTTAAGGGAGATCTCTGGAAATGTCAGTTGAATGAAATGAAGGGAGTAAGCCATGTGTCTGTCTGGGGAAAGAGGGTTCCTGACAGAATAGCAAGTGTAAAGATCCTGAGGTGGGAGTATACCTGTGCTAGTGAAACAACTAAGGATGCCAGTGTGACTGGAACAGAGAGGGTAGGGGGAAAGGCAAGGGTGGGGGGAGGTAGGAAGTCATGATGTATAGGGCTTTGTAGGTCAGGGTACACTTGTGACTTTTTCTTTGTCTTAGATCAGAGTCTACAGTTTCATCTCCCTCCAAATTTTCTTTAATGGTGTTTAAACCTTAGTCAAAGAGCTCTACAAAGGCTGTTGAATGAAAAAATAAAAAGGGTTCAAATGAAGAATGGACAGAGAACTGTTGGATACTGCAATTTTTACTCATGCATCTATATTAATATGAATCCGATTTTCTTTTGGAAATAATTCCTATTATCTATTTTGTAGAGATTGGACTTTTCAGGAATTGAACCTGATATAAAGCCATTTGAAGAAAAGTGCAATAAACGTTTCCTGGTAAATTGCCATGATTTAACTTTTAACATCTTGGGTCAAGTTGGAGACAATGTAAAAGGACCACCCACAAATGTATGTATGACTTTTCCTTCTACTTCCCCTAAACCAGTGCATTAAGAAAACATCTTAATTTTTTATAACTGAGAACTAATTTACTGAATGAAAATTTTATTGCTACATGTTTTGATACATTTGGCATGGAAGAATTTTATATACTATGTCTTTCTTTTGCCAAAATGTGAATATGTCTTCATCTTGAAAGATTTGTGAAAGTTTTACCTATTCAAAAAGCAGATAGAATAGGCTCCTGACATTCAAGAGAGACATATCCCCAGAACCTGGTAAACCCTCAAATTTGTGAATTCTACTAGAGAATATGACTTCTGTGAAATTGGCTCATAGCCATGAGTAATGAACATGAAAGCCATGCAGGGGTCCAGATGCTGTGCAGTCAGCTTCACTCACTGTTCTCAGAGTGAATTAATTTTGTTCTGCTCAGAAAATTCTAATTATTAGCTATTATGGATCATTTGAGTGGCTCAGAAATTCTTGAAACTATAAATGTAAAATTTCCAGAGTCTGAATTTTATGTTCATCTTGATTTTTTTATTCTAGTTTTGTCTTTGAAAAATATCCACAATGATTTATTCTCTCTTACAATGTAGCTGAAACTCACTAGCAGACTTTCTGTGTGTAAAGGGTTAATCTTTTTGCCATCTGGCATGAAATTTCTCTTTGTGACCAGCTTTCAAATGCCATCTGTAGAGAGGAATCATGTTTTCCAAAACTGCTGATGGGGCAACAAAGCTTTTGTCAAGTAATGTGATGTTGACCGTTATTAGCTCCTATGAAATGTAAATCCAGTAAGCTGTAACATAACAAAGGGATGATTTATTTCGATTCTATAATACTGGCATTATTTTGGGGCAACTTCAATGAACCTATAGAAAATTAAATTTTATTTGTAGAACAATTGGTGTGCTTTAAATTTGGCTTCTGATTTCTATTCATCAATTAAAAAATTATAACTTGTGAAATTATTTATACCTGACAAAAGTTAAAATTTGTAGGCCTATTATTTAGAATGTTCTTTCTTATGTGCAAATGAACAGAAACTTGAGGAATAAAAAATTATTTTGTAATTTGTGTCCCTTCACACACTCCACCTAAAAAAGCCATCTTAGTTTAAAAATGGAATTGTCTTCATTCCCAGGTTGAACCCTTTTTTATCAATCTTGCCTTATTTGATGTGAGGAACAATTGTAAGATTTCAGCTGACTTCCACATAGATCTGAATCCCCCTTCTGTTCGTGAAATGCTGTGGGGCACTTCAACCCAACTAGCCAGTGATGGAAATGCAAAAAGCTCTTCACCGGAGTCTTTCATTCATGGAATTGCTGAGTCTCAGTTACGCTATGTAAAGCAGGTAAACAATGATCTTTTAGAATAAGAAACAGAAACACCCTTGGGTTATTTCATGTTTAAGGACAATGTTATCATGGGCTTTTATCTCTTGTAAGGTCTGTGTATAGGTGTTTTTCTAGTGGCTGAAATTGTAGAGAGAAAAAAAAAACAGAAAATAAATATGCTAGTAATACACTTGCGAAGTAACATTTTAATTGGGATCATGATGTGAGTCTCAAAAGTGTTTTGTGACATGGACTTAAGATCGCATAGATACACACACAAACACAGAGACATACATACATGCATGCACGCACACATGTATACTCATGTACATACTTCTGAGCAAGTCAATAGGTGCCTGAGAGGCTTGTTTCTTTGAAGAAACAGTGACCTTACATTGACCTCCCATCTCTAATTCCTATTTCCATTATGAGTATATAGTTTTAATGGAGCATAAAGGCTCTTTATACAAGGAGTTCTGGTTGAAAAGCAATGGGAGGGAACTGCTGTGCTACAGCTGTAATGCTACTCTCTTCTGTCCTGTCTGGTGCAAAGAATCTCCTTTAGAAAGAGCCTAACAGTTCCCTGGCATTTTGACCTCTGACCAGAGTGGCAGCTATAAGAGGTTAGGCAGAGCAGAACTGATTGCCTTCTAGACTTTTGCAACTGAAAGGAAACTATAGAGTGAGGCAAAGAATTAGAGTAGGAAGAACAAAGCAACTCACATTGTAAGGAGATTTCTTTTTCCCAAAATAAAAATGTTCTTATTTTCTGATTATAAAGATAAACACATTATCATATAGAAAATTCAAACAATACAAAAAGTATAAAGAAGAAAGTAAAAATCACCAGCCATAGATGGTAGTTATTAACATTTTGGCAAACATTTTTCTAGACAGCTCTATTGTGTGTATATGTAAACACATACAATTTGTATAAGACTATACATGTTGTGTATCATATTTATGCTGTTTTATACCTACTGTATTCATTTAACATGGTTATCATTCTTTATCAACATTTCTAGATAGTCACATTCTTAAAGGCTAATATGGTAGACTGCTAAATGGCAGGGGAAGACTTTACATGTGATGTTACTACCCTCTTTGGGCTACAGATCTTTGGTAGCTTTTCCCTGCATTGTCCATTGTCCCTTGTTCCCTTATGGCCCCTTCGTTTGTTACTTAGACTATAGCTGTCTCATATGTGTACATTCCACAAAACGGCCTATGCTTCTAAAAGAGAGATTGAGCAGGTTCAGTGGGATAAATATTTGAGAATTTGCTATTGAATTGTATGTTTAAAATTTCCCACATGATATCAAATAAGTCCTTTTAAGCCAATGATGTGTTTACTGTATTACTTCAATGTACTTAGTTGTATGTTCAATGCGAGAAGTTTAAATTGTGCTTCCAGGTGTCATCCCACTTGTAATCTAAGTCAGGAAGAAAACCAGCATGTTTTGAATATATCCTGTGTGCCAGAATTTTCCACTGGTGTCTCATGGAATCATCATACTCTCCTGAAATAGTATAATTATTGCTGTTTTGCAGATGAGGGAACTGCAGTTCAGGGAGGTTAAGTAAGCTGCCCACCATTAGAGAGCCAGTAGTGTTATAAGCAGGATTTGAACCTAGGCCTGTTTGAAAGACCTCAACAATGTTAGGCAGGATGCAATTAAGTGCTGAAGTATATAGCATAATGGTAGTAGAAGAGTTTAGAATGTGAGGAGGGGTAAGTGGTCAGGAGTTCACTTAGAAGACTCCACAGAAGATGTGGGGCTTGAAAGAGGCCTCAAAGGAATAAATGAGAGCTGGGCAGGTGAGAATGATGGGCAGTGGCCTCAAAGGGCTTTATCATTTTGAACCCTCTTTCAAATCAGCTGAAGACACCAGGAAATGGTCATTTACTTTAAAAAGTTGAACATTTTATTTGGAAGAAGTCTTTTTCTTAACTTCTTCCCATTTAGGACGAGGAAACAGTACTATGTAAGAGAGACTTAGTGTTAGCAGATCTCAGCTCAACCACTTTCCAGCAATAACAACAATTCAAGCACTTATTATTGCTGATCTATTTCTCTAGGTATTTATCTGTATGAAGTCATTTAATTCTCACAACACCCCAGTAAAGTAGCTAGATACTATTACTATCCCCATTTTGTAAATGAGGGAACTGAGCACAGAACAGTCAAGTGGCTTGCCCAAGGTCACAGGGCTAATAAGATGAGGAATAGGACGTGAACCTAGGTCTAGCAGGCTCCCTAAAAAGCCCATGTTTTTACCCCTATACTGTACTGCTCTCATGTCACCCTAGAGCAGTGGTTCTCAACCTTTCTAATGCCGCGACCCTTTAATACAGTTCCTCATGTTGTGGTGACCCCCAACCATAAAATTACTTTCATTGCTACTTCATAACTGTAATTTTGCTACTGTTAATGAGTCGTAATGTAAATATCTGTGTTTTCCGATGGTCTTAGGCGACCCTGCTAGCGGTTGAGAACCACTGCCCTAGAGAGAGGAAAGCAGCCCAGTTCTCCAGCACTCCCAGGAAGGGCTGATGGCAGACCATTCCCTTCCAGCAAGGCTATTCAAGTAGCAGCATTATCTATAGGGACAGGCGGCTTCCAGGGTTTGGTGGATGTTGGGTGTTTTGGGACCATTCTAGGCTCTCCCCACCTGCTCCTTACAGTCTTGCTCCCCAGTGGCTTTCTGAGGAGCCACGGGGTGACTACAGGAAATGGAGGAAGTTGGCTCCATCCAGTGGTTTTGCTTCCCTGACACCAAACAGCTACTGTGAGCAGTCACTTTACTCTTAGCCTCCTGGCAGTTTCTTCCCAGATAACCTGGTAGAGCTCACTGTTTCATGTCCACCAAGGTTGAGTTGGGGTTGTGGGGGAGCTGCTGACTCTTGGGGGTTGCCTCCCTGTGGCTCTAGGCTCCCTACTGGAAGGTAGCAGTTGTTGGATTGGTGAAAGGGTACAGAGCTCCCCCCCCCCCGCCACTGCATGTCTTGCCATGCTTTAGGGGGCTATGTAAGTGCTGGGGACTGGGGTACCTGCCTTATTCTTTTGAGGGAGGGAACATTGAAATGAGTAACAGTCATCCTGTGCTGGCCGGGGGGGGGGGGGGGGGGGGCGGGGTGCAGTCTATACCTCCTTAGTGGGAAAGGAGGGCTGGACCAGAGGCCTTGTCCTAAAGGGCAGACTCCCAGCCCATGTGGGCTTCCTGGACTCTCTCTGGCTATCCTTCTGTGTTTTGGGGATGGCAAGGCTAGAAGCTAATTGGACAAAAGGCAGAACAGCTCCAGAGACTATCCCCCTATACTGGAATCCCTGGTCAGTTAAAAATTGAGCATCTTGCCCTGACCGGTTTGGTTCAGTGAATAGAGCATCAGCCTGCGGACTGAAGGGTCCCAGGTTCGATTCCTGTCAAGGGCATGTACCTTGGTTGCAGGCTCATCCCCAGTAGGGAGTGTGCAGGAGGCAGCTGATCGATGTTTCTAACTCTCTATCCCTCTCCCTTCCTCTCTGTAAAAAATTAATAAAAATATAAAAAAACTGAGCATCTTTGTGCCTCAGCATCCTCATCTGTAAACTGGAGGTTACATTAGTACCTGCGTCCCAGGGCTGCTGAGAGGGTCAGACAAGGCATGCCATCCTGGAGAGCACTCAGCACTGGACCAGGCCCACCGTGTTTGCTCAGTACTGTGTGGCTGCTAGTAGGGGCAGCAGTAATAGTGATCACAGATAAACGAGTAAAAACAGCTTGCTCTTATCAATTGTCAAGTTGTTTCTGATCATAATACTCCTAACTGGTATAGTCAATGTGGGGAAATGCTGAGAGTACAGGGAATGGGGAATAAAGGTACTCAGTGGACGTTAGCTACAGCAGTAATCAGTATTACTATTCTCATCCAGCCTCACTGCATGAGATGTTGGCTGCAGGGGCCCCGAGGTTGAGAGGCAGTATAGCATGGGCTGTATAGTCTGGAAGCCCTGGCCACAGTCTTTTTTGCTCACTTACTTGCTACATAAACCTCTCTAAGCCTCAATTTCTTTTTATTTCTTTTAATATATTTTTATTGATTTTTTTACAGGGAGGAAGGGAGAGAGATAGAGAGCCAGAAACATCGATGAGAGAGAAACATCGATCAGCTGCCTCCTGCACACCCCCTACCCTACTGGGGATGTGCCCGCAACCAAGGCACACGCCCCCAACCGGAATCGAACCCGGGACCCTCCAGTCCGCAGGCCGACGCTCTATGCACTGAGCCAAACCGGTTTCGGCTCTAAGCCTCAATTTCTTAATCTTTAAAATATGTATTATTGCCCAGCCAGTGTTGCTCAGTGGTTGAGTGTCAACCTATGAACTAGGAGGTCACAGTTCGATTCCCAATCAGGGCACATGCCCATGTTGCAAGCTCTGTCCCCAGTAGGAGGTGTGCAGGAGGCAGCCAATCAATGACTCTCTCATCATTGATGTTTCTATCTCTCTCTCTCCCTTCCTCTCTTAATTCAATAAAATATATTTAAAAAACTATGTACATCGTAGTGCCTTCTTTGAGTGTTTTTATGAAGACTGAGATAATGCATGAAAACCATCTAGCACAGTTACATGACAATCAGTACGAATGAAATTACACTTGAAGCAGTCTGCCAGCCGCATCCCACAGCTCGAGCAGCGTGTTCCTGGCAGTAGTGGAAATCCAGTTCTGTGACCTTGAGATGCTTTGGGCCACTCTAGTAATAACCAGGTACCAATGTGCATGACTTAATTTAATCCATAGGAGTTGTAGACTCAGTAGCTAGTACTATCATCATCCCCATTTCATAGATGAGAAACCTGAGACGTAGAGAGGATCTGACTTGCCTAAGCCCCGTAAATGGTGGAGCCAGAATTTGAGCCCAGGAAATTGTGCTTCCAAGCAGTTTTTAACCACTTCATTCCATGCTTGTTTCTTGGGAATTCAAAACTGTATCAGCTGTTAACCTGGGATCCTTACAAGCTGTTGGACTATGGAAGGAATTACTTAGCGCCTTGCACTCATTTTTCTCTTCTGCTCTGTCTACCTCAGAGCGTTCTATCTGCAACAAATGAGATAATGTATCTGAAATGCTTTGAAAACTGGAAAGTCCTATCTTAACACAGTTGGTAATATACCAAGTAGAAAAACAAAACTTGATAAGAGTCCCAATGATGGATTTTTCCATTTGAATTCCTTTGTGTGATGCTCCTTTAAACAACAGACATAATCAACTAACAGGCTGTTTGGAAGGCATTATATTTTGAAAGAGCTGAGCTGGACAGGGTATATGGTTGTTCCACATGCACCCAGAGAAAACTTCTGTATCTTTGGTTGCATCTACCTTAGTACCCTTAAGTAAAGTGCATAGGAACAAAATGAGGTTTGGATCCTGTGCCCCCTACCTTTACATTGAAAGCCCCAGAGCTCTTTACCTGGCACAAAGGGATGCTTTCTATAGGATGATTTAGTTTTTACGTTATGCAGTTTGAAAACTGTTACATAGACCAGTACCGTATATTTTCTTCCTCTTAGCTGCAGTCAGTATTACTTGTGACTGAATTACTCTGGAGTCACATGCAGCACATTTAAAAATGCTTATCCAGCCCTAGCCGGTTTGGCTCAGTGGATAGAGCATCAGTCTGAGGACTGAAGGGCCCCAGGTTTGATTCCTGTCAAGAGCACATACCTTGGTTGTAGGTTGGATCCCTGGCCCTGGTCAGGGCTCGTGCCCAGATCGGGGCATGTGTGGGAAGCAACCAATTGATGTGTGTCTCTCACATTGATGTTTCTCTCTCTCTGTCTCTCCCCCTCCCTTCTACTCTCTCTCAAAAATCAATGGAAAAATATCCTTGGGTGAAGAGTAACAAAAAATAAAAATACCCAGTTTCATTTGAGAAATGCACAGTATTTTAGCATATACCAATTAAGCCAAACAATACACATTGTATTAATGAGATCCAACAATGCACCTTGCAAACACAGCTAAACACAAGCTAAGCAGCAAGTGTGACCACCTGCATTTTCGAGACTAATAGATGTGAAATTGGTGACAAAATAGAAAATCCACTTGGAAGGAGCATTGGGAGTTGGGAAATGGTTTGAAAGGAACTGTTATCTATTTCCATAGTGCCAGACATGAGTCTATGTTGACTACCAACATTCTATACTAAACACACTACAAGAAATCCTTAACAATTGTATGTAAGAGATTACATAAAAAAGTCTAATGGACATAATTTTTTCCCTAGGGAATTTTCTCAGTGACGATTCCACATCCTGAAATTCTTCTTGTTGCGCGAATTGAAAAGGTGCTCCAGGGCAACATTGCGCACTGTGCAGAACCCTACATAAAAAATTCAGACCCAGCAAAGGTATTTATAAAGATCATCTGTGAACATTTCAGCTTAATGTAGAACTTGCCTTTTACTGACATTCTAAATGGGATTGTCAATGACACCCCAAAAACTTACACTCAGCATGCAGTATATTGTGAAAATATTGTATACTAGGCTATATGACTATGCATGCCAAAGCTTGAACATGACTTTTTCCCCCTTTCCATTTATGTTCTGTTTACATGACAATCTGATTTCTGCTGGCTTATCAAAATAAGAGCTGAAGGTTTTTCAGCAACATCTGTTCATTGACACTATATCCTTGGCAATAGCCACTTCTTCTTCTTCTTCTTCTTCTTTTTTACGCCCAGCCCTAGAATATCAGAGGTGGGATGGTAAAGCTGATCCAGTTCTGTAGTTTCCAAAAGCCAGTCTGTACTCAAATTTACTCCTGTATGAAGATGAAGTGAGAAAAGAAAGATGAGATAGTGAGCGGTTCATGAAGCTAAATGTATTCAATTCAAAGGGCTTTTTTATTCAGAGATTTTTGCCCTTGCCATTTTGTAATCATTCCTCCTATCTATCCTTCATGAAATGTTGGTGTATTAAATGGTAGGAGTTTTTACTATTTCTTGTATTTAAATGGCAACATTGAAAGTCAGTAACCCATACAATCATCCATATTTCTGGACCCTGACATCTAAACTTAGGGAAATTATTGATCGAATCCTCTTTTCTCATTTTGTAAATGAGAAAACTGAGGCCCAGAGAGGGAATGTATTTGTGGCACAGTTCATTAGCAGCTCTCCAGCTACTGAGTATTTATGAAGAGTCCATCTGTTCTACGTGGCATTTACTTGTGTTTTTGAGCAGTGTTTATGAAGTGGAAGATGCTGAGGACACATTTGACTAAGTTGTGAAGAAAAAAAGGTCTCGATATAGATAAAAGCTTCTAGCATCTCTATCCCTGATGATAAGTGTGCAGCCAGCATTTCACAGGCAGATATTCTATAGGCAGATAATATCCTTTGTTATCTCCCGGTGCCTCTGCATATAGTGGCTCCTGCCCATGCAAAACAAATTGTATTGACTCTTGGTCACTTGCCTTTTAGCTGGGGAGTAAAAAGGTCAACTATATCCACTTCTTCCAAGAATGTCCAGTGTCTTTCTGCTCATGTTTGAAAAGAAATATGCATTTAAACTGCTTAAATGATATCATGATGAAGGCTCTGTCAATGGAAAAACACAAAATCTTTAAGAAATACTGCTTTGGTCTTGGAATGTGTATAGCCGATGTGTGTTGTGTTTTATTTGTGGCTATTTGAATATATTTTTTCTAAATTTTGGTATTTTATATTAGATAAGCTGAGGAAATTATTTTGGGGGGAATCCCTGGTAGTTTGAACAAATATGAGCCTATCTTCTTATTTCTGACTTTAGACGGCCCAGAAGGTACACAGGACAGCCAAGCAAGTGTGCAGCCGACTTGGACAATACAGAATGCCCTTTGCCTGGGCTGCCAGGTGTGTACATATGTAATATGGACCCTTCTCATCACGCTCACATGTGAACTTGAGGGATGTTGTTTTTGCTAGCAGCAGTCAGCAGTTTGTTTCTGACAAACCAAGTTATAGTTTGCCAGTTATGCTTTGGGGCACCTGAGATGTGTCCTCGTCCCTTTGGGCTCCTATAACAAATTACTTGCTTAAACAACAAATGTTGAAGCCAAAGGTTTATGCCTTAAACAACAAACATTTATTTCTAACAATTCTGGAGGCTGGAAGTCGTAAGATCAGAATGCCAGCATGGTCAGGTTCTGATGAGACTCTCTTCCAGGTTAGAGACAGATGACTGTTTTGTGTCCTCACGGTGCAGAAAGGGGACAGGCAAGCTCTCTGATCTGTTCTTACAGGGGCACTAATCCCATTCATGAGGGTTCCACCGTTAGGACCTAATCACCCCAAAGATACCACGTCCTAATATAATAATCTTGGGGATTAGACTTCAACATATGAACTTGGGGTGTGTGTGTGATACAAACATCCTCTCTAATAAAATGGTAATATGCAAATTAACCATCACTCTGCTACATAAGCCACACCCACCAGCCAAGCCACGCCCACCAGCCAATCAGGACGAGTATGCAAATTAACCCCAATCCAAGATGGCTACAGCCACAGAGAGCAAGGTTTCCTAGGTAACAGAGGAAGCCAAGCTTTCCATAGCCATTGCAGGCCTAAGCCTCCACTCAAGCTACAAAGTTTCAATTATAGAAGGTAAACAAATTCAAACAAATGGCGGCAGAATGGAGCTTGAGAGAGCAGGCCAGGGTTGCCGCCGGCAACAGGGGAAGCAAAGCTTTCTGCACACCCTGGCCAGGCTCATCCGCTTAAGGCTACAAAGTTTCAATTGTAGAAGGTGAATTAACTGCCATAGAAATGGCTGCCACCCCGGAGGGAGCAGCAGGCTTGGCTCCACTCCAGGCTACAAAGTTTCAATTGTAGAAGGAAAATAAATTCCAGATACCAGGGCCTCTGCTTGGGTTGCCAGGGGGCGTGGCCGGCCTGCAAACCACCACAGGCCCCTCGCTCAGGCCGCACCACACCACAAGGGAACCCCCACCCTTATCTGTGACACCCTTCAGGGCAAACCAGCTGGCCCCCACCTGTGCACCAGGCCTCTATCCTATCTAATAAAAGAGTAATATACAGATTGATGATCACTGCAACACACAATATAGCTGCCCCCATGTGGTCAAAGATCCTGCCCCCATGTGGACACAAGATGGCCACCACAAGATGGCCAGCAGGAGAGGGCAGTTGGGAGGCATCCGGCCTGCAAGGGAGGGCACTTGAGAGGGACCAAGCCTGCAAGGGAGGGCAGTTGAGAGGGACCAGGCTTGCAAGGGAGGGCAGTTGGAGGTGATCAACCCTGCAGGAGAGGGCAGTTAGGGGTGACCAGGCCGACAGAGGAGGGAAGTTGGGGGCAAACAGGCTGGCAGCAGAGTGGTTAGGGGTGATCAGGCTGGCAGGCAGAAGTGGTTAGGGGCAATCAGGAAGGGAGGCAGGCAAGCAGTTGGGAACCAGCAGTCCTGGATTGTGAGAGGGATGTCCGACTGCCCGTTTAGGCCCGATCCTGGTGGGATCGGGCCTAAACGGGCAGTCGGACATCCCTTGAGGGGTCCCAGATTGGAGAGGGTACAGGCTGGGCTGAGGGACAACCCCCCGCCGTGCACGAATTTCGTGCACCGGGCTTCTAGTTCAGTCCATAACAGGATATAAGAATTCTTTGTCTTAGAATTTGCTGTACATCAAAGACCCTTTCATTTCTTCATATGTCTCGCTTTAGGGAAATATTCTTTGGCTTGGATTACTGATCTCACTGACACCACTTAATTATATTGTGCTTTAAAGCAGAGCTAATTTGCTTAAGTGATGGACATTTTTTCCAGAAAACCAGAAATTATCGTAAATGAAGAACAGTATGCCCACTATTTCAGAGTTGATTGGGTTTATGCTTTGAAAAACTAGCATAGAATAATTCTGGAAAACATACCAAAAAGGAGAAGGCAAAAAATGCAGTTGTTAAGTGCAAGTCTGTAATTAGCAGATTTTTTTTTTTTTGCTTTCTAATGACTAATTTGGTAAACTCTTTAGAGGTAGTGTGTGTATTTATTTGGAAATGTGTTATCTGTACCAGCGGTCACCAACCGGTGGTCCGCAGACCACTGGTGGTCTGTGAGGTCCGAAAGGTTGGTGACCGCTGATCTATACCACATCCTATGGTAGATATACATGCCCCCCCCCCCAAATATTGGAAGTCTACATACATTGATGACTTAACCCTTTGCACTCGCTTGCTTTTTTCTCGATTCCTTTATTCTACTCGGGATTTAATTTTTAAAATACCCCAGATTTTACAAAGCGCGGCAGTAGAATAAAAAAAAACTGGAGTTTCTTTTCATACAAACTTATTTATTTGGATTTTTTTATATTTCAAATGAATGATACATTCAATAACCGTCACACTCGACATCCGAGTGCAAAAAGTTAAAATGTGTTTCTTGCCATCTTTGAAGTGCAGGTTCATTGGCTTGTTTGTGGTACAGCTTGTACAGCATCTCACTAGAACTGGGGAAAGGGCACCACATTCTGAATAATTCAATCAATTATGTTCCATGTGTGCTGGGAGTAGCATAAGAGTAGGAGACTCTAAGTTAATGAACGCTTCTGTCACTATTTATAATCATTTCTTTTTTGGGGGAGGTCCCAAAATGCATTGTATATTGGTAGATGAAAAGGCACATTGTCCTTGTTTTACAGAATGATTAAAAAATGATAGCCAAGGATAGGTGAATGGCAAAGAGTAGGGGAAGGTGGTATAGTTAGGCATTATATAAGGTGAAATATGACTTTGTAAATATAAGCATCCTTAGTGATGCCCCAGCCTGAAAAATGAATTGCTGTTGCTTCTGTTATTATTTATACTTATTGAGTGCTAACTCTGTATAAGGCAGTGGTCTAAGTGTTTAGTTTACATTTTCTTAAGAGGTGGATACTGTTATCCCCTTAGACATGAGGAAATTGAGGCACAAAAGTAAAACAAAGTTTCTGCCCAAGTTTACACAGAATGTTTGTTAGCAGGGATCAGAACCCATGACTCCTGACTTCAAAGCCTACTCTAGACCACTGTTGCACACTCTGCCCCCTTCAGGCCATAGCAGTAGCTGCTTGATGCTGTTTTGCCAATAGAAAAATTAATTTTAAAATCTTCAAAGTTAGAACCTTTGATTCCCAGTTCTGATGAAGAATTATGCTATTTTTCCTTCCTAAATTATTTTGGTTGTCATCAGTAGCAGGAACTCACTCTACAGGCCTGGCTGGGGTGTTTAAAAGATGTATGATAAACCTTTGTTTACTGAAAATAAAGGATGTATGCTTAGAAGTACGAGCAGTGGTTAATGCCTATGACCACATCTTCAGAGGCTCTGTCTGGGAAATTATGTTTCTGGCTATAGCTATTCCAGTGTGTTGGATACTTGCCTTTTTTTTTTTTTGCGGTAAAATAGCTGCTTAAAATGGGAGAGGGGGTAGGAGAGGAAATAATCAAATTTATATTGGAAATTCTACATATATATTATAAACTCTATATAAATTGATCTTAAAGTTCTAGTTTCTGTTCTGTCAACTTTGAGATATCTTTTACATTTGATAAAAATGTACACATTTTATATGTCCAACTTGATGAATTTTCACAAATGTATATAGTCATGTAACTACCACCCCAAGTAAAATAGAGAACTTGTCAGTCACTCCAGAAAGTTTCCACACCGTTCGGTCCAATTAGCCATCCCACCCCTACCCAGGCAACCACCAATCTGATTATCACTATAGATGACTTTGATCTATTCTAGAACTTCATGTAAGTGGAATCATGCAGTATGTACCCTTATATTTTGTTCTTTCTGTTCAGTCTGTTTCTGAGAGTCATCCATATTATTGTATGCTTCAATTGTTCATTTTGAGTAGTAGTTCATTGTATGAATATACCACAATTTGCTTATCCAGTCACATTTTCTCTCTCTTTATTGAATAAGGTATTACATATGTGTCCTTATCCCCCCAGTGCTCCCCCGCCTCCCCATTCATGCCCTCACCCCCCTGGTGTCTGTGTCCATGGGTTAGGCTTATATGCATGCATACAAGTCCTTTGGTTGATCTCTATCCATCTTACCCCTACCCTCCCCTACCTTTCCTCTGAGGTTTGATGGTCTGTTAGATGCTTCTCTGATTAGTATCTGGATTGTTTCCAGTTTGGGACTATAACAAATAAATCTGCTATGAACATTCATGTACTATGTGGAAATATGCTTATAAGCTTAGGGGTAGAATTATAGAATCATAGGGAGGGTGCATGCTTAACTTCTTGAGAAACTGCCAAACTATTTTCCAAACTAGTTTCACAATTTTATACTACTAGCCCTAATTTTATTGTTATTTATCAATTCTGTAAAAAAAATTAAAAACCCTTTTTGTTGCTATTTAGACCTATTTTCAAAGATACTCAAGGCTCTCTGGACCTGGATGGGAGATTTTCTCCTTTGTATAAACAAGACAGTAGTAAGCTTTCAAATGAAGACATTCTCAAGTTGCTCTCAGAGTACAAGAAGTAAGTGTGTGGAATTATTGCAGTAAATCAATATAATATAATTCTAATTTCTTAAAATGATGAATGTGAGTCACATACATGATGGGGCAAAAGTAGATTTATAGTTTTTGTATGGAAAATAATACAATAATAAATAGTAAAAGAATAATCTGTTTTGTGTACTCAGCAATTATAAACCTACTTTGGCCCCACCCTCTATGGGAGAAACTGAATGCTTAAAAATTTTAAGTTTGGATACATGATAACCAGTCCATTTAGCAATCATAAATTTTAAGTATAAAATATTCTTATTTTATACCTAGGCCAGAGAAGACCAAATTGCAGATTATTCCTGGGCAGCTAAACATCACAGTAGAATGTGTTCCTGTGGATTTATCAAGTAAGAACTCATGTATTGCAAATAAACCTTAATGGCTATGTTTGAATCTTAGATTTTTACCTTTGCAATATTTTTCTTGAGGTTAACATGTTTTATTCGTTTCCTGAGGCTGCTGTAAGAAAGTATTACAAACTGGGTGGCTTAAGATGACAGAAATTTTTTTTCTTATAGTTCTGGAGGCTAGAAGTCAAAATCAAGGTGTCAACAGGGCTGTGCTCCCACTGAATGCTCTCACTGATCCTCTAAATAAGAACCATTCCTTGTCTCTTCCTATAGCTTCTACTGGCTCCGGGCAATCCTTGGCAGCCTCAATTTGTAGCTGCATCACTCCTTTCTCTGCCTCTACAATCTACAGTCGTTAGATTTAGGGTCCACCCTAATCTAGTATGACCTCATCCTAATTAATTACATCTTGCAAAGACCTTATTTGCAAATAAGGTTACATTCTGAGGTTCTGGTGGACATGAATTTGGGGGGAGGGTGGGACACTAATTCAACCCAGTACACATGGTGAATAGTTACAGAAAGTTGATTGTATGAGATGCTATTTCATATACACTTAGTGGCCAGATTATTATGATCTCTGAACGCATAATAATCTGGCCACTCAGCGTATTTGTATCTCAAATGGGTACCAAAAGTATTCTAGACTTTTTCTGGAGATCAACCACCTATTTACCCTGAGCTTTCTATCAGCCAGTGCAAAGGGGAAAACATCAGGTGCACGATTTATGGTATCTTTTTTAAAAAAAATATTTTTATTTATTTTTTACAGAGAGGAAGAGAGAGGGATAGAGTTAGAAACATCGATGAGAGAAACATCGATCAGCTGCCTCTTACACACCTCCAACTGGGGATGTGCCCGCAACCAAGGTACATGCCCTTGACCGGAATCGAACCTGGGACCTTTCAGTCCGCAGGCCGACGCTCTATCCACTGATCCAAACCGGTTTTGGCAATTTTATGCTATCTTTGATATCAAATAAATGAGGTACTCAAGAGAAGTACACTGAGTGGCCAGATTATTATGCGTTCAGAGATCATAATAATCTGGCCACTCAGTGTATAATATATGCTGTTGTGAGTGTGCCCCAGTCACTTTCTGCTGCCTTTTGCCAAGGATAACTTTCATCAACTAAGGGATCAAAAGGAGATGTTCTTTTCTTGTCTACAGATAGGAGTCTAAAATCTCAGGAGAAAATGAACAGAAGACACAAAAGATACTTTGCAGGAAATAAAATTAAGTGGCTAGTAAATATTTGAAAATGTTCAATGTTAATAATAATGCCACTAATGCAAATTAAAACAGCTTTTGCTCATCTAGCAAATTTACAAAAATGTTTAAAGTGAAGCCATCTGATGCTGGCTTAGTTTTGGCCAAACACCATCACCTATCATGAGTAGGAGTACAATTTGGCAATAGATACCTATAGAAGTCCGTAAGTAAGGCATTCTAACTGAGATTCTATCTATTCATTTACTCACTGAATAAGGATTTATTCAGTAAACATTTATTGAATACCTACTAGATGCTTTAAAATTATGGAGGTTAAAGTCTAGAAGGAGTGACAGACAATAAATAGGAAAACAAGTGACTAATTTCAGTCTATGATTGGGATGGGCTGCTTTCAAAAGGATGGCCAAGGAAGGCCTGTCATGTGGCCCAACCAGCATGCAGTGGTGGGGACTGTACAGTCCCCACTGTGGGCATTGCATATGAAAAGACCTTGCAGTGGGAAAAAGCTTAGTTTATATGAACAGCAAGGAAGCCAGGGTGGTTCTAGTGTGGTGTGTAATGGGAACAAGGGGGACATAAGATGAAATAGGAGAAGTGGGAAGTGTCACATCATGCAGGGAATTGTATAGACCATGATAACTTCTTAAAAGGTTTGATTTTAGCCCTAGCCATTTTGGCTCAGTGGATAGAGTGTCACCCTAGGAACTAAAGGGTCCCAGGTTGGATTCCGGTCAAGGGCATGTACCTCTGTTGCAGGCTGATCCAGGGTGCCCCGACCAGGGCCACATGTGGGAAGCAACCAACTGATGTGTCTCTCTCACACATCGCTGTTTCTCTCTCCCTGTCTCTCCCCATCCCTTCCACTCTCTATAAAAATCAATGGAAAAGTGTCCTCGGGTAAGGATTAACAAACACACAAAAAAATATTGGATTTTATTCCAAGTGCAATGAAAAGTCACGAAAGGATGGTAAGTAGGGGAGTAGCAATTTACATTTTAAAACATCTAAGAGTACAATGGTTTATTTTTCCTATAGAAGTAATATAAAATGTAGACAGTTTATGCATAAAGATTTTCTTTGCAGCGTTGTTTATATTGGGAGAAAATTGGAAACAACCAGAGTACAATACTGTCAGATAGGGTAAGGCAATTATTGGTACTACAAGGTCATGAAACTTTATGCAACGATGAAAAATGATGTTTATAAAGAGTTTGTGAAATAAGACATAGCTAAAATGCCCCCCAAAGAGGATCAAGTTCTTCATATATAGTAAAGTTTTTGTATTATTAATTATTATTATTATTACTATTATTATTATATAAAACATGCATAGAAAGAAGACTAGAAGAAAATATGCCAAAATATTAATAGTAGTTATCTCTGGGTAGTGGAATGATCACTTGTGTCTGTGTACCTTTACTCCAGATATTTTATTATAAGTATTGCTATAATAATCAGAGAAAACCAACCCCCCCCCAAATACTGTGTCCCCAGGTCCAACTCTCGCTGGATCTTCCTTCTCCATCAATATGAGTCTGCAGCAAGGACAAGCAGTCATAGAGCCCTTAAATATATCAATAACCTTTAGTACAGTGGCTACTTCAATAAACTATGCTGCTACACTTTTCATGCTCAGGAGTATTGAATTTATTTTTTTGGTAACACATCATAAGATCTGTAGTTTCAAAAGGCTTCCATTATTTCTTAGGTGAAAATTTGCACCTGCACCAAGTTAACTTTTAAAAAGTGCCTGGCCATGAGCTAATTGGAGGCATAAATTTACTGTTATTTTCCTGATACCAATAAAAATTTGCAGTGAAAGCAAAATTGCAGCCCCAGGAGGAAAAGTGTAATGGATTTCTTTGCAGAGTTTAAATTTGTCAAAATTATGATGTGTTATATTTGGCAAATCAGTCTACTGTACATTGAGAATGAAATAGCAATCCATGTCTAGTTTGAAGGGTTCCAATGAAACCATCATCCGGCTACTCAAGCTTTTATTTTGGGATTCTTAAAGTGGTTGTATGACTTTTTGTCAATCACTGAGAATTCTGTTTTTGAAATCACTCTTTGAGCCCTGGCCATTGTGGCTCAGCTGGTTGAGCATTATCCCATGTACTGAAAGGTCACTGATTTGATTCCCGGTCAGGGCACATACCCAGGTTTCGGGTTTGATCCCTGAGGTGCATAGAGGAGGCAACCAATTGATGTTTCTCTCTCACATCTATGTTTCTTTCTCTTTCTTCCCCCTCTCCCTTCTCTCTCTAAAATAAATAAAAACATTTTTAAAAATCACTTTGTGAACACAATGTATATTTTTATAAACGGAGGACTGTGTTAATGATTTTTAAATTGTATTGTCTTTACCTGTTTTTTCTTTTTGGCTGTAGATTGTATTACTTCTTCATATGTGCCCCTGAAGCCTTTTGAAAAAAATTGTCAAAATATTACTGTGGAAGTTGAAGAGTTTGTTCCAGAAGTGACAAAATATTGTTATCCATTTACCATTTACAAAAACCATCTGTATGTATATCCCTTGCAATTAAAGTATGATGGCCAGAAAACATTTGCCAAGGTAAACAGTGCAAGCTATACATTTTGGGGTATAAAATGTTATTTATAATCTTCTCATTCTGTGACTCATTTGGAATGATTAATCATTATAGGCAAGGAACATTGCAGTCTGTGTGGAATTCCGGGATTCAGATGAAAGTGATGCCAGAGCTCTAAAGGTTTGTTTATGATACTGATAAGCACTTTTGGTAGAGATAGAGATTTTGATGCTTGGTAGTTCCATACGCTAAGTTTAATTTGTTTCACTGTCAAAAAGAAAATGTACTGAAGTGATACATGTAATACTGTCTTTTCTACTCTTACATATGAACCATAAGCATTAGTTAAATATTAAGAAATAACAAAATGAGGTAGGAGCTTTAAAAATGGGTAAGTTTCGCATACCAGAGTTTTGCCTTTGCTCCACTTTGATTTTCGCATTCTCTGATGCCCAAGAACAAGGTCATTTTCTCCTTTGACCAGACAGTTCTAATGGTACCATCAGGGGAGTATAAACTCCTTTGGTTTTGAAATCTGACCGGGCTTTGAGCTGACAGAAGCACAGCATGACTGCTTTGATCTGAGATAGACATCCACTCTGTGACTGGCCAAATGGTGCCTCCAAACTTGGATTAGTGATCTATGAAAAGCAGCATCTCAGTATTATCTGATACAGCAATCCTTAAGTACCTGTGACTTCACAGTGCTGTTACATTTTCACTCTTTATAGCTGGTTTTCACTTTTTGCTCTTTAGCCCATTAATCAGAGGCCTGAAAGAGAAGGTGGAACGTTTACTCATCGCAAAGTGTTTATCTAGCTCTCCATATCTCTCGCTTGAGCCTAAATCAGACAGATGGATGACTAGTCCTCCACTCTAACCACCTAGGGAAAGAGGCTGGAATTCCCCCTAACTAAATCGTTGAGTGTTTTATAGCCCCCACCTTTGAAAAGAGATTTATTTTTCATAGAGAAGCCTAAGTTAAATTAAGGCTGGCTCAAATTAAGGCTGTTTATTCTGGTTCTCCCGTCAATGGAGATGAGAATAACTGTTCCTTTCCCCCCATGCAATCTCCTTTTGTGTACTTAAAGATTCTTAGGTTACCTCTCAGCAGTTCCTGCAAATTGTCTTCATAACCATATTTAAGGAGAGCTGGTTCTGTACTCACATGGAGTCTCAATTTCATTTCTTAGCTGGCTTAGAGGCTGGCTCTGAAGTAACAGAGGCAATTAATACCTTGGCATGCTGACTCCATATTCATCCTTGAGCTTATTAGGCCTATGGAAGTGAAAAACTCACACTAGAAATGAAATCGGATCTTTCCATGGAACCATAGAAAGCCTTACATATATTTTATTGGTATAACAGAAAGCCAGTGAGTGACTTTTAAAATGTGGCTCGTAAAGTTATAGAACAGTAAGTTGTCTGTAGCTTAATTTTTAATTCCTGTAGGTTAGGAATGTGTCTGCTGGGTGTTTTTTTGTTGTTTTTTGTTTGTTTTGAAATATATTTTTGGTGATTTTAGAGAGAGGAAAGGAGAAAAATAGAGAGGTAGAAACATCAGTGAGAGAGAATCATTAATCAGCTGCCTCCTGCACGCTCCCCATTGGGGATTGAGCCCACAACCTGGGCATGTGCCCTGACCAGGAATTGAACCATGACCTCCTGGTTCATGGTCCGACACTCAACTACTGAGTCACACTGGCCGGGCTGTTTGTTTTTAACTCTTCACCTTGCCCACTGCACAACAAGCATTCAACAAATGTTAGTGACTGCCTGAGTGGGAACTTCTCATGTTAAGAAATGCAAAGAGTGTGAGAGAAGTTTTCCAGGATAAGTTTGAGAGTGTTTTCCTCCCAAATGAGTAGCTGTGTTAGACTTCTTACTGGTAACAAGTTTGGAATTGCATTTCTTTAATGGTCAGAAATTCAGAAGCATTTATGCAGCCAAGTTAGGTGAAGTCTTGGGTGAAGTCTGGAGTGACTGTAAATGACTCGGAAGTTATAAGCCAATGGTGAGAGCCCAGTGGCCTTGGCCGTGGCCTTATGCTCACAGATGCTTCTAACTGTATGTGGTTCCATAGCATCACGTTTGGAGACCTGCATTGAGAGTGGTGACTCTGTTTCTTCTTTTGCAGTGTATTTATGGAAAACCTGCAGGGTCTGTTTTTACCACAAATGCTTATGCTGTTGTTTCACATCACAACCAAAATCCAGAGTTCTATGATGAGGTAAAATTTCATTATTTTGATGTTTATAAAATACAGTGGTTACTCTTCTTTTTCTCTTTCAGTTGTTTTCATCATTTTATCTGCACTTTTAATCCCTTGAATGTTTCATCCCTTGAAAATGAAAAATGTTACATCAAAACAAAGGACCACTGCCTGTGTGGTGCCCTTTGATAATAGCGGAAGATTTGCCCACAAATGGAAGGGCTCTGGCATGACGTAACAATGTAGGAAACAAACACTAGATTGGGACTAGGTTTCTAGCCCTAGCTTTGACATCAACTGGCTCTGTGACTTTGAGCAAGTCACTTCCCCTTTATGAGTCTCCATTTCCCCTTAGCTTTAAAATAAGAAATTCAGAAGAGGTTCTTTTGAGGCCCTTCTAGCTTTTTCTTCCTGTTCTGCATAGGAGGGTGCAGTTTCTCTGTAAGTGAAATGCTTCAAGAGACAGCAGTATGGCTGGGCCACCAGAATCCCACTGGCTGTACCAAATGCCTCTGTAGTGTTGAGTGGCATGGTCTCCCTGGCACTGCACTCCCGCAGACACTGCCTCTGCCTCTCTTTCTTCCCATGTCTCAGTCTCTATGACTTTATGTATTCCCCACTGGCTCTCTTAGTGTTTCTGTCACAGCCTCTTCTAGTCCGTCTGTATCTGGCTTATCCAAATCTACAGCTGCTTTTTTTCTTCTTCTTTAAAAATCTGTATTGTTGAAAGTATTACATAGGTCCTTCTTTTTCCCCCATTAACCTCTTCAGCCCGCTCCCGTCTCCCTGCCCCCACCCCACCCTATTGTCTGTGTCTGTGCCCCACCCCCGGCCCTCACCACCCCTCCACCCCACCCCCAACCCTTACCACCCCATTGTCTGTGTCCACGGGTTATTCATATATGCATACAAGTTCATTGGTTGATCTCTTCCCACCCACCCTCCCCTGTCTTCCTACGTGTCTGTCTCCGTGACGCCTGGATGTAAATCCCAGGCCAGAAGTTCTGCTGTTTCTGCTTCTCAGGCCTCATATCTCCATTCCTGGCTTTGTGTGAAACCATCCCCCCCTGCTGTCATGATGTCCCCAGGTCTGCTTGTTGTCACATGGAGGCCTTGTACCCCAGCCTTAGACCTCACTCATCCCTTTTTCAATCCAGTGCCCCTAGTCTCATGGGGGATGGGGATAGTGGCCTTTCGTTCTTCAACCCAGGAAGGAGTATGGCCATATTTATGTACAGCAAAGCATGAGGTAACCAGATGGTCAGGATGATGCCAATAGGCACATTCTGTGGAGAAATATACCTACAACAGAAATTAGTTATAACACCGGAATCATGCCTTGTGTGAATGATAATTAGGCCAGATGTCCCTCACCGAGCTGTTAAACATGCCCCCCTCTATAGTCAATGTCAGTCACTACAGAAAACTTGATAATGTAGAAAGCAATCCATATTATCTTTAGCCAGAACTAAACAGGTTTTATAATTATTCACTATAGATTTACCAAGAGAAAGAGAGAGAGAGGGAGAGAGAAGCAGGAAGAGGGAGAGAGAGCGAGAGGAAGAGTGTTTGCATGTGTTTCTGTGTAGGTACATGCATGTGTGTTAACTCAATGAAATTTGTAGTTTGTCTCACATACTTTCAAGAGTGTTACCAACACAGGATTGAATTCATGTCAGCCATGACAAATTTTATTTCTTTATTCATGGGTCAAGTTGTATTTTTCTGCTATAGAAATTTATATGAACTATAATTTGTATATACATAATACCATAGTGACATTTTATACGTTTAATAGCAAAGCTTAATTTTTTTTTTCATGCAACAACTTAGAATAAGGTAGCTTTCAAATTTAGTGCCATTTATTTATTTATCTATTTATTTATTTTTAAGTTCTCATCTGAGGATATTTTTCCCATTGATTTTCAGAGAGAATGGAAAGGAGGGTGGAGCGAGTTGGCGGAGGGAGAGAGAGACATCGATGTGAGAAGAAATACATCTATTGGTTGCCTCCTGCACATCCTCTGACTGGGGTGGGGGATAGAACCTGCATGTATGTGCAATTGACAGGGAATCAAACCCGTGACCCTTTGGTGAGCAGGCTGACGCTCTAACCACTGAGGAACATGGACCAGGGCATCAAATTTAGTGCCTATTTTAGATGGATTGTATTTGCTGGCTCAGGTTGAGTGACATAGCATCCCTGGGCTGTGAAGATGTGGTTTTGATCCATTGTTTTAGAAAATCCTGCTGCAAAGTGGAATCCAGGGAATCTACTGGACTTTCTCCCTCACAATGTCAGCCCTCACAACCCAGGAAAATATGGTCTTCAAACTGAAACTGACCAGAAAATCATTTGGAATACACTTAAATGATATCTATTTGACCACTTGGCCTGTCATTTAGAAAAGTTTGACATTGTAAAAGTATGATGAAACAACTAAAGAACTGACAGTCCAGCTTAACAATTAAAACAAAATTCTACATGTAATTTTGTCATTTCAGATTAAAATCGAGCTCCCTATTCACCTGCATCAAAAACATCATTTGCTTTTCACTTTTTATCATGTAAGTTGTGAAATTAACACGAAGGGAACAACCAAAAAGCAGGACACAGTTGAAACTCCAGGTACGTGTGTGCTTTCAATGTGTCTCTTAGGCTGTTTGAGATGAAATTGTCCAGATTACAACCTCCTTTCATAAAGCTACAGACCACTTCTTTTCCTCACCCAAAAGTCCCATTTCTGAGTTAAAATTTTAATTGGTAGAAGATGAATTATATGTTCACTTTATGATCATTTCTACCAAATTTCCAAATGCTTGCCAGTGTGTTTGGACTACCATAAGCAATGTATGTGTTTGGACTACCATAAGCAATGTATGTCTCCCTTCTCAGAGAGAAACACATATTGCTGTGCAGTATTTGTAGTATCTCTTTTATGTAGAATAGTCGAGTAACCAAAATTTTCCAGTTTTGCTCACTGAGGAAAAGGGAAGTAAATCTAGAGCTAGGGGCATTTTTGGGTCTGGGGGAGATGGGGGCTAATTGATAGAACAGATTTGGTAAATTTGAGTAAGTTTGAGTAGTAAAGCCCCCAGTCCTGGTCCCATTCAGCAAGGCTTTAGATAAATCAATGGGAAGCATTCTTGGGAGAACATAGAAGTCTCTATGAACATGGCCTATGTCACACCCACTATGTAAATGTCAGCATGCCTCATGATTCGGGTCCAAACTAGCCTGGATTAATCTTAAATTCATTCATTCATTCATTCAGCAAATATGTCTGCGTATTTTTTATGTGCAAGATGTTGTAATAGGTACTATGGGGAATACAGTAGAGAATCAAAGGTAGATCTCATCTAAAGCATGTGATCTTTTTTAAATATATTTTTATTGATTTCAGAGAAGAAGGGAGAGGGAGAGAGAGATAGAAACATCAAAGATGAGAGAGAATCACTGATCGGCTGCCTCCTGCAAGTCCCACACTGGGGATCTAGCCCACAACCTGGGCATGTGCCCTGACCAGGAATCAAACCCTGACCTCCTGGTTCATAGGTCGACACTCAACAACTGAACCATGCCAGCTGGGCAAGCATATGATCTTGTAGGGGACATTAGACCTATGTAGACAACTGTGATACAAGATAGAAAGTAGCACTTACCAGTAAAGTGGTGCTGTGTGATCTCAGAGAAGAGTGAGTTATTACTTCAACTAATGGAGGGACACATGGCTGGGAGTTAGGGAAATCTTCTAGGAGGTGATGGTGTTTGGGTGAAGCCTTAGAGGCAAGGTAGACTTTGATAATGTAGTGATGACATGAAGTTGGAGGATTCCAGGATAAAGCAACAGCTTATACAGAGGCAGAGTATTGAGGGAAATGGACAGAGAACCACAAGGAGTTCAATACAACCAAAGCACAGGGTGCTGGGAAAGGAATCATTGGATGTCAGCTGAAAAGGGGGCATCAGATTGTGGAAGGCCCTGAATGCCAGGCTGTGGATTTGATTTTATTCTGTCACCAATATGAAAATATGAAAGCATTATAAATATCAGTAAGGGCTGCTTTGCAAGAAATCCAGTCAGGTAGCAATATAATGGGCGAGGTGAGTTGGAGCAGGAAGAAGGAAGGAATACCAGTTAGGGGATATTTCAAGAGCCCAGGAAAGAAAGAGGGCATACTGTGGCAGTAGCAGAGGGATGGAGAAAATGAGAATTGCAAAATAAGAATATATTGGACCTAGCAAATGTGTGGCTACTGGAGAGATGACTCAGAGTTAGCACTGCAGTTTCTGGAAAGAAGGTAGAGTTGTCCCTTGGAAACATGGGTTTGCATTACACGGGTCCACTTATATGTACTGGATTTTTTTTCCAATTGACCCGCACAGCTCAAAACTGCATTGTTCAAAGGAAGGCACTTGGGAATTACGTGTGTGGAAGACTGATTTAAGCTATATGCAGATTTTTGACTGTGTGGGGATTGGTGCCAATTGAGTTGCCAAGTAACAGAATTGTAGATGGGAATGATGGTTTGGACCAGTGTTGAGTTTGACATCTGAGTGATGTCCGGCAGGTGGCAGGACTGAATATTAGGAAGTTTCCTTTGTGAATAGTGTGGTCCTGTTCTGTATCCCCATGGAAATTGCAATTTGTTCAGGGTAGGAACCTTGAGGTTTAAGAAGAAATCTGGCAGAACAATACGAACCCATCCATGACGGTGTACCTCCTGCAAGACAAATTATTATTTCCTTATCCAAATCCTAGACAGAAGTGGGCAAGATGCTCAGTGGAGCATGAGACAGTTATTTTATGTGCCACTCAATGTTTTTAACTGTCCATCCTTTAAGTGGCTTCACACCTTAGAGCCAGATGGCATGTGCTTAACATTGCACCTTTACAGCTTCCAGGTGCTCTGTATGAAGTTTAACTGAGAGACACACCTGGCTGTGCTGTGAAGAAATCACAGTGGGAAAATGTTGCCTAAGCTATTCCATAGAGACAGAAAGTAAATTAGTGGTTGTCAGGGGCTGGGGGAAGGGGAAATGAGGAGTGACTTCTAAGGGATATGGATTCTCTTTTGGGGTGATGAATAAATTCTGGAATTAGATAGTGACAGTGGATGCACAACTTTGTGAATATAAAAACAGTTGTATTTTGAGTAGACGAATTGTGTGGTATCTGAATTATATCTCAATAAAAATTTCTGTGAGGAAGAAATATTGCCTAAGAACAAGAAATATATTTTCCTATTTTCTGAGCTGGAAACCTTTTGTCATTTGTCTAATTTCAGTTTAATTACTTTGACAGAGTCCTTATAAATGGTTTTTCTGTTCATGTTACTTTCCTGTGCCTGTTATAAAAGAAAAGCTCTGGGTAAACCATTTCTGAAATTGTACTAGAAAAGATGCCCTTTAGATATGTTTCAGAGTCTGAGAAAACCATTTAGTCTACTTAGGGAAAACAACATATTTGTCTTCTTTTAAGAATTAAAGCATTTGCCAAATTAAACACGTGAATGAAAATATTCTAACCATATTTGTGTTGACTTCTGTGTTCACAGTATAAAAACAAGCATACACACACACACTCACGCAAAGAATTGTAAAGAATCAGAAAGCAACGGCTTTAAAAAGTGCTCTCCAGCCAACACCACCTTTCAAATGCCAAAACTCTGTCCAGAGCAAGCTTTTTACGGCTGAGTTATAAACACTTGAAGCCCAGAGTAATCTCTATAATGGAAATACTGACACAGATGGTTCTGGCTTTTTTAGCTAGAACATGATGAGTTTTCTAATACAAAGCCAAGAGGCTCTTCTGGGTAGAACTGTTAAGAAACCTAGAGACTGGGTGAAATCTCTCAGTGGATTCAAGTTGTAAACACTATGCCCTGACGATATTCTCCTACTATACCTCTTCTGTAATCAAGAAAGCTGCCCAACCAAATACTGCCTTGTGTAAATATGGAATGCAACCTGGACTTGCAACCTTAATCTTTCATAGTCCCTTACCCCCGAGGGTTGCTATAAGAAATTTTGGACCCTGGTGATAGCTGTCTGAGATAGGCTCAGATAGGGGACTGCACTCCTAGTAAGAATAGATGAGAGAGAGATATCTGGATCTTTAGAAAGTAAGTGTACCCAAAATGATCCCCAAGTGTAGATAATGATATTGATGTACGTTTCACGTTTTAAAGTATTTTCATACTTTCAAGTATTTTATCTCACTTTGATCTCTCTATAACTCTGTTAGATGGAAAGTTTGCATGTTGTTGTTCCCATTTTCATAGTCAAGGGAATAAAGTAAATAACTTGTGAGTGGTCACGCTGGGGTTAGGAAGCCACCCAAACTCATTGTTGCTTCCCCAGTACCCAGATGCCCAACACCTGGACTCTGCCATGCAGAGCCCCAGAAACATCACCACCCTGTCCTTCTCCCCAGCAGCCAAACATTTGTGTAGCTAATTGCATTTGTGTTTTCATTTCTCATGGTTGATCATTGTCTTGGCAGTTGGCTTTGCCTGGGTACCTTTGCTGAAGGATGGTAGAATCATCACATTTGAGCAGCAGCTGCCAGTTTCCGCCAATCTTCCCCCAGGCTATTTGAACCTGAACGATGCAGAATCAAGAAGGGTAGGAAAACATCTGCATTTGTTGAAGTAATCACAATGAAATGTTGAAAAAGCAGAGTTCTGTTGGCCTAGTTAATAGTTTGGTCTAGGGTAATTTTAGGACTGCTGCTGGTTCGCAACAAAGATGTATGGAAAATGAATAATTAGAAACTTTTAGAATAGTCTGAAAAAGTAACATCATGTCTGTTCTAATAACAATCTTAAAAATGGTTTCAGGTTTTGTGCATCATTTAAAAAAATTCATTTATTTTGTAATTCACTTTTATTGTAATTTATGAAAGTATCTTTCAAAGGATTGGAAATTTGAAATGATCTAGGATACATTTATTCTAAAGGCAGGTTATTTTCTCTAATAATTTCCTTTGTGTGAAACTAACACATTCGTTTCTGAAAAATAAAAGTTGAAATGAATAAAGGTGTGATATGTTGCTCATTTAGCCATTGCTATGTACAGAAACTCAAGTGCGTATTTTTTGTTCCCAGCAATCTAATGTGGATATTAAGTGGGTAGATGGTGCAAAGCCTTTGTTGAAGATTAAAAGCCACTTAGAGTCTACCATTTACAGTCAAGTAAGTGACATTATCTGAATTTTGTCAATTTTAATACTTGAGTATATTTCATAATTAAAATAGACTACATTTAATTCCTGCATCCTTAGAGAAGTTGTGGCCTGAAAGACTCTTTCATTAGTAATAACATCATTCTTAATAATAATAATATTACTAATAGCTCAAATTGTGTAATTCTTCTCAAATTACAAAATTCTTTTATTCCCATTAATAAAACTCTGACAGGAATATGGAGGCTATTACCACCATTTAAAAAATTTATTTTTGAACAGTTTTAGATTTACAGAAAATTTGTGAGGATAGTGTAGTTGACTCCTAGCCTCAGCATCCATGAAATTACAATCAAATGTCTATGGGAAGCCTCAGGCGCAGTTTGAAAAATCATAGCTGGAGAAGATGTCCATGTTCTTTGATGTGGCCTCCAAGGTCCTTCTTACTTCCCACTGCCCACTCCACCATCTATACATGAAGAAACAGGCTCAGTCAGGTTAGGTGATTTACCCAACATTACACAAGTAATAAGTAGAGGAAGCAGATCAAAATCTAAATTTCATTATTCCAATTCCTGATGTACTCTGTGCTGTCCACAGAATCAGTGTATGTAAATTCTATAGAGGACAGCTGGACTCACTGGCCGTTGAAGTGCCATGGTAACTTGGGCACTGAATGCCTGGGACTATTGTTCTGGGAACCCCTGCTGCTACTTTGCATCATCTGTCAGTTCAGACCTCTGTTCCTGCTCATTTCATTAAAATGTAGAAGCGGCCCAACTTCAGAGACTACACCAGTCAAAAAAGGAATTAAATGAATGTTGGCTAGTTGGGCATAAACTGCGGCCCACATGATGTGTTCAGGTACATGCTGAATTGACCTGGTCTTGCTGCTTTGTGGGATGGATGGTAAAGAAGCCCATGGGACATGGATGCACATGTTGATGGCTGCAGCTGCCAAGTCTGGGCATTAGAATACCCGGATAAATAGGTTTGCAAGATGCAGGAGGAGGGAGAAGGCAGAGCCTGCATTTGAGGGTAATGAATCAAATTTCATACGGCTGTGTCCATCTGTTTTCCAGGATCTACATGTGCACAAATTCTTCCATCATTGCCAGCTGATTCAGTCAGGCTCGAAAGAAGTTCCAGGGGAGCTCATTAAATATTTAAAGGTAAATGAACAGCAGCTTTCTGTGAAAGGTTTGTTTTTGATTGATGTCTTTCTGTTGCCACATTTTGATTGGGAGGGAGGTCAAACTAGCACTTTAAAATACTTTTGGTGGTGTATCCTCAAGAGAACACTTTCTGTTACATATTTTTCCATCAAGTGACTGTTTAGAAGCAGGGTTGCTACATCAGGAAGAAACTGTTATAGCCAGAATCTGATGACATCTTTTGGAAAATCTCATGACAATGTCTATTTCAGTTCCAGAAATTGATTTTTCAGGTCTTTTCTCTTCCTGCTGACTGCCCAGGAAAGGTGGAGCATGCTAAAGGGAAAAGGGCCAGAATATCTAATTATCAAATGTATTGAGAACGCAAGATGTCATTTCACATGCTAGGACTGAAATTCATGTCATAAGACCTAGCTGACAGCAACTCTTTCTTTTTTTATTTTTTATTTATTTTTATTTTTTATATATATTTTATTGATTTTTTACAGAGAGGAAGGGAGAGGGATAGAGTTAGAAACATCGATGATAGAGAAACATCGATCAGCTGCCTCCTGCACACCCCCTACTAGGGATGTGCCCGCAACCAAGGTACATGCCCTTGACCAGAATCGAACCTGGGACCTTTCAGTCCGCAGACCAACGCTCTATCCACTGAGCCAAACCGGTTTCGGCGACAGCAACTCTTTCTCTACTTGTTCCTTTACTAGGTCAGCCATGGCTAGTCTGAGGAATTTTGATTTTTAAATGAAGCCTCCATAGGATTTCCCCTTGGACCTATGTTGTTGCTTAGTGATAGTCTCAGGAAACAAAAATGTTCCTTTCTTTTAGAGAGATAGTATGACATGAGATGACCTGGATGGGTTCTGGAATCACAGACTGACTTTGTGTCCCATACCTGTGACTTACTAGCTTAGTGATTGACCCTGACCAACTTACTTCACTTCCCGGTGCCTTTGTTTCTTCCTCTGTCACAGGGATAGCAATAACGCCAGCTCATAGGGTGCTTGTGAGGCTGAAGCAAGATAGGGTATCTGCTATATAGTAATCATTTATTCCATACTTATTTCTTAAGTACTTCCTATGGGCCAGGTGTGTTCTAAGCATGAGGAATGTAAGTGAAGAAAGCATTGTCCCTATTGTCAAGGAGTTTGCTTTCTTGTGGAAGCAGATGGCCAATAAACAAATAAATGGTTAAATACACATATGTGCCATGTCTGGTAGTAATAAGTGCTGTAAAGAAAACTAAAGCATAGTGAAGGGGAATAACGGGTGATAAGAAGTCCCTCTTGAAAACAAAGTGTCAGAGAAGATCGCTTTGGTAAAGTGACATTTGACAGAGACCTAAAGGAAATGAGGGCACCAGTAAGTAGATTTCTGGGGAAGAGCTGGGAACAGCATGTACAAAGGCCCTGAGGAGCTTGCTTGGTGCATTCAAGGGACAGCAGGAATGCCACTGTGGCTGCCCACAGAGTGATAGGCGACCACACTAGAAAGGTAGCTGGGGAGCTGGTTGGGTTAAGGCCTCATAAGCCATGATGAGGAGTTTGAATTGTACCCCAAATGAGATGGGAAGCGTTAACAGGGCTTTGAACAGAGGAGTAGCATCCTGTGACTTTGGTTTTTAAAGTATCATTCTGCCTGTCATATAGAAATATACTGTCAGAAAGGTAGAAGCAGGGAGATAGTCGACAAATAGTAGTCATTATACCTTTTAAAAAAATCTTTATTGTTGAAAGTATTACATATGTCCCTTTTTCTCCCCATTGACCCCTTCTAGCCCATACCCGCCCCCTGCCCCAGGCCTTCACCACCCTATAGTCTGTGTCCATGGGATATGCATATATGCATACAATATCTTTGGTTGATCTCTTAATTATCATTAAGAAGTATAGTAGTAAAAAAAAAAAGAAGTAGATCTTGAAGGGGAAAGTGGATGTTATCGGATGCCTGAAAAGCCTGGGGAATCTACAACTACGGCACCCACCGAACAGCTGCGAATACGAGAACACCACACTGGTCCCCAAGTGGTGCAAGCAGGTGGATTCAGAGGAGCTCTACACTCCCTCACGGAAAGGTCAGATTTTGCCTGGGATAAGGAGAGAGAGAACTACATAACCAGACACCCAGAGAAGAGAGATCATGGGGAGAAAAAGAAACAGCACGCATATGAAAGAAAAGCAGGCACCACCAGAAAAGGAAGTAAACGAAATGGAGGCAAGCAACCTGTCAGAAAAAGAATTCAGAGAAATGGTCATAAGGTGGATGAAAAGAATGGAAGACAAATTTGACAATATGTGTAAGAACCAAGAGGAAATGAAGAAGAACCAAGAAGAAATGAAAAATGACATCGCTGCTGTAAAGAACTCAATAGAAAGCATCAAGAGTAGACTAGAAGAAGCAGAGGACCGCATCAGTGAGCTAGAAGACAATGTAGGAAAAAATACCCAAGTAGAGCAGCTTTTAGAAAAAAAATTAAAAAGCAGGAGGAGAGCCCAAGGGAACTTTGAGACAACACGAAACAAAACAACATCCACATAATAGGGGTGCCAGAAGGAGAGGAAACTGAGCAAGGAATAAAAAACCTGTTTGAAGAAATAATGACAGAAAACGTCCCTGATATAGGGAAGAAAAAACCCACACAAATCCAAGAAGCTCACAGAGTCCCAAGCAAAATGAACCCTAAAAGATTGACGCCAAGGCACATTATAATTAGATTGGCAAACACCAATGACAAAGTAAGAATCTTAAAAGCAGTCAGAGAGAGACAGAAAGTTACCTACAAAGGAACCCCCATCAGACTAGCGACTGATTTCTCAACAGAAACTCATCAGGCAAGAAGGGAATGGAATGAAATATACAAAGTCATGCAAAGGAAGGGTTTGAATCCAAGAATACTGTACCCAGCAAGGCTATCAATCAAAATTGAAGGTGAAATCAGGAGCTTCACAGACAAAAAAGGACTAAGGGAGTTTATTACCACCAAACCAGCAATGCAAGAAATGCTAAAGGGTCTGCTGTAAAAAAAAAAGAAATAGGAAGCAAAGAAGGAACACAGGGGTAAAGAATAAAAATGGCGACAAACAAGTACCTATCAATAATAACTTTAAATGTAAATGGATTAAATGCCCCAATCAAAAGACATAGGGTAACGGATTGGATAAGAAAACATGACCCGTATATCTGCTGTCCACAAGAAACCCACCTCAGAAAAAAAGACGCACACAGACTGAGAGTGAAGGGATGGAAAAAGGTTTTTCAGGCGAATGGAAATGAAAAAAAAAAAGCTGGTGTGGCAATACTTATATCTGACAAATTAGATCTCAAAGTGAAGGACATAACAAGAGATAAGTAAGGCCACTTCATAATACTAAAGGGAGCAATCCAACAAGAAGAAAGAATTCTGATAAACATATATGTACCCAATACAGGAGCACCCAAATACATAAAAAAAACTCCTGGAGGATATCAACGGAGAGATTGACAGCAATACAATGATAGTAGGAGACTTTAATACCCCACTATCACCATTGGACAAATCCTCTAAACAAAAAATCAGCAAAGAAACATCAATCCTAAATGACTCACTAGATCAGCTGGACTTAATTGACATATTCAGAACATTTCACCCCAAAGCCACAGAATATACATTCTTCTCAAGTGCACATGGGTCATTTTCAAAGATAGACCATATATTGGGTCACAGGCAAAGTCTCTTCAAATTCAAGAAGATAGAAATCATATCAAGCATCTTCTCTGATCACAGTGGCATAAAACTGGAAATCAACTACAATAAAAACAATCCAAAAAATCAAACACATGGAGACTTAAATAGCATGCCATTAAACAATGACTGGGTTACTAGAGAGATCAAAGAAGAAATAAAAGAACATCATGGCAACAAACGACAATGAAAAAAAAACACAATCCAAAATCAATGGGACACAGTGAAAGCAGTCTTGAGAGGAAAGTTCATAGCTCTACAAGCCTACTTCAAAAAACAAGAAACAATGGTAATAAATTACCTAACCCAACAACTGAAAGAGTTAGAAAGAGAGCAACAAGAAAAGCCCAGCATAAGCAGAAGGGAGGAAATAATAAACATCAGAGCAGAGATAAACGACATAGAGACAAAAAAAAAAAATACAAAAGATAAAAAAAAACCAAGAACTGCTTCTTTGAAAGGATAAAAAAGATTGATGAACCTCTAGCCAGGCTCACCAAAAAGCAAAGAGAGAAGACCCAAATAAACAAAATCAGAAATGAAAGAGGAGAAATAACAACAGACCACACAGAAATACAAAGCATTGTTAAAAAATAATATGAACAACTCTATTCCAACAAACTGGACAACCTGGAGGAAATCGACATATTCCTAGACAAATACAACCTTCCAAAACTCAATCAGGAAGAATCTAAACATCTCAATAGGCCAATAACTATGGAAGAAATTGAAGCAGTTATCAAAAAGATTCCTGCAAACAAAAGCCCGAAGCCAGACGGCTTCACAGGGGAGTTTTACCAAACATTCAAAGAAGAACTAAAACCTGTCCTCTTCAGACTATTCAAAAAAATTCAAGAGGAAGGAACACTTTCAAGCTCCTTCTATGAAGCCAGCATCACCCTAATACCAAAACCAGATAAAGATAACACAATGAAAGAGAATTACAGGCCAATATCCCTCATGAACATAGATGCCAAAAATCCTCAACAAAATTCTAGCAACTCGGATCCAGCAGTACATCAGAAAGATCATACACCATGACCAAGTAGGATTTATCCCAGCGATGCAAGGATGGTACAATATCCGCAAATCAATAAACGTGATTCATCACATAAACAAATTGAGAGATAAAAATCACAGTCATATCAATTGATGCAGAAAAAGCATTTGACAAAATCCAACACCCCTTCTTGATAAAAACTCTCAGCAAGGTAGAAATAGAAGGCTCATACCTCAACATAATAAAAGCTATATATGATAAACCCACAGCCAACATCATACTCAATGGGCAAACACTAAAACCATTTTCCCTAAGAACAGGAATAAGACAGGGATGCCCACTCTCACCACTCTTGTTTGACATAATACTAGAAGTATTAGCCATTGCGATTAGACAAGAAGAAGAAATAAAAAGCATCCAAATTGGAAAAGAAGAAGTAAAGCTGTCCTTATTTGCAGATGACATGATATTGTACATAAAAATCCCAAAAGACTCCATCAAAAAACTATTAGACTTAATAAATGAATTCGGCACTGTAGCAGGATACAAAATTAACGCCAAGAAATCTATGGCATTTCTATACACCAATAGTGAACTTACAGAAAGAGAGACTAAAAAAGCAATCACATTTACCATTGCACCAAAAAAAATTAAGATACCTAGGAATAAACTTAACTAAGGATGTAAAAAACCTATATGCGGAAAACTACAGGACACTGAAAAAAGAGATAGAGGAAGACATAAACAGATGGAAGAACATACCATGTTCATGGACTGGTAGAATCAACATCATTAAAATGTCCATACTACCCAAAGCAATCTATAGATTCAATGCACTCCCCATTAAAATATCAATGGTATATTTCACAGACCTAGAAAGAACTCTCCAAAAATTCATCTGGAAGAAAAAAAGACCCCGAATAGCCACAGCAATCCTGAGAAAGAAGAACAAAGTAGGTGGGATCTCAATATCAGATTTCAAGCTGTATTACAAAGCCACTGTTCTCAAAACGGCCTGGTACTGGCACAAGAACAGACATATAGACCAATGGAATAGAATAGAGAACCCAGATATCGACCCAAACCACTATGCTCAATTAATATTTGACAACGGAGGCATGAACATACAATGGAGTCAAGACAGTTTCTTCAATAAATGGTGTTGGGAAAATTGGACAGACACATGCAAAAAAATCAAACCAGATCACCTACTTACACCATACACAAAAATAAACTCAAAATGGATAAAGACTTAAACATAAGATGGGAAACCTTAAAAATACTAGTGAATCCACAGGCAGAGAAATCTCAGACATAATGCTGAAGCAATTTCTTCACTGATACCGCTCCTAGGGCAATGGTATCTAAAGAGAAAATAAACAAATGGCACTACATCAAAATAAAAAGCTTTTGCACAGCAAAAGAAACCATCAACAAAACAACAAGAAAGCCCACTGTATGGGAGAACATATTTGCAAATGTTATCACTGATAAAGGTTTAATCTCCAGTATCTACAGGGAACTTATACAACTTAATAAAAGGAAGATAAATGATCCAATAAAAAAAATGGGACCTAAATAGAATCTTTTCAAAAGAAGACAGAAGGATGTCCAAGAGACATATGAAAACATGCTCAAAGTCACTAATTATCTGAGAGATGCAAATCAAAACCACAATGCGGTACCATCTCACACCTGTCAGAATGGCTATCATCAACAAATCAACAAAGGACAAGTGCTGGCGAGGATGCGGAGAAAAAGGAACCCTCATGCACTGCTGGTGGGAATGCAGACTGGTGCAGCCACTGTGGAGAACAGTATGGAGTTTCCTCAAAAAACTCAAAATGGAACTCCCATTTGACCCAGTAATCCCACTTCTAGTAATAAATCCAAGAAACTAGAAACACCAATCAGAAAGGATATATGTACCCCTATGTTGATAGCAGCACAATTCACCATAGCTAAGATTTGGAAACAGCCTAAATGCCCATCAGCTGATGAGTGGATTAGAAAACTATGGTACATCTACTCAATGGAATACCACGCTGCTATAAAAAAGAAGGAATTCTTACCATTTGCAGCAGCATGGATGGACCTGGAGAGCATTATGTTAAGTGAAATAAGCCAGGCAATGAAAGAAAAATACCACATGATCTCACTCATTTATGGAAAATAAAGAACATTATAACCTGATGAACAAAAAATAGATACAGAGGCAGAGAAGCATCGAACAGACTGTCAAATTACAGCAGGAAGGTTGGGGAGGGGTGGGTGGAAAGAGATCAACCAAAGGACTTGTATGCATGCATATAAGCACAACCAATGGACACAAGACACTGGGGGGTTGGGCTGAGGGCATGCGACAGGGGGTATTGGAGGCTGGGGGAACGTCAGTGGGGGGAAAAAGGAGATATATGTACTACTATATGTAATACTTTAAACAATAAAAAAATAAATATTAAAAATCTGAAAAAAAAAGAAGTATAGTAGTCGTCTAACTTTTAAATCCTTTTCTCAGTTAATATGTAGAACTCCAGCTTTATGGATGAATGTATGTTTAGTTTGTTAAGATCTTTGAATTTTTCTCTAGTGGGGAAGCTTTGTAAAGGCTTTTACAGAATGAAATGGAGAAGGACATCATTTTCATGTAGTGGTATTCTTAAAGGGAGAAGAAAGTACTTATATTTGTATTTTTAAGGGTGTGAAATTTGTGACCTGCGCTCTCCCTCTAGTGGCAGTGAGTGAAATGCTATGTGATTGCAGAAAGCCCACCACCTCTAAGGAATGTTAGTGCTGAAGAAGATTTTATAGATTTTTTTTTTTTTACAGATGAGTAAACTGAAGTCTGAGTAGAGGTGACTTTCTGTAGTCATTCAGCTGGTTAGTAATGGAGCTGAGCTGAGCCTATGACATGTCTCTTGACTCCTGTTTTCATGTTCTTTCTACCAAACCTTGCTATCTCATTGTTTCATCAATTCAATTAAAAACTACGTGTTGAGCTCTTAGTATGTATTTAACATTTCCCTAGATGCTGTGGGGCTTGTGAAGAAGAATAAGTTAAGGTCATTGTCCATAGGGATCTTACTCCCTAATTGTTAACATAAGTTAAATGACAATATAAGTCAGCAGTACAAATGATAGTCCCAAGCAATATGTGATGAAATGTCAAACACGGGATACAGGGTATAAGTGCAGAGGGTTCAGTGAACTGAAGAACTACAGGCTCCCATTTTTATTTTATCCTTTGGTTCCTGATTTTATTAAATGATCTAGTCATTCACCAAATATTGAGCAACTACTATGGGCCAGATAGTGTACTAGATGCTGATAATATAATGAGAAACTGTTCTGACAACATACCTTCAGGAGTTGGGGTAGAGAAGTTTCAACTGAATAAGTAATTTTACATAGAGTTGATGGCTGTGAAGAAAACAGACCAGGTTAATGGGATCTCACGTGACCAGGAGTGCATTCTAGATAGAACTGTCAGGGAAGGCCTTTCTGAGGAGATGACATGTTAAGCTAAAAAGAGACTGATGAGCCCTAACCGGTTTGGCTCAGTGGATAGAGCGTTGGCCTGCAGACTCAAGGGTCCCAGGTTCGATTCCGGTCAAGGGCATGTACATTGGTTGCGAGCACATCTCCAGTAGGGGGTGTGCGGGAGGCAGCTGATCGATGTTTCTCTCTCATCAATGTTTCTAACTCTCTCCTTCTCCCTTCCTCTGTGTAAAAAAATCAATAAAATACATTTAAAAAAAGAGACTGATGAGAGGAAGACAAACATAGGTCATAACGTTGTGTAAAAGGTTAACAGAATATTGCAGCAGGTGTAAACCCCCTGTGATGGCATGTTTGAAGGACAGTAAAGAAAAGACAAGACTGTGTAGTTAGAGCACAGTGAACAGCTATGGGAGAGGATGGCATGAGATGAATTGGGAGAGATAGGCAGGGTCATGTAGGCATGGGAAACCCTTGACAGTTTTTTGTTCATGGTGTTTTGGGTTTTTTTCCGCAAGGGGAAATGGCATCGAGTGTGCCTTTCATAAAGAACACTCTGGCTGCTGTCCTGAGAATAAATGAGAGAGGAGCTACACTGGTACAGGGAGATTCAATTATGCATGCAATGTCCATCTCTCTTTCCTCTTGTACAGTGTCCCACTTATCCTTTAAACTTCCTCCTCTTGAACATTCCCTACCTACCTGCAGACTCAGTTGCTTCTTCTTCCTTCGTGCATTTTGTATATACCACTCTTGTACTGTTTATTATTTGTATCGCAGTGATTTCATTCCTTGTCTTTTTTCCCCCATAGACTGGGAATGGCTTGATGGTAGGAACCATTTTTTTTATGTGATTGGTAATTATAAGCTTATTCAGTGTGCCTTTGTTGAATGAGTGAACAAATGGCTTCATTGAAGTGGAGGTTTGAGCTTGACTTAAGGGTAGCCAGAATTTGGCTAAAAACTGTGGACAAATGCACAAAAGAATGCATATGATACATGTATTCATGGAACAGTAAAGATACTGGTTTGGTCTTGTGATGAATGATGAGTGTTAATGCTAAAAATGTAGGTTGGGTCTTAAGGAACGTGGACTTAATATCCTAGGTCATAATTTCTCAACCTTGGTACTATTGACATTTTGGGCAGGATAATTGTTGTAATGGGCTTCCCTGTGCATTGTAGGATGTTTAACAGCATCCCTGGCTTCTACCCACTAGATGTCAGTAGCATCCCCCAGTGGTGACAATACAAAATGTCTTCAGACATTATCAGATATTCTGAGGTGGGGGGGGGGGGGTGTGGAGGGGAGTGGCCACTGATTGAGATCCACTGCCCTTGGTAATGGGGAAGCTTCAAAAAAATCTTAGCAGGAGATGGTCTGATGTAATCAGTATTTGAGGAAGATTAATTTGGAAATGAGAGTTAGGTGTATTGGGATTAAAGAGAAATTGTGCAGAGAACTACTAGAAAATTACTAGACTATTTTGGTTATAGGTAAGAAGGTCATGAAAAGGGATGATAGTAGAAGTAAGGGTAGAAAGGTGGGGCAAGGAAGGAAAAACTTGAAGGATAGACCATGGGTTCCTTGAGCTCAATATCTTGCCTTATGAATCTGATTGAAGAGAAGTTGAACTTGATGTGACTCAGATATAGATGATAGTGTCCCGAAAAGGGATGATGAGACTAAGGAGGGGAAGATGGAGCAAAAGTCAGGGAGACTGGAAGCTAAATATTGAGTTCCTTAGGCACAGAGGCTTGTCTCATCCATCTCAGTATTTCCCATAGCACTAAACATTGAGTTGATGTAGTAGGAGGTGCTCAGTGAGATTTGTTTTCATTTTTTTTTTTTGTTGGCTGGTTGCTTAAATGAGTGAGTGAATATGGAAAGAAAGGGAGTAGGAAGAAAGAAATTTTATAAATTTTGCTGCTTGTATCATTTTTGGGTGTATATGAACACATTTCTTTTTTTTTTTATGTTAACACACCTTTCACTAGAGACAGAGTGCTAGGAAGTGTATTATGAGGATGTTAGAATGAAGAACTGCCTCAGTTTTGTAGAGGGTGCCAGTGTAAAGCCAACTATATATACAAACATACTTTATTGAATCCCACAATTGATGGCCCTCATTCCCTTGTAAAACACACTGAGTGCTGGGGGCTAGTAGGCGTCTCCAGTACCTCCAAACACATCTGCTCCTCAGTTGAATGTTGGTTTACCAGTAGTCAGTTGTCTTTATTCCAAAACCTGTTTATCTCAGTTATACTTGTTTACGTCAGTAAAGCATTTACTATTAAATATACTAATGAGTTCTGAGTGCCAAAATAGAAATGCGGATAAAATAATTAACAAAGTTCCCTGTTCCATGAAGCTCCCATTTAAATGAGCTTATGTTCTAGTGAATATATTTCTCATTACTTAATTTTTTTGTTGTTTCACATTTGCAAGTTATATCATATTTCTGTTTGTTTTCATAACTAATAATGACTTATTTTAGTGTTTGCATGTCATGGAGATCCCAGTCATGATACAGTTTCTACCTGTAATTCTTATGCAACTCTTCCGAGTTCTCACAAACATGACCCATGAAGATGATGTTCCCATCAACTGCACCATGTGAGTTTCGGTGTTGTAATACAAAGAAGCAAGTTTTGTTTCCTTTTGCGTTTCTTCATTTTAAATATAAATTGATCTTCCAAATGAGAACCCCAAAATCAGAAATTTAATATATATATTTTTTTAGTTTCATGATTCTCAGATGGGGGGACTTGTGTCCCCAGAGATCGATGGTACGTACCATAGCCATAGGGTAAACTTAATGTGCTTTCGTGGACCAGGGGTGTTCTAACACTTTGATGCACAGGAGAATCACCTGGGGAGCTTTTAAAAATTCCTCTGCCAGACCACACTTCATACCAATGAAACCAGAATCTCTGGCAGTAGTACTCTATTAGTATTTTTTAAATTTTTTTTTAGGTGATTCCATAATGCAACAGAGTTTTTGAGAATCATTGCCCTTGACCAGTGTTGTCCAATAGAACTTTCTCCAAGTATGGAAATGTACTGCTGCACGTGTGCTGACCAGTATGGTAGCCATCAGTCACGTTTCGCTATTGAGATCTTGAAATGTGGCTAGTGTAACTGACAAACTGAATTTTTAATTGTATTCAATTTAAATTGATATAGTCACTTGTGGCTAATGGCTCTCATATATTGGATAGAATGGCCCTCAGCCATCAATTTTTACTTACAAGATAAGGGAGTGTTATTTTTATATGAAACAAATTTGGATATATTGTAGAGTAGAGCATAAAATGTACCTGAGTTTTGAAATTAAAACAGGAGACAAAAAAAAAAAAAAATCGTGAGCTCCGGGCTGGATGTTTCTGGCCTTGCTGCTTCTGCTGTTGCACCATCAGGATTCAGGCTACACACACCTGCACACTGTTTGCTCTTCTCTGCTTGCTGTTGGGGATGATCTGGTTGGAAAATTTAAGAAGTATTACTCTAGTCCAGGGCTTCTCAAAATGTGGTTCCCAGATCAGCAGCATCAGTATCACCTGGGAGCTTATTTAAAATGCCAATCATTGAACTTCATTTCAGTCCTTAAAAAATCAGAAACTCTGGGAGAGGAAGCTGATAGTCTCCCCTCTGGGTGATTCTGATTCATGCTAAATTTTGAGAAGCACTACTAATCTCCTAACTTTAAAACTTTCTATGACTTTCATATTTACTTCTAATTTTAGTTCATGTCCCTTATACCTGTCCTACCTCTTCCCTTCCTTTTTCCCCCATCTGTTGACATGCTGTTCATTTTATTTTTCTATTACTTCTCACTAGAGAGAATTTCAGTATTTACCTTACTCATTGTCTTTTACTTTATAGTAGCTATGACAGAAATGTAGACAGAAATTTAAAAAGGAGATGAAACATCTGGAATGCCAAAATAAAATATATTTCTTTTGAATTAGTTAGACCCAAATTATCATTACATCTTATGCAATCATCTCACCTTTAATTATTCAGTCAGTGATAGGAATTTTTAGGTCTTATCTAGCAATCAAACTGGTAATTAATTTTAGCCTGACATGCTGGCTTCTGTGAATGTTGTTTCAGGGTTCTTTTACATATCGTCTCACAGTGTCATGAAGAAGGCTTGGATAATTACTTAAGATCCTTCATAAAGGTTTGTGGAAAAAAACTTACTTTCTGAGCAGTTGATTTTGTGGGAGAATTTTGCCTTACGCTTCATTTTCTTTATTTGTAGTATAGCTTCCGACCTGAAAAACCGAGTGCTCCTCAGGCCCAGCTAACACATGAAATTCTGGCTACTACAATGATAGCAATTTTGAAACAGTCTGCAGACTTTTTAGCAATAAACAAACTGTTAAAGGTAAGGGATCAGGACGCAACAGGGAAAAAGCAGCCAGAAAAATATGTGTTTGATACCCTCCCATTTCAGTTCTAGTCTTTCATAATTTTTTCACGTGACCCTCACTTTCCTTGTCACTTTGCCTATGCATCCTTTACCCTCAAGTTTTCCAGAATTTCATTCTCTTCATTCTCCCCATCCACCCTCGCCCCTGCCCTCAGTCAAATGTGTAATAGAAAGAATTTTGGGTCATGTTGACATGGGTTAGAATCATGTATCCACCACTTAATAGTTATATGACCTGGGGCTATTATTTAGCAATCTTTGAGCCTCAATTCCTCATTTCTAAAATATAAGGAAAGCATTTAAGACATCGTTTCTGGCACATAGTAGGCACTCAAATGGTGGCTCTTATTATTGTCATTATTTTCCACTAGGCAAACATTCTTACCAAAAGCCCATTTGTACATCACAGTTGGCTCTGAGGAACTTTATCTTTCTGCCAACACCAATTGAAGTTACTCTGTGGAACTTTGATTGTGAATTGGGATCCCTTTAAAATGTTATTAATGTTAGATCCATATGTATTTGTATTTGTTAAACTTTGCTAAGGTTCAAAAATTTCGGAAACTATTGAAGATTGATTTTATTTCTTTGTTTATTTTAGTACTCATGGTTTTTCTTTGAAATCATTGCAAAGTCTATGGCCACATATTTGTTGGAAGAAAATAAAATTAAGGTAAGTAGGCTCAAAGGTAATACTTAACATAGACGAAGAAGGCTAACTGTATGACATGCAAAGCCTCTTTTATATTTAAGGGCTCTTAGCTCTTCACTTTTTTTCCTTTATTGATTAAGATATGTGTCCTTATCCCTCCATTGCCCCCCCACTCCGCTCATGCCCTCACCCCCCTGTTGTCTGTGTTCATTGGTTAGGCTTATATGCATGCATACAAGTCCTTTGGTTGATCTCTCCCCCTTCCCCCACCCTCCCCTACCTTCCCTCTGAGGTCTGACAGTCTGATCGATGCTTCTCTGTCTCTTGATCTGTTTTTGTTCATCAGTTTATGTTATTCATTATATTCCACAAATGAGTGAGATCATGTGATATTTACCTTTCTCTGACTGGCTTATTTCACTTAGCATAATGCTCTCCAGTTCCATCCATGCTGTTCACTTTTAAATTTTTTTAAAAAAATGTATTGCATAGCCACTAAGGAAAATAGTATGGTAGTTTCTAAAAAAGTTAAAAATGGGACTGCCTTATTATCCACTGAGTCCTCTTCTGGGCATATCTGAAGAATCCTGAAACACTAATTCAAAATAATATATGCATCCCTATGTTCAATGCAACATTATTTACAATAGCCAAGCTATGGAAGCAAACCTAATGCCCATAATTAGATGACTGGGTAAAAAGGTTATACAATGGAGTATTACTCAGCCATAAAAAAGAATGAAATCTTACATTTGCAACAGTATGGATATATCTAGAGGGTATTATGCTGATTGAAATAAGTCAGTCAGAAGAAGACAAATACCATATGACTTCAGCAATATGTCAAACCTAATGAATAATATAAATTAACAAACAAAAGAGAAACAGACTCATAGACACAGGACATACTGTTGGTCGTCAGAGGGGCGGGGATGTTGGAGGACTGAGTGAGAAAAGGTGATGGGAGTAAAAGTACAAATTGGGCCCTGGCCAGTTTTGCTAAGTGGTTGGAGCATTGGCCTGCAGACCCAAGGTTCGCGGGTTTGATTCCCAGTCAAGGGCACATACCTTGGTTGCAGATGCCCCAGTCCTGGTATGGGTGTGTGTGGGAGGCAACCAACTGATGTGTCTCTCTCATGTCGATGTTTCTCTATTTCTGTCAGCCCCCCACCTCAAGTCTCTCTGGAAATCAATGGAAAATTATCTTCTGGTGAGAATTAAAAACAAAGAAGTACAAGTTGGTAGTTACAAAATAGGCATGGGGATATAAAGTAGAGCATAGGGAATATAGTTATGACTATGTATGTTGCCAAGTAGATACTAGTAATATCTGGGGAACACTTTAGAAAGGATATGATTGTCTAAACACTATGCTGTATACCCAAAGCTGATACAAAATAATATGAATGTAAGCTGTAATTGAAAAATAAAAAAATTGTTTAATGTATTTGCATAAATCTGTGATCCGACATGTTTTTTAAATATATTTTTATTGATATAAGAGAGGAAGAGAGAGGGAGAGAGATAGAAACATCAATGATGAGAGAGAATCATTGATTGGCTGCCTCCTGCATGCTCTGAACCAGGGATCATGCCTGCAACCCAGGAATGTGCCCTGACCAGGAATCGAACCGTGACTTCCTAGTTCATAAGTCTACGCTCAACCACTGACCAACACTGGCTGGGTGACAGTTCATATTTTTTAAAGTCTAATTTTGAGAGGCTCTTTTACCTAGATTCTTTCATATTAGTTTGCCATGTAAAATGTATTATCTTTGAAGCTTTCCATTTGTCTTATGGTTTTAAAATGTCCATGTTGAAAACATTCATTTGGAATAACAAGAACCAAATCAGAAATAACCTTTCTTTTAGAAAGGTCAAAGGCATGAAAAAGGTTAAAAACACTTTATGCAATAGATGTGTTCCTGAAATGGTGGTGTATACACTTCGTTGTGTTTTCAGATTGTTTTAAGGTACAAAGACATTTTCTTAGTTATAGAAATTATAAAGCCAAGACTTGTAAACAAATAAATATTTACCTCATATCTATCATTTTAATTATTATTTTCAGAGAAAGGGTTTACTGAAATTGAGGTGCACGGATGCATCTATATTTTGTGTGTCAGGAAAAAACTGGGATGAAAAACTGGGATGTGCCTGCATCTAAGGGACATGATTCTAAAGTTAGGTCATAATTACCTATTCTTGTTGATTATTTCAGCCAGTTAAATTGTTAGAGGTCCAGATAGTTCCTATAATGATGTAAAATATGTCATTTTTTAGTTGGAAGAAACATTATACTCTAGTAAAAAATACACATTTACTAGTATATGTAGAATGTATGTGAAAATAACAATGGCATTTGATTTAGACATTTTGCAACTGACGTTTTTCTATGCCTGTTTAATTTAAGCTTCCCAGAGGCCAGAGGTTTCCTGAGGCATATCATCACGTCTTACATTCTTTGCTTCTTGCAATAATTCCCCATGTGACTATTCGCTATGCAGAGATTCCGGATGAGTCCAGAAATGTCAATTATAGTTTGGCTAGCTTCCTGAAGGTGAGTTAAAGGCAGCCAGAACATGGTAAGAAATTATTCTTCACCAGTGTCTTCTTTAAAGCCAAAGGGAAAAAATTAGCTCATTTCTAGAGATTCAGCGAGGTCTTTATAAGGCTGCTGGAGAAACTTGTAAGTGAATTAATTTATCAGTTTTATTAAATACCCAAATTGATTTTTTCTTCCCACTGAAATAGCTAATTAATTAAATTAGCAGTCCCACACTGGTGGATTAGCTAGAGGCATGTTTTACATAATTTTTTTTCAAATATATTATATTGAGTGTCTTTAGTTAGGTTCCAAAATCCCCACACTCCTTAGAGTTCCCCTGACTCTCTGTGCCATTTACATCACTTCTCTGACCCCTATTGGCCTTTTGAACTTGAAGCCCTTGAATTAAAGCAACCTGTTACTGATATAACCACAGTCTACATGTTGCTAATACATATAGATGCCAATTGTTAATTTTAGTCAGTGAGATTATTTTGTTCTAGAGATCCCAAAAACTTTATAGTTATGGAAGACAGTGTATTTATTATGTTTTGTTATCAGCATGTAAGGACAATGCTAGAATGCAGTGCTACAAAGTGGGTAACAACACTATTTGATTTGCTGTAGAGAACGGGCATGGGTTTGTAATGCACTTAGTTTTGACTTGCTCCTTTCCGCTCCCCCTCTTGTCATAGCTCTTTATCATGTATCAACTTTACATTAAGAACCTGATGGTCAGTAATCCATTCAAGCAGTTAGATGTCTAACATTACCCTTGTTTTCTTACTAAAAATTCACAGCTAGGTTTCAGATCTCCAGCATATGATTTTCTGATATAAGATCATTCTTTGCCAGAACTAAAGTAAAGTTTTAACATTACTACATAAGACTGTGTATAAAAACCAAACATCCACATATCTTTTTAAAGTGACCTAAGAATGAGACTATCTGAAATGCAAAATCTCACTTTCTTACATGGAATTTAAACATTTGTCCACCTTCTGTGTGAGGGTTCAAAGATGCAAGAGGCTGCCTTTGTAATCACATGCAAATGCATATACAAGATAAAGTGTGATGACTGTTAACACTGAAAGTACAAAAAATACAATAGGAAAACAAGAAAGTGAAGGATTATAACCAGGGACTGTGAACAGAGACTAGAAGCATAGTTCCCCATGACAAGAGTTGAAGGTGTTATAGGTAGAGGATCCTATGAACAAAGATGTGATATGCACATTGAGAAATTGTTAAGGGGCGAGCAAGAACGTCACTGTGCAGACAGGTTTGGGTGTGTGGAGCTGGAAAGGCCATCTGGTGTCAGAAGATGGAAAGCCTTAAAAATCCAGCTAAGGAATTTCGATTTTGGTTTATACGCAATGGAGAAATACCAAAGATTTTTTGAGGATAATTTTATTGCTGGTATGATGGAAGAAGTGAGGAAAAGATCAGAGTCAAGACAACCAATTAGAAGATAAGTCCCTCCCCCTTGTCTGCCTGTCAGCGTCCATTCATCTTTTAGAAGCTTAGCTCTTCCCTAGCCTCCCCCCTCAGTGTCAATCACCTCTTTGGGTTTTACCCATTCTTCATATACTTTTTATTGTGTTGTATTATAATTATTTATTTGTCTCTATCATTGGATAAGAGTAAAGACCATGTCTTGTTATTCACATTTGTATTTATCTAGAATGTAATACATTGTCTCAAACACAGTAGATCCTAAAAATCTTCATTGGTTGAATGAATAAATAGAAGCCTACCTCATTAATCTAAGAGGTGAGGGATGATGAGGATCTGACCTAAGGTAATGGCAGAGAAAGTTGAAAGGAGAGGTGAGAAGTGAGATGCAAATGGCTGGTTAATCAAATATTGCGTTCCTTCTATTTCACAAGAATATTCTAGGCACTATGGAGAACATAAAGAAAAAAAGATAGTTCCTGTTGTCCTACCTAGATGAAAACACAGGGAAATAATAAGTAAAACAAAAACTAGTAAGAAAGTGATTTAAAGAACCTGTGCATCAAGATGGTTAAGGAAGATGGAACTTCATCAGACTATTAAAGAATGGGCAGGATTAGGTATAAGTTGGTATAGAATTTCTAGCTAGGCCTGGCATGAGCAAAGACCCAGAGGTAGGACTGTACAGTACATCTTGAGGAGATAATAAGTAGATGAACTGTATTGGGAAATAAAACTGGAAAGTAGGTTGGGACAAGACTGTGGGTGTCCTTGAATGCTAAGTAAGGAGTTTGAAATTTTATTAAAGGCAATAAGCAACTCTTGAAAGCTTTTAGGAAGGAAGGTGACATGATTAGTGCTTGGAGTTCGAGATTAATCTGGAAGCACTTGGATGGAAAGAGAGGCATGGAAACTGGTTAGGAGGCTCACTACAGTTGTTCAGTTGGCAAGGTAATGAGAGCCTTAACTAGGAGAATGACAGCAGGCAAATGTAACAACTAGGAGGGCAGTCACAGAGGAAGAATATTTTAATAGCTAAGACTTCACAAGACACAAAGAAAAGCTTCTGGTCTGAAATATTTACACTTTCAATAGCTAAATGACCACTTTACACCTCACTTTACACTTTGAGAGTTGACTAAAATGAGGCAGTACAGCTGAATAGGTTACATAAATGTGTATGTATGTGTATTTGTATGGATATATAGATGTATGTATATATTTGTATATGTGCATACATAAAATTTTTTTATAAAATTGTACAGTTGCATTCCAATTCCAATATTAACTGTCTCTTTTTTAGTGTCACCTAAAGCTCTGAAAGCTGTTACTCTATTTCCTGTAAAAGAGAGTATCATCCTGTAGATGTGAAACAAATTTAAAAATTTCTTAAATTTATACTTGGCAGACATACTCAGCTTAACTGTTCATTTTGATTTGGTTTCTATAGCGCTGTCTGACACTAATGGATAGAGGATTTATTTTCAATTTGATAAATGACTATATATCTGGATTCAGCCCCAAAGATCCTAAGGTAAGGTATCCTCTCTAATAAAAGAATAACATGAAAATTGACCATCACTCCAACACACAAGACGGCTGCCCCCATGTGGTCAAAGATGGCTGCCCCCATGTGAACACAAGATGGCCACCACAAAATGGCCAGCAGGGGAGGGCAGTTGGGAGGGACCAGGCCTGCAAGGGAGGGCAGTTGTGGGCAATCAAGCCTGCAGGGGAGGGCAGTTAGGGGTGACCAGGCCGGCAGAGGAGGGAAGTTGGGGGTGACCGGGCCTGCCGGGAAGGGCAGTTGAGAGGGACCAGGCCTGCAGGGGAGGGCAGTTAGGGGTGACCAGGCCTGCAGGGGAGGGCAGTTAGGGGCAAACAGGATGGCAGGGGAGTAGTTAGGCATCAATCAGGCTGGCAGAGGAGTGGTTAGGGGGTGATCAGGCTGGCAGGCAGAAGCGGTTAGGGGCAATCAGGAAGGCAGGCAGGCGAGCAGTTGGGAGCCAGCAGTCCTGGATTGTGAGAGGGATGTCCGACTGCCCGTTTAGGCCTGATCCTACCGGGATCGGTCCTAAACGGGCAGTCAGACATCCGTCGAGGGGTCCCAGATTGGAGAGGGTGCAGGCTGGGCTGAGGGACACCCCTCCCCCCATGCATGAATTTCGTTCACCGGGCCTCTAGTAAGAACATAACTGTAGTAGATGTCAGACATTACAGTGTGAGGCTAAGGGTGACATTTATTGTCCTCTGGAGGAATTGGAACTGCTGTTTCCATTTAGGTACTTTGAGTATAGCTGTACTTTAAAGAAGGGAATATTGCATAGTGTTTTTGGGGGGGGTCCCCTAAGACCATCCACATGTTTGGTGGTTTAGTAGAAAGACTCAAAGGACTCAACATGTAGTCATACTTATGGCTAAGATTCATTACAGAGACACAGCAAGGATGCTCAGCTGGATCAGTAAGGGAAAAGACATCAAATGGAGTCCTTGGCAGTGTGTGTGCCGGCTCCTGGGCCTGCCCTTCCTCCTGTGAAGGCTCACACAGCACACCTTCTCTCCAGCAGTGCAAATGCAGTCACGCATTCGATGTTTCTGTTCAGGGAAGCCCATTTGAGACTTGGGGTTTAGGGTTATTACTGGGGGCAATTCATGTATTGGAGGCTGGTTAAAATTCCAGTCTTGGAACGGAAAGGAACGCAGGTGTTCACCATAAATCACATTGTTTGTTCAGACAGTCTGAGCAGGCTGGCACAGAACGTACACCCTTATCATATAAGAAACATTTCAAAATCCAATTTCCCAAATGCCAGCCAAAGACCAACGAGTCTTTTTTTAAGGAGAGCAGTCTTAGGCCTGTTGTGTTAACTCTTTCCTGCGCAGGTCACCTCTCCAGGTATGCTTAAAATACTAAACACTTCTCTTCTGAAAATTGACACTCTGTATTTAATCATTAAAATAGTAAATATGTATTTGTGTATGATTTCTTTCCATTTAGGTTTTGGCTGAATACAAGTTTGAATTTCTGCAAACAATTTGCAATCACGAACATTACATTCCTCTGAATTTGCCAATGGCATTTGCAAAACCTAAACTTCAGCGAGTTCAAGGTGGGTATTTGTGTTTTCCATAATTTAGAATTGTGTTTTCCTTTCTTTTTCTTTTGCTAGCACTAGTGTAGTATAATGTTTTCTAGTTAAAACAGTCAATTTAAAGGTAACCCCAGAATTGTTACTATCTGAAGATAGATTTGTTAATAGTATGCCTCATTTCCTTCAGAGTGTCAGTATGGTAGTATTTGTAGTATGAAGAAATCTGGTATGTTACGTAGATTATTGCTTAAACACAGATGTTAGATGCTAGAAAAATTGCTCTCTGTAGTAGTGTTTGAAGTCTTGTATGACACTGAATTAAGAAAACCATATCAATACATTTCTGCTGAAAGGAGCATCAAAAGAAATGTATAAAGGCAGAATAAAATAATATATATGTATTAAATTTGTGAAATGCCTTCAGTTATCTCCATTGCTAGTTTTATTGAATGCTTTGTTGTGTAGCACTATTCTTATGTTACTGTGTTTTTTATTTGTCCCTTTTCTTTTCATATATTAATTAGATTTTTTTTCATTTGCGGTGGACCGTTTGACTTCAGTAGGTAGGTTTAACTCGGTTCACTCTAAAGTAGTTTGCTTTCTTTAAAAACAATTGATTTGATGAATGGCTAACATGGACGGGGGCTTTGTTTGCTTTCAAATCCTCCCTAGCCAAAATGAGGCTTTAGTTAACGTGCCCATAAAATGTAGGCGGCAATGTATTTGTTTGCTTTTAAAATAAGCTTTGAGTGTTGATTGCTAGAGGAATCAACTTGAAAACATTATTGTCAGAAAACAAGTTTTCGCTCAAGCCAGCATGGGGGCTAGAGGGTAGCTGTCCTTTAAGTGTGCATCATTTTCCATGCTTGCCTTGCTTCTCTGACCTGTGCCATGACTGCTTGGGCACAATTTTAAAGGCGTGATTAGATTTCTATAAATCTGATTAGATTTCTTTAAATCACTGAAGTGAAAAACTACCATTGCAAAAATCTACCCAGATAAGGCCACCCAGGTTAGTCAGTACTGGCCCTTTTGCGTAGAAAGTGATAGGGATTCACAAAACAGCATGACCAGTGGCAGGAAGAAAATCAGCTGCCTTGGTTTCTAGGGGGTTGCTGCTGAGCAGTGGTTTTATTGATTGAATTATAGCCAGTGAAAATGGAGGAAAAATATTCAACCACTCCCTTATTAGATTTTGAGCATGTATAGCCCACATACTTCTCCCAGTATTTATCACTAGTTATGAGGAAGTCAGAGAAAAGGGGTGGACAGATCATCAGGATTTAGGATTAAATCTGACTACTCATAATACTTATTCACTTCTAATTGAATGCATAGCATTATATTAAGTGCTAAAGAGGCCAAAAAACAAAATAGAAGATGTATCCTTCAGCTTTATGGCCTAACTAAATTAAAGCATAGAGGAAATATGGTAGAAATCTACTCTTAAAATTACTAAACTGGATCACAATCCCTGCTGAGTAGTTATAAGGCAAGTCCCAACCAGGATATTAGCAGCTGGGATTGAAAATGGATTGAGGATCCAAAGGGGAGTGAAAGACATAGTTTGAAGTATTGATTTTATGAAATAAAAGATTTGTATTTGCGTGATGATGAATTGGAGTGGGATGAGGCTGCTTTTCTTATTATTCTTGTGTCCAATTGTATGCAGGTCAATATGTAACATTTACTAGAACAGCCAATAGTACTGTTAGAATCATTCAGTTATCTAGTTTCTCTTCCTTTTCCTAATTTGCAAGTATAAACAGATAAGTAAATCAAGTATTATTATATAGAATTACTCCAATTTGTAGTTACAACTAAATCTCTTCAGATAATCAAGAAATATGTTAAGACATTGCCAATTATGGTATTCTTTCATTCTAGGTTCTGTTCTAAGATTTCCAGAGTTGAAAATAAGTATGGGGAAAGGAATCTAGGGACTATCCTACCCACTAAAATTATTATTAAGGCTGTCATTTAGCCCTAATTATGAGTCCTCCTGTCTTGTAAAATTTTGCATGCTCATTTAAATGATAAAATAATTGTTCATATTCATTAATAAAATAATACCTTCTGCTAGCATGATCACATATTACTAAATAATAAGTTATAGTCTGTTATTTTAATATTACAATAATTTTAGAATATTTTTATAAATGGGCTTTCAATTTCATTGTACTGCAGATTCAAACCTTGAATACAGTTTATCAGATGAGTATTGCAAGCATCACTTCTTGGTTGGTCTGCTTCTGAGGGAAACCTCCATTGCTCTTCAAGACAATTATGAGATCAGATACACAGCTATCTCTGTCGTAAAGAATCTTTTGATAAAACATGCATTTGATACTAGATACCAGCACAAGGTAAGGATGTCTATATAATTCATCAGTATCATGTTAGTAAATTTCTGCTAAGATTTTGCACTAAAGATGAAGTTTTCTGTGAGAAATATAGTATGAGCATTGATGCTTATTTTTATAAATAAGTTTTATTTCTGTTTCAAATGATTAGGTTTTAAAAATATTGTTTCATTAACTGTTGAAGAAAACACTGGTTTCTCCCTTTGGCCATATTTTGCCCTGCTTTTCTGAGGAGTAAGGGTTTTGGGAGAATATTAAGAATGAAATTGCAATTGAAAATAGTCACTTAGAATCCTACTGAGTATTCCGAAATTTAAGCTGATTTGTGTTTTATCAGAAGTAGGATATTCTATTTCATAATATAAATTTATTTCATTCTTCCTTTTAATAGTTTCTTTAGGCCTAATAAATTTCTTCACTATATTTCATAGATGTCCTATTTATACCTCCCCACCCCAAAATCATTTTTCTTTTGTCACTGGGGTTGAGGAAATAAACATTTTCTGTCACAAATGGCAGCATTATTGTGGATTGATTTTGCTCTACAGGACATCAACACATTGCCCTGACTGCCACTATCATGTCCAAATATAAGTTACCCCCAAAACACTATTTATGAGTTAGTGATAAGGGATTTTGCATAAAGTACTATTCACTGGTATACATGCCTCAAAAGTTATATAAGCCAAACTTTATGAAACACATCTAGAAAGATGTCGAAGTTCCTGTTTATTACCATAGAGTTGTAAGACAAAAAAATATTCCAACACTGGAACCTGCCAATAGAAACTGCTACTGACTATCAAGTGGGATTCTTGGCATGCTGATCTGATATGTCGGAATGGTCCATGAAATAAGTCTTTCTCAAGCAGTCCTTGGCCCTGGCATTGGTTCCACCTTAATGAAGGACATGATACTTATAAATTCTCATTTGTTAAAATATTTATCAGGGCGACTGGGTCAGCCATTTTGACTGAACAGACTGGTGGATTTAGGCACTTTTTAGTGATTTTGTTTTTTAACCAAATCAACCAATTCTTTCCCTGCACTCTGTTCATAGACCCACTGTTTCAGCATCACAGTATGTGATTTTGAGTCTGGATTTCATGGGTGGCTTCCAAGTGCTTATGTCCTCTTCACTGGCAGATGCTCTCCTTTTTCTTAATAGATAGAGTCTATATGTTTACTATATTATTTATACCCAGATGAATTTTTTTTAAAACTTTTATTGGTTTCAGAGAGGGAGGGAGAGAATGATAGAAACATCCTATAGAATATATAGGTAATATGCAAATTGACCCTCACGCCCTCACATCACAAGATGTCCACCCCCATATCGTCACAAGATGGCCTCCCCATGTTGTCACAAGATGGCTTCCCCCATGTTGTCACAAGATGGCCGCCCCCACATTGTCACAAGATGGCCAGCAGGGAAGGGCAGTTGGGGGTGACCAGACCTGCAGGGGAGGGTAGTTGGGGGGGATCAGGCCTGCAGGGGAGGGCAGTTGGGGGGGACTGGGTCGACAGGGGAGCAGTTAGGTGTCAATCATGCTGGCAGGGGAGCGGTTACGTGTTAATCAAGCCGGCAGGGGAGTGGTTAGGGGGCTATCAGGCTGGCAGGCAGAGTGGTTAGGGCCAATCACGCAGCCAGGCAGGTGAGTGTTAGGAGCCAGCAGTCCTGGATTGTGAGAGGGATGTCCCAGATTGGAGAGGGTGCAGGCTGGGCTGAGGGAAACCCCCTTCCCCCAGTGCATGAATTTCATGCACAAGCCCTCTAGTCAATGATAAGAGAGAATCATTGATCTGCTGCCTCCTGCATGCCCCCCACTGGGGATTGAGCCAGCAACCTGGGCATGTGGCCTGATTGGGAATTGAACCACGACCTCCTGGTTCATAAGTCGACACTCAGCCACTGAGCCACACCAGCTGGCCTAATTAAATTTTTTACTTACAATATTTGCTAGTTTTATTTATGCGATTCTATTATAAAGTAGATTTAAACTCCTCACCTTTAAGATGTTATTACTTATTGTGTTTTGTATTTTGTCACATTATAACTAATAAAATAACGTTCTTCCACTTAACGTAGTTGCTCTATGTGCCCCCTTTTTTTGATATTGATTTAATACAGTTAACTAGTATAATATATCTAAATGAAAGCTATCTTAAAGCCATCCATTCCAACCAAGTTTAGTCACTCCTTTAAAAATGCTAGTTACTACTGGATTCTGGTTAACTGCTTCTTATGCCTAATAGTAGGGAAAAGGATCTTATACAGTGTAGAGGAATATGTCTTTAGCTGTGATCTCAAAGGATTCATGGGAGAAGTACAAAATGAACTTTCCCTCTGTGAAGCAGGAAGTTGCACTCCCCCTACCCAACCTCTTTAGATGAAAGTGAAGGAAAAAGGGATTTCACTAGTGCCTTACCTAGAAGTGGAATTTTAAATACAAATGCTCCTCAACTTCTGATGGTGTTACATACTGATAAACCCACTGTAAATTGAAAATATCATGAGTTGAAAATGCATTTAATACATACCTTACCGAACATCATAGCTTAGCCTAGCCTACCTTAAATGTGCTCAGAACACTTACATGAACCTGCAGTTGGGCAAAATAATCTAACACAAAACCTATTTTATAATCAGGTGTTGAATATCTCATGTAATTTTACTATGTGTATCGCTTTCACACCATTGTAAAGTAAAAAAAAAAAAGATAACTTGAACCATCATAAGATGGGGACAATCTGTATTTTACGCCACATATTTGGACATTCTTTAAATGTCCAAAATACTTTTTAAAATTCTGAAAATAGTATATGTACACACATACACAGCTATTGTTATCTGTAAATAAGTTAAATATTATGCCCGTTTGAGTGTTTTGAGGTTTTAGACTATGGGAAAGATTGAAATGCCAAGCTCATTACTCTCCCAGTGATTTTTGAAGTCCTTTCCTCTTTGTTCAAAAACTTAGGTATGAATGAGTATAGGATTTTCTCCAGTAGAACTTTGCTTCATGGGCCTGGTTAACCAAAGCTTCAATTCCTCACTCTCTTTGGTCCAAAGAATTCACAGATGGCCTGACTAAGAGGACATTTGTCAAATACAAATAATGATGCCAAAGTGAGGGTAGAGAGAGGAGCTTCAAATACCTATAATTTATATCATGTCCCCCAAAGTGACTCCAAATAAACACACAGTCAAGAAAAGAAAATGCTTCCTATGGAAAAGTTGCTTCAAGACTAGATCTCTTAGTCCACCCCACTCCTCCCCCCCCCCCCCCGGCCCCGCTTCCCAATTCCAACCACATTGCCACTCCTCAGTTCCTCCTCTAATGAAATTATTGAGGTGTCACTGGTCCCTATTATGTGTTACTCATAACTGCTATGGGAGATCTCCTAACTTCTTATAATTACCAGGAGACATCTTTCCTATTCAGAACAAGAATGTTTAATGTCTAACATTTGTTCTGGGGTCAATATCAGTTCCTGTAAACCACTGCAAGTGATGTTGACACCTAAGAGAATTGCAATTTCTACTTGGGCTGTGAGAAAATCCTTTTTTAAAAAAAGAGTAATCTGCATACATGGTAAAAATCAATCAGTCAATCAATAAAATGCCTTTCTCACATTCCTTACCTCCATGCTCTAATTTATCTCTCCAGAAGCAGCTACTGTTATCATTTTCTTATATATACTTCTACTGTATGGAGGCATAATGTATATACAGGATGGGGCAAAAGTAGGTTTAAAGTTGTGAGTACACGAAACACAGTTTATTCTTGTGTTATATTAATTACTGTATTATTTTCCACATGAAAAACTGTAAACCTGCTTTTGCCCCACCTTGTATAATAGAAACCATTATGCATTTTTCTTTTTTCATTTAACAATACACCCTAAAGTTAGATTATATGATGGTACACTGCAAATATGGATACACCTTATTATATTTATCTACCCATTTTCTATTAATAGATTCTGAGGTTATTGTCTATCTTTTGTGCAGGCAAAACTTTTCATAGATCTCTTTCCCTAGTGATCACTCACTATCAGAATTAAAATGGGCTCTAATCCAGAAGCTGTAATATTAATAATAGCAGCTAAAATGTATTGAGGACTCTCTATGCCAGACACTGTATTAAATAACTCACATGAATTATTATTATCATCCCCATTTTACCAAATAGAAAACTGATTAAGTGACTTGATCACAATCACGTAACTAGTAACAGGAGAGCTGGAATTCATGTATTTCTAAAATCCAAAATTCGTGCTCTTACCCACTATATTGTATTGCCTCTCAAATCTTAAGTGGGACACTGTAATATTAGAGAATGGCCAAGAAAGGTTGGTCATGATGGTGAAAAATCTTGAAACCAATGCCATCTCTCTATATAAAAGGCTAAGCGACCAGTCGACAGTGTGACACATATTGACCACCAGGGGGCAGATGCTCAATGCAGGAGCTGCCAAGCAACAGCAACTTTTCAGAGTGTCCTCTTGCACTCTGCGACCCCTCGGGGGATGTCAAACTGCCCGTTTTGGCCCGATCCTCGAAGGCCGGCCTGGGAGCCCCACCTGTGAGAGGGATCCCGCTCACTCTGCAGCCGTCCTTCGAGCCCCAGTGCCACCCCAGGTGCCACTGGCCTGGGAGGGACCATAGGAGGTTGGCTCCCGGGCATGTCCGCCCGTCTCCCTTCTAGTCCCGCCCCACTGGCCACCACCCGGGACTGCCTGCATTAGTCCCTGCTCCAGAGGGACTAATTAATTTCCTTTCAATATGCATGAATCCATGTACCGGGACACTAACGTGAAGAATAAAGGAAAATAATAAGGGCTGTTTAGCCTTTTGAAGAGCGAATTAAAACAATTGATGGTAACTGTTTCCAAGTATTTAAAGGGTTGCCGTGTAAAGTGGAAGTGGGCTTATTCTTTGTAGTTCCAAAGGACAGAGCTATTCCTAGCAGGTAGAACCTTCACAGAGTAAATCAGCTAAAGGACCTTTCTAACAGTCCATGAAAAAACTGGAGTGTTTAAGGAGCAGTTTAAAACTAGCCATTTGTCAGGGATATGGATGAGGGCCATTCCTGCCTTGAATAGGAAGTTGGACTAGATCACTGTTCTCATACCTCTATGCACATCAGCATCATCTGGGGTAGATTCCCAGGACTCAGCCCAGACCTACTAAACCAGAATCTCCTAGTGATACGAGACTATTGATAGGGTTAGAAATTAGAAGTCTGTTAAGATGGGTTCCTGAAATTTACAAAAGAAGTGCAGATGGCCAATTAACACGAAAAATTGTTCAAGGATAAATACAAATATGCAAATTAAAGTCAGATGAGATACTATTGATCTGTGTTCTCTAGGTTGACTGTTGTGCCCTAGAGGTCTTATCTAAATCTCCAGACAAGCCTCCTAAAGTCCTCAAATATGGAGGGCAACTCTTGTGCCATGAAAACCACTGTTTTTGTTGCTATGAGTGTATGTACATATCTGGTGAGGAATGTCTATAGCTGAGAAAAGCAAAAAATAAATTTGACTAAGAGGTTTCACATTAGGTAAGACTATTGTGGCCAGCTTTATTTACATATTTACAAATATATCAATCTCCCAAGCTTTATAATTGATTTAGGGGGCCAAGATCAATCACATTATTTTAATTGCTATTTTAATCAAACCAAAAATAGTTTCTTGAGTGAAAACAGTAACTTATTCTTTTTTCACTTCATTAATTCATTCAGCTATTCAGCTAATGTACTCTGAGTGGCCAGATTATTATGATCTCTGAACACATAATGATCTGGCCACTCAGTGTGTGTGTGTGTGTGTGTGTGTGTGTGTGTGTGTGTGTGTGTGTGTATTAGAGGCCCGGTGCATGAATTCGTGCATGGGTGGGGTCCAGCCAGCCTGGTCTGGGGGATGGTCCATGGGCGGTTGGCCGGCTAGCCTGCTGGTCAAACTCCTGGTCGAGGGGACAATTTTTATATTAGCCTTTAATTATATAGGACTATATACACTGAGTGGCCAGATTATTATGCGTTCAGAGATCATAATAATCTGGCCACTCAGTGTATATCTGCCCAGGAACTGGGGATGAAGCAGTGAATAGGACATACATGATCCCTGCTCTCATGAAACTCAGTCCTCACTGGAGTGAAAGAATAGGACTAATATGATCTGCTTTATAGTCTAATCTTATTTAAAAAATAAACTTTTGCCTTTTATGTTACGTAGTTGTGTTTGAAGCATATAATTTGACTCTGTATTGTGTTTAAATCCAAATACCAACAATGTTCTGTGGTAATTCTGAGACTGTAAATATAAATAGACTCATGCTTCACTAATTTGTTATTGATATTAGCCTGCTTTTAATCTTCATACTGATAGTTGAAGCCAACTTTATTTGTAATATATACATATTTTATACCTATTAACTTTTAAAAATGTATTTTAAATTACAGTTGACATAAAATATTGTATCAGTATCAGGTGTACAACATAGTGGTTACATATTTATACACCTTATATAGTGATCACCCTGACAAATTTAGTTCCCACCTGACACCATACATAGTAATTACAATATTATTGACTATATTCCCTATGCTATACTTTACATCCTCATGACTATGTTATAACTACCAATTTGTATCTCTTAATACTTTCACCTTTTTCATCCTTACCCCCAATACCTCCCATCTGGCAACAGTCTGTTTATTCTCTGTATCTATTAGTTTCTGTTTTGTTTGTTAATTTATTTTGTTTTTTAGATTCCATAATTAGTGAAACCATTATACCTATAAGCTTTTGATAATTATCTTTCAGAACCAACAAGCCAAAATAGCACAATTATACCTCCCATTTGTTGGGCTGCTTTTGGAAAATATACAGCGATTAGCAGGTCGAGATACCTTGTATTCTTGTGCAGCCATGCCTAATTCTGTAAGTAGTAATATGTTTCTATTGACGTTTTATCTTCTTTTATTAACTACATTTGGAATTGGGATCATATGCTATATGGTTCACTTTTTACTCCATTTTTACATTTACACTTCTTCCTAGAGCAATGTTTCTCCAACTTTAATGTGCATATGAATCACCTGGGGCAGTAGTCGGCAAACTCATTAGTCAACAGAGCCAAATATCAACAGTACAACAATTGAAATTTCTTTTGAGAGCCAATTTTTTTAAACTTAAACTTCTTCTAATGCCACTTCTTCAAAATAGACTCGCCCAGGCTGTGGTATTTTGTGGAAGAGCCACACTCAAGGGGCCAAAGAGCCGCATGTGGCTCGCGAGCCGCAGTTTGCCGACCACGGACCTGGGGCATTTGTTAAAACAAAGATTCTAATTCAGCAGCCTGGGTGGGGTTTGAGATTATGCCTTTCTAACAAGTGTTTGGCTGCTTCTGGTCCAAGGAACACACTTAGTAACAAGGTCCAAGAGAACACCAAGAATCCCTTGTACCCAGTATTTTAAGGTTTGCTGTTGTTCTATGTTGTTTATATAGTTATTCAATTTGAAAACAAAAGATTCTTCACCTCCAAAATATTAGGCACCAGGGACTAAACTGTCTTCTTTTGCTTCTCCCCTCCCTTGACAGCCTCCTTTTAGTACTTTTTTAAGAGTTGCTTTTAGCTCATCACAATTGGTCTGTGCCTTTTTCTCCCCTTAGAATCTTAGAGTTGAAAGGAACTTTGGAGGTGATCAGTCTCCCACATGGCCAAACACCTTTTGCCATTATAATAATAAAAACTTTCCTTCTCACATTAGACCTGTTTTCTGTCCACTTGTCCTAGTTTTGCCTTCTAGAGATAATACATAGAACAATCTATTCCTGCATCTACATGATATCTCTTACACATGTGCCTTCTAATTTTTTCTCCACATCAGCTATCTCCACTTCATCATTTGTCATTCCAAAACCTTTACATTCTTGGTTATATTCCTCTGGATATGCTCCATTTTATCCATCACCCAATTAAAACATAGTGCTTAGAACTGTACACTTTATAGTCTGCCTGGTGGGACTATTAACTCCCACTTTACCCCTCCCCCCCACTCCATGTTCTGTATGGCCCAAGATCACCTTTACATTTTCAGTAGTCCTGTCACATTGTTGAGTGGCAGATTAAAGTGTGTTCTTTACAGCTTCCTTTGGAAATAACCCTATCTCGATTTGTCAAGCCCGAACTGGGTTCCCCAGAAAGCCATTTCTAAGCCTCCCTGATAGCTTGATTACCTGTAGCTCCCAATTATATCACCCACCTGAGTGTCAAGCTGGTATTTCTTTACAGACACAGCTTATACTTCTGCTTACTCCACAAAATTTGACAGTGATATTTGGAAATATTTTTCTTACCTGTTTTTCCTTTTGCAGCTCAAGTTCACCTAGGGCTTCTGGTCACACCCCTACTTCTAGCATTGCTCCTGGTTCCAAGCAAAGAGAATTGAACCAGACTGTACCAATTGCAGCTTTTACTAGCCATCTAGAGTTATGTACCTTATCCAGAGGTCATAGTTACTACAATATGCTAGTACCCATTTTTTAAATATTTGTCACCTAAATACCGATACTGATACTGGACTTTCACAGTGAGCTTTGTTTAAAATCAAGGCATCATTTTAGTCTATTAATTTGATTTCTTACCCTAGTGTACAAGTGATAGAAGTATCACATTGTGTTTCAGGCATCCAGGGATGAATTTGCATGTGGCTTCACTTCACCTACAAATAGAGGGAGTCTGAGCACTGACAAAGATACTGGTAATTAAGTCCTTTAAAGATTATACATTGCATGGCTGTTTAGAAATGTACTCTATCCTTCTGTGTTTTAAGAAATGTCCTATATAATAAAGATGTAATATGCAAGTGGTTGTTAGGCCGTGAAGCTATAAGCGGGCAGCAGAGGGCTACAGGAGGGGGCAGGGCAGCAAGCTATGGCGGGTAGGGGCGGGGCGGGGGTGGGGGGAGCTACAGGAGGGCGGGGCAGCAGGTGGAGACCTACTGGAGTGCAGCAGCGAGATACTGGCAAGATACTGGTGCACAGATTCATGTGCAGGGCTACTAGTTTTATAATAAAAACTATACATAGCGTGATCTCTTCTAAAGTTTAATTAAAATCTGACTTCCACTTGCAGATACATTTCTTTGCTTAGATTTCCTTGTCTAAGCTTGTTAAAAACATATCTTAGTATACTAAGAAATTAGAGGATAATGAGAAAAACACTGGCCTCCAGTCCTGTTATCTGTCTTTAGTCTTGAACAAGACATCTCCCTTTTCTGGGCCCAAATTTCCTTTTCTATAAAACTAGTGGCCCAGTGCACGAAATTCTTGCACGGGGGTGGGGGGTTGGGGAGGGTGGGTGTGTGTCCCTCAGCCCGGCCTGCACCCTCTCCAATCTGGGACCTCTGGGAGGATGTCCGACTGCCGGTTTAGACCCGATCCCTGTGAGATCGGGTCTAAACCGGCAGTCGGACATCCCTCTCGCAATCTGGGACCGCTGGCTCCTAACTGCTCACCTGCCTGCTTACCTGCCTGCCTGGTCGCCCCTCACCACTCTGCCTGCCAGCCTGCTTGCCCCCAACTGCCCCCCCTGCTGGCCTGCTTGCCCCCAACTGCCCTCCCCGCCAGCCTGCTTGCCGCCTCCGGCCCCCCTGCCGGCCTGCTTGCCGCCTACTGCCCCCCCTGCTGGCCTGCCCACCCCTTATTGCCCCACCGTCCCAATTACCCCCCCCCCGTTGGCCTGCTTGGCGCCTACTGCCCCCCTGCTGGCCTGCTTGCCCCCTACTGCACCCCCGCCAGCCTGCTTGGCCCCAACTGCCCCCACCTACCAGCCTGCTTGCCCCCAACTGCCCCCCCACTGGCATACTTGCCCAAAACTGCCCCTCCTGCTGGCCTGATCATGCCCAACTGCCCCCCACTGCTGGCCTGCTCGCCACCAACTGCCCCCCTGCCAGCCTGCTTGGCCCCAACTGACACCCCCCTGCTGGCCTGCTCACCCCCCACTTCTCCCCCCCCACTGGCCTGATCGCCCCAACTGGCCCCCCTGCTGGCCTGCTCACCCTCAACTTCCCCCACCGCCAGCCTGATTACCCCCAACTGCCCTCTCCTCCTGGCCTGATTGCCCCTAACCGCCTCTGCCTCAGCCCTGCCACTATGGCTTTGCCTGGGCAGCAACCACGGAGCCGGCTGGGGCGACCAAGGAAGCCAAGCCTCCTGCCCGCTCCAGCAGACTCCGTGACTCCGGCCAGCGCCTCCATCTTTGTCACGTCAATTTGCATATTCCCTCCTTATTGGCTGTGGGCGCCGCCATCTTTATCATGAAGTGATGGTTAATTTGCATATTACTCTTTTATTAGATAGGATTACCTCTCAAATTGTGTGACTTTCTTTGATTATTTTCAAGGAATTTCTTGTAACTTCATACATAGTAAAGTGTTTCAAGAAATAAAAAAAAAGCTAACCCTTTATTTGGCTTCTTATGTGTTTTGATATAATATATAAACTTCACAATTTTAGATGACGAAGATCTAATCCCTAAAATGTATCTTTACTTACATTAACCCAGTACTTAACTTATATTTTAGCAGTTCCTCCTGTTGCTAACAAGGACTTGGCTTTTATTTTCTAGCTTATGGGTCTTTTCAAAATGGACATGGACTTAAAAGAGAAGACTCAAGAGGTTCCCTCATCCCAGAAGGAGCAACAGGATTTCCAGATCAGGGCAACACTGGCGAAAATGTAAGAACCTAAATATATAAGATAACCCTAATGATACATTAGGCTACAACAATCTTTCTTTTTGTGTAAATAAGAGGCTCTCTACTTTCCTGTACTCTGTCCTGGATTTATAAAAAACATCCCATAATTTTTGGATATTTTAGCACTTGCTTCCTATCCTGGCAGCTGCTACTTGGATATCTTAAACTGTTTATAGGGGCTAAGACACTTTAAGACTTCTAATTCAGAATACCTCCTTGAACCCCTAGCACACTGTACTGTACCCGTTCTAGAGAGGGAAGGTTCACGTTTAAAATATCTAATGTACCTTGTCACTTAAAACAAATTACTTCCTAGCAGGATTAATTCAGCCTTTTTTTATTTTATTGATTAAGGTATTACATATGTGTCTTTGCCCCCCTCTCCCCGCTCATGCCCTTATCCCCCTGGTGTCTGTGTCCATTGGTTATGCTTATATGCATGCATACAAATTCTTTGGTTGATCTCGCCCCCTTTCATTCTTTTATAGTAGAGTAATTCTATTAATTTGGGAGAAAAAATTGGGTCTCCAAATTAAGGACCTCAGCATCTGGTATTAGAATATATTCTCCAACTCTTCCATCTCATTTTTTCAAGCCTAATATTAAAGTTTATGAGATATGTCTGCCTTGAGTTAGAGAAACTTCACTTTAGATCAGTAAAACCTTGTCATGCTGCTATGTAAAATCATAGAATCTTAAAAAAAAAGAAAGGTCCATGAAAATAATAAATTTCAACTTTCAGTTTACAAATGAAAACTGAGATTGTGATTTAGGATAGTCACATAATTCTGGCAGGGCCAGACCCGGAACCAGATTTTCTAATTCTAGCATTCTTTAGTGTGCATCAGAATCCCCTGGGGTGCTTAATAAAATAGATGGCTGGGCCTCAGCCCCAGAGTTTCTCATTTAGTTCGTTTGGAGTGGGACCTGCTAAGTTCCCAAGCAATGCTGATGCTGCTGGTTGGGAACCACCCCTTGGAAACTACTGAACGATACTTCCTGGAGACTTTGGATAAATAGTAATTTATGTACAAAGGTTTCTATTTCACACCATTTAGAAATATGACAACAGACACTATCATAGGTAAGGCAAATAAAGGACAAAGAGGTTAAATAATTTGCTAGTGGTCATACAGCTAGCAATCATTCAGAACCTAGATGTTTTATTCCAACTGAAAGTTCTTTCTTAGTAAATCTTACTTTATTAAATGTATATCCCCAGCCGAAACCGGTTTGGCTCAGTGGATAGAGCGTCGGCCTGCGGACTCAAGGGTCCCAGGTTCGATTCCGGTCAAGGGCATGTACCTTGGTTGCGGGCACATCCCCAGTAGGGGGTGTGCAAGAGGCAGCTGATCGATGATTCTCTCTCATCGATGTTTCTAACTCTCTATCCCTCTCTCTTCCTCTCTGTAAAAAATCAATAAAATGTATTAAAAAAAAATAAAATAAATGTATATCCCCAGCACAGTTTAGCTCAATTTAAAGTATTGATTTTTAACAAGGGTAAATTCTTTAGATTATTTACTCATATAAATCCTCAAAAAGGTCAGATCTTGTCATGCTTAACAACTGATACTTCAACAAAAGTAATAATAGGAACATCACTTCTTTGTAGAAGTTCTAGTTTTGAAGTATTGATGGATCCTCCTTATTTAACTATCTATAATATTATTAGCCTTTTTAAAGATAGATTTTCTGACCTATAATTTGCAGTTTGGATTTTAATAAACTCCATGGAGAGATTTAAATTAAAAAGTGTAAAATGTTTCTTATACTTTCATGTACCTTATTTAAGTTCCTCCTTGATGTAAAAACTATTTTTCTGGGAATAGCCATATACAATTATTGAAAATTTTTACTACTAAAACACGGGACCTTTGAGAATGAAACATTCACAGTATTCATGGCTATCTCTTGGTGAAGACCCCAAGGTAATTTTCAGTGATATTACTAGGTACAGTGGCAATAGAGTCAGCCCATTTACCTTGCAAGTGTGATATAAATTGGATTTATGGCTTGGCCAGTGTAGCTCAGTTGCTTGGGTGTCATCCCATGCACCAAGAGGTTGCTGCTTTGATTCCTAGTCAGGGCACATGCCTGGGTTGCAGGCTTGGTCCCTAGTAGGGGATTGTAGGAGGCAGCTGATCAATGTTCCTCTCTCATTGATGTTTCTATCTCTCTCTCCCGCTCCCTTTCTCAAAAATCAATAAAAATATATATTTTTTTTAAATTTGGATTTATGCTTAGAATATTCCCAAACAGGACAAATGATAAAAATGGTTTTTGAATTAAAGGATATGGGAAACTATAGTACCAATATTGTTCACAAAATTGCTGTATTTATATCATAGACCCGGCAGAGTTCTACAAGGAGCAGTGTATCATCCCAGTATAACCGATTGGATCAGTATGAAATCAGAAGCCTCTTGATGTGCTATCTGTATATAGTAAAAATGATTTCTGAAGGTGAGTTACCAGCATATTAAACCTGGACTCTACTAGACATTTACCCTCACAGGCTCAGTTTCATACAAACAATGTTTGACCATCATCTAGAGCACATGCTTATTAGAAACAGATCTTTAAAGACTCTGACCTTTTAAATGTTCCTGTATATTAACTTAAAATAGGTTCATTTTAGTAATATACATTTGATTCTTTGAAATAATTTTTTTAATTTTAAAATTTAATTTCTAAAATGAGGCAATAGTTTTAGAAGTGCTAAACATTTTTTTCATACAGAGCATATAATGCATTAAATGACCAAGGTGAACAGAAAAATATAACATTAACTAGAAGTCATATTTAATACTTTAACTTTTATTTGACCCAGGATTTGGAAAACAAAAAGTAAACAAAAAAATAGGAAGGATTCTTTGAGGGTAAGGAATACCATTGTTACATAGTACAACTGTATGGTTTTGTATGTTTCCAGGCTCTTTTTCACACTTTTTTTCTCTCCTTGCTATATAATTATATTATATACTAGTATTATCATTTCCTTCCTATATTATATGGTAGAATATAACCAAAGGATTTTCATAAACTTCATGTCTTCTGGACCTGGAAGTAAAATCAGGTTATCTTATTTCCAAATACCACATTTATTCATACAGTTTTCTTTCTCTTCTGAATATTTTTGCTCAAAAAAAAATGCAGGAATGAAGAACTTAAAAGCACCTGGGTTCCGATTACCATAGTAATTATCTCTTACTTATATTCTATTTTCAGTATATATATAACTTGCTTTAAATCTATTTTTAACAATGCAGGATAAATAGTAATAAAAACAAAATAAGTTGATAGAAAGATATTAAAACAAATCAATAATAAATTCTAAGGTACATTAATAAAACAGTAGATAAACAGATAAAATAAATAGCATCTTTAAAGAACTTAAAGTAAAAGTCAAAGAAAACATACATAGCATAGCCCATGGACACAGACAGTAGTTGGGGGAGGGCTTTGGGTGGGGCAAGGGCTTGGTGGAAGGGGGGGAAAGGGGGGACATCTGCAATACTGTTAACACTTAAAAAACTGTTACCAAAAAAAGAATATTTTAAAAATAAAAGTATGTTTAGGCTTTACATAGTACTTTAATAAAAAAAAAAGAATACATTGAGGCTATGTGGTGGGCCTCCATGTTTTGTAAAACAAATAGAGATCATTTTCAACCTGGTGTTTTTTGTTTCAGTAGATGATGGATCAGTTGACAACTACAACTCACTGTTTTTGTCTTCCCACAAGGTGAAAAGTAGGGAAGAGTAGATAGTAACTGCTAATGTGTATGGGTTTTTTTCATAGGGTGATGGTTTTATAACTCTTTAAATATACTATAAACTGTTATACTGTGTACTGTTTAAATGGGTGAGTTTTAAGGCACATTAACTTTCTCAATAAATTTGTGTAAAAAAAAAAAAAGACCCAACAGACACATGGAAAAAAAAAACAACACACCTGAAAAAAAATGTTGACCACCACCACAGCTCAGGGAAAGTAAAATTGGGTTGGGGGTGGCAGATTGAAGAAAGGAGGCGGGAGATGCATTGCAAACTAGCTCTCCTTTCTTCCACTCCAATACTTGTGCATATGCACATGATGCATATACATGCTCACGCATACACACTCTCACACACACCCTCCATATACTGTGGCATATGCACATGGCACGTGCATGCACACACACACACACATACACACCCTCCATATACTGTGGCATATGCACATGCACGTGCATGCACACACACACACACATACACACCCTCCATATACTGTGGCATATGGACATGGCACGTGCATGCACACACACACATACACACCCTCCATATACTGTGGCATATGCACATGGCATGTGCATACACACACACATACACACCATATACTGTGGCATACTTGCATGACACACGCATGCACACACACACACACACACACACACATACCATATACTGATACCAGTGACAAACTCCTGGCTGCTTTTTTAATGTCATGGGTAAAACCATAACTGCTTTGTTTCTTGAGAACTTCGTAAGTCCTTCCTGTAAATGTTGACCTTACTTGTTAAACATTTGATCTTCGTTAGATTGTTCTTTCTTCGGCTTTTGCTTTTTGACTTTTAAAAGTACATTTTTAATAAGTAGTGCACAGTCAGTGTCACATCTCCTTTTTAGCTTTTGTACATGTAAAGTCATGCTATATCTATAAAGTCACATTCATTGTATTCTGAAAAATATCAGCTTCTGGGTCCTTGTCAATAGAAGTATTCTAGTTATTTGTCTCGTCCGGTAAATATTTTTAGTCACTATATGTGTTTAAATGTTGAACTCACTTCAGGTCTTCTCTTGGTTTTCTTTTTTATTAGTTCATAAACAGTAGCAACTAAATTTCAACAAAAAGATACTTTTATATGAAAGTAAAGGGAGCTATAGTTTATTAACTGGCAACAAATAAATGTTTCAAAGTCTAAGACATTTTCCAAATTGTTTTAAGTCTTATTGCCTTGTTTACTATGTCCTTAGAAATGGAGTCAGGGTGAGGGGTTATCAGTTACTTACATAGTCTGAATTCACTGGAAGACTGTCCTCTTGTGAAAGAAAAGCAGTTTCCATAAGAGAGGATGAGGGAGGGTTACTTTCTTCTTTCAGTCTGCACCTTGGCTTTTCTCTTTATCCTAGACCCCACAGTGGAACTCTGGTCATCACCTTGAGGCTTGTCAGTACCATACCCTGTTGCTAATACAGAATCATTAGTATTCTTTTTCACAGTTGGTTGTTGAATGGAAGGAATCTGGTAACTGCTGTGTCTCTCTGAAAACCCAATGTTGTAACGAGGAATACCAATTGATGATCTTTTCCTACTTGAAGTATAGTCAAGAGGAAATACGTTTGAAGAGAGTGTTTGCTTTTTCTCTGAATAAGAGTGAAGTGTGAGTCTATTATCAGGCATGTTTTCTTCTGAAGTTTCAGATACTACTTCAATTACTGGGTTTTGTTCTGTACCCAAACTGGATAAGGTCCAAGGGAAATCCATCTGAGTAGAGGTCCTCTTGTGTGTAACTAACTCTAACTTTTTTGCCTGGCCAGGCTTCTCTTCAGAAAGGTTTGAGACAACTTGAAATTCATGCTCCCTTTGAGTACTCTGTGTATATAGTAAGGGAAAAAGTGTAGGTGTCTTCTGGGTGGAAGTACCTTCAGTGGTAGACTTACTGGTATTAGAAGCTATCTTGTCATAAGATGTCTCTGCCATGTCAAAGAGGTCTGGACTATGAGGTAGAGTTGGTAACTCTTGACTGTGTTGCCTTTCCTTTTTCCCTCTGGATTTAATCTGTGCAGTACTTGGCCGCTCTTTGAATCTCATTGGCAGAAGCATCTGATTATCATCTGTAGGATCCCTTACTGTAAAAACGGACCCAGCCTTTTGAGCACAAGGAATGAAGTCATCACTACTCTCAGAAGAACTAAGCTTTTTCTGAGTCACTTTAAGTTTTTCAGAAAGCATTTTATTTTCTTCTCTTAGTTTATTCCTTTCTGCAGTGATCTCGGCAATAAATCTAAGGTTTCGTTGTTGGATATCGTAAAATTCTTGCTGTAGTGTACTCTTGTATGTTTCATTCAATGAACAGCGGTCACATGTTTTTGAGCGCAACTGTTCTCGCAAGGCCTGAATGGTCCCATTGAGGACTTTTTGTTGCTCAGTTAACTCTTTAATTCTAGCTAGGGAGCCTGTCCACCTTCCATCTCCCAATCGCTCTTTCCTCAAATTGGTTAATTTGGTCTGTAAACGGTGTAGCTCTTTGTCATGGAGCTCTTTTAGTGTTAGCCAGGTTTTTTTAAACTCGTCACCTGACACGTCACATACACTTAACTCTAATTTATCAGATTCTGGAAGTGTCTTATCATCTTTCCTGTCGTCTCCACCAAATCTCCCTGCCTGCATTATGTCTCACCGATTTGGGATTTGGAAACGGCTGAGACTGGCCAGCGGCTTGACGCTGCCACCGCTGACTAGAAGATGGTTTAAGAGTTTCTGACAGGCCACAGCAGGGATAAGCCCTTCACCCTTTTTACAGACCTTAATCGAAGTTGTCTCAGGGTACGGTGTCGATGCTGGGTATCTCAGGGGTGGAAAGACAGTCCCACCAGCTTTTTGACGGAAAAGCCGGTGCGCAGCAAGCGGAAAATGGCGCCGCAACAAAGGGAAGATGGCGCCTCAGTCAACCGTTTTTGAAGAGGCCAGAAACCGGAAACCCGGTGACTTCTGGGAACCCAGCTTCTCTGAGCGAAAGGCATCCAAAGGCAGGGGGGTTACGGTAACCGGAAGTCACTTATAGCTTAATTTTAAAAGGCACCACAAATCTAATTGGACTCAATTCTAGCATTGTTATTCTTTATGATCAGTATTTTATAATCATTAGAAACTATCAATACTCCTGGTCTTTAAAAAATTGGAAGTGAAGTCAAAACCCCCACAGTCCTCCCCCACCATATGGCCAACATTGCCTGGCCCTCCATTGCTGTCTGCAGGAGGCTCTAGCTAGGCTTGCAATTCGATCTTTGCCTACTTTTTCGACACCTACAGGATGTTTACATTTTAGAAGAGGATCTGCTGACATATCTGAATAGGATGAGAAAGGGTTAGAACATTAAGTGGCAGCAGTTTTCTTTTATTAAAAATAATACCCATAAGTAGGTGTGTCGGAAGTAGAGAAATAGGTAAAAAGGATAAGTACATATGATAGATTTAAGAGACTTTTATATCTGAAATACTACGTTTGTGTGTATTGACAGAACTTCACAGTTTATAACCCAAAGGCAAAGAAGAGAAAAAATTACCTCTCTCCTCTAACGTTTACATTTGTTAGACTTGTTGGTTCAGAGAGCCCTTTGAAGAGCACACAAAGGTACTAGACACCCCCCACCGTTCAGCAAAATGCACATAAATGCACCATCTTGTATAAAATTTTAGGATATTCCTTAAAAACCCCAGGTCTGCTTCCTTCCTTTGTTTTCAGGGATGATACGAAGATTGGGATGAGCTATCCAAAAGAAGATTTATAAAATAAAAATGTTGAAATTAAAATAATTACAGATTAAAATACATATTTGGAATTAATTCAAAAGAATACAGTGTGTGTATTGTGCAGAACTGGCCATGAGTTGATAGTTGTTTAAGCTAAATTATTGGTACTTTGAGGTTCACAGTGCTATTTGCTCTATTTCAAGATCTAATGCTTTATATATTCCATTTTCAGATACTCTCTTAACTTACTGGAATAAAGTATCTCCTCAGGAGCTCATAAACATTCTCATACTTTTAGAGTAAGTTAACATTTTCATATATATCCCCTTATTTGGGGAGCTTAATTTTTATACATAATAAAACGTTAACTTTTTTCTTGGTTTCAACATCTTATTTGCTAATAATGTAGAAAATTTTGATAATATAAATGCTGACATTCAGGTTCTTCACATATAGAGAAAAAATATGGTGATAATTGTTATATAGAAAAGCTTAGCCAATAATAGACCATTTTTATAGCCTGGCAGGAGTCTTTTTTGTGTTCTGGAAAACTAGAAGTGGCATCAACTGTCCTAAATCATTCGGAACAGATGCTGGCTTAATAGAGCAGCTTAACTTATTGGAATTTGTAATTTGTACTATAAGGTAGAGCTGAGTAATTTTATCCACTTCAGAAATGTACAGATAGATAGATAGATGATAGATTGATAGATTAATATAGATACAGATATCTCCATTCCAAGGCACTTGGGAAAATCTAGTCTTTTTTTCTAGATAGAATTGGAAAGTTGTATACAGGGTGAGATAAAAGTAGTTACAGTTGTGATTACTTGAAACAGTTTATTCTTGTTTCATTACTTATTAATTATTGTATTATTTTCCATACTAACAACTGTAAACCTACTTTTGTCCCACCCTGTATGGTATGCTGAGCTATTTTAATATTATTTAAGAAAACTAAAATAAAAATTAGAATGAAATCTAGCAAACTTAAATAAATAGTACAGATATATATTATATGTGCATCTCTACCAAAACACAAAGAGGATAATTCATAAATATTTATTAAAGTATTTCAAAATTTTGCAGAAAATGGCAGCAATCAAAACAGCACTTAAGATTAAAAAGAAAATAAACTACTCTAATTATATTGATATGTTTGCTAATGAAAATATATGATGTTGGGGATTTACTTCAAAAACTATAGGAAGTAGGTAGGTAAGAAGGATGGAGGGAGAACAGAGGACCTGTTCAGGGTAGAGATTAAACAAAAATGGCTATGAATTGATTATTGTTGAGGCTGGTGGGTGCTGGGTATGTAGGAGGTTAGTATGCTATCCTCCCTAATTCTGTATGTGTTAGAGATTTTTAGTTATAGAAAGTATTTTAATGTCATTATAAAAAAGCATAGCAATTACCCCAACTTTTAGGGCTTATGAAACTTTTTTTAGGTATTAATAACTATACTAGAGACTTTTGCTATGATATATTATAGAACACGAGGGATGATTAACATTGATAGTTTTTTTGTGTTGTTAAAATTATACATGAAGACATGGGCCTTTTTGATACCAATGTAATTTTAGCAAATGAATGTGGAGAAATATAATATGGCAAGCCCCCAATTAGTTATGTGTATATTTCTGTCTATCAAAACATACATTGCAATATGAGTTAGGTAGTCATTCTTTGTGGCACATGACGTTTCAAATATTACTTGTTAAATTGCAGAGAATGATACTACTTTACTAACATGCTACTGTTTTTCTTTCTAGAGTATGTTTGTTTCACTTTAGATACATGGGGAAAAGAAACATAGCAAGGTAATTCCCATAGCATGGCAATTTCCACTTTTTTCTGTTTCTTCCAACAGAGGGCAGTCTTGATCATGCCATGTAAAAAGTACATTATTCATTTTGAATTCTCTTGCAACATATATAATTTTTATTAACCAATGTCACCACAGTAAGTTCAATACAAATTTTTAAAAGGACAACCCATGGTTTATGTATATCTCAACTCAAACTTTAAATTAAACTAATGTTAGCTGATACATTTAAGTTTTCCAAAGGAAAATGGTTAGCTCTATGTGCATGGTTTCTGTCCCAATCCTGAAACAGATGCTGTCTTTTCTAAAGAATGTGTGAGGAAGGGCTAGATCCAAGAGAAGGCAGGAAACCATAAACTGAGGACAGTTGTAAGGTTTGTATTTTTACCTACAACCTATCAGTACTCACCTCAGTTGCTAAGGTAAACAGAAATTCTCAACAGTGATTGGGAAAACATTATAAATGAGCATTTTTTTTTTTGCTGTTTAAGTCTTAGTGAAATAAATAATTTTAAAATGTTTCAGGGACCTTAAGGAAAATATTACTTGCTTATTTCAATGAGATAAATTGTAGGGGTAGAGTATGTAGTCATTAAAGCAACACAAATAGAGTTCATTTTTTAAATGTTAAATTCCATTGCACTTCCAAAAACTGAAGAGGCTATTTGGATAGGGTTTATAATTGCCGAGTCTCTGGAACATTTCAATAATAGGTAATTCAGGTGACATTTTCCACTGTCTTTCCCCATAACTTGAAACTGGCATGGTAACTACCACCATGAGCCTTAAAGTCTAACATTCTGCTGACTCCCCACCCCCATGTTTCCTAGAGAATAGACAAACTGTTTTTCTCCTTTTGTTCCTCTATGACCCAGTTGTAATTTTTAATAGAACCTTAATATTTAAGAAAAAATGTGCAAATTCTTGCAATAGACATGTTTAAAGAGTAAAAATTTCTGGTCCAAGTTTAACTCAAGTTTAGAAACATTTGATTGACACTCATTCTTCAACATTCAACAATCCCCTCCCCCATATCAACTTTTGAGCAGCCCTCTTACTGACTTTGCTGACTCTTGCCCTTCCTCATCTCCTGAGAAAAGACTGAATCTTATTAGAGTGTTGTCCACTTTATGCTGATGTTTTTTATGAGAAAGAGGGAAGTAAATAACTCTCTAAATTCCTTAATTATATTCTTATAGTATCAGCTCTTTTAAATATATATTAAAACTTCATACAATTTCCAGTGATGTCTCATTTAAGCCAAGTAATAGTTGGAAGAATATTGATCATAGTATTGTATTTATGTGCAAACCTAATCATTTTTTTAGTTAAAAAACATCTAACATTGAGATATAGTATTAGAGTACTCCAATTCCTAACTTTAAATTTTATTTTAGGATACAGGATGCCTGGCTGTCAAAACACTTTGGAGTAGACCGAAAATCTCAAACCATGCCAGCTCTTCGAAACAGATCAGGAGTAATGCAGGCCCGGCTTCAGCATCTTAGTAGCCTGGAAAGTTCATTTACACTTAATCACAGTAAGTGAAAATGTGTGTGGAGTCCCCATGTGAAACAGATATGCAATACTATTTTACTTTAAAGAAGGCCTGGTTTTAATAACCAATATGATTGAAAATGATTTCACAGACATAGATCTATTTGCATATCTGTGTATTTATATATCATCATTTCATAATATATGACTATAATAAAATATGCATGGATTTTTCAGCAATTTTAGGTAATGGTATTGTTTTTCTTAATTCATTATTAAATCAGTTTTTCTCACTGAATTGTTTTTATTTACATTGGATATCCTTCATTACTACTGTTAAACCTTTTTTTAAGAACAGTTTATTGATTTTTAGAGAGAGAGGAAGGGAGAGAGGGAGAGAGATAGAAACATCCTTGTGAGAGTGCACATTGATCAGCCACTTCCTGCATGGCCCCTACTGGGGATTGAGCCCACAATTTAGGCATGTGCCCTTGACTGTGAATCAAACCAGCAACCTCCTGATGCAAAGCATGATGCCCAGCCAACTGAGTCACACCGGCCAGGGCTCTACTGTTAAACTTTAACGCAAATATTAGCATAATAGTATAACATAATAGTGTATGCAATATTTATTTAGTTATTGTTCAATGATTTTAAGGGATTACACATGCTGAGCTGAATGAAGAGATTAAAGAACTGTAAATACTTTTTGACAAAAGTGTTTCACAAAGGTTGAAGTATTGATAAGGCAAGTAGGACAAGGAGAGAAATCTTGCCCAGCTGGGAAAGCTAGAGGGTTATATAATTGGAAGCTATCCCCTGAAAGGCAAATATTAATAAAAAGAGTGAGAAAACTTGCATTTCCATACAGTCCTCTGGAGGATGCAGAGAAGGAAGCCAGCAAAAGTGGCCTGTGATAAGGACTAATAATAAAAACTAATGTCTTGAGCAGATGGGCCCTAAGGACACAGACTCAAGACATTTTTAAAAATTCAACTTACAGCTTGCATGGCCTAAAATGCCTCCCACATTATTTCCTAGTTACATTGCCATAGTTCATCACTAAAATCTTGTCTCCAAAGGAGTGGGCACCCAATTATGTGTGCAGAGCTGTTGATACACAACTCTAAGTAAAAACTGGTAGACTTGATTAACCAAGACTATATTTGATTTAGGAATAAACACAGTGAAACTCATTAGGTCTGCAAGTATCGAGAGCCTCCTCTCTTCTTGCTTGTCTCTGAGGGTTTTTTTTTTTTTGCGGGGGGGGGGAGGATCCTTCAAAACTATTATGTGAATCTCTATGTTCAGCAGTTTTAATTTACTTTTTGTTTAATCCTAGGTTCTACAACAACTGAAGCAGACATTTTCCATCAGGCACTTCTAGAAGGCAATACTGCTACTGAAGTTTCTTTAACAGTGCTAGATACCATATCGTTTTTTACCCAGTGCTTCAAGGTAAAAATGAAGAATTAAAATTCAGATGGCATCATTGCAAAGAAAACATTATAACAAAATGTAACGAGTCATAGGAATAAAAGCCCCAATGAGCACTCAGGAAACTTGGATGATAGACTGAATTTGGCTACTGTGTGACCTTGGGAATTCACCAAGACTTACCTGCCACACCCAATTGCTTTATTTTTCTGGTTAAAAATAGATCTCTTTCATATTTTTATTAAAATATCCAGTAATTTTTAGCCCAAATGTTTTCTCAAATGCCTGTTGTGATGAGGTGTCTTTTTAGGTTAGATGATGTCCAGGCAGCCTGGCTGGCTTCCCTAGTCAGGCACTTAGTGTTTTTTCTCAGATGTTTGCCTCAGTACAAATCATCATTGCTATGATTAAAAAGAATAAGGCAAAAGCAATGAACTTTCAGGGTTGTTAAAGGAGTAAACTGGGCTAATAGATGTGTTTGAAGAATAAAAACTACATAGCTATAATGTAATATTAGTGGGAGAACTCAAAAGTGAAAAATTGTGCTTACTTTCACCTGAGTTATACACATAATTTTTTTCTTTTCTCCCCCTTCTGTACTTTTCAAGAAGCTCATAAGGGAAAACCAAATTACATACTAATAAGAAATAGACTTCAGTATCCCTTTATGAAATATTAAGTTCTCATTAAAATGCAAACCAAATTCATTGTGCCAATAACTAAGGATATTTGGTCTCAAGGCTTGCATTGTATTCCTTCCTCCTATTCAGATGCGTCTCATTTATTAATAAACATACCTCTTGGTAGATATCAGGCACTACCCTAAGTGCTTTATGAATATTAAATCAGTTTTTTATTGTGGGGCTGGGATAAGTGGGGATGACTACAAATGGGCACCAGGGGTGTTTTTGGGTTGATGGAAATGCTCTAAAATTGGATTATGATGGTTGTACAACTCTGTAAATTTACTAAAAATAATTGAACCATATACTTAAAAATGGTAAATTTTATGGTATATAAATTATACCCCAATAAACTAAAAAAATACAAATATGAACTCACTTTTAGTCTTCATATGGCTTTATGATATAGATACTATTATTATTCCCATTTAAAAATGAGCAAACTGAGGCTCACAGGGAGTTTAATGTCTTATAGCTGGTCAGTGACAGACTCAGGATTCAGATCTAGGCCAATTATCACAAGGGTCTATGCTTCTAACCATATATCATGCTTGGAAATAGACTAAGGAAAAGAGCCAGAAAAATCTAACACCCTTCATGGATTCTGTCTGTTGATGTTACCATTAGATTTGTCAAAACTCTGAATATTATTTTGTGGGTTTTGTTGTTGTTGTTGTTGTTGTTTTTGGCCAAGTTGTAACCTGCTAGTATTTTTAGGGATAGGAGACTAGGGCTGGAGAAGTTAACCAATGCTTTTTTTAAAGGTTCATAAACCAATAGATATTTCTCTACAATTTATTGTTTCATTTATGTCTCTTTACAAGGAGCATTTAAACAATTTATATGGTCTGCTCAATTGTGATACCTGTTATGACCTCTACTCATAGAGGGTTTAATTTTTCACCAATGACTAAACATATCTTATACTAAACCTACTTTAAATTAGATAATAGACTTTTAAAATATGATTGATATTTTCCTTAATTCTTACATTATTTAGTCTTCCTCAGAGAAATACACTTGTATCCATTTATTTTAAATTTGGCTAGGTTAATAGAAATTACTCTTCCCAAACTAGTTCTGTATTTGGTGTGTTACATTGGAAAAATATTTTTTTCATCTTATGCATAAAATGATGGAAGCAAGTATAGATGAAGTTTATGTAGTATTTTGAGATTTCCAAGTTGAAAGATGGCACAGATGTTTTAAACATTTTGTTTTTCTGAAATTTTCAGACATGGATTGATAAACAGGTATTGGTAAGTCAGATCTCTCATTCTAAGTAGGGGTAGCATAAACTTTCTGCAAAATATACTTATTTTCATGTTTTTTTTTAGAGTCAACTTTTAAATAATGATGGCCACAACCCATTAATGAAAAAAGTATTTGATATTCATCTTGCTTTTCTTAAAAATGGACAATCTGAGGTGTCGCTGAAACATGTATTTGCTTCATTGCGAGCTTTCATCAGTAAGGTAAGGACAAAAGCTTTATAGCTACCTGCTAGTGGGCTTGCTTCATGGCAAGAAAAAAAGGATTATTGTTATGACATCTACAAACCTCAGACACTGAACGCATTAAGTCAGTACAGTAAAACCTCCATATAACAGACTAATTCAGGCTAGGGGGTTTCTGTTAAAGCTGAAAGTCTGTTATGTAATAAAGTAGGTTTTCTGAATGCATATGTTAAAAATTTGACAAATTAGTTTACCTGCTTTTACTTAAGTAGACATGTCTGTGTAAATAAAATTAAGTATATATGAAAAGTTTTAAATTCACAGAAAAGTTTTCTATATGTAGTACTGTAATTTTAAATTTATACTGGATAGGTCTAGTAAATGCATGCATTCAACCAGTCACCTTAAGTAAACAAATGCACATGGCATGGCTTAGCAAAAGTGGGAACATCTGCCTGCCAAACTGCTGCAGAAAGCCACGCCATTCTACAACAAAACCATTTACCATGCACCATGTGGTGTGATCACATGCTGATTATTCACTGAACATTGTTTATGAGCAGTGTGACTCCTGGATTTAAATACGTAGACTATAGTTGTAAATATATTTATTTATGTGGTTAAAATTACTAGTGTTTTTTCCAATGTATGGCCTATTCACTAAAATTTGTTAAAAATAACGGTGGATTGCCCTGGCCAGTGTTTTCAGTGGTTAGAGCACCGGCCCTCGGGCTGAAGGGTTGCGGGTTTGATTCCCAGTCAAGGGCACGTACCTGGGTTGCCATTTTGATCCCTGGCCTGGTCTGGGTGTGTATGGGAGGCAACCAATCGATGTGTCTCTCTCACATCTATGTTCCTCTCTCTCTCTCTCTCTCTCTCTCTCTCACCCCCATTCCACTCTCTCTAAAAGTCAATGGAAAAAAATATCCTCTGGTGAGGATTAACAAAAAACAACAACAGTGAATTAATAACAAAAAATAGCCAGTTAATGTAATTATAAGGGAATCTTGGTTAAAAGCATTTTTAAATTAACAGGGTATTAATATCTGTTTTTTTAATCCTCACCTGAAGATATTTTTCCCATTGACTTTTTTAGAGAAGGTGGAAGGGAGCGGGGAGGGAGGGAGAGAGGCACTCAGTATAGGGTCAAATGAATGAGCCCTTCCTTTCAATGCTAATTGTATCTGTGGGCTGTAAATTTTCAGGCTTTACCTCATTTTAAAAAAACCTCAGGCTAGACTTTTAGGAATAAATATGACTGAAACAGATAGCAAAGATTTATTTCTGGTCTGCTTCTGATAGCTTTTAAATGTAATAAAAAGCATCATAAACCAAGATGGAGTTAAAATTATGGAAAGACACTGTTCAGGCCTTCCTCTCTGGTATGTGTAACTTTAACAAGATAAAGAAATTCAATTAATTCATTTGTATAATAGGAAAACTAAGCATGGAAAACTTTTTTGTCATCATTACTTATTGCATTTAATTGATATAGAGATTAGGTGGATTTGAAGGTTTTTTTAATTGTTATTCTTTAATACAATTTGTGAATAAATAAATAAATGGAAAACCGAGTTCACTATAAGCATCTTATAAGAAACTAAGGGAAATAGATTAAAAAATAGTTTATTTAACAATTACTGGGTAGGTTGTTACTGGTGTTAGACACTGTGTTGGGGATATGGTCCAGTATTGTGTCTGCGTGTGCACACCCACCCTCCCCCCCCCCACACACACACACATGCACAAATACCATTAGGATAAAAGAAGTCTATACGGAGAACAGAGGGTGAACAGAGAAGGAGAGGAAACACTCTAATTTAGCAAGAGTTTCTCTGAAGCTGTGGAGCTAGGAGTTAGCATGGACTCTGCAAGAGATGGGATGAAGAGGAAAATGTGCACCAGATGAATGTGTACTCATCTTAGGAGTTAGACTTCATCTTTCACACATTGAGGAGTATCGAAGTAACACAATTAGATTTGTACAATATTAAAATTGGTGTGAACCGGAAAAAATCTCTTTAAAACATAGTGTGGGGAGCAATGGGGGAATAAGGACACATATGTAATATCTTAATCAGTAAAAAAAAAAAGTAGTGCGGAAGATGGATTGATGATGATACTAAAGGCGGTAAGGAGACTTGTTGTAATGGGCTAGATCCGTGGTCGGCAAACTGCGGCTCGCGAGCCACATGCGGCTCTTTGGCCCCTTGAGTGTGGCTCTTCCACAAAATACCACGGCCTGGGCAAGTCTATTTTGAAGAAGTGGCATTAGAAGAAGTTTTAAGTTTAAAAAATTTGGCTCTCAAAAGAAATTTCAATTGTTGTACTGTTGATATTTGGCTCTGTTGACTAATGAGTTTGCCGATCACTGGGCTAGATAAAAATGATGGCCTAAAGTAAGGCAGTGGCAGTGGAAATGTAGAGTCAAAGGCAGATATCAGACATGGTAAGGATATAGAATTTATAGGATTTGGTCATCAATTTAGTGATTCTTTAGTGGGTCATGGTGGCTAATATGAAATGTAGAGAAAAGACAACCTTTGGGGATTAAAGATAATGAGTTCTGTTTTGTGGGCCTGTTGAGTTTAGGGTGCCTCAAGGATATGCAGTTAGAGCTGTTAGGATTGACAATTGGATATATAAATCTTTGCTTTGGAGAGAGATCTGAGTTAGAGAGCTACTAGTAAATTTGAGAAGTCGTCATTCATATATTCATCCATACTATATTTATTGAACACCTTCTGTCTGCCCAGCACTGTAGTAGATACTGGAGATACAATCCTATATAATAAAGAGGTAATATGCAAATTTACCATCACACCCTCACACAAGATGGCTGCCCCCATGTGGTCACAAGATGGCTGGCAGGGGAGGGCAGTTGTGGGTGACCAGGCCGGCAGGGGAGGGCAGTTGGGGGCAACCAGGCCTGAAGGGGAGGGCAGTTGGGGGCGACCAGCCCTGCAGGGGAGGGGCGACCAGGCTGGCAGGGGAGGGAAGTTAGGGGTGACTGGGCTGGCAGAGGAGGGCAGTTAGGGGTGACCGGGCCAGCAGGGGAGGGCAGTTGGGGGCAATTGGGCCAGCAGGGGAGCAGTTAGGCGTTGATCAGGGGTGACCGGGCCAGCAGGGGAGGGCAGTTGGGGGCAATTGGGCCAGCAGGGGAGCAGTTAGGCGTTGATCAGGCTGGCAGGGGAGTGGTTAGGGGTGATCAGGCTGCCAGGCAGAAGTGGTTAGGGGCAATCAGGCAGGCAGGAGAGCAGTTGGGAGCCAGCAGTCCCGGATTGTGAGAGGGATGTCCCAGATTGGAGAGGGTGCAGGCTGGGCTGAGGGACACCCCCTCTTACCCCAGTGCACGAACTTCGTGCACCGGGCCTCTAGTGGTAGAGATAAAAGAAGAATAGTCTTACTTTCATAAAGCTCTCAGTACAGGTGGGGGGGGGGCAAAATAAACAAGTAAATAAAATAGTAATTATGATCATTTCTAGAAAGGAACCAAGGTGCTATGATAGAGAATAATGATTTGTGAGGGATTCCTTACTTTAGATAGGTTTGTCACATTTTTAAAATGAGACACAAAATATGGAAAGGGGCCAGCCATTTGAAAAGCTCAAGGAAGAACACTCTAGGGCAGTGATGGGCAACCTTTTGAGCTTGGTGTGTCAAACTTCTCCAAAAAACTGAGCATAACTCGGGTAGTGTGTCACTTTGAGGAAAAAACATTATTTCACAAATGTTTCATCCTCAGGAGCAGCAAATGTTTCATCCTCGGCATGTGGCTGCCTCAGCGGCCGCGTGTGATCAAAAATGGCTACACGTGTCAGTGCTAACACGCATGTCATAGGTTCGCCATCACTGCTCTAGCGAGAAGAACATGCATATGCAAAGGCCCAGAGTTGGGAAAGAGCTTAAAATTCTGGGGACTGAAAGGCCCAGTTTAGCTGGAGCATAGTGTACTAGGGAGATCATCAGTTGAAGCCATGGGAATGATTTAATTTCTTCTTGAGTGTATATAGAGAAAGAACAAAAAAATAGGTCAAGATTAGTACATTGGAGAAAAACAACATGGAAGGGGTTAGAAGAGAAATCTGTAGAAGAGATGAAAGGAAGCAGTCACAGAAGTAGGAAGAAAGAAGGCTGTCATGGAAGCCAAAAGAGAAAACAGTGTCAACATTATTACGAGATACAGAGTGTTTTAATAAGATAAGGGGGAAAGGAAGTCCATTGGAATTGACAGTTAGGAAGTCACCATTGATGATTTTGGCCATTGCCCACTCAAAGAAGTGACATGGGTAGAAGATTTAATATAATGAATTAACTACATTACAGCTATGCCCTCTCATACACCTTTATTTTCATTTTCATACTAGAATATCTTGTCCAGCAAGGTTTGTTTTCATCTGGTGAACCTGTTGGTGAGATTTCCAGGCAGTCAATCAGAAAACATTTATTAAACATTCATATCTGCATAGTATTGCCCTTGGTCTTAAAGTGATGAAAAGAAGGTCAATTCCTACAACATGGTTTTATATTCAAGATTCCCAAGAAGTTATTTTGAAAAGGTTGGCCCTCTAGCTTCACATTCTCTGAAAAACATCCATTGTGTACCCTGCAGCAGCTTACTCCTTGCTTGCCTAGACATGTAAGCATGAGAGATTATAACAAGCCTATGTTATATGAATATTTTATCTTCCACAAAGCAGACTGAATATATTCTCAAAGTAACAGCCACTTTTGTACTCTCTATGCCAATATATATCTTTTGAAACTATAGTTGACATACTATATTATATTATTTTCAGGTGTACAGCATAGTGATTTGACACATTCCTTAGATGTGATCACCACAATAAGTCTCTTAACCATCTGTCACCAAAGTTTTTATGATAATGTTGATTAACTTCCCTATGCAAAATATATCTTATGTTCTTTTTATTGATTTTAGAGAGAGAGAGGAAGGGAGAGGGATAGAGAGATAGAAACATCAATGAGAGAGAATCACCGATTAGCTGCCTCCTGCACGCCCCCTACTGGCAATCGAGCCTGCAACCCTGGCATGTGCCCGACTGGGGACCTCTTGGTTCATGTGTTGACACTCAACCACTGAGCAACACTGGCCAGGCTCAAAAATTTATCTTAATTAACACTGTTTATGAATAAAGGACACATATATGTTTGTGTATCTACACTTCATCTATACTTCGTTTTGTTAAAAGGTCAACTTGCTCAGTAGATTCCCACTATAATTTTCTCAGCATTTGGAAGTTCATAATATAAGAAACTGTTTAAATATAAAGCAGAAGAGTAAGTAATGCAGATTGTCCTTCCCATTTTTAAGGGTCAGATCGAGACTCATCAATCATTCATCATTTCAGTCATTCATTAATTTAATACATATTATCAAGAACCTACTTATCATTTTTTTCCAGATCATGATGAGTTCTTCTCAATCTGTACCATTTATTGTTAGCACCACACATTTTTGTAATGACTTGAGTTGTTTTGTCATTGACACATGCTGGCCTTTGTGTGTTTAACTAGTTCATGTTTTCTAGAGCAGAGCCCTAATCTTAAATTCATTATGTATCTTCAAGGCACTTAGCATAGATTTAGGTGAGAATATAGTTGGCATTTGATAGTTGATTTATTTTTATGATTGGGTTTTCAGATACTTATTTATGTTTTGTTCTTTAGTTTCCCTCAGCCTTTTTCAAAGGAAGGGTAAACATGTGTGCTGCATTTTGCTATGAGGTTTTAAAGTGCTGCACCTCGAAGATTAGCTCAACCAGGAATGAAGCATCTGCACTTTTGTATCTTCTGATGAGAAACAACTTTGAATATACCAAAAGGAAAACCTTTCTGAGAACACATCTGCAGGTCAGTGAAAATCAAAGCTCCTTTTCTTCAATTCAGTCTTTAGCCTCTAGATCAGTGGATCCCAGTGTGAGGCACCGCCCCACAGGGGGCAATTTGATTTTTAAGGGGGGCAATTTGAGAATGAGTTATGAACAGTGAATTTTTTGCATTTCTTATGGTTATAGGGGCCTCATATACATTATAGAACTATATATTGTGACATATTTACAAATTTTAGTTCTCTATATGTTTTTAAACTTTATTTGCTAATTTTTCATATCACGTTATATATTTTTAAACAATTTCTAGTGATTTCTTCCTCAGTACTTTAACTGTCCTTTCCTTATTTTGATTTTCTCTTTCATGGATGCCATGTTCTTTGGCAGCTTGTTTAGACCAAGTTAATGACCTTTAGGCTTCCTCCATGTGACTAGGAGTTCACTTTTTGAATAATAAAAATTATATGTCACGGGGGGTGGGGGGCACCAGGATTTTAGAGATGCTTAGGTGGGGCATGGCCAAAAAAGGATTGGGAACCACTGCTCTAGATCAAGATCTAGAGCTACCCAGTCCAATACAATAGCTGTTAGCCACATGTGGCCATTTAGCACTTGAAATGTAACTAGTCTGAATTGAGATGTGCCCTAAATTTGGCTTTTGAAGACTAAATACCAAAAAGAGTAAAATGTCTCGATTGTTTTATATTTACAATATGTTGAAATGGTATTTTGGATATATTGGGTTAAGTAAACTATGTTAAATTCACCTGTGTCTTTTTACTTTTTTAATTGTTTTTTTTTAGAGAGAGAGACAGGGAGAGGGAGAGAGAGATCGAAACATCCATGAGAGAGATACATGGATTGTCTGCCTCCTGCATGCCCCCTACTGGGGATGAGCCCACAACCCAGGCATGTGCCCTGATGGGGAATCAAACCTGCGACCTCTTGGTTCTTGGAATGATGGTCAACCAACTGAGCCATACCAGCCGGGCTCTTTTTACTTTCTAATGCAGCTACTAGACAATTTAAAATTACATGCATGGCTCACTTCATATTTCTGTTGGAAAGTGCTATTCTAGAACATAGGTGTTATGACCTAGACCCTAGTTCAGGTTCCAGGACTAGGGTCACACACTGTATGACCTTGAGAAAGTTACTTCCTTAGTGAGTCGGTGCCTCAGTTTTTTCAAATGTAAAATAGTGTAAATATTTGTGCCTGCCTCATACAATTGTTGTGAGAATTAAATGAGATGCTTAAATAACAAACAAGACACTTATTAAATACTAGAGGCCTGGTGCATGAAATTTGTGCACGGGGGTGGGCGTCCCTCAGCCTGACCTGCACCCTCTCTAATCTGGGAGCCCTCAGAGGATGTCCTACTGACGGCTTATGGGCCTAAGCCAAAGTCTGGCCTCCCTCTGCGGGAGGCGACCAGGTGATCAGGGGAAAGTGCCACCCCCATCACCCCACTGCTGCTGCCACTGCTGGCCACTGCAGCCGCCAAGGTGTTTTCATCAACACGGACTCCAATCCTGTCACCATGAAAAAATGACAAGTTTCTTTAGTCATTTTCAAGATGTCTCTTTCATAGAATATGACATTTCTTACTTTCTTTTTTTTTTTTATCCTCACATGAGGATATGTTTCCATTGATTTTTACAGAGTGTGGAAGAGAGAGGGATAGACAGAAACATCAAAGAGAGAGGAACACTTTGATTGGTTGCTTCCTGCATGAGTCCTGACATGGGCCCCAGCCAGGGAGAAGCCTGCAACCTAGGTACATACACTTGACCAGAATCGAACCTGGACCCTGCAGTGAGCAGGCCAAGGCTCTATACACTTAGCCAAACCGGCTAGGGCAGGATATGACATTTCTTAGCCCCTCCAGTAGCAGACTTTTGATTTTTCCTCCAGGAGTGAGGTGGAAAAACCCTAGATCACCTTCTTGGATTCTTATTACCCAAGTTACCAAGAACACTGAGAGTGGCATACAGGGAGCTTAGCCAATGAGCGGTCAGAAAAGGTGTTTCCTGGTGAGGCCGCGCCCCTGGGTCCGGGTGAGGCCGCACGCCCCTGGGACCGGGTGAGGCCGCGCACCCCCGGGTCCGCATGAGGCCGCGCGCCCCTGGGTCCGGGTGAGGCTGGGTCCCGGGCCCGGGTGAGGCCGCGCGCCCCTGGATCCGGGAGAGGCTGCGCGCCCCGGCATCCAGGTGAGGCTGGCTCCCGGGCCCGGGTGAGGCCGCACGCCCCGGGTCCGGGGGAGGCCGTGCGCCCCTGAGACCGGGTGAGGCTGCGTGCCCCCGGGTCCGGGTGAGGCCGCGCGCCCCTGGGTTCGAGTGAGGCCACGTGCCTCTGGGTCCGGGTGAGGCTGGATCCCGGGTCCGGGTGAGGCCACGCGCTCCTGGGTCCCGGTGAGGCTGGATCCCGGGTCAAGGTGAGGCCGCGCGCACCTGGGTCTGGGTGAGGCCACGTGCCCCAGGGCCCGGGTGATGCTGGGTCCCAGGTCCGGGTGAGGCCGCGCGCCCCTTAGTTAGGGTGAGGCCGCGCCCCTGGGTCCGGGCGAGACCAAACCAGAGGGAGTCGGACCTGCATTACCACCATTTGTCCACCATCCAGAACTGAAAAGTCAGTGCTGACATGTACACATAAGGAACTGGTGGACATTGAAATTGGGTCTCAAAAGAACTGTTGGTCCAGAAAGAAACTCACTACAGACTGATTCATTTGCCTGTCAGCATAACTATTATTGCTCGTCTCACATTCGGTTCTTATAAGTGTATTTCTAATAGCACATGATCTCACTCATCTAGGGGAAATAATGAACAACATAGACTGATGAACGAGAACAGACCCAGAAACAAGGAGGCATCAATTGGACTGTCGGGCCTCAGAGGGAGGGAAGGGGAGGGAGGGGGTAGGGGGGAGATCAACCAAAGGACTTGTGTGCATGCATATGAGCCTAACCAATGGTTAAGGACAACAGGGGGGTGGGGGCATCCGTGGGGAGGGGTGTGGGATGGAAATGGGGGGATGAGGACAAATATGTGACACCTTAATCAATAAAGACATTTAAAAAAAATAAAAAGAAGAAAAGGTGTTTCCTCTGCAGCTCACGTGCAGAGGCAGGACTGCCGGCGCGCACAGCTGGCAGGCCTACAGAGAACAGGGCTGTTCTCTGTGGGCCTGCTCACAGGGCCTGCTCGCCGCCTGTTGTCTCCAGGCCTGCGCCATCCGTGGCTTGCCTCACCGCGCACACAGTCCCCTCCCGCCCACCTGTGCGCAAAGCTTCCTCCTGAGCAGTCGTGACATTACAGCGTCTCAGCTAATTTGCATATTACCTCTTTATATAAATAGATTATATAGTAGGTAATAATACAGTTTGTGTGTTTCACGTTCCAGAATGACCAGTAAGTAAAACATGAGAGAAGTTTCAAGGTGTAGTGGAAAGAATGAACTTTGGAATTAGACCTACCTGGGCTTAATCGTAGCTCAGCTACTTACTATGTGACCCTAGACAAATGTATCAATCTGTCTTAACTATTTGCCTCATCTGTAAAATGAGGCCAAATATATTTCACCTTGCAGGGCTGTCATGAGGGATAAAAATAAAGTGTTTGTAGTGCCAGGCACAATGAATGGCATGTAATAGACACTCAGTACATGGTAGTTGTTATTCAACATCTCCATATTTTTCTGCTTATTTAATGAAACTGCTTTGAACTAAAACACAATTGGGACTTCTTAGCTTAGTAGACCTCTTTGTAGTATGGGAAACCTTTGGTTATATTTATATCTTCACTGCCATGGTGCCATTGCAGGTGTTTATTGGAAATGGGTTATAAATGGGGAAACAGCCATATCAGGTTTTTAGAAATGTTATCAGTAATGTGGAAATCTGATGGAAGTGCATTCTTTCTGTAAAAAATCTGCTATGTACTAGGGGCAGGGTTATATGTAAGGGCCTTTATAATTTACCTTTATATGAGGTATCGTTTGAATACCATCTTTCCCCAAAACATTTCTGCAATTAGTGTGCCAGTATGCCTGAAATTCCCCATTAGAGTATGTTCTTCTGGGTCAAACCATTAGTTCTCTCTAGTCCATTATTCAAATGTAAATGAATTAATAAGTATGAAGACTTGTAACCATGTTTGGCACATAGTTAGTACTCAAAAAAGAGTTAACTAGTATTATTATGATTATGATCTCTTTAATCCTCAGAACATTTCATAACAATATTACAATTAAGGAAAGTGAGGAATGGAAGGTTAAATAGATTTTCTAAAACCCCATAGTGAATAATTGATAAAGTCAAGATTTGCATCTGCCGCAGTTTGATTCTAGAGCCTGCAATCATAGCGCCTGCTTCCCAAGACCAGAGGTAAAGCATCCAGCCATTAACGCCTTACCATGAATCACTTAGGCATTCCTCAAAGGGATCATGAGAGATTAAAAAGCACCATCAAAGGCATTACATGTAGGGCTGTCTTAACTAGGTAGGTGCTAGTCAGAAACAAATAAGGGAGAAAAAGAAAAAAGAAACAAAATAAAAGAAACAAAGAAGGGAGCTGAGGTGCTGGAGTTGGAAGTTCAGGACACTAAAATAGACCAGCGAAAAAGAATGAGAAATCATAGAAGAAAATGTCATTTATTCCCAACTTTGCCATAGCTGCTACCTAGCAAGCATGTTCAAAATGGAGAGCTGACCCACTGTTGTTTCAGTTCACTATTATGAAACAGTTTTGGATCTAGCTGTACCATGAGCTTAGAAAAAATTTTTACATCTAATCAAGACAAGTCCCAATAAAATTGGAAATTGGAGCCTTTGAAGTTGCTATTTCCATAAAAGAATTTAAATTCCTCATGTCTGAAGAAAGTAGATTATGGTGGAACTGTGTAGAATCTTTAAAAGAAACATTTTATATGAGTGCTTATGGGCTTATACAATGATGAAAGTAAATAGCATTTGTTCAAAAGACAATTGAAAAACAATTTTGCTCTTTCCCACAGATAATAATTGCTGTAAGTCAGCTGATAGCTGATGTAGCACTAAGCGGAGGATCAAGATTTCAGGAGTCTTTATTCATTATCAATAATTTTGCTAACAGTGACAGACCTATGAAGGTATGTTCTCACTTCAAGTAATAAATTAGAAGCACCTTCACTGTCAGAAAAGTTTACACTCCTAGAGTTAAACTGTTATTGGGTCCATGACTTATTTTGTTGTTGTCGTTGTTGTTGTTATTATTGTTGTTAATTGTCACCTGAGGATTTTTTTCCATTGATTTTCAGAGAGAGTGGATGGGAGGGGGAGAGACAGAGAGAGAGAAACACCGATGTGAGAGAGACACATAGATTGGTGGTCTCCTGCTCATGCCCCGACTGGGGCCTAGGATTGAGCCTGCAACAGAGGCATGTGCCCTTGATCGGAATTGAACCTGTGACCCTTCAAACCCTGAGCAAACTGGCTAGGGCAGGTTCACGACTTTCAGTAAAATAGTGTATAGTCCTAGCCAGTTTGGCTCACTGGATAGAGCATTGGCCTGCGGGTTGAAGGGTCCCAGGTTTGATTCCAGTCAAGGGCACATGCCTAGGTTGCAGGCTCAGTCCCCAGTAGGGGGCATGCAAGAGGCAGCCAATTAATGATTCTCTCTCATCATTGATGCTTCTATCTCTCTCTCCCTCTCCCTTCCTCTCTGAAATCAATAAAAATATATTTTTTAAAAAATAGAGTGTAGAGAATGTAAGCTTCATTATTCCAGGCTTTGTCTTGTACACCACTGTATCTCTAGCACCTAGAAAACTGCCTGGTACATAGCAGATAATCAATGTTAGTTGAATGAATGGACGATTGACTATACTGTGTATGCACAGTTGTTATGGCTAGTAGGATTTGAATATTTTTCTGGTCTTGATTTCTAAACTTACTCTGAATATAAATGGACCTTTCTTAACAATCGTTAACTATTTACCATATTGATTAATTAAGCACTGAGTTTGAAATTTCACAAAATCTCACTTCTTAGAGCAGTTAATAGCTGCCTGATCCATTGCCAACAGATGAGGAACTGCACAGAAGGGATTTATTATCTGACTAGAGGCCCAGTGCATGAAAATTCATGCACTGGAAGGGGGGTCCCTCAGCCCGGCCTACCCCCTCTCACAGTCCGGAAGTCCTCAGGGAAAGGAGGCGACCTGGTGATCAGGGGAAGGTGACACCCCATCACACCTCTGCTGCTGCCACTGCCGGCAGCGTAAGCCTCGGCCAGCCCTGGGTACCTGAGCCTCGGGCAGCCCTGGGCAGCTGGGCAGCTGCCATCCAAGGCTTGTTTGCGCCTTGGGCTGGCCCTGGGTGGGTGGGCAGCCACCATCCAAGGCTTACCTGTGCCTCAGGCCGGCCCTGGGCAGCTGGGCAGCCAACATCTGAGGTTTGCCTGCACCTCGGGCTGGCCCTGGGTGGCTGGGGGGCTGAGGGGACTAGGGGACTCCAGGGGCAGGGGCAGGCCCCGCCTTGCTGCGTGCCTGCCATCCCAGCGGGGCTGAGGGGACTGGGCGCCACCATCTTGTGGCTGTGGACATCGCCATGTTTGAGGGTGGGGCAGTCAATTAGCATATTTCCTCCTTATTGGCTGTGGGCACCGCCATCTTTGCGACAATGTGAAGGTCAATTACCATATTCCCTCTTTATTAGATAGGATGAGTTTTAAGAATCATCTGTTAACTGATTGTGGCTTGCCATAGATAATTTTTTTCCTTTTTTTAATTGAATTTATTGTGGTGGCATTGGTTAATAAAATTATACAGGTTTCAGTCCCCAGTAGGGGGCATGCAAGAGGCAGCCAATTAATGATTCTCTCTCATCATTGATGCTTCTATCTCTCTCTCCCTCTCCCACTAATTTTACAACATATCATCTGTATATTGTATTGTGTGTTTATTACCCCAAGTCAAGTCTCTTTCCATCACTATTTATCTCCCCTTTCCATCTTCTACCTCTCCCACAGCCCTCTTCCCTCTGGCAGTCACCATAATGTTGTCTATGTACATGAGTCTTTCCTTTTTTTTGTTTTTTTTGTTTAATCCCTTCACCCTTCTCACCCAGCCCCCAAACCCCTCCCCTCTGACAGCTGTCAGTCTGTTCTCTGTATCCATGAGTATGTCTCTACTGTGTTAGTTTATTTTATTCATTAGATTTCACATATAAGTGAAATCATATGGCACTTGTATTTGTCTGACTGGCTTATTTCACTTAGCATAATACTCTCCAGGACCATCCACACTGTTGCAAAAGGTAAGTTTTCCTTCTTTTTTATGACTGAGTAGTATTCAATTGTGTAAAAGTACCACCACTTTTTTATCCACTCATCTACTGATGGCCACTTGGACTGCTTCCAAATATTGGCTGTTGTAAATAATACTGCTATGAGCATAAGGGTGCGTATATTCTTTTGGATTAACTTGTCAGGTTTGCCATAGATACTTATTGGCACTCCCAAAGACCCTGAACTCCATTCCTCTTTCTTACCTATGTGCTTAAAACCTATACCTTTGTCAAAATTCATTTGTTGCACAGAAAGCAGGTTCTGATCTTCAGTGCTATATGTGTACAAGGGAAGCGGAATCTTTTGCCAATAAAGAAATTTTCCTCCCAGAGGAATCATCTCCATTCTTGGGAAAGGTCATCTTCCAACGTAATTGGACAATATTGTTTAAAATCTGAAAAAAATAAAGCTCACAGTCATAGTGTCTTTGATGTTTGGGACATGTAGATCTATGTAGCAAAAAATATTCCCACAGGAACATTGCTTAGACTGAAGAAAAGGAAAAACAAAACAAAACACTGTCAGGCTGGGAAAGTTTGCTTTCCAGCCAGTTCTACTGGTTCCCCAGAAGATAAGTATATGCTCCAACTAATCCCATGAACACAGAAACGGCTTCTGTCATTTAGGCTCTTTTACTCAAACTCTAAGAGTTGTTACCATCCTTAATTCCATGTTATATAAAAGTTAGAAGAGCAACTTTTTCACAGTCATGGGGGTCTGTTTTGGCTTTCCTTGATAGGAAATCTTTTGCATTGACTGATTTCTTAAATGACTTAGTTTTATTAGTCAGTCACTTAGTTTATTGGCCAGTCACTACCAATAAACCTTGTTACAACAAGGAATGCCTTGCCCCAGTAAATGGAATCTCTCTTAATGCATAAGAAGGTACTTTATGTACAGAAGTATTATTTAAAAGGATAAAGAAGGCACTTGTAAAAACTATTTCCTCCACTTTGGGTTATATTCACACTGAATAGCTCCCTAACCCCTATATCTTTAATCATACAGATAATTTTGATTACTTCAGTGGGGTTAAGAGAAAGTGATAGGACTATTTTAATGGCCATAAGAAAGAGGAAACTCTAACTTACTGGTTTTGGGGGACCAAGACAACACTTTGAGAGAGGTTAATTATCTCTTTAAACTCTTTAGAGTGTTCTGTGATTCATAAGCTCTAATTTGTATAAGTGGGCACTTTGTAGTATGGTATTCCCCTTAGTGTATGTATGTAGTAGTTGGTGGATGGGATGGGTATGCTTGTCAGTATGGAAGAGTGGCTAAGGTCACTAGCTCTGGAGCCAAACTACCTGGGTGTCAATCTTATCTCTACCACTTACCAACTATAAGTTTTTAGCCAAGCTACTTAACTGCTGTGTGCCTCAGTTTTCTGTTGGTAAAATGAATTATGATAGTTCTTAACTCACAGGATTATTGTAAGAATGCCTAGACCACTGCCTAATATAAAGTATACTGTCAACTTTTAGTTATTGTCCTACCAAGCAAAATAGAGACAGACTCATAGATAGAGAGCAGGCAGACAACTCTGGTGTGTGTGGAGGTGTTAGGGGTGGTGGTGGAGGGATTGAACAAAAAAGAAAAAAAGAGAGAGAACTTATGAACGTGGATAACAGCATAATGATTGCAGGGGAGGGGGGTTGGTGGAGATGGAAGAGGGCATAGAGGTGATAAATGGTGATGAAAAAATAAAATAAGGGAGAAGAAGAAAACAACAAAAAATTTTTTAGTTACTGTTGTAACTAAAATTACACAATAAGGTGACTATAGCTTACTCTCATGGCTGTAGAATTCAGTGGAGGAGCTGGGGTTCAAGGCTTGGTAGTATGGCTCCAATGTCCATGCTTTTAGGTATTGTTAATATCCTGCCATAAAGTTTGGAGCCTTTGAAGCCTGAGCTAATTGGATATATTAAAAAGAATTAATTTAAAGTTCTTTAGACATGTCCCATGCCAAGAACCAAATACCCAAAACTGTAACAAGGATTAAAAAATTGTATGTTGCCCTGGCTGGTATGACTCAGTTGGTTGAAGCATCATCCAGTGCACCAAAATGTTGTGGGTTCAAGTCCCAGTCAGGGTACATATCCACGTTGTGTGTTTGATCCCTGGTCAGGATGTGTACAGGAGGCAATGGATCAATGTTTCACTCTCACATCAATGTTTCTCTCTCCCCCTCCTCCTCCCCCTCCTCTTCTCCCTCCCTCTCCCTCTCTCTTCTCCTTTCTCTAAAATCAATTTTTTAAAAACCCTATGTTATTCCTAGGATTGAATGCTGAGGCTTAGAGCACATCAATAATATTGATAAACATGTGTTTTTTGTTTTTAAATTAGGCAACTGCTTTTCCCACAGAAGTCAAAGATTTGACCAAGAGAATTCGTACCGTTCTTATGGCCACTGCTCAAATGAAGGAACATGAGAAAGACCCTGAAATGCTAATTGATCTCCAGTATAGCTTAGCCAAGTCCTATGCAAGCACCCCAGAGCTCAGGAAAACCTGGCTTGATAGCATGGCCAAGATTCATGTGAAAAATGGAGATTTTTCAGAGGTAACTACTTATGGCTTTGTTCTAAACACAGTCTTGCAAAATCCCTGGAGCGCATTCTAACAGCTCTTTCATTGTCATCCTTTTTCAGGCAGCAATGTGTTATGTCCATGTAGCAGCTTTGGTTGCAGAGTTTCTTCATCGAAAAAGTAAGATATTTCTACTATTAGAGATGGGGAGAATTTCAGTTAGTGCAATAGTTTTTATCTTTGTAGCTTGCAACTGTGATATAATTGAGCTCTGAAAAATATGTTCACCTTTAGCCTCATTCAATGTTTAACAGAAGTTGTTCTTTAAAAAAACAAAACTGGATTGTTCATTTTGCCTTCTGCTTTCATTCAGAGTTAAATAGCCTGATATTCAATGTTTATTTTCCAACACTGTCTTCCTGGAAGTCTGCCACAGATTAAATTCTTCTTAAGGCTCATGAGAAGCTCTGGATAATACCAATCACTTATTTTCCTTTCGCCTGCCTCAAGTTCACCAACAACTGCCCATAGATTTAATCTCCACAGTCGCTTTAGTGCAACAGTACCTTGGTATTAAATGGTAGTCAGCACAGCATCAAGATGGCCAAATAAGATGTCCCTTGTTTGTTCCCTCCCAACAACAATTTGGCATCCATTCATAGACAAAATTGCCTTTGTGGGAGCTGTGGGAGTTCGTGCCTGGGAGGAATGTTACCATCCTCTGCATTAGGTAATAGGCAGACAGCAGTCCTGGTTGTGGATCCTGCAATGGCTCATGCACTGGCTCCAGCCCTTCCCAGCTTCAGTCTAGGAGCCCCTGGAGAATACTATCCTATATAATCCTATATAATAAAGAGCTAATATGCAAATGGTCATCACGCCCTCACGCCATCATGCCGTAAAGGCTCAGACATAACACTGGGGAGAGAGGAATGGAGACCAGCCAGGCACAAATGAGTTTGTGAGAGAGGAATGGGGACCAGCCAGGCTGTGGCCTGGAAGAGGGACAAGCCGCCCACCCCATGGTCCAGAGCACCAGCAGCTGGGGCTGTGGCCCAGGAGAGGGACAAGTTGCCCGCCCTGCGGTCCCGGGTGCCAGCAGCTGTGCCTGCACCTGCAGCCCGGCCCAGGAGAGGGACAAGCTGCACACCCCACAGTCCTGGGTGCCAGCAGCTGGGGCTGCAGCCCAGGAGAGGAACAAGCCACCCGCTCCACAGTTCCAGGTGCCTGCGGCTGCAGCCCAGACGAAGCCGCCCACCCACAGTCTCCTGTGGCTGCGGCCAGCCGGGTGAAGCCAGCCCGGGTCCTGGGTGCCTGCGGTGGGCCAGAGGGAGGGAAGCCCGGGTCCCAGATGTGTGCGACTGGCCATAGGAGGGAATCCTGGGTCCCGGGTGTGGGGTGAGGCAGAGGCGGTTAGGGCCGATCAGGCCAGCAGGGGAGCAGTTAGAGGCGATCAGGCAGGAAGGCAGAGTGGTTAAGGGCGGGCAGGCAGGCAGGCGAGCGGTTATGAGCCAGCGGTCCCAGATTGCGAGAGGCATTCGGACATCCCCAGAGGGGTCCCGGTTTGGAGAGAGTGCAGGTTGGGCTGAGGGACCCCCCCACTGCCGTGCACGAATTTCGTGCACCAGGCCTCTAGTCTTAGATAATCATCCATAGACAAGAGAGCCTTGGTAGAAATGCAGGAGTCCAGTGGAGAAATTCCAGCATGCCACTAGAGTACACACACACACACACACACACACACACACACACACACACATTTAAATGCATTGGAGAGGGTAAAGTTTTACTTAACTCACGTCACCCCTTCCCCAATGTGGCACAGCTCAGTGCCAAGAGAGACTTCTTGCCTGTGATTTCTTTCACGGGAAAAGAGAGAGCGTGAGAATGGGCACCTGGCTTCCCCAGCTGTACAGGATGCTGCCAAATAGGCTCATTGCTCTTTTACCCCATCCAAAGTGCTGAGTTGTGAGCTTCATGACTGGGGTGGGGGCAGGAAGAAGCTGGAAAAGTGGCACATAGGACTCTCAGAAGGCATTAAAGAGACACAGGTCATACACTAGCTCAAGAAACCCACCAATAAGTTGCTAGGGACATTTAGCCTGTGGTTTCCTCCAACTGGCCCATAAGCACCCCCCAGTGTTCCATGTGCCTCAACCACACCTCTCCTATTCTATAGCCAACTGCTTATGCATGCTCCTGATGGCAGCAAGAGCAAGCTTTAGCAGACAGCTAGTGATAACAAGCAAAAAGTAGACCAGAATCTGTGGGCCAGGGAGAGACCACAAACTTGAACTTTATCACCACTCTTGGGAAAGCACAAATGGAGGCTGTTAGCACCTGGCTCAGTGTGTTGTATGATGGAGAGAAGGCATACAAGCTTACAAATTCTGCCACAAGAGGGAACAAGAAGTATGGAGATGTATCCATAAAAAAATCTGTGCAAGCCTTAGAATCCCTAGCAAGGCAGGTGGAAAGCATTTCTCTCCCAAAGTCAGTCAGTAAAGACAGTTGGAAGTGACTGCTACTTCAAATGTGAAGACAGCAATGCAAGACTTACAGGAGCATGAAAAATTAAGGAAACATGACATTACCAATAACCTTCCAGTAATCAAACTCAAAAACTTGGAGATCTGTAATTTACCTAATAAAGAATTTAAAATAGCTGTTTAAGGAAGCACATTGAGTTACAATAAAATAGAAAGAAAATTCAATGAAATCAGGAAAAAAATACGTGAACAAAATGAAGTTAAACAAAGAGCTAGAAATCATTAAAAAAGAACCAAACAAACTCTTGAGCTGAAGAATACAATGAAGTGAAAAATGAAATAGAGAGCATTACCAGCAGGATCAAACAGAAGAAATAATCTGTGAATTAAAGGGGAGGACCTTTAAAATTATCCATCAGAGGAGAGAAAAGAATGAAGAAAGTGTCAACATAAGAAACACCCAAGCCTTGCCCTAACCAGTTTGGCTCAGTAGATAGAGCATCAGCCTGCAGACTGAAGGGTCCCAGGTTCAATTTCAGTCAAGGGCATGTACCTTGGTTGCAGGCACATCCCCAGTGGGGGCTGTGAAGGAGGCAGATAATCAGTGTTTCTAACTCTCTATCCCTCTCCCTTCCTCTCTGTAAAAAATCAGTAAATATATTTTAAAGAAAGAAACACCCAAGTCTGTAAAAATTTGTATGAGATTTTTTAGCCAAACGGATGATAATTTCTGGGAAGCCAAACCTCAGTTGATTGGGAAAATGCTCCCAAAAATGACAGTTTTGTACCTTATTATACATTACAATCAAAAGAGGAGGAAGTGAAATCCATTGGTGACAGATTAGGGAGGCTGGAGAAAGCAAAGCAGTGGGGTGGGGGACTTCTGGGCATGGATAAAAGTAAAATAACAGACATAAACATATTTTACCTAGTTGGTTACAGGATAGATAACAGTCAAAAATTAACATGATCTACACTAATAAAAGAGAAAAATGCTAATTGACCGTACCTTCGCTACGGCCACAGCCAATCAGGAGCGATATGCAAATTAAGCCAACAAATATGGCAGTTAATTTGCATATGCATAGGCCTGGTGGACAGCGCCTGACGCTGTCCACGAGGTCCAGGCAGCCATCGGGGTGCGGGCAGGCCAGGCAGACAGTGCCTGACGCCACCTGCGGGGTCCAGGCAGCCATCAGGGACAGGACAGGCATGGCAGACAGTGCCTGACGCCGCCCGCGGGGTCGAGGCAGCCGTCGGGGTCGGGTAGGCATGGCGGCAAGCACCTGACGCCACCTACGGGGTCCAGGTCGCCATCGGGGATCGGACAGGCATGGCGGACAGTGCCTGATGCCGCCCACAGGGTTCAGGCAGCCATGGGGGTCGGGCAGGCATGGCAGCAAACACCTGACACCACCTGTGGGGTCCAGGTCACCATCAGGGACTGGATAGGCATGGCATACAGCGCCTGATGCCGCCGCGAGGTCCAGGCCGCCATAGGGGACCGGGCAGGCATGGCAGGCAGCGCCTGTCACCACCTGTGGGGTCCAGGTTGCCATCAGAGTGCAGGCAGGCCGGGCAGACAGTGTCTGACGCTGCCCGCGGGGTCCAGGCCGCCATCGGGGACCAGGCAGGCATGGAGGGCAGCACCTGTCGCCACCTGCAGGGTCCAGGTCGCCATCGGGGATAGGACAGGCATGGCAGACAGCGGCTGACTCTGCCCGCGGGGTCCAGGTCACCATCGGGGACCAGACAGGCATGGCGGACAGTGCCTGACACCGCCCACAGGGTCCAGGCAGGCATGGCGGCAAACACCTGACGCCACCTGTGGGGTCCAGGTCACCATCGGGGACCGGACAGGCATGGCAGACAGTGCCTGATGCCTCTGCAGGGTCCAGGCCGCCATCGGGGACCAGGCAGGTATGGCGGGCAGCACCTGACACCTCCTGCGGGGTCCAGGTTGCCATCGGGGTGCGGGCAGGCCGGGCAGACAGTGCCTGACGCCACCCGTGGGGTCTAGGCAGCCATCGGAGTCGAGCAGACCTGGCAGAAAGTGCCTGACACTGCCCATGGGGTCCAGGCTGCCATGGGGAACCAGATAGGCATGGCGGGCAGTGCCTGTCGCCACCTGCGGCGTCCAGGCGACCATCGTGGACCAGGCAGGCTGTGTGGGAAGCACCTGACACTCCCCGCCGGGTCCAAGCAGCCATCTGGGTCTGGGAAGGCCAGGTGAGCTGAGCCTGTCGCTTCCCAATGGGTTGAGCCCGCCATCGGGGACCCAGGTAGGTGGGTGTGGCCAGGGTCTCTGGGATCATTGTCTGCCCCGGGCCTCCTGTGGACACAGTTGGAGCAGGCTGGGGTTGAACATTGGATGCCTGTGCACCAGCCCACTGTGCCCAGTCCCTGGCGAGGAGAGGGCAGTGGGCAGTTAGCAGGCACCAGGGCTTGGAAGGGACTGGGAACAACCTGCAGGCATGCTACCAGGAAGAGGTGCTAAACCATGATGACGCAGAGGGCTGGCAGATAGAGGCGGGAAAAGGTGCAAACCAGGCGGCTCTTGCTGGCGCTGAGCTTGAAAAACGCATCAACAGCCTGATGGACAAATCGCCTTTCTGAAGAAGGTGCATGAAGAGGAGATTGCTGAGCTGCAGGTGCAGATCCAGTACGCTCAGATCTCTATGGAGACGGACATGTTCTCCAAGTCCGACCTCTCTGCAGAGCTCAATGACATCGGTGCCCAGTAGGAGAAGCTGGCTGCCAAGGACATGCAGAATGCAGAAGAATGGTGCAAGAGCTGCTCACCATGCTGACCAAGAGCACTGCCAAGAACACCTATGTGGTGTGCGCCGCCAAGGACAAGGTATCTGAAAGCTGCCGCCTGCTCAAGGCCAAGACCCTGGAGATCAAAGCATGCCGGGGCATGAACAAAGCTCTGGGAAAGCAGCTGCAAGAGCTGGAGGATAAGCAGAACTCTGATGTTAGTGCTCTGCAGGACACAATCAACAAATTAGAAAATGAGTTGAGAATTACAGAGAGTGAAATGGCATGATATTTAAAAGAATACCAAGACCTCCTCAGTGTGGCTTTGGACATTGACATTGCAGCTTACAGGAAACTCTTGGAAGGTGAGGAGACCCAGCTCAGTTTCACCGGCGTGGGAAGCATAGCCAGTGGCTACATCAGAGTTCCCAGATCTTAGGTCAATCTGCCTAAGGTAGTTTACAGACTAGCTCCTACTTGATGTCCGCTCGCTCCTTCCCTTCTTAATACATGAGCAACGTCCAGGAGGAGCAGATTGAGGTGGAGGAGACCATTAGGAAGCTAAGAATGAACTCCCCTCTAAAGGAGAAGCTGAAGAGGAGGAGAAGGAGAAGGAAGTGGCTGACGAAGAGGAAGGAGAGGAAGAGGAAGAAGGTGCCAAGGAAGAATTTGAGGATGCAAAGGAGGAAGAAGAAGGAGGTGAAGGTGAAAGAGAAGATGCCCAAGAAGCTGAGGATGAGAAGAAAGATGAAGGTGCTGGGAGGAGCAAGCAACCAAGAAAAGATTGAGCCCTCCTTTCCTTAATTATTTCAGGAATCATCCTCCTGAAACCAGGTCAACCCCGTCACCAACCAAGTGGTTGAGTTCCTGATACTATATGAATTAAGAAGTCAATATATATAACATTCTGAGGTGACTCAGGTTGGACATAAAATCTTGTGCTATGACTTTTCTCCTTATGCAGAGTATCTGTTTGCTTGCAGAGTGGCTTCCTGGCTTGCTGCCAGCCCGTGCATGGTCCATGCTTATGAGTTCAGGATCTATGACAATGTGAATAATTCAGATGTTTACAATAAAAACACATGAGTACATGAATTCACTGATGTTAATGTTAAACTTCATGGAAAAAAATAGTCTTTTGAATCTTTGGTGGTTAGAAATTAAAGACCTCAAATTATATGCAATAAACAGTAAATGAAGTTACATTGAATGACCAAAAAAAACATTAGGGGCCAGGAAACATTCAAAGAACTGGGGAACCATTCCCAAATCAGGAAAGGAAGTCACAGGGTGTATATTATTGCTATGAATACAGTATTTTCTACTACTTACAACATATACAATGTAATGTATTAGATGCCTTCCTATCGCATGAAGTATGTATTCTCATAGAGTAATACTGGTACATATGTTATAGTTATGGCAGTATGTCATATCCTATCTATATTAATAAAAGGGTAATATGCTAATGAGACCTTCCAGCAGTCCTTCTGGACAAAGCCATGGTGGCAGGGCCGAGGCAGAGGCGGTTAAGGGTGACCAGGCCAGGAGGGGAAGGCAGTTGGGGATGATCAGGCCAGGAGGGGAGGGCAGTTGGGGGTGATCAGGCTGGCGGGGGGGCAGTTGGGGGCAAGCAGGCCAGCAGAGGGGACCAGTTGGGGGGAGCAGGCCAGCAGGGGGGTGCAGTTGAGGGCAATCAGGCCAGCAGGCAGAGTGGTTAGAGGTGATCAAGCAGACAGGCAGGTGAGTGGTTAGGAGGCAGCAGTCCTGAATTGCAAGGGGGTTGTTCAACTGTCAGTTTAGGCCCGATCCCACAGTGGTCTCATATTGGAGAGGATGCAGGCCAGGATGAGAGACACCCCGCCCCCCCCGCACGAATTTCGTGCACCGGGCCACTGGTAACAATAATAATGAGGGGATTTATGGTCTCTGCTCTGGTGGTGGTGTGTCTGGAGATGTCCAGAAAATGGAATGTTACCTTGACATTCCAAAGGCCTGTTATCACAGATGCAAAAGACAATAGACAGGCTCAGGCTCAGTTAAGGTGAAGATTGACTTTTGTCAAGGAAGATTCTAGCCTAGGACATGATTACCTGCTATAAACTGCTTTTAGTTTTAAAAGTTTTAATTTCAGACCATCTTTTATGGTTACTTGAGGTCTCTGAATTTGTAAGGCTGCCACACAGACCTCCCCTGAGCTTGTCAGGTTCACTATGTGGCCCCCTTTTCATTCACATAACTTACAAGGGAACCCCCATAAGGCCATCAGTGGATTTCTCAGAAGAAACCTTAGCTAGGAGAGAGTGGGATGATATATTTAAAGTGCTAAAAGAAGAAAAAACTGCCAACCAAAAATATTCTATCCAGCAAAGCTGTCCAGAAATGAAGGACAAATACTTTCCTTAGGCAAACAAAAGCTGAAAGAATTTATCACCACTAGACCTGTCTTACAGGAAATGCCAAAAGAAGTTTTTCAAGCTGAAATAAAAGAATGCTAATTAGTAATATGAAAACATGTGAAAAGGATCTGTGTGAATGGATAAAGTTGTGGCAACAGAATATTATTCAGCCACAAAAAAGAAAGAAATCCTGTCATTTGTGACAACAAAGATCGACTCCCAAGGGCATTATATTAAGTCAGACAGCAAAAGACAAATACTATATGATCTCACTGATATGTGGAATCTAAAAAAGCTAAACTTCTATAAAAACAATACAATGGTTTTTATACAAGTTTGGCTTTCATTGATGTTGTTCAAAGGGTACAGACTTGCTACTTACAATATGAATAAGTTCTGGAGACCTAATATGTAGCATAGTGATTATAGTTAATAATATATACTTGAAAGTTGCTAAGAGAGTAGATCTTAAATGTTCCCCCACCCAAAAAAAAAGTAATTATGTGGGCTGATTAGCATTACTGTGTTAATTTTTCACTATGTGTGTGTGTGTATCAAATCAACACATGTACTTTAAACTTATACAGTGTTATATATCAAAAAAATAATTGGCAATGGACATTGCAAAGAAATCTCTCACTATCTATCATAATGGCCAAGCTACTTCTTTTAAGGCAGTTGAATGAGTAATCTTAGATCAAAATGAAACCATCTTGTGGGAGTCATATCACTCTGGTTTTGGCTATGAGAATACAACCATGTTTTGTTTTGTTTTTTAATTACAGAATTTAAGGCTCAGAGTCTGATTGCCTTTATTAATACCACTCATATGGAGAAATTTTTTCTAAAAGGAGTCTTCCCAAATTTAGTATCATGATTAAAATGTAGATTCATTTTAGTTATATTTTAAGTTAACACTTGCTCTTTGATACTGGAACTTTTTCATTCCTCAACCGAGGATATTTTTCCATTGATTTTTAGAGAGAGGGAAAGACAGAGAGAAATATCGATGTGAGAGAAACACATTGACTGGTTGCCTCCTGCATGAGCCCCGACCAGGGCCTGGGCTGAGGAGGAGGCTGCAACCAAGGTACATGCCCTTGACTGGAATCGAACCCAGGACTCTTCGTTCTGCAGGCCGACACTCTATCCACTGAGCCAAAACTGGCTAGGGCTTTGATACTGAAATTTTTTTGAACAATGCATTTGCTTGCAATTGCTATATTCTAGTTTTCTCCTTTTGGTGCACATGTGAAATTACAGTAAAAAAAAAATATTGAAACTGAACACCTGCAATTCCAAATAAACTAACAGATATGAGAATCCTAAACACAATACTGAATAAATTTTAAGTATATCCTTCAGAGAAATTAGGTTTATATTATCTCATCTTTTTAATTAGTAGACATGTGAAATAAGAGTTTTTGTCTAAGTATAAAACTATATTCTTTAGATATTGAAATAGTTAAATATATTAAATGTTTTCCTAGAATTATTTTTCACAAGTGCAAAGACCCTAAAATGAAACAAAACGCAAGAACTTTTTATCTCCATTCTTAATCCTTAAGCTTTAGAAATATAACTATAGGAGATAAAATAGCAACTAATATAGAATATACATATTGCTGTGTTTTTTTTTTGGATGTTAGCATGAGGCAGCTTGCCTGAACACCAAACACTATGACATGTTTCAACAAGTGGAAATAGTGCTTTTAACTAATTATTTAAATATTCATTTCATAATACCTTCAAGGTTTTTTTTTAGAAAAAAAATACTTCATAGAAATCAAAGAGCCCTGTCTGAGTAGGAAAAAGTGATGTTTTTCATTTTAAATAAAAATAATGTTAAATTTAGGAAAAGTTTACATGTTTATTTATAGGTGCTGTCTATTTTTAAATCTGGACTATGCTACTTGTTTCAACTAGAAAACCTTATTCTAAAATGGTGGCAGTGGGAAAATCCTCAGACTTTTTCCCCTTAGATTCAATCATTCATATGATTTAAAACACCTTCTTTTGTTAATTATATGATCAAACTATGATAGTTATGCTAAAGCAGATTACTAATTTATGGGGGATGAGGACACATTATGTAATACCTTAATCAATAAAGAAATTTAAAAAATAAAACAAGTTAAAAACTGAATCTAACTTGTCATCCAGTCAGAAAACTCCATGATCTAGGCAAGACCTGGATATTCACAGAGTAAATGAAAGTATATTTGAGTGCAGAACTGAAAAAAAAATTTATTTATACTTTTAAGACAAACTTATTTAACAAAAATAATTGAGTAATTCTGGAGCCCTTTCTTTTCTATCATTAAGTGTCCTTTGATAATGAATACAAAAGGGAAGGAGAGTTAGCTATGTTATAAATCTCTGGCATATTAATTGCCAAAAAAGTTTGTGTTTTTTCAAAGTCATATGCCATTTTTCTTGAAGTCATTACGAAGCATTGTTTATTTTTTAAAAAATTTAAATATATTTCCATTGATTTCAGAGAGGAATGGAGAGGGAGAGAGAGAAACATCAATGATGAGAAAGAATCATTGATCACCTGCCTCCTGCACACCCCCTACTGGGGATCAAGCCCACAGCCATGCATGTGCCCTTGAGGAGAATCGAACCCAGGACCCTTCAGTCAGCAGGTCGAGGCTCTGTCCACTGAGCCAAACCAGCTAGGGCATGAAGCATTGTTTAAATCAAGATGGAATGAAATACTACTGACCAGCTGTCACATTGGAGACAAGTTCTCCCTATATAGAATTTTTAAGAAAAAACATAGTTTGTCTCGTTGGGAGGTTGCCTAAACAAGCAAGGACTTTGGCCCTTGCTCCCCAGGGGTATCCTTTTTCTCATGTTTTAGACACTGAACTGAAAGGGGAAAGGGCGGGGGTGGGTGTACAGTCCTCCCTGCCCCATCCCCAGCCTCAAACATCTTTCTACAGCTAGAGCTTTAGGTCTTTCTACTAGACAGACCTTAAGGATTATCATTCTCTTCCTTTTACCAAAGTTACCTTGAGGTGGTGATACTGGGTGTTATTCCCATCCCAAAAACATAAAATAACAGATCCAAATGTATTTACTTCTGTTTTGTCTGAAAACCTCAAAATGTTCCAAATCTCATTCTCTGGAGGTCAGACTTTATGTATCTCTTTCTGAGTGAGGGCACAACTGTTTTCTCCCAGGGAATTCCCGAGTCAAGTTTCTGCATTCTTCCACCACCACATAGCACCCAAGATTCAGCAAAGCTTTAGGCCTGTAGGGCTCCCCCATCAACCCTGGAAAATGAATTTTCTTTCCCAGATAGTCTGTTATTTTCATTCCTTATAGGGCAATGTTGATCCCTTTCCCAAGTTTTTGTACTCAGGATCTAGTAGTTTAGGTTCTACAAAGCTTTTTATTCCCCAGTGCCTTACCAATCACAGATTTTTTTTTTCCTTTTTGGCCCTCCCTTCAGGACTTTTACGTCTTACCCTTCTTCTGACTAGCGGTCTTATTTTATCAAGGGTTGGACAGTTTGCATCTTGTTTTCCCTAGGATAGCAGTCAGGAATACAGAAGTGACAGCTGTTCATGAAGGGTAAGGTCAGGAATCTAGGTCACATACCAGAAATATCAATAGACTCTCAAAAACCACTATCTAATGCTACGTAGGGCTTTGTGAGATCCCTCCAATACATGCCTCCTTCTCTTGTGATATATACACTGGTCACTTCTAGATTCAGTAACCTGTTTCATCTGAAAATCTTTCTGGAACTAAGGGGAATCAGAATTTCCCCCCAAGTATTTTTAAGATCGTAACAAACAAAAGGGCCCTCATATCCTTGGATAGTTATGTGGGTGTTGATAACATAAGCGAAAAGGAGATATAGTCTCCTCTAGGTAGAGAGATAAAGTCAGGCATAGGAACCACATAACACACTTAAGCAAAAATAGTGGACTCTGAAGTTGAAAATCACGCTAGAAGTCTTTATACCAGATGATGTAGACACAACCTCCAAAAGTAGATGTTGACCTGTTTCTGAGAAGACACCTAATTACCCTCCTTCTAAAAGGCACTTTCCCAAGATGCTTTGGCTTCATCTGATCTCGGGCATTTTGTCCTCCCCCAAATCACAGCATTATATACATCATTGAAGAAGGAAATGATGAAAATCCCTAGATTTGGGAATCATTAAAGTAATAATCTCCTCAGAGCAGACAGGAATTTTCCCCCCATCCATGGACTAGCAGCCTGAGGCCTTCAGGGATTGACCCCTTTCCTTTATAAAGACTACATTCTGTATCTCTTCACTCGTTTTTTTTCTTTCATAATTGAGATCTTATCAGTTGTTTTGAGGATAAGTACACAGACATTTCAGTTTGTACACAATTCTTAACTTTCGTACCCAAAATCTAAAAAGTTATGTAGTTGTGATTCTTTTCTAAACAGTTATTTCAGCGACTTTCCAGCTTAAAATGTGCAGTTAGCTAATTTTCCTTAATAGAGTATCAAGTACCATTATCTTTAAATGTTGATATGCTGTTACATCAAAGTCCCACTAGTTCACAATTTAATATATATATGCTCTAGATAATCAAATCTTCAATCTTTCACAGCACATTAACAAAGTTACTAGGAAAACTGGAACTACTACACCAAAATTGTTACAGATGCACAAAATCCTGAAAGGGAGAGGCCAAGATCAAGGAATGTATTTCTTTAGGAAACAGTTCTACCAAAAACATGAGAATAGAAGTAATTTAATATGTTCAAGACATATTAAATGCATGACTAACTCCATATTGCCATTTAGGATGCTTTTATATCATAGGATATAAAAACTACCCCATCTATGGAATGTTAAGCTTACACCCAAGATAATCAAAGCTTCTCCCATATTCAATATCCCACTATTTTCTGGTTGTCCCCCCCCCCCAAAAAAATCCAGCAAAAGAAGCTAAATTTAGACTTAAAAAATAAGATGAGGTGGAATTTCCTCCTTCTTAAAAATGTTTCTAGAGCTACTACAAACATTGCATTTCCAAATAGTTGATAAAAATATTCCTCTGGATTATACAAGGGAGGCAGGGACCACTGATGAGATATGGTACATGATATTAATCAGACTTGGCTTCTTTCTCTTCTGCTACATCCAAGGCTGGACTCCCCTCATTTTTAGTTTCTCCATTTTCTGCAGATCTTTAGGTTCCTGGTTAGCCACTTTGGCCTGTTTTCCCTTTGCTCTCCCCCTTTTGTTTGTACTTTTTTTTGTTTGTTTCCACTTTTGCAGGAGCAGATTTAGCTGACAAGCTTGCCCATCTCCTCTTGGGATCCTTCACTGTCCCCTTGGTGGAACTGACCTTTCTCTTGGCATTATGGCTTCGGGGGCAGGCGAGTGCCGACAACCTTCTGGAACCTGGGCTGCCTGGCTGCTGCCCCTTCTTCCACTGCCCAACCCTCCACGGGGGTGGTTTCACTCAAGTTTTGGGGCCTTGTTCCTTACTGCCTAGCTCTTGATTTCATAGAGATGATCAAGTAGAAGGTTTTCTCCTAAATTTGAGACGTTTTACTGCAGGACTACTCTGAGTGCCCTGCGAACCAGCTGCCAGTCTGAGACCTGTTTGTTACTGGTCCACAATAGGAAGAAATGTTGTCCTGAATGGAAATCAACTGTGTCACTGAGCACAATGTTTAGCTCAGCTGACTTTTGTTTTTCTTTTCATGGAAAGACTGTCGAAGAAGGAAATGAATTGATTTACATTCTGGTGTGGGTTCCGTATCTTGTTGTGGTCAGTACTTTGAAGAGAAGTCCGTAACAGACCATTTTAGGCATGCTTATCTTCAGAAATGAAGTGTGTCATACTCTCAAAAGAAGTGTGTCATGCTCTTTCTTCAGTGGTTTTTATTAGCTAATGTGCTTAAACAGAAACAGTTCTAAAGTCCAGTAAATCTCATTATTTCTGACACGCCTTCTGCCTTAACAGAAATCCACTGACCATCCCCTATGTGTTTCTCCATTCCTGACAAAGTACTTTAAAGTAACTCCATCTTCCCTCACCAGAATTCCATCTCTCTAATAACAGTGTGGTTCTTACTTGATAACCCATGTTGTATCAAGCATCTTATCAGAAGATATATGTATGTCTTAATTAGCTTTCATTTAGACAAGAAGAGTTGGCAAACTCCACGCCCTGTTACTTGACCTTTTCCCATAAGAATTCTGAGAAATCGCAATATGTGGTTTGGCTTTCTTAAACCTTCCTTCTTCCTTATCCAACCTCTCACCCAGATGCTTACCAGATATTTAGCTGTGAGTAGTTATTATTTCTAAGCATCACTTTGAGATATTGTAGAATAGGTTTTTCTAGATTGCAATCTAGATTGTAGAATAGATTGCAATAGGAGTTTGTTCCCTTTGTGACCAGCTACTTTTCACTGACTAGCAGATTCTGTCATAAGGAAGCTGAATTTTCCTTAACTCTAAAATTACCCACTTAGGTAAAGGTAAAAGTAGCAACAACAGGAGTTGTTGGACATCTTTCTCTGTCCAGAATCTGTAGGGCAACCATGTAGTCTTCTATACCTAAACTCCTGCCTGACAGTGACAATTTAGTCCACGATCCTACAGCACCTGTTCTCAGCTTGAACTCGCTTCCTACTTCCCAGGGATCCAGCTGCAGAGTCATTTACTATACCAGCTAGCAGCAATTATTTTATTCTATTTTGGGAAAGCTAGTATATTTTTGGCAGCTTTGTTTGATAATAACAATTCATTGAATACTATTTCTTTTTTTAAACTTCACCCGAGGATATTTTTCCATTGATTTTTAGAGAGAGGAAAAGACAGAGAGAAACATTGATGTGAGAGAAACACATCGATTGGTTGCATCCTGCACGTACCCTGACCAGGGCCCTGGCGGGGAGGAGTCTGCAACTGCGGTACATGCCCTTGACTGTAATCGAACCCAGGACCCTTCGGTCAACAGGCCTACCCTCTATCCACTGAGCCAAACTGACTAGGACTTGAATACTTCTTATATGCTAGGTTCTGTTCTAAACACTTTATTTTCATTTAATTATCATAAGGTAATTATCTCTGTTTTACAGATGATGAGACCTTTTATAGTCTTAGAGAGATAAACGTCTAAAAGCACACAATTAGTGACAGAAGTGGGTCTATCTAACTCCAAGTCTCTGTTTCTTCTGTGTCCTGTCCTGTTTTTCCAAGAATGCTTCATACTTTCCATCTGTTTTATTTTATTTTATTACAATACTATAGGCCCGATGCACGAAACTCGTGCAAGAGCTTAGTCCCAGCTGCCTTGGCCAGCCCTCGCAGCCCCAGTTTCATCTGGAATGTCGTCCAGACGGTCGTTCTGCTGTTCAATCTAATTAGCATATTAGCTCTTTATTTTATAGGATGTTTTATTTATATCAGAGAGAGGAAGGGAGAGAGAAAGAGAGATAGAAACATCAATAATGAGAGAGAATCATCGATCAGCTGCCTCCTGCACGGACCCCACTGGGGACCAAGCCTGCAACCTACGCATGTGCCCCGACTGGGAATCAAACCAAGAGCTCCTGGTTCATAGGTAGATGCTCAACTACTGAGCTGCTCCATTGGGCACCATCTGTTTTATTTTTCTGCCTGTCTTACAAGTCCTAGGTTAGGCCTCCCACAACAACCGACTTTTCCCCAAAAATTTCCAGTAAAGTCAGGAGCTACAGATAGTTACAGAAACTCTTTCAGTGATTACCTGAAAAGTACATGCCCTCCTGATGAAATTATTTATAACAGTTTTCAGATCTCAGTAAAGAAACATTTACTGTACTAGCCAGTGAAAATGATATGTAGTCGGAGAATGAAACTTAGTTGTAAATAAGTTGAGCTCACTTTGGGGGGAAAAGACTGGTAGAATGTGTAGTAGATGAAAATAATTTATTAAAAAATTTGTAACTGAAAATTGTACTTATGCCTTTGATCCTCACAAAAAATATCCATGTTTATTTTTAAGGGTAACCAATCACTGTAAGGCAGTTATTTACAATACACTTTCTTATATAAATTTACTTCACTGTTGTTTTTTTGTTGTTGTTCACACAGAATTATTCCCTAATGGATGTGCAGCCTTCAAGAAAATTACTCCCAATATAGATGAAGAAGGAGCAATGAAAGAAGATGCTGGAATGATGGATGTCCATTATACTGAAGTAAGATTCCAGGGCCTGCATTGCCAGTTATATAAATTTAACTTCTTAAATATATGTTTATTTAACAATTATTACAACTAACTTAATTTGGAAGATAACTAAGGGTTGATGAACTGTAAGCATTAAGACTGCCCAGAGCAATGATGTTCCTGTTAGGAATGTGGAGAACCCTGTCTCTGGAACTCTTCCTGTTGTCTGGTTTTAGAAATGCAACATTTATTATCCTCAAATCACCATCACATTAACCAGATCAGGGTCAGCATAGTTTGGAGAATCTTCCATTAAAATATTGTTAAGGTAATAGTTAAGCAGAGGATCCATACAAGTATTTTTGAAATAGAAAATTTCTACGGTAAACTTCATGTGGATAGCAAACGGATTCAGTTGTCACACAGTCAACAAATATTTACTGAGCACTGACTTATGAGTAAGGCTCTGGACTTGACGATATAGGAGCTATCAAATAATTAAATATGTCTGATCTCTGATCTCTAATGTCTACCTGAGAGATAAGACACCATCACGAAATGAAAATAAGACCATGCCATTTGAATAATATAAACAGTATGTTCCATGCAAAGTCAAAGGTGAAAGAGATGCCTTTGAGCTGAGGTAGAACAGAGGAGATATTAGATTATTAGAGAGGGGTTTGAAGAATGAGTTCATCCTGAAGGCGTACTAACAGGAGAATAGCAGGTACAAAAGTTAAGTGGTGGGAAAGTATAAGGCAGGTTTTAGGCAAAAGTAAGTGGATCCTTTGGACTAAACCAGGGGTTTGTATAGAGAAAAGTAATGGCTGAGGTCTTAATTTTAAGAAACTATGAATATTTGGGCTTTATTCATTAGACTGTTGAATTGCTATTAAAGGTTTTTGAGCCAAATCATGACAAGGTCAAAGCAAAGAAGAGGAAAGGTTAATTCAGTGGTAATATGTATTGGAAGTAGATAGATAGGGGCTAGAGGCAGAGGCTAGAAGGGGGCTACCCTCTAAGGGTCCAGATGTGATGCAGTTGAGTTGGGGCCTAAACCCAGATAGTGACTGATTCAGGCAACACTTTGACACAAAGAGGAAAACTTGCTGGCTGTGGGAGGGGAAGAGTCAGGGCAGCTCTGAGGTTTCACGTTTGGATATTAGAGAAAAATGATAGATGGATGATTTTACAGGGAAGATTATGAACTCAGTTTTTGGTGTGTGTTGAATTTGAAGTAAAGGGTTATAAAAATGGAAATAAACATTAGGCCATGAGAAATTCAGAACTGTACCTAAGCATAGAGATCAGGATTGGAAATCCACATCTGGAAGTCATATCTGTGTAAGAATCAAAGCAGAGTGAGGATGGGAGATAATATAGCAAATGAAGACCAGAGGACTAAGGACTGAACCATACAGAAGTTCACAATTGAAGAATGGGAACATGAAAAAAAGAGAGAAAAATCAAAAGCAGAGAGATTTAAGGGATTGTAGTCCCATGTGAATACATTTTTAAGTTGTATTAAGAAACACAAGAAGCAGTCAGATTAAAGTGATAGAGACACACTTCATAAATACTTTATGAGTTGTTTTTTTTATAATACAAACAAATCTCAATTAGCTCTAGTTTACTTAAGCTAAAATGATATGCCTGGAAGCTTTACCTACTGTTTCTGTATGTGTCTGTCTCCTGGTCAGTAAAATAAAGATAGTAATACTACCCTGGTTACTTCACAATAAATCTGAAGGCTCTTTATAAGCCATTAAGTGCTGCATAAATGTCAGGCTTTATCACTGACTTACTTGAGAGTGAGGTTTCTTTTTATGCCCAGAATCTAGAAGAGTATCTAGATTAAAACATGTTTGCTGAATTAATCATAACAGAATCAAGATACTTGAATTTTAATTCCAGTTCATTATCTGACTATGACCCTTTGGGTAAATTAATTCACTTTTTGAATCTTAGATGATTTTCCATAGAATTCCAGTTGTTATGGCTGGCAGCAGAAAGATTTCAGGGAGTTCAGGGGAGGTAAATGGATCGGCACAACTGAAGTTTTGCCCTTGCTTTCCAAAAAGCAGCTTTAGCTTATTCATAGAAATGTCCTTGAGCCTGACTCTCTTTTATACTCTCAAGGAAAGCAGTAATGTTTCTTATTAGACAATAACTATGCTCAGTGTTCTGTGTAAACACATTTGTTACAACTCGTTTGTGATTTGCAGTCATAATTTATACATATACTTTATTTGATATATGCAGATAAAATCATGTTCTATGAAGTGCTGTTTTATGTTTTAGTTTACTTAATAAGGCTTCTTCCTTATACCCTAGCCAATAGAAAAATAAATGACATTGATTTCTAAGTTTATTTAAATGAAAAATACAAATGGTTGTCCATTTAATGCAGGGGTTGGGAACTCGTTTTCTGCCAAGGGCCATTTGGATATTTATAACATTCTTGGGCCATATAAAATTACCAACTTAAAAATTAGCCTCCTATATTTGGTCAAACATCTAATTAACTCACGCCTAATACTTTGGCAGGGCCAGACTAAATGATATCATGGGCCTTATATGGCCCATGGGCTAGACGTTCCCAACCCCTGATTGAGTGCCTGTATTAAAATACATGAGTTAAACCAATAATAATAAAATTTAATTCAGACCTCCTGAGTTTGGAACAAGCAATTTACCCCTTTTCAAAGATAATCCTTCTCAGTATATTAACATTTGTAAGTATAGTTAACATCTTCATTATATGCATAAACAAAACAAATGAATGTAGTTTACTAATGTCAATGTTCATTTCATATTTTTAAGAACGGTTTTAATTTCAAATATTTCAAGTATTTGATTTCAAAACTATAGTTACACAAATATAATCCTTTGCATTTCTTTTAAATTAGTACAGTCTGTTTATTCTTTGTTAACTTGAAATGGTTCATAATTTATTTGCCCAGAACTCTAAAACTATTTTTAATTCCTGATTACATTTTTTCTCTTAATGCAGGAAGTTTTGCTGGAGTTGCTAGAACAATGTGTGGATGGCTTATGGAAAGCAGAACGTTATGAAGTAATTTCTGAGATTTCCAAGCTGATCATTCCAATTTATGAGAAACGCCGTGAGTTTGAGGTAATCACGTTTGCATCATTGCCCATTTTTGTTGAATTGTGAGAGTTCTTTATATTTTCTAGATATTAAATCTGTAATTTAATATTTTATTTTGGTCTTGGAAAAAGCAGTAATATAGTTATGTTACTATTACTATATGACCTCTGAAGAATAGAAGGTTAATTATATTATGACATTTCTTTCTTATCCTAGAATATAAATACTTAATGTATCACTTTGACACATTTGTCCACTTGGGAAGTTACAATCCTTAAAAATACTCTTCAGCCTTAGCTGGTTTGGCTCAGTGGATAGAGCGTCAGCCTGCAGACTGAAGGGTCCCAAGTTCGATTCCTGTCAAGGGCACATGCCTGGATTGAAGGCTCGATCCCCAGTAGAGGTCATGCAGAAGGCAGCCGATCAATGGTTCTCTCTCATCATCGATGTTTCTATCTCTTTCTCTCTCTCTCTCCCCCTCTCCCTTCATCTCTGAAGTCAATAAAAATATATATTTTTTTAAAATGCTGTTCAGCCCTAACTGGTTTGGCTCAGCGGATAGAGCATCAGCCTGCAGACTGAAGGGTCCCAGGTTCGATTCCGGTCAAGGGCATGTACCTTGGTTGTGGGCACATCCCCGGTTGGGAGTGTGCAAGAGGTAGCTGATCGATGTTTCTCTCTCTTCGATGTTTCTAACTCTCTATCCCTCTCCCTTCCTCTCTGTAAAAAATCAATAAAATATATTTTAAAATAAAATAAGAGACATTCCTCTGTTTTAAAAAGAAAATGCTGTTCAATCCTCAGAATCCTACCTTATATTTACATAAATGCTCCAATTGAAATTAAGGGTAAAACATCCAAAATATAAATTTAAATTATAACAGTGGTTCTGAAACCAGAGGTTCTTTCTAGCCACCTCCTTAATTTCCCTCAGGGCATAAAAAATCAATGTTGACTTCACTAAACCTTCACTTTAAAAAGCTATTGAATTTTCATGTTGCCCCAGAGGAGGCATAGACTTGATTCTATTCTTTGCAATTCCATGGGGGAGACTAAAGGTGCTGGCAGGTGACAATTGGAGAGGTAATACAACACTAGTAATAGTTCTATTATGAGTTTTTCCAATTTAGTTTGCCAGATAAAGTTATTGATAAAATGTAGTTCATAAAGAATAGTAGTATAATTGACAGCTGTTGCCACCAACATTAAACAGGATTTTTCTGTATTTTTGTCTCTGAGTCCACATCATAATTTCTGCCCCTTCCGTGCCAGCAAGGGTTCATTTAGGATTCAAGCCATTTCTTTTAAAAAAGCAAAGCTGTTTATCCTTAAATATAGCAAGCAGGTAGATAGTCTTTCTTTATTGAAGAAGTTTCCAAGACTGAGAATACAGGTACTTAATATTATAACCTGGATAGTGTTCTAATCTCCCCTCTAAACTGGCTCTGATCAAACTCACATCTTCTTCCCAGGTTCTGGGTCTTTCTCTCTTTGCCATACTTTTGGTGTATAGGAGGCATGCCTGAAAAATTATAGTGGAGGTCAAGTGATTGTGTTAATAAGCAAGAGTTAAATAAATCTAGGTCATCTAGATGGAAAAGAATAGCCTATGGGACAAGAATTGGCATTGCCCCTCCTATCAATACATTACATCCTAAGAACCTTTGTGAAAGGTTTCAAAATATCTACTTTCTTGCTCTTAGGTTAAAGATCAAGCCATTAGAAATCCATGGCTCACTTTGCTACTCAATCAACTAATAGTGAAGAAAGGAAAATATATCTTCCCTACACATTAAAGGAGACAATATTTTTTTTAATAGGGAATGAGTTCTGTTTTCTTGTAGGGATATAAGGGCCTGTGCAGATCCCCAAGCATTGTGCATGTGATAAAGCAATGGTTTTTAGGATGCTGGTATGTACCTTTATGGGATAGGCTGGAAAATGTCAAAGATAGCAACCATAAAGGTAAGGAAAATTTCCTTCAAATTGAGCTCAAATGCAGGAAATAATATGGAAAGAATTTTAGATAGAACGCCTTCTATGCTCTCCTTTTTTTTTATTGAGATGAAATTCACATAACATACAATTAACCATTTTAAAATGAACAATTCAGTGGCATTTAGTGCATTAATGATATTGTACACCCACCACCTCTTTTAGTTTTGAAATGTTCTCATCACCCTGGAAAAACACCCCATACTCATTTTATAACAACCACTGTGCACTCATCCACCATCCTCTAATCTGCTTTCTGTTTCTATGGATTTACCTATTCTGGATATGCCATATAAGAAGGATTAATACAAGATGTGACCTTTTGTGTCTGGCTTTTTTCACACAGTATAATGTTTGTAGCATGTATCAGAACATTATTTTTTTATGTCTGAATGGTATTTCACAATTTGTTTATCCATTTATTCACTGACAGACATTTGGGTGGTTTCCACCTTTTGACAATTAGGAATGGTGCTTTTGTAAGCATTCGTTTGTAAATTTCTGTATGGACATATTTTCATTTATCTTGGGTATATACCCAAGAGTGGAATATCTGGGCCATATAATTCTATGCTTAACTTCTTCAGTAACCACCAAACTGTTTTCCCTTTTACTTCCCACCAGCAAAGTACACATGCCACATCCTGAACAACACTTGTTTTTGTTTTTTTATTAAAGTCATACTAGCCCAGCTGGGAGTGGCTCAGTGGTTGAGCATTGACCTATGAACCAGGAGGTCATGATTCTATTCTGGTCAAGGGCAAAACCTGGGTTGTGGGCTCGATTCCCAGTAGGGGGCATGCAGGAGACATCTGATGGATGATTCTCTCTCATCATTGATGTTTCTATCTCTCTCTCCCTCTCCCTTCCTTTCTGAAATCAATAAAAATGTATTTTAGAAAAAAGTCATCCTAGTGGTTGTGAAGTGGTATCAGAGTGTGGTTTTGATTTGTATTTCCTTAATGACCAATGATTTTGAACATCTTTCTGTGTACTAGTTGAGCATTTGTATATCTCCTTTGGAGAAATGTATACTCAAGTCCTTTGCCCATATTTTTTCTTTTATATATAACTAGAGGCCCATTGCACGAAATTTGTGCACGGAGATGGGGGGGTGTCTCTCAGCCCAGCCTGTACCCTCTCCAATCTGGGACCCCTCGAGGGATGTCCGACTGCCCGTTTAGGCCCGATCCCACCAGACATCCCTCTCACAATCCAGGACTTCTGGCTCCCAACTGCTCACCTGGCTGCCTTCCTGATTGCCCCTAACCACTTCAGCCTGCCAGCCTGATCACCCCCTAACCACTCTGCTGCCAGCCTGATTGATGCCTAACTGCTCCCCTACCAGCCTGTTTCCCTCCAACTTCCCTCCTCTGCTGGCCTGGTCACCCCTAACTGCCCTCCCATGCTGGCCATCTTGTGGTGGCCATCTTGTGTCCACATGGGGGCAGGATCTTTGACCACATGGGGGCCTCAATATTGTGTGTTGGAGTGATGGTCAATCTGCATATTACTCTTTTATTAGATAGGATAGAGGCCTGGTGCAGGGGTGGGGTCCAGCTGGTTTGCCCTGAAGGGTGTCCCGGATCAGGATGGGGGTTCCCTTGGGGCATGGGGCGGCCTGAGCGAGGGGCCTGTGGTGGTTTGCAGGCCAGCCACGCCCCCTGGCGACCCAAGAGGAGGCCCTGGTATCTGGAATTTATTTAACTTCTACAATTGAAACTTTGTAGCCTGGAGTGGAGCCAAGCCTCCTGCTTGCTCCATGGCCGGCAGCCCTTTCTATAATTGAAACTTTGTAGCCTTAAGCGGAGGCCTGGGCCTGGCCAGGGTGTGTGGAAAGCTTTGCTTTCTCCGTTGCCAGGGGCAACCCTGGCCTGCTCTCTCCAGCTCCGTGGCTGCCGCCATTTCTGTTAAGATTTGTTTACCTTCTATAATTGAAACTTTGTAGCTTGAGTAGATGCTTAGGCCTAGCAAGGGCAGGCGGAAGCTTGGCTTCCTCCGTTGCCTGGGAAACCATGCTCTCTGTGTCTGTAGCCATCTTGGTTGGGTTTATTTGCATACTCGCCCTGATTGGCTGGTGGGCGTGGCTTAGGCGTAGCAAAGGTGAGGTCAATTTGCATATTACCCTTTTATTAGGTAGGCTTTCTATTGAGGTATAATTGACATAACATTATATCAGTTTCAGGGGTACAACATAATGATTCAATATTTGTATTGCAAAATGATCACCACAATAAGTCCAGTTAACATCCATCACCATATATAGTTACACAATTTTTTTCTTGTGATCAAAGCTTTCAAGATCCACTCTTCTAGCTACTTTCAAATATGCAATACAGTATTATTAACTGTAGTCACCATTCTATAATTACATCTCCATGACTTACTAGTGTTATAACTAGAAATGTGTACCTTTTGACTTCCTTCACCCATTTTGCTCACTGCCTCAGGCAACCACCAATCTGTTTTTTATATCCATGAGCTCAGGGTTTTGTTTTGTTTTGTATATTTCACATATAAGAGCATACAGTATTTATCTTTCTCTGTCTGACTTATTTCACTTAGCATAATGCCCTCAAGGTCTATCCCTGTTGCAAATGGCAAAATTTCATTCTTTTTTATAGCTGAATAATGTTCCGTTGTGAATACACACACACACACACACACACACACACACACCCCTTTATCAATTCATCCATAGATGGGTATTTACATTGTTTTCATGCCTTGGCTATTATAAACAATGCTGCAATGAACATGGGGATGCATGTTCCTCTTCATTCTTCAGATAAATACCCAGAAATGGAATTGCTGTATCAGTTGATCGTTCTACTTTCAATTTTTTGAGGAACCTCAATACTGTTTTCCATAGTAATTGCACCAATTTATATTCCCATCAACAGTGCACAGGGAGTTCCCTTTCTCCAAATCCTCACCAGCATTTATTTCTGGCCTTTTTGATAATAGCCATTCTAACAGGTGTGAAGTGGTATCTCTTTGATTTGCTTTTCCCTAATAATTAGTGATGTTGAGCATCTTTTCATGTACCTGTTGATTTTCCCATTTTAAAATTGGGTTGTCTTTTTTTAAATTATGAGAGTTCTTAATATTTTCCTAATCCAAAACCTTCATCAGATTTTAATTTGCAAAAATTTTCTCCCACTCTATAGGTTGTCATTTCACATTCTTGATAATGTTCTTTGCACCATGTGCTCTCCTTTTCTGGGTGTGCAGAAGAACATATTCTTTGAAAACATCTGTGTACATGTATAAAAGCACACCTCACTGAGGCTTATACTATTACTTATTTTTGTATCTGTATTTCATTTTTATCTCCAAAAGTTTTTGCATGAATTGTTTATTCTATCTCTCCACCTAAGGATTCAAGCAAAACATTTTGCTTCTGTTTCAGTTTAAATAATTAAGAAATATCGAAAATAGTAGTCAGTAATAATATAGTATTTTTAAAGTGCATGTTACCATTGAGATGTTAATGGAATAAAGTATGATACTTAAAAATACAATATTGTTTGACTGTTTTCAGCTCTATCCTTAGACCTAAAGTTAAGATTTTGTCTAATTGTGATAGTAGGGATGGGGGTGTGAATGACCCCACCAAAATCATTTTGACAAGGAAATGTTGTTTTTTCCCCCTGGGCATTTTTCTTTTCTTTTCTTTTCTTTTCTTTATCCCTGGGCATTTATCTTAAATTCATTTTAATATTTAACCAATATGCAAAGCTGATTTGTATATTCTCATTTTTCAGAAACTTACTCAAGTTTATAGAACTCTTCATGGAGCTTACACAAAAATTCTGGAGGTTATGCACACAAAAAAAAGACTTTTAGGCACTTTCTTCAGAGTTGCTTTTTATGGCCAAGTAAGTAAACATTAGTTCATAAAGTTCTTTTTCTTTTTAAATATTCACCTTTACATTATTAGAATTCTGTCCAGATAGACTGCCGATCACAACCACAGGAAGCCTCTTTTGCAAGTACAAAGTTCACTGTGGCTCTCATATCTAAACCCATTAGGTCAGAGTCCAGCATATAGCATTTGATTTTTCCCCTCACTTTCATTTTCTGTGAAGCTTCCAAAAGTATATTTTTAATATCTAGTAGTTTGAGCTTCAAATGAAAAACAGGTAAGTATACTGGGAACGAGAAAAATCTAGTGTGAAAATCTGTAGGCCAATCATATTCATATGACTGTGAATTTGAAAATTCTCATTTATCTGATGTTAACAGGGGGAATATATGGACGTGGATTTCAGTACTTTTATTTCAAATGTATTTCAAATGCATTATTGGTAGCTATTTAGTAGGTTTTCTTTAAATGCTATTTGCTCATACTATTTATAAATGATTGTATGTTTAACTTTACAACAGTCTTTTTTTGAAGAAGAAGATGGAAAGGAGTACATCTACAAAGAGCCAAAGCTCACTGGTCTCTCAGAGATTTCCCTCAGACTTGTTAAACTTTATGGTGAAAAATTTGGTACAGAGAATGTGAAAATAATTCAGGATTCAGACAAGGTAACTATACCCTACATTGTGAAATCATTATTTGGTAGTTCCAAGCATGGTATATTGCTCTTGACTTTTTTTATTAGCTGGTGGAGTAGAAGCATGGAAATAGAGTCTTTTCCGATAGTGAAAGAAAGGACAGGGGCTTTGGAGTCAGAGAGAGCAGGATCCAAATCTCCATTCTCTGTCACTTGCTAGCTGTGTGACCATGGGGAAGTTACTTAACCTCTCTGTGCCTTATTTTTCTCAGTAAAATGGAGATAATAATAGTGCCTTTGCTCTGGCTTGTGTGGTTCAGTTGGTTGGAGTGTCATCCCATACACAGAAAGGTCACGGGTTCGATTCCCAGTCAGGGCACATACACAGGTTGTGGTTCAATCCCCAATAAGGGTGCATATGGGAGGCAACTGATCAATGTGTCTTTCTCCCTCCCTTCCCCCTCTCCCTCTCTCATATCAATAAAAAACATGTCCTCTGTTGAGGATTAAAGTAATAATAATAATTATTATTATTGCCTTCCTCGTGGAGTTTTATATGGATTAAATGAGTAAATATATGGAAAGTAGAGTTTCTGGTACATAAAAAACATTCATTAATAATAATAGAAGCCAGCATGCTTAATAAAGGTTAGCTATTATTTTGATTGCCATTGCTCATCATGATTCTCAATGTTATACTTAATGATTAAAATCATCTTGAGGCACACATTTTATTCTAAAGATATCCTTAGTTCAGTAGTTACATTTATAATGAAGTGGGTTTAGGAGAGATACCTTGGGTCTTACTCTAAAGGTTATCCATCTCATCAGGCCCTGCCAAGGCAGGATGAGAAAGGTTCCATCAAGAGAGGCCCTTTCCTGGGAAATGCATAGGTCCCTATAGACAGAATTTCAGGAAAGCATAGCACGAATTCCTGACCTTCCTTAGTTACTGTGGGAGTGCCCAGGAACAGAGCTGATTTTCTCTTATTTAAATTCTGTATTGTTTAAAATATTACATATGTCTCCCTTTTCCCCCATTGACCTCTCCCCGGCCACTCTCACCCCCCAGCCCATGCCCTCACCCCCTACTGTCTGTGTCCATTGGTTATGCTTATATGCATGCATATAAGTCCTTTGGTTGATCTCTTACCCTCCCCCTCCCCTGGCTTCCCTCTGAGGTTTGAAAGTCTGATCAATGCTTCTCTGTCTCTGGATCTGTTTTTGTTCATCAGTTTATGTTGTTCATTATATTCCACAAATGAGTGAGATCATGTGATATTTATCTTTCTCTGACTGGCTTATTTTATTTAGCATAATGCTCTCCAGGTCCATCCATGCTGTTTCGAATTGTAAGAGTTCTTTCTTTTTTACAGCAGCGTAGTATTCCAGTTTTTTAATCCACTCATCTGCTGATGGGCACTTAGGCTGTTTCCAAACCCTAGCTAGGGTGAATTGTGCTGCTGTGAACATAGGGGTACATATATTCTTTCTAATCGGTGTTTCTGATTTCTTATGATATATTCCTAGAAGTGGGATTACTGGGTCAAATGGGAGCTCCATTTTTTTAATTTATTTTTTTAGAAAACTCCATACTTTTTGCCACAGTGCCTATACCAGATAGCTGATCTTTAAGGTAGAAAGGACCTATACAGTCAGGATCTGTAGATCACAGCAGTATTTCCCCATGGAAAATGGTGCTTTGCAAAGCACTTAACAGCTAGTAGGCAGCATTGTCAGAGTGCAAAGCCCATGGCAATGGTGAAGACTTCACTGCCCACCGTGAAAATCATCTCTTCGCTTTGTAGACTTACCTACATCTCTTGGAGATGGTTTTATCTTGAACCTTAGACATATAAAAATAGATTTACTGGTAGGTCCAAGATTCATTAATATTTGGCAGGATCTCTGGCTTCTTTCCTTACTAGTTTTAACTATTTTGTGTTTTATTGGATTAAGAGAGCAGAAGATTTTTATCTCCTTACTAGAGGCCCGGTGCACGAAATTCGTGCACGGAGGGGGGTTGTCCCTCAGCCCAGCCTGTACCCTCGCCAATATGGGATCCCTCTCACAATCCAGGACTGCTGGCTCCCAACTGCTTGCCTGCCTGCCTTCCTGATTGCCCCTAACCGCTTCTGCCTGCCAGCCTGATCACCCCCTAACCACTTTGCTGCCAGCCTGTTTGCCCCCAACTTCCCTCCTCTGCCGGCCTGGTCACCCCTAACTGCCCTTTCCTGCAGGGTTGATCACCTCCAACTGCCCTCCCTTGCAGGCTTGGTCCCTCTCAACTGCCCTCGCTTGCAGGCCAGGTGCCTCCCAACTGCCCTCCCTCCCTTGCAGGCTGGGTGCCTCCCAACTGCCCTTTCCTGCTGGCCATCTTGTGGTGGCCATCTTGTGTCCACATGGGGGCAGGATCTTTGACCACATGGGGGCAGCTATATTGTGTGTTGCAGTGATGATCAATCTGTATATTACTCTTTTATTAGATAGGATAGAGGCCTGGTACAGGGGTGGGGGCCAGCTGGTTTGCCCTGAAGGGTGTCCCTGATCAGGGTGGGGTTCCCTTGGGGCGTGGGGCGGCCTGAGCGAGGGGCCTGTGGTGGTTTGCCCTCCACGCCCCCTGGCAATCCAAGTGGAGGCCCTGGTATCTGGAATTTATTTTCCTTCTACAATTGAAACTTTGTAGCCTGGAGCGGAGCCAAGCCTGGGGCTCCCTCCAAGGCCCGCCAGCCATTTGTGTTGGGGTTATAATTGAAACTTTGTTGCCTTAAGTGGGTGGGCCTGGCCAGGGTGTGCGGAAAGCTTTGCTTCCCCTGTTGCCGGCGGCAACCCTGGCCTGCTCTCTCAAGCTCCATTCTGCCGCCATTTGTTTGAATTTGTTTACCTTCTATAATTGAAACTTTGTAGCTTGAGTGGAGGCTTAGGCCTGGCCAGGGCAGGCGGAAAGCTTGGCTTCCTCTGTTACCTAGGAAACCTTGCTCTCTGTGGCTGTAGCCATCTTGGTTTTGGTTAATTTGCATGCTCTCTCTGATTGGATGGTGGGTGTGGCTTGTGGGAGTGTCAGAGGTATGGTCAATTTGCATATTTGTCTATTATTGGATTATTAGATAGGATAGCCAGATAGTCTTAGGCTTGCCACCACACTACTGATACTACTAATGGGGAATTAATGGAAAGCCAGGCTTGCTGAACAGCATACAGTTTTCTGTTTTATTCTGCCTCTGAAAACCTGGACAACATGTGCTAATGACAAACCACCATAGGTGCCTGGACTCCTGACATTATTTGTATGCACAATATTTTAGTCAATTCCCATAGGCACCAGATATAATAAGAAGTTGCTGCTTTTAACAGTCTATTTCTTTCTTAATGTGTGAGAGTAAAAATTAAAAAAAAACACTCTTTTACTTTGCAAAGAACAAAACCTGTACAGACAGTGTAAAGAGCAGTTCAGTAATATATCCCAATATTTTAAACTGTATGTTTCCTTGGACCTAACAGTTGCACATTTAAAATTTTATCTTGTAGATGTACATACATGAAGATATATGTTTAGAGGTATTTATTTTGGCAAAGTTTATATAGCAAAAACCTGAAAGCAGTCTAAATGTCCATATGGCTAAAGAAATGGTGGTATTACCCACAATGGATATAGTAACCTAGGTATTAAGAGTTTCATATCAATACTTAGAAATCTACCAAGATATATTGCTTAGGAGGGAAAAAGATGAGGTGCAGGATTGTATAGATAGTAAGATCACATTTGTGTAAAAACTTATTCACATATACTCACTTGTATAAATGGTATATGCTTAGGAAATTTCTGGAACAATACATATAAAATTGTTAACCATGGTTAGTCCTGAAGAAAGAAACTAGAGTCTTACATGGGAAGAAAGTCATTTTTTACTTTTCATATATTCCCTTGTGTGCTTTTGGAATTATTTATCACACATAATTCACTTTATAAAGTTAAACTCAGGCGTGGCCCTTTTTATTTTCCTTCCGTATTTTGTCTTAGCCAGATAATTAACTCAACTATCTCCTGATGGCTCTCTAGAGAGATCTAGCTTTTTAATGGGAGATAAAAGAAGGTTAAGGTTTCTGGAAATAAAAAAACCTAAGGCTTTTAGGTTTTTATGTAAGAGCAAGTAGAATAGATTTGGAGAAGGGAAAAGATGGTAAGAAACTTTCTATACGCTGTCTGTCCTGTATATGTGGAGGGAAAAAGAGTTACAGAGACTATTTCTTAGAAGGTTTCTGTTGTTTGTTTGTTTGATATTTTGCTTCTTACACTAAACACAAAAAGGTCTGACTATCATAAAATGTAAGGATATTGGCAACGACACAAGTCAATATTAGTTGGCTTAAACACAGAAAGAGGGTACTGGGCACTATCTGAAGCAGCGGTCGCCAACCGGTGGTCCACGGACCAACGGTGGTCTGTGAGACCTGAAAGGTTGACGACCACTGATCTGGAGTACATCTATAATAATAAAAGGGTAATATGCTAATTAGACTGGACGTCTTCCGGACGTCATTCTGGACATCCTTCCTGACAAAGCTGGGGCCCAGGCGAAGCCAGCCAGGATCCAGGGTGCCTGCAGGTGGCCAGGGGAAGCCAGCCAGAGGAAGGAAAGCCTACTCTTGCATGAATTTTTGTGCATCAGGCTTCTAGTAAAATATATTGTGTTAACCATTTTTAAGTGTACAGTTCAATGATATTATCTTAATTCACATTGTTGTGCAGCCATTACCACTCACCATCTTCAAAGCCATTTTCATCTTGTAAAATTGAAGCTTTCTACCCATTAAACAATAATTCATTCCCCTCCCCTCTGTCATAGCAACCATCATTCTACTTTCTGTCTCTGTGATTTTTGACTTCTCTAAATACCTCATATAAGTGGAATTGTCTTTTTGTGACTAGCTTATTTCACTTAGAATATCTTTGCCCTGACCGGTTTGGCTCAGTGGATAGAGCATCGGCCTGTGGACTGAAGGGTCCCAGGTTCGATTCCAGTCAAGGGCATGTATCTTGGTTGCGGGCAAATCCCCAGTGCGGGATGTGCAGGAGGCATCCGATCAATGATTCTCTCTCATTGATGTTCTGACTCTCTATCCCTCTCCCTTCCTCTCTGTAAAAATCAATAAAATATGTTTTAAAAAAAGAATATCTTCAAGGTTCATTTATGTTGTAGCATATTGTGGAATATTCTTCCTTTTTAAGGCTGAATAATTTTCTAGTGTGTGTGTGTGTGTGTGTGTGTGTGTGTGTGTGTGTGTATCACATTTTGTTTATCCATGTGTCGGTGGGCACTTGGGTTGCTTTCATGTTTTTGCTGTTGTGAATAATGCTGTTCCGGGAACATGTGCACAGCTGCTTGACATGGGGCTGAGGTGAAGTGTATGAGTAGCTGCCATTGTGCCAAGAGCTGAAACTGACCAAAATCAAAATCAACTGCAATTTTATGTTTAAGTCTTCCCCCAGAAGTTGCAAGTCATCAACAGACTCTAGAGTTCCAAAATAGTTTCATCAGACAGATTCTGCCAATGTAACTGTTGTCTAGGTAGAAAGGTAGATTTCTGCTGCTCTGTCATCTCAGAGTCCTCTCTCTAATACATGTTTATTGAGGCGGAATTCAAATATGCAATTAACCATTTTTATATATTTTTATGGATTCAGATTATAAAACAATGATCTCAGTTTTGTAAATATATGTGCATAGGAAAAATATTGGAAGGAAATGTATGAATATGTGAATAGTGGTCACTACTGAGAGGTAGGATTATAGTTTTATCTTCTTCCTACATTTCTGTAATCTCCAAATAGGTTTCTGTAACTTCTATATAATTGGAAGGAAATGATCCCTAAAAAAGAACAAAGACCTCCTCCAAGTGTCTGTTCAATTGTGAACACGGTCATAGTGGCAATGTACCTCAATTAATCTCAAAAGAGTTGGTAGCTTACCTGTACCCCCTTTTCCATTTTATTCAATAAAAACCAGAACTTTCTTATTTATAGGTAAATGCCAAAGAGCTTGATCCAAAATATGCTCATATCCAAGTCACTTACGTGAAGCCCTACTTTGATGACAAAGAACTCACAGAAAGAAAGACCGAGTTTGAAAGAAACCATAATATCAACAAATTTGTTTTTGAGGCTCCTTATACATTATCTGGCAAAAAGCAAGGCTGCATAGAAGAACAGTGTAAACGTCGTACAATCCTGACTAGTAAGTAGGACTTTGCATATGACTTGTTTGACTTGGTCCTTTGAAATAAACACAGGTAGCAGCTGGCCAGCCAGAAAATGTAACTGAAATTTTAATCATTCTTTGTTCTTGCACCAACATAGGTATGTGCTAAATCATAGTTTTCCTATATGCAAATCGTGATTGAAGTGTCTCATAAAGATAATTTCTTTCTCAATTCTGAAGTAATAAGGTGGTACCCTAAGGTATTGTCTAGAGAAGGCCTGGGGAAAATTAAGCACAGTGAATTTTTAAGAATCAATTTGACTGTTTGAACAAATGACTTTTTTGAGATAGTATATCTATCTTAATATTTTAATAGCTTCAAACTCGTTTCCATATGTGAAGAAGAGGATCCCTATAAACTATGAACAGCAGGTTAACTTAAAGCCAATTGATGTTGCTACTGATGAAATAAAAGATAAAACTGCAGAGCTGCAAAAACTTTGCTCTTCTGCTGATGTGGACATGATTCAGCTCCAACTGAAATTGCAGGGCTGTGTTTCAGTGCAGGTATGTTGGTTGTCAAACATGTATTAGATGTTTCTTGGTGTTTTCTTGCTTTCCTAAGTGATATAGTCTTATCGAGTGCAAATACCTGTGCATTAATTTTGATTAACTCAATACAGAAACTATGTTCAATTTGAATAAATGTTGTGTATGTCAGAGGACTTTAACATAAATCCCTCTGACTATAGCCAAACTCTTTATTTACATATCAGAAATCATTAACTAATTTATTAGCATGTCATCTTTGCAGATTATTTGCTTTAGTTAATCATTTTTCATGTAAGCTTACAGTAAGAATAGAAAATATGTTTCTCAGATGCAGATTTTTAATGTATTTGGGTATTGTTTTTTTTTAAGAGAAATGCAAAAATTTACATTCTGACAACTTTCATTTTTCTTTTTCTGTAATCTAGGTAAATGCTGGTCCATTAGCATATGCAAGAGCTTTCTTAAATGACAGTCAAGCTAGCAAGTATCCATCTAAGAAAGTCAGTGAGTTGAAAGACATGTTTAGGTAAGTGCTTTGTAGTTTTCACTGTTCTTGTATTCCATTTTCTTCTTAAAAGAAACCAAAATATTCACCAAATAATATCTGTCCAGAAAAGGACATTCTTTGTTCTCTTTTACAATATTTAAGTGACCTCCTAATGCTAATTAGAGAGTAAATGCAGGATCTCTTTCTTGCTGCAGGACATTAACAATGCCCTAGTGATGCAAGAGATTAAATAAACCAACTTACTTTATTGCTTTGGATGTTGTGACACAAACACAAGCCTAAATTCATTACGCAGTTTCCTCCTTTGCCCCACTGACCTCATGCCACAGCATTTTTGACCATTTAGGGTAGGAATAAAAGTGGAACTGGAAGGATTGGAGAGGCTTGCCTCCTGTCCTATGTCCTTAGTTCCACTTGAATTCTGCCAGTCTCGGACATGTAATAGCTTGTCTTGAATGAACATCACTGTAAGCTAAGGAATGTTTGAATCTATTTAATATATGAAAAGAGTTTAGATTCAGAATAAGAGAGACAGTTGAGTAAAATAGACGATAAAGTTACCCATTCATTTGCTCCCAACTTATTTCATTTACTTTTCCTGTGTGTTGCCAGCTATTCTGGGTTGCAGAATAACAGTAGTCATTCATTCACCAATATTTATTAAAGGGCTTGGCATGTACAAAAATATTCTACTAGTTGCTGTGACAGGAATAAAAAACAAATGGGCAATGAGGTACTTTGTCTCCTAAGACCTACACTCTAGTTATGGATATTAAACATAAATACACGAAATAATGGAAAAGTACTTTTATGGTAAGTCATCAACTTTGCCCCCACTCTTATGAATTCGGGGCAGATACTTCATACCTACAGCACCCAGCACTGTCCTGGGTACATAGTGAGCCCCAAATAAAGTATTTTTGAATGAATGACTCATTATCTACAAATGTAAACTAATGTTAGCACAAATTTAGTTGATATAATATCAAGTAAATGACTGAGCAAGTAGGCATCCTAACGGTTATATGTTTTGAACTAGGTTTTAAAGGACATAAGAAACTTGAGAGAAAAGATAGAAAACAAAAGAAAGGGTATTTCAGATAGGATGTGGCATTAGCAAAGGCACAATGAGAAATTATAGGATTCTAATATTCCTTATAGGCAAGAAAGCCATAGTTAAAGTTAATATCAAAATGATTATCAATGAGACTTTCTGGGAGTAAATAACAAAACCTTTATTTTTGATCTTCATTCACAGGAAATTCATACAAGCATGCAGTATTGCACTTGAACTAAATGAGCGGCTAATTAAAGAGGATCAAATTGAGTACCATGAAGGCCTAAAGTCAAATTTCAGAGAAATGGTGAAAGAATTGTCTGACATTATCCATGAGCAGGCAAGTATTAAGGTGGTTGAACATGAAAACAAGATCTTGGATCCTTAAGTGTTACTTAACAAAATCTGTTTGAAATGCATTACCTTGAAATTATTCAGTCTGTATTTTAAAATTTGCTCATATTATTAATCATTTAAATGACATAATGCAAATTAAATTTGAAGCAATTATCTGAGGCAATTGCTAAAGTAATGATAAGAAATAAACCATATTGTTCTGTGTGTCACAATGCCATTCGAAGTGACTAGCTGAACAAGTCTGCATCGTTCTACTGTGAACATTGGATGAGTCTCTCTAGAAGGGTCCTAAAGAAGTAAAGATTGGCTCAATAGCCAAATCCCTAAATGACTATCCCTATTGTGGCTGTAAGAAACTAGATACTGTTATTTAGGTGAGATCCTGAGTGATTTTCAAAATTTGGAAATTATCTTAATACCCATACAGCCTGCAAAACTCCCTATTTTCATAAAACTTATTAGCATTTTAATATATGACTGAGTGTTAATGACAATTATAGCTAACTTAGTAAAACCCAACCTGAAAAGTATAGAAGCGAAGACCCATTCATCACTTAGAGCCAAATTATGCCATTAAAGTACAACCATTTAGAAAACACATTCTTAAAGCTGGTTCTGGAAAGGAGACAAACATCTGTTCTGCTCTCTGTATTTCAGTGATTGCTTGAAGGCACTCACCTGTGTGAGACTGCCACACAAAGGGTGTACTTACAAACAGGCTGACAGTGGTTAGCATCCAAAGGACTGCAGTGGGAAGATGGAGAAAAGAAGAATTTTTCTAGGAAAACAACTAGTTGATTTTAAATCAAGCTCTATTCTCTGAATTTATTTTATCTGCTTTTTCTAAGGAAGAGCAATAGGGAATTTAGTTACTATTAGCCTAAGGCTGCATTGAGTGACCAGAAGTCTAACTTTCTAACCATTGTCATTGCAGTTTAGAGAATCCAGTCAGCCAGACTTTCATCATCCCAACTTTAAATGACCAGTTGGTTGTCCCAGTCTCCTACTCGCCCTTCTCTGTGGCTGGGAATCTTATTGGCTTAAGGAATCTGGAATCAGTGTTATTTTTCTTCTTTTTCTATCTTTACTTCTATTAGCCCCCTTAGGAATGAGTGCATACTGTTCCAAGGCATCCCTTTGCTGCTCAGTTTTCATAGGCCCTTTTTTTGTCTCTTTCTCAAAGCAGCCTGGTGATCTAAACTAGGAAAGTGGGGAACCATTCCACTTTCTTTATTGTCTCTCTCTCAAGCTCAGTTCATCAGTACAGGGGGTATACCTTTCTTTACCATCACTTTTCTGAGGTATACTTTTATCAAATAGATGACAATTTATTCCTAGAAACTGTCCAGTTTATGGGTTTCTGTTCTTCATAATCCATAGGGGAAAAAAACAGCAAAAGTTCCTCCTTCACAAAAGGTATAAAATAATTACACATGTCATTTTAAGCCAATGTGTACTATATTAAAATTGTTTAATTTGCATGCAGCTGCATAACCTAGCTGCATGAACTCTGTTATTCAAATTGAAAACAATTATTCAATTTACTGCAATGACTGTGATCAAGATATTTAGAGCAGTCATTTTATAGTTTTTTTTCCCTTGAACTATAGATTTTACAAATCTGCTATTATAAATTTCTCACATGTCTCATTTAATTCCCATAAATCATGATTGTTTTATTTAGTTGTAGAGACCAATATTTTAGACCCTGGAGATTATATATTGTTATCTAACCAAGAAAAATCTTTGTTTATATTGGTTTATATTTATGCAAGCTCTCTTGTCATAATACATCATATTCAAATGTGCCTTACTTGGGGCAAACATTGACTTTATAGTGAATTTTTTGTAAATCAATATTTTTATTAGATTCTCATATAAAAGAGAGCTGCTTTTCAGTCATATACATTGAGACATTGTTTCCCAAAGGAAAATGTAATACAAAATTTAAAAATGTAAATGTGTATTGAAATATGATTTATTTTGTTTAGTTTGCTAAATGAGTACTTAACAAAAACATATAGCCTGGCTTTTTCTTTTCAATATAATCTGTCACAGTATATCAAAATATATAGTCCTTTTAAAAAAAAGTTTAAAAACTTCTTCAAGCTGTTGACTTTTTCAAAGGGACTTACATTGTCTTAAAATTATTAATTACATATTTCTTAATTAGATAGAGTTTGTGGTGGCCATTGAGTTGACCATTTCACTGGTCACCTCTGAAAGGTATGGACAATCAATTAGTCATCTCTTAAAACTATATGCTTTCAGACACGTGTCATGAATGATGATTGTTGTAAAGAGGAACTGTCTCTATTATGGATTTTATATAAGACATGATTTATAGCAACATAAATGATATGATGCATTACTGCCACTATAGGCCAATTTGCAGGATTAATACTCAAGTTTCAGAGCTAACTTGAGAGAACCAAGTATTGAAAACTTGAAACCTAAGTTAGGATGGTATAATGAAGATGTTGGATGTATATGTGTGTGCTATTTTATTTCATCTAATCTAAACATAAGATCTCTGTTTCTTTTGATCACACAAAATAGGTAATTTAAAAATATGTATATTAATATGAATATACATGTTTATATTTATGGGCTATAAAATATATTTTATGAACAGCAAAAGTTCTTAATTCTTCATTTCCATAAAAATCTTATGTATCAATTAGCTTATATAATTATTGTGTGTGTTTAGAAATATGCACTATGACACTTCTCTTCATTTAATATTATTTCCCAAATCTCCAGGGAAGGTTCATGGGTATCTGCATGTTTGTAAAGCCCCACAGGTGATCCTGAGAACCACTGTGTTAGAAGATGGTCCATAAAGTCATGTCAAAGAGTCCACTGTTTAGAGCTCTTATTATGACCGTGTGTTAAAAAATATATATTTTAAAGATTATATTTCCTCTCACTTCTCACTGAATTTTGCATTTTACAGTCTTTTATTTTTCTTAATGAATAACCAGATCTTTTCTGCTTTTTTGCTATGCTGCCTTTGTAATACAGCTTTGAAGACTTAAGTCGGTAATGTTATTTTTTGCTCTTTTTGCTTGATGTCATTTTAAATAGCTAAGTGTCATTGATAAATTGAAATATGCCTGTAATTTCATATACGCATACTTTTTTGGCAGTGGCTGTTTTGCTTCATGATAAACATGCATATTTCCTTTGTTTTAGATAATACAAGAAGACACAATGCATTCTCCCTGGATGAACGACACATTACATGTATTTTGTGCAATTAGTGGTACATCGAGTGACAGAGGTTATGGTTCCCCAAGATATGCCGCTGAAATATGAGGACCCACAGATGTAAAGTGAGAACGAGGCTGACCTTTCTCAGGAATATTTGGAGCTGTGCAAATGTTAAAATTAAACGATTTGATATACATGGAGTGTTCCCTTCTGACACCAAAATTTTCATGCTTTCAAACAGGGTGCTTACATATTTGTAAATATTTAAGCAACGTGGAAGTGCCTGGAAAATTGCACCCCTGTGCTTAGTTTGTACTTTTTTAGGTAAATCTATATACTGAGAAATAGAGCTCAAAAAACATAAATCCAAATTGCTTAATTATTGCTTAAAATAATAATGGTACTATGTAAAATTGTATAACAGAACACAATAAAAGGTAAAACTTATTTATAATTTGAAGTGAAGAAAATAATACTTTGAACTTAGCATTTTTCTTGACAGGAAGCTCAATTTATTATACTAATCCTTAGATGAAAAAATGATCACATTTCCATAAAACATGGGTATTTCCAATTGGGGAGATAATTTGAAATCTTGCCTTCTAGTAGTCAAGGCTGGGCTAAAAGAAACAAAAGCATTATTTAATAAGGAAAATTTCACAAAGAAAGCACATACATAAAAAAATACCAAGATTGCTGTTCCTTCGAGTCTTTTTTAAATATATTTTTATTGATTTCAGAGAGGAAGGGAAAGGGAGAGAGAGAGAGAAGCATCAGTGATGAGAGAGAATTTCTCTAGCCAGTTTGACCCAGTGGATAGAGCCTCAGCCTGTGGACTGAAAGGTCTTGGGTTCTATTCCAGTCAAGGGCATGTACCTCAGTTGCCTCTCCAGCCCCAGTTTGGGTGCCTACAGGAGGCAACCAATCAATGTACCTCTCTCACATAGATGTTTCTCCCTCTCCCCCTCCCACATTCTCTAAAAAAAAATTGATGAGAGACAATCATTGATTGGCTGCCTCCTGCATTCCACACCCCCACCCCCTGCCACTGGGGATCAAGCCCGAAACCTGGACATGTGCCCTGACGGGGAATAGAACTGTGACCTCCTGGTTCATAGGTTGATTCTCAACCACTGAGCAACACCGGCCGAGCTTCCTTCAAGTTTTGACCTGATGATGCCAGGTAATCAAGTTGGTCTCCTCCAACACACAAGACAAGGGATTCCTATGTGGCATGGGTTTCCCTAGCAAGTGGCATTTGTTGCCAGAACTTTATCATCTGATGCTATCCATAAAGCTAAACAAAACATTTCTGAGAATTTGCAGTCAGTACATACTATGCAACTTCTAAGCCTTAGCAGCAGAGTCTGAGGTAGGAATTTGTAATGATTATTTTCTTCAGTTTACAAGGTTAGGAAGTATATTGATAGAACTTGATGGTTGCAGCATTTCTTGAGTCAATATACATAACCACCACAGACTTAGCAACTGCAAGTTAGGGATTACATTTCTAATAATGAAGACATCTCAGACTACCTAAATAAATCAGGAGAAACCAAGATGTGAAGAACTTTTTTAGCTTGAATTATCTGTATAATTTTGGCTGCCTTTCATGTAAATTTTAAGTGTTAGACTTATTTTTCTTATGTAGTTTAGCCTATTTTACAGACACACCCACAAAAAACAGACACTGAAATATAAATGGATTGTATGGAGCCTTGGGTTTTTAAATACTTCGTGAACAAGTAAATCTTTGAGATTATGCATCTGACTTGGCCATTTTTCTTTTTTTATTGGTTTTTATTTTCAATTACAGTTGATGTACACTATTATTTTAGTTTCAGGTGTATACCCCAGTGCAGTGGTCGGCAAACTCATTAGTCAACAGAGCCAAATATCAACAGTACAAAGATTGAAATTTCTTTTGAGAGCCAAATTTTTTAAACTTAAACTTCTTCTAATGCCACTTCTTCAAAATAGACTCGCCCAGGCCGTGGTATTTTGTGGAAGAGCCACACTCAAGGGGCCAAAGAACCGCATGTGGCTCACGAGCCGCAGTTTGCCGACCACGGCCCCAGTGATTAGACATTATATAACTTAGTGATCATTTCAATAAATCTTGTACCCACATGGCACAATACATAGTTATCAAAATATTATTGACTATATTTCCTATGCTGTACTTTACATCCCATGACTATTCTGTAACTACCAATTTGTATTTTCTAATACCTTCACCTTTTTCACCACCCCCCAAACCCCCTCCCATCTGGCAACTGTCAAAAAGTTCTCTACGAGTCTGTTTTTATTCAGTTTGTTTGATTATTTGGCTTTTTTAGATTCGGTTGTTGATAAATATGTATTTATTGCCATTTTATTATTCACTAGTGACCCAGTGCACAAAATTCATGCACATTAAAAGAGAATTAATTAGAGGAAATATTTTAATATTGCTATTTCCCCTTTCTCTATAATAGAAATGTCCGGCCAGCCCCACCCCCATTGGGCGACACCAAGACCCAGCCGGCCCCACCCCAGTCAAGCCCCACTAGGCGGGAGACGCAGCCTCACGTCCCGGCACCGGGGTGGGGAGCATGGTGTCAGGTCCCCCAGCACTGGGGCGGGGGGGCGCAGCCTCAGGTCCCCCAGTCCTGATCCACACCACACAGCCTCACCCAGACCTGCCACACTGCAAGACACCAGACCCACCATGCCATGGGACCCATCAATGCACCTCCTGGTGACCAGTCATGTGGTCGTTACGGATGAAAATAAAGTCATGCACTTAAGCATGCACATTCACTTTCAATGCCTGATTTGTCTACGTTCTCTAAATTGCAAAATAAGCAAGATCTTCAGCCAGATAGCATCATAATGCCAAATTCTTTATATAATGACACATACCATTCTCTCCACTCAGTATGCTCCATTTGAATGGATTAAATGTATGTGACTCATATGAAAGGCACTGCTGCTTGCTCTTAATAGAGGAAGCATGAGCTCATTACCTAACACCATAAAGTGGTTTAAATGGCATATACTGACTTGAAGAACAGAAGGATAACACAAGAAAAAAACAAAACACAAAAAACAACGTTCAGTGCTGTGGATGGCAGAATCCTCTCCCTTTCCCTTTGTTTATTTCTGCATTTCCCATGAACCTATTTGCACTCTGCCTCAAAATCAACACAGAAGACAAAATCAGATGCTGTAATCTGCATTTTATAGTGCCATTTGAGTACAAAGAGGTGCTTTTCAATCTTTACTTTTTTTTAATCAATGCAGCTCATACTTGCTCCCAACGTTCCAGGAGCCAGGCCAACATGGCTATGCGGACACACCTTTGCTAGGTGCTGTCAGGCTTCATGGCTGGGGCAGGGAACATGCCAGGTGTTGCTGGAAACGAATCAGCTCTCCTCTCTACATAGCAGGAGTCTTTTCATTATAAATGCAAAGCAGCAGCCATTTTCCATTACCCTCATCCCCAGCCCTCCTTGTCAAGGGCTTAGGAAGGGGCTGGGAGGATATTTACTCTCGGCTCTTGGATTTCTCTTATTTAATTGAGCCCAGTGACAGCTGCTTCTCTGAGCGGTGCAATGCCAGCCGGCTCAGGGCTAGCCGCACCTGGAAGGCAAGTGGCAGAGCTGACCAGGGGCTTTGACCAAGCCTGAGTGCGTGGGTCATAGCAACCTCGGCAGGCAGGCTGCTCTCAAAGACTCTAGAACCCTCCCAACTCCGCACCCCAGCTCCCTGCTCTCCCCCTTTCACCCACAGGTGCCACCGGCATGGTGTGCGCCAAGGCTTGGTGGGCAGATGCCAGGGTTGCTGGTTCAAGATGTTCCACCTCCTCCTGGTACTTTGAGCCATAAGCGCCGGCAGGGACCTTTCCACTCGGTCTTGGTCTTTGGTCACTGCTGAGGTTTTCTGGACTCTTCTAGGCCAGGGACAGCCAGGACCTTTGCCTCTAACCAACATTGTGCCTGTAACCTGCCTGGGGTACCCCCAGCCCCGGGAAAGCGTTGGGGTATGGCCGGCCTGGGTGAGGGGTCATGGGGGGTTGGGAGGGTTGGCTAGCCGTCCCACCCTCAATTTGGGTGGGAGAGGCTGACCCGGGGGAGGGACAGGGGAGGGGCTGGGGAGGGCAGCCATCTTGTGATGGCATTATGGTGTGAGGGTCAATTTGCATATTGCCTCTTTATTATATAGGATATTTTTGATCTTTTTTTCTTCTTAAAGAAAACCCTTCAGCATTTCATATAATACTGGTTTGGTGGTGATGAACTCCTTTAGCTTTTTATTGTCTGTGAAGGTCTTTATCTGACCTTCAATTCTAAATGATAGCTTTGCTGGGTAGACTAATCTTCATTGTAGGTCCTTGCTATTCATCACTTTGAATATTTTGTGCCAATCTCTTCTGGCCTGCAAAGTTTCTCTTGAGAAATCAGCTGGCAGTTTTATGGGAGCTACCTTGTAGGTAACTAACTGCTTTCCTCTCATTGCTTTTAAGATTCTCTCTTTTTGTTTAATCTTTGGCATTGTAATTATAATGTGTCCCAGTGTGGGCCATTTTGGGTTCATCTTGTTTTGGACTCTGTGCTTCCTGGACTATTTCCTTCACCAGGTTAGGAAGTTACATACATATATGTACACACATATATACATATATATCCTATCTAATAATAGAGTAATATGCAAATTAGGCATCACTCCACGACAAAAATGGCGGCCCCCATACCCACAAGATGGCGGCGCCCAGTCCCCTCAGCCCCGCTGCTGGAGTGTCTGCCCTGTCCCACAAGCAAACAGAGCACTGAGAGCAGGGCATGGTTGCTTCCTTAGTGCTGCGGCAGCGGGAAGACGCCAGGCCCTGCGCACACGGAGCCGGCGGAGGAGCAGGGCATGGAGTCTTCCCATTGGTCGCCGCGGCGATCGGGTAGCCCCCAGGCCCGGCAGACAGAGCACACTGCAGGGCATTGGGGCTTCCTTCACATGGCACATGGCGGCAGCAGGCAGAGAGCGACAGCAGGGCATGGGTGCTTCATCTCCATGGCTGCAGGGAAACCTCCAGGCCCCACAGAGAGCAGAGAACCATGGGGAGTGGGCCTAAGCCATCAGTAGGATATCCTCTGAGAGCTCCTGGATTGTAGAGGGTGCAGGTTGGGCTGAGGGACCCCCGTGCACGAATTTCATGCACCGGGCCTCTAGTACATATATATACACATATATATGTATACTCACACACACGTACACATATATATTATTGTTAATCCTCACCTGAGGATATTTTACCATTGATCTTTCAGAGAGAATGGAAGAGAGAGGGAAAGACAGAGAGAAACATCAATGTGAGAGAAACACATAGATTGGTTGCCTCCTGTACACACCCTGACCAAGGCCTACAACCAAGGTACATTCCCTTGACCAGAATCGAACCCAGGACCCTTTTGTCCACAGGCCGATGTTCTATCCACTGAGACAAACCAGGTAGGGTTCCATCATTAAATTTTTGCATAAGGTTTTCAAATATTTTGGCAGCCCCATGATGCAAATGTTGGTATGCTTGAAGTTGTCTCCAGGCTCCTTTATACTATCATTATTTTAATACTTTTTTTCTTTTTGCCATTCTGATTGGATGTTTTCTGTTTCCTTATCTTCCAAATCCTGGATTTGATTCTCTGCTTCATATATTCCACTGTTGATTCCCTGTAATGTATTTTCCATTTCAGTTCATGTATTCTTCATTTCTGACTGGTTCATTTCTATGTTTTCTAGTTCAGTTTTATGTTTCCTATCTCTTTGTTCATTGAGCATCCTTATAACCAGTGGTGTGTGTTTTTTTTAAATCCTCACCTGATGATATGTTTTTATTGCATTTTTAGAGTGAGAGGAAGAGATATAATTCAGTTTCTCCCCATATGTTCCTGGTGCCTTTCTAGCTCTGCCCCCGTGCTGGAGCTCAAACAGAGTGAGTCCAAGTAAGTCTGTCTGTGGCTCCTTTAAGAGGAACAACTGGGATTCCAGCAGCCTTAGTCTCACTCAGCCACAATCCCCACAGGTATTTACAGCCAGATGTTATGGGGACTTCTCTTCCTGGCACTGGAACACTGGTCTAGGGGCCTGGTGTCGGGCTGTGACCCCTCACTCCTCAGTGGTGATATCTGCAGCTGAGATATCCCTCCCAATTTTTATCTGCCTATAGGTGTGGGACCAACCCATTCTGCATCTCTGCCCCTCCTACCAGTCTCAATGTCACTGCTGCTTTATATCCATAGTTGTAGGACGTCTGTTCAGCTAGATTTCAGGCAGTTCTGAACAATGGTTGTTTTGTTATTTAGCTGTAATTTTGATGTGGTTGTGGAAGAATGTGAATACCACATTTAGCTACGCTGACATCTTGACCGGATGCTAGTAATCCCTTGGCCATTTTTCTTTACATGTCATTTTTAAGCTTTCAGGGGCACATGAAATTACTTATTGAAGGCTAATTTTGTATTTTAATAGGGTGCTCAAAAATTTCAGTGGCAGTTTGTAATTCCTTAATATCTTAAACCATGAGTGTAAAGGTTTGTTCTGGGCTCTCAGTCTATTCCCATTGATCTATACGTCTGTCCTTATGCCAGTACCACATAATCTTGATTACTGTAGCTTTGTAGTAAGTTATTAAATTGGGAAGTGTGAGTCTTCCAACTTTGTTCTTCTTTTTCAAAATTGTTTTGGATATTCTGGGTCTCTCACATTTCCCTTGCATGAATTTTAGACTCATCAATTTTTTCAAAAAAAAAAGGTAGCTGGAATTTTGGTAGGCTTTGCTGTGAATAATTCAATTTGAGGAGTATTGCCTTTTTAATAAATTAAGTCTTCCAATCCATGAATGCAGGATTTAAAAAATTTATTTAGATCTTTAATTTCTTTCAGCAGTGTTTTGTAGTTTTCAGTGTACAAGTCATGTACTTTGTTAAATTTATTCTTTAGTATTTTATTCTTTTTAATGCTATTATATATGGAGTTTTTTATTTCATTTTCAGATTGTTCATTGCTAGTTTATGGAAATATAGCTGATTTTAGTATATTGACCTTGTATCCTGAAAGCTTGCTAAATTCATTTATTAGCTTTAAGGTTATTTTTGTGTGTGGATTCTTGAGCATCCTATATAATAAAAGGGTACTATGCAAATCGACTGAACAGCAGAACGACCAGTCGCTATGATGCGCACTGAGCAGGCAGGCAGGTGAGCGGTTGGGGCGATCAGGCAGTCAGGCAGAGTGGTTAGGGGCTATCAGGCAGGCAGGCAGGCGAGCAGTTAGGAGCCAGTGGTCCCAGATTGCGAGAGGGATGTCCGAATGCCGGTTTAGGCCTGATCCTAGGGATTACAAGAGTGCGCAGCAGGCTGAGGGAAACCCTCTCCCTCTGCACGAATTTCATGCACTAGGTCTCTAGTTTTATATGATATCCTGTGGTTTGATGCAATTTCTAGGGAGACCAAAAAAGGTTCAATTCTTATACGTTTTTACTAAAAAGGTAAGCTCCATAATGGAGAGTCTGTGATTTTCACTTCTTTTTCTCCAAAACCTAAAAGTGCCTGGCACAGAATAAGTGCTTAAGCAGTCTCAAGGAAATAAAGCCAGTTTAGACAAGCAGATACTTCTGGAGCCTTCACTTTGTACAAGGCAATGTGAACAGTATTACAGTGCTCAAAGAGATTGTAAGGTAAAATATAGTCATATAAAAAGATAATACATCCCTAGCCAGTTTGGCTCAGTGGATAGAGTGTCAGCACATACCTGGGTTGAAGGCTGGATCCCCGCATGGGTGAGGCAACAAGTGGCTGTGTCTCTCTCACATCTATGCTTTTCTTTTTGTGTCTCTCCCCCTCCCTTCCATTATCTAAAAAAAATCAATGGAAAAATATCCTAGGGTGAGGATTTCAGCACAAAGAGAGAGGAGGAGGGGAGGGGCAGGGAATACAGCCCTAGCCAATTTTGTTAAGTGGACTGAAGGGTTTGACTCTGATCAAGGGCACATACCCTCTTGGGTTTGACTCTGATCAAGGGCACATACCTCAGTTGCAGGCTGGATCTCCAGCCTAGGTCAGGGTGCATGTGGGAGGCAACCACTTGATGTGTCTCTCTCACATAGATGCTTCTCTTACTGTCTCTCTCCTCCCCCACTCTCTAAAATCAATGGAAAAATATCCTTGCATGAAGATTAACAAAAAAGAGAATACAAAGAGGTCTACTTATAGTAAATCAGTACTAATAACAAGTGTCTAAGTAGACAGAACCCTTCTAGATGTAGAACAAAAATATGCTTACAGAGGAGACGGGCATGGACAGAGCCTTGAAGGATGGGTAGGAACTAGCGCGCGCGCGCGCGCGCGCGCGCGCGCGTGTGTGTGTGTGTGTGTGTGTGTGTGTGTGTGTGTGTTGAGGAAGCACCTTAGGCAGAGTTTTTAACAGGAAATTAAAAATTAACTTCTTCATTTTGTTATATGAACTGACCACTACTGCACGGGACATGAAAAGCAAAAATAATACTAGAATGCATATAAAATCAGATAACATTCTATCTTGTTTTTCTCAGATTCCCTTATCCTTTTGTCTTAGACTCAAACTGAGTAAATCAGCCTTTTCTTTTTGTCCAGAAAAACTATGCTCAATTTGCTTTGTTTTCCTGGTAGAAAACTTTTCAGGCAACCTCAATTTATGAGCTATAAGTCTTGTTCTTTCTGTATTACAGTATTTTGTAATAACTGCTTCAGTAGATCTCCTAGAGTTGAGAATCTTAAAGGCTCTGGACTCCTTATCCTGCATGCTGCCCGCATGTCCCTTTGATAGAAAACAAATGGAAGCTATTATGTGAGCAGGTCATGGCTACAATCTGGCAATTGCAGACCATTCATCACACATTTATTGATTACTCACTGTGAGCCAGGCATATGAATGATCAAGGCAGTCAGTATTCAATGGGCAGATATGCAGATAAACTGTTAATAATCTCATAGGTAATCCAAGGGTAGTCTTTTTCAGTTGCTGAGTCTTCTGAATGCTATATCCTTGAAGAGAAACATCTTATGTCTCTTTGAAAGATATAAATAATAGTGCTTAGCCCTGATATACCTGAACATTTAATATTTAGAAGCAAAAGCAGAGCCATTGTAGATGTGGAGTTATGTTCAATGCAAAGCTAACCAGGTCCTATAGTACTCATGCAGTGAATTATTTCAGAATTTTTCCATGGAATAGCCAGGATTCGAGAGGCCTCCAGGGCCACTGTATCAGCATGATAAAAGTACTGTGCCCACCCTCCTAATCCCAGACTAAAGATAAGCACACAAACTAAAGGGATGAGAGGAAAGGGGGCTAAGTTGACAAAGTTACCCCTAATAGAATAAATAAGTGCAATGAAAATGAGAGACTTCCAGGAGGAAACTGTTCCACCACAACCCCAAGTAGTTACAGGGTTATCTGAATACATTTCAGGTCACATGTAAGAGAAATTATTTTCATGGAAATAATTTTGGATATATACAAAGAATATTTGTTTTTGAAAATAAAGTAACCCACCACTACCACTTCCTTTGTTAGGGAAACAAAGTTTAGCCATGGAAAGAGAATCTTCAGCCAGGAAAATTCCAGAGCTGTCCCCATTGGTTTAAACATCTTGTGATTTTTTTTCATTTCTCTTTGAATTGCCACCATCATGATGGCACCAGGGATTTCATAATAACTCTGTGCTTCTAGATGAGACTCTTTGGTGGGGATAAGCTAGTTGGTCCCCATATCTCACCTGGGGGCTTTGGCTGACCTCTAATGATGACTCTCCTTTTGAGAGTTTTGGCAATTCTTCTATATAGCACCTAGTCATTAAGTGTACAGACTCTGAAGCTCTGCTGGCTGGGTCAGAATCCCAGCTCTGTCAATTTACCAAGCTGTGGGACCTTGGGCATATTACTTAACCTCTGTGCCTTCATTTTCTCACCTGCAAAATTGTACCTATTAACATTGTTGTGAAAATTCAAGTATGTAACACATAGAGAACACTACCTGGCACATACACTGAGTGGCCAGATTATTATGACCACCTGACGTTTGTAGTCAAATTAGCCGTACACTGCATCATATGGGATATGGAAGCCGAAGGCCTGTTTGAACACCTTTGCTGTCTGTAGTTACCAAGATAAAACGTCTCCAATTCGCACAGGAACACAAGGATTGGACAGTTGAGCATTGGAAAAAAGTCATGTGGTCCAGTGAATCACATTTCCAGTTGCATCATGCAGATGGCAGAGTGAGAATTTCATGGAAACAGCATGAAAGCATGCACCCCACATGCATCATGAGTACAACCCTTCAAGCTGGTGGAGGCAGTGTTATGGTTTGGGACATGTTTTCCTGGCATGATTTGGGCATATATAATTGGTAACATCTGTATACATGTTACCCCAAAGCATAGCAGAATTTTGCTAGCCACCACATCTATGTGGAACCATCCCTCCATTCCAGGTGAAAGGGGAGGAGGGAAAATGGACAGGTTGAGGACAGGCCTTGTTGCCATTTGATACACCACAGATCACCTCTGGCCTTACTAGATTCACTATATGATGGAGATCTTTACCCCCATGGAGGGTGATATTTCCTGTGCAATATGGGTGCCAGCCAACATACAGAGATGCTAGCTGTTAACAACCAGTGCTGCCATACTGGTGTATCCTGGCTAAATATTAGCCCAGTCCCTGTGTCTGTCTTCCTGAATAGAAGCCAGTTGTTTATAGGTTCCATACACATCTGAGCATTGAGAAGGGGTCCCGTATGCTCCCCATCTATAGGGTTTCTCTGCTTACTGGCACCTCCTCTGGCTTCCTCTTACTATATGAATTACCCAGAGTGGTTTTTTATTTGAGACTAGTGAGCCAGTGCATGAAATTCGTGCACATTAAAAGGGAATTAATTAGAGGAAGTATTTTAATGTTGCTATTTGCCCTTTCTCTATAATCGAAGTGTCAGAGATGAAAGAAAATTAGTAAAATGTATATGAAAATCGTCCTCCTGTCAGAGTCTGGGCGCGCCATGGGAACCAGAGTCAAGTCCCCGCCCATGCATGTGCGCTTCGAAATTGCGCAAGACCAGACCCAGCTGGCCCCACCCCCATTGGGCTAGATCCAGCCCCGGCCAGCCCCACCCCCATCAAGCCCCACCAGGTGGGGGGCACAGCCTCAGGTCACCTGGCCCGGCGTCAGGGTGGGGGGCATGGCCTGAAGTCCCCCGGCCTGGGCCAGGGGGCGCGCCTTGAGGTCCCCTGCCAATCCCCACGGGCGGGGAGCACAGCCTGAGGTACCCCACCAAGCCCCATGGGCAGGGGGAATGGCCTGAGGTCCCCCGTCAAGCCCCGCTGGGTGGGGGGGGCGCCCTGAGGTCCCCCGTCAATCCTCACCAGGCAGGGGGCACAGCCTCAGGTCCCCTGCCTCGGCCCAGCGCCATACAGCCTCAGGTCCCTGCTGATTGCTCGTTAAGGCTCGTTACGGAAACTCTGCCTCCACTGTGGGCGCAGCCATCTTGTGTTATGGGATCCCCGCCTCTGCTGTGGGTGCAGCTATCTTGTTATGGTGTGATGGTCAATTTGCATATTCACTCTTTATTAGATAGGATTGAACTGATGGGACTTGCTCCCTCAGTATTCCCTTTATAGAGTCTAAGACACAGCCTCCTTCAATTGAGTTTAGTTTATACCTTTCATTTGGATTTCAACTGTCAATGCTCGCAGATAATTATTTTACAGCTCTCTTAAAATAGATCAGAAAGCTTTTCAGAGTTCCCCTTCCTCATCTCCTGCCCATTTCTTTGTAGCTATAGAAACCCTTTAGGGGAAATATTGTTCAACTAAACCTATTTACATACATTTAATTCTCTCTTTAGGTGATGGGGATTGGAGTTAAGGTCTACTGTCTCCTTGCATTCTAGTAAAATGCTGGCCCTTACCTCCCAGTGCCCTCCCCCACTCAGTCCTTTCATTTCCAGCAGCACCTGCATACTCCTGTGCTGGGCACTCTCCTCACCAGGTTCACAATGCCCACTGTCTAGATAAATTGATTTCCACAACCATGACCCATAACTCTAGCCCATCTCACCTAAGGGCATTTTAGCAAGCCTTCACAGCTGTTGCAGACTAGGGAAACTGACGTTTAGTTAACATCTTACAAGCCTGCACTAAATAAACATCTTGAAGTGAAATTAACTGTCATTTCCCCCTCTCCACCCCAAATCTGGAATTTTTCTCAGAGATAAATACCTCTGTGCCCTCAGTCTCCCTCATTCAGATGGCCATGAGCAAATGTGTCTCTGCCCCGGTCTGCTTTTTCACTGCCTGTGCTGATGCTGGGACAATCCTAAGAAACCAGCTACCCCACCATCCGACCTCCTCTACCAGGATGTGGCAGAGTTGGGGTTGGGTATCTTGTACTTCCCCTTTCCAGGAGACCAACTGACCAAGACTTTGAATTGCCTAGAACACAACATTCACCACTGGCACCCTGTAAGCTGACCTCACATGCTCACTTTGGTTATTTGTTTGCTTCATCGTCCCTTAGATCTCAGAGCAGTGGTTCTTGATCAGGAGTGATTTTGCTACCACAGGGGACATTTGGCAATGGGGTGGAGAACATCAGTGGGGGAGAGGGGACATCTGTAATAACTTTCAACAAGGAAGAAATTTAAATAAACATAAAACAATGAGAAACCGCCACACACCTATTAGAATGGCCAAAATCTGGAAAACACAACACCAAATGCTGGCAGGGATGTCAAGCAGCAGAAACTCACATTCATTCCTGGTGGGAATGCAAAATGATACAATCATTTTGGAAGACAGTTTGGCAGTTTCACAAATGAGGCCTACTTTTACCATGTGATCCAGCAATTGTGTTCTTGGTATTTACTCAAAGGAACTGAAAACTTATGTCCACACAAAAACCTTCACATGGATGTTTATAAGTTTTATTCATCATTGCCAAAACTTGACAGCAATCAAGATATCCTTTAGTAGATGAATGGATAGATAAAATGTGGTACATCCAGACAGTGGAGTACTATTCAGTGCTAAAAAGAAATGAGCTGTCAAGTCATGAACAAACATGGAAGAACCTTAGGTGCATATTATTGAGTGAAAAAGCCAATCTGAAAAGGCCACATACTGTATGATTCCAACTACATGACATTCTGGAAAAGGCAAAACTATGGAGACAGTAAAAGCAGTGGTTTCCAAGGATTGTTGGGTGGGAAGGGATGATGAGGTGGAGCACAGAGGACTTTTAGGGCAGTGAAAATACTCATTATGATACCATAATGATGGATACATGTCATCATAGATTAGTCCAAGCCAATAGACTGTACAATACCAAGAGTGAATCATAATATAAACTTTGGACTTTGGTGATTATGATGTGTCAATGTAGGTTCATCAGTTATAACAAATGTACCACTCTGGTGGAGAATGTTGACAATGGCAGAGGCTGTGCACATGTGAAGGCAGGGCTATATGGGAAGTCTCTGTACCTTCCCCTCAATTTTGCTATAAACCTTAAACTGCTCTAAAAAAAGTCTTAATTTTTTTTAAAAAATTGGGTATTTATTGATATAGAAACACACAGGCAGAAATATGTAATATAACAGATCCAGCTGTATATAAAAATCTACACGTACTACAAATACAGGGTGGGCAAAATAGGTTTACAGTTGTTTGTATGAAAAAAGACATGCAGGTTATGATTATTACAATAGCTTTATTAACTCTATTTTGCATACTCACAACTGTAAACATACTTTTTCCAACCCCTGTATTTTATTTTTCTTTTGACTATTTATAATTTTTTAAATTTAACTTTTATGTGATCAAATTTAGTAATTGTTTTTCTTTTTTGACTACTGGATTCTGAGTCTTTCTTAGAAAGACCTTCCCAACCTCAAGATTGTACACGTAGTAATACATGTTCAATTTGGTTCTTTAAGGGTTTTGCTTTTTACATTTAAATCTCTGATCAATTTGAAATTTATTTTTGTGTAAATAGTAAGGTAAAGATACCTTACACTTCATGCAAATACTTGGCCAATTATTACTAGTATAACACTATTTATTGAATAATTCCAACAACATTTATTGATTTATTTCTTGAAATGCAATCTTTGTAGTATGTATGATAGATTAAGGATAAATATCCTTAGTATAAAAAGAGCACTTACAAATCAATAAGATTAATTTCCAAGTAGGAAAATGGGTAAAGAACATGAATAGGCAATTTGCAGAAATGAAAATATAAATGGTTGATAAATATGAACAAATGTTCAACTTCCTTATTAAAGAAATGCAAATTAAAACAATAATAATTGCCCTAGCCAGTTTGGCTCAGTGGATAAGAGCATCAGCCTGTGGACCAAAGGGTCCCGGGTTCCATTCCGGACAAGGGCACGTACTTGGTTGCAGGCTCCTCCACGGCCAGGGCCCTGGTTGGGGCTCATGCAGGAGGCAACCAATCAATGTGTTTCTCTCACATCGATATTTCTCTCTGTCTTTCCCTCTCTCTTCCACTCTAAAATCAATGGAAAAATATCCTCGGATGAGGATTAAAAATAAATACATACATAATAGTCAATGAAGAATACAGATGACAGTTCACATATCTACCTGTTACAGGGAAGCTGATAGCAAATTATGCTTGTGCTCTTCTGTGAGACATTTTGCTTCAGGGACAACTATATCTTATTCTCAGGTATAAACTCAGGTGGCAATTCCATATAGTTGCTTTATGGTTGTTTCCATAGCAACATTTTCAGATGGGAAACTACAATTTCTATTGCTTTAAAGAATATAACCTTCATGATCAAGGAGAAAACTGCTCGACTCATCCCAAATGCTATCCAGATCGCTACAGCGGGTGAAAAGGTGAAAAACTTTTCTGTCTTTGCCTTATTACATTTTGTGGAGAAAATCTGCTTCTGATCTTCAGTGTTGGAAATATAAGCAATTCATCCTGGAGTTAAGAATATCTAATAGAGATACATTGAATTTCATACTAGATTTCTGTATACTTAAGTACTTATTGATGATTCACTTTAAATGACTGCTAACATTTTTTGTACTTTTATAGTTTAAAGAGAACTTTCTCCCATCTTTATAATTTCTTCATTATAAGAAGTAGATAGGGTAAGCATTAGCAAAACATCCTTATTATTTCTAATACCTTCATAATGCTATAATTGATTTTATGTACAATAGCAACTAATAAAAACAAATGATTCTGGTTAACAGAGATTTGGGAAGCATACAAGTAAACACATAATCATTATAATATTTTTATGATGCAATTACATTTAACTGCCATAATTTTTATTATCCACCAATAATATCTGCCATTTCTTAGTGGAGATATATGAAGCATCTTTCTATACCCACTTGGAAAATTGATTAGGGCTCTGTGTGTGGCATTAACTCACATGGTATGTACATAATTCTATTGGGAAGAGTTCCTAGTTATATCCTTATTATAAAAAGTTTTGTTTTATGGATACTATTATATAGCAAGCTTTCAATTTATTAATTGGAAAATTACAATTTGACATTTTCATATGAAAATGTAAACACCTGAAATATTATTAGTTTGATATTTTATTTAATAAATCAAACAGAACTTAAAAAAACAATAATAGTCAAAGGAGGAGGAGGAGATGTCTTTATTAAACTCTAAAAAGGAACAAAAGGGAAATAAACATCTGAGATATCCAGCCTTAAAATAAGGCTGGCTGCGCTTCAGAGACATGTAGGTTCCTTGCTTTTTCTCCCTGCTTCTCACCCCCACAAACCTTTCACCCTAGGAGGCCCCTCCCAGACATTTTGACATCTTCTTGGTGAAAATGGAGAGTCAGTGTTCCACTAGACATGCCAATGAAGACTTTCCCTAACACAGGCCTTTTACCAAGGTGACTGACACCTGGACTGGACTTGTTCAGGTGAGGACTCACCCTTGAGTCATAGAGGTTCCACTTTGCTCTGGTTGGCCCAAAGACAGAACCACATCTAAGCAAAACGCAACCACCTCAGCATTAATAAAACAAGACTCATGCTTAGGCAGTAATATATGTAGGGTAATTGCAGAGCAGCAAATAACAAGGAAAAGGAGAACAAAGGTTAGGGAAGGGAATGATGATATTAATAACAACTCATATAGTAGTTAAATATGTGCCTGGTACTGCTATAAGTGCTTTGCATGAATTAACTCATTTAATGCTCACTACAACTTTGTAAGGCAATTACTAATACTATCCACCATTTTATGAACGGGAAAACTGAGGCATGGTGAAGCTAGATAACTTGTTTCAGTTCACACAATCAATAAGTGACAGAGCTGGAGTTTGAACCCAGAGAATCTGATGTAGCAATTCATGCTCTTAACCTATACACTAAGAGGAATCAAGAGGAAAAGAAGAGCGATCCAGGAAAATAAAAAGAGGAGGAAGGAAGGAAGAAATGAAATTTTTAATTCATTGACACCGGAAGGCAGTTGCTAGATGGTACCCACCCTCCTCCAGCCACACCCAGGCCCTTGCAGTCCCCACTTCTGTCTCTGTTATCAAAACTTCCTCAGGTCATTTGATTTTGGCAAAAGGGTTTATTTTTTTGTTTGTTTTCTTGTGGCAAAAAGGCTTAAACCAATGAAATAAATGGTTTCCAGAGAAATCAATGCTATCTTTATATTGTGAAAAACATTGTTTTCAGCCCGGCCATCATGGCTCAGTGGTTGAGCATCAACTTATGAATCAGGAGGTCACGGTTTGATTCTGGGTCAGGCACATGCCCTTGATAGTGGGCTCAATCCCCAGTAGGGGGCGTGCAGGAGGCAGCTGACCAATGATTCTCATCATTGATGTTTCTATCTCTTTCTCCCTCTCCCTTCCTCTCTGAAATTAATAAAAATATATTTAAAAAAACAAACAAAAAACACACATTGTTTTCAGAAGGAATCCATGTGCATTCAGGAATACAAAATGCTGCCTTTTAGGTTTTGTTTTTCTCCTCTGTCTAAGCACAACCTAGAAAAAAAAAATCAAAAGTTCCACTTATGCCATTTCCCCCACCATTTAGCTGTAATTTAAACAAGAAAAGGCCTTACATCTTAGGAAGACTGGAGACTAAACTGAAGATAACTCTAGTTTCTCAAATACATTCTTAGAAACCCTCTCTGTAGTCTTCACCCACATTGTGCCACACCTTTAGGATTCTATACAAAAATTAAAGCTTTATGTTTAAAGCAAACACTGAAATTGAAGATAAAATTGGAGCTCTAAGCCCCCTATCAAAACAGTGGGAAGAGACTATAGAAATGTGGAAATTCACTTCTGGAGGAGAAGAGTGCCAACATTCACATCCACATTCTCTAGCTTGGCCTCTCTCCTGAGTTCTAGAGCCTTATCCCCAGTTGCTTGCTGGGCTTCTCCCCTTGGGGACCCACAGGCACCTCACAATCACCATGGTTACACCTCTTCCCTGGGAACCTGCTCCTCTTCCTGTGTTCTGCATCTCAGTGATGACACCACCTGCCATCCAGTTACCCAGGCCAGAAACCTACAAGTCATTTAGAGTAATTGTCTTTTTCCATCAAGGGCCAAATATGAAATATTTGAAGGTTTGCAGGCCATACAGTTTCTATCACAACTACTCAACTCTGCTGTTGCAGGAAGAAAACAGCCATAGACAATATGTAGCAAATAGATGGGGCTGAGTTCCAATAAAGCTTATGTGCACCGAAATGTTAATTTCATAAAACTGTCATATCTTATGAAGTATTTTTGTTTTGATTTTTAAATATGGTTTTATTAATATCAGAGAGGGAGGAAGAGGGAGAGAGGGATAGAAACATCAATGATGAGAGAGAATCATCAATCAGCTGTTTCCTGCATGCCCCCTACTGGGGATCGAGCCCACAACCCTGATGGGGAATCAAACTTCCACTTCCTGGTTCATGGGTCAACACTCAACCACTGAACCATACTGGCTGACCCTTGTTTTGATTTTTTTTCAACTACAGTATTTAAAAACGGAAAATCCATTCTTGGGTCATGGGTTCATCCTATAGAGATAGGCGGGCTGGATCTAACTGCTCTGGAATCCTCACTCTCTTTCCTTCCCACATCTAATCAGGCAAGTCCTACAGAGCTCACTTCCTAAACAGTTCTCAAATCTGTCCCCCTTCTTCATCCATACTTACACTATTTTATTTCAGGTGCTTGTCCATATTGTTTTCTGACATGGACAGTTAAGCAAAAGCCAAGACTATAGGGAAAGATCCTCTACAACCAAGACATGCGGAAATACACGTGTTTCTCATGTTTTTAAATTCCTGGTAGGGTGAAGTATAAGCTACAGGTGAGTTTGCCACTTCCTTCACCTGGCACGGGAGAAACAATATGTTTGTTGTGTGCCACTGTTTTCTGGGGTGGCCTGGAAGGAGAGTTAATGGCTCTTTGTAATCTAGTCCCAGTAAAAGGGACTCCAAAGCAAAGAATAGAGAAACAACTTGAGCACATGCTGGCTCTGTCTAACCTCAGAGGCTGGCTGGACTAGGTCTGGTCCCTTTCCTCCAATGCTCTCCAGACTGGACATTCAGACCTGTTTTAGCTTGGAGCCACACCATCTGCATGTTGCTAGGACCCAGCTAATCTGACAAGGACATCTGAGGCTTCTCAATTTTGCTTTGACATTTGCTTCTCAATTTTTAGTCCTCTGCCCTGTCTATACTCTGTGTGGCATTGAACAGGGGTAGCATTCTTCTCTGGAAACATGACTAGTGGCAAACTATCATGGGAGTTCACCAAATCTTGCTGGGAACAAGGTAAATCACTCTTTGGTGTCACCCCTCCTGGTAAATAAAGAGGAAAGCCGATCCAGTTCCTATTTTCTTTTATTCATTTGATGTAATTTAAGAAACATTTTTTATTGTTTCTTTTTTATATTGTCTAATAAATCCGTTTCTGAATAAAGCATCTTTTGGATTATTTTGGACAGGATGGTTGTTAAGTATCTACATGTCTTTTAATTTAAAATGACCTTTTTCCTCATAAACATTAGCTGTGACAGCAAACTAATCATTGGATAACACAAAAATTACAACAAACACCTAGAAATGTTTTATAAAATATAACATCACAAACAGTTATTTCATACCATCTGCCCTCTCTTCTAACCTCGTTTGCTCTCCACAATCTGACTTTCAGCAAATTAACTTTCTCCTGATTTCACTGAGGAAAAAATCAGGAGAACTAAGAAGAGAATGCCCTCATTCTCCTGGTTGCCAAATCTACCAGCCTCTCTGCTGCCTTTCCTGGTGATCTTATCTAATCTCATGGCCATGGATATGCTGATGGCGCCCAAATTTGTATCTCCAACCCAAATTTCTCTAAATTCAAAAATCCTATACCCAATTCTATAATGACTTCTCCCCTTGTATAGCTAAAATTTAACCTGGTCAAACAGGACTCTTGGTTTCCACCCCCAAAACTTGCTCTTTTCCCAGAGTTCCCCATCTCAGTAAACAGTGTCACCACTTAATCAGTTGCCCAGGCCAGAAACCTAAGGGGCCAATCCATCATCACACTTTCTCTCACACCTTGCATCTAATCCTTCAGCAAATATTTTTGGGTGTAACTTCAAAATATAGCTCTAATCTTACCTTTTCTCACTACCTCCATCACTACAATCCTAGTCCAAATAACTTTCATCTCCTGCCTGGCCAACAACAATAGCCTTCTAACTTATCTCCCTGAAGCCACTATTTACTACCTTTTAAAAAAATTAAATTGATTGGGGTGACATTGGTCAACATGAACATATAGGCTTTAGATGTGGGTTTCTATGTTATAAGATCTGTACATTGCGCTGTGTGCCCACCACCCAAAGCCAAATCTTCTCCTGTCGCCATATATTAGGACCCCCATCTTCCCCATATTTTCTACCTTCAAGTCCATTCTCAACTCAGCAGCTGAAGTGATTCTTTTAAAACATAAGGCAGATCATGTCATGCCTCTGTTCAAATCTCCCAATGGCTTCTCTTCTCCAATAAAAGCAAAAGCCCTCGCTGATCTGGCACTTTGGTACCTCTCGAGCACTGCTGCCATCCCGCTCCACTTCCCTGCTCTGCTGCAGTCACACAGGCCTCCTAAGTGTTCCTTGAACACAGTATGTCCACTTCCACCTCAGGGCATTTACACTTGCTCTTACCTCTGTCTGAAATGCTCTTGCCCAAATTAATGCCATAGCTTTCTTCCTCATTTCATTCCGGTTTCTATCTAAATGTCACCTTAAAACACAGTCCTTTCCTGAATAATAACTGTTCACTCCACTCTCAGAACTCTCCATCCCCTTATAACCTGCTTTATTTTTCTTCATACCAATTCATACCCTCTGACATTATAGTATTGCATTTTCTTGTTTGTTTATGGTCTGTCTCTCTCATCTAGAATGTAAGCTTCATGAGGGCAGGGTCTTTATCTTGTTATTGCTGTAACCCCAGCTCTGAAACCAGTTCCTAGCCCATAGTAGATGCTCAATAAATATTTACTGAATGAATGGCTGAAAGGCACAGTTGATATTGCAAGAAAATAAGGTGCCAGAAAAGAGGAGAGAACTAAAACTGAGAGTGGTATACAGGCAACATATGATCTAGTAACTTGGGATTTGACCACTATGGCCAAGACCATTTGTTATCCCTCAATATCCATTCTCCTCCATATCCATAGTAACAGAACTCCTAATTTTTAGCTGGACAAATGACCACGCAGAATAAAGACTACTGTCACTAAGTTCTTATCCAATGAGATACAAAAGCAAAAGTCATATAGAAGCTACAGAGAATCTTCCTTGAATGACAGCTGTCATGTCCTATCTTCTTGATCTCTTATTCCTTCCTGATGGCTGGAATGTAAAAATGAAGGCTGGACCAGGAGCAGCCATCTTGGACCATGAGTGGATCTGTAAAACAGGCTACATAGATTGGAAGAACAAAATAGAAAGAGCCTGGGTGTCTGAGAGCACGATATGGGCAAACACTCCATACCTGTCTGGACTGCCTTTCTCTGTACTGTTATGTGAGACAAATTATTCTCTTGTTTATGCCACTATTATTTTTAAGCTCTGTTTCTCTCAGCTTTCAGCACAATGAACAGAGAGGAGCCAAGGTCTTGAAACCAAGAGCGTCATATAAGTCCTGCACCCTCAATTAGTAATTCCGTCAGTGAAATGGCAAATTAGAAAAAAGCCTGTCCATTGGCAGAGGAGACTAAATGAAAGATGGGTTAACTAGTGTTCTGAGCAGAAAAACAGAGCTCTTTGACAAATCATAACCACTAATAAGGAAGGATTTTATAAACAAGGTATAAAAGCAGAACCCAAAGGAGGAAATGATAAATCTGAATACATTGAAATAAAAAATATATAATTCTAAATTATAAAAGACACCACAAATGAAGTTAAAAACATGCAACAGACTACCTAAGCAACTAAGGATTAGTGCAAGAAAAATATAACCATATAAATCAATAAGAAAAAGACAAATAACCTAGTAAAAAACAATGGGGAAAGGACATGAAGAGGTAGTTCACAAAAGCGGAAACTTTAATGACCAATAAACAAAGGAAAAGGTGCCCAAAATCCATATTGATTATGGAAATGTTAATTAAAATAATAACTCAGCCTCTTGAGACCCCACTATCTACCAGGAATCATCCCAAATGTTTTACAAAAAAGACCATTTTACACCTCTCAAATTGGAAAAACTTTTAAAAGCACAACAAATAAGTTTTGGCAAAAATGTGAAGCAATGGAAACTTGTGGGCACTGCTGGTAAGAGTATAATGACTTTACAGGGCCATTTGGCAATATGGAATAAAGTGGAAGATGCAAATATCATTTCTAGATGGACACCTAGAGAAACTTGCATGGATGCCAAAAATCTTCATAGCAGCCCTATTTGTAAGAGTGAAAAAATGGAAACGATACAAATGTCTTCCATCAGAATGGATAAGTAAACATACACACTCTGAAATAGTCTACAAAGAAAATGAATGAACTATAGCTACTTGTGTTAACATTGAATCTCACAAACAAAATGCTGAATGAAGGAGGCAAGTTTTAGAATGACGTGTAGAAATTACCATTTTTACATAGTTTTAAAATATGCAAAATATTCCTACATTATTTATGAATATACTCATTTTAGTAGTAGTAGTATAAGAATACTCAAGATAATGAGACTTCTAAGGAGAGATGGTTTTAGGAGACACTCTGGGAAGAGTGCATATAGGGTGCCAACTCTATTCTGTAGTATATTATACAGAATGTACTACTGTGACATTCTGAATGACATCCTGGCATATGCATTGCCAAAATCTCCAGTAAAAGGGTCATAGCTCTGTTAAGAAATATATTTAAAATGTATGTTTAAATATTCAATATTCATTGAAGGGATTTCTCACTATTTTCTGGAAATAACAGTAACTAATACTTTTATTGAACATTTGCTATGTGCCAGGATCTGTTCTAAGTACTTTACATGAATTAACATATCTAATCCTCACAACAACCCTCTGAAGTATGTTATTATCATGATCATCCCCATTTTCAAAAGGAGGAAGCTGAGACACAGAGAAGGTAAATAACTTGCACAAGTTCACGCAGCTAGGAAGTAATGGAGCCATGATTCAAACCAGGCAGTCTGGCTTCAGAGCCCTTGCTCTTATTCACTATGAAATATTATGTTCAGTATCACTAATTTTACAATAACAATAAATTTGGTTGGTTGTGTGTGACAAATGGAATCATTATCGTGAGTTGATAATTGAACTCCAACATGGCATTGCCTTAATCTCATTTCATGTGTGTATATCTTGTCTCCTTAATCAGAGCGCAAGCTTCTGAAAGGCAGACACATATTTTAAGACAATATTTTTTGTAGATTGCTTTGTACCTTCAATAGTGTTATTTACCCACAGAAAGTTTTCACTAAGTACTTACTGAATGATTGAAAGGAAATACAAGAACACCCATGAACCTTTCCACACTGAGGCATAAAAGTTTAATTTCCTAGATCAATCAAGAAAGATATTCCTTAAGAGAGTCTTTTCTATTATTTTTGTTTTCATTAATGTATTTGTTAATAACAGCTTTATTGACATATAATTCACTCATTTAAAATGAATTCAATGATTTTCAGTTTCATCACCCATCCCTCCTGTGTATCTTAGCATCATTAGCAGTCATTCCTCTTTTCATCCCACTCCTCCTCCCATCTGTAGGCAACTATTAAACTAGTTTCTGTTTCTAAAGACTTGCCTCTTCTGGACATCACATATAAATGGAATCAGCCAATATGTGTGTGGTCTCTTGTGACTGGCTTCTCTCATTTAGCATAATGTTTTCAAGGCAGTATATCCATACAATGAGCTATTATTTGGCAATAAAAAGAAATAATTCATTAACTATTCTATGAAACCAATTTACTAATGTACTGTAAGATTTCAGTTATATTTATACTTTTGAAAATATTTTACTTTTTATTGTGGTAAAATATACGTAACATAAAAAATTTCCATTTTAACCATTAGGTGTACAATTCAGTGGCATTAAGTACGTTTATATTGTTGTGCAACCATCACCACCATCCATCTTCAGAATTTTTTCATAATCCCAAACTGAAACTCTTATGCATTAAGCAATAACTCCCTATTTCCCACTCCCCCCAGCCTCTGGCGACCACCATTGTACTTTCTGTCTCTATGAATCTGACTATTCTAGAGACCTCATATAAAAGGAATAATATAGTATTTATCCTTTGGTTACTCACTTATTGCACTTAGCATAATGTAATCAATGTTCATCAGTGTTGTAGCATGTGTCAGAATTTTCTTCCTTTTTAAGACTGAATAATATTCCATTGTATGTATATTCTGTATTTTGCTTATCCATTTACCCATCAATGGACACTTGGGTTGCTTTCATGTTTTGGCTGTTGTGAATAATGCTGCTATGAACATGGGTTTGTAAATATCTGTTCAGTTCTTTTGTATATATATCTAGAAGTAGAATTGCTGGATAATATGATAATTTTATGTTTAAGTTTTTTGAGGAACTGCCAAACTGTTTTCCACAGTGGCTGCACCATGTTACAATGCGCAAATGTTCCAACTTCTCCACATCCACGCAAACACTTGTTATTTCCTGTGGTTTGTTTTTTTAAATAATAGCTATCTTAATGGCTATGAAATGGTAACTCATTGTGGTTTTGATCTATACTTCCCTAATGATTATACCTTATTTTAAATAAATCCCATTGTCTCCTAAATACCTTAAGATATTTAAAGAACATGTTTATAAAATGTATGATCCTCACAAGTGTCTAGAAGTTATTAAATTTAGTTTGTTTAAAGTCAAGTCAACCTGTAACTGAGGAAACTAACTGCTTCAATACTTTAAGCATGAATGTGGTAGGCACTGTGTTAGACACTTGTCACAGGTTATGTTCCCCAGGATGTAAACCCTGAGACAGAGTTTATAATGCAGGCTAAGTAAGGCATGTCCTTGGAATGAATACCTGTGGGAGAGATGAAAAGAAAGTAGGACTGGGGTCCTCAATAATTTTTAAGAACTTAAGGGGGTCTTGAGATTTTAAAAAGTTTAGAGGACACTAGGGGAGGTAAAACCCCCTCAGAGTCGTTTCAAATAAAATATTTATCTGACTACTAAATTTGCAATAAGACCCTCTTCTCCCATTTCCTCTCTCTCTCTCTCTCTCTCTCTCTCTCTCTCTCTCTCTCTCTCTCTCTCTCTCTCTTTCCTCCCTCCCGTTATCTTTCCCTCTCCATTCCTTTTCCCACTCTTTCCTAAAACTCTCTCTCCTCCTAATGTGTTTCACTCTGCACCTCTGTCTGCAGCATATGTTTATCTCACCTTCTACTCCATATACTTTCTGTGCATTGCAGGAAATTAAATTGCTCCTGTTTCCATGCTGGTAGCAGCATTCTCTTTGATGAAGACAGATCCAATACATTTATAGCTTGTTATTTTAGAAATTTTCAATCATGGCAAGGCATTTTGTTATTGTATATAGTCAGAAATGTATTGCATTTCATCTCTATTGTAAGTTGAAATTGTTCTTTTGTAATAAAGATATTTAAAAATACAACACCATCTATTTAAAATTTACTGTGAAGCATAAAAATATAGCCCTAGCCAGTTTGGCTCAGTGGATAGAATGTCTGTCTGCGGACTGAAAGGTACCGGGTTCAATTCTGGTCAAGGGCATGTACCTTGGTTGCAGGCACATCCCCAGTAGGGGGTGTGCAGGAGGCAGCTGATCGATGTTTCTCTTTCATCGATGTTTCTAACTCTCTATCCCTCTCCCTTCCTCTCTGTAAAAAATCAATAAAATATATTTTTAAAAGGAATAAAAGTATATGCTTCATTGCCAAAGGCCAAGAGAGAGAGAGAGAGAGAGAGAGAGAGAGAGAGAGAGAGAGACTCATGGACACAGACGCCATTATGGTGATTCACAGAGGGATGCGGGGTGGGGGGAGGTAGAAGAAGATAAAGGGGAATAAATGGTGATGCAAGGAGACTCAAGGTGGTAAATACACAATACAGTGTACAGATGATGTGTTGTAGAATAGTATACTCAAAACCTATATAGCCCAGACGGTGTTGCTCAGTGGTCGACGTATGAACCAGGAGGTAAGGGTTCGGGCACATGCCCGGGTTGCTGGCTTGATCCCCAGTGCAGGGCATGCAGAGGGCAGCCGATCAATGCTTCTCTCTCATCATTGATGTTTTTCTCTCTCTCTCCCCCTCTCCCTTCCTCTCTGAAACCAATAAAAACATATTTAAAATAATAATAATATAAAAACAAAACAAAAACCTATATAATTTTGTTGACCAATATCACCCCAATAAATTCAATAAACAAAAAAAGATTAGACTCTCATATTCAAGTTAGGCCCATTCAAAATATGTAAGTTCAATACCTCTTTTATTTCTTTTTTTAAATTGTATTTTTTATTTTTTTTGACAGTGAAAATATTATTTTATTAAACTTCATCTAAATAATGATGCCAGTATAATTTTAATGAAAAATAAAACTGATATTACAGTACAAAAAGGTAATGAATTAATATTTTTAAATTAAATTAATGTACTTAAAAAGACTTTTCTCTACATATTGGATTAGCAAGAAAATAAATAATATACAGTTTCTGGTTTGGGTCCTTAAATTCTGCAAGTTTGCCAATAACTGTCAAAACTGATTGTCTTTTTATATTAATGTTCAATTTGCACTATAGATAGACAGATTTGTCAATTGTTGGAGCAGTCTTGGTGTTCCATGGGAAGACTGGAAGGAAATTAAATGCACTGAAAGAAGCCCATAGTAAAAGGCTACATACTGTATGATTTCAAGTATATGACATCCTGGATAAGATGAAACAGTAAAAAGATCAGTGTTTGCCAGGGGTTATGGAGGAGGGAGGAATAGGTGGAACACAGGTGATTTTTATGGCAGTGAAACTATATGATACTATAATGTGCCTCATAGAATGTACAACATAAACTGTGGACTTTGGCGGGTTTATAGAGAAAAAATAAAGAGACAAAGAAGAATCCACATTCTCCGGAATATTTTCTTTTACAATCCGGAATTTTTTTAAAATCAATTACCCCAAAGTAGAATGGATTCCAAGGTTAAGTTCCTTCAATCTAATGTAAGTCAGATCATACTGATTTGAATGTTATTCAAAGGACATATAGTGATATATGTATAGTGACTTAGGATATACAGAGATACATCCAGGGGGTCAAGGCATCCTTTTTCTCATGGAATCATTCTTTTTTAATTGAAGTTTAAACTGAATATTATTTTGTATTAGTTTCAGTGTACAGCATAATATTAGATACTCATATACTTTACATAGTGTTCCCTTGATATTTCCAGTACACAATGGGCACTATACACAGCTATTACAATATTATTGACTATATTCCCTATGCTGCACTTTACATTCCCCCATGACTATTTTGTAACTGTATTTCTTAATCCCTTCATCTTTTCACCCAGCCCACCAACCCCTCTCCCATCTGGCGAGACACCAGTTCGGTCTCTGTGTCTATGAATCTCTTTCAATTTTGTTTGGTTGTTTATTTTGCTCTTTGGATTCCACATATAAGTATTTGTCTTTCTCTGACTGACTTATTTCACTTAGCATGATCCAAGGGTGGAAACCACCAGAGAACAGAAAAACACCCAAAACTCCACCAAGCAACCCTGTTCCTCCAGTGACACAATCTATCTTGAAAGAATGTCATGCTACAGAGGGCACAGTAAAAGCAAATATATGAAGTAACTGGAGTAAGGAATCATCATGGCAATCAAATGCCAAATTAGAAGGGGGCTTCTTATTTGATCCGAAGGGTTTTTGCTTTTTGGAACCATAATGTGTTGCTTTCTCTAAGCATAACACACACACACACACACACACACACACACACACACACACACACACAAAATACACAGCTTGCTAAATTTAGTTGTAGCTATGTCACAACAATTATGACAAAATTTTCCTCTGACCACAATGTGTTTGAGCACAACTTGTTCCTCTTTCCAGGCTCTGGTTTGTACATATACAAATTTCTAGTGGGGTGACACCCATTCTCCCACAGCAAGATTCCTTCTTGAGAGTGAACAGTGAGCATCTACAGGTGAAGGTGCTAAGGAAGCAAATGGTATCCTAGCTGGTGAATTCTTTGTCTTTATACCCATTTCAGAGAAAGTGCTGATTCCAGCTGATCCAATTTTACCATGGCTAGCCTAGAGTGATGTGCAGAGTTGTGTGCGTGTTGGGCAGTGCCTTTGTTGTCTTGTGGAATGAGAGTCAGTGGACAAGGCACCGCTGTCTCTCCTCCTGCCCTGCTGTGCCACCAAACCTCTTCACCCTGACTCTCTTCCCCAAGAGCCTTCACCATGGAAGCCTGTACATGTAGCTGGCCTGGGGATGATCGAGTAAGAGGAAACAGGAAATTGAATGGCAGCAAAGGAGAAATGAAAGAAAAAGGACTGAGAACAAATGGGACATTATCAGCAGAAAGGAGAACATCAGAAGCGGAACCGCAAGAGATGAGGGAACCCTAAAGATGAACTAGCACTAGAACTTCTAATAATAATTCACATTTATTAGTGCTAGGCACTGGATATACCTTTTATATGAGTTTCTTCGTCTCATTTAATCCTTACAACAAACACTGTGATAGACACAATTGTGATGCCTATTTTGCAAAAGATAAAAATGCTCTTGAAATGAAAAAACAAAACCCAAGTCCCCCACAACATTTAAAAGAAGTCAAGAGGGGAGAGGATAAAAAGAAACAGAAAAAAATGGGACAAATGGCACAAAATCAGATAGTAGAAATAAGTATAAATATATTAGAACTAAACTCTAAAGTTAAAAGACAATGACTGCCCACTGGATAGAAAAAACAAATTTGCACTAGATGTTGTTTCCAAGAGCACATCTAAAACAGAATGGTAGAGACAGGAAAGTAAAGATGTGGAAAAACATACCAGCACATACTAATGACAAGAAAGCTTATTAAGTTATAATAACATTTGTTAAAATAAACGTTAAGGCCAAAAGTATTAATAGATTAATGAAAGTTGCTTCATAATAATAAATGACTTGGTTCACTATGAAGCTTAAAGAATTCTAGATTTGCATGATGAAATAAATAGCCTCATCAGATGTCTATCTATCTATCTATCTATTGCAAAAGTCAACAGAATTATAAGGAAAACTTGAACCATCCTTTTTCATAATATCATAGTGGGAGACTTTAACACCTCTTTCAGCAAGTGATAGATAGGTCCAACAGACAAAACAAAACACCCAACAAGTATACTGGTTTGACCAACACGATTCACATACTTGATTTAATGGGCACATGTAGAGCATCGAACCCAATAATTGGAGAATATACATTTTCCTCAAACATTCATGAAACATTTGCAAAAATAAAATATACAATGTGTCATAAAGCAGACCTCATCAATTCGCAAGGATTGGTGCCATCGTGGAAACTGAGGCTGCAAAGAAGTTTAAGTACCAGCCGTTGCTTCTGTGGTTGTGAAGTGGTGAGGCTGGTCATTGGTTGTCAGCCCAGAACACAGACAGCACAGCACTAGAGATGCTATGCTACCAATGAGGTGGGGCTGTAGTCCACTTGCTCTGAATAGCATAGAGTAGCACAGAGCCAGAAAGGGCAATTCAGGTGGAAGGGTCTTGGGACAGATGGAGTAATTCATAGACTAAATTGGTGTGTATTTTGCTACTACCCCTTCCCAAAACTCAGTGCTTTCTAAGTGAAAAGTGTGACCTCAATTCCTTGCTTGCATAGGGAACTGTCCCACAGGCAGATAGGCAAAGTTTCCTCCAGGGATGTGCAAATGAGAGTGCTGATTCCTGGTTCGAAGTCACAGCTGTGCAAAGAGCCCCTTCCTCAGAGAGGCTTTGTGGATTGAGGGGACAACTAAGAGGCAAGAAGGACTGGAGGTTTCTATGTTCAAATATAAATATTATGTAAATATAAATTATCCTATATGTTCAAGACAAACAATGGAAACTTTTCAGGACAAGGAGGTAAAGGTGACTAACATGCAAATAATATTTGAATCTTTTTTTTAGTCTCACCCGAGGACGTATTTATTGATTTGAGAGAGAAAGGAAGGGGGGTGGGGAGGGAGAGAGAGAGAGAGAGAGAGAGAGAGAGAGAGAGAGAGAGAAAGAGAGAGAGAGAGAGAGAGAGAGAGAGAGAGGGAGAGAGAGAGAGAGAGAGAGAGAGAGAGAGAGAGAGAGAGAGAGAGAAACATTGATGTGAGAGAGAAACATAAATCAGTTGCCTCCTGTATCCACCCTGACCTGGGACTGAACCCACAACCTAGGTAAGTGCCCTGACCGGGAATGAAACCGGCAACCCCTTGGTGTATGGGACAACTCTCCAACCAACCGAGCCACCGGGTTAGGGCTGGTGTTTGAGGAGTCCTATGGCTGAGAAGAGAGGGAGGGAGAGACACTAATGCTGCTAGGGAGCTGAGTGGTGAGGCACCAATGGGGCTGTTAAAGGCTACCCTTGACAATGTGCAAAGATTGGACCTGTCCTTGCTGGGCTAGGGAAGGGGATGGGAACTAAATAGACTTGGGCATCCGGGGTGGAGAAGGTGCTGGAAAAAGTGTCAGAGTATCCTGGCTGAGATGCTGGAGTAATGGCAGCAGCAGCACCAGCACCACAACCAGAAGCCAAATGAGGCTGATGTGATTCACAGGGGCGCTTCCTCTTTCAGAGACCCAAGTGTCGCAAAGCAGAAGAAGGCCAATTGCAGAGGAAGGTTTTTAGCCTGAAGGGAGTGAGGCTGCGGAGTGACTGGAGAGGATATTGAATGCTTTCAAAGAGAACAAGAGAGAGAGAGTAGGGGTGCCAGGCCCAGGGTCACACTCTCTTGGAGCAGCACCCCAAGTCATTAAGCCCAGGGAAGATTCAGCCTCACAATGGCAGTTTGCCTGGAGGCTGACTAGGTCCCTGACTGTCAACACCTCAGAGGGTCTTTCCCCAGCCTTCTTGCTGCTGGGCAAGCATTAAAGAAGTTTGGTAATTCATCTTAGAAACCAGATCTCTAAACACCACTTTTATTATGTCACTATCTTGCTTGTAAAAGTCTGCTGTGACTCCTTATTGCTTAAGAGCTAGCTATAAACTGACTGCTTCTCTCTCTTCCTCCCTTTCCTTTTCCCTCTCCCCCTCCCTCTCCCTCCCCCCTCCCCCCTTCTTCAAGGTCTAGTTCAATTCCAATCTACTCCGAGAAACCTTTAAAAGCAATTCCAACCACACTGGTCTGTCTCGCCTTTTTCTGAAGCCTGTACCCCAAATGAGCATTTTTACTGTTTCTGTTTGTTGGGATTCTTTTTGTTGTTGTTTTTGTTTTTTGCATTTTCTCTAATTGCTTTACATACCTTTCCACAACTTAGACTGGAAATTCCCCAAGGGCAACAACAAGAAATGCTGCTTTTTGTTGGTTGGTTGGTTGATTGGTTGTTAGCCCTCACAGCACCTGGCAAAGTGTAATTTCTTCATTCATTAACGTATTTATTGAATATGTACTATGTATCAAAGATGGTTCTGAGTACTAGGGATACAGCTGGGAGCAAATCAGAAGAAATTCCCTGCCCTCGTGGGTGAAGCTTATATTCCAGTGTGGAGAGCTGGAATCATCCAGGAAGGGGGATAGGAAGTGAGTGTGGATGGGGCTTTCAATTTTGGATGTGGCGGCCAGGGTGGCCTCTATGAGAGGTCTGATTGAGGGGAGAGAATGAGAGCTGTGGCTCTCTTTGAGGTGGGAGCAAACAGCAGAGGAAATAGGCAGGGCAGAGGCCCTGAAACAGTAGTGTACTTGGCTAGTGTGTGGAATGGCTGTGAGGTCAGCATGGGGGAGAACAGAAAGAGAGGAAGTTAGGGCGGTAGAATGGTGTGGGGCCTTGGGGGGCCATTGGAGAGTTTTGAGTAGCCAAGTGCCTTGTTGAATCCAAGAGTCAGTTCAATAACGGCTGTAAACTTTAGAGATCTAGAGGTTGATGGGCCTCAGCAGATTGGCTCAGACACCCCGGCACCATGCTACTCTGCCTCAGGCTAAACCCAAAGGGTCCTGTCACAGGCCTCTTGTACAAACAGTACTCCCTTGAGTGAGCCACACTGGATTTGTACTAGTAGAAGAAAACCACTTGCTGAAGAACCGGAACCTTCAAGTCAATTAACCTTTTGCACTCGGATGTCGAGTGTGACTCGACATGGTTAGCATCGGTAGCAGCTCAAGAAAAAAGCAAGCGAGTGCAAAGGGTTAAACCTGCGCATTGAGGGCATGATGTCACTGACCATGTTACTTTCATCTCTATCTTCTCTGTGGTGCCAGATGGTGTTTTCCCTCAAGCTGTCCCAAATAAATTTAGAATCTAAGTAAGGGCAATGTCCTTGCTGTACACACATGGCTTCAAGACAAGCCCCCTGATGTTGTGTCTTCCAATCAGATGACTATCCCTAAGCCCCTCTTATGTGAAAATCCTGTGGTCAACCTGGACACAGTCTTTAGCCTCTAGGAGCTTGAGTCCAGTGGCAGAAATAGACATGCACACAAACCTCTGTGTTATTTGATATGGTTGAGAATTTGTTAAGTGCTATTAGCACACATATAGGAGGGAGTAAAGAATTTTGCATTTGGGGGTTAAGCCAAAAAATAATGGCGTTTGAGGCATGGAAACACTTTCTGGTCGAAGAGAAAAGCAAGAGGAAAGAGTTATAGTGAGAAACTATCAGAGGTGACAAACAGGGTTCAGGCAGGTAACAAGTGCCAGGCCAGGCAGGGAGCATGTGCCCTGTTGCTAAAGTGGTCACCCCTGCTTAGGCCTGCTGACTGTTGGCACATTGGACTGCAGGTCCAATGTTACCAGAACTGCTGATTTCCCCAGAGAAGCTGGAAATAGGGAGTGTTATGCAAAATCTCCTAATTTTCTTTTCATTTTTGGCATCAAAATCTAAATAAACTTAAACATGACGTGGACCAAACAAAATTGCTCAAAGGTGGCTAGCTAGCTAGGAGAATAAGAGTGCCAAGTGACTTGGGGAAACTAGCTGGAGATGAACCTGAGAAGAGTGGGGAATGTGAAACGAAGAAACAAGACTGTAGGCAAAGGAGTTGTGACTTCCTTTTGTGGCATTTGAGGGGAGGGGTGGTCACTTAAGAAACATAAGCTGGGAGTGAAAGGATCAGATTTGCACATTGGAAAGATCTATATCTGGAAAGGTGGGCTTGAAGACTGTATTGATTACATAAGGGAAAGGCCATAGGGCCTGAGTAGAACTGTGGAGGTGAGGAGGGTAGAGAAGAGATCTGAGAGATGTTTTATGATGCAAGTGACTGCGTGGCTAGACGATGGGGTGGAGACACTATGAACACTAGATACAAGGAAAAGAGGTGTCAAGGGTAACTACTTCTAGCATTCATCTCTCAGAGATTTTTGGTGGGCATGAGGAGAATGGGTGGGTAGGGGTGAAGTACAGAAGATAACAAAGAGGACATAAGCTCAGTATTTCTCAACTTTGGCACTATTGTCATTTTGAGCTGGAAAAGTCTTTGTTGTGGGAGATGGGCCTGTGCCTAGTAGGATGTTTAGCAGCATCCCTGGCCTATATGCAGTAGATGCCAGTAGCACACCCACAACCCCACATCATGACCACCAAAAATATCTCCAGACATTGCCCAATGTCCCCTGGGGAGGCAAAATTGCCCCCATTGGGAACCATTGCTCTAGTGTCAGTGGAGGGAAATTCCCTATTTGCTACTTCCCTTTTTGCTTTGCAGTGGCGGTGGGGATCTGTTTGCTTTTTGTTTAATAAAAGGTAGAAGACCCTTTGTGAGATTTTTGCCTAAGGAACCAGAATTCTTAGCTATGAACTCAGGAGTGTATCTCTAACTGGCTGGAAGAAGGCCTGACTTTGGAAATAGGGATGTTATTTTTTTCCTCCAAGATATTTTCCTGTTTGTGCCCTTTTCTAACTCCACTTAGAGAAAAGGAGAAAGCCAGAGGGGCTCAGGTAACTCGGTCAGGCCAGAACTCCAGCCACCTCAGGCTAAAATGCAAATAAAGGCAAAATGGTAGTCTCACACCAAGTCATCAGGGCTCAACGAATTAAGGGTTAAAGCAGCTAAACTTGATGTTGACTCATCAGGACTTTGATTACACAAGGCAAAACGAGAGCTCTTGTTTATTGCAGTTCCTGGAAAGCCTTCCATTTATCTTCATCTTCCTGCAGACCAGGACAGTGGCTTAATTCCATCCAAGATGCTCATTTAGTAAAAGGACACAAAGATTACAAATAAAAGTTTGATGCTGAAGAACAGCACTCCTAACCCTTACCACCTCCTTAAAAAAATTTTTTTTAATGTTGTTTGATAGGATCCAGAGGATGTGGAACTGACTATAACAGTCTTACTCACAGACAGCAGGCCAGAACTACTGTGGCCACACTATGACCCTTTGTCTTTTTGCTCACAACGTCTGTCCAAATTCTCAGGGTGTTTTCTGGAGGCTAATGACAAGTCCTGACCCTCATTTTCCTAATCATTTCCTGCCATTACTGTTCTTTCATTAAGTACTCACTTGCTTAGTGTATGCAAACAATGTACCCAATGGCACTCAGCCAGTCCTCAGGAGATCCTGTTCTCACTGGAGACTTCTCAAAGGCAGATGTCATAATGATTTTGGAGACATTATTATAAGCTTATTGTATAATGTTTATGGCAAATGTCAACAAGTGTGCATGCGTGTGGTGATGGGAGAGGAGGTCTTAGGTTACAGACTGGCTGGCTTATTTGCAGGATAATTTAGAAATTACATTAAAAGAAATAACTGAAAAATAATCTTGCAGTTCTACAGGGTTTGGTAGTTTACAAAATGTTTTCATAAACATTATTTTGTTCAATAATATATGCAGGCAAGTATTTATTATGAACCTTGAACCGGACTCCATATCTCAAGATTCAGTACATACAGGCCTGACTCCTGGAAGCCTCCCTTGTCCCTTCCCTCCCATAAGGTGCCTCTTCTTTGTGCCCCACAGTTCCTTGTTCTTGCCTTTACGATAGCCCCTTGCATTGGATGTAGCTTTTTCTTGGCATTTGTAATGACTGTCTACCACAGTTCCTGAAAGGACAATAAATATTCATTGAATGTGAGGGCCATGAGTAAGGACTTTGTTTTGGATGGGTTCAACATTCCCATGCCTTTTGGGGAGGGTCTGGACTAGGTGTATTATCAGCATTTTTATTGATATATATTTTTTGCAACAGATTTCAGGTATATACATTGGCTTAATTTAACCAAAATACACCTCAGTTAGTGGGTCTCATCCATCCAGACGTGACTCTTTTTGGGAGATGGTAACAGAAAATGTTCCCCACCCACCATATCCATGTCCTAATTCTAGACAACTGTGAATATGTTACCTTACCTGGCAAAAGGGATGTTGCAGATGTGATTAAATCAGGGGTTTTGAGGTGGGGAGATTATCATGGATTATCTGGTAGGTCCAATTTAATAAAAAAGGTTTTAGAAATGAAAAAGGGAGGCAGAAGGGTCAGAGTGAGAGATGATGTAAAAAGGAATGTAGAGGTCTAAGTGGTATAGCAACAAGCCAAGGAATGTGGGCAGTCTCTAGAAGCTGGAAAAGGCAAGGAAATAGGTTCTCCCTTAGAATCTCTCAAAGGAAGGCAGCTCTGCCCCACACCTTTTTAGCCCAGTGAGACTTCTGACCTCCAGAACTCTAATATAATAAAACTGTGTTGTTTTAGTTCAGCACATTTGTGGTAATTCGTTACAGCAGCAATAGGAAACAAATAAAGGGTTCTAGGTTTCCTCTATTTTCAGCTTAAACGGCCCTTGGTCACCCACTTTCTCTATTTAATATGTATCCTCTGCCTCACTTTCCATCCTCTCAATTCATACCCACAGAAAAGAAACACATAGAAAGTTAGTTGTGGGGCTTTTTAAAAATCCAAGTATACAGTATGGCACTGACCCTTATATTTAGAGCTGTGGTTCAACACCCCCCTCCCAATATTATGTATTATTTAAATATATTATTTAAATATACTTTTCGTCATTTTCACATAGCCACTCCCGCCAAATCCAATCTGTGGTCCTCCAAGTCCACCCAGTGAGGTCGGGCTGGGATTACTAATCCTGGACTCACAGTTTAGGAAACAATGGCTCAGAGGCCAAGGATTAGAAGCCAGGTCTCTAGGCTCCCAGGCCAAGCCTCTTTCCCTTAGATGGCCCTGCCCTGGTGCCCAGGAGGGCACAGTCCTTGGAACTGCCGAGGCCCCGCAAGTAGGCACGCAGCGGAGACCTGGGCCCGGGCGGGCGCCGGGGTCGGGGACCGGCCAGCGCTAGGGGTGGGCCGCGACGTGGTCCAGGAGATTCTGTTTGGCCCGTGACGTGACGAGACTCGGGAGGGTCTGAGCGCCGCGGCCGCTGCGCCCCGCCCCCACCGCGCTCGCTGGCTCGGGTTACCTGCGGCCGGTGGGCGGGGCGGCCCTTCCCGTCTGTGCCGGCCCCAGCCTCCAGGGCGGCAGAGCCGGGAAGTGGGAGCCGGAGCTCAGGAGGCGGAGACTGGCGAGGCTGCCGCCGCCCGCCGGGCTCCGGGGCGAGGGGCTGCATGGAGCTGCTGGCGCGGCTCTGCGCGCTGTGGGCGCTGCTCCTTTGCGCAGGCGGCGGCGGGGACGCGGCGCCCGCGGGTGAGTGTGGCCCCCGGACCGGGGACGGCGACCGAGGGCGGAGGGGGACGCGGCCGAGAGGCGGGCAAGGGCGCCGCGGGGCCGAGGGCCGCGAAGGGGATGGGTGCCGGGGTCGGTTACTCGACGCCCGGCGATTGGCGACGGCCGCCTCCGGCTTCTGCTTCGAGGTGGGGAACCCAGGGGCGGCGGGGCTTTCCTGATCCCGGGCGGCGACGGCGGAGCGGGAGGACGAAGACTCGCCGCCGCTCTTCCCTCGCGCCCGTCGGGAAGGGCCGAAACACGCCCGCGGCGTCAGGGGGCGGCGGTTCCGGACCCCGGAATGTCGCCTGGGAGTCCAGACCGGGTCGAGGGGCCTAGAACCAGCGGGAATAGAGACCGAGATCCGGGCGAGCCCGGTCCGGGGAAGGGGTGGGAGTGAATGGAACCTCTGAAGGTCCTGGTCCTCTTAGAAAAAGGATGTGCGGATCACGTCCTCCTCTGGCGTTCATGAAATCCTTTGGGAAACCCGGGGCAACATCCAGGCGGATGCTTTTTTTATTCTCTTTAATAACCTTTTATGTTTTGGAATAATTTTTGATTTACAGAAAAGTTGCAAGGAAAGTATAGAGAGTTCGCCTATACCCCTCACCCTGTGTGGCAACTTTTATTTAAGCCTCAGAATCACTGTGAAAAGTTGGGGACCAATGACTTCCTCAGGGACAGCTCCTGGCACGAGTGGCCTTCTGGATATTTTGGAAGATAACAGTAGCTCCAAATTTGATAGGTTTTATTATCACATTGACACAAACCCCACAATTAGCTTATTGTATTTTCACCTTCGTGTTGTGCTTTGAAACCCAAGTTGAAATGCTGATTAGGAAACCTTGAAGTCCTCAATCGATTCTGTCAACAATGAGCAAAACAGATCAAGTCCCCACCCTGTGGAGCTTATCTGCTATTGGAAGAGTGGGGGGGGGGGGGGGGAGGTATATAAGGTATGTCAGATGGTGCTAAGTACTATGTAGAAAAACAAAAGCGGGGTTTGCCATTGTAAAGAGGAGTGGGAAGACCTCATTGAAAAGGTAGCATTTGAGTAGAGACCTTAGAGAGGTTTGAAATTTGTCAGTCAGTAATTATTCAAGTGCCTGCCTTGTTTAGTACTCAGCCAGGCTCTGTACATTCACTTAGAACCTGAGTGTGTACAGCATCATCCTTGCCCACAAGGTGCCTCTAGTTCATTTGGGGAGATCTGATTTCCATAATTACTTGGGGAAACTTCAGTCCATTGAAGGGAAGGGACTTGTTTAAGGTCACCCATCTCATTAGTCTCCTGATTTTCACAGTGCTACTTCAACACTCTCCCTCCTACAGACTCCCTCCCACACACACCTGAAACAACAGCTGGCCTTCTAGACATTACTAGCAACCCCCCCCCCCCTACTTAACCAGTTTTGTCATAGGGGTTCATTGGCAACTTGATTACTTAGAATACAGAAATTTTTCCCCCATTAGAACTATTGATAGAATTGCATTACAATGTGGTGAAGAAAAAAAGTCAGGGGACTTGACTTTTAGTGGTCTGACATTTCCCAGCTGTTGGACTCTGGACTAGTCGTTTCCCCTTCCTTGTGCAGCACTTTTCTGTGAACTCCATAAGTTCTAAGGGCTCTTTTAGCTCTGATCTTGAGGGTTTAGAGAATGATTAGGTCACCAGCTTAGTTTATTCTGTTTAGAATGGTAGCCCACATTGTGGCATGAATTAATAACACCAACTAGCATTTATATAGTGTTTGCTCTATGCCAGGCAGTGTTTTAAGTTTTTCACTTGTACTATTTCATTTAATCTTTACACAAAACGTATACTGTAGGTGCTGGTATTAGTACCATTTTGTATCTGCGGAAGCTGAGGCACAGTGAGGCTACCAGCCTTGCTTGAACAACAGCTGGTAGAGTGGAGAAGCCAGGCTTCCAACCCCTGCAGCCTGATTTCAGAGGCTTTAACCACTGTATCAGTGCCTCTCTGTTTAGAGGTGAGGGGAGTCCTTGGCTGGGAGAGGAGAAGGGTGCCTCCCAGAGTAGCAGGGCAGGACTAGTTGGGACCCATGAAAGTATGTACAGGCCACTTGTTATGGAGTGAATGTTCGTAGCTTGGAGACTCGCTTTATAAATGCCAGACTGTGTAGTCCAAATAATAAGTACTGTAGGCACTCAGAAGAGGGGAAACTGTGAGGGCTGGTAGTTTCATGGAAGAGGTAAAACTTGAGCTAGACCTTCAGGATGGGTGGAATTTGAATAGGTGGAGAAATTATTCCCATTTGGGGGTGGGGTGCATAGCAAGAGCAGATGCCCTGGTGTGAGAGAGAGGGTGAGAGCGTTCTTTTGTGCTCAATGGAGGAGCCCTGCTTGGCAGGAGGGCGCTTCGGCAAAGTCAGTCCAAACAGAAGAGTTTCATTTGCCCCTGAAGGCCCTGAGTGGGGAGCAAAGTGGGAGAATTGCACTGGAGGAGAAGCAAGCAGGGAGACTTCACTGGGTGAGGGAGATTGCTGGAGTGTGAAAGTTATGCAGGAATCTAGGGTTGTAGGTGACCACTAGAAAGTTGTGTTGTGAACACCTTATGTCCAGGACCATGGGCTCAGCACAGCAAACTAGTGTGATTGAAGTGACACAGAGAGATGTTGGTGCAAGAAAAAATGGACAGACTTAGTTGATAAGTGAGTAGATGTAAGGGAAGGAGATAAATGACTCATACGTGATTCTTGTGATTTTCCTAACTTTTCCCAAAATATGCATGCAAAACTATTAGCTAAGCAACATTAGAAAGAGCATTGATCATGTTAATTCCTAATTAGAATAGGATATTGTGCTAGATTACCGGACAGATTCACTTGAGGTTTGGAAATTTATTTGGGGAAGCTACGTAAGTCCCTCTCTCCTCTCCTTCACGCTTTGCTTTCTGAAGTGATCAGTCTCTAAGAATTGGATGCATTAGATGCCCAAGGAAAGCTTATTAGGCAGAAGAGAGATGTTCTGTCTCAAAGACCATGGGCACATATCACCTCCAGAGAAAACCAAAACAGTTATTTAGAACTTCTTTTTTTGTCTCTTCAAAGAGAAAGAAAGCAGCTAGCTAACATTTATCTGGCACTTGCTTTGTGCCAGGCACTGTTAGGGCATTTTATCTGTATTAAGTTATTTAATCCTTATAATAATAGTTAGGTTATGATCATCCTCGTGTTATATATGAGAAAACTGAGGCATAGAGAGGTTAAGTGACTTAGCAGTGAGCAGAGCAGGCATATGAACTCAGACAGTATGGCTCCAGAGCCCATGTTCTTAGTCACTCCACTACACTGAAATTCTATGTCCTATTACCTGTGAGCTGTTGTTAGTTAGAGACCTTTATAAGAAGTACGAGCTGCACTTATTTATGTAGATGTCTGGATGTATTATACACACATACACATGTATTCATATATATCCAAACATTTGGAGATTGTATTTAAAGTTTCAGTGTGTGTATATTTGTGTGTGTGTGTGTGTGTGTGTTTTAAAGTATAGGAAGTAGAAAAATCTCAGGAAAAATGGAAGGAATCATTAGAGGGAAAAAAGCATAGCAGATATTCACAAGTAGCCTAAAATGCAAAAACAATGAGATCTGACTAAAGGACACTTCAAAATAGATGTGTGTGTGTGTGTGTGTGTGTGTGTGTGTGTGTGTGTGTGTGTGTTGCGGAGGGGGGAATTAAATCTATTTGTGAGATTGGAAATAGTGCAGGATATTATTCTGTTAAAACACTGAGGTTAAAGAAAGATTTTAAAAGGTCTTAAATTACTTGAAAATTGCTGTCCAATGTAACTGAACCATAAATAGGTAATGTTTTATTATCAGGGCTTTCATTTTTGTGTAGGAGTGGGAGGTAGGTAGAAAGGTTGTTTCAGTGTAGTTCTGGAACCTGGAAAATAAGACAAATAATCCTAACGTAGATTATTGTCTTCAGTAGGAGCAAGTTTTTATTAGAGGCTCTATATCTGACAAATGGTTTGTCTTCAAAAACATCATTGGCCCTATCTGGTTTGGCACAGTGGATAGAGCGTCGGCCTGCGGACTGAAGGGTCCCAGGTTTGATTCCGGTCAAGGGCACCTGCCCAGATTGTGGGCTTGATCCCTAGGAGGGGGAGTGCAGGAAGCAGCTGATCAATGATTCTCTCTCATCATTGATGTTTCTATTCTCTCTCCCTCTCCTTTTCGGAAATAAATAAAAATAAAAACAAACATCATTGATGTGATGTTAGAAGAGCCAAAACGGAATAGCTGTACACTCCTGTAGTCACTTAAAATCCTGTTGCCTAAGCCATTGGTGCTCTCTGGCACTAGCTGGGTTAGAATGAAGTGCAATAGGAATTCCCTGTTTCCACAAAGCCTAGCCTGCTGTGGGCTGCTCCTCCCTACATTTGGGACTCTGGTGTACCTTGCTAAAAGTCTAATGTACTAGAGTCAGGAAAGAGGGAATGAATATTGACAGTCAAGGGCCTTTTTGGCTGTGATGTACAGAACTGACTGTTGGGGAAATCCCAACTACATAGTGCCTGTCAGGTTGATATTTTTGGGACATATGGAATTTTTTTGTTCAGTTAAAGAGATAAGTAATGCTATACGTATTGCAGATTATGTAAGAGGCTCAATGCACTCCCAAGTGTTGGCATAGGGTATGAAATATAACTCTATAGATTGATAAATTAATATAACTGTAGTCCTTAAGTAATTAATAACTATTGTTTGCCACTTTGTAGATAATTTGGGGGATGTTTTAAAAATTAGTTTAATAAACTTTATTTTGGATTTTTTTTCTTAATAAATCTTTATTGTTCAGATTATTACAGTTGTTCCTCTTTTTCACCCCCATAGCTCTCCTCCACCCGGTTCCCACCCCACCCCATACCCTTAACCCCCGCCACTGTCCTCATCCATAGGTATACGATTTTTGTCCAGTCTCTTCCCGCACCCCACACACCCCTTTTCCCCCGAGAATTTTCAGTCCATTCCCTTTCTATGTCCCTGATTCTATTATATCCACCAGTTTATTCTGTTCCTCAGATTTTTTATTCACTTGATTTTTAGATTCACTTGTTGATAGATATGTATTTATTGTTCATAATTTTTATCTTTACCTTTTTCTTCTTCTTCCTCTTCTTAAAGAATACCTTTCAGCATTTCATATAATACTGGTTTGGTGGTGATGAACTCCTTTAGCTTTTTCTTATCTGTGAAGCTCTTTATATGACCTTCAATTCTGAATGATAGCTTTGCTGGGTAAAGTAATCTTAGTTGTAGGTTCTTGCTATTCATCACTTTGAATATTTCTTGCCACTCCAGTCTGGCCTGCATAGTTTCTGTTGAGAAATCAGCTGACAATCGTATGGGTGCTCCCTTATAGGTAACTAACTGTTTTTCTCTTTTTGCTTTTAATATTATCTCTTTGTCTTTTGCTCTTGGCATTTTAATTATGATGTGTCTTGGTGTGGTCCTCTTTGGATTCCTTTTGTTTGGGGTTCTCTGCGCTTCCTGGACTTGTAAGTCTATTTCTTTCACCAGGTGGGGGAAGTTTTCTGCCATTATTTCTTCTAATAGGTTTTCTTTTTTTTTTTTTTTTATTTCATTTTTATTTTATTTTTCAATTATAATTGACATACAATATAATATTAGTTTCAGGTGTACAACATAGTGATTAGACATTTATATAACCTACAAAGCGATCACCTTGGTAAGTCTAGTATCCAAATGACAACATGCATAATTATTACAATATTACTGTCATTTTTTTTCTTGTAATGAGTTATTTTTTAGTTTTTTATTTATTGTCTAAAGTTTTACATATGTCTCCTTTTTCCTCGATTGACACCCCCCCCCCCCCAGTCATTCCCACCCCGGGCAAGCCCCCACCGCCCCAACATCTGTGTCCATTGGTTACGTTAATATGCATGCATACAAGTCCTTTGGTTGCTCTCAAACCACCCCCTCCCCTGCCATTTGTCTCTGGATCTATTCTTGTTCATCAAATTATGTTGATCATTATATCCCACATGAGAGTGAGATCATGTGATATTTATCTTTCTCTGACTGGCTTATTTCGCTTAGCATAATGCTCTCCAGTTCCATCCATGCTGTTGCAAATGGTAAAAGTTCCTTCTTTTTTTTTTTTTTTTTAGTTTACATTTCTTTTTTTCTAATAGGTTTTCAATATCTTGCTCTCTCTCTTCTTCTGGCACCCCCATAATTCGGATGTTGGTATGCTTGAAGTTGTCCCAGAGGCTCCTTACACTATCTTCACATTTTTAGATTCTTTTATCTTTTTGCTTTTCCAGTTGGGTGTTTTTTGCTTCTTTGTATTTCAAATCTTTGACTTGATTCTTGCGATCCTCCAGTCTGCTGTTGGATTTCTGTATATTATTTTTTATTTCAGTCAGTGTATGCTTAATTTCTAGTTGGTCCTTTTTCATATCCTCAAGGGTCTCACTAAATTTATCGGCCTTTTCTAGAAAATTCTTGAAAAACCTTATAACCGTGGTTTTGAACTCTATATCCAGTAGTTTGCTTTCCCCCATTTCTGTCATTTGTGACCTGTTTCTTTGTCTCTGCATTTTGGCTGCTTCCCTGTGTTGATAGAGTGGCTTTGTGTGCTAGGTGTCCTATAGGGCCCAGTGGCTCAGCCTCCCCAGTTACCTGAGGTGGACACTCTTGGTGCACCCCTTTGTGGGCTGTGTGCACAGTCTTGTTGTAGTTAAACCTTGATTATTGTTGGTATCACTGGGAGAAATTGGCCTCCAGGCCAGTTGGCTGTGAGGATCAGCTGTGTCTACAATGGGAGAACTTCTGTGCTGGAGACACCCTTATGAGGCAAGACATGCTTCAGTGGGGCTTTGGTGCTCACTGAGTCTGCCCCCTGAGTGTGTCCCTTATGGATATGAGGAGTTGTAATCTGGATGGTCCCACTCTGACCACTGGGTACAGTGGCTCTTGGATCTCTAAGGAGGTGCTAATTTAGCCTCTGCCTGAGGCCACCCAGCAGGAGCTACGGAAAGATCTGCAGATTCCTCTTCTTTGTTTGGGTTTTGGAGGTGCACAGATGAGGCCCAGCTGTGAAGCAATGCAAGCTGCTGCTGGGCCTTGGGCCTTATTTTGGATGTTCTGGGTCTCACTGACTCAGATGCAGTTTGTTAGGTAAGTTTAGATTTCAAAGGAACAGGCCAATCATATGCAAAAGCCTCTGCGCACAGCTTGGATGGGCAGAGTCTCAGGGGGAGCAAACAGCAATGGCTGACCGTCAGCCATGCCCTAAGAGACCCGGGTCTCAGTGTCCCTCGGTAATTGCTGCAAGCACCTCTGAGAGAAAGCTGCCCTCAAGTTCTGCCTGCTGCTAGACAGTCCAGTTTCTCCCCATATGATTCTGGGTCCCCAGAGTCTCGCCTGGAACTGGAGTTCAGAGCAGTCGGGAGCTTGTGTCTCCCTCCTCTGAGTCTCAGTGTGCTTTTCTCCTTCCTTCTAGTTGTAGAATTTCCACTCTGCCAGCCTTCCTGTGGTTCTGGATGATATCCGTTTTGTCTTTTAGTTGTAGTTTTGAAGTTGTTGTGCGAGGCAGCAGTTCAGGTGTTTACCTATGCTGCCATCTTGGTTTCTCCTCTCTGGAATAATTTTTGATTTACAGAAAGGTTGTGAAGGTAGGACAGAGCATTCCTGTACCCCAGTATCTAGGGTGATGATTTTGGTAGTCCTGGCCTCAGGGGAAGTTTTCAAGGAAGTTTGAAATTATGTACCCCTGCCCCTACATATTTCCCTGTATTTGGCAGAAGTAGTAAAACTCCTTTCCCTCATCTTAGAGCTTCATCTAAAACAATAGTAAATATTTAGTGTGGAGGCTTTCTCCAAATGAAACACATTTTTAAGATACTGGTTCACAGTTTCTCCTCTTTTATTTCCTCTTCAGATTAGCTAAAGGTAAGTTCCAACTGTTTAGTGTCAGAACTCAGGGGAACAATAAGGGCTGTTAAATCTCTCTCAGTACTTGTTTGGCAGAGTTATAAATAATTGACAGATCATGTTAGCAAGCAGATGAGCTGCTTAAGCTCACTGGCAGAACTGCTGAGATGGAAGTGACTGTATTGAGGGAGACGTGGATCCTAAGTGTGGGGAACCCCAAATTCCTGCAGGAGGAAAACTTAGAAATTTAAGAATATACTCTTCTCTGTATAGCAAGTAGTTAAGAAGGTGGCTTTGGAGCCACATGAATTTCTGGGTTTGTACCCAGCTCTGCCATTCACTAGCCTTAGGATATAAGACAAGTGACTCAACTTCTCTGCATCTTAGTCGCCTCATCTTTAAGAACAGGCTGATAGTCCCTGTCTTATAAGGTTGTTGTGAGGATTCAATGGGTGAATATGCGGAGAGTACTTAGAACAGTGCCTGTCTCAGTAAATGTTAGATATTTCTACTCAGTTTTTAAAATACAGTTTTATTGATTTCAAAGAGGAAGGGAGAGGGAGAGAGAGATAGAAATATCAATGATGAGAGAGAATCATTGATTGGCTGCCTCCTGCACACCCCACACTAGGGATTGAGCCCACAACCTGGGCATGTGCCCTGACCGGGAATTGAACCTTGACCTCCTGGTTCATAGGTTGATACTCAACCACTGGGCTCTGCTCATTTTTCTTATTCTTGACTTCTAGGACTTGGAGGAATGAATTAAATGAACCACCCCAAACAGTGGCTGATATTGATAAATTTATTTCTTATGCTTGATTTGAACAGAAACTCAGCCACCAGTAACGAATTTGAGTGTTTCAGTTGAAAACCTCTGCACAGTGATATGGACATGGAATCCTCCGGAGGGAGCCAGCCCGAATTGTAGTCTGTGGTATTTTAGTCATTTTGGCAACAAGCAGGATAAGGTAAGTTTTCTGGAACATATGGCATTAATGAGGTAAAATGAACACTATGAATTGGAGCCAAGAATAAGCCCAATTCTGATCTTACTTCAAGGTGAGAATCTGATTTTGGGCTATGTCTAAATTTTAACATAACATTACAGAAACAACTGTTAGGAAATTGAACATATGAAATGATTTGCTAATTATTTGATAAATACAATTGAGATTCTCTGATAGGAAATATTAGATATCTTTATTAGGCACTCACTAAGTGAATATGTTAAAATTGGTTCCTGCCTAAAGCCTTGTATCTATATACCACTTTCAATTTCTCAGGGAATTTTCACATTCACCATCTTGTTAATCACATGCATGGATAGTTACACAAGAACTATGTGATGCGAAGCAAAGGACTGTATGGGAAACAAAAACAAATTAAGATGTTCCTGGCAGGTGGGGTTGACCAGAAGGTTTCCTGATGTCTGAAGAAAACAGGGGAACTTTCAGCCTTTCCAGTCAGATGTAGTTGACTGATTCAAGTGAATTTTTGATAACAAAATTGGTTCTTTATGATGATTTTATTCAGCGGAATTTTCTCTTGGGCTTTATTGGTCTGTAGCCCCTTCTAATTGATAAGTTCTTCAAAGTGTCATATCATCTGTTCAAAGCTCTTTTATATCTTTACTAGAGGCCCAGTGCACGAAATTCGTGCACTCGGGTGTGGGGGGGCCCTCAGCCCGGCCTGCGCCCTCTTGCAGTCTGGGAGCCCTCGGGGGATGTCCGACTGATGGCTGAGACCCACTCCCCGCGGGGAGCGGCATCCTTAGCACTGCCGTAGAGGCAGGACAAGCTCCCGCCACCACCGCTGTGCTCGCCACCTGTGAGCCCAGCTTCTGGCTGAGCAGCGCTCCCTCTGTGGGAGCGCACTGACCACCAGGGGGCAGCTCCTGCGTTGAGCGTCTGCCCCCTGATGGTAGTGCACATCATAGCGACCGGTCGTTCTGCCGTTCAGATGATTTGCATATTGGCCTTTTATTATATAGGACTAGAGGCCCGGTGCACGAAATTCGTGCATGGGGGGACAGAGTCCCCTCAGCCCAGCCTGTACCCTCTCCAGTCAGGATCCCTCGGGGGATGTCCACCTGCTGGTTTAGGCCCAATGTGAATAATTCCTCAGTTAATTCCTAAACTGGGATTGGGCCTAAACTGGCAGTCGGACATCGCTCTCACAATGCAGGACTGCTGGCTCCTAACTGCTCACCTGCCTGCCTGCCTGATTGCCCCTAACTGCCTCTGCCTGCCGGCCTGATTGCCTGTAACTGCCCTCCCCTGCTGGCCTGGTCACCCCCAACTGCCCCTTGCTGCCAGCCCGGTTGCCACCAAGTGCCTCCCTCCCCCACTGGCCTGGTCACCCTTAATTGCCCACCCCCTTGCTGGCCTGGTTGCCCCTCACTATCCCCCCACCAGCCTGGTCGCCCCCAACTACCCCCCCACCTGCCTGGTCACTCCCAACTGCCCCCCTCTGCCGGCCTAGTCGCCCCTCACTGCCCCCCTGCCAGCCTGGTCGCCCCACACAGCCTGCTGTTCGGTTGTTGTGTGAGGGTGTCCTGACCAATTTGCATATTTCTCTATTATTAGTATAGATACCTTCTTTCAGTGGGGGTGTGAGGGGATGTTTAGGGTTGACTTTGTTCAGGATTTTGAGGCTAAATGAGAAGTTGTTATTAGTGACACTACTTTGGAGCTGTGAATTGTGAAATCACCAGTTCAAGCAGTTTGGTGGCAGGACAAGGCTAGGTGCTAGCTGATGTGCCACTTAACGAGCTCAGTGGCCTGGGGTAAATTAAACTGAAAAGGTCTCTCTGATCCTCAGTTTCTTTGTGTGTAAAGTGTGGCTCTACTCACTTCCCTGGTTTTGCTGGGATAAGGAAAATAATGTATGTGAAGGCTTAAGAAAGTCAGGAAGTAACAGGTTTTTTCTCTTGAGGGAAATGTGCTAATTTGCCTCCCTCAACCTTTTCTTGCTGAGGTGTTAAATAAGGTTTAGGTGTTGATTGAGGCTAGTCAAAAGTATTTGCATTTTCAAAGAGGTCCTCTAAATGCAGAAGCCTGTAATATTCCTAGCAGTGAAACTTGAGTAGTTAGAGTTCTGCTTTTCACAATGTTGGCTTCCTCTTGTTCCTAAGGAGGGGCTTTAGGCATTGGGAGTCTTTGTTGCAATTTCTGGTAGTTCAATCTTGAGAAATTCCGGAAAAGACCCCTAAGTCTCCCCTAAGTATCTAATTGAAATCCTGAGAGGTCACTTTTTTTTCTAACTGTTCCCTATTTGTTAGTCTGTTAACCACGTTCAAGGATCGGCCAGGTGAGGTTAATTCTTCAGTATACTTATCGGAATTTAAACTTAAAAGTAACTTGAGGAGGCAGTGGAATCAGAATTGGGTTTGAAATTTTGTCTTTTCCCCTTTCAAGCTGTGTGATCTTGGGCAAGTTCACTAGCCTCTCTGAGCCTCCAGTTCCTTGTTTATAAAAGGCTGGTGGGGGAATGAGCTAATAATTGTACTGTTGACCCTTGAACAACATGATTTTGAACTGAACAGGTTCACTTATATGTAGATTTTTTAAAATAAATACAGTCAACCCTTAGTATGTACCTGGTTCAAATCTGTGAGTTCAACCAACCGTGGATCAAATACAGTATTTCTGCATTCCCAACCACTGTTTCCCAGCTGTTGTTTCCCAACCTTGGATCAGAAATACTGTTTTCAACCTGTGGTTGGTTGAATTTGCGTATTCAAAGGGCCCACTGTAGGCCAAAATTTATGAGGATTTTAGACTGCTAGAGTGGGTGTTGATACCCCATCCCGAGTTGTTCAAGGGTCAACTGTACCTACTTCATATGAAGGGCATGTGTATTAAAAGGAGATGATATTTGTGGGCCCTGGCGGGGTACCTCAGTTGGTTAGAGCATCGTCCTGATGTGCCAAGGTTGTGGATTTGATCCCCAGTCAGGTCACATACAGGAATCAATCAGTGAATGCATGAGTGGGTGGAGCAACAGATCAATGTTTCTCTCCCTTCTTCTCTGTCTCTCTCAAATCAATCTATATATATATATAAAAGCCTAAGCGACTGTTAACAACCAGTCATTCCAGGCACTGACCACCAGGGGAGTCCTGACCAATGCAGGAGCTGCCCCTTTGTGGTCAATGCGCTTCCACAGCCCACCTCCCACAGTCCCTCCCCATGGCTGGCTGGCCCCCGATAGGCCCCGATCACCAGCCAGGCTGAGGGACCCCGCCTGTGCATGAATTCATGCATCAGGCCTCTAGTAAATAAATAACAAAGAAAAGAAGATGATGCTTTTAATGCACCTGACTACAGACTTAGTGCTCAGTAATTGTTAGCTTTTATCATTATTGCTATTGTTAGGTTGAACCATAAGCAATTGTCACTTTTTTGGTGCAACCTAATATTATCATTTGATCTTGTTCCTCCCATTTTGCCCCTGAAGAGACCAAATAGAGACCATAAAGGGTGTCCTCTGCTTAAAGTAACTTATTTCAGCCATTTGACAGCGTTGGTGGCTATCAATCCCAAATTTGTGATAAATGGATTATGTCTTCAATTAGTGCTGGGGGATTTCCTGTCTGGATCTTTTGAAGGTTACAGTCTTGAGGCTGAGAATGAATGATGGGAGTAATTTTCCTTTCCTCTTTCTGTCCTTTGGTCCCAGCATTAACATCATCAGACAAAACTAGGGTACATACATCCTTTGAAGCATATTGAAGAAGTGGTATTATAATAGTTTGCACATGTTAAGGGGCTGATGTGAATGTCCAAAGTTCTCCAATTGCTAAATGAGATAAACCCTTGAGGTCATTTTCAGTCTTCAGATTGGAGGACCATTAAGATGAATCAAGGGTTTATAATGATTCTTTTAAAAAATTAGCTTAAGTGGCTGTCCCCCACCACTGTTTTAGCAATCTAATAGTTTCCCAATCTGGCAAGTGAAAGAAGGATCTGGCATCAGATTTTAGATAGTATCTTTCACCACCAAGAGATAGAAAAGTCTCACCAGGTGAATAAATTAAAAGATTGTTGTTCTGTCCAGGCATCCAGAGAGGCAGAGCTGAAACTGATACCCCTTTCGTTCTTAGAAAGGAATCTGCAACTGGGAAAGTTGTGATACAGCCAAATGAACATTGGTCCTAACGGGAGGGATCAATTCAGGACTCTTGCCTTGATTTTTGATAAAATTTCAAAGGAGGCCAGATTATTTGAAGGGTGGAGCATAATATCATACAGCAGCTAGCTACCAGTGGAATGAGTCACCATAGCCGAAAGTCACATGGGAGCCATCTCACATACCTCATCCAGATCTGCTGGGAGGGCTTTAGTTTCTTACCTAGAAGTGTGCTTGACTTGGCGATCATTGACAATGTGGGTTCCTGCTTTATTCATGCCAATCTAATATTATTTACCTTGAGCTTTGAAAGATATTTTTAAAAATGATTCTATCTCCCCCCCCCCCATTCTCTTTTCTAAGTCCCTTTATTATTCCTATGCCCAAAACATAAGGTTCAAATTTAGGTACTAAAGTATTTTTTCAATTAAAAATTCCATTATAATAAAAATATTTGTGTAATAAAACTCCTCAGCCCTCTCCCTGGAACAATATCTAATGTAATAAGAGAACTGAGATTTTCCATGATGATTCTAATTTATGGCATTTGACTGCACATTTTCCCCCTGGTGTCTTCAAAGGGCAAATGCAGCTTCCAAATAAGAATTATCAAGGATCCTTGGGTCAGGGTGGCTCCTTCAGGGCTATACAAGAGGTCCTGGGATAATATTGTTTTGTTCAACATCTTTTTGTTATAACATTGATTATAACATTGATAGGATGCCATAGGAACTCAACTCTTTTATATCAATTAGCTTGTGGTAAAACTAGCTTCGTTATACATCACTGTCATTTCAAAAGTCACAGAACCTACTGATGGCATTAAGTGAGGACTTAGTGTGTAAGACTTGTGCTTAATAAAATTGTGAGCTTGGTGAAATTTGCATTTGGACCTTTCCTGCCACCATTACCAGGATCCTGGGGCCGGCTTTCCACTTCACAGGCTGAGAAACTTCATTTCCTCAGCACATAGTCACCTCTCAAGAGCCACTTCCTTACTTTGCCATGAAAACTATAAAAGTGAAATATTATAGAAAGCCTTCTGTTGGCCTCACTGGTGTGTTCCATCCCTGTTGGCAGCAACTGTATGGAAAGCCAAATGATAAGTAGTCTTCTTGGCTAGGAATTAGTTGTGAAAATTTACTTCACTAAGAATAGCAGGAGGCCCCACTGAGGGTAGGCATAGCTTTGCTGGTAGGACAGAAATACTCAATGTCCATGGAGCTAAATCACCCTTTCTTGTCTCCCAGCCAGAATTTTACTAACAGACATTTATTTTTATCCAAGGGCTGACCAACTAACTCCCTTTTCAGAGGGCTGTCTTGTCCGGGCCTAAGAGCTGTTCAGTCTCTATAAAGTGATTTTCTTTTATCTTTGCTATTCATGAATTCTTGATTTGCTAGCTACCTCTCAGATGGCATCCTTTATGTCCTGGTTTTGGGAATATCTCATATTTGCCCTCATGTTCACTTGGAAGCAGCCATGTGAAATGGAAGAGTAGAGCCTTAGGGTGGAAAATAGAGTCAGCTGTGACCAATTTTCCCCTTCGTGGCCATCAGCACGTATATAAAAGGAAATGCTGTCTTCAACTTGAGTCAGAAACTATTGCAAAACAGGAAACTCATTGGAGCTCTGGTTAAAAGCAACTCCATTTTTAATAATTCCAACTCCGTCCCCTTGGAAGATATTTTCCTGAGGAACCCTTTAATCTCATTATTCTGAATCATAATAACTAGATTTGTGATTTATGTCTGTATGCTATCTTTAAGTTGGCTTTCTGTGGTTTCACAAAAACTTATCTACTTTTCAGAATAAGAGTGTAGTATACTCAGTGCATATATCAACCGTTAAAATTTCTATGGGTGTGTAAGATAGTAAAAATGGTCAAACAGTACAGAAAGATGTTTAATGAAAAATCTCTCTTTGGCCCTGAGGCCCCCTTTCTTTACTTCCTCTCCTCAGATATGACCAGGATGACTAAGCAATCCTTTTTACCTTGATCTTGATGGCATACTGCATCTGCTTGGAATGGAATTTTGATAATATTATTGTGTTTTCCATAGAATTTCTTTTAGATAGTTGATGTTTTAGTATGGTAGGATTTCTAGGTAAATGTCATAATGTTTATACATTTAAAACATGGGAAATTGTCTTTTATCTATAACAGGGTTTCTTAATGGTGATACCACTGACATTTGGCCCAGGATAATTCTTGTTATAGGGGGAAGGGAAGGCTGTACATTGCATTGTGGGATGTTTAGCAGCATCCTTGGCATCTACCCATTAAATGCCAGTAGCAAGTTCCTTCAAGTCATGACAACTGAAAGTGTTCTTAGACAATTCCAAAGGTCCCCCAGGGTTGGGGGGTGGAGAAAATCACCCTAAGTCGAGATGACTTATGTATACCATTGGATAACTTTTCATTTTTTTATACATCTGGGCATGCTAATGTATTATTACATAAATGTATTTCTGTGTGTTTGCTGTAGCAATGCCTATTTTTATTTCCTAACCTTAGAAAATTGCTCCAGAAACTCATCGTTCAAAAGAAGTGGCCCTGAATGAGAGGATTTGTCTGCAAGTGGGGTCCCAGTGTAGCACCAATGAAAGTGACAATCCTAGCATTTTGGTGGAAAAGTGCATCTCACCCCCTGAAGGTAACAACTGAAAGGAGTTTCTCTTGGTATATAGAGAATAATCCAAATTATCCATATGCTTATGTTCAGTGTTCATTAATTCATTCAGTTACAAACATTTGCTGAATGTAATAAGTTACAAGCACTTGTACTGGGTGCTAGCAACACAATGATCAATATGAGGATGTCCCTGCCTTCAAGGTGCTCACCAACACCTTGAATAACAATGCTCAAGAGTTATGTAGCACTTAATAATTTGGAAAATCACACACACACACTTTTTTAAAAAATATATTTTTATTGATTTCAGAGAGGAAGGGAAAGGGAGAGAGAGAGAAACATGAATGATGAGAGAGAATCATTGATTGGCTGCCTCCTGCACGCCCAACACTGGAGATCGAGCCCATAATCCAGGCATGTGCCCTTGACCAGAATCAAACCTAGGACCCTTCAGTCTGCAGGCCAACACTTTATCCACTGAGCCAAACCAACTAGGGCTACACACACACACTTTTCATCAAGCCTCATAAGCTTATCTTGTGAAGTAAGCAAGGCACATATTATCCTTTTCATTTTATGAGGGAACTGAGTGAGTTGCTGTAGGTCTTAAGATTCCAGATCCAGTGCTTTAAAAACACACAAAATATGTACTATCTTCCTCATTATATAGAGAGATTAGTTTGATACACAGGATATATTTGGGCAAAGATGTTAAAAAGGCAAACAGCTGGCCTGGCTCCAATTCAAGATTAGCCTTAGAAAAAGCTGTTAAGTAGTCATTGTCCCCCACCTGCCTTTGCACCCACCACCCAATATCCTTTTGGCTTTTATGTTGCATGCAGGGAGTACATACTAGTATATACTGCTTAAGAGCAGAGCTACCAGAGCCAAAATGTCCAAGTTTACTACTTAGTTCTGCCTGTTTCTGTGACCATAGGCAGATCACTTAGCCCTTCCTTCATTAAGTTTCCTCATATATAAAATGGAGATGATGATAGTACCTACTTACCAGGACTGTTGAAAGGATTACCTAAGTCAGTATATGTGAGGCACATAGAATAGTGCCTGGCAAAGAGTAAATGCTCTGTACATATTACCTATTGATGTTATGTTGCCCCTTGTCTGTGCAGGGCACAACTACTACCTCCAAACATTAGCACTGCATGGCACGTTCTCCAGACCAGCAGTCACCAACCTTTCGGACCTCATGGACCACCAGTGGTCCACAGACCACTGGTTGGTGACTGCTGCTCCAGACCATGCTGTCTACCTGCCTTGCACTGATCAAAAGTATATAATAGCCCTATCTATTGACTTAGTGCATAGAGCATTGGCCTGTGGACTGAAGGGTCCAAGGGCACATACCTCAGTTTGTAGGCTCTGGCCCTGGCCCTGGTCCAGGTGCATGTGGGAGGCAGCTAATTGATGTATCTCTCTTACATCAATATTTCTCTCTCTGTCTCTCCCCCTCCCTTGCACTCTAAAAATCAATGGAAAAATATCCTTGGGTTAGGATTGACAAAAGAATAAGTATATGAAATGCTATATAATAAAGAGGTAATATGCAAATTGACCCTCACACCCTCACACCCTCACAAGATGGCTGCCTACGACCAAGCCAGCAGGGGGGCTAGTGAGGTATGACCAAACGACTGAACAGCAGGCTGTGTGGGGCAACCAGGCCAGTGGGGGGGGGGGGGGGCCGTTGGGGGCAACCAGGCCAGCAGGGAGGGCAGTTGGGAGTGACCAGGCTGGCGGGGGGGGCAGTTAGGGGTTACCAGGCCGGCGGGGGGAGTGCAGTTGGGGGTGACCAGGCTGGCAGGGGGGCTGTTGGGGACGATTAGGCTGGCGGGGGGGGGGGCAGTGAGGGGTGACTAGGCCGGTGGTGGGGCAGTTGGGGGCAACCAGGTCGGCAGGGGGGTCAGTTGGGGGAGACCAGGTTGGCAGGGGGGCAGTAAGGGATGACCAGGCCGGCAGGGGGGGTAGTTAAGAACGACCAGGCCGGCAAGGAGGGGGCAGTTAAGGGTTATCAGGCAGGCAGGCAGCTGAGCGATTAGGAGACAGCGGTCCAGGATTGTGAGAGTGATGTCCGACTGCCGGTTTAAACCGACAGTCAGACATCCCCCAAGGGGTCCTGGATTGGAGAGGGTGCAGGCTGGGCTGAGGGGACCCTCCCACCCCCGTGCATGAATTTCATGCACCGGGTATCTAGTAATATTTATAAAATAAAGTTTGGTACTGCTAGGAGGCTTGGAGCATGGTTTAAAACAACTTACCTTCCCTATTCTCATTTCTTTAGGAGTTTAATAAATAATCTGAAAAAAACTTAAATTGTATTTTGACAGTAAAATGGTTGATGATGGCTTAGTATAGTACTGCTTTAAGAATCCTGAGGGATAAGAGGTTTGCATTTTAAACAGAGGTATTTAATATAAAGACTTGATGCTTCAACTAAAAAAAAAAATGTTAACAGTAGAAATTTAAGATCATAAAGATTTTAAGGCTCCTAAAGTCATAACACACAATAGGCAGATACTAAGAATTATGTTATGCATACCTTTCCCCGAATTGGTTCAAGGAGAATGTTTAGTTTTTAAAACAAGATGTGTCAGTATTAATCAAAAGATAAGAAGGTAAATTATAACCCAGTAAACTTTTTTTTGTAAATCCTCACCCAAGGATATTTTTCAATTGATTTTTAAAGAGAGGGTAAGGCAGGGAGGGAACGGGGAAGACAGGGGGGTGGGGGGAAGAGAGAGAGAGAGAGAGAGAGAGAGAGAGAGAGAGAGAGAAAGAGAGAGAAACATTGATTTGAGAGAGACACATCTTTGGTTGCCTCCTGTACACACCCCAACTGGGGTTGTGTATCAAACCTGCAACTAAGGTGGATGCCTTTGACCAGGAACCAAATCCGAGTCCCTTTGGTGTATAGGCCAACACTCTAACCAGCCAGGGCACACCAGCCAGGGCTAAACTTGTGTGTTTTTTAACCTTTTGCACATCGGTAGCAGCTCTTTTTATACTCTTTGAATGTATCAATAATTTGAAATATAAAAAAATCAAAATAAATAAGTTTGTATGAAAAGAAACTCCAGTTTTTTATTCTACTGCCGCGCTTTGTAAAATCTGGGGTATTTAAAAAATTAAATCCCAAGTAGAATAAAGGAATCGAGAAAAAAGCAAGCGAGTGCAAAGGATTAAAAATATATTTTTATTGATTTCAAAGAGGAAGAAAGAGTGAAAGAGAGAAGAAACATCAGTGAGAGAGAATCATTGATTTGAGCCCTGACCAGGAATCAAACTGTCACCTCCTGGTTCATAGGTCAATGCTCAACCACTAAGCCATGCCGGCTGAGCTAAACTTGTTTGTTTTTAAAGATAGATAGTGCTCACTTTGGCAGCACGTGTACTAAAATTGGAATGATACAGAGAAGATTAACATGGCTCCTGCACAAGGATGACACACAAATTCATGACAATAAAAAATATTCTAATGATGCTGCTAAGATAAATATATTTTTAATCCTCCTTTTTGGAATTTATCTTCAGAATAGATAACATATTCCTTTGAATAATTTCAGAGAAACTCAGTATTTTTTTAAAAAAATGAAACTGTTTATAAGAAGTAAACAAATTTAATTTTGGATTTAAGTGTGTGTAAATAAGTTATATGAAATTAAGCAATTTTGTGCAAAAAGTAAAGAATGTAGGTAGGTTGTTTATATTTTCACATTAATTTAGGAATTCTGTAGTCATTTCTTATTATGAAAATATTATTTGACCTTTCAACTCTCCAGTTAGGGATATAAGAGGGCCCCTCAATGATAATGAAGGTATTTTCTTAGTATCGAGAGGTGAGAAAGTTGTAAGCATTTTAGATTTGGGTAAAGCAGCATGCAGCACCCCCACCATTCCCATGCCCCATTTTTTTGCATGTGGACGTCTAGCTGTTCTGGCACCATTTGTTGAAAAGACATCCTTTGTTTATTGGCTAGTCTGCCTTACAAGGAAAGAAAGGTCCTAAACTCTTGGCTGGGTATTCTAGGCGATCCTGAGTCAGCTGTGACTGAGCTACAATGTGTTTGGCACAACCTGAGCTACATGAAGTGCACTTGGCTCCCGGGAAGGAACACAAGTCCTGACACTAACTATACTCTTTACTACTGGTAAGTATGGACAGGAGACTTATAGGGGAAGGACTGCTTGTGATGGTGTTGGGAGCCTTTGGATCTAACTTAGTATTAAAACAAAACAAAAAAACAACAGCTAATTCTTTTCGGCACACCCCAGGAGATGGGCAGTTTGCTTTAGTGAAAAATGCATTTGATTTTGGTGGCTACTTTGAAAAAACTTAAAAAAAATAATTATAGATCCACAGGATGTTGCAAAAATGCACAAGGAGATCCTGCATATCCTTCACCCAGCTTCTCCCAATGGTAACATCCTGTATAACTAGAGTATGAAATCAAAACCAGAAAATTGGCATTGGTACAGTCCACTGAACTCATTCAATGTTTACCAGTATTAAATGCAATCATGTGAGTGTTTGTGTAAATCTATGCAATTTTATCACATGTATTGACATAGAACGGTTCCATTACCACAAGGATTTCTTAAGTCTCCCTTTTATAGCCATATCCACCTCCCTTCTGCATCCCCTCCCCCTCTACTCCTTTCCCTCAAGTTTCTAACCTCACAACCACTAATCTATTCATCTCTATAATTTTGTCATTTTAAGAATGTTACTGGAATGGAATCATACAACATATAACTGTTAGAGGCTGACTAAAAAAAAAACACCTCTGCATGGTATCCAAGTTGTTGTGTGTTGTGTGTATTTATAGTTCATTTATTCCTTTTTATTACTGAGTAGTAGTCCATGATATGGATATACCAGTTTGTTTAAGCATTAATTTATTGGAGGATATCTTGGTTGTTTCTAATTTTTTACTTATGAATGAAGCTTCTGTGAATATTTGTGAACATAACTTGTCATTCTCTGGAATAAATGCCCAAGAATACAGTTGTTAGGTCCTATGGTAATTGCGTATTTAGATTTATAACAAACTGCCAAACTATTTTCTAGAGTGTCTGTACCATTTTCCATTCCCACCAGCAATGTATGAGTCTTTGGTGTCTACCTTTAAAAGGGAAAATTATATCATGCCCAGGGTTACAAAGTAATTTAGCTCCCTACAAAATAACTTATATTTGATATTTATGACTACAGCTACAAAATCTGTTAAATTTCTAAATTCATCTTTAATAATTTCCTTTCCTTCAGAGGCTAGAATTATTAGCAACAGGACAAGGAAGAAAGGACCAGGTTAATCAATTCAATTCAATAAGACTTTAATTAGCACACATTTCGGATAAAGCACTGAATGGGCAGCTGAGATAAGATACATGTCTCTTTGCTCCTGTAGCTTAAAATGTGGAGAGGTAGGCCGATCACTTGGATTCCTCTTCTTTGTTCTTATCTTAGCTCAAACATTACTTCCTCTCCAGAAAGCCTTTCTTGACCTCTGAAGTCTAGCTTTGTGTGCCCCATCATAGTTGTATTCCATGGTACCTTGCACTTTCCCATGCCATAGTACTCAGCACATTGTGTTGTAGTTTCCTGTTTACTTAGTGGTAGCCCTCCCCAGACTGCGGTCTCCCTTGAGAGCAGGGACTGTGTCTTGTTTTCCCCTGTGCCTGACACATGGTAGGTGCATGCTCCATATATGAGTTTGAATGTTTGATAGGAACTAAAGCGAGAGAACATTCGGAACTGGGGTGAGAATTTAGGAGGGATAAACAACTCAGGAACATTATGGTTCAGGGCTAAAAAGAGGAGGATTGAGTAGATTTGACTCCCTAAAGAATTGCTAGTGAAAGGGCCATAGAACGAAGTCTCAAAAGGAATAGCCTGGCTCTGTTGATGTTGCAGTGAAGTCTGGAGAGAGCTGTTATTGCAGGCTTTTAAGAGCTCTCAAGAGTTGGTAACATCCTTTGTTTATTACGCTATTAACTCCTCTTGCTTTCCCTGGAATCAGTATTAGTATAACACAGGGAAGATCTTTAAAGAGTCTGTGTCTATAGAGGGGGCAGGGAAAGGAACAGGAGCTGCCTTAAAACTATGTTATTCCATAGCAAAAGTATCCAGGAAAATAACCCAGATATAGGAATTGGGGTGACACTGAAGGTAGATGGTGAGGTAGTCCTTGGATTTCTTACAAGAAAAATAGGGAAGTGTCTTGGGCAATCTACTAGCACAACCAAATCTTAAAGCAAATTGCGAAATGATTGCCCTCCTGGGTGAATAAATTACAAAAGACTGGAACAACCAATCTTCTTCCAGGTTGATGCATTGTCCTGCCAAAGCTGATAACAGACGGTGCTTGGGTTGCCTTTCAGCCTACAAACCATAATCTACCGTCATTGGATGTGGCTCAAGAAGTCATCCCAAGAGAGTGATGGTTCCTTGCACCCAATGGGGCAGGGATCAGGGATAGCACTTCTTGTCATACACATTCCTGGAGTTGGTCATTAGCATGGGCTCTTGTTATAATAAAGACCTGCACTGTCCAACACAGGAGCCACTAGCCACATGTGATTATTTGCATTTTAATTTAAGTTAATTAAAATTAAAGCAAATTAAAACTTCATTGTTCAGTCTTACTAGCCAATTTCACACGTGGCTAGTGGCTCCTGTATTACTCAGATATCAAACATTTCCATAACGCCAGAAAATTTTGTTGGCCAGTGCTGATACAGATTCTATATCTTCTGCCCTCACCATCCCATAACTTATTCTTTTCTGGAGCCACCCTCCCTGGGTTCAAATCTTGGCTGTCTTTCTTACTAGCAAGTGTAATTTGAGGCAAGTGCCTTCTCTCTGAGCCTCAGTTTTGTAAACTGTAAAATGGAAATAGTAATAATAGTACTACTTCTTAAGGTTGTTGTGAGGGCCACTATTGTATGAAAAGTGTTTAGAGCCATGTCTAACCCCTAACATGTATAGAGTAAGCACTCCATACATGATAGCTATATTGTATTTTATTATTCATCCCACTCCCTTGCAGATGTAGCCAGTACACATTGCTGGCCTCTTCCCCCATCTTGAAGGAATAGCACCTAGCCCATACTTCCTCCTCTTCTGCTCTCCCCTAGAGAGATTCTTTCCAATCAGAATCACAAAAGAAAGAGAGACATATGGCTTATTCCTTACCAAGCATTTGAAATTGATTTAGGTATCAATTTAAATCATGTAAAACTCTCAGACTGTTTCCCTAATCCCCAATCCAAAAATGTAGTGTCATTTTGAAGCCCCAGGGCTGTGACTTGTGACTCTGGAGGGAGAGTCTGGCATTGAAGGAGCCTGACCTTAATTGCTACAGACAAGCCATGTCAGTGAATTTTAGGGAATTTCTTACCACATTAATCATCTTCAGAGTTGAGGAAATAGTCTTTCATTTGTCCATTCCCTCCGTATGTTTGCAGTGTGAGTCTGTGGAGGATTTCAGTGTGTGAATTTTAAAGATTTTAAAAAAATATGTTTTTATTGATTTCAGAGAAAGGAAGGGAGAGGGAGAGAGAGAGATAGAAACATCCATGAGAGAGAAACATTGATCACTTCCTCCTTCATGCCCCCTACCAGGGATCGGCCTGCAACCTCCTGGTGCATGGGACGATGCTCAACCAACCGAGCCACACAGGCTGGGCCAGTGTGTGAATTTTTAACATGAAGCAGCTAAATGTCTTCTGTCTTAGCTTATCATCTAATCTTTCACAGGAAGTCCCCCAAAATTGTCTATTAAAGACCAATATTGCCCAGCCAGTTGCTCAGTGGTTGAACATTGACCCATGAACCAAGAGGTCACTGAGTCAATTCCCGGTTGGGGCACATGCCCGGGTTTCGGGTTCAGTTCCCAGTAGGGAGAGTGCAGGAGGCAGCCAATCAATGTTTTTATTGATGTTTCTCTCTCATTGATGTTTCTATCTATCCTTCTCCCTTCCTCTCTCTATAAAATCAACAAAAAACATTTTAAAAAACATTATTTTTCTTTTTCTTATTTTTTCTAAATTACAACAAAAAATAAATTTTATATCTGGGGTCCATGAGAATATGTGAAATACTCAGGGTACAAAACTGAAAAAGGAATCTCAAAGATTGCCCATTAGAAGAGTTCCTTTCATTATTTGAAACAAAAAAAATTTAACTTTCTACATAGTTTTCTTTAGTTATGTAACAAAAATGTCATTAGTATCTTGGTTTCTGTTTCTGGCTGTCTGTGGAAAACACTCCAGGCCTGTCTGTTCTAAAAACTAGCCAAGGCAGTGAGTTTTTAAAAGACTTTTCATTCATGAACCACTGGGGCCTACAATTAGGAGCAAAGCCTTATGTACTATTTCTTAAGGGACAAGAGCATTTTTTTAAAATATTGAAGCATTTCTTTGCACAGCCTTTGAAGGATTAAATATATTAGATCGGAACTTTTTTTAAAAGACCTTATTTTCTTGGAGCAGTGTTAGGTTTACAACAAAATTGAGAGGAAGATACAGAAATTTCCCACATAACCCCTACCCCTACACATGCACAGACTCCTCTATTATCAACATCCCCCAACAGAGTGGTACATTTGTTACCAATGGTGAACCTACTTTGACATATCATCACCCAAAGTCCATAGTTTATCTTAGGGGTCACTCTTGCTGTTATATATTTTATGTGTTTGGATGCATGTATAATAACATGCATCCACGATTATAGTATCATGCAGAGTATTTTCCTTGCCCTAAAATTCTTTATTCTCTGCCTTTTCATCCCTTCCCCCAACCCCTGACAAACACTGATCTTTTTATGGTCTCCATAGTTTTGCCTTTTCCAAGAATGTCATATAGTTGGAATCATACAGTATCAGGCCTTTTCAAACTGGCTTCTTTTACTTAGTAATATGAATTTAAGGTTCCTCCATGTCTTTTCATGGCTTGATAGCTCATTTCTTTTTAGGGCTAAATAATGTTTCATTTTCTGGGTGTATCACAGTTTATCCATTCACCTACTGAAGGACATTTTGGTTGCTTTCAAACTCTAACAGTGAATGTTATATTTGTGTGGATATAAGTTTTCATGTTTTTATTGATTTCAGAGAGATGAAGGGAGAGGGAGAGAGAGATAGAAACATCAATGAGAGAGAAACATCGATCGCTGCCACCTGCAGGCCCCTACCAGGGATCGAGCCTGCAACCTGAAGGACTGAGGACATATTGGTAGCTTTCCAACTCTAGCTATGAATGGTATATGCAGGATTTTATGTGGACATAAGTTTTCAACTCCTTTAAGTAAGTACTAGAGTGTGATTGCTGGATTGTATGGTAAGAGTATGTTCACTTTTTAAAGAAACTTCCAAATTGTCTTCCAAAGTGACCATTTTGCATTCCCACCAGCAATGAATGAAAATTCCTGTTGCTCCACATGCTTACAAGCATTTGGTGTCATCAGCATTCTGGATTTTGGCCATTTTGATAGGTGTTTAGTGTTATATTGTTGCTTTAATTTGCATTTCCCTGATGTGGAGCATCTTTTCATGTGCTTACTTACCATCTGTATATCTTTGGTGAGGTGTCTGTGAGGGTCTTTGGCCCATTTTTAGTTGGGTTATTTGTTTTTTTGTTGAGTTTTTAGAGCTCTTTGTGTATTTTTTGGATACTAGTCCTTCAACAGATGTGCCTTTTGCAAATATTTTCTTGCATTCTGTGGCTTGTTTTCTTATTTTCTTGATATTGTCTTGCAGAGCAAAAGTTTTTAATTTTAATGAAGTCTAGCTTATTATTTCTTTTATAGATCATACCTTTGGTGTTGTGTCTAAAAAAGTCATTATCATACCTAACTTCATCTAGGTTTTATTCTATGTTATTACATAGAAGATTTATAGTTGTACATTTTACATTTAAGTCTGTGATCCGTTGTGAGTTTAGTTTTGTGAAGGGTATAAGGTTTGTGACTAGATTTATTTTATTTTATTTTTTTTGCATGTGGACGTCTAGCTGTTCTGGCACCATTTGTTGAAAAGACTAGCTTTGCTCCTTGGTATTGCCTTTGCTCCTTTGTTAAAGATCAGTTGACTGTATTTATGGGAGTAGATCTGAGTTTTATAAGTCCTGATTTGCAGTAGAATCCTCTGGAGAATTGCTGTTAAAATGCTGATCCCTAGGCCCTGGGCAAAGCCTTCTAAATAGGATCCTCTGAGAGAGGGTTTGAGAAATCTACATTTTAAATGACTGCAGATGATTCTGCGATAACAGGTCAAGGGTTTTGGACTCTTTACTCTTAGTCCGTTATTTAAACTGCTTCTCTTTTCTGCAGAATCTTTGCACAGCTCCCATTGTGGCTGATGATGTAAAGCCAACTCTCTTCTGCCACTTACTACAAAACAGAATCCTTTAATAGCATAGACGAAAAAGTGTAGTGAGCACATTCTCTATGCTTGCACTGTGCTAGCTAGGTGCTGATGATCATTGAGGAAAGGTATATGTAGAGGTTTTCGAAATGGGAAGTAATATACCAGCAGTACTGGTTATGGAAGGTAGTTAAAGCCACATGGTGAAGTAAGACACTTAAAAAGCCAGTGTATTCTGGAACATAGATCTGGCAGTGATTGTAGGGAACTAATAATGAGGGTCCCAGAGGTAAGTCTGGAGAAGACATGACACCTGAAGTGAGTAGGACATGAAAGTGGGTGAGGCCAATGGAAATATCACAGGAGAGAATTCAAGCTTTGCAAAGAAAGAAATAACAGAATTTAGTGATAGAATATAGGGAAAGGAAAGGTAAAACGGAATTTCAAAGGCTGAAATTGAGGAGCCCAGAGGAAATGAGCTCAGACTGGTGGAAATTTGGAACATTAGAAGGAAAGGCAATTTGTCAGGGGAAAAGGGACATATGTTTTGGTCATTGAATTTGAGGCAAGAGTGGAATACTAGAATGGAGCATTTGGAAGTCTGGGACTGGATCCAAGGTGAAAGGTTAGGACTAGGCATCCCTAGCATAGAAATTCTAATCAAGGGATGGAAATTATAGGCTTGGGCTGAACAGATGTGTGACTAAGAAATAGAGAGGGATGTGCAGAGGGCTATTAACTGAATAGGAACCCTCTGAGAAGAGGAGAAGGGAGAGGAACAAGACAAGAAAACAAGGAGGGAGCAGAAAGTGGGACCAGAGGAGAACCATGGAATTCAGCAGATGGGATATTTTCAAGAAGCATAAAACTTTTCAACCTCCCCTCATAACACCTCGTATTCAGAAGAAGAAAAAGAACCAGTACTCCTGTAGTTTCCATAGCTATAGGAACATTTGTTTCTCTTAGAGTATGAAATGGAGCCACGTAAAGTATCGTATTAGAAAAAGCTATCTTGCCATATTGCAAATATTGCTTTTCATGGACATCTTAAGTCATTCAAAACAAAACAAAACCCAACAATGTCTACCTTTGTTTCTTGAGTTCATTGTTAAAAATAATGCAGAAGATTGTCTTATTTTACCTTGTAGGCACAGCAGCCTGGGAAAAATTCGTCAATGTGAAAACATCTATAGAGAAGGTCAACACATTACTTGTTCTTTTACTCTGACTAAAGTAAAGGATTCCAGTTTCGACCAACACAATGTTCAAGTGATGGTCAAGGATAATGCAGGAAAAATTAGACCATCCTTTCATATAGTGCCTTTAACTTCTCGTGGTAAGTTTTCAAAGTCCTCTATGACAGCGTGGACAAAAGTGTTAATGTCTTTTGAACAATCAATACATATAATAGAAACAGATTTTGTTTTTAAGATCTTACCAGAAAAAAGACTATGTTTATATACCTTTATTTGATCTTTTTTAAAGAAGCAAGCTTAGAAATTATTTTATTTAGTACCTATGCACATGTTTTCTCCTTGTTCACTTATGAGTACACTGGGACAGACAGCAAGCAGTTAGTTATAGAACCAAGATTGGAACCCAGGCTTTCTGACTCTTAAGATCTGTTCTCTTTTACTTATAATACTTGACAGGATGGTGCTACAGAATAACTATGATTGAATATAGTTTGAACAATCTATTTTATAGTGGGTTTTTTTAAAAAGCTTAGACTGGAGATAGAATGATCAGGGCTGATATTCAAATTATCTAACATTCTGGGTCCGGCACTGATCAATGAGAACAACCAGTGCAGCTGAGTATCAGCATATTAGAAAGAGCCTCCCACTTGAAAATAAAATATCTGCTTGAAGTGCTAGCTTCTTCACTTTGGAAAAGATATATGTATATACTAGTACATGCTCTTAAAGTGTTTCCTCATCTATAAAATGGAGTGCATGGTCCTTCTTGATCTCAAAAGATTGTACATCTGACCCTTGAACAGCATGGGTTTGAACTGTATGTGTCCACATATATGTGTATTTTTTTAAATCTGTACGGTATTGTAAATGTATTTTTCTTATGATTTTCTTAATAACATTTTCTCTAGCTTACTTTATTATAAGAATACCATATAAAATACATATAAAAATACATGTGCATCAGTCAACTGTTTATATTATCGGGAAGGCTTCTGGTTAATAGTAGGTTATTAGTTGTTAAGTTTTTAGGGAGTCAAAAGTTATATGCAGATTTTTGACAAGGGGTGGCAGTGATTCCCTTAACCCTCTGTTGTTCAAGGGTCAACTGTAGAAGGTTTAAATGCTGTGAGGTGTATAAAAATGTTTTGTAAATCTCTAAAGCATTATGTTTGTTTATATGTTGCAATACCCTGACAAGGAGCTCAGATACTGGCTAAGTGGTATACAGAAAATATATAGGCAAATAACCATAAATTGACAAAAGTGCCCAAGTCTGTGAGCAGAACACTATTTGCTCTTTCAGGTACTCAGGGAAGTGAATTCTAATAGTGAACCAAAGGGAGCTTAGTTTGTAGGTCCAGGGAGTGAAGTTGTGGTAATATGCCAAGTGGGATAATCTGAAGCAAAGCTCTTCTTTGTCCTCTTCCTTGCTTGGCAGGTTGTCCTCAATGGACCTTTTGAAGCTCATTTTGCTAGTTTTCTTCCTAGAGATTAGTGGTGACATAAAGGGAGATACTTCTCAGCTAGAATGTGACATCTACAGATTTTTTGTTACTTATTCATTCTCTTCTGTTGCGTGGTCTTATGCATAGCTGACTCCCAAAAAACTCAATTGACTAAGCTAATTTTCTTATTTATTTTACATTGTGGTTATAATCACATAACATTAAATTTATCATCTTAACCATTTCTAAGTGTACTGTTCAGCAGTTAAATATATTCACATTGTTGTGCATCAGATCTCAAGAACTTTTATCTTATAAAACTGAAACTCGATGCCCCAAAACACTAATTCCCTCTCATTCCTCCCCCCTGCTCTTGGTGTTACAGAAGACCGGAAAAAAAACCAAGCCATGCTTAGAGAAAGGGAGTTACATTTTATTAAGGGCAGGGCCAGAGAAAAACGTGCCTTTCAAATTCTGGGCCCCCCCACATGGAGGAAACCTTTTCTATTTATACTTTTCCTAGCTCTTTTGTCTCCCAAATTTGGAATGAGACTTCCGGGTCTTCTGGGAAAGAAGGCCTACATGCTGGGAAGGGGCCATGAGAACATATCTCAAGGCCTAGCCTGGTGTCAGCACTGACAACTCTGTCTGGGGCAAAGTCCACGGCCTCTCTGGAATGGGAGTAGTCTTATTTTCCTTATCATTTAAGCAAGCAAGCGTTTACAGAAGCCAAAATAGCAGGGTTAAAATTTCAAACAGCAGTTTTTATATAAGATAGATGATTCATTCCCCACTGGTTTTATGTACATGAGTCGAATCATTGACTCTTTTGGGTCATTGTTGGTGAGGGAGTTATATTGACCCCTGAGGACTATAAGCTTGTTAGAATTAATTCTCTGCTGAATAAAGTCAGTGGGCCTGTTTATAAGATAAGGGCCCGGAATGAGGGCCAGGACTAATCTTTAGAGCAGTGGTTCTCAACCTTCCTAATGCCGTGACCCTTCAATACAGCTCCTCATGTTGTGGTGACCCCCAACCATAAAATTATTTTCGTTGCTACTTCATAACTGTAATTTTGCTACTGTTATGAATCGTAATGTAAATATCTGTGTTTTCCGATGGTCTTAGGCTCTACAGCAGCGGTTCTCAACCTGTGAGTCGTGACCCACAGGTTGAGAACCGCTAGCAGGGTCGCCTAAGACCATCGGAAAACATAGATATTTACATTACGATTCATAACAGTAGCAAAATTACAGTTATGAAGTAGCAACGAAAATAATTTTATGGTTGGGGGTCACCACAACATGAGGAGCTGTATTGAAGGGTCACGGCATTAGGAAGGTTGAGAACCACTGCTTTAGAGGGTCCGAAGAGTCCTGGACTCTCTATTTTGCCTGGGCTGTCTTAAGCGAGGTGTGATGAAGCCACGTCGGGATCCTGTCGACCTTGACTGCCGTGTGGGTGGTCCTTTCCAGGTAGGAGTCAGTCCTTGTGTGGCACATTTATTTACCCAAACAGAGTCACCAGGGTGGAAGGATGGACCGGATCAGAAGTTGGTATAGGCAGAGTACCTTGGATATGCTTCTGGACTGCTTTCTGGGTAGATTGTAAAGCCTGTAAGAACTTGAGTAAAGATTGGTTATGGGTTTCAGCTTTTCTAGATTGGGTTTCCATGTAAGCTGGTGAGGTGGGTAGGTCAGGGTTTGGAAGAGTCACTAGAATCTGTAGAGGCCCCACTGGTTTTAGGGCAGCCTCCTGGGCTGCTTCATCTGCAGCCTCGTTCCCTCTTGCTTTTGGGGAGTCCCCTTGTCTCACATAGGTAGAGATGGAAAGACTTAATTACATCTGGTAGTGCTAGTTGGCCCATCATCCTTGCTCTGCTCATGTCTGTCTAACTGCCTAATATATTACCTCAAGAATCCTGGCTCTGAATTCTTTTAGGGAAAATGGACATTGGTGGGCTCTTCTAGCTACTTCCTGCTGAGGCAGGTCAGAGGTTTCTCTCAGAGCCAAGAGATCCTTGCTGTCTGTCAGAGGGACAATGAGGCCTGGGCACAGAAGGAGGTGGGCTTGTGACCTGGCGGAGACAAACTGTAACAAATGGTCTGGTGGAAGGGAAAGAAAACCTTTCAGTTTTAATAACTTCAATTGAAATAGAATTTTTCTCCTCAAAATTACCCCCATGTTTATCAAAAGATCCAAATCAAGACTAATTTATCTATTGTATTTAATTTGGCCTGATTGTTTGCATAAACATAACAAGAATGGTAACTGACTACCTTTGCCGGAATTTCATGATTGAATCTTAATGTGCCCCACAGGGCCAGGAAGCCAAGCCATTCAGCTGCCGTCAGGCCTGCCTGCAGTACCTGCTGAGTTAGGTGAATCCTCACCTGTAGTGGCTCTACCCGGGCCCATGCCCTAGGCTTCAAGTCGCATCTCAGCCCTCCTACTTGTCGGGGCTCAGAGTGTGTGGGGGTTCCGCAGGGACGCAGAGGCACTCTTTTGCTCCCCTTGTACTCTGACCAACCGCCAGTGATGGTAGGGCATGGGCCTGATGCTCTAGTACCTGCTATTTTCAGGGCTACCAAGCAGGATACCAGACTTTCTCCATGGTACTCTTATTGGCTTCAAGTCTTCAGAGTTCAGGCAGGGCTCTTTAAAACATGATACTCCAGTCAAAGTTTCTGGTTAATAAAACCACTATTGGAAACCGGTCTTATTGAATTTATGCAAAGAAATGTATTGCCATGATTTATTTATTAAGTATTGCCAAATTTCGGAGGAATTTTATAAGGAGAAAAATATACTGACCTGCTTTAAGATAGAATTTTTCTTGCCAGTCCTTTTTATGGACTTTCCAAAGTAATATTTTCTGAATGTATTATAACAAACAGTAACGGTTAGATTTCTTTTATCAGTCCTTCCCTAAGTACTTAGGCATAAGCTATTTACCCTCTGTTTAGGGAGGCAGAATGTAAATTATTTACTCTTCCTGGCTTACTGGCCTGTATTATTTGATTTCCTTTCAACATTTCTCTTCTCCTTCTTATTACATACACAACCTTTATAAATTTTACACTTCCAAATTAGCCTTCAAACCTTCTTTCTATGTCCTTTAAAAATGCATAACCATGCCTCAGACCTTCTACTCAGTATTCCTTATTCTTTGAAACCTCAATCCTTTAATGATTCCTCAAAAGTAAACAGCTAGAATTTCTTAGTTTAACATTTATGACTTAGACCTTCTGTGATAAAACTAAGAGCAGGTAAAAATATTTCTTTTTGAGAGACAGAGATTTTTAAAACTTAAACTAGTTGTAACATTAAAAATATTATATCTTAAAGTTCCTTTGCTGAATATTCCACCACCGCCCAAGAAGTACCCAGTCACCCTGCCCTTCCTGGCTCAGACAATGAGATTTTCTTTATGTGTATTGGAAGGGTTAAAAAGAATAAAACGGGGCAGAGGAAGATCCACTGTGTTTTGCAGAAAGCCTTGATTCTAGTATAGTTCAGATAAGTAAGAAACCAAGGACGCCAGTAGAGTGAGTTGTAGCCAGTAAAATCAACAAAAACCTATCTCTCCCTGCTCTCCCCACCGATGCCCCCCCCCCCTTTTCTGCATTAACCATTTACTCTGTCCTTAGCAGGGGAAATAAGGCAAGCAGTCTGAGGTCCTGTATAACCAGGCTTTTTACACTTAAGGAACAGCTGCTCTCCCTCCCAGATTTTCCTTCTTTACTCCAAGGCTCCAGAGGATCTCAAATCCTCCTCCTCCTTCACCACTTCTGATATCTCCAACCATCCCCCTGTCCCCCAGCCTAGGGCTCTTATATCTCAGCAGGCTGAGAGTGAATTCCACAGCCTCGACCCTTTCTCACACCTGCTCCAGAGCAGTCTTCGGCTCTCCTCCTCCTTCAGAGACCCACTGTAAATCTATCAGGAACGGCAGGCAGGTTGCAGTTCTTGGGACCACATGATTCTCTGTTTGCTAGCAGGGTTGAAAAAGGCAGCCTACAAAGCAGTTAATTATGACTAATCTTAACTCAACAAGCCTTTGTTTAAACTTCTCTGGATTGGCAACCTTCACAAATTTTATACCTTTAAATTAACCCTAGAATTCCAAAATTTTAAACTAACACAGCAAAATTATAAATCAAGGAAAAGCAATTAAAAGTTCTCTACTGTCTTCCCTCTAAAGCAGGGTTTGCACTGTCTTTCACACAGACTCTCACACTTACATTTATACATCAGACAGTCTGAGTTTTTGACTTCTACCAGATATTTACTCAGAGTTTAAACAGTCCACCTGATTCCTGATTAATTGCCTGAGGAAGTCCTTGACTTCCGGGGAGGTGATCAAGCTCCCCCTTCCACTCACTCGAAGTGGGCCTGAGTGATAGGGGCCTCTACCTTACAGTTTCTGTCGGCAGGTCCAGAAGTGTCCGTCCACTCTCTCCAGATGCCGGCCGGGTCCTAGTCTGAGGTACGGGAGTGCCCAGAGTCCCCCAGTTCAATTCTGCTAAATCAGCAGAGCGGTGCCTCCCAGAGGCCTGTCCAGCTCCCCCGGGCCCCAAACCCAGTCCACTCACCGCAGGCCAAAAGACCAGCATGTTTGGCCTTCTTCTCGGTCAGGGAACCATTATGTTATAGAAGACTGGAAAAAAACCAAGCCATGTTTAGAGAAAGGGAGTTACATTTTATTAAGGGCAGGGCCAGAGAAAAACGTGCCTTTCAAATTCTGCCCCCCCCCCCACATGGAGGAAACCTTTTCTATTTATACTTTTCCTAGTTCTTTTGTCTCCCAAATTTGGAATGAGACTTCCGGGTCTTCTGGGAAAGAAGGCCTACATGCTGGGAAGGGGCCATGAGACCATATCTCAAGGCCTGGCCTGGTGTCAGCACTGACAGCTCTGTCTGGGGCATAGTCCACGGCCTCTCTGGAATGGGAGTAGTCTTATTTTCCTTATCATTTAAGCAAGCAAGCGTTTACAGAAGCCAAAATAGCAGGGTTAAAATTTCAAACAGCAGTTTTTAAATAAGGTGGATGCTTCATTGGTAACCACCTTCTTACTTTCTGTTGCTATGATTTTGACTACTTTGGATACTTCATAAATGGAATCATATAGTAGTTGTTCTTTTGTAACGGGCTTATTTCACTTAGCATAATGTCCTTGAGGTTCATCATTGTTGTAGCATGTGTCAGAGACTAAGCTAATGTTTAAATTGTGGTCTTTGATTGGCAAAATGGGTAACAGCTGGGGAAACCCCTTGCACTTGGTGCCCCTGTTACCCATTAGGTGGAGGCACATCTGGACCAGACGCTTCTTTTCTTTACAATGCAGCTGGATATCCTGATTATACCCTGGCCATGTTCTAACCAGATGCATGTCAGAGTTCCTACCATCTGCCAGACACCCAAAGATGTTCCTTAAATCCATTACTAGGCAATTTAGCATAACCTTTCTTCATTAACCATGGCTAATCAGAAATCTAGAACTGTACTAGTATGTCTGATCATGGAAGGCCATTGAAAGTATCAGCCCTATTTTGATTTAACTTTGTGACTTTTGTTATCTGTTCCCACATAGGTATCTCATAAAAAAACAACTCTGGAAGCTAATTTGTATTCTTCTATTTCTCTTTCAGTGCAACCTGATCCGCCACATATTAAAAGGCTCTTCTTTCAACATGGTGAATTATATATGCTAGGGAAGAATCCACAGAATTTTATTAGCACTTGCTTATCTTATCAAGTAGAAGTCAATAACAGCCAAACTGAGACACTTTATACTTTATCCGTAAGTGTTTTCTAGATTGTTGTTTATATTTGGATATTTTTCTTTCACTTGAATTTCTTATAGTATAACACATTGAAATATCAATGAAATTTAGCTCTTAGATTTGTCACATAATTATTATGATGATAATTCCTTGTCTGAAATAGGTTGGTGGAAGGTTTGAGGGTTTATGATAGCATTGACTGCAATATTCACGCCATATATTAATTCATTTGCTCAAAAAAATTTTATTAGCCCTGGTCCATGTGGCTCAGTTGGTTGAGCACCGTCCTGTGCATTGCATTCCTGGACAGGGCACATGCCCAGGTTGTGGGCTTGAACCCTCGTTGGGGTGTGTGCAGGAGGCAGCTGATCAATGTTTCTCTTTCACATCAATGTTTTTCCCTCCCTCTTCCTTCCTCACTCTCTAAAAAATCAATAAAAACATATTTCATAAATTTTATTATGTATCTACCATGTGCCATACACTATTTTTGTGTACATGACACCTGTATCATGGTTTGACTTACAATGGCACAAAAAATGATACAAAATCTTTTTCCATGAAGCTTACCTAATATAAGATAAATATGTAAATTAATAAGCTAATTTCAGGGAATGGATGCTATGAAGAAAATTAAATGGGGTGATATAGTAGCGTGATGGGAGGGCCTGAGGGAATAGTAGGTAGGGTAATAATTCAAAGTGGAGACATTTGAGATGAGACCAGAATGATGAGCAGGAGCTAGCCATGTGAAGATCTTGGGTTGGACGGGACAGCAAATACAAAGCCTAAGGAAGAAATGAGTGTGGCATGTGTGAAAAACAGAATGAACTCTGGAGTCAGATCAGGTAGATACTTGGAGGCTCTGGTATGGCCATTCAGTTTTCTTAAGAGTTTGTGGCAACTAAAGTATTCAAATTTGAGTAGTTAGTATTGGTTGGATTATATACGATTTTATTATTCAGAATCTGGTACAAAATATGCTAATTAGAGGTCCCTGTGGGACACTGGGCATAACATCATGTGGCATAACCGCAGGGCATCAGTCACAAACTGGGCCTCAGACATTTTTGTTTGGGCCACAAAATGGAGTTTTGTTTGTCTTTTTAATTTGAATTTTTTACCTAGATTTAAAACTGTGGTGCCTGGAGAGTGTAGTTTCCATTAGGTGGCACCTCAAGACCACAGAGACTCAGTTGTGTGCCACCTGCCCTGGCCCTGTGCATTTGAGTTTTAGAGGTTCGAAACCAAGTGTTTTGTGTTGGCTTTTAAAGGAGCCCAGCACACATGGGCAAATTCCTTGGTTCAATTGTTTTAGCTCCTCAGGGGAGTTTCAAAATACAGACTTACCATGGTTTGACTTACGATGGCACAAAAAATGATACACATTTGCTAGCAACTGTACTTCAAAGTTTGAATTTTGATCTTTTCCTGGACAAGTGATATGCAGTACGATACACTCTCATGTGTAATTAATTTTAGTTCAATGCTTCAAACATTCTTCAGGCCCACTGTGCTTTTAGCTGTGTACATTAATGATGACTATCCATATATCCATTATTTTTCACTTTTGGTACAGTATTCAATAAATTATATGAGATATTCAACACTTTATTATAAAACTAGAGGCCCAGTGCATGAATTCGTGCACTGGTGGGGTCAGCCAGCCCGCCCCAATGGGGGCCATCGGGGGTGGACAGCTTGGGTGAGGGGTCATGGGCTGGGCCAGCTGGGGCGAGGGGCTGTGGGCGGTTTGCTGGCCTGCCCCACCCCCCTGAGGGGCCGTGGGTATTTGGTCATTCCACTGTTCAGTCGATTTGCATATTACCCTTTTATTATATAGGATAGGCTTTTTGTTAGATAATTTTGCCCCACTGTAGGTCATGTAAGTGTTCTGAGAATGTTTAATATAGCTAGGCTAAGCTATGATGTTCAGTAGGTTAGGTGTATAAAAATGCATTTTCGACTTTGGATATTTTCAACATATGAGGTGTTTATTGGGATGTAACACCATCATAAGTTGAGGAGCATCTCTACTTACTAAAATAAGCCAGTGTTGACAGGTTAATAACTCAAAAGGGAGCGACCAGGTCCACAGCTGAGCAGAGCTCTTCTGGGCATTTGCAGATTAATCTATTTCTGAAATAGAGTAACCATGATCTGGAACAGAAACTGATGTCCCCATACAATACAGCAAAGGGAAAAGGCAAAGGACTTCCAAGTGGGGAGAGGGTGCGGCTTGCATTTCCAACTAAGTGAGATATCAGAAAACTGAAATATAATTGCTTTCTCCAGCCTTTACTGCTCTCCTGTCAAATCCCGAATACACATGCTGCTTGTATTATTCATTTGGCACTGAATTATGTCCTGATAGCTACTCTGATCACCTGTGTAGGCCTGTTCTCTCCACTAAAAAGATAAGCTGCTATAGGGACGAGTTATGTGGTGTTTATGCTGTTCCTGCTATTAATAGCAGCTAACATGTATTGAGCAATTAGTATGCACTAGGTATTTTAATAAGGATTTTATCTGAATTGTCTCATTAAGTCCTCACAGTAACCCCAAGGATCTAGCTCCTGTCCCCCTCTCCATTTTACAGATGAGAAAACTCAGTCTCAGAGGTTACTACTAAGATCACATTTCTAGAAAGTGGTAGAGTCAAGATTTCAGCAAAAGTCCAAGTTCAAAGTATTTGTTCTTAAACACTGTGGATCACATCAGTACTTTATTTTAATACTAACAGCCATCAATTATTAAGTGTTTATATGATATGCTACAAATATACTCTTCTGTGTACTTCTCATACAGTGGTTTATAATAATTCATGAAGTAGTTTACATTTCATAGAGAAACTAAGGCTCAGAGAGGTTAAGTAACATATTACAGGCCATACAGCTAATAAGTATGACTTCAAAAGTTGGTCTCCATGTATTAAACTTTGACAAAGAATACTTGGCACCTTAATCAATAAAGAAATTAAAAAAAAAAAGAATACTTGGTATAACACCATTTGTGTAATCATCACTTAACACATTTTTGTTGAATTAAATTACTTTATTTTTTATGAACTTCTGAACAGAAGAGAATACACATATATGGAACTTATTCATCTAAATCAGATCTATAGTCTATGTGGAATTAACTCTGTTTATACACTTGAGTGTAATGTACTCTCTCCTAGCAGATGGTCAGCAGCTGCTTCCTCTCCTAGAATATCATCAGCTTTTGTGTGCTCTCTGATCTTGAGTTCTGCTGTTTAGCCTTTTTTTTTCTTCTTTTTGCAAGACTTTTTGAGGAATTATTTTGCCTGGTGTTCCAGTTAAGAGAGGGAAGTAGGCTGGAACATGAACTGTGCCATCACATGAGGGCTGTGGTCGGACAGAGGTAGCTCATGACAGAATCACAAAGTAAGGAATGACTTGTCTTTGGCCACCCCCATCCCTGCAAACTATCTACTTGGTTCTCTGTGCCTTCGTTTTTCTTTTCTCATAGAGGTATCTAAGCAGCTGATAAACAACACAAGAGGATTTACATTTGAACAAGAGCCCAAAGCCTTTAATTTACACAATGATTTGCTGACTTTAGAATTTATATACACACACACACACACACACACACACACACACACATATATATGTCTATATATATAGATATATCTATATATATTCTATATAATAAAGAAGTAATATGCAAATTGACCCTCCTGCTCTCGCACAAGATGGCTGCCCCCATGTGGTCAAAGATGGCCGCCACAAGATGGCCGGCAGGGGAGGGTAGTTGTGGGCAATCAGGCCAGCAGGAGAAGGCAGTTAGGGCCGTCCAGGCCAACAGGGAAGGGCAGTTAGGGGCCACCAGGCCAGCAGGGTAGGGCAGTTGGGGGGCGACCAGGCTGGCAGGGGATGGCATCTAGGGGTGACCAGGCCTGCAGGGGAGGGCAGTTGGGGGCAACCAGGCCAGCAGGGGAGCAGTTAGGCATAAATCAGGCTGGCAGGGGAATGGTTAGGAGGTAATCAGGCTGGCAGGCAGAAATGGTTGGGGGCAATCAGGCATCAGGCAGGTGAGTGGTTAGGAGCCAGCAGTCCCGAATTGAGAAAGGGATGCCCAACTGCTGGTTTAGGCCCGATCTTAAACGGGCAGTGGACATCCCCTGAGGGGTCCCAGATTGGAGAAGGTGCAGGCTGGGCTGAGGGACAACACCCCCCCCCCCCCCCCCCGTGCACGAATTTCATGCACCGGGCCTGTAGTATCTGAATAATATTCCATAGGTGCCACCTCTTCTTTATCCAACCATTGATGATACTTAGGTTGTTTCCACATCTTGGCTATGGTGAATAATGCTGCAGTGAACATGGAGTGCAAATATCTCTTCAAGATCCTGATTTGTTTTCCTTTGAGGTCCTGATTTCATTTCCTTTGGATATATTCACAGAAATAGAATTGCTGGATCGTATAGTAGTTCTATTTTTAATTTATTGAGGAAACTCCATACACAAAAAAAAGATTCTCCTCCCATATGGATATGTAATACTGTATTCCATAGTGGGTACACCAGTTTACATTCTCACCAATAGTGCACAAGGGTCCCCTTTTCTCTATATCCTTGGCAACACTTGTTATTTGTTGATTTTTTTTTGATAATAGCACTTCTAATAGGTATGAGATGGTATCTCATTGTGGTTTTGTTTTGTATTTCCCAATGATTAGTGAGTGATATTGAACATTTTTTAATGTACCTGTTGGCCAGAAGTAGACAGTATTTCATGTGTTGATTTTTTACTCAGTTTTGAAATATTTGCATTTCAGGAACTGATTATTCTTTTTACATCAGACAGCAAGTGACTTAAATTGTGTGGAGTAAAATTTTACATTATATTTTCTGTAACCTAGTTATTTTTCATACATTATACTATCCACAAGGGGGAATGATTTCTTTTTCCTTCTTTTAAAATTTGTAATTGATGTAGGAAAAAAATTACACAAGTCATTATATGCAGTTAGATGATTTTTCACTAGTGATTTTGCAAATGATTTTTCACTTACATAACTAGCACTCCAGAAGCCACATCATGACCCCTTTTGGTCACTACCCTCCCAAAGAGCAACTATTATCCTGACTTCTAATCTCAGAGATTAGTTTTGTTGACTCTTTTTAAACTTTATATAAATTGATTATAGTGAATTTATTTTTGTGTGTGTCTGTCTTCTTTCATTGTGTTATGTTTATGAGATTGACTGATATTCTTGCCTGTAGTTGTAGATGGTTCATACTCATTGTATTCATTCCATTGTGCCAATATACCACATTTGATTTATCCCTTCTCCCATTGATGGACATTTCAATAGTTTTAGTTTAGAGTTTTATGACTAGAGTTTTTATGAACATTTTCATACTTGTTTCTTGGTGCACACATGCATACATTTTGGTTGGGCATATATGGGTCGTAGGATTACATCTTATTCTCTCTAGTAAATAATATCATTTTCCCAAGTGGTTTTGCTAATTTACACTACTAAGAGCAGAAATCGAGAGCTCTAGATCCTTCATATCCTCATCAACAGCGGTCGCCAATTTTTTGGACCTCGCGGACCACCAGTTGGCAACCGCTGCTCACCAACACTTGGTATTTATTGTCTGGTAGGTGTGTGTATTGTTATCTTGTATATTTAATTTGCATTTCCCTGGTGATTAATGAAATTGAGTACTTTTTCATGTTTATTAGCAATTTGAATATCTTTTTGTGAAATGCCTGTTCAAGTATTTTACCAGTTTTTTCATTGGCTTGTCTGTCTTTTCCTTATTAATTTGTGGGATATATGTACATATGTGTGTATTATATATAAATGTAAATATATGTTATATAATACATATATGCAAGTCCTTTGTCAGAAATTGCAAATATATTCTCTCACTCTATGCTTTACCTTTTTATTTCCTTAACTAGAGGCCTGGTGCACGAAATTCATGCATGGGGGGGGTCGGTGTCCCTCAGCCCAGCCTGCACCCTCTCCAATCTGGGACATCCCTCTTACAATCCAGGACTGCTGGCTCCCAACCGCTTGCCTGCCTGCCTGCCTGATTGCCCCTAAATGCTTCTGCCTGCCAGCCTGATCACCCCCTAACCACTCCCCTGCCAGCCTGATTGACACCTAACTGCTCCTTTGCCCGCCTAATGGCCTCTAACTGCCCTCCCTTCCTGGCCTGGTCACCCCTAACTGTCCTCCCCTGCAGGCCTGGTCACCCCTAACTGCCCTCCCCTGCTGGCCCGGTCACCCCCAACTGCCCTCCCCTGCAGGCCTGGTGCCCCCCAACTGCCCTCCCCTGCAGGCCTGGTCGCCCCCAGCTGCCCTCCTCTGCCAGCCTGGTCACCCCTAACTGCCCTCCCCTGCAGGCCTGATCGCCCCCAACTGCCCTCCCTTGTGGGCCTGGTCCCTCCCAACTGCCCTCCCCTGCCATCCTCATTGCCCACAACTTCCCTCCCCTGCTGGCCATCTTGTAGCAGCCATCTTGTGTCCACATGGGGGTGGCCATCTTTGACCACATAAGGGCAGCCATCTTGTGTGTTGGAGTAACATTCAATTTTCATATTAGGCTTTTATTATATAGAATAGGATATATTTTTAATGATAATATAGATGGTTTTATAAAAAGTGTTTTCTTTACAGTTAATATTTTTATCCTATTTAAGAAATATTTTTTTAAAATATTTTTATTGATTTTAGAGAGGAAGGGAGAGGGAGAGAGAGATAGAAATATCAATAATGAGAGAGAATCATCAATCATCATACATGAGATGATACCCAACCAACTGAGCCATACCAGCCAGGGCTGGTTCTCTTTTAATGGAATAAAGGAAACCTTGTTAGAAATGGTTAAATCATGTAAAATGTGATTTTTAAAATATCTTCAATTTACCCATTTTTTTTATATTTTCAAGGTTGAAGAACCCATATGTAATCATTCAGAGTTTGAGGGAAACCTGGAGGTCAGTAAATTCAACTTTAGCTATTTGGGCTTAAACACATAAGAGTAGTTGGGGATAGGGCCGGGTGAGCATAGCCTAAATTTGAACTGCTTTGTTCTGTGTGTTATTGTCCATTTTTATCCAGGAGTTAAAGTCAGATAATTTGGAGTACAATTCAAGTCTTAATCATATACAGAATTTGGTCGATAATTATATTTAAGATTCAGAAGCAGAGAAAGAGAATAAACTATTAATATTACTTGTGTGTGTTTTTGTTTTTTGTTTTTGTTTTTTAATTCTAAGGGTACAATTTGTTTCCGGGTTCCTGGTGTTCTTCATGATACTTTGAACACAGTCAGAATGAGAGTAAAAACAAATAAGTTATGCTATGAGGATGACAAACTGTGGAGTAATTGGAGTCCAGCGATGAGTATAGGTAAGGGAACAGGATTTCATTCAAATTTAAACCATTGATGCATGGAAACTAAGCTGAAGCAGAAAATAGGATGGGAAAAGGGATATTCTATATTCTTAATGTCAGCCAGTGAGTATTACAATTGAAATGTATTTTCTGTTTAATTACTGTCAAATCACCCAATTTGCATTACGGATTTTCAAAGTGCTATTCTCTTCTGTCCTGGCTCCATCTTTAGAAGGTAAGCATGATTAAATCTGCAGATTGTACAATGCTAGAGGACTTAGCTTATGACTTGGTGATAGAATCAAGAATAGAACAGTGCCGAAACCGGTTTGGCTCAGTGGATAGAGCGTCGGCCTGTGGACTCAAGGGTCCCAGGTTCGATTCCGGTCAAGGGCATGTACCTTGGTTGCGGGCACATCCCCAGTAGGGGGTGTGCAAGAGGCAGCTGATCGATGTTTCTCTCTCATCGATGTTTCTAACTCTCTATCCCTCTCTCTTCCTCTCTGTAAAAAATCAATAAAATATTAAACAAAAAAAAAGAATAGAACAGTGACCCTTGATGGCATTTAATAGAGATAAACCTGTATCTAGGTTTGAAAAAATCAGTTTCATTTATTAATTGAGAGGCTGAACAAGCTATTTGCCAGACTCAAGTATAGGATTGAAAGACCTGTGCTTTATGAATGTGTGTGTTGTAGGGTGCATATAGGGTTTTGTTTGACTGTAAACTCAAAGTGACTCAACATTGGATCCTTAAGTATCCCTAAAGGCACATGCAGTCATAGGCAGCAGTGACAGTGAAGCACCTAAAACAAAGGAACATGGGAGGGTGGGGCACAGTGTCCTGTGTACATCAGAAATGTGCTGTATTCATTCTGGGCACCACATTCTAGGAGGTGCCTATTCTTGAAAGAGGGTAATCAGGATGTTGAAGAATCTCAAAATTTAGGGAGAAACACTTGATGAAGTAAGCGTGGGAAGTCATAATTGATCAATTCTAACATTTTAGGTATTTTCAGGTAGAAGACGGAATAGACTATCTTTTTTGTGGCTCCTTGGGGGCAAAAGAGGACCAACTTAAGGACTTTCTAATAGCTATCTAACAGTCAGAGAGACAAGTTGTTAAGGTAGTCAATTCCCTATTAATTGAGTAATTGAACAAGCTATGTGTCAGACATGGTTGTATTAGTTATCTATTGTTGCATAACAAATTATGCCAAAATATAGTGGCTTAAAAAACACATATTTACTAATTCAGTTTCTTTCTGTGTATCAGGAATCTGGGCACAGGTTAGCTAGGTAACTCTGGCTCAAATTCTCTCATCAGGTTACAGTCAAGCTATCAGTGTGGACTAGAGCCTCATCTGAAGGCTTGACTGGGGCTAGAGAGTCCACTTCCAAGATCACTACTAATGTGGTCATTGGGGAGCCTCAATTCCTCTCTGGTGCTAGAGAGGGGGGTTATAACAGATTGAATTATATCCCCCAAAAAGATGTGTTTCAATTCCAACTCCTGTTACCTATGAGTGTGACCTTATTTGGAAATAGAGATTTGCAGATGTATTCAAATTGAAATGAGATCATACTGGATTAGATTAAGCCCTAAAACCAATGACTAGTATTCTTATAAGTAGAAGAGAGGATACACAGAAACACAGAGAGACACACATAGCAAAGACCATGTGAACATGGAGGCAGAGATTGGAGTGCTGCAGATACAAACCAATAAATACCAAGGATTCTGGGAGCCACCAGAATCTAGGAACAGGCAAAGAGGGATTATTCTCTAGAGCCTTAAGAGGGAGCATGTCCTTGTTGATATCTTCATTTTGGACTTTTAGCCTCCAGAACTGTGAGAGAATATATTTCTCTTGTTTTAAGTCAACCAGTGTGTAGTGATTTGTTAAAGCAATTCTAGAATATCAATACAGAGGCCTCCCTCAGTTCATCGCCATATGGATCTCCCCATAGGGCTACCTCATGATACAGTAGCAGCTGGCTTCCCCAAGTGAGTGATCCAAGAAAGAAAGAATATATAAGAGAACACCCAATATGGAAACCACAGTCTTTTATAACCTGATCTTGGAAATAATATTCCATCACTATTGCTGGTCAGTTTTTTACAAATGAGTCAATTAGTCCAGCCCACCCTCAAGGGGAGGGGTTATATAAGGGTGTGAATACCAGGAGGCAGGGATCATTTGGGGTCATCTTAGAGGCTGCCTTAAACAATTATGCTATTACTTGATGCTTTCTAAATGTTCATATCCTAGTGGAAAAGATAATCAAATAAATAGACATATAGTTCACGTGTTAGGTGTAACAAGGCATTAAAGTAAAGACTTTGGATTTGGACAGTGCTGGATTTGAGGCTTGACTCCATCACTTACTAAACCCTTAGAGACAAGCTAGTAAACTGCTCTGAGCCTTGCCCTTCTCATCTGTATAAATGGGAGACAGTATTATCTATCTCTGTAGCATAGATATACACATGTAGAAGCACATAGTATGGTATCACACATATAGTAGGTGCTCAATTAAGAACAGTAGTAGTGTTAGTTGTTGTTAGGATTATTTTAGGTGTTCTAATAGTATTAAGTAACCAATAAGAAAAGATAGTCACTGTTAATGAGATGATGCATTTACCAGATATAACATCTTTGTTAATAGTGTCTGAAACCTGTTGAGATATCTTGGTTTTAGATAATTTGTTTTTATTTTATTTTATTTTATTTTATTTTATTTTCATCTTTAATTTCATGATTGATTAAGGTATTACATATGTGTTCTCATCCCCCCATTAACCTCCCACCCCCCCCAATCATGCCCTCACCCCCCTGTTGTCTGTGTCCATTGGTTAGGCTTATATGCATGCATACATGTCCTTTGGTTGATCTCTCCCCCTTATCCACACCCTTCCCTACCTTCCCTCTCAGGTTTGACAGTCTGATCGCTGCTTCTCTGTCACTGGATCTGTTTTTGTTCATCAGTTTATGTTGTTCATTATATTCCATAAATGAGTGAGATCATGTGGTATTTATCTTTCTCTGACTGGCTTATTTCACTTAGCATAATGCTCTCCAGGTCCATCCATGCTGTTGCAAATGGTAAGAATTCCTTCTTTTTTACAGCAGCATAGTATTCCATTGTATAGATGTACCATAGTTTTCTAATCCACTCATCTGCTGACAGGCACTTAGGGTGTTTCCAAATCTTAGCTATGGTGAATTGTGCTGCTATGAACATAGGGGTGCATATATCCTTTCTGATTGGTGTTTCTAGCTTCTAGGGATGTATTTCTAGAAGTGGGATCACTGGGTCAAATGGGAGTTCCATTTCTAGTTTTTTGAGGAAACTCCATACTGTTCTCCACAGTGGCTGCACCCGTCTGCATTCCCACCAGCAGTGCAAAAGGGTTCCTTTTTCTCCGCATCCTCACCAACACTTGTCATTTGTTGATTTGTTGATGATGGCCATTCTGACAGGTGTGAGATGATACCGCATTGTCGTTTTGATTTGCATCTCTCCAATGATTAGTGACTTTGAGCATGTTTTCATATGTCTCTTGGCCTTCCTTCTCTCTTCTTTTGAAAAGTATGTATTTAGGTCCGTTGCCCATTTTTTGATTGGATTGTTTATCTTCCTTTTGTTAAGTTGTATGAGTTTCCTGTAAATTTTGGAAATTAAACCCTTATCGGTGATAACATTGGCAAATATGTTCTCCCATACAGTGGGCTTTCTTGTTGTTTTGTTGATGGTTTCCTTTGCTGTGAAAAAGCTTTTTATTTTGATGTAGTCCCACTTGTTTATTTTCTCTTTAGTTTCCATTGCCCTAGGAGCAGTAACAGTGAAGAAACTGCTACGGCATATGTCTGAGATTTCGCTGCCTGTGGATTCCTCTAGTATTTTTATGGTCTCCCGTCTTATGTTTAAGTCCTGTATCCATTTTGAGTTTATTTTTGTGTAAGGTGTAAGTTGGTGGTCTAGTTTCATCTTTTTGCATGTATCTGTCCAATTTTCCCAACACCATTTATTGAAGAGACTGTCTTGACTCCATTGTATGTTCCTGCCTCCTTTGTCAAATAATAATTGAGCATAGTGGTTTGGGTCGATGTCTGGGTTCTCTATTCTATTCCATTGGTCTATATGTCTGTTCTTGTGCCAGTACCAGGCAGTTTTGAGAACAGTGGCTTTGTAATACAGCTTGATATCTGGTATTGAGATCCCACCTACTTTGTACTTCTTTCTCAGGATTGCTGCAGCTATTCGGGGTCTTTTTTTCATTCCAGATGAATTATTGGAATGTTTGTTCTAGGTCTGTGAAATATGCCATTGGTATTTTAATGGGGATTGCATGGAATCTATAGATTGCTTTGGGTAGTATGGACATTTTAATGATGTTGATTCTACCAATCCATGAACACGGTATGTTCTTCCATCTGTTTATGTCTTCCTCTATCTCTTTATTCAGTGTCCGGTAGTTTTTCGCATATAGGTCTTTTACCTCCTTAGTTAAGTTTATTCCTATGTATCTTAATTTTTTTGGTGCGATGGTAAATGGGATTGCTTTTCTAGTCTCTCTTTATATAAGTTCACTATTGGTATAAAGAAATGCCATAGATTTCTTGGCATTAATTTTGTATCCTGCTACATTGCCGAATTCAATTATTACGTCTGATAATCTTTTGATGGAGTCTTTAGGGTTTTCTATGTACAGTATCATGTCATCTGCGAATAAGGACAGTTTTACTTCTTCTTTTCCAATTTGGTCCATTAAGTATGATGTTGGCATGGGTTTGTCATATATGGCTTTTATTATGTTGAGGTATGATCCCACTATTGCCATTTTGCTGAGAGTTTTTATCAAGAAAGGGTGTTGTATTTTGTCAAATGCTTTTTCTGCGTCAATTGATGTGACTATGTGATTTTTATCTCTCAATTTGTTTATGTGATGTGTCACGTTCATTGATTTGCAGATATTGTACCATCCTTGCATCCCAGAGATAAATCCTGCTTGGTCATGGTGTATGATCTTTCTGATGTATTGCTGGATCTGATTTGCTAGAATTTTGTTGAGGATTTTGGCATCTATGTTCAAGAGGGATATTGGCCTATAATTCTCTTTCATTGTGTTGTCTTTATCTGGTTTTGGTATTAGGGTAATGCTGGCTTCATAGAATGAGCTTGGAAGTGTTCCTTCCTCTTGAATTTTTTGGAATAGTCTGATGAGGATAGGTTTTAGTTCTTCCTTGAATGTTTGGTAAAGTTCCCCTGTGAAGCCATCTGGCCCCGGGCTTTTGTTTGCTGGGAGCTTTTTGATGACTGCTTCTATTTCTTCCATAGTTATCGGCCTATTGAGATTTTTAGAATCTTCCTGATTGAGTTTTGGAAGGTTGTATTTTTCTAGAAATATGTCCATTTCCTCCAGGTTGTCTAGTTTGTTGGAGTAGAGTTGTTCATAGTACTTTTTTTTAACAATCCTTTGTATTTCTGTGGGGTCTGTTGTTATTTAGCCTCTTTCATTTCTGATTTTGTTTATTTGGGTCCTCTCTCTTTGCTTCTTGGTGAGCCTGGCTAGAGGTTCATCAATCTTGTTTATCCTTTCAAAGAACCAGCTCTTGGTTTCATTTATCTTTTGTATTGTTTTTTGGTCTCTATGTCATTTATTTCTGCTCTGATCTTTATTATCTCCTTCCTTCTGCTCACTCTGGGGTTTTCTTGTTGCTCTCTTTCTAATTCTTTGAGTTGTAGAGTTAGATGACTTACTACCATTTTTTCTTATTTTTTGAGGTAGGCCTGTAGAGCTATAAACTTCCCTCTCAGGACTGCTTTCATTGTGTCCCATAGATTTTGGATTGTTGTGTATTTGTTGTCATTAGTGTCCAGGATGTTTTTAATTTCTTCTTTGATCTCTTTGGTAACCCAGTCATTATTTAATAGCATGCTATTCAGCTTCCAAGTGTTGGAGATTTTTGGATTGTTTTTATTGTAGTTTATTTATAATTTTATGCCATTGTGGTCTGAGAAGATGCTTGGTATGATTTCAACCTTCTTGAATTTGGCAAGACTTTGCTTGTGACCCAATATGTGGTCTATTTTTGAAAATGTCCCATGTGCACTTGAGAAGAGCGTATATTCTGTGGCTTTGGGGTGAAATGTTCTGAAGACGTCAATTAAGTCCATCTGATCTAGTGAGTCATGTAGGATTGCTGTTTCTTTGCTGATTTTTTGTCCAGAGGCTTTATCCAGTGATGTCAGTGTTGTATTAAAGTCCCCTACTATGATTGTATTGTTGTCGATCTCTCCCTTGATATCTTCTAGGAGTATTTTTTATGTGTTTGGGTGCTCCTGCATTGGGTGCATTTATATTTATCAGGGTTATATCCTCTTGTTGTATCAATGCCTTTAGTATTATGAAGTGGCCTTCCTTATCTCTTGTTATAGTCTTCACTTTGAGGTCTATTTTGTCAGATATAGGTATTGCTACCCCAGCTTTTTTTTCATTTCTATTTGCCTGAAAGATATTTTTCCATCCCTTCACTTTCAGTCTGTGTGAGTTCCTTTTTCTGAGGTGGGTCTCTTGTAGAGAGCATATATATGGGTCGTGTTTTTTTTGTCCATTCAACCACTCAATGTCTTTTGATTGTAGCATTTAGTCCGTTTATGTTTAAAGTTATTATTGAAACGTACTTGTTTGTAGTCATTTCTATTTTTGTGCCTATGTTCTTTATTACCTTTTTATATCTTCTTTTTACCGCATTCGCTTTAGCATTTCTTGCATTGCTGACTTGGTAGTGATAAACTCCCTTAGCCTTTTTTTTTTTCTGCAAAGCTTCTGATTTCGCCTTCAATTTTGATTGATAGTCTTGCTGGATAGAGTATTCTTGGATTAAGTTCTTTGCTTTGCAACACTTTGTATACCTCCTTCCATTCCCTTCTAGCTTGATGTGTTTCTGCTGAGAAATCATTTGATAATTTGACGGTGGATCCTTTGTAGGTAACTCTCTATCTCTCTTTTGCAGCCTTTAAGATTCTCTCTTTGCCAGGGCCAGTTTGGCTCAGTGGATAGAGCGTCGGCCTGCGGACTGAAGGGTCCCAGGTTCGATTCCAGTCAAGGGCATGTGCCTTGGTTGCGGGCACGTCCCCAGTGGGGGGTGTGCAAGAGGCAGCTGATCGATGTTTCTCTGTCATCAATGTTTCTGGCTCTCTGTCCCTCTTACTTCCTCTCTGTAAAAAATCAATAAAATATATTTTTTAAAAAAAGATTCTCTCTTTGTCGTGAACATTGCCATTGTAATTATGACGTGTCCTAGTGTGGGTCTTGGGATTCATCTTGCTTGGGACTCTCTGTACTTGTGTAACTTTTTTCTTCCCCATATCCGGGAAGTTTTCTGTCATTATTTCTTCAAATAGATTTTCTAATCCTTGCTGCTCTTCTTGTCCTTCTGGCAGGCCTATTATACGTATGTTACTTCGTTTCGTGTTGTCCCAAAGCTCCCTTAGGCTCTCCTCCTGCTTTTTAACTTCTTTTTCCAGTTGCTGTTCAGCTTGAGTTTTTTTCTCTACCTTATCTTATAACTCACTAATTCAGTCCTCTGCTTCTTCTAGTCTACTGTTGAAACTTTCCATGGTGTTTTTGATTGTAGCTATATCAGTTTTCATTTCTTCCTAATTCTTGCATAGGATGTTGATTTTCTCATCCATCTGGTGAATGAATTGTACAACCATTACTCTGAATTATTTTTCTGTCATATTGCATGCTTCAATTTCACTAATTTCCTTTCTTGGCGACTCCTCATTTTCTTTCCTCTGTGGATTGTGTTGTCTCCCCATTCTGATCATCACCAGAAGGTTCAAACGTCGAGTTGTGTGGGTCTGGGCCGTTTGCAGTGGGAGCTTCGCACCACCCGAGTGTCACTGAAGAGCTCCAACACGAAGATGTGTGGCTGCCAAGGGTTGGTGGGAACCAGGCTCACCCAGAGTCAGCGTTACCAGCGCTTAGTGTGGCCTCACAAGTGCACCTAGAATCAGGGACCCTGCCTGTACCATGCTGAAATAGAGACCCCGCTGGCGTGTGCCAAAAATCAGAACCCCCTAGCGCATCCCAGTAGTCAGAGTTCTCCTGTGCCTGTACCAAGAATCGAGTATCAGAGTCTCCGTTGCTTGTGTGGCCTTGTGCTGAGAATCAGGGTCCCTGTGTGCACATGCACCAAGAATTGAAGTCACTGGCTCTTAGTGTGAGTTCACTGGGAGTCAGGGATCCCATGTTCACGCGATAAGAAACTGAGTCAAGTCAGTGGTGCTCAGTGCTGCCTTCCGCCTGGATAATCGGGGTCCCCGTCAGCTTGGGGGACTGGGTTGCACACTAGCACTGTGTCGGCACGAGGTCCGCTCCTGCGCTGCGGAAAACAGACTTCCGTGTGCGCTTGCCCAGAATCGAAGTCAGGTGGCACTGCCGCCCTGCGTGGGCTTCGGGTTTGGTCGCCCGATTGTGTTGCAGGGAACAGAGTCCCAGTGTCTGCATGCTCCCAGGCTCAAATTCCTGTAGCAGTGCTGTGGCCCATGAGAGGGGCTGGTCTATCAGTTTCTATGGCGTTGCCCGCGAGCCTGCAGGGAGGGGGATAGGCTCTGTGACTCACAGAAATCTACGGCCGGGATGTCTGGATTCTTGGTGTCTGTAGGTCTGCAGCTGTGGTCGCAGGTCTCTGTCCCCAGTGGCTGCAGGGTCCTGTTTTGCGTCTGAGACCAGACTGGATGGTGCTGGGGCCAGGATCCTAGTCTCAAGCAGCTCTTTTTCTCAAGATGGCATGGTCTCTGTGCCTGCGCTGGCTGCCCCGTTGAGTCTGTGTTGGAAGCGGGGCTCCGCCGTCTAAGACTGCCCAGTTTGTCAGCCCCTTGGAGGACCTGCAGGATCTAACTGTCCCTAGCTCATACACACACACACCACACACGTCTGCACTCTCCTCTCTGGGTTCCTCACTCTCTCACACTCTCTCCCTTCCTACCTTCCTGCTGGTCGCCATCTTCGCAACATTGAGAGTCAGTTTTAGATAATTTTTAAGGTGTTTATTCATTCATGGAATTTAGGCACTAGAGCAAGACCTCCCCCCATTATTAAGATAACAGAGGATAAGTTAATTGAAGGGTTTTGGAAAATAGTTTGGGGCAGAGGGCAGCTATATCTGTGACCTCACTACTATAATAGAGCTGTTGCTTGGTTTATTTCTAAAAGAATTTTATTTCTCATATCTTTCTGTTTACTTTCCATTTTCCAGGTAAGAAGACCAATCCAACACTCTATATCACCATGTTACTCATAATTCCAATCATTGTTGCAGGTGCAATCATAGTCCTTCTGCTTTATCTAAAAAGGTAAGGCAACTGCCCAGGCAGGTTTGACAGTTTCTGCTAGCCTGGTTGCTATGGTTATTACTCTGTGTGGGTGTTTGATGTTTGCCCAGTGTATTAAAAGCATTTGGATTATAACTGACTTTTGATACTATAGCATGGCAAAGAGGTATTATTATGCACATTTTATGGTGAGGGAAGTGTTAGTTGTGTTTCTCAGGGCTCAGCTCAGGCACTGCTTTCTTTGCATGTGTTAGAATTGTTGCTAGGACTTATGTTCATTCTACTCTTTCAAATGTCTAATTTATTGACAGTTAGTTGGTAGCTGTTGGAGTAAAGTTTTAAAAATGGAAACTATTGTTCATTAAATGACTTGTCTGGTATGAATGCAAAGCATGCTGCTACTTAATGCTGTAGGAAAGAGCTTCACCAAGTTGAATGTAATATACAGTATTCATTTTTTGAGAATGTTTTCCCTTCTCTATCTAACTATAAGGACTAGTCTGGTGTCATCATTTGCTCTTTCAGTAAATACCTATGGTTGAAATAAGGTATTAAGCTGGGTCTAAACCAATATTTTATCATCATGTCAATAGTCATTCAACGTACATTTATTGAGTGCCTATTTATGTGCCAGTCACTGTCCTCATTGCTGGCATTACAGCAGTGAACAGGACAAAGTCCCTATCTACATTCTAGGGGGATGGATATATATATATATATATATATATAGTGTCCCAAAAAATGTACACACACACTTTAAACAATTATAAAGGCAGTGTTTATTAAAATACATTTCATTTTCAAACATGAGCTATCAGCTGGTAAAGTATGTATACATTTTGAGGGGGTTGGGGGGATACCCTGTATATATAAAACAAATTAAATTATATATATATATATATATATATATATATAGAGAGAGAGAGAGAGAGAGAGAGAGAGGATATAGATATAGATAGATAGATAGATAGATAGATAGATAGATAGATAACAAATCATAAATACTATGACTTCACATAGCGAGTTATGGGGGTGATGTGGAGAAAGGCTAGATATTCAGAGAAAGAGTATTCCAGGCCAAGGGAATAGTAAGTGCAAAGGCTCCAAGGCTAGGATGAGCTTTGTGAGTCTTATTGGAGTAGAGTGTGCAAGGGAGAGAGTGACAGGAGATGAGGCTGGAGAGCTAGCAGAGCTAGATCATGTAGGCCATGGCAAGAAATTAGATTTTATCTTAAGCATAAGGGGTAAACATTGGAGAGTTTTAAGCAGGGGAGGGATGTGATCTGATTTACTGTCACAAAAGATCATTATAGTTGCTGAGTGAAGAATGGGCAAGCATGGAAGCAGCAGATTAGAAGATATTGCAGGGTTTGAGGAGAAAGGTGAAGGTAGCCTAGGCTAGGTTTTGACAATGGAAGTAGTAAGAACTGGTCTGATGTGAGATATATTTTGAAGATAGAATTAATAGCACTAGCTGATGGATGCTTCTCTGTGGAGATGTGGGAGAAATTGAAAATTCAAACATAACTCTTAAGATTTTTGGCTTCAGCCACCTAAGTGGATGCTGAAGCCATTTACTCTGTACGTGATAGAGAAATTTGTGAGGAGAGCTGGCTTTAATGTAAAGGTGAGAACTTCAGTTTTGAACATAAGTTTGAGATGCCTACTAGATAACCAAGTAGAGATGTTAAATAGGTAGTTGTATACATGAATCTGGAGTTTAAGAAAAGTCTGGGCTGGAGATAGAATTTTGGGAGTCCTTGACATGTGAATGGATTTAAAGCACTAAGATGTAAAGAAAGTGCTCATAAAGTGAGGGAGATAAAGAGGACAAAAGGCTGAACCCTGGGGCACACCAATGTGGAGAGACCTCAGAGATGAGGTAATCCACCATCTCTATGTAAAAGTAGAGCAGAGAAGTAAAAAAAAGAGTAATTTACCCTGTTTTAGGAATACGATATTATGTTTTCCAAAATTATTAATAGCAAGCTCCCATCTGATCTATGATAACTAAAGCATTATTATTATTAAATGATAGGGTATCAAACGCACAAATCATAACCATGTGAGGTGATGAATGTTAATTAGATTGATTGTGGTGCTCATTTCACAATGTATACATATATTAAAGCATCGCATTGTACATACACCTCAAACATATACAATTATTTGTCAAGTATATCACAATAAAGTTGTAAAAATTTTTAAATGGTAGGGTACGAGTAAGTCTGCCTATCCTGAAAGTCCCCTTACTCCACCCATACTTGATCCTATTTGGACATTGATTTCTCAGCTTGTTTTAGAAATTTCTTCACAACTGCTCTATCACTATAGATCATTTGCATACCATGTCTTCAGTCCAAGCCTTCTTCTTTCTTTTTTAAAAAAAATATGTTTTTACTGATTTCAGAAAGAGGAAGGGAAAAGGAGAGAGAGATGGAAACATCAATGATGAGCCAAAACCGGTTTGGCTCAGTGGATAGAGCATCGGTCTGCGGACTGAAAGGTCCCAGGTTCGATTCCGGTCAAGGGCATGTACCTTGGTTGCGGGCACATCCCCGGTAGGGGGTGTGCAGGAGGCAGCTGATCGATGTTTCTCTCTCATCGATGTTTCTAGCTTTCTATCCCTCTCCCTTCCTCTCTGTAAAAAATCAATAAAATATATTAAAAAAAAAAAAAAAGAAACATCAATGATGAGAGAGAATCATGGATCGGCTGCCTCCTGCATGCCCCCTACTGGGGACTAAGCACGCAACCCGGGCATGTACCCTGATGGGGATCGAACCATGATCTCCTGATTCATGGGTCGATGCTTAACCACTGAGCCACACCGGCCAGGCTGTCCAAGCCTTCTTTTAATATGCTGTATTTAAGTATGATGTTCCCATGGGGTGAAAGATTTAGTAAAAAATGTCTCTGTTTTCTTAAAGGCTCAAGATCATTATATTCCCTCCAATTCCTGATCCTGGCAAGATTTTTAAAGAAATGTTTGGAGACCAAAATGATGACACCCTGGTAAGCTCTGACTCCATGAAATTCAAAATTGTTTGTTATTTTTTTTTTTTTGGAGGCTGTGGGATTTGTTTTAACATATATACACACACACACACACACACACACACACACACACACACACACACACATATACACACACACACACATATAAAATAAAATTTACCATTTTCACCATTTTAAGTGTACAGTTCAATGTCATTAAGTACATTTATAATACAACCATTATCACTATTTCCAGAACTTTTTCATCATCCCAAACAGAAACTTTGCTCATTAAACCATAACTCCCCATTCCCCCCAGCTCCTGGTAACCTCTATTCTACTTTCTGTGTTTCTGAATTTGCCTATTCTAGGTACCTCATCTAAGCAGAATCCTTCATTATGTGCCCTTTTGTGTCTGGCTTCTTCCACTTAGCATGATTTCAAGGTTCATCCATGTTGTGGCATGTGTCAGAATTACATTTCTTTTTTAAAAATATATTTTATTGCTTTTTAGAAAGAGAGGAAGGGAAAGGGATAGAGAGATAGAAGCATTGATTAGAAAGAAACATCATCGATTGGCTGCCTCCTGCACGCCTCCCACTGGGGACCAAGTTCGAAACCTGGGCATATGCCCTGACTGGGAATCAAACCAACAACCTCTTGGTTCATGGGTCAATGCTCAACCAGTGAGCCACACCAGCTGGGCCAGAATTACATTTCAAAACTGGTTATTTGAAATTACATTTTGTCTAAAATATTAATGAAGAGCTGATTAAAAATGTATCTCAGTCCACACATAGCATTTAAGAAGTCCCCAGAACACTCTGTCTGTCTCATATCACTTGGCTTCATTCTCTTTCTGGGGTAGGGGACATATTTTATCCAAACCTGCAGTGGGAAGAGCCTTTGTTATGAAACTAGCCTAATAGGCAAGGCTCTGACTCCTGGATAATTTTTACAGCTTGATTTGTGGAAATAGAAAAATAGGGTAAACAATGAAAATAGATTTTGCTCGTGCTGTTGTCTGGAAAGCTGGCCTCTGCATGGAAATAAAGCAAACCACCCCAACTGTTATAGTTAGTTTGCTGCAAACTCTCATGTTATCATTTGTGGCTAAAAAACATAAGACCTTATGGGACCAAAGGGGTTTGAAGTTCCTCTGATAAATCCATTCACCCAAATAAAATAATGAAGACATTAAGTGAAAGAAATATCAATATTATATTATCATGTGTATCTTAAATTAGTAATATCAGGGATAAAGCAGTTAATTTGGGGAAGCAGTTCAGCATAGTAGATAATAGCCTAGGCTCTGGAGTCAGATTGTCTGGATTCAAATCTCTGCTGTGGCATTTACCGTCTACTTGACCTTAGGTAACTTTCTTAACCTCTCTATGCCTCGCTTTTCCCATTTATAAACAGGAGGTAATGATACCACCTGCCTCATGGCATTGTTATGTGGATTAAATTAATTTAATATATAAAGGCCACTTAGTGTGCCTGGCACATTATAGATGCTTAGTAAGTATTAGTGATAATATTTTCATAATACTTTGATAGTACTTTGCATTTATCTTTAGCCCCAAACAATTTTTGTAATAATGAGTGATTCACAGTGGCAGCTAAGATATGTGGCTAGGGAAGGAAGGGCAGGGAGACTGACATGCTAGCCGAGGACAATTCATTTGGATCACTTTTCCACCAAGTCATAGTCATAGACGGTGGGTAACTCTGCCAGACCCTGGGGGATAGAGCACCACTAGGCAGGTAGGTCCAGAGTCAGCTACCTGAGAAGGAGATTGTACACTGTAATTGAGGTGAATATGTCAACCAATGGTTCTTCAACTTTAGTCGAGTCCCAATCAACTAGAACTAGTAACAGCATAGAATCCTGGGCCCTAGCTCTATAAATTCTGATTCAGCAGGTCTGGGATGGGGCCCAGGAGTTTGTATATTTGATAGGAGCCCACAGATGATTCCTATCATGGCAAGATAGTCTGTGTACTAGACTTTGAAAATCACTGTTACCATTTATTATGTGCCAGGTAGTGTACTACGTGCTTTGCTTACATTTCCTTATTGAATGCTCATAACCACCCTGTGGTGTAGGTGCTGTTAGTACCATTTTACAGATGAGGAAATGGAGCCTCAGCAAGGTTAAGTAACTTTACTGAGTTCGCACAGCTAGTAGGTAAAGGTTAGGTGGGATTTGACCCAGGACTATCTCATTCCAGAGTTCTCTCTTTCCACTGTGCTGCATTGCCTCTTGTAAGATAGAATGCTTGTCCTCAAGAACATCACCCTCTTCAAAGAGTTCTCTATGATAGAAGTAGAAGGTTGTGATAGGGGAGTTCTGAGAAAAAGATGTGGAGTCACATTATGGCTGGCCTTATATGGGAAGGTATTAGGAATGCCATTCTGACAATAGGCAGGAGGGAATGGATTAAAGAGGGGAGGCACTAGCATGTTAGCAAACTGGGAACCTAGTCCTAAATTTGCCCCATAGATGTTTTGTTTGGCCAGCGTGATGTATATAATTTTTTTTCAATTTGGGATCTTAAGCAGGGTACACACTCTCCAATTTATCTTGGGCCCTACCATTCCTAATTCCCACTGTGGTTTCACACGATGACCTAACATGCCAAACCCCTAAAAGGCATTTGAGTTTGCTACCCGTTATCGAATGAAGACCAGTCAAAGTGCCATAACACAAATGCCCAATATCTGTTAAAACATGTTTGGACTCACTAATACACACAAGTCATGCCAACCAAAGCATAGATGAGATATAAATTTCCAGCCTAATAAATTTCTAAAAAGTGATAATAACCAGTGTTAAACAAGAGGGTGGGGACCTGGACTTTTAACGCACTTCTGGGGATCCTGTAAAATAGTATATATTCCTTCTGGAGAACAACTTGGTAAATTGTAACAAGAATCTTTGATCTTATAATTATACTTTTAAGAATCTATTTTAAGGAAATAATCCAGCAATGGCCAAGGAGTGTCAATGCAGCATTTGTTTCTAACATGAAAAATTAGAAACGAATAAAACATCAGCAATTGAAATTAGTTTTTAGAAGTTAGGCTTTCAAAGCATTTAATGTCATAGTAAAATATTTATGATATAAAAGAAACATATTATAAATGTATAGTGTATTATAATCCTAATTTTAAAAAATGAATGAATATATACATAGAACAATGAGTGGTTAGAAATGGGTCAAAATGATCAACTCTGGCAAAGTTATTGTGGATAATATCATTCTCTCTACCTTTCTGAAATTTCCAAATTGCCTGTAATGAACATGTATTGCTTTTATGATAAAAAGAAACCCTGTATAAGTTATTAAGGCAACAGAGAGTATTGTGGTCATCCAGGTCTGAGAGGTAATAGGGACTTGAACCAGAGTGGTAGCAGAGGAAATTGATGCAAGAGACATTAAAGGAAACTCATTAGACTTGGTGATTCTGTGTGGGTGATGAAAGGCGGGAGAGAGTAAAAAATAATTTCAAGATCTCAAGCCTGGGTGGTAGAGTGAATGATAATAACATTGACAACAAAATAAGATCAATTATCTTTCTCAGAAATGGGAAAATTGTTTGTTTGTTTTTTCAATTTGCTGTCTAGAGGATAATATGTTGACCCAATGAGTCAGATAATGCTGTAATTTAGTGAAGTGGATGCACTGACAAGATGGACCACTTAAAGTATATGATGTTTTTTTGTTTGTGATGGTTGCAGACCATTAAATAAAATTCGTCTTTAAAATTAATAAAAATGCCAGACTGGGGATAGGGTAATAGAACAAATTTTCATGTTTCCTTTTTAACCAAATGAACAATCTTCTTTCTTTACATGGCAGTAATCTTCCCAAAGTGAACTGTATATCTAACAGAAATACTAATCTTTTATTTCCAGAATCATTGAATTCTAGAATGAATGTGGCCCTAGAGTTCACCTAATGAGTTAGATGTTTACATGGTTAATTATATTTCTTTAATTATAAAATTTTAAAACTCTAGATTCTAGTCCTACCCCTTCACTTGAGAGATGGGGACATTGGAGGCTACAGAGAAATTTCTCAAGGATTAGTACATAGATAATTGCAGAACCTGAATGAGAAGCCATTATAACCTAAATTACTGACTCATAATCCAAAGAAATATCCCATGCCCTTTCTAAATATGTTTTTCTTCCATACTACACCATCAATAGTTCTTTTAAAAAAAAAGTCATTTAGGCCCTAGCTGGTTTGGCTCAGTGGATAGAGCATTGGCTTGTGGACTAAAGGGTCCTGGGTTTGATTCCAATAAGGGCACATGCCTGGGTTGCAGGCTCCATCCCCAGTAGGGGGCGTGCAGGAGGCAACCAATCAATGTTTCTATCTCTCCATCTCCCTTTCTCTCTGAAATCAATAAAAATATATATTTTTAAAAAACTAACATTGCTGATGTTAGTTTATTTTTTTTAAAAAGTCATTTAGGTGTGGCCACAAATAAATTAAATCTGTGTCGTTTTCCTTAAGGGTCTAGTGTTTTGATAATGTTTTGTTCATCACTGTAGTAACATTTTGGCCAACAGCATTTCTTCCTGTTCATTGCTGTTTGTCTTTTCTCTGTGACTAATTGGGCTGCTGGCCATATTGTGGGGATGCACACAGGGGATTGATTGCTTCTCCTTTGCATCTTTTTCATCCATAAAAAATTATCCATTCTTCCCCTACTTCTTGGAAACCAATGATGTTTTCAGTATTGTGCCAGTTTTGCATTCCTAATTGGAAAGCAGCTTTTTAACTTGGGAGTTGACTTCAAAATATTGCTGATTTTTTTAAACCTCAGTATATAGCTTTAAAAACTAAGAATATTATCCTGTACTAGAGGTCCCATGCACGAAATTCGTGCACTCGGGGTGGGGGTGGGGGAGGGGGTCCTCTCAGCCCAGCCTGCACCCTCTCGCAGTCCGGGAGCCCTAAGGGGATGTCCCTGCAGGGAGTGGGCCTAAGCTGGGAGTAGGACATCCTTATCGCTGCCACGGAGGCTGCTGGTGCACTCGCCAGCTGTGAGCCCAGCTTCTGGCTGAGGGGCGCTCCCCTTGTGTGAGTGCACTGACCACCAGGGGACATCATAGCGACCGGTCATTCCGCTGTTCAGTCAGTTTGCATATTAGCCTTTTATTATATAGGATGGTGAAAAGAGCATGATCACACTTTAAGAATTCTTTCTTTTATTAATATATATTTTTATTGATTTCAGAGAGGAAGGGAGAGGGAGAGAGAGAGAGAAACATCAACGATGAGAGAAAATCATTGATTAGCTGTCTCCTACACACCCCCTAATGGGGATCGAGCCTGTAACCCAGGCATGTGCCCTTGCTCGGAATCGAACCTGGGACCCTTCAGTCCACAGACTGATGCTCTATCCACTGAGCCAAACAAGCTAGGGCTAAGAATTATTATTTCTTAATATCATCTAATATTCAGTCCATATTTTAAAATTTTCCAACTGTCCTAATTGTCAAGAGGCAGATAATTAATATCCAGTTGTCCCACTGTTAGTGAGGCTAAGATTGACCACTGTATTTAAGATGATAACAACATGTCCCCTCCTGCCATCTACACTTATCTTTCCCCCCTCCCCATGCCACCTGAAGATAGTCTGTGTGGTGGTATGTTTGCACCCCGTCAACTCTTCAGTTAATGCTTTTTATCCTTGCTTGAATCGCTAATTTCATTAGGGTTGTGAAATAATGGCATTCCTCATCGGTTATTTAATCTACATTTGTAAGATGGCACATTTCTATAAAGCACTGCTTTCAGTCATCAACTGGACTCTTTGGTTGTTCTGAAATTCAGGTGCTGCTCGAAAGGCAGGATACATGTTTAATTCTTTCCCTTTAATTATCAATTTTTAAAGTAAGGGGTTGGATTATCAGCCACCTCAAATGGTCCCACAGTTCTTTTTGAAGCTGCAATGGTTTTAAGGCATGGGAACCTACAGTTCATATTGTACAACTTTCTATTGTGAATGTTGATCCAAAGAAGACTGGGGCGTGTAATTGCTTGACTTATATACAAAAGGCCCATGTTTGGCTTGGTGCTTAGGTGTGTGAAACCCACTTCACTTCTTTGGAGAATTCACTGTGGGAAATAACCAAATCTTGAAAGTACTCCTAAATTGAGAATTGACGTTCCATTATCCTATGAAATGTATTTATTACTTTAAAATATAAAAGCCTGTATAGCACTATTTTTCTGGGATTAGACGACTTACAACTAAAAGTCAGTTGTGTTAGCCTCCTAAATACTGATTTTTTTTTTCATGTATGCTGTTTTTCATCTTTGGCCATTGTTGATTACCTTGTTTAAAAAAATCGGCAGTGTGAGAATTGAATTAGGAACTGGTAATTTTGTGGACTTTATTCTTTCTACAAGTAATGTTTAACATTTATCTTTATTGTTGGAAGTGTTACAGATATCCCCCCTTTTTTCCCCCCATTAACCCCCCTACACCATGCACCCGTCCCTCCCAGGCCTTCACCATAGCACTGTCTGCGTCCATGGCCATGCATATAAGCATGTAAGTTCCCCAGTTAATTTCAAAATTAGACTGACATAATTTACAGAATTGAAGAATAGGTCAGAGCCTTTCCATTTGGTCCTTTTACTGTACATGGCCATAGTCATAGAAACGCTGCTCAGGAAGAGGCCATGATGCTAATGGTGGGTGAAAATGAGAGTACCGAAGTTTCAGAAATGAAAACAGGCAATTGAAAAAATGAGTGGATCCTTAGAAGCCTTTTCTGCTGCGTTGTTCACCTCACTGGAACAGATTGCTTTTTTCCTGTCCAATACAGCTAAGCATTGGGTCTCGTGACCAAAAACCAATGAAAGTATAATGTTCAGGGTACATTTTAAAAAATTAAAATGATTTCTTTTAAAACAATATATATGTATTATAGAGAAATTAGAAATATAGGTTATCAAAAGAGAAAAATAAAATCACTCTTAATCCTACCACCCATACATAACTGTATTTAATGTTATATGAACAACATAGAGAAATGGAAATACTTTTATTGGTAAATGGAATAATGGCAATACCAACAATAGTAATAGTTCATACTTATTGAACTTTTACTGTGTATCAGACACTTTTTGAATTACTTCACTCATTAATTTATCCCCATCTACAATACCTATTATCTCCATTATACAGGTGATGAAAATGAGGTGGGGTATTACGTGTAACTTGCTCAAGGTTATACTGCTAGTACACAGCAGAGATAGGATACAAATTTAACCAACGAGTATTAGAGCTGGGATCTGAACCCAGACATTCTGATTCTCCTCCACTCTGCACTTTTAACTAATCATATAATATGTTTTAATGAAGTGCTCATATTTCATTTTATTTGAATTTGCAGATGGGAAAGAAATAGGTGAACCTAAAGGAATTTCTGAACTTTTGACAAGTAATAATTTTTAATGATTATTGAAAAGAGCAATTTTTCCATGTTCTCCCCATTCTCTCCCCATTTTCAAAGTTGTCCAGTATCTACATTGACAATGTGTAAGGCCGTTATAGACTATACTAGAGGCCTGGTGCATGACATTCGTGCACTGGGAGGGGGGGGTCCCTCAGCCTGGCCTGCACCCTCTCGCAGTCCAGGACCCCTTGGGAGATGTCCCCAGGGAACTGGCCTTAGCTGGTAGGTGGACATCCCCCAAGGGGTCCTTAGCACTGCCGCAGAGGCTGGAGAGGCTCCCACCACCGCTGCTGCGCTCACCAGCCGTGATCCCGGCTTCTGGCTGAGCAGTGCTCCCCCTGTGGGAGCACACTGACCTCCATGGGGGAAGCTCCTGCTTTGAGTGTCTGCCCCCTGGTGGTCAGTGCGCATCATAGTGACTGGTCGTTCCGTTGTTCAGTCAATTTGCATATTAGTCTTTCATTATATAGGATTGTGTCTCTTATAGCCCTCATCTGTGTGGGTATGTATTTGATGCTCGCTACCAGTCTTTATGTCTCTCCACTCAGTTTGCTTCTTTAAAGCTCTAAAAGTTTTATCAGGAAGGATTCATGGGACCAACATTCCCTAAAATATTTACACACTGATGGAGTTTGCTGCATTAATAATTGAAAACCATTTTAGCTAGATATAAAATCTATTGCTCATACATTCTTCCCTTGGTTATCTTAAATGTGTCATACATTTTCTTCTGGCATAAAATGTTGCCAAAGTCTGCTGACAGTATAATTTTCTTTCTGTATTAAAACACTTGGTGTTTTTTGCCTAAAAAAACAAAATCTTTGTCAAAAGATTTTTTTCTTCAAAGTCCAATAATTTTACCAGAATATGACTCTATGTTGTTGGTCATTTTGGGTTAATTTTTCAAGGTATATGGTGTGCCCTTTCAGTATGTAGTTTCAGATTTTTTAAATTTCAGTAAAATTTTTTTTACTTATAGACTAGTTATTTTGTTCCCTTGTTTTCTTTGCCCATCTTGGATATTTGCCACGTCCTTTTGAATAATTTTTATCAACTCCCTTTCTTTTTTTTTTAATCCTCACCTGAGGGTATATTTTATTTTATTTTAGAGATAGAGAGAAACATTGATAAGTTGCCTCTCATATGTGCCCTGACCAGGTTCTCCTAGGTGCCCCAACTGGGGACCGAACCCACAACCTAAGCATGTGCCCTGACCAGGAATCAAACCTGAAACCTCTGGTATGTGGGATAATGCTCCAACCATCTGAGCCATCCTGGCCAGGGCACCTTCATTTCTTTCTTTTTTTAAGTCCTCCTTTTTATCTTCTGTTTGTTTTAAGATATTATCTGTTGTGTTTATTTGCTCCTGTGTTCCTTCTACCCTAGTCTTCATTTCTGAAATATTATTTTACTGTTCTTTCCTGCATTTTATCATGTCATGTCTGAGTTCTTACTCTGAATTTTTATATTCTTCCATACTATATACATGTTTTCATATCATATAACTTTTTCTTATTATGTTTTAGGTAGTTTTGAAACATTAGATTTTCATTATTTTTTGTGGATATGTCTTTCTGACACGTTTTAATTCTGTAAGGATATTATTCTGTTGCTTATTTTTACATGAAATTAATTTCCCTGAAGTTTTAGGAGGCTCGATTTAGGACAGTGGTGTGTGTGTTTTCTAATTGTATGGCTATAGAGTTCCATCTTTGATTGTTTTTTTAAAAATATATATTTTTAGTGATTTCAGAGAAGGGAGAGGGAGAGAGAGATAGAAACATCAGTGATAAGAATCATTGATCGGCTGCCTCCTGCACGCCCTACACTGGGGATCGAGCCTGCAACCTGGGCATATGCCCTGACCAGGAATCGAATTATGACCTCCTGGTTCATAGGTTGATGCTCAACCACTGAGCCATGCTCTCTGGGCAATCTTCTATTATTTTTAAGAATTGTTCAAAATTATAGCTAATTCCTTTCTGCCTCTTCTACTTTTGTCTGGATTTTCTATTTTGTCTCTTGTCCCTTTCCTGGCCAATGTGGAGTCTATTCCCACTAGTTTCTTCTCAGAATGGGACTTTGCCCTTAAAGGGGGCTTTAGATGGCCTTGAAAGTTCATGGGGCCCAGGCAGCTCCTGGCTGTACCATGGACTCCTTGGACTCAGTCACTCCTTAAAGGTTCAGATCCCTGTCAGTCTTAGTTGTTCATAAATTAACTTGCTGAGGTTTGAGTGAGTTATTTCACAGTTCTCACATCTATCAGATGCCCTGCTGATTCTTGCAGCAGACGCTTCCATAACTGATACCATTTCTCTCTTGTAGCTATCTCTAATTTGTCCCCATCTACTCATATTTCAGGGTTCATGGGGGAATAATTTTCATCTCATTTTGTTGTAGATTATGTCCATGGATTTTGGTTTTGCTTTCCTACTTAACTTTTTAACTTGTGGTTTTTATGGTGGCATTTAGAGAGATTAAAAAACCCTGCTGCTTGGCTGGAGTGACTCAGCGGTTTAGCAATGAATCATGAGCCAGGAGGTCATGGTTCAATTCCCAGTCAGGGCACATTCCCCAGGGTGGGACGTGCAGAAGGCAGCCTTTCAATGATCCTCTCTCATCATTGATGTTTCTATCTTTCTCCTTCTCACTTTCTGTATCTGAAATCAATGAAAAAATTAAAAAAAAAAAAAACACACACACACCCTGCTGCCAACCACCACTTTTACTCAAGGATTTCTCTCTAAATGATACACCACAGGCCAAATGCTGCCTGCCACTTATTTGTGTACAGTCTGCGAACTAAGAATGCTATTTATACTTTTAAACATTTGAGAAAAAATCTAAAGAAGAATCCTATCATGACACTTGAAAATGATATGAAATTGAAAATTTCAGTGTCTATATAAATAAAGTTTTGTTGGAACACAGTCACGCCTATTCATTTATATGTTATCTATGACTGCATTCATGCTATGACAGCGGAGTTGAGTTACTGGGACAGAGACTATATGGCCTTCAAATCTGAAAATATTTATTATCTGGTCATTTACAGAAAAACTTTGCCAAACCTGGTTCTATATTATACTCTTTAATGGCTAAATAGCATTCCATTGTGTAAATATATTATAATGTACTTAATTAACCAAGTCTTCATTATTGGGCATTAAGATGAATTCTAAATTTCATTATTATAGGCATCATTTCACAGCTGATATTAACATATATATTTTATTACGTTCTTGGAATATATTGTTACAAGTAAGATTGCTGGATCAAGGAAGATTATATACCTTCAAACCCTTTGATTGATATTGCCAAATTGTCATCCAGAGAGGATATACAGGTTAATTATCTTTTAAGGATACTGTTTAGATGCATTATGGTGCATTCATGTAATGAAATATTATGCAGAGATTAAAGAAGAGTCATGTAATGAAATATTATGCAGAGATTAAAGAAGGTGGATCTATTTTACTGATGTATAAAAATATAGAATATATGCTATTAGACACTCTGGTTACATATGTAGGGAGTGATTCCTTTATAGTAAAGAAATGAGGGAACTAGAATACACACATTTAAACTTTTCACAAGAAGTATAGGTTACAACTAGGTTGTACCAGTTTATATACCTACCAGTAGTATGTCTGAATGGTTGCTTTGCCATGCTTTTGCCTAAATATAATTTTTTAAAGGTCTTGCCAATTTGATAGCTGAGGAAAAGGCATCTTGTTTTAATTTTACATTTCCACTTTTATATTTTTTTCATGTTCTTTAGCTTGAATTGATTCCTTTGTACAATTCTTGTTCATTGTCCATTTTCCCTGAAATATTCATCTTTTCTTTGGTGATTTATAAAGCATTTTTTATATATAAGATATTAATCCTTTGGCTTGTCATCTGTGTCTGCTTTTGTCATTAATGATGTACAAATTTTTTCCTTTTTTATGCAATCAAATCTTCCTTTATTTTTTATGTGTAGAAATTCCTTTCCTACCTCAGATTTATATAATTGTTTTCCAATATATTTTTCTATTACTTATTTGATTTTGTTTTTTTATATTTCAGTCTTGAATCCACAGGGAATTTATTCATGTAGGCTGTGAGGTAGGATTTAGCTTTATTTTTCAAATGCTTAGCCAGTTGTCTTAGTGCCATTTATTAAATAAGCCATTATTTCAAGGTTATGTAATTTTTTCAGATTTTTATTAGAAATCTGTATATTTCTCATTTAAAAAAAATCAGATTTGTTGATGTGATTTGCATACAATAAAACTTACTTTTTTGAAGTTTATAGTTGGAAGAGTTTTAGGAAATATATAAAGTTTTATAACCACTACTCTAATCAAGATATAGGACATTTCCATCATCCCCCCCAGAAGCTCCCTTTTGCCCCTTTGCAGTCATTCCTCAGTCCCTGACCCTATGCTCTTGCAATCACTAATCTGTTTTCTGCCCCAAAATTTTACCTTTTCCAGAATGTGATATAAATGGAATCATACAGTACATAGTTTTCAAGTCTGCCTTTTTAATTAGCGTAATGCATTTAAGAGACATCCACGTTGTGATGTGTAGCAATAGTTTATTTCTTCTTTTAAATTTTATTTTATTGTTTAAAGTATTACAAATTGTTGTACTCAGAAAGGATATATGCACCCCTATGTTCATAGCTTATTTCTTTTTATTACTGAACAGTATTCCACGATATGGCTGTATCACAATTTATTTAACCATTCTCTTATTCAAGGACATTTGGGGTTGTCTTCAGTTTTTAGCTTTTATTAATAAAGCTGCTATAAACATTTTTGTAGAGGTCTTTGTGTGGACATATTTCTCTTGGTTAGACACTAGGGGTTGGGATTTCTGAGTCACGCAATAAGCATATGTTTTGCTTTATAAGAAACATTCAGACTGTTTTTCATAGTGGCTATACTATTTTACGTTTCCACCAACAATGTATAAAAGATTCAGTTAGCCGAAACCGGTTTGGCTCAGTGGATAGAGCGTCGGCCTGCGGACTCAAGGGTCCCAGGTTCGATTCCGGTCAAGGGCATGTACCTTGGTTGCGGGCACATCCCCAGTAGGGGGTGTGCAAGAGGCAGCTGATCGATGTTTCTAACTCTCTATCCCTATCTCTTTCTCTCTGTAAAAAATCAATAAAATATATTTAAAAAAAAAAGATTCAGTTATCCTGGATCCTTGTCAGTACTTGGAATTGTCAGTATTTCTTATTTCAGCCATTCTATTAGGAGTATTGGGATTAAATAATTTGTTTAGACTAATTTGGATGTTTTAAGCACTGTTTCCCAACTTATCCCTCCATAGGCTTTCTATGACTGGATGGTTTTTACTTGCCCAGTCCATCCCCAGTTGCTCAACCTGAGGTAGCTAAATGGCCATTGTTACTCTTGTTTCTGTTTTTCTTCTTTCCATTTCCTTTCCAAGGGTTGTAGAACCATAAAACATGAAATCAGAAAAGGAGCCTAGAAATAATGTAGGGTAATGGTTGGTAAACTATTTCTTTCAAGGACCAGATAGTACAGTTATCCATGGAGGATTGGTTCCAGGGCCCCCCACAGATACCAAAATCTGGGATGCACAAGTCCCTTATATAAGATAGTGTAGAACATTGCATTGGACCTCTACATGCATGGATTATCAACCTTGGGTTGAAAATACTGTTTTTGATCCTGGATTGGTTAAATCTGTGGATGTGAAACCTGTGGATAAAGAGGATTGAGTAAAAATATTTTGGGCTTAGCAAGCCATTTTGTCTCTGTCACAACAACTCAACTCTGCTGTTGTAGCATGAAAGCAGACATAGACAATACAGAAAGAAGTAGGTGGGGCTGTGTTCCAATAAAATTTAATAAAACAGGTGGCCTACTGGCTTTGGCTCTTAGACCATAGTTTGCTGAGCCTTGGTTTAGTCTAACAACTTTCTTTTACAGATGAAGGGACTGAGCTTAGGTTTTACCCTTTTCCTTGATTTATATGTAAAGATGGCAAGGGCCAGGATATTGGTTCTCACCATAGGAGACACACTTAAATTGAGTTCAAGATGAGCTTAACTTATGCATAATCCCCTGCTCTAGCAGATGGTGTTACATGGAACTGTTAATACAAGGTCTTTCAAAAGTTTTAACTGCATTGAAACTTTTGAGACATTTAATATTGCCATTTACTAAAATGCTAGTTGACTTTTTGAACCTAATATGTCTCTGGAGCAATAGTCAAATTTGAATGGTAAGAAAATAAAAGTTAAAACACTTGAAGTAATAAGAGTATACCACCCTTTTATTCTTCTTTAAAAGACTTTGTTTTTAATTTTGGATATGTCTAAATTTGTTTATCTTTTAAGATGGCCATTCAATATCACATAACACCCCCATGCTTTTTTCTCTCTTTAAGGTTAATTCCTGGTTGTTTTGTTTCATTAATTGCTCAAATAGATGAAGATTCTTAGGTCAAAAAAGAAAAAACAACACATAACAGGAAACACACACTCATGGTTCCGTGCACGTAAAGCTAAAAATAAGCATTGGCTATGAGTACTCAGGGAAAGAACATTATTTAGAAAAGTCATCATGTCTGTGTTTTTTCCTTTCTTCTAGCACTGGAAGAAGTATGACATCTATGAGAAGCAAATCAAAGAAGAAACCGATTCTGTCGTGCTGATAGAAAACCTGAAGAGAACCTCTCAGTGATGGGGATCATTTATTTTAACATTCAATCTGAGAACTTGTTAAATGGAAACTGAAACTACTGGACCATTTAAAAACAGGCAGCTCATAAGAACCATAGGCTTTTATGTTGAGTCATGCACCGAAAAACTAAAAATAATGGGCCCTTTGGAAAAGAGAGGGGAATTATTCTCATTGAATTGTAAAAGCAGTTTTTATGTAAAAACTTCTTTGTGAAGTTTTCAAACTAGGGGACAAAGCAAAAAGCGATGATGCCAATAGAGTTAATCTTATCAAAAGTTGAGACAACTTTCTGAGGAATCTATGCCTGTTTTGTATTCGTTTTGTCAAACAATACCAACAAATTTTATTTGTGGGGGTACTCATTTTTGGGTGCAAATGCTAATGCCAAACTTGAGTCACAGAGACCATTTAGCAAACAAAATTGAAAAAAATATCTGTTGTTTGGGATCCCATTAAGTGATGTTTGTGGCTATCCGGAATCACCATCCTTCAGCAGCATTTTTCTCTACTTTGAAAGGCCCAGACATTAGTGTTGGCCATGATGATGACAACTACAGAAAAAGCAGTGTCAGCTTCTTTTACCAATACCTTTCAAATCCATTGCAAGCTTTTAAGGGCAGCAGAGACAGAAAGACTTACTGGGTATTAGTATTTGAACCACTGCATTCTTCAATGATATACTGTTTTTTCTTCACCTCTACTACTCAAATCAAGTATTTACTATATGTCCAGATTGTGCTAGGCTCCCAGGTGTGAGGCACCTCTGTCTAAGGGTTGACAATCTGGTTGCCACTCCTCAGTTCTTACCACTTTCTTTTTCTCCACCAGTCATTTTTCAGACTTTTTAATTCCCCAGTTTCTACACCTGATTTCCCCTTTTGTATTTTCCCTCATTGTAGTCTTTCACCTTTCAATGGATATTTGAATATAAATCTGCTCAGAATACCTAGAGGAGCAGGGAGTGATTTGTATCTCAGGTAAAGTGTGAGTTGACTGAGAAACAATGACAAGTTCTTGCATATTTTGTAAGTTCTGTGTGGGTCTGCATTTATTTGAAGGTTTTCAGCATTTACTATTTCTCTACATAGTTTCTAAACAGAAAGGAGATATTATCTTCACTTAGAACTTTGCTATTTGCTTGATAAAAAGAATAGTTGTGTTTCCCTCTTTTCCCTATTGTCACAAATAGTTATTAGGTTTTGTGTCTTGTATAGCTAGCCAGCATCCAAGGCTCCAATGTTTGTATGCATTTTTTTTGCCTATGCTAGGGTTCCATTCTCACCCATCCCCACAACATATATTCCCCCTACCCACACTTCCTCCAAATTTGAAGTATGGAAATGATATTGCCCTCCTAGTGTTTCTCTCCTTACAAAGATAGAGTTAGATTACTAGTAGGAATTTGAGAAATTTGTATCACCAGTTCTCCAAACATTCACCCATTTGTATTAACCAGATGGTACTACTTGTAATTCCTGCTGTTAGGGGAAGGGAGATCAGAGATCCCCGCTCTTCACAGGTTTGGGGGAAAGTAGCAACCTGCTTGCACTGCAGAAGAGGAGCACTGTGTCCCCAGCTTTTCTGAGGAAATTGGGGTTCAGAGCAAGGGTAGATGCCATGCTGTTGCCTCCCTGCACTTTTATTTTTGAGGTCAGATTGAGCCTGGAAGACAGGCATGGATGTTCCACTTTGTTCTACTGTTTTCTAAAACAAAACAAAACAAACAAACAAACAAAAAAACCAACAACTTGGTTTTCCTTTGTAGAAATTAGATTATTTCCTAGCCAGGTCTTTTATAATTCTGGGAAGCAGAACACTGAAATGCCTCACCCAAAGCCATTTTTCCTCTTACTCTATTTAGATGGCAATGCGGTGAGGGTGTGCTTTGATATTCTTATTACCCAAGGAGCTATTGATACTGATAGTCATGCATCTTGGGAGTGGGGAAATTGTATTTTTCATTCTCCTTTTTTAGCAGTAAAATAGTATTTTTTGGGGTAGTAAAATAGTTGAGGGAAAAGGGGACAGTGAGTTATGGGATTAGCTAGCTATGGCTGTTTTTTAATTGTTGAAGAGTGATCCCCAGGTCTTGGGAGCTCTTGGAGAATTTAATACAGGGTTGGGCAAAAGTAGGTTTACAGTTGTTCATATGAAAAATAATATAATAATAATACAAAAATAAACTGTGTTTTGTGTACTCACAACTGTAAATGTACTTTTGCCCCATCCTGTACATCAGTGGGATTCTCATCACCTGTAGGAAACTAGTAGGTTCATTACTGTTTTATGTCTGACCTATATGGATTTTTTTTCCCCGCATACCTAAGTAAACCTACTGTAAGAATGTACATTCTTATTCTTTCATTCAGGTAAGTGTTTTCTTCATCTGGGCACTAAAGGGATATGTGAAACAATGTTAACGTTTTTTGTAATGCCTTCAACTAGGGGTCATTGTGTTTAACTTCTTATAGGAAAGTTTGAATAAAATAAATATTGTCTTTTTATATGTCATTCAAATGTTTTCCTTTGGTATTATTTTGAGGAAAGTATTATGAATAGTGGGTGGCAGAAAAAATGTAGTTAAATGAATAAATGTGAAAATTTCTCAGCTATTTAATCTTACAATCATTTATCATAAGCTTCCCTGCTGTTCTCAGTATGGCTGTGATTTCTGATAAGGCCATGCACTTAGTTTAATATTAGTACAGCCTTTGCAAGCAGTACCTAAAGGGACGTATTTGATAAATGGTGGTTGTGATAATTAAGGGAAATGAAAAACTGGTCCTTTCTAATATTAAGCTTAAAATAGAGTACAATATACTTAAGGAAGCTGTCATGGTACACTGAAGGGGGGGATCCCCTAGTTACAAATTAATCACATTAGCAGATTAGATTTGAGACTAAGAAAATCAGTTCTCAATAGCTGTGTTCTTAAGAAATGGTGATATAGTTTCATGTTTTCTATAAATATAGCAAAATGGTTTGAATGTTACAGAGGATTTTTTTCTCATTTGTGTTGAGCTCTAGGGGTGGGTCTTGAGCCAGACCACATGTGTTAATTACACTGAATTTCCATAGAATCCCAACCCAAGGATGTGTGTAGGGGATACTGATCTTGGTCAGGTTAGTTCTGTTATCTAGGATGCTCCAAGAAGATTCTGGAAATCTAGCTCCAGATTGATGTAGCTTTGTTTTTAACAGCAAACCTCCTTTCAATTCTTGGTATACCAAAACATGGAGTACTATTATAGAAAACATTGAACTAAAGATCCTTGTATGTATGAGATCTATAGAAACAAATCCTTTTAGGCAAAAACACAGTCACCTTATCTCAGGGGGAGAGGAGCCAAAATGAGCTAAGCACATTGATTTCCAAAATCTCTTTCCTTTTATTTATTTATTTTTAAAAATATATTTTATTGATTTTTTATAGAGAGGAAGGGAGAGGGATAGAGAGTTAGAAACATTGATGAGGGAGAAACATCTATCAGCTGCCTCCTGCACACCTTCTACTGGGAATGTGCCCGCAACCAAGGTACATGCCCCTGACCGGAATCAAACCTGAGACCCCTCAATCCGCAGGCTGACGCTCTATCCACTGAGCCAAACCGGCCAGGGCAGTCTCTTTCCTTTTAAACCCTAATGATTATATCAGCAACAACTATTTTTTTAAATAATGTAGCTAAACCTTGGCATGATTTTACTTCAAGGGAGGAGTTTTACTGACATTTGGATGTGCTAGCTATTTTTTATATCAATCCCCAAGATGACTTCTTCCTGAAGGTTCTTTGGTCCCTTTCCTAATGGCCACTCTTTTCATTTACTACCAATAGCAATAGGAACATATTACACTCCTAGTTTGCTACATTTATTGGGTAAACCATTATATAAAAAGAGAAAATTAATAGTTAATGAGTGGCTGCTATGTGCCAAGTTACATGTATTATTTTACTAAATCTTCATGTGAGTCCCATGAGATAGATTGCATTATCTTCATTTTATAGATGAAGAAGCAAATATAAACTGATTGATGTATGAGTGCAAGATCACACAGCTAGTAACTAATAGAAATGAAATTGGAAAATGTCAGCCCAGATTTTGAGCTTATATAATATGGCCCTATCTCTGATCATTGATATTTCTTTTTCTCTCTTCCCTTCCTCTCTGAAATCAATAAAAATATATATATTTAAAAATATTATGCAAATAAAAACAAAACCCTCTTAATAAAAAAAGTGATTAATTTGTGCATTCATTCTTCTATGAGCCAGGCAGTGTGTTAGGTAATAGGAACTTAGTGAATAAGATTCAGCTTGTGGTTATCTAGATTAGAATTTAGGAGTTCTATCTAGATTAGAATTTAGGAGTTCTAAATGACCTTGGACAGGTATTGCTTCCTGTCTGCATCTGCTTTCCCACCTATAAAATGCAGAGGCCATAAGTTGTGGAGCTCATTTAGAAGTGAGGATCGTTGCTATACAATGGGCAGGTCCCTTCCTCTCTCTGGGGGCATCTGTTGAAAATGAGGTTGGACTAGATTAGCTCTATTTTGACATCCAGCAAAAACTAAGGTGACTTCTGTTTTACATATCAAGAAAATACATATATAGTCACCCCCTATTCTTGCTGCATGAAGGAGCTAGCTATTAGCAGTAAACTGCCAAAAATAAGCAGAGTAGGTCCTTTGATAAAGGTAATTGATACATTGGATGAGTGCTGTGGTCCATCCAAATCTGAATTTCCACAAGAACCCAGCCATGGTTGTGCCTAACAAATATTTCTTAACAAGCTTTGTGGATCTTAGGTCATTTTGCCTAGAAACAAAAAATTGCTGTTGTATAATATAGATTGCTCCTATAATGACTAAATTTGACACATTACCTAAAATACAGTCCATTTGATTTTTTTTTAATTTCTTTATTGAGCCCTGGCCGGTTTGGCTTGGTGGATAGAGCATTGGCCTGCGGACTGAAGGGTCCCAAGTTCGATACCGGTCAAGGGCACATGCCCGGGTTGCAGGCTCGATCCCCAGTGGGGAGCATACAGGAGGCAGCCGATCAATGATTCTCTCTCATCATTGATGTTCTTATCTCTCTCTCCCTCCTCCTTCCTCTCTTAAATCAATGAAATCAATAAAAATATATTTAAAATTTTTTTAAAATTTCTTTATTGATTAAGGTGTCACATATTTGTCCTCATCCCCCCATTCCCATCCCACACCCCTCCCCATGGATGCCCTCACCCCCCTGTTGTCCTTAACCATTGGTTAGGCTCCTATGCATGCACACAAGTCCTTTGGTTGATCTCTCCCCCCTACCCCCATCCTCCCCTCCCCTCCCTCTCAGGCCCGACAGTCCGATCAATGCCTCCTTGTTTCTGGGTCTGTTCTTGTTCATCAGTCTATGTTGTTCATCATTTCCCCTAGATGAGTGAGATCATGTGTTACTAGAAATATACTTATAAGAACCAAATGTGAGATGAGCAATAATAGTTATGCTGACAGGCAAATGAATCAGTCTGTAGTGAGTTTCTTTCTGGACCAACAGTTCTTTTGAGACCCAACTTCAATGTCCACCAGTTCCTTATGTGTACATGTCGGCACTGACCCCTCAGCTCTGGATGGTGGACAAATGGTGGTAATGCAGGTCCGACTCCCTCTGGTTTGGTCTCGCCCGGACCCAGGGGCACGGCCTCACCCGGACTCAGGGGTGCGCGGCCTCACCCGGACCCGGGACCCAGCATCACCCGGGCCCCGGGGCACGTGGCCTCACCCGGACCCAGGGGCGCGCGGCCTCACCCGGACCCGGGATCCAGCCTCACCCAGACCCAGGGGTGCGTGGCCTCACCCGGACCTGGGATCCAGCCTCACCCGGACCCAGGGGCGTGTGGCCTCACCCAGACCCAGGGGCACACGGCCTCACCCAGACCCGGGATCCAGCCTCACCCAGACCCAGGGGCGCGCGGCCTCACCCGGACCTGGGATCCAGCATCACCCGGACCCAGGGGCACGCGGCCTCACCTGGACCTGGGATCCAGCCTCACCCGGACCCAGGAGCGTGTGGCCTCACCTGGACCTGGGGGCACGTGGCCTCACCCGATCCCAGGGGCGCGCAGCCTCACCCGGATCCAGGGGCGCGCAGCCTCACCCGGATGCAGGGACGCGTGGCCTTTCCCGGACCCAGGGGCATGCGGCCTCACCCAGGCCTGGGACCTAACCTCATCTGGACCCAGGGGTGCATGGCCTCTCCCGGACCCAGGGGCGCAGCCTCACCTGGACCCGGGACCCAGCCTCACCTGGACCCAGGGGCGCGTGGCCTCACCCGGACCCGGGACCCAGCTTCACCCAAACCCAGGGGCGCGTGGCCTCTCCCGGACCCAGGGGCGCAGCCTCACCTGGACCCAGGACCCAGCCTCACCTGGACCCAGGGGTGCGTGGCCTCACCCGGACCCAGGGGCGCGCAGCCTCACCCGGACCCGGGGGCGTGCGGCCTCACCCGGACCTGGGATCCAGTCTCACCAGGACCCAGGGGCACGTGGCCTCACCCGGACCCAGGGGCACGTGGACTCACCCAGACCCAGGGGCGCACGGCGTCACCCGGACACGGGACCCAGCCTCACCCGGACCCAGGGGCGTGCGGCCTCACCCGGATCCAGGGGCATGTGGCCTCGCCCAGACCCAGGGGTGTGCAGCCTCACCCAGACCCGGGACTCAGCCTCACCCTGACCCGGGTCCCAGCCTCGCCCGGACCCAGGGGTGTGCGGCCTCACCCAGACCCGGGACCCAGGGGGGTTCATCTTCTTGATCCCAATTCCTGTCGGTCAATTCCCGCTCAGCAATTCCTTCGGGCATTTTCTCAAAGCTCCGGGGCGGCTGCCGCGGAACTTGCTGGGCAGTGGGCTCGGCGAAGCTCCGGTGCACGCCCCCGGGTCGGGGTGAGGCCGCGCGCCCCTGGGTCCGGGTGACGCTGGTTCGAGGCCGTTGCGGCGGCACTCGGGTCTGCAGCGGCGACCAGTCGCCAGGTGAGCGCACCTGGATCCAGAACCCAGCGGGGCCTCGTCTTCCCGCTCCTGACTCTCATCGGTCAATTCCTTCTCAGCAATTCCTCCGGCCATTTTCTCAAAGCTCCGTGGCAGCTGCCGCGGAACTCGCTGGGCGGCAGGCTCGGCGAGGCTCCGGTGTGCCCAGTGCACGGCGGTGGGCTGGTCCGAGGTCGCTGCGACAGTGCTCGGGTCTGCAGGGGCTGCCGGTCGCCGGGCGTGCGCACCTGGCTGCTTCCCGGGCACAGAGATTCTCGAATGACTCAGAGGTCAGCAAGCGCGGAGTCTACCACCCCATGTCCCCCAGGGGCTTGTCTGTCTGTGCTCGGCAGCGAGCGGAGCTGTCCTCTCAGCCGGAGACTGCCAGGGGAACCGCGCCGAGCACATTCCAGGCCACCATTGTGTCGCCAAAGCCGTAGTTCTTAAAGTGTGATCTTTGGCTCACCGGCATCATCATCATCCCGCGTCCCCCTCTCTTTTATTCTAGTTGTAGAGCATCCACTCAGCCAGCCCTCCGGTGGTTCTGGATGGTGTCTGCTCTGTTTTCCAGTTGTAGTTTCAAAATTGTTGTGGTAGGCAACAATCATGCGTCCGCCCTATGCCGCCATCTTGGTCCTTGCATTGTCATAAAGTTCCCATTTGATTTTAATACTTGTAAATTTGGTCATTGAATTTAAGTTACTGGTTTTTATTTGATCAAAACAAAACATACATAATTTAAAAAGACAGATTACCACAGGGCTTATAGAAAAACAGCAATCCTGCCCGACCAGCATAGCTCCTTGGTTGAGAGTTGACCTATGAACCAGGAGGTCATGGTTTGATTCCCAGTCAGGCCACATGCCCGGGTTGCAGGCTCGAGCCCCAGTGTGGGGCATGCAGAAGGCAGCTGATCAATGATTCTCTTTCATCATTGATGTTTCTATCTCTTTCTCCTTTCCTCTCCTAAATCAATAAAAATATACTTAACCCTTTGCACTCACTTGCTTTTTTCTCGATTCCTTTATTCTACTCTAGATTTAATTTTTTAAATACCCCAGATTTTACAAAGTGCGGCAGTAGAATTAAAAACTGGAGTTTCTTTTCATACAAACTTATTTATTTGGATTTTTTTATATTTCAAATTGATACATTCAAAGAGTATAAAAAGAGCTGCTACCAATGCTAACTGTGTCGAGTCACACTAGACATCCGAGTGCAAAAGGTTAAATTAAAAAAACAGCATTCCCCTGCCCCACCCCTCCTTAGATCTGATCCCTGATTCCAGAAAAGATGCCCACACCCTAATTGCCAGGATCTGTGAAAATGTTATTTTAATGACAAATGGGACTTTGCAGATGTGATTAAGATGGCAGACCTTGAAATGGAGAGATTATCCTGGATTATTTGGGTAAACCCAATTTAATCACTTGAACTCATAAAAGCAGAGAAATTTCTCTGACTGGAGGCAGGAGAGGATGAGAGATTCAAAGTATTGAAAAGCCTCATTGGTGATTCTGAAGATGGCGACTGGCAGGAAGGTAGGGAGGGAGAGAGTGTGAGAGAGTGAGTGAGCAATAGAGGAGTGTGTGGACGTGTGTGGTGTGTGTGTGAATGAGCTATGGAGAGTTAGATCCTGCAGGTCTTCCAAGGGGCTGGCAAACTGGGCAGTCTTAGACGGTAGAGCCCTGCTGCCACTGCAGACACTCCAGGGGGCGGCCAGCACGGGCACAGAGACCACGCCATCTTGAAAAACAGCTGCTTGAGACTAGGATCCTGGCCTCAGCACCACCCAGTCTGGCCAGGACCCTGCAGGAGGACCGAATTAGTGAGTTAGAAGATAAGGTAGAGAAACAAGCTCAATCTGAAGAGCAACTGGAGAAAAAAATTAAAAAGCAGGAGGAGAGCCTAAAGGAGCTTTGGGACAACATGAAATGAAGTAACATATGTATAATAGGGCTGCCAGAAGGACAAGAAGAGGAGCAAGGATTTGAAAATCTATTTGAAGAAATAATGACAGAAAACTTCCCGGATATGGGGAAGAAAAAAGTTACACAAGTACAGAGAGTCCCAAGCAAGATGAATCCCAAAAGACCCAAACCAAGACACGTCATAATTACAATGGCAAATGTTAACCACAAAGAGAGAATCTTAAAGGCTGCAAGAGAGAGACAGTTACCTACAAAGGATCCCCCATCAGACTATCAAATGATTTCTCAACAGAAACACATCAAGCTAGAAGGGAATGGAAGGAGATATACAAAGTGATGCAAAGTAAAGGACTGAATCCAAGAATACTCTATCCAGCAAGACTATCAATCAAAATTGAAGGCGAAATCAGGAGATTTGCAGACAAAAAAAAAAAAAAAAAAAAAGCTAAGGGAGTTTATCACTACCAAGCCAGCAATGGAAGAAATGCTAAAGGGAATGCTGTAAAAAGAAGAAATAGAAAGGGAGGAAGGAACACAGGCATAAAGTACAGAAATGGCTACAAACAAATACCTATCAATAATAACATTAGGTGTAAATGGATTAAATGCTCCAATCAAAAGACATCGAGTGAGTGAATGGATAAGAAAACATGACCCATGTATATGCTGTCTACAGGAGACCCACCTCAGAACAAGGGACTCACACAGACTGAAAGTGAAGGGATGGGAAAATATCTTCCAGGCAGATAGAAATGAAAAAAAAAAAAAAACCTGGGGTAGCAATACTTATATCTGACAAAATAGACCTCAAAGTGAAGACCATAACAAGAGACAATAAATGCCACTTCATAATTCTAAAGGGATGGATACAAGAAGAAGATATAACTCTGGTAAACATTTATGCACCCAATGCAGGAGCAACCAAATACATAAAACAACTTCTGGAAGATATCAGGGGAGAGATTGACAGCAACCCAATCATAGTAGGAGACTTTAACCCCATTAACATCACTGGATAAATCTTCTAGACAAAAAATTAGCAAAGAAACATCGATCTTAAACGACTCACTAGATCAGATGGACTTAATTGACATCTTTAGAACATTCCACCCCAAAACTACAGAATATACATTCTTCTCAAGCACACATGGGACATTTTCAAAGATAGACCACATATTGGGACACAGGCAAAGTCTCTCCAAATTCAACAGTATTGAAATCATATCGAGCATCTTCTCAGATCACAATGGCATAAAATTAGAAATCAATTACAGTAAAAACAATCACAAAAATTCAAACACTTGGAGGCTGAATAGCACACTATTAAACAATGAGTGGGTTACCAAAGAGATCAAATAAGAAATAAAACACATCCTGGAAACAAACAAAAATGAAAACACAACAATCCAAAATCTTTGTGACACAGTGAAAGCAATCCTGAGAGGGAAGTTCATAGCATTACAGGCCTACATCAATAAACAAGAAAAACCGGTAATAAAACATCTAACTCTGCAACTTGAAGAATTAGAAAGAGAGCAACAAGAAAAGCCCAGTGTGATCAGAAGGAAGGAAATAATAAAGATCAGAGCAGAAATAAATGACATAGAGACAAAAAACAAACAAACAAACCAAAAGATCAATGAAACCAAGAGCTGGTTCTTTGAAAGGATAAACAAGATTGATGAACTTCTAGCCAGGCTCACCAAGAAGCAAAGAGAGAGGACCCAAATAAACAAAATCAGAAAGGAAAGAGGTGAAATTACAACAGACCCCACAGAAATAAGAAGAATTGCAAAAAAAATACTATGAGCAACTGTACTCCAACAAACTGGTCAACCTAGAAGAAACGGACATATTCCTAAAAAAAATATGACCTTCCTAAACTCAACCAGAAGGAATAAAAAATTCTGAATAGGCTGATAACTATGGAGGAAATTGAAGCAGTAATCAACAAACTTCCAACAAACAAAAGCCCTGGACCAGATGGCTTCACAGGGGAGTTTTATCAAACATTCAAAGAAGAAATAAAACCTATCTTCCTCAGACTATTTTAAAAAATTCAAGAGGAAGGACCATTTAAAAGCTCTTTCTACAAAGCCAGAATTACCCTAATCCCAAAACCAGATAAAGACAATACAAAAAAAGAGAATTACAGGCCAATATCCCTCATGAACATAGAGGCCAAAATTATCAACAAAATTCTAGCAAATCGAATCCAGCATTACATTAGAAAGATCATACGCCATGACCAAGTGGGATTTACTCCGGGGATGCAAGGATGGTACAATATCCGCAAATCAATAAATGTGATACACCACATAAACAAACTAAAAGATAAAAACCATATAATCATATCAATTGATGCAGAAAAAGCATTTGACAAAATACAACACCCTTTCTTGATAAAAACTCTCAGCAAAGTGGGAATAGAAGGATCATACCTCAACGTAATAAAAGCCATATATGACAAACCCACAGCCAATATCATACTCAATGGGCAAAAACTAAAACCATTTCCCCTAAGAACAGGAACAAGACAGGGTTGCCCACTCTCACCACTCCTCTTCAACATAGTACTGGAAGTACTAGCCATTGCAATCAGACAAGAAGAAGAAATAAAAGGCATCCGAATTGGAAAAGAAGAAGTAAAACTGTCCTTATTCCCAGATGACATGATATTGTACATAGAAAACCCCAAAGACTCCATCAAAAAACTACTAGTTTTAATAAATGAATTCAGCAATGTAGCAGGATACAAAATTAACACCCAGAAGTCTATGGCTTTTCTATACACCAATAATGAACTCACAGAAAGAGAAATTTAAAAATCAATCCCATTTACCATTGCAACAAAAAAATTAAGATACCTAGGAATAAACTTAACCAAGGAGACAAAGGACGTGTACTCAGAAAATTTCAGGACGCTAAAAAAAGAGATAGAGGAAGACATGAACAAATGGAAGAATATACCATGTTCATGGATTGGTAGAATCAACATCATTAAAATGTCCATACTACCCAAAGCAATCTATAGATTCAATGCAATCCCCATTAAAATACCAATGGCATACTTCAAAGACAGAAAACAAATTCTCCAAAATTTCATTTTGAATAAAAAAAGACCCTGAATAGCTGCAGCAATCTTGAGAAAGAAGAGCAATGTTGGAGGGATCACAATACCAGATATCAAGCTATACTACAAAGCCACCGTTCTCAAAACTGCCTGGTACTGGCACAAGAACAGACATATAGACCAGTGGAACAGAACAGAGAACCCAGAGGTCGACACAAGCTAGTATGATCAATTAATATTTGACAAAAGAGGCAAGAGCATACAATGGAAACAAGACAGTCTCTTCAATAAATGTTGTTGGGAAAACTGGACAGATATTTGCAAAAAAAATGAAACTAGACCACCAACTTACACCATACACAAAAATAAACTCAAAATGGATAAAGGACTTAAACGTACGATGGGAAACCATAAAAATCTTAGAAGAAGCCATAGGCAACAAAATAGCAGACATTTGTCATAGCAATATATTTACCAATACAGCTCCTAGGGCAATAGAGACTCAGGAGAAAATAAACAAATGGGACTACATCAAAATAAAAAGCTTCTGCACAGCAAAAGAAACCATCGACAAAATAACAAAGCCCGCTGCATGGGAGAACATATTTTCCAAAGTTATCTCTAAGGGTTTAATCTCCAACATTTACATGGAACTCATACAACTTAACAAAAGGAAGATAAACAATCCAATCAAAAAATGTGCAAAGGACCTAAATAGATAACCTTTGAAAGAGGACATTCAGAAAGCCAAGAGACATATGAAAACATGCTCAAAGTCACTAATCATCTGAGAGATGCAAATCAAAACGACAACGAGGTACCATCCTACACCTGTCAGAACGGCTATCATCAACAAATCAACAAATGACAAGTGCTGGAGAGGATTCAGAGAAAAAGAACCCTCCTGCACTGCTGGTGGGAATGAAGACTGGTGCAACCACTGTGGAAAACAGTATGGTGTCTCCTCAAAGAATTAAAAATGGAACTCCCATTTGACCCAGTAATATCACTTCTAGGAATATATCCCAAGAAAACAGAAACATCAATCATAAAGGATATATGCACCCCTATGTTCACAGCAGCGGAATTTACAATAGCTAAGATTTGGAAACAGCCTAAATGACCATCAGCAGATGAATGGATTAGAAAACTGTGGTACATCTACACAATGGAATATTATGCTGCTGTAAAAAAGTAGGAATTCTTACCATTTGAGACAGCATGGATGGATCTGGAGAGCATTATGCTAAGTGAAATAAGCCAGTCAGTGAGAGATAAATACCACATGATCCCACTCTGTCGGGAACCAATTCCAGCATGTAATAATTACAAGAGTTTTACCAAAAGGTTGGTGAAGCTTGGGGGGCTCAACAAGGGTGAGCCACACATGTAGTTTACCTGTTCAAAACGGCTAAATGGCACTTCCCCCAAACCTGAATAGTAGGATTGTTAACTGCCAGACAGCTCAGGGCATTTTATTGCCTCCTGATGGCCAAACACCTGAACAGCTGTAGGCTATTCCCCAAACTGATAATGCTTCTGTATTCTACCCTTTGATACCTTACCTTTGAAGTGTATATTTCCACCTTGCCTTAGGATAAATTGTGTTATAATAAACTAGAGGCCCGTTGCACGAAATTCGTGCATGGGGGGGGGGGGTGTCCCTCAGCCCAGCCTGCACCCTCTCCAATCTGGGACCCCTCGAGGGATGTCCAACTGCCCGTTTAGACGGGCAGTCGGACATTGCTCTCACAATCCAGGACTGTTGGCTCCCAACTGCTCGCCTGCCTGCCTTCCTGATTGCCCCTAACCGCTTCCACCTGCCATCCTGATCACCCCCTAACCACTCCCATGCCAGCCCGATTGATGCCTAACTGTTCCCCTGCCAGCCTGTTTGCCCCTAACTTCCCTCCCCTTCAGGCCTGGTCACCCATAACTGCCATCCCCTGCAGGCTTAGTTCCCGCCCCCCCAACTGCCCACCCCTGCAGGCCTGGTCCCCCCCAACTGCCCTCCCCTGCTGGTCATCTTGTGGTGGCCATTTTGTGTCTACATGGGGGCAGGATCTTTGACCACATGGGGGCAGCCATCTTGTCTGTTGGAGTGATGGTCAATCTGCATATTACTCTTTTATTAGCTAGGTTAGAGGCCTGGTGCACGGGTGGGGGCCAGCTGGTTTGCCCTGAAGGGTGTCCTGGATCAGGGTGGGGGTTCCCTTGGGGCGTGGGGCAGCCTGGGCGAGGGGCCTGTGGTGGTTTGCAGGCTGGCCACGCCCCCTGGCGACCCAAGTGGAGGCCCTGGTATCTGGGGTTTATTCACCTTCTAAAATTGAAACTTCGTAGCCTGGAGTGGAGCCAAGCCTTCTGCTCGCTCTGTGGATGCAGCCATTTCTGTTGGGACTTATGTATCTCATATAATTGAAACTTTGTAGCCTTAAGCGGAGGCCTGGGCTAGCCAGGGCTGCAGAAGCTTAGCTTCCTCCATTGCCGGGGGCAACCCTTGCCTCCCGCTCTTTCCAGCTCAGTGACTGCCGCCATTTCTGTTTAGATTTGTTTACCTTCTATAATTGAAACTTTGTAGCCTTGAGTGGAGGCTTAGGCCGGCAAGGGCAGGCAGAAAGCTTGTCTTCCTCTGTTGCCAGGGAAACCCAAGCCTCCCTCCTGCTCTCTGTGGCTGTAGCCATCTTGGTTGGGTTTATTTGTATATTTGCTCCTGATTGGCTGGTGGGTGTGGCTGGTGGGCGTGGTTTATGGTGTAGTGAAGGTACAGTCAATTTGCATATTACACTTTTATTAGGTAGGATAGCACGGGGTCCTAGACAAGGAGAGTCTTCAGTTCCCTTTAGCTGAAACTTCTCTGACCCCCAATGCCTTTCAAAAATATCTTTTGTCTTTGGACTCCTCCTTAATCATCTATGCGCAGCCACTTTCTCCATAATGCTGAACCCTTTGTAAGGCTGGGACAAGAACCCCAACATTATGATGCCCTAATGAGGGACACCAACACCACTCATTTATGGATAATAAAGAACATTATAACCTGATGAACATAAAGATAGATACAGAGGCAGTAAAGCATCGAACAGACTGTCAAATTACAGCGGGAAGGCTGGGAGAATTGGGGAGGCGGGGAAAGAGATCAACCGAAGGACTTGTATGCATGCATATAAGCACAACCAATGGACACAAGACACTGTGGGGAGGATGGGATGCGACAGGGGGTAGTGGAGGCTGAGGGAAGGTCAAAGGGGAAAAAAGGATATATATGTACTACTATGTGTAATACTTTAAGCAATAAAAAAAGTTAAAAAAAAGAACATTACAAACTGTTGAACAAAAATAGAGGCAAAGAAGCATCGAACAGACTGTCAAACTACAGTGGGAAGGTAAGGAACGGTTGTCGGGGGGTAAGAGATCAACCAAAGGACTTGGATGCATACATATAAGCACAACCAACAGACACAAGACACTGGGGGCAGGGGGATGAGGGCAAGTGCTGGAGGGGGTGGTCTGGGAGGCCGGGGGGAGGTCAGTGGGGAAAAAAGAGACATATGTATTACTATTTCTAATACCTTAAACAATAAAATTTTAAAAAAATTAAACCTGAAAAAAAAAGACTCATTGGTGATGGAAGGAGACTTGCCTTGGGGTGGAGAACACACAATACAAAGTACAGATGATGTGGTTTAGACTTGTGGACCTTAAACCTGTGTAATTTCATTAACCACTGTCAATCCAATAAATTCAATAAAAAGGGGGGGGCAGAATAAAAGTTCGGAAAGGACTCAATGTGCTGTTGCTGGCTTGAGGATTGAAGAGGCCACGTAGAAAAAAAAGGAGACATATGTAATACTTTAAACAATAAATAATTTTTTTGAAAAAGTGTTAAGAGGAACTGGATTCTGCCAATAACCAGAATGAGCCTGGAAGCAGAGTCTGTCCCAGTGCCTCCAGGTAGGAGCCCAGGATTGTCAACTCCCTGGTTTTGGCCTCATGAGACCCTGAGCAGAAAATTCAGTCATTTATTTTTTTTTCTTAATTGAATTTTTATTGGCGAGATTGGGAAGATAAAATCTATTTGAAAAAAATGCATGTAAAATATAATAGTACTAGAGGCCCGTTGCATTAAATTCATGCACGGGGGGGGGGGGGGAGAGGTGGTGGTGGTGTGTGTGTCCCTCAGCCCAGCCTGCACCCTCTCCAATCTGGGACCCCTACCGGTATCGGGTCTAAATGGGCAGTCGGACATCCCTCTCACAATCTAGGACTGCTGGCTCCCAATTGCTCGCCTGCCTGCCTTCCTGATTTCCCCTAACCACTTCTGCCTGCCAGCCTGATCACCCCCTCACCACTACCCTGCCAGCCTGATTGATGCCTAACTGCTCCCCTGCAGGCCTGGTCACCCCTAACTGCCCTCCCCTGCAGGAGTGGTCACCCTTAACTGCCCTCCCCTTCAGGCCTGGTCCCCCCAAACTGCTCTCCCCTGCAGGCCTGGGTCCCCCCCAACTTCTCTTCCCTGCAGGCCCAGTCACCCCCAACTTCCCTCCTCTGCCAGCCTGGTCACCCCTAACTGCCCTCCTCTGCAGGCTTGATCGCCCCAACTGCCCTCCCTTGCAGGCCTGGTCCCTCCCAACTGCCCTCCCCTGCTGGCCTGATCGCCCTCAACTGTCCTCCCTTGCAGGCCTGGTCCCTCCCAACTGCCCTCCTCTACTGGCCATCTTGTGGCAGCCATCTTGTGTCCACATGGGGGCAGCCATCTTTGACCACATGGGGGCAGCCATCTTCTGTGTTGGAGTGATGGTCAATCTGCATATTACTCTTTTATTAGATAGTATAGAGGCCTGGTGCACGGTTGGGGGCCAGCTGGTTTGCCCTGAAGGGTGTCCCGGATCAGGGTGAGGGTTCCTTGGGGCGTGGGGCGGCCTGGGCAAGGGGCCTGTGGTGGTTTGCAGGCCAGCTATGCCCCCTGGTGACCCAAGCAGAAGCCCTGGTTTCTGGGATTTATTTATCTTCTATAATTGAAACTTTGTAGCGGAGGCCAAGGCAGTCCAGGGCTGCGGGAGCTTGGCTTCCTCCATTGCCAGGGGCAACTCAAGCCTCCTGGTCTCTCCAGCTCCGTGGCCGCAGCCATTTTTGTTGGGATTTATTTATCTTCTAAAATTGAAACTTTGTAGCCATGAGCGGAGGCCTGGGCCCGGTCAGGGTGTGCAGAAAGCTTGGCTTCCTCCATTGCCAGGGAAACCCAAGCCTCCTGCTTGCTCTGTGGCCACAGCCATCTTGGTTGGGTTAATTTGCATACTCATTCCTGATTGGCTGGTGGGCATGGCTTGTGGGCGTAGTGGAGTGATGGTTAATTTGCATATTACTCTTTTAATTAGATAGGATGTGCACAAACTGACAGTCTTCAATATTTTAATTTTTTGCATTGACTGCATTAGTATATATATATTTAAATACATTTAAATATATTTTTATTGATTTCAGAGAGAAAGGTAGAGGGAGAGAGAGATAGAAACATCAATGATGAGAGAGAATCATGGATTGGCTGCCTCCTACACACCCAACCCTGGGGATCAAGCCAGCAACCCAGGGCATATGTCCTGATCAGGAAATGAACTGTGACCTCCTGGTTCATACACTCAACCACTGAGCAACACCGGCTGGGCTGGAATCGTATATATTTAGTATCTTAGCAAATAAGCAGTATTTGGTATGGTTTTATAAAGTGAAAATAACATTTGATTTGACCCCATCCCTGATAGGTAAGAAATGTGAAAGTGTGAGAAATGAATAATCTATTTACAAAAGCATCTTTATTAGTGTGGAAAGAAATGTAATTTGGATTGTGCCGGATTCTGACAGCACAGAAGTGTGAGATAATACATTTGTGTTGTTTTAAACTACTTTTTAACCTTTTTAGCTGTTTCTTTTAGTATATTACTCTTTACTTCTCATAACACCCTTATACTTAATGATATTTTTATTTAGGATTAGAAATGAAAATGATCTATTTATAAATTTCTGCTATGAAAGATGAGAAACTAGCTTTCTTATCCAACACACACACACACACACACACACACACACACACACACACACACACCACATGAACTCACACTTCTCTTCCACAAACACAAAAATCTTGGTTAAAATATTCAATATTTGCATTATACCATATAATTATTGCTCACAGTTGATTCATGTAGAGGACCATTAGTTATATTTATTTTATTTTTCCCAAATAGTCTCTTTTTTGGTTTAATTTGTTCTTCTATGTACTTGTCATGAGTTCAGTCCCAAACTTTCTGGCAGAATCATAAAACTCCACTCAGTATGGTCAAATATATTAGGTAATCTATGAGTTCCATTTATTTTGGAGGCAAACCTCATACTCCTGATCCATTCTGGAATGGTTGCCCTCTAGACTTGCCATCCAGCTGTCATCCTGGGAATTCCCCCTTGCTCCTCTTCTGTGTTAGATTCTCTTTCCTAGATCTCAGGTTGTCCTCTTGTTTTAATGTCTTAGTTTTGCTGGACGACACCCTGAACTAACTTCCTTAGAAAGATTGCATAGAAAGTAATTTTAATAAGACCCTCTGACTGCATATATTTTCACAAGTGGTTAACATTTTCACTAGGTGAAGATTTCCTAATTAGAAACAATTTCCTTTAAGAATTTTGAAAACATTATTTCAATATGTTCTTGCTTCTAGTGTTGCTTTTTGAGAAGGGTGATTTCCTATTGATTTTCAGTTTTCTGTGTGTAACTTTTTTTCTGCAAGCTTTAAAGGTTTTCTTTTGGTCTATAGTGTTTTAAAATCTAACAATGATATGCCTTCTTGTGCATCTTCTTTAATTTACTGTGTTGAGCTTTTGTGAGACCTTTCGATCTAAAAACTCATCCTTTATTTTTGAGACATTATCTTATATTATCCTATCTAATAAAGAGGGAATATGCTAATTGACCATCACTCCATCACAAAGATGGCTGCACCCACAGCTGAGGCCAAGTTCCCTTAAGGAGCCTTAATGAGCAATCAGCAGGGACCTGAGGCTATGCCCTCCCCCACCGCCATGGGGCTTGACAGGGGACCTCAGGCCGTGCCCCCCACCCAGCAGGGTTTGACAGGGGACCTCAAGGTGTGCTTCCCGTCCTGGTGCTGGGCTAGGGGACCTCAGGCTGCTCCCCCTGCCCCAGCGCCAAGCCAGGGGACCTCAGGCTGCACCCCCCACCTGGCAGGGCTTGACGGGGGACCTCAAGGTGCGCTTCCCGTCCTGGTGCTGGGCTAGGGGACCTCAGGTTGCTCCCCCTGCTCCAGTGCCAGGCTGGGGGACCTCAGGCCATGTCCCCCGCCCCAGCACCGGGCCAGGGGACCTGAGGCTGCACCCCCCTGCCTGGCTGGGCTTGACAGGGGACCTCAGGCTGTGCCCCCACCCAGCAGGGCTTGACAGGGGACCTGAGGCTGTGCCCCCCTGCCGATGGGGCTTGACAGGTGACCTGAGGCTGTGCCCCCCTCCCGGTGCTGGGCCGGGTGACCTGAGGCTGCACCCCCCTGTCTGGTGGGGCTTGATGGGGGACCTCAGTCTGTGTCCCCCACCCAGCAGGGCTTGACAGGGGATCTCAGGCCGTGTCCCCCATCTGGCAGGGCTTGATGGAGGACCTCAGGCTATACCCCCCGTTCTGGCACCGGGCCAGGGGACCTGAAGCTATGCCCCCTGCCCAGCAGGGCTTGACAAGGGTGGGACTGGCCGGGTCTGGATCTAGCCCAATGAGGGGGGGCCAGCCGGGACTGCATCTCACGTGATTTTGAGGTGCATGTGGGTGGGCGGGGACTTGACTCTGGGTCCCATGGTGAGCCCCAGACTCTGACAGGAGGAAGGTTTTCATATACATTTTACTAATTTTCTTTCATCTCTGACACTTGTATTATAGAGAAAGGGCAAATAGCAATAGTAAATTATTTCCTCTAATTAATCCCCTTTTAATGTGCACAAATTTCGTGTACCCGGTCACTAGTTTCTTACATAACATTAGCCTTTCTATTTTCTCTCATTTTCAAGTTCCTATTAGCTGGATATTGGATGTCCTGGACTGATTCTCTAATTTTCATATCTTTCTCTCATGTTCCATTTAATCATCTTTTGATTCTACTTTTTGGGAGGGTTCCTTACCTTGATCTTAACTTTCCTTAATTTGAGCCTCAGTTCTCATCTGTAAAATGGTGAAAAAAGGACCTTCCTCATAGGGTTATTGCATGATATGCCTGAAATAAACCATGTAAAGTGAACTTCAGTAAATGGTAGCTGTGATTGCACACTGTTATTCTGGCACCAATTCCTTCTTCCTTCTTCTGTGAAAATGACAATCTTAGTGGCAGCAATATATCTACCTTTTACAATATTATACTATTAACCTTCTTTATACTTACTTTGTAATGAAATAATATTTTCCAATTGAACTGTTTTTAGGGGGAAAATTCTATTGTATAAATCTAGTTGGCAGTATTAGAACGTTAGAATTTGAATCTCAACTTTTATTTATGCGTCTAAAAACTTAAAATAAAAAACTAAAAGTAGTTGTTTTCCCCTTCCATTTTTAAAAATTTGTCAGGGAATAAAAAGATTCACTCTCTCCCCCTACCCTGGGGTAAATAAAAACTGGAAAAATAATGCTGGAAAGCTGCTCTTGACAGTACCAGTAAAATAGCTACTTTGAAGCCCAAACTAACCATTTTCTCTGGATAGGAGAGCAGTGCACACCTTTAATGTATGAGGATTAATTTACATTCTGCCATGCGGCCCAAAATAAGGCTGAGCAGTACCTAGGGCCATTGAGGAGGCTAACAGCCTAATTGATAAATCTCAGTCCCAAGAGGAGGCCTAGATTAGCTGTGAACTTCACAGCCAAGAGCTGCTATGCCTGCACATAGGGCCCCATGGAAACCAGAACTAAAATTACAGAGGAGGAAGGTTTCTATTTATTTATTTGTTCATATTTTAGTATATGTGCTGCCAAAGTGAGCACTATTTGTTCATTTTTTTTCCCAACCAGGGATGATATTAAAACTATACAACATGGGTGCCAACCAATCAGATCTGATGTTAGCTGTAATTTCTTGGTGGGGATCATACTAGTATGTATCAATCCAGGATTCAACAGGTAGTTCTTAAGTGCCTACCCTGTGCCTTCACTGTACAATGCTGGGCGAGTCCATTTCTTTCTCTTAGTTTTAGTTTTCTCACTTGTGGAAAAAGGAGTACATGCTCTACATGTTCAGATCTAACATTCACAATCAATAAAATAGTAATTTTTTTGTTTGTTTTTAGAAACATAATGGAAGCAGATATAGAAAAAGAGCTGCTGACCCAAAACTTGTAGATTTGAAAATATGGGGGGGAAAAAAGAAAATGATTTATGAATTATAGTTTGATTTAAGAATTGGACTAAGAATGAATTATAAATGTCTTCTCTCCTTGATGTTTTACAGCTTTGCCATTCAAGCTGCACCCCAATAACCCCACCAACATGCATACACAAGATGCCTTCCCCCTTCCTGATCTACTACTTTCTTTTAGCAGCTACTTTCAGTGGCTGGAAGTGGCTATCCATTCTGGCAAGAGTCCATGTTCCAGGACTTTCTGAACTTCCGCTCTTCATAGTCTTGTTCTGACTCATCTCTTCTTCCTTTTGGCCTCTGCCTCCTTATAATACATCTGGTCAGTTCATCCTTGCTAATGTAGTCAAGGAAGGCTAAGATGTTTGTGGGATATTATTCCTGGATAAGGTTCATATTACAAGGAGCCTCCCCAAACCATGCTACCAATTTCATGATGGATTTTGGAAAATCTTTTATTATGGAACAGTTCAAACATAAAAGTAGAGAGACTGTTACAGTGAATGACTGACCATATACCCATCATCCAGCTTCAACAATTATCAGTATGTTCAATCTTGTTTCATTTATATCTCCACCCATTCTTTACCTCCCAGTGAATGATTTTGAAGCAAATCCCAGACATCATTTCATCTGTAAATACTTCAATAAACATTTGTAGAAACTAAGGACTCCCTTTTATTAAAAAACTAGAGGCCCAGTGCATGAAATTCATGCACGGATAGGGTCCCGAGGCCTGGCCAGTGATCAGGGCTGATCAGGGCCTTCTGGCTGCCGGCCGGGGCCTTCCTTTGTTCTGCACTGCCCCCTGGTGGTCAGCACATGTCATAGCGACTATTGAACTCCTGGTCTCCTGGTCAAACTCCTGAGGGGGCAATTTGCATACTAAGCTTTTATATATATAGATAATTGCAATACCTTATCACACTTAAAACAAATACTGCCCTACTCTGTTTGGCTCAGTGGATAGCTGTTGGGTCCCAGGTTCAATTCCTGGTCAAGGCCACATATCTCATACCTTGGTTGCAGACTCAATCCCCACACTTGGTTGGGGCATGTGTGAGAGGCAACCAATTGATGTGTCTCTCTCACATCAATGTTTCTCTCTCTGTCTGTCCCCCTCCCTTCCATTTTCTCTAAAAATCAATGACAAAATAGCCTCGGCTGAGAATTAACAAAAATCTTCATTGTTTTTTATTTTTAATCTTTATTGTTGAAAGTATTACATATGTCCCCTTTCCCCCCATTGTCCTCTTCTAGCCTGCCTTCACCCTCCACCTCCCCCCCCCCCCCCGGCCCCAGGCCTTCATCACCCTATTGTCTGTGTCCATGGGTTATACATATATGCATACAAGTTCTTTGGTTGATCTCTTCCCACCCACCCACCCTCCCCCACCTTCCCTCTGAAATTTGACAGTCTGTTCCATGTTTCTATGTCTCTGGGTCTATTTTGTTCATCAGTTTATGTTGTTCAGTAGATTCCACATATGAATGTGATCATGTGATGCTTGCCTTTCTCTGACTGGCTTATTTCATTTAGCATAATACTCTTTTTTTTTTTTTAATGAGAAGGCAATGTGTTTTTTTTTTTTAATATATTCTATTGATTTTTTTAAAAACAGAGACGAAGGGGAAAGGATAGAGAGTCAAAAACATCAGAGAGAGAGAGACATCAATCAGCTGCCTCCTGCACACCCCCCACCGGGGATGTGCCCACAACCAAGGTCCATGCCCTTGACCGGAATCAAAGCCGGGACCCCTCAGTCTGCAGGTGGATGCTCTATCCACCGAGCCAAACCAGCAGGATAATACTCTTTAAAAATTCACAGTAATTGCTTAATATTATAAAATATCCAGTGTTCACATTTCCAAAATTGTCTCATAAATGTTTTTCTTGTATAATTTGTTCGAATCAGGACCTAATGAGGCTCATGATGGGTTTTGGATACTAATACCTTGTGATATAAAAGGGCAAGGATTTGGGAGCAAACAATTGCTTGGCCCCCAAAACCATGCTACGTTGGCCTCTAGTAATGAATATGGCCCTGTCACCACAAAGTAGCTTTTTTCCCCCTTCTAGATTGCTGTGACTAAACATTAGTTTAGTACTTCATTGGACTCTGGAAATTCTTTATAAGAACAGTAAGACAGCTGTGAAAGAAGGAAAAAGTCAGGTTTATCCTTGAAATTTGAAAATTGTTACACAACCTACACATAGTTTTCCTAGGGGAAAAAACCCTGTATGCGCACATGCACATACAGGGTCATACACACATACAATCAAATGCCAACTTTTGATATGTCTAGGAATGTTTTTGCAAATGGCAGTACAAAGCATATTTGTGTTGTATCATTACCCCTCAGGATAAGGACCAACATTAGTACATTGGAAATGTGATATTGAAAGAGCACTTCAGGGTAGGTTAATTAAGACCAAAATGTTGCAAATTCTTTATGATATTTTTTAATACATTGAAAATTGGAAAGCAGGATGGAAAAGTAGGCTTATGACTGAATGTTAGGTTGAGAAAAATTATGGGTTGTTAGACATGTGCTCTTTAAACCTGCTGAGTGTACACTTAGTCATGCAGCTTTCGGTAAGTTGCTGCCTTGAATACCATTGGGAAATACTGATATACGCCATGTGAGTATCACCAACCAGATATAGTGGATATATTGGAGCCAGTAGCAGCATTTGTGCTGGAGGGTCTGACTTATTCTACTTTACTTTTTAATTTATTCACTCAAGAATCCTTTAAACGAGTATAGATTATGTGCAAGATGCTGTGATGGATTCAAAGAAGACTAGGACATGTTTTCTGTCTTATTGTTTCATACTAGAGGCCTGGTGCACAAAATTTGTGCACTTATGGGGCCCTGCTCCCCAACCCTCCAATATTCATGTATTTTTGTATATGTGTGTATGTATGCACTGTTGTTTTTTTTTTGTTAATCCTCACCTAAGGACATTTTTCATTGATTTTTAGAGTAGAAGGGAAGCAGAGAGACAGAGAGAGAAACATGGATGTGAGAAAGACATATCAATTGGTTGCCTCCTGCACATGCCCCGACCAGATCAGGCCGAAATAGCGCTGCCAACAGGGCCGACTGCTGGCAGCCCACTGGGGCTCAGATGTTGAGCATATGGCAATTTTCTGTTTCTGCTTCCACATCTGGTAGAGGTCCCGCTTGTAGGAGCTGCTGATGTAGCCACCACTTTCTGTCTTGATCTTCTTCTTGTCCTCTTGTCCTGACTGTCCCACAAACCGCTTCTTCTTCCAGTCCCACTTGAGCTGCTGCCGGCCCCTGGTCAGGTTCTGGGCCTCGCCCCCCATCAGGTCCAGGACAGCACCAGCCACCTGCTGCTCAAAGGCACCTCTGGTCCCCACCAACGCTTAGGCCCCATTCACTGTCGAAATCTTTGAGCTGATAAGGGACATAGAAATCCTGGTCCAGCGGCCGGGCCTCCTCCTTCCACCTCTTGGCTCCCCGTTCAGGTCTTGGCTGTTGCCGTTTTCGGTCCACAACCTCTATGAGACATCCTCCATGCTTTCTCCCGCCACCTCCTCCTCCTCTTTCCCAGGCTGCTCCGCCTGCCACACTGGCAGCTCGGGGCTGGACCAGCCAGGCCCTCCTGCTGCTCCTGCCGGCCCTGCCAGAAGCTGGCGATGGCCTTGCAGTCCTTCTGCCGCTTGGCCCACATCACCTGGCTGCTCAGGTCCCGGCTGGAGGCGTTGATCTCAAAGATGGTCGCCTGTGAGCGGTACTGCTTGATGCTGTCCCACCAGCCTCAGCTGCTGCAGCTCCTCCTCCTCAAAGCTCAAGCTGAAGAGGGGTTGTAGGCCCAGCCCCGCAAGGTCCAGCTCCTTAGCCTGCTTAATGGACTCTGGCAAGTACACCGGCTCCCCGCTTTTTGGCCTTGGAGCCGGAGCGGACACCTGGCTCCCCACTTTAGATGGCAGGGCAGCCGGGTGTCTGCTCTCGATGGCAGGGGAGCCGGGTATCCGCGGCAGCCCCCCTCAGGAGCCACTGATCCGGTCTTTGAGAGGCGCAGGGGGTGGGACTCGCGAGTCCCGCCCCCCTCCCCCCCCCCCCCCCCCGCGCCTCCGCCGATCCGGCTGTTGAGAGGCGCGCGGGGGGGGGGGGGGGGCGGGACTCTCAAACCTCCCCTCCCCCCCGCCCCCCCCCCCCCGCACCTCTCAACAGCCCGATCGTGGCCGATCCAGTCATTGAGAGGCGCGGGGCGTGGGACTCCCGTGCCCTGCGCCTCTCAATGACCAGATGGGCTGCAGAGTCCCGTGCCCTGTGCCTCTCAACAGCTGGATAGGCGGTGGCGCGGGGGGCGGGACTCGTGAGTCCTACCCCCTGTGCCTCTCAATGACCGGATAGGCCACCCCGAGTCCCGCCCCCAAGCCTCCCACTGCCCAATCGTGGGCATAGCGGAGTGATGATTATTTGCATATTACCCTATTATTAGGTAGGATTATTAGGTAGGATAGTCCATGGCAGGGGTGAAAAATTTGTTTCATCTTGTGGATCAGGTCTGCCTGGAGTACTGTTTTGAGAATGATCTTGAGATTGAGTTTGTGTTCAGTAGGAAGACAGCTAAGATTTATTAGTGATGTCTCTTATTGGGTGCTTGTAGGGGGATGACTTGAAGCATTTGGTCCACATGTTGCCATCCTGGCTAAGGAATGGAGGGAGATATTGCCATCCTGGGCTAAGGAATGGAGGGAGATATTCATGCATATAAATAATAATCTGCAAGGCAGAATGTTAAAACTTAGAGCTGTGCTCTAGCTGGTTTGGCTTAGTGGATATAGCATCACCCTGTGGACTAAAGGGTCCTGGGTTTGATTTTGCTCAAGGGCACATGCCCCAGTTTTGGGCTCGATCCCCAGTAGGGGGCATGCAGGAGGCAGCTGATCAATAACTCTCTCTCATTGATGTTTCTATCTCTCTCTCCCTTCCTCTCTGAAATCAATAAAAATATACTTAAAAATATATATAGCTATAAAAGGAGGTCCAAATAAAGTGCTGTAGACAGGCAGTAGAAAGAATGATGGGGGGTGTCAAGGCTGGGAGGAGACCCATAAAAATTTCTTGAAGGTGCTAGTTGATCTGCTCCTTGAAGTATAAATACAATCTGACTAGATTAACAAAAAGGGACATTCTTATCGTTGGAGGAGTTTGAGTAAAAGCATAGATTGTGGTAGCAGGATGGATTCTGGGAGAAAGATGATGGAGATAAGAAGATGAGTTAGGAGCTTTGTCAGGAACTGGTGAGGATCTGCTGTACCAGACAGATTGGAGAGAAGGGTGTAGATCTGGAATATTTTAGAGGTGGCTTCACCATGTATAAGAGATGAATGGATAGGAAATGTTCAAGATGATGTTGAGAAGCAAAGGCTTGAGGGGGGTGAGGATGAGGTAGATGAGAAATATGAATTCTGTTTTGGACATGTTGACTATGGGTTGTTGGAGGGGACTATTGGGTCATGATTTCCAACAGGGTTGGGAGGTACTCCCAATGAGAGGAGAGCAACTACAAGAGTCAGCTACCAGGAAAGACATATGGACTCACTCCCAGAAGAAGACACATTACAAAGCCTTCTCAGAACAGGATGAAGAAAACCCAAATCCAAGCTTGCTATGGGGCAGTCATGGGATGGCAAGCAAGACATTGTCAAGGCAGAGCACTTATTAGGAACTTGCAGCTCAAGAGTAACACACTGCTGCCACCTAGGGGCTGCATGTAAAAATGCAACGGCAGCATTGTGAAATCCACTTAGAGGGGACATTATTCTGGAGCCAGCAAAACCCCTTCTCTCAAAAGCCTTTTATAATTTTCCCTTGAACTCTTTTTAGCCTAGCTCTATTTTTCTGTCCCCAGTGAAGAAAACCATGGAGGCATGTGTTCTATAGTATCCTTTCTTTGTAGAAGGATTTAAACCTTAACACCAGACTACTTCCCGTCAGCTATGCATGGTAACACTGGATTGAGATATTTCATGCTGCTCCTACTGCCCTTCAGCTACTGAACAAGGTTCTGACCTGGAGCACAACTCCCTGCTGGATGTACCAAACCCCTGGTTCTGACTTCACTGGATGGCTCTGACTTTTGATACCAGAATATCCTACTTTTTGCCTCTGGAGGCACCACTTACTCATTGATGTTTTCTTGGTGAACCTCCTTTTCTGGAGTGGAACTGAATCTTCATACTTTTGTTCAGTCATTCAACAAACATTTCTTGAGTGTGCTAAGTACTGAGGATACATTGGGGAGCAAAAACAGGCAGGGCCCCTCAAAAATTGTATTACAGTCTAACTGTAAAGACAAAAACAAACATGGAATGTGATAATTGCTATGAAGTAAAGGTTATGTATGACGCAGTGAGAACAGGTTAACAGGGGAATCTGTCCTAGTCTTGAAGGGTAGCAAAAACTTTTCTGAGAATGTGACATTTAAGTTGAAATTCGCTAGGAATGAACTGCTCTGAAAAAAGCATGCAATCCACAAGGCCAGGAAAAGAAGAAGCCACCCTTCAGGTTTCGCTGTCTTCTAGGCTGATAGTGCAGTAGAGAATTTCAACACTTTACACAGACAGTCTGTAGGAAAATCCTTGTTTTTAAAAAACCTTTTTAAATGTATTGATTTTTTTAGAGGGAGGGAGAGAGAAAAACATCAATTTGTTGTTCACTTATTTATGCATTCAATCTTGGCGTATCAGCACAATGCTCTAACCAACTGAGCTATCTGGCCAGGGCCAGGTGAATCCTTAATCCTGAGTTGGAATGTCCATTAAAGTGAAAGGTGTGGGTGTTAAATAAAAATAATAATTACAACAACAACAATAAAAAGTCAGGACACATAGAAATAGAGAACCAAAAAACAAATAACTCCAAATTAGACTGCCCCTTTTGGAAAGGAATAAATATCAATAGATGGAAATACTAGTTTTCTTGAAGTCTTGAAATCTGTGTTTTGGTTTCTTTCATTTTTCTTTTTCTTTCTAAGAATTGAATCAATTTTTAAAATCTCCATATACATTCATTTCATCTTGAACATAATGTTTTAAATATCTTAACAAGTAGAACCTGAACCAAATCAACATATCAAAATCTACCTGAACTTCAGATTCCTCATTGATAAAATAGAGATAATAATAACAGCTATATCCTGGGGTTTTTGGAGACATAATGAGTTAACACTTGCAAAGCACTTAAACCAGTTCCTGGTCCATAATAAGCACATAATATATGTTAATATTATTATTTCAGGGCTGACCTGATTATAAAACATGTCAGGGTAAATACAGGCTGATGGAGCATCTTCAATGCCATGGAAAAGGCTGGTTACTCCAACTACACCAAAGACCAACCCTTATACTAGAAATGGTAAGTAATAAAAAGAAGCCCAGTACACTGCATGTAATTTATCTGGTTTGCAGAAGTACACAAAGAGAGAAGCTTATTATATAGCTCATGTTCATAAGGGACCTCCTCTTCCTTCATTCCTAACAGATAATCTAGTCTCTACCCAAATACCTCCAGAAACAGGGCGTTTCTATTTTTGGAGAAAGGTAATTTCATTTATTAATAGATTAATTCTAATTTTCAGATCAATCTTTACATTGTATAGTCCAAAATCATATTCCTCATATGTTCACCTGTTAATCTTCCTTCTGCCCTGAGGAACCAAATAGAACCAAAAATCTTCCCTCACAATTGGCAAAATTGGAATAAAAACTATAGGCTGCACTAGTGTATCACTGTCAAACTTCCTGAATTTGATAACTGTACTCTGATTATCCATGAGAATGTCCTTGTCCTGGGAAATTATGCTGTGAATATTAAGGAGAAAAGTGTCATGATGTATGCAACATACCTTCAAATAGTTCAGGAAAAAAGAGAACATTAATATGTAAGTAGCGACAGAGAGAGTGATAAGACAAATGACAAAATATTTAAAATTAGTGGGATCTGGTTAGATGGCATATGAAAATTATTTGTAGTATTCTCTTTTTTTCTTTCTTTGTAGTATTTTTGCAACTATTCTGTAACTGAAATTATTTCAAAATAAAAAGTTAATTTAAAAATCCCCCCTCTTTCATAAGACAGTTCTCCAAAGGCTTGTGAAAACAATTACCACATTTTTATTCTATTTTTCTCTTTCCACCCTTCCTCCCTCCCTCCCTCCCTCCCTTCCTTCCTTCTTTCCTTCCTTCCTTCCTTCCTTCCTTCCTTCCTTCCTTCCTTCCTTCCTTCCTTCCTTCCTTCCTTCCTTTCTTCCTTCCCTCCCTCCCTCCCTCCCTCCCTCCCTCCCTCCCTCCCTCCCTCCCTCCCTCCTTCCTTCCTTCCTTCCTTCCTTCCTTCCTTCCTTCCTTCCTTCCTTCCTTCCTTCCTTCCTTCCTTCCTCAACAAATATTGATTGAGCATCTGCTTTGTGCCATCTGTTTTTGTGGAAATTGGGGACACTTAGGGAAGACCAAATGTAATCAAATTATTACACAAATAGTTCTATTCTTTCTTTGATATAATTACAATGGAAGAATGGAGTGAGTGGTATGAGAAAGCCTACCATAAGGTTCTAAACCTAGCAATTGGCTGTAGCCTAAGGTTGTAAGGATGCAAAGGGAGTGAGCCAGAGAGATTAGCACTCCTTTATGAAAGATCTGTTGGCTGACGGGAAGGATTTGTGGGCCCAGGTGAGCAGCTTCGGACAAGCAGTTGACAAGTTGTTCCATCTGCTCCCTTAAATGTCACCGAGTGTTGAAAAGAGATTACCTGGATTTGAATGACAGCTGCTGTGTCCCAGCAATGTAATTGTGAAACAAATAGAAGAGCTTCAGTGCCTGGTGCAGTTTGGAATCAATCAAGGGTAGGAGTCCTTAGCTGACCTCTCAGAATGTTTTGGATTTCCTTAGGAACCAGACCCCACGTTCTCCTCTGCCAGTGCTCCTGCCCCCATCAATCACAGCCATGCCTGATGGCACAGCTATGGCAGTTGGGCCCCTTGGCACAAATTTCAAGCTTGGGTTTGTGTTGGGCTGGAAGAGTCCTGGAGACAGAAATTCTAACAGGAACTATGCCAGTTTCTGCAGCAGGATTTGCCTTACATCCTAGATGAGAAAACTTTAGCTTCAGAGCCATCAACGTGTACTTTTTATCTGAGAAAAATAACCATTAAATATTTGAAGAGCAAGCTGAGGGTGTGCATGTAAAGCCAAGTGCTGAGAATATAAGCCCTTAATGAACAGCAGTCATCCTTCTTGTCATGATTGGTGCCAAATGGGCCAGGTAAGGGAAAATGGTAGGATGAAGATGTTGGATATTTAATACCTACAGGGCACTTCTCTGTCAAGGGACAAGGGACAGGGCTCCAGGTGGAAAGGTACAATTTACTTTTGCCTGTCTCATAGTTTTGCTTATCACATGCACCTAGTATTCTAAAAGTCAATACTCAAAATCTAGTACACAGTTTATTCATTCATTCAATGAATGAATTGAGTACTTGCTATGTACCAGACACTATTCCAGATGCCAGGGATATTCACATAAAGGAAATAAGTAAACACAAACCTCACATTTCTATATACCATGAGAGATTTCACAGTGCTTTCATATACATGATTTAATTTGATTCTCATGACAATCAAATGAGATAGACACTATTGTGATTTATCTCCATTTTGTAGATGAGGAAACTAACATACTCAGAGATTAATGAATTGTTCCAAGAGTGGCAGAGCTGACATTTGAGCCCAGGCCTCCAGGCTGCATGTTAGTACTTCCTTCATTGCACAGATAGCCGCCAACCTTATCTACTCTCCAGCCTCCCTTTTCCAGTTGGGCACCCAGGGTTTTCCAGCCTGCCTTCTGCCTCTGCACTCCACCATCCTCCCTCTCATGCTCTAGATCTGGTTTATGCTGCAACAATCCAGTCCATCAGTCAGTCAGCAGGGATTTTTCCAAGTACTCAGCACTGTTACTTCACAGTAAATAGATACCAAAGGACCACTTGGGCCTCAATCACCTCAGCGGATCCAGACTAGCAGGAAGGGGCTAGTCTCTCTTTCCTGAGGCGTTGCAGTTGTGCACATGTGGTTGGACATTTAGCTGGGCCCCTCTGTGGTGGTGGTCTGGGGGAGCGCTCTCCTATGTTCAGAGACCTGGGGCAGAGTGAGAAGAACTAGTCAAATAACAGTTTCGGGTGCCAGGGCCCTCATCAGAAGTTTGACACTGGGCTCCCTCAGATTTGGTGGCCTGTGGTCTCCTATAGTTAAAACACTCCCCCCTGGAAAACCTACCACTATATTTCGGGTTTTAGCCAGACTGCTAGATTGTTGCAATTAAAGCAACTTCTAGGGACACCTATTTACAGAGCACAAGAGATTTAGGTCTGCTCTGAAATGATACACTTGCACTGTATGAACTCCAGAATACAAAGCACTCAGGCTTTGGACAGGTTTTCTCCATATTAAGACATATAAATAACTCAACAAAGCAGCGTTTGTTTTCAAAATTATTGGAATCTCTTGTAGATTAATGGTTCTGGTCAACTCCATGCCAACACAGTGCTGTGGGAAGTGCAAGGGCTTGAAGTAGATGGACCTTTTTCCAAAAAATGACCTCACCTCTTCCAAGCTGTGCAACTTAAGGCTTCTTACTTAACCTCTCTGAGTCTCAATTTCTATTAAATGTAGCAATCCATAGGATAGGTTTGAGAATTGAGGGAGTTGGCATATGTAAAGCACCTGACACAATACCTAGCACATTGGAACATTCAATAAATATTTATTCCTTTCAACCTCTTTTTGGGCTAATTGAAGAGGCAGAACCAGTCTGAAAGAGTGAGAAGTAAAAAATGTAGTTGTTTATAAATGCAATTTTAATATTTTCCATGTATCTACACAAATAGAAAATAGAAAAATAGCAGACATACAAGCGGGACTCAGAATTAATTTAATATGCCTTATAAAGAGCTGTAGGAAGAAGTAACAACAGATGATAGTTATTAACCAATTATGTGTTGAAAACCATTCTCAAGACTTTACAAGGACTATCCCCTTTAATCTTCACAATAACATCTGAGCTAGATGTGATTATAAACTTCGTTCACAGATGTGGAAACTGAGGCACAGGAGGATTAAGAACCTAAGAACTAAGTGGCAGATGCAGAATTCAAACCGAGTTTGTTGGGCTGCTGAGCTTGTGTACTTCACCGCTATTACCCCATCTTTTTAAAAATATATATTTTTATTGATTTCAGAGAGGAAGAGAGAGGGAGAGAGAAATAGAAACATCAATGATGAGAATCATTGATCGGCTGCCTCCTGCACGCCCCCCACCAGGGATTGAGCCTGCAACCTAGGAATGTACCCTGACCAGGAACCAAACCCTGGCCTCCAGGTTCACAGGTCAACACTCAACCACTGAGGCACACTGGCCAGGCTGCCCCATCTTTTTTTTTAAAGTATAAAACAAAACATAGCCTTTAATTATAGTATGCATCATTTTCCCTTAGGTCTAATGAATGCAATACTGAGTCAGAAAACAAGTGTCAACTATAATTTTGTCCAGGGATCCAGCATTTATTCTTTATCTCTCCCAGAGAGTCAAAGTGTGAATACATATTATCATATAGTCAAATACAGATGAAACATATGGAAGTGGTTACTCTTAATATTGGTTGACAGGGCCAGATATTGAACATACTTTATGAAATGTATAATCAGTGAAAAAGGTCATGTAAAAAATTTTAAAGAAATTAATCAAGGCTAACAAAACATTCAGTGAAGAACTACATACAATCTTACACACTACTCCAAAATTAATATTTTACAACAAGATTTTTAATGAAATATACAAATTGGATGAATTATTTTAATTACTAGAAGCCCGGTGCACGAAATTCGTGCATGGCGGGGGGTTGTCCCTCAGCCCAGCCTGTACCCTCTCCAATCTGGGACATCCCTCTGACAATCCAGGACTGCTGGCTCCCAACTGCTTGCCTGCCTGCCTTCCTGATTGCCCCTAACTGCTTCTGCCTGCCAGCCTGATCACCCCCTAACCACTCTGCTGCCAGCCTGGTTGATGCTTAACTGCTCCCCTGCCAGCCTGTTTGCCCCCAACTTCCCTCCTCTGCCAGCCTGGTCACCCCTAACTGCCCTCTCCTGCAGGGTTGATCACCTCCAACTGCCCTCCCTTGCAGGCTTGGTCCCTCACAACTGCCCTCCCTTGCAGGCCGGGTGCCTCCCAACTGCCCTCTCCTGCTGGCCATCTTGTAGTGGCCATCTTGTGTCCACATGGGGGCAGGATCTTTGACCACATGGGGGCAGCCATCTTGTCTGTTGCAGTGATGATCAATCTGCATATTACTCTTTTATTAGATAGGATAGAGGCCTGGTGCACAGGTGGGGGCCAGCTGGTTTGCCCTGAAGGGTGTCACAGATAAGGGTGGGGGTTCCCTTGGGGTGTGGGGTGGCCTGAGCGAGGGGCCTGTGGTGGTTTGCAGGCCGGCCACGCCCCCTGGCAACCCAAGGGGAGGCCCTGGTATCTGGAATTTATTTTCCTTCTACAATTGAAACTTTGTAGCCTGGAGCGGAGCCAAGCCTGGGGTTCCGGCAGCCATTTCTGTGGCAGTTAATTCACCTTCTACAATTGAAACTTTGTAGCCTTAAGCGGGTGAGCCTGGCCAGGGTGTGCGGAAAGCTTTGCTACCCCTGTTGCCACCGGCAACCCTGGCCTGCTCTCTCAAGCTCCATTCTGCCGCCATTTGTTTGAATTTGTTTACCTTCTATAATTGAAACTTTGTAGCTTGAGTGGAGGCTTAGGCCTGCAACAGCTATGGAAAGCTTGGTTTACTCTGTTACCTAGGAAACCTTGCTCTCTGTGGCTGTAGCCATCTTGGATGGGGGTTAATTTGCATACTCGCCCTGATTGGCTGGTGGGCGTGGTTTGGCTGGTGGGCATGGCTTATGTAGCGGAGTGATGGTTGATTTGCATATTACCATTTTATTAGAGAGGATAATTATTTTAAAAACAATTTTTGTTAAATGGTACTATTTTGGAACTCAATGGTAAGGTCTCACTGAATAATCATAATGTTTAAAATAATATAACTATACATTAAATGCTTTCAACCACAACCTTTTAATTTAATACAAGGAATACTACACTGATACAAAGAGTATTTAAATTTCTCCTTATTCTCATAATATATACCATTGTTGAAAAGTAAATTTTTCTTACTCAAAAAAAGAATGCAAAGAAAAGTATTATAACCTGATATTGGGTTTACTATTACCCCATCTTTAGTCCTTAGCTAAACCAACTCAAATAAGCACTTCTTTTAGAAAGTCAAACCTTCCTCCCGGCCCCCTCTACTATACTCCTTCTCCACCCCTACTTCCTCTTTTAATCTCATGGACACTTATTTTACCAACTCTTTTCTGTAAATATCTGAAATAAATAGCCTGGCTCAGTCCAACATTTTAACAAGTCCACCTAAACTTATGTGACTGAGTTTAATTTTATTGTTTTGTTGAAAATAGAACATATGTGCATAAAGCATGCGTGTACATTTTAACAAAAGTTGAAAACACACCCATGTAACCATTAATCAAGATCAGAAATAAAACATTGGGGCACCACAAAAGCCCTTTTCAATCAAAGCTCCTCCCTCACCAGCAGGGTAACCACTCTCCTGACTTTATGGTAATATTTCCTTGCTTTATTTTAGCTTTATCATCTCTGTATGCATGTTTGAACAATGTAGTTTAGTCTTACCTGTGTTTGAGCTTTACATAAATGGATCCATATCAGAAGTATTCTTTTTTTATGAAACAGCTTTATTGTGATACTAGAGGCCCAATGCACGAAATTCGTGCAACGGGCTTGGCCCTCACAGCCCCGGCTGCCTTGGCCAGCCCTCACAGCCTCAGCCGGCCCTCACAGCCCCTCGCAGCCTCTGCGGCTTGCCTCGGCCCTCACAGCCCCGGCTTTGTCCAGAAGGTCATCCGGAAGGACATCTGGAAGGTTGTTCAGCTGTCTGGTCTAATTAGCATATTACACTTTTATTATTATAGATAGTGCACTTCCATAAAATTCATCCTTTTTTTACATATAAACATTTTATTTTGGAAAAGGTTTTTTTGTTTTTTTATTTTTCATTAGAGTTTACATTCAATATTATTTTAGATTAGTTGCAGGTGTATAACATAGTGATTAGACAATTATATAATTTACAAAGAGATCCCCCTGATAATTCAGGTATGCACCTGGCACCATACATAGTTATTACTTTACATTCCATGACTATTTTGTAACTATGCAATTGTACTTTTTCCTTAAATTTTTATTTATTTATTTATTTTTTAAAATATATTTTATTGATTTTTTACAGAGAGGAAGGGAGAGAGATAGAGAGCTAGAAACATCAATGAGAGAGAAACATTGATCAGCTGCCCCCTGCACACCCCCTACTGGGGATGTGCCCGCAACCAAGGTACATGCCCTTGACCAGAATCGAACCTGGGACCTTTCAGTCCACAGGCCGATGCTCTATCCACTGAGCCAAACCGGTTTCGGCTTAAATTTTTATTTTTTTGTTGAAGTTATTGGGGTGACATTGGTTAATAAAACCATACATTTTTCAAATGCACAACTCTATAACACATTATCTGCTTACTGCATTGTGTGCTCATTATCCAAAGTCAAGTCTCTCTCTGCCATCATTCATCCCCCCTTTGCCCTCTTCCACCTCCCTCCACTCCCCTTTCCTTCTGGCAATTTTGTCTTTTTTTTTTCCTTCTTAATTTCTTTACCTTGACTCATAGATACTGAGAACAGACTGACAGTTGTGAGGTGGTGGTGGTGGGGTTTGAGGGTCTGGTTAAAACAGGTGAAGGGATTTTGGAATAGTTTTAGATTTACAGGAACATTGTAATAGAAGTACAGAGAAGTTTCTGATGTAGGAGTCTTACACTTCTTTTTAAAATTTTATTCATAAATATTTTATTTTTGATGCTCTTATAAAGTGGAATTGTTTTTTAAATTTCATTTTTGGATTGTACATTGCTAGTGTGTAGAAATACAACTGGATTTTTATATATTAATCTTGTATCTTATAATCATGCTGAACTAATTTATTCATTCCAGCAGTTTTCTAGTGATTTCCTTAGGAATTTCTACATATAAAATCATATCATCTACAGAGAAAATTTTACTTCTTTTTTTCCAATCTGGATGCCATTTATTTATTTTTCATGTCTAATTTCTGTCTAATGTTGAATAGAAATGTCAAGAGAGAAAATTCTCAACTTATTTTTTATTGCTTTCTGTGTCATTTCTGTTCCTACCTTTATGATTTGTTTTCCTAATTTTTTGTGCTTATCTTGTTGTTTTCTTATATCTTGAGGTGAATGCTTAATTCACAAAATTTTGGCCTTTCATCATTAATAAGAGATACTTTTTCCTTCTAAGCACTGCTTTAGCTGCATTCCCAAGTGTTGATATGAGTATTTTCATTATTGTTCTGCCACAAATATTTTCAATTCCACTATCATTTTTGTTTGATACCTCAGTTCCTTCAGAGTGTCATAATTTTGAGATATACAGATATTATCCAGTTATCTTTTAGTTATTGATTTATAAATTATTTGCATTTTTATATTTCAATTTATTTATTTATTTATTTAAAAATATTTTTATTGATTTCAGAGAGGAAGGGAGATGGAGAGAGAGATACCATCAATGATGTGAATCATTGATCGGCTGCCTCCTGCATGCTCCACACTGGGGATTGAGCCTGCAACCTGGACATATGCCCTGACTGGGAATTGAATCGTGGCCTCCTGGTTCATAGGTGGACACTCAACTACTGAACCATGCCAGCCAGGCCAGATTTAAATTTTTAAAAATGTGTTGAAACTTGCTGTTTGGCCTAGTACATAGTCAAATTTTATAAGCATTCTGTATGTGTATTCCATAGTTGTTGGTTAGTTCAAGTTATTAATCATATTGTTCAAAAATTCTATATCCTTAGAGATATTTTTTTGCCTCCTTGATCAGCTGCTGGGAGAAGTATGGTAAGACCTCTCTCTATATAATGAAATATATACTCTGATTACATATTTATTTCTCCTTTTAGTAAGTTAATTTTTACTTTATATATTTATAAGTACAAGGTCATTCCTGATGAATTGAACCATTTATCATCTACAATAATAAAAGAAAAAGAGGCAAGTTGACTGTACCTTCACGATGCCCACCAGCCAATCAGTAGTGAGTATGGAAATTAACCCAACAAAAATGGAAGGTTAATTTGCATATGCAGGTGCCAAGTGGCCAGGGCAAGGAGGGGGGGGGAGGGAATGCTTGCATCATCATGGCGACGATGCAGGCATTCCACACCACCCCAGCAGCTCCAGGCCTTTGGGCAGCGTGGGAAGGTGGAAAGGCAGCTCTGGGCCAGAGCAAAGGCAGAAAGGCAGCTCCTGGCCAGAGGGAAGGTGGTCCCAGCAGCCAGGGGAAGAAAGGCCCATTCTTGCAGGAATCTTCATGCATTGGGCCTCTAGTTGTGAAATAACCTTCTATGTCTCTAATAATGCTTTGCTTTTAAGTGTATTTTATCTGATATGAATGCAGCTATACAAGTTTCCTGTCACATATATTATTTGTGTGATTTATCAACCTATCTGTATTCTTATATTTTGGATTTGTCTCTCTTAAATAGGGGTGCACTTATTAATCCCACTTGATAATATTTGTTTTTTTAATCTGATCATGGTCCTCATAAACATCTAATAAAATTATTGATATATTTGAGACTCAAGCTATAATTTTATTTTGTGCTTGTATTGGTCCAACCTATATTTCTTTCACCTCTTCTTGAATTTTTTTTTAATTGAGAATTTTTTTAAAAATTTCAATTATTTTCCCTCTCTACTAGTTTGGAAATTTACACCCTGTTACTATTATTTTAATAGTTACATACTATTAATTCCTACATACAGAATTACCTTATCCAAGTGTACATTTAATAAATACCCAAATCACCCGATATGATACAAGGCCCTTAGAAAAGTTCAACTCCATTTATGTCCTTCCTAACATCTTTTCTTATTGTACAATATTTCATTTATTTTTAAAAAACAGAATAAACTATGGCCGGTTTGGCTCAGTGGATAGAGCATCGGCCTGGGGCCCAAAGGGTCCCAGGTTCAATTCTGGTCAAGGGCACGTACCTTGGTTGCAGGCTCCTCCCTGGCCAGCCCTGGTTGGAATTCGTGCGGGAAGCAACCAATTGATGTGTTTCTCTCACATCGATATTTCTCTGTCTTTCCCTCTCTCTTCCACTCTCTCTAAAAATCAATGGAAAAATATCCTCGGGTGAGGATTAAAAAATAATAATAAATAAAAAGTTACTAAAAACAAAAAAAAACCAGAATAGATGTTTTTATGAATCCTTCTTCAGTCAACATTCACTTACATTGCCCATGCATTATTACTTTCCTTGTTCTTTATTCCTTCTAGGTTTTCATTCTTCTAAGACCATTTTCCTCCTGAAGTACATCCTTTAGAATTTCCATTAGTTCAGTCTATTGGTGACAAACCCTCTTAGATTTGTTTGTCTAAAATTATATTTATAATGAACAACATAAACTGATGAACAAAAACAGATCCAGAGATAGAGAAGCATCAATCCGACTGTCAAACCTCAGAGGGGCCGAAGCCAGTTTGGCTCAGTGGATAGAGCGTCGGCCTGCGGACTGAGGGGTCCCGGGTTCGATTCCGGTCAAGGGCATGTACCTTGGTTGCGGGCACATCCCCAGGGGGAGGTGTGCAGGAGGCAGATGATCTGTGTTTCTCTCTCATCAATGTTTCTAACTCTCTGTCCCTCTCTCTTCCTCTCTGTAAAAAATCAATAAAATATATTTAAAAAAAAAACCTCAGAGGGAAGGCAGGGAAGGGTGGGAAGGAGGGGGATAAATCAACCAAAGGACTTGTATGCATGCATATAAGCATAACCAATGGACACAGACACTAGGGGGTGAAGGCACAAGTGGGGGGGCAATAGTGGGGGGCAATAGGGGGTTAAGGACACATGTGTAATACCTTAATGCCATGGTCAGCAAACCGCGGCTCGCGAGCCACATGCGGCTCTTTGGCCCCTTGAGTGTGGCTCTTCCACAAAATACCACGGCCTGGGTGAGTCTATTTTGAAGAAGTGGCATTAGAAGAAGTTTAAGTTTAAAAAATTTGGCTCTCAAAAGAAATTTCAATCGTTGTACTGTTGATATTTGGCTCTGTTGACTAATGAGTTTGCTAACCACTGCCTTAATGAATAAAGAAAAAAAGTGTGGTGATTGCACGGGTAGAGGGGGATGGGTGGAGGTGGTAGAGGCCATAGAGGGGATAAAAGGTGATGGAAAAAATTAAATTTAATTTAAAATTAAAAAAATTATATTTGTTTCACTCTCTTGTTGAATATTTTCATGAAAGATGCTGTCCTTGGGTTACGAGGTTAGTGTGACCAGGATCTCCCATAAGTATCCCCATCTGGGTTCTGACTTCCAATGAGCCTAAGCCCTAGTGTGAAGAGCCTGCATGGCCTCAGCTCCTTCAGTGGGAGAACAATCTCTATCTCATCAGGGTTGCCAGAGATGCTTAAAAGAGATAACGGATGGAAAATTCCTGGCACAGAGGAGGAAGGCAACCAAAGGCAGCTATTTGTGTTTCAACTGAAAGCTTTAACTTCTAAACTTCAGATTTTTAAGGTGACTAAGTGAAAATGAGGAGGTTAGGGTGGGTTCTAATTCAGTCTGACTGGGGTGCTTATAAGAAGAGGAAATTTAGACATCAGGAGTGGGCACACAGAGGAAAGACCTTGTGAAGAGGCAGCAAGAGGGTGGCCATCTGTAAGCCAAGGAGAGAGGCCCCAGAAGAAACCAATCCTGTAGGCAACTTTAACTGGATACTAGCCTCCAGAACTTTTAAAAAAGTAATTCCTGTTGTTTAAGCCCCCACAGTCTATGGTACTTTGTCATGGCAGCCCGAGCTAAGACATGGAGCCACTGGCTTCATAGCCCATTCACTCCAGACAACTCTGCATAGTGTTTTCATGGAGTTGCTCCTTGTCTTGGTCTAGTAATGCCAAGTCCAGCAGAGGCAAAGTCTTTTCAAGAGCTCAAAGAATAACCATCTAGCAACTTATCCTTGAACCAGGAAATGAAAGAGCTATGTTATGGCAGAAAACTGTGGTTCAGAGCTCTAGTAAAACTGTTTAATTTCTCACACTCTTTCCTCAAGTACAAATTGAAGGAGGAAGATACTAATGAAGAAATATCGCAGGGGAGTGGTTTTTAACAGTTACTGAGCCATTGACCCATTTTAAAATTGACAAAGCTATGGATTCAGAAAAATACAATTTGCATTAGTTTCCTTTTGCTGTAGTGACAAATTACCACAAACTTGGTGTCTGGAAAGAAGAGACATTTGTTTTTTCATAGTTCTGGAGACCAGAAGTTTAATATCAGTTCCTCTGGACTGAATTCAAGGTGTGGGCAGAGTTGTACTTTGCTCCTTGCCTCTTCTGGTTTCTGGTGGTTGCCAGCATTCCTTTGCTTGTGGCCACATCACTCCATTCTCTGGCTCTCTGTCTTCACATCCTTTTCTACTTTTCTGTGTGTCAGCTCTCTTGTCCTCCTTATAACGACACCTGTGATTGCATTTAGGGCCCATTCAGATAATCCAGGACAATCTCTCCATGTCAAAATCCTCAATCACATCTGTCAAGGCTCTTTTACTTTATAAGGTGACATTTACAGGTTCCAGGGATTAGGACTTGATATATTTGGGTGGCCATTATTCAGCCTCCTACAGATTCCAAACTCTTCCCTGTGTCCATGATCTTCCTGAAATTTATGGGAAGAGTTTGGAATCTGTAGGAGGCTGAATATGTTCTAGAGATGCATTTCACCACAGATATACTGTGAACAGATACATTGGAGACAGGTGCATTTACTTACCATCTTCTCTACACCTCAGGATCAACTACAGTGGTGATTAAAAACCTAAAATCTAAAATCATACCCCAGCCCTTTGCATCCCCTCATCTCATCAGAATGCCCCAGAAGCCAGATCCAGTAATCTACATTTCTAACAAGCTCCCCAAAATGATTCTGTTGCAGTCAGCCTTGTACCCATAGTTTAGTAATTGGTTAACAGCCTGGGTGCCTAAGTCCTCTCGCTGTTAACTGGACATATTGCCACCTCCTTCACAGTAAAAGATGTCTGTGCAAGCCTATTTGCACTAAGAAAACTCTAGTGTTCTTACCCCTACCCCTCTTCCCACCACACAAAGGTGAAATCCTTCTATTATTTATTTGTTTTCGATCCCACCTCGTGTTTAATGCACTTGCCCTCAAGGCACGGAATTTAGTCAAGGGAGAAAGAGGGAGAAGGGAAGAGTAGCAAATTTGCAGCCCATGCAACCAAACTGCACTTGAAGCCCAGCAGACCTGCGGCCCAGTCCCTTGTCCCCTCCCCCACCCCCCACCCCCTGCTCCGGTATAATTGGCCTAGGATGGAGGTTGTGCTGGGAATCGTCTGCCCCACCAACACACACACGCCTCTTTGATTGGCCGCGCCAGCCCGCGCGTCACGCTCTTTTGTCTCAGAGGACTGAGGATAAAAGCAGCTGCTGCTGCCTTGGGAACCGTGCTGACCGAACTCGACTCCCCCTAGCTGGGCGGCAGTGCAGAGCAGTTCGGTTCCGGCAGCCCCGAGTAGCTTAGCGGCCCAGGAAGCGTCCATCCTTTCCCACTGCAGGGCCACAGAGGCCAAAGCCTACATCCAGAGCTGTCTCGCCGCTGCCCACCCGCGGAACACAGGTAAATAAAGGGGGCGCGATTGCCCGGCGGGGAAAGAGGAGGGAAAGCCACACCGGGACTGGGCGGCTCCCCGCTTGGAAAATCCAGAATTAGGAGGCTGGGCAAGGAGCACTCAGTATGGCCTGGCTGCGCTGAGGGAGGAGGTTGGGTGCCACGGGATGCTGTCTAGTGGGTAGGGTTTGCCTGGATTGAGAGGGGGCAGTTTTCAGGGAGGTTGGGGAGGCAAGGGAAGAGACTCGCAAGCTGTCTGTCTTGACAGCCCTTTGCATCCCCTCATCTCACCCTGGTGAGGGATATATGGGTGTGCGTGTGCGTGTCCAACTCCTATTCCCTTTTTCGGTGGCAGGCCATCTAAGACGATTCCGGACTTGAATTCTGTGCGGCTGATTGCAGAGCTGGTAGGCCGAGGATTTCCAAGGGGAAGTGTAATGGGGCGGGGCGAGGGTCGCTTTCGCTTGTATTCAAAAGGTCGGTGAGGGAATTTTCAGCTTGGCTACAGCGGAGGGAGCAAAGGGGTGTGGGATGAGGAGGGAGGGAGCGGGATGAGGGATGGGGCTGTTTCTGACCCTTCCTTTCCCTGCCCTTCCTGGCGGAGGCTCAGTCTTGATGCCCAGAGGTCCGGGATCAGGGACTCCCAGTGGACAAAGATCGACTGTATCCTGGAGACAAGCTTTCTCATGGAGGCCACCAGTTGCAGAGGCTGATAGTGAAATAAAGGCGCACGCTTGTTCCTGAGCTCCTGTAAGAATCTGAGAGATAAAGGGTGGGGGGAGAGACACTTTGAGAGGGAATGTGGTTGAGACCTGAGACCATGAGGTTAATGAGATCTGACCACTGTGCTCTATTTTGAGAGCCCAACATCAGCTCCATACACTATTACACTTAGAATTAGAAGCAACAGTTGCTGTTGCTCTTGAAAGACTGGAGGAATGGATGTGGCTGTCCAAAGCTCCCCGCTAACAGGGAGACACCTGCTGGCTCCCTGAGGTTGTAACTGCCAGTCTCCTGGAGGATATTTTTAGGACAGCAGGCAGATATAAAATGTACCGCAGGATATTCAGGAAGGGAGAGAAAACAGCTGCAGCCTTATTAATCTCCTCTTACACACCCCTCCTGTTTTTATTTTTTTATTTTTTTATTTTTTACAGGAGGAAGGCAGAGGCTCCCGGCACGCCTACAGATTAGTCTTTTCCAAAAAGCCCAAACATCTTGATAATATTCAGATACCCGATCATCTGTCATGGCTAGCATCATTGCACACATGGGTAATAGCCGGCGGCAGAACACACGCTTGCCGCCTTGGGCCCATTCTATGCTGAGGTCCCTGGGTAGGAGTCTTGGTCCTTTAATGGCCAACATGGCAGAAAGAAACATGAAGCTGTTCTCAGGGAGGGGGGTGCCAGCCCAGGGGGAAGAAACCTTTGAAAACTGGCTAATCCAAGTCAATGGGGTCCTGCCAGATTGGAATATGTCTGAAGAAGAAAAGCTCAAGCGCTTGCTGAAAACCCTTAGGGGCCCTGCCCGGGAGGTCATGCATTTGCTCCAGGCAGCCAACCCCAACCTAAGTGTGGCAGATTTCTTGCACGCAATGAAATTGGTGTTTGGGGAGACTGAAAACAATGTGACTGCCCATGGTAAATTTTTTAACACCCTGCAGGCACAAGGGGAGAAAGCCTCCCTTTATGTGATCCGTTTAGAGGTGCAGCTCCAGAATGCTATTCAGGCAGGGATCATAGCTGCGAAAGATGCAAACCAGACTCGCCTGCACCAGCTCCTTTTAGGGGCTGAGCTGAATGGGGACCTGCGCTACAGGCTGAAGCGTCTTCTCAGGATGTATGCAAATGATCAGGAGCGACTTCCCAATTTTCTGGAGTTAATCAAGATGATAAGGGAGGAGGAGGATTGGGATGACACTTTAATTAGTCGGAAGCGGGCCAGGAGATCTGAGTCAATGGTGGAGAGGGCAACCAGCCCAGTGGCATTTCAGGGTTCCCTACGGATAGTAATCGGCAGTGCTGACTGCAACGTTATAGAAATAGATGACACTCTGGATGACTCAGATGAAGATGTGATCCTGGTGGAGTCTCAGGACCCTCCACTTTCATCGTCTGGTTCTCCTCCCCCCAGAAGCAGAGCCAGACCTCAGGATCAAGTGGTAGTCATTGATTCCCCCAATAGTTCCCAGGCTCAGTCTCCTTCCACCAGTGGGGGTTCTGGAGATAAAAATGATGGTCCTGGGGATGTTTGTAGAGCCAGGAAGCGAAAATACACAACCCATTCTTCATATTGTGGCAAGGAGGACCACTCGAAGGAAACCTGTGACAAGAACAAGGCTGAGATGTTTGAAAATCTGGTCATGACCCTGCAGGAGCTGACACATACAGAGGAGGAGGGGTCAAGAGAAGCTTCTGACCAATCTGATGACCCTTCTGAGCTACAGTGAGGTGCTAGCCTTCAGCCTTAAATGAACCCGTAAGCTATATTCAGAGCCTAGTGATGGGAAAACTGAGGGAGGGGGCTTCTAATTGCATGAATTAATCCACATAGCAGCTTTTATTTAGGGTTCAGGAGAAAGGGTCTTGGATACAAGCACAGTGGAGAAAGATGGCCTGTCGTCTGACCTTGCTCCCCACCCCCACCTCTGCTGCCTAAGGGTCTATTTTCTGTGTGTGCTCATTTCCTTGATGGCTTTATTCTCTTTGTGAAAGTGGTATAATTCACTGTTAAATCTTCAAACAACAAAAAAGTACAAAAAGTCAAGTACAAATTAGTCCAAATCTTCTACCCTTATATAACCATTGTCAACCCTTTAATGACTATCCTTCTAGATATTTCCCTATACCTACTAGTATGTACCCAGATAGATATATGTACAGATAAAAGTGTCAAATATAAGTGCTGTTCTATAGTCTGTATTTTTTCACCAAACAATTTGTTGTGGGCTTCTTTCTATGTCAATAAATATATATCAGCATCTATTTTAATGTCTCTGTGGTATTATTTTAAGAAGTAAAGGAAAAGGAAATAAGAGAAATATGGTAAAAAGCTATAAAGGGGTGGGGTTTTTAGCAATCTCATTTTGCAGGCGAGGCAAAGGGAAGAAGAAATAAGCTGAAATATTCCCCAAAGGTATATAGAGACTCTCTACAATTGACTTGTCCCTTAGATCACAGAGCCAAACTATGGCACCCACTAGTTGACAATGCTTCAGTGATTTCTGTAATGTATCCAAAGGAGTCTTATGGCTGGGGAGTCTGGTGCTTCGAGTATAACCCCAAATGGGAAGTCTAGAGGCTTCAATCCTTGTCCCTTTGGGGAGGGGCAGCTCTTCCTCCTTTGGGTGGATTTCTTAGATTACTGCTGCTGCTCCTAGCTGACATTGTGGTCACAACCAGCAATCTCTCCTGTGGGCTGAAACCGGCCTCTTCCCAAATCCCAGTTAAAGAAAGGAGAGCAGTTACTCACGGGAGCCCAGCACCAGAGGCTCAGCTGATAGCACTGGACTGAGCCTCACCCCTAAGCCCTGAGGCTAAATGCCAGAAGACACAGGCAGCTCAGGACTCCAAGCCAACCCCACACCAATCTGAGAATTGAGAATAGCTGGGGAGGGATGGAAAGCAATCTAGTGGCTAGGACGCATGTGGGAACATGAGGATCAGAAAGCCATGCCATTTTAGCAGAGTGAAGGGCATTCATGGGGCAGGGAGGAAGTGAGGGACCTTTGGAGGAACCTGCCTTGTCCCCTCTCCTGATCTCATATTGTAGTGTGATTTAAAAAAAAAAAAAAAGGACAGGACATGTGTGACCTCAGGCCCCAAGGGTCCCTATGTCTCTTGTAGGTGCATATGTCCCTACTTTGTGAGCAGGACAAGGCCAGTTGTGTAGGAATGATTGCATTTAAGGCAGGGGGTGGGGAGTGAATTGAATGCACAAACTTGAGGACTTGAAGGAGTTTGTCATGCAGGAAATTGGTGCTCCATAGAGCTGAGAGGAGAGAGTGTGCAGCAGTGGGAGATATTGCCTCAGGGGAGAAGCACATAGCTGTGTGGGTCAGGGGAAAGCGCTTGAGGTTACATGGAGGTTGACAGTGACAGGAAGCCTGATAGGAACCACAGATTCCAGGGTTTCATACAGAACTCTGGGCTATGTTGTATCAGGAATGGCACAGGTTGAGGAGCCCAGGAAGAGGTATTGGGGTTCTAATTATACTAGCAGTTGATGGGCCACTCAGAGGGATAAAGGGACCCTGAAGGGGTTAGGGGCTGAAGCCAAGCACTGTAGAAAGTCAGTGCAGGCCTGTCTGGGCTGCCATGACAAGAACCTGCCTTGAAGTATTTCTCTTTCCAGAAACAGCTCCTTAGGTCCTCCCTGGGTTCTTGCTCCTGCTCCATCAACGACCCTACAATCTGACCTTAGGACTCCCCACACCCAGCCATACTCATCTCTTGGTAGAGGGTGGTGGAGGCCCTGTCTCTGGGTTCTGCCATTACCCTCCCCACCACACACTCCATGTTTTCCTTAAGATTCAGCATTCTCATCCTGGCCGGCTTGGCTCAGTGGATAGAGCGTCAGCCTTCGGACTGAATGTTCCCGGTTTGATTCCAGTCAGGGCACATGCCCGGGTTGCAGGCTCGATCCCCAGTGTGGGGTGTGCAGGAGGCAGCTGATCAATGATTCTCTCTCATGATTGATGTTTCTATCTCTCTCTCCCTCTCCCTTCCTCTCTGAAATCAATAAAAAATATTTTTTAAAATTCAGCATTCTTAACCCTCAAGGCCAGAGGGAGACTGGGAGGGGCCCCTTAGCTAAGAACTGGCCAGGAGCCAGCCACTCCTTGCATCTCTTGGGGCACCTCTGGGACCCTGGCAGCCACTACCATCTCTCAAGAGCCAAAGGGCATCCCTCCTTCACCCCCAGGCAAGAGGCAGTTCCACTCAGGCTTCCACAGGGGCCCCAACATTTCCCAGCTCACATAGGATTTAACCCTTAAGTCTTCTCTTTCCCTCGATAAGTCTACCATTAGGAGATATCTACCTCCCTCATCTAGTCCAGATTTGAATATCATTCCACTTCCTGTTCATCTTTTCTGTTTTACTCTATAAACACTTGTGGAATATTTGTTCACACAAGGCACTGTTTATACAGCCATAATTTCTTTCTGGCACCAGGTAGAATAGAAAGATAAAATAAAAAATAAAGATGCCTTGGCCGGTTTTGCTCAGTGGTTAGAGCTTGGCCCTGGACCAAAGGGTCTCAGATTTGATTCCTGGCCCAGGGCACCTACCTCAGTTGCAGGTTCCCCATCCCCCATAGGGGCACATGTGGGAGGCAACCATTCAGTGTGTCTCTGTCTCACAGATGGTTCTCTCTCTCTCCCTCCTCCCTCCCTTCCACTCTCTCTAGAAATCAATGGAGGAAATATAGTTGGGTGATGATTAAAAAAAAGAATTATCTATATCACTACCCTCCTTTTCACTGGAGTTAGCCTGGGGCGCCAGTATAGACCACTCCTCTGAAAACCTGTTCTGTGATTCTTCCTGTTTCTTCCTGTTTATCCTCTTCTGTTTGGTGAATTTGAGATTGTCTAAATTTTTATTTCACCAACCTGACGTAACCTGACATTTCTTTTTTATTTAATTTGTGTGGCATTGGCTTTTCCTTTACCCAATAAATATGTGTATCCCTAATTAGAAGACATGGAAGTGATACCTGGGCATTTAGATCAGACTAATGGAGTTAGCTTTTAAAAGGCTTCATTTCAAACTATGGGTTTATTTTCTTCCTTTCTGCTTTCATTCTCAGTGGTCACTAAGATGAAAATCACTCTTTTGTCAAAAGAAAGTGGCCTCTGAGTGCCCTTTTGCATTCTATCTCCTTCCTTCCTGGAATTCTTTACCCTTGGTTTCCATGACATGCTTCTCTCATGTTCCCCACTCCCTGACCTTTATGGTGTCTACTTCTCAGTCTCCTTTGCTGAATCTTCTTCCTCTTCCTGATTCTTCCTGATAAAAATAAAAAATCATTATAACTGTTTTAATAAGAGGTTACTGCGTGCCCAGCGCCAGTACCAAGTCCTTTAAATGCATTAGATCCTTTAATCATATCAACCCTATAAGATAGGTATTATTATTAACACATATTTCAGATGAAGTAACAGGCTGGAAAGTTAAGAAACTTGCCTATGGTCATGCTGCTAGTTAGTGGTAGAATCAGTGGTCAGACTCTAGGGTGAGAAACTGAGGCTTCTTTTTTTTTAATTAGATTTTTATTGTTGAAAGTATTACCTATGTTCCCCTTTCCCCTCATTGACCTCTTCTAGCCCACCTCCACCCCAGGCCTTCACCATCCTATTGACTGTGTCCATGGGTTATGCATATATGCATACAAGTTCTTTGGTTAATCTCTTCCCTTCCCCTCTCCCCCGCCTTCCCTCTGAGGTTCGACAGTCTGTTCCATGCTTCTATGTCTCTGGATCTATTTTGTTCATCATTTTTTGGTTGTTGTTTATTAGATTCCACATATGAGTGAGATCATGTGATACTTGTCTTTTGCTGACTGGCTTATTTCGATTAGCATAATACTCTCCAGATTCCTCCATGATGTCTCAAAGGGTATGATATCCTTCTTTTTCACTGCTGCATAGTATTCCATGGTGTAAATGTACCACAGTTTTTTTATCCACTCATCTACTGACAGGCACTTGGGCTGTTTCCAGATCTTAGCTAATGTAAATTGCACTACTATTAACATAGGAGTACATACATTATTTCTGACTGGTGTTTCTGATTTCTTGGGATATATTCCTAGAAGTGGGAACACTAGGTCAAATGGCAGTTCCATATTTACTTTTTTGAGGTAACTCCATACTATTTTCCATATGGCCGCACCAGTCTTCATTCCCACCAGCATTATACTATGGTTCCCTTTTCTCCACATCCTCGCCAACACTTGCCATTTGTCAATGGTAGCCATTCTGACAGGCGTGAGGTGATACCTCATTGTCGTTTTAATTTGTATCTCTCTGATGATCAGTGACGTTAAGCATTTTTTTCATATGTCTCTTGGCCATCTGTATGCCCTCTTTGGAGAACTGTCTATTCAGGTCCTTTGCTCATTTTTAAATTGATTTGTCTTCCTTTTGTTAAGTTGTATGAGTTCCTTATATATTTTGGATATCAACCCCTTATCTGATGTATCATTGAAATTGAGCTCTCATCTGTCTGAGCTCTCATCTGTTCATAGCACCCTACGATGTAGGTGTTATTATTCACATATGATATATGAGGAAATTGAGGTGTGTAAATTCATATCTGCCTTTCCCAGGTGTGCCCTGTGTATGAGTAATTAACACAGGACTGGTCCATTGTATGCTCTAAAGCAATGGTAGCTAGTATATTACTCTGTTAGAATGCATTACTCTGCTACAGAAGGATGGGGGGAAATTAAATGTTGTCTATGTCATGAAAAAAGTGCTTACTTTGTGTTAATTTGATGTTGTGACAGTCTTGCTCTAGGAACTGCACCAAGGCTAGCCTTTGACAGGCATAGGAGTGGATTAAAAAATACCTGAGAGCTTAATGATGAAATGATAAGGGAACACATAGAATGTTGAGATGGATTTCTCCTGGTTTTGTGTATCCCCAGGGACTGTCTCCTTCTCCCACTTGTCAAAGGCACCACTATCCTTTCAGATCGCTCAGTACCAGCCAATTGTCCCCCTCACAAATCACTTTGCTGAGCAACAGTTGGCAGCTAAGAGCAAGGGGAACTTATCTCAGAAGGACACATAGGCTCCCCAGTGTGTGGTGGGAAGGAGATATGACTGAGGTCTGAGGAGTCCTTTACAATCCAGATAACTCTGAAATCCTGTCACTACCAGGGACCTCAGGGGCAGCATAAAAGGGAGCAGAGAGAGTGGGGCTGGGTTTCCACCTCATCCTGAAGGGATGGATGGATTCCCAGATGTGGCATTTCTTCTCAGAATGGAACTCACAACTTATTATGGCCTCTCACAACTGCTCCCACAGGTATGGGCCTTTTCAACATCCGCATTTTACAGACCAGGACACTGAGTCACACACAGCAATAGTAACTTGCCTAAGATCAGACAGAGAGTAAGGAACTCAAACATCAGATTTGCTCCTCCCCAGGGCCGGAGGTCTACTGTTGTTCTGTAAAGGTAATGACATCCCCCATTACCTTCTCTCTAAGGTAATGAGTATAAAATATCTGATCCTTCTACTGGCTTCATGCTGGATACAGGTTTATAAATTGTCATAGTTATGACCTAAGGTCTGCACAGTAGGATAGCCTTGGTCTCATTTCTTTAAAAAAACAAAACAAAAACCTGGGTGTTTTGTTTGTTAATATGCTTTTATTGATTCCAGAGTGAGGAAGGGAGAGAGATAGAAACATCAATGAGAGAGAAACATAATAGATCGCTGCCTACTGCATGCCCCCTACTGGGGATTAAATCTGCAACCTGGGCATTTGCCCTGACCAGGAATCAAACAGAGACCTTCAGGTGCATGGTTGATGCTCAACCATTGAGCAACACTGTTGGGGCACGGACTCATTTCTTTTATTGAACAAATAGAAAAAAAATGATCAGTTTAAGAAACTTCCTTCAATTTCTGAGATAAGATACTAAAAGTAACAAACTGTTGGTAAGGATATGGGCAAAGAGTCTCTCTCCCACAGTGCTGGAAGGACTGAGAATTGACACATTCTTTCTGGAAGGCCAACTATGCAATGTATCAAAGGTTGAAATATGAAACCCCAGTTTAAATTTCTGAAATTGATGTCAAGAAAATAACTGGACATACAGATGATACATTATAAAATTGTACACCTGAAACCTATATACTTTTATTAACCAATGTCACTCCAATAAATTAAATACAAAAGTTTAAAAAAGGAAATAACTAAACAAGTGTAACATTTTTTATGAACAAAAGATGCTTACCCTAGCTTTTTTTTTTTTTTTTTTTAATAGTGGAAAACTGGAAACAACTTGAAAGACTTTGAGTAAAGTTTGGCCGAAAAAAATAGGGTCCACATTAAGAATGGAATGCCACACATTTAAAACGCTGGGTGTGCCTTCAGATCATTGGGCCTAACCAGACAAATGAAATGTGGCCCCTCTAGAAAAAGAGCTTAAAGGACCACCAGTCCACCAGGTCATCTGTGTTATGTTTGATTCCCAACATGCTCTTCTATCAGCCTAGTCCTCCCCTTCATCAGGCAAAATCCTTGCCAAACTTTTAGTATCATCTCCCTTAGTACACCCTCAGGCCAGCATTCTCTGATTCTCACTAGAGGTCATCCCTTATATCTTAAGTCATTTTGTTGTAACTGCTTGTATATTATCTGTCTTCCCCACTAGGCTTATATCTCTGGTGCCTAGCACAGTGTTGTTTGGATATCTTGGTACAGAATTCAGGCACATTTCCACCTCACGTGTTTGCAAAGGCTGTTGTTAACATTCTCGCAGATGTTCCTGTGCCTTGATCTCTCATCATATTAATCAAGTATTTGCTCAAATATCGCCTTCTCAGTAAAACTGACCCTGCACAGCCCATTTAAAACTGCATACTTAGCCCTGGCTGGTTTGGCCCAGTGGATATAGTGTCGGCCTGGGGACTGAAGGGTCTCAGGTTTGATTCCAGTCAAGGGCACATGCCTGGGTTGCCGGCTCAGTCCCCAGTAGAGTACATGCCGGAGTCAGCCGATCAATGATTCTTATCATTGATGTTTCAATCTCTCTCTCCCTCTTCCTTCCTCTCTGAAATCAATAAAAAAATATTAAAAAAATAAATAAGAATAAAACTGTATACCTAGCCACTAGCACTCCCATTCCTCCTTCCCTGCTCTATTTTTTCCATCATGTCTCTCTTCTATTATACTACACTAGAGGTCCGGTGCATGAAATTCATGCACTCAGGGGGTCCCTCAGCCTGGCCTGCACCCTCTTGCAGTCCAGGGGGAGCAGGCCTAAGCCAGCAGTCGGACAGCCCTAGCGCTGCCGCAGAGGCAGGAGAGGCTTCTGCCACTGCCGCTGCGCTTGCCAGCTGTGAGCCTGGCTTCTGGCTGAGTGGCACTCCCCCTTTGGGATTGGGCCAAAACCACCTCTCTGACATTCCCCAAGGGGGTCCCAGATCGTGAGAGGGTGTAGGCCAGGCCAAGGGACCCCAATGGTGCACAACTGAGGCCAGGGAGAAACACGGGAGGTTGGCCAGTGAGGGAGAGACAGCAAGAGGACTCCATGGCATGTCTGGCCCTTCTAGCTCAGTCCCAATCGGCTGGACCCAGCAGCAAGCTAACCTACTGGTCGGAGCTTCTGCCCCCTGGTAGTCAGTGCATGTCATAGCAACTGGTTGACTGGTCGACTGTCTGTGCCCTGGTGGTCAGTGCATGTCACAGCCAGCGGTTGAGTGGGCTTAGCATGTCATTAGCATATTATACTTTGATTAGTTGAATGGCTGAACAGTCGACCAGACACTTAGCATATTAGGCTTTTATTATATAGAACTAGGGGCCCAGTGCATGAATTCATGCACCTTGAAAGGAACTGTGGGCTATGCGGTTGCGATGGGCACAGGGGTGGGTCTCGGCCCATCCTCCGCACCCTGCCTGGCCCCTCTCGCAGTGGTCCCTGGTCCCCTGTCTGCCAGCAGCCCTGCTCTTGCTGCTGCTGCTCCCATGTGCTGACAGCACTGGCCCCACTTGCACCCGTTGATGGTGTGGAGCAATTGAGGCCAGCACCAGCAGCAGGTGCGAGCAGTGGCTGCTGCCCTGATCGTCCCTCAGGAGCAGGGGGAGGTGGAGAAGCCCTCAGGGGCAATTGGGGCTGGCAGCCACTGATCGCACCTGCTGATGGTGCCAAGTTATTGGGACCGGCACCGGGCGCTGGGAGCCGGCAGCGAGTGCGAGCAGGGTCAGTGCCAGCAGTGGGTGTGAGAGGTGGCTGCTGGCTCCAATCGCCCCTTGGGAGCAGGGGGAGGTGGAGAAGCTCTGAGGGGCAATTGGGGCGAGCAGCCACTGCTCACAGCCGCTGATGGTGCCAAGTGATTGGGGCTGGTGTCAGGCGCTGCCAGCGGGTGCGAGCGGGGCCGGTGCTGGCAGCAGGTGCGAGTGCCCAGTGGGACTGCAGCACGTGGGACCAAAGAATTTTCAGTAACCACTGGAGGCTTGCCCAGATGACAGCGACTGGCACCCTGCCTTGGTCTGGTGCCCCTGCTAACCTGCTCCACCATCCCGCCATGGTTGATGCCCGCCATGTTCCATGCATGCCCCCTGGTGGTCAGCGCACATCATATGACCGGTTGTTCCATCTGCTGTTCGGTCTATTTGCATATTAGTGTTTTATATATAGAGATAATTTATTGATTTATTATATTGTTTGTATCTCTCCCTACTAGAACACAATCTCAACAGGGGCAGACATTTTAGTCTGCCCAGTTCCCCATTGGATCCCCAGCTTCTAGAGCACTGTATAGAACATAAGCTGGCTCTGAATAAATGTTTGTGACTGGAATGAATGAAGTGCCTGGTGCACAGTAGGCAAATGGAAGCCTTCATTATTGCTGCTCTCCTGAAACAGGTGCTGCCAGAGAGGAAATAGTTAATGAGAAAACAGTTCACAATCCTGAACCACCATCCACCTAGCTGATGAGATCAGAAATCTGGGAGACATTATAAATCAACTAGAGGCCCGGTGCATGAAATTCATGCACGGGGGTGTGTGTCCCTCAGCCCAGCCTGCACCCTCTCCAATCTGGGACCCCTGGCACAATCCAGGACTGCTGGCTCCCAACCACTTACCTGTCTGCCTGCCTGATTGCCCCTAACCGCTTCTGCCTGCCAGCCTGATCACCCCCTAACCACTCCCCTGCCAGCCTGATCAATGCCTAGCTGCTCCCCTGCTGGCCCGATTGCCCCTAACTGCCCTCCCCTGCCGTCCTGGTCACTCCTAACTGCTCTCCCCTGCCAGCCTGGTTGCCCCTAACTGTCCTCCCCTGCAGGCCTGGTTGCCCCCAACTGCCCTCCCTTGCCGGCCATCTTGTGGTGGATATCTTGTGTGTTGGAGTGATGGTCAATTTGCATATTACCTCTTTATTATATAGGATTGCTTGCTTCTCACTTTCCCAGGCTGTCACATTATCTGGACCATTCACTTCTAGCATGGCAGAAAGAGAGAGATTGGCTTCTCTGTAGCTTTAACCATGTCATATCACCAAAACTTAGATTTAGGTGTTTCAAACTCCGTCACTCCACAAGCATTTGTAAATATTAAAAAGAACTGCCCTGTAAATAGAAAGGTTTCAGTTACTGTTTGCTCTTTTCCATATATTAAAGAATAATTGAGAGTAATGATAATGAATATTTTCAATTCCCATGTATTGAACATATAAAAAATATAGTAAGAATTATTAACCTAATTTTAGAGGACATAAGTGAGTCTCAGTAAGGGATAGCAACAGGACTAAGGTTATATAACCAGAAAACAGGTTTTAAGACTGACACCAAAGTCTGAACTTTCCATTATATATTTCAAGTAAAAGTATTGACATTACTGAGAAAACCTATATTACAGTGGAAGATCAATTATTAGGAAAAGGGTAATTGGGGAAGGGGTAATAAGCAGATATGAATATTTGATAGTTTCCTGTTTGTCAAACATATGTTAAAGCTGTTTGAACTTTTATAAGTAAAATAACTTGAAGAAACATGATGGAGGTTGATTTTAAATATTCTGGATGGACCAAGACCTAATTTAGCTCAGGAAAACAACTGCAAATAAAAGTAGAGTACTTAGAATATCACAAATCTATGTAAAAGATTTGTATGGTTAACATTTAAATAGCCATAAAAATATACAGAACAAAAAAAATAAACTGTAGGTAAACACTAAACATTTTGGCATATTCCTCTTAAATCTTTTTTTCTAATTCTGTATGTGAATATATATATTTACTTTATTGAGGTTATCTTTCTATTGTTTTATATTTTACATGGTTATGAAATTTTTGTTCTTTCTCTATTAATACATGTAATAATTTAAAGAGCAGAAATAAAGGTTGTGTGGAAAAAGAAGATTAAGGGGGGGATAAAGTCTGAGCAAATATAAAAACATACCCCTCCAAAAGGACTACAAGAAATAAACACTATGTTGTTACTGGCTGAGAAATACTGACCATTAATTGTGTAACTATGATTATTTTCATAAGCAAAAGAATTGGCAGAAACATATCTGAAAATAAAATAATGAGGGACATTAATATAAAATCTGAAAGACCTTGGAAGAGAAAATGATAAAACTCTCTTTAGTGCACTATTACATTTGAATGAAAGGAGTGACCTCAAGGTTAGCTACAGGATGGTGGGTGTTGCAGCTGAGGTGGAGAGGAAGACATCACCATAAAACCACCCAGGTCCCAGCCACATCACAGGTTGACCTCATAATTACAATGCAGGGATCCTTTGCCACACTAGGCTTACAATCATATGCAGTAGCTCAATGGGAATAAAACAAGTGTGGTGACAGCCATGGCAGGGTTGAGACAGGGGACATTTGGAACATAGAGGACCCTATAATTCAGGTGGTCAGGAATGGCTTCTTATAGGGGGTGATGTATGGGCCATAGGACTAGTATCCTTAGCAAATGGGAGCTCAAGTCAAGGGTTCAGAGCTTCAACCAATGTGAAACCTATGTACCTCACCATTGCTGTCAGAGAGCCGCAACCAAGGTACATAGGTTCAAGAGGCTTCAGAGGAGCACACTGTTTCCAAGTTAAAGGTCTTGAGCTGTGGTAGTGAGCTTTTAGCCTGCCCTGAATCTCTGTAAGGCCTTCAAAACTGTCAAATGCTGGCTTCCGAATGTTACCCACACACCTACTGATATGACGAAACTGAATTCACTGCTTATCGCAGTAAAGGAGAACCCCACTTCTCAAAGTTATGGCAATGTTTCATGGAGGAATGGAAAGGTCAGAATTTACTGATAAATGAAAGTTTGATTTAAGGCAGAGAGTCTGTCAACGTGGGAACTTGATTAGAATTGGGTAAGGATCATGATATGAACAGCCTAGGTTTGTGGAAGCAGCAAGGGGAGGATTTGGAGGAGAGGGATTCAAGTAATTTTAGGTACAAGCTGTTAATGCTTTCCATTGAAGAGTTGGTGGGTCTTTTGGGGAAATTCCTGTAATGAAGAAACTATTTACCTGGACAAAGGAATCCTGGAAAATGCCGGTAATGACAGTTGACTAGTAAAGTAATGTTTATGTAGATAGTAAGGGGTGGTTATGTCTCTGTCCAGGCTGAGTGTGGGGAGACTGTTTCGATTCTCATATACATTTTAATGAATATTTAACCTTAGGTATGTGTTTATTTTGTGGTGTCAAAATCCTTTATTTTCCCTGAATCCCAAGGAAGATGACACCTACATTAGGAGTGTGCTAAACTCTGCGAAACAAATTAAATCACTAGCTTTCTCCAGTCTGGTCAACCCTTAAGGTAGATTATTTTATTTAATATTTACCAACACCTTGTGAAGTAGGCACCATTATTATTCCTATTTTATAGAGGAGGAAACTGAGGCTCAGGGAGGTAATACCTAGCTCACATTCACGAGGCTACAAATACATTTTTTTTTTTCAGGAACTCCAAGAAAAACCACCCTCAACAAAACTGCCTTATTCTGTTCCAGTTTTTGCAGAAGGGAGCTGGGATCCAGGTTCATGATAATTTGGCAATTTTGTCCTCTTCGGGGTCCTTTTGGGAGGAAAAGGTGGAAGCCTGAACGCTTTACCTACTCCAGTTTGGGTCTGGGTCGGCTTTCCTCTGCCTCGAGAGGCCACCTGGGTCCCAGGGGTACGGCCATTTCCGCCACAGGGTCCTCGGCCAGGCCAGTGTTACCCTGCTGAACAGAAGCCGCTGGCCTCCCTCCAACCGGTCTGCGCATGCTCCGACCAACTGGTGTCCGCGCGGTGAGGGCTTTGCTTCCTTCCGGTTACCAGGGAGAGCTGCGAGGCAATCGCCAGAGCGGGGTGGGAGGAGGTGGGGGATGGGAGTGGGGGGAGGGCGTGGGCAAATGACCTAGGAGTCCCGCGCTGGGTCGTGAGGCTATCGCACGCTGGGAGTCCTGCACGGCTGGGAGCCCCCTCAGACTGCTTTGCTAATTCCACTACCTTCTCCTTCCCCACAAGGTGGGGCTGCAGCGGCAAACAAGAAAACAAGACAAGCCTGGCGGACTCTGACAGTAGCAGCGTGAGTTTCGGACAGCAGGTGGTCCTGGGAGCCGACACCTTACCCCTACTTTGTGGCAGTTTTTGCTCTTCCTGCAACGCAGAGAAGGAGGGACTGGTTCGGGCCTTTCGCCTAGCTCGAAAAGGTTCAGTTACAGCCTCCTGCACCTTCCCACCGCCCTTGGAAAGGTGTGCTTTCCCCTGGGTTACCACCCGGGAGCTGGCCTAGGGGGTGGAGTTTGTACCGCTTATTCTGGCAGGACACCTTTGCCTAACAAGCACTGACCAAGTTTCCCTCCCACCCAACATTTTCACGGATATGCCATGATAGAAAAATTCACCTGGTTATGAATAGGGCTCGAGAGTTGCGAGTAGTGAATTTGTTACCTGACTAGTTTGTTACTTGGAGTGGAGGCCCTAGGCATGCTCACACCTAAATTGACAGAGAGGCTACGGATTATCCAGATTATACACAAGGGTCACCCAACCTGAAACACATTGAACACATCAAGACATCTTACAGCTTCACAGAGAGATGCTGACTTTGATTTCCATCAGCACAATCCCAAGCCCCAACTGGCAAAAATGCTTCAGAAACTTTCACAAGTCTTACCAGGTCTTGTAAGAGGGCTAGTCCAATTGGGGGAGGGGGGGGTGTTGAGAAAGTAAATAATGTAATTGATTAAGGGATTTTTTAGAGCCTTATACTTTGCATACCATAAAACGAACTCATTTAAAATGTACAGTTAATTTTAGTAAATTCACAATTGTGCAGCCATCACCACAATCCAGTTTTAGAACATTTCCATCACCCCCCAAAATTCCCTAAACCTGCTTACAGTTAATCTCTCCTCCTATCTCTATCCCTAACAACCACTCATCTGCCTTGTGACTATACGTAGTTGCTTCTTCTGCTCAATTAATATGAATGGAATCATACAATATGCAGTCTTTTGTGACTGGCTTCTTTCACTTAGCATGATGTTTTCCAGGTCCATCCAAGTTGTACCATGTATTAGTACTTCATTCCTTTTTATGGCCAAATAATATTTCCTGGTATGGATATACCACGTTTATTTATCCATTAGTTGGACATTTGAGTTATTGCCACTTTTTGGTTATTATGAGTAATCCTCTTGTCAACATTTACATAGACATATGTTTTCAATTCTCTTGATTTCACTGACCTTCATGGGTGCTCCCCTAGCATCCTTAGCAGACCTATATCATAACACTTAGCACACTGACTTGTGAACTTGGATTCGTTCTCTGTCTTTCCACTAGAGAGGGCAAGGAACATGTTCGCTGATATAGGAGTGGGATTCCTGGGTCATATGGTAACTGTATGTTTAACTTTTTTAGGAACTTCCAGGCTGTTTTCCAAAGTGGCTGCACCATTTAAAATTCCCATTGGTAAATGTATGAAGGTTCCAATTTCTCCACATCCTCACCAACACTTATTTTGTCTGCTATCTCATTGTGATGTTTAATTTGCCTAGACTGAATGGTATTTGGTTTAGTTTCACTTCACTTTAATGAATACCTTTTTAAATATTTGAGTCTAGGATCTGAAATGAATAATAAATGGTTCCTCCTTGCAAGGAGCTCATGGTTCCTTCAGAGAGACATATAGGGAAACAGATAATATAGTACAGTGTGTTAAAGTGCTCTGATGGAGCAGAATACAGACAATATGGGGAGCAGAGAAAAGGGACACCTATCCTAGGTTGAGGGAAGGATGGAGGAAAGTATTAAAGAACACTTTACTAGAAGGGGTTTTAATGTGCTTCTGGTTTTTGTGTATTTTTAAATCAAAATTATGCATGTACATAGTTTAAAAAGACAAAGAATTCTACAAGGTGTGCTATTAAAAAAATAAAATGAGTCCCCAGCTTTACTCCTCATTCCCTGCCCCCCCCCAAAGCAATCACTTTCCATTCTTTTAACTCTTTGGATATTTACCTTTATATCTTTAAATAGCATAGCATGTTTTTTAATTGAGAAAGAAAAATAATGAGCTCTGACGTAGGCAAAACAATCACCATCCTCACTTGCACTGATTTCTAAATTGGTCAGCCCCATTAAATATTAACACATGGTTAATTATGAAAGCCACAGTCACAGTGCAACCTACCTTCTTGCAATTTTAGTGAAAGAAGATAGGCGTTACCAATGGTTAGGTACTAGAATAACTGAAGTAAGACAAGATACACATTTTAAAGTAGTGGCTCAGGACTTGTTTTCCTCATTGGTACTTTAGTACCATATATCTTCAATAAGCCAGAACTGGGTTGCAACTTGTCAATTAAGAAAAATGGTACTTTCACAGAAAAAGCCAAATCACACACAAGCAGCATAGTATAGGATAGACGTTGGCAAACTATGACCTGCATAAACTAAGATAAACATTTACATTCTGTTTAATGATAGGGAACACTAACTTTCAGCCACAATTAAACCAAATGTTATTCTTCTTTCTTATTTTTCATTAGTAGACCTGAATTACAAAACCTTTGATCAGTTATTATCATACTAGAGGCCCGGTGCATGACATTTGTGCATGGGTAGGGTCCCTAGGCCTGGCCGGCAATCAGGGCCCATCAGGGCCTTCCTGCTGCCAAGCTGGGGCCTCCCTTCCCTGGCTACCAGCTGCTGGCCAGGGCCTTCCTTTGTTCTGCACTGCCCCCTGGTGGTCAGCACACGTCATAGTGAGCAATCAAACTCCCGGTCTCCCAGTCAAACTCCCAAGGGGACAATTTTCATATTAGGCTTATATATATATATAGATTTGGATTTCATCAATAAAAAATTTATGGATTCTGCCCTGGATGGTAGCTCAGTGGTTAGAACACCAGCCCAAGCACCAAATGATCTCAGGTTCCATTCCTAGTCAAGGGTGGGTACTTGGGTTGTGGGTTTGTTCCCCACTTCTGTTAGGGCTCGTGAGAGAAGCAACCAGTCAATGTGTCTCTCTTACATCGATGTTTCTCTCTCCATCTCTCTCTCTCTCTCTCTCTCTCTCTCTCTCTCTCTCTCTCCTCCCCTCTCCTCCTTCCCTCCCTCCCACTCTCTCTGAAAAGCTGTGCAGAAAATATCCTTGGGTGAGGATTAACAAAAACAGACCAAAAACATTTATGGATTCCATATATATATATATATATGTTATAGAAGTACCTACATATCCTGGATTTTGCTTCTTGGCTCAGAAAGCCTAAATATTTACTATCTGAACTTCATAGAAAAAGTTTGCCAACTCCAGTTTAAAAGAATAAACAGAGGAATGGAAAGCAATTCCATGTACTTGCTGTGTGACTTTGGGAAGTCATTTCACTTCTATGGCCTTGATTTTCATTATTTATAAAATGGAGATAAAGGGTAATGGGTAGATGAGATAAACTCTACAATGAAATGGCTCCCATCCCTAAGTTTTTAATTAATTGTGCAAATATTTATTGAGCTGCTACTATGTGGCAAGAATTATTAAAGGCATTGGGAATCAGCAGGAAACAAAATTCCTTCCTGAAAATGATTACTATTCTAAATGAAAAGGTATTAAGATGCAATGTATGGTCTGAGATTAGACCTTGATTTGAACAAATAGGCTTTATAGGACATTTTGGGGAAAAGCAGGGGAATATGAATATTGGTGGATATTAGATGAAAACTTATTAACATGGAATGGTAGAGGTTATTAACTGAAAAAAGCATTATGTACAGTATTACCTCATTTTGGTAGAAATGTGTATATATATGTGTGTTTGTATATATATATATATATATATCCCGGTGCACTGGAGGGGGAGTCCCTCAGCCTGGCCTGCCCCCTCTCACATTCTGGGAGCCCTCAGGGGTGGGAGGTGACCTGGCGATCAGGGGAAAGGCGACGCCCCATCACACCACTGCTGCTGCCACTTCCGGCAGCGCAAGCCTCAGCCGGCCCTGTTTACCTGAGCCTTGGGCGGCCCTGGGCGGCTGGGCAGCCACCATCTGAGGCTTGCCTGTACCTCAGGCCAGCCCTGGGCAGCTGGGCAGCTGCCATCCAAGGCTTGCCTGTGCCTCGGGGCAGCCCTGGGCGGCTGGGGGTTTGAGGGGATAGGGGACTCCGGAGGTAGGCATCCTGGCAGGGCTGAAGGGACTGGGCACTGCCACCTTGTGGTTGTGGGCGCTGCCATCTTTGAGGGCAGGGCAGTCAATTAGCATATTTCCTCCTTATTGGCTGTGGGCGCTGCCATCTTTGAGGGTGGGACAGTCAATTAGCATATTCCCTCTTTATTGGCTGTGGGCGCTGCCATCTTTGAGGGCATGCAAGTCAATTAGCATATTCCCTTCTTATTGGCTGTGGACACTGCCATCTTTGTGATGGTGTGAGGGTCAATTAGCATATTCCCTCTTTATTAGATAGGATATATATACTAGAGGCCTGGTACATGAAAATTCGTGCACTTGGGAGGTCCCTCAGCCCTGCCTGTGCCCTCTCGCAGTCCAGGACCCCTTGGGGGATGTCCGACTGATGTTTAGGACTGCTCCCTGGGGGGTTGGGCCTAAGGTGGCAGTCAGACATCCCTCTGGCAGCCCGGGAGCCCTCGGGGGATGTCCTTAGCACTGTCATGGAGGTGGGAGAGACTCCTGCCACCACCGCTGTGCTGGCCAGCCATGAGCCGGCTTCTGGCTGAGCAGCACTCCTCCTGTGGAAGCGCACTGACCACCAGGGGCCAGCTCCTGCGTTGAGCGTCTGCCCCCTGGTGGTCAGTGGTCTTCATAGGGACCAGTCATTCCGGATCGGATGTGGTTAGGGTCAATTTGCATATTACCCATTATAATGTTTCTAATTACTTACTTTTGTTTTATAATTTTCTACAATAAATATATACTGCTTTTGTAAAAAAAAAAGATTCTAATTTAAAAAAAAATCTCTCTGTTCATGGAGCTTACATGCTAGTTCCTCTTGTAAGTACTAATATTGCCAAATTTGTTTCCTGGGGGAGTACATGTAATGATGGAGAGTGCTCTTCCCCCTTGCAGTTAACAAAGGATCAAGGCATTCTCTGTGAAATAGCTGTAAACTGATGCTTCTGGCATTTCCCTTGGAGTTTTACTGGTAAGTAGAGCTTACTTATACCCAAGGCTTTAGAATGGGGTGGGATTTTGTAGAGTGGTCAGCATTTGCTCTGCAATAATGCAGTTTAGTTGTGACAGAGATTATGTATGACCTAGAAAACCAAAAATATTCACTATCAGCCCTTAAAGAAAAAGTTTGTAGACCCCTGTTCTAGGCTTACTATAAAACCGTCTCAGTAGGCATGCCGTGGAGGGAGAATGCCCACCTTACAGTTAAATTAACAAATTTATGTTCTGATTTATAAGCTTCATTTCCTCCTGAGCTCTATTACCATCTGTCAATATTCCCAATTACAAATGACTCTGGGTTACATACAAAATTGGATTTCTTATCCTGCAAAGCTGAGGTGAGGCCAATCATGGAAAAACAGGAAAGTTATTAAGGTAAATTATAGCCTGTGAGCCCTATCAATAATAGCTAATTGGTGTTCTACTCATTTAGCTTTCTACTTATGTTTCAAATTTAGATCAAGTGCTTCCTCTTCTCAGAAGCCTCCTCTCACTTCACCTGATTTCACAATCCTGTATCTGTGCACCTGTAGCACCCTTCCTAGCCCTCTGTCGTAACACTTAGCCCACTGCTCTGTAAGCCTGGATTCATTCTCTGGCTCTCCACTAGAGAGGGCAGTGGGTGTGACCATGTTAGATTTTTCTCTGGTATATCCCCTGAACCTATCATAATACCTAGCATATATTTCTCTGAACTTTCATTTTCTTATTGGTAAAATGGAGATAATAATAATAGTAGCTATCTCGTATGGTTGTTGGAAGAATTAAATGCATGTGTATTGGCTATTCAGTGAGTACTTGTTGAATGACTGAGTGAATTACATATAGGAAGTTGTTTGAATTATACTGGAAATTGTGAAAGTCTGCACCAGCAGTACCTAAAGTAATAGGGGGTTGTTTTGTTTACCCTGTTTATACCAGCAGCACATTTATCTTATATTGCTCATCCAGACTGGGACAGCATTCATTTATTCTGCCACCACTTATTAAGTGCCTAGAATATTCTGGTTCTATGCTAGATGGATACCAGAGAATATATACAGTCTCCACCATCATGGAGATTAAATTCTAGTGAGAAAAAAAGGTTAATAAACAAGTGAGTGATACATAAAAATAAAAATATATTACAGACTAATCAATGATAAAGAAAATAAATTAGAGTAATTGAGACAGGCTGCTACTTATCTGGTGATCAGGGATAACTTCTTTAAAGAGGTGACTTTGAGATGAGACTGGAAGAATGAGTCAACCAAGCGAGGAACTGGGGAAAGAATATTTGGGGCAGAGGAAAGGCCTTGAAGCCACAAAAGACTTGGCATGTTCAAAAATGGAAGGAGGCAAAGAGGCTAGAAGGGTAAAGAGGCTGTGCTCATTCTAAAAGTACAGGCAAACCGTTTAAGAAGAAGAATGACATAATCTCTCATTCTGTGTTTCTAAAAACTTAAAAAAAATCTCTGTGTGGTAGACAGAATAATGCCCCCCCACAAGATGTCCATGTGCTATAATCCCCAGGACCTGTGAAATATGTTACCTTATATGACAAAAGGGACTTTTAAAATGGCATTAAGGATCATGACAGGAAATTATCCTGGTGGATCCTTATAAGAGGAAGACAGAAGGACTAGAGTCAGAGGAAGGAAGTGTGATGTTGGAAGCGGGGGTCCTAGAGATTTGAAGATGCTATGTTGCTGTCTAGAAGATAAAAGAAGGGGCCATAAACCAAGGAATGTAGGCAGCCCTTAGAGGCTGAAAATGATAAGGGAACATATTTACCCCCAAAGCCCCAAGGATGCAGGCCTGTTGGAGTCTTGACTTCAGCCTGTGAGATCCATTGTGAAGTTCTGACCTTCAGAATTATAATATACACCTGTGGTGTTTTAAGCCACTAAGTTTGTGGTGATTTGTTGCAGTAGCAAATACTCCCTGTGTGGAAAGATAAACCCAAAACTAATGAGATTAAGTAATTTACAGGGGTGGATAGGAACAGGGTAGAAAGGATAAGAGAATGGGAATGGGATAGAAGGAATGGGAAAGTGATGTTTTTCTTAGTTCACTTTTTGTATTTAGTTCTAACTTTTAGAATTATGTTAATATTTCACATACTAAAGTTTTTTTTTAAAATATATTTTATTGAATTCTTACAGAGAGGAAGGGAGAGGGATAGAGAGCTAGAAACATCGATGAGAGAGAAACATCGATCAGCTGCCTCCTGCACACCCCCTACCGGGGATGTGCCCGCAACCAATGTACATGCCCTTGACCGGAATCGAACCTGGGACCTTTCAGTCCGCAGGCTGACGCTCTATCCACTGAGCCAAACCGGTTTCGGCTCACATACTAAAGTTTTTAAAATCAATATGGATGAAAGGAAGACCCAAAATGGAATACAAACAGAAACAAAGGCACTAACTGTATTAAAAATGAATAATAGCCACAATGAAGGGGTCGGGGAAAACCCCCATTAGCCTAAGTGTTATGGACTAAATTGTATCCTCTCAATTCATATGTTGAAGCCCCAACCCCTTATGTGACTATATTTGGCAATAGGGACTTTAAGGATATAACTAAGGTTAAATGAGGTCAAAGCATTGGGTCATAATCCAGTATGACCAGTGTTCATATAAGAAACGGAAGGGTTATGTGAGAGCACAGTGAGAAGGTGGCCATATGCAAGACAAGAAGAGAGGCCTCAGGAGAAACCAAACCCATTGACACCTTGGTCTTGAACTTCAAGTTTCCAGAATTGTGAGAAATATATTTCTATTTTTCAAGCCATCCATCTGGTATTTAGTTATGTTAATCTGAGGAGACTAATGTACTAAGTAACTTTGGAAAAGAATATTTTGACTATATACTCCAAGGTGATGGTTCTCAAACTTTAGCATGCATCAGAGTCACCTGGTTGCTGGACCCCTCCTCCAGAATTTCTGATTGAATAGGTCTAAGGTGGAGCTTAAGAATTTGCATTTTTAACAAGTTCCCAGGTGATGCTGATGCTGCTGGTCCAGGGACTACTTTGAGAACCACTGTTCTAAGGCTAAAGACAAAATAAAATTGTAAACAAGTACAGTACTCTTAGTAGGTTTGTTTTCTACAGGGGTATAAATTAGAAACTCTGAATCTACTTTATGTATATTCCACTGGTGAGCAAGTAAGTAAATATATTGTGAATAATGAATGCCAGATTTTACTCTGTCAGGAGTTACACATAAGGGAAGACGGAAGACTGATGGTAATCAGAGGTATACCACAACCCCTACATTCCCACAGAGAAAGTTATAGATATAGTTGTTTGTGTGTAAACATATATTTCCTACCTCTGTCTGCTGAGAAAGCCTAGAAGCAATGACACCTAGTACTCAGATCTTAGTTTTTGAAGTGCTATTCCCCAAATAAAAGGAACCAGGACTCTTGGAGAAATAGCTGATTCCATGGCTGGGGCAAGGAGAGTATAAGATGAGCTTGGAATGTTTTCTTCCAGAAAGTAAGAAATTACGCATGGAATAATCAGGACATATCAAAAGGATGCAGGATACAATTTGAAGGGATTCCCAATGGCAAAATCTGTGATAAGTTAAGCAACAAAATAACTAATGATAATAATGGATTATAACTCATAGAATAAAGTAAGAATTCATGAGTCCATACTAATATAAAGAAATAACTGAAAAATAAGTGAATAAGGGAGAAAAGAAAGTACTTGTTTACAGTATAATTCTAATTCATAAATGTAGAAAGAATAATGGAAATAGAAACTTATCATTTGGAAAGCACCATAGTAAATGTTTCAGGCAAGAATCATTAACAGATACTAAATTGAACTGACAAAAGTATAATGAAAAGCAGTATATTTATATAATCTAAAAGTATCTCACCACAAAATGCTTATTTATTACAAAGGGCAAAGTTGTAACTTGGGAGAAATCTGGTAGACACCACCTTAATCAAGTGATCAAAGTTAAAATGGCTAGTAATGAAACAAACTGATACCACATGCCTCTTGATAGCATACACTGAGGACACGACATGACATCTGTAGTATTCATGCCAAAACATATAACCTAAACTGAGTCATGGTGAACCATCAGACAAACCCCAAATTGAAACAGGTCATTGTTAGCCCTCGCTGGGGAGTTCAGTTGGTTAGAGCATCGTCCTGATATCCCAAGGTTGCAGGTTCAGGGCACATACAAAAATCAATCAATAAAAGCATAAATAAGTGGAAAAACAACTCAATGTTTCTCTCTCTCTCTCAAAATCAATAAATTAAAACAAAGAAATAAGCATGTCATTGTTTTTCAAAAGTGTCATGGTAATGAAAGACCAAAAAAAAAAAAAAGACTGAGGAACTCTTCCAGATTAAAGGCGACATGTGTGAACCTGGACCAGAAAAAGGACATTGGTGGGGCAATTGGAGAAAATCGACTATGGTCTATTGATTATAGTATTGCATGAATGTTTATTTTTATTAATACTGTGCTGTGGTTATGTAAGATGCTATATTTGGAAAATCTTGGTGAAAGGAATATGGAGATTTCTTTGTACTATTTTTGCAACTTCTTTTGGTAAGTCTGTAATCATTTCAAAATGAAAAGTTGAAAATGAAATGAATTATTTACCTCCCCTCCCAAATATTCCTGGGTGATCTGACTGCTGTGTGCAGTGTGGCTTATAGAGGGGCTAGATTAGAAGTGGGCAGAGCAGTCAGGAGGCTGTTGTACTAGACCAGGGGAGAGATGGTGGTGGCTCAGACTGGGATGACAGTGGAGATGGAGAGGGGTGGGTGGGTTCAAGATTCATTTTGACATCTTCATGAAAAGGACATTATATAGGAGAGAATGGAGGGCAGAGCAACATCATTTGAAAAATAGGTTCTCCAGGGATTACCTTCAGATACAATTTAGAATAGACCCTGCATGCCTGTAAGTATTTTCATTAGATGTAGATTCAGAATCATTTAGTATATAAGCTAGACTATTTATCATAGAGTTTGCATTATATCTCTCCCTCCCCTCCTAATTTTTAGTAGTATTCCTCTCATACAGGGAACACTAGGAAAACAAGGAAAGGGACTTTCTTTGGTTCCCTCCTGTGTTTACCTTTGCCAAGGACTTTTTTCTTGAAGAACCCTCTCTACTCTTTTCAAGGAGGGGGTTGAATTCTGTTGTCAACTAATTGTGACCTTTACAGAGCTCATTTGGCCAGCGTGGGTTTCTACACGATGTGCCCTTTCCTACATTTTTGCTATCTTATTAATTTTTTCTCTATTTTTTTAAGGTTCTCCTCAAGAACTACCCCTTCCAAGTTGTCTTCCTGGATTTACTCAGCCCAAGGTAATCCTTCACTTTCCTGGGTAAATCATAGCTCTTAGTTTATTCTTCTTATTTTGCCCAAATTTACTCATTCATAGTCATACTCATTGTTTTGTATTTATTTGGATTCATGACTTAAATCCTCTACCAAATTTTATTACACTTGATCTTAGACAAAAGGCCGAGAAGCTATTGTCTCTACCAAACTTATTTTTTAAAATTTAAATTCTTTATTGTTTAAGGTATTACATATATCTCCTTTTTCCTCCCTTGACCTCTCCCTGCCCACCCCCACACCCCAGCACATGCCCTCAACTTCCCCCCATGCCCATTTGTGTTCATTGGTTATGCTCATATGCATGCATACAAGTCCTTTGGTTGATCTCTTACCCCCTTACCCCATACCTTCCCTCATAGGTTGGACACTCTGTTCGATGCTTCTATGATCTGGTTCTATCTTTGTTCATCAGTTTATGTTGTTCATTATACTCCACAAGTGAGTGAGATCATGTGATATTTATCTTTCTCTGACTGGCTTATTTTGCTTAGCATAATGCTTTCCAGTTCCATCCATGCTGTTGCAAATGGTAAGAATTCCTTCTTTTTAACAGCAGCATAGTATTCCATTGTGTAGAGGTACCACAGTTTTCTAATCCACTCATCTGCTGATGGGCACTTAGGCTGCTTCCAAATCTTAAGTATGGTAAATTGTGCTGCTATGAACATAAGGGTGCATATCCTTTCTGATTGGTGTTTCTATTTTCTTGGGATATATTCCTAGAAGTGGGATCACTGGGTCAAATGGGAGTTCCATTTTTAACTTTATAAGGAAACACCATACTGTTCTCCACAGTGGCTGCACCAGTCTGCATTCCCACCAGCAGTGCAAGAGGGTTCCTTTTTTTCCACATCCTCTCTAGCACTTGTTGTTTGTTGATTTGTTGATGATAGCCATTCTGACAGGTGTGAGATGGTACCTCATTGTTGTTTTGGCTTGCATCTCTTGGATGATTAGTGACTTTGAGCATGTTTTCATATGTCTCTCGGCTTTCTGTATGTCCTCTTTCGAAAAAATATCTATTTAGGTCCTTTGCCCATTTTTTTTTATTGGATTGTTTATCTTCCTTTCTTAAATTGTGTGAGTTCCCTATAAATGTTGGAGATTAAAACCTTATCAGAGATAACATTGGCAAATATGTTCTCCCATGCAGTGGGCTTTCTTGTTGTTTTGTTGATGGTTTCGTTTGCTGTGCAGAAGCTTTTTATTTTGATGTAGTCCCATTTGTTTATTTTCTCCTGAGTCTCCATTGCCCTAGGAGCTGTGTCAGTAAAGATATTACTACGACATATGTCTGCTATTTTGCTGCCTATGGATTCTTCTAAGATTTTTATGGTTTCCTGTCTTACATTTAAGTCCTTTAGCCATTTTGAGTTTGTTTTTGTGTATGGTGTAAGTTGGTGATCTAGTTTCATTTTTTTGCATGTATCTGACCAAATTTCCCAGCACCATTTATTAAAGAGACTGTCTTGTTCCATTGTATGCTCTTGCCTCATTTGTCAAATATTAATTGAGTATACTGGCTTGTGTTGATCTCTGGGTTCTCTGTTCTGTTCCACTGGTCTATATGTCTGTTCTTGTGCCAGTACCAGGCAGTTTTGAGAACAGTGGCTTTGTAATATAGCTTGATATCTGGGATTGTGATCACTCCAACTTTGTTCTTCTTTCTCAAGATTGATGCAGCTATTCAGGGTCTTTTTTTGTTCCAGATGAATTTTTGGAGAGTTTGTTCTAGGTCTTTGAAGTATGCCATTTGTATTTTAATGAGGATTGCATTTAATCTATAGATTGCCTTGGGTAGTATGGACAGTTTAATGATGTTGATTCTATTGATCCATGAACACGGTATATTCTTCCATTTGTTTATGTCTTCCTGTATCTCTTTTTTCAGGGTCCTGTAATTTTCTGAGTAAAGTTCCTTTACCTCCTTGGTTAAATTTATTCCTAGGTATCTTAATTTTTTTGTTGCAATGGTAAATGGGATTGTTTTTTTAGTTTCTCTTCCTGTAAGTTCATTATTGGTATATAAAAAAGCCATAGATTTCTGGGTGTTAATTTTGTATCCTGCTACATGGCCGAATTCATTTATTAATTCTAGTAGTTTTTTGATGGAGTCTTTAGGGTTTCCTATGTACAATATCATGTCATCTGTGAATGATGACAATTTTACTTCTTCTTTTTCAGTTTGGATGACTTTTATTTCTTCTTCTTGTCTGATTGCTATGGCTAGCACTTCCAGTACTATGTCAAACAGGAGTGGTGAAAGTGGGCATCCCTGTCTTGTTTTTGTTCTGAGCAGAAATGGTTTTAGTTTTTGCCTATTGAGTATGATGTTGGCTGTAGGTTTGTCATATAAGGCTTTTATTATGTTGAGGTATGAACCCTCAATTCCCACTTTGCTGAGAGTTTTTCTCAGGAAAGGGTGTTGGATTTTATCAAATGCCTTTTCTACATCAGTTGATGTTTATGTGATTTTTGTCTCTCAATTTGTTTATGTGATGTATCACGTTTATTCATTTGCAGATATTGTACCAGCCTTGCATCCCTCGAATAAACCCCACTTGGTCATGGTGTATGATCTTTCTAATGTAATGCTGGATCCAATTTGCTAGAATTTTGTTGAGGATTTTAGCACCTATGTTCATCAGGGATATTGGCCTGTAGTTCTCTTTCTTTGTGGTGTCTTTATCTGGTTTTGGGATTAGGGTAATGCTGGCTTCATAGAAAGAGCTTGGAAGTGTGCTTTCCTTTTGAATTTTTTGGAATAGTCTGAGAAGGATAGGTTTTATTTCTTCTTTGAATGTTTGGTAAAACTCTCCTGTGAAGCCGTCAGGCCCCGGGCTTTTGTTTGCTGGAAGTTTTTTGATGACTGCTTCCATTTCCTCCTTAGTTATCAGCCTATGGAGATTTTTTTATTCTCCTTGGTTGAGTTTTGGGAGGTTGTATTTTTCTAGGAATATGTCCATTTCCTCCAGGTTGTCTAGTTTGTTAGAATAGAGTTGTTCATAGTATTTTTTAACAATCCTTTGTATTTCTGTGGGGTCTGTTGTTATTTTGCCTCTTTCTGATTTTGTTTATTTGGGTCCTCTCTCTTTGTTTCTTGGTGAACCTGGCTAGAGGTTCATCAATCTTGTTTATCCTTTCAAAGAACCAGTTCTTGGTTTCATTGTTCTTTTGTGTTGTTGTGTTTTTTTTTTGTCTCTATGTCATTTATTTCTGCTCTGATCTTTATTATGTCCTTCCTTCTGTTCACTCTGGGCTTTTCTTGTTGCTCTCTTTCTAATTCTTTAGTTCTAGAGTTAGATAATTTATTACCATTTTTTCTTGTTTTTTGAGGTAGGCCTGTAGAGCTATGAACTTCCCTCTCAGGACTGCTTTCACTGTGTCCCATAGGTTTTGGATTGTTGTGTTTTCATTGTCATTCATTTCCAGGATGGTTTTAGTTTCTTCTTTGATCTCTTTGGTAACCCAATCATTGTTTAATAGCATGTTATTGAGCCTCCAATTGTTTGAATTTTTATATTGGTTTTATTGTAGTTGATTTATAATATTATGCCATTGTGGTCTGAGAAGATGCTTGATATGATTTTAATGTTTTTGAATTTGGAGAGACTTTGCCTATGACCCAGCATATGGTCTATCTTTGAAAATGTCCCATGTGCACTTGAGAAGAATGTATATTCTGTAGCTTTGGGGTGAAATGTTCTGAAGATGTCAATTAAGTCCATCTCATCTAGTGAGTCATTTAGGATTGTTGTTTCTTTGCTAATTTTATTGTCTAGAGGATTTAACCAGTGATGTCAGTGGGGTATTAAAGTCCCCTACTATGATTGTATTGCTGTCAGTCTCTCCCTTGATTTCTTCCAGAAGTTTTTTTTAATGTATTTGGGTGCTCCTGCATTGGGTGTGTATATGTTTACCAGAGTTATATCCTCTGGTTGTATCTATCCCTTTAGTATAATGAAGTGGCCTTCCTTATCTCTTGTTATGTCCTTCACTTTGAGGTCTATTTTGTCAGATATAAGGATTGCTACCCCAGCTTTTTTTTCATTTCCATGTCTCTACCAAATTTTAAATTACTTGAGGGAAGGTACTTACTTTGTTCAACTTTAAATGAATTCTTTTTTTCATCATCAGATGCAAAAGAGGCTCAACAGTAAAATAAATTGATAAGCTCCCCCATGGACTTTGAATCCAATTGTGAGCTTCCCTTGAGGACTTTTCCTTGTGAAATGTTGGAGTCACTTCCTTTCAGATCTTTGTAATTTAAACCTGTTCTGATTTTCTTTTCTATTGCTTTGAAGGAGTTCTTCCACTAGGGGGCGCTCCTTACTATCTGTAAGTCAATTTCTTTTTCTTTTGGAGGCAAAAGAAAGACTTCATCAGGTAAAATATGAAAGCAATGGAGAAACAAACAGTAGGAAGTAGGAACTGAACATTTCCTGTCACTTAACTTGGTCTCAGAGTAGCTGACTCACATGCCATTTCACTTGTTATATTATGTGTTGGTATGATTCTGGCCCATGTGTAAAAATTTACCTCTTCCCAATATATTTCATTTATTACATCTACAAATATATATTGAGTGTATCCTTTGTGTCAGCTATTGTTGTGGATACTGAGGCTTCATTTGTGGAGAAAATAGACCAAGTCCCTGACTCTATGGAGCTTATTTCATGTGTGAGCAACAGACAATAAGTGAGATAAATAGATTAAATAGGGCACCTGGCTGGGGGTTGTAAGCCCCCAGGACCTGGGAGTCAACCTTGGACCTGGGAGTCAACCTTGGAACCATTCTCATTTAAGAACTGCCTATTCTCATGGAAAGATTAACAACCTTGTTGCCCAAACAATGGAGTCCCACCCCAGCCTCCTACTTCCCCATGCCTATAATCCCTTCTTTCTCATGTAATCTTTGTCCTACCCCATATAAGCAGCTGGTTTATGGGGAGCTACAGAGCAGATTTTTGTGGATGACCTGCTGCTCTCCCATACTGCCAGCAGTATTAGAATAAACGCTTATATATGATTCAAATAAAATAGATTAAATAGGGATAAATGCCAACGGGGAAAAATAATGCAGGGTCTATAGGCCATTGCACAAACTTTGACTTTTACTCTAAAAGAGATGGGAAGCATTGGGGACATTTGAGTAGAGGAGTGATGTGATCTGACATATTTTAAAAGGATCACTCTGTTTTTGTGGGTGTTTTGTTTTTTTTATGGATAAGGAGACAGGCCTGGGTCCAACTTGGAACAGTGGAATTTGGGATAAGTTGTTGGATTTTTGGATATATTTTCAAGTTAGAACAACTGCATTTTCAAAAGAGCAGGATGTGAGAAAAAGAGAATAAAGGAGAACAAGGTTACCACGTTGCATCATACCAATAGCATTGAATTAAATGTGGCTGGTGCCCTCTGGAGTTGTGTAACATAGCATTTCTGTTCAAGATGATGCCATGGTTTTCTTCTTGAGCAGCTGGAAGGATAGAGTTTCCACTAATTCCAATGGTAAAGACTGTGAGAAGAACAGCGTTGAGAGTATATCAGTAGATCAATTTTGGATATGTTGAATTTGAGATGCCAATTAGATATTTAAATGGAGATGGTGAGTAATCTGTAGGATGAGACTGGCATTCATAGGAGTGGTTGGGGCTGGAAATAAATATTTTTGAGTCAGAGGCATCTAGGTAGTATTTAAAGCCAAGAGATGGATGACATCACTAAGAAAGTGGGAGTAGTTAGAGAAGAGAGGGGGATAAGGACCCAGCCCTGAAGCACTCCCACATTGAAATGTTAGGAACACAATGAAGAATGAGCAAAGTAAACGGACAAGATGTGGCCAGTAAGGTAGAAGGGAACCCAGAAGAGAACAAATGGTATCCTGGAAGCCACAGAAGAAGTTCAAGGAAGAGGGAATGATCAGTTGTGAAACATATTTCTGGTTGGCAAGCAAGAATTCTCAAATAGACTTTAGCAACATAGAAATTACTAGTGGCCTGGATAAAGGCTGTTTCAGTGGACAGAAGATTCATTGAAGTGGGTGTAAGAGAGAAAAGGAGGTGAAAAATGGTAGATGGGGAATATAGACAAGTCTTTTGAAGTTTTACTGTAAACGAGCAGAGAGGTGAGACAGTAACTGGAATGGTGTGTGGGGTCAAGAGAAGGTATTTAGAATGGAGGTGTGATCACAAGTTTGCTCTCGAAGTACACACTGGTTGCTGGAGTCCACTTGTCCTTATTTCCACGTGTTTCTTGGCATAATAGCCAGTAACTCTCATGCCGTATGTTGAGAGAGGGGAAGTTGCCAGCAGGTTTAGTGGAACAAACTCTAAGGAATCACACAGACAGACTTTAATAAAACTGGACTTAGAACCTCTGCAGTTAGCAAAAGGAGAGCATCTCCATGTGTGGAAAATATTGGGGCCATGAGATCTAGTTGTCCCTCTTCCCCATGAGGTGATTCCTGCCCCTATTGCCAACCTTGGAGGATTTGGCCTCAGTTACACTGAAGAGCCCATGGTCCCCTTCCAAAAATATTTATTGTACAGCAGGGTGAGGAAAAGCAATTCTTACAGATACTGAAAGGATGACTAAACCCTAGGTAGTCTTTGAACCAAGTGGGAAAACTGACATAAAAATTCAGGCCACAGTTGCACTAATTATTTTCCTGTTCCTTGGTGAGAAGTGGCCTCAACAGCAGAAAATAGTGTAGAGCTGGGCTTGCTTCTTAGCTCTGTGCTTTAGTAGTGATGGCTTTGAAAAAACATACGAGTTTGACTGGTTTCCATGTACTGTTTGTATTTAAATTTCTTTCCTATTTCTGTCTTCAAGGCCCAGTTCAAGTGTCACCTGTTTTGCAGAACATTCCTTGAGCCTCCTCTTGGGCAAAATGAATCATTTCCTTCTCCGCATTTCATAGCACTTTTTCTCTTTCTCTCTTCTAGCACATACTACATTATATTAGAGTGTGTATGGTTGCAAATGGAAGAGGCAGTAGAAAGTGAGAGTAGTTAAGAGAAGAGAGGGGGATAAGGACCCAGCCCTAAGGGTCAGTGAATAAGATCATGGGCTCTGGACCTAGGCTGCTTGAGTTGAAATTGTGGTTCTTGCACTTGGGGCTCAGTTTCTCATCTGTCTCATCTTGATTTAATAGTAGTAGTAGTAGTAGTAGTAGTAGTAGTACTAGGGGTTTTATAAAGATTAAAGAAGTTAACACATATGAAGTATTTAGAACAATACCTAGCACATAGTGAGCACTCAATAAGCTTTTGCTATATATCTCTCTTCTCCTTGAGGAATAAGACCATACCTTTATCTTTGTGCCACTAATCATTAACACTGGTCTTGGCACAGAATACTAGGTTCTTAATACATTTTTGTGTAAATAAACCAGTTATCTAAATCAAATCAATTTAAGTTCGTGTTTAATAGTTTTATATACATACTAGAAGCCCAATGCACAAAATTTGTGCAAGGAACTCAGCCCTCGAAGCCCCGGCTGCCTTGTGGCCCCGGCTATCTCACAGCCCCACCCACTAATCGTTCTGGAAGGTTGTTCTGCCATCTGGTCTAATTAGCATATTAGCTCTTTATTATATAGGATAGCCCTTTTATCAGCTCACTTATTTATTCCTGTGTACCACTCCTTGTAGTGCTTAACAATTAAGGTTCTAGAGCCTAATTGCCTAGTTTGTATCATTGCTGTGCCATTAATTAGCTTATTAACCTCTCAGTGCCTCAGCTTCCTTATCTGGAAAATGTGAAAAAATATAGGAAGTTAAACACAGAGTTACTGAACATTCAAATGTTAACTATAGTAATTCATTTTATTCTTTTTTAAAAAAATCTTTATTGTTCAGATTATTACAGATGTTCCTCTTTTTTCCCCCAGAGCACCCCTCCACCCGGTTCCCACCTCACTCCAGGCCTTCCCCCTCAACACTGACCTCGTCCATTGGTGTAAGCTCTTTTTCCAATCTCTTCCCACACCCCACAACCCCTTGCCCCTGAGAATTGTCAGTCTGCTCCCTTTCCATGCCCCTGATTCTATTACATTCACCAGTCTGTTCTGTTCATCAGGTTTTTTATTCATTTGATTTTTAGGTTCACTTGTTGATAGATATGTATTTGTTGTCACTTTGTTGTTCATAATTTTTTATCTTTACCTTTTTCTTCTTCTTCCTCTTCTTAGAGAACATCCTTCAGCATTTCATATAATACTGGTTTGGTGGTGATGAACTCCTTTAGCTTTTTCTTGTCTGTGAAGCTCTTTATCTGACCTACAATTCTAAATTATAGCTTTGCTGGTAGAGTAACCTTGGTTGTAGGTTCTTGCTATTCATCACTTTGTATATTTCTTGACACTTCCTTCTGCCCTGCATAGTTTCTGTTGAGTAATCAGCTGACAGTCGTATGGGTGCTCCCTTGTAGGTAACTGTTTTTCTCTTGCTGCTTTTAAGATTCTCTCTTTGTCTTTTGCTCTTGGCATTTTAATTATGATGTGTCTTGGTGTGGTCCATTGGATTCCTCTTGTTTGGGGTTCTCTGCACTTCCTAGACTTGTAAGTCTATTTCTTTCACCAGGTAGGGGAAGTTTTCTGTCATTATTTCTTCAAATAGGTTTTTAATATCTTGCTCTCTCTCTTCTTCTGGCACCCCCATAATTTGGATGTTGGTACACTTGAAGTTGTCCCAGAGGCTCCTTACACTATCTTCATATTTTTGGATTATTTTTTTCTTTTTGCTTTTCCGGTTGGGTGTTTTTTGCTTCTTCGTATTTCAAATCTTTGACTTGATTCTTGGGATCCTCTAGTCTGCTGTTGAATCTCTGTATATTATTCTTTATTTCAGTCAGTGTATGCTTAATTTCTTATTGGTCCTTTTTCATATACGTGAGGGTCTCACTAAATTTCTTGGAGGTTTCTAGAAGATTCTTGAGTAACCTTATAACCGTGGTTTTGAACTCTATATCCCATATTTTGCTTTCATCCATTTCTTTCATTTGTGACTTGTTTCTTTGTCTCTGCATTTTGGCTGCTTCCCTGTGTTTGTTTCTATGTACTGGGTAGCTGCTAAGTCTCCTTCAGTTGATAGAGTGGCCTTGTGTAGTTGGTGTCCTATAGGGCCCAGTGGCTCAGCCTCCCCAGTCACCTGAGATGGATGCTCTTGCTGCACACCTTTGTGGGCTGTTTGCACAGTCTTGTTGTAGTTAACCCTTGATTGCTGTTGGTATTACTGGGAGGAATTGACCTCCAGGCCAATTGGCTGTGATGACCAGCTGTGTCTACACTGGAAGACCTGTTGCACAGGAGACACCCTTATGGGACAGGACTTGCTTCACTGGGGCTTTGGTGCTCACTGAGTCTGTCCCTTGAGTGTGTCTCTTATGGATGTGAAGAGTTGTAATCCGGTATGGTCTCACTCTGACCACTGGGTACACTGGCTCTTGGGTCTCCAAGGAGGTGCAAGGTCAGCCACTGTCTTGGGCTGCCCAGCAGGAGCTATAGAGACATCTGCAGAATCCTCCTCTTTGTATGGGGTTTGGAAGTGCCCAGATGGGGCTCAGCTGTGAAGCAAGGCAGGCTGCTCCTGCTGGGCTTGGGCCTTATTTTTAAATTTTTTTAAAAAAATTTAATAAATCTTTATTGTTCAGATTATTACAATTGTTCCTCTTTTTTCCCCCATAGCTCCCCTCCACCCAGTTCCCACCCCACTCTCTGCCCTTACCTCCCCCTCACTGTTCTCATCCATAGGTGTATGATTTTTGTCCAGTCTCTTCCCGCACCCCCACACCCCTTTCCCCCCGAGAATTGTCAGTCCACTCCCTTTCTATGCTCCTGTTTCTATTATATTCACCAGTTTATTCTGTTCATCAGATTTTTTATTCACTTGATTTTTAGATTCACTTGTTGATAGACATGTATTTGTTGTTCATAATTTTTATCTTTACATTTTTCTTCTTCTTTCTCTTCTTAAAGAATACCTTTCAGCATTTCATATAATACTGGTTTGGTGGTGATGAACTCCTTTAGCTTTTTCTTATCTGTAAATAGCTTTGCTGGGTAGAGTAATCTTGGTTGCAGGTTCTTGCTATTCATCACTTTGAATATTTCTTGCCACTCCAGTCTGGCCTGCATAGTTTCTGTTGAGAAATCAGCTGACAATCGTATGGGTGCTCCCTTGTAGGTAATTAACTGTTTTTCTCTTACTGCTTTTAATATTCTCTCTTTGTCTTTTGCTCTTGGCATTTTAATTATGATGTGTCTTGGTGTGGTCCTCTTTGGATTCCTTTTGTTTGGGGTTTTCTGCGCTTCCTGGACTTGTAAGTCTATTTCTTTCATCAGGTGGGGGAAGTTTTCTGTCATTATTTCTTCAAATAGGTTTTAAGTATCTTGCTCTCTCTCTTCTTCTGGCACCCCCATAATTCGGATATTGGTACACTTGAGGTTGTCCCAGAGGCTCCTTACACTATCTTCAAATTTTTGGATTCTTTTTGTTTTTCTGGTTGAGTGTTTTTTGCTTCTTTGTATTTTAAATCTTTGACTTGATTCTTGTGGTCCTCTAGTCTGCTGTTAGGTCTCTGTATAATATTTTTTATTTCAGACAGTGTATGTTTAATTTCTAGTTGGTTCTTTTTCATATCCTCAAGGGTCTCGCTAAATTCATCGGCCTTTTCTAGGAAATTCCTGAAAAACCTTATAACTGTGGTTTTGAACTCTATATCCAGTCGTTTGCTTTCCTCCATTTCTTTCATTTGTGATCTGTTTCTTTGTCTCTACATTTTCGCTGCTTCCCTGAGTTGGTAGAGTAGCTTTGTGTGGTAGGTGTTCTATAGGGCCCAGTGGCTCAGCCTCCCTAATTACCTGAGGTGGACACTCTTGGTGCACCCCTTTGTGGACTGTGTGCACAGCCTTGTTGTAGTTAAGTCTTGATTGTTGTTGATATCACTGGGAGGAATTGACCTCCAGGCCAATTGGCTGTGAGGATCAGCTGTGTCTACGCTGGGAGAACTTCTGTGCTGGAGACACCTTTATGAGACAAGACTTGCAAAATTGCAAAAGCCTCTGTGCTCAGCTTGGATGGGGCAGAGTCTCAGGGCGTAGCAGACAGCCTTGGCTTCCCATCAGCCCTGCCCTATGAGTCCCCTGGGTTTCAGTGTCCCTTGGTAATCGCTGTAAGCACCTCTGAGAGAAAGCCGCCCTCGAGTTTTGCCCGCTGCCAGACAGTCCAGTTTCTCCCCGAATGAGTCTGGGTTCCCAAAAACTCGCCCGGAACTGGAGTTCAGCGCAGTCGGGAGCTTCCGTCTCCCTTCCACTTTAGAAAGCTGGCCATACACTCAGCCACCTGTGCACTCAGCCGCCTGTCCGCTCGCGCATCTCCATACCTCGGCCTTTTGTGGTTCCTCTGTTTCTCAATGTGCTTTCCTCTTTCCTTCTAGTTGTAGAATTTCCTCTCAGCCAGCTTTCCTGTGGTTCTGGATGGTGTCTGTTTTGTCTTTTAGTTGTAGTTTTGATATTGTTGTGTGAGGCAGCAGTTTAGGTGTTTACCTATGCTGCCATCTTGGTTTCTCCTCCTTGGGCCTTCTTTTGAAAGTGCTGGGGCTCTCTGACCCAGCTGCAGTTTGACAGGTTTTAGGCAGAGAAAGGACAGGCCATTCATATGCAAAAGCCAATGTGCACAGCTTGGGTGGGGTTGTAAATTGGGTGGGGCAGAGTCTCTGGGAATCACCAGGGTGGAGCAAACAACAATGGCTACCAGTCAGCCTGCACTGGAGAGGTCCTCGGGTCTCCACGTCCCGCACCCCCGTGCAGGAACAATGATCGCTGCAAGCACCTCTGAGAGAAAGCCGCCCTCACATTCCTGTCCCGATGCCGGACAGTCCAGTTTCTCCCCGTATGTGTCTGGGTCCCCCAGAGTCTCCCCTGGAACTGGAGGTCAGAGCAAGCGGGAGCTTGTATCTCCCTCCCGATTAAAAGAGCAGCACATCCAGGTGCCAGCACTTTCTGTGTCTCCGCACCTCTTACCTGTCTCAATGCGCTTTCTTCACCTCTCTAGTTGTGGAACTTCCACTCAGACAGCTTTCCTGTGGTTCTGGGTGGTAGTTGTTCTGCCATTTAGTTGTAATTTTGATGTGGTTGTGAGAGGCAGCAAGTATAGGTGTTTACCTATGCCGCCATCTTTGTTCTCCTTAATTTTATTCTTAGTTAAATTATTTAATGAACATCTACATGTTCCAGGGACTGTGCTAGACAATAAAGATGCAGAGATGAATAAGACTTAGTTCCTGTTCTAAGAAAAACCATAAGGGAGTGAAGGAAACAAGAGTGGGCAAGTCAGTAGGTATAGAGGTAGTAAGGGAGGGTAGTAAGTTTTTATAGAGGAAGTACATTCTGAGCTTTGCTTCTGTGGGTTGAGGGTTCTGGGAAAATAATATCAAATAGATATAAAAATCCCTTTTGTGGTTCATCAGAAATTAGTTTAATAACAGATTTTTTTTCCATTAGATTTCCTTAACAAGGGGCCTCATCCTGTATTCTGGGCCAAGAATAATGTATTGTCAGGCCTACCTGAGTGCACCAAACATTTTTGGTATTGTTTTCCTTGAGCAAAACACCTCTCTCCTTTTGAGTTAATTCAGAGAGCCCTTACAGACACAAGAGTGCATTTCGGATGCCTCTGTTTTGCCCTTTCTCTCCCTCCCAGTCAATTTTCTGAAAAGATTAACATTTATGTTCTTACTTTCCTCACCCCAGCAATCAGGTCGAGGGAAAGTAGAGAGTGGCATGTTTTCTAAAAAAAAGGCCAGGACCCCTTTAAAACTTACACTTTTAATAGAGACAGCTTAGAGATGGTGGGACTGGAGCTATATTTAAATTATTGAGATCAAGGGCAGGGTGTGGACAAATGAAAAACTTTATGTCTTTCTTCTCTTAGAAAACCAATAAAACCAATGAAGCTTGTCTGTCTCCCCCAAGTAGTTAATGAGAACAATAGAATTTAAAGTTCCTGGTGTTCCTCTGGAGCTGATTTTGGCAGGTGATAAGCAGCTTGTAAAAGGGCTTATTATTTGAGTAGAGCTTTGGCTGCCTGACTTTTAAGGTTGATTATTTATTTTGCATGTTGTATAACAGAAGCATTGGGCAATGTTCAGAAGAGGCCTTCTGGGTTAGAGAGTAAGGGCTTCTCTGAGCATCTCCTCCCAACAGAACCAGATTCCAGCTGCAAAATAAGGAGCAAGCTTGTATACAAGGCCCAGACCATGCCTTTAATATAGCCCCTAACCACCAGGCAGGCTTTTTCATGAGGGGATAAATATGTCTAAACGTCCATCAAGTCCTAGCCCAAGAAAAATATTTGTGTGTGTGTGTGTGTGTGTGTGTGTGTGTGTGTGTATAATTTCTCAAACGCATACTAATAAAGTGACCTGCTTTTGAAAAAAAAATGTTTTTAAAGATATATTTTGGTCATTTGCAATAAGCAGTTGTATGTCATCTCAGTTATCTCAGGTGTTCTGAAAGGTGGGGTTTTCTGCTGATAATAGTGAGAAATATCCAAGAGATCTTCCCTGCTTTGTGAAGAGTGCCAAGCCAAAATTGTTCAGGCTTTAAAGTGTTGTGCCTCTTATCTTGTGCTGGTCTTGTTGGCTCACTGAGAGAGATCCAGACATTTTAGAGATAGTGAATAAGGTAACTTCCTCTTCTAAACTTAAAAAAATTAATTGATTTTAGAGAAAGAGGAAGGGTAAGAGAAATAGAGATAGAGATAAAGAGATTTGTTGTTCCACTTATTGATGCATTCATTGGTTGATTCTTTTTTTTAACACACCATCAACGTTTATGGTTCAGTTCTCCCCAGTAGGCCAGTGCTAGGGCTGAGGGGCTGGGACTCTATGAGAAGGTCTGGGGGCCCAGTGTGTCTGGTGACCCCAAGGCCTGTTGGTCCTCCCTCCTAAGCGTTCCAGGTCAAGAAGTCCTGTGGAATCCCTGGCTATGTCAGACCCAGGAAAGCTGCCTTCGCAGAGGAAAAGGACATGTGGGAGGAGAGGCCACATGATGACTCAAAACCTGCCAATTCTAACATGAGCATGTGACAGGAGGGAAACTGAGGCAAGAGGGTAGAATGTAGAGGAAAAAGTGACAGGGGGTCTGAAAGTGAGGTAGGGAGGACCAGTATCTTTCAGGCCCTGAGCCAGAATGGGGAGAGAGGGAGATTTCCAGGTACTTCCCTGGCTCTGGAAGAGTGAGCAGGAGAGAAGTGGGGGTTCTGGTCAGTCAGGGGTGAGTCCTGACAGCTCCATCCCCAGGGGTGTCTGCAGGGCAGCCATGCTTGAGGGACTGTAGTGCCTGCACAGGTCCTGTGTGCCCCCCGCCCTCGGTATGCACCAGAGGGGAGGCAGCTGCATCCCTGCTGGGCCCTCACTGAGCCTTTTTGGTCACTTTCTGGTTCTTCAGGATCACATAGGTCAGTGGTTTGCAAACTGTGGCTTGCGAGCCACATGCGGCTCTTTGGCCCCTTGAGTGTTCTAATGCCACTTCTTCAAAATAGACTCACCCAGGACGAAAACCAACTTCTGCACATGGGCCACGAAGTTTCAATCTCACTGTACATGCGCGCCCGCACATGGTATTTTGTGGAAGAGCCACACTCAAGGGGCCAAAGAGCCGCATGTGGCTTGTGAGCCACGGTTTGTTGACCACTGACATAGGTGATAAACAGTCCCACAAACAGGAGCAGCAGGAGGCCAGCAGCTAGTGGGGATGGCAACAGCATAGGCTTGGGCAGGAAATATTTGTGGATGACATGCTGGCTGTCGAAGAATGGCTGGCATCCAGGGCAGAGCTCTGGTGAGCATTCCCCGCCTTGCCCAGCACCCCCAAGCCCAAACATCCACCTCCCCCATCTCAGGGGCTAACCCCACTCAGACCACTGGGACAGCATTTGCTTTTCTTTAAGATGATGGCCATTTGTTTGCCTTGGTTTGTTTCCTTCACTTATTTAATAGTTGTTTATTGGGCACTTGCCCTAAGTTAGTGCCGGGGACCAAAAGAATCACCCAGGTGGTGTAGTAGGTGAAGATGATGAGGCTTATGGCAATGAGGCTGAGTCCCACCACCTGGTCTGTCTCCATGGCCATTGCCCCATACTCCGCTCCAGAACACCAGCCCTCATTGGTTGATTCTTGTATGTGCCCTGATCAGAGATCGAACCTGCAACTTTGGTGTATCAGGACGATGCTCTAACCAACTGAGCTACCTGGCCAGGGCTTCCTATTCTAAACTTTAAAAGTGGATTGAGCCAGGGCTGTGAAGAAATTGAGATGGTCTTGATAAAAATTAGTTGTGTCTCCTTTTCATTTTTCTCTTCTTTGATTTTTATTAGAACCTAATTTATGAGGACATTTGTTTATAGAGGCTATAAGCCAGCATTTTTGTTAGTTAGTGATATTAGTGAAATGGGAAGTAGTACGAGGTGATAGGTGCCTAGGAAGAGATTTTATGAGCTATTGAATTAATTGTAGATGCTTTATGGTATTTTGAAGATATGTGTCTTGGGAGAAGTGGCTTTTACACCTGAAATTATTGTTTTAAGATGAACCATCCTCCTTCAGAGGCAACATTTTATTGAAAAAAAATCTTGGGAAATGTGAAATCATCCTCATGGAGTTTGTGAGTGTATCCAGGTTAATTTCTTGCACTAAAGTCTGTAGGATTATGGATGGACCACTGCTTTGGCTCCTGTGTTAGTCAAGATAGGCAGTAACAAATTAATGCAGTGACAGATAAACAACAGAGGTTTACTTGTTGCTCACATAAACTTTGATGCAGGTTAGTTGTACTTCTTATCTCTTGTACCAATGCCATCTTGAACACCTGACCTTCAAGGGCACCACGGCAGAGAAAATGACAGCTCAAAGCCACATGCCTTAATTGCCTCATCTTAGAAGTGACACACATCACTTCTGCATCACTTTGCTCTTATCTAACTTTAAGGGAGACTAGGATATGTAGAGGCATACCTGGAATATTTGGTAGCTATTTACAGTCTTTGATATTCTTTGGTTAGTGACTGACCATTAACTTCCCGCCTCACTCTAGGGAGTGTATGAGTGAAGCTGATTGCCTAATTCTGTAACAGGTTGGACTGTGAACATCAACCTACCTCTGACAAATAGTGCCTGTTTTACCTAAGGAGAAGAGACAGAACAGGCAGTTCTCACCTGCTTGTCAGTTACAGTCCTTTTCCTTTTTCCACCCTATTACTCACCATGAAACATATTCTCCCTTCTGCTTCTGGCCTAAGAGTCATATGAACATAAAATTGCCCCCAGGTCAAACACCTCTGTCACTCTTCCCAGGCTCTAGGTATGACTGGAACTGTGGAGTATTTGATAAAAAAAAAAAAAAAGTGAGAGAGTTGTTCTTTATGAGGTTGAGCTCAGAAGGTCAGGACAGGCTGTCCATGTCTGCAGTGGTCCTAATTCCTCAGGGCTGGTTCACCATATGGTGAACTCTCTGACAAGACTGAGTGAACAAAATTCCCCAGTGTCCATGAGTATCACTGAGAGGAAACTTACTTCTTTACCAAAGCTAAGTTCTCAATAGTTAAGGTGGTCCTTCTCCCAGGAGGAGTATGACCAGTGGAACCATTTCCAGATTCTCACTAGAAGTGAGGATCAAATTTATAGAAGGGACCTGAGGTAAAAAGTGGTTGGCTGCTCCTGACCTGACTCATAGCATTTGACTGAACCATAACCACTAGAGTATAATAGTGTGTGTGTGTGTGTAAATCCTGTGGTACTTTAGTGACTGGTTGCCTGCCCCTTGCAACAATTTGCTTCTGTCATTGTTGTTTTCCCTTTGAATCTCTAAGGAAATAATTTACTCTTATCTTCCTTTAGTGTCTTTTTTTCTTTTTTAAAAAAATCTTTATTGTTGAAAGTATTACATAGGTTCTCCTTTCCCCACCCCCCGACATCAACCTCTTTCAGCCCGCTCCCATCTGCCTCCCCCCTCCCCAGGTCCTTATCATCTCATTGTCTGTATCCATAGGTTATGCATATATTCATACAAATTCATTGATTGATCTCTTCCCACCCACCCTCTCCTACCTTCTCTCTGAGGTTTAACAGTCTGTTCATGCTTCTATGTCTCTGGGTCAATTTTTGATAATCAGTTTATGTTGTTCATTAAATTCCACATATGAGTGAGATCATATGATATTCATCTTTCTCTGACTGGCTTATTTTGCTCAGCAAAATACTCTCCAGGTCCGTCCATGCTGTTGCAAATGGTAAGAGTTTTTCTTTTTTATTGCTGCATAGTATTCCATTGTGTAAATGTACCACTGTTTATTTTATCCACTCATCTGCTGGATAAATGTTGTTTCCAAATCTTAGCTATTGTAAATCACACTACTATGAATATAGGAATGCATAGATTCTTTCTGATGAGTGTTTTGAGTTTCTTAGTGTCTTTCATAGGGAAGGAATGGCTAGAGTCAGTGTAGATCAACCCAAGGAGTGTAAATCTGCCAGAATTTCAGCTCAGCCTTCTTGCTTCTGACATACATACCTTCCTGAAGTGTAGTCCCTAAACCAGATGTTAGTTAGCCACAGAGTAGTTTGTTGGCTGATTAGCTGGTTGGCTTAGAAAAATGGGAGGGGTGGATATAAATGTAAGGAGATAGGGGTTAGGAAGGGCTGTATTTGAAAGAGGGTCGTGATGATTAGTTTTCACGTTGCCTCCTTTGTCTTCATTGCTATACTCTGTATAGGTCTTATTATCTTGATTCTAGTTAAGACTCACCCAAACAATCAGTTCTTAAATATAAATCACATCCCCTTATAGAATCACTGCAAAACTCATCGTGGAGAAAATATTTCTAAGAGCCAGATACAGCATACACTTTGGTTGGAGTTTATCATGTAAATTTATTTCACACATGTTTTATGGCCTTTACAATGTGTTCTTTTTTTCTCCTTTATCTTTTGTCTTTTAAATTTATTTTTTAACTATAGTTGACATACTGTAATGCTGCAATATTATATTAGTTTCAGGTATACAATATAGTGATTCAACATTTGTATACCTTATGAAATGATCACCATAAGTCTAATACCCATCTGTCACTGCACATAGTTATTATAGTACTAGAGGCCCGGTGCACGAATTTGTGTACAGGTGGGGTCCAGCTGGCCTGCCCTGATCAGGCTGATCGGGCCGGGCTGACCAGGGAGAGGGGACATGGGAGGGTGGCTGTCCGGCCCCATCCCCTGGTCGGACTCCCGGTCAGTCGAACTCCCCCTCAAGGGGACAATTTGCATATTAGCCTTTTATTATATAGGATTATTCCCTCTGCTGTACATTACATCCCCGGGACTTATTTTATAACTGGAAATTTGTACATCTTAATCTCCTTCTTTTTCCATCTATCCCCAACCCCCTCTGCTCTGGCAACCATCAGTTTGCTCTGTATCTATGAGTTTGTTTGTTTTGTTTTTTAGAGTCCACAAAGAAGTGAAATCATGTGGCATTTGTCTTTGTCCAACTTATTTTACTTAACATAATACTGTCTAGATCAGTCGGCAAACTCATTAGTCAACAGAGCCAAATATCAACAGTACAACGATTGTACTACAGTACAAGTATTACAGTATGTCAACTATAGTTGAAATTTCTTTTGAGAGCCAAATTTTTTAAACTTAAACTTCTTCTAACACCACTTCTTCAAAATAGACTCGCCCAGGCCGTGGTATTTTGTGGAAGAGCCACACTCAAGGGGCCAAAGAGCCGCATGTGGCTTGCGAGCCGCAGTTTGCTGACCACTGGTCTAGATCCATGCATATAATGTGTCCTTAATTGTTCCTCAGTTATTACAGATTTAATAGCTTTTAAAAGTTTCTTCACAGCCCTAGCCAGTTTGGCACAGTGGATAGAATGTTGGCCTGCCAATGCAAGGGTCCCAGGTTTGATTCTGGTCAAGGGCAAGTGCCTTGGTTGTGGGCTGGATCCCCAGTGTGGGGCATGCAGGAGGCGGCCGATCAATGATTCTCTCTCATCATTGATGTTTTTCTCTTTCTCTCTCCCTCTCCATTCCTCTCTGAAATCAATAAAAATACATTTTAAAAAAGTTTCTTCACATAATCTTTTAAAAAGGGAGAGAACTCATGGAAATGGACAACAGTGTGGTGATTGTGGGAGGGAGGAGGGTGGGTGGAAGTGTAAGAGGGTATAGGGGGATAAATAATGATGGGGAAAAATAAAATAAAGAGAAAAAAATCTTTAATTCTAGTTGGGAACCCATCATTTGATGATTGCTGTTTACATTTTCTCTTTCCCGATAACAAAATTTTGATTCTTCAATTTAACATTTTCATGTCTTCCTCTTCCTATTTCATATCCTTGCTCTTGATTGACACTTTCCTCACTAAGTTTTCTCCCCCTCCTTAATATCAAATCCTAAGTTTTCCCCTCTTTCCATATCTTTGATTTGAGGTGTTATGTATAATTTCTAGTAAAAATTTTAAATGATAGAAGATAAATAACCTTTAGCCAGTTAGAATCTTATGTGATCTTTCCAAGGTCTTCAAAGTAATTCATCTTAAAAACTAATACTCCATGTAGTGCTTTGTTTATCATCTCCAAATATCTGGAAACTAGGTAGGGGCTGATTTTACTCCTATTTTAAGAATGGTCAAGTCAAGGTTCAGTGATGATAAATAACTTTTGCATTATCATCATCCTGCTTGTTTCATGTCCAGACCAAAGTAATGAAATGATGGCCTGTGGATTCCACATTAGTACCCCATCCAGGGCTAAAAATGATACTGGGATGGGCTGAGGGAGAACGCTCTGCGTTATGTAGGGGTCAATGGTCTGGTAGAGGCAGAACTCTGGGGCTAGAGGTCCCCAGAAGGCAGCGACCCCAGCTTTACAAAATCCCCCTTTTATATCCTGTGAATAGCTGGGCCTATGGGGCTTGGCTCAGCTCTTCCAGTAGTAGTCTTTGTCTATAGAGGACATGAACACTGGGGATTTAGCAGTCAATAATGTTATGAACAACAGAAATTTTCAAGTGTTCCTTTTTTAAAAAAAATTATGGACTTTATTTTATAACATTTAAATGTTTTTAAATTGATTTTAGAGAGAGGAAGGGAGAGGGATAGAAAGATAGAAAGACCGATGAGAGAGAAACATCATTGATTGGCTGCCTCCTGCACCCACCTCTCTGGGGATCAAGCCCGCAGCCCAGGCATGTGCCCCGACTGGGAATCTCTTGTTTCCTGGGTTGATGCTCTACTGCTGAGCCACACTAGCTGGGCAAGTGTTGCTTCTTAAAGTATGAGAATGGGAGGGAGAATGGTCTCTGCAGCTTATCAAACTAAGCAGTAACCATGAAAGTGGTTTCTAAATTGTAAAAATATGGAACACGTGGCTATTGCTATTACATTATAAATTGCATGTGTTGTTTTTCTCCAAAGATTTTTAAAGAAAGAGCTCAAAAATCTCCAATATTGCTACAACTAAGAAACTTCAAAGTTTATTTAGCTTACTTCTGATTAGTGCATTTTTTTTTTTGCTTAAAATAGAGCCTGTGGCTTATTTATCATTTTTTACCAGCTTCACTGAGTTATAATTGGTATACAGAAAAGCTGCAAATAATTTATATATGTGATTTGGTGAGTTTGGACACATGGATGGACATACACAACCTTATGCTAAAGTAAAATAAGTCATTCACCGAAGTACAAAGTCTACATGATTCCTCTTATATGAGGCATGTAAAATAGTCAAAGATAGAAGTAGGCAATAGGATGGTGGTTACTAGGGGATGGGGAACGGGATATGGGGTGTTATTGTTCAATGGGTGTAAAGTTACAGTTATACACTGAGTGGCCAGATTATTATGATCTCTGAAAGCATAATAATCTGGCCACTCAGTGAATATCCTATATAATAAAAGGCTAATATGCAAATTGTCCCCTTGACCAGGAGATCATAATAATCTGGCCACTCAGTGTATAAAGATCAATAAGTTTCAGAGATCTGCTGTATGACATAGTATCTGTAGTTAACAGTAAGGTATTGTGTACTTAAAATTTGATTAGTGCAATTATATGTCATTGGGTTTCTCTAAAGGTCTGCCTAAGCAGGAGAAATCACCTTTTTAATTTCCTCAGTGCCTTATAGTTCTGGGACAATGCAGAGATGCTCCTCTGTTGGAAGTTAGAGAAAATTCCCTAAGCCAGTGTTGCCCCTGCTTTGTCAGCATGGCCTTATATTTATTATTAGTTATTCTTCCAAGTTTTCTGTCACTCAAAGCTGTCTGAGTCAGGGAGTTGGTGTGGGGACAGGGGATTTTGAGACCTGGCCTGATGCCAAGCAGATATTTAGTAGAACAGCACTTAACCCCAGGCCAGGCTTCTGGCACCTTCTGTTCTCTGGAAATTTGCCCCAAACCTGGAAGGAATAGCTGCAAACTCCCTCAAATACACAGATAGAGCACTAAAGCCACAAACTTTATTCCCCAGGCCTTTTCTAGCACCTTGTTTATAACCTAGCTCTAAAGAGTTTTGTAATCTGCTTTCCTAGCCATACAGATTAGAAGCAACAGGAAGAGGTACTGGAGTGGGGGTGGGGGTGAGGGTGGGGTGGAGAAGCTCAGAGAAATTGTCAGGGGAAGTGCCTGCTGAAGGCTTGATATCCTGAAAGGAGACAGAAAAACAAAGTAGCATAACACAATTAAGGATGTTGATTCTGATTACCCTGAGTTAGCCTATGGAGTAGGTTAAAAAATCTGGGAAGCATGTAGTATACACATGCATATTTCATGTCATCAAAAATACTGTTTAAAGTTTTGGTATTTAAAGGATAAGATTTCCCTATCTCTACAAATCCAATTATATTTAACTCTGCCATACCTCATTTAAACCAGAATTATGAGGTATTCCCTCTAATGACAATACAATGCCTTTTTATAGTAAGGATTTGAAGTCCTGAGAGGGGCTGAAACTAACACTCATTTTGTGAGAGTGATTTAAGCATTGAATAATAATGTGATTTGCATACTGAATTCATTCATTCTCTAATTTGCTCCTCCTAGAGGTGTCACATTTCAGATTTCATCCCAGGCTCCCTCAACTGCCCATAGTTTTTTTTCCCCTCACATTTCTTCCATTGGCCCAGAAGTGCCTGAGATCCTCCCTAGGAGCCTAAACTGTGTGGGCTTGCAGTTTAGGGCTTGGGGTCCCAGACAGGAAGTGACCTCAATCCTCAGAGAAGTCACTGCTGGCTTGTTGCCTGGGTTCACTGTGCTGATGAACCAGCCCAGCCTATTCGTCACCAACTCTGACTCAGAGTTCTGGGCAGGGCACAGAGGCTGGTCTGCAGATTCCACTCTGGCAGCCTATCCTGTTTGCATGACTATGAGCTTTCTGACGCTGCTGTTAACTGGCAGGCCTTGGTTGGGAGGTGATTTTGGTTGGGCCAGGGCTTTTTGCTGCTGTCATATGCATCTTCATTACCTCCCTCCTTTTTGCTGATTAATAGTCTGGTCATGCACCTCTGCCAACAGAAAGGTCTGTTTTGTTCACTCTTCCTCCTGACCTGACACCCCATGACAGAGTATGATTGGCTTGGCTCAAAGCAAAGAAGCAATGAGGCTGCCGAACTCATAAAGCAGTCAGAAACATGCCTCACTTAGCCTGTGTAATTGTAATGCCTTAGCTTTGCCTTTTCCCTCCCTTCCCTGTTTTGGCCTTTAGCATGCTTCACTGGGGGATGGTTTCTAATTGGGAAATTTACTGTTTCTGCCTTCTTTGGGGATGATTCTTATTTAGTAGAATTACTAAACAGGGCACTAAAATGTGGTACAGCACTGGACCAGGAATCAGGAAAACCAGGTTCTGGTCCTGGATCAGCTGTGGTCTGCTGTGGGATCTTAGACAAATCTCTTATTCATCTGCCAGATGAGAGGGAATTATGGTTGCATTAGATGATCTCTAAGGTCTAATACAGGGGTGGGGAACCTTTTTTTCTGCCAAGGGCCAATTAGATATTTATAACATCACTCTCGGGCCATACAAAATTATCAACTTAAAAATTAGGCTGCTATATTTGGCCAAACATTTAATTAACTCACCCCTAAAGCCTTGGCAGGGCTAGACCAAATGATTTCTCAGGCCTTATACAGCCCGCAGGTCAGATGTTCCCCACCCCTGGTCTAAGATCCAAACCTTCCATTCACTTTCCTGTTCATCAGACAGAAATGTTTTGGTCCATTTCTAAGAGTATCTTCTCTTTTCTTTGGTATCCATGTATCTCTTCACCTGAACTTCTCTTTTGGTGAAGTAGTTATTAACCTATTTCTTTTGAAAGCTGCCTTTGGAATATGAAAAGACTGTATTAGAGATGCATAAGTTCTGGGAGTTTTGATTTTGGAACTGCCATATGGAATTCAGGATTAATAGAGTTCTTGTAGTCCCATGTGGAATTTTAATCACCGAATTACAGGAAGATTAGCCCATTCATCTGTGACGCAGAGAGATTTGGAACTAGACATCTCAGCCTCAGTTTACTCTCTTGCAAGCGACTTGAGTGAGTGCAGAAGGAATATGCTCTGCCATCACCTCCCCACTCATCCTTAGCACTACCCAGAAAAATCAGGGAAATGGCTAACAAGGGTGTGGCAGCAAAGTTGGACATGGATACCAGATAAGTTGCAGACTTTGTTAAATGCCCACTGTTTGGTGACTGAGCCAGGCATTGTGGAGCAGAAAGGCTAAGAGGACAGCTTTCTACAAACAAACACTATCTGTTCTTGCTTTTGGGCCTTCATCAAGTTGTTTTCTCCAATTGGCATGCCCTCCTTCTTCTCTTAGCTTATTCAAAATCCTACCCAACCAGCAAGTTCTACCTCTTCTGTTAATTTCAGCGGGCAGTTATTGAAGACCTCCCAGGTGCTGAGCCCTTTTTGAGGAATACAAAGATGAATAAAGACTTAGTACCTATGCCTGGGCTGACTGTACTATTTTATCCTGCTGGCATCAATGTTGCTTCATGGATGTTCCTTTCTCCTTTCCAGCTAAAACTTAAGTTCCTGAGGGCAAAGGCTATGTTTCAGGAGTCCCTCAACCACTCCAAGTTGGGTGACTCACTAGAAGGACTCACAAGACATACCAAAAGGTTTTATTAACAACAAAGGTTTATTGCAACAGAGAAAGGCAGCGGGGGTGGGGTGATACATTCATTGATCAGATGTAGGCTTCCAAGTCCTTCCCTATACAGGGCCACACAGGAACAACTAGCAGTAAACTACAGGGACACCTGTGACATGCCTCTGCCCAAAGAAGCCCACTCAAATACCAGGGCCTGAGGGCTTTTATGAAATGAAACTTGGGAGTCCAATATTGAAACCAGGTATATCATGCATCTTGTTAAACAATCCTGAGAAATCCTTATGCATTGGTACAACATACCCCATTTCCCTGGACATATATACAACACCATCCATCAGGGACATGAGGGCCCTATTCCCAGGATTAGGTCTAGTGTCAATTATGATTCCAGGCTCCCCTAGAGTAAGGTGACCAGATTTTAACATTGGTAAAGCGGGACACCATTGACCGGGGGGGGGGGGGGGGTTCTTGATTAAAAATTTGGTCTATATGGAGCAACAAAAAATTTTCATAGAATGCAAAAATAGTATTGTAATATATATTTTTTAAATTTCAACATAAGTACAATTTACAAATGTAATAAATAAAAAAAATTATGTATAGTATTATTTTATTCTTTGGCATATTTCTCATTTGAGTGAATTTTTTTTTTTAGTAGATTGCTGTCGTTGTTTAAAAGGTCATGAAATTTTTCACAAGAATTTGTTAAATTATATTTCACACATAAAATGGCTTTCAAAGTCTCAACACTTAATTGTGATTTTTCTGATGTCCACACTTTATTTACCATAGAAAAAATGCATTCAGTCGCAGCATTAGTTCCTGGTAAGGACAGTGCGTATTCCACAATTTTTAGTGCATTATTTATCCTGGCTAAATAGCCACATGGCCGCCGAAAACCTTATATTCCCTTCCCGTTCTGCCGCCATTCCCTAGCTTGTTGTGCATTCTTTCCAAAAGTCGGGACTTTTTTAAAACGCCGCGGGACAAATTGTTAAAAATCGGGACTGTCCCGCCAAAAGCGGGATGTCTGGTCACCTTACCCTAGAGACATGAAAGGACTGATCAACTAGACTTTGTGTATGAACTCTTTCTGCCAAACTGTGTCTTACATATTTCATATATCCTCTTAGCATGGAAGAACACAATACCTGACCTCTTCTCTGAGCTCAATTCATATATATATTTCGTGTCCCAAAAAATGTATACACATTTTGAATAATTATTAATTCCAATGGGTTAAATTTGGGAAAAAAAGAAATATCAACTGAGCTATCAGAAAATAGTATGTATACATTTTTGGGGATACCCTGTATGTGTGTACACTTTGTTGCAATAAACCTTTATATGTCACTATCTAGTTTCTATGTCCAGCCCCATAGATATTGACACTTTAACACATCAGAATCTGAACTTGAATTCTGAAGTACCTTACACTGCTTTTCTCCATCTCAGTAATTGTCAGTATCACTTACTCTTATTACTAAAGCCCCTAATTCTGGGTGTTATCATTTAATCTCCTTTTTCCCTCACCTCCCACGTCCAATCAGTAATTCCTACTGACTCTGACTCCTGAGTATATCCCAAAGGTGCATATCATCCTCTCATCCACCCTAATCTATAAACCATTATCTTTCATCTGAATTACTTGCCTTCTATGTGTTTCTATTTGTGTTTCCTATAACCTGTTCTCCATTCACCACCTGGAGTGTTCCTTCAAAATATATACCAGATTATGTAACTCTCTGCTGTTCACAACCTCCAATGGCTTCTCAACATTCTTGCATTAAAATTCAAACATTTTTCTCCCCTGCTCACTCATCATGCTCTAGCCTCAGAACAAGTGAGTGGGTCTGTTCCCTCCTCACATGATATTCCTTCTTCCAAGACTGTTCTTCCCCTAACTCTTCAAATGCTTGGATCCTTCTTATCCTTTATGCTTTATTCCATAGTCAGCACCTCATGGAGACATCCTCTGACCATTCTAAGGTAGCTTTGCCCCTCCCCTCATCTAAAATCATGATTATGTATTTGTTTATATGTTGTTTTCACTCAACAGTGACTAGAATGTATGTTCATGAAGGAAGACCCTTATTATTATCTTGTCCCCAGGGAGATCCCCAGTATCTAGCACTTTGCCAAATTCAGAGTAGGCATTCAAAAATACTTGTTGATGAATATAGTAGACAATTAATAAATAATCATTATTTCATTACTTATACTGATGAACTTATCTCTGCCCTTAAAGTTTACATTCTACTAAGGAGTTGAGTAGAAAAAAAACACACACCAAAATATACAGAAAGATCTTCTGTGCCTTTTAATAGACAATATAGGACATGTCAGTGTCCTGGATAGGAGAAATCAGCAAGCAGCTGAGGGGTCACATCAAGTAGCTTGCATCTATCCAGCCCAGAGGTCTCTTTGATGATCTTCTAGGGGCTGTTTAAAGGGAGATCCCAGCAGTCTAAATTTTCAAATGGAAGGCAAGGATCATGGGGAGTTTATATCTTTTTCCAGGGTAGTGGCAGTTGTGTTTTTGCCAGAGCAGCACTCACTGTATGGTTGCACCATGTCTCTGGCTTCTTCAAAGCCTGGCTTTTTGAGTATCAAGAGATCCTGTGGATTGTATAGTCTTGTTTAATAAATTTTCTTTCTCCTTAAACTAGTCAGAGTGGGTATTGTAGTTTGCAACTAAGAAATCTGACCTATCCAATGGGTTGAAAAAAAGATTGAAAATCAGAATCCTGTTTTGTAATTGACATTTAAGCTTGACTGGGAATCTTAAAATTATACTGACATTGGAGGAATTGCATCAAAACTGAACCAACAGGTGGAGATCCAAGATGGCGGCATAGATAAACATCTGGGCTGCTGCTGTCCACAACAATTTCCAAAACTACAACTAAAAGACAGAACGTCTATCACCCAGAACCACGGGAAAGCTGGCTGAGCGGAACCTCTACAACTAGACCTAAAGAGACGGGAGCAATAAGGGCACAAACGCTCAAAAACTGAGGTACAGGGGAGCACGCGTGCGATACGAGCTGGCAGCAGAGCCCAGCTAGAGGCGGGCATTGCTTTCTTCAATCCGAAGAGAGACAAGCCCCCAATCTCTCTGAAATCCAGTTCCTGGGGAGAGACTGGGCTGTCTGCCATTGGGTCGGAGTGAGGGTGTCTTACTAGCAGAGCTGCATGGAGGTAAAATTGTTGGCTGCACCGGGGCGCAAGACGGTGGGGACACGGTTGCGGGGACGCGGTTGGAGGCGGCTCACTGCCAGCCATTGCTGTTTGCCACGCCCTAGCCTAGTGATGCCCTGAGATTCCGCCCCGCACAATCTACAAACACACCCAAGCTCCTAGCAGCAGCTCTTGCATATGAATGGCCTTCTCTATTGCAGTTTAAACTAGTAAACTTGCAACCCGGTACAGACAGCTCCAAGGCCTCCAAGCTCCAAGCAGGGCGGAGAGGACGGCAGTTCTCGCTGTAGTTCCTGCGGTGTGGCCTCAGACAGCAGCTGAACTGCACCCCATTGGAGATCCAGAAGCCAATGCACCTAGTGGTCAGTGTGAGACACCAGATTTCAACTCCTCACATCCATAAGTGACACATTCGGGAGGCGGACTCAGTGAACACCAAAGCCCCACTCAAACAAGCCCTGTACCACAAATGTGTCTCCAGCGCAGCAGTGCTTCCATTATAGACACAGCAGGTCCTCATAGCCAATTGGCCTGGAGGTCAATTCCTCCCAGTGTACCAACAGCAATCAAGGCTTTTAACTACACCAAGACTTTCCACTCAGCCCACAAAGGGGTGTACCAAGAGTGACCACCTAGGGTGATTGGGGAAGCTGAGCTACCGGCCCCTATAGGTCACTGACCACACAAAGCCACTCCATCAACACAGGGAGGCAGCCAAAATGTGGAGACACCAAAGTATGTCACAAATAGGAGAGATGGAGGAAGTAAACTACTGGACAACACAGTGTTCAGAACCACATTTATAAGGTTACTCAAGAATCTTCTAAAAACCGCTGAGAAACTTGAAAAGACCTTCAAGGACCTTAATGAGAATACCAAAAAAATGGAAAAGGACCAGTCAGAAATTATGCATACACTGTCTGAAATAAAGAATATACAGAAACTCAACTGTAGATCACTGTACCCAAAGAGTCAAACCAAAGATCTGGAATATGAGGAAGCAAAAAACACCCAACCAGAGAGGCAGAAAGAAAGAAGAATCCAAAAGTGTGAGGATAGCGTAAGGAGCCTCTGGGACGGCTTTAAGCATACCAACATCCAAATTTTTGGGGTGCCAGAAGAAGAGAGAGAGAGCAAGATACTGAAAACCTATTTGAAGAAATAATGACAGAAAACTTCCCCCACCTGGTGAAAGAAATAGACTTACAAGTTCAGGAAGCGCACAGAACCCCAAACAAGAGGAATCCAAAGAGGACCACACCAAGACACATCATAATTAAAATTCCAAGGGCAAAAGACAAAGAGAGAATCTTGAAAGCAGCAAGAGAAAAACAGTTAGTTACCTACAAGGGAGCAGGCCAGACGGGAGTGGCAAGAAATATTCAAAGTGATGAACAGCAAGAACCTACAACCAAGATTACTCTACCCAGCAAAGCTATCATTCAGAATTGAAGGTCAGACGAAGAGCTTCACAGACAAGAAAAAGCTAAAGGAGTTCATCACCACCAAAACCAGGATTACATGAAATGCTGAAGGGTATTCTTTAAGAAGAGGAAGAAGAAAAAAAAGGTAAAGGTAAAAATTATGAACAACAAAAAGACATCAAATACATACCTACCAACAAGTGAATCTAAAAATCAAGTGAGTAAAAAATCTGAAGAACAGAATGGACTGGTGAATATAATAGAATCTGGGACATAGAAAGGGACGGGACAGACAATTATCAGGGGGAAGGGGGTCTGAGGGGTGCAGGAAGAGATTGGACAAAAATCTTATACCTATGGATGAAGACAGTGGTGGGGGGGGGGAGGTAAGGGCATGGGGTGGGGTGGGGAATCAGGTGGCGGGGAGCTATGGGGGGAGGAAAGAGGAACACCTGTAATAATCTGAACAATAAAGATTTATTTTTTTTTTTAAAAAACTGAACCAACACATATAGCCATATCAAAGTGATACGCTAAGCTAAGACAGAGTTGTTTACTTATATACCTGGGAGAAATTGTATATATTTTTATGTGTTTATAATGCACCATTTTAAAAATGAGCATTTTGAACATTTGCTTCTTTAAGTTATATGCTATTGTAATCCAGTGTAATCTTTTTATTGCAATTATATTAGTTACTAAGGAAAAATACTGAAAATATTTTTAAAAGGCAAAACTAAACTATAGTGTTTAAGGCTTCAACTTGGGTGATAAAGCTATAAGGGAAAGAAAGGGATTCCCATAAAAGTCAGCATGAGGGTTAATTTCAGAATTGGGATGGACATATGTTGGGCTTCTGAGTTAGTTGGCAAAGCCCTATTTCTTGACCTATATGGTAATTAAGAAATATTTACTTTATAATACTTGATATGCACTTTTCCATTTGTTATATTTTTCAATTAAAATGGTTAAAAATATGTGTATCAATAAGTCAGATGTGAATTACTTTCTGCAAATGTCCTCTGTGTGTTTTTATTTTATGATCCCTAAAGGCTTCATTATGGATTTTGTCTCTGGAAACACATGAAGTCCTGTATAAGTTTAAAAAAGTTAGCTTAAATGTTAATCATCCCTTAAAATCAAAGTCATACAAACAAAAACCAGACACCATCTCTCCCTATCAAATTGGCGAAGACTTACAGGTGATGTTATTACTCAGTATTGGTGAAAGTATGAAAAGATGGGCCCTTATATGCTCTGCTGTTAGAAATGTAAATGAGTACAACCTTTCTAGAAAACCATTTTGCAATCTGTAACAAGGGCCTAAAAATAGTCATAACCTTTTCCCCAGTAAACTCAATTCTAGGAAATTTATGTTAAGGAAGTGACCAGAGATGTACAAGGAGATATATGTACAACATTGCCACAGTTTTGTAATGGTGAAATCTTAACAACAACATACATGTTTAACACTAGGGAGCTAGTATAATCACAAGGTGAAATATTATGCAGACACCAATGTGGATGATTTTTAATATAGGAACATGGAATAATGATGCTGGTGGCCAATATTTATTGATTACTTACTATTTTCCAGGAACTGCTAATCCTCTTTACATGAATTCTCTCATTCTTGCAACAACACTTGAAGGTGAGTACTATGGTTAGTCTCATTCCCCCCCCCCCGACTTTCTTTAATTTATTCATTCTATTATTATTTTGCACCACATTTATTACTACACAAATAAAATTATTTACTGATATCATCATAGTCACATATAGACTTGAAAATTACATAAAGGAGTCTCCAAATTAAAAGATACCATAGTAATTTTAAAAAATAGTTTTCAGCAGCTCATATGGAAATTAGGATTAACTCTTTTATAATATTTTGTTTTATACAAATAGAATCATAATTGTTGCCTATACTGCAAAATATAAATTTATAGAACAAAACCAACCTTATTCTGAGTCAGGGTTATTCTCATTTTGCTGATAAGAAAACTGAGGCTCAGAAAGGTTAAGTAACTTGACCAAGGTCACACTGTAAGTAAGCAGTAGAGCCAGAGATTGAATCCAGGCCTGAGTACTCCAAATTAACACAAAAGCTGTTAACAATAGTAATCTTTATGTGAGGGGATTATACTGATTTTTTTTTCTGCTTTATATTTTCTTTTATGCTTTTAATTATATGAAATAATCACTTTAACTTTTATAATCAGAAAAAAATAGTTGCCCCTCCCAGATATTCTTGACACACACAGATACACTGACTTCTGGTGGAAGTGTCAAGGAATGAGGGTAGGGCCAAGGGTCTTGAGGCAGGAAATACTAACAAGTTTACTTGGATTCAACTTCCCCTATTCCATGACTAGTCCAGGTTTTTCCTAAGAACACTGCTACCTAACTCCAGACTGGAAAAGCAGCTGCCTTGGTTTTGGTTCCTTGCTTCTGTACAAGTAGAATTTTGCTGAGGAAGGGAATGGCATATGGGCAATGACAAAGGACAGGAACTGCCTGCTTTCTGAATTTCCTACTAAAATTGCCTACTTAAATCCCTGCATTTCGCACTGCTTGCCTGCTAGCCATATGTTATACAGTAGGAGCTCTGATTTGGCATCTCTTGTAGGCTTCTCTGCCACATCTACCTTCAAACCAGGCATCAGGTAGCCTCCTTCTGGCTCTGGTCGGGCAGCAACCTTGGTGAATCTAGGAGGACTCGTGGCTCTCAGTGGGTCATCATAGCTTCGTACTGTTTCCATAACTATATAAACTACTCCACCTTCACAACTAGTCTCTTCCCAAAACTTGGATCTTTTGAAGGAAAATGAGACAAGAAAATGCAGCAGACTCAGTGTAAACCCTTCTCTAGGCCTGGGGAAAACTTATTCAACACTTCAACCTTACTACTAAGAACAACTCAGTATATGAATGTACGACACTCAGGGAGTTTGCTTCAAGGTTAACACAGAGACCTGGGAGTGAAACTTAGCTCTCCTGCTTCCTAGGCCTCCCTGTGCTGTCTATATTTAGCCAAGCTGCCCCAGCCTTGTCCACCTTGTCTGAAAGCCAAAGTAGGCACACAGTTTGCTCATAAACATTCCTGTGCTTGCCAGCTCATGTCAGCCATCCATTCAGATGTGGTTTTAAAATGCAAGCTTCCCCTTGCACCCAGCTCCTAGGGCCTACAGGGAATACACACCAAGGGATCAACAGCCCAAGTTTTTTCCCAAAGCCAAGTGACCTCAGCCAAATGCCTTAAAATGAAAGGCGTGTCTTTTACTGCTTCATCTTGGCAGGGCTAAGTGAATGTCTCCCTCTCAGACCCACTGTTCCTGGTGACAGTTCTTTGAGGGTGTTGACCTACTTTCTCCCCTTCAGAGGGAAGACAGAAACCAATAAATGTCTCTAGTGAGGACTCTTGCTTTCAGGAACATTGATTCTGTCTTTTGCCCCCCCCCCCCCCGTCCTAGTCCTTTCCTTGCTCCATTATCACTCTGCTATAACCACGTCAAGCCTCACTGAACCAGAACCCTGAGTGTTGCTTACTGTCCCCCTTATGCAACTGTTTCCGAGATAGAATGGCCCACACATCACATGATTGGGGCCAGAGCCCTCCCACCCTCCCTTTCCCTACTACAAGCTCATTGTTAAGTGGCACAAGCTCAACTGATGTTCCTACTGTATGATACGTTTTTGGAAATAAAAATTCTCTGATTTCGGCCACCTTATACCATATGACTGGCGGTATTAGGGACTGAAAGACATCCAGCTTGAGACCACTGATTTGACTTAATACACCTGTGGTGTGGTGTTGGGAGTGGTTATAGGGTTAAGCCTTGGACTGACCTGCTGGCAAAGTCACAAACAAGTTCCAGCTTGGAGGGCACAGTCCTCTAAGCATAATTAAGCTTGATCTTGTAACTGCTCCCTAGATCTTTCCTGGGTAGCTAGTGGGCTGTGGGAGGGGCAGCAAGTGCTGCCAAAACAAGTGAAACTTACAAGAACATTGTCAATTGCCTTGTTTGTCCCTGATTATAAATAAAGCACCAGCTTTGCAGTCTGGATCTGTTTTGTGGCCTCAGCAAGGCACAGAAGATCCACCTAGACCCAGATTTTTCTCTTTGTCTATCATTTCTCCATCCTTTGTTGCCCCCGCTCAGGCTCGCCAAACCCTTGGCTGTGCTGGCGCGGCACAGTGTGGACCTCCAGGAAGTTTCTTAGGTGATTCAACTCTTCATTTGCTTTGACAGGCAGAACCTCTTTTTGGACAGTGTGTACAGGTGACTCACAAATTTCTACATTGAGACTTTCTGTAGCTAATTCATCATTTCAAGCCGTCCTTACCCTTCCCAGTCTTCCTGCTATTGTGCATTTCCTCTAGCCATCAGCTGGAATGAGCTTGGAAAATATGTACTCATTTTAATGTCAATCAGAGAAAAGACAATTAGAGGGATGTATCTGCTGGGGCTAGAGGTAGGGAGTGGATGGGTCACATAAATATATTCATAGTGCCTTTTGGATTATCTTCTGGCTTTAATATCCTGCCATGTCTGTTCTCCATGACCATGGGTAATTGAGTGTATCTTATTTAGCTCTCCTATCCTTGGGTATGTTGTCTCCTTTCTCTCCCACTTCTCTCTCTGTACAGAGCAGATTAGAACCAGCCTGCCTTGTGGCATCCTATCAAATTTCATTTACATTGGATAACATGGGATTTTAAAAATGTTCCAGGTCATGCCCAGCCAGTGTAGCTCAGTGGTTGGGCATCTACCTATGAACCAGGAGGTCACGGTTACATTCCTGGTCAGGGCACATGCCTGGGTTGAATAATGGGGATAATGCTTGATCCCCATTAGGGGGTGTACAGGAGACAGCCGATCAATGATTCTCTCTCATCATTGATGTTTCTATCTCTCTCTCCCTCTCCATTCCTCTCTGAAATAAATAAATAAAAAATTTTAAAAAGGTTCCAGGTCCTTTTTTATCAGCTCCAAAATCATATTGGAGTGAAAATGGCCAGAAGAGGCTGCACTTCAGCTTCTCTCAGGACTGCTGGGCCAGAGTCAGGGTGAGCCCTCTTTCTGGCAAGCAGAGCAGGCAGCAGGTGGTAAGACAGGGTATGACTGCAGACAGCAGTCAAGGATCTCTACTTCTAGGGGGAACTTTCATACCTGTGGTTGTGAAGTGTCTGACCCCTACCCAGTAATCTGGATTGGAGGCAGGATGAGAAGGAGTATTGAACAGGAGCTCTACATTCTGAGAACTGGCGACTGGGATGGGGCATGAGGATGAATTACAGACTGTGGATAGAAAGAATGACACTGTTGAGAAGATGAATGATGGAAGGGACAATAATGAATGTTATTACCTTGATATATGTCTCCAAATTTCCCTGAGACTCTAAAGCAGGGGTGGGGAACCTTTTTAATGCCAAGGGCCATTTGGGCTACTTATAACATCATTAGTGGGGCATACAAAATTATCAATTTAAAAATTATCCTGCTATATGGTATCAAACATTTAATGAACTCGCCCCTAATGCCTTAGCTGGGCCAGACCAAATGATTTCGAGGGCCTTGGTATATGGCCCTTGGCCCGGATGTTCCCCACCCCTGCTCTAAAATGAGAAGAGCCAGCCTGGCAGAGTAGAGAGAAGGGTGCAGCACTTGTGGAGCCTGCCCTGTCTTAGACAATACACTGTAGTGCACCATTGTCCTATAAAACTTTCTGTGATGAGGGAAATATTCTTTGTCTGTGCTCTCTACTGTGGTAGTCATTAGCCACATGTAGCTTTCAAGCACTGGAAATGTGTCTAGTGTGACTGAAGAACTGAATTTAAAATGTTATTTTAATTAATTTAAATTTACAGAGCCACATGTGGCTAGTGACTATCCCGTGGGGGCAGCAGAGTCACAGTTGACAGGCAAGTGGAGACAATCTACCACAGTGGTTTAAAGCACAGTCTCTGCAGTCAGCAGCCCTGGAATAGACCCTGAATTGCAAGAGTTACCTAGCCTCTTTGAGCCCATTTTTCCATCTGTTAGATGAAAATTATAACAGTGCCTACATCACAGAGGGCTGTTGGAAATATTAAATGAGATAATCCATGTGAAACTCCTAACAAAGTGCCTGGCATCTCTAGAGCTCTCAGTAAATGGTTGCTGTTATGATGTTAAGATGTTATGATGTTTAGTCCTTATTTTCTTGTGCATTGGCTCTAGTCACTGAGCACCAATAAATCAACCTTGCTAGTGCCTAGAGGTGTGAGGATAATGACATTTGTCCTTATTGACTCTTTTGAGCTCTATAGCAAAGGATCTGTTATTTGATTTTGCAACTTTATTGTGTCTGAGCTCTGAATGAAATGAGATTTTAAAATGAAAGAAAAGATGAAATAGTCAAGGTCAGAATAATAACATTAAAAAAAATCCTATGCCTCGAATTCCCAATTTCCCATTCATGGAAGAGGCATTTACTTAATCTTTACTGAGAGACTAGTGATTACAAGCACAGACTCTAGAGCTAGACTGCCTGGGCTTGTATCCACTACTTATTAGCTGTGATACCTTGGGCAAGTTACTTACCCTCTCTGTCTCTATTTCCTTATTTGTCAATTGGTCATAATGCTAGTGGCTACCATATAGTATTGTTGTAAAGGTTAAATGAGTCAAAACATGTAAAACACAAAATTACTTGGCCCTGATAAACACTTTATAAATATTGGCTGATGTGATTACTATATGCTAGGCACTATATTAGGTGCCAGAAAAGCAAAGATATGTAAGTACCATCTCTTCCCTAATTAAGGTTATAGACTAGTAGAGGGAGAAAGATACCTGGATATATAAATATAATAAGGTGTTACAGACAATAAAGATGGAAGCATGTACAGGATACTGAAAGGACATTGAAAAAGAAGAGATCAAGTTGGGTTGGTTGGAAGGCAATCTAGAAACTTTTCATAAAGCTGTAGAACAGATTGTGGTGAGGAGTATTTCAGGCACATGTTAAACAAGGATGATAAGTGCACGGGACTAAAAGCAGTTGATAAAATTGGTATGTCTAGGATGTAAGGAAGAGGGAGTAGGTGGAAGATAAGGTTGGAAAGGTCAGCAGGAAACAGATCCTGAAAGGCCTTTTTTAAAAAAATCCTCACCTGAGGATATATTTATTGATTTTAGAGAGAGAGGAAGGGAGAGAGAAACATCGATTGGTTGCCTCCAGTACGCACCCCAACCGGGTATCAAACCTGCAACTTAGGTATGTACCTTGACCTGAAATCAAACCTGCAACCTTTTGGTATATGGCAGTGGTTCTCAATCGTTCTAATGCCGCGACCCTTTAATACAGTTCCTCATGTTGTGGTGACCCCCAACCATAAAATTATTTTCGTTGCTACTTCATAACTGTAATTTTGCTACTGTTAATGAATCGTAATGTAAATATCTGTTTTCCGATGGTCTTAGGCGACACTGCTAGCGGTTCTCAACCTGTGGGTCGCGACCCACAGGTTGAGAACCACTGCTGTAGAGCTACTGTTAATGAATCGACACTGCTAGCGGTTCTCAACCTGTGGGTCGCGACCCACAGGTTGAGAACCACTGCTGTAGAGCCTAAGACCATCGGAAAACAGATATTTACATTACGATTCATTAACAGTAGCAAAATTACAGTTATGAAGTAGCAACGAAAATAATTTTATGGTTGGGGGTCACCACAACATGAGGAACTGTATTAAAGGGTCGCGGCATTAGAACGATTGAGAACCACTGGTATATGGGATGACGCTCCAACCAACTGAGCCACCTCGTCAGGGCCTGAAAAGCCTTTTAAGTTCAGTTTAAGAAATTGTACTTTATCTTGAACAATGGGAACCAATTCAAGGGTTTTTAAGTAGGTAGCTACCATGATCAAGTCATTTTAGAAGGACCCCTCTGGCAGCAGTGGGGGTGAGACTAGAGGCAGAGACACCCAGTGAGAGGGCTATTATAGTAATCTAGACATGAGTTACTAAAGGAACTATCATGGGGATGGAAAGGCGGGGAGCGGTACTGGAGATGTTAAACAAAGAGATCCAGTCAACTGATGAATAAGTGATAGACAATACAGAAGGAGAACCAATTTTGGAGATTTCTATGGAGTCATTATGGAACATGTTGGCTTTATGTAAGGCAGTTTGATATGTGGTTCTAAAAAATGGGAGAAAGAGGTTAGGACAAGAGATACAAAGATATCAGTCCCTCTTCTCATTCTTCACTTTCTTCTTAAGTTATCTATCCCTAGGGCTTTAAATACTCTCTTTATGCTGATGAATTTTAATCTCCAAACTTTAATCTCTAGCCCTGACCACCTCACTAAAGTTTAGACTTCTATAACCAGCCATCCACTTAGGATGTCCAGTTGGATGACTAATACACATCTCAAATTTAATATGTTCAAAACTCAGTTCTTGAAGCAATCCCCACCCCATCTGGTCCTCCCAGGTCTTAGAGAATGGCATGCACCATCTAGCTAGTTGCTTAAGCCAAAATTCTGGGGATCATCTTTGATTTCTTTTTCTCCCTCATCTATCCCCCCATCTATCAGCAAATCCCACTGATCCTATCTCCAATAAACATATGCATATCTCTCTACTTCTCTTATTGTCCTTGGCCTCCACCATAGTCCACTCCACTGTTGTCTCTCTCCCAGATCAGTGCAGCAGTCTCCTCCCTACTCTCGCTGCTTTCATAGGCCATTCTCTACAAAAGAGCCAGATCCAACCTTTAAATATATAAATCAGATCATATCACTCTCCCTGCTTCAAAACCCTCCAAGGGCTTCCAATTATACTTTGTATAACATATAAGCTCTTTGCTTTGACCTGGTAAGATATAACCCTTGCCTGAATCTCTGATCTCATCCCATCCTGCTCTTCTTGTTTTCTATACTCCTGGCTATAATTTGGGAACTTTATTTGCCTCATTCCTGCTGAGTTTCTAGCATCCGGCACAGTACCTAGTATAGGAGCTTAATGAATATTGGTTGAATAAATGAGTTAAGATATGGATGAAGGTTGTTGAAGTCATAGGAAATGTGTAAACTTAGGATCACTTAAAGGAGAGCCTGGTGAGTAAAATGAGATTCTAAAGGGACGAGCAGAGGAAGGAATGCCTACAAAAGCAACTTGGACAAGCAACAGAGTAGTAGGAGGGGAAACAGGAAAGTGTGATGTTGCATAAGGTAATCCCACTTCCTTCTCCAGAAGTAAGCAATACTAACAGATGGGTGGATATCTTTCCAAATAATTTTCTTTGTATTTACATACATTCCCAAATGTTTATATTACATGCATATGTAGTTTTGGTTTTTATATAAAATGAGCTCATAGTACATGCATTATTCTATCACTTGCTTTAAAAAATAACAGCTTCATTGAGCTATAATTTGCATACCATACAATTCACACATTTACAGAGTACAATTTTATGGTTTTTAGCATATTTATACATATGTTAAACCACTGTAGTAAATTTTAAGAACATTTTCATCACCTCCAAAAGAAACTCTTATACCCTTTAACTATCACCCCTTTGTCTCCCCAAACCTAAGTAACCACTAATCTACTTTCTGTATGTACAGATTTACCTATTCTGGACATTTCATATAAATGGAAGCATATAATACGTGGTCTTTTGTAACTGGCTTCTTTCACTTAGCACAATGTTTTCAATGCTTATTAATGTTGTAGCATGTCTCAGTACTTTATTCTTTTTATTGCTATATAGTAAGTATTCCATAGTTTCTATAGACCACATTATGTTTATCCATTAGTCAGTTGGTTGAAATTGGGTTGTTTTCATTTTTGGTTATTATGAATAATATTGTTATGAATACTCAATTTTAAGTTTTTGTGTGGACAAATATTTTTATGTCTCTTGAGTATATACCTAGGAGTGGACTTGCTGGGTCATATGGTAATTCTATGTTTGACATTTTGAGGGACTGCCAGACAATTTTCCAAAGTTGCTACACCATTTTACATTCCCTCCAGCAGTCTATGAAGGTTTCATCTTTTCCACATCTTCATCAACATGTGTTAGTACTTATCTTTTATTATTATAGCTACTAGAGGCCCAGTACACAAAATTTGTGCATGGGGGGGGGACCTCAGCCCAGCCTGCACCCTCTCCAATCCGGGACCCCTTGGGGGATGTCTGACTGCCAGTTTAGGCCCTATCCCAGGGCCTAAACCGGCAGTCAGACATTCCTCTCACAATCCTGGACCGCTGGCTTTTAATTGCTCACCTGCCTGCCTGCCTGGTCACCCCTTACTGCCCCCCCTGTCGGCCTGGTTGCCCCCATCTGCTCCCATCTGCCGGCCTGGTTGCCCCCAACTGCCCCCTCTGCTGACCTGGTCACCCCTAACTACCCCCCCTGCTGGCCTGGTTGCCCCCAACTGCCCCCCCTTCCAGCCTGGTCACCCCTCATGGACCCCCGCCAGTCTGGTCACCACATGCAGCCTGCTGTTCAGTCATTTGCTCGTCCCTCACTAACCTCCCTGCTGGCCTGGTTGCCCCACCCAGCCTGATTGTTCAGTCGTTTGGTCGTCCCTCACTAACCCCCCTGCTGGCCTGGTTGTAGGCAGCCATCTTGTGAGGGCATGAGGGTCAGTTTGCATATTATCTCTTTATTATACAGGATAATAGGGGTGTGATATCATTTGCTTTTTTATTTTTTTAAATTTGTTATTTTTTTATTGATTAAGTTATTACATGTGTACATATCTTCCCATTGCCCCCCACCCCACTCCCATACATGCCCTCACCCCCCAGTGTCTTGTGTCTATTGGTTATGCTTATATGCATGCATACAAGTCCTTTGGTTGATCTCCTATCTCCCCTCCACTCCCCAACCTTCCTGCTGTAATTTGACAGTCTATTTGATGCCTTACTGCCTCTCTATCTTTTTGTTCATCAGGTTATAATGTTCTTTATTATCCATAAATGAGTGAGGTCATGTGTTATTTCTCTTACATTGACTGGCTTATTTCACTTAGAATAATGCTCTCCAGTTCCATCCATGCTGCTGCAAATGGTAAGAATTCCTTCTTTTTATAGCAGCATAGTATTCTATTGGGTAGATGTACCAGTTTTCTGATCCAGTCATCTGCTGATGGGCACTTAGGCTGTTTCCAAATCTTAGCTATTGTAAATTGTGCTGCTATGAACATAGGGGTGCATATATCCTTTCTGATTAGTGTTTCTAGTTTCTTGGGATATATTCCTAGAAGTGGGATCACTGGGTCAAATGGGAGTTCCATTTTGAGTTTTTTGAGGAAACTCCATACTGTTCTCCACAGTGGCTACACCAGTCTGCATTCCCACCAGCAGTGCATGAGGGTTCCTTTTTCGCCAGCACTTGTCGTTTGTTGATTTGTTGATGATTGCCATTCTGACAGGTGTGAGAAGGTACCGTATTGTCATTTTGATTTGCATCTCTCGGATAATTAGTGACTTTGAGCATTTTTTCATATGTCTTTTGACCTTCCTTCTGTCTTCTTTCAAAAAGTATCTATTTAGGTCCGTTGCCCATTTTTTATTGGGTCGTTTATCTTCCTTTTATTAAGTTGTATGAGTTCCCTGTAAATGTTGGAGATTAAACCTTTATCAGTGATAACATTTGCAAATATGCTCTCCCATACAGTGGGCTTTCTTGTTGTTTTGTTGATGGTTTCTTTTGCTGTGCAAAAGCTTTTTATTTTGATGTATTCCCATTTGTTTATTTTCTCTTTAATTTCCATTGCCCTAGGAGCAGTATCAGTGAAGAAATTCCTTCGGCATATGTCTGAGATTTCTCTGCCTGTGGATTCTTCTAGTGTTTTTATGGTTTCCCATCTTATGTTTAAGTCCTTTATCCATTTTGAGTTTATTTTTGTGTATGGTGTAAGTTGGTGGTCTAGTTTCATTTTTTGCATGTATCTGTCCAATTTTCCCAACACCATTTATTGAAGAGACTGTCTTGACTCCATTGTATGTTCATGCCTCCTTTCTCAAATATTAATTGAGCATATTGGTTTGGGTCGATGTCTGGGTTCTCTATTCTATTCCATTGGTCTATATGTCTGTTCTTGTGCCAGTACCAGGCAGTTTTGAGAACAGTGGCTTTGTAATACAGCTTGATATCTGGTATTGAGATCCCTCCTACTCTGCTCTTCTTTCTCAGGATTGCTGCAGCTATTCGGGGTCTTTTTTTTAATTCCAGATGAATTTTTGGAGAGTGCATTCTAGGTCTGTGAAATATGCCATTGGTATTTTAATGAGGAGTGCATTGAATCTATAGATTTCTTTGGGTAGTATGGACAATTTATTGATGTTGGTTCTACCAATCCATGAACACAGTATGTTCTTCCATCTGTGTCTTCCTCTATCTTTTTTTTTTTCTTTCAGTATCCTGTAGTTTTCTGAGCACAGGTCTTTCACCTCCTTAGTTAATTTTATTCCTAGGTATCTTAATTTTTTTGGTGCGATGGTAAATCACCTTATTTCTTACAGTTCTTATTCTCTAGTAGCTAATTGGGAGCACAAAAGGCATTTGTGGTCCCAATTTGCTTTTTAATTTAAATATGTTTTTATTTCAGAGCGAGAGAAAGAGAGAGAGATAGAAACCTCAATGATGAAAGAGAATCATCGATTAGCTGCTTCCTGGGGATCAAGCCTGCAACCCAGGCATGTACCTGAGCAGGAATTGAACCGTGACCTCCTTGGTTCATGAGTTGACACAACCACTTAGTCACACTGGCTGGGCTTGCTTTTTGATTTAAAGTGCCTTGAATATTTTTTCATATTTATACATACAGATTCTTGCATGTTTAACTGCTTGCTATGTAACATTCCACATAGGCCATACTTTTCATGATCCTGTGTATACCATTGTGTTATTTCCTCCCCAGGGCTCAGTAGCCTAGAAATAGAAACAGCAGTGGTGGATGATGGCTTGGATCCAGATTTGGAAGTTGTGTGGCAAGTAAGGCAGAAGAATAGTGTTGATGGTGATGGTGAGGAGTACTTGAAGGGAGTTACCAACCCTGGTGTATATCAATCCTGTGTAAGTGACAGTGCCAAGGAGCTGGAGTGGATAATATAGCATAGCTGCTGGACACCTAAAAGTAGGGGTTTTGCAGGATAGGGGAAAGAGTTTTGTTTCGCATTTACCCATTTCCTGTGTTGACTTTTTTCTTTTTCTATCTTAAGATTGCATCACTCACTGCTCTGCCTTCTTAAACAGATGATTCAGAATGTAACACAACCTTGTTTTGTGACTCAGAGTGGCCATTATGACCATCTGCTTTTGCTGTGGACCTCTGAGGCATGTATGAATATATCTTTCTCTGTTAAATGGATCCCAGATTTCTGTGTGTTTGAAATTCTCTCCTTCAATTTCCGGCTTTACTTTTTTTCGGTGTCAGAGTCTGAGATCAGTGTATTCTAGGTTCTTCTAATGTACAGCTGTTTGACCTAGGATTGATGCCATGCATCTCTTGTGAAGTTTATGGGTTTTATGGTAGCAATTTTACATGCCATTTAGATGTTTCTCTTCTCTTTAGGTTTGCCATTATGAGACATCTGATCTCCAGAGAAGTGTTGGTGTTTCTTTAATTTGATATAAGCTATTTTTGACAAGCTAGTTCTCTAGCATTGAAGAATTTTTGTATTGCTTTTTTTTTTTTTTTTTTTTTTTTTTTTTCCCAATTTTTTTATTAAGGCATTATATGTGTACATATCTTACCATTGCCCTCCCCACACCCCACTCCCATATATGCCCCCACCCCCCAGAGTTTTGCATCCATTGGTTATGCTTATATGCATGCATACAAGTCCTTTGATTGATCTCTTATCTCCCCCACCTCTCCCTAACCTTCCCCTTGTAATTTGACAGTCTGTTTGATGCTTTACTGTCTCTGTATCTATCTTTTTGTTCAAGTTTATAATGTTCTTTATTATCCATAAATGAGTGAGATCATGTGGTATTTTTCTTTCATTGACTGACTTATTTCACTTAACATAATGTTCTCCAATTCCTCCCAGGTTGCTGCAAATGATGAGAATTCCTTCTTTTTTATGGCAGCATAGTATTCCATTGTGTAGATGTACCACAGTTTTCTGATCCAGTCATCTGCTGACGGGCACCTAGGCTGTTTCCAAATCTTAGCTATGGTGAATTGCGCTGCTATGAACATAGGGGTGCATATATCCTTTCTAATTGGTGTTTCTAGTTTCTTCGGATATATTCCCAGGAGTGGGATTACTGGGTCAAATGGGAGATCCATTTTCAGTTTTTTGAGGAAACTCCATACTGTTCTCCACAGTGGCTGCACCAGTCTGCAGTCCCACCAGCAGTGCACGAGGGTTCCTTTTTCTCCGCATCCTCGCCAACACTTGTCGTTTGTTGATTTGTTGATGATAGCCATTCTGACAGGTGTGAGATGGTACCGCATTGTTGTTTTGATTTGCATCTCTCGGATAATTAGTGACATTGAGCATGTTTTCATGTGTCTCTTGGCCTTCCTTCTGTCTTCTTTTGAAAAGATTCTATTTAGGTCTGTTGCCCATTTTTTTATTGGATCATTTATCTTCCTTTTATTAAGTTGTATAAGCTGCCTGTAGATGTTGGAGATTAAACCTTTATCAGTGATGCCATTTGCAAATATGTTCTCCCATGCAGTGGGCCTTCTTGTTGTTTTGTTGATGGTTTCTTTTGCTGTGAAAAAGCTTTTTATTTTGATGTAGTCCCATTTGTTAATTTTCTCTTTAGCTTCCATTGCCCTAGGGGCAGTGTCAGTGAAGAATTTCTTTTGGCATATGTCTGACATTTTGCTGCCTGTGGATTGCTCTAGTATTTTTATGGTTTCCCGTCTTATGTTTAAGTCCTGTATCCATTTTGAGTTTATTTTTGTGTATGGCGTAAGTTGGTGATCAAGCTTCATTTTTTTGCATGTATCTGTCCAATTTTCCCAACACCATTTATTGAAGAGACTGTCTTTATTCCATTGTATGTTCATGCCTCCTTTGTCAAATATTAATTGAGCATAGTGGTTTGGGTCAATATCTGGATTCTCTATTCTGTTCCATTGATCTATATGTCTGTTCTTGTGCCAGTACCAGGCTGTTTTGAGAACAGTGGCTTTGTAATACAGCTTGAAATCTGGTATTGAGATCCCTCCTACTTTATTCTTCTTTCTCAGGATTGCTGTGGCTATTCGGGGTCTTTTTTTATTCCAGATGAATTTTTGGAGAGTTCTTTCAAGGTCTGTGAAATATGCCGTTGGTATTTTAATGGGGAGTGCATTGAATCTATAGATTGCTTTGGGTAGTATGGACATTTTAATGATGTTGATTCTACCAATCCATGAACATGGTATGTTCTTCCATCTGTTTACGTCTTCCTCTATCTCTTTTTTCAGTGTCCTGTAGTTTTCCGTGTATAGGTCTTTTACCTCCTTAGTTAAGTTTATTCCTAGGTATCCTAATTTTTTTGGTGCGATGGTAAATGGGATTGCCTTTTTAGTCTCTCTGTCTGTAAGTTCACTATTGGTGTATAGAAAGGCCATAGATTTCTTGGCGTTAATTTTGTATCCTGCTACATTGCCGAATTCATTTATTAAGTCTATTAGTTTTTTGACGGAGTCTTTCGGATTTTTTATGTACAATATCATGTCGTCTGCAAATAAAGACAGCTTTACTTGTTCTTTTCCAATCTGGATGCCTTTTATTTCTTCTTCTTGTCTAATTGCAATGGCTAATACTTCCAGTACTATGTCAAACAGGAGTGGTGAGAGTGGGCATCCCTGTCTTGTTCCTGTTCTTAGGGGAAATGTCTTTAGTTTTTGTCCATTGAGTATGATGTTTGCTGTGGGTTTATCATATATAGCTTTTATTATGTTGAGGTATGAGCCATCTATTCCCACCTTGTTGAGAGCTTTTATCAAGAAAGGGTGTTGGATTTTGTCAAATGCTTTTTCTGCATCAATTGATATGACTATGTGATTTTTATCTTTCAATTTGTTTATGTGATGTATCACGTTTATTGATTTGCGGATATTGTACCATCCTTGCATTCCTGGGATAAATCCTACTTGGTCATGGTGTATGATCTTTCTGATGTACTGCTGGAGCCGATTTGCTAGAATTTTGTTGAGGATTTTGGCATCTATGTTCATGAGGGATATTGGTCTGTAATTCTCTTTCATTGTGTTGTCTTTATCTGGTTTTGGTATTAGGGTGATGCTGGCTTCATAGAAGGAGCTTGGAAGTGTTCCTTCCACTTGAATTTTTTGGAATAGTCTGAGGAGGATAGGTTTTAGTTCTTCCTTGAATGTTTGGTAAAACTCTCCTGTGAAGCCATCTGGCCCCGGGCTTTTGTTTGCTGGAAGCTTTTTGATGACTGCTTCAATTTCGTCCATAGTTATTGGCCTATTGAGCTGTTTAGATTCTTCTTGATTGATTTTTGGAAGGTTATATTTTTCTAGGAATATGTCCATTTCCTCCAGATTGTCCAGTTTGTTGGAATAGAGTTGTTCGTAGTATTTTGTAACAATCCTTTGTATCTCAGCGGGGTCTGTTGTTATTTCACCTCTTTCATTTCTGATTTTGTTTATTTGGGTCCTCTCTCTTTGCTTCTTGGTGAGCCTGGCTAGAGGTCCATCAATCTTGTTTATCCTTTCAAAGAACCAGCTCTTGGTTTTGTTGATCTTATGTATTGTTTCTTTGGTCTCTATGTCATTTATCTCCGCTCTGATCTTTGTTATTTCCTTCCTTCTGGTTACACTGGGCTTTTCTTGCTGCTCTTTTTCTAGCTCTTTGAGTTGTAGGGTTAAGTAATTTATTACCATTGTTTCTTGTTTTTTGCAATAGGCCTGTAGAGCTATGAACTTCCCTCTCAAGACTGCTTTCGCTGTGTCCCATAGATTTTGGATTGTTGTGTTTTCATTGTCATTTGTTGCCATGATGTTTTTTATTTCTTCCTTGATCTCTCTGGTGACCCAGTCCTTGTTTAATAGCATGCTGTTTAGTCTCCATGTGTTTGATTTCTTTGGATTGTTTTTATTGTAGTTGATTTCCAGTTTTATGCCACTGTGATCTGAGAAGATGCTTGATATAATTTCTATCTTCTTGAATTTGAAGAGACTTTGCCTGTGACCCAGAATATGGTCTATCTTTGAAAATGACCCATGTGCACTTGAGAAGAATGTATATTCTGTGGCTTTGGGGTGAAATGTTCTGAAGATGTCAATTAATTCCATCTGGTCTAGTGAGTCATTTAGGATTGCTGTTTCTTTGCTGATTTTTTGTTTAGAGGATTTGTCCCGTGGTGATAGTGGGGTATTAAAGTCTCCTACTATGATTGTGTTGCTATTAATCTCTCCCTTGATATCCTCCAGGAGTTTTTTTATGTAATTGGGTGCTCCTATATTGGGAGCGTATATGTTTACCAGAATTATTTCTTCTTGTTGGATTTCTCCCTTTAGTATTATGAAGTGGCCTTCCTTATCTCTTGTTATGGCATTTACTTTGAGGTCTATTTTGTCAGATATAAGTATTGCTACCCCAGCTTTTTTTTCATTTCCATTTGCCTGAAAGATATTTTTCCATCCCTTCACTTTCAATCTGTGTGAGTCTCTTGTTCTGAGGTGGGTCTCTTGTAGACAGCATATATATGGGTCGTGTTTTTTTATCCATTCAGCTACTCGATGTCTTTTGATTGGAGCATTTAGTCCATTTACATTTAAAGTTATTACTGAAAGGTATTTGTTTGCAGTCATATCTATTTTTGTGTCTGTATTCCTTCTTACCTGTTTATTTCTTCTTTTTACAGTATTCCCTTTAGCAATTCTTGCATTGCTGGTTTGGTGGTGATAAACTCCCTGAGGCTTTTTTTGTCTGCAAAGCTCCTGATTTCCCCTTCAATTTTGATTGATAGTCTTGCTGGATATAGTATTCTTGGATTCAGTCCTTTGCTTTGCAACACTTTGTATACCTCCTTCCATTCACTTCTAGCTTGTTGTGTTTCTGATGAGTAATCATTTGACAATCTGATGGGTGTTCCTTTGTAGGTAACTCTCTGTCTCTCTCTTGCCGCCTTTAGGATTCTCTCTTTATCATTTATATTTGCCATTGAAATTATGACATGTCTTGGTGTGGGTCTTTTGGGGTTGATCCTGCTTGGGACTCTCTTTACTTGCGTAACTTTTATCTTTCCCATATCTGGGAAGTTTTCTGTCATTATTTCTTCAAATAGATTTTCTAATCCCTGCTGCTCTTCTTGTCCTTCTGGCAGCCCTATTATACGCATGTTACTTCGTTTCATCTTGTCCCGAAGCTCCCTTAGGCTTTCCTCCTGCTTTTTAATTTTTTTCTCTAATTGCTGTTCAGCTTGAGCTTGTTTCTGTACCTGATCTTCTAACTCACTAATTCGGTCCTCTGCTTCTTGTAATCTACTGTTGAAACTTTCCATGGTGTTTTTGATTGTAGCTATATCACTTTTCATTTCTTCCTGATTCTTGCATAAGTTGTTGATTTTCTCATCCATCCGATGTATAAATTCCATGACCATTACTCTGAACTCCTTTTCGGTCATGTTGCAAGCTTCATTTTCACTAATTTCCTTTCTTGGCGACTCCACATTTTCTTTCCTCTGTGAGTTATTTCGTTTCCCCATTCTGGCTATTACCAGAAAGCTCAAGCTTCTGTTTGCGTGGACCTGGGTCGTGTGCTGTGGGGACTTCGCTCCACCCTAGTTTCACTGAAGTGCTCTGACACTAGGACGTGTGACTGTCTTTGGTTGGTGGGAACCAAACTTGCCCAGGATCAGTGTCCCCAGTGTTCCGTGTGGTCTCGTGTGCACATTTAGAATCAGGGGCCCTGTCTGCACCACACTGTTGGTATGTGCCGAGAATGAGATCCTTAGCATGTGCCAGGAGTCAGAGTTTCCCTGTGTCTGCACCAAGACTCGAGTGTCAAAGTCTCTGTTGCCTTGTGCGGTTTCTCGTTGAGAATCAGGGTCCCTGTGTGTGCACGCACCAACAATTGGGGTTGCTGGCTCTTAGTGTGAATGCGCTGTGAGTCAGGGATCCCAGGCAGCTGTGTCCGGCGTGCCAAATTCCCTGAAGTGGGGCTGCGTCCTGTGTGTGCTCTCTCTACTGAGCCAAACCGGCTAGAGCGCACATTCTTAAAAACCTGAAGGTGAGCCGGCTCAGTGCTCTCTCCCAAAGTCCCAGAAGGGGGGCGGAGTCCGTCCTGCGCGCCAAATTCCCCAAAGGGAAGCCCCTCTGTGCACGCTTTTAAGAATCTCCGAAGGGGGAGCTGTGCCCCGCGAGCCAAATTCCCCCAAATTCCCCGAAGGGGAGCCCTCTGTGCGCACTGACAGATTTCCCCGACGGGGAGCTGCTTCTGTCCCGTGTGCGAGCGCGCGCCAAATTCCCTAAGAGGGAGCGCGTCCCTGCGCAAAGCTCGGCAGCTTGGGCCAGGGGCGGGTCTATCAGTTACTATGACGCTGTCTGTGCACGCGCCTGTGAGCAGCTTGGGCGAGGGGCACGTCTATCAGTTACTATGGCGCTTTCCGCACGCCTGTGGGCGCTCAGCAGCTTGGGGGAGGGGCGCGTCTATCAGTTACTATGGCGCTTTCCGCGCGCTGTGGGCGCTCAGCAGCTTGGGGGAGGGGCGCGTCTATCAGTTACTATGGCGCTATCAGCGCCTGCGAGGAGGGGGATAGGCTCTTTGACTCACGGAAATCTGCCGGGAAGTCTGGATTCTTGTTTGTTTGTCTGAAGCTGTGATAGCAGTTCTCTGTCCCCAGTGGCTGCAGGGTCCTGGTTTGTGTCAGAAGCCAGGATCCGAGTCTCGGGCAGCTCTGTTTCCCAAGATGGCGTGGTCTCTGCGTCCGCACCAGCCGCCGAGAAGTGTCCGCTTTGTGCGCGGGGCTCTGCCGTCTAGGGCTGCCCTGTTCGGGAGCCCCTTGGAAGACCTGCAGAATCTAACTGACCCTATCTCATACACACACACACACCACACACATCTACACTCTCCTCTATGGGTTCCTCACTCACACTCTCTCTCTCCCTACCTTCCTGCCGGTCGCCATCTTTTTTTCTCTGTATTGCTTTTTAGAGAGAGAGAAAGCGAGAGAGAGAGAGAGAGAGAGAGAGAGAGAGAGAGAGAAACATCGATCAGTTGCCTCCCTCATAAGCCCTGACCCAGGATCATACCTGCAACCTCAGTATGTACCCTGACTGGGAACCAAACCTGCCACCTTTTGGTGTACAGAACTATACTCCAACCAACTGAGCTACACTGGCCAGTGTCTATCATGGAAGAATTTAATGAATAAGTTTGTTTTCATCTTGTTCACATACTTTTTTAAAAATTGAATTTATTGGAGTAACATTAGTTAATAAAATTATACAGGTTTCAGGTGTACAATTCTATAATACATCATCTGTATATTGTATTGTGTGTTCACCACCCCAAGTCAAGTCTCCTTCCATCACCATTTATTCCCCCTTTACCCTCTTCTATCTTCCCCACCCCCCTTCCCTCTGGCAATCACCATACTATTGTCTGTGTCCTTGACTCTTTTTTTTTTCTAGAGACCCACTCTATCTATTGCAGCAATCACTAGCTACATGTGACTTTTAAAATTTAAATATAAATGGAGTAAATCAAATTAAAAATTCAGTTCCTCAGTAGCACTAGCCACATTTCAAGTTCACATTGTCACATGTAGCTAGTGGCTACCATATTGGAGAGTGCAGATATAGAAATTTCCATCACCACAGGAAGTTATATTGGGAAGCAGTTGTCTAGACTTCGAGCCAGTCTCCTCTCAGGTTTCACCTTTTCAGACTGGAGTCTCATGTTTTTAGCATATCCTTGTGCAGTAGCCATGCCCCTACTACTCTGCAGTATTCCCTGACCTCCCATATCTGATCATGACATTTGCCCTCTGTTGCAACTATAAAAAGTCACTAAAAACATCATGGCTTAAGACAACACACATTTATTACCTTACAGTTCTGGAGATGAGAAGTCTAAAATCAGCCATTTTTCCAGTTTCTAGAGGCTGCCTGCATTCCTTGGCTCATAGCCCCTTCTTCCATCTTCAAAGCCAGCACATACATCTGTAAATCTTTCACTCTCTGACCTTTAATTCCCTGCCTCTCTCTTATATGGACTCTGTAGTAAGATTAGCCCTACCTAGATAATCCAGGATAATCTCCCTATCTCAATATCCTTAATTAAATCACATCTGCAAAGTCCCCTTTATCATGTGATGTAACATATTCACAGATACCAGGAATTAGAACATCCTTGAGGGATCATGATTCAGCATACCAGAACAGGCAGTCTTTTCCAGTGACCTCTTGTTTTCCTTGAGGACCACTGATGCACAGAGTATGCCACACACTATATCCCAAGGTTTTATACAAAATGAGGAGAATACTTTAAAATCTTTTTTTCTGCCTTCATCCTGTCTAGAAATACTAAATTTTGGTTGTTCTGACTCCTTAAAATATCCTTTGAGTACAGTGGCACTCCTAGGAGTATTTTATAGACAAGACAAATCCACAGCTAACTCAGTGTCCTCTCAGAGTATTTGTCTCACTGTAACACAGTTGCCATTTCAGGGCTGATCCCTGCCAGCCTTTCTTCTCAAAAATAAACAAATAATTACATATATACCCACAATCAAAAAACAAAACTGGGACTCAATATACTAAGCAAAGCAAAGCCTCCTGAGCTTGTCTTTGCCCATGAAATGGTGGCATGAAAGCCTGAGTCATTCCTAGGAAGTGCAGCAGCAAAAACCAATACAAAATTGATCTTCTACTTTCAGTCTGTATAAGATGGCATAGACTCATTTCTCTCTGCTCCTTTCAGCTAGGTATAACGATAAATCCTATAAATAATCCAAGAGGCAATCAAAGGAGAATTCTGAGAGGTATAAAGAGAAAGGCAAAATTGTTAGGAACCCCATGACTAAAGGAATACCATAGTAGCAGGGTGCCTTATGACTCCCCACCCAACAGAAAAAGGCTACCCAGGTCCAGTGTTTTATTTCTTTTTTAAAATTTAAATTCTTTATTGTTTAAAGTATTACATAGGTCTCCTTTTCCCCCATTGACCTCTGCCCGGCCACCCCCACCCCCCAGTACATGCCCTCACCCCCCCCCGTCTGTGTCCATAAGTTATGCTCATATGCATGCATACAAGTCCTTTGGTTGATCTCTTACCTCCTCACCCCCTGCCTTCCCTCTGAAGTTGGACAGTCTGTTCAATGCTTCTATGACTCTGGTTCTATTTTTGTTCATCAGTTTATATTGTACATTACTAGCGTTCCCGTTGCAGGAAAAATCCTGCAGTAGGGTTTCCTGCTGCACTCTACCCCGCCCTGCCTGCTCTCCTCCCTTGTCCCCGCCCCGCCTTCTCCGCCAGCCCGCCTGCTTTTTCCTTCTCCCCCGGCCCCGCCTCCGCTCCACCCTTCTCCTCCCTTCTCCTCCCCGCCCCAACCCCCCCACCCCAGCTTGCTTGCTTCTCCGCAGCTTTGCTCCCTTCTGCAGCTCTTGGCTTCTTTCTATGCTGTCTTGATATGCAAATTAGCCGCCATCTTTCTTGGGGTAATTTGCATACTCGTCCTGATTGGTTGGTGGGCGTGGCAAAGGTGCGGTCAATTTGCATATTTGTCTATTATTAGGTAGGATATTCCACATATGAGTGAGATCATGTGATATTTATCTTTCTCTGACTGGCTTATTTCGCTTAGCATAATGCTCTCCAGTTCCATCCATGCTGTTGCAAATGTTAAGAATTCCTTCTTTTTAACAGCAGCATTACTGTTAAGTGCTGCTGCACTTCCATTGTGTAGATGTACCACAGTTTTCTAATCCACTCATCTGCTGATGGGCACTTAGGCTGTTTGCAAATCTTAGCTATTGTAAATTGTGCTGCTCTGAATATAGGGGTGCATATATCCTTTATGATTGGTGTTTCTGTTTTCTTGGGATATACACTGAGTGGCCAGATTATTATGATCTCTGAACGCATAATAATCTGGCCACTCAGTGTGTAGTGTGTGTGTGTGTGTGTGTCTGTGTGTCTGTGTGTGTGTGTGAGTGTATGTGTGTCTATATCTATCTATCTATCTATCTATCTATCTATCCATCTATCTATATCTATATCTATATCTATATCTATATCTATATCTATATCTATATCTATATCTATATCTATATCTATATCTATATTTATAGATATAGATATAGATATAGATATAATTATATCTATATCTATATATATATAGATATATATGAGGCCTGGTGCATGAATTCGTGCATGGGTGGTCCGGCCAGCCTGGCCAGGGGGAGGGGACATGGGCGGTTGGTCAGCCTGCCTGCTGGTCAAACTCCTGGTTGAGGGGACAATTTGCATATTAACCTTTTATTATATAGGCTATACACTGAGTGGCTCGATTATTATGCGTTCAGAGATCATAATAATCTGGCCACTCAGTGTATTCTTAGAAGTGGGATTGCTGGGTCAAATGAAAGTTCCATTTTTAATTTTTTGAGGAAACGCCATACTGTTTTCCACAGTGGCTGCACCAGTCTGCATTCCCACCAGCAGTGCAAGAGGGTTCCTTTTTATCCACATCCTCGCCAGCACTTGTCGTTTGTTGATTTGTTGATGATAGCCATTCTGACAGGTGTGAGATGGTACCTCATTTTTGTTTTTATTTGCATCTCTCAGATGATTAGTGACTTTGAGCATGTTTTCATATGTCTCTTGGCCTTCTGTATGTCCTCTTTAGAAAAATATCTATTTAGGTCCTTTGCCCATTTTTTTAATTGGATTGTTTATCTTCCTTTTGTTAAGTTGTATGAGTTCCCTGTAAATGTTGGAGATTAAACCCTTATAGGAGATAACATTGGCAAATATGTTCTTCCATGCAGTGGGCTTTCTTGTTGTTTTGTTGATGGTTTCTTTTGCTGTGCAGAAGCTTTTTATTTTGATGTAGTCCCATTTTTAAATTTTCTCCTTAGTTTCCATTGCCCTAGGAGCTGTATCAGTAAAGATATTCCTACAACAAATGTCTGCAATTTTGCTGCCTATGACTTCTAAGATTTTTATGGTTTCCTGTCTTACGTTTAAGTCGGTCTAGCATTTTCTAACCCCCAGCCTAGCAATGGAAGATGGCTCAGATAGGGTCATTTTTCTTCTTGATTAAATAGGAGTTCTTCTGACAACATCAGGTGAGCATGGAAACTCCCACAAAGAGAATCTAGCAGGGAGCCCCACTGACAATAAGCAGCCAGAAGTGTTCTCTTTTCCAAGGCCAGACTCTCCCCTACCCCACCAAAGCACCATCAAGGAGAAACCTCATCACAAGTAGTCTAGTTCAGGAAGCTTTTCTCCCCATGATAATGAGGATCTGCTTTCCCCATGAGAGATAACAGGAGAGCATACAGTACTGGCAAGGGGGATGCCACCAAAGAAGCAAAGCCAGGGAAGATTCATTGTTTTCACAGACTAGAGACTCACTTCCTTCACCTAGAGCAGTGGTCGGCAAACTCATTAGTCAACAGAGCCAAATATCAACAGTACAACGATTGAAATTTCTTTTGAGAGCTAAATTTATTTTTTAAACTTAAACTTCTTCTAACGCCACTTCCTCAAAATAGATTCGCCCAGGCCGTGGTATTTTGTGGAAGAGCCACACTCAAGGGGCCAAAGAGCCGCATGTGGCTCTTGAGCCTCAGTTTGCTGACCACGGACCTAGAGCAAGCATGTCAAACTCAAAGACTAACACAGGCCAAATAAACAAGGTTTAAGTTTATGTGGGCCACAAAAGCACAAAAACTTTAATTTTCATAGAAACGTAGGTTTATTTCGATAGAGACATGCTGAAGACAAAGGGCTAAAATAAATGAGTAATCGTTAACAAAGTAATAGAATATTTTAACAAAAATTAATATGTTTTCTTGAACATTAACTTACTAGACACTGAATAACTGCACAAATTAATAAGCATAATGCACATAAACCTATTTTTCTTTTTCTCCGAAAGTGAAATGTTTCCTGTTGCGCACACCAAACAAATCAATCCAAGACTAATGACGTGGCAATTGGCTGCTAAAATATTCACTGCTAGTATTAGTGTAGAGAGATGGTGTGCCTGTGTGTAAGGTGCATAAGGGAAATGAATGCAACACAATTATAGTAATCAGTCATTAGCGAATATTATAGTTCGTTATTAATAATTGTGTATAACAGGATATTGTAAAAATTAAGTTATAAAATTATTATTAAAACGTTTCTTACATATTGTTATATTGGCTGGGCCACAAAAATATTCATTGTGGGCCACATGTGGCCTGTGGGCCACGAGTTTGTCATGCTTGATCTAGACTCAGGCATCAGGCAACCCAACCTGGTGAAGTACCTTCTGCTCCCTCAGGCAGCACTAGGAGGGATGTGTGGCCACATTAACCAAGCAGACCAAAATAGCACCACAGAGGCTCCAAAATGTAAATTATCATTGAAATCACAGCCTAAAAAAATAGCTCAGGACCTGTGCTAAACCTAAGCAGAGCAACTGCCTGCTAAAATAAAAGACTTCAATAGTCTCCTAACATAGTACCTAAAATGTCCAGAATACAATGACAAATCACCCATCATACCATGAACCAGAAAATCACAACTCAAATGAGAAAAGACAATCAATTGACATTAATACTGATATGAATCAGATGTTAGAATTATCTGACAAGGATTTTAATTCGGCCATCACAAAAATGTTTCAATAAGCAGTTTCAGAGTCCCTTGAAATAAATGAGAAAAAAATCTAATCAAAGTATAACTTATAAAAAAAAAGCACCATATGAAATAAAAATAGGAGGAACCAAGATGGTAGCAAAGTTAAACAACTAAACTGCCACCTCGCACAACAATTTCAAAACTACAACTGAAAGACAAAACGTCTACAACCCAGAACCACGGGAAAGCTGGCTGAGTGGAAGATTTACAACTAAGAAGAGAAAAGAGCACAAACGCTGAAAAGCTGAGGTACAGAGGCACGCAAATTGGGCTGGTGTCGGGCGACTGGGCGCGCGACTATTTTTCAACCCGAAGGGAGACAAGCTCCCGATCACTCTGAAATCCAGTTTCTGGGGACATGCAGGGGACCCAGACGCCTATGGAGAGAAGCTGGACTCTCGGCCATCGGGTTGGAAAGTGAGAGTGACTTTTTTGCAGAGGTGAGCCCAGCAATCATTGTTTACTGAGCTGGAGCGCAGGATGCAGGGACTTGGAAACGCGGAAAGGCATAGACGGCTGATGGCAGCCATCGATGTTTGCCATGCCCTAACCTAGTGACGCTCTGAGACCCCGCCCCTCCCTGAGACCCCGCCCTACCCTGAGACCCCGCCCCACAAATTCTACAAACCCACCCAGGCTCCACACAGCGGCTTTTGCATATAAATGGCCTGTTCTGTGGCAGCTTAACCAAATAAACTGCAGCTCCAGTCAGACTACTCCAAAACCGCCTAAGCAAAGAGGAGAAAACTGTAGTTCTTGCTATAGCTCCTGCTGGGGGGCCTCAGACAGTAGCTGACCTGCACCCCATTGGAGATCCAGACACTAGTGTATCTCGTGGTCGGTGTGAGACGACACCAGATTTCAACCACTCTCATAAGGGACACATTCAATAGGCAGACTCAGTGAGCACCAAAGCCCTACTGGAACAAGTCCTGCCCCATAAACTTGTCTCCAGCACAGCAATTCTTCCATTATAGACACAACGGGTCCTCACAGCCAATTGGCCTGGAGGTCAATTCCTCCCAGTGACACCAACAACAATCAAGACTTAATTACAACAAGGCTGTACACACAGTCCACAAAGGGGTGCAACAAGAGTGTCCACCTCAGGTAACTGGGAGGCTGACCATTGAACCAATAGGACACCTAGTACACAAAGCTACCCAACCAACTCAGGGAAGCAACGAAAATGAGGAGGCAAGGAAACAGATCCCAAACGAAAGAAATGGAGGAGAACAAATGAATGGACATAGAGTTCAAAACCACGGTTATAAGGTTTTTCAAGAATTTCATGGAAAAGGCCAATAAATTTAATGAGACCCTCGAGGATATGAAAAAGGACCAACTAGAAATTAAACATACACTGACTGAAATAAAAAATATTATACAGAGACCCAACAGCAGACTAGAGGAACGCAAGAATCAACTCAAAGATTTGGAATACAAAGAGGCAAAGGACACTCCTCCAGAGAAGCAAGAAGCAAAGAGAATTCAGAAAGTTGAAGATAGTGTAAGAAGCCTCTGGGACAACTTCAAGCGTACCAACATCAGAATTATGGGGGTGCCAGAAGAAGAGAGAGAGCAAGATACTGAAAACCTATTTGAAGAAATAATGACAGAAAACTTCTCCCACCTGGTGAAAGAAATAGACTTACAAGTCCAGGAAGCACACAGAACCCCAAACAAAAGGAATCCAAAGAGGACCACACCAAGACACATCATAATTAAAATGCCAAGGGCAAAAGACAAAGAGAGAATCTTACAAGCAGCAAGAGAAAAACAGTTAGTTACCAACAAGGGAGCACCCATACGATTGTCAGCTGATTTCTCAACAGAAACTATGCAGGCCAGACGGGAGTGGCAAGAAATATTCAAAGTGATGAATAGCAAGAACTTACAATCAAGACTACTCTACCCAGCAAAGTTATCATTCAGAATTGAAGGGCAGATAAAGAGCTTGACAGATAAGAAAAAGCTAAAGGACTTCATCACCACCAAACCAGTATTATATGAAATGCTGAAAGGTATTCTTTAAAAAGAGGAAAAAGAAGAAAAAAGTAAAGATAAAAATTATGAACAACAAATACATATCTATCAACAAGTGAATCTAAAAGTCAAGTGAATTAAAAATCTGAGGAACAGAATAAACTGGTGAACATAATAGAATCAGAGGCATAGAATGGGAGTGGATTGATAATTCTCAGGAGGGAAAGGGGTGTCTGTGTGGGGGGTATGGGAAGAGACTGAACAAAAATCATACACCTATGAATAAGGACAGCGGGGGGGGGGGAGGTAAGGACAAAGGGGGGGTGGGAACCGGGTGGAGGGGAGATATGGGGGGGAAAAAGGAGAAACAATTGTAATAATCTGAACAATAAAGATTTATTAAATTTAAAAAATAAATAAAATAAAAATATATTAAAAGAAAAAAAAACATATGGAAATTACAGAACTGAAAAATACAATAATGGAATTAAAAAAAAACTTGTTGAATAGGCTCAATAGTATAGTGAAGATAACAAAGGGTCGAATCAGTGAACTTGAGGATAAATCAACAGAATTAACTCAGTATGAAAAACAGAAAAAATAGACTGAAAAGGAAGAATCTCAGAGACCTGTGGGAAATAAGAAAAGATCCAACATTCATATTATCAGAGTCCCAGAAACATACCACAAGCAGACAAAGAAAGTAGAAAAGAGAAAAAGAGAGAGAGAGAAACTATAGACCGGTATCAGTCATGAACTTAGATACAAAAATCCTTGGTAAAACTATTAGCAAAAAAATGAATCTAACAATGTATAAAAAATTATATACTCTGTGACCAAGTGGGATTTATTCAGGGTATGCAAGATTGTTTCAATATTTTATTTTATTTATGTTTAAAGCCCCTTTTATGTGTTTTTTATAAGTTATCTTTATTGTTGAAAGTATTATAGATGTCCTTTTCCCCCATTGACCCCTCTAGCCTGAACCCCCCACCATCCCAGGCCTTCACCACACTATTGTCTGTGTCCATGGGTTATGCATATATGCATACAAGTTCTTTGGTTAATCTCTTCCCACCCACCCACCCCCGCCTTCCCTCTGAGATTCAGTATTTTTAAATCAATCAATACAGTCCACCATATCAATAAACTGAAGAAAAAAGTCATATGACTATATCAGTTAACAGGAAAAACGTTGACAAAAATCAAAATTTATGATAATGCTCATAAAGAACATCTATAGAAAACCTACAGCTAATATTATACTTAATGCTTTCCCTCTTAAGATTGGAACAAGGCAAGTGTGTCTGCTCTTATCACTTATATTCAGTGTTGTACTGGAAGTTATAGCAAGTACAAAAGGACAAGAAAAATAAATTTAAAAGCATACAGATTTTAAAAAATCAAATAAAATTGTATTTGCAGAAGACTTGATTGTCTGCATAAAAATCACAAGGAATCAAAAAACCCTTGAATCAAACCTGGGACCAAGTTGAGGGCTCGATCCCCAGTATGGGGCATGCAGGAGGCAGATGGTTGATGGTTCTCTTTCAAACACTGATGTTTCTCTCTCTCCCTCTCCCTCTCTGAAATCAATATAAATAAAGAAATAAATAACCAACATTTCCTAAAAAAAACACACCACTTCTAGCACTAATGATTGAATTCAGCAAGGTCATATGATACAAGATCAATACACAAAAATAATTATATTTTTATACAATAACTGGAAATCTAAATACAAAACAATACCATTTATAATTGTTCCAAGAAAATGAAATATTTAGGTATAAGCTTAAGGAAACATGTACAGGATCTGTATGCTGAAAATTATAAAACACTGATGAAAGAACTCAAAAAAAGACATTAATAATTTGAGCGAATGTGTTCATAGATAGGAAGACTCAACATAGTAAAGATGTCAAGTCTCCTAAATTGATCTATAGGTTAATGAAATCCCTATCCAAACTTCAGCAAGGATTTCTGAAGACATAGGTAGGTTTATGATAAAATTTATATGGAAAGGCAAAGGACCCAGAGTAGCTAAAATGTTTTTTACAATGAATAAACTGGGAAGTGGGGGGCCCTAGCCAGTTTGGCTCAGTGGATAGAGTATCAGCCCGCAGACTGAAGGGTCCTGGGTTTGATTCCAGCCAAGGGAACCTACTGGTTGCAGCTTGATCTCTGGCCCTGGTCAGGGCACATGTGAGAGGCAACCAATCGATGTGTCTTTCTCATATTGATGTTTCTCTGTCTCTCCCCCTCCTTTCCACTCTCTCTAAAAATAAATAGGAAAATATCCTTGGGTGAGGATTAACATAAATAAATATTTTTTTTAAAAAAAGAATAAACGGGGGGGGGGGGATCACTTCCCAATGCAAAGGCTTACTATGTAGTTATAGTAATCAGGACAATATGTAATAGTGGTGGGTAGACACATAGATAAATGGAACATAAGACAAACCTAGAAATAAACCTACACAAATTTGTTCAACTGATTTTTGACAAAGGTGTAAAAGAAATTCAATGAAGGAAGGACAGCCTTTTCAATAGTGCAGGAACAATAGACAACCATAGGCAAAATAAGTGAACTTTTACCCCAACATCACACCTTATACAAAAATTAACTCAAAATGGGTCACAGACTTGGAGTATAAAAGTGTAAAACTTAGAGGAAAGAAAAAACAGGAGACGAGGAATATATCCTAAGAATCTTGAAACACCAATCAGTAAGAATATATGCACCCTATGTTCATAGCAGTGTTATCTATAATAGCTAAAATCTGGAAACAGCTCAAGGCCCATCAGTAACTAAGTGGATAAAAAAAGCTGTGGTACATTTACACTATGGAATCCTATGCAGCTGTAAAAAAAAGGAGGATCTCTTACCCTTTGAGACAGCATGGAGGGACCTGGAGAGTATTATGCTAAGTGAAAAAAGCCAGTCATAGAAAGACAAGTATCACATAATCTCACTAATTTATGGAATCTAATAAACAAAATAGATCCAGAGACATGGAAGCATGCAACAGACTGAGGATTCTCAGAGGGAAGGGGGGAGGAAGAGCTCAACCAAAGGATTTGTATGCATATATATGCATAACGGAGGCTTCTGAAAGGCCTGGTCCACCAGCGGACAGGCACCCAGCTCCACGGCGAAAAGCGAAAGCGTGTAGGGGACCCTACATATGCATGATTCAATCATGCACTGGGCCTCTAGTGATCCATAAAAGGAAAAATACACTGAGTGGCCAGATTATTATCATCTCTGAATGCATAATAATCTGGCCACTTAGTATATATATATATATTAGAGGCCCGGTGCATGAATTCGTGCATGGGTGGGGTCCGGCCAGCCTGGCCAGGGGGAGGGGACATGGGCAGTTGGCCGGCCTGCCTGCTGGTTGAACTCCTGGTCGAGGGGACAATTGGCATATTAGCTTTTTATTATATAGGATATACACTGAGTGGCCAGATTCTTATGCGTTCAGAGATGATAAAAATCTGGCCACTCAGTGTATTAATTAGATTTTTAAAATTACAGTTTGTATGAAAGATCCTATTAAGATTAGCTACAAACTGGAGAAAATATTTGCAAACCACATATCTGACAAAGGATTTGTATGTAGAATAAAGAACTCTCAAAACTCAAATTAGAAAATGGGCAATTAGAGAAATTAGAAAATTGGCAAAAGATACACAGATATTTCACTAAGGAGGATATACACATGACAACAACACGTGAAAAGATGTTCAGCATAATTAGCCATCAGGAAAATGCAAACCAAAACCATGACGAAATATGACGACGCATCTATCAGAATAGCTAAAATTTGGTGTTGTCACCAATTACCAAATGCTGGCAAGGATGTGAAGAAACTGGATCACTCATACATGTGTTCTTCAACAGATTAGTACATCTATGTGAAGGAATGCTACTCAGCAATGAAAAGAAATGGTATGCCATAACTTGAATGAGTCTCCTGGGAATTTTGTTCAGTTGTATACTGTATGATTATTTATGTAATACTGTTGAAATTACAAACAAAATAGAGATGGAGAACAGGTTAGTGGATGTGAAGGGTAAGGTAATGGGGCAGATGGAAGGTGAGTGTAGCTGTAAAGTGTAGTAGGAAGGATTCTTGTGGTAATAGTACAGTTCTGTATTGTGTCAGTGAATACATGAACCTATACATGTGATAAAATTGCATATAACTAATTACACAGACATATAAAAATGATTACAAATAAAGCTTGGCAAATCTGGACAAGATCAGCGGTTTGTAGCAATGTCAATATCCAGGTTATGGTATTATACTACAATTTTACAAAGTGTTAACACTCAGGAAACTGGGTCAAAGGTACATGATATCTTCCTATATTATTACATTGCATGTGAATCTACAATTATCTCAAAATAAAAGATTAATTAAAGAAAGATAAAGACAAGCAATAGGGGCCTTGAACATTTTGCTGGAAGCTGGACTAAGGAATCTGGCTCATTGTAGACTTGAAAGTAATTGGCCATCTGGCTATCAGATTGGATAGTTAAAAAGAACAAGGACTCCACAAACCTGAGTATGCAGTACTTTAGGGGGTCTCTAATAATCCAAAGATGTATTGTTCACCTGGAAATTCTGAGGCAGGCAGAGTATCATTCCTGAAGGACTCTGACCATGGCACCTGTGCTTCAAGCAGGTTTGCTAAGGTATGGTCCAGGAAGTGAGAGAACTTGGCATTAACATATCCTAAACCTTTGCAAAGTAATAGTCTCAAAGGAGGTGTTTTGTTTGTTGGTTGGTTTTTTTAGAAACAGCAGAAAGAAAATATCCCTATGGAGCTAGTAAGGCCCAAATGTGAATGGGAAAGAAATGCACCTTTAGAGCTGGTGCAGTCGGGAACCTTTCATGTTGAGGCACGAACATTTTCAACTGGGGCAGTAACCTCCCCTACAATTTGTTCACCTAATTTTCCATTTCAGTTGCTCATTCTCTTTATCCAGTCCCCCCAACCCCTGGGGGCTACACACTAATTATCTCATGGCAGTTATACCATCTGCTGAAAAAGCTGGCAACTGAGCAATTCTCATCTTCCAAACTTGGGGCCTGCCTCTACCTGTCCTGGTACAAGAAACAGAAAGGCAGTGTGTTGTCCCCTGTACCCTGCTCAGGGAATTGACTCAGCTTCACAGATTGAAGCAGAGACTGAGAACTTGACCAAGCTGAAGCCTTTGCCTGTAGTGTTCAGTACTGAAGTTTTGGGACTCATCCTATGTGTACACCTGGGTTAATGGTGGACCATATGACATGGTCAATTTAGTGAAAGTAGTTCGCTAAACTACTTTCATGTGAGGTTCCAGGCATGTGAGGTTCATAGTCCTGGGTCTGATGTAAATGAACAAGTTAATTTCTTGGCTACTGCTTTACCTCTCTCTGGCCACCTAGGCACAAATGAAAGCTGTTTGGTCATATGAGGGTGAGAAGGTATAGATGATACAGAATAATCTCATCTTCAACCCTGGAAAAGAACTGAAAGGATATGCTTTACTCATAGGCTTGTTGTACCATCTTTTTGTAGAAAGGACAGCTTTATTCACAAATAAAGGATTTTTATTCACAATCCCACTCTTGAAGTATTTTCAAACTTCAGAATAGAAATGAGGAATTTAGGTGAATTGTTCCTCAACACTGGTGAATCATTCCTAGCTGGCAGTATGAAAAAAGGTGTGCATGGTACACTGACCCTAGTCTAATTTCCACTCAATGAAGTTTTGAAAGTTTGGTAAGAATAGTTGGTGATTTGAGAACACTAAACACCCTTTCTTTTACATATATTAAAACATTCTTGCCCAGCTGGTATGGCTCGGTGTTTGAGTGTCAACTTATGAACCAGGAGGTCATGGTTTGATTCCTGGTCAGGGCACATGCCTGGGTTGCAGGCTTGATTCCTAGTGTGGGGTGTGCCAGAGGCAGCCCATCAATTATTCTCTCTCATCATTGATGTTTCTATCTCTCTCTCCCTCTCCCTTCCTCTCTGAAGTCAATAAAAATCTATTTTTTAAAATATTCTTAATGCTTATGACAACTGGGAGGGATGTTATGAACAGAGAAAGCTATTCATTGTTTCCTCAAAAGTTAGCAGGATTGGGGAATAAATCTTGATTTGACTAGGAAAAACAGTGGTTTGAATTTTCTACTTTTGAGCCACTGACTTATCTCAAGGGACCACAGCCTTACTGTTGTGCAGCTGAGTGCTGACATGAATAGCAAGAGGTCAATCACATTCTCTCACTTTCTTTTACTTACCATATTTTGTGGTTGTTTTGGTTCTTTGGATGTTTTTCCTTTTGTCATGAGCTTGAAAAGAACATCGTCACCATACACCCATTTTTATTAATGTAGGAGAGCATTGGTAAAGCTACAATAATAGTGTAAATAAACCAGAAGTCAAAGAATCATAGAGTGTTCCAACCAAAGGAGCAAAGGAGCAATAGAAACAACTGAGGCCAGCCCCTTCACTTTTTAAAAATCTTTATTGTTTAGATTATTATAGATATTCCTCTTTTTTTCCCCCCATAGCTCCCCTCCACCTGGTGCCCACCCCAGCCCAGGCCCTCACCCCCCCAACTGTCCTCATCCATAGGTATAAGATCTTTGTCCAATCTCTTCCCACACCCCCAAACTCCCTTCCCCCTGAGAATTGTCAGTCCATTCCCTTTCCATGCCCCTGATTCTATTACATTCAGCAGTTTATTCTGTTCATTAGATTTTTTATTCATTTGCTTTTTAGATTCACTCGTTGATAGATATGTATTTGTTGCCACTTTGTTGTTCATAACTTTTTACAGCCCCTTCACTTTTACATAAAGGTGACAGAAACCCAGAAAGGGGAGGTGGCAGATCTCATGATTCCCATTTCTGTCCTCTTTTTAGAATATGTTATATGACTTTTTTGCTACATACTTTCCTTTCTAATTATGATTTGTAAAGATTATTAGTTGGCATTCCTTGTAGCCAGTTAGGTGTTAAGGGGAATGGATCCAAAGTCATTCAATGGCAGGGAAAGCTAGACCCAAAATAAACTTTCTCCCTGAATGATCAGGTCTGGAGTTGATACTCGCTTGCATTATGAATGTTGGAATTCTCCTAGGTTCTGTCCTATTAAGAATAGCTCTGTGGTCAGGGTTGGTCTGTGTGGAGAATACAAGACTAATTCTGAATCGAAGGGCTGCAACTACAGTTCTTAAGATTTTCTACCTATTTCAAGGGATAATGTGTTCTTTCTCCAGTTCAATACCATTCTTTTAACCTGCCCATCTCTTAACAATTCTTTGCTCTTCCCTTATACTCTGCCACATTTGTAACCACAACAAAATATCTGTTTTGTTTTAGTAAAAACAACCCAAAATCTTTTTACCCAGTGTTCCCTCAGCTATTCCTTCATTAGCCAAACCTCTTGAAATAATGGTCTATACTTAATGTTCTACTTTCTTCCATTTCCTCTCACCCCAATGCCAAACTCAATTGACATCCTTTCATCTTTATTTTCAGTAACGCTGCCCTACAGCATTTTAAAAAATACGTTTTAGAATTGATTTTTAGAGAGAGAGGAAGAAAGAGAGATAGAGACATAGAAACATCAATTAGATAGGAACATCATTGACTGGCTGCCTTCTGCCTGCAACCCTGAGCATGTGTCCTGAGATGGAATCAAACTGGTGACCTCTTGGTTCCTGGGTGGACGCTCAACCACTGAGCCACACAGGCCCTGTGTGCCCTGCAGCATTTATTTATTTATTTATTTATTTATTTATTTATTTATTCATTTGTTAATCCTCACCTGAGGATATTTTTCCATTGATTTTTAGGGTGAGTGGAAGAGAAAGGGAAAGACAGAGAGAAACATCGATGTGAAAGAAACACACTGATTGGTTGCTGCCTGCACAAGCCCTTACCAGGGCCTGTGCCGGGGAGGAGCTTGCAACCAAGGTACGTACCCTTGACCAGAATCAAACCCAGGACCCTTTGGTTCACAGGCCAATGCTCTATCCACTGAGCCACATCGGCTAGGGCTAGTATATAGCTTTTTTAAAAGACTACCAAGGGCTTTAACAATAAGCAGAAGTCCCTATGCCTACTTTTTTCCTGCTTCCCAGAAGCAATCACTCTTTGAAGTGCTCCTTATGGTCACCTCAGTCATTTAAAATAATAAGATTATCCTATTTATTTTATTATTACGGTAATATACATAGCACAAAATTTACCATTTTAATAATTTTTAAGTGTACAGTTCAGTGGCATTAAGCACATTCACATATACAACTATATCACCACTATCCATCTCCAGAAATTTTTCTTTATCTCAAATTGAAACTGTATACCTATTAAACAATAACTTCCCATTCCCTTCCCCTCCAGCCCTGGTGACCACTGTTATAGTTCTAGTCATTATGAATTTGACTCTTCTAGGTAAGTCATGTAAATGGAATAATACAATATTTGTTCTTTGATATCTGCCTTATTTCACTTAGCATAATGTCTTCCTGGTTTATCCGTGTTATAACATATTTGAGAATTTTACTCCTTTTTAAGTATGAATAATATTATATGTATATATAATAGAGCATATATATGCACTATATTTTATTTATTCATTCATTCATTGGTTTTTGGATATTTGAGTTTTTCCACCTTTTGGCTATTATGAACATGCTTCTCTGAACACAAATGATCCCTGCATTCACTTCTTTTAGGTATATACCCAGAAATGGAATTTATGGATCATATGGTAATTCTATGTTTGCTTTTCTGAGGAACCACCATGCTGTTTCCATGTTCTAATATTTCTTGACAAACACTTTTTTTTAAATAAATGGAGAGTAGAAATCCAGATGGTCTCTGACTTTATTTATTTATTTTTAATTACACTTTATTTATTTATTCTTAAATCCTCACCCGAGGATATTTTTCCATTGATCTTTTAGAGAGAGTGGAAGAGAGAGGGAAAGATAGAGAAAAACATCGATATGAGGGAAACATTGGGCCTGCACCAGAGAGGAACCTATAACCAAGGTACGTGTCCTTGACTGGAATCAAACCTGGGGCCCTTTGGTCCACAGGCCGACACCCTTTCCACTGAGCCAAAAACAGCTAGGGCTTGACAAACACTTTTAAAATATCATCTACTGACTTTATATTATGGTAGCTAAGGATTCATCAACTCTTAAAGTATTCTCTAGCTCCTGTATGCTAATGATTTCCCACCTATGTTTCCAGTCCTGACTTCCCCTTGAGCTACAGATTTGTATTATGCAAATGCTTGCTGAATATCTCCATGTAGATGTTAAGCTCAGAGTATCCAAAAATGCTTGCCCTTACCCCCACACCCAAGCTTTATCTGCCTCTGGTTATTACACTGACCCCTATGTCAGTGAGTGTCATCAGTGTCTACTCAGTCACTAAAACAATAAGCCTGGAAGTTCTAAGAAAGTGCTCTGGGATCTTACCATCCAATGGATCACCAATACTTGTTGATTTTACCTCTTAAATAATTCTTGACTCCATTCTCTTTTCTTCTTACTCATTGTCACTGCCCTAGTTCAGGTCTTTGTCATCTATTGATCAAACCATTTGCAGCAGTAGTCTCCTATTTTGTCTCCCTGCCTCCATATTTTCCCTCCTTTATCCCTATTGCAAACTGAGCTAAGCTAGTTTATCCTCTTACATTGTCAGGTATTTTTCTTTTTCTTTCTTTTTAAAAAAATTATTTTTATTGATTTCAGAGAGGAAGGGAGAGGGAGAGAGATAGAAACATCAATGATGAGAATCATTGACCAGCTACCTCCTGCACGCCCCCTACTGGGGATCAAGCCGACAACCTGAACATGTACCCTTCACCAGAATGGAACCAGGGATCCTTTAGTCTGCAGGCCGACGCTGTATCCATTGAGCCAAACTGGCTAGGGCTGTCAGGTATTTTTCAGTGACTATCAGTAGCTTCCAATGACTAGAGATAACTGCAGGTTATAGGCTTCATCCTCTACAATCTCCCTACCAGGTGGTATGTTCCAATGAAAACAGGACTTCAACCCAATCCTGCCAAGCATACACTTAGTAGCAGTTAGACATAGTCCTGGAACCTGTTCTCATAAAATTGATAAAGCCCCATGCAGGAAAGGTTCACTTGAAGTACACTTAGCAACTCTCCAGTAGTAGCGTTTTAGCTAAACTTAAGTTCAGATTAGGCAACAGAATCATTCATTGTCAGGATTCAGGACCCAATGGATTCCTAGACCTAGAGTGCCACTCTGGGATCCCCAGTTTCTTAAGACCCATTCATGCAAAGGCAAATAAAAGTATCGGTCCATAAATCTACAGCACCATTTATTTAACCAATGAATGTTTATTCCTAACATCCCTTATATATTTTTATTTTCAAAAACAACTTTATTTATGAACATATTTTAAAAACCTCCCATCCCCTGGAAATTAGCTTAAAAAAATCCACCTCCACCTCTTTGTGCCCACTTCCTCTCATTCCCTCCAAATAAAAGGAGAAAGGGGCAGAGGGGAAAAAACAAAAAATTGAAAAACAAACCCCCTAAACAGGTTAGTGCATCTCCCCAGGAGGGAGGGGAATTTACACTGGAGCCTCAGGGAGTGGAACAGAGATCTTCTGCCTACAGAAATCTACCAAAAAAAAGACACTCAAAACAAAGAAACAAAAGAAACACAAAAGTAAACAAAATGGATCACTAGGCAATCTGGAGGGGCAGAGAGTTAGAAAAGAGGATAAGAACAGGCAGGAGGGGGCTATGAACATTAGGAAGAAGATGGAGGGAAGATAACAAGCAGAACAATTTGGTTTCCTAGGGTAAAACAAAACAAAACACCCTCCTACCATCCATGCTTATTTACACTTGAGTAGCCCCCTAGGGGGTGAAGTTAGACAGGGAAACAGGGAGCAGCTTGCGTAGTTGAGAGGTATCCATGGCAAATCCCCAGAGTGAATGAGTATCCCCATGCCCTACTCCCTGTACCTTACCCTAACTTCCCTAAGCAGGTCCCTCCTAATAAATTAGTTATGGGATTCCGCCTCCCCCTTCCACAGTGTGTATGTATGTGTGTGCGTGTATATATATATGTGTGTGTGTGTGTGTGTGTGTGTGTGTGTGTGTGTGTGTATTTTTTCCCCATCAAGGTCATCTTCTGTTTTTCTTTTTTAATTTAAGTTTCCCCTTCTTTTCTTTCTTTCTTTCTTTCTTTCTTTCTTTCTTTCTTTCTTTCTTTCTTTCTTTCTTTCTTTCTTTCTTTCTTTCTTTCTTTCTTTCTTTCTTTCTTTCTTTCTTTCTTTCTTTCTTTCTTTCTTTCTTTCTTTCTTTCTTTCTTTCTTTCCTTCTTTCTTTCTTTCTTTCTTTCTTTCTTTCTTTCTTTCTTTCTTTCTTTCTTTCTTTCTTTCTTTCTACCTCTCTCTTCTCTTACACACACTTTTATTTTTAGTAAGGGGAATACCATGAAGTCGCTCTAGGCCCACTTCTGTAGATGTGACCCCAGAGCCTGCTCTTAAAACCAATGTAGTCTCTAGAGCTGGAACTGTTGTAACTGGTGGTTCAGGCACGGTATGGAGCTCCTGGGAAACACTGGTCTGTTGTCTAATGCTTGGTCTCTTGCTTCATTTTGGGATTACCTTGATGTGTCTTCCTCTAAATAGGGACTCATCTAAGGCCAGGGAAATCCTCACTGACTCTTTGTTTGAGAACTCTATATATGCAAACCCTTTGGGATAGCCGCTAAATTTGTCACAGGGTATGGTACCATGGTGACTGAACCACAGCCATGGAAGTGTGCTTCTAGCTCTTCTGCTGTTGCAGTAGAGTCCACATTACCAACATAGATGGAACAGCATCAGCCTCCATCTTCCCCTTAATAGACATGATCACTGGGCCAGCATTGCCTGGAGGTGGTCTCATATTCATCTGCTTCTCCACCTTGTTCTGTATCTCCTTTAACTGATCAACTTCTTCCTCCATCTCCCTGACTCAAGCTTTGATCGCTTTCAGCTCCCGGTTCTCAGATCCACAATGGCGCCATCCCCAGGTCACCCTCAACCAGTCCTGGCTCCTCCTTCTCCTCCTGGCTCCCAGGGGCTCCTGAGCCATGTCCAGGGCCAGAGCTGGGGCTGAGGATCAGGGCTAGGGCTACTCCCCTTTTGGCTCTGGCTCTGGCTGGGGCTCCAACAGGAGTTCCTCAGTTTCCGTTCCTCAGACTCCCGGCTGTTCCATAATCCCCTGTGACCCCCTGGACCTCCTCCCAGGCCTCCCCGCCAACCTGAGAAACAAGATGGAAATAACTACTTGTAGACCAGAGCAGCAGCTTCCAGCTTCCCTTATATTCATGATCAAACCCTCGAGTGTAGATTTAGGTAGATTGGGCAAAGCTTTCCAGTATCTACCTCTGGAGTGTGTACTTATAATTAGAGTCTTTCAGATGCACATTAAGCACTGTTGGAGTGTTTCTCATTGGGGAACTTCATATATGAACTGTCCCTAGGGTGTGTGTGTGTGTGTGTGTGTGTGTGTGTGTGTGTGTGTGTGTATCTCACACTGTCCATGCTGAGTATTTTTTAATATATTTTTATTGATTTCATAGAGGAAGGGAGAGAGAGAAACATCAATGATGAGAGAGAATCATTGATTGGCTGCCTCCTACATGCCCCACCCCCCACTGGGGACTGAGCCCTCAACCCGGGCATGTGCCCTTGACCTGAATTGAAACTGAGACCTTCATTCCGAAGGCTGACTCTCTATCCACTGAGCCAAACCAGCTAGGGCCGTGCTGAGTATTTTAAAGTAAATTTCAGACCATATAACAAATCTACCCTCCCATGCACATCTGCCCATATTATTTCCCTGCACAAAACCCTTCTCTCCTATAGTTCCTTGTTCCAGATAAGATAAAGTCCAGACTTTTTCAAGTGGCATATTAGGCCTTTCCAGACCTGTCCCCATCTCTTTATTTTTTGCACCTTACACTCTAATCTAGAATTAAGCTGCTTATAGTGAGCCCCCACCAATGATGCTGGTTTGGAGTTAAGCACTCTGTTCTGTCTGGCCCACCTTTCCCACTTTTCTTAACCTGGCTAACTTCTACTCATCCTCTATGATAGCTCAGGCATCCGCTCTTTCAAGAATCCTTTCCTATAACCTCATTCAGTGTTAAGCTTACTTATTTTATTTACCACCTGTATGGTGCTAATTATATGCCAGGAACCATTATAAGCACTTTCAATCCTCACAACTCTATGAATTAGGTTCTATTATTATCTCCCTTTCAGATGAGGAAACTGAGGCAATAGAGGTTTAATCTGTCCAAGTTCACATAATTGGTAAGTAGCAAAGCCAGACTTCAAACCCAGGCTGTCTGGCTCCAGGCTGTGCTCTTAGAAATCCATATGCTGTGCTGCTTTTCTCAAAGGCCCTTTCTCTGTATTCCCACAGCACCCTAGGCATACCTCTATCTTAGCATTTAGCATGATAGTTTGAAACTGTGTATGTGTCTGCCACTTCACCATGGGAGTCTTAAAGTTTAATAGTCTCTGAGATATACCAGTTAGATCATAAAGTTTGGAATGAGGCATACCTGGGGTTAAGTCCTGCCTCTGCTCTGTACTAGCTGTGTAACCTTAGGCAAATTATATAACCTTTTTATCCATCCTTTTCTTCATTTGTAAAGTGGGGCTAAGACTACCTCAGGGTAATAGAAAGAATGAAATTAGATGGTATATCTAAAACACCTAGCACAGAGTCTCAAATGGTAAAAAACAAACAAAAATAAAAACTAAACAAACCACCTCTTGGTAATACTTGACTATTACAAGTCATTATTATTTCTGCATCTCTAGAAACTAGAAGTTTCTAGTGCCTGGAAAAATAGACATTTGAGAACCATTTGTTGAACTGAACTGTTCTGGAAATCTTTAGACTGACATAGATATCTAAAGTATATCTCAGGATATATGACTTCAGAAATGCTCCCCTGTAGTTAAGCAGGGTGTGCTACCTCATTTTGCTGGGGCATCCATAAAAGTTTTACCTCCAAAGGGTAGATAGCCCTGTAGACCTCCATATAATTAATACACATATTATTGTGGTCCTTGCAACCATCAGTTTTAAACTCAAATGGGATAGCTCATCACTTCAAAGTAAGTCTTTTTATCCCTAAGTCACCTCAGCATCCTTCAAAATGACAGAGAATCCCATTTTGTTTTCCTAGAACAAGGGCTTTAAAACTCCTCAGGACTACCCATTCTTCTGGGATCACTAACCTTTTAGTTCTGAAATTCCTATGCAAATTTATTCCACAGCATCCCAGGACTTTGATCCCCTCTGCTATAAATTTTACTAGTCAAATGGATGAACTAATACAGTTATCAGACATACCCAGGTCAATTTTGGATAGTGTTGTTGTGATAAAAAAAAAAATGTCCTAGGTATTAATTAAGTGCCCATCTTCTTATACAAGAGCAGCAGAAAGTGCTACTTGAAAAGTGGAAGTAGACATATATATATAACACCCAGGGAATAATACAACCCCCTCAACATTCTAGGGGACTGGAAGCACCTAGAGCAGAATATTTTGGTTAACTTGGGATTAAGGAGAAAAATCAGTTTGGTTCAGCTGGCCAATCTTTAATATCTGAACCCACTTTCCTTCATAAGAGGACAGTCTATTGACCACTGATTCTCTTTTCATGAGAATCCTGCAGAGGCCCTAGGCCAACCTCTTTACTATCAGTGAGCACTTTTCAGAATTTTAGTAAGTGGAAGAAATTGGAATGAAATTGAATGGGCCCTAGTCACAGGCTAAAATCTGATAGTTTGATTAAACCTCTGATAGTTTTTTATATTGTCATTTTTCTCTTTTTCCCTAAAATCTGGTGGATAGAACTCTACCACCACTACATACACAAAAAAGCCCAGTTACTTGAAGGTTCTGAATTCTCAGGTGCTAAGGGAATTTAATGTAGGGGAGTAATGACTACAGTGTGGTTTTGGTTAGGAAAGGCTGCCTGGAAAAGGCCCCTGCCAGTCCATGAAGGATTGGTAGACTTTAGGATGATAAGGGCTCTCAGAGTTGAGGAAGAAGGCTTGTACATGAGCCAAAGCACACAGTGCACATAATAAACTAGAGGTAAGTCTCGTGTTTTATGCTCAGGGCAAAGCCTTGGGAACAACCCCCCCTCCCCCCGGCTTTTTCTGTACAGATGGATGGTCAGAAACAAACCATGGAGGGTCCAGAAACAGAGGTTGGAAAAGTTTACCTCTAGGAAAGTGTACTGGGCCAGAAGTGAGGAGATATTTCTTCTTTTTTAAATGAAAGTAATGCTATAGCTCTGCTGTGTGTGTGTTTTTTCCTAATATATTTTTACTAGAGGCCCGGTGCATGAAATTCGTGCATGGAGGGGGGTTGTCCCTCAGCCCAGCCTGTACCCTCTCCAATCTGGGACCCCTCGAGGGATGTCCGACTGCCCATTTAGGCCCGATCCTAAATGGGCAGTCGGACATCCCTCTCACAATCCAGGACTGCTGGCTCCCAACTGCTTGCCTGCCTGCCTTCCTGATTGCCCCTAACCGCTTCTGCCTGCCAGCCTGATCACCCCCTAACCACACTGCTGCCAGCCTGTTTGCCCCCAACTTCCCTCCTCTGCCAGCCTGGTCACCCCTAACTGCCCTCTCCTGCAGGGTTGATCACCTCCAACTGCCCTCCCTTGCAGGCTTGGTCCCTCTCAACTGCCCTCCCTTGCAGGCCAGGTGCCTCCCAACTGCCCTCTCCTGCTGGCCATCTTGTGGTGGCCATCTTGTGTCCACATGGGGGCAGGATCTTTGACCACATGGGGGCAGCTATATTGTGTGTTGCAGTGATGGTCAATCTGCATATTACTCTTTTATTAGATAGGATAGAGGCCTGGTGCATGGGTGGGGGCCAGCTGGTTTGCCCTGAAGGGCATCCTGGATCAGGTGGGGGTTCCCTTGGGGTGTGGGGCGGCCTGAGTGAGGGGCCTGTGGTGGTTTGCAGGCCAGCCACACCCCGTGGCAACCCAAGCAGAGGCCCTGGTATCTGGAATTTATTTTCCTTCTACAATTGAAACTTTGTAGCCTGGAGCGGAGCCAAGCCTGGGGTTCCCTCTGAGGCCGGCAGCCATTTGTGTTGGGGTTATAATTGAAACTTTGTTGCCTTAAGCGGGTGGGCACGGCCAGGGTGTGTGGAAAGCTTTGCTTCCCCTGTTGCCGGCGGCAACCCTGGCCTGCTCTCTCAAGCTCCATTCTGCCGCCATTTGTTTGAATTTGTTTACCTTCTATAATTGAAACTTTGTAGCTTGAGTGGAGGCTTAGGCCTGGCAAGGGCAGGTGGAAAGCTTGGCTTCCTCTGTTACCTAGGAAACCTTTCTCTCTGTGGCTGTAGCCATCTTGGTTTGGGTTAATTTGCATACTCGCTCTGATTGGATGTGGGCGTGGCTTGTGGGCGTGGCTTGTGGTGTGTCGGAGGTATGGTCAATTTGCATATTTGTCTATTATTAGATAGGATATGTATATGTATATATATATATGCATACATATACACACACACACACACACACTGAGTGGCCAGATTATTATGCTATTCAGAGATCATAATAATCCGGCCACTCAGTGTATATTTATATATATAGATGATGTAGCCTACAACTTTACTAAGCTCACATATTAGTTATACAAATTTTTTTTTATATTACAACCAATTTTCTGCATATCAACAGGTTATCTGCAAATAAAGAAAATTGTACTTCTTTACAATTTGGGTCCTTTTATTGAATTTTTTGCCTTATTGCTCTGGAAGAGCCTCTGGTACAGTGCTGAATATAAGGGGTGAAAATGGACATCCTTGACTTGTTAGTGCCCTTATAGGGAGAGCACTCACTCTTTCACCTTTAATTATGATGTTAGTTGTAGGTATTTCATTGGTACACTTTTTCAAGTTGATTAAATTCCCTTCTATGCCTAGTTTGCTCAGAGTTATTATCAGTAATGGATGTTGGATTTTGTCAAATGATTTTTCTTTATCTATTGAGATGATCATATGGCTTTTATTTGTTAATTTGCTAATATACTAGTAGTGAATTATATTGATTTATTTTCAGATATAAACCACTTTGCATTCCTGACATAAACACACTTGCACTTGATGTAATTCCTTTTATATCTTGCTGGATTCAATTTGTTAAAATTTTATTTTTGGTTTTTGCATCTGTGTTCATGAGGAATATTGGTCTATATATACTTTCATTTGCCCTGTTTCATTATCAGGGTAATTCTGTCCTCATGGAATGAATGAGTTAGGACTTACTCCCTTCTTTCCATTTTCTGGAAGACTGAGTAAAATTGATATTATTTCTACCTTAAATTTTTGGTAGAAATCAATAGTGAAAACACCTGGGCCTGCAGTTTACTATGTGAGAAGCTTTCTAACTGAAAATTCAATTTCTATAATAGGTTTACTAGTAGAACTGCCTATTCATGTTATATATGTATTTTTGAATGAGTCTTTAAAGCAATTAGTCCATTTCCTCTAAATCCTCAAGTTTATTGACATAGTTTGTTCATAATGTTCCCTTATTATTCTTTCACTATTTATAGAATCCGCATTGCTAACTTCTGTCTCATTTCTGACATTGGTCATTTTTGTCTTCCCTTTTCCTTATCAACATAGCCAAAGTTTTATCAATTTTGCTGATTATCTGAAAAAAAAAATACAGCTTTTAGAATAATTGTATTTCTCTATTGATTTTCTGTTTTCTATTTTATTGATTTCTGTTTCTTACTTTGGACTTAATTTTGATCTACCTTTTCTAGTTTCTTAAGGTAGAAGCTGATATAATTAAACTGAAATATTTCTTCTTTTCTTGCATATGCACATAGTGCTATAATTTTTTTCTGCTGCTTTATGGCATCTTAGACATTTTGATGTGCTGTGTTTTCATCTTCATTTAATTAAAAATACTTTAAAATGTCCCTTTTGATTTTTTTCTTTGACATGTGTTATTTATAAACTAGAGGCCCGGTGCATGAAATTCGTGTATGGAGGGAGGGGGTGTGTGTCCCTCAGCCCAGCCTGCACCCTCTCCAATCTGGGACATCCCTCTCACAATCCAGAACTGCTGGCTCCCAATTGCTCACCTGCCTGTCTGCCTGATTGCCCTTAACTGCTTCTGCCTGCCAGCCTGATCACCCCCTAACCACTCTCCTGCCAGTCTATTCGACACCTAACTGCTCCCCTGCCAGCCCGATTTCCCCTAACTGCCCTCCCCTGCTGGCCTGGTCACCCCCAACTGCCCTCCCCTGCTGGCCTGGTCACTTCCAGCTGCCCTCCCCTGCTGGCCATCTTGTGGTGGCCATCTTGTGTCCACATGGGGGTGGCCATCTTTGACCACATGGGGGCAGCCATCTTGTGTGTTGGAGTGATGTTCAATTTGCATATTACTCTTTTATTAGATATGATATGCTCTTTAGTTTACAAATATTTGGGGATTTTCCAGATATCTATCTGGTATTAAAATCTAATTTAACCTTTTGCACTCGGATGTCGAGTGTGACTCGACACGGTTAGCATCGGTAGCAGCTCTTTTTATACTCTTTGAATGTATCAATAATTTGAAATATAAAAAAATCCAAATAAATAAGTTTGTATGAAAATAAACTCCAGTTTTTTATTCTACTGCCGCGCTTTGTAAAATCTGGGGTATTTAAAAAATTAAATCCCGAGTAGAATAAAGGAATCGAGAAAAAAAGCAAGCGAGTGCAAAGGGTTAATTCCAGCCCTTGCTGGTTTGGCTCAGTGGATAGAGTGTCGACTTGCAGACTGAAGGGTCCCGGGTTTGTTTCCAGTCAAGGGCACATGCCTGGGTTACCGGCTCGATCCCCAGTAGGGGGCGTACAGGAGGCAGCTAATCAATGATTCTCTCTCATCATTGATATTTCTATCTCTCTCTCCCTCTCCCTTCCTATCTGAAATCAATACAAATATATTTTTTACAAAATCTAATTTAACTCCATTAATGTCAGAGTCATATTTGGTATGACTTGAATACACTTTTTGCTTCATGTATTTTGAAGCTTTATATTAGTTTCATAAATATTTAAGATTGTTATATCCTCTTGATGAATTTATCCCTTTATTATTCTCATCCCAGGTAATATTCTCTACTCTTAAATCTTCTTTTCTGTTATTAATATAGCCATTTGTCTTTCCTGTATCTGGTGTTAGCATTAGTTAACTAGGTTTATTAGTTTCCTGTGGCTGCCATAAAAAATTACCAAAGTTTTGCCCTAACCGGTTTGACTCAGTGGATAGAGCGTCAGCCTGCGGACTGAAAGGTCCCAGGTTCGATTCCAGTCAAGGGCATGTACCTTGGTTGCACATCCCCAGTAGGGAGTGTGCAGGAGGCAGCTGGTCGATGTTTCTCTCTCATAGATGTTTCTAACTCTCTATTCCTCTCCCTTCCTCTCTGTAAAAAATCAATAAAATATATATATATATTTTTTAAAAATTACCAAAGTTTTGGTGGCTTAAAACAACATATATTTATTCTTTCACAGTTCTGGAGGTGAGAAATCCAAAATCAAGGTATAGACAAGACCATATTTCTTCCAGAGGCTCTAGGGGATACACTGTTCCTTGCCTCTTCAGCTTCTGGTGTCAGCATTCGTGGGCTTGTGGCTGTATCTCTTTCTCTACTCTGTCTTCACATTGCCTTCTCTGTGTTCATTCTCCCTCTGTGTCTGTCATATAAGGACACATGTGATTGCATTTAAGGCCCTCCTGGAAAAGCTCCTCCTCTCAATATCCTTATGTTAATCACATCTTTTGCCTTATAAAGTAATATTCACAGGTTCTGGGGATTAAAACACAGATAAATGTTTGGGGCCACCATTCAGCCTACTACGCATGGTGTATCTTTTCCTATCCTTTAATTTTTAACTTATTTGTGTACTTATATTTAAATAATGTTTATTGTAAACAACATGAGCTTAGTTCTTACTTTTTAAACCCACTCTGAAAATCTTTCCCTTTTAACGGAGATATATGGTAGATAATAATGGACCCCCAAAGGTTTCCACATTCTAATCCTGTGAACCTATACCTATGTTACCTTACATGGCAAAAGGAACATTGCAGATGTGATAAATCAAGGATTTTGATGTGGAAAAATTATCCAGGATTATCAGGATAGGCTCAATGTAATCACAAAAGTCCATAAATAAGAGGCAAGAGGGTCAAAATGAGAAGGAGATGTAATGGCAGAGTAGAGGTTTGAGTGATATGCTTAATACTGAGGAAGGGGCCATGAGCTAAGGAATACAGGCAGCCTCTAGAAGCTGGAAAAGGTAAGGAAACAGATTTTCCCCTGGAACCTCCAGAAATAACGAAGCCCTGCTGACACCTTAATTTTAGCTGAGTGAGAACCATGTCAGACTTCTGACCTACAGACTGTAATAGTGCACCTTCATTTCCCCTCTCTTGGCCTTCATACTATGGTTTTCATGCATTTTACTTATATATAAGTTATAATGCCCACAATACATTTTTATTATTTTTGTTTAGTCAATTATATCTTTTAAAGAAATTTAAGAAATAAGAAAAATATATTTGCTCATGAAGTTTCTGTTTTTAATATCCTTTATTACTTTGTGTCGATACATATTTCCATCTGGTGTCATTTTATTATTTATTTATTTATTTATTTATTTATTTATTTTAAAAAATCTTTAATGTTGAGAGTATTACAGCTGTCCCCCCTTTTTCTCCCATTGTCCCCCCTCTACCCAGTTCCTGCTCTGCCCCGGACTTTCCCACTGTATTGTCTGTGTCCATAGGTAATGCATAGATGCATATAAGATCTTTGGTTAATCTCTTCCCGTACCACTCTCACCCGTTCCCTCTGAGATTTGTCAGTCTGTTCCATGTTTCCATGCCTCTGATTCTATTTTTTTTTTGCCATTAACTGATATCTCTTTATTTTATTTTTTTAAATAACTATTAATGTTTTTTTTTTATTTCTTTATTGATTAAGGTATCACATATTTGTCCTCATCCACCCATTCCCATCCCAAACCCCTCCCCACACATGCCTCCACCCCACTGTTGTCCTTGACCACTGGTTAGGCTTATATGCATGCATACAAGTCCTTTGGTTGATCTCTCCCCCTTGCCCCCACCCTCCCCTACCTTCCCTCTGAGGTTTGACAGTCTGATCGATGCTTCCCTATCTCGGGGTCTGTTTTTGTTCATCAGTTTATGTTGTTCATTATTTCCCCTAGATGAGTGAGATCATGTGATACTAGAAATAGGGTCGGACCTGCATTACCACCATTTGTCCACCATCCAGAACTGAAATATCATTGCTGACATGTACACATAAGGAACTGTTTGACATTGAAATTGGGACGCAAAAGAACTGTTGGCCCAGAAAGAAACTCACTACAGACTGATTTATTTGCCTCTCAGCATAACCATTATTGCTTGTCTCATTTTCAGTTCTTATAAGTGTATTTCTGATTCTATTTTGTTCATCAGTTTATTTTGTTCATTAGATTTCTTGTTTATTTTGATTTTAAGATTCAATTGTTGATAGATATGTATTTATTGCCATATTATTGTTCATATTTCTTCTTCTCCTTCCTCCTCCTCCTCCTCCTCCTCCTCCTCCTCCTCCTCCTCCTCCTCCTTCTTCTTCTTCTTCTTCTTCTTCTTCTTCTTCTTCTTCTTCAGGAATACCCTTCTTCAACTTTTCATGTAATTACTGGTGGCGAACTCCATCAGCTTTTTCTTGTCTGTGAAGCTCTTTATCTGACCTTCGGTTCTAAATGATAGCATTGCTGGGTAGAGTAATCTTGGTTGTAGGTCCTTGCTATTCATCACTTTGAATATTTCTTGCCACTCCCTTCTGGCCTGCAAAATTTCTGTTGAGAAATCCGCTGACAGTCACATGGGCACTCCCTTATAGGTAACTAACTGCTTTTCTCTCGATGTTTTTAAGATTCTCTCTTTGTCTTTAACTCTTGGAATTTTAATTATGATATATCTTGTTGTGGGCCTCTTTGGGTTCCTCCTGTATGGGATTCCTTTTGTTTGGAGTTCTCTGCACTTCCTGGACTTGTAAGTCTATTTCTCACTCCAGATAGGGGAAGTTTTCTGTCATTATTTCTTCAAATAGGTTTTCAGTATCTTGCTCTCTCTCTTCTTCTGGCACCCCCATAATGCAAATGTTGCTACACTTGAAATTGTCCCAGAGGCTCCTTACACAATCTTCATATTTTTGGATTCCTTTTTCTTTTTGCTCTTCTGATTGTATTTTTTTTTTTTTTTGCTTCCTCATAATCCAACTTGTTCATTTGATTCTTGGAATCCTCTACTTTACTGTTAAATCCCTGTAAGTTATTTATTTCAGTTAGTGTATGCTTAATTTCTGACTGGTCTTTTTTCATGTCTTTGACATTCTCACTAAAATCCTTGAAAGTCTCACTAAGTCTTTTGAAGCTTTCATTAAGTACCTTGAAACTCTCATTAAGATCCTTGAGTAACCTTATAACCTTTGTTTTGAACTCTGTATCCAGTACTTGGCTTGCTTCCATTTCTTTCATTTGTGACATGTTTCTTTGTCTCTTCTTTTTGGCTGCTTCCCTGTTTTGTTTCTATGAATTAAGTAGAGCTGTTATGTCTCCTGGAATTGGTAGAGTGGCCTTGTATATTAGGTGTCCTGTAGGGTCCAATGGCTCAGCCTCCCCAGTCACCTGAGCTGGGTACTCTAGGTGCGCCCCTGTGTGAGCTGTGTGCACCATCTTGTAGTTGTGTCTTGATTGCTGTTGGTGTCACTGGGAGGAATTGACCTCCAGTTCAATTGGCTATGAGGACCAGCTACATCTACAATGGAAGAACTGCTGTGCAGGAAACACTCCTATGGAGTAGGACTTGCTTTAGTGGGGCTTTGGTGCTCACAAGTCTGTCCTTTGAGTGTGTTGCTTGTGGATGTGTAGAGTTGTTATCTGGAATGGTCTGAAGCTGTCTACCAGGTGCACTGGCTCTGGGGTCTCCAGAGAGGTGCAAAGTTAGCCACTGCCTGGGGCCACCCATTAGGATCTGCACATGGCTGCTAATTGTATTGGTTTAGGAAGTGCCCAGGTGAGGCCCAGCTGTGAAGCAATGTAGGCTGGTGCTAATACTGGGTCTTGGGCCTTTTATTGATAGGTTTGGGGCACACTAACTCCAGCTGCTGCTGTTTGATTTTAGCAAAGTCTGAAGCCTGAACCAGGACAGGCCATTCATATGGAAAAGCTGCTGCAAACAGCTGGGATAGAGCTACAAATTGGATGGGGTAGGGCCTCATATAATCACCAGGGTTGAGGGAACAGTGTGGGCCATGCTGATGAAAACTCAGATATGGCTCAGGTCAGCTCTGTGACCGGGGAGGTCCCAGCACAGGAACAATGACCCCTATGTGCACCCCTGTCTGGGAGAATGCCACCCCTAAGTTCCTGCCCCAATGCCAGACAATCCAGTTTCTTTCTATATGTCCCTGGATTCCCCCAAAGCTGCTGACCAGTGCTGGAGCTCAGAGGAAGCAGAACCGTGTAAGTCCGTGCACGGGCCCTTTAAGAGGAACACCTGGGACTTCAGAAGCCTCTGTGTCACTCAGCCACAATCCCCGCTAGTTTTTACAGCCTGAAGTTACAGGGTTTCTCTTCCAAACTCTGGAACTCTGGGCTTGGGGTCTGGTGTGGGGTTGGGATCCCCTGCTTCTCACAGGAGGCCTTGGAGATAGCCCTCCCATTTAAAAATAATGCTACATGTGGGTTTAGGACCAGCCCGTTCCACGCCTCCGCCGCACTGTCCAGTCTCAGTGTGCTTTCTTCTTTACTTCTCTAGTTATAGAACTTCCATTCAGCCAGATTTCAGGTGATTCTGAATGATGATTGTTCTGTATTTTAGTTGTAATTTTGATGTGGTTGTGGGAGGCAGTGAGTACCAGTGTTTCCCTAAGCCACCATCTTGGTTATTGGTGTCATTTTTTATCTGCTTAAAGGATATCCTCCAACATTTACTATAATTAGGTCTTCTGGTGATGATTTAAAAAATATTTTATATGTCTAAAATGTATTTGTTTTATCTTTTTTTAATTTTTAAAAGTTATGGTAAAATACACATAACATAAAATTTGTCATCTAAACCATTTTAAGTGTACTAGTACAGTTCAGTGGCACTAAGTACATTCACATTGTTGTGCAATTATCACCACCATCAATCTCCAGAACTCTTTTCATCTTGCAAAATGGAAACTCTATACTCATTAAATAACTCCCAGTCTTTCCTCTCTCCAGCCTCTGGTAACCACCATTCTATTTTCTATCTCTATAAATTTGACTATTGTAGTACCTCACATAAGTAGAATCTCACATTATTTGTATTTATATAAATTCTCTCTTATCAAATAGCTCATGCAATTTCTTTCTACTATTAGGCCCTTGTTGATGCATTTATTCAGACAGTTTCATTATCAAGGCAGAATGGTGATAGTACTTGAATCCTAATGACATGGATTCAGCTGTCCCTTAGTAGCTATACAATCAAATTACTTAAATCACTCTAACCCTCATAATTTTACCAGGTAAAAATGAAGAGTGTAATACCTACTTTCCAGATTTTTTTTGTGAGGACATAGAACACGTGACACTTAACTGTGTTCAATAGCTATAATTTCCTTTTATTCATTTCTTCATCATTATCCTCTAAGCATGTAGATCTATCTCAGCAATAGCCTTCCACAGTAGTTCTTCCTGTCTCCCTATCAATACCACACTGTGATGTGGAGCTTTTTATTGGGATTCTTTTTCAGCAAATGCTTATCTTAAAAAAGTAATCAAAACTCAGTGTTAATAAATTATGGTAGCTTAGTGTTCTGGAAGAGAAAAAGTAATTTTAGGTTCCTTGGTAGGATCAATAAAGAAGATATTAGTGAGGGAAGACAACTTTTGTTTGCCTCAATTTAGCCCACAGAGTGATCTCTGCATGGAACCAATTGAAGGATGTCTAAGTTGACACTCTTGGTGTCATGAAAACTATTGCCAGATCTAATACTTAATATGGTAAACTTTAAAATTATCTGGGTATAAATTATCCTCATCACTATTTAAATACCACCTTTATTACTTATGCCACCTATAATACTGGAAACTTTTGTTTACTCAGTCAGTTTTGATCAGTGGTTCTCAACTAGAGGCAGTTTTGCTCTCCTGGAGGACATTTGGCTGTATTTGGAGATATTTTTGGTTGTCTCAACTGGAGGGAGTGTGCTACTGGCATCTGATGGAAGAGGCCAAGGATGTTACTAAACATCCTGCAATGCACAGGACAACCCCCACAACAAAGAATGATCTGTCCTAAATCATCAGTAGTACTGAGATTGAGAATCCCTGGCCTAATCTGAGCTCAAAGATAAAATGCAAATCTGTTGTGCTGCACCAGATCATAATACTATTCTCTCCAGAACTCGATACTATTGATTTTGGGATCTTATGTGCTTTCCTCCCCTCTTTTTTTTGGGGGGGTGGGGGGAGGTGGAAAATTGAAGGTTGACTATGCCATGTAAATACTCTTTTTTAAAAAAATATTTTTTTATTGATTTCAGAGAGGTAGGGAGAGGGAGAGAGAGAGACATCAATGATGAGAGAGAGTCATTAACTGGCTGTCTCCCGCATACCCCACACTGGGGATCAAGCCCACAACCTGGGCAAATGCCCTGACCAGAAATCGAGCCATGACCTCCTGGTTCATTGGTTGACACTCAATCACTGAGCCATGCTGGCTGGGTTGCCATGTAAATATTCTTTTTGTTTTGTTTTGTTTTTTAAAAAATATATTTTATTGATTTTTTTTACAGAGAGGAAGGGAGAGAGATAGAGAGTTAGAAACATCGATGAGAGAGAAACATCGATCAGCTGCCTCCTGCACGCCCCCTACTGAGGATGTGCCCGCAACCAACGTACGTGCCCCTGACCGGAATCGAACCTGGGACCTTTCAGTCCGCAGGCCGACGCTCTATCCACTGAGCCAAACCGGTTTCGGCGCCATGTAAATATTCTTAAATGTTACCCAGAGCAGCAGGATTTTTTTTAGGTTCCTACTTTGTTTTCTGCTAATCTGGTAAATCAATTACTTTATACAAAATATTTTTACATGGGTAATTTTATAAACTGTGTTTTGCAGAATCAGGTGTTTCATGGGTCTCCTTAGAGAATGAATGAAAGAGAGATGAGAAGTCAAAGCTTTGGCCTTCACCCTACCTCAATCAGAGTTACTCTATTTTATATTTTGTGTGAGCATTCTCTGAAATTTGTTTGAAAAAAGAATTCAACTCCTAAAAAATGTTTGAATAACACTGTATATAATAGGTAAGTGTATTAGCCAGGGTTCTCCAGAGAAACAGAACACTAGCACATGTACATGTGGGTATATATGCACTGTCCGCAAACTGGAGACTCAGGAGAAACAGTGGTTTAAATACAGTCTGAAGGCAGAAGAAGATGAACATCCTAGCTCAAGCAGGTAGACATGAAGCAAAAGGGGAAAATTCCTCCTTCCCTTGCTGCCTTTGTGTTCTATTCAGGCCCTCAATGTATTGGATGATGTCTACCCATGTTGGGGAGGGTGATCCACTTTATGGAGTCCACTGATTCAAATGTTAATCTTATCTTGAAGCAGGCTCACAGACACAATCAGATAACATTAAATCTGAGTACCCCTCGGCCCAGTAAAATTGATACATGAGACCTAGCCAGTTTGGCTCAGTGGATAGAGTGTCGGCCTGTGGACTGAAGGGTCCCGGGTTTGATTCTGGTCAAGGGCACATGCCTGGGTTGCAGGCTCAATCCCCAGTAGGGGGCATGTAGGAGGCAGCTGATCAATGATTCTCTCTCATCATTGATGTTTCTATTTCTCTCTTCCTCTCTGAACTCAAAAAATTATATATTTAAAAAATTGACACATAAAATTATCACAGTAAGTTACTGAAAATCTGAATATAAATTTATTTTTTCTTATGTGCTGAAAGAGTATTTCTGCATTCTTTTTTAAATTTGTTTGTTTTCTTTTTATTTTATTCCTGCATTCTTTATAAAATCCATACCTATAGCTTTTCATGAATCTGGGATAATTCAGGGTGGATGGAATTAATAGCCTTTTAGGACATATTGATATCAAGATTTGGGAAAGTGTTCATCACATGTTCCCCAGTCCTTGAAGTTGACTCTAAAATGAAAGTATTCCCAGACTAGTGCTTGAAAACTATGATACTGAAGCCTCTCAAAAGAAGCAGAGTTAAAAGACTGCAAGAGAACTTTCTGGAGAAGACTAATCTCACCTTCTGTCCTTAGAGATGGTAGAGCTGGAGAAGAGGTGTGGTAGGCCTGTAGAAGGACATTCTACTATTTCTCTCACGGTTCTGTTTTAGCAATGAGATATAACTTCTGCACAGCCTCAGAATCACTTGGGAATACAAACTACTTGAGGGAAGAACTATGTTACTTTCTTTTTTGCAGCTCCTTTAGCTCCCTAACACAGTTTTTTAAACTTTCCATGTGCTAAATGAATAAATAAATGGTAGGCAGGCAGGTATCTTTCCCTTCCTACTATCTTTTGCTCCGTCCCTTTGAGCTCACTGAGCCTGGCTCTAGACAGACTTGTGAAGCAGCTCCAGTTTGTCTTTGGTGCCCTTTCCCTACTAGATGTTCCCTTCACTCAACTGCCCAGTGTTTCTGTTATAGGCAGTTAGACAAACATGAGCAGAGCAAGGATAATGGGCTAGATACAGAAGGTCACCAGGGTGGAAAGCCCCAGATGCCTAGCAAAGGGCAAAACTAGGAAAACAAGAACCTCACCCTAGGATAACCTTTCCTCCTCTAGCATACTGCTGTTCATATGGGTTAGACCCCCTGACGTTTCCTCCCTAAAGATAACATCTAGACTTCAGTTGTATTTCAGCTCCAGGCCCAGAAAAGCAGCAAAACCAGACAAGTGACATCCTGGCTGCCTCAGGACCAGCTGCATTGACTAATGACCCCCTGACCTGGCATTGACCAATCAGTGGAGACCATGATGGCGGGGGTGGGGGGAGGGAGGGGAGGAAGCACACCTAGAAAGCTAATGAATATTCTATTGAGATTCTCCCCTGAGACCTCCCCTATGGTTCCCACCTGCAAGAGAGATAAATACCCTCAATACAAAGGACCCAACAAGAGCTCTTGCCCAGGGGAGCGCACCCCTGCCATTCCCTTTCCCTCTCTCCATCTCCCACAGGCACATATGTCCTAATCTCTAAGGGATACCATGAGACTTGCAACCAGGAGAGGAGTGGGCAGTGGCAGCTCGTCCTGAGCTAACCCCCTGAACCTGTCTCCAAGGCCCCCTATTCTCTGACTTCCCAGTGAGCCAAAGCAGCCCAGCCTAGGCTCTCCTGTTGCTTCTTCTATGCCCTTCCTTGTTTCACTGTCCTAAGTGTGTTTTTGCTGTGGGCAATAAATTCTTGCTTGCTTTGCTGTACTTCATCTTTTGATTAAAATCTTTTCTTCAAGAAGACAAGAACGGAGGTCTTGTTGTCTTGCAGGTAGCATTTCCTCCTACCCAAGAACATTTCACTCTTAAATTTCAAAAGGCCTCCTCTTCCCAGGTAGCATCCCATGCTGGAGATCTCTCCAAAGCCTCATTATATGTCCTATTTCTTGCTCTCTATAACAATTTTACAGGGTTAGGGTCAGGGTACTTAGGGATGAGGATTATAGAGAAGAGAGCCTTCAAGCTCTTGCCTCAGCATACAACTAGGGTATAAACACTTCCCACCATCTCTTATATCTAAGCACTAAGTTCACCCATGTTGGATAATACTTACCCACCTCCCAACCACTTTTTCCACTCTCTAAGGACAGTTCTGTGTGATGCAAGGGGTTTTGGTTTTTAAAGATAGGTAAGTCACAAAAACAGAGCAACCCCTTCATGGAGCACCATACCTCCCACTGATCATGGTTCAAAATTACTGTCCTGCAAATTGATATATGGAGAAAAGTATAAGCCTCTGCCAGAGCAGCCATTTCTCTCCATGTGTGGGCTATTCTGTTCTACCTTGCCTCACAGGACATGAAGGAAACAAACTATTTTGTTTAAATTACAGAGAAGCAGTCTTAAGGATTTATTCTTTCCTTTGTTTATCAAACAAATAGTCATCATGTGTCCACTATGTACAAGTAGATTCTGATAACAATGATCTCCTTAGTATATTGGTTTGTTTTCTGTTTAATTCATCAGGAAAATTTTTCAGGGAAACATGAAGAATTATAAATGTTTCAGTAACAAAAGCAAACAACAATCAAACATACTTAAAATTAAACTTTTAAACTACCTTGGGCAAATGTTTCCAGGTTTCGTTTAATGGCAAAAACAACTTGAGTACTAGATGTGACCATAAAAATAATAAGATTATTATCTTCTAAAAATAAACCTGAGAGGGTGTACCCATCCAAAGACATAATCTCCCACTAAGTGTAGCTACCTGAGAGTCTGTGCCCTTGTGTATTGGTGTGGCCACTACTCATCTTTGGAGACTAAAATTAGTTTTAGTTTGGGTATGATGTTCCTCTTCTGGGATCCCCAAGCAACCTGTACTTTGATAGGCATCAAAGAACTTGTCACACTGGATTATCTGTCTCCCTCACCTAGCTGAATGCCCCCTGAAGGAAGGGATGTCATGTGATTTTGTACCCCTTGGGCCAAGCATGTACTCAGTAAGTTTATTTGTTAGTTGATTTAAAAAATATATCTGCATCATATTTTTGGACCACCTTCAATAATAGCATATCCTTCTTTTATTTTTTTATTTAAAAAATATATTTTATTGATTTTTTACAGAGAGGAAGGGAGAGGGATAGATAGCTAGAAACATCGATGAGAGAGAAACATCGACCAGCTGCCTCCTGCACACCCCCTACCCGGGATGTGCCCGCAACCAAGGTACATGCCCCTGAGCAGAATCGAACCTGGGACCCTTCAGTCCACAGGCCGATGCTCTATCCACTGAGCCAAACCGGTTTCGGCAGCATATCCTTCTTTTAATGGAGAATGTGGTTTTTTGGAGAATGGATGGTATTCAGAACATGTTGAGCAAATGAGATAGTCATCAAACTGAATAACTCTGTCTTTATTTTTAAAATGAGCTGTTATTACAATATATTGACTACTTTTCTTCTATGATTCATAAATTGGCTCTGAAAACAATTCCAAAGAAGGAATTACAAAGGTTTTGAGCAATAGATGCTTCCTGGGACAATATCTTTGAAAGATTGCATTCATTTTTTGTTTAAGGTTTAATATGTGTTCAGAGAACAAATAAATATTTGTCTTGAAAATTATTGAATACATACCCTAGGAAGCAGAGCATACTTTTTAGAGATGAATAGCATTACCCTGGAGCAGGATTGCTGCATTCAAATCCTGGCTCTGCAGCTACCTTAGCATATAGTCTTGGACAAGTTATTCAACCTGTTGGTACCTCAGGTTCTTCATTTGTAAAATGGGGATGAATAGTATCTCCCAAATAGGGTCACTGTAAATAGTAGTTGCATTAAGTGCATAGAAAATAGGGCCTAATACATAGTAAGTGTTCAATAAGAGTTGCTATCATTTTTAGCATTATTATTATAACAATGTTTGAGACACTGTGTTACTAAACAAACAAAAAAGGCATTTTCTTGTCCTCAGAAAGTTTACTGTCTAATTGGAAACATAGGCATGTAATTTATGTTATAATACAACTTGATGGGTCCCCTTAGAAATCCCAACTATCATTATGGGATAAACACCTGATATGAGGAGAATTCTAGTAACAATAACATCTCAGTACAGTTCTATAAGCACTGAATGGCGCCACTCAATTCAGAACATTGTGTCTTGAGAATGAGTGTCAATACAACCAGATGCTTGATATTCATGATAGTGATGAGAACAGAAGGAACTGAGACTAGAGATAACACTCTTTTACTAAAATGTTTCTATTTTTTTTTTAAACAAAGGAATGGTACTGGTGTTAATGCCTGTGAAACTATTCAATGTTCCTCACTTCACTTTGAATACAAACCAGTCTGGATAGAGAATTCATAAACTCTATAATCAATTTATTTCTCTCTTTTAAAAAATTAGTTCCAATTTCAAAAACTAAGTTTATGATAACATCGCTCTGATCTTAAATGAATGGAATAATCTAGAAGGACTTGCCATTTTACCAAGATAATTTAGAGCTTCACTGTGGAATAAAATTGCATCAAAATTTAAGAATAATAACATTAAATAATTATATAATTTACATTTGGGGAATATATTGTCTCATTACTGTATCATTTCTTTTACGCAATATTTTCAATTAAAATATTGGTTGCCTTTTTCAAATTAGAGTTTCCCTATCTCAGAAATAGTTATGAAGATGAAAATTCATGTCATAATCAGTTATTTTGTATGATTCATGGAGAAACACTTTAAAAATAACTTTGTAATAAAGATAGAAAACAGTTTATTCACAATTGTGATTCATCACAATTATTTTTGAACATTTGGTAAATCATATTTCTGTGAATTTTTAAGTATTTAAAACTCTTCCAGAACTTATTTATGGCCCCCTTTTATGAATCCTGCAATAGCTTCACTTTGTGAAGAAAATGGGCTTGAGATAATAAGGGTAGTATGAGACAGTGGGTTATATATGTGTTCCTGCCCTCTCCTCATCTTTTCAATTTCTCTTCTGAAAAGTTCAAAGAAGTCAAGGGATGATTTGGGGAATTAACATAATTGCAAAGAGAAGCAGCATGGGTCTGTAACCCTTCTAATATGGCATTTCTGTACGTCTGGGCCCAAGAGCAGGGGCAAGCAGGGGGTGGAGTGTGTATTGAAAGATTTCTCCTTCACAAGGGAAGAACGTGAGTTTACCATGACAATTTTTAAGAAGAAACCAGTGATGGTAGCACAGATGTGTGTGTGTGTGTGTGTGTGTGTGTGTTTAGGAAAGGGAGAGAGAATACAGCAATGGTAACTGGAGCCAGGTGCTATATTTGGCATTTGTTCCAGATTTGCTTAGTTGAACTGAATTTTCTTCTAAAAGTTTGTAATTACTATTTTTGGGATGGGAAACACACCATTCTGAGTTATACAGAATGAGCGCACAGCTGTCATATTCATTTTCCCCCAAAGGCTATTAACAGTTTGTCCTAAAGTGAAGGATTTTATTCTGCAACATGGATCATGAGTAGAACAATCATAAAGTATATCAATATTGGGAAGGAAATCTGCATTCTGTGCATGTGTATGATTAATACTCTTCCTGCACACTAATTATGATGTCCAAAGTTTCCAGCCTCATCTGAAACTTCCTAAGGGTTCTGAAAATGAAATGTGCACCAACTACAGTGACTATAATCTGTGTTGTACTTCTAACATCCAGATCTTTTTAAAAATATCCAAGATAGACTTCAATGGCAATTTGAATTATGTTGTTCTTTCATATTTCAGGGCATCCTGACTCCCTATCCTTGTGAGCCTCTTGCCTCCCTCCTTACTTTCCCATGGGTGCCCTGGTCCCAGGCGTCTTTAGTCATGATGCTACCTCAGGGCTTCCCAGGTCCTTTCTGTGTTGCAATGCCACACCTAAGTCTTCCTTTCTGGGAACTGCTCCCACTTTCTAATCACTATCTCTTCTTTATGGTTCCTCAACCTTAAATTATCCATGAATGGTTACTTGTTCCCTCAGTGTCCTAATTCAATCTTTGAAGGGCAAGGGTAGAAGTTTATGAATCCTTACTTGAAATTGTAAAATGTTATGCATTTGGAGTGGGTAGTATTTACAGATTTCTTCAAATTCTCAAAGAGGTCAGTGTTCTTGCAAAAATTAAAGAATATTGCACTAAGGTATATAGTTATAGTTTCCATTTGAAGATTGTTTATGTTTTAAGAGATGTCCTGAAATTAATCTCTTAACCTAATGAAAGGGTTCTATAAGAAAGGAAAAGCAGGCGCCATGGTGGGGAATATATTGTTTGGGAGAGAATTTTTGTGGTACCTCACTACTTCATATGAGTGACTACTTTATTAGTTTAATAATGGTGACAAAGGAATTTATGCCTTCTGTTTCACCCATGGTTATGGCCTTAATGAATACTAAGATATAATACATTTTAAAGCGTTAACATGAGAAAATGGGGTGGGGAAGCATTAAGTCCACTTTGTTTCTCTCTCTCTCTCTCTCTCTCTCTCTCTCTCTCTCTCTCTTTCTCTTTGCATTAAGTCCACTTTGGTTGTGCATACACTTATTGGGCACCTATTATGTTTAAAGCATAGTGTTAGGTGATATGGGATAAGAAGATAAATAAAATCCTATTTGGTATAAACCTTCCAGAAACTGACAATCCTTATGGGAGGGGGAATAAATAAATACACGCATACATGATATTAATGTAAGACAGATTATGAGACATGCTACTATATAATGTGAGAGAAGAAGGCATTAATACTAACTAGATAGGAAAACTTAAATAAAAGTAGAAACGAGGCTATCAACCACCAAAACCCTGGGCTGCACTGTCTTCTTATCCCCCTTTCCAAACAACTACTCCATCCTTTTTTTCTTTTCTTTTTTTTATTAAGGTATTACATGTGTACATATCTTCCCATTGCCCCCCCCCCACCCCACTCCCATACATGCCCTCACCCCGCAGTGTTTTGCGTCCATTGGTTATGCTTATATGCATGCATACAAGTCCTTCGGTTGATCTCTTATCTCCCCCACCTCTCCCTAACTTTCCCACTGTAATTTGACAGTCTGATGCTTTACTGCCTCTGTATCTATCTTTTTGTTCATCAGTTTATAATGTTCTTTATTATCCACAAATGAGTGAGATAATGTGGTATTTCTCTTTCATTGACTGGCTTATTTCACTTAGCATAATGCTCTCCAGTTCCATCCAGGATGCTGAAAATGGTAAGAATTCCTTCTTTTTTATGGCAGCATAGTATTCCATTGTGTAGATGTACCATAGTTTTCTGATCCAGTCATCTGCTGACGGGCACCTAAGCTGTTTCCAAATCTTAGCTATTGTAAATTGTGCTGCTATGAACATAGGGGTGCATATATCCTTTCTGATTGGTGTTTCTGGTTTCTTAGGATATATTCCTAGGAGTGGGATTACTGGGTCAAATGGGAGTTCCATTTTTAGTTTTTTGAGGAAACTCCATACTGTTCTCCACAGTGGCTGCACCAGTCTGCATTCCCACCAGCAGTGCACGAGGGTTCCTTTTTCTCCGCATCCTCGCTAGCACTTGACATTTGTTGATTTGTTGATGATAGCCATTCTGACAGGTATGAGATGGTACCTCATTGTCGTTTTGATTTGCATCTCTCGGATGATTAGTGACTTTGAGCATGTTTTCATATGTCTCTTGGCCTTCCTTCTGTCTTCTTTCAAAAAGATTCTATTTAGGTCCGTTGCCCATTTTTTTATTGGATCATTTATTTTTCTTTTATTAAGTTGTATAAGTTCCCTGTAGATGTTGGAGATTAAGCCTCAGTGATAGCATTTACAAATATGCTCTCCCATACAGTGGGCTTTCTTGTTGTTTTGTTGATGGTTTCTTTTGCTGTGCAAAAGCTTTTTATTTCGATGTATTCCCATTTGTTTATTTTCTCTTTAGTTTCCATTGCCCTAGGAGTGGTATCAGTGAAGAAATTGCTTTGGCATATGTCTGAGATTTCTCTGCCTGTGGATTCTTCTAGTGTTTTTATGGTTTTCCATCTTATGTTTAAGTCCTTTATCCATTTTGAGTTTATTTTTGTGTATGGTGTAAGTTGGTGGTCTAGTTTCATTTTTTGCATGTATCTGTCCAATTTTCCCAACACCATTTATTGAAGACCTCTACTCAGAAAACTACAAGACATTTAAAAAAGAGATAGAGGAAGACATAAATAGATGGAAGAGCATACCGTGTTCATGGATTGGTAGAATCAACATCATTAAAATGTCCATACTACCCAAAGCAATCTATAGATTCAATGCACTCCCCATTAAAATACCAGCTGCATATTTCACAGACCTAGAAAGAACTCTCCAAAAATTCATCTGGAATAAAAAAAGACCCTGAATATCCACGACAATCCTGAGAAAGAAGAACAAAGTAGGAGGGATCTCAATACCAGATTTCAAGCTGTATTACAAAGCCACTGTTCTCAATACAGCCTGGTACTGGCACAAGAACAGGCATATAGACCAATGAAATAGAATAGAGAACCCAGATATCGACCCAAACCAGTATGCTCAATTAATATTTGACAAAGGAGGCATGAACATACAATGGAGTCAAGACAGTCTCTTCCATCCTTTTTCTCTTAAAGAGATTCAGAAATCGGGCACATTTAACTTTAAACTTTTTTTCTGCCCTCCTGATTAGGAAATATTTCAGACCTAAAAAATGTATATAAAACATTACAGACCCACACATCCACCACTCTGCTTAAGAAATAAAACATTACAGCCCTAACTGGTTTGGCTCAGTGGATAGAGCGTCGGCCTGTGGACTGAAGGGTCCCAGGTTCGATTCCGGTCAAGGGCATGTACCTTGGTTGTAGGCACATCCCCAGTAGGGGTGTGCAGGAGGCAGCTGATTCATGGTTCTGTCTCATTGATGTTTCTAACTCTCTATCCCTCTCCCTTCCTCTCTGTAAAAAATCAATAAAATATCTTTTAAAAAGAAATAAAACATTACAGATACAGTTGAAGCCTCCTGCGTATGTACACACTAGAGTTCTCTTTTACTAACTCTCCCCTGCTTTTGACTAGTGACTTTCAAAGATGACCCTTAATGAACTATATCTTCTGGTATTCATGCCCTCTCCTTTAGTGTGAGTGGGACTTAGAGACTTGATTCTAATGAACAGAATATGACAAAGTTGATGGAATGTCATTTCTGTGATTAGGTCCCAAAAGATTGTGACTTCCATCCCACTGGAACTTTCTCTTGCCCCCTTACTTGCTTTGATGAAGCCTACTGCCATGTTGTGAGGTGCTGCATGGGGAGAGACCTAAATGGCAAAGACTCAACAGAGGCCTTCAGCCAAAAAACTGAATCCTGTCAACAACCATGGGATTGAACTTGGAAGCCCATCCTTCCCAGTAGAGCCTTCAGATGAGACTGCATTCCTGTCCTACACCTCGATTATAGCCTTGAGAGAGATCCTGAAGCAGAGGACCCAGATAAGCCATGTCTAGCTTCTTGAAAATGTATGTTTTAAGCAGTTAATTTTGTGGTAATTTGTTATACTACATGATAACTAATATGCCTTCCAAGAGGTAATCACTATCCTAAATGTGCTATCATTCTCTTATATGTCTTTGTGTGCATCATTCCCATGGATGCCTATACACACACACACACACACACACACACACACACACACACAAACAAAATCACACATACTATATATACATAGTATACATATATTCTATATAAATATATAGTATATATACACATATAGTAATTTTATTACATGTTCTTAAAATCTATATAAATGATATTATATGGATTATATTTGTATTCTTCTGTGATTAGGTTTTCACTTCTTTATTTTTTCACTGCCACGACTCAATCTTTGCTTCTCTAGGATGTCTTTCTCTATGTCTCAGCCCCTGTGAGTTTTAGTCTCTCCCCAGCCCAATGTTTTCTGTCCTGTTCATGTTACCTGCAATAGTCTCAAACCAGTGAATTAAGCCTGGTCCTACATTCAGTAAAGCTCAGCTTCTTCCCATATTGCTCTCTAAACTAAAATCTAGGGCTAAGTTCTTTAACATTACGTGGGTCTCTAGGTAAACCTGTATCATGGTTTGGGTTTTCTTTGATAATGGCACTTTCTAGAGCAGTATGCATTTAAAAGTTTAATGTGCATACTTGGGAATCTTGTTAAAATGTGACTGTGGATGTCTAGGGAGTGTCTGAGATTCTGCATTTCTACAGAGCTTTCAAGAGTTGTTGATGCTGTTGATACATGGATCACATATTCAGTCGCAATGTTCCAGAGGCTAGATGTCCATCTCTCTCTTTACAAAAATTGTTTTCACTTGACATTTATATTGGATACCAGTAAAGGAACTCATAGGCTTACCCAATGATGGAAAGTAATGGCTTTCAAAGAAGGTAATGTGAACCAAAGCAAAAACAAGTAATATAAAGAGAGCTTTCACACAGTGTTATTTACCTAAGAAGAAATCTGTCCCTCCTCAAGCTTATTCATTTAAAACAAACTGTTATTTTTTAACTTAAATGAATGCTGGAAAATATATATGTAGATGGTAGGAGAAAAGTCAGATGTCAGTGGTTATCTTCAGGTGATTAATTTTGGAGTGATATCAGTTTTGATAAAATTCCTCTGGGCTTCTAAAAACAAAACAAAAACCTAAAAACAGTGAAGAGCAGATTCTTTCCCCCATCCTTTTCTTTCTATTCTTCCTAACTACAGGATAATATAAGAGAAAATGAACAACATTAACCTGCACCAGTGACTTTCAAAATCTAAGAAAATAGTTTTATGTATGTGTTATCTATATTTCAATAAGTAGAGAAGAACAATACATTTTCTTCTTGTAACTTTGGACCTTGTGCATCTGTTGGCTTCAACCACCTGATCACACCAATCTTGTCTCTCTTGCCCAACATCAAAATGCTTGCCTCTCTCTCCCTCCTTCTTTTCCTCTCTCTTTCTTTTTGGAAAGGCCAGTCTGAACTTAAATAAAGCTTTCTACTTTATAAGACTGCACAATTTCCACTTCTGACCAAGTAACAGGGACTGGATTTATCTTTTCACCTGAGACAAACAGGAAAAACATATAAACTCTAGCTGACTTGGTTCCCTGAACTCTCAGATTGGTGTTCATCAACTCAGGGAGTCTGCCAGGCTCTGCCTGAGCTACTCTTCCCCATGACCTATCCTGAAAACTTTGTGATTGGGTCCCAAAACAAGGCAATAACCTGTGCCAAATCTTCAACATTAAGACCCTAGAAAAAAGAGGGGGAGAAGAGGGCTCTAATATAAGGTGACAGAAGAAGATTTGGCTTTGGATGGTCGGCACACAGTATAATTAATTTACAGATCTTGTAACATAGAAACGCACACCTGAAACCTATATGTTCATGTTGACCAATGTCACCCCAATCAATTTAATAAATAAATATTTTTAAAAAGAACCTGGAAAAAAGAAGGGCAAAGTAAACTTAAAACAAACCAGAAGGAAATAATTAAGATCAGAATGGAAATTAATTGAATAGATAATAGAAAATGATAGAGAAAATTAAGGAAACCAAAAGCTGTTTCTTTGAAAAGTTCAACAAAATTAATAAAACTTTAGTTAGATTGCCCAAGAAAAAAGAGAGATGACTCAGATTTCGAAAATCAGAATTGAGAAAGGGCATATTAATACTGACCTTACAGAAATAAAAAGGATAATAAAGAAATTCTATGAGTAATTATATGCCAATAAATTAGATGAAATTGACAAATTTCTAGAAAGACACAATCTACTGAAACTGAATCAAGAAGAAAACAATATGGCCAGGCCAGTGTTGCTCAGTGGTTGAACATTGACCTGTGAACCAGGAGGTCACGGTTTGATTCCAGGTCAGGGCACATACCTGGGTTATAGGCTCAATCCCCAGTGTGGGGTGTGCAGGAGGCAGCTGATCAACGGTTCTCTCTCATCATTGATGTTTCTATCTCTCTCTCCCTTCCGAAATCATTAAAAATATATTTTATTTAAACAATAAAGAATTTAAATTAATATATATTTTTTGAAAGAAGAAAAATATGAATAGACCTGTAACAAGTGAAGAGACTGAATAGTAATTAAAAAAACAAAACTGCCCACTAAGAAAACATCAGGCCCAGATGGTTCACCACTGAATTCTAATAAACATTTAAAGAACTAATACTATTAACTTCAGAAATTCTTCTAAAAATATAAGAGGATGGAACACTTTCCAATTTATTCTATGAGGTCAGTATTACCCAGATACAAAAACCAAAGACATCACAAGGAAACTACAGACCATTATCTCTTATAAATATGAATGCAAAAATCCTCAAACAAAATACTAGCAAACTTAATTCAACAACATATAAAAAGAATTATGCACCATGAAAAGTGGAATTTATCTGAGAAATATAAGGTTGATTTAACATCTAAAAATCAATTAGTGTAATACATCATAGCAGTTGAATAAAAAATTAAATAACATGATCACTCCAATAGATACAAAAAAGCATTTGACAGCATCTAACACCCTTTCATGATAAAAACACTTGACAACCTAGAAATAGAAGGGAACTTCCTCAATTTGACAAAGAACATCTATAAATAACCCATGGCTAACATCATACTTAATTGTGAAAGAATATATGCTTTACTCCTAAGATTAGAAGCAAAACAAGAATGTGTGCATCTCAACAGTATACTGGAGTTCTTTCCAGGGCAATTAGTCAAGAAAAAAAAGGTACCAGGTTGGAAAGAAAAATTAAAAGTATCCCAATTTGCAGATGGTATGATCTTGTATGTAGACAATCTTAAGGAAAACACATACATACACACAGAGAGAAAGAACAAAAACAACTATTATAGCTAAAAAAAAAAAAAGTTCAATTGTAAAGCTATATCCAGCTATATCCTTACAATGAACAATACAAAATGAGGTTAAGAAAATAATTCTATTTATAGTAGCATCAAAAATAATACTTAGGGATAAACTTAAGAAAAGGAGTGCAATCCACATGGTCTTGGAGTTGTCATGGATCAGACTGTCGGGCCTCAGGGGGAGGGTAGGGAAGGGTGGGGGTAAAGGGGGAGATCAACCAAAGGACTTGCGTGCAGGCATATGAGCCTAACCAGCGGTTAAGGACAACAGGGGGGTGGGGGCATGTGTGGGGAGGGGTGTGAGATGGGAATGGGGGGACGAGGACAAATATGTGATACCTTAATCAATAAAGAAATTTTTAAAAAAAGGAGTGCAAAACTTATACTCTGAAAACTATTGTTGAAAGAAAATTGTGATCTAAATAAATGGGAACACATCCCATGCTCATGGATTGGAAGACTTAATATTGTTAACATGGTAATGCTCCCCAAATTGATCTATGGATTTAACACAATCTCTATAAGAATTTCAACTTGTTTCTCTTTAGGAATTAGCAAACTGATTCTAAAATTTATGGAATTACAATAGCTAAAACAATAATAGCTAAAACAATCTTTAAAAAAGAACAAGGTAAGAGGAGTCATATTTTTCAATTTCAAAATTTACTACAAAGCAATGATAATCAAGACAATATAGGTCTGCAAAATTTGCCATTGGTATTTTAATGGGGAGTGCATTGAATCTATAGATTGCTTTGGGTAGTATGGACATTTTAATGATGTTGATTCTACCTATCCATGAGCACGGTATGTTCTTCCAACTGTTTATGTCTTCCTCTATATCTTTTTTCAGTGTCCTGTAGTTTTCCGTGTATAGGTCTTTTACCTCCTTAGTTTATTCCTAGGTATCTTAATTTTTTTGGTGCGATGGTAAATGAGATTGCTTTTTTAGTTTCTCTTTCTGTAAGTTCATTATTGGTGTATAGAAATGCCATAGATTTCTTGGCGTTAATTTTGTATCCTGCTACATTGCCGAATTCATTTATTAAGTCTAATAATTTTTTGATGGAGTCTTAGGGTTTTCTATGTACAGTATCATGTCATTTGTGAATAAGGACAGTTTTACTTCTTCTTTTCCAATTTGGATGCCTTTTATTTCTTCTTCCTGTCTGATCACAATGGCTAGTACTTCCAGTACTATGTCGAACAGGAGTGGTGAGAGTGGGTATCCCTTTCTTGTTCCTGTTCTTAGGGGAAATGGTTTTAGTTTTTGTCCATTGAGTATGATGTTGGCTGTGGATTTGTCATATATGGCTTTTATTATGTTGAGGTATGATCCTTCTATTCCCACTTTGCTGAGAGTTTTTATCAAGAAAGAGTGTTGGATTTTGTCAAATGCTTTACTTCATCAATTGATATGACAATGTGATTTTTATCTCTCAATTTGTTTATGTGATATATCACATTTATTGATTTGTGGATATTGTACCATCCTCGAACTTTCCAAAAATTAATCTGGAATAAAAAAAGACCCCGAATAGCTGCAGCAATCCTGAGAAAGAAGAGCAAAGTAGGTGGGATCTCAATACCAGATATCAAGCTGTATTACAAAGCCATTGTTCTCAAAACAGCCTGGTACTGGCACAAGAACAGGCATACAGATCAATGGAATAGAATAGAGAACCCAGAAATCCACCCAAGCCACTATGCTCAATTAATATTCAACAAAGGAGGCATGAACATAAAATGGAATCAAGACAGTCTCTTAAATAAATGGTGTTGGAAAAATTGGACAGATACATGCAAAAAATGAAACTAGACCACCAACTTACACCATACACAAAAATAAACTCAAAATGGATAAAGGACTTAAACATAAGACGGGAAACCATAAAAATACTAGAGGAATCCACAGGCAGGCAAATCTCAGACATATGCTGAAGCAATTTCTTCATTGATACTGCTCCTAGGGCAATGGAAGCTAAAGAGAAACTAAACAAATGGAACTACATCATAATAAAAAAATTTTTCACAGCAAAAGAAACCATCAACAAAACAACAAGAAAGCCCACTGCATGGGAGAACATATTTGCCAATGTTATCTCTGATAAGGTTTTAATCTCCAACATTTATAGGGAACTCATACAACTTAACAAAAGGAAGATAAACAACCCAATCAAAAAATGGGCAACAGACCTAAATAGATACTTTTCGAAAGAAGACAGAAGGAAGGCCAAGAGACATATGAAAATATGCTCGAAGTCACTAATCATCCAAGAGATGCAAATCAAAACGACAATGAGGTACCATCTCACACCTGTCAGAATGGCTATCATCAACAAATCAACAAATGTCAAGTGCTGGCGAGGATGTGGAGAAAAGGAACCCTCGTGCATTGCTGGTGGGAATGCAGACTGGTGCAGCCACTGTGGAGAACAGTATGGAGTTTCCTCAAAAAACTAAAAATGGAACTCCCATTTGACCCAGTGATCCCACGTCTAGGAATATATCCCATGAAATCAGAAACACCAATCAGAAAGGATGTATGCACCCTTATGTTCATAGCAGCACAATTTGCCATAGCTAAGATTTAGAAACAGCCTAAGTGTCCATCAGCCGATGAGTGGATTAGATAACTGTGGTGCATCTACACAATGGAATACTATGCTGCCATAAAAAAGAAGGAGTTTTTACCATTTGCAACAGCATGGATGGAAATGGAGAGCATTATGCTAAGTGAAATAAGCCAGTCAGAGAAAGATAAATATCACATGATCTCACTCATTTATGGAATATAATGAACAACATAAACTGATGAACAAAAATAGAGACAGAGAAACATTGATCAGACCATTAAACCTCAGAGAGAAGGTAGGGGAGGATGGGGGTAAGGGGGAGAGATCAACCAAAGGACTTGTATGCATGCATATAAGCCTAACCAATTGACACAAACAACAGGGGGTGAGGGCATGAGTGGGGGGGGGGCGATGGGGGGGTAATGGAGGAATAAGGACACATATGAACACCTTAATCAATAAATAAATTTTTAAAAAGACAATATAGTATTGGCATAAGGCAGTGATGGGCAACCTTTTGAGCTTGGTGTGTTAAACTTCGCCAAAAAACTGAGCATAACTCGGGTAGTGTGTCACTTTGAGGAAAAAACATTATTTCGTGATATTTATAGTTTAAATAACATAAATGTATAATTGTTATATATAATTGTATTTAATAAACCAAAAACTAAATATTTAACTTACCTGCTTAGTGACTTCTTTGTTCATCCATCAGTTGGTTTCTTTTGTTGGTCTTGATATTATTTAGCTTGTGTAGGGTGCCATGAACTAAGGTAAGTGACGGGGAGGGGGAATTCTTTAACTAACCTGCCTATTAGTGACTTTTTTGTTGCTGAATTTCATTGGCTTAATCTTCAATTGAAGGTTGGTATTTTGTACCCTTCAGGCCCAAGCAAGCCCTACTAACTTCATCTGTCAATCTGTTTCTTTTGTTGGTTTTGATATTATTTAACGCTGAGAATAAGGCCTCACAAAAGTATGTAGAGGGAAAAATTGTGAGTAAAGCCATTGCTATATTTTTCAGGGTGCTAAAAGTGTCTGGTAGTCGGTTCCAGGCACTCCAAATTTCCTGCTTGTAATGGCACTCCTCTTGATTCTCCAAGCGGCACCTTTCCAGATTCTCAAGCTTTGACCTCAAGTCGACAAACACCTGAGCCCAGATACTGTCTTGAAATTCTGCAAGTTGCATCTCCAAATCATCAATTTGCATCCATTGGAAACCATTTAATTCCAAACTACTGTAGACTACTACATCAGGATACTTAATTATTTTCATGGTCTGTTCTAGACTTCTAAATTGACTAAATCTATCACTAAACTGGTCAAGTAACGAGTCTAAAACATGCTGGTACTTCATATGCAAGAGTTCCATTTCATTTTGTACAGCTGCACTGGCCTTCTCAAAATACTTTGTTACTCGAGGAAAATACTTATAAGTTTTAGTTTCTACATCTCGCTTGAAAATTTTAACTTTACTTTCAAAAGCTTTTATGTATCCAAACATAACATCAGTACTTTTGCCAAAACCTTGTAACTTTAAGTTCAGTTCATTAATATGAACAGAGAGATCTGTAAAAAACATCAGGGTGTTGACCCACTTATCATCATTAAGCTGAGGAAAGTTTCCCAGATCCTTATCATCAAGAAATACCTTAATTTCTTCAAAGCACTCCACAAAGTGCTCAAGAACTTTGCCTCGGCTCAGCCATCTTACATTATTGTACATCAGCAGTCCACTGTAGGTGGAATCAACCTCCAGTAAAAGTGCCGAAAATTCTCGCTTGTGAAGGGGGCGAACAGCTATTAAATTAACTATTTTTGTAACAACTGACATTAAGTCGTTTAAGTCAGTGAATCCTGCCTTGGCACATAAAGCCTCCTGATGGATAATACAATGAAAAGGCACAATCAGATGTCCAATAGCTTCTTTAAACAATTTGGCGAATCCGACTTTTTCCCCCACCATATTTGGTGCCCCATCTGTCATCACTGACACAACTTTAGAGATATCAATGCTTAGATCAAGAAATGTTTGTATAACAACCTTACATATTTCGCTTCCTGATTTACTTGTTGACACTGATACTAACTTTATCAACTCTTCTCTCATTGTGAGACCATCAGAATATTGACCAATAATGGCCAACTGAGCATGTGATGTGACATCAGTAGTTTCATTAAGAGAGATCGAAAAATATTTACACTTCCTTATGTCTCTCTTTAATTGATGTTGTACATTTGTGTTCAGTCTCATTATTCGGTCTTTTATGATATTTCTACTGAGTGGTAACTCAGATATTCTCTTAATAATTGCATCTTTATTCTGCATATCGTGAAATAGAACTGGTGCACATCTTAGGAGAGTTTCTTTAATAAATTCTCCCTCACTGAGCGCTTTTCCATGCTGAGCTATAGAGTGAGCAATGCTCAAACTTGCAGATATTAAATTTGTAGAGCCTTTCATAAATTTAAGGATGGAATTAGATTGGCTCTTATAAAGGTGTAGCTGCCTGAAAATGTGTTCCTTCCTTTCATCCTCACTTTTTTCCAAGAGCTGGGAATGATTCGTTTCAAAATGTCTATTTATATTCCATGTTCTGCTTACTACCGTTTCAGTACATAGAACGCAAAATGATCTGCCATTTTTTTCTATAAAGCCATACATCTCGGTCCATGTCTCTTGAAAGGGTCGGCCACTGCTACTACCACTTCCTTTACTTAACCTTAGTTTTTATTTTTTGGGTTCTCCATCAGGGGGGCAGTGACAGAAGATAGAATTATAGATAGCTTGTTAGGCCTGCAGGCAATTAGGGGTTAACTAGCCTAACTAACCACAAAATGGTGCATATAACTGTCTTTTAGGAAAGGGCAGGGTTAATAAGCAGAAATAGGGGTTAATAAGGATGCACAACAGTAATAGTGGTGAAATGGAGTCTGCACTATGGAGCAAAATGGTGTTCCTTATGTGAATTAAAATGGCTGCTGCTATTTCTAATGGTGGGAAACGGCACCCATAGCACGCCACAACCCCTCGCCTCTCCCAGCCTCCCCCTCACTTATCTCAGTAATGATGAATTAGAAATCCATGACACCCCAGAACAGTAGATAATGGTTGCTGTGGTTAACTGTTATTTGGTTACTGGTAATGGCAGGGCCCCCAGAGATGCGTCCCCCGCTGCGTTCCGCTGCTCCCTGCTCTGCTGGCGGAAGTGAGGGCAAAGATCCCGGCTTAACCGGAAGTCCCAGAACTAGACGCTCTGTGCCAGACTTCTGTTGTTTTGGCTTACAGACCTCTGGCACAGAGTGTCTAATAGGGGAGGATGAAACATTTGCGACTAGAGTCTTGGAGTTAGTTTCATCCTCCGGAGCAGCAAATGTTTCATCCTCAGCATGCGGCCGCCTCAGCGTGTCATCAGAAATGGCTACGCGTGTCATAGGTTCGCCATCACTGGCATAAGGATAGACATATAAGTTAGTGGAATAAAATTAAGAGTCCAGTAATAAAACCATGTGTTTTTGGTCAACTGATTTTTGACAAGATTGCCAAGGCAATCAATGGTGAAAAAATAGTCTTCAAAATGGTGCTGAGACAACTGGATAGCCACATGTAGAAGAATGAAATTGGACCATGTCCCACACTATATAAAAAATTAATTCAATATGGACCAAAACCCTAAAAAGTTAAAACTATAAAAAACTCATAAGAAATCATAGGGGTAAATCTCCATGACCTCAGATTTGGCAAAGGATTCTTATTTATTACATCAAAACGATGAGTAATGAAAGAAAAAATATATAAATTGCACCTCGTGACACTTTTGTGCTTTAAAGGACACTCATGAAAGTGCAAAGACAACACACAGAATGGGAGAAAATATTTATAAATCATTAATCTGATAAGGGAGTGGTATCTAAACTTTATAAAGAATTCTTACAATTTGATAATCTATAATAATAAAAGGCTAATATGCAAATGGTCGTCATGCTCTCACTCCATAACGACTGATCAGCAGGAGGCTGTGTCCCCACCTGGCGCTGACCAGGGATGTGATTGATGCTGCGTCCCTGCCCGGCGCTGGCCGAGGACATGACTGACACTACATCCCTGCCCGATGCCAGCTGGGGACATGATGTGCCGGCGGGGCTTGATGGGGGTGGAGCCGGTCTAGGTCTTGCCCATGGGGGTGGGGCTAGCTGGGTCTGGGTCTCGCATGATTTCAAGGCGCACAGGGTGGCCAGGGACTTGACTCTGGGTCCAGCGGTGTGCACCAGACTCTGACAGGAGGGAGGAGGGAACCGGATACCAGCACCCAGGACCCACACCTCAGGACGGCAGTGGTTAGGGGTGATCAGGCCGGCAGAGGAGAGCAGTTGGGGTGATCAGGCAAGCAGGGGAGGACAGTTAAGGGCAATCAGGCCAGCAGGGGAGCAGTTAGGGGAATCAGGCCGGCAGGCAGAGGCAGTTAGGGGCAATCAGGCAGGCAGACAGGAGAGCGGTTAGGAGCCAGCGGTCCCGGATTGTCAGATTGGGCCTAAACCGGTAGTCGGACATCCCCTGAGGGGTCCCGGATTGGAGAGGGTGCAGGCTGGGCTGAGGGACCACCCCGCCCCTCGTGCACGAATTTCATGCACCGAGCCTCTAGTAAAAACATAAATAACCCAATTTAAAAATGGGCAAAGGATATGAAAAGATATTTTCCCAGGGAAGAGATACAGATGGCCAATAAGCACATAAAAAGTTGCTCAACATCATCAGGGAAATGAAAACCAAAACAACAATGAACTTCATATCCCTTCATACTCACTAGGATGGCTATAATAAAGAAGTCAGATAACAAGAATTGGTGAGGATGTGGAGAAATCAGAATCTTTGTACATTGCTAGTAGGTATGTAAAATGATGCAGCTACTTTTGGAAAGCAATCAGATAGTTCCTGAAAAGTTTAAACATAGAGTTAATAACTGCTCAAGCAATTCTCTCCCAAGCAAAAGGAAAATATATATCCACAAAAAACTTGTACATAGAAGCGTTATTCATAATAATCAAAAGGTGAAAACAACCAAAATGTTCATCAATTGATGAATGTATAAACAAAACGTGCTATATTTATACAATTGATATTATTTGGACATAAAAATAAATGAAGTCCTTACTGATACATGCTACAACATGGATGAAATTTGAAAATATTATACTGAGTGAAAGAAACCAGTTACAAAAGGTCACATATAATATGATTCCAATTATTTGAAATGTCCAAAATAGGGACATCTATAGACAGAAAGTAGATTAGTAGTTAATTAGGGCTGGAGGGAATAGGGAAGAGGTAGCTAAAGGGTATGGGATTTTTTATGAGGTATTAAAAATGTTCTAAAATTGGTGATGGTAGAACATCTCTGTGAATAAACTAAAAATCATTGAATTGTATTCTTTAAATGGGTGAATTGTTTGGTATGTGAATTATATCTCAGTAAAACTGTTAAAATAAGCTGGGGCATTCCCGGGGCTCATCTTGTTTGTTTTCCATCTTTCTGTCTTTTTGTTGTTGTTGTTTCATGCAGGAGGGTAAATACAAATGCTCTTACTATCCCATCTTAGCCAGAAGTAGCAATCTCCCTATTTTTCAAATGGGGAAATTGAGGCCAAAAGCAACTAACTGGTTTAGTGGCAGAGTCGTTTCTAATCTGAAGTTGAGACAGGATTGCTTCTTGTCTGTCCAACTTCTGAGGCAGCTTGATGGCAGAAGGTTAGTTAACCAGGCATAGCCAAAGTAAATGTCTGTTACTTGAGGATCCCTGAAAGTTCCAGATTTGTTTTCCAGCTTCCCCTCATTCAATAAGTATTTATTGCACAACTATGTGCAATGCCTTTTGGGAGACATCTCTGGGGACAGGGAATCAGGTGTTACCATCTTTGGGAACAAGGGGCTCTCCATTTATTTGTGAGAAAAGACTGCACATGAAATATCTCTATGACTTAAGCATGTTTACCTGTAATATAATGAATGACTTACAAAACTATGCAGCCCAGAGAGTCAGCAGGGATCATAGTGTGTGGGCTTTTCTCAGGAAAGGCTTCTGAGGAGGGAGAACTGGGGCTTCAAAAGATGGCAGCATTCCCTGACTGGGTGAGGCAGCAAAGGCAGGACATTGTGTCCACAGGGCGTGTGTTAAAATGCACATAAGGGCTCAGAGGGTCATTGGCTGTAAGAAAAGCCTGGTTCTTGGGGTGGGGGAAGGAAGGGGATGTTGTTCTAACCAGAGGGCTGATCTAGGGGATTTCATGAAAGTCCTGTGGTGAGGGAGTAACTATTAAGGCAGCTTCTTTCACTCAGCAAACTAAAATGATCCAAGGCAGATAATTTTTTATAGGAAAACAAATGTCTTCCCAGGTTATGAAAAGCTGGGTTGTCATTTTGAAGTTACATGATAAGTATTTCAGACCCTAGCATTTAATCATTCGCTAAGCATGTAATGAACCTCTATTATATACCCATGAATCCCCAGCTCCTATGTGCTAGAAGCTGGGGATTCACAGGAGCCTAAGACTCATGACTTGTTTTAGTTCTTGGTCTAGAAGGAAAGACACTTGGGCAATGATGACAGATTTCCTTAGGGAAAGGTACTCTTCCTCACCCTGCTCCCTCTGTCAGTCAACAAAAGTGGCCAAGTCCTCTCCCTTTGTAGACCTGTTATCAGTGTCAGGGTGGGACAGGGGAAAAGATGCAAAGCTACAACAACTTGAAGGTTTTCATTTAATGTCAGCATGGCAGGGGGCACTCCCTGAAGGCTAATCCAGAACTTTCCTTTACAGCCTGACTCCCAACTCAACATCTCTGGAGAGCCTTCTTTTCTGTATCTGCTCCCCTGACCCTCACCGATCATCCTGAATTACAGTAATATCTGTGAACATTGTTTAGCTTCCCTACGAAAGCACAGGCCTTTGAGGTGCAACTTCCAGACTTGGGTTTCTCTTCTGCCTGCCTAGGGCAGACTGTCTACAAAGAGCCTTCCCATCTCCTCTTCCTTTCTCTCTTCGGATCCTTTGCATGGTCTCCCATGAGATTTCTGCTCTTGTGAGTGGTTGTGATGCTGGTTATGATGCTTGTGCTGGGTTTCCTGGGATGATGAAGGGTTGTATCTCCCTGCTCCCCAGTGAGACCCTCCTTACCTTGTCCTCCCCACCACCACTGGGAGTGACTAGGCTTGTTGCTGGCTAGGCTGTGGGTGCTCCCTGAAAAGATGTACCACACAAGACTGCCATTTCCCTACAGGAACCAAAAACCCTAGGGACAAGAGCACAAGGTCCTCAAGCTGAACACCTCCTGTCATTTGTAGAAGCTATGGGAGGGGCACGGGGGTCATCTGTCAGGGCTTGACCTTGTCTCTCATGTCTCAAGGGTTCAACTGCACAGGTCCTGTGACCTTAAGCCCAGCCTCTGGGAGTGGGGTACAATGTCAGGACTCCATCCTTCCTCTTCAGCAGGAACTGCAGCCCTGCAAGGCCTGGTCCTGGGTGAGTTGACACCAACAAAGGCCCCTTTGCACTCACAGGCTCGCCTCACTAGCTTATGGAGTTTGAAGCAAGAAAAATATTGCTGTATCACCCTCTGCTTGTGCAAGACCTTGCCGTTCACAGAGACACTTTTCATCATCTCATTGATGCCTGAGGATAGCCATATTAGGATGTGTTTTTTTCATAAACTGCAAGTTCACCTTGTTCCTCCTTCATTTTTCCTTTCCTGCTGGTTTTATAACTCAGTGAATTGCAATCCCCCCGCAAGTCTTAGCAGTACAAATATCTGAGGAAAAAACTAAACATACCCATGCATCTTGGTTGACAGTTTAAGTCTGATAACATCATACTCAGCAATTATAGAGCAGCAACCTACTTCCTAGTGAGTCAACAGTAGAGTTCCATGGAAAATTCCTAACATCTATGAATGTATTATGGGGTCAGAAACCCAATTTACCAAACAGGTCATGAAGGTATACTTATTTTAAAAGACATTCATACAATTACTGAATTTGAGTGAATATGCATTTATTATATTTCTCTGGGTTTTCAGATAGTTTATAGAAAGAATGAGATTCATTCTATCCCACAGCTAACTAGTGGCCAAGCCTAGTACTTGGGGCCACTCTTTCTAAGCCCCGGACTCATCATTTGAGTCTCCCTGAGATGGAAGGGCTTGTGTCCAGGCTACTCATCGAACACCAAGAAGAATGGAAGAGAAAGAATGTCTTGAAGATCAAGGGTGCGAAACCACAGTATATTAACAACCAACTAAAAACTCAGACAAAGTATCTCTGAAATGATTATATGCTGCAAAGCAGTTGAAGCGGAAACAGGGCTTCAGTTCCTTGGGATTTACACATAAAGATCTAGAAACTCATCTAATAGCACATTCTGGAGGAATGTGCAGAAGATGTCAGGATGGAAAGCCAGACTCCTATTGGATTCTTTCTGGCTCTCACAAATCATTTGACTTTCTTCATCCTCCGTTGCTCATCTCAAATGATAGAATGATGCCAATACCTGAGTTATTCCCAGAAAGTCAACTGAGATCATCCAATCAGTCCCCATATCTGCTCCGTTTATCCTAAATGTCTTTTGAACCCTCCACTTTTCTCTGTCTTCACTCTGTTTTTAGTTCATCTTTCCTCCTGCTTTCCCCCAGGCTTCATTCTTTTCATTCCACTCTACATTGCAGCTAAATTGATCTTTTTAAAAGGTAAACCAGGTCACATCACAAATCTGGTTAAAACCCTTCAGTAGCTTCTTAATACTCTCAGGATAAAATCTAAACTCCTTACCTTGCTCTACAAGGCCCTTCATGGTCGGGCACCTGTCTTCCTCTCTAGGCTCATCTCACACTGCTCCAGCCATAATACACTAGTAGCCATTTCCCAGTGAGCCAACCTCTCTTAACGCCAGCTTTTGCAGTAGCTTATTCCTCTACCTAGAACACCCTGTCCCTTCCAGCACTCCCTTTCCTCCCCCTAACCCTGTAATCCTGCAGAATTCCGTGTTTATATTACCCACCTGGGAAACCCTCCCGCAGTTCGAACTGCTCCTCCTCTGTGCCCAGCACCCTATGCTTCTATCTTCTTAGCTCTCATCACCCTGATTGAAACTGTCTTCTCCCTTGTTGGTTTCTCCCACTCAGTTTTTCAGGACTGTGTCTTACTCATGTAGAATGAATGATGAATGTTTAAATGCTTTGTAAACTGCAACTTGCTACACAAGTGTTAAGTATTATGTAATATTACTGTGTTCCAGTTGGTAAAAAAAATATTGTTGGTCTACTTGTTAGGGGCAAAAATAGAATATTGGGGACTAGCCATGGTTATGGGAAATGTTAATCATGCTCTGTTAACCATGATTGCCTTGTGTTGATTAAAGAAAGGACATTCTGGCCTGGCTGGAAGTTGTACACCCCCAGGACCTGGGAATCAACCTTGGAACCATTCTCTTTCAAGAACTGCCTATTATCACGGAAAGATTAACAACCTTGTTGCCCAAACAATGGAGTCCCACACCAGCCTCCTACTTCCCCATGCCTGTAATTCTTACTTCCCCATGTAATCTTTGTCTTATCCTATATAAGAAGCTGGCTTATGGTGAGGAGGAAACTGGTCTTGCAAGGCATGTCAGGCCATAAAAACTGTGAACAACACACTGCCCTGGGGGTGGGTGGGAAGGGTCGTTATCGCTGACCCCAGGACAGATCATCGGATATGGCCTGGGGAACCCCAACACCTGGGGGCTTTTCTGTGAGCCCACAAAAGGGGGCAGAACCATATCTGCAAGACAAAGACCCCAGAAGGTTATAAAAGTGAAGCCCTCTGTGTGTTTCTTCACTCTGATTTGGAAATTATTCCCAGAGTCCACTAGTGTTAATAAACGGGGTCCCTCCCTTTCTCTAGGAACTGTGCTTGGTATTTCTTTGGTCTTCTGCAACATTTGGTTCCCTGACCAGGAAGCTAACCGCGTTTTGGCTTTGTTTAGCCTCCGGTGAGTGGACAGGGTTTGGGGCCCAGGGGTGCGGGATAGGCCTCCGGAAGGCTCATGCTGCTGATTTTAGCAGAATTGAACCGGGGGTTGAGGGGAGTGCGGGGGGGGGGGGGGGGGGGGGGACTCCAGGCACTCCAGGACCTCAACCCAGGACCCAGCCAGCATCTGGAGAAAGTGGACAGACACCTCTGGACCTGTTGGCAGAATCAATAAAGTAGGGGCCCCAGTCAGTCAGGCCCACTCCAAGTGAGTGGGAGGGGGAGCTTGATCACCTCCCCGGAAGTCATAGGACTTCGTCAGGTAAATCAGGAATCGGGATTCCGGAGGTGAGTGAATTCAGATTTTATTAAGGAATTATGGGTTCACTCTTCTGTTTGTTTGTGTGTGGGATTAGCCAATTTGCTACCAAGAGGCGGGGCTGGACACAGTCTTAACTCCTCCGGTAGGTTCTCACAGAGACGTCGGTCGAGAATTCTGTTCTGGGGCATGGGTGCCAGGAGTGCCCTGTCCACTCATCTGGGAAGTTGGGCATTATCTGCTCAGCTCCAGTCTGGGCTAGTCTGAGAGAGTGTGAGTACGGATGTTTGTCTGTCTTGGCATAATTATCTGCTGATTAACTGGTCTGTGTGAAAGCGAAAGCTACTTTGATTTTCTGTTTGCTCATCTGGTTAAAACATTTGATTTACTGAAGGCTGAACCCGTGATGGTCTGCAAAAGTCTCAAGCAGTGCTGTTGAGTTAGTTTTCTCAGAGATGTTTGCTCTCTATCACAGAGGGATAGTTGATAAAAATTTCTGTCTATGTTTGTGTACTAGGGGCTTTGGTTTGCTCTGTGATTTTGCTGTTAGGTTGAAATTTTGGAATTCTGGGGTAGATTTAAAGGTATTTGCGGCTTTTCTTGTCTCTTTTGGCTGGCTGATTGTTCTCCTGTGTATTCTGCCACAACATTTGGTGCATCGTCTGAGAAATGTCAGTTGAGCTGGCTCTTAGGCCCCTGATGATGAGAGAGGTCTTCGGGGCACTTGCTTCGGGCTTTGGGACGCAAGGAAGGTGTGCCACCGGCACATTGGCTGGTTCCTGAACTTGTGGGACCTAGAGGGACTGTGGTGACTCCACACTCTGGCGGACCCAAACGAGGCAGGAAACACCTTTTTGGGACTTCCCTGGAGGGAAGTCAAAATCAGACATCTGAAACTGTAAGTTTTTCCCCGGGGAAACAGGTCTGAGTTCTGGCCTGTCCTATGGCACAGAAGAGGTATCTAGCCCCTACCTAGGTAATTATTCACCTCAGGATAGTTCAGTTCATCTGGAGAAATGGCTTCTAGATGGTATTAACCGTCTCTGGGACTTCCCGGGAGGGAAGTCAAAAGTCAGACTGGCTGAGGGTCTGAGTCTGGCCTGCCTTTTAAAAAGGTAGAAGAGAAGTGTTCCCAGGCAGTTTTCTACTGCCTCTATTCAGGAACTTGTTCTGTATCTCTGTGCAATTGAAACTGATTTTGTGAATGAAGGGTATTCTGTGGTATAAATGTGGCACATGCTGGTGTAAAAGTGTTTTTATGTTTGTTTGTTTCTGTTTTATTTTTTTAAACCCTTCTACACCTCTCCCACATTTCCGTGGTGATTCAGTTTTTAGTGGGGAATGTTATCTGTCTTTATTGTTTAAATATGTCTCTTTGTTGTTTGTTTAAATTGTTTAGCTAGTGAAATTTCTGTTTGTATCTCAAAAAATATGAATGTATTGCTAATCTGAGGAATGTTAATTATTTAATCCTGTTTAACCCTTTGCACTCGCTTGCTTTTTTCTAGATTCCTTTATTCTACTCGGGATTTAATTTTTTAAATACCCCAGATTTTACAAAGCACGGCAGTAGAATAAAATACTGAGTTTCTTTTCATACAAACTTATTTATTTGGATTTTTTTATATTTCAAATTATTGATACATTCAAAGAGTAATTTTAATCTCTATAATTTTTCATGGTGTGATATTTTTTGAAACATTCAACAGGAGCTGCTACCGATGCTAACCGTGTCAAGTCACACTCGATATCCGAGTGCAAAAGGTTAAAATCCTGTCTTAAGGCATCTTGTAAATCCTGTCTTAATCCTGTAAATCCTGTCTTCCCTAAATCAAGGACATTGGAGCCATCTTGTAAATCCTGTCTTCCCTAAACCGAGGACACTGGGAGTAAATGATTTGCACTTTGCCTCCCTAAACAGAGGTTAAATAGCTTATATCAATATACTCAGGAAGACTGATAGCAAAAAAGGGAGGAAACCTGGTCCCTCCCTGCAACATGGGTAATAGCTCTTCCACAAACTCTACTGTCTTAGAATGTATGTTAAGGAATTTTAAAAAGGGTTTTATTGGGGACTATGGGGTAAAACTAGTCCCCTGGGAGTTAAAAAAAAAAGTGTGAAATAGACTGGCCATCTTTTGGAGTAGGATGGCCAGCAGAGGGCACATTGGATGTCTCCATGATCAGAAATGTTCACAGAATTATCACAGGAGACCCAGGTCATCCTGACCAGTTCCTTTATATTGACCAGTGGCTAGAAATAGCAGAGCTTAAGCCACTTTGAATCCATTTTTGTGTATATAAATAAAAAAGGGCAGGCCCCTCAGAAGGAGAATAAGCCTCCTATTCTGCAGGAATCCCCTGAGGAAGCCCTGCCAGTTCTACCCCCTCCATACATGCCTCAAGCGGTATCTAGTGCCCCTTGCCTAGCCAGGGAAGTTATATACACCACCTCCTTCCATCTCCCCTCAAAGGACTCTCCAGAGCCAGTTGGACGACATTTGTGCTCAGCTTATCGGTGACCCAAACCACTCCTGGCTTTCCAGATGCCTCTCTGAGAATTGTGGGTCCTCATATAATTGGAGAAAATGGGACCCCACAAGAGGGGGATCGGTCTTTTATTACCAGCCTTTCACTACGACCAATCTCTTAAATTGAAAGCATCACACTCCCACTTATTCCAAAAACCCTCAAGCCACAGTTGACATTCTGGCATAAATTTTTTAGACCCATAAGCGCACCTGGGTCGACTGCAAACAACTCTTTATCATGCTTTTTAACACTGAGGAGCGCATGAGAATAATAACAAGCTTGGAAATGGCTCCAGACCCAGGCCCCGACAGGGACATTAGACACAGACAGATGGGCCAGGGAGGCTCTCCCAGATGTGGAACCCAGATGAGACCTGAATTCAGAGGATGGGAGAGCCAGGTTAGAGAGATATTGGCTGGCCTTCCTCCAGGGGCTCTGGGATGGGGCCAATAAGCCCACTAATATGGCCAAGACCTCTGAGGTTTTCTAGAGGCCTCATGAAAATCCGGCAGCCTTTTATGAGAGACTCTGAAGCATACTGAGTTTACACTCCTTTTGACCCAGAGGCCTCATAGAATCAAACTATGGTCAATGCAGCCTTCATTAGTCAGGCTCAGCCAAATATAAGGAGAAAGCTACAGAAACTGGAAGGGTTTGCAGGAAAGAATGCTACTGAACTGCTAGAGATAGCTAACAAGGTTTTCATTAATCAGAAAAATGCAGCTAAAAAGAAGGCTGAGGAGAAACTAAAAAGGAAACTGAATCTGATTGCTGTGGCTGTTATAGAAGCTAGCTCCCAGAAAAGGAAAGGGAGACAGCAAGGAGCCAAGTCAGGAAAAGGAAGGATGGATCTTAAACGGGACAGTGTGCCTATTGCAACGAATTAGGACACTGGGAGAATGAATGTCTGAGCCGCCAGAAGAAGCAGGCAATGCCATCCAAACCACCCAGCCGCTATCGGCCAGAGCCATCTGAGGCAGATCACATTGGACTGGCAGCAGCTGACTCCAACTAGGACAGGCCGGCTCTTTCCAACTGGGCCCCCATGAGCCCATGGTCAAAATGAAAATCAGGGGCCAGACTGTGAACTTTATGGTTAATACAGGGGCAGAGCACTCGGTAGTTACTCAGAAAGTAGCTTCCCTCTCATGATGGGCAGTCACCATTATCAGAGCTATCGGGACCACACCCTCCAACCATTCTGCCGCCCCCGCCAATGTCAGTTAGGTGGCCACCAGGTGGTTCATGAATGCCTGTACTTGCCAGATTGCCCAGTCCCTCTAATGGGCAGAGACCTTTTAGCAAAAATGGGAGCAGAAATCACCTTTGCCCCAGATGGCTCAACACAACTGCGCTTATGTGAGGAGACCTCTTCAATGATCCTGTCTTTAGCAGTGCCTAGGGAGGAAGAATGGAGATTTTATGCCTCCCAATCAAAGGACTCACCATTAGAGCCTGAACTACAGAAGGAATTCCCACTGGTCTGGGCAGAAGGAAATCCCCAGGGCCTGGCTAAGAACCACACCCCAGTGCAATTGGCTTGAAGCCTGGGGCACAGCCTGTGAAACTACCAGTATCCAATTCCAATGAGCGCATGCCTAGGTATTCAGGGCCGCCTAGAACGACTGCTTCAATGGGGACTTCTTAAGCGGTATCAGTCTCCATGGAACACCCCTGTTGTACCTGTCAAGAAGCCTGGGACCAATGATTACCTCCCAGTAAAAGACCTACAGGTGTGCGGCCTCACCCAGATCCAAGGGCGCTCGGCCTCCCCCGGACCCAGGGGTGCGCGGCCTCACCCGGACCCAGGGGCGTGTGGCCTCACCCGGGCCCGAGACCCAGCCTCACCTGGACGCAGGGGCACGTGGCCTCTCCCAGACCCAGGGGCACGCGGCCTCACCCGGGCCCGGGACCCAGCCTCACCCGTACCCAGGGGCGTGCATTATAACCTGCATTTGGCGCTGCTGAATCCATACACCCTCCTGGGGCTCATTCTGTTAGAAGCGGAATGGTTTACATGTCTAGATCTAAAAGATGTCTTTTTCTGACTTTAGCTGGCACCCTCCAGTCAACCTCTGTTTGCCTTTGAGTGGGAAAACCCAACCACAGGGGCTAAGGAGCAGTTCACCTGGACCAGACTGCCACAAGGGTTCAAGCACTCCCCAACTCCTTTTAGTAGGAGCACTAGCAAGAGATTTGTCTAAATTTCCAGGACAGGACATGGGGTGCGTTCTACTCCAATATGTAGATGACCTCCTACTAGCTAGCTCCACGCGAACTCAGAGTTGGGAAGGAACACGAACCCTTCTAAGACTCTTAACTGAAACAGGTTACTGGGTGTCCAAAAAGAAGGCTCAAATCTGTCAGAGGGAAGTCAAATACCTAGGTTTCCAAATTATCCAAGGGAAACAAAGACTAGGGACTGAAAGAAAACAGGCAGTATGTGCCATACCAGTTCCCAGGACCTGGCAACAGATTCGGGAATTGCTAGGGGCAGCAGAGTTCTGTTGAATTTGGATCCCAGGATTCTCAGATCTAGCTAAGCCCCTCTATGAAGCCTTAAAAGGAGAGGAAAAGGCACCCATTAACTGAGGTCCTGAACAGGAAAAAGCCTTAGCAACCATAAAGACAAAGCTCACCCAGGTGCAGGCCCTAGGGCTCCCAGATGTGACACAGGACTTTAACCTTTTCGCTCACGAGAACAACGAGGTAGCCCTAGGAGTTCTGACTCAGGAGTTGGAACCCTGGCAGAGGCCAGTAGCCTACCTCTCCAAACAGATTGACCCGGTTGCCTCTGGATGACACCCGTGACTCAGGGCCCTTGCAGCCAAGGCCTTATTAGTCACAAAGGCAGACAAGCTCACTCTGGGACAGAACTTAAATGTTAAAGTGCCTTATGCTGTTGTCACCCTAATGGAAGCTAAAGGGAAACATTGGCTGACTCATGCTCAGATGACTCAATACCAAGGGCTCCTATATGAAAATGCACTAATAAGACTTAGAAGTAGATTTTACAGAAATAGGGCCTGGCAGAGGGAATAAATACCTGCTAGTCTTTGCACCTTTTCAGGTTGGGTTGAGGCATATCCCACAAACATTGAAAAGGCGAGAGAAGACACTAAGGCATTGCTGAAGGATATAATTCCATGGTATGGAATGCCTCTGACCATAGGGTCCAATAATGGCCCAGCCTTTGTAGCAGAAATAGTACAACAGGTAGCCAAGGCTTTAGGAATTAAATGGAATCTACATACAACTTACAGGCCTCAGAATTCAGGGAAGAGAGAAACCAAGATGGCGGCATAGGTTAAACACCTAACCTACAGCCGGGCACAACAATTTCAAAAACACAACTAAAAATCAAAACGGACATCATCCAGAACCACAGGAAAGCTGGCTGACTGAAATGCCCACAATTAGAAGGAAAGAGAGGACTACAAGGAAAATCAGGGAAACCGTAAAAGCTTGAGGTATGGAGACACAGGCGGAGACACGAGCCCGCGCACGTGCGGGGAAGACGGAGCCGGAGAGGAAGGGGCGGCTGACGGCCTGGCTGGCGTTCTCTGGCGGGAAGGAGATAAAAGCGCCAGATTGTGCTGAACCCCAGCTCCGACTGCACTGAACCCCAGTTCCGGGCGAAACCCTGGGAAGCCGGGCTCATGCTGGGGGAGTCTGGGCTGTGGGGCGGAGACACGGAGGAGCTGCGCCGGAGCCTCGCACGGGAATGTGCGCAGAGGAGGGACTGTTGCCTGTGCCGCTGGATTGCCCTAGCGGGAGGGAGACAAAAGCTCCTGACCGTGCTGAACCCCAGTTCCGGGAAAGACCCGGGGAAGCCAGGCTCATACTGGGGAAAGCTGGGCTGTGGGGCAGAGGTGCAGAGAGGCGGCGAAGAGCAGAGCACCGGAGGCGCGCAGGGGATTGTGCGCGGAGGATGGGCTGCTGACTGTGCCGCTGAGTCGCCCTGGAGGGAAGGAGACAAAAGCACCAGACTGCAGTGAGCCCCAATTCTGACTACACGGAAACCCAGTTCCGGGCGAGAATCTGGGAATCCAGATTCATTGGGGGAGAGACTAGACTGTTTGGCAGCGCGCGAAACTCCAGGGCGCTTTTCTCTCAGAGGTGTTTGCTGGGAGTACGGAGGGACACTGAGACACAGGATCCTCATAGGGCGGGGCTGACGGGAAGCCAAGGCTGTAGGCTCTGCCCTGTAACTCCGCCCCATCCAAGCTGAACACAGAGGCTTTTACAATTTTGCAAGTCTAGTTGAATGGGGCTGTCTCCCGGCATAGACACAGCTGATCCTCACAGCCAATTGGACTGGAGGTCACATCCTCCCAGTGTACCAACAGCAATCAAGGCTTAACAACACCAAGACTTTGCACTCAGCCCACAAAGGGGGGTATCAAGAGCGACCACCTAGGGAGATTGGGGAAGCTGAGCGATAGGGAGGCAGCCAAAAGGGGAAGACACTGAAACAGGTCACGAATATAAGGGATGCTGTAATTCATGCTGAGGGGCCACAGGCAGTAGCTGACCTACACTCCATTGGAGACCCAGAAACGAAGGCATCTAGTGGTCGGTGTGAGATGACACCAGATTTCAACCACTACCATAAGGGACACATTCAAGAGGCAGACGCAGTGAGCGCCAAAGCCTTGCTGCACCAAGACCCGGCAAATAAACGTGTCTCCCGCACAGCAACTCTTCCTTTATAGACACAGAGGGTCCGCACGGCCAATTGGCCTGGAGGACAATTCCTCCCAGTGACACCAACAACAATCAAGACTTAACTATACAAACAAGGACCAAGATGGAGGCATAGGGCAGAAGCCTGATTGCTTCCTACCACAACAATTTTGAGACTACGACGGGAGAGCAGAGCAGACACCATCCAGAACCACCGGAGGGCTGACTGAGCAGATGCTCTACAACTAGAATAAAAGAGAGGGGTACGCGGATGAAGCTGATGCCGGTGACCCAAAGACCACACTTTAAAAACTACGGCTCAGGCGACACAATGGCGGCCTGGATCGTGCTCGGCGCAGTTCCCCCAGCAGTCTCCGGCTGAGGGGAAGGCTTCACTCGCTGCTGAGCATGGACAGACGAGCCCCTGGGAGACATGGGATGGGAGACTACGCGCTTGCTGACCTCCGAGTCCTTCAAGAATCTCAACGCCCCGGAAGCGGCCAGGTGCGCACGCTCGGCGACCGGCCACCGCTGCAGACCCAAGGGCCGACGCAGCCACCCCGGACCAGCCCGCCGCCGCGCACCGGGCACACCGGAGCTTCGCCGAACCCGCCGCCCAACGAGTTCTGCGGTGGCTGCCCTGGAACTCTGAGAAAATGGCCGAAGGAATTGCTGAGAGGGAATTGACCAACAGGAATTGGGATCAAGAAGATGAAACCCCGCTGGGTCCCAGATCCGAGTGAAGCCGCGTGCCCCTGGGTCCGGGTGAGGCTGGGAACTGGGTCAGGGTGAGGCTGGGCCCCGGGTCCGGGTGAGGCCACGTGCCCCTGGGTCCGGGCAAGGCCATGCGCCCCTGGGTCCGGGTGAGGCTGAATCCTGGGTCTGGGCGAGGCCGTGTGCCCCTGGATCCGGGTGAGGCTGGGTCCCGGGTCCGGGTGAGGCCGTGTGCCCCTGGAGCCGGGTGAGGCCATGGGCCCCTGGATCCGGGTGAGGCCGTGTGCCCCTGGATCCGGGTGAGGCGTCTGCCCCTGGATCCGGGTGAGGCCGTGGGCCCCTGGATCCGGGTGAGCCTGGGTCCCGGGTCCGGGTGAGGCCGTGGGCCCCTGGATCCGGGTGAGCCTGGGTCCCGGGTCCGGGTGAGGCCGTGGGCCCCTGGATCCGGGTGAGCCTGGGTCCCGGGTCCGGGTGAGGCCGTGGGCCCCTGGATCCGGGTGAGGCCGTGGGCCCCTGGATCCGGGTGAGGCCGTGGGCCCCAGGATCCGGGTGAGGCTGTGGGCCCCAGGATCCGGGTGAGGCCGTGGGCCCCTGGATCCGGGTGAGGCCGTGGGCCCCTGGATCCGGGTGAGGCCGTGGGCCCCTGGATCCGGGTGAGGCCGTGGGCCCCTGGATCCGGGTGAGGCCATGGGCCCCTGGATCCGGGTGAGGCCGTGGGCCCCTGGATCCGGGTGAGGCCGTGGGTCCCCGGTCCGGGTGAGGCCGTGGGCCCCTGGATCCGGGTGAGGCCGTGGGCCCCTGGATCCGGGTGAGCCTGGGTCCCCGGTCCGGGTGAGGCCGTGGGCCCCTGGATCCGGGTGAGGCCACGCGACCCTGCGTCTGGGAGAGGCCACGCGCCCCTGGGTCCGGATGAAGCTGAATCCTGGGTCTGGGCGAGGCCGTGTGCCCCTAGATCTGGGTGAGGCTGGATCCCGGGTCCGGGTGAGGCCGTGGGCCCCTGGATCCAGGTGAAGCCGTGCCCCTGGATCCGGCCGAGACCAAACCAGAGGGAGTCGGACCTGCATTACCACCATTTGTCCACCATCCAGAGCTGAGGGGTCAGTGCCGACATGTACTCATAAGGAACTGGTGGACATTGATATTGGGTCTCAAAAGAACTGTTGGACCAGAAAGAAACTCACTACAGACTGATTCATTTGCCTGTCAGCATAACTATTATTGATCGTCGCACATTCAATTCTTTTAAGTATATCTCTAGTGACACATGATTTCCCTCATCTAGGGGAAATGATGAACAACATAGACTGATGAACAAGAACAGAACCAGAAACAAGGAGGCATCGATCGGACTATCGGGCCTCAGAGGGAGGATAGGGGAGGGTGGGGGGAGGGGGGAGAGATCAACCAAAGGTCTTGTGTGCATGCATATGAGCCTAACCAATGCTTAAGTTCAACAGAGGGTTGGGGCATCCATGGGGAGGGGTGTGGGATGGGAATGGGGGGATGAGGACAAATATGTGACACCTTAATCAATAAAGAAATTAAAAATAAAATAAAATAAAATAAAATAAAATAAATAAAAACATTAATAAATAAATAAATAAATAAATAAATAAATAAAAATAAAAATTAAAAAAAAAAAAGAATTCAGAGAAAGTGGAGCGCATGAACCGGACTCTAAAACAGACTATGGCTAAGCTATGCCAAGAGACAACCTTACCCTGAACAGATATCTTGCCTCTTGTACTTTTGCGGGTATGCTGTGCCCCAAGGGCCAAGGTAGGTTTCTCTCCCTTTGAAATTCTATATGGTAGACCCCCTCCCTTAATTCGACCAAAGGGAGATTTGGGGGAAATAGGGAACTTAGAAATCCAGAAACAACTACAAGGACTTGGAAAAACTGTCTTTGAGGTCCACAAGTGGGTTATTGACCAACTACCCATCTCTCTAGGAACAGCTGTACATGCTTATAAACCTGGAGACCAGGTTTGGATAAAGGATTGGAAAAAGGAGCCCCTCAAGCCTACCTGGAAGGGACCCTATCCAGTCATATTAACTACCCCTACAGCTCTTTTTTTTAAAATTTCTTTATTGATTAAGGTGTCACATATTTGTCCTCATCCCCCCATTCCCACTCCACACCCCTCCCCACGGATGCCCTCACCCCCCTGTTGTTCTTAACCATTGGTTAGGCTCGTATGCATGCACACAAGTCCTTTGGTTGATCTCTCCGCCCTACCCCCACCCTCCCCTCCCTCTGAGGCCCAACAGTCCGATCTATGCCTCCTTGTTTCTGGGTCTGTTCTTGTTCATCAGTCTATGTTGTTCATCATTTCCCCTAGATGAGTGAGATCATGTGTTACTAGAAATATACTTATAAGAACCAAATGTGAGACGAGCAATAATAGTTATGCTGACAGGCAAATGAATCAGTCTGTAGTGAGTTTCTTTCTGGACCAACAGTTCTTTTGAGACCCAATTTCAATGTCCACCAGTTCCTTATGTGTACATGTCAGCACTGACTTTTCAGTTCTGGATGGTGAACAAATGGTGGTAATGCAGGTCCGACTCCCTCTGGTTTGGTCTCGCCTGAACCCAGGGGCGCGGCCTCACCCGGACCCGGGACCCAGCATCACCCGGGCCCCGGGGCGCATGGTCTCACCCAGACCCAGGTGCGCGAGGCCTCACCTGGACCCGGGATCCAGCCTCACCCGGACCCAGGGGCGCGCGGCCTCACCCGGACCCAGGATCCAGCCTCACCTGGACCCGGGGGCGCACGGCCTCACCCGGTCCCAGGGGCGCTCGGCCTCCCCCGGACCCAGGGGCGTGCGGCCTCACCCGGGCCCAGGACCCAGCCTCACCTGGACGCAGGGGCGCTCGGCCTCACCCGTACCCAGGGGCATGCGGCCTCACCCGGACCCGGGATCCAGCTTCACCCGGACCCAGGGGCGCGTGGCCTCACCCGGACCCGGGGGCGCGTGGCCTCACCCGGACCCGGGGGCGCGCGGCCTCACCTGGGCCCAGGTCCCCCCACAGCTCTTAAGGTTGCAGGACTAAACACCTGGATCCACCACTCCCGGATGAAGGCAGCCCACCAGCTGAGTGATATTCAGTCTGAGTTGAAGGTGACCTCTGACCAGAAACACCCCCTTCGGATCACCCTCAAGAAGATAGCAGACCTGGCCGAGCAACCTGCTCCAAAGAATTCAGATAACACCCTGATGAATTCTCCCTAACACTAATCTTTCTTTCTTATCTCCTCCTAATATAACATGCTCTAGTATTTCTGGATAATCACTGGTTTTATCTAATAATTCTTATTTTGTCTTTTTATGAGTGCCAGTGGAATCTGAGACTAGTACCAGGAGGAGAACTCATCTGCTCTTGCTGGGACACAGAAGCACCATAAAATTACTGCTCCCCACACAGCAAGGAAACAAAGGCCTTATCATAAATTGTTGGATTACACCTTGTCATGCCATCCTTTGCTCCTTGCTTAGAAACTCGCTACCCAAATATGCTACACCGGGTAGTCCACGAGAAAACCAAATCAAGCCAGATTTTTGTTAGCTATACTTATCAGTTTGTTGCATGTTACAACTCTACTACCAAATGCACGTGTGTGTGTGTGGGGGGGGAATTGTATTGGACAGAAAAAAAATAATAGGACCTGTCACAGCCAATGTGCAGCTAACTAATTTTGCTCCTATTTGTTTCAGCAGTACAGGGCTAACATCCAACAGGTCACCTCCCAGATGAACTATGCAACTCTACCCCCAAGGCTGAAAACAACAACTACCCCTAGTGCCCCCTGCAGGAACATTCTACGTGTGTGGGACCACTGCTTACCTCTGCCTGCCTGCAAACTGGACGGGAATGCCTTTAAACTCCAGATGGTCCTACAAACCAGAAGAACTCCCTACAAACCCCTCTGAGAGGAAGAAGCGGGATGCTAGTCCCTTGGTCACTGTCCCTTTCCAGCAGGAAGTAGCTAAGAGCTGTCGTCACCCCTGTTCACCATAACATCCTGTGGTCCTTGCTCCACAAGGCTAAAAGAAGCTTGTGGGACAAGGTGGGGAATGAGGAGAAAACTGGTCTTGCAAGGCGTGTCAGGCCATAAAAACTGTGAACAATGCACTGCCCTGGGTGGGGGGAAGGGTCATTATCGCTGGCCCCAGGACAGATCATAGGATATGGCCTGGGGAACCCCAACACCTAGGGGTCTTCCTGTAAGCCCATGAAAGGGGGTGGAACCATATCTGCAAGACAAAAGACCCCAGAAGGTTATAAAAGTGAAGCCCTCCGCGTGTTTCTTCACTCTGATTTGGAAATTATTCCCGGAGTCCACTAGTGTTAATAAACAGGGTCCCTCCCTTTCTTTAGGAAGCGTGCTTGGTATTTCTTTGGTCTTCTGCAACAATGGGCAACTTCTGCAGTTTTTTGGTGGATGACCTGCTGCTCTCCCATACTGCCAGCAGTATTGGAATAAATGCTCATATATGATTCAACCCTGTCTCTGCTTATTTGGTTCAAGTAGTGACAGGCAGCATAGACCCATTGATTGTGCGGTTACATACTCACTCATTTGAAAACTAGCATCACATTTCAATAACATCATTCTGGTTTCTTCTTAAGCCCAATACTAATAAAGACTGCCACTTACTGAGCATTTGAACTGGGCTAGGTTCTGTGATAAGATTTTATGGGTATGATCTCATTTACTCATCATCATGGCAATCTTATGAGCTAGGTCCTATTATAAGCATCATCCCCATTTTTCAGATGAAAAAACTAAGGCAGGCTCAAAGAGATTAAATAGTTTGTCCAACATTAAATAGCCAGATGTTGAATCCAGATACTTTGAATTTCAAGTTCCAAACCTTTATTCTAACCATCTCCCAGTTATTCCAAAGTCTTCAGATAAGGACACTATTAACAGAGTGAACATTAAATTCACAGAATGGGAGTAAATATTTGCAAATCACATATTTAGTAAGGGATTAATATCCAGCATATATAGAGAACTCTTAAAACTCAACAACAAAAACCCAAAAAATCTGATTTTAAAATGAGAAGAGGGCTTGAAAACCATTTATCCAAAAGAAGATAAACAAATAGACAATATGCACATGAAAAGATGCTCAACATCACTAATCATTAGGGATATGCAAATCAAAACTACCTCATACCAATTAGGTTGACAATTATAAAAAAAAAACAACAGAAAATAAGTGTTGGCAATAATATGGAGAAACTGGAACCCTTATGCATTGCTGGTAGGAATGCAAAATGGTGCAGCCATTGGGGAAAAGAGTATGGCAGTTCCTCCAAAAAAAAAAAAAAAAAGTACAATATAATCCAGAAATTCCACTCTGGGTGTATACCTCAAAGAAGAAAGCAGTATTATTTACAATAGCTAAAATGTGGAAGCAACCAAAGTGTTCATTAATAGGTAATGTATAAGATATATTGAGGAGGAAACTGGTCTTGCAAGTAGTGTCAGGCCATGGAACTGTGAACAATGCACTGCCCTGGGTTGGGGGGAAGGGTCATTATCGCTGGCCCCAGGACAGATCATCGGATATGGCCTGGGGAACCCCAACACCTGGGGGTCTTCCTGTAAGCCCATGAAAGGGGGCGGAACCATATCTGCAAGACAAAGACCCCAGAAGGTTATAAAAGTGAAGCCCTCCGCGTGTTTCTTCACTCTGATTTGGAAATTATTCCCGGAGTCCACTAGTGTTAATAAACAGGGTCCCTCCCTTTCTCTAGGAAGCGTGCTTAGTATTTCTTTGGTCTTCTGCAAATATATATATATACACTAGGGGCCCAGTGAACAAAATTCGTGCACTGGGGGGGTCTCCTCAGCCCAGCCTGCCCCCCTCTCACATACTGGGAGCCCTCAGAGGATGTCCTACTGACGGCTTAGGCCTGATCCCCATAGGGAGCGGGCCTAAGCCGAAATCTGGCCTCCCTTTGTCAGAGACAACTGGGCTGATCAGGGAAAGGCACCAGCCCCATCACCCCACTGCTGGAGCCACTGCCAGTCACCACAGCCACCAAGGTGTTTTCATCAACACGGACTCCAGTTCCTTCACCAAGAAAAAATGACAACTTTCTTTAGGCATTTTCAAGATGTGTCTTTCATAGAATATGACATTTTTTTTTATCCTCACCTGAGTATATGTTTCCATTGACTTTTAGAGAATGTGGAAGAGAAAGGGAAAGACAGAGAGAAACATCAAAGTGAGAGGAATACTTTGATTGGTTGCCTCCTGCATGAGCCCTGACCTGGGCCCCAGCCAGGGAGGAGCCTGCAACTTAGGTACATGCCCTTGATCAGAATCTAACCTGGACTCTGCGGTTGGCAAACCTAGGCATTATCCACTGAGCCAAACTGTGTAGGGCAGGTTATGACATTTCTTAGCCCTCCAGCAGCGGACCTTCATTTTTTTTTCCTAGGAGTGTGGTGGAAAAGCCCTAGATCACCTTTTTGGATTCTTATACCCAAGTTACTAAGAATATTACCAGTGGCATACAGGGAGCTTAGCCAATGAGCGGTCAGAAAAGGTGTTTCCTCTGTAGTTCACAGCTATCTCCTCCGATCTCTGGCTCCACCCCTGCCAAGGCCTAAAGCCTCCAGCCCTTGGCAGGGGACTCCCAGCCGGCTCGATCGCCAGGCTCCGCCCCTGGCCAAGGCCTCAAGCTTTTGTTTGAGGCCCGGGCCCTGGGCAGGGACCCCCAGATGGCTCCGATCACCCTGCTCCACCCCCAGCCAAGGCCGCAAGCCTCTGTTTGAGGCTCGGGCCCTGGGCAGGGACCCCCAGTTGGCTCCGATCACCTGCAGGGTCCCCCAGCTGGCGCAATCACCCGGCTCCACCCATGACCAAGGCCGCAAGCCTCTGTTTGAGGCTTGGGCTCTGGGCAGGGATCCCCAGCTGGCTCCGATAGCCCGCAGGGGACCCCAGCTGGCTCTATCACCCAGCTCCATCCATGACCAAGGCCGCAAGCCTCTGGCCAAGGCTTGGGCTCTGGGCAGGAACCCCCAGCTGGCTCTGATCGCCCTACTCCACCCCCAGCCAAGGCCTCAAGCCTCTGGCCAAGGCTCGGGCTCTGGGCAGGGACCCCCAGCTGTCTCCGATTGCCGGGCTCCAACCCCAGCCAAGGCTGCAAGCCTCTGGCTGAGGCTTGGGCCCTGGGCAGGGACCACCAGCTGGCTCTGATCGCCTGCAGGGGACCCCAGCTGGCTCCGATCATCCCCTCTGATCTTCAGCTCCAGTCACCCAGTTCCGACCATGGCCGCTCTCCGAGGCTGCAGCCATCTTGGTTGGGTGTATTTGCATATTCACTTTCTGATTGGCTGGTGGGCGTGACTGGGGCGTGGCTGGTGGGCGTGGCTTGTGAGTGTAGCAGAGTGATGATTTGCATATTACTCTTTTATTAGATAGGATATATATATATACACATATATATGTATATATATATATACATATATATATATATATATATTGTACAATGGAATATTACTCAGCCTTTTAAAGGGATCTGACATATGCTACAACCTTAATGAACATTGAGGACATTATACTAAGTGAAATAAGTCAGTCACAAAAAGACAAATACTTATTTGAGGTACTTAGAATTGTCAAATTCATAGAGATTCATAGAGATGGAAAGTAGAATGGTGGTTGCTGGCTGCTGGAGGGAGGGGAGAATGGGGAATTGTGTTGCATGGGTACAGAGTTTCACTTTTGCAACATGAAAATAGGTTCTGGAGATGAATGGTGGTAGTGGTTTGATAATAATATGAATGTACTTAATGCCACTAAACTGTACACCTAAAAATGGTTAAAGTGGAAATTTTTATGTTTTGTGTATTTTATCACAATTTATTAAAGATCTAAGATTTTAACTATTTCCCAGTCCTGCCAAAGTCTTCATATAATCTCCTCTGATGAATGTGTGCTGCCTTACATTGAAAAAGACATAGAGGACATAGAGGAAGACATAAACAAATGGAAGAACATACCATGTTCATGGATTGGTAGAATCAACATCATTAAAATGTCCATACTACCCAAAGCAATCTATAGATTCAATGCAACCCCCATTAAGATACCAATGGCATATTTCAGAGACCTAGAACAAACTCTCCAGAAATTCATCTGGAATAAAAAAGGACCCTAAATAGCCACATCAATCCTGAGAAAGAAGAACAAAGTTGGAGGGATCACAATACCAGATATCAAGCTATATTGCCAAGCCACGGTTCTTAAAACTGCCTGGTACTGGCACAAGAATAGACATACAGACCAATGGAACAGAACAGAGAACCCAGAAATCAACTCAAGCCATTATGATCAGTTAATATTAGACAAAGGAAGCAAGAGCATACAATGGAGTTGAGACAGTTTCTTCAATAAATGGTGCTGGGGAAATTTGATCAGATACAGGCAAAAAAAAATGAAACTATATCACCAAATTACACCATACACAAAACAAACTCAAAATGGATAAAGGACTTAAATGTAAGACGGGAAACCATAAAAATCTTACAAGATTCCATAGGCAGCAAAATAGCAGACATATGTTGTAACGATATCTTACCAATACAGCTCCTAGGGCAATGGAGACTAAGGAGAAAATAAACAAATGGGACTACATCAAAATAAAAAGCTTCTGCACAGCAAAAGAAAGTATCAACAAAGCAACAAGAAAGCCCACTGAATGGGAGAACGTATTTGCCAATGCTATTTCAGATAGGGTTTAATCTCCAACATTTATAGGGAACTCATACAACTTAACAAAAGGAAGATAAACAATCCAATAAAAAAATGGGTAAAGGACCTAAATAGACACTTTTTGAAAGAGGACATACAGAAGGCCAAGAGACATATGAAAACATGCTCAAAGTCACTAATCATCCAAGAGATGCAAGCCAAAACAACAATGCGGTACCATCTCACACCTGTCAGAATGGCTATCATCAACAAATCAACAAATGGCAAATGCTGGTAAGGATGTGGAGAAAAAGGAACCCTCTTGCACTACTGGTGGGAATGCAGACTGGTGCAGCCACTATGGAAGACAGTATGGCACTTCCTCAAAAAGTTAAAAATGGAGCTCCCATTTGACCCAGTAATACCACTTCTAGGAATATATCCCAACAAAACAGAAACACCAGTCAGAAAGGACATATGCACCCCTATGTTCATAGCAGCACAACTTACCATACTTAAGATTTGGAAGCAGCCTAAGTGCCCATCAGCAGATGAGTGGATTAGAAAACTGTGGTACATCTACACAAGGGAATACTATGCTGCAGTAAAAAGGAAAGGATGGAACTGGAGAGCATTATGCTATGCAAAATAAGCCAGTCAGAGAAAGATAAATATCACATGATCTCACTCATTTATGGAATATAATGAACAACATAAACTGATGAACAAAAATAGATCCAGAGACAAATGGCAGGGGAGGAGGGGTTAGATATCAATCAAAGGACTTGTATGCATGAATATTAGCATAACCAATGGACACAGACCCTGGGGCGGTGGGGGCTTGCCCTTGGGGGTAGGAGTGGCGGGGGGGGGGGGGCGGTCAATCAGGGGACAAAGGTGACAAACGTAAAACTTTAGGCAATTAAAAAAAAAGAAAGAAAAAAAGAAAGAAAGTGTGCTGCCTACTCTTCAAGTAACCTCTTTTATTTCTTTTTCATCCTAAGACCAGACTGCTCTCTGCCAGGATCCCTAGAGCCTCCACATTGGTGAGTGCCCTGACAGGGCAGGACCCAGCCTCAGGCTCTAGTTCACTCTCCTCCTGGGAAGAAAATGCCTCTACTCTGAAGGCAGCCAGCACATATTTTACTCAAAACAATTGGCAGAAGGCTGTGGATCCCTTCTGTTCCCAGGAATCACACTGGGACTAATTGCACCATGCATTTTCCATCACTGGTAGCTAATCCCAATAGTGATGTTGGGCATCGTTATTAATAGGCTTAGGACAGACAAACTAGAGGGGAAGTGGCTTGGGCTGAGTCACACAGCAAAGTTAGAACTCAGAGCTCCCAGCCACCCTGGGCCCTGTTTCACAAACCTGACAGCTCCAGAAACTTGCTGCATTTTGTACTCTGGGCAACAAATTATCTGGCTAACTAAGCAGGTCTGACGTGTCTTGCAGAAAAATAAAGCAAAAATCTTCCTTGGGATGCTATCTTCTGATCTTTCTGTTTCCATTGGTTGACAGGAAACCAGAGTCCCCATGTCTTGCTGAATGACCTTGAACACATCATTGAAAGTCTCTGGATCAGTTTTCCCTTCAGTAAAATGTGGACAAGAGTTATTGATACCCACCCCAAGAGAATCTGTGGATGAGCTAGAGAGAGGATTGGGGTACGTTTATCCAATCTAATCTGCATAATCCTTTACACGAGTGAACCTCAAACTTGGCAGAACATTATTATCACATGGATAGCATTAAAAATAAAAATACCTGGGCCTTGACCAACCCAGCTTACTTGGACTCCTCCTCCATTCTCCCAGCCACATGGCCGCCAATGTGAAGATAATCCCTGAGTTGACAAGCGGGGTAGTCTTTAATTTTCCGATTTAACCTACAACCTAGGTTAAAGGCACCTTCTCTACGAGATGGGAAGCATTGCAATCTCTCCTTTCAGCTCTCCCGTGGACTCACTGTTCCCCAATTTTGGCATTTCTCACATGCTGCCTGTTATTTTTACTTAACTCATTCAAATCTTTGCCTTTTGTGTTCCCAATTAGCTACTGAAGAATAAGAACTGTAAGATATAAGGCGATTTACCATCGCACCAAAAAAATTAAGATACCTAGGAATAATATTAACTAAGGAGGTAAAAGATTTGTACTCCGAAAACTACAGGACACTGAAAAAAAAAAAAAGAGAGAGAGGAAGACACAAAGGGATGGAAGGACATACCATGATTATGGATTGGTAGAATCAACATCAAATGTCCATACTACCCAAAACAATCTATAGATTCAATGCACTCCCCATTAAAATACCAACGGCATATTTCACAGACCTAGAACGAACTTTCCAAAAATTCATCTGGAATAAAAAAAAGACCCCGACTAGCTGCAGCAATCCTGAGAAAGAAGAAAAAACTAGGTGGGATCTCAATACCAGATATCAAGCTGTATTAAAAAGCCACTGTTCTCAAAACAGCCTGGTACTGGCACAAGAACAGACATATAGACCAATGGAATAAATTAGAGAACCCAGAAATTGACTCAAACCACTATGCTCAATTAATATTTGACAAAGGAGGCATGAACATAAAATGGAGTCAAGACAGTCTCTTCAATAAATGGTGTTGGGAAAATTGGACAGATACATGCAAAAAGATGAAACTAGACCACCAACTTACACCATACACAAAAATAAACTCAAAATGGATAAAGGACTTAAACATAAGATGGGAAACCATAAAAATACTAGAAGAATCCACAGGCAGCAAAATCTCAGACATATCCTGAAGAGGATGGGATACAGCTACTAGGGCAATGGAAAGTAGGGAGAAAATAAACAAATGGGACTACATCAAAATAAAAAGCTTCTGCACTGCAAAAGAAACCATCAATAAAACAACAAGAAAGCCCACTGCATGGGAGAACATATTTGCCAATGTTATCTCCAATAAGGGTTTAATCTCCAACATTTATAGGGAACTCATACAACTTAACAAAAGGAAGACAAACAATCCAATCAAAAATGGGCAAAGGACCTAAATAGACACTTTTTGAAAGAGGACATACAGAAGGCCCAGAGACATATGAAAACATGCTCAAAGTCACTAATCATCCGAGAGATGCAAATCAAAACGACAATGAGGTACCATCTCACACCTGTCAGAATGGCTATCATCAACAAATCAACAAATGTCAAGTGCTGGCGAGGATGTGGAGGAAAAGGAACCCTCCTGCACTGCCGGTGGGAATGCAGACTGGTGCAGCCACTGTGGAGAACAGTATGGAGTTTCCTCAAAAAACTGAAAATGGAACTTCCATTTGACCCAGTGATCCCACTTCTAGGAATATATCCGATGAAATCAGAAACACCAATCAGAAAGGATATATGCACCCTTATGTTCATAGCAGCACAATTTGCCATAGCTAAGATTTAGAAACAGCATAAGTGCCCATGAGCAGATGAGTGGATTAGATAACTGTGATACATCTACACAATGAAATACTACGCTGATTTAGCCAATCGTGAAAGACTATAAGCCTGAGCTCCAATGTGTTTCTCTCACATTGATGATGTTTCTCTCTGTCTTTCCCTCTTTTTACGCTGTAAAAAAGAAGGAGTTCTTGCCATTTGCAACACCATGGATAGAACTGGAGAACATTGTGCTAAGTGAAATAAGCCAGTCAGAGAAAGATAAATATCACATGATCTCACTCATTTATGGAATATAATGAACAAGATAAACTGATGAACAAAAACAGATCCAGAGACAGAGATGCATCGATCAGACCGTCAAACCTCAGAGGGAAGGTAGGGGAGGGTGAGTGTAAGGGGGACAGATCAACCAAAGGACTTGTATGCATGCATATAAGCCTAACCAATGGGCACAGACACCAGGGGGGTGAGGGCATGAGTGGAGGGATGCGGGGGGGGGGGGTAATGGGGCGATAAAGACACATATGTAATACCTTAATCAATAAAGAGAGAGAAAAAAGAAAATAAAAAGTAATAAGGTGAGCCCCCCAAATCAGGGGTCTTGGTAGAACCCAAAACATACTTGGAAGCCAGGCAGCAAGGCAAATATCTTTACTCTTGCAGGAGGGTGCACAGCTTCGTGGTCTGCACTGAGCTGGCAGTCTGCTCGGCTTTTTAATCCTGATGCATGTGACCTGTCCCTTACTCTTTTTTTAAAATATATATTTTTAAAAATATTTTTATTGATTTCAGAGAGGAAGAGAAAGAAACTGGGTGGGGATCCAGTGCACAACCTGGGCATGTGCCCTGACCGAGAATCAAACTGGGACCCTTCAGTCCCCAGGCCGACGCTCCATCCACTGAGCCAAACCGGCCAGGGCTGTCCCTTACTCTTGATTGGAGCTCAGGCTTATAGTCTTTCATGATTGGCTAAATCAAAGTAAGGGGTTGACCTTTGCCATTTCAAGATGGCGGCCCCCAGGGCAGCTGCAAGTCATACAGGCCAAAATGTTGGCTGCCACATTACGCAGTCCAAAATGGAGGCTGTCTAAACTGTTCTTTGACAGAAAAGATTACTTGTTTATTCTCACAGAACGATGACATACCCTTCTCTTATTAGCCCCACAAATGCCAGCTCTATCATCCCATAATATATGTTTAATGAATATTTGTTGACTTGCCAATTTTGTGATTAAGAAATCTGGAATAATTTCTTATTCATTATGGGATGTGTTCTGTGTCCTTTGGAAGCTTTCTTATCACATGGAAAGAACTTTAAAGAAAGAGGAGCCTTAGCTTTCAATCCTGGCTGTGTCACAAAATCCCCTTGTGACCTGCAGCAAATCACTTGCTTTCTCTCTCTCTCTCTTTTTAACATTTAATCACCTTTATTTGTTTATTTATTGTTTGTTTGTTTTTGTTACTCCTCACCTGAGGATATTTTTCCATTGATTTTTAGGGAGAGTGGAAGAGAGAGGGAAAGACCGAGAGAAACATCATCAACGTGAGAGAAACACATCGATTGGTTACCTCCTGCACATGCCCTGACCAGGGCTTGGGCCAGGGAGGAGCCTGCAACTGAAATATATGCCCTTGACTGGAATCAAATCCGGAACCCTTTGGTCCGAAGGCCGCTGCTCTATCCACTGAGTCAAACTGGCTAGGGCCACTTGCCTTCTCTTGCTGTCCGTTCCCTCATTTGTGAAACCAGGGTTGATCTGTAAAGTTTCTTTTAGCTCTGGGTTTGGGCTACTCTAGATAGCAAGGAGCAGCCTTTTTTATGTCATTGCTATTAATGTCCACAGTGAATTTCCCCCCTGTAAGGACTGCCTAATTGATGGCTCACCCCCAGTATATAAAATGAGAAACACAAGAGAAAATAAGTGCTTTGGCCAAGCTTCCATGCCTAGCATGTGTGCATGTGTAGTGGCCCCTGGATTTGACTAGATTTTTCCATCCCAGCACTGTTTAGCAGCAATTCCCAAGCATAGGACTGTCAACCCTTAATTATATGCATGCCCACTGTCTCCTCCGTGAATGACACAGGGCAAAGGTATGACATTCCAGCTGGTTTACTCTTGTCCCTCTGCACACTCCCTTCCACTGCCATGTTCATTACAGTCAGTTCAAGTACTGTCTTCTGAGAAGGAGATGAAATACACAAGACACTAGTCCTTGCCCTCATGGAACTTCTAGTCTACCTGGTAAGTGGGGACGTAAATGTGTGGGGAAAGAATGTGCTACCATATGTAAGGGAGAACCTGGGAGTCAAGTGCTGCTTTGATACATCTCCAGTACCTAGAACAGTACCTGACACATAGAAAATGCTCTACATACATAAAATAGGTACTAATTGCCATGGTTTTCAAACCTTTTAGTTTAAAGAAGGGAAAGCCTTTCTTCAATGAAACAGGTGGATATAAGGTTGCCCTGGTAAGAGGAGCTAGGTTCGAACGCTGCTTGCTCAGGTCTCCTCTGGGCACCAGAGATGTTCCTCAGAGTCCAGTCACTTACTGCAGTCAATTAGAAAGGAGTTGAAGATCAACTTGCTGTTTTTCCTGGTTAACCTTAGGAAAATAAATGGAGGTTTGAAGAACCAGGCCTTCCAAAAGGAATATTTGCCATCTGACAAAGAGTTGTCAATCTCTCCTCTCCCCTCCTTCTAGGGAGTTCCAATTCATAAGGGCAGAGGGGAGAAAGTTTTGACTAGGAAACTTCTAAGTTAGTCTACAAATGTATATCAATGTAATGTTTACTTTAAATAAAGAAGGAAAGAAAACCATGTTTTCCAGTATTCCATAGAAAGTCATTTCATGTTGTCTTCCAAGCAGTCCTGATTTGAAAATACAATGTAAAACTCTCATGAAATCTGTTTAGTTAGTAGATGGTGCTGCCTTTTGCACAGCTCACCCTGCATCACACTGGTATCTACTAACATTCCTGACTAAGTTCATGGTCAGCCTTAGGCACATTCAGCTGCTAGAGGGGGCTACCTGATGAGAGAATCTCTGTGCATGCTTACAGGAGTGAGACCCACTTCCCAACTTGGCCTCCTTGCCTTTCCACCCCTCACCAGCAAGGGAGGGAAAACAACCCAGGGATGCATACTTGTCAAGGGGATCCAGGGAGGAAGGTACATCCCAGATATGCATCTGGAAAACAATTTTGGGTAACCAACATCTCTTTTTTTAAAAATCTGTTAAATGGATAAAGCTCTTGAATTAAGAGGGTTTCCTCATTATCCATCTCATGGCCCTTTCATAAAAGTCTCTTTACCTGTACCACAGACTGTCCCTCCATACAGGTGCCAGAAGGGGCAGGCATTAGACCGAATGTGTCCCTCCCAAATTCATACTTTTAAAGCTAACCCCCAGTGTGGTAATATTTGGAGATGGGACTTTTGGGAGGTGATTAGGTTATGAGGGCTCCCTCACAAATGACATTTGTGTCCTTATAAAAGAGACCCCAGAGAGATCACTTGCCCCTTTCTGTCATGTGAGGTCATATAAAAAAAGAGCCACCTATGAACCAGGAAACAGGTTCAGACCAGACACCGAATCTGCAAGAGCCATAATCTTGGACTCCCCAGCCTCCAGAAATAAATTTCTGTTTTTTACAATCCATCCAGTCTATGGTATTTTGTTATAGCAGCTTGAAAGGACTAACACACCTCATCAACAGCAGGGGAAACTGAAGGGGAAAAGGAGCTCACTTTAGACAGCAAGTCACCAGGAGCCCTAGCTTCTCCCCTACTGCCTGGTATACCCATCTCTTTCACCTCTTGGCCAGTCCTAAGACTTCATTACCTTCAAAATCTAGCTCAGGCCTGACAACCATCTATCTATCCACCCCTGCCCTTCCAACACGACTGCAGACTTCACCCCCTGTCCAAGCCCTGACCCACAACATTTAGCCTAGTCTTTTGCACTTAAGTAGTTGAGCTTGAATCATTAAATCTGGTCTTAAGATAGAAACCACTCAAGGTTAGGGCTGAAGGGAACCTTGGAAATTAGGAGAAACTGAGGCTTTCCTTGGGTTCCAAGGTTATGAAAATATGGCTGCGACCCAAGTTTTCCTATGTGTGCCTATGCCTTCCTGGTTACATCTTGAGTTCTTCAATTTATTTTCTTGGTCTCTTTCCCTTTGCTGCACAGTACCTGCTCTCTGTGACTATGGTGTTGACTCAAGGAGGGATTAACGACCTAAACAACAAAGAGCCCAGATAGAGGCTGTGGTCCCCAGCTCTTTACCATGACTTGATCCCATCTAAGACCTTCCCTGATATTGGTTCGGAAGCTCAAATGATGGCTCCCAGAAATTAGGTCACTTGCTCAAGGTCACTTGGCTAAGAAGTGGCCACAGCAGGAGCCAACTGTAGGTCCTCAGGCCCCAGGGGCAGCGCTACGCCCTGGGCACTGCTCCAGGCACTGTCCAGAGCCCGCAGATCTGGAGGCCGACTGAGCCAGAGACAAGCCCAGATCCCGCCCCCCTCCTCTGCTCAGCGTGACGTTGGTGGAAGCGCGTTATTCCTTTAGGTCTCTAAGCATTGCTAGCATATTTGTGCCTGTGGCTCCCATCTGAAGTGTGAGGGTTGGAAGGAGATAGTGTGGGCGGTTCACACTGGCCTTCTGTACGTAATCCGGGCACGCTTGAGGGTTCCTCGCCACCGTAAGCCAAATCCCCGCAGCTTGTGTGCAACCCTACCGCCTCGCGCACAAGCCCCCACTGTGACACGAGGATGTCTGAACTCAGGGCTCTGGAGTGGTGAAACTGGAGACAGCTTGGCCGGCCGCTGGAGTAAGCCAGGATTAGAAGACTTTCTCCGGAGTGGTGCTCTCTGGTCCTTCTCCGCCCGCCGTGCTCCCACGCCCCTCAGAGTACCCACAGACCCCCGCAGGCAGAGTCCTCGTGGCCGCACCCATCCAGCGGGTGCCCTTCCCCGCCCCCCCCCCCCCCCCCCCGCGGCCGGCCAAGTCCTTCTCCAGATTCCAGCGTTGGGGGAGGAAGAGGTGAAGAGCCTGGGCACGCGGGTCTCCAACCTCCCAGCGCGAGCTGATGAGCACATCTTCACGCGTCCCCCACAGCTGAGCTCGAGCCACAGAACTTTTACATCACCCGCGTTCCGTGACGCTTCTAGAACTGGATACCAAACGCCCTCGGATATCTGTATTCACTACTTTTGTAGGACTCTCGGGAGAAGGCCGGCAGGGGGCCGGAACAGGGGTGAGGGTCTTCCCGGAGACCTTCCTAACCCGTTTCTCTTTGCAGACAGCAGTGGTCAACCCCAGAAGGACGAGACTTGGGCGTCCCAAAAGACCTAGCGGATTGTGCTCCTCGAGGTACCGGCCTTCCCTGGGGCTTAGGGAAGGTGGGGAGAGGGACGCGGGGGGAAGGGGAGGGGTTGAGGAGGGTGTTGAGAGGACCGCTAGCGAATGGATCTGTTTGCTGCCAGGTTTGGAGGTGGGATAGGGTAGTTTGGAGTGAAGAGCCCTAGAGCAAACACTGTTTGTTTTTTTCCCTCTCCCCCCTCGTCCAAAAAGGAACCACATTGCCAGGGGGAAATAAGACTTAGTGTAAACACAAACAACCTCAAAAAGAAGCCAAGAAAAACTAAGCCAAAAAAACCCAAGCGCAACACTCTTACAAAACTGTCTGGTTTTGTAACAATTTCCCTGCCGCTGGCCAATGAGCAGCGTGGCGGCGCGTCACGTGGTGACGTTTTATATAACGCTTTGCTGAGACAAGACAGTTATTAGGCGGCGCGAGGCGGCCGGCATGGAGCTCTTGGAGGCGCGGCAGGGACCTGTGTGCGGCAGCGCGACAGCAGTGGCAGCCCCAATTCCCTCCAGCCACCGCTCCCTGTTCTGGGTCCCCGGCCCCTAGACGCCTCTTCCTGAGTTTGTCCTTCCTTTAATGGATTTATTTCAGGCTGAACAGATGCCGAGCTTGCCCGCTGAGCTCGCGGGCAACAACTTAGAGCTGGCGGAGCCGGCGGCATCAGTGACCCGTGTTGATTCGGGCCATCCGGAGGCGGCTACAGAAGGTCTCTCACCTCTACCGACGCGGGAGCCAGAGCAGCCTCCTCCGGCCTCGACGACCGAGTGCAAAGTCCTGCTCACACAGGCAGACGCCCTGGCGTCCGGGGGGCGCCTCCGGGAAGCCCTCGAGGTATACCGACAGCTGTCGGAGCGGCAGCAGCTGGTGGCTGAGCAACTGCAGCAGCTGGTGCGCTGCCTGGCTGAGAACATCCGGACAGGAGAGGAGCTGGCGCCAGTGCCCGCGGTCGGGGGCAGCGCTGCGAGCTGTGTGGTGGGGGCGGAAGAGGCAGGGGTGGCAACCGCCACCGAGGCCACCGAGTTGTGGGATGGCTTCAAGTGCCGGAAGTGTCATGGGTTTCTGTGGGACCCCGTGTCCTTGTCGTGCGGCCACACCTTTTGTAAAGTGTGCCTGGAACGCGGGCGGGCAGCCGACAGGCGCTGTGCTTTGTGCGGGGTCAAGCTCTCCGCGTTGATGGTGGCCACTGGGCGGGCGCGCGGAGCCCGGCGGGCTGGGCAGCAGGCGCCGCCGCCGCTGCGGGTCAATGTGGTGCTCAGCGGTCTCCTTGGCAAGTTGTTCCCTGCTCGAGCTCGGGCATCGCAACTCCGGCACGAGGGCAACCGGCTGTACCGCGAGCGCCAGGTGGAGGCGGCACTACTCAAGTACAACGAAGCGGTCAAACTAGGTGAGCCCACCGCGATCTCCTGGCAATGAAGGCACAGGGAGGTGGGGGATGGTCCAGGGCCAGGAGTGCTCAGGGGACCACGGGATGGACCGGGACCGGAGTGGGGGAGGGGTTTCTGGAGTTCACTCCTGGACTTTTCCTCTGCCCCTACCAATTTCTCTTTCTTTGTGTCTCTGCCTCTCTGGCTCTGTTGCTCTTCGTCTTTTTCTGTGTGTCCTGTTAGCTCGAGTTTCTGCATCTCCGTTTCTGTTGGTGGCACACTGGCTCTATCTCTCCTTTTGTTTGTCTTTCGCACCTTTGTCACTCCGTTTGTTGCTCAGTGTCAACGACTCTGTTTCTCTTTCTCTCCTTCTCCCTATGTCTCTGCACGCCTGGGCTCCCGCTTACACCTGCCTGCACCTTCCCTGTCGGGAGGGAAACTTTGCACCCTTCCCACCCTCGCACAGGCTCCGCTGGGTTTCCGCCAACCCCAGGTGTTTTCTAGGCACCTGCGTTTGCTGTCCCACCAGCCCGGGCCGCCCTTGCGGCCTGGAGGTGTCCCTTCCGGGGCCGCGGCTCCGGGTGGACTGGGTCCGGCGTGGAATTAGGTCAGGAGAGCACTGGTTGCATAAGGGCCGCGAGCAGCCTTGGCTGGGCGGCCCCTCCTTCGCGCGGGCGGACGGGCGGGCGGGATTGTGTAACGGCTGAGGTAACCAAAGTGGGCCACGCTCGCCTCGGAAACCATCCCGCGAGCATGGGGGGTGGGGGGGTGGGGTGGGGGGAGGGAAGAGCGCTCGTGCCCCGCTGCCCTGTGACTCATTGTCACCGCTTCCTATCACAGGATCCCTGTCTGAAATAGATGCCCCCCTCCCCTTCCAGTCTGCTGCCTGCGTCCTGGCCTGGAAACTGCTCAGGGATCCCAGGGCTGTGGGCTAGCTGAGAAGGGGACATGCCTCTGTCCCGCTTTCTCGTGCTGCCTGGAGATGGATGGGTGGGCTTTGTAGGTTCAAGGACAAGGTGGGCAGCCCCATGCCCGTGGCCCTACTAGGGCTCCAGAGTTCCGGCAGGGAGATGCTTCCCCAACCCTCTCCTCCCCACAGCTGAACCCAGGAAGTGGCCTCTGAGCCACTGGCTGCTGTTGCCCAGTTCGGGCAGGCTGCCAGGAGCTCTGCTGGTGGGACATGGTGTCTGGTGAAGCATGCGGGGAGGAAGGAGGCAGCAGGGCTGGGATGGAGGAGGGGCTGGGCTGGAGTCTCCATGTGTGGAGCCTAAACCATAACTGGCAACAGGTATTGGGAGTAGGGGAGGAACTAGGGTGGACTGGGCAAGACTGGCACCTGAGGGAGATGGGGACTCCCTACACACACACACACACACACACACACACACACACACACACACACCCTGTGCTCACACAAACACACTGAGCTGCCACTGGGCTGGCATGTGCTGCAGAAAAGAAGAGACAGAGAAGACTTTAAACTGTTTCCTAATGTTTTAAGAGCAAGTAATGGGCACCCGCACAAACCCTCAGCACACCCCTGAGGGAAAAACCAACAAAACCTGTTCCCGCAACAGAAGTTGGAGTCTGGTCCCTGGGGAAGAGCAGGGCAATATGAAGGAGACAGGTGGAGGCCACTTAAGCCCAGCTCTCCAAGGGAGGTTCCATTCCTTCCAGCCATCCCAGGAGGGTCAGTTTTTTCTGGGGTTTTTCCTTGCACGGTCAGAGCAGTCAGGGTGAAAATGTCAAGACCACTTCAACCTTCTAGGAGGAAAGGGGCCTCTCCAACAAAGAGTATCTTTGTACTGAAAAATGGCCACGCTCTCTTCCTCATTGTTCTAAATACTGTACCGCCCTTCAGAAAAAAAAAAAGAAACTCCAGATGCAAAGTTTGGACAGTTAACAAGTCTGACTAGCTATCTGTGTGATTTTCAGAAGATGCCTTTCCCTCTTTGGGCTTGATTTTCCTCATCTGAAGAATGGGTTGGTTGAACCAGATGATTTCTAAAGGCCTGCCCAGCCCTGACATCTAGTGATTCAGAGTGTTGGTGAGAGCCAATCTCAATTTATTCTCAGAAGCCTTGTCCAGGTTCATTCACATTTGGCCATCTACACTGAGTGGCCAGATTATTATGATCTCTGAATGCATAATCTGGCCACTCAGTGTATATCCTATATAATAAAAGGCTAATATGCAAATTGTCCCCTCGACCAGGAGTTCGACTAGCAGGTAGGCCGGCCAACTGCCCATGTCCTCTCCCTCTGGCCAGGCTGGCTGGACCCCACCAATGCACAAATTCATGCACCAGGCCTCTAATATATAGTGGCCAGATTATTATGTGTTCAGAGATCATAATAATCTGGCCACTCAGTGTATAATGAGAGGAAGGAGCCTTGCAAATACATTTCCATTTTCTTAGAGAAACTTCATATGTGCTGGGTTTCTACACAGATGTTGCTGTTGCTACCAGAAGACTAACTTGAGCTTGTCTTCCTGGTAGCCATGATGGGGGCCACATCTAGCCAGCTCCCACTCCCCACTTCCTGGCCTGTTTCCTTGTCGGTGATACATCACTCAGAAGCCAGGCTGTCAGTTGCTAGCCCCATATAGCCCCATGCCAGAGTTTTCTCCATGTCAAAGTCACTGAAGCACCCCTGACACCACAGGCCCTCTAAGGATCTGCTTCATAGAGGGGCAAAAATCCCTTCTTTACAGCTGGGGCATCTCAGACCCATAGTGGCTGAAGGGGAATGTGGTTGGCAGGATAACATTAGGGCCAGAAATTGAGCATGACCCTTTGGGTCCCCAGGGGGAAAGTCCTAGAAAACTTGCCATCTGCGCAAGATCCATCCTCATACAGGATTTACATGTTTCTGCTGGGGGCCATTAATGAGGGTTTGTTTTTTTCTCATTTTGGCAGCACCAAATGACCACTTACTTTATAGCAACCGGTCACAAATTTATTTCACCTTGGAGTCGCATGAGGATGCACTGCATGATGCAGAAATAGCATGTAAGCTCCGCCCAATGGGATTTAAGGTGAGTGTGGGATGGGAAGCATGGGAAGGGGTTATGCTATAAAAGGAAATGGCCAGAAGGGCTGCTGCCCTTGGGGGTATGGGGCATTAGAGTTCAAGCAGACCTGGGAGAAGGCTTTGCAAAATTGCGGGTCCCTTGACAAAGGGTTACTTAGGGGTCTTTAAGGGAACTGGATTCTTCCCCAATTTGATTCTCCATTGATGACCTGCATAGCAGCCTGGGCTCTGTGACTCCAGAACATAGACTTGAGAGCCTGACTGCCTGAGTTTATGTCCCAGCTCTTCTACTTTTATCATCTGTGTGACCTTGGACTAATTACTTAGCCTCCCTGTGCCTTATATTCTCATCTATAAAATGGAGATATTCAAAGTTCCTACTTAACAGGGTTTGTCATAGTTGCCTGCACGATAGGGCTGTGCGTAAGGTAATCCTTGGAAATGCTTCAGGCAGTAGTGAATACCTATGAAGTTAGTGAGTGTTAAGAAGAATAGTGTCAGGAGGATGAATAAGAGTGGGATTGAATGCTAAAGTTTTCTTCCAGGCACACTTCAGAAAGGCGCAAGCCTTGGCCACCCTAGGCAAGGTGGAGGAAGCACTAAGAGAGTTTCTATACTGTGTTTCACTGGATGGAAAGAACAGGAGAGCAAGATCTGAATCCCAAAGGGTGAGTTGAGATGACATCAGGTCTAGATGCCCAATGGGTTCCCACCTCACTGTCTTCTCCAGGGAGGCAAGTGAGGGAACTGTCTTCCAGGGCATTTGGGGTCTTGAGTGCATGGCTCCCTTGGTTAAGGGGACAAGAGGGAGACACAAGTTCTAATTGATTGCCCCCAAGTCACCGTCCTCTTGGGGTGTACAATCAGATTGAGCAGTTGCTACATTTCTGTAGGAGCCTATGAGGAATGTTCTTGCTTCTTTCACTCAGGGTCTGGGTTGTCAATGGGGAAAAAACACAAGACAAAAATAAATGCAAACAAGTTAACATGGGGATGGAGGCTCACTGAGGAGATTCTGGCTGTTGACAAGAGGCCAGGGGTGTGGGGCTGCCTGCAGCTGTAGAACTTCACTTTGACCGAGTCACAGCTTCACCAGCCACACGGGGAAGCCAGCTCCTCATAAAGGATGCTGGCCCCCGTCTCACTTGCCATATGTACAACTCCAACTTTCACTTCCTTTGCTAGAAATAAAACACATACACTGTCTCACAAATGTAAGTCAGAGACCATTATAATATAATCCAAACAAGCATTCCAACTCTTGAGTCCCAGGAGAATGTGGTTATTTTTAAAAGCTGCATGAAGTACTGAGAGTATTAGCAAAGGCTTAAGCATCCTCATTCCATGGACTTTGTTGCTTACTCTTCTGCAATGTGCTCTCAGCGTGTCTGGCTAATTGGCCTGAAGTTGGACATTCAGTGGTGGCCTCTGCTCTCACCTTGTGCCCAGCCCCCAATTCACCACCACAACCCAAGTACTTCTGTTGCATTGTGGTTTGGCGGAGCAGTGATGAAGAAAGAGAGCAAGAGACAGGACTGGTTGCTGAAGGCTCCAGAAACGAATGGTTAGAAAAATCAATGAACTAGGGGAAGTGGAGCTCTAGAGGTTCTGCCTCTGACAGATTTCTTTTCTGGGGAGTTGCTTTTCCATGGTTTGGGAAGTGGACAAGGTATTCTTGAGAGAAGCACTGGTGGATCCTCCAAATCTTAAGTGTAGTCCATGGTATGGATAATAATAACAACAACAATAATAGCAGCTAACATTTATTGAGCACATCCTATGCACACCAGGCACTGAACTAGGGCTCTCTGTGGAAGATGTGATTTAATCCCCACAACATCTCTATGGGGGTAGGTGCTGTTATTTATCCCCATGTTACAGATGAGATGGATGAGGATGCTGAGGCTTGGTGACTTTATATTTCAGAGAGGAAAGGAGAGGGAGAGAGAGATAGAAACATCAATGATAAGAGAGAATCATTGATCAGCTGCCTCCTGCACGGCCCCTACTGGGGATTGAGCCCGCAACCCAGGCATGTGGCCTTGACTGGAATTGAACTCAGGACCCTTCAGTCCACAGGCCGACACTCTATCCACTGAGCCAAACCAGCTAGGGCAGGCTTGGTGACTTTCGTGAGGTTGCACAGTTAGTGATTTGTGGAAGATCATTTGAAGCCAACTCTACCTGTTTCCAGAGTCTGCCTTCTAGCCACTTCCTGCTGTCCTAAGGGGACATGCTCAGAGTCTCAGCACTCATTGCTGGGGCTGGGTGGAGTAGCAATGGGACCAATCATTTCTGCAGTGGATGGACAAAGCTGGTTAGAAGAACCTTGACTATGGGGACAGATTGTGCAAAGGTCAACAGAGGCAGGTGTCAGGTCCTAGGATGAGTGGTTTCTTAAAGAGTTTTTTAAAAAGTATTGATTGATTTGAGAGAGAGACATTGATTTGTTTTTCTATTTCTTTATGCATTTGTTGGTTAAATCTTGTATGTGCCCTGACCAGTGATGAAACCTGCAACTTTGGCATATCGGGACAATGTTCTAACCAACTGATCTACCAGACCAGGGCCATGAGTGATTTCTCTACTCCCATTTGTACATTTCACAGGTGGCCTGATTGTATCATCAGTTATGTTGACCTCTTTTTCCAGCTGCTTTTAGAGGGGCTACCTAACTTAATAGGGCAAGAAGTTGTGTTAAGATCTGGAGACTCAAAGAGGCATAAGACACAGTGTTGGTCTCAAGGCCCTTACAACCCTGCATGTGTTACCCAATGTAATATAAATGCCAGACAATAGGAGCCTATGCCCGTAATGAGTGTTCTGGAGTTCTGAAGCTGGGGCAAGAATGTAGGGGCAAATTTCCACTGATTGTGACAAGGACATGGCAGCCACTTAAGAACACTGAGGGCCTGCAGCAGTGCTTACTTACCAGATTGTTCCATTTTCAGATGTGACAAAGATGGTCCAGGTTCACTGGGCATTAGTTACCTTATACACTCACAGACCTCAGATTCTCCCCACACACACACACACTTCTTGACCCATTTGAGCCTTTTGAAGGCTGACAGTGAATTGGGTTTGACTTTCATTTATGTGGAATGATTATTCCCACTGAAAGTTGGCCCCACCATTTGTTTTCTAAAGTCATTGGGAAGGCCTAGAACAAGATCTTAGGTAGTAAAGGGAAGAAGTGAAGAGCTGCTGTTGTTTCTGCCTTGTTTCCTTCCATTTCTCCTTTCTGCCTCCGCTCCATTGCACCATACTCTGCACTTTTACCCTCACATTTTAGTGCTGTTTGGCGGCTATTGAAGAACATCACGCTGTTTGGGGGAGAATGTGAGGGAGATTGCTTCAGAAATGGGTTGGTCCTGATGGGTCACTCAGGAGGGCTTCTGAGAGCCAGCTTTGGCTTCTGTGGAGGAGAGGGCTCTGAAAACTGGCATTTATGACCCTAGGCACTGTGAATGCCTTTCCACCTCATTCTTTTCCCAACTTAGATCTGGGAAGTGGGGTCCCCAGAAATAGAAGGAAAACAGGGATGTCTGAGGACTTTGGGCCTGAACCCAAGGCCTCTCCCTAGGCCCTGGGATGGATAAGTGTGCTAATTCAATTCCTTCTAGTGTGACGAGTATCTGTTGGGCATCTGTCCTGTGCTCTCCAGAAGCTGTTCGTCTGGTTAGAGAGAAAGACTTACGTCTATGGTACAATTTAAGGCTAACACAAGACTGTGTCATGTAAGGTGCTATATTATGGTACAGTGGAGAACATGAAAGGATAAGTGACATCAGGGAGACTGGAGTAGTAGGGGAACGCAGCCCTGCAGCTGAGCCTTGAAGGCCAAGCAGAGTTGGTTATATGAAGAAACATCATGAAGGAACTGGGGGGCGGGACAGGGCGGGGGGAAACAGCGAGGGAGCAAATCAAACTGGAGAGTTTGGTCAGAGTTCCTGTTAGGCTTTCTTGATTAATTAATACCCTGACTGAGCAAGGGGGTGGAGCATCCTTTAGTGGGTGTCCAAACATTGTAGGGGGCTCTGGATGGAAACACTTGAGTGTGTTTTGGAAGCCAGGTGACCTGTCCTGTGTTACATGTTATATACAATATATACACATGTGTATTCACAATCCCTGCTGGCACATTGAGGCAAGAATGTGGGCAGCCAATGATGCAGCCTGCACTAGAACACCCATTGTTGAGTCCAATCCCTTCTGGATCTTCTCACTCAATGGGCTTATGCAGTTGCAAAGGAACCAGCCATACACTGGAACCAGTCTGCCCCAGTACGAGTACTTGAAGTTCCTTGACTTTCTCTCGAAAGTGAAGGTCAGAATGGGGGAGGAGAGGCTGGGAAAGAGGAAGGAAGGTTGGCGTCTGCTTTTTCTAACACTTCAGTGCAGAAGGGATAAAGGCCCAGGGATGATGGGTGGGGAAAGAGGGAGCAAAATGAGCAGGCAGAGGAAAGAAATATCAGAACCTAAAAGACAATTGTAGACTTCTACCCACTGGGGTGTTATGGACATGGCTCTAGGTCCCCCAGCTGATGTTTTTGTCTCCTGCCTTCACCTCTTTGACTCTTTCCTCCTACACAGGCTTTTTAATCCTACTGCAGATATTTCTATGGAAAGATAGCACTGCAGTGATAGCCCTTTAAGTTTGACTAGGGTGACAGAGGCATCTGGAATGCCTTTTCAGAATGCAGATTCCTGGACCATACTTCAGATCTGGGGAGCCAGGCAGGGGAACTTGGAACCTGGACTTTTAATAAGCTCCTGGGTGATTTGGTGAAGCAAGGCCCCCTTCCCTGGTCTGCCCTGGTCTGTCTGGTCCAAGGCTTCATCCCTAGAGTTTTGCCCTGCAACCTTTGCCCTCTACCCTTTTCTCCCCCTCTCCCTTCACCTGAGTACCTGTAGAAACTTAAGTAGTGAAGTCTTCTGTTTTATGTCACAGCTTCTCCTTAGTTTCTTTTCACCATCAGTCCCGGGGGAGTCTCAGGAACATTCTCCCGATATCCTGAAGCTGTTGGCACCTCAGCTTAGATTAAAGGAACAAGTAGAGTCAATGGCTACTGAAGGCGACAGCCATAATCTACCAAAGTTGTCACAGGTAAAACAATTCACCCAGCTCGTTTGTGACGCTTCATTTGGCTGTTTTGTGGGCAAACCTGGGGAGTGAGCCCTACCTCTCTTACTTCGGTTCCTGAGAAATAAGAAATGGACTGGTTATGTTCTTTGCTGGAAGGTTATTTCTTCTTTTTAAAAAAATATTTTTATTGATTTCAGAGAGGAAGGGAGAGGGAGAGAGACAGAAATATCAATGATGAGAGAGAATTACTTATCAGCTGCCTCCTGCACGCCCCACACTGGGGATTGAGCCTGAAACCCGGGCATGTGCCCTGACCCAGAATGGAACTGTGACCTCCTGGTTCACAGGTTGATGCTCAACCACTGAGCCACGCTGGTTGGGCAGAAGGTTATTTCTTAATGATAAAAACTGGATTTCAGGCATGGTCCCAGGGTTTATGATTTGTTACATTCATTTTTCGGTTCTTGGTTAAATCCAGATGAGAGAGATTTGATAGAACTAGAAAGGAATTGGTCAACTTCCACTGGAGCCATTCAATGAGGTGGCTTTATCAGCCTAGGGGTGGAGCCTGGGTTGATAAAGATCCTCCTTTCCTGCTTTTTGTTTGTTCAAGCTGCTGGCCTTTGAGCACCAGCTGAGTTCCTTGTGTAAAGACAACTCCATTTGATCCCCAAGTGGAGGTAATTTCCTGCACCAAGTCTTACACATAAGTAGACTTCCGGTACATATTGGAGGCTGAGAAGAAAGAGGGAAGTGATTTGGGAAGGGTTAAGGTCCTTGGAGGAAGGTATATGTGCCTTTCTTTGAAAACAAGGGAACAGAACCACGGAGAGATGGGTTCCAGATCCTGGCTTTCACATTCGAGGGCAAGTGGGCAGCAGCTGGGGTTCAGAAATCCAGCCCTGAAGGCAGAGTTTAGTGCTGACTGCCTCAGCCCCTTGGGGCTGCAGTCCCCACTGCATTTGTGCCCTGTGTTCTTCCCTGTATGTAAGCCCTGGGATCTCCGTGGCTTCTTAGATTCTCTGGCAGGTGGAAATCCTACATTTCCCTGCTTCTCTCCCTGCTCAGGAGAAGGAATAAAATGCAGGTGTGTCCAAGTAAACAAAGAGGGGGACGTGGAGGCAGAACTGAAAGAGCATCTCCTGAAATCAGAGAACCCCTAATGCAGTGGTCGGCAAACCGCGGCTCGCGAGCCACATGCGGCTCTTTGGCCCCTTGAGTGTGGCTCGGCGTTAGAACCACTTCTTCAAAATAGACTCACCCAGGCCAAAAACCGACTTCTGCGCATGGGCCACGAAGTTTCAATCGCACTGTAAGTGCGCGCCCGCACGTGGTATTTTGTGGAAGAGCCACACTCAAGGGGCCAAAGAGCCGCATGTGGCTTGCAAGCCGCGGTTTGCCGACCACTGCCCTAGTGCATTTCAATAATTGTTTGAGGTCATGATTACATGATTGAGAACACTAACATTGAACTTAAGTGCCTGGAGTGGCTTCTAATTGCTCCTCATTCCAAAAGGAAGAAAAAAGAGCACCCCTGGCTTTCCAGTGAGAGCCAGCTGTGGAACAGGGATGGGGTTTCCACCCAGACTTTGCTTGCAAATCAGTGCACTCCTGTGTAGCCAATGCCTGGGGCTCATGGAAAGTTAAGGACACAGAATCAAATAACTCTGAACTCCCCAGGTTGGATACTGAGAAAGCCCACATCCTTTTTCTCTTCCCCTCATTGTTTTCTCCCAGCTCTATGGCTCTCATTTTTCATCTATCTACCAATGTTTTTGGTAGGGATTGGAGGGGAAACAAGAACATGGCATTTTGACCTGTAGACTATGTGTTTACAATAGAGAGGGATTCTCAAGGTATTGTTGGACATATTTCTAGGTCCATTTTTGAGTATTCCTCTCCTGGACAAACATTCTTTTCTTTTCTTTTTTTTTTAAGCAAAGGCATGGGAACTTATTGCAAGTGTATACAAACTCCCGCCTGGGGAGGGTTCCCAAAATGGGTAACCCTGGACAAACATTCTTTAAAAGACTAGAGACATTATTGATAATTTTGCCAATGATTTTTCCTCTTTTTCAATATTCCCCCCAAAGACTAGTGAAGGGAATAGTTGGACCCTAGTTCATTTGAGCAGCATAACCTATAGCTGGAGCATGAGGTAACTGCAAGTCTGTGACACACCTGTGCGAGAGCCTTCCCAAAAGTCCTTGTGGAGCTGGGCTGTAGAGTGAGAGGAAGCACTGAGTGACAGGATCTACCCTCTCTGCATGCCTTGGTTTCCCTAATGTAGTAACTGGGGAATGATCTGGATAGGAGAGGGGACTGGTGCTACATTTTACATTTCTCCCCTTCACCACTGCCCAAGGAATCTCTCCCCTACATGCCTTTCTGTCCTTGCCTAGGGAAGTCCCCCAACTCTGCCCAAGCTGGGAATGCCTTTGTCACTGATGCTGTGTGGACAGAAGTGGGAAATATGCCTTGTGACTGCCCCTTCCCCATTAATCCATGTGTCCACTCAGGACTGTGAAGTTCTCTCTCTGTCTCCTGTGGTGGGAATATCAGAGGGCAGTATTGATCCCTAGTAGATTCTGACTTTTGGCTCTTTATTCCGCCAGGAAAATGAGGAACTCCCCCATTGTTCTAAACAGGAGGAAGGAGCAGCCAGTGGGGACTGCAACATCCAGATGAATCCTGCGGAAGTAAAGGGGCATGGGCAGCAAGGCACCACGAAAGACCAGGAAGAAGAGGAGGAGAAGGGGTACCCTGCCTCTCCAGAAGCTGCGTCCAGCCAGACTGGTAAAAGCCAGGAAAAGAAAAGGAAACATTTTCAAGTTGAACCCAAAGACCCAGATGTTCCTACTAAAGTCTGTAAGCCAGGTACTGACTCTACCCAGGGCTAAAGGGCCTTGGAGGAGATGCTGGGCTCCCCAGTATAAGAAGGTTACTTGCTGTCCATATGAGGGGTCTTTAGGCTCTGGGTGTGTGGCCCAGCTCTGGAACTTGGCTGTGGCACCTCAGGATTGCTGTGAAGTTTCTGTAAGAGCATGCATAGTTCCTAGCGTACTGCCAGTGCTCAAGAATAATTGTAATGGAAAGCCAAGGCATAAGGTCAAGCACAGTCTCAAGTAATGATATCCAATGCCCTTGATGGTGTCACTTCCTGCCAGGCCAACCGCTCCCTACCCCCATCCCTATTCCAGGAACAGAAGACCAGAGCTGTGCAATCAGGCCACACTCTGCTCATTCCCAGATGTGTTTCTGTAGGCAGGCATCTGAGAAGCAGCAGCTGCAGCCCAATAGCTTTTCCAGAGAGGTGGGCAGTGCCAAGAGTCACTATCAGCTTTGAAGGCCTGGCTCAGTCCATGGAGTTGCCGCTGCTGCTCCTGCTGCATGAGGTGCCTTTTGCATTTGAATGAAGTCCACCGGGCTTCTGGATATTCCCTGACTTGCACTTCTCTTTCTGTGGGGCTTCTGGACATCTCGAGAGTCTACTTCAGGGTATCCCATTCTCAGTGGGTCAGGTGGCCAATAAATCAACCCCCCAGAAGAGGTGAGAGTGGCAGACTGAAAAAAAAATTGTGTGGGGTTTTTTTGTGTGTTTTTTGCCTCACAAGTTCTGTCTGTGAAACCAAGGTTGGTCCAGCTCTGACTTACTGTTTTCTAAATCACAGAACCTCCTGCTGATTTGGGGGACCTGCCTGCTGTCAGTATTCCACTCCCTTCTTTTGACGCAACCGACCTTGAATGTGCCCTATGTATGAGGTATGTGATGTGTGTTGTCACTTACTGCCTGAGGGGTCTCCTTTTCCTCTCTGGTGTGTGGATCTTTCTTCTAGTGACCTACTGCTTCATTGACCAGCACATAAAAACATGGTTCTAGCGAAATGGAAATTACCTTAACACAGCCTGTCACACAGGCTAGCTGGTGTCTCGGGTTTACAGATTGCATTCCTTACATTCCTGACTTGGAAATACTTGGATAGTGGGAAGGAAACTATCTATTCAGAGGTCACAAACTATGGCCCACAGGCTGAATGTCTTGTGTTTGGTCCTCACGGGATTTTTGTTATTTAAATTTGAATGTCTTGAGACAGGACACACACTTTCCAGTTGGTCATGGTCCCTCCGCTGCTCACTGTCTTACATTAGCCTGCATTTCACATTTGCATCACTTTCCTGGCCTTTGTAGGTATCTAGGTTTGAGACTCTGGGACTAATGTCAACTACTGGATCAAGATCTCAAAACTCAAGGGCTAATGTCAGTGCCATAGGTCTAGTCTATGGAAGCAAAGTAGAGGACCTGCCTAGTATTTGTTTTGTGCCATGAATAGGATTAGTAGTGGGTCTATACTACTTGGCCAAGCATCTTTCCTTCACCCAGTGCTTATTATCCCTACTTTCTCAGATCTCTGGAGAGGCAAATCATCCACATGCTTCCTCCCAAACCCCACACAAAAAAGGAAGCTGCTACAATCATAGTCTGTGTGGAAAAAAAGACTTTACTTTATTTTATTTATTTATTTATTTATTTATTTATTTATCCTCACTCCAGGATATTTATCCATTGATTTTTTTTGAATTCACTTTTTTTAAAATAAATCTTTATTGTTCAGATTATTACAGGTGTTCCTCTGTTTTTTTCCCCCATAGCTCCCCTCCACCTGATTCACCACCCCACCCCATGCCCTTACCCTCCCTACTGTCCTCATCCATAGGTGTAAGATTTTTGTCTAATCTCTTCCCGTACCCCTCACACCTCCTTCCCCCTGAGAATTGTCAGTCCACTCCCTTTCTATGGTCCTGATTCTATTATATTCATCAGTCCATTCTGTTCATCAGATTTTTTATTCACTTGATTTTTAGATTCACTTGTTGGTAGGTATGTATTTGTTGTCATTTTGTTGTTCATAATTTTTATCTTTACCTTTTTCTTCTTCTTCCTCTTCTTAAAGAATACCCTTCAACATTTCATATAATCCTGGTTTGGTGGTGATGAACACTTTTAGCTTTTTCTTGTCTGTGAAGCTCTTTATCTGACCTTCAATTCTGAATGATAGCTTTGCTGGGTAGAGTAATCTTGGTTGTAGGTTCTTACTATTCATCACTTTGTATATTTCTTGCCACTCCCATCTGGCCTGCATAGTTTCTATTGAGAAATCAGCTGACAGTCGTATGGGTACTCCCTTGTAGGTAACTAACTGTTTTTCTCTTGCTGCTTTCAAGATTCTCTCTTTGTCTTTTGCCCTTGGCATTTTAATTATGATGTGTCTTGGTGTGGTCCTCTTTGGATTCCTCTTGTTTGGGGTTCTATGCACTTCCTGGACTTGTAAGTCTATTTCTTTCACCAGGTAGGGAAAGTTTTCTGTCATTATTTCTTCTAATAGGTGTTCAGTATCTTGCTCTCTCTCTTCTTCTGGCACCCCAATAATTCGGATGTTGGTACGCTTAAAGTTGTCCCAGAGGCTCCTTACACTATCTTCATATTTTTGGATTCTTTTTTCTTTTTGTTTTTCTGGTTGGGTGCTTTTTGTTTCCTCATATTTCAGATCTTTGGTTTGATTCTTGGCGTCCTTTGATCTACAGTTGAATTTCTGTATATTCTTTATTTCAGACAGTGTATGCTTAATTTCTGACTGGTCCTTTTCCATTTTTTTTTTGGCATTCTCATTAAGGTCCTTGAAGTTCTCACTAAGCTCCTCAGAGATCTCATCAAGTTTCTCAGCTGTTTTTAGAAGATTCTTGAGTAACCTTATAAATGTGGTTTTGAACTCTATGTCCAGTAGTTTGCTTTCCTCCATTTCTTTCATTTGTGACATGTTTCTTTGTCTCCGCATTTTGCTGCTTCCGTGTTTATGGAGTGGTTTTCTGTGGTAGGTGACCTATAGGGCCCAGTGGTTCAGCCTCCCCTATCACCTGAGGTGGACACTCTTGGTGCACCCCTTTGTGGGCTGAGCAAAGTCTTTGTGTAGTTAAGCCTTGATTGCTGTTGGTATCACTGGGAGGAATTGACCTCCAGGCCAATTGGCTGTGAGGACCCGCTGTGTCTATAATGGAAGAACTGCTGTGCTGGAGACACGCTTATGGGGCTGGACTTGTTTCAGTGGGGCTTTGGTGCTCACTGAGTCTGCCTCTTGAATGTGTCACTTATGGATGTGAGTAGTTGAAATCTGGTGTCGTCTCACACTGACCACTAGATACGCTAGCTTTTGGATTTCCAATGGAGTGCAGGTCAGCTACTGTCTGAGGCCACCCAGCAGGAGCTATAGTGAGAACTACAGTTTTCTCCTCTTTGCTTGGGGTTTGGAGGTTTTGGAGCTGTCTGACCAGAGCTGCAGTTTGTTAGGTTAAGCTGTGATAGGGCAGGCCATTTATATGCAAAAGCTGCTGCGTGGAGCTTGGGTGGGTTTGTAGATTGTGTGGGGCGGGGTCTCAGGGAGTCACTAGGCTAGGGCGTGGCAAACAGCGATTGCTGCCAGTCAGCCGTCTCTGTATCTCCGAGTTTCCCCATCCCCGCATCTCATGCCCCAGCGTAGTAAACAATGATTGCTGTGAATACCTCTGCAAGAGAGCCACCCTCACTTTCTGACCTGATGGCAGACAGTCCAGCTTCTCCCCGTAGGAGTTTGAGTCCCCAGCGTCTCCCCAGAAACTGGAGTTCAGAGTAATCTGGAGCTAGTCTCCCTTTGGGTTGAAAAAAGCAGCGCACCCATTCGCCCGTTGCCAGCCCGATTTGCATGCCTCCGTACCTCAGCTTTTCAGCGCTTGTGCACGTCTCAGTGCTCTTTTCTCTTTCCTTCTAGTTGTAGAACTTCCACTCAGCCAGCTTTCCCATGGTTCTGGGTGATAGACGTTTTGTCTTTTAGTTGTAGTTTTGAAATTGTTGTGCTGAGGCAGCAATTTAGGTGTTTACCTATGCTGCCATCTTGGTTTCCCTCTCCATTGATTTTTAGAGAGAGTGGAAGAGAGAGGGAAAGACACACAGAAATATTGTTGTGAGAGAGACATATTGATTGGTTGCCTCCTGCATGACCCCTGACCATGGCCTGGGCTGGGGAGGAGCCTGCAACTGAGGTATGTGTCCTTGATCAGAATTGAACCTGGGACCCTTCAGTCCGCAGGTTGATGCTCTATCCACTGAGCAAAACCGGCTAGGGGGAAAAATTACTTTTATTTGTTTCATTTCACAGCTGTGACTTTGTAGCTAAGAGGAGAAACTCCAAAGTCAGATGGTCTGGATTTGAACCCTTGCTCTGCCACTTGCTGCCTGTTTGACCTGGAGCAAGTGACTTTCTTTGACATTGTTTTCTCATCAGTAAAATAAAGAACAGTAGTCTTTACCCTATGGGATAGTTATGATTGAGAAAATCTACTTAAACACTTAGAATAGTGACTGACGTATAAGTACCTAATAAATGTTAATTATTTTTTCTCCTAGACCATGAGGAGGTTTTTTTTTTTTTTAGTCCTATCAGTTTAATAACAATAAAAACCCCAAAAATGGAAAACAGGGGGTAGGGAAGAGGACCCTAAGCGAGCCACCATTCACCTGGGTTGAGGACCCTTACTTCTTCTGGGATGTGCTCAGCTTCTGCATGCCTCTGGTCTTGTCCAGCAGGCCAGAGATGAAGGCCTCAGTGGGTTTGTAACAGTCAACCAGCAGCTCCTTGACCCTGGCAGCCTGGGTGTCATCACTCTTCATGTCCTTCATCCACATAAATCTCTAGCCCCAGGATATCTTCCTGGAAGTCCTAGAGGCGAGTGAGCTGTTCCAGGATCCAGTCCTCCTGGTTGGGGCGCTTCCATAACTCCTTGCGGTTGTACTTGATTGTGACCTTCCCTTGGCGCCTCACTGGGCCATCATCCTCTGGCTGCCACGGGCCCTCACCTGCAGTACCAGGGGTGCTCTGAAAGTAGATGCGAAGACCCTGGGCCACCACCTCCCAGACCGGGAGCTGGGGCAACCACTGTTTGCCCTGGTGGCTGCCTTGGCCACTGTGCATGTCAAGCTTCCCCCCGCCCCCGGCCCCACCACCACCTCTGGGTTGCCTGCTGGGTTGCTGAGGGCCCTTGGCTTGGGTTGGGGGAAGGTGTCTGGAGTCAGCTGCACCATGCGGAGCCCCAGGGCCTGGCTTATCTATGTATACATTCTAGTAGATCTATGAATTCCCTAGCATTGTATGTAGAAGTGTGTGTGTGTGTGTGTGTGTGTGTGTGTGTGTGTGTGTTTGTGTGTTTCCAGGACAAGTTCCACAGCTCTCAGTAGATTCTCAAATGTGTCTTTCTTTCAAAAGATCATTAAAAGGAGGCTAAGATATTTGCACAAAAGTTGTTTAGATGGCTGAGCCAAGAAAAGATATGTCAAGAAAAATCTTTTGGTACGTCACATGGTGGGATCCAGCCAGCAGAGGATTTTCAAAGGTTGTCTTGCCCTTTACAAGCACATACGCTTTCCATGTCAATCCCATGCATTTGTATTCGGAATGACTTTTCTTGTCATCTGAATAAAATTACTAAGGCAGCCATTACCTTTCTTTCTCTTAAAACATGTACCTTTCTTTCTCTGGAAAAAAAATAGAGTTGGCAGATTTGCTCATAAGCTCATGCAGACCTGATAACGAACAGTTCAACAGATGGAACATGAAACACTTGAGGAAAGCCTTCCATACACTGTCAAGAGTTTGTTTGCTTTTACCACCTTCTCTCCTCCTCAACAAGGTGGCAGGTGGGCCATGCCAGAGCCAAAGAGATAGAGAAACTCTGCTTTCCTGAAGAGAAATGGGCCTCTACAGGTAATACCACGGCGGCTCTAAGCCTGTGATGTGAGCTGTGGACTTTCACTTGTCTAACGTTGAGAGATTTGATTCAGTTTGCTCAGAAAGCCCAGCTCCTCAGTGTACTTATCACTCCTCCCAACATCCAGGGGATGCAAAATCAAACACACAGACTCACCCTGTTTGTGTTTTCCCTGAGGTTGAAGTTCTTTTGTTCCCTTTCCTCTGCTTTCTCCCTTTCATCTTGTTTGTCCCTGATCTCGACAGGGGGCTTCAGAGAAGGGTTAGAAATCTGGTCCAAGAAATAAACAAACACCAAGAGGATAAGACCCCTTTTAGTTTGCTTGCTCTGACTTTAAAAGCCTTTATTTTTCTTATCCTGCCCCTCTGTTCTAAGTAAGACTTCAAAACAAAAAGCCATCTTTGCCTGGAGTAGCTATTGTATAGGCCGGGAAGTTATAGGGAGACGCTCGCTGCTTTATGGCAAAAGAAAAGCTGCCAAGTCCAGAGGGCACTTCTGATTTCAAGGCTCGTAAAACTGTAGCCCTTGGTCAGAAGCATGTAGTTCCTCTTCCAACAAGGTTTGTCTCAAAGTCAGAAATCAGATGTTGATAAGGGCTATTTAATATACAAGCTTTAGCTTGAGTTATTGTAGGTTTTTAAAATATATATATTTTTATTGATTTCAGGGAGGAAGGGAGAAAGAGAGAGAGATAGAAACATCAATGATGAGAGAGAATCATGGATCAGCTGCCTCTTGCACTGGGAAATCTCACTGGGGATTTAGCGTGCAACCCAGGCATATGCCATGATGGGAATCAAACCGTGACCTCCTGGTTCATAGGTCAACGCTCAACCACTGAGCCACACCGACCGGGTAAGTTATTGTAGTCTTAAGAAAGTTCCTGTTTTCACTTCTCTTTAGTGTTTTTCTTCTTTTTATTGTTAGGATTATTATTAGGTTCTATTATGACCCTCATGTGTCTTTGGGGTACAGTTATTTTTAAAAAGTCTGACAGGCATAAACTAGACATTTGTATCTCTTATATGAGTTTCTAGAATGAACTCCAGTCCTGTGGTGCTACATTGACAGAAGACAAATTCGAGTGCAAATTTATCTATTCCGATTCTAGGGAGAAAATGAGGAGCAGTTTGTAAATTTCATGGGAAGGGGTGGAAAGAGTGAATGGAACAATAATTGGCAGCTGCATTCATGAGGAACTTTTCAGGCTCCAAGTCTCCCTTGCTGGATTGGGGGAGCTCTGCTGATGGAGGTTTCTTCCTAATTCCAACATTTCAGACAGAACTCTGCCCCTCAATTTTTAGTAACTGAAAATCCTTCCTTGAGATTTGCCTGATATGGATATTCTAGCCTTTGGGGCCACCTCTGGGGCTGCTGTGCAGAAGCACCTTTGGGGTGACAAGATATTTTGAGATGTGGAGCAAGAATGTTTGATGTTTGAACCAGTTACCTAATGGCCTAGTGACCTCTTTATCAATTGAAACATAAAGCTTTATATTTAACCTAGATTTAACTGCTCAACTACCTGGGTGTTAGGGAGCCAGTTTATTCTATTCTATTCTATTCTATTCTATTCTATTCTATTCTATTCTATTCTATTCTATTCTGTTTTAGTTTTTCTCTCCCTTTCTCTATCTCGCTCCTCCTTCTCGGGTTCTTCTTTGCTCTCAAGTTGATAGCAACAAAAGAACACAATACAAGGATGTAACTGGTTGGAAAAGATATATATTTTCAGATAAGCCAAACATTTTATCCAGGCTGAAATCTAACTGAAAACATTTATTATTACTATTGCTTAATCCCTCATATGACAATGTAAAATGCTTTTTTGTGAAAAAATCTGGCCCTACTCTGATTTATAAATGTCTCCCTGAAGTGTTTTCTGAAATCATTACCAAAAGTGGTAAATAGCCCTGGCTGGTGTGGCTCAGATAATTGGCTCATCATCCCATACACTGAAAGGTCTCGGGTTAGATTCCTGGTCAGGGCACATACCCAGATTGCAGGTTCAATCCCTGGTCCGGGATTGTTCAGGAGGCAACTGATCAATGTTTCACACTCACACTAATGTTTCTCTCTCTCTCTCTCTCTCTCTCTCTCTCTCTCTCTCTCTCTCTCTCTCTCCCTCCATTCTCTCTCTCTAAAATCAGTAAGAGTATGTCCTGGGGTGAGGACTTTTTAAAAAGTGATAAATAAAAGGGAAAGGAATCCAAGTATATCTCTATATCTAGCTCTATCTACCTAGCTAGCTAGCTAGCTAGCATCTACAGTTCTCTATTTTTCTCTTTCTCTCTCCCACCCCTCCCATGAGGGGAGAAGAGAGGAAGAGAGACAGAGAGGGAGAGAGAAGTGTGTGTGTGAATGTGTGCTTCTACAAGTACACAGATGATTTCTGTTCTAGGTATAGAGGTACACACAGTTGTGGCCATGTCATATAGTGGAAAAAAAACACGGGCTTGGAAATCAGATGTGACTTCACATCCAAGCCCCAGTTAGCTGTTTGACCATAGATAAGCTGTTTAACCTGTCTGGTTCTTAATTTCTTCACTAGTAAAATGAAGCTAATCATATTTACCACCTATTAATATATAAACTTAATTTATGTGGAAAACAGTATTACACACACTAGAATAGCAAGAGAAATATATTCCATCTGTTCCTAATCACATTACTCAGTTAGCTTTTGTAGAAGAGTCACCCTGAATATTGAAGTGAATTGAGTTTTGAAAGGTGATATATTCTAATCATTTGAACCTTGAATTATTTCAAATCAATAATTATGCATCATCTGTGGCAGCATTTTTGTTTGTGACCACTTAGATTAGAGGTGTTTTAAACATATCTCTTACAAAGAGTTGCTGTATTCTTTTGTGTCTGTTTTACTCATCTGCTCATTAGATGTCAGTATTAATTGCAATTTTTTAAAATATATTTTTTATTGTTGATAGGATTATAGGTATCTCCCATTGCCCCCCTTATTGCAATTAATTGACCAGCTATATCATTGTTATTTCATGTGGATTACGTTGTTAAATGAACTAAAGGCCCACTTTTGAAGTTATCTGTAAAAATAGTTCTGCAGAAGCAGATTCATAAATCATCTTCATCATTAGCGTTATTGAATAAGTAGAGGCCTGGTGTATGAAAATTCATGCACTGGAGGGGGGTCCCTCAGCCTGGCCTTCCCCCTCTCACAGTCCGGGAGCCCTCAGGGGTGGGAGGTGACCTGGCGATCAGGGGAAGGCGATGACCCCATCACACCTCTGCTGCTGCCACTGCTGGCAGCACAAGCCTGGGCCGGCCCTGGTTACCTGCTCCTCGGATGGCCCTGGGCGGCTGGGCAGCTGCCATCCGAGGCTTGCCTGTGCTTTGGGCTGGCCCTGGAGGGCTGAAAGGATTGGGGGACCCTGGAGGCAGGCACACAGAGTGGCCGGACCCACCTAGGGGCAGGCGCAGCCATGCGCCTGTCACCCCAGCGGGGCTGAGGGGACTGGGTGCCACCATCTTGTGGCTGTGGGCACCACCATCTTTGAGGGCGTGGTAGTCAATGAGCATATTCCCTCCTTATTGGCTGTGGGCACTGCCATCTTTGTGAGGGTGTTGAGGTCAATTAGCATATTCCCTCTTTATTAGATAGGATGTACAAAAAGCATTTGGCTTCATGAGACTCACATTACTGAGGAAATGAGAAATCTGGTTTAGCTCTTCTAGTAGTTAGAATTCAGCATGGTTCCCCAATCAGCCTGCAAATCACACTTTCGAAAAACATTTTAATTGTGAAATGTACACAGTGGAAAAGTACATAAAAATATAAATGCATTCTCTTTTTATTATTGTTTAAAGTATTACACATAGTAGTACATATATCTCCTTTTTCCCCCCATTGACCTTCCCCCAGCCTCCCCTACCCTGTCGCATGCCCTCATCCCACCCCCCCCCCCAATGTCTTGTGTCCATTGGTTGTGCTTATATGCGTGCATACAAGTCCTTCAGTTGATGTCTTTCCCCCCCTCCCCAACTCTCCTCAGCCTCCCTGCTGTAATTTGACAGTCTGTTTGGTGCTTTACTGCCTCTGTATCTATCTTTTTATTCATCAGGTTATAATGTTCTTTATTTTCCATAAATGAGTGAGATCATGTGGTATTTTTCTTTCATTGCCTGGCTTAGTTCACTTAACATAATGCTCTATAGGTTAAATGTATTCTCTTAATAAAATATTGTAAAGATGATACTCATGCAACCCCTCTCAGTTCAGGAAATAAAACAGTGTCAGAACCACAGATGCCACTTCCAAATCACAACTTCCTCCTCCTGAAACCACTATCTTAACTCATCTCTTCTTTTAAAAAAGAAAATAATTTTACTACTATGTATGCATCTCTAAACAGTATAATTTAGTTTTGCCTGTTTTTCAAAAAACCTTTATATAAATGGAATTATTCAAAATATATTCTTTTGTTCTGGCTTCTTTACCTCAGTATTAAGAATTATCCATGTTACTGCAGGTAGGTAGAGCTTGTTCATTTTCATTAGTGTACATATAGTGTCCCATTGTATGAATCTCTCACAATTTCTTTAAAAAAAGTTTAAAGGAAAAAAAGAAAAGAAAAAAAATCCCTAGCCAGTTTGGCTCAGTGGAAAGAGTGTTGGCCTGCAGACTGAAGGGTCCTGGGTTTGATTCTGGTTAAGGGCACGTACCTGCTCCGCCCCTGCCTGGGCCCTGCTTGGGGCACGTGCAGGAGGCATCCAATTGATGTGTTTCTCTCACATTGATGTTTCTCTCTGTCTTTCCCTCTTTCTTCCACTTGCTCTAAAAATCAATGGGAAAATATCCTCAGGTGAGTATTTTTTAAAAAATCAAATCTCTGCCACTCCCCTTGACCTGCTGAATGACAAACTTTACCCTGTGAGGCTTCGGCATGTCTATATTTTTAAAGCTCCACAGGTGACATTGACAATGAGGTCTTGGGACTAATACAGAAGATACAACTCAGCAGAGATTAGTAGGAGTGTGTAATACAGTGATTCTCAACTCTAGTTGCACATTAAAACCACCTGAAGATCTTTAAAAAGTCTTGATCAGGGGTCCTCAAACTTTTTAAACAGGGGGCCAGTTCACTGTCCCTCAGACCGTTGGAGGGCCAGACTATAGTTTAAAAAAAAAACTATGAACAAATTCCTATGCACACTGCACATATCTTATTTTGAAGTAAAAAAACAAAACAGCAAAAACACCCGCATGTGGCCCGCGGGCCGTAGTTTGAGGACGCCTGGTTGATGCTTGGCCCTTACCCTGAACCAACTGATCTGAATCTCTGCAGGTGTAGTGCAGGCATCTGTAGTTTTTTAAAGTCCCCCAGGTAATGGGCGGTGTGGGGAGGAGCAGGAGGGAGAGTTTAGAAAGGGGCATGAGGAGATGTTTGAGAGTAATGGGTATATTCACAATTTTATTGTGGAAATGTTTTCATATGCATGTACAGATGTTACAACTTATCAGACTGTACACTTTAAGTGTGTGCAATTCATTGCATGTCAATTATACCTCAGTAAAGCTGTTTAAAGAAAAAGCTCCCCAGGTGATTCTCATGTACAGAAACGATTGAGAATCACTGTTCTAATAGAAAGAGCACACAACTGGAAGTAGAAGTTGGAGAGCCTTTCATCTGCCAAACAGTTGGCTCTGTACATGTAGATAAGCGACTGAATCCCTCCTAGATCTGTTTCATTCTGGTTTAATTTTTTTTCTCAAGTACTTGAAAAATAGTGGTTATACTATATTGAAACCCAGGGTTAGAGATTTTGTTCATTAAAAAGACGTGTCATTATTAAATGCACAATGAAATGTTACTTGAGCACTTCTGCATAATTGTTAGAAAAGAAGATATTATATAGATAAAATTTGCCTTAATTTATTTTTTCTTTACATAGGGTTTAACTTTTTAGTGCGTTTGATCTTTTTTAGTGCTGAATTTGCTTATGCTAGTGATAGATTTTTTAAATTGCAGTAATTGGTATCTAACTTAAGAGAAACATGTTCTGTTCTACTTGAATAATCAGTAATTGTTTTAGAGTTGGTAGGTTGTTGATATTATTTTCTGACCAGGTAGCTGATGCACTTCCCAGCCATGCCCACACGAGGAGGCTGTGCAGCTGGCCGCCTCTTTCTCTCTACTGACATACTTGTAAGGTCAAAATAGTCTGGTCAGGATCTTTCTGTTCTTTTTGTCCTCTTGGTGAGTGGGAGCCCCACTTCTGAACCATCATTTTCAGCTGCCCCAGCCCAGTGGTTCTGCTGAGGTGAGCCTTTCTTTAAGCAAAGTAAATTCATGAATCTCTCAATGTACAAAATAGCTTTTAAAAAGACCACCAGCCCTGGCCGGTGAGCTTAGTTGGTTGAGCATCATCCCATGCACCCAGAGGTCGCTGCGTTTGATTCTGGTCAGGGCACATGCCCAGGTTTCGGGCTTGACTGACCCCCAGTAGGGGCTGTGCAGAAGGCAACCGATCAGTGGTTCTCCATCATCAATGTTCCTCTCTCCCTCTCCCTTCCTCTCTCTAAAATAAAAAATAAAAAAAACACATATTTGAAATTTTCTTTTAAAAAAGAGCCCCCCAAAACAATTAAAATAGGACTTAATTGAAGTGTATGTGCATGCATATGCATATATGTATATATGCTTGTATCTATCAGTAAGCACATCCTACCTAATAAAATGGTAATATGTAAATTACCATCACTCCGCTACGCCCACGATTGGGCCAGAGGGAGGCGCAGGGGGCGGGACTCGGGGTGGCCGGAGTAGCCGATTGGGCCGGCAGGACGCTGAGCTCGTGTGCCAGTAGCAGCGCGAGCTCAGCATCTGCGCCATGGCTGTGCTGCAGAACAGAAGGGGCCTCTGGGGCTGTGAGCTCATGTCCCGCCACGGACCATCAAAAGCGGGGGAGCTGGGTGCCTGTCTGCTCCAGCACCAGGCCTTTCAGAAGCCTCCGCAGCGCCGGAGGCTTCTGAAAGGCCTGGTGCACCAGCGGACAGGCACCCAGCTCCCCCACGATCCAAAGCGAAAGCGTGTAGGGGACCCTACAGGTGCATGATTCAATCATGCACTGGGCCTCTAGTTAACAATAATACTCTACCACCCCTAGGAAAATGATTCATCCATATAAAAAGGCAGTTATATGTTCGTTACAGGTGCAATTTCAAAATTCTTCAGGGAATAGACATTGCTTAGGTGAAAAATAGAATCAAGGTTAGCAAAGAAGCCAAGTCGTTTTCCATTGTAATGTGACATGAAGTACTTAAATGGGTTAACGTATTAATGTGTGTTTATCTCTCTGTGTGTTTACATACACTCAGATGAATAGGTTGGCTAAATGTTTTAGAATAGAATCTATGCAGACACTCTGGGTATTTATCTCTAGACAGTGAAAAAAATATGAATGCCCCAGAAGAGATTAGCTAGAACTAATGTTACAAAATGATCTATGTCCTAAACTTTAGTAAATGCATTATTTTACAATTCAGCTCAGAAATAAAAACCAAATGCCTTTTTGAAGTTCAAAAACAGCATGGATTAAAAACACACACACACACACACACACACACACACACACACACACCTCACCGCAACATACAGAATTTTCCAAACAATACTATAAAAGCTTAACATTCAAGTAGCCCTGTCTTTTTTTTTTTTTTTTGTCTGATTGCAGTTTTCTTCCATTTTGATTTCTAAATTTCAGATTATTCTATGAGCCAGTCACAACACCGTGTGGACACACATTTTGTTTGAAATGTCTTGAGAGATGCCTAGACCACAATGCGAAATGTCCACTGTGCAAAGATGGTCTTTCACAGGTAAAATATTATTTCTTTTTGGTCGGATTGGCATTGGGTATTTAAGAGAGTGTCCTATTGGATCCCAAGCCACTGTACTGTGCTGGGGCAAAATACTCCCTTAGACCATCTATCTCTTTCTCCTGTCTTATAGTTACTCCTCCCCTCTCCACTTTGTCCTTCAGAAAAATGAGGCAACGTCTAGCTTTTTATGAACTGTTGGTAATGAAATAAGTTCATGTTGGAAACAAAAGTATTAAATTGATGATAAACATGGATCCTGGTTCTAATCCCATCATGGCACCCAATTCACTGTAATGTTGTGTGAATTTTATGTTCTCTCGGGGCTTGGACTTAGACGAGCCCTGATGTCCCTTTATTGTCAACATTTATACTGTGTGTGCTTTTAAAATTCTTTATTGTTGAAACTTTTACATATGTCTCCTTTTTCCCCCCATTGACCTCTCCCCGCCTGCTCTTGCCCCTCATATACTGTGGTTTGAAGAGATCACTCCTAAGGCTGCAGAAACCTCATGGACCTTCAATATGGTCCTTGTTCTGCCCCTCAGAAGCTGCTCTATTTATTAGCAGATCCTTGGCTACTTGAAAAACTCTGAAGCTTCTAGGTCCTCTAAAATGAATCACACAAATTGCCACCTTATTTTTCAAGTCAGCCTGATGGGATTTTCTTTAGCAAAAAGAACATCCAGGAGTCCATCTTGTTTTCCCTCCCTCAGGGACTTGTATGCCACATTTTACAATCAGCATTAATGTTGCTTGACCCCTGTCATCCCTGAGGAGAGGGTGGAGACACAAGACTACCTCTAGGTGAACGCAGGTCCAGAGAAGTCACATGTTGAGCTTTCCCAACACCCCAACTTTTAAATGAAGGGAATAGAGTGAAATAATCACACGGGACAACGTTGAGGGCATGATTGGGTTGGGGGAAGGGTCAGCATCATCCTTGCCTAGGTAAAGGGGTGAGATTTGCTGGCCTGATTGTATGTGAGAAGCCCATGGTCCTTATACTTAAATAATATGTTTGTGTTACGGTAACACTGCAACACTCAGATAAACAGAAAAAAGAAAAGTCTACCATTATGCTCTTCACCTGGAGAAAACTATTGTTAACGGTTTAGTATATGCCTTTCCTGGTTTTTGTTTGAGCATCAGCAGTCACCTCCTTCTTGGTTTGGCTACTTCCTGAGTCATTGCTTTACCCCAAGATCAGGACTGGGCAAATCAGGTGGTTCTCCTGCAGTCACACAGTGGCAGTGGCTGATAAGGCATCCTGGAGGCAGATGCTGTGGGGTCCCAGACTTAGGGGCTAGAAGATATTATCATCTATCACTTTGTTTTCACAAGGGTCACACTTACACCATTCCCAGAGAGATAAATATCTTATTCCAATCATATTCAGTGCAGAATAGACAAACATAGCCCATACTGGGAAAGGAGAAATTGTCTGAAGGTAGCAATTTTATACTCAGGAACTCCCACTGCTGGGCATGTGTGGGTAGCTTCCATAGTGAGCAATTCTCGGCAGATGTTTTATTGCCAGGTCCAAACAGTTTAATGCCCTGTACTTACAGATGCCTGGATTTGCATGTGATAGGGATGTTTGGGAGGAGAGTAATAGTGACAATTGAGCCTGAGTTCAGTTCTGAAATCATGGTTTATAACATAACTTCAGTGATAACTAGATGGTATATTTTTTTAAAAATCACCAGTATTTAGTTGTGTGTTTTTTTAAGATAGAGAACAAAAAAATATTTAGGCTTGAAATATCCAGAAGCCAAGCATTGGGATGGGGTGGGGGTGAGGCAGGGCAGGAAAGGATCAATGATTAAAAATTACTTTTTAGTTCTCTGAACCTTTTAACCATAGACATTCAGCATGTCTCAGATGGAGACTGTTTCTGTGAGCTTTCAAACACAATAATCAGAAAATGGAAAGGGAAAGATTTCTCCCCTCTTTTGACAAGAACATGATCTCGATTTCAGTGTTTTGAGAAAGCAGTGAGATTTTTAAAACATAAATGCAGGTCTTTTTCCCTTGTTAGAATATTTTTTCTAATTATAAGAATAATCAATTTCACTGAATTTATTAGGATGATATTGGTTAATAAAATTATATAGGTTTCAGGTGTACAATTCTATATCATCTGTATATTGTATTGTGGGTTCACCACCCAAAGTCAAGTCTCCTTCCATCACCATTTATCCCCCCTTTACCCTTTTCTACTTCCCCCACCCTTGCTTCCCCTCTGGTAATCACCATACTGTTGACTGTTCTAACACCCAGAGAATACATACATTATGATAGTATGAGCTGCTAATGTGTGGGCCCAAATTACTCCAATATGTGGGTAATTTGACTGTTCTACTGATTGCATAAGAAGTGCTTTGTGTTTTTCTGATGACTGCATAATATCTAATTGCCTCCTTCCTCATATAGTGCTTGGCATCAAGAAAGTACAGCAAAAACGTCATAATGGAAGAGCTAATAGCCAAATTCCTTCCAGAAGAACTCAGTGAACGAAAGAGGCTTTATGAAGAGGAAATGGAAGAACTTTCTAAGTATGTATATGCATGTTTCTATTTTCAGTTTTACTCATATCAGCTCATAGAGCTGAATGCACATTTCATCCTAACTCCTCATTCAGTGATACCATGTCAGTAGCTTGAAGTTGGCCATGGTGAGAGTATTTGCACCATGTAAATTGGCAAATTCTATAAACCAGGGATTCCCCCACCCCCAGAAAGTCAGTTGTTCAACATTTACCAGTACACTGGTGAAGAAGCATAAGCCAAACCACTGCCAGGTCAGATCTTGGCACTAGTAACTGGGTGCCACTGGCAGGAGTCAGTTGAAGTAGCTTGTGTCTAGAAGACTGTTTTCAAATACATAAGGAGGTGTTATGAGGTTAACAACTTTGGTGTCAGCCAGACCTGGGCTTATGACCCAGTTTTGCCACAAAGTGAATGTACTAGGCAAGTCACTTCACCTCTCTGGGCCTTAGTTTCCTCATCTGTAGTTTGGGGATGATAGTAGTTCTTACTTCATGGACTTGTTATGAGGATCAAATGAATTAGTGGCTAGTAAATACTTAATAAATGGTAATAGTAAGAGTGTTGTGTCCTCTGCCATGTACAGGTGATGAGAGGTGAAAGGTAGGGATGGGAATGCAAGTAGGGCTCCAGGTTCTCTGCCTGGCTGGAAGAACAGCTCACTTAGCGGACAAAGCAGGAGGCAATCACTAATTTCTGCCTCTCATACTGCTGTCCTCCTGTCTCAACCCCAATGGAATCCTCACAGTATTCTGGGGGTGAGGTTCCAGGTGGCAAAAACTGTTCTGGTTTTATGCCTGCCCTGTAGAGAACCATTTCTATACTGCCACCAACTTGTCTGAATGTCCTTCTCACTTTGAACAAGATGTTTTCCTGGGAAGCTAGAAATTAAATCCTTTTTTCCCCCTCATTGATTTATATTACATCTACTCAGGGCATCTTTATCTTTATTTCTGATTCCTAAGTTTGTCTTGAATCTCTCTGAGCCCTCCTCTCGAATATTATTTAATGTCTTGAGAAAGCAGTGAGATTATTAACAAAAACTGGAATATACTATAGAGAAATATATTACATTTCTATTTAAAGGCATCCTAAACTTAATCCTTTTGAGATTTGGGCAAATGGTCTTATACCTATTGATAGGTTCAGCTGTTCTTATATTGGATTTATTAGACAAATAAGAGAACAGGGTCTAGGAGGAGCCGGCCCAGTTGGTGATACCCCCTCAGGCTTTGTGTCTGAACCTTCATGGCACTTGTTAAGGGCAAACTCCTGGGTCCTGATTCCATAGCTGGTGCACAAGGGTCTCTGGGGGCGTTGCAGCCTGCTAGTCTGGATATAAGGGCCCTCAGTGATCCTGCTGCACAGGTGTATTTGAGCATCACTAGGCTAAATTACTCCCACCTCCCATTGCTCCCTCCTCCTCCCAGCTGGGCCTGCCATGCAGACTTCTAGGGGATTTGCAAATTTGAGGTGCTCATGGTGACTCTGTAGAGAATGTCCCACCATTGCTCTGGAGATCTGGGCCCACTTATACCACCAGTACCCTTCCCCATACTGCCAGCAAGACACCTGGAGAGATTGTTGAGTGGACAGCATGAAAGAAGAAAAAAATATGAAGTATAACTGTCACCTACCATGTTAATATACTAGATAGAGAACTTTAGCCAAATTAGATTGTGCAGAATGTCCATTTTTACCTCAGCCCTTAGGCTAACCCCATCATGGGACTCAGTCCACAGCATCAGGTGCATTTCAGTACTTTTTATCAGCCATAAAAACTTGATGTTTCCGTCCAACCAGCATGGCTCAGTGGTTGAGCGCTGACCTATGAACCAGGAGGTCACAGTTCAATTCTCGGTCAGAGCACATGTCTGGGTTGTGGGCTCGATCCTCAGTGTGGGTTGTGTAGGAGGCAGCTGATCATTGGTTCTCTCTCATCATTGATGTTTCTATCTTTCTCTCCCTCTTTTTTCCTCTCTGAAATCAATAAAAATATATATTTTAAAACAACAACAACAACAACAAACACTTGATGTTTCCTTACTTTCCTGTGGGGGAACCACATGGTGACATGTGACCAGCCTTTCTGTGTTGTGCTCCATTGCATTGAGAATCGTGTCATTTACTCTTCCTTACAGCTTAAATAAGAATGTGCCTATTTTCGTGTGTACTATGGCCTATCCCACCGTTCCTTGTCCCCTACACATATTTGAGCCTTGCTACCGTCTGATGATTCGTAGATGCATTGAGACAGGCACAAGACAGTTCGGCATGTGCCTTGGAGATCCTGTCAAGGGGTAAGTGAGGAGCTATGTGAGTCAAGGAAGGTGGGTGGAGGAAGTTTTTGGTTTTCCTTAGGGCTTTTCCAGGAGGTTGGGAGGTACAGCTCAGGAGACTTAGCCAGGTCATGACCATAGGCATTTGTAAGGATCAGGGTTCCTCTAGCTCCTAGTTCAGTATGTGAGAGGCTGCCTATTTAAAGGAACCTCAGGATAACTCTTTTGTTAAGTGGGTGGCATATACTATAAAACTTATTTTGAGGGTGGGCTCTGGAGTCAAATTGCCTGCGTTCATGTTTTGGCTTCAGCCTTGGAACAAGTTTGACTTTGGGCAAGTTACTTAACCTTTTTTGTGACTCAGTTTCCTTATCTAAAAAATGGGTATAATTAGAATGCCTACATCATTGGGTTTGTTGGAATGATTTGTGAGTTAATAATGCACACAAAGCACCGAGCATAGTATCATAGCACATAGAATGTACTCAATAAATACCAGCAGTTATATTAATACATTAAGATTTTTTTTCACACAGGCACAGCCTGTTGTATAGCTGTGGCTATAGATCCTGGGACAGGTGAATAGGCAGAAGTCCCTTGAGGCACAGCATAGTGTAGAAATGGCTTGGTGAGGCCAGGGAAACAACTCATGGAGATTTCCATTTCTTGACTTTATTTCCAATAAACAGGTTTGCAGAATATGGCTGCATCCTAGAGATCAGAAATGTTCAGTTCTTTGCTGATGGCCGCTCAGTGATTGACAGTGTAGGCAAGAGGCGCTTCAGGGTCCTTCGTCAGGACCAGCGGGATGGCTACAACACAGCCGATATTGAATATATTGAAGACCAAAAGGTAAGGGTGGCTAGTGCCAAGAATCCCAAAGCCAGGTTATTCCTGTGGCTTGGCAGATGGAGATGGTTGCAAAAAGATCCCTTAGCATCTTTGGGGGGCTTGGGATTTCTCATCAAATTGGTGCCACAACATTGAATGCTGCCGATTGTCATTGGGTTGTAGAGTGGCAGTGAGAGCACTTCCCCCCCCCCCCCCCCCCCGTCCTGGCTCTCCCTGCTTAGTTGCTGAGTTACATTCGTGGATAAGAAATGTCAAGCCAGACCAACCCTTGGGCCCATTCAGCTAAGAGTTAGGTCTCTGCCAGGGGTACCAAAGGATAGATCTGGAGCAGGGTCTACACATGTGTATTGCTTTATCGATTTATTTATATTTTAAAATGTTTTCTTTTGAGATAATTATAGATATTCACACATGCATTTGTATTTCAAAATGGGCAACCTGGCTAAGAGCTCTTCCCAATAATACATCATCTCTAAGGCAGGAAGATGACATGTCCAGTTAATCCTTTGTTTTCTGGACTAATGGGCAGAAGAGGAGATGAACCTGTGTTCATTTATACTTACAGTCAGTACGTAGGACACTATTAATAAGTATTTGATCAATGAAAAAAAATATATTCAACTTGGAAGATAAAGTTATAAAGTGAGACACAGGCACATTCGTGTCTCTCTTACCAGTAAGAAATGAGAAAGCAGATGTCAAAAATGAAAAGGATAGAGGCATAAGCCAGCATAACCTAGTTTAAGATCAAGCCTCCACTCAGGCCAGTTTGCATTTCTGGTTTTCTATATGTGTTGCTGTTTCAGCCAGTCTGCCCAGCCAAATCTTTCTCCTTCCTCCACCCTCAGCAGTATTTACACAGTCCATCATCTGGCTGAGGAGCCTTTCACATTCCACACAAGAGAAAGCTGGGTGGGTGAGCCTTCCCATAGGGGGACAGGATGGATGCTCAAAAAGACTCAGGTACCAATAGTGGCTCTAGGAGTGATGGAGAAGGTACAGAATGTTTCACTTCCACTTTGATACTTTCAGGTTCTAGGAGAGGATTGTGCTGAACTCATGGGATTACATAACTGTGTCTATGAACAAGCATCATCATGGTTTCATTCGCTCAAAAATTCTCTTAGGAATCGGATAATCAATCACTTTGGTCCAATGCCAGACAAAGATGCGGATCCTCAGGTATATAAAGTGTCTCTTTGTAATCAGTTGCCCCCAGCAGATGAGAGAGCCTAAGGTTTGTGATTAGATGGATGTGTGGTCATCTAGCAAATCAAATGCATGGAGCAAGATGGATCTAATCTGGTATTGTGTGGCTGGGCATTAGGCATCAGGGGTAAGACCAAAAGGACCCCAGGTCAGAATTCCAGGAACTAAAGTACAGCAGTAAGAACGTGGATCCAAGACAGGTTTTGACAGATAAGTCAGGTGAGAGATGGGAGCACAGACACCATCAACAGGAGAACCTCGAGAGGGAGTCCAGATTCACACCATGGTAATGTGTTCAGGTGACAAGATTCACATAAAGGCCAGGCTTAAGAGAAGGGTATCCTGGAAGCTGAGATCAAAGGCTGCCACTTCCAGGGAGCTTCATAACTGTCTCCCTCCCCGCCACCACCAACACCCACATTGTTTCAGGAGCTAGGAAATAGGGCCAGCTATCCTAGCCAAATATTTCCCCACAATCACCTTTCCCACATTCTGAGCTGGCTCTCCTATATCATCACCTCCCCCCAGAACTTTCTGGATTCTTTGCTTACACACATTCCTGACTCTCTCACAATAATAAAATAGAATATGTGTATTCTGATGTCCCTGCCAAAAGACTAGTCCTACTTACCTCTCTAGCTGTGTGAGCTTGGGTAAGTCCCTTCCCCTTTCTCCACTTTTCTCCCATCTTTGAACTGAAGCGGATAGATGAAGAGATCTCTAAATTCTTTCTTTCTCTTGCATCCTGAGGCTTTAAAAAACCAGCCTGTTCCTACTGGGCTGAAATGTCTTGCTCTCTCCAGACCACAAAGGTGGCTCCCTTTCCCCATGAAAAAGCATCATGAATGTTGAAGGGAGAAAGGCCAATTAGTGCTTCCCAATAAATAACCCAGTTCCTCGCTCTGGGATACTGTGACTCAGGACTACAGCAGAGCTCTGAGCAAGCTCATGATAGAACTTAATGTTCCCTTTCACCTTCTGGAAAGCATTCTCCCCGGGTCAGGCAGAAGATAGCGATCAGCAATGATAACAGCATCTTCTACCAGAAAGAAAAAAAAACAACACATGCTACAGAGTGATTCATAAAGGCTCAGTAACAGAAAGCTGAAACTTGGGGTTTCATTTCCTTTTTTATTGGGACTGTTATTGTGTTGCTTTGCCAGCAGCAGCACTAGCAAACAAACAAACAAAAAGCCAAAATTACATCCAGTTTGATCCAGTCAGTGCGGCAGCTCCAGTGGTACCATTAATAAAAATGTTCTAAGTTTCGGGGGAAGGCTTCTTAGAAACAGACACAGATATTAACATCAGGTTAATTATCCTGGGAAAGAAAGTTCAGAATATGTCCATCTAATCTTCAAAACTGATAATAGGAGGGAGAGTATATTACAGACTGCAGTGAGGGACAAAAATGAATCCAAATGAAGCTGGAGACACAGAGAAGCCAAGAGGGCAGTGAGGTTTGGGGCATAATTAAGTGAACCAATTTGGAGGCAGATAATCCCACATGTAGGTAATTTGACCAGAATGTGGTTCACTACAGTCCTAAAACCAGCCTTCAGAAAATTGGGGGCAGAAAGCTCCTTTCGGGCTTAGTCGGAGAGAAGTCACCAATGTCTAAAATGCATGCCTGGGCAGCTGCTGACAAACAAAATTTTGGTGAAGGGTTTGTGTGGGATGGGAAAGGTCTTTAGTGAAAGGATACATTTCACTAAATGTATCCTGGGCACAGGATACATTTCTTATGGGAATGCGTTTTATTTTTATTATTATTTGTATTATCTTTGTTGTTGAAAGTATTACAGATGTCTCCTTTTTGGAATTTTTGTGAAGTGGGATTGTTGGGTTTTGGGGCTATGCATCATAGGCTTAGTTTCAGGAGAGAAGCTAATTGTAACTGTGGCCCTATATAGTGACATAGCATATATGGACTATAGTGCCTTCAGCCAGAAGCAGGGAAATGAAGTGAGTTAAGAGACATGCAAAGCCTAAGGGGTCATGGAAATTGAAGGCCCACAAGCTGCATGCATCAGTATGAAGGATCTTAAATAGAATCTTAGAAGAGGAAGAGACTGAGTAGTGGATATTCCAGCTTGTCAAATCACACTGGCTAGAAAGTATAGTGAATCTGTTAGGATACTGATTTGCTTCCTTTAACAACTACCAAAAATATCTAGCTTAAACAAGATAGCAGGCATATATGTCCTGGAGGCCTAGGGCAGCTCTGTTCTATGAGATCACTCCATCCTTACAGGTTTCATCCTCACAAAGCTCTACCATCCTTTGACTGTTGCCCTTGTCCTCCTGATCACCATGTCCATGTTCTAGCTAGGGGAAAAGGAGAGAAGAGGAAGGTGGAGGCCATGTGCCCCCTTCCTAGGGCATGCATGACCCAGAAGTCACACATATCACTTCCCTTTACATCTAATTTGCCAGAACTTTGTCTGATGGCCTCACCTAGCTGCAAGGGAGGCTGAAAAATGTTGTCTTTTTCTGGGTGGCTATGTATCCAGCTAAGATAAGGGGAAATAGATACAGGGGCAATTATCAGTCTCTGCTACACACAGAAGCAGTTTCACCTGGGATATTTACCTTGCTACTTTGAAAACCTGCACACTGATGTCAATTCCACAGGAATAAGATGAAATCATTTTGTTTCTCTGTTGCAGATTAACCCAAATGGTCCAGCCTGGTGCTGGTGGATATTAGCAGTTCTGCCACTGGAAAGCCGTGCTCAGCTTCCGTTCCTAGCAATGAGGTCCTTGAAGGATAGACTGAATGGCATTCGGCGCATCCTCGCCTTTATAGCACGAAACCAAAACTAGTGAGAGTGGATTGATGAAGAGGAATTTTCACCCTCTCTACTGCCTAGGGGAGTCATCTTGTAAATATATCTAATTGCAATAACATCTTAACTGAAGGAAGTATCAAATAGAGGCATTACCCTGCTGTTGATTACAGAGAGAAATTCAGTTGAAAGACCAAAGAATATGACTTGTTAGAAACTTTCTGTGTTAAGATATTTCTTGACACGCTGCACAACTATACCCACAGCAGAGGTGTTCAAGAGCCCAGAAAAAAATTGCTTTTGACATAAAATTTTCTGAAAGATTTAAAGTGGTTTTGCTTTAATTCTCTTTCATCAGTGAATGACTGTGTGATTGAAATGTGAAGCAAAGATACTAATAATGTTGCTGCATTATTTCACTGACTTGAGGTCCTATTCCAAATAGTTCAGGTTTTATAAAGCATTGTATAAAATAATATTTATACTCCTTTCTGTTTTAATAATTTATTTTTTGCACTACTGTATCCTTTTTTCTACATGTATGTTTGTAACTATTTAAGTGTACATTACTGAATTCACTTGCTTTATTTATTGATATAGTTAACCATGTAACTAGAAGGAAGTAACAATACTAGAAATGTGCCATTTTTGCTTTAACCATTTTTTACTAGGTTTGATCCCAGTTCTTAAACCATTTTTGTATCTATCCAATTGGATGCTTAAAATAACAGTATAAAATACTTAAGGGATTTGAAGTAACAATACTAGAAATGTGCCATTTTTGCTTTAACCATTTTTTACTAGGTTTGATCCCAGTTCTTAAACCATTTTTGTATCTATCCAATTGGATGCTTAAAATAACAGTATAAAATACTTAAGGGATTTGCCATAGATTGTAGAATAAGCCAGGATAAAGTAAAACCATCCATTTTCTATGTGTTATACAGAGCAAGGCTGAAGGAATTATTTTTCTAGAATGAAGCAATGAGTCAGAAGAGTGTCCTTTATTGCATACATTTATCTGGGAGATCTAATTCTGTGTTTCTAATCTCTCCCCAGTTCAGTTAGGAATGGGCTTTTTAGGCAAGATAATAATTAACCCTTCTAAGGAAATGGTTTTCAGTTTGGCATGTCACAGTGAGTCCCAACTAGCCTCCATACTCTGCCTCTTTTCAGGGTTCTGAGGGCCACAGCCTGGCCAGCATGCGTGGAAATACTAGATGAAGGACTGTCCATTATGAAAAGTGCAAAGAAGCTGGTAGAAAAGGTAAAATGCTTAAAAAAAAACCCAAACTATCATTTTGGTTTTTTAATATTTTCAAAGGAACCAAAAAGCTAATTCATGATTTTATCTAGCAATTGCCTTTCCTCCTAGTTGCATTGGGCCAAAGATTTCAATATAGGGAAGAATGGTGGGTAAGGAGGTAAGAGTGAGCCCTGGTTTAGCTTGCTTTAGAGTTAGTGTGGTTCCTTTAGTGCCAGGAAAACCTGAAAAATGGCGTATGTATGGGAGTGTTATAATGACGAGTGAAAAGATTAGGGCAGGGAAGAAGTGAATCATGCCATTTGTACATTTAAGAAAATGACCATCCTCCTCTACCCTATGATTCAGAACTGCAGCAGTGCATTGTTTACTTGAAGCCTGTCCATTCTGTTAAGGTGAGAGGTTAATGCCTCAAGAAATCACTGACTTCTTGTATCACCACCTGTGGCCAGAAACAGAAAAGGCAGAATGAGATAATCTGCACTTTCTTAATGGATGCTATGTTGTCAGAGCATCATGTTACCAGGTTTAATGTTTGGAGCCAGACTGGGCTGATGAAGAATGGAAGGACAGGCATGGATACTGCCCAAGCAAAAGCTGCAAGACTCCAGGAGCATTATATTACAGACTACCCCTCCAACTTGGTGCACACCATGTGGTCATAACAGTTTCCTATTATCTAGTATAAATGTAACCCCCCCCCCCAAAAAAAAGGGTCATAAGCATCTCCACTTGATAGATGTGTTACTTTTGTGATTTAACTTTTTTTTTTGTGAGCCCCCGTTTTCTCATCTGGCAAATAGTAATGATAAATACCACATATAGAGTTGTTATGAACATCAAATTAGGTAATATATGTAAACCAATTAGCAGGTTGCCTAGCATATAGGAGACACTCAACAAATAATAGATATGATTAGATTATTCATTGTTACGGAATTTCTTCAGGGCCCTATATTTGCATATAATGCTATCTTTATTCACAATACCCATTTCTAGCCCCTTTAAACTCAGTTGCACCACTAAGTATTGTACCATAATCTGATGCTTTACAGATAGTTCCTTTTGGGGTCAAGTCTGTTTTGGAAAGTGAGAAGACTTAGAAAACAAATAAGGCTCAGGGATAAAGGAGAATTCTGAGTCAGCAAATTTTTCTTATTTCAATAGAGTTAAAATGTAGTATTGTTTGGAGATCTAAAATTTCTAATTAAATGGAAGCCTTAAGTTTTAGCTCCATTAGAATAACCAACTCATCACTCCTTGCTCTCCAAAATGTATTGAAAATCTTGGCTATGCCAGGGTGAGTGAATTTTACAATCTATGACTTTTGTGCTTAGGTCATTGTATTTCTTTATGCTGCCCCAACAAAAATGTATTGAGAACCTACTACGTACCAGGTACTGAGCCAGGTGATTTCACATACATGAGCCTGTTAAATTATTTTATTTCTCACATCTGCCCTGTGAGATCACATCGTCTCCATATTGGATGAGAAAGCTGAGGCTCTGCAATGTTAAATACTTTGCCTAAGTAACATACACTGAGTGGCCAGATTATTATGATCTCTGAATGCATAGTAATCTGGCCACTCAGTGTATATCCTATATAATAAAGGCTAATATGCAAATTGTCCCCTCGACCAAGAGTTCGACCAGCAGGCAAGCCAGCCAACCACCCATGTCCCCTCCCCCTGGCTAGGCTGGCCGGACCCCACCCATGCACAAATTCATGCACCGGGCCTCTAATATATATATATACTGAGTGGCCAAATTATTATGCATTCAGAGATCATAATAATCTGGCCACTCAGTGTAGTCAGCCAGTAAGTAGCCAAGCTTGTTATTGAACCCATTATTTTGCAGATTTTTAACATTTTAAATAGTTTGTGTTATGCATAATTTTATTAAATAGACATGACAATCAACTCAAAAGCACCCCAGAAACTCACAGTGGGAAGTTGCAGGTTAAGTAAAATTAAATTACCCAACATATTTTTACTTAATCTAGGTAGAAAGGGAAGTTTGGATTTTTAAAATAAAATTCCAAACCATAGAATGCTTCATGTTAAGTGAGTACTTACCTCCAGCAAATGTAGATCTTGACAAGGAAAAATTTTACTTTGCTCTCAGTAGCTTAGATACACATTTGGGTGGTTTTACAGCAAGCTTTTGTTTTAGTAGTGGTGGAAGGCAGGATGCAAGGCTCAGCCTTGGCTTTCTTTGGGAGCTACTTGAGCAGGGTAATTAGTTAGACGTGACCATTTTCACCTCTTATGAGTTGATTTTGCAGCAAAGTTTAGGAATGAAGATTATACAGAGACATAAAGCTAAATTTAGACCAGAAGGAAAAGACTTCTCCTTGGTAGACAGTGCCATTTATTTGGTTAGGTTTTCCTGTCTATTGGACCCAGTCTTTTTCTAATAGATTAGTGTGTGTGTGTGTGTGTGTGTGTGTGTGTGTGTGTGTGTGTGTGTACACTAGGTACCAGGCAAACATGCCTTTCTGCTTTGTACTGTATTACTGCTGCTAGCTAACAAACAGCAAAATGTAGAAAATTGAATCTGATAAAATTAATTTTCGGTAGACAACTCAGAAAAAAAAAAAAGAGTGATCTCCCCTGGCTTGGGGGTTGGGGGCAGGGAACTGAGTATTTCAAAAATTTGCCTTTCCTGAAGGCTGACTGCTTGTAGATCTGTGGGGCTAGTCAAATCACTGCACATGGGGCACTTCCAGCTCTGCCTGTGGAGCTTGCATGGGTTCAGATAATCCCGTGTGACTGGCTATTGGAGCAATGGAGCTCCTGAGGCTGGCTCACAGCACCCAGAGGTCTCTTAACTGTCAACAGGTTGCACACTGTTGATGGGCTGGAATCCACTGGGGACTGTGATTCCCTAAGCCAACTCTATTTTCAAGATGGAGTTTTATTCAGGGACTTATTCCTTGAGTTCCCAACATGCTGACTTTGCATCCATTCTCATTTACCAAGGCAGAATCATAGCAGAGGTATGGATCATCTAAACATGCAAATAGAAAGCAGCTGAAATAATGGATAAGGACAGATTTTTCAGCCAGTTCTCCAGCTTGTGGATTTTTCCCCTGAATTAAAAAATACATATAATAGTAATGGTTAGAATATTCAATTTTTTTACAGGCAGAATTTTTTTTATTGAGGTTTTAATTTATGATCAAAGACAGGTCGGAAAAGCAACTGGCTGCATGGGCTGCAATTTGTGGCCCTCCCTGAATGCAGAGAGGAAGAAGGAAAAAGAGCTGTGTAAAATGTATGTGTTCAATTCCTCCAAGAATGATAGCTTGCGCCATTCAACTATTTTATAATCTGGGTTATGCACATCCAGAGGTGAAATGAAGACATTTTCACTAACAACTGGGTATTTGCAAATGCACTAAGTTTACCTTGAGAGAGAAGTGCCTGTAATCTCTGTTCCTGGTGTCATTTTGAAGATTTGCTTCATGATTTTGTAGCCTTTTAAAAATTTGTCACAGCAAATGTGATAAACAAGTTTACAAAGCAACACTGTAGCTTACACATCATTTTAAAAGTTGTTTAACAGGCATCTATTGTCAGTGCAACAACAATAAACAAAATAAAAGGAAAGCAAATAGGTCAACGTGGAATCATAGGATTATCTTAGATAAACTAGTTCCATCATTTTATGCAATTCTCAGTAATGCCAGGAGCAAAATATCAAGCAACCCATTGAAACAGCGGCAAAAATGTCTGTTATTCCAGTTGTTTGTTGAGCAGCCATTTTACTCTCATACTATAATGAACTGAAAGGAGAATTAAGATAATGCTTTTTTTTTCCTGCCATATTGCTATTCAACTACCTCTATATGCTTGATTTCTCTTTAAGATTTTCTTTCCTCCAAATCCGTACAAAGAAAAGTTTCAGCTCATCTATGTTGCAATAACAATGTAATATAGACAGTCTCTGTAAAAGCTGTTTATTCATTAAAAAATGTTTTCTATTGTCTCACTTTGTATCTAACCTAGCTCCACCTATATGTTAGGGCAAATGTTACCCAAAATACTTTAATTTTGTTGGAAGCCGAATACAAAGGAAAACTGTTAAAACATCTATTTTGTTCGTGTTCTTATTGGTTGTAATATTTTTGACCAGAAGATCTTTCAAGGAAATAGGCCTGCACTCAGATAGCAAGCTCTTTGTGACAGTGAGGAAGATGTGAGCTGATTAATGTGTTCTGAAAACCTGGCTATAGATTAATTGGTTTTAAAAATGTACCAGAAAGGCTTTTTGTTAAAAAAAAAATTATGCTGAAGAATTTTGACAATAATTTACTCCCAGTTTATTTGTAAATCCATTCATATATTGGGTTTGCTTAAAGCAGAGCACACTACCTACTCTGTTTTCTTTAGCATTATAAAAATGTTTATGAAAGCTAATTACACATTTTAATTTTAGTTAAACAGTTTCTCAACAATAGGCTAAAGCTAAGGCCCAAAGTGTGAATCTTTCGACAGGAAAATTGGTAACATTGACTGGGACAGTGAACAATATTGACCAAACTGATTCTAGTAAGAGAGTTTAGCAACAACTCATCTTATTTCCAGGACCCATTTTATCCTATGCCACTGACAGCTTTATACAGGTTCTATTTTACCACTGAAGAAACAAATTACATGGGAGTGGGACAATTAAAAAAAATGAAATGATAGAAAATTCCACTTGGGCTGGACCTTATTCTTTGTAAAAGGATATTTTGGGTAATTGAGAAAAATCCAAACTCCTCCCCAACTAGGTCCCAGAGGGAATGCTTGGCTCTGTTGGATGTTGCCTTTCTGTGCCCAGTCTGCCACATTCCGGCTCTCATGGGATAGTATACACTCTGGTCAAAGGAGCAATCTTCCCTCCAAAGCAGTTCATCTGCCCAGAATGCTGGCATAACTCTCTCTGGAGAACTGTGTTGGATCATCTAAAAATGTCTTGTTTGCAGTTGTCCCCTAAGCCTTGAGCAAAGCCAAAGACACTTTGTTTCCTCTCCTTTGGATCCACTCTGGCAAATTTCAGTTGTCTAGAGCCAAAGATGCCTCTCTGGAAAGAACTTCCAGTCTCAAAATGAGATAGGAGCAAGAGAAGGGAAGGGAAAATGCCCTAGGCTCACAGGCTTCCAGATATTTAAACTTTCCCTTCTGCTCTTACGTTTGATTTCTTCACTCTCAGGAGGGGCTCAGGTAGGATGGAAAGGGGCTGGTGGCAATACTCCCCAACATTGGCTTCTTCCTGGTCAAGGCAGAAAGTACAGGAGCACTGACTAGATCTCTAAGCCCACTTCCTCCTCTCTTTCCAGTTTTCTGTTACTGGTTTTCCCATTTCAACCGATGTTCGTGCTGACTGGCCATCCAAGTTTACTGTCCTCTTACACACATGGGTTAGCAAATGTTGCATTAGAAAGCCCTGAAAACATCTTTCCTCCACTTACTCAAGTGATCCCTTCCAAACCTGCCTTCAGAACACTGCCTATCTTCCAGTACGTCGATAGCAACAATTTTTGGATGCTACAAGTGTAACAAAATTAAGTCCCAAAATAATCCACTTACCCTAAATCCAGTTTTGCTCTAAAAATCTTACTTCTCTTGGATTTTAGAGGCGCATTATGGGAATATTCAACACAGTCATGGGAACAGGGGATATCGCTGCCCCTTTGGTCCATCAGGATGCTATGGCTATTTCTAGCATGTAACTTCATTTCCAGGACCACGTGCTCCTCCTACAAGCCCAAATGAGCACTTTCATCAGAGAACCAGTAGTTAGGTTGGGGGAACATTATATCCACAAATGAAGTTAAGACTTTCCATTTTAGACAGTGTACAGAAATGAGTACCAGTTGGAGGGAGGGAAGGAGGCAGAGAATGATTGTGGGAATGGATAATCATGATAACCGAAGTGGTACCCTTTTCACCTTCTGGGCAGAACTTCATGCATCCTCTTCCCCTACTGACTGGGTTTGATCCATCCCAATTGGGAATGTCACTTATGCTCACACCAAAACTGCAGTCATGTCTTCAGGAAATATGTCATGTTCTTACACTCCTAGGCAGCCAAAGGCCCAGCTAATATTTGTTGAGTATTCACTCTGTGCCAGGCTCTTTGCTATGAGTAGATCCCAATTCCCATGTTGTAGGTGAGTAAATTGCAGCACAGGGTGGTTGTGATTTGTATGAGCATGCGGATTAAAACATAGGAAGTCTGATTGCAGAGACTGCACTCTTTTTTTCCTTTTTATTGGATTTATTGGACCCTGGTTAACAAAATTATACAAGTTTCAAGTGCACAATACCACAATACATCTCTGTATATTGTGTTCACCACCCCAAGTCAAGTCTCCTTCCATCACCATTTATCCTCCCTATAACCTCCCCCACTTCCCCCATCTCCCCTCCAGCCCATCTTGCCTGCCCGGGGAATCACCACACCATTGTCCCTGTCCATGAGTTTTTTTCTCTTTTTTCTCTTTTGCTCAATCCCTCCACTTCCCACCCACCCCTCATCTCCACCCTGATAGCTGTCAGCTTGCCCCACCAGTCACCCCACAGATCAGCCCTGATTGCCAGCCAGGCCTAGGGACCCTACCCATGCATGAATTTCATGCACCGGGCATCTAGTATACTCAATAATATTGTAATACTAGTAACTATATATGGTGTCAGATGGGTACTAGATTTATCACAGTGATCACTTCATAAGTTATATAAATGTTTAACCACTAGATTGTATACCTGAAACTAATATAATATTTCATATCAACTGTAATAAAAAATAAAAAGTTACTTAAGAAAAGAAATGGGGAAGGCAGAGGTGGAGTGGAGAAAGAAAATTGCTGACAGGACTGGAGTAGAGGCTTGTGATTTATAAGATCTGAAGGCTTTGGGACAATGGATCCAGATCAATCTTCTCACCCTGATCAACCAAACATAAACCAGGGCCCTGTTGTGCCGGGAGCTGGCTCACACTGGCTCATGAAAGCCAATTGTTAAGATTTCAGAAATTGTACAAGCTGGATTTTAAACACAGCCATTATTTAAAAACTAGAAGCCCGTTGCACAAAGATTCCTGCAATAGGCCTCCCTTCACCTGGCTGCCCACACTGGTTTTCCTCTGGCACCCAAGACCCAGGCCTTTGCTCTGGCTGCCACCTTCTGCCTTCGCTCTGGCCATAGGCTTTTCAGGCTTCACTGACTCCAGCTGGAGTCTGCAGGCTTTGCTCCTGTAGCTCCCTCCCCTCCACCCCCAGCCATCCCCCTCAAAACAGGCGTACTGCCCCTCCCGGCCACTCTGCGCCTGGAGCGGCTGGGGAGCAGGGCCGCCGCCATCTTTGTCCTTCTAATTTGCATATTCCCTCCTGATTGGCTGGTGGGCATCATGGAGGTCTGGTCAATTAACATATTTCTCTTTTATTAGTGTAGATAATGTAAACTTACAATTAAATAAATTACATTAAAGATAAAGTAATAAATACTCAAAACTTACCACTTCCTAATTATAGTACTACTTTTTACTCTTACCTATACTCTTAAAGTTATTTAGGTCTACTGCATCTGTGTGATGGGAAATGTTATATAATGCTATGCTACTGAGCATCTCTTTCCAAGTGCACACCACACTAGAAATCAGGGCATCCCTCCCAGAAAACTGGTTGCTATGTTTTTACCAGCATTGACTCTGAGTTTTTGTTCTTTCTCAGTCTTTAAACTGACCTCAAATGCCAAGAGTCATTTCCAGGAAAAAGCAATCCTGAAAATGAATTCATACGTACATGTGAAGTGCTAGCAGTCCAGATTTGGGGTTTTGGCACTTAGATAAGTTTTGTTTCAACAGAGATCTTCTGGAGACATCATGATATGATTTAAAAAAGATTTTTTAGTCCAGCCTTTGCAGAGGCTGTTGAAATGTACATAATAGACAACTATCTTCTCTGGCTTTGTTTGTCATCATTCCACACACACACTCTTCAAACCACAAGACTGAAACTATTCCCCTTGTCTAGGATTTCAGTGGAATTAAGCAATTGAACCCTCATGATTCATTCCACTAAAATCATGACAAAATGGCCTGGCCAGTGTAGCTCAGTGGTTGAATGACCTATGAACCAGGAGGTCACGGTTTGATTCCTGGTCAGGGCACATGCCCAGGTTGTGGGCTCGATCCCATGTGGGGGTTGCGAGAGGCAGCCGATAAATGATTCTCTCTCATCGTTGATATTTTTATCTCTCTTCCCTCTCCCTTCCTCTCTGAAATCAATAAAAATATGTTTTAAAAATAAATAAATAAAATCATGACAAAATGGATTTACAGGTCCCCAGCTCAGGAGCTCCCAAATAGAGAGGTCTCCTTTTACCACCACTACACAAAGGTAAATACTACTACTGCTACTACTATTACTAATACTACGTACAGGAAGCAGCCAATTGGTGATGTTTCTCTCTCATCAATTTTTCTATCACTCTCTCCTCCCTTCCTCTCTCTCTAAAAATCAATAAAAACATTTTTTTAAAAAGTCGAGTTCTCAGTGAGATCCTGGGGCAGGGAGTGAGGGTGGACTGGAGGGAGTCAATAGGGGGAGAAAGGAGGAATCTGTGTAATACTTTCAACAATAAAGAATTATTTTTTAAAGTGTAGTTCTGACTATCCTTTTATTCTCCATTGGTTTCCACTATTCAAAACTGCTGCTTTGTGAGGAGTAGAATTATATCTCTTCCAATCCCTCTCTCCCCTTAGCTGTAGGGCTAAAGAATAGAACATACTGTTTATTTTGGCTAAAGAAAAGAGGCCATCACATTGAGCCCAGAGATGTATATGTGGGGACCCATAAACAAAACAACTTCATTTTACTCTTCTCAAACAGAATTTTAGTTGGGTCTCTTCTACTAACAGCCATTTATTAGGGAAAAGTTAATGGCTATAAATTTTCAAAACAGGATTACGAAAAATTTTCAGAATGACAGCTAGATAGATGAACTAGTGGAGTAACACTTTTCATTGACCTAAAACTACATGGCAAAAAGATAATAGGGTATTTCTGATAGTGAAAACATGACATTAGTATTAACCTTTTTAGATTAACAGTAGAATCGCATTCTAAATCATTTTCTCCAGAGCTTAGCATGAGGAATATGATTGTCAAATGTTTCTAGATATCTTCACCCATCTGGTCCTTGGAACATGATTTGATACTTGTACCGAAACTAGCTACCATTAGATGAGCCAAGTTGAAGCCCAATATTTTATCTACAAGAATATCAGAGCAGGTGGTTTAAGAACTCCAGATGTTTTAATTTGGGTAAATGCAGCCACAAAGCATGCTGGGGCTTCAATAGAGGACTGGTAGAGAAGAGGAAGTAGGTGGTATTAGATAACATTTTTTTGGGAGGGGGGATTAACCTGGTTTGACCTTAGAAGGGTAGAGGGAATAGAGTAGTAAAACATCCCAAGTCAGCAGTACCCAAGGCAGAGTGGAAAACTTGGGGAAATAAACATTTGTCCCTGTTGTGGGCTAAATTGTGCCCCATGCAAAATTCATGTGTTGAAGCCCTAACCACTTCCACCCAGTACAACAAAATGTGACTGTATTAGAAGATACTATAGAGAGCGCCTGGGAAGGCACATGAGTATTTCTTTAATTATTGTCAGCTGAGTCCAGTGATGTTGGCAGAGCCATGTCCTGGAAACACACCGTGCCAGAGGTAGGTATGTTGTCAGCTTGACCCTTAGCTCAGGTGCCAGGGGGTGGGTTTCATTATTTAAGTTCATCCAGGCACAAGGAATGGATGCAATTATCTGGGCTCAGCCAGGAGTGACAGCCACAAGAATGAAGAATTACAGTTTGATCTTTAACCATGATTTCACATAATTTCCTTTGTCTTAAACTCTAGTAAAACTTCCTGGAATTATCCTATCTAATAAAAGAGTAATATGCAAATTAACCATCACCCTGCCACGCCCACCGGTCACGCCCACCGGTCACGCCCACCAGCCAATCAGGCGTGAATATGCAAATAAACCCAACCAAGATGGCTGCAGCCACAGAGAGAGCAGGAGGGAGGCTTGGGTTTCTCTGGCAATGGAGGAAGCCAAGCTTTCCGCACACCCTGGCCGGCCCAGGCCTCCGCTTAAGGCTACAAAGTTTCAATCATAGAAGTTACATAAACCACAACAGAAATGGCTGTGGCCATGGAGCTGGAGAGAGCAGGAGCCCAGGGTTGCCCCCAGCAATGGAGGAAGCCAAGCTTCTGCGGCCCTGGCCAGCCCAGGCCTTCGCTCCAGGCTACAAAGTTTCAATTATAGAAGATAAATAAATTCCAACAGAAATGGCTGCCGCCACGGAGTGAGCAGAAGGTTTGGCTCCACTCCAGGCTACAAAGTTTCAATTGTAGAAGATAAATAAATTTCAGATACCAGGGCCTCCGCTTCAGTTGCCGGGGAGCGTGGCCAGCCTGCAAACCACCATAGGCCCCTCGCCCAGGCCACCCCACACCCCAAGGGAACCCTGATCCAGGACACCCTTCAGGGCAAACCAGCTGGCCCCTACCCATGCACCAGGTCTCTATCCTCTCTAATAAAAGAGTAATATGCAGATTAACCATCACTCCAACACACAAGATGGCTGTCCCCATGTGGTCAAAAGATCCTGCCCCCATGTGGACACAAGATGGCCACCACAAGTTGGCCAGCAGGGGAGGGCAGTTTGGAGGGACGAGACCTGCAAGGGAGGGCAATTGTGGGTGATCAGGCCAGCAGGGGAGGGCAGTTGGGAGGGACCAGGCCTGCAAGGGAGGGCAGTTGGGGGTGATCAAGCCTGCAGGGGAGGGCAGTTAAGGGTGACCAGGCTGGCAAAGGAGGGAAGTTAGGGGCAAACAGGCTGGCAGGCAGAAGCGGTTAGGGGCAATCAGGAAGGTAGGCAGGCAAGTGGTTGGGAGTCAGCAGTCCTGGATTGTGAGAGGGATATCCGACTGCCCATTTAGGATCGGGCCTAAATGGGCAGTCGGACATCCCTCGAGGGGTCCCAGATTGGAGAGGGTGCAGGCTAGGCTGAGGAACACCCCCTCCTTCCACAAATTTCATGCACTGGGCCTCTAGTACTGTATAAAATAAACACGCTGCACCGGCTCTGGGTCATTGTCTCTCCATCAGAGATCTAGCTGTCTTACCTGGTCCCAGCTTTCCCTACTGTCTCTGTGTCTGTCTCAATCCCCCTTCACCCCTACTCAGGACTTGTGTCTGCTCTCTAGCCGTGCTGGTCACAGTAAAGAGAGAAATACTTATAGATACAGCCTTTAAGGAGGTGATAAGTTTAAATGAGGTCATTAAAGTGAACCCCAATCCCATATGACTGGTGTCCTTATAAGAAGAGAAACAGCCACATGAGGAAATGAGAAAGTGACCCTCTGCAAGGCAAGGAGAGAGGCATTAAGAGAAACCAGATCTACCACACCTTGATCTCTGACTTCTAGCCTCCATAACTGTGAGAAAATAAATTTCTGCTGTTTAAGCCACCAATCTGTGTTATTTTGTTATTGCAGCTCTAGCAAATGAATACAGTTATTTTTGGGGTCCTAGACTCTAAATGCCTTTCCAATATTTGTGGAAGTGCCCATTGATGAGTGTTGGTGGGAGGCAGAGGCTCTCTAGCATCAGCAATGGCTGCATCAAGATAGAGTTCCTAGTTCAATATAGAGAGTGTTAGGGGGCAGGTTGCCATGTCTACTGTCCACTGGTGGCAACTATAGTAGTATCCTGAGTAAGCTAGTAATGCAATGTAATGGTCATTGTTCTGGCTTGCATAGACCTGAGCTAGGCTCCCTAGCTCTTCTAGAGCCTCTGTGAACTACCAAAAGCCTTTACATACATACATTTTCTCCCTAAATTAGCTAGAGGAGGTTTCTGTGTCTTATAATTAAGACCACCAACTGCTATGATTCAGGTCTACATCGGTATCTTGAGAGTAACTCAAATGCAAATGTTACTAGGTGTCAGAAGCATTCAAAATTAGATTGTGAAGGCCTCAGGGTTCTCAGTAGTCAGGCAATTTTGAGCAGTGCTCTAGCCATCAGAGATGCTGGCAAGAGGAACACCTGATCTGAGGTGGGTTTTTATTTTTCTTTCTCCTCCTCCTTCTCCTCCTCCTTTTTTTTTGTCTTCCATTTTTCCCCTCATCATTGGCCAATGCTTTGGCTAAGCCACTGGGCTCCACAGACATTGTTCAGCCCTAAGTGGGGCCTTTGGGAAGAAGTTACCTCTGTAAGCCCTACTCTCTAAGAGTTGGGGCTCTCTTAGGAATTAAAGCTGCCTTATAATGACAATACCATATTATTTATGTGTAAACTTTGATTCTCTATTACTTGGAAAAGGCTCATCCTGGGACACAGTGGCAGCTCTATATCTATAAGGAAGAATATATATATATATATATATATATATATATATATATATATATATATATATATATATTAAGGGCAGCAAATAGTTACTAGTGGGAGGTGAGGATATGGGCCAAAAATAAGGGCCACTGTGTGTGGCCAGGGAGCTATCTTGAAGCTGAGTTAACATAGCAAGCACACTATTTCTATTTAGATGGTATGTGGTAGAAAAAAAGAAATAGCAAACATCTTTAAATATGCCTTTTTTCATTTTTTTACTTAATATTTAAAAATATAGGTTGTCCTTATCAAAGAAGGCTTTTATTATTTTTTTTTGAGGGTAACTTTGAGAGGCAGTTCCCCCAAACTGTTTCTTGGTGCCACCACTCCTGGGTAGGAGGCATCTAGGGTCACAATCTTTTATCAGAAGGCAGTCAGTCGTTCAGATCCAAGTTCAATTTTTGTTCTTAGGGACTTATGCTGTTCCTCAGCCACCTGCCTGGGGCCTGACTTCTGGTTGCCCACACACTTAACTCTGCTCATTGTTCTCCCAAGCACAGGATTCAGGGCTTTTGTGGCTTTACCCCTTGGGCCTAGAGCATAGCTTTTAGTTGATCATTTAAAAAAATATATTTTATTGATTTTTTACAGAGAGGAAGGGAGAGAGATAGAGAGTTAGAAACATCGATGAGAGAGAAACATCCATCAGCTGCCTCCTGCACACTCCCCACTGGGTATGTGCCTGCAACCAAGGTACATGCCTTTGACCGGAATCAAACCTGGGACCCTTAAGTCTGCAGGCTGACGCTCTATCCACTGAGCCAAACCAGTTAGGGCTTAGTTGATCATTTTTTAATGTGACCTCAGGCTTGCCAGACTTCTGATACTGCCAACTCTTCCTTTGCCATTTCTTATCAACTCTCCAGTTTCCCCTACTCCATTCCAGCCTGTGGAGTCTAGGCATGATGATGAAGCTAGTCCTTTAACAACAGCATACACAACTAAGGAGTAATTCCCTTCTTTTTGGAAACCCAATAGGATTATTTAATTGAAAATGTCAAAATACCATACAAAACAAAACAAACAAACAAAAAAACCCAGGAGACAAATTGAATTTGTCTGAGGTAGAAGGTTTTCAAGTATTACTCAGCATGAAAGAGCACATTATACTTAAATTATACCCAACCCCTCATTGAATGGTTATTTAACTTTGTTTTAACTTTTTTATTAGGGTAAATAAAGGTCAGTAGAGTATAGGTTTCTATAGCAACCTGGCAGCCACACCTCTTGTAACCTATGAAATCATTAAAATCCAATGTGTAACTAGGTCAGAGAAGAGCCTTATGGGAATTGGCTGACCAATGGTTATATAACTGGAATAAGTGAAGGTTACAGCCCACTCATCTGGAGGAGACAAGTAGGTATTTACAAATGTCTGAATCTGCCTCATACTGCCCTTTGTTAGGAGGGCCTTCAATTGGTGGTGGGAAGAGGGGTTTGAGAGTATATATGTTGTGTATATGTCTTCAGGATAAGGGGGTGGGGTGCTCTAAAGAATGGAAGGACAAAACCCAAGAAAGAAAACCCAAGGCTCAAGTCTGAAAAGCCTGGTGCTACTCAGACTGGGTGATCCCTGCTGGTCTGCTACCCAGCCAAGAGTGGGCAGGCCTCTTTTTTGGGGGGGAGGATGGGGCAGATGTGTACAACTCAGCTATATTTGAGACTAAAGCAATGTGTGGGCAAGAAAACAGGGAGACCAGGATGGGCACGCTGGCAAGTACAAAAAAAGACCCAATAAACAAAAACCCTATGCCTGAAAACCTTAAGATTTACCAAGGTTATAAAGGGCTAAACTACCCCATAGATATACACTGAGTGGCCAGATTATTATGATCTCTGAACGCATAATAATCTGGCCACTCAGTATATACCCTATATAATAAAAGGCTAATATGCAAATTGTCCCCTTGACCAGGATTTCGACCAGCAGGCAGGCCGGCCAACCGCCCATGCCCCCTCCCCCTGGCCAGCCGGACCCCACCAATGCACGAATTCATGCACCGGGCCTCCTGTGCATACACACACACACACACACACACACACACACACACACACACACACTGAGTGGCCAGATTATTATGCGTTCAGAGATCATAATAATCTGGCCACTCAGTGTATAGGTTGAAGTCCCCATTCTCCCTTATCCTACAACTTATAACAACAACCAAAAATTTTTATCTATGTCTCCAAGTGTCAGTTAGAAAGTTGATGATTAGTACAGAGACTCCTGGAAATTAACACCCATCATTAGTTTCCTTTATCTCAGCACCAACTCTGCAAATCAGATGTAAGTAGATTAATCAACATACTTCCATTTAATGGGGGAAATTGCAGAGCATTATATAAGGCAGCTATTTTATTTTGCATCTGCTGATGAGAATGGGGCTTGACATAGAGAAATTTATTTCCAGTCTGGGTAATACAATGAAGGAAAGAGAGAGAGAGAGATGCATTCTATTTTCTCAGCATCCTGTGGGAGGAAAGCCTATCACCTGGTCAACATCAGCCCCATCAGAGGGGCCAGAGTCCTCATTCTCACCAACCACACAAATGCTGGCATGCTGTCCAATTCCTTGACCCTGTAAATTGATTCTTTGTCAATCTCTCTTATATCTCAGAACCCATTTCTGCCTTCCCCATCCGCCCAATAACACGCTCAGGCACCTGTTTATTGTCTTTGATCACATTTACCTGAAAGAAGGCAGGAGTGGAAGACTGAAGAATGTTTAACTTTGAGGGAGTGGTGGTGAGAGAGGTCATTTTAGGATAACAACCAGAGCTATAGCACTCATACGCTGGCTCTAATACAAATCCAGGGTCATTTCCAACTTGCTGAGTGACCTTCAGTCTTCTGTGAGTCACAGCTGCAGCTGAGTCATAGACAGAAAGAGGGAGACTTGTGTTTTCTGCTTATAGGCCTTCTTCCTTATCCCCCTCCCCATATTCTTCCTAGATACTTGAAGAAGGGGCTGTGACTTCTATTATCATTATGATGAATGTCATGTATTTGGAGTCACATAAATCTGTCATTTACCTCCTGTAGATTATTTCCTCTGTCTGAGGTTTAATTTCCTTATCTACAATGTGGGGAGAAAATAATAACTCATAGGATATCTCAGGACTATTATGAAATATAAATGTGATAAATTATGTAAAGATTTTTTTAAAACTTCTGTTTCTTTTTGACTTTTTAAAAAAATAGTTTTATTGATATCAGAGAGGAAGGGAGAAGAGAGAGATAGAAACATCAATGATGAGAGAGAATCATTGATTGGCTGCCTCCTGCACGCCCTCTACTGGGGATGGAGCCTGCAAACCGGGCATGTGCCCCTGACCTGAATTGAACCTGGGACCCTTCAGTCCGCAGGCCAATGCTTTATCCACTGAGCCAAACCGGCTAGGGCTGTAAAGAATTTTTCATTGTCCTTGTTACATACTAAATATTCAATGAGTATGAATCACTATTAAGTCATTCCCCCACATTATTTTGGAAATATTTTTGGAAATTCATCTATTATGAGCTTGGTTAGTGAGAATCATTTCTTTAGAACCTCATCACCCTCAAGGAGTAAGCAATGATCCAATCTAATTTCTTCAGCAAACAAAGCTATGCATGGAAAAGCACATGGGCTTCTCTGTGAGCCTCCTTTGTACACCATACAGTGTCAATTATGTATTAACTACCTTTTGCTTGTTAGACTTCTGCTAGGGGCATAGGTATCCCAGGTTTCTCCATGTTTATGCTAATGAATGGTTTGTCCAATCCATATAGAAAAATGATGCTGTTCCTAAGTGTAGGTAGAATCTGTCCTTTGGCTACCTGTGTGCCCCCTGGGTTCCCTGCACATTTCATATCCATTGTAGGTCCCGCATGGGTACCCTGACATCATACTCAACCAATGGAACTGACCAGCTCTCAAATCAAAGGCTATTTTGCTACTTTCTTTCTCTAGAGACAACATATTAATCAATCAACATGTTTCCTACCAAGTTATTTATTTCTTACTAGAGGCCCGGTGCACGAAATTCATGCACGGAGGGGGGTTGTCCCTCAGCCCAGCCTGTACCCTCTCCAATCTGGGACCCCTCGAGGGATATCCGACTGCCCGTTTAGGCCCGATCCCACCGGACATCCCTCTCACAAACCAGGACTGCTGGCTCCCAACTGCTTGCCTGCCTGCCTTCCTGATTGCCCCTAACCGTTTCTGCCTGCCTGCCTGATCACCCCCTAACCACTCCCCTGCCAGCCTGTTTGCCCCCAACTTCCCTCCTCTGCCAGCCTGGTTACCCCTAACTGCCCTCTCCTGCAGGGTTGATCACCTCCAACTGCCCTCCCTTGCAGGCCTGGTCCTTCTCAACTGCCCTCCCTTACAGGCCGGGTGCCTCCCAACTGCCCTCTCCTGCTGGCCATCTTGTGGTGGCCATCTTGTGTCCACATGGGGGCAGGATCTTTGACCACATGGGGGCAGCTATATTGTGTGTTGCAGTGATGATCAATCTGCATATTACTCTTTTATTAGATAGGATAGAGGCCTGGTACAGAAGTGGGGGCCAGCTGGTTTGCCCTGAAGGGCGTCCCGGATCAGGTGGGGGTTCCCTTGGGGTGTGGGGCGGCCTGAGCGAGGGGCCTGTGGTGGTTTGCAGGCCGGCCACACCCCCTGGCAACCCAAGCAGAGGCCCTGGTATCTGGAATTTATTTTCCTTCTACAATTGAAACTTTGTAGCCTGGAGCGGAACCAAGCCTGGGGCTCCCTCCGAGGCCCCCAGCCATTTGTGTTGGGGTTATAATTGAAACTTTGTTGCCTTAAGCGGGTGGGCCCGGCCAGGGTGTGTGGAAAGCTTTGCTTCCCCTGTTGCTGGCGGCAACCCTGGCCTGCTCTCTCAAGCTCCATTCTGCCGCCATTTGTTTGAATTTGTTTACCTTCTATAATTGAAACTTTGTAGCTTGAGTGGAGGCTTAGGCCTGGCAAGGGCAGGTGGAAAGCTTGGCTTCCTCTGTTACCTAGGAAACCTTGCTCTCTGTGGCTGTAGCCATCTTGGTTTGGGTTAATTTGCATGCTCGCTCTGATTGGATGGTGGGTGTGGCTTTTGGGTGTGTCAGAGGTATGGTCAATTTGCATATTTGTCTATTATTAGATAGGATTTTTATTTTTTAGTTCTGCTAGAGAAAGGCAAGTCTGAAAGAGAGCTTTTATGAAGTGCTGCTAAGTCTTTTCCACAACAGGTTCAGAGAGTCAATTTCATGACTACGTGCTTTTAATACCCTCCAAAATCAAGAAGGACCACCTTGCCACATAGCCTCTCAATCCCAGAATGTAGTCATAAAAAAATGGACAGGCTGCCCAGCCGGTGTGGCTCAGTGGTTGTGTCAACCTATGAACCAAGAAGTCACCATTCGATTCCCGGTCAAGGCACATGCCCGGGTTGTGGGCTTGATCCCCAGTGGGGGGCGTGCAGGAGCAGATGATCAATGATTCTCTATCATCATTGATGTTTCTATCTCTCCCTCTCACTTCTTCTCTCAGAAATAAATAAAAAATATATTAAAAAAGAAAAGAAGAGAAAAGGAAAGAAACAGGCTTAAGGCTCCAGAGGCAGATTTTCTTTTCTTTTTTTTCCAGGAACAAAACTTTGGTAATGGTTCATACACACAAAGCAGGCAAGATAAGTGCCAATGTTTTAATTGTTCCAGATGTAGTCATTAAAGAACTATTGTGTGAGCGCTTCTGAAGCATCCCCATGTGTTCCAAATGCAAAAAGTAGAAGCACATAAATGTTGAAGATAAGGCGTAGGCTCAACAGCCTCATTCTTCATACTAATGATGCACTCATGGGCTGTGCCAGTCTTCTCCAACTCGTTTTTGCAGGGCTTCTGCTGTAATCTACGCTTCACAACAGACTACAGCCATGGGCAGAAAAATGCTACAGTACCGATGAGGGGCCTATATAAGTTTTCCTCTGATAACTACATGGATACTTTTTAAATCCAGTTACTTACACATCCTTTAGTCCAGTAATTTACACTATATCTTTGGGATAGTAGTAGGCACATTGTGGACTTTTCTGTAATAGGGGCGTTATGAAATTGTTGTGGAATGATATTTAAAATTGAACAGACCCTGAAAAACCATCTAGTCCAATGTCCTCATTTTTTAAAAAGTGAATAAACTAAGGTCCAGAGAGATTTTTCACTTACCCAAGGCCATTATGTGTATTTTGTGGCAGAATTAGAACTAGAATCTAGGACTCTTGACATCCCAGGATTTTCCCAGGACAGTATGCTACTTTCTATTGTAACGACATTTGTTTTATCTTAAATAATAAAAGCAAATACTTATTGACCACTTCCTATATGCCAGGAATTGTGCTAAGCATTTAAGTATATTATTGTATTTAATCCACCAAACAATGTAAGAGGTAGAGACTTACTAGTATATTTTCCCAACTTTATAGCCAAAGAGATAGAGGCTTACAGAGGTCAAGTAACTGAGCCAAGGTTGCACATGACACCATAGAACTCCTTTAATATTTAATTTACTGCCAACCGGCGTGGCTCAGTGGTTGAGTGTTGACCCATGAACCAAGAATTCGCTGGTTCAATTCCTAGTCAGAGCACATGCCCGGGTTGTGGGCTCAATCCCCAATAGAGGGTGTGCAAGAGGCAGCCAATTGATGATTCTCTCTCATTGATGTTTCTCTCTCTCCCTTCCTCTCTAAAATCAATAAAAATATATTTAATTTACTAAGCTAACCAATCCAATCCAAATAGAAGAATTCTCATACTACAGGGGATTTGTACATTGACCATAATCCATAAGGTAGAATGTCAGGATTATATGTACATTTGTTTATTTTTATCCTGAGAAGATAATTTTCTGCATAAATAATTAAAAATTTATTTCAGGGATGTTCTTCCCTTTTCTGAATGCTCTCACTGGCATTCACCACAATGTTTAGGAATGGTAATATGATGAACCTTTGCAAATGTGCACAGGTTGGAATTAAAAAAGGGAAGGCAGTTTCCAGGGGCTGGGGCTGGGGCTGGGGCTGGGGAAAATGAGAAGTTACTAATCAGTGGGCATAAGGTTTTGGTTAAACAAGATGAATAAGCTCTAGAGAACTGCTGTACAACATTGCACCTACAGTTAACCATAATGTATTGTACATTTAAAAATCTGTTAATGCCCTAGCTCAGTGGTCAGCAAACTCATTAGCCAACAGAGCCAAATATCAACAGTACAACAATTGAAATTTCTTTTGAGAGCCAAATTTTTTAAACTTAAATTTCTTCTAACGCCACTTCTTCAAAATAGACTTGCCCAGGCCGTGGTATTTTGTGGAAGAGCCACACTCAAGGGGCCAAAGAGCCGCATGTGGCTCGCGAGCCGCAGTTCGCCGACCACAGCCCTAGCTGGTTTGGCTCAGTGGATAGAGCGTTGGCCTTCAGACTGAAGGGTCCTGAGTTCAATTCTGGTCCAGGGAACATCCCCAGGTTGCAGGCTTGATCCTCAGTAGGGGGCAGGCAGGAGGCAGCTGATCAATGATTCTCTCTCATCATTGATATTTCTATCTCCCTCTCCCTTATTCTCAGAAATTAAAAAAAAATACATTAAAAAATTGTTAAGCCCAGCTGGTGTGGCTTAGTGGTTGAGTGTCATCCTATTAACCAGAAAGTCATGGTTCGATTCCCAGTCAGGGCACATGCTCAGGTTGTGGGCTCGATCTTCAGTGGAGGGCATGCAAGAGGCAGCCGATCAATAATTCTCTCTTATTGTTGCTGTTTCTCTCTCTCTCTCTCTCTCTCTCTCTCTCTCTCTCTCTCTCTCTCTCTCCAATTAAAAATATAATAAAAATAAAATAAATAAAAACCACATGTAAAAAAACATACTTTATGAACATAGGGGTCTCTATATCTTTTCAAATTATTGTTGTCATTTTCCTATTATAAATACCCAAAAGTGGACTTGCTGGGTCATATTGTAGATCTATTTTTAATTTTTTGAGGAACATCCATACTGTTTTCCATGGTGGTTGCACCAATTTACAAACACACCAATTTACAATGCACAAGGGTTCCTTTTTCTCCACATCCTCACCAACACTTGTTGTTTGTTGATTTATTGATGAGAGCCATTCTGACAGGTGTAAGGTGGTATCTCATTATAGTTTTGATTTGCATTTTTATGATGATTAGTAATGTTGAGCATTTTTTTTCATGTCACTTGCTCATCTATGTCTTTGTAATAGCCAAGATATGGAAACAATCTAGGTATTCAGTGGTAGGTGAATTGATAACAAAATCATATATATAACACAACAATAAAAAAGAATGAAATTTTACCATTTGAGACAACATGGATGGGTGGATCTAGGGGCATTATGCTTAGTGATAAGAAATAAAGACAAATCCCATATGGTTTCACTTACATGTGGAGTCGAAAAAACAACAACCCACAAGAGGCATACAAAACAAAACAAAAATAGACTCATAGAAACAGAGACCACAGAAATGATTGCTAGAGGGTAGGGAGATAAGGGGATGGGTGAAAAAGTTGAAGGGGAATATAGTCAATAATATTGTGATAGGTTTGCATGGTGACAGGTGATTACTAGAATTAGTGGGGAGATTACATTGTAATGCATAAAAATGTCAAATCACTATATTGTACATTGAAAGTAATATAACTAATATAATACTGTATACCAACTATAGTTAAATTTTAAAAATCACACTGAATGGAATCTTATGTATAATATGTTAAAAAATGAAACCACAGAGAAATGCTTGGGAACAAAGTATATGAAGTGTTATATATAAAAATAAATATATAACCATACACCCATCAGAGTGGCTAAAATAAAATATAGTGACAACAAAGAATGCTGGTGAGGATGAATATCAGTCACTTGTAACAGGTGGGGGTTTGAAGATATCAGTGATACAGAAATTCTCCCTGGTAGCCCTTCAAACCAGAAGTTGCCAACCTTTACATGCCTATGATTCTTCCAAATATGGGAAAATTTATATTTGATTTGTGTAGACAGCTGCTTGGCAACACTTCCCAGGAGAGCTGGGATTGCAGTAAAAAGCAAACATTTCTAGCTCTGTTTTGGGAACATTTTGGGTTGACTCCAATGGTCCTAAAGGAACATTGCACAACCTGCTTAAAATTAATTATCCGAATTTAATTTATACTAAAGATAAATTAAACCATGAAATTCCCCCCCCCCCCAAATTTTGATCTAAATTTCATTTTACCCTCCCTTCTTCCTCCACAAACCCTCCCTATGCTCCTCTGGCCCACGGTGAGCTCTTGCTGTGAAATTTCTCTGCATTCATGGAACAAGTTAATGTGACATTAGAAGAACTATGTCATTTAGCACAGTGGTCGGCAAACTCATTAGTCAACAGAGCCAAATATCAACAGTACAACGATTGAAATTTCTTTTGAGAGCCAAATTTTTTAAACTTAAACTTCTTCTAACGCCACTTCTTCAAAATAGACTCACCCAGGCCGAGGTATTTTGTGGAAGAGCCACACTCAAGGGGCCAAAGAACCGCATGTGGCTCGCGAGCCGCAGTTTGCTGACCATGGATTTAGCACATTCTTCTGTGTCCATGTTCTTGTTCTGTTTGTAATGATTTGCTGTCTCCTGGTCAGGTTGTACGCTCCTTGAGAATAAGATTAGTGTCAGATACTTTAGTTATACCACCTCTTCTACCCCCTCAGTGGGTTAGCAGTTTGGCATAAAATGATTATTCAAAAACAGCAATTGAGAATGGGCTTGGAACATGTCATAAAGTCTGTGTCCCTATAAAGCATTTTAAAAATAGCTACAAGAGGGGTACTTTATAAGCATCAGTTGCAATTTTCTCCTGAAAATTATATTTAACCAGCCTGAAATTTGGACCCATCTTCCCTGGGCCCTAAGCTAGAGATTACAGAAAAATACCAGCCTTGGATGAATGTCTTACTGGGAAATGGAAAGACACTTCAGATGTTGGTTGTAGAAACAGCAGCAGATAGGAGTCGGATTATCTCTGTAACTGAAGTGTGATCAGAAAAAAAGGAAAGTACTATGCACAATGAATTGTAGGATTATGATTTGTTGCTGAAAGAAGTCTATTTTCTGTCCCTGCAGCATCCAGTGAGTGCCTCTATCATTTCATTTGTATAAAGTGGGCTGCTTCTGTGTCAGACATTTCTGGGAATTCTTAAAATGAAGCTAAGTGGCAGGTCTGTATCTTTAGCCCTCAATTATTGTAATGATAATGTCAATGTCCTTTAGCCAAAGACTACCAGGAACACATATGCAGTGGATCAGGTCAGTTTTACTGCTTGTTGCAGTGAGGAAGACAGACACCATGGAGAACTGTAAGCATCTAAATAAAAGGTTGTTTAAAAAGACTTATAGGGAACGAGCTTTGGTTGGGTGACTTGAGGAAGGGTCAAAGGAAGATGCGGTTCACTCTAGGTTGGGTGCCATCAGAAAGCAGAGCAATTCTGTGATTGAGTATTTCAATAAATTTTATCTGGGTTGGGAGGCAGAAGCTATAATTGGTAAAGAAGCAGTGGTTGTCATATTAGCTGGAAGAGAGAGATAATGGGTCATTTTTGTGGTTTGGACAATGTTTTTATTTTGTCTGGGTTCAAACACTGTGGGGTTGTTTTGTGTTTGCCTTGATCCATCATAGTCCCAGAGTTGATTTGTCTGATATTGATGTCCTATGAAATTGCTTATGTTCAACAGAACATCAAGCCTTATATTGGTGTTGTTACTAATGTTAAGTCTGCTCCTAGCAACACCAAGGCCTAGCTGTTAGGACCGGACTAGCTTCTGGATGTTAGGAGATGATATTCTCTTAATTTAGTGTTTTTCCAGAAGAGTATTGCAAGGGGCTTCCTTAAGTGCATTTCAAATAAGCTTGACCTCCCACTCCATATTGCAGGCATTTCTCTTGCTTCTACTGCATTGCTGTATCTCCACCTACCCAGCCCCTGGCATATTTCTGGGGCCTACCCCAAGTCCTAAATCTTTCATGAAACCATCTCTGACCACTCTACCTCAAAAGATTTTCTCAGTGTTCTGATCTTGGTGCCTTTATTGTTAGCTCTACTTTTTTTGGCACTTTCGAATTATATCAAGACTGTCTTTTGACAGAGACCACGCCATTTTGAGAAACAGAGCTGCTTGAGACTAGGATCCTGGCCTCAGCACCACCCAGTCGCATCTCAGATGCAAACCAGGACCCTGCAGCCACTGGGGACAGAGAACTGCAACCACAGCTTCAGACCAACAGACAAGAATCCAGACTTCGCAGCCACAGATTTCTGTGAGTCAAAGAGCCTACTTCCCTCCCCACAGGATCACGGATAGCGCCATAGTAACTGATAGACCCGCCCCTCGCTTGGGCTGCAGCACCCCTACAGGAATTTGAGTTTGGGAGCGCATGCACAGACCGCAGCGCCGCTACGGGAATTTGAGCCTGCGCAAGCACAGAGACTGGAATCTGCTCCCTGCAACACAATCGGGCGACCAAACCCAAAGCCCACGCAGGGTGGCAGTGCTACCTGATTTCAATTCTGGGCAAGCGCACATGGAAATCTGTTTTCCGCAGTGCACACGGAAGTCTGTTTTCCGCAGCACAGGCATACCACAGTGCTACTGTGCAACCCAGTCCACCATGGTGACCTGGACCCAGATTCTCCCAGCAAGAGGCAGCACTGAGCACCACTGACTTGATTCTGTTTCTTACCATGTGAGCCTGACTCACAGTGCATTCACACTAAGAGCCAGTGACTCCAATTCTTGGTGCATGTGCACATGGAGACCCTGATTCTCAGCAAGAAGCCACACGAGACAACAGAGACTCTGATACTCTGACTCCAGGCAAGCGCTAGGGGACTCATTTTCAGCACACACCAACAGCTCAGTGCAGGCGGGGTCCATGATTCTAGGTGCTCACACGAGACCACACTGAATGATGGTAACACTGACCCTGGGCGAGCCTGGTTCCCACCAACCCACGGCAGCCACACGTCTTAGTGTTGGAGCACTTCAGTGAAACTCAGGTGGTGCAAAGCTCCCATGGCACATGGCCCAGGTCCATGCAACTCGAAGTTTGAACCTTCTAGTGATAGTCAGAATGGGGAACGACACAATCCCCAGAGGAAAGAAAATGAGTTGCCAAGAAAGGAAATTAGTGAAATTGAAGCATGCAACATGACAGAAAAAGAATTCAGAGTAATGGTCGTGGAATTCATACATCGGATGGATGAGAAAATGAACAACCTATGCAAGAATCAGGAAGAAATGAAAAGTGATATAGCTACAATCAAAAACACCATGGAAAGTTTCAACAGTAGACTAGAAGAAGCAGAGGACCAAATTAGTGAGTTAGAAGATCAGATACAGAAACAAGCCCAATCTGAACAGCAACTGGAGAAAAAAAATAAAAAGCAGGAGGAAAGCCTAAGGGAGCTTTGGGACAACATGTAACGAAGTAACATACGTATAATAGGACTTCCAGAGGACAAGAAGAACAGCAAGGATTAGAAAATCTATTTGAAGAAATAATGACAAAAAACTTCCCAGATATGGGGAAAAAATGTTACACAAGTACAGAGAGTCCCAAGCAGGATCAATCCCAAAAGACCCACACCAAGATATGTCATAATTTCAATGGCAAATATTAATGACAAAGAGAGAATCTTAAAGGCAGCAAGAGAGAGACAGAGGGTTACCTACAAAGGATTCCCCATCACATTATCAAATGATTTCTCAACAGAAACACATCAAGCTAGAAGGGAATGGAAGGAGGTATACAAAGTGTTGCAAAGCAAAGGACTGAATCCAAGAATACTCTATCCAGCAAGACTATCAATCAAAATTGAAGGCGAAATCAGGAGCTTTGCAGACAAAAAAAGGCTCAGGGAGTTTATCACCACCAAACCAGCAATGCAAGAATTGCTAAAGGGAATACTGTAAAAAGAAGAAATAAAAAGGTAAGAAGGAACACAGACACAAAAATAGATATGACTACAAACAAGTACCTTTCAGTAATAACTTTAAATGTAAACAGACTAAATGTTCCAATCAAAAGACATCGAGTGGCTGAATGGATAAAAAACACGACCCATATATATACTGTCTACAAGAGACCCACCTCAGAACAAGGGGCTCACACAGATTGAAAGTGAAGGGATGGAAAAATATCTTTCAGGCAAAGGGAAATGAAAACAAAGCTGGGGTAGCAATACTTACATCTTACAAAATAGACCTCAAAGTGAAGGCCATAACAAGAGATAAGGAAGGCCACTTCATAATACTAAAGGGATCGATACAACAACAGGATACAACCCTGATAAACATATATTCACCCAAAGCAGGAGCACCCAAATATCTAACAAAACTCCTGGAAGATATCAAGGGAGAGATCGACAACATTAAAATCATAGTAGGGGACTTTAATATACCACTGACATCACTGGATAAATCCTCTAGACAAAAAATCAGCAAACACACAGCAATCCTAAATGATTCACTGGATCAGATGGACTTAACTGACATCTTCAGAACATTGCATCCCAAAGCCACGGAATATATGTTCTTCTCAAGTGCACATGGGACATTTTCAAAAATAGACAACATATTGGGTCACAAGCAAAGTCTCCCCAAATTCAAGAAGATTGAAATCATACCAATCATCTTCTCAGACCACAATGCCATAAAATTAGAAATAAACTACAATAAAAACAATCCAAAAATCTCAAACACTTGGAAGCTGAATAGCATGCTATTAAATAATGACTGGGTTACCAATGAGATCAAAGAAGAAATTAAAAGCATTCTGGAAACTAATGACAACAAAAACACAACAATCCAAAATCTATAGGACACAATGAAAGCAGTCCTTAGAGGGAAGTTCATAGCTCTATAGGTCTACCTCAAAAAGCAAGAAAAAATGGTGGTAAATCATCTAACTCTACAACTCAAAGAATTAGAAAGAGAGCAACAAGAAAAGCCCAGAGTGAGCTGAAGGAAGGAGATAAAAAGATCAGAGCAGAAATAAATGACATAGAGACCAAACAAACAAACAAAAAACAATACAAAAGATCAAGGAAACCAAGAGCTGGTTCTTAGAAAGGATAAACAAGATTGATGAACCTCTAGCCAGGCTCACCAAGAAGCAAAGAGAGAGGACTCAGATAAACAAAATCAGAAATGAGAGAGGCGAAATAACAACAGACCTCACAGAAATACAAAGGATTGTTAAAAAATACTATGAACAACTCTACTCCAACAAACTACACAACCGGGAGGAAATGGACTTATTTCTAAAAAAATACAACCTTCCAAAACTCAATCAGGAAGATTCTAAAAATCTCAATAGGCCGATAACTATGGAAGAAATTGAAGTAGTGATCAAAAAGCTCCCAGCAAACAAAAGCCTGGGGCCAGATGGCTTCACAGGGGAGTTATACAAAACATTTAAGGAAGAACTAAAACCTATCCTCCTCAGACTATTCCAAAAAATTCAAGAGGAAGGAACACTTCCAAGCTCCTTCTATGAAGCCAGCATCACCCTAATACCAAAACCAGATAAAGACAACACAATGAAAGAGAATTACAGGCCAATATCCCTCATGAACATAGATGCCAAAATCCTCAACAAAATTCTAGCAAATCAGATCCAGCAATACATCAAAAGATCATACACCATGACCAAGTAGGATTTATCCCGGGGATGCAAGGATGGTACAATATCCGCAAATCAATAAACATGATTCATCACATAAACAAATTGAGAGATAAAAATCACATAATCATTTCAATTGATGCAGAAAAAGCATTTGACAAAATACAACACCCCTTCTTGATAAAAAACTCTCAGCAAGGTAGGAATAGAAGGATCATACCTCAACATAATAAAAGCCATATATGAAAAACCCACAGCCAACATCATACTCAATGGACAAAAACTAAAACCATTTCCCCTAAGAACAGGAACAAGACATGGATATCCACTCTCACCACTCCTGTTCAACATAGTACTGGAAGTACTAGCCATTGCAATCAGACATGAAGAAGAAATAAAAGGCATCCAAATTGGAAAAGAAGAAGTAAAACTGTCCTTATTCACAAATGACATGATATTGTACATAGAAAACCCTAAAGACTCCATCAAAAAATTATTAGACTTAATAAATGAATTTAGCAATGTAGCAGGATACAAAATTAATGCCAAGAAATCTATGGCATTTCTTTACACCAATAGTGAACTTACAGAAAGAGAATCCAAAGAAGCAATCACATTTACCATCGCATCAAAAAAATTAAGATACCTAGGAATAAACTTAACCAAGGAAGTAAAAGACCTATATGCAAAAAACTACAGGACACTGAAAAAAGAGATAGAGGGAGACATAAACAGATGGAAGAACATACCATATTCATGGATTGGTAGAATCAACATCATCAAAATGTTGATTACTACCCAAAGCAATCTACAGATTCAATGCAATCCCCATTAAAATACCAATGGCATATTTCGCAGACCTACAATGAACTTTCCAAAAATTCATCTGGAATAAAAAAAGACCCCGAATAGCTGCAGCAATCCTGAGAAAGAAGAAAAAACTAGGTGGGATCTCAATACCAGATATCAAGCTGTATTACAAAGCCACTGTTCTTAAAACAGTTTGGTACTGGCACAAGAACAGACATATAGACCAATGGAATACAATAGAGAACTCAGAAATCGACCCAAACCACTATTCCCAATTAATATTTGACAAAGGAGGCATGAACATAAAATGGAGTCAAGACAGTCTCTTAAATAAATGGTGTTGGGAAAATTGGACAGATACATGCAAAAAAATGAAACTAGATCACCAACTTACACCATACACAAAAATAAAACTCAAAATGGATAAAGGACTTAAACGTAAGACGGGAAACCATAAAAATACTAGAGGAATCCACAGGCAGTGAAATCTCAGATATATGCCGAAGGAATTTCTTCACTGATACTGCTCGTAGGGCAATGGAAACTAAAGAGAAAATAAACAAATGGGACTACATCAAAATAAAAAGCTTTTGCACAGCAAAAGAAACCATCAACAAAACAACAAGAAAGCCCACTGCATGGGAGAACGTATTGGCCAATGTCATCACCAATAAGGGTTTAATCTCCAACATTTACAGGGAACTCATACAACTTAACAAAAGGAAGATAAACAATCCAATCAAAAAATGGGCAAAGGACCTAAATAGATACTTTTCGAAGGAGGACAGAAGGAAGGCCAAGAGATATATGAAAACATGCTCAAAGTCACTAATTATCCGAGAGATGCAAATCAAAACAACAATGTGGTATCATCTCACACCTGTCAGAATGGCTATCATCAACAAATCAACAAACGACAAGTGTTGGCGAGGATGCGGAGAAAAAGGAACTTTTGCACTGCTGGTGGGAGTGCAGACTGGTGCAGCCACTGTGGGGAACAGTATGGAGTTTCCTCAAAAAACTAAAAATGGAACTCCCGTTTGACCCAGTGATCCCACTTCTAGGAATATATCCCAAGAAACTAGAAACACCAGTCAGAAAGGATATATGCACCCCTATGTTCATAGCAGCACAATTCACCATAGCTAAGATTTGGAAACAGCCTAAGTGCCCATCAGCAGATGAGTGGATTAAAAAACTGTGGTACATCTACACAATGGAATACTATGCTGCTATAAAAAAGAAGGAATTCTTACCATTTGAAACAGCATGGATGGACCTGGAGAGCTTTATGCTAAGTGAAATAAGCCAGTCAGAGAAAGATAAATACCACATGATCTCACTCATTTGTGGAATATAATGAACAACATAAACTGATGAACAGGGACAGATCCAGAGACAGAGAAGCATTGATCAGACTGCCAAACCTCAGAGGGAAGATAGGGGAGGGTGGGGTAAAGGAAGAGAGATCAACCAAAGGACTTGTATGCATGCATATTAGCCTAACCAATGGACACAGACAACTGGGGGGTGAGGGCATGAGTGGAGAGGGGAGTTTGGGGGGTTAATGGAGGGATGAGGACACATATGTAATACCTTAATAAAGAAATTTAAAAAAGAAAAAAAAGAAAACACACACACACACACACACACACACACACACACACAGACTGTCTATCATATCTTAGGGCCTAACACTACATGCAACCTATGTGTATAGTGATACATGGTGACATGTACTGTTAATTACCTTTTACTGCATGAGTCTTATCTATCCAACTGAATTCTAAGCTACTTGAAGGCAGGAATTGTGCGTTGAGATGCCATATGTCATGTATGTCCCAGGCTCTGTTCTATGTTTTTACATGTATTAACTCATTCAGTATTCACAACAAGCCTATGAAGTAAGTACTATTACCTCCATTTTCCAGATGAAAACAAAACAGCTCTTCCTAGCCTCTTCTGCTACCACATTTGCCCCTTCCTATTTAATTCACTCAGAAGCTGGTTAATGATGTATTATAGCAAAAGACAAAGAAGCAGTGAACATGGAGATTCTCTCTCAAATACTATTCAGGTATAATGTACTTTACATAATGCATGTTCCTGGAAATAGGCATTAGTAAAACTGCTTGCTTAGCTTTGGCTGGTGTTGCTCAGTGGTTAGACTGTCAGCCCACACACTTCAGGGTTGCAGATTAGATTCCCAGTGAAGGGCATATACTTGGTTGCAGGTTCAATCCCCCACCCTGGTCAGGGTGCCTGTAGGAGGCAACCAAAAGTTGTGTCTCCCCCACATCAATGTTTCTCTCTATATATACTGAGTGGCCAGATTATTATGATTTCTGAACGCATAATAATCTGGCCACTCAGTGTATATCCTATATAATAAAAGGCTAATATGCAAATTGTCCCCTCGACCAGGAGTTTAACCAGCAGGCAGGCCAGCCAACAGCCCATGTCCCCTCCCCCTGGCCAGGCTGTCCGGACCCCACCCATGCACAAATTCATGCACTGGGCCTCAGAGATCATAATAATCTGGCCACTCAGTGTATATCACTCTCTCTCTCCTTCCCCCTCCCTTCTACTCTCTCTAAAAATCAATGGGAAAAAAAATCCTCAAATGAGGATTTAAAGAAACAAAAACAAAAATCTGTCCTTGCTTAAACAAAGCAGCTACCACTACTATGTGGATCAGGGTAGCATTGTTGTGAGGGTCTACCAAGATACCGTATGCCAATTTGGCATAAGTATTGGGCTCTCACAACAATGTTACCCTTATCCTCATTTTATAAGTATGAAAACCAAGACATAGAGTGGATCCTAGAAAAAAAAGGGGGTAGATAGGATAAAGAAGTAAAAGAGAAGAGAAAGAAAAGCAGAGTTACAGATTCAATGCAATCCCTATTAAAATTATAGGGACATTTTCCCAAAAATAGAATAAATAATCCCCAAAATTGTGTGGAACCATTAAAGACCCTGAATGGTCAAAGCAAACTGAGAAAGTATGAGCTGAAGGCATCACACTTCCTGATTTCAAACTATATTACAGTAATCAAAAGTATGGTACCAGCATAAAACAAGCACATAGATCAGTGAAACAGAACAGAAAGCCCAGAAAAAAAATACATCATATACAGTCAACTAATATTAGACATTGGAGCCAAGGTTACTTGATAAAAAAAATGATTGTCTCTTCAATAAAAAGTTTTGGGAAGCCCTAGCTGGTTTCACTCAGTGAATAGAGCATCGGCCTATAGACTCAATGGTTCCAGGTTCGATTCTGATCAAGGGCAAGTGCCTGGGTTGCGGGCTTGATCCCCAGTGGGGGGCGTACAAGACTCAGCTGGTCAATGATTCTCTCTCATCATTGATATTTCTATCTCCCACTCTCTTCCTCTCTGAAATCAAAAAATATATATTTAAAAAAACTAAAAATATGTTTTGGGAAAACTGGATATTTACATGCAAGAGAATGAGATTATACCCCTATCTTACATCACTCAGAAAAATTAACTCAAAATGGATTAGAGGCTTAAATGTAAGACCTGAAAATGTAAAACTCCTAGAAGAAAACATAGGGGGAAAGTTCCTTGACATTGGTGTTTGCAATGATTTTTTGTATGTGACACCAAAGCACAAGCAACAAAAACAAAATTAACAAATGGACTACAACAAATGTTTAATGCTTCTGAACAGCTAAAGAAACAATTTTTAAAAATGGAAAGGCAGCCCTATCCGTTTTGGCTCAGAGTGCCAGCCTGTGGACTGAAGGGTCCCGGGTTCGATTCCGGTCAAGGGCACTTACCTCGATTTCAGGCTTGATTCCCAGCTCTGTTTGGGGGTGTGTGCAGAAGGCAACTAATCAACGTGTCTCTCCCATATTGATGTTTCATCTGTCTCTCCCACTCCCTTTCACACTCTCTAAAAAAAAAACCAACACAACAATGGAGAAAATATCCTCAGGTGAGGATTAACAACAACAAGAGAGAGAGAGAGAGAGAGAGAGAGAGAGAGAGAGAGAGAGAGAGAGAGGAAGGAAGGAAGGAAGGAAGGAAGGAAGGAAGGAAGGAAGGAAGGAAGGAAGGAAGGAAGGAAGGAAATAAGAAAAGGCAACATATGGAATAAGAGAAAAAATATTTAAAAACTATATATCTGATAAGGAGTTAATATCCAAAATATACAAGTAACTCATACAGCTCAATAGAAAAACAACAATGAACAATCCAATTTTAAAATGGACATAGGACCTGAATATACACTTCTCCAATGAGGACATATAGATAGACATGAAAAGATGTTGAACATCACTAATTATCAGGAAAATGCAAATTAAAACCACAATGAGATATTTCATTCCTGTTAGAATGACTATCATAAAAAAAAGATAAGATATGACAAGTGCTGGTGAGGATGCAGAGAAAAGAGAACCCTCATGCATTGTTGGTGGAACTGCAAATTGAAACAGCTACTTTGGAACACAGTATGGAGGTTCCTCAAAAAATTAAAATAGAACTGCCAGCCGAGACCGGTTTTGCTCAGTGGATAGAGCGTCGGCTGCAGACTGAAAGGTCCCAGGTTCGATTCCAGTCAAGAGCATGTACCTTGGTTGTGGGCACATCCCCAGTAGGAGGTGTGCAGGAGGCAGCTGATCGATGTTTCTCTCTTACCGATGTTTCTAACTTTCTATCCCTCTCCCTTCCTCTCTGTAAAGAATCAATAAAATATATTTTTAAAAATCCTCTCTAATAAAATGGTAATATGCAAATTAACCATCACTCCGCTACATAAGCCACACCCACCAGCCAAGCCACGCCCACCAGCCAATCAGGGCAAGTATGCAAATTAACCCCAATCTAAGATGGCTACAGCCACAGAGAGCAAGGTTTCCCAGGTAACAGAGCAAGCCAAGCTTTCCATAGCCGTTGCAGGCCTAAGCCTCCACTCAAGCTACAAAGTTTCAATTATAGAAGGTAAACAAATTCAAACAAATGGCGGCAGAATGGAGCTTGAGAGAGCAGGCCAGGGTTGCCGGCGGCAACAGGGGAAGCAAAGCTTTCCACACACCCTGGCCGGGCTCACCCGCTTAAGGCTACAAAGTTTCAATTGTAGAAGGTGAATAAACTGCCACAGAAATGGCTGCCACCCCAGAAATGGCTGCTGCCCCAGGCTACAAAGTTTCAATTGTAGAAGGAAAATACATTCCAGATACCAGGGCCTCCCCTTGGGTTGCCAGGGGGCATGGCCGGCCTGCAAACCACCACAGGCCCCTCGCTCAGGCCACCCCACGCCCCAAGGGAACCCCCACCCTTATCTGTGACACCCTTCAGGGCAAACCAGCTGGCCCCCACCTGTGCACCAGGCCTCTATCCTATCTAATAAAAGAGTAATATACAGATTGATCATCACTGCAACACACAGTATAGCTGCCCCCATGTGGTCAAAGATCCTGCCCCCATGTGGACACAAGATGGCCACCCCAAGATGGCCAGCAGGAGAGGGCAGTTGGGAGGCACCCGGCCTGCAAGGGAGGGCAGTTGTGAGGGACCAGGCCTGCAAGGGAGGGCAGTTGAGAGGGACCAGGCTTGCAAGGGAGGGCAGTTGGAGGTGATCAACCCTTCAGGAGAGGGCAGTTAGGGGTGACCAGGCTGGCAGAGGAGGGAAGTTGGGGGCAAACAGGCTGGCAGGGGAGCAGTTAAACATCAACCAGGCTGGCAGCGGAGTGGTTAGGGGGTGATCAGGCTGGCAGGCAGAAGCGGTTAGGGGCAATCAGGAAGGCAGGCAGGCAAGCAGTTGGGAGCCACACTGGTATATGTGAAAAAGAGTAAATAGGAGGGCTGGAGATGAGAGGATGGTGGCAGAGCTTTGTGGAAGTGGGTTAGGAGAAGTGAGGGAAACTTTAGGTAGGTGTCCTTTTATTGAGTGCCTGGAAGAATAAGGAAAAGAAATCAGGACTAGAACTTTCTTTGAGGCACTGCCTAGCCAATCCTCCTAGAATAAGAAGATCTGATGTCAGAATTGTCAAAACAACTATCTATAATAAATAAAAAGTGTAATATGTTAATTAGACCGGATGTCCTTCTGGACGACCTTCCGGAAGAAGCCGGGGCTGTGAGGGAAGCCCAGGTCCCAGGTGCCAGAAGGAAGCTGGTGCCAGCAGCCAGGGGAAGGAAGGCCTACCCTTGCACAAATTTCGTGCATCAGGTCTCTAGTAAAATCATAAAAACTTGTAATTTATCTTTCTGTAGCCAAGTCTGGTTTCTATTGTAAAACACAACACACTGCTCCACCCAGTGGCAGATTCTAGATAGTGCACTGAGAATGTCTGCCAGAACCCCAGACTGAAATGTAACCTTGACCTGGTGGGGAGGAGTGACTATCATACTTTTTTTTTTAATTCCCAGGGAATTCTGATGTGCTGCTGTATTTGAGAATGGCTGGCTGAACTTGGACTTTCCTTATGAAATGAAGACTTTTTATGATGCCAATCAGGATGGCAAGAGGCATCTGGGCAAGGTGCTAAGCTAGACACTTCTCTTTATTTTTGCATTCTCTTCTCAGGAGTGCCACTTCTCATCAAGTGCCACTTCTCAGGGGGTGATTGTGTATTAGGTGCTGGAAATACAGCATCCCACAAGACAAACAAGGTCTCTGTTCTCATGGAACTTACAGTGAGAAAGACAGACAAGCAAATCTATATTTAGAGATGGTGATAAGTTCTATGAAGGAAATAGACATGGTGTTGAGATAGAAAATGACTGAGGTCAGAGAAGGCCTCTTTGAGAAGGTGAAATTGAAGTTGAGACTCAAAGAATGAGAAGTCAGCTATGGGAAGAGTTGAAGCAGGGCCTCTGCCAGTCTTCAGAGTACCTTTGTTCTGAAAGAAAAATGGACTCCCCTCTCAACATACATAGCCCTTTTGACTTGTACTAAGTGCTCACTGGTAAGAGATTTCTTCCTCCAGAAAATTATAGCCTCACACCAGGGTGCACAGCTTTGACAGCAGATTGTGTGTTAAATTTCAGCCCACTTTACCATTGTGTTGAAAATAATTCACACAATCTTACATAGAAGTAGGGGGCTAAGGATCCTGCTACAACTCTTCCCATGGCTGGCTTCAAACATATGGAATCCTATGTATAGGAAAGAACATCATGTGTTCTAGAAACTATGAGACCAGTGGCAGACAGAGGCCAGATCACACAGGGTCTTATATGGTAGAAGAAGGAGTATTTTAGTTATATTTCCAGTTTGGTCCTGGAAGAGTGTCAGTGTAGTTTCCACTTACTTCATTGCAATTTTTAAGACTCTCTTTTTTTCTTGATGAGTCTGGTTAAAGGTTCATCATTCTTGTTTATCTTTTCAAAGAACCAAGTTTTGGTTTCATTGGTCTTTGGTATTAGTTTTTAGACTCTATTTCATTTATTTCTTCTCTGATCTTTATTATTTGCTCTGTCCTACTCTCTTTGGGTTTTGTTAATTTTTTCTTATCTACTACCTTTAAGTGCAAAGTTAGACTGTTTATTTGAGAATTTTCTTGTTTCTTGAAGTAGGTCTGTAATGCTATGAATTTCCTTCTTAGGGTTGCTTTTGTGTCCCATAGATTTTGGGTTGCTGGGTTCTCATTTTCATTTGTTACAAGGTATCTTTTTATTTCTTCCTTGATCTCATTGTTAACACATTCATTCATTGTTTAGTAACATGTTACTTAGCCTCCAGGTGTCTGAGTGTTTTTCAGTTTTTTTCCTTGTGATTGATTTCTAGTTTCATACCATTATGGTCAAAGTATATGCTTGATATAATTTCAATCATCTTAAATTTATTGAGATTTGTTTTGTGTCCTAACATGTGGTCTATCCTAGAAAATGTTCCATATGCACTTGAAAAGAATGTATATTCTGATGCTTTGGCATGAAATGCTCTGAAGATATCAATTAAATACATCTGATCTTGAGTGTCATTTAAGTCATAGCCGTAGTTTTTCATTGGCAGCTTCCCAATGGGCTTTTTCTTGGGATACCAAGTGGCAGAGCTATGGGCTTACTTCAAGAGATTTGAGAGACATCCAGTTAGAACTTTTATTTTCTTTGGGAGAGCTTTGAGTCTCAAGACTTGCCTGAGATTGCTCTGGTAATACTTGTACTGCCTAGAAAATCATGACAAAAATTTCATACTTATTATCCCAGGAATTTGATTGTGACAGGAATGAGGAGACAAGAACTGAGAGGTTGGTAATGAGTTTAGAGTGACTGAAGAATTAGCATCTATGAATAGTCTGTATGGAACTACTCTGGGGAGAAAATTTTTTAAGAAATTGGAAAATAACTTAGTATAACCTGAATTGGTATCTGCTAAGATGTATTAAAACTGATGGTAGTAAAAATATGTGTGGAGCAGAAAAAAGTTTGTGAACAAATATACAAAACTTGTGAAAATGTAAGGTATTTAACTATTATGATTATTATTTGTATTATTTATCAGCAGTTGCATTGCAGACAATATTTTAATCTCTCATGTGTTATCCAACCAATAGTATCAATGGGGAACTTCATTCACTTTCATGAACTTAACTGCCACAGTTCTGTGAACTTCTGTCAAAAATAGAATCTGAATATTCTTACTTGCTCTATCACAGAGCAATTCTATTGCTTTAAAGTGGTAAAGCTGTGTATGTGTGTATATGTGTGTCTGTGATTCTTTTTAGCTCAAGGTAGAGACTGAATTATTTTAATTGACAAAATCTCCTTCACATATTATCATGTATAAATGAATGACGTTGAAATAAGCTTTTATTGTAGGTTTGATAATATTTCTTAATCAATTCAACCCACAATTCCAAGGCAAAGAGTGCTTATATACAAAAGTATACTGTAGGGGAGGAGCCAAGATGGCGGCGGAGATGAACGGCTGATCTGTTGCCTCCCATGGCAGTTTCGGAAATACAACTAAAAGATGGACTGGTGAGCGCGGCGACTCCTGCTCGCGTCTCCCCAGGCTGGGCGGCTGCTCCTCTCAGTCAGCACCTCAGCCAGGGCCATGTGCTCGTGGGCGGCCACGGCAGCTGCTGTAGCGGCGGCCGCGGACTCGACGCAGCGGCTCTCGGTGAAGGAAGAGACCATCTTTCTGCAGGACGGGCCCATCCGCGTCACTGACCTGGCCGAGCTACCCAGTGAGATCCTCGGGACCCCGGTGGCCGATGACACCGACTTAGAGGATTTTTAGGACTTCCCGTCTTACATTCAAGTCCTTTAGCCATTTTGAGAGAGGAGAACCAAGAAGGCAGCAAAGTTAAACAAAGGAACTTCGCCGCGCACAACAATTTCAAAAATACAACTGGAGGACAGAGCGTCTGCCACCCAGAACCACAGGAGAGCTGGCTAAATGGCGGATTTACAGCTAAGAGGGAAGAGGAAGGAGTGAACTCGGAGGGGATAAGGTGCGGAGGCGCGTGGAACGTGTGGCTTTTGTTCCAACCCTAGGGGAGATTAGCTCCCCATCACCCTGAAATCCAGCTTCTGGGGACACGCGGGAGACCCAGACGCCTGCAGGGAGAGGCTGGACTCTCGGCCTTCGTGACAGAGAGTGGGAGTAACTTCCTTGTGGAGGTACGCCCAGTAATCAGTGTTTGCTGCGCTGGAGTGCGGAACGAGGGGGCTTAGAAACGTGGAAAGCAGAAAAAGCAGACTTCACCACGCCATGGCCTGGTGGCGCCCTGAGGCCCTGCCCCGCCCTGAGACTCGCCCCGCCCTGGGACCTGCCATGCACGTTTTGCAGACCCGCCCCGCACGTTTTGCAGGCCCACCTGGGCTCCAAACAACGGCTTTTGCATGTGGGTGGCCTGCCCTATGGCAGCTTGACCAGATAAACTGTGGTTCTAGTCGGACTGCTCCAGGGCCGCTCAGACAGGAGGAGGAAACTGCAGTTTTTGTTGTAATTCCTGCTGAGTGGCCTCAGGCAGTAGCTGACCTACACGCCATTGGAGACCCAGAAACGAGGGCATCTAGTGGTCAGTGTGAGATGACACCAGATTTCAACCACTCACATAAGGGACACATTCAAGAGGCACACTCAGTGAGCGCCAAAGCCTTCCTTCACCAAGACCCGGCCCATAAACGTGTCTCCTGCACAGCAACTCTTCCTTTATAGACACAGAGGGTCCGCACGGCCAATTGGCCTGGAGGACAATTCCTCCCAGTGACACCAACAACAATCAAGACTTAACTATACAAAGGAGGACCAAGATGGAGGCATAGGGCGGAAGCCTGATTGTTGCCTACCACAACAATTTTGAGCAGAGCAGACACCATCCAGAACCACCGGAGGGCTGCCTGAGCAGATGCTCTACAACTAGAATAAAAGTGAGGGGTACGCGGGATGAAGCTGATACCGGTGACCCAAAGATCACACTTTAAGAACTACGGCTCGGGCGACACAATGGCGGCCTGGAACGTGCTCGGTGCAGTTCCCCCGGCGGTCTCCGGCTGAGGGGAAGGTTCCACTCGCTGCCGAGCACGGACAGACGAGCCCCTGGGAGACATGGGGTGGGAGACTACGCGCTTGCTGACCTCTGAGTCCTTCAAGAATCTCAATGCCCCAGAAGCGGCCAGGTGCACACGCGCTGCGACCGGCCACTGCTGCAGACCCGAGCACCATCACAGTGACTTCGGACCAGCCTGCCGCCGCTCACCGGGCACACCGGAGCTTCGCCGAGCCCGCCGCCCAACGAGTTCTGCGGCGGCTGCCCTGGAGCTCTGAGAAAATGGCCGAAGGAATTGCTGAGAGGGAATTGACCAACAGGAATTGGGATCAAGAAGACGAAACGCCGCTGGGTCCCGGATCTGGGTGAAGCCGCGCGCCCCTGGGTCCGGGTGAGGCTGGGAACTAGGTCAGGCTGAGGCTGGATTCCAGGTCCGGGTGAGGCCACGCGCCCCTGTGTCAGGGGGAAGCTAGCTCCCAGGTCCGGGTGAGGCCGTGTGCCCCTGGATCCAGGTGAGGCTGGGTCCCGGGCCCGGGTGAGGCCACGCGCCCCTGGGTCCGGGTGAGCCCACGAGCCCCTGGGTCCGGGTGAGGCTGGGTTCCGGGTCCGGGTGAGGCCGCACACACCTAGGTCCGGGTGAGGCCATGCGCCCCTGGGTCTGGGAGAGGCCACATGCCCCTGGGTCTGGGAGAAGCTAGATCCCTGGTCCGGGTGAGGCCGTGTGCCCCTGGATCCGGGTGAGGCTGGGTCCCGGGTCTGGGAGAGGCCACGTGCCCCTGGGTCCAAGTGAGGCTATGCGTCCCTGGGTCCGGGGGAAGCTAGATCTCGGGTCCAAGTGAGGCCATGTGCCCCTGGATCCGGGTGAGGCTGTGTCTCAGGCCCAGATGAGGCCACACGCCCCTGGGACCGGTTAAGGCCACGAGCCCCTGGTCCGGGTGAGGCTGGGTCCCGGGTCCCGGTGAGGCCGTGGGCACCTGGATCCCGGTGAGGCCACGCGACCCTGGGTCTGGGAGAGGCCACGCGCCCCTGGGTCTGGGTAAGGCCATGCGTCCCTGGGTCTGGGTGAAGCTGGCTCCCAGGTCCAGATGAGGCTGGGTGTCCCTGGATCTGGGTGAGGCTGGGTCCCGGGTCCGGGTGAGGCCTTGCACCCCTGGATCCGGGTGAGGCCACGCGACCCTAGGTCTGGGAGAGGCCACGCGCCCCTGGGTCTGGGTGAAGCTGAATCCTGGGCCTGGGCGAGGCCATGTGCCCCTGGATCTGGGTGAAGATGGGTCCCGGGTCCGGGTGAGGCCGTGGGACCCTGGATCCGGGTGAGGCCACGTGACCCTGGGTCTGGGAGAGGCCACGTGCCCCTGGGTCCGGATGAGGCCACGCGCCCCTGGGTCCGGGTGAAGCTGAATCCCGGGTCCGGGCGAGGCCGTGTGCCCCTGGATCAGGGTGAGGCTGGGGCCCGGGCCCGGGAGAGGCCGCACCCCCCTGGGTCCGGGTGTTGCCATGCGCCCCTAGGTTGGGTGAAGCTGAATCCTCAGTCTGAGCAAGGCCATGTGCCCCTGGATCTGGGTGAGGCTGGGTCACTGGTCCGGGTGAGACCACGTGCCCCTGGGTACGGGTGAGGCCGTGCGCCCCTGGGTCCGAGATAAGCTAGATCCCGGGTCCGGGTGAGGCCGTGTGCCCCTGGATCCGGGTGAGGCTGGGTCCCGGGTCTGGGTGAGGCCGTGCGACCCTGAATCCGGGTGAGGCCACACAACCCTGGGTCTGGGAGAGGCCACGCACCCCTGGGTCCGGGAGAGGCCACGCCCCCTGGGTCCGGGGGAAACTAGATCCTGGGTCCGGGTGAGGCGGTGTGCCCCTGGATCCGGGTGAGGCTGGGTCCCGGGCCCGGGTGAGGCCACGCTTCCCTGGGTCTGAGTAAGGCCATGCACCTCTGGGTCCGGGTGAAGCTGGATCCCGGGTCCGGGTGAGGCCGTGCGACCCTGGATCCGGGTGAGGCCACGTGACCCTGGGTCTGCGTGAGGCCGTGCTACCCTGGATCCGGGTGAGGCCACACGACCCTGGGTCTGGGAGAGGCCAGTCGCCCCTGGGTCCGAGTGAGGCCACGCGCCCCTGGGTTCGGGGGAAACTAGATCACGGGTCCGGGCGAGGCCGTGTGCCCCTGGATCTGGGTGAGGCCGGGTCCCGGGCCCAGGAGAGGTCACGCGCCATTGGGTCTGGGTGAGGCTGGGTCTTGGGTCCGGGTGAGGCCACACACCACTGGGTCTGGGAGAGGCCAGGCGCCCCAGGTTCCAGGTGAGGCCACGCGCCCCTGTGTCCGGGTGAAGCTGGATCCCAGGTCCAGGTGAGGCTGTGTGCCCATGGATCCGGGTGAGGCTGGGTCCCGGGCCCAGGAGAGGCCACGCTCCCCTGGGTCCGGTTCAGTCCACGTGCCCCTGGGTACGGGAAAAGCTAGATCCCGGGTCCGGGTGAGGCCGTGCGACCCTGGATCCGGGTGAGGCCACGCGACCCTGGGTCTGGGAGAGGCCACGTGCCCCTGGGTCCGGGCGAAGCTAGATCCCGGGTCTGGGCGAGGCCTTGTGCCCCTGGATCCGGCTGAGGCTGGGTCTCGGGCCCGGGTGAGGCCACGTGCCCCTGGGTCCGGGTAAGGCCGGGCGACCCTGGATCCGGGTGAGGCCGGGTCCCGGGTCCGGGTGAGGCCAGGGGCCCCCGGGTGAAGCTGGATCCTAGGTCTGGATGATGCCGTGTGCCCCTGGGTTCGGGTGAGGCTGGGACCCGGGTCCGGGTGAGGCCATGGTCCCTGGATCCAGGTGAGGTCACATGGCCATGGGTCCGGGTGAGGCCACGCGCCCCTGGGTCCGGGTGAGGCCATGGGCCCCTGGGTCTGGGTGAAGCTGAATCCTGGGTCTGGGCAAGGCCGTGTGCCCCTGGATCCGGGTGAGGCTGGGTCCCTGGTCTGGGTGAGGCCATGTGACCCTGGGTCCGGGTGAGGCCATGCACCCCTGGGTCCGGGTAAAGCCAGATCCCGGGTCCGGGCGAGCCCATGTGCCCCTGGATCCAGGTCAGGCTGGGTCTCGGGCCCGGGTGAGCCCACGCACCCCTGGGTCCGGGTAAGGCCGTGTGACCCTGGATCCGGGTGATGCTGTGCGACCCTGGATCCGGGTGAGGGCACGCGCCCCTGGGTCCGGGGGAAGCTATATCCCGGGTCCAGGTGAGGCCATGTGACTCTGGATCCGGGTGAGGCTAGCTCCCGGGTAGGGGAGAAGCCACATGCCCCTGGGTCCGGTTGAGGCCACGCGCCCCTGGGTCCTGGTGAAGCTGAATCCTGGGTCTGGGCAAGGCCGTGTGCCCCTGGATCCGGGTGAGGCTGGGTCCCGGGTCCGGGTGAGGCCGTGTGCCCCTGGATCCGGGTGAAGCTGGGTCCTGGGTCCGGGTGAGGCCGTGTGCCCCTGGATCCAGGTGAGGCTGGGACCTGGGTCCGGGTGAGGCCGTGCAACCCGAGATCCGGATGATGCCACGCGACCCTGGGACTGGGCGAGGCCGTGCGCCCCTGGGTCCGGGAGAATCAAGATCCCGGGTCCGGGTGAGACCATGTGCCCCTGGATTCAGGTGAGGCTGGCTCCCGGGCCGGGGAGAGGCCACGTGCCCCTGGGTCCGACTAAGGCCATGTGCCCCTGGGTCCGGGTGAAGCTGGATCCCGGGTCCGGGTGAGGCCGTGTGCCCCTGGATCCGGGTGAGGCTGGGTCATGGGTCCGGGTGAGGCCGTGCAACCCCGGATCCGGATGAGGCCACGCGACCCTGGGTCTGAAAGAGGCTACGCGCCCTGGGTCCGAGTGAGGCCATGTGCCCCTGGGCCTGGAGGAAGCTAGATCCCTGGTCCGGGTGAGGCCGTGTAACCCTGGATCTGGTTGAAGCTGGATCCCGGGTCCGGGAGAGGCTGTGCGCCCCTGGATCCAGGTGTGGCCACGCGACCCTGCGTCTGGGAGAGGCCACGAACCCCTGTGTCCGGGGGAAGCTAGATCCCGGATCCAGGCGAGGTCGTGTGCCCCTGGATCCGGGTGAGGCCGGGTCCCGGGCCCGGGAGAGGCCACGCGCCCCCGGGTCCGGGTGAGGCCGCACACACCTAGGTCTGGGTGAGGCCACGCGTCCCTGGGACTGGGAGAGGACACGCGCCCCAGGGTCTGGGTAAGGCCACGCGCCCCTGGGTCCGGGTGAAGCTCGATCCCAGGTCCAGGTGAGGCCGTGGGCCTCTGGATCCGGGTGAGGATGAGTCCCGGGTCCAGGTGAGGCCGTGCGCCCCTGGATCCGGGTGAGGCCACGCGCCCCTGGGTCCGGGGAAACTAGATCCCAGTTATGGGCGAGGCCGTGTGCCCCTGGATCTGGTTGAGGCTGGATCCTGGGCCTAGGAGAGGCCACGCACCCCTGGTTCTGGGTTAAGCCATGCGCCCCTGGGTCCGGGTGAAGCTGAATAATGGGTCTGGGTGAGGCCGTGTGCCCCTGTATCTGGGTGAGGCTGGGTCCTGGTTCCGGGTGAGGCCGCACACTCCTAGGTCCGGGTGAGGCCATGCGCCCCTGGGTCTGGGATACGCCACACGCCCCTGGGTCCGGGTGAGGCCACGCGCCCCTGGGTCAGGGTGAGCCCATGTGCCCCTGGGTCCGGGTGAGGCCACGAGCCCTTGGGTTCGGGTGAGGCCACGTGCCCCTGGGTCCGGGTAAGGCCACGCGTCCCTGGGTCCTGGTGAAGCTAGATCCCGCGTCCGGGTTAGGCCATGTGCCCCTGGATCAGGTGAGGCTGGGTCCCGGGCACGTGAGAGGCCAAGCTGCCCTGGGTCCGGGTGAGGCCGTGCGCCCCTGGATCCGGGTGAGGCCGTGCGACCCTGAATCCACCTGAGGCCACGCGACCCTGGGTCTGGGAGAAGCCACGCTCCCCTGGGTCCGGGGGAAACTAGATCCTGGGTCCGGGTGAGGCGGTGTGCCCCTGGATCCGGGTGAGGCCGGGTCCCGGGCCCGGGTGAGGCCACGCTCCCCTGGGTCTGCATAAGGCCATGCACCTCTGGGTCCGGGTGAAGCTGGATCCTGGGTCCGGGTGAGGCCATGCGACCCTGGATCCGGGTAAGGCCACGCGACCCTGAGTCTGGGAGAGGCCGCGCGCCCCTGGGCCCGGGTGAGGCCAAGCGCCCCGTGTCCGGGGGAAGCTAGATCCTGGGACCGGGTGAGGCCATGTGCCCCTGGATCCGGGTGAGACTGGGTCTCGGGCCCAGGTGAGGCCACGCAACCCTGGGTCTGGGAGAGGCCACACGCCCCTGGGTCCGGGGGAAGCTAGATCCCGGGTCCGGGCGAGGCCGTGTGCCCCTGGATCTGGGTGAGGCCACGCGACCTGGGTCAGGGAGAGGCCACGCGCCCTTGGGTCCGGGTGAGGCCAAGCGCCTTGGGTCCGGGGGAAGCTAGATCCCAGGACAAGGTGAGGCCATTTGCCCCTGGATCCGGGTGAGACTGGGTCTCGGGCCCAGGTGAGGCCGTGCGCCCCTGGGTCCGAGAGAAGCTAGATCCCGGGTCCGGGTGAGGCTGTGCGACCCTGGATCCGAGTGAGGCCACGCGACCCTGGGTCTGGGAGAGGCCACGCGGCCCTGGGTCCGGGTGAGGCCAAGCACCCCATGTCCGGGGGAAGCTAGATCCCGGGACCAGGTGAGGCCGTGTGCCCCTGGATCCGGGTGAGACTGGGTCTCAGGCCCGGGTGAGGCCACGCGCCCCTGAGTCCGGGTAAGGCTGTGCGACCCTGGATCCGGGTGAGGCCGTGCTACCCTGGATCCGGGTGAGGCCACACGACCCTGGGTATGGGAGAGGCCACACGCCCCTGGGTCCGGGTGAGGCTGGGTCCCGGGCCCGGGTGAGGCCACGCTCCCCTGTGTCCATGTAAGGCCATGCGCCTCTGGTTCCGGTTGAAGCTGGTTCCCGGGTCCGGGTGAGGCCGTGCGACCCTGGATCCGGGTGAGACCATGCGACCCTGGGTCTGGGAGAGGCCACGTGCCCCTGGGTCCGGGGGAAGCTAGATCCCCGGGATCGGCGAGGCCATGTGCCCCTGGATCCGGGTGAGACTGGGTCTCGGGCCCAGGTGAGGCCACGCGCCCCTGGGTCCGCGTATGGCTGTGCGACCCTGGATCCGGGTGAGGCCGTGCAACCCTGGATCCGGGTGAGGCCACGCGACCCTGGTTCTGGGAGAGGCTACGCGCCCCTGTGTCTAGGTGAGGCCACACGACCCTGGGTCTGGGAGAGGCCACACACCCCTCAATCCGGAAGAAGCTAGATCCCGGATCCAGGTGAGGCTGTATGCCCCTGGATCCGGGCGAGGCTGGGTCTCGGGCCGGGGAGAGGCCACGCGCCCCTGAATCCGGGTGTGGCCACGCGCCCCTGGGTCCGGGGGAAGCTAGATCCTGGGTCTGGGCGAGGCCATGTGCCCGTGAATCCGGGTGAGGCTGGCTCCCGGGCGGGGGAGAGGCCACACGCCCCTGGGTCCAGGTAAGGCCATGCGCCCCTGGGTCCGGGGGAAGCTAGATCCCGGGTCCGGGTGAGGCAGTGTGCCCCTGGATCCGGGTGAGGCTGGGTCCCGGGCCCGGGTGAGGGCACGCTCCCCTGTGTTCATGTAAGGCCATGCGCCTCTGGATCCGGATGAAGATGGTTCCCGAGTCCGGGTGAGGCCGTGCCACCCTGGATCCGGGTGAGGCCACGCAACCCTGGGTCTGGGAGAGGCCACGTGCCCCTGGGTCCGGGGAAAGCTAGATCCCGGGTCTGGGCGAGGCCATGTGCCCCTGGATCCGGGTGAGGCTGGGTCACTGGTCCGGGTGAGTCCACGCGCCCCTGGGTCCGGGTGAGGCCGTGCGCCCCTGGGTCCGAGAGAAGCTAGATCCCGGGTCCGGGTGAGGCTGTGCGACCCTGGATCCGAGTGAGGCCACGCGACCCTGGGTCTGGGAGAGGCCACGCGGCCCTGGGTCCGGGTGAGGCCAAGCACCCCATGTCCGGGGGAAGCTAGATCCCGGGACCAGGTGAGGCCGTGTGCCCCTGGATCCGGGTGAGACTGGGTCTCAGGCCCGGGTGAGGCCACGCGCCCCTGAGTCCGGGTAAGGCTGTGCGACCCTGGATCCGGGTGAGGCCGTGCTACCCTGGATCCGGGTGAGGCCACACGACCCTGGGTATGGGAGAGGCCACACGCCCCTGGGTCCGGGTGAGGCTGGGTCCCGGGCCCGGGTGAGGCCACGCTCCCCTGTGTCCATGTAAGGCCATGCGCCTCTGGTTCCGGTTGAAGCTGGTTCCCGGGTCCGGGTGAGGCCGTGCGACCCTGGATCCGGGTGAGACCATGCGACCCTGGGTCTGGGAGAGGCCACGTGCCCCTGGGTCCGGGGGAAGCTAGATCCCCGGTCTCGGCGAGGCCATGTGCCCCTGGATCCGGGTGAGGCTGGGTCACTGGTCCGGGTGAGACCATGCGCCCCTGGGTCCGGTTGAGGCTGTGTGCCCCTGGGTCCGAGAGAAGCTAGATCCCGGGCCCGGGTGAGGCCACGCTCCCCTGGGTCTGGATAAGGCCATGCACCTCTGGGTCCGGGTGAGCCCCTGCGCCCCTGGGTCCGGGTGAAGCTGGGTTCCGGGTCCAGGTGAGGCTGTGTGCCCCTGGTTCTGGTTGAAGCTGGGTACCAGGCCTGGGTGTGGCCACACGCCCCTGGTTCCGGGTAAGGCCACGCGTCCCTGGGTCCGGGTGAAGCTGGATCCCGGGTCCGGGTGAGGCTGGTGACCCTGGATCCGTTTGAGGCTGGATCCCAGGTCCAGTGAAACCGTGCGCCCCTGGATCCGGGTGAGGCAACGCGACCCTGGATCTGGGAGAAGCCACGCAACCCTGAATCCGGGTAAGGCTGGGTCCCGGGTCCGGGTGAGGCTGCACACACATAGGTCCGGGTGAGGCCACGCACCACTGGGACTGGGAGAGGCCACGCGCCCTTGGGTTCGGGTGAGGCCACGTGCCCCTGGGTCCAGGTGAGGCCGTGCGCCCCTGGGTCCAAGAGAAGCTAGATCCCGGGTCCGGGTGAGGCCGTGCAACCCTGGATCCGAGTGAGGCCACGCGACCCTGGGTCTGGGAGAGGCCACGCGGCCCTGGGTCCGGGTGAGGCCAAGCGCCCCATGTCCGGGGGAAGCTAGATCCCGGGACCAGGTGAGGCTGTGTGCCCCTGGATCCGGGTGAGACTGGGTCTCGGGCCCGGGTGAGGCCACGCGCCCCTGAGTCCGGGTAAGGCTGTGCGACCCTGAATCCGGGTGAGGCCGTGCTACCCTGGATCCGGGTGAGGCCACACGACCCTGGTTATGGGAGAGGCCACACGCCCCTGGGTCCGGGTGATGCCACGCACCCCTGGGTCCGGGGCAAACTAGATCACGGGTCTGGGCGAGGCCATGTGCCCCTGGATCCGGGTGAGGCTGGGTCACTGGTCCGGGTGAGACCATGCGCCCCTGGATCCAGGTGTGGCTGGGTCCCGGGCCCGGGTGAGGCCACGCTCCCCTGTGTCCATGTAAGGCCATGCGCCTCTGGGTCCGGGTGAAGCTGGTTCCCGGGTCCGAGTGAGGCCGTGCAACCCTGGATCCGGGTGAGGCCACGCGACCCTGGGTCTGGGAGAGGCCACGTGCCCCTGGGTCCGGGTGAGGCCACGCGACCCTGGGTCTGGGAGAGGCCACGTGCCCCTGGGTCCGGGGGAAGCTAGATCCCCGGTCTCGGCGAGGCCATGTGCCCCTGGATCCAGGTGAGGCTGGGTCACTGGTCCGGGTGAGACCATGCGCCCCTGGGTCCGGTTGAGGCTGTGCGCCCCTGGATCCGAGAGAAGCTAGATCCCGGGCCCGGGTGAGGCCACGCTCCCCTGGGTCTGCGTAAGGCCATGCACCTCTGGGTCCGGGTGAGCCCATGCGCCCCTGGGTCCGGGTGAAGCTGGGTTCCGGGTCCAGGTGAGGCTGTGTGCCCCTGGTTCTGGTTGAAGCTGGGTACCAGGCCTGGGTGTGGCCACACGCCCCTGGTTCCGGGTAAGGCCACGCGTCCCTGGGTCCGGGTGAAGCTGGATCCCGGGTCTGGGTGAGGCTGGTGACCCTGGATCCGGTTGAGGCTGGATCCCAGGTCCAGTGAAACCGTGCGCCCCTGGATCCGGGTGAGGCAACGCGACCCTGGATCTGGGAGAAGCCACGCAACCCTGAATCCGGGTAAGGCTGGGTCCCGGGTCTGGGTGAGGCCGCACACACATAGGTCCGGGTGAGGCCACGCACCACTGGGACTGGGAGAGGCCACGCGCCCTTGGGTTCGGGTGAGGCCACGCGTCCCTGGGTCCTGGTGAAGCTAGATCCCGCGTCCGGGTTAGGCCGTGTGCCCCTGGATCGGGTGAGGCTGGGTCCCGGGCACGTGAGAGGCCAAGCTGCCCTGGGTCCGGGTGAGGCCGTGCGCCCCTGGATCTGGGTGAGGCCATGCGACCCTGAATCCACGTGAGGCCACACGACCCTGGGTCTGGGAGAAGCCACGCTCCCCTGGGTCCGGGGGAAACTAGATCCTGGGTCTGGGTGAGGCGGTGTGCCCCTGGATCCGGGTGAGGCCGGATCCCGGGCCCGGGTGAGGCCACGCTCCCCTGGGTCTGCGTAAGGCCATGCACCTCTGGGTCCGGGTGAAGCTGGATCCTGGGTCCGGGTGAGGCCATGCGACCCTGGATCCGGGTGAGGCCACGCGACCCTGAGTCTGGGAGAGGCCACGCGCCCCTGGGTCCGGGTGAGGCCAAGCGCCCCGTGTCCGGGGGAAGCTAGATCCTGGGACCAGGTGAGGCCATGTGCCCCTGGATCCGGGTGAGACTGGGTCTCGGGCACAGGTGAGGCCACGCGACCCTGGGTCTGGGAGAGGCCACACGCCCCTGGTTCCGGGTAAGGCCACGCGTCCCTGGGTCCGGGTGAAGCTGTATCCCGGGTCCGGGTGAGGCCATGCGACCCTGGATCCGGGTGAGGCCAAGCGCCCCGTGTCTGGGGGAAGCTAGATCCTGGGACCAGGTGAGGCCATGTGCCCCTGGATCCGGGTGAGACTGGGTCTCGGGCCCAGGTGAGGCCATGCGACCCTGGGTCTGGGAGAGGCCACACGCCCCTGGGTCCGGGGGAAGCTAGATCCCGGGTCCGGGCGAGGCCGTGTGCCCCTGGATCCAGGTGAGGCTGGGTCCAGGGCCCAGGAGAGGCCACGCGCCATTGGGTCTGGGTGAGACTGGGTCTTGGGTCCGGATGAGGCCGCACACACCTAGGTCCGGGTGAGGCCACGCGCCACTGGGTCTGGGAGAGGCCAGGCACCCCAGGTTCCAGGTGAGGCCACACGACCCTGTGTCCGGGTGAAGCTGGATCCCAGGTCCAGGTGAGGCTGTGTGCCCCTGGATCCGGGTGAGGCTGGGTCCCGGGTCCGAGTGAGGCCATGTGCCCCTGGATCTGGGTGAGGCCACGCGACCTGGGTCAGGGAGAGGCAACGCGCCCTTGGGTCCGGGTGAGGCCAAGCGCCTTGGGTCCGGGGGAAGCTAGATCCCAGGACAAGGTGAAGCCATTTGCCCCTGGATCTGGGTGAGACTGGGTCTCAGGCCCGGGTGAGGCCACGCGCCCCTGGGTCCGCGTAAAGCGGTGCGACCCTGGATCCGGGTGAGGCCGTGCAACCCTGGATCCGGGTGAGGCCACACGACCCTGGGTCTGGGAGAGGCCACACGCCACTGGGTCCAGAAGAAGCTAGATCCCGGATCCGGGTGAGGCTGTGTGCCCCTGGATCCGGGCGAGGCTGTGTCCCGGGACTGGGAGAGGCCACGCGCCCCTGAATCCGGGTGTTGCCACGCGCCCCTGGGTCCAGGTAAGGCCATGCGCCCCTGGGTCCGGGTGAAGCTGGGTCCCAGGCCTGGGTGAGGCAAAGCGCCCGTGGGTCCAGGTGAAGACACGCGCCCCTGGGTCCGGGGGAAGCTAGATCCCGGGTCCGGGTGAGGCAGTGTGCCCCTGGATCCGGGTGAGGCTGGGTCCCGGGCCCGGGTGAAGCCACGCTCCCCTGTGTCCATGTAAGGCCATGCGCCTCTGGGTCCGGATGAAGCTGGTTCCCGGGTCCGGGTGAGGCCGTGCGACCCTGGATCCGGGTAACGCCACGCGACCCTGGGTCTGGGAGAGGCCACGTGCCCCTGGGTCCGGGGGAAGCTAGATCCCGGGTCTGGGCGAGGCCATGTGCCCCTGGATCCGGGTGAGGCTGGGTCACTGGTCCGGGTGAGACCATGCGCCCCTGGATCCGGTTGAGGCTGTGTGCCCCTGGGTCCGAGAGAAGCTAGATCCCGGGCCCAGGTGAGGCCACGCTCCCTTGGGCCTGCGTAAGGCCATGCACCTCTGGGTCCGGGTGAGCCCATGCGCCCCTGGGTCCGGGTGAAGCTGGGTTCCGGGTCCAGGTGAGGCTGTGTGCCCCTGGTTATGGTTGAAGCTGGGTACCAGGCCTGGGTGTGGCCACACACCCCTGGTTCCGGGTAAGGCCACGCGTCCCTGGGTCCGGGTGAAGCTGGATCCCGGGTCCGGGTGAGGCTGGTGACCCTGGATCCGGTTGAGGCTGGGTGCCAGGTCCAGTGAAACCGTGCGCCCCTGGATCCGGGTGAGGCAACGCGACCCTGGATCTAGGAGAAGCCACGCAACCCTGAATCCGGGTAAGGCTGGGTCCCGGGTCCGGCTGAGGCCGCACACACATAGGTCCGGGTGAGGCCACGCACCACTGGGACTGGGAGAGGCCACGCGCCCTTGGGTTCGGGTGAGGCCACGTGCCCCTGGGTCCGGGTAAGGCCACGCGTCCCTGGGTCCTGGTGAAGCTAGATCCCGCGTCCGGGTTAGGCCGTGGGCCCCTGGATTGGGTGAGGCTGGGTCCCGGGCACGTGAGAGGCCAAGCTGCCCTGGGTCTGGGTGAGGCCGTGCGCCCCTGAATCCGGGTGAGGCCGTGCGACCCTGAATCCACCTGAGGCCACGCGACCCTGGGTCTGGGAGAAGCCACGCTCCCCTGGGTCCGGGGGAAACTAGATCCTGGTTCCGGGTGAGGCGGTGTGCCCCTGGATCTGGGGGAGGCCGGGTCCCGGGCCCGGGTGAGGCCACGCTCCCCTGGGTCTGCGTAAGGCCATGCACCTCTGGGTCCGGGTGAAGCTGGATCCGGGTCCGGGTGAGGCCATGCGACCCTGGATCCGGGTGATGCCACGCGACCCTGAGTCTGGGAGAGGCCACGCGCCCTTGGAACCGGGTGAGGCCAAGCGCCCCGTGTCCAGGGGAAGCTAGATCCTGGGACCAGGTGAGGCCGTGTGCCCCTGGATCATGGGGGGGCCGGGTCCCTGGCCCAGGAGAGGCCACGCGCCATTGGGTCTGGGTGAGGCTGGGTCTTGGGTCCGGATGAGGCCGCACACACCTAGGTCCGGGTGAGGCCACGCACCACTGGGTCTGGGAGAGGCCAGGCGCCCCAGGTTCCAGGTGAGGCCACACAACCCTGTGTATGGGTGAAGCTGGATCCCAGGTCCAGGTGAGGCCGTGTGCCCCTGGATCCGGGTGAGACTGGGTCTCGGGCCCGGGTGAGGCCACGCGCCCCTGAGTCCGGGTAAGGCTGTGCGACCCTGGATCCGGGTGAGGCCGTGCTACCCTGGAACCGGGTGAGGCCACACGACACTGCGTATGGGAGAGGCCACACGCCCCTGGGTCCGGGTGAGGCCACGCACCCCTGGGTCAGGGGCAATCTAGATCACGGGTCTGGGCGAGGCCGTGCGACCCTGGATCCGTGTGAGGCCACGCGACACTGGGTCTGGGAGAGGCCACGTGCCCCTGGGTCCGGGGGAAGCTAGATCCCGGGTCTGGGCGAGGCCATGTACCCCTGGATCCGGGTGAGGCTGGGTCACTGGTCCGGGTGAGACCATGCGCCCCTGGGTCCGGTTGAGGCTGTGCGCCCCTGGGTCCAAGAGAAGCTAGATCCCGGGCCCGGGTGAGGCCACGCTCCCCTGGGTCTGCGTAAGGCCATGCACCTCTGGGTCCGGGTGAAGCTGGATCCCGGGTCCGAGTGAGGCCATGCGACCCTGGATCCGGGTGATGCCACGCGACCCTGAGTCTGGGAAAGGCCACGCGCCCCTGGGTCCGGGTGAGGCCAAGCGCCCCGTGTCCGGGGGAAGCTAGATCCTGTGACCAGGTGAGGCCATGTGCCCCTGGATCCGGGTGAGACTGGGTCTCGGGCCCAGGTGAGGCCACGTGACCCTGGTTCTGGGAGAGGCCACACGCCCCTGGGTCCGGGGGAAGCTAGATCCCGGGTCCGGGCGAGGCCGTGTGCCCCTGGATCCGGGTGAGGCCGGGTCCCTGGCCCAGGAGAGGCCACGCGCCATTGGGTCTGGGTGAGGCTGGGTCTTGGGTCTGGATGAGGCCGCACACACCTAGGTCTGGGTGAGGCCACGCACCACTGGGTCTGGGAGAGGCCAGGCGCCCCAGGTTCCAGGTGAGGCCACACAACCCTGTGTATGGGTGAAGCTGGATCCCAGGTCCAGGTGAGGCTGTGTGCCCCTGGATCCGGGTGAGGCTGGGTCCCGGGTCCGGGTGAGGCCATGTGCCCCTGGATCTGGGTGAGGCCACACGACCTGGGTCCGGGTGAGGCCAAGCGCCTTGGGTCCGGGGGAAGCTAGATCCCAGGACAAGGTGAGGCCATTTGCCCCTGGATCCGGGTGAGACTGGGTCTCGGGCCCAGGTGAGGCCACGCGCCCCTGGGTCCGCGTAAGGCTGTGCGACCCTGGATCCGGGTGAGGACGTGCAACCCTGGATCCGGGTGAGGCCACGCGACCCTGGTTCTGGGAGAGGCCACGCTCCCCTGTGTCTAGGTGAGGCCACACGACCCTGGGTCTGGGAGAGGCCACACGCCCCTGGGTCCGGAAGAAGCTTGATCCCGGATCCGGGTGAGGCTGTGTGCCCCTGGATCCGGGCGAGGCTGTGTCCCGGGCCTGGGAGAGGCCACGCGCCCCTGAATCCGGGTGTGGCCATGCGCCCTGGGTCCGGGGGAAGCTAGATCCTGGGTCTGGGCGAGGCCATGTGCCCGTGAATCCGGGTGAGGCTGGCTCCCGGGCGGGGGAGAGGCCACACGCCCCTGGGTCCAGGTAAGGCCATGCACCCTTGGGTCCGGGTGAAGCTGGGTCCCGGGCCCGGGTGAGGCAAAGCGCCTGTGGGTCCGCATAAAGACACGCGCCCCTCGGTCCGGGGGAAGCTAGATCCCGGGTCCGGGTGAGGCAGTGTGCCCCTGGATCCGGGTGAGGCTGGGTCCCGGGCCCGGGTGAGGCCACGCTCCCCTGTGTCCATGTAAGGCCATGCACTCTGGGTCCAGATGAGGCTGGTTCCCGGGTCCGGGTGAGGCCGTGCGACCCTGGATCCGGGTGAGGCCACGCGACGTTGGGTCTGGGAGAGGCCACGTGCCCCTGGGTCCGGGGGAAGCTAGATACCGGGTCTCGGCGAGGCCATGTGCCCCTGGATCCGTTTGAGGCTGGGTCACTGGTCCGGGTGAGTCCACGCGCCCCTGGGTCCGGGTGAGGCCGTGCGCCCCTGGGTCCGAGAGAAGCTAGATCCCGGGTCCGGGTGAGGCCGTGCAACCCTGGATCCGAGTGAGGCCACGCGACCCTGGGTCTGGGAGAGGCCACGCGGCCCTGGGTCCGGGTGAGGCCAAGCACCCCATGTCTGGGGGAAGCTAGATCCCGGGACCAGGTGAGGCCGTGTGCCCCTGGATCCGGGTGAGACTGGGTCTCGGGCCCGGGTGAGGCCACGCGCCCCTGAGTCCGGGTAAGGCTGTGCGACCCTGGATCCGGGTGAGGCCGTGCTACCCTGGAACCGGGTGAGGCCACACGACCCTGGGTATGGGAGAGGCCACACGCCCCTGGGTCCGGGTGAGGCCACGCACCCCTGGGTCAGGGGCAATCTAGATCACGGGTCTGGGCGAGGCCATGTACCCCTGGATCCGGGTGAGGCTGGCTCCCGGGCACGGGAGAGGCCACGTGCCCCTGGGTCCGGGTGAAGATGAATCCTGGGTCTGGGCAAGGCCGTGTGCCCCTGGATCCCGGGTCCGGGTGAGGCCGTGGGCCCCTGAGTGAAGCTGGATCCAGGGTCTGGATGAGGCCGTGTGCTCCTGAATCCAGGAGAGGCTGAGTCCCGGGTCCGGGTGAGGCCGTGAGCCCCTGGATTCGGGTGAGGCAACGCAACCCTGGGTCTGGGAGAGGCCACGTGCCCATGGGTCCGGGTGAGGCCACGCGCCCCTGGGTCCAGGTGAGGCCATGCGCCCCTGGGTCTGGGTGAAGCTGAATCCTGGGTCTGGGCGAGGCCGTGTGCCCCTGGATCTGGGTGATGCTGGGTCCTGGGTCTGGGCGAGGCCATGTGCCCCTGGATCTGGGTGAGGCTGGGTCTTGGGTCCGGGTGAGGCCGTGGGCCCCAGGATCCGGGGGATGCCACGCGACCCTGGGTCTGGGAGAGGCCACGCACCCCTGGGTCCTGGGGAAGCTAGATCCCACGTCTGGGTGAGGCCGTGTGCCCCTGGATCGGGTGAAGCTGGGTCCCGGGTCCGGGTGATGCCGCACACACATAGGTCCGGGTGAGGCCACGCGCCCCTGGGTCTGGGAGAGGCCACGCGCCCCTGGCTCCGGGTGAGACCATGCGCTCCTGGATCCGGGTGAGGCCAAGCGACCCTGGATCCGGGTGAGGCCGTGCTACCCTGGAACCGGGTGAGGCCACACGACCCTGGGTATGGGAGAGGCCACACGCCCCTGGGTCCGGGTGAGGCCACGCACCCCTGGGTCAGGGGCAATCTAGATCACGGGTCTGGGCGAGGCTGTGCGACCCTGGATCCGGGTGAGGCCACGCGACACTGGGTCTGGGAGAGGCCACGTGCCCCTGGGTCCGGGGGAAGCTAGATCCCGGGTCTGGGCGAGGCCATGTACCCCTGGATCCGGGTGAGGCTGGGTCACTGGTCCGGGTGAGACCATGCGCCCCTGGGTCCGGTTGAGGCTGTGCGCCCCTGGGTCCAAGAGAAGCTAGATCCCGGGCCCGGGTGAGGCCACGCTCCCCTGGGTCTGCGTAAGGCCATGCACCTCTGGGTCCGAGAGAAGCTAGATCCCGGGCCCGGGTGAGGCCACGCTCCCCTGGGTCTGCGTAAGGCCATGCACCTCTGGGTCCGGGTGAAGCTGGATCCCGGGTCTGGGTGAGGCCATGCGACCCTGGATCCGGGTGAGGCCACGCGACCCTGATTCTGGGAGAGGCCACGCGCCCCTGGGTCCGGGTGAGGCCAAGCGCCCCGTGTCCGGGGGAAGCTAGATCCTGGGACCAGGTGAGGCCATGTGCCCCTGGATCCGGGTGAGACTGGTTCTCGGGCCCAGGTGAGGCCACGCGCCATTGGGTCTGGGTGAGGCTGGGTCTTGGGTCCGGATGAGGCCGCACACACCTAGGTCCGGGTGAGGCCACGCGCCACTGGGTCTGGGAGAGGCCAGGCGCCCCAGGTTCCAGGTGAGGCCACACAACCCTGTGTCCGGGTGAAGCTGGATCCCAGGTCCAGGTGAGGCTGTGTGCCCCTGGATCCGGGTGAGGCTGGGTCCCGGGTCCGGGTGAGGCCATGTGCCCCTGGATCTGGGTGAGGCCACGCGACCTGGGTCAGGGAGAGGCCACGCGCCCTTGGGTCCGGGTGAGGCCAAGCGCCTTGGGTCCGGGGGAAGCTAGATCCCAGGACAAGGTGAGGCCATTTGCCCCTGGATCCGGGTGAGACTGGGTCTCGGGCCCGGGTGAGGCCACGCGCCCCTGGGTCCGCGTAAGGCTGTGCGACCCTGGATCCGGGTGAGGCCGTGCAACCCTGGATCCGGGTGAGGCCACGCGACCCTGGTTCTGGGAGAGGCCACACGCCCCTGGGTCTAGGTGAGGCCACACGACCCTGGGTCTGGGAGAGGCCACACGCCCCTGGGTCCGGAAGAAGCTAGATCCCGGATCCGGGCGAGGCTGGGTCCCGGGCCTGGGAGAGGCCACGTGCCCCTGAATCCAGGTGTGGCCACGCGCCCCTGGGTCCGGGGGAAGGTAGTTCCCGGGTCTGGGCGAGGCCATGTGCCGGTGGATCTGGGTGAGGCTGGCTCCCGGGCGGGGGAGAGGCCACACGACCCTGGGTCCAGGTTAGGCCATGCGCCCCTGGGTCCGGGTGAAGCCAGGTCCCGGGCCCGAGTGAGGCAAAGCGCCCATGGGTCTGGGTGAAGACACGCGCCCCTGGGTCCGGGGGAAGCTAGATCCCGGGTCCGGGTGAGGCAGTGTGCCCCTGGATCCGGGTGAGGTCGGGTCCCGGGCCCGGGTGAGGCCACGCTCCCCTGGGTCTGCGTAAGGCCATGCACCTCTGGGTCCGGGTGAAGCTGGGTCCCGGGTCCGGGTGAGGCTGTGTGCCCCTGGATCTGGGTGAGGCCACGCGACCCTGGGTCAAGGAGAGGCCACGCTCCCCTGGGTCCGGGTGAGGCCAAGCGCCTTGGGTCCGGGGGAAGCTAGATCCCAGGACCAGATGAGGCCATTTGCCCCTGGATCTGGGTGAGACTGGGTCTCGGGCCCGGGTGAGGCCACGCGCCCCTGGGTCCGGGTAAGCCTGTGCGACCCTGGATCTGGGTGAGGCTGTGCGACCCTGGATCCGGATGAGGCCACGCGACCCTGGTTCTGGGAGAGGCAACGCGCCCCTGGGTCTAGGTGAGGCCACACGACCCTGGGTCTGGGAGATGCCACACGCCCCTGGGTCTGGAAGAAGCTAGATCCTGGGTCCGGGTGAGGCCATGTGCCCCTGGATCCGGGCGAGGCTGGGTCTCGGGCCTGGGAGAGGCCACGCGCCCCTGAATCCGGGTGTGGCCACGTGCCCTGGGTCCGGGGGAAGCTAGATCCCGGGTCTGGGCGAGGCCATGTGCCCGTGAATCCGTGTGAGGCTGGCTCCCGGGCCGGGGAGAGGCCACGAGCCCCTGGGTCCAGGTAAGGCCATGCGCCCCTGGGTCCAGGTGAAGCTGGGTCCCGGGCCCGGGTGAGGCAAAGCGCCGTGGGTCCGGGTGAAGACACGCGCCCCTGGGTCCGGGGTAAGTTAGATCCCGGGTCCTGGTGAGGCAGTGTGCCCCTGGATCCAGGTGTGGCTGGGTCCCGGGCCCGGGTGAAGCCACGCTCCCCTGGGTCCGCGTAAGGCCATGCGCCTCTGGGTCCAGGTGAAGCTGGTTCCCGGGTCCGGGTGAGGCCGTGCGACCATGGATCCGGGTGAGTCCACGCGACCATGGGTCTGGGAGAGGCCACGTGCCCCTGGGCCCGGGGGAAGCTACATCCCGGGACCAGGTGAGGCCATGTGCCCCTGGATCCGGGTGAGACTGGGTCTCGGGCCCGGGTGAGGCCACACGCCCCTGAGTCCGGGTAAGGCTGTGCGACCCTCGATCCGGGTGAGGCCATGCTACCCTGGATCCGGGTGAGGCCACACGACCCTGGGTATGGGAGAGGCCACGCGCCCCTGGGTCCGGGTGAGTCCACGCACCCCTGGGTCCGGGGCAAACTAGATCACGGGTCTGGGCGAGGCCATGTGCCCCTGGATCCGGGTGAGGCTGGGTCACTTGTCCGGGTGAGACCACGTGGCCCTGGGTACGGGTGAGGCCGTGCGCCCCTGGGTCCGAGAGAAGCTAGATCCCGGGTCCGGGTGAGGCCGTGTGCACCAGGAACCAGGTGAGGCTGGGTCCCGGGTCCGGCTGAGGCCGTGCGACCCTGAATCCGGGTGACACCACGCGACCCTGGGTCCGGCTAAGGCTGTGCAACCCTGGATCAGGGTGAGGCCGTGCGACCCTGGATCGGGGTGAGGCCACGCGACCCTGGGTCTGGGAGAGGCCACGCGCCCCTGGGTCCGGGGGAAGTTAGGTCCCGGGTCCTGGTGAGGCAGTGTGCCCCTGGATCCAGGTGTGGCTGGGTCCCGGGCCCGGGTGAGGCCACGCTCCCCTGTGTCCATGTAAGGCCATGCGCCTCTGGGTCCGGGTGAAGCTGGTTCCCGGGTCCGGGTGAGGCCTCGCGACCCTGGATCTGAAAGAGGCCGTGCGACCCTGGATCTGGGTGAGGCCACGCAACCCTTGGTATGGGAGAGGCCACGCGCCCCTGGGTCCAGTTGAGGCCACGCGCACCTGGTTCTGGGGGAAGCTAGATCCCGGGTCCGGTCGATGCCGTGTGCCCCTGGATCCGGGTGAGGCTGGATCCCGGGCCCGGGAGAGGCCACGCTCCCCTGGGTCCGGTTGAGTCCACGTGCCCCTGGGTCCGGGAGAAGCTTGATCCCGGTTCCGGGTGAGGCCGTGCGAACCTGGGTCTGGGTAAGGCCATGAGACCCTGGGTCTGGGAGAGGCCACGCGCCCCTGGGTCGGGGTGATGCCGTGCGACCCTGGATCCGGGTAAGGCCATGAGACCCTGGGTCTGGGAGAGGCCACGCGCCCCTGGGTCCTGGTGAGGCCACGCGCCCCTGGGTCCGGGTGAGGCCACGCGCCCCTGGGTCTGGGTGAAGCTGAATCCTGGGTCTGTGCGAGACCGTGTGTCCCTGGATCCGGGTGAGGCTGGGTCACTGGTCCGGGTGAGACCACGCGCCCTTGGGTACGGGTGAGGCCGTGTGCCCCTGGATCCGGGTGAGGCTGGGTCCCGGGTCCCGGTGAGGCCGTGCGACACTGAATCCGGGTGAGGACACGCGACCCTGGGTCTGGGAGAGGCCACGCGCCCCTGGATCTGGGAGAGGCCACGCACCCCTGGGTCCGGGGAAAACTAGATCCTGGGTCCGGGTGAGGCGATGTGCCCCTGGATCCGGGTGAGGCTTGGTCCCGGGCCCGGGTGAAGCCACACTCCCCTGGGTCTGCGTAAGGCCATGCACCTCTGGGTCTGGGTGAAGCTGGATCCCGGGTCCGGGTGAGGCCACGCGAACCTGCGTCTGGGAGAGGCGAGGCGCCCCAGGTTCCAGGTGAGGCCACGCGCCCCTGTGTCCGGGTGAAGCTGGATCCCAGGTCCAGGTGAGGCCGTGTGCCCCTGGATCCGGGTGAGGCTGGGTCCCGGGTCCGGGTGAGGCCGTGCAACCCTGGATCCGGGTGAGGCCACGCGACCCTGAGTCTGGGAGAGGCCACGCGTCCCTGGGTCCGGGTGAGGCCAAGCGCCCCGTATCCGGGGGAAGCTAGATCCTGGGACCAGGTGAGGCCATGTGCCCCTGGTCCCGGGTAAGACTGGGTCTCGGGCCTGGGTGAGGCCACGCGCCCCTGGGTCCGGGTAAGGCTGTGCGACCCTGGATCCGGGTGAGGCCGTGCGACCCTGGATCCGGGTGAGGCCACGCTACCCTGGGTCTGGGAGAGGCCACACGCCCCTGGGTCCGATGGAAGCTAGATCCCGGGTCCGGGTGAGGCCGTGTGTCCCTGGATCCGGGTGAGGCTGGGTCCCGGTTCCGGGAGAGGCCGTGGGCCCCTGGATCCGGGTGAGTGCACGCAACCCTGGGTCTGGGAGAGGCCACGCGCCCCTGGGCCCGGGGGAAGCTAGATCCCGGGTCGGGGTGATGCCGTGTGCCCCTGGATGCGTGTGAAGCTGGGTCCCGTGCCCGGGTGAGGCCACACGCCCCTGGGTCCGGGTAAGGCCACGCATCCCTAGGTCCGGGTGAAGCTGGATCCCGGGTCCGGGTGAGGCTGGGTGACCCTGGATCCGGGTGAGGCCGGGTCCCGTGTTCAGGTGAGGCCGTGCACCCCAGGATCCGGGTGTGGCCAGGTGCCCCTGGGTCCGGGTGAGGCTGGGTCCCGAGTCCGGGTGAGGCTGCACACACCTAGGTCCAGGTGAGGCCACGCGCCCCTGGGTACGGGGGAAGCTGGATCCCGGGTCCAGGTGAGGCTGTGTGCCCCTGGATCCGGGTGAGGCTGGGTCCCGGATCCGGGTGAGGCTGGGTCCCGGGTCCGGGTGAGGCCGTGCATCCCTAGCTCCGGGTTAGGCCACGCGAACCTGGGTCTGGGAGAGGCCACGCGCCCCTGGGTCGGGTGAGGCCATGCGCCCCTGGGTCCGGGTGAAGCTAGATCCTGTGTCCGGGTGAGGCCGTGCGATCCTGGATCCGGGTGAGGCCACGCAACCCTGGGTCCGGGGGAAGCTAGATCCCGGGTCCGGGCGAGGCCATGTGCCCCTGGATCCGGGTGAGGCCACGCGCCCCTGGGTCGGGGGAAGTTAGATCCCGGGTCCTGGCGAGGGCATGTGCCCCTAGATCCGGGTGAGGCTGGATCCCGGGCACGGGAGAGGCCCCGTGCCCCTGGGACCGGGTGAGGCCACGCTCCCCTGGGTCCGGGTGAAGATGAATCCTGGGTCTAGGCAAGGCCGTGTGCCCCTGGATCCCGGGTCCGGGTGAGGCCGTGGGCCCCTGAGTGAAGCTGGATCCTGGGTCTGGATGAGGCCGTGTGCTCCTGAATCCAGGAGAGGCTGAGTCCCGGGTCCGGGTGAGGCCGTGAGCCCCTGGATTCGGGTGAGGCAACGCAACCCTGGGTCTGGGAGAGGCCACGTGCCCATGGGTCCGGGTGAGGCCACGCGCCCCTGGGTCCAGGTGAGGCCATGCGCCCCTGGGTCTGGGTGAAGTTGAATCCTGGGTCTGGGCGAGGCCGTGTGCCCCTGGATCTGGGTGATGCTGGGTCCTGGGTCTGGGCGAGGCCATGTGCCCCTGGATCTGGGTGAGGCTGGGTCTTGGGTCCGGGTGAGGCCGTGGGCCCCAGGATCCGGGGGATGCCACGCGACCCTGGGTCTGGGAGAGGCCACGCACCCCTGGGTCCTGGGGAAGCTAGATCCCACGTCCGGGTGAGGCCGTGTGCCCCTGGATCGGGTGAAGCTGGGTCCCGGGTCCGGGTGATGCCGCACACACATAGGTCCGGGTGAGGCCACGCGCCCCTGGGTCTGGGAGAGGCCACGCGCCCCTGGCTCCGGGTGAGACCATGCGCTCCTGGATCCGGGTGAGGCCAAGCGACCCTGGGTCTGGGAGAAGCCACGCGCCCCTGGGTCGGGGTGAGCCCACGCACCCCTGGGTCCGGTAGAAGGTAGATTCCGGGTCAGGGCGAGGCCGTGTGCCCCTGGATCCGGGTGAGGCTGGGTCCTGGGCCCGGGAGTGGCCACACACCCCTTGGTCTGGGTGAGGGCACGCGCCCCTGGGTCTGGGAGAAGCTAGATCCCGGGTCCGGGTTAGGCCGTGTGTCCCTGATCTGGGTGAGGCTGGGTTCCGGGCCCGGGTGAGGCCACGCTCCCCTGGGTTCGGGTAAGGCCATGCACCCCTGGGTCCGGGTGAGGCTCGGTCCTGGGTCCGGATGAGGCCGTGGGCCCCTGGATCCGGTTGAGTCCACCTGCCCCTGGGTCCGGGAGTGGCCACGCGCCCCTGCGTCCGGGTGAGGCCGTGTGACCCTGGATCCGGGTGAGGCCATGCGACCCTGGGTCTGGGAGAGGCCACGTGCCCCTGGGCCCGGGGGAAGGTAGATCCCGGGTTCGGGCACGGCCTTGTGCCCCTGGATCCGGGTGAGGCTGGGTCCCGGGCCCGGGTGAGGCCACGCTCCCCTGGGTCCGGGTGAGGCTGGGTCCCGGGTTCGGGTGAGGCTGCACACACCTAGGTCCGGGTGAGGCCACGCGCCGCTGGGTCCGAGTTAGGCCACGTGCCCCTGGGTCCGGGGGATTCTAGATCTTGGGTCCGGGCGAGGCCGTGTGCCCCTGGATCCAGGTGAGGCTGGGTCCCGGGCCCGGGAGAGGCCACGCACCCGTGTCCGGGTGAGGCCACGCTCCCCTGTGTCCGGGAGAAGCTAGATCCCGGGTCCGGGTGAGGCCGTGGGCCCCTGGATCCGGGTAATGCTGGGTCCCGAGCCCAGGTGAGGCCACGCTCCCCTGGGTCCGGGTGAGGCCACGCGACCCTGGGTCTGGGAGAGGCCACGCGCCCCTGGGTCCGGGTGAGGCCACGTACCTATGGGTCCGGGAGAAGCTAGATCCCGGGTTCGGGTGAGGACGTTTGCCCCTGGATCCGGGTGAGGCTGGGTCCCGAGCCCAGGTGAGGCCACGCTCCCCTGGGTCCGGGTAAGGCCATGCGCCCCTGGGTCCGGGTGAAGCTACATCCCGGGTCCGGGTGAGGCCGTGTGCCCCTGGATCCGGGTGAGGCTGGGTCCCGGTCCAGGTGAGGCCGTGCGTCCCTGGCTCCGGGTTAGGCTGGGTCCCGGGCCCGTGAGATGCCATGAGCTCCTGGGTCCGGGAGAAGCTAGATCCCGGGTCCGGTGAGGCCGTGTGCCCCTGGAGCCGGGTGAGGCTGGGTCCCAGGTCCGGGTGAGGCCGTGTGACCCTGGTTCTGGGAGAAGCTAGATCCCGGGTCTGGGAGTGGCTGTGTACCTCTGGATCCAGGTGAGGCCCCGCGCCCCTGGGTCCGGGTGAGGCCACGCGACCCTGGGTCTGGGAGAGGCCACGCGCCCCTGGGTTCGGGTGAGGCCACGCGCCCCTGGGTTCGGGGGAAGCTAGATCCCGGGTCTGGGCAAGGCCGTGTGCCCCTGGATCCGGGTGAGGCTTGGTCCCGGGCCCGGGAGAAGCCACGCCCCCCTGGGTCCAGGTGAGGCCACGTACCTATGGGTCCGGGAGAAGCTAGATCCCGGTTTCGGGTGAGGACGTTTGCCCCTGGATCCGGGTGAGGCTGGGTCCCGAGCCCAGGTGAGGCCACGCTCCCCTGGGTCCGGGTAAGGCCATGCGCCCCTGGGTCCGGGTGAAGCTACATCCCGGGTCCGGGTGAGGCCGTGTGCCCCTGGATCCGGGTGAGGCTGGGTCCCGGTCCAGGTGAGGCCGTGCGTCCCTGGCTCCGGGTTAGGCTGGGTCCCGGGCCCGTGAGATGCCATGAGCTCCTGGGTCCGGGAGAAGCTAGATCCCGGGTCCGGTGAGGCCGTGTGCCCCTGGAGCCGGGTGAGGCTGGGTCCCAGGTCCGGGTGAGGCCGTGTGACCCTGGTACTGGGAGAAGCTAGATCCCGGGTCTGGGAGTGGCTGTGTACCTCTGGATCCAGGTGAGGCCCCGCGCCCCTGGGTCCGGGTGAGGCCACGCGACCCTGGGTCTGGGAGAGGCCACGCGCCCCTGGGTTCGGGTGAAGCCACGTGCCCCTGGGTTTGGGGGAAGCTAGATCCCGGGTCTGGGCAAGGCCGTGTGCCCCTGGATCCGGGTGAGGCTCGGTCCCGGGCCCGGGAGAGGCCACGCCCCCCTGGGTCCGGGTGAGGCCACGTACCTATGGGTCCGGGAGAAGCTAGATCCTGGGTTCGGGTGAGGACGTGTGCCCCTGGATCCGGGTGAGGCTGGGTCCCGAGCCCAGGTGAGGCCACGCTCCCCTGGGTCCGGGTAAGGCCATGCGCCCCTGGGTCTGGGTGAAGCTAGATCCCGGGTCCGGGTGAGGCCGTGGGCCCCTGGATCCGGTTGAGTCCACGTGCCCCTGGGTCCGCGAGAGGCCACGCGCCCCTGCGTCCGGGTGAGGCCGTGTGACCCTGGATCCGGGTGAGGCCATGCGACCCTGGGTCTGGGAGAGGCCACGCGCCCCTGGGTCCAAGAGAAGCTAGATCCCGGGTCCGGGTGAGGCCGTGTGCCCCTGGATCCGGGTGAGGCTGGGTCCCGGGTCCAGGTGAGGCCACGCTCCCCTGGGTCCGGGTTGGCTGGGTCCCGGGTTCGGGTGAGGCTGCACACACCTAGGTCCGGGTGAGGCCACGCGCCGCTGGGTCCTGGTGAGGGCATGCGCCCCTGGGTCCGGGTGAAGCTAGATCCCGGGTCCGGGTGAGGCCGTGTGCCCCTGGATCCGGGTGAGGCTGGGTCCCGGGCCCGGGTGAGGCCACGCTCCCCTGGGTTCGGGTAAGGCCACGCACCCCTGGGTCTGGGTGAGGCTGGGTCCCGGGTCCGGGTGAGGCCGTGGGCCCCTGGATCCGGTTGAGTCCACGTGCCCCTGGGTCCGGGAGAGGCCACGCGCCCCTGCGTCCGGGTTAGGCCGTGTGACCCTGGATCCGGGTGAGGCCATGCGACCCTGGGTCTGGGAGAGGCCACGCCCCCCTGGGTCCAAGAGAAGCTAGATCCCGGGTCCGGGTGAGGCCGTGTGCCCCTGGATCCGGGTGAGGCTGGGTCCCGGGTCCGGGTGAGGCCACGCGCCCCTGTGTCCGGGTGAGGCCACGCGCCCCTGTGTCCGGGAGAAGCTAGATCCCGGGTTCGGGTGAGACCGTGGGCCCCTGGATCCGGGTAAGGCCACGCGCCCCTGGGTCTGGGAGAGGCCACGCGCCCCTGGGTCCGGGTGAGGCCACGCGCTCCTGGGTCCACGTGAAGCTAGATCCCGGGTCTGTGTTAGGCCGTTTGCCCCTGGTTCCGGGTGAGGCTGTCTCCCGGTCCCGGGAGAGGCCACGTGCCCCTGGGTCCGGGTGAGGCCATGTGCCCCTCGGTCCTGGTGAAGCTGGATCCTGGGTCTGGGTCAGGCCGTGTGCCCCTGGATTCGGGTGAGGCCGGGTCCCGGGTCCGGGTGAGGCCGTGGGCCCCTGGATCCGGGTGAGGGCACGTGACCCTGGGTCTTGGAGAGGCCACTCGCCCCTGGGTCCGGATGAGGCCACGCGACCCTGGGTTTTGGGGAAGCTGGATCCCGGGTCCAGGTGAGGCCGTGTGCCCCTGGATCCGGGTGAGGCTGGGTCCCGTGTCCGGGTGAGGCCGTGCGTCCCTCGCTCCGGGTTAGGCCCCGTGACCCTGGGTCTGGGAGAGGCCACACACCCCTCTGTCGGGTGTGGCCACGTGCCCCTGGGTCCGGGGGAAGCTAGATCCTGGGTGTGGGTGAGGCCATGTGCCCCTGGATCCGGGTGAGGCTGGCTCCAGGGCCGAGGAGAGGCCACGTGCCCCTTGGTCCGGGTGAGGCCATGTGCCCTTGGGTCCGGGTGAAGGTGAATCCTGGGTCTGGGCGAGGCCGTGTGACCCTGAATCCGGGTGAGGCTGGGTCCCGGGTCGGGTGAAGTCGTGGGCCCCTGGATCCTGGTGAGGCCATGCGCCCCTGGGTTCCGGTAAGGCCACGTGTCCCTGGGTCCGGGTGAAGCTGGATCCCGGGTCCGGGTGAGGCTGGGTGCCCCTGGATCCGGGTGAGGCTGGGTCCCGGGTCCGGGGGAAGCCACGCGCACCTGGGTCCAGGTGAGGCCACGCACCCCCTGGGTCCGGATGAAGCCGTGCCCCTGGGTCTGGCCGAGACCCAACCAGAGGGAATCAAACCTGCATTACCACCATTTGTCCACCATCCAGATCTGAGGGGTCAGTACCGATATGTACACATAAGGAACTGGTGGACATTGATATTGGGTCTCAAAAGAACTGTTGGTCCAGAAAGAAACTCACTACAGACTGATTCATTTGCCTGTCAACATAACTATTATTGCTCGTCTCACATTCAGTTCATATAAGTATATCTCTAGTGACACATGATCTCGCTCATCTAGGGGAAATGATGAACAACATAGACTGATGAACAAGAACAGAACCAGAAACAAGGAGGCATCGATCGGACTATCGGGCCTCAGAGGGAGGATAGGGGAGGGTGGGGGGAGGGGGAGAGATCAACCAAAGGACTTGTGTGCATGCATATGAGCCTAGCGAATGGTTAAGTTCAACAGGGGGTTGGGGCATCCGTGGGGAGGGGTGTGGGATGGGAATGGGGGGATGAGGACAAATATGTGACACCTTAATCAATAAAAAAATTAAAAAAAAAACAAAAAAAAGTATACTGTAGTAGAGTCATTTCAGCGACAACTAAAATCATTCAAATTAATGTACTGTCGGGCTGCTTTATATGCTTCTCTTGCTGTCAAAAGTTAAAATAAGGAGCAAGATCTCTATTTCCACCCATAGTTGCAGTGGATATATATCCAAGCTCAGACAATAATTCCAGCAGCTTTTTTTCAGACCTCTATGAAAGTGCAAAGGAAATTTCCATATTTCACACTCACCTAACTGTGCAATTGAGCAGCATTCACATAAAATTGGAAGTGATTAATCTATAATATAATGACATGCTAAAAGGCAAATATCAAGAGAAAAATCTAACAGAATTCTATAAATGTCTTCCAAGAGATGAATATGCTCATTTAAAATCATATGCTTGTGCTTAGTGAAATAAGTCAGTCAGTGAAAGACAAATATATGATTTCATTTACATGTTGAATCTAAAGAACAAAATAAACAAACAGAACAGAAACAGACTCATAAATACAGAGAACAGACTCATGGTTGCCAGGAGGGAGGGGGTTGTGGACTGGGTGAAATAGGAAAAGGGATTAAGAAGTACAGATTGATAGTTACAAAATAGTTATGAGAATATAAAATACAGTATAGGGAATCCTATATAATAAAGAGGTAATATGCAAATTGACCCTCACACCCTCGCACAAGATGGCCACCCCATGTGGTTAAAGATGACCACCACAAGATGGCCTGCAGGGGAGGGTAGTTGTGTGTGATCAGGCCAGCAGGGGAGGGCAGTTGGAGTGACTGGGCCTGCAGGGGAAGGCAGTTTGGGGGGACCAAGCCTGCAGGGGAGGGCAGTTGGGGGCAATTAGGCAAGCAGGGGGGGAAGTTGGGGGCGACCAGCCCGGCAGGTGAGGGCAGTTAGGGGTGACCGGGCCTGCAGGGGAGGGCAGTGAGGGGTGACCGAGCTGGCAGGGGATGGCAGTTAGGGGTGACCAGGCCTTCAGGGGAGGGCAGTTATGGGTGACCAGGCCTGCAAGAGAGGGCAGTTAGGGGTGACCAGGCCTGCAGGGGAGGGCAGTTGGGGGCAATCAGGCCAGCAGGGGAGAGCAGTTGGGGGCAACCGAACCTGCAGGGGAGGGCAGTTGCGGGGGGACCAGGCCTGCAGGGGAAGGCAGTTGGGGTGACCAGGCCGGCAGGGGAGGGCAGTTGGGGGTGATCAGGCTGGCAGGGGAGTGGTTAGGGGGTGATCAGGCTGGCAGGTAGGCAAGCAGTTGGGAGCCAGCAGTCCTGGATTGTGAGAGGGATGTCTGACTGCTGGTTTAGGCCCGATCCCTGTGGCAGTCAGACATCCCCCCAGGGGCCCCAGATTGGAGAGGATGCAGGCTGGACTGAGGGATTACCCCCACCCCAGTGCACGAATTTCATGCACTGGGCCTCTAATATAGTTAATAACATTGTAATAACTATGTATGGTGTCAGGTGAGTAGTGGAAATATCTGGAGGAACACTTTCTAAAATATATTTTACATGATCTAACCACTATGCAGTGCACTTAAACTAATAAAAAATAATATTGAATGTAAACTGTAATTGAAAAATGAAATTAAAAAAACATATGCTTGAAAATACCTAGCTCATGGGTTGATATCAATATTTGCCAATATCTGTGTGAAAAAGATATTTTCAAGATAAAGTATGTAAGCCCCTTCTACATGGTCACATTAAGCCAGTGCTGCAGCCTGGAAACAGGCTGAAGCCTCAGTCTCACCTGCAGCCTTCCTTAGCTTCATGACCATAGACCCGTGCAAAGTGAGGGTGCTTTGGGCCTTGGTGTAAATGTGTAAGCAGGATCCAAGCATTTTGCATACTGAGAAAATGTTTTCTTGAGGGAGTGGGTGAACAGCATGGGGGGGTGTAAAATACTACCCGTTACTCATAAAACTAAACCAGAGGAAAATATTAAGAAGGAAAAAAAAACAGATAGTAAGAAGGTAGCAGAAAACATAAAATCAGAGGAAACATCAAGTGAGAAAAATAATCTCGAAAATGACAATGAAGGTGTGATTGAACCAGATTCTGATGCCTCTCAAGAAATGAGAGATGAGCCTGACTGGTTTGGCTCAGTGGATAGAGCGTTGGCCTGCGGATTGAGGGGTCCTGGGTTTGATTCTGGTCAAGGGCATGTACCTTGGTTGCGGGCACATCCCCAGTTGAGGGTGTGCAGGAGGCAGCTGATTGATGTCTCTCTCTCATCGATGTTTCTGACTCTCTATCCCTCTCCATTCCTCTCTGTAAAAAATCAATAAAATATATATTTTAAAAAAAAAAGAAATGAGAGATGAAAGTGTAGAGATAACTGAGGTCATGATGGATCAGGCAAATGATAAAAAAGTGGCTGCCATTGATGCCCTAAGACTTAGTGGTCGGCAAACTCATTAGTCAACAGAGCCAAATATCAACAGTACAACGATTGACATTTCTTTTGAGAGCCAAATTTTTTAAACTTAAACTTCTAACACCACTTCTTCAAAATAGACTTGCTCAGGCCGTGGTATTTTGTGGAAGAGCCACACTCAAGGAGCGAAAGAGCCGCATGTGGCTCGCGAGCCACAGTTTGCCAACCACGGCCCTAAGTAATGATGAACTACAGGAAGCCATTGACTTGTTCACAGATGCCATCAAGCTGAATCCTCACATGGCCATTCTGTATGCCAAGAGAGCCAGTGTCTTCATCAAATTACAGAAGCCAAATGCTGCCATTAGAGACCAACAGAGTTATTGAAATAAATCCTGATTTAGCTCAGCCTTACAAGTGGTGAGGCAAAGCACACAGACTTCTGGACCACTGGGAAGAAGCAGTCCATTATATTGACCATGTGTGTAAACTGGATTATGATGAAGATGCTAGTGTAATGATGAAAGAAGTTCAACCAAGGGCCCAGAAAATTGCAGAACATTGGAGGAAGTATGAGTGGAAACCTGAAGAGTGAGAGGTCAAAGAAAGAATGGAAAGGGTTAAGAAGACTCCTAACAAAATGAGAAAGCCAAGAGGGAGGAAAAAGCCAGAGGACAATCAGGAGCTCTGTATGGCTCATTTCCAGCTGGCTTTTCTTGAAGAATGCCTGGTAATTTTTTCTGGAAAAATTCCTGGATTGGGAAGGGGCATGCCTGAATAGTAGGAATGCCTGGACTCAATGAAATTCTTTGTGATCCAGAGGTTATTGAATCCATGCAGGATCCAGAAGTTATGGTGGCCTTTCAAGGTGTAGCCTAGAACCTGGCAAATATGTCAAAATATTAGAGTAACCCAGAGGTTGTTAATCTCATCAGTAACTTGTCAGCCAAATTTGGAGGTCAAGTGTAATGCCCTTCTGACAAATAAAATACTTGTTAAAGGAAAAGCAACCTAAATCTCCCAAATGGATGTTGAAAAATACAAACCAGTGTACTTCTGACCTTCTCATGAAGAAAGCTTTGAAGAGAATCCTTACCCCTCTGACCCACATAGAGCTGTAATATTTTATAGTGGTTTTCCATTAGAGTATTCATTCAGATAATGTTCTCCTACTAGGAATTACAAACTTTAAACACTTTTAAACCTTAATAATATTTAAAAACAAATAAAAAGGGTATGTTAGCCCAGCCGGTGTGGCTCAGTAGTTGAGCATCAGAAGGTCGTGATTCAATTCCCAAACAGGGCACATGCCCAGGTTGTGGGCTCGATCCCCAGTAGGGGGTGTGCAGGTGGCAGCTGATCAATGATTCTCTCTCATAATTGATGTTTCTATCTCTCTCTCCCTCTCCCTTTCTCTCTGAAAATCAGTAAAAAATATATTTTTAGAAAGGGTATATTAAACCCTACATTTTTATTTACTAATTATTTTGGTGTTTTCCTTTGAATTAATTGGGCAAAGAAGATACTTCGGAATGGAAAATTTATTGCTGAGTTTGAGTAAAATAAAGGGTTATTAGTGGGAGGCAAATATAACATTTAAATAGATAAATTTTATTTGAATGAAAAGTTGTTGAGGCATTTTGATTTGTCTTTTTAAATGCTTTATATTTTAAAATTATTTATTTTAATAAAACTACTGGAACCACCAGCACTGTAGTAGGAACTGGGTAGGGACTGGAATTACTTGACAGGGCAGCAGCAATCTTACTACATTTTAAATAACGTATCCTTGTATAGCAGCATGTAAATCTTACACTGTGGTGAAGGGGTGGTTTGTATTTTTTTTAACTTTAAACAAATTTCATTACACAAAGTTTCACATAATTGGATATTTCTCTATTTTGTACACAATTGTTCTTCTTACTCTCCACAGAAAGGCTGCTTCCTAACTTCTCATTGGGTGATGGCAAGCACTAAAATCCTGATTTTAACAGAATAGTAGTAAAAATGACTCACTAATTTAAATTGAAAACAGTTCATTGGTTTATGACTCTTGCACTTTTCAGGAATGTACAAATGTATTTTTATTCAAAAATATAAAATAACATTTCCGGTCAAGATGGTGGTGTAGGTAAAAACAGTACTTGTCTCATCTCAAACCACATTAAAATTACAACTAAACTACAGAATAATCATAATTCAGAACCACCTGAAATAGAACTGAATGGAAGGCCTACAACTAGGGAATTAAAGAAGAAGCCACATCAAGACTGGTAGGAAGGCTGGAGGCATGGAACAGGTTGGTTCCACACTGACATGTGTTGGATAAAAATCAGGAAGGCTATCTCGACTGTGGAGGTCCCCTCTGAGGAGTGAGGGGTTCCAGTCCCACACCAGGCCCCCCAGCCCAGGGTTCCAGTCCTAGGAAGAGAAGTCCCCATAACTTCTGACTCTAAAAACCAGTGGGAATTGAGGCTGAGAGAGGGTGAGGCTAGTGGAGTCCCAGGAAGTTCCTCTTAAAGGGCCCCTGTACAGATTTACTTGGATTCACTTGCTCTTAGCTACAGTGTGGGGACAGCAGCTTGAAAGGCACCAAAGACATACGGGGAGGAACTGAATTATTTGGCAACAGGGTGAGAGCTGGAGGGGCAGCTTTCTCCCAGACAGAAGTTCAGGCAGAAACCACTGTTCTTTGATGAGCCCTTCCCCTACAGAGCCAGCAGGCGGGGGCCATATGAGACTCCATCAACCTGTATCACACTGTTTTCCCCCACATGATTATTCCCTGAGATCCTGCCTCACCCACCTTTGGGGCCCACCCAAGCTGTTTCCAGTGGCTTTACCATAGGAATGGCCTGTCTTGGCCCATGTTTCAGATTTTCCTAAAATCTCTCAAACAAGCAGCATCTGGCCTCAGCAAGCCTCATACCTCTTGCTAAGTGGCTCCAGGCCCAGCACTGGCAACAGCCAACCATGGTTCACAGCTTGGCCTCACCTGGCTACCTCCAAGCACAGCACAAGAAGCTTCCATCTGCAGATCACTTTGTAGCTTATGCCTGGTTGTCCTGGGCAGAACACAGGCAGTGACTGACCTTGGCCTGGGTAAATCCTCCCATTGACATGCCAGCAGCAATCAAGTTGCTATAATAAGAGGGTATACAGACCACACAGGTGTGCACCTTGAGTGTCCATCTGTGGTGATTGAGGAGGCTGTACCACTGGACCCTACAGGATGTCTACTATATTAGGCCACACTACCAAGCCTGGAAGATGTAGCAGCTCTATCTAGTACATAGAAACAAACACAGGGAGGTGGCCAAAATGAGGAGACAAAGAAACATGGCCCAAATGAAAGAACAGAACAAAACTTCAGAAAAAAAATGAAACAAAACGGAGACAATCAATCTAATAGATGCAGAGTTCAAAACATTGGTTATTAGGATGCTCAAGGAACTTAGTGAGAACTTCAACAGCATAAAAAAGAACCAGTCATAAATGGAGGGTACACTAACTGAAATAAAGAACAATTTACTGTGAATCAACAATAGAGTAGATGACGCTAAGAATCAAATCAGCAATTTGAAATATGAAGAAGCAAACAAACAAAACACCTAATCAGACCAGCAAAAAGAAAGAAGAATTTTTAAAACTGAAGATAGTGTAAGGAAACTTCGGGAAAACTTCAAGCATACCAATATTTGCATCATGGGGGTGCCAGAAGGAGAAGAGAGAGAGAGCAAGAAATTGAAAACATATTTGAAAAAATAATGACAGAAAACTTCCCTAACTTAGTAAAGGAAACAGACATACACACCCAGGAAGCACAGACAGTCCCAAACAAGATGAACCCAAGAGGCCCACACCAAGACACATCATAATTGAAACGCAAAAGGGCCAAAACAAACAGAGAACCTTAAAAGCAGTAAGAGAAAAGCAGTTAGTTACCTATAAGGAAGCTACCATAAGACTGTCAGCTTATTTTTCAAACTTTGCTGGCCAAAAGGATGTGGCAAGAAATATTCATAGTGATGAAAGGCAAGGACCTACAATGAAGATTACCCTACAAAGTATCATTTAGAATTGAAGGACAGATAAAGAGCTTCACATACATGAAAAATCTCAAGTTCATCACCACCAAACCAGTATTATATGAAATGTTAAACAGTCTTATTTAAGAAGATCAAAATAAGGTGAAAATATGACAATAAGATTACAATAAATACATATCTATCAACAGTTGAATCTACAAACAAAATTAACAAGCAGAACAGAAAGACTCATAGATACAGAGGAGTTTTTGTTGGTTGCCACATGGGAGGGGGGTTGGGAGGATGGGTGAAAAAGTTGAAGAGATCAAGAAGTAGAAATTGGTTGTAACAGAATAGTCATGGGGATATATAGTACAGCATAGAAAATGTAGTCAATAATATTCTAATAACTAGGTGTGGTGCTGGATGGATGTAGGGTTTATTGGGATGATTAAGTATTAAATTATGAAATGTCTGGTCACTGGGGTGCATATCTAAAACTAATGTATATCAACTGTAATTGAAAATGAAAAATGACTCACTCATCTACTGGAAATAATGAACAACATAGACTGATGATCAAGAACAGACCCAGAAACAAGGAGGCATGGATCAGACTGTCGGGCCTCAGAGGGAGGGTAGGGGAGGGTGGGGGTAAAGGGGAGAGACCAACCAAAGGACTTGTGTGCAGGCATATGAGCCTAACCAGCAGTTGGGGACAACTGGGGGGTGGGGGCATGTGTGGGGAGGGGTGTGGGATGGGAATGGGGGCATGAGGACAAATATGTGATACCTTAATCAATAAAGAAATTTAAAAAAAAGAAAATGAAAAATGATTAAATAAATAAAACAAAAAAATACAAAATAAATTATCTGCATTCATACAAGTCCTTTGGTTGATCTCTCCCCTTTACCCCCACCCTCCCCAACCTTCCCTCTGAGGTTTGACAGTCTGATCGATGCTTTCCTGTCTCCGGGTCTGTTTTTGTTCATCAGTTTATGTTGTTCATTATTTCCCCTAGATGAGTGAGATCATGTGATACTAGAAATACACTTATAAGAACCGAAAATGAGACAAGCAATAATGGTTATGCTGAGAGGCAAATGAATCAGTCTGTAGTGAGTTTCTTTCTGGGCCAACAGCTCTTTTGAGTCCCAATTTCAATGTCAAACAGTTCCTCATGTGTACATGTCAGCAATGATATTTCAGTTCTGGATGGTGGACAAATGGTGGTAATTCAGGTCCGACCCTCTCTGGTTTGGTGCTGGGTTATAAGCCTAACCAGTGGTCACGGACAACAAGGGGGTTGGGGCATGCATGGGGATGGGTTTGGGATGGGAATGGGGGGTATGAGGACAAATATGTGATATCTTAATCAATAAAGAAATTAAAAAATAAATAAATTATCTGTAGGCATGGACAATGACAACAGTAGACCATTGTAGGTTGTCAACTAAAAGCAGTAACTGATGGTAATAGCAATTTTCTTAAACATCAGCCAGCCTTGTCTTCAGTCATTTCCTTCAACCTACTTCTCTGAAGTTATTGGTGAGGAGCACTGCCTTGAGCTTCCTTTCACAGTTCTCATTAATGATGGTAAAGCACTATTCTAGGATTAGAACATGCCACTTCTCATACCACCTCCCATTCTCATTCATTCTACCATTCTCATGCATTCCAGGGTCTTTCTCTTCTTTAGGAATTTCTGTCAATACAGCTTCTGCTGTTGTTCACAGAGAAGCCACTCCAGCAGCATCCAATAAAGCAGTTCTTACTACCTTAGTTGGATCAATTATTCCTTTTCCACCAAATTCACAATCTCCAAGCATAGTATTATAACTAACTTCTGAGCAACTTTGCATAATTTTCTCAACTATCAGTGATCCCTTGACACCTACATTCTTAGCAATAGTCATTGCAGAATTTTTGAATGCTTTATAAATAACTTCTATACCAATTTTAAAAATCTTCATTAGCTGGAATTAATGAGTCCAAGGCCAGAATGCACCAAAGCAAGGCACAACCCCCTCCAGGAACAATGTCTTACTCAACAGCAGCTCATGTAGCATTGAAGACATGCATCTGTTACTCTTTCTTTTCATTCACTTCAACATCACTTGTCCCACCAACCTTCAGCCCAGCTACTCCATCTGAGAGTTTTGCCAGACATTCATTTAGGTTTTCCCTTTTCATATTCATTAGTTGTGATATTTAACTGATCAGTGATTTCTTGAATATGTTTTTCCCTAGTTGAGCCTTGTTACCTTTTCCTTTCAAGAGCATGGCATCACCTTTGGTCACAATGACCTCTCCAACTTTTCCTAAGTCATGAAGCTGAACATTTTCAAGATTTCTAGTCAATCCTTCTTCTCCAAACAGTGCACCACCAATATCAATAGCCATGTCTTTAAACTGGTTCTATTGTCACCTAAACCTGGAGCTTTGACTGCTACAACCTGAAGGCCAACTTTTAGTCTATTCAACATGAGTGTACTTAGAGCTTCTCCATCTACATCTTCAGCAATTATGACTAAGGGCTCATGGTGAGCATTGGGAGTTTCAAGAGCAGGTACAATGGTCTCAATACTAGAAATTTTCTTTTCCCTCAATATAACATAGGCATCTTTGAATTCACATTTCTGACCTTTTGCTGTATTAATAAAGTATGGAGAAATATAACCCAAATCAAATTTCATGCTGTCAATAATTTCTAAATAATCATTCAGTGTTTTACCATCCTTTACTGTGATGACACCCTTTCTTCCAACCTTTTTTATCACATCAGAAATGATGTCGCCAATTTCTTTGTCTCCGTTTGCAGAAATTGTAGCAACCTGAGCTATTTCTTCAGGGGTTGTCATGGGTTTCGACTGCTTTTTAAGTTTAGAAATTACAGCACCAACAGCTAACATCACATCTCTCCTGATCTCCATTGGATTAGCACATTCACTGATATTCTCAAAGCCTTCCTTGGCAAGATAGTGTGCCAGTACAGTAGTAGTGGTAGTGCCATTCCCAGCCTCTTCATTTGCATTATTGGCAACATCTTGAACAAGTTTAGCACCGATATTTTATATTTATCTCTTAAGCCTTAAGACTTAAGGCAATGGACTTTGCAAATATCACACTATCTTTTGTTAATTTGGGACTGCCCAAACTCTGTTCAATAATCACTGTTCTTCTCTTTGGCCCTATAGTAATGGTACAGCATCAGCTAAAAGGTCTATACCTTGAAACACTGAGGCTTGGGCACCTGCACCAAAATTTACATCTTTGGCATAAGCCTGAGTGAGATGAGGAGCCAGTGCCCTGGAAGCTGGCTTAATCTGACAAGGACTTTGTGTAATCAAGGCATTTATGTGGGGTAGCTGCAATGCAGGCAAGCTGTGAGACAGGCCATCGGCAGTGAGTGAGGGAACAGGATATTTATAATGCTGCAGTAGAGTTGAATTACTTAGCTCTGTTGTTGTCTGATATATAAAATAAATGTTTCATATTATTTACTTATAGAGGGAATAAGGTAATATTTTCCTTTTTATATTTATATGTTTAAAATTACCTTTCCTAATCAGAAAATGACCAACTCTTCATTGACTTTCTATTTGTTTTCACATTCTCCCTCTTATTCTTCTAGGGTTAATGATAGCTCTTTTTCACTAGCATCATCACTACTATCTAATTCACAGCATAATTGTGCAAGCATATTTAATGCTGGGTTTGATTTAATATGTAATACATATAGTGGGGTAATACCCCTAACAGCTGCAGTTTCTTACTTGGCCAAGATATTTCATATTTAAGTGTTACATTTCTACTTTGGTGAAATCATATTAGCAGATGTCAGAAGGAGGGATTCCCTTTGATGTTTGATCTTCTACTTAGGAAATACCAATTAAATTATCTTTGTATTTTGGAGGGTATGGGGTTTGAATTAATTGAGGTACATAGAGGGGAACCTAACTTCTGGATCGAGAATGAATTATAAAATTGATTAGATACAAAGTTCTTCATTGTGCAGTTGTTGGCATTATGAAAGATTTATTGTTCTCCTATTCAGCTCTTAAATACTGCAACCATATTTCCACTTCTCCTTTCTCTCCTTCCCTCTGCTCCAAGGATAAAGAAAATGATAATTTTTTCATTGTACATTCAATTCCCATATTAAATAAGACTAAGAGCAGGCACTGTACCAGGAATTTCTAGATTTTTACCTGTATTTCAATTAAAATGTTAGTGTTTAAAAGCAATTTCAAGGAATGATATCATCTGCTTTGCTTATTTAAAGGATCAATGGTAGAAGCAGTTAAGTAAATTCTATAGAATATATTTTTGAAATAGCACATCTCTGAAGTCATAAATTGATTCAGATTCTAACCCTTTGCTGTACTCAAGCAGATGAAAATGCATCTATTATATAAATGAGAAAAATCTGTATGCTAATTGAACATGCTTTTTAAACCCTTTAAAAACACTCAGCATATTTTTTAAAAGATAAATTATGTAAAACCTCATTACAGTTCAACATATACACAATCAATTTTGATAGAGATCCCTAACTTTGAACCCCAATTAAGCAAAATTTTATTCTCCCAAAAGACTTATACCCTTGTTATTAATAGACCTTTATTATAAAAATTGTATGCAATTAGCATTATACTTTTAGTTTCAAGAATAAAATAGTTGTGGACATTTGTTTTCTCTCTTGTTAAATGAGTATCTACATAGTGGTTTCAAATGTACCTCTGAGTTACCAAACCCAAAATTTTTACTCTCTGCCCTTTACAGCAGTGATTTTCAACCAGTTTCATCTCATGACACACATAAACTAATTACTTAAATTCTGTGGCACACCAAAAAATATATTTATGACTGATCTGAGAAAAAAATAGGTCCAATTTTGATTCATTCACACTGACAGCTAGTGTGTTGGCTGTTATCAAATTTTTAAATATATTTTTATTGTTGATATTACATATATCTCCCATTGTCATTTTTTTTAATGGGAAAAGAGGTCAGTGCCCCTAACTAGTCAGGTATTCCATGTTTTTAAAATTCTTATGACACCCTTGAAAATTGCTGCACCCAGGGTACCTCCATATTGGACCACTATAGATTTCAGACAATCGCAAAATTGAAAGGGCAGGACTTGTGTGGGTGTGAAGGTAGCTCAGGACCCTAAGGCCTCAAAGTCATTCATTGGACACACGGCATGTCAATCTTCACTTCCCAGCCAATGAGCTTGAAGCTTATAAGGAGCAGACGTGGCCCTTTGTTGACTCTTCTAGTCCCACCCCCGACTGTGGCGAAACCTTGGTGGGTCTTTCCGGCCATCCACCCCAGCCCATCAGAGGCCGTTGCCCACTTGACAGACAGTTCCTCCACTGTACCGCCCCCTCCTGTGAGCCCCCGGTCAACGGACTCCTCTCCCTGGCCACCATCTTGGCCAGCGACACCACAGCCCTATCGCTGCCCGGTAGAGGTACTGTCCGCTGCCATGTCTGACAGTGATGATGAAAACCAGGCCCCAGGTGGCCGGGAGAGTCCCGTGGGCATGGTGGGAGCCTGGGTCGGGGAAGATGGAGATCAGGATGCCCTGATCCTCAACTCCGGGCCCCAGGGGGACGGGGATGACGCAGCTGCCGCCATGGTGGCCGCAGAAGTAGCAGAGGCCTTGGAGAGCCTCGGGGAGGAGGCCGGGGCAGTGGGAGACCCTGAGAGCAACACGAGTGAGGAGGATTCTGACATTGGCCCAGCCGAGGAGGAGGAAGAGGAGGAGGAGGAGGAGGAGGAGGAGGAGGAGGAGGAGGAGGAGGAGGAGGAAGAGGAGGAGGAGGAAGAGGAGGAGGAGGAGGAGGACATGGTGCCAGGCCGGAACATGGTGATGGACCCCAACCAGTTACCCTTGGTGGGCTTCCACATCGTGTTCCTGGACCTGGTGCGCACAATGCTGCGCCGCCTGTACCACAATGACCACATCCTCGTGCGTCCTCACGGCGGCCGCAGTATCATCCTGCCCAGACATCACCTGCCAGGTCAGGCGGCCCAGATCCGCATGCTCTCAGTGCCAGATGCCTCTGGAGAGGGTGCTGCAGCCGTGCTGCCGGAGGGCTTCAGCAACAGAGCCGTAGGCTCTGGAGAGGGGTTCCCAGCCCCAGAGCCTGAGGACAAGGTGGAGGCCAAGGTGGAGGAGGAGACTGCGGCTGGGGAGATGGCAGAGGAGGCACAGGAGGAGCCCGCGCAGGAGGCCGAAGCCCCCCCGGGTGAGGATCTGGCGGAGCGGGTAGGGTCGGGTCGGGAGGCCCCAGGACCAGGGAGGCCCCTGGCAGGGGGTGGGGGGAGAGGGGGGCGCCTGTGAGCAGGCGGTGGGCACAGCTGGCGCACTGGCCGGTCATGCTCTCCCGGCTGGGTCGGGGCCCTCAACACACTGCAGGCCGAGGAGAAGCCTAACTCCATAATGGCCTTCCCCGCCTCGAGGGGAAAAGTACGTTGCCCTCTCCCGACCTCTGCTAAGAAATCTGAGCTCAGTGCAGTTCACGACCCACAGACCAATGTCCGACTGTCCCAGGGGCAGGTGTTCAGGAGGGAGCCGGGGAGGACATGGGAGGGGAGCCTGAAGGAAAAGAACAAGCAAATGGCATACCTGGTGTTTGGTTCTTGGCTTCTGAAAGTGTCAAGATTCTTAGAAAGTTGATCCCCAAACATTAAGAACTGATGCCGAGGACTTTGTAAAAATGAAATATTCAGGGGATTGAGGAACTAATGAGCTTCACCATAGAATATGTCCCTGAGGCAAAAATATTTTCCCAAGACAGTTCTGATTAGAACATACAGAATACCCTAGACCGTGGTTATTCTGATCCCTTTTTCTCTGAAAGGCCAGAAGTCATCAACAGCACAGGTTTACTAGAAAAAGAGAAATAATATCACTGTGAAAACGATCAAGCAGCAGAAATGTGAGAGCCACGGGAGTGTTGCAGCAACTAGTAGGAAGGTGCCTAGCTAGTCTTTTCCTAGTTACTTCCATCCTCCTGCTTCTCCTGAGGGTTTATGTGTGTCCCCATTCATTATGAATTGGGATTTTCTTCTGTGAATGTCTCATCCCAAAGTCTGTCTTATTCTTCACTAAAGAAACAACTGAAGAAGAGGCCCAGGGTGCTGAAAGTAAGGAAGACAAAGAGGTGTTGAACAAAAAACAGGAACCTGAAAAGGATGTGGATCCAGCAGAGATCAGGTCCAGAAAATCCAGGTATCTGTGTGTAGCTTTGAATATCACATAACCATTCCTGGCATTTACCTGTTACTGACAGCAATTCTCCCAGTAAATTAATTAAGAAAAACGTTTGTTTAAAACTAGCTTTAAAATTCAGTTTTATCTACTTAAAACGTTAATAGACTACTCATCCTATCTAATAAAAGAGTAATATGCAAATTGACCATCACTCCAACACACAAGATGGCTGCCCCCATGTGGTCAAAGATGGCTGCCCCCATGTGGACACAAGATGGCCGCCACAAGATGGCCAACAGGGGAGGGCAGTTGGGGGTGACCAGGCCTGCAGGGGAGGGCAGTTAGGGGCAAACAGGCTGGCAGGGGAGCAGTTAGGCATCAGTCAGGCTGGCAGGGGAGTGGTTAGCGGATGATCAGGCTGACAGGCAGAAGTGGTTAGGGGCAATCAGGAAGGCAGGCAGGCAAGCAGTTGGGAGCCAGCAGTCCTGGATTGTGAGAGGGATGTTAGACTGCCCGTTTCAGGCCTAAATGGGCAGTCGGACATCCCTCTAGGGGTCCCAGATTGGAGAGGGTGCAGGCTGGGCTGAGGGACACCCCCCCATACACGAATTTCATGCACCGGGCCTCTAGTACACCTAGTAATATAAAACACATTATATACTGAACTATACTTCATGGCTACTCATTTGTTCTCATGAGGTCTTCTGTCCTCTACCTGTAAAGACTAACGAATGGTAAATATATCAGTACCTAAGGCCAATATTTGTTTAGAAAACAGTTACTAGATGCAGCAGCTAAAGTTGCTGGGCTGTGTGGTTGAGCCTTCATTGCTTGGCCATAGAAATGTAGTCTGATTATTATGCTAAGTGAACTAAACCAGTTAGAGAAAGACAAATACCATATGATCTCACTTATATGTGGAATCTAATGAACAAAATAAACTGACAAACAAAATAGAAGCAGAGGCATGGATACATGGAACAGACTGACAGCTGTCTAAGAGGAGGGTGGTGGGGAGGACTAGATGAAAAAAGGTGAAGGGATTAGCCAAAGAACATATATGCTTAACCCATAGACACAGCAAACATGTGGTGATGTCCAGAGGGATGTGGGGGCAGGGAATGGGTGGAGGTGGGCAAAGGGGGGTGGTAAATGGGGACATCTGTAATCGTGTCAACAAAAATAAAGTTAAAAAAAAAAGAAATTAGTCTCCTATATGAACTAGGAGACAAGGACTACTTACAAACAGCAAAAAGTTAACAATTTCAAGTAGGACCACATTTAATGATTAATACCTAAACTTTTGGTTGTAGATTTTTGTATATTGTGTGACAGTCAAAAGAAAAGAAACTTAGTCATAGTATGATTATTGTTAATCATTGAATTGGTAATTAAGTCTCAAGGTTTATCTTATCTTTGTATATTATTTAAATGATTAAATTTTTCTTTCTTTTTTTGGCACTTTCATAGTTGTATATTTTACAACTAGAGGCCCGATGCATGAATTTGTGCGTGGGTGGGGTCCCTCAGCCTGGCGGACAATAGGGCGATCAAGGCCGTCTTGCCCAGTCCCGATCAGGCCCCGCTGGCTGGGGGAGGGACCGTGGGAGGTTGGCTGTGGGAGCACACTGACCACCAGAGGACAGCTCCTGTGTTGAGCGTCTGCCCCCTGGTGGTCTGTGCGCATCATAGCAACTGGTTGTTTGCTTGACCAGTCACAATGGTTGCTTAGGCTCTTAGATATATAGATAGCCTCTCGTATGGGAGATATGGAAAACTGAGGGCCTGGGTGGTTAAGGGAGTGTCACTTGAGGAATGAACACAGGCTTTTAAGGTGGAGAGGTTTATTTAAATACCAGTGTGGCCTCACAAGAGAAAGAAAAGGCATTTATGGTGTTAGGCAAGAGGGAGACAAGGTGGTATGATCACAATTGAAGCCATAGGTTATAGGAGTGCCCTATATCCAAAGGTGCAGGTTACAATTAGCAGATATTTGGTCCTGTCCAAAAGTCCACGGAGACATTTGGTCTATGCCAAAAGGTCCTTGATATTTAAATTCTGATTTTCTGCAAGATTGGAGCCCTGAGCCATCTACCTAACCCCATGTGCCATTACAAGCTAGGCTACTGAAGCAATAATGGTTACTATTGGCAATAAGGCCAGAATACAATTATTGGACCAATAAAACATGATATTTTTATGTATGAATCCTATAAATCAGAAGTGCATATAAACATTATGGGCTTTTTGAATCCAGGATGTTTCCTAAGCATGGGCATTCTGGACAGAACCAAATATCAAGGCATTTTAGTGTGGACCAAATTTCGCAATAGATCTCTTGGACAGAACCAAATGATCTGCAAGGCAGGTTACAAGAGGGAAGCATGTTGTTCTTCTCTCCTTATTGAGATATAGTGCACAAATGCAGCAGGTACACACAGGGCTATTTTCTTAGATTTAGAAAGTCATTGGAGTTGGTTAATGCCTTGTAAGTGTTAATTTTCTCTCATTTCATCCTGCAGTTTGGAGAACTAGAAAGAAGATAAAGAAGAATTTATTGTTCCCTCTTTTTAGGTTTTTCATTTTCATAAACCCATGTTAATTGCATTAAACACTGATATAATTTCAAAGTTCATCACCCAAAAATGTTGTCCAATGATATCTGACTTTTATTTCTTATACCTATATTTGACAGCATTTTTAGTTAAAAATAAGTTTGTTTCAATTAATAAACTGAAATGCAGGCAGAGTTTATTTAGATAAATAATCTCAACTCATATCTCTCTCACCTCTTTGTTTCGAAAGATATCACTTTCCACATTTTGTAAGCCTGTTTTAAATTATTTTATGGCAGCCCAAAATAAATTAAAATGTCAAGTTGAAAACAATTTTTGAAAGAGGGAGATGATGTCAAGCCTTTAGAGCTGCTCTGTCTGATTTGAGATGTGCTTAACTATAAAAGGTGTTACCGTTCTCACTAATAAACTGTATACTGATTACCTGTTTAAATGATAGTATATTGAGTTAAAATATACTATTAAAGTGAATTTTGCCTGTTTCTTTTTTGATGCAGCTACTATCAAACTTAAAATTACACATATGACTTGCATTATATGTCTGCTAGACAGAGGGGCTCTAGAGCAGTTTTGAAGGAAACCTCATAGATGGCCCAGCATGCCTGGAGGCCAGATGGTGCTGCTGAGCCTGGGCCCAGACATTGATTTGGAGCAGTGGTTCTCTTCGTTTGGTCCCAAAACAGCACCATGAGCATCACCCAGGAATTCTTAGGCTCCACCAAAGACCTACTCAATCAGAAACTCTAAGGGTAGCCCAGCAGCCTGTGTTTAGCAGGCTCTGCAGGGGATTCTGATGCAGTGAAGGCTTGAGAAGGACTAGTTTAAAGGTTTGAGAAGCACTATTAAAGCCACAGGGGAAGAGGCTGAGACTCACCCAAGGTAGGACCAGCCTTCACTCACTGACTCGGAACTGTTGCAGGTAAACTGAACAGGATGGCAAGGGCTGGACTGCGGAGAGCAGAACTTGCAGGGGCTGAGAGATAGGGGGGCTGAGAGCTGGTGATGGCAGCAGAAAAATGCATAAGGGGGGAAAGCTGGTTCCAGAAGGATACAAACATAATACCACATACATGAAGTCTAAAAACGTGCAAACTGATCACCATATATTGATTGTGGATACATGTATCTGGAGTAAAAAGCATGCTCATGGGAGCTGTGTACCAATGTGTGCATGTGTGGGAAAGATAAAACACTTCATTTAGGATTATGGTTACCTCTTGGAGAAAGAAAAGGAAGGGATCTTATTGAGAAGGGTTCCACAGTGGGCTTCAACTTAAGAAATGTATTGTTACATATCTTAAGCTGGGTGGTACATACATAGATGTTGATAGTATTATTCCCTATATCTTTGTGTAAGTCTGAGATATTTCCTAATAAAAATGAGAAAAATAAAAAAAGGAAAGGGAGAAAATGTGTTTAATCTGTGGGCTCTGTTTAAAGGGGGAAAAGGTGGAGTCCTATTTGACCAAAGGATCGGAGAAGGGGCAGGGCTCTTGCGGGTGAAACTAGACAGCCTCATTTTTGCATTTAGTTAAGGCTTCCTAAGTGCTCTCTTGATTGCACTGATACCTTCTCTTATATTCTATGGTAGCACATCTCATATTCTAACTTATATTGTCATTCTTTAATTGAGGTGAAATTTACATAAAAATAACCGTTTAAAAGTGAACAATTCTATGTCAATAACAATTTTGTGCATCCATCAACTCTTTAGTTCCAAAATATTTTCATCACCCCAAAACCCTGTTTCCATTAGTCACTCTCCATCTCCCCATCCCCCCATCCCCTGGCAACCATCAATCTGCTTTCCACCTCCATGAATTTACCTATTCTTGGACATATTATATAAATAAAATCATATATCTGGCCTTTTGTGTCTGGCTTCTTTCACTTAGCATGATGTTTTCAGGATTCATCCACATTGTAGCATGTATCAGTACTTCATTCCTTTTTATTTTTTTTTAAATTTTTTATTGAGGTATTATATGTGTACATATCTTACCATTACCCCCCCACCCCACACCCACACATGCCCTCACCCCCCAGAGTTTTGCGTCCATTGTTTATGCTTATATGCATGCATACAAGTCCTTCGTTTGATTTCTTATCTCCCCCCCCTCCCTAACTTTCCCCCTGTAATTTGAAAGTCTGTTTGTTGCTTTACTGTCTCTGTATCTATCTTTTTGTTCATCAGTTTATAATGTTCTTTATTATCCATAAATGAGTGAGATAATGTGGTATTTTTCTTTCATTGACTGGCTTATTTCACTTAGTATAATATTCTCCAATTCCATCCAGGTTGCTGCAAATGATGAGAATTCCTTCTTTTTTATGGCAGCATAGTATTCCATTGTGTAGATGTACCACAGTTTTCTGATCCAGTCATCTGCTGACGGGCACCTAGGCTGTTTCCAAATCTTAGCTATTGTAAATTGTGCTGCTATGAACATAGGGGTGCATATATCCTTTCTGATTGGTGTTTCTAGTTTCTTCGGATATATTCCCAGGAGTGGGATTACTGGGTCAAATGGGAGTTCCATTTTCAGTTTTTTGAGGAAACTCCATACTGTTCTCCACAGTAGCTGCACCAGTCTGCATTCCCACCAGCAGTGCACGAGGGTTCCTTTTTCTCCGCATCCTCGCCAACACTTGTCGTTTGTTGATTTGTTGATGATAGCCATTCTGACAGGTGTGAGATGGTACCTCATTGTTGTTTTGATTTGCATCTCTCAGATAATAAGTGACTTTGAGCATGTTTTCATGTGTCTCTTGGCCTTCCTTCTGTCTTCTTTTGAAAATATTCTGTTTAGGTCCATTGCCCATTTTTTTATTGGATCATTTATCTTCCTTTTATTAAGTTGCATAAGCTGCCTGTAGATGTTGGAGATTAAACCTTTATCAGTGCTAGCATTTGCAAATATGTTCTCCCATCCAGTGGGCTTTCTTGTTGTTTTGTTGATGGTTTCTTTTGCTGTGCAAAAGCTTTTTATTTTGATGTAGTCCCATTTGTTAATTTTCTCTTTAGCTTCCATTGCCCTAGGGGCAGTGTCAGTGAAGAAGTTCTTTTGGCATATGTCTGAGATTTTGTTGCCTGTGGATTCCTCTAGTATTTTTATGGTTTCCCGTCTTATGTTTAAGTCCTGTATCCATTTTGAGTTTATTTTTGTGTATGGTGTAAGTTGGTGATCTAGTTTCATTTTTTTGCATGTGTGTGTCCAATTTTCCCAACACCATTTATTGAAGAGACTGTCTTGATTCCATTGTATGTTCATGCCTCCTTTGTCAAATATTAATTGAGCATAGTGGTTTGGGTCGATATCTGGATTCTCTATTCTGTTCCATTGATCTATATGTCTGTTCTTGTGCCAGTACCAGGCTGTTTTGAGAACAGTGGCTTTGTAATACAGCTTGAAATCTGGTATTGAGATCCCTCCTACTTTATTCTTCTTTCTCAGGATTGCTGCGGCTATTCGAGGTCTTTTTTTATTCCAGATGAATTTTTGGAGAGTTCTTTCTAGGTCTGTGAAATATGCTGTTGGTATTTTGATGGGGAGTGCATTGAATCTGTAGATTGCTTTGGGTAGTATGGACATTTTAATGATGTTGATTCTACCAATCCATGAACATGGTATGTTCTTCCATCTGTTTACGTCTTCCTCTATCTCTTTTTTCAGTGTCCTGTAGTTTTCCGCGTATAGGTCTTTTACCTCCTTAGTTAAGTTTATTCCTAGGTATCTTAATTTTTTTGGTGCGATGGTAAATGGGATTGCTTTTTTAGTCTCTATTTCTGTAACTTCACTATTGGTGTATAGAAATGCCATAGATTTCTTGGCGTTAATTTTGTATCCCGCTACATTGCCGAATTCCTTTATTAAGTCTATTAGTTTTTTGATGGAATCTTTTGGGTTTTTTACGTACAATATTATGTCATCTGCAAATAAGGACAGCTTCACTTCTTCTTTTCCAATTTGGATGCCTCTTATTTCTTCTTCTTGCCTAATTGCGATAGCTAATACTTCCAGTACTATGTCAAACAGGAGTGGTGAGAGTGGGCATCCCTGTCTTGTTCCTGTTCTTAGGGGAAATGGTTTTAGTTTTTGCCCATTGAGTATGATGTTTGCTGTGGGTTTATCATAAATAGCTTTTATTATGTTGAGCTATGATCCTTCTATTCCCACCTTGTTGAGAGTTTTTATCAAGAAAGGGTGTTGGATTTTGTCAAATGCTTTTTCTGCATCTATTGATATGACTATGTGATTTTTATCTCTCAATTTGTTTATGTGATGTATCACATTTATTGATTTGCGGATATTGTACCATCCTTGCATTCCTGGGATAAATCCTACTTGGTCATGATGTATGATCTTTCTGATGTATTGCTGGATCCTATTTGCTAGGATTTTGTTGAGGATTTTGGCATCTATGTTCATGAGGGATATTGGTCTGTAATTCTCTTTCATTGTGTTGTCTTTATCTGGTTTTGGTATTAGGGTGATGCTAGCTTCATAGAAGGAGCCTGGAAGTGTTCCTTCCTCTTGAATTTTTTGGAATAGTCTGAGGAGGATAGGTTTTAGTTCTTCCTTGAAAGTTTGGTAAAACTCTCCTGTGAAGCCGTCTGGCCCCGGGCTTTTGTTTGCCGGAAGCTTTTTGATGACTGCTTCAATTTCTTCCATAGTTACTGGCCTGTTGAGCTGTTTAGATTCTTCCTGATTGAGTTTTGGAAGGTTGTATTTGTCTAGGAATATGTCCATTTCCTCCAGGTTGTCCAGTTTGTTGGAATAGAGTTGTTCGTAGTATTTTGTAACAATCCTTTGTATTTTGTCAGGGTCTGTTGTTATTTCACCTCTTTCATTTCTGATTTTGTTTATTTGGGTCCTCTCTCTTTGCTTCTTGGTGAGCCTGGCTAGAGGTTCATCAATCTTGTTTATCCTTTCAAAGAACCAGCTCTTGGTTTTGTTGATCTTTTGTATTGTTTCTTTGGTCTCTATGTCGTTTATCTCCGCTCTGATCTTTATTATTTCTTTCCTTCTGCTTACACTGGGCTTTTCTTGTTGCTCTCTCTCTAACTCTTTGAGTTTTTGGGTTAGGTAATTTATTACCATTGTTTCTTGTTTTTTGCAGTAGGCTTGTAGAGCTATGAACTTCCCTCTCAGGACTGCTTTCTCTGTGTCCCATAGATTTTGGATTGTTGTGTTTTCATTGTCATTTGTTGCCATGATGTTTTTTATTTCTTCCTTGATGTCTTTGGTAACCCAGTCATGGTTTAATAGCATGCTGTTTAGTCTCCATGTGTTTGATTTCTTTGGGTTGTTTTTATTGTAGTTGATTTCCAGTTTTATGCCACTGTGATCTGAGAAGAAACTTGATATGATTTCTATCTTCTTGAATTTGGAGAGACTTTGCCTATGTCCTAACATATGGTCTATCTTTGAAAATGTCCCATGTGCACTTGAGAAGAATGTATATTCTGTGGCTTTGGGGTAAAATGTTCTGAAGATGTCGATTAATTCCATCTGGTCTAGTGAGTCATTTAGGATTGATGTTTCTTTGCTGATTTTTTGTTTAGAGGATTTGTCCAATGGTGATAGTGGGGTATTGAAGTCTCCTACTATAATTGTATTGCTGTCAATCTCTCCTTTGATATCTTCCAGAAGTTTTTAAATGTATCTTGGTGCTCCTGTGTTGGGTGCATATATGTTTACCAGAGTTATTTCTTCTTGTTGGATTTCTCCCTTTAGTATTATGAAGTGGCCTTCAGTATCTCTTGTTATGTCCTTCACTTTGAGATCTAATTTGTCAGATATAAGTATTGCTACCCCAGCTTTTTTTTCATTTCCATTCGCCTGGAAAACCTTTTTCCATCCCTTTACTCTCAGTCTGTATGTGTCCTTTTTTTTTTTGAGGTGGGTTTCCTGTAGACAGCAGATATATGGGTTTTGTTTTCTTATCCAATCTGTTACCCTGTGTCTTTTGATTGGGGCATTCAATCCATTTACATTTAAAGTTATTATTGATAGGCACTTATTTGTCGCCATTTTTATTCTATACCCCTGTGTTCCTTCTTTGCTTCCTATTTCTTTCTTTCTTTTTTTTTTTACAGCAGACCCTTTAGCATTTCTTTCATTGCTGGTTTGGTGGTGATAAACTCCCTTAGCCCTTTTTTGTCTGTGAAGCTCCTGATTTCACCTTCAATTTTGATTGATAGCCTTGCTGGGTACAGTATTCTTGGATTGAGACCCTTCCTTTGCATGACTTTGTATATTTCATTCCATTCCCTTCTGGCTTGATGAGTTTCTGTTGAGAAATCAGTTGCTAGTCTGATGGGGGTTCCTTTGTATGTAACTGTCTGTCTCTCTCTGGCCGCTTTTAAGATTCTTACTTTGTCGTTGGTGTTTGCCAACTTAATTATAATATGCCTTGGTGTCGGTCTTTTGGGGTTCATTTTGCTTGGAACTCTGTGAGCTTCTTGGATTTGTGTGGGTTTTTTCTTCCCTATATCAGGGAAGTTTTCTGTTATTATTTCTTCTAACAGGTTTTCTATTCCTTGCTCCGTTTCCTTTCCTTCTGGTACCCCTATTATCCTGATGTTGTTTTGTTTTGTGTTGTCCCGAAGTTCCCTTAGGCTCTCCTCATGCTTTCTAATTTTTGTTTCTAGAAGCTGTTGTAATTGGGTATTTTTTTCCATCTTGTCTTCTAGCTCACTTATGCAGTCCTCTGCTTCTTCTAGTCTACTCTTGATGCTTTCTATTGAGTTCTTTACAGCAGCGATGTCATTTTTCATTTCGTCTTGGTTCTTCTTCATTTCCTCTTGGTTCTTACTCATATTGTCGAATTTGTCTTCCACCCTTTTCAGCCACCTTATGACCATTTCTCTGAATTCTTTCTCTGATAAGTTGTTTGCCTCTAGCTCATTTACTTCCTTTTCTGGTGATGCCTGCTTCTCTTTCCTGTGGTGGCTATTTCTTTGTCTCCCCATGGTCTCTCTTCTCCGGATGTCTGGTTATATAGTTCTCTCTCTCCGGCGTTGATTTAAAGGTACAAAATACAACACAACCAGGCACAACACACAAGGCACTAAACAGAATTGTATTCACGATATTAATAACCTCCAATAAAGGTAACCACCAGAGAAAGACAAATTAGGGAATAGGAGTGGAAGAGGGAGAGTAAAAAGAAAGAACAAAAAAAAAAAAGAGTATGAATCTGAACTTGGGAGAAGAGCAGGAAAAAAAAAGAAAAGAAAAATAAGAGAGACAAGAACAATACTAAGAGAGAAAAGGGGAACAAACTATATATATGGGGAGTAGACTCCACTAGAACAACCACTAATCCAAGCAAATTCCAGCAACACGAGCCTGGAGATTAATACAAACTGCAACACCAACTAATATCAAGTGAGGCAAGGGAAAACAAAAGTAAAAAACAAACAAAAACAAAGCAAACAATAGAACCAACCAACCAAACAAAAAGAATAATCAATACAATCTCATAAAAAAGCATAAAAATTCAATCTAATCAACATTCAAGCAAACAACAACAAAAGGCCAGAGAGAAAAATAATTTTTTTTAAGGTAGCGTAGAGAGAGGTATGTATAGATTTGGAGCAGGGGGTTGGGAATTAGATATATAAGTAGGGTGAAATTTTAGCAGAGGGTAAACTGAAAAAGTAGGGAAAATCTAAAGCCAGAAAGGGTTAAGAAAAAAAGGAGACCAAAAGGGGAAAGGTTAGGAGGAGAGTGATGGCAAAATGTTAGCGTTGAGATAGGGTAAGGGAAAGATGCAAATAGAATGTAGGACACTAATCACAAAATAAAGAGAAAATCTAATGACATTTAAAAAAAAAGTAAAATAGTAATAATAATGCTGATTGAAAATAAAAATGTAATAATTAAAAAGGTGAAAATCGAGTGAGGAAAAAGAAAAAAATTTTGTTTCTTAAGTAAAAGATGCAAAAAATGAAAATAAAAAAATTAGAATAAAAAATTGAAAAAAAAATTGAAAAAGAATTAAAAATTAAAAAATAGGAAGACTAAAATGTGCAGTAGCGGCTGTCATTCACTTCCTCTATTATTCTGTTTGGTATGCCTGTTTCCCAGTCTGGGCGGTATTTCAGTTCAGCTTCGTTCCTCTGCTCCTCAGTGTTGTAAGCCAGTCCTGCTTTTTAATCCGGCTGTTGCTTTTAAGAGGTCACTTCAGTTAGCAACTCAGAGGACCCCCTTCCACATTCACGGATCACGGCAGCTCCAACTGCCGCCGGTTTTTCTAGGCACAGACCTCCCGGTTCCCGCCGGTCCCACGGCTCGCGCGCTTCCCTCCCACCGCGGGGATTGGAAACCACACCTTATTTCAGGCGAAATCTGACCTTTCCGTGGTTCAGTGAAGGGTTCCTTTGAATCCGAATGTTTGCGCCGATAGGGGACCGGTGTTCTGGTGCTCGCAGCTGTTCAGTGTTTGCAGTTGTCGCGGAAAGTCAGGTTTCCAATAAAATCCTCCTTTCCTTGCAAGATGGCGAGGCGCCCGGTGAGCCCGCAGCTCTAGGAGGGGATCCAGCCCCTGTGGGTGCTGCACGGTCAGGGGAGCCCTGGCCAGCACTCCCCCGCCTTCTCCTGGAGTTTAGCTGTCCCTTGGCTTGCCAATATACACTCCCCCTGCGAACCTCTGCTGCTCCTACTCTCCGCCCCAGGACCAGACTCCAAACACGACTCTATTCCGTCGCCATTTTTTCTCCTACTCCTTCATTCCTTTTTACAGCTTAATAATATTCTATTGTACGCATGTACCTCAATTTGTTTATCCATTCTTCTATTGATGGACATTTGTGCTGTTTCTACTTTCGGCTATTATGAATAGTGCTAATATGAATATTCATGTCCTAGTATTTATTTGTGCATTATGTGTGTGTGTGTGTGTGTGTGTGTGTGTGTGTGTGTATCTACTTCCCCTGCCCCCCAACCCCTGATCACCTGGACTGTGAACTTCTGAATGGTTGGGACCATAAAAGTGTTTATCTTTCTTTTCCAAAGGCTACTGAGCTTTTCACTTAGTAGGTGTTCTACTAATGCCTGTTAAAGTGAAGCAAACTTCACATGCCCACAATCACTTTTTGTATGTGTCGATGTTTTAAAATGTATTATGTATTCCTTATGGCTGGAACCACATGGTGAAACAGAGAGGCACAGGCCCCTTGTCATCATTACTTAAAATAAAAGGGCAGGCCAATAGACATTTTTCTATATAGTGATTTGAGCACCTTCAAATTGTTTTTGATTTTTCAGTGCTTACATTGTATAAGTTGATAGTATAGTCTTGCTCTTAGTCCCAGGCAAAAGGAATTTCTGTCGTGAGCTCCGTGCTTTAGAGTCCCCACTTTTGTCCTCTTCCAACCATGCCCCTCCCTACAGGGCCAGGAGCCCAGCCCATGGAAGAAGGGGTGTGCCCCTGCTAGCCCGTGTTCCAGGTACCTGGCACCCCTTTATAGCCCCAAGTCTGTTTCCAGGGCCTGTGTGCTTCTCTTGGGGCTGTCCTTGGGAGGGCTGACTACACTGCTGGGGCCTGTGCTCCCAGGCCTAAGGGGTGGTAGTATATACCCAGAACTAAGGATGGGTCTGGTCTAGGTGATTGAGAAGGGGGACAGCTCTTCCTACACCATTGGAGCAGGACTTACAGGAGTCTGAAAATTCGAAATCTCAACCTAGCTTTTCAGGTGGTTATGAGAGTACATTTGTCATAAAGAAGATACAATTTACTTTACTTAATGGTTTATTTGTTATTTTAAATATTTTTATACATTTGGGTATGTGGATCCCTAATTGAACTCTTTTACTGAACCCCACAAATTTTACAAATGCTTCAGGAGGGCCAGGTTAAATATCTGATCTATTACCCCTTTCCCTTGATTGCTCCATATTACAAGTTGTTACCTGAGCACAGCAGGGCCCTTTCCTTTCGATAGTGGCTCGTTCCAATAGCCCATATTGCTTTAGGACTTGAACCCAGTCCCTTGGGCAGGCTGGAGTACCACCATCTTGCCCCCCCCCCCCCATACACACTCATCCCCATCAGCATTCTTTCTCCTACCAGTCTCTTTGCTCCCCAGGTGTTTACACAGATGAGAACCTCTTCTTCAATACCACCCTCTCCTGTACAAATACCCAACTAGAGGCCATCAGCTTGGTCAGGCACAACTTGGTTATGCCATACACAACTTCTTCAGATAATTTTGCTTCTCTGATAACCCTCTGGTCTGAACAGTCAATATTTTACTTGATTTCCCTCCCATGTGACAGACAGAGATGACTACAGAACAAGCTTTATTTACTTTATTTGCTTTGCAAAATCAAGAATGCTAAAAACTGAAAACTTGTCAAAATGTGCCTGTATGCATTAAAAAAACTTAACATCTACTTTAAAACAGAGTTTTGTTATTACCCGTGGAAAAGAAATTGTTAATGGAGTGTTCTTAGAGTGAGAATAACCTAATAGTGGTCCACCCTGAGCAGTGGTCGGCAAACTCATTAGTCAACAGAGCCAAATATCAACAGTACTGTTGATATTTCTTTTGAGAGCTAAATTTTTTAAACTTAAACTTCTTCTAACGCCACTTCTTCAAAATAGACTTGCCCAGGCCATGGTATTTTGTGGAAGAGCCACACTCAAGGGGCCAAAGAGCCGCATGTGGCTCGCGAGTTGCAGTTTGCCGACCACGGACCCTGAGAAAAGGAGGAAGGGAGGTATAGCAACTTATCTACATGATTACCTGGGTAAAGGGCATCTATCTTAATGAACTATTCACTATGGGAATACAAAGGAAATCAAACCAAATCAATCAAAAACCTAACATTATCAAAAGGGTAAAGATACAGTACCAGGAAAGATAGAAGTTTTATAGAGAAAATGCAAAATCCAGCATATGATTATACAATGTCACACTATACCATCAGCAAAACCAAGCACTGAAAGCGTTTAAATTAGCTCTAGCATCTCACTGCCCATCTGAATCTCTTTTCCATGAAGCAACACCCCACTCAGAACTTAAAGGTGCAGTTATATCTATCCCTGCATTTCTGTTTAAGCAAAGTAGCCCCAAGGTGGTAGAGGCAGACATAGTGAAAGTGTCTCATATACTAAGACACTTCTGGGTCTCCTAAGAAAATGAGCTAGATACTGTGCAGGCATCCAAATGGAGCTCTCCCTTAGTGTTTGGTATATTTGGGGAATGGAGTAGAAGGGAAAGGTGAGTGGCTCACTGGGGAGGTGAGGGCTGTCAAACTTTTGAGGTGTGTGTCTTTAGGAAAGAGGGCAGGAAGAGGCTGATTTAATCACTCAAGGCTTCCAGTTACCAGAAAGTTAACTGTTCTATGGCAGTCTTGCTTTGGGCTAAAATCTTGTGAAACAGAGTTTTCTGAGGGAAAGGGAAAAGAAAGTAGGCTATGCAGAGGTCTCCACCTTAAATCTGGAGCCAGGGGGTAAGGCATCTCTCAAGTGGCCCCAGACTTCCTTCATGGAAGGCTTTTTGGCTAAAAGTATATGTTTTGGCATCTACAGAATTTTGAATTTCAACAGGGTCTTCAGTGTTTATAAAACAGGATATGGCCCTAGCCAGTTTGGCTCAGTGGATAGAGTGTCTGCCTGCAGACTGAAGGGTCTCAGATTGGATTCTGATCAAGGGCATGTACCTCGGTTGCAGGCTCCATCCCTGGTCTGGTAAGGGCGTATGCGGGAGGCAACCACTGATGTCTCTCTCTCTCCCCCACCCCTTTCACTCTCTCTAAAAAAATCAGTGGAAAATATCCTTGGGTGAGGATTAACAATAAAAACAGGATATGTATGATATCTAGTACACTTCTGAGCAACTGGAGAGGGTCGCAGTGGCGTTGGGGAAAGCAGTCAAAGACTGGTGAACTAACCATCCAGAGGAGCATGATAACCTCCAAGCAATATTCTGCCTCACAGGGAGGTACTCACTGCTGCCAGACCTGTGACAGACTGATATGGTGAATGTGTAAAGAGAGAGCTCTGAATAAATTGCAGGCATTGGGATTTCCCAGGTATACAAAGAAGGTGTTTTAAAGGGCACTGGGCTGACTGAGGGATGGGCTGTGCAAAATTTTTCTTGGAGACCAGGATTTTCACTTCCACCACCTTTTCTAGGGGCTTTTGCAAAGCTTGGAGCAGCAACCAAAAACTAAAGCACTTAACTAGGCTCATAAATCTAAAAGCCAATCCGTGGGCCAAATCATCTGGACATTTCCACTAGAATTAATTTATTTGATCAAGGGAAATGACCCCTATCTTAGTTGCTCCAACAAAATGTTTTTACTTTTGCCCTTCTAAAGCACATTGTCCAACGTTAAAGATTTCAAAATTCTATAGTACTGCAAACATTTTACATAGTTTTTATAGAGGAAATGCTGGGTTTTAAGATGCTGGTAGTGACTGTACTAAACATTAGGCATTCGTGGCATTTGTTTCACTCACATAATTATTAGTTTTAATTCCCGTTATAAGGCTTTTTTGCTTATCAGAAAGTTGTTACATTTCTAAATAATTCAGTGCATAGCATTAATAAAGCTCTTGGCAATTATCATTTGAAATGCTGATGCTCCACCCAGGAGCTATTTATTGCATGATTTCTGTTATTTGGCTCCATGCTTTGGCTTTCTTCTTGGCCATGGAGAACCAGATTGGCTCAGCTGGCTCTTGGAACATGGCTGGGTGAGCTGAAGATTGTCTGGTTTCTTTTATCATGGCAGGCACTTGAATTATCTTCTCATTTTCACATCCTACTGGAACCACAGCAAATAATACACAAGCAGTAAGAAGACCCAGAGGTACTGAGCTATGTTTAAAGAATACAATAAAATTTTCCTTCTTTCATGTTTATTCTGTTTTCTCAAACTTAATGCATGGACAATGCCATGGGTGGTATGGCAAAGGGGTAAAATCAATATGGCTATGGCACAGGGATGTGGACAAGGGAAGGTCTGAGAGAAAATGCTTACAGCTGTAACTGCCAATGTTTGGGTGGTTATTACTGGATTGGCTTATACTTTTGAATTGAGATCAGAAAGAAATCATATTATATGGTATCTTCAGTTTTTTAAATTTCTAGTATTTTTCTTTCGCTAACCCATGATGTTGTGTAACATAAATGATGACAAAGTAGCTCCACCTGGTAAAAGTCTATGCTAAATAACACTGTACCAACTACTCTAACCAAGCAGACTTACCTCCCTATTCCCCAATTCTACTCCTTTCCTCATCCTGTTTTATGGTTGATTAACTTAGTGGCTTAGACTCAATCAGTGGTTCTCAACCCTGGCTACACATTAGAATTTCCTAGAGCTTTTTAAATATACAAAGGCCCAGCCCTGGCCAGTGTGGTTCAGTTGATTGGGCATCGTTCAGTGCACCAAAGGGTTGCCAGTTCAATTCCTGGTCAGGGCACATGCTTAGGTTGCAGGCTCAATCCCTGGTAGGGGCATGCAGGAGGCAGCTGATTGATGCTGCATTCTCAAGTTGATGTTTCTCTCTCTCTAAAAATCAATAAACTATTCTTTAAAAATAAATAAATAAAAATACCAAAGCTTATGTCATTTCCTAAACTAACTGAATTAGGATTTCTAGAAATGGAGCCAGGAACATCTGTAATTTTTTGAAAAGCTTACCAGGTGATTCTAAAACAGTCAGTTGAGAACCACTTGACAGGAGTATAGTGCCCATGAGATTATTAATAACTATAAGCAGGTCAGGTGCTACTATTTTATGGCCAGAAAATGGGTTACCAAATTCCTAGTCTAATTCTTCATGAAAGGGACTAAGGGAAAGGACAAAGATGATTCAATATAAATCCATTGTCCCGGGCCCCTGCTCCTGCTGAAAAAACAAACAAACAACCCTCTGGCATATAACTCTGCTGATGAAATTACACTCTATTCTATTCCAGCATAACTTTTTTTTTCCACTTTCAGCATTTCCCCACCTCTTATACCTCTGATTAGAATATAGAGGGGCTAAAACAAGCCTTTTAAAAAGTTTTAAAAAACAATTCAATACCATTGGGTCTTTATAGTGGATCATTCTTAATAGTTTCATTGTAAACAGAGAAGGTGAGAACACACTGCTTTGCTATGAACTGAAAAGTAACTTGGTTCTTTTCTCTTGAATACTAGCCTCAGGAACATTTTAGTACACGATCATAATTTTGTACTTACACAATTTCCTCAGTAGGGTAAAAAAAAATGGAAGCTACTCTGAAAGTTACACACTGGACTTATAACAGCGATAATGATTGGATTTTCCTAAATCAAGTCAATATCTGTATCTAATGGAAGAGCCATGAGAGACTCAATGAAGCTGATTTGGAGTTGGGGGTGGGAAGATATATATTGTCAGAGCTTGAAAATGCAAGAGTTTCACAGCATTCTGCCAGGGATGTTTGGGGGGGTGTTATGTGCGTGTGTTTACCTGCTTTGGTATAGTCAAGTAGCTTTATCTGTGCCGTCTTCTGCTGTCTATTGACATTGGAAATGGAAATCTCTCTTTGTTGGCTTCGTTTTGCAAGGTCAGCTCCCTTTAATACAAAAATGAAAACAGGAAGCTTGTAAGGCCTAACATGAAAACAGCAAATTACTTATTCAGATGATCACAAGGTATAAGCCCTTTCCTGGGTATTATGAGGCCAAAATTAATAAAATGGAAAGATATGGAGTGATAAAGATAGAAAAAGATAAGGAAAGAAATAGCAGTGAGAGCCCCCTTGGTTCAGAATTTAGGTTCACAAAACCTAAGCTGGTTCAAGTTTACCACTTTTCAGATCTGGAAAAAAGGTTGTATAATCATACAAATAGTGTAAACAGGTTGACATGAGAATTATTTATCTTGAGAACAACCTTTTCCCTAGCACTTAACAGCAAGCTAGCAGAATGTGGTGGTTATAATCAAGTGTTATCAATTAACTGAAGTGAGTTCTATAGGATTTCTATTGAGCAAAACTTGTTGACATCTGACTTGCACTCCTTGCATTAGAAAACAATATAACTATAGGTCTTTTCAAAATTGTACAGTTTAAGCTTTTCAAATGAACCTCTCCATACTGATCTAAATTAATGTGTGTGTGTGTGTGTGTGTGTGTGTGTGTGTGTGTGTGTGTGTGTAAAATATCTGTAAGGATAGTTCTTCAACTTTCACCCCAGTTATAAAAAACTTTCACCCCAGTCATAAAAAATCCTTTCATGGAATCTGCTTTAGAATATTTAGGACAGGATTTGATTTATAGAATCTTTTCACATGCATTACTTTCATACACTCTTTAAGAGCACTAAGCGGGGCAAATTTGTTTGAGTACAAAGCAAGTCTTTTCCTTTGAAGAGTCCTCCTGTCTTGATTAATGCAACCAAAGAAGTGGGAAGCTGCATGTCTGGCAAAGTTCCCAATGCAACCTTTGGGAGTGTTTTGTGGGCTGCCCCAGGTCCTACCTCATATCTAGGCACTTTAGTGCCAGCCTTTGCTTCAGCTCTATTCTTGGTTTTCAGCTCTTTCGTAGGAACCTGGGTCGTGGAATTCTTCTGCTTCTGCTTGACCATGGTTATCCAAGATGGCTCTGAGGTGGCATAACCTGAGTGTTTATCAGGAGCCTTTCCTGAGAAGGGAAATAAAGAAGTTAGAACTGAAGCAAGGCTGGGGCCTACCCATAATAATGTCCCAGTGGGATCCTTGTGAATTGCCCAGTGAAAATAAATAGATATCACATAGAAAAGAGCCCCCTTCTTTTGTACCCTCCCACAACCTAGTAAGGCAGGAGTTCTTTGGGTAGCTAAGAAGCTGTACTTCGAAGTTTACATACTGTTCTCTTACTGGTACCTTTCCCTTCCTTGTCCATCCCTCTTCCTATCTCTAAATCATGATAGGACAATGGTTGCCAGGTGGGCTAGAAAAATTCCTAGGAGGCTAGAGGTTCGGGCCATTAGCCATTAATGCCATTCCTCTAACTCCAAGGAAATGCTTACAGTATTTGTTACTTCATAGTTCCTCATGCAAGTGTGTAGGTACATGGGTGTGGTTATAGGCACATACAAGACTATGTGATGGTGAGTCTGAAGATGCAAAGACTTTGTGAGAGATTAGTGCTCAAAAGATCACCTAGTTCTGGATTCTTAGACATTTCAGGTGAGGGAAGAAGCTCTGGAAGTACAACCACTTACAGTAAATTAATATTTCAAGCTGAGAGTCTGAACATAGTGCTCTATTAATGAGCTGTCTTTAAAAATCCACATGGTGTTGGTGGTAGCATAATACATGTAAAAGTGTTTTGAGGAAATCATAACATTTCATTCAAATGTAAGGTGTACAGAGGGTGGGAGAGAGGGAATGGGAAGACGGTCATGTGTCCATTAGAGAATCCTTTAATCTAGAATGGGGCACTATCCTGCCCCCAAATCAACAAACCAGCCCTATCAAAGGAAAAACTCAGCAGGCTAGGCTAGAACAGATTTCTTCCCATTCAAGACTTTGATTTACAGTTCTTCCCTCCACTTGGTACCTAACTGCCATCTAGAAAGATAGTCTCACCTGGAATCTTGTAATCAGGTTTCTTCTTGGGCATGCTGTCATATTTGGGCTGGCTCTTTTGCTTCTCTGCAACGTCAGATGTTGTGGTAAGGTTCTTGGCGATGCCCAGGAGCCCCTGGGAAGCACTTCTGATTTGTGGTTCTCTACCTGTGTAAGATGAAACTGGGCCCAAGGAGAGTGAAGGAAGCTTGGTAGAATTGTTTTGTTCCTTACTCTTGTACTTCTGTGAGGAAGGGATCCTTTTCAGTCGAACTCCAAAGACGTTTTCAACATCAGCCTCACTGGTGGATAAATTTGAATAGTCGTTATTTTGATCACTACTCTCAAGAACATCCTCCTTAGAGTAAGTGTCCCCGGAAGTGGATGGTGGCCAGGCAGGAGCAAGGGTGAACCTCACAGATTTGGTAGCAGGAGTTGAGATGTCCTTGAAGAGGTCTTCAGAGTCTTGGCTGTGTCCCCTAGTTTTGCTTGGAGAAGCTGGACCTCTTGGGAGGGCCCAGCTGCTAGGATTGCTCTCAAAAATGGTTCCCTTGGCAGCAGCACTCATGGAACTTGAATAAACTTGTTGCTTATATTGAGGGTCTGCAAAAGCCTGGAAAGGGTGTCTGGGAGGCAGACGATTCTCAGCACTGCTCCTCTCTACAGGTACACTCACTGAGCCTGTTGAGGAAATCTGTGGCTGGAATTCAGCCCCATCCTCAGCTTGAATAGGGCATTTGGAAGGCAGCTGCTCTTCAGAACTCTTCCATTCTTTAAGAGAGCTCTCAGAAACTGAGGATACTTCTTGCTCATACTTAAGCTTCCTCCATGCCTGGGAAAGGTATCCAGGAAGCAGCTGCTCTTGAGGATAGCTGCACTTAACAGGAGCATTTTCTGAATATGAGAAAACTCCTTGTGGGTCTTCAGGCCTCCCCGAGGACTGTAAAGGGTGTTTCATAGGCAGCAGCTTTAAAGAAATGCCTCCCTCAATATCAGCACTCTCACAACCTGAGAAAACTTGGTGCTCAACTGCAGGTTTCAACAAATATTTGGAAGGTTGATTAGAAGACAGAGGATCCACATAAACCTGCTCCTCCATATTGGGGCTCTCTGAAAAGACATGCTGTGCCATAAATTTCACAAATGACCGAGAAGGACACTTGAGATGTAGTGATTTCTTAGACATGCCTCCTTCAACAGCAGTGTTCTCTGGATGTAAGGATATTTCTTGAATGTTAGGCTTTGAGAAGTGGGTAGGATATTCGATAGGCAGTGGCCTCTCAGAAATGCACCCAACAGCAGCATTCTCAGAAGTTGGCATCATTTTCTGGATTTTATGTCTCACAATGGACCAATGTCTGGGAGGCAGTAGCTCTGTAGAAATATCCCCCTCAATGGCAACACTCTTTGGACCTGCAGAGATTGGTTGTTTGACTACTGATTTCATCCAATGCTGTGAAGGCTTTCTGAGAGGCAGAGGCTCCATAGAAATGCTCCTCTCAGTCATGGTGCTCTCTGGACCTGCATAGGTTTGTTGCTCAAATTTAGGGCTCACCCAGGGCTGCAAAGTGTATCGAGGAGGCTTCAGCTGCACAAGACCACTCCATTCTTCAGGAGCACTCATCGAACCTGAGAAGACTTCTTGCTCAGCAACTGGTCTCCTTAGGGACTGAGAAGGCATTTTGGGAGGTAGTGGCTCTGTAGGATTTCCCCACTCCACAGCAGTGCTCTCTGGACTTGCAGAGGGTTGTTGTTCAAAGCTGGTGCTCACCCAGGAGTCCATTGTATGTCTGGGAGGCATCAGCTCCACAGGATCGCTCCATTCTGTGGAAGCACTCCCTGGGTCACTGGGAATAGTCTGAGGCTGGAAGTTAAGCTTCACCAATGGCTGTCCAGTGTAGTTTGGAGGCAGGGGTTCCACAAACATGTCCTTACTACTAGCAGTGTTCTCTGAGAAGACATGCTTGTCTTGAGGATTTGTTGAGCATTCAGGGAGTGTTGGCTCCACTGAAATGACCTTATCAGCACCCTCTGAACCTAAGAACACATTTTGTTCAACTTTTGGGTTCATCATGGGCTGGGCTAAAATGTTAGGAGAAGGAGGCTCCATAGAAATGCTCCCCTTAACAGCTGTGCTCTCTGGACCTGCAGAGATTTCTTGTTCAGCTATTGGTTTCACTGGGGGCTGAGAATTATTTCTTGAAGTAATAATTATATCCGTAGAAGTGATCCCTTCAATTTCTGGACCTGAGGAGATTGGTTGCTCAATTTTATACTTCATCAGGCGCCTTGAATGCATTCTGGGAGGTAGTGGCTCCATAAAAATGCCCCACTCAGGAGCAATACTTGCTTGACCTGCAGAGGCTTGTTCCTCAGATTTAGGGCTCAGCCAGGGATGGAAAAAGTTCATGGGAGGTGTTGACACCCATTCTGAAAAAGCACTCGCTGAACCTGAGGAGAGTTGCTGCTCAACAGATGGCTTCACAGAGGGCTGAGGAAGGTGTCTGGGAGGAGTCTGCTCCATAGATACAACCAACTCCTCCTCAAGTGTATTCTTTGAAACCGAGATTTCCTGTTGGGTTGTGGGCGTCCCCAACACCGGGGAAGGATGTCTGGGAGGCATATCTTCCTCAGAACTGCTCCAATCATTAGGATTACTGTGTTTTGCAGAATTGCTATTTGCTTCTGTGGGCACTTTGTCTTCAGGCTCCTCCAAAGCCTGGGAAGCACATCTGGCAGCCAGCTGCTCATGAGAACTGCACAAGTTCCCAACAAAACTTTTTGAATCTGGGAAGGCTTCTTGATCATCTTTGGACTTCATCATGGACTGGAACGAATATTTGGGATCCAGCTCCTGTTCAGAACCACTGCCTTTCTCGGAAGAAGCACTCTCTGAATCTGAGAGTAATTCTTCATCTTTGGGCTTCCTCGAAGACTGGAAAACGTATCCAGGAGTCAGCTGTCGATCAGAACCACTTTCCACCTCTGAAATACTGTCTGAATCTAAGGAGACTCCTTCAGCTTCCGGCTTCCCCAAAGATTGGGAAAGGCTTCTGGGAGGCATCCTCTCTACAGAAATTCCTCCCTCTGTCAAAGCACTTGCCATATCCAAAACACTTGCTGGAAAGGCCTGGATGACATTTCCAGAAGGCGTTTCCTTGCAGATAGTTGAGATATCCTGAGCTGACTTCATTTCAAATTGGTCACTTTTTGAATCAAAGCTGGAAGCTTCTTCCTCTTCTGGCTGAATATGAGAGGGATCCATATGCACCTGAGCCTCCCCTGCCACTGAGAACATGGTATCTTCTTGGCTCGTAGAAGGGTTTTCCACCATTGATGAAAGAGAAGTTATGGCTTCTGACTTCTTAGTTCCAGAAACCCCATCTTCAAGGTATTGTGATGGACCACTAGCCATGGACTCTTTCATGTCATTAGGTCTGATATATGATATTGATGTTTTTCTGGTTTTAACATCTAAACCAGCCATTCTCCTTCTCGTGTCACTTTCATCTGAAAGCAACTCCTGAGGAGTAGTGTTTTCTACTTGTGGAGCTCTGGGCTGCTTCATGACTTGTGTCTCCAAGGAAAAGTGGCAGAAAGGGCTATCCCTGGCAATCTTGTCAGCAGATGGGTACCCAGCTCTATTACCTAAGTCAAGCCCTGGACTAGGTTGTATAAAGCTCCATCCTTTGGATCCACACTCATTCTTTTCTGAAACACTTGATTCTTTTTTTCCACGTCGTTTTCCATATGCTGCTGGCCATGAGCAGCCCTGACTCTCAGCAGCATCTGCATTTGCAGCCTGGTCTGTTGTCTTATAAATCTCAGTTTTGATGCTCTGTTCCTGACTTGAGTGACCTGTACCAGATAGAAATAAGAAAAGGAAAAATATGTGTGCTTTTGACTTCCTAAAATAAGAACAATTTGCCTTGGCCTAATGGGTACCTATTTGGTATTGAATTTTCTAGCATGAAGAAGTAGCTATTCAGAAGCTAGAGCAACTGGTCACTAAAAGTGAAGTAAAATCCCAGTTTTATGAACTGATTCTAAGGTTGGCTCATTACCATTATATCAATAGTCTTGCCCACCATTAGGAGTGAGACACATCAAAAGACAATTTTTGAACCTGCAGCAATGATTATCTTTTAGGAAACCAACTGGGGCAGGGCAAGGGGAAATTTTACTTCCTAATTAGTATTTGTATTTTCTACTTAATTCTACTTAATTTTCATGTAATATGCAGGTAATGCTTTATTTTTTTTAGAAAGGTGTGAGCAGGGGTTATCTGGAGGTAAAATTATAGCTCCTTTTTCTTCTGTTTCCTACTCTCTTGGTTTTTGTTTGTAAATCCTCACCTGAGGACATTTTCATTGATTTTTTTTGTTGAGAGAGAGAGAGAGAAAGAGAGAGAGAGAGAGAGAGAGAGAGAGAGAGAGATGTGATAAAGAGACATTGATTGGTTGTCTCCAGCATGCACCCTGACCAGGGCCGGAGATCAAACCTCCAACCTAGGCATGTGCCCTGACCGGGAATGGAACCCAGGACCTTTCAATGGATGGAACAACACTCCTACCGCTGAGCCACACGAGTCAGGGCTACTGTCTTGTATTAAATTAATCTGATGTAATATACATGCAAAGAAATTCTTGCAAGCCTTAATTGCATTAGTCCATAGGCTTCAGGTCAAGCAGAAGGTAACAGTTGTACAGATCTCTCCTCTCTCTATTTTTTTAAAATATGTTTTTATTAATTTTTAGAGAAAGAGGGATAGAGAAATAGAAACATCAACGAGACGAGAAACATCATCAATCTGCTGCCTCCTGCACGCCCCCTACTGGAGATTGAGCCTGCAATCCAGGCATGTGCACTGACTGGGAATCGAACCTGTGACCTCTTGGTTCCTGGGTCAATGCTTAACCACTGAACTACACCAGCTGAGCTCCTCGCTATATTTTTTACTAAGGAACTCAGCTTGATGCCCAGGTGGGAGGGCCCTCACTGCCTTCCCTCCCCCATCCTACACTGCATCCCTAGCTCCACCTGGTGGCTTTATATCCAGCATACAGCACTGAGCATAGCTGGATGCACTCCAAACTATTCCCATTATGTGAAAATCCAATCAGTATCTGCCCCCATGGACACTGAATCAGTTCTATCCTCTGTTCATAAAAGGACAAATATTAAAAGTAAACATGAAAAAAACAATAAAAAGAAAGTAAAAAGGAATTACTCATTTCTTTCTCTCTGTTTCTCTCTGCAGAACAATTTCGTTAGTTTTCATGAAAAAAATTGTTTAGGAATATCCTATCTTTGAACTCATTTGTGGAAAAATATGAAATAATTGTTTGACTTAATTTATGGAACTGGGATTTTGTTTTATCAAGTATTGCTTGAAATTAGGTTGCCATCAGCTGGAGCCAACATCCACATATACACACACACAGAGATTTTCACTCCCATGGTATTATGGGATTTGATGCGTGTCAGCTATAAAAGACATCTGTCTGCAGCTGCCCTAGCCCTCTTAGCCCATGAATATGGGAACTGGTCTCACTGTTAATGCAAGACCTTTTCTCTCTACAGCAGTGGTTCCCAACTTTTTTTTGGCCATGCCCCACCTAAGCATCTCTAAAATTCTGATGCCCTTCCCCGTGACATATGATTTTTATTATTCAAAAAGTGAACTCCTATTCATGTGGAAGAAGCCTATAAGGCCATTAACTTGGTCTAAACAAGCTTCCAAAGAACATGGCATCCATGAAAGAGAAAAATAAAAGAACGAAAGAACAGTTGAAGTACTGAGGAAGAAATCACTAAGAAATTGTTAAAAATAATAATAATATGAAGTGATATGAAAAAATAGCAAATAAAGTTTCAAAACATACAATAGAGAACTGAAATGCATAAATATGTCAATATATATTTATATACTGTATATGAGGCCCCTAGAACCATAAAAAATGAAAATGTTCACTGTTAATAACTCATTCTCAAATTTCCCCTCTTAAAAATCAAATTGCCCCCTTAAAAATCAAATTGCCCCCCTTAAAAATCAAATTTCCCCCTGTGGGGGATATGCCTCACATTGGGAACCACTGCTCTACAGGAAGAGAACAGCAACTTTAAAACACTAGTTTTGGGCCTGGCTGACATAGCTCAGTGGTTGAGCATCAACCTATAAACCAGGAGGTCGTAGTTCAATTCCCAGTCAGGGCACATGCCTGGTTTGCGGGTTCGATCCCCAGTGTGAGGAGTGCAGAAGGCAGTCAATCAATGATTCTCTCTCATTATTGATGTTTCTATATCTCCCTCTCCTTTCCTCTCTAAAATCAATAAAAATATATTTTAAAAAAAACTAGTTTGGGGCCAATTCTGTAATTATTATCTGGTTCTGTTGCTGAGGGGGAATGCTGAAGGGAAATTATTGGCCGCTCTCAAATATCTGGGCTCACTAAGGAACTCAGCATGTACAGTAGAGTTAGAGAGGATTGAAGAAACTCACAAACACAAAACACCTCTGGTTGTAAATTCATTTAGACAAAAGAGGGATCAGTATGAGCCTTTACCTAAATCCCCTGCAAGTGGCAATAGTATTAATTAAGCAGTTTAGATGGAGAAACCTGGACCACATTAGTATGCATCTTAAATTGAAAGCTCTCTGAGGACCACGGACAGCTGGCCTGGGTAACTCCCATCACATAGCACTGTGCAATTAAGCTCACAGTACATGCTTCTGGGTGAGGGTGAAGTGTGCCAACCTGCACTGTCTTTGAGCTTCTTTTGGGTAACTGCTTTTGGTTTGGTTTTCTCTTCAGAAACCAGTGGAAGGCCTGGCTCCTCCTGCTTTGGCTTCATCTAAAAGAGAGAAGAAAGAGCTTGAATCAGACTAAAGTGCTCACCCATCCCTGCATGGTTGCCAAAGGGGGGGGGGGGGAATCAGGAAAAACATCTCTGATATCCAAATGGCTCTGATGGAAACACAACAATACCATTAACAATGAAAATTATTTCCAATGGCATTCATCACCTGGTGATCATTTTACCTATTGGAAGTGGTTCACCTACATTTGAAGCTTCTAATCTCTGAGAGATATGCTACAGAGAACTTTCTAAAACACCCCGGAAACCACTGAAACACACTGCTAGGCAATAAATCTGAAAATGGGGTGTTGTGCCTGACAACAATCATATTCTTGGCAACATTGGAATTATTAAATTTGCTTCATCACACCTGGGAGCCAAATTCAAATCCTGTTTTGCTTTTTCATCCCCAGGGAATTTAGTGAGAACATGAATTATGTCTTTCCAGCTCAAAAGAAGAAAGAGGATCAGGGTTTTGTTGGGAAGGAAGAGAGGAAAAGATGAAGGGTTCAGCATTTATACTGAAGGGGTTAAAATTGGTTTAGAATAAACAAGGTTTTCAGATAGTTACAGTGCAGCTGTAGACATGTCAGAGTAGCACTGTATTGAACAGTGTCAGGATTTGCTTAACGTAAGCCTTTATGACATGCATCTAAAGACAAAAATACAACTCTATGTTCCCACTTGACATGCCTATTCAGGCGCAGCTCAAAATTACTTCTGAGTAAATGTGGTCAGAGAGACCACATTTAATGTTTCTATATCTCTCTCCTGGGTTCAAATCTCTGCTCCATCATTTGCTCTCTGTAGATCCCTGGGCAAGTTATTATCTAAATCTCCGTGTCCACATCTATAAATTAGAGATAAGGGAAACCTCCTATGGGACTTGAAGACCTAAGAAATTCTAAAGCAGGGAGCAAGGGGCAGCAGCTTCTGTGTCATATACGATCCTGTACCCCTTTATATTCATTTGAGTATCAGGTAGAAAGTCACAAGGAAGAAGTAGATGTTCCAGCCTTTTTAAAGAGTGATACCCAGGTCTTTCCTCAATTAGGCGATGCAGAAGGCAGTCAGAAGGGTCACACTAAGTTTCCCTTAACCAACATTCCCCATCTCCCAGGTTTGTGAAGTGTCAAGATGATAATGCATATACAGGGTTTAGTGCATAGAAATTGGTCATCCTCTGCTTGACACTGAACCAAGGAAATTCTCTCAGGTCCACCAGAGGCCCAGGGGGACCTGCTACCTTGCCTACTGTTCTTTAAAGATGTATTTGTTCTTTTTCTAAAGCTAAATTGAGATGTCTAATCAAGGAGCAACATGGTGGGGTGAAAAGAGTATTGGATTGGAAGTCAGAAGACTAGGTTCTGGCCTTAGATCTGCCACCAATAAGGTGTTTGACCTTGGGCAAAGATTTGTGCTTTAATTTCCTTCCTGTAAAATACTAAAACTATGAAATCACTTAGACTCTTTCAGCTTTGACTTACAGCCCTTTACTTATAGCCCACAGTCACTGAGAAATTAGGTGTTTGACCAAAGTGAATCAATCTTCCAGCTAATTGACACATCCTTATAAACATTAGCGTATTTTAATTCTTAGCTTTTAGTAAAAATCTTTCCCAAAGACATTACTTCCCTACCTTCCTAAACAGAGATCAGGGAACATAGTTTAACTTTTCTTGATGACTCGGGCAAATAATGAACATTGGATTATGATACAGTGTGGTCCTGAGGGACTTAAAAAGGTGGGCAAGATTCTTGATCCCTGTATTAAATGGCCCCTCTCTGCTATCAACTGTTACCTTTCCTTGCTGTCAGATCTCTGAATCTGATCTGTAGCCATGTTTTTAACAGAATTGGCTCACTAAGTGTAGCTCTACCTGCTTGAAAGTCGTAAAACAATAATTTGTGACATCAATGTGATACTGAGAGATCTTTGGGGGTTTAGGTTAATAGCTGAGTTTTGAATGCTTGGAGTTGTCCTAAATGAGTGGAACAGTGCTGCAATTTGTAACACACAGGTCTTATTTGATTAATAATTAAAAGAATCCTAATTTTGGGCTATGGTTGAATATCCTCTACAAAGAGGGTTGAGTGAATTCCCGATGCTCATACAACAAGCAGTTTCTAGGAATTTAGGTTACTGTTTCTCTTTTCTTCAGTCTCTTTTATATAAATTCCACATGCTTAGGACATCCCAATCACTAGATTTAAGTTTGGTCACCTCTCTGGGGGTGTCAATCCTGGGACAGTGCCCTTGACTTTACCACCCCAATTTAGGCTATGGATCCTCCAAATCATACCACTTCCCTAGGTGCACTTTGCAAAGTTTGGAACTCATCCTTAATCACATAGGAGTTTATCCCCAGGCCTCTTGAAGGACTTACAGTCGCTTGAAGGTACTTCTTTTGTTTTCGGGGGTTTAAAGCCATCTTGTGTCGAGCAGCTGAAGAATCCAAACAGCCCTGGGTGGTAGCTGGGGTGCTGAAACTAACGGATAGCTGGGGGCTGCTGGGAGAGGTGAGCGTGGCAAATGTTGTCAAGGACTGTGCACGCATGGGTATAGATGAGGGCTCAAAGGAGCTCTGAAGAAAGTGGAAGAAAAGAAACGAGTCAACTCTGTACGCTATCACTGGTCTCCAAAGTTGGACATCCTTCTGGCTGAAGAATTCCTAAAGCAGAAATCCTTCATGAACATTTGTCCCTTTTTACTACGGTAATATTGACATTTCAGGTCAATAGGCTCATTAGTGGCAAGGGGCACAATTTCTGATTGTTCCCTGGCAGGTGAAAACAAGAAACAAGAAGTTCAGGTTGCTCCTCTGCTTAGAAACTATTGAGTGGCTCCCCTTTTCCCTTGGGACAGGAGTCCAACCACTTAATGGAGTTTACAAGGTGACAGGGTGTGCATGTTCTCTTGTCCCGTGCCCCTGTTTTATTAACAGGAGGGGCTGATTGGGATGAAGGCGCAATCTGTGTCAGTAAAACCCATCAGCATTCTGGTATTTCTTTATAAGAGGGCTCAGTGGAGGGAAGAAAATCAGGTTGGAAGAAGACTTGCCTGTAAGCTAAGTTTACATAAACAACACACTACCTTTACTTATATTACTGTTCATGGATACAAGACTAAATGGGAGCACCCTGAGGAACTGAGTGCTCCCACCCCCAATGGTGTGGATATGGAGCATGTCACCTTGTCCTCATTATGGCTGGCTTCCACCTCTGCAAACTATCTGATCCTGGAGCTCCCAGTTGGGTTCCTCTGTAGGGGCTTCAAAAAAGTATCCTCTGGGATTCCTGACATAGCATTTTTCACACCTCAAAAATACACCCCAGAACACCTCTCATTCCTAAGAATCTACAGATATTTGTGTTAACAGAAGCCCCTTTGAAGGCCAGGTGATTAACCGACAGTTCCCTTAAAACAGGAACCAGAAATATCTGAAATCCCTTTGGGAAGTAGGGCTCTTTCTAAGGCCCTACCTTTCCCTTAGCCATATTGGTTAGGAGAAACCTAGAAAAGTTACCACAGGAGCCAACCATAGGATTTTATGAGATATTCAGGAAAAGCAAACTGAATCCTTTTCTGGCAAGTTTCTGAAAGAAAACTGAGGGAAGAAAATGGGATTCCTTTCTCTGCTTTTCCTTCCCCACCCCTCCTCCCTCCCTGCATGCTGAGAACCAACGCACCCTCTATGTACCCAATGTCAAATGTTTTCATTCTTTCTCCTGTGTTTTCGAGGGAGGTTGGCACAGACAACTTCTGGTTAACAGCTGGAGTTAAATAAGGTCCTTTTACCTCAACATCTGTGAGATATGCCAGGCCTGGCGCCTAGTAACCTAGAATCTTTCTAGGGGAGGAACCAGGATTAGGTCTTAGGCCAGGGGAAGGGGTCTGTAGCATTGATTGATAGGGGTGCTGGACACTCCTTTGTTGTTAATTGGAGTAAGGCTGCTCTTTGTCTATTTTTTTATTTTTATTATTTTTTTAAATTTCTTTATTGATTAAGGTGTCACATATTTGTCCTCATCCCCCCATTCCCATCCCACACCCCTCCCCATGGATGCCCCATCCCCCTGTTGAACTTAACCATTGGTTAGGCTCATATGCATGCACATAAGACCAAGGCTGCTCTTTGGAAAAATAAAACACATTTTAGTATTTTCCTCCCTCTGTCATGTTTCTAGACCCAGTAAAATAATATAGTTCAGTCAACAATACACCTGGCCCTGGCCAGATAGCTCAGTTAGATAGAGCATCATCCTGATACAAGGTTATGGGTTTGATCCCCAGTTAGGGCACATACAAGAATCAACCAATGAATGCATAAATAAGTGGAACAACAAATCTCTCTCTCTCTCTCTCTCTCTCTCTCTCTCTCTCTCTCTCTCTCTCTCTCTCGATCTCTCTCATCAATAAAAATTTTAAATTAAAAATAAAATAAATTTTAAAACTTACTACAAAGCTACAGTAATTAGAACAGCATAGTACTAGCATAAGGAATGGAACAGAACTGAGAGTCCAGAAATAAACCCATTCATCTATTGATTTGCACCAAGGGTGCCAAGACCATTAAATGGAAGGAAGAATAGACTGTTCAACAAATGATGCTGGGATAACTGGACAGTCATATGCAAAAGAATGAAGTTATGTAGACCATATCTCACACCATATATAAATAACTCAAAATGGATTAGAGACCTAAATATAAGAGCTAAAACTCTTAGAAGAAAACATACAGGTAAACCTTCATGATTAGATTTGGCAATGGTTTCTTAGATATGACACAAAAGCATAAGTACCAAAAGAAAAAAAAAGTAATAAATTAAACCTTATCAAAATGTTTAAAATTTTGACCAATTTTGTTCTCTTGAATAGAGTTTAAAGACAACTCACAGAATAGGAGGAAATACTTGCAAATTATATATCTGGTAAGGGTCTACTATCCAGAATATATAAAGAACTCTTACAACTCAACAACAACAAAATTTAAAAACGGGGAAAGAACTTGAATAGGCATTTCTCTAAAGAAGATATACAAATGGTCAATAAGCACATCAAAAAACATTTCACATTATTAGTCACCAAAGAAATGTAAATCAAAACCACAATGAGATACCACTTCACACCCAGTAGAATGACTATTTTTTTTTTTTTAGAAAAGGAAATGAAAAGAGTTGGCCAGAATGTGGATATATTGGAACCCTCATACATAGCTGGTGGGAATGTAAGGTAGGGTAGCTGCTAGGGAAAACAGTTTAATGGCTCCTCAAAAAGTTGAACATAGACTTACCATATGACCCAGCAATTCCACTCTGAGGTATATACTCAAAATAATTAAAAACAGGTGTTTAAACAAAAGCGTATACATGAATGTTCACAGCAGCAATATTTACAATAACCAGTATGCAGATATAGATGAATAGCTAAACAAAACATGGTACATCCATACAATGGAATATTACCCAGACATAAAAAGGACTTAAGTATTGATATCTATAATAATAAAAGTGTAATATGCTAATTAGACCTGACAGCCGAATGACCTTCTGGACATCCTTCCAGGCGAAGCCACAGTAGCAGGGGCCGAGGCAGAGGCAGTTAGGGGTGATCAGGCAGGCAGAGTGGTTAGGGACAATCAGGCAGGCAGGCGAGCAGTTAGGGGTGATAAGGCAGGCAGGCAGAGGGGTTAGGGGTGATCAGGCAGGCAGGCAGGTGAGCAGTTAGCAGCCAGCGGTCCCAAATGGTGAGAGGGATGTCTGACTGCCAGTTTAGGCCCGATCCTGCAGAGATCCCTGCAGGATCAGTCCTAAATACCAGCAGTTGGACATCCCCTGAGGGGTTCTGGATTGTGAGAGGGTGCAAGCTGGGCTGAGGGACCCACCTCATGCATGAATTTTGTGCACCGGGCCTCTAGTGTGCTATAATATGGATGAACCTTAAAAACATTATGCTAAGTGAAACAAGCCAGACACAAAAGACCACATACTGTATGATTACATTTATATGAAGTATGCAGAATTGACAAATCCAGAGAGGAGGGAAGAATGATGAGTGACTGCTTAATAGGTATGGTGCTTCCTTTTGGGGGAAACAAACTATTTTGGAACTAGATAGTGGTGATAGTTGCACAATGTTGTGAAAATACGTAAAGCCAAGGGATCACACAACTTTAATATGAAAAATTATGTTATGTGAATTTTACTTCAATAAAAATTATCTAATTCAATTCTTCCACTAATTCAGACTGAATGTCCCAAGTCATCTGATTTTGTGGTATTCTGCAGAAAAAAACCTTATAATCATAGTCTAAATCCATAAATCAGTGAGCATCCATGCCCCTATCGCCAGCCTGTGCTTTACCTTTGGTCCTAACCTAATTGGTATTTTGTTTTGTTTGGCTTGGTTTGGTTGACATATCTAACTGAAGGCTACATCTCTCTATAGAATCTTTTAACATCAAAACATAGTTTTTGGCTGACTGGCCAATTATCTTCATTATAAATTACCTTTCTGTTGACTTTTTAGTTCCCAATGTTAATTGTTCAAAATTCTACTTCACTTTAAAAGTCCTCTCAAGTTCAATAACAAACAATTAAATTAACTATGTATTAGTTTGAGAATAAAAATTTTGATATGGGCACAATCTATTCATATTCCAATTGTTGATGAATATTATTTGGTTGACAAACTTAGATATATGAAATACACATGCATGCTCTCTCATATGTCAAATGATTTTTTTCATATGGGTATGTGTCTCTCAAATAATACTACATGCCCTAACCTTAAGATTTTGGCATTTAAATCTGTAGAGGCTTTACTTCCATCAAAATCTCCATTGTTTTCTTCCTGAAATAACTGAAAACATCTGGAAACTATTTTTTGTTCAGATACTGCCTTCTATTGCTTATAAATTGAAGACTAATTATTTGGCTTTTAGAATTGGATAGAAAATGTAAATCACCATGTAAATAAAACACCAAGAATGGCCTCTCTTTCCCCCCAAAACTTCCTAGTATTGAGCTACAGCAGGAGAAAATAAAACTCAAGAAGAAACTATGCCTCTGACTTGTGCTCCACCTACCACTACCCCACACAACCTGCCACTTAGGATGGGGCTAACCTTCTTCATTGTCATCGGTGGAAAAGCCTTCTTTCGTGGGGTCTTAGATGACTCATCATCAGCAGAGATTTCTTCAAAGTCCTTAGAGATTGTGTCAGATTGTGTAAGGGATGGGTTGATGTTGGGCTGGCGTGCGCGCAGTGGTGGAATCTGTTAAGGAGGAGTATATGGGGATCAACAGAGGTGGGGCACAGACCCTCACCCCCCCAACATTGCAGGGGCCTGAATCCTAGCCCCTTCTGAGGGAGGTCTCCTGCCCCCATGTCTGCTTTGTGCTTCCCATGCCCAGCTCAGATCAGGACCCAGGTGACCGACAGAGACTTGGCCGACAGCAGCTGCCCTCTCACTCCAACAAGAGTTGTTTGAGTTGCCTTGTACCCATGGTGTGGGGAAGTGGGTTTACGATATCTAAATCCAGCCTACCACCAGGAATGCTCAGGACCTACTCAAGAAGGCAAATAATCCCTTCCACCAATATTTACAGGGTAAAACAAGATTATTGTTAGAGTAATAAATTTGACAGTAAAATAGTAGTCAAGTTTTCAGGCAAATTTAAATTGGCTAGTTGAAACAAGTGAATATTCTAGAAAAATTAATTGTACCTGATAAAAAGGTGTTCCTAAAGTGTCAATTAAAATTTTTATTGGTACTTCATCTCATGATAAAATTGTGCACCATATAATGAACCTAAAACAATAATATTATAGTGCAAAAATTAAAATTTAAAAGCCATCAAGACTACATTATAAAATTTTCAAAAGCCTCCTAACATTTAAATCAAAAAAGGAGGGGATAGTAGAGGAATATCATGTAAGGAAAAATATCCTGTAAGTAAATTACATCTAGAAAATTAATACTTTAGAAAATTAATTGTAAGGCTAAAAGCAAGACACCCATGAAAAACACACAAGGTGACAAAACAAGCCAGAGGAAAATCATTTGGGCAAAAATTGAAAAAGGATCCCCAGTCAAATTTATAGAAAATATTCCTTTATTAACCTTTGGTCGAGAATATGTTTGTATATTTTCAGAAAACAACTCCGAGACCATGTGGATTCCAGCAAGAGAGGAATCGACAGGACTACTCCAGCCATGAAGACAGAAGAGAAGCAGTCCAGAGACGGAAGACGCTGATGAGGCCTTCCTATACTAGCAGTTAGCAGCTGTGCATCACTGCAGATTGCCCAGGACCAAACCAGACAGAGTCGGACCTGCATTACCACCATTTGTCCACCATCCAGAACTGAAATGTCAGTGCTTACATGTACACATAAGGAACTGTTGGACATTGAAATTGGGTCTCAAAAGAACTGTTGGCCCAGAAAGAAACTCACTACAGACTGATTCATTTGCCTGTCACCATAACCATTATTGCTTGTCTCATTTTCGGTTCTTATAAGTGTATTTCTAATAGCACATGATCTCACTCATCTAGGGGAAATAATGAACAACATAGACTGATGAACAAGAACAGACCCAGAAACAAGAAGGCATGGATCAGACTGTTGGGCCTTGGGGGGAGGGTAGGGAAGGGTGGGGGTAAAGGGGGAGATCAACCAAAGGACTTGTGTGCAGGCATATGAGCCTAACCAGCAGTTAAGGACAACAGGGGGGTGGGGGCATGTGTGGGGAGGGGTGTGGGATGGGAATGGGGGGATGAGGACAAATATGTGATACCTTAATCAATAAAGAAATTTAAAAAAAAGGAGGAGTATAAAAGGAAAAAAGTTAAAACTTGGGTACTTTCCTCAAAATTATGGGTGTTTTCTTGTTGCTTAATGGTTAAAGGACTAAGAACCAAAAGTTAAAAAACATGCCAAAGGAAGAATCTTCTACCTCCCTGTTTTCACTTTTAGTACCTATTCAAACGAAAGATCAATAGCCTTAGCTCACACACCAATAGCCTTTTCTCTCTGTCTCTCCCTCCCTCCCTCTCCCAAATCAATCAATCAATAAAAAATAAACCCAAGTAACCTTTTGCCAAATACAGAATAATCATCTCTTCAGTGGAGAAGGGTCTCTTCCCTGTGTGGCCTTCCCAGAGATGGAGGGAGGGAGAGACATGAATTTGTTGTTCCACTTATTTATGTATTCATTAGTTGATTATTCTATGTACCCTGACTGGGGATTGAACTCACATGTTGCATTTTGTGAAGACTAAATGTGTAACCTTCTCCCTGTTGAAGCAGGTACAAAGAAGTTGAGCATCTTAGAGACTGTGCTAATGGAAAGACCACAGGTTTTTAAGTCAACACAACTGGGTCAGATTTCCAGGTCTATCACTTACTAACTGGGAGATCCTGAGCAATTTCTTAAACCTCTATGAGTCTTTATCAAGCCTCACAAGCAACCCTTTGAGGTATATATTAATATTATACTCATTGTAAATGGGGAAAGGAAGGTTCATGGAGGTTAAGCAATCAGTCCAAGGTTACAGAGCCAATAGGTAGCAGATCAAGAATTCAAGTATAGGTCTGTCTATTTGACTCAGATGCCATACTTTGAACAAATCTACTCTATTACCTCAGTGATCTTGGAGCCTCCAATCCAGATTCCACTTCTGTGCACGTAATGAGGCATAACTCCAAGCAGAGTTCCAGAAACAGATCTATGCACACTACTAGTGATAGACAGAGTTCTGGAAACATGAGATCTCTGTGGAAGAAAAAAAACATGGAGGTTGGAATACTTGCACATTAACAGTGGGATGTCACTGTCATAATACTTAAATTCTTGGGTGTGTCAAAAGAAGTGAATATAGTAACACTAGTCAATACTATGTGCCAGGCACTAGGTAAGCACATCATATATTTAAAGTACATTCTCTCATTCAATGTTTACAAGAGCCCTGTAGGGGTAGAATCAGCAAAGAAGTAGGGCCAAATTCCTCCCTCCTTTTTTTTGGTGGGGTAAGAATAGGAAATGGAGGAGTAGTAGTCCAAATAGGCACTGATATTCAAGTTCAGTATTACCTCCAGAGATCTGCCACTCTGGAGCTCTGGAGAGGGGTATATTTTACGTTGTGGGCTTTCAGGCTCAGACTCCAACATGAAGATGCTTTCATGGGACAGGGATTTGCTCATGCTTTTCCTGACCCTAGAAAAGAAGGAAACAGTCTTGTAAAAGCAGTCCAAGGGCCATAGGAACCAAAGACACATGTATATCTATAATATGGCCTATGAAAGACATCACAGAAGGAGGGTGGAGATGCATAAATGCTGACACAGAAAGTTGTTCATAAGATATTAAATGAAATTCCAGCTGCCTTTAAACTTTTCTTTTTGCAGAAATGAACAAGCTGATCTTAAAATTCACAATGAAATGCAAGAGAACAAAAATAGCCAAAACAATCTTGAAAAAGAAGAAATTTGAAGGACTCATATTTGCCACTGTCAAAACTGACTACAAAGCTACAGTTTGGCACTGGCCTAAGAATAGACACAGATCAATGGAATAGAACTGAGAATCCAGAAACAAACTCACTCACCTCTGGTTAAATGATTTACAACAAGGGTGCTAAGACCATTCAGTGGGGGAAATAATAGTTTTTTCAACAAACAGTGCTGGGACAACTGGATAGCCACGTGCAAAAGAATAAAGTTGAACCCTTATCTCACAATATATAGGGTATCCCCCCAAAATGTATACACACTTTAACAGCTGATAACTCACTTAATTTTCACTCTTTTTCAGGGTTAACTAATTTTAAATAATGGGTAAAGCCAGATTAAGTTTTGAACAAAGAAAATTCATCCTAAAGTGCCACTAGACTTTTTTTATAGGGATTCATAAAAAATACAGTTTACAGTATAAAACTGGCAACAATCAACGAATTGAGCGCACAAAAATACTGAACAAAATGATTCCTGATGTTTGAGATTCCATTGCTTCATTATCAGTAGTGCCTGGACCAGAACAGTCATCCGTTTGAAAACAGGCATTGGCAAAAGAAAGTATTCATTTCTATAGATAGTTTTAAATTTTTTAAATGAACTGTATGTTCATAAACACTGACTTTATAATCATTCAAAATGTATATACATTTTTGGGACACCCTGTATATAAAAACTAACTCAATATTGGTCAAAAACCTAAATATGAGAGCTTAAACTCTTAGAAGAAAGCATAGGGGTATATGTTCATGACCTGGATTTGGCAATGTCTTAGATATGACACAAAAAGCTTACGCAACAAAAGAAAAAATAGATAAGTGGATTTCATAAAAATTAAATACAGTAAAACCTCAATATAACGGACTAATTCAAGCAAAAGGATGTCTGTTAAAGCGGAAAGTCTGTTATATAATAAAGTTAGGTTTTCCAAATGCATATGTTAAAAATTGAAAAATTAGTTTACCTGTTTTTCTTATGTAGACATGTTTGTGTAATTAAAATTATGAATATATAAAAGTTTAATTTCACAGAAAAGTTTTCTATATGTATTACTGTAATTTTAAATTTATACTGAATAGGCCTAGTAAATGTGTGCATTCACCAGTCACTGCGATTAACAAATGCACATGGCTGGGGTATGGCTTAGCATCTGTGGAACATTTGCACGCGTTAAAAGTGCTGCAAAAAGTCACATCATGTGACAACAGAACCAATTACTGCTGGAGATGCTGTGTAATCACATGTTAATCATTCACCCAAAATTGTTTACAAGCAAGTAAGTGACTCTTGGATTTCAATATGTAGACTATAGTTGAGGTAAAATTCACATAACATTAAGCAAGAAACTGGGGTCAGGAGTGATCCTCAGACATCCCACGTTATACTCAATTAATTTATGCTCCTTGCAAAATAAAGACCTACCTCAGTTCCTTACTCATGTATGAACTCACTCATGCACTTATATGCACTCCCTTTCCCTCTCATTCTTACTCTCTCTCCTTCCCTCCTTTCCCCGCCCACCTCAGAGAGATGCACCTGTGGAGAACGTGGAAGACTAAATGGACCATTTTGGAGGGGGAAGGGCAAGTAAGAAGGGAAAATATACAATTTTAGTGGAGACAGCCCTTGCCAATCTGTAGAGACAGCATAGAGTCAACCCAAATGCCCCTCCCCACCCCACCCTTCTGTTTTTAGCAGGGCTTGTCTTAGCCTTATTTGGAGCTATAAGGCCATGGTCTATAATGGTATGATTTGTGAGGTATGAAACAAGCCCTTGTCCAAAACCATCTCTCCCACTAGCAAAGCTATCTGAAATTCCTCATATTCATTGCACTCATTAAGGTCCTCCTTAAGGACCCTTATTTGCTAACTGTTAGGGGACAGTATAACATGTTTGCTAACTGTCTCATCACCACTAAGCAAAGCCTTAAGAGAATGAGAAGCAGCACAGGTGAGCTCTGTGGGGAGTTCAGATAAGTCTAGAGTTTAAGGTCAGGAGAACAGGCCCAAGTGCAACTCCATAGTGGGGGATCCAATTGAGCTAGGAACAGCTGGTGGTACTGGGTGTCCAGATTTCCCACAATAGGATATGGAAAATGGGGCATCACAGATGAAACTTTGAATAGGGGTGGCAGGGGCAGAAACAATTTTCCCCATCCCTTCTGTGAACAGTTGTAACATTTCCCCTAGTCTCCTGGGATAGAGGGAGAAATGGATTTGGGTTCTTTGCTTGCTTGCTTACTTATTTGTTCATTTTTACATTAATACAGTGACTTCACACTTATACCCCCAACTCAGCTAGATGGCTTCACTGATACTTTATTCACGCATTCTGAGATCTAGCTCCCCTCACCCAGCAATCACAGATCTGCAGTCTGAGGGCCAGGCAAGCAAACAAGACCAAGCTTCCTGAATAATGTAGGCTATTATTACCTTATAAAACAGAGGCCTGCAGCTCTAGTGGTAGACCCCATTTCTCAAGTTCTTGTAGCTATGACAGGGGAGGGTTTCCTTGATCTACTGCGCCCTCCACCAAGAGCTCTTGGGGAATGGGGTGTGCATATACCATGTTCCAACCCATTGAGCTGTGCGGCCCAGACGACAAGTCTACACATGAGCACAGAGAAAGGGCACTGGGAAATGGCTGCATTGACAATGGCCACCGACCCAGCCTCCACAGTCATGGAGGCCAAAAGTCCCTGGAACCAAAGGCCCATCAGTGATTGGCTACCAAAGGGGGACCTGGGTCTAGCAATCTGCCCCTTACCCTGTCCCCATCCTCCTCTAACCCCCTCACACCAGTCCCCCAGAGATTACCTAAATGTAGGTTGTTGACTTTCCTGAACCAGATTCAGAGAAGAGTTGTTGATACTGCTGTTGGACGAGCTTGGTTTCAGGCTGCTGCTTCTTCTCTGGATACCTTCAGGCTCTTTTCTCTTCTTCTTGCCAAAAAAATTCTTGAAGGCTTTAAATTTAGATTTCTTCTTTCCTAGAAGTTAGGAATGAAAGTGATACATAGTGTGATGGTGGAAGGGAAGACAAGAGAGGAAACAGGGTCTCTGTGATATGAAGAAGGACTATGATCCCAGGTGCCCTGTAGATCTTGGCTCTTGCTACCAGGGACCACAGCACCATTCATTTGGTTTGTTCTTTTTTTCTTTTTTCTTTTTTAAAATATATTTTATTGATTTTTTACAGAGAGGAAGGGAGAAGGATAGAGAGTTAGAAACATCGATGAGAGAGAAACATCAATCAGCTGCCTCCTGCACACCTCCTACTGGGGATGTGCCTGCAACCAAGGTACATGCCCTTGACCGGAATCGAACCTGGTACCTTTCAGTTCGAAGGCCGACGCTCTATCCACTGAGCCAAACCAGTCAGGGCTGGTTTGTTCTTCTTCTTTTTTTTTTTTTTAATGTTTTTTAATTGATTTTAGAGAGAGGAAGGGAGAGGGAGAGAGAGAAACATTGATAGGCTGCTTCCTGCACACCCCCTACTGGGGATTAAGCCCGAAACTCAGGCATGTGCTCTGACCTGGAATCGACCTGGCAACTTTTTGGTGTGACAAAGTATCTGATTTGCTGGTAAGTGCAGAAGCTCAGGCCCCAGATTCTGTGTGGTGTTTGGGCAGCCTCTGTTTAGGCCTAACTCACTAGGCATTCACTTTTCTCTCAATTTCACGCTTCTCTCTGCATACCTAAAACTTGAGTGTTAGCACCAAAAAAGCATTTGTATCTGAATGCTCTCTAGTCTGCACATTAATTAGTCTATTCATCTATTCCACAAATATTTATTAACATCAAGCACTTACTACATTTTGGGTATCATGTGAAAGGAATAAGATATAGTTCTAAGTCTTAGTACTGCCCCCTCATCAAGGTTGTAGGCAGGCCCTCTTTAAAATCCCTTTAACAAGTAGCACAGTGCAAGGCAAGCTGCAAGATGCCAAGTCTTAACCTTTTGCACTCGGATGTCGAGTGTGACTCGACACGGTAGCATTAGAATAAAGGAATCGAGAAAAAAGCAAGTGAGTGCAAAGGGTTAAGCCTACTCTGGATTAGGAGACCTCCCCATCATGAACCACATCAGACTCCATGTATGGAGACCAGCCCTGGGTGTGAGCTACAAAGCTGGGAACTGTCCAAATGCTATGTTACTTTTGAACTCTTAATGGAATCCGAGATAGTTGCCATGTATTCAAGTGTATAAATTGGTCTTTCAAGCTTTCTTTATAAAGGGGTGCCTTTAAATTGCCAGCAGCTGAGTCCTGTGAGGGTTGGTTTCAAGATTTGCTAAAAGTGTAAGGGTAGATAGACCTATACAGCAGATTTGGGTCAAAACCCACACTTGTATCCAGCAATGTTTATGTAGGTCACCTATACACTGGGTACTTTATGCCCCATAAGGTACAGCAGTGGTGGTCAGTGAGCTGACAACTGAGAGCTGACAGATATCTGGACTTCTATAACCGAGCCATTCATTTCCCTATCCAAGCCTAAGGACTATGTATTCTCAAACAGGCAGCAGCTTTCAACATCCTCATCCAATGAGGGCCTGCAGTGTGTCACATGCCAGAAAATGGCCCATGGCAGTAAGGTTTCCCCCCCAGAGAAGAAAACACCATTAAATCCAATGATGGAATCATTGCTGCTGGATTGTATATTTGCTTATCCACCATGCACACAGGCAGCTCATCTAAGTTGAACTTAGCTTTAAAAATGCATCACATAATGGTGACCTTGTTCTCTTGCACTGCTGCTTGGAAAGAAAACATTTCTAACTAGCTTTTCTTCCCTTCAACCTCCCAATAACTACCTTATTCTCTGGCTAGCAATGACTAACACTAAAAATGTACCCAAATGTTTAGACTTTAAAAAAAAAATCTTAGGGCCCCGGTCGGTTTGGCTCAGTGGATAGAGCGTTGTCACTCAGACTGAAGGGTCCCAGGTTTGAATCAGGTCAAGGGCACGTACCTCGGTTGCAAGCTCAATCCCTGGCACTGGTGGGGGTGCATGCAGGAAGCAACCAACCAATGTGTCTCTCTCATATCGATGTTTCTCTCATATCAATGTTTCTCTCTGTCTCTCCCTCTCCCTTCCACTCTCTCTAAAAATCAATGGAAGGATATCCTCGGGTGAAGATTAACAACAAAAAATCTTGGGAATATAGAAAAGGCATTTCCTTACCTTCATTCTTCACCAAGCTGCATTGCATTGTCATCTTCTTTTGTAGGCCTATGTCTAGCTCATATACAAAAAGATAGGTCAGTTGGTTTAGTGTTTGGGCTGCCTAGGTGAGGGGGCCTATCATTCATTTATTTATTTCATTCGGTATATATTTTGACTGTCTAATCACTCTCTCTGAGGCCCAATACTAAACAATGGTGACACAGAGATGAATACCCAAACTCTCTCCTCAAAGATCCATGCACCATGCTCAGTATCCTCCACCCCACATCATTAGTGAAGTCAGGCCTCCAGGAAGCCCCCAAAAGGTTCCCCTCTCTCTGTCCTTCCATACCAAGTCTTTCTACACCATACACTACTAAGAAAGCGCAGCAAAAATTGAGAACAACTCAGTGAGTTGTTAAAATCAGTTTTGTCTTTAAGTTCAATATCTCATTTCATGTCTTAGATTCCTCTTTTTCCTTTTTTTGGTATCAATAAAGCTTATCATTGTTTAGTGACTTTTGCCTCCCTTTCTATCACTCATGGACACCCATCACTCATAGTTGGCACCATAATTTAGGCAATGATAAACATCAGAGTAAGTTTTGCAACAATAAAAGTTTTAATTGAATACTATTTAACAGAAGCCTATGGTGGCATCTTTTGTTTCTATCCCCCCTTTACTCTTGGTTAAATCTGGATTACTAACTATAGTAAAACCTCAGTTGAATCTCTCTGATCATGGGCTGCTCTGATTTTTTTCCTGATTAAACAGAAATACTTGCCCTGCCTTAGTAAGTAGAACTTATTAACCATCCCCAAATAAGATTGCAGGGCCTCAGGCAAACTTTTGAGTATCAGATTGGAAATGAAAGTGAAGAGGTTAGAAGACTAAAAAGTAAATGTGGACTGAGCCTAATGTTAGAAATTTGATATGAATTTGTTTGCTTGTGACTTTATTTTCTTTTCTAGGGTTGTTAAACATAGTAAACAAATCTAGTTCTAGTTATCAAGATTTTATTGAGTTACTTACCCTCATCACTGGCCTCCAGAACTTCCAGATTGGCAGAAGCTTCCCTTAGTGATGCAGCCATAGTAGGATCACTAAAGTAAAATATAGAGTAAAAAAAGCAAAAGATCATCATTTGATATCTAGAACATAATACAATCATTTTACCCTACTCCTTATCCTTCTGTTAGAGCAGCGATTTTTAACCGGTGTACCACAAGAATTTTAAAAACATACAATACCTGACTAGTCAGGGGCACTGACCTCTTTTCCCTTAGATTGTCAAATTAAAAATGACAGCAGTCATCACAACAATAGGTGTCTGGTGTAAATGCCCTGCCTTGAATCATAAATATATAGGTCATATAATAGAGTTTCATATTATTGGTCACGTCACATAATAGGGTTGGGTCTGATTGGTTAATTCTTGGTACCAGAAATCCTTATAAAGAAGTATAGGTACCTTATTTTTTTAAAGCCACTTTGGAGCAAAAAGGGTAGATAATTATCTTGTTGTAAATCAACTAAAATTATACCTATTTTTTTTGTCAAATCAGCAAAATGTGTAATATACAACTGAGCTACCCAGCCAGGGCAAACAGGGTTTCTTTTTGTGGTAGTGAAAATGTCTTAAAATCAATTGTCATGATGGTTACACAAATCTTTGAATATATTAAAATGCATTGATTCTTATACCTTAAATTGATTAATTGTATAGTATGTGAATTATATCTCAATAAAGCTATTACCCACCCCCCAAAAAAGACAAATGTAAAAAACTTAATCTAGCACTGGCCAATGTGCTCAATGGTTAGATCATAGGCCTGTGCACCAAAGGGTCTCAGGTTCTATTCCCAGTCAAGGGCACATATCTGGGTTGCAGGTTCAATCCTGGCCCCAATTGGGAGGCAACCAATTGATGTTTCTCTCTCACATCGATGTTCCTCTCTGTCTCTCTCTCTCTCTCTCTCTCTCTCTCTCTCTCTCTCTCTCTCAAATCAATAAAATCATATTTAAAAAATATATATCAAGCTAGCATTTTCCCCTTTCAGGTTGTCAAAAAAAATTTTAATTTTGACAATGTTCCATTGCTGAATGTATGCGAAAAATAGACACTCTCATACATCATGGAATGTGAATTGCTCTGTAAAGAACAATTTTACAGTATCAAAATAAAAAATGCATATACCTTTTGATTCAGTAGCATCACTGCTAGAACTTTACCCTGTGGATATACTCACTCTTGTATATAAAAATATACATGCAAGAATGCTTATCACAGCATTGTTTTACACAGACAAAAGTTGGAAACAATCAGAGTGACCACCAAAAAAAAATCCCACCTTTACTGATTCCATGTTGTGGGAAAATTATCCATTCCTATGCTCTTTCCCATTAGTGCAGATAATCAATTGAGAGTCAACTGTGAATTTTCAACTCAATCTAGCCTTCTAGCAAAAGCTAGGAATGATAGGTCTAGGGAAGCATGTCAGTTGATATTCAAGCTTTTATAAATCAACTAGAGGCCCGGTGCACGAATTTTGTGTGTGTGTGGGGGGGGTGTCCCTCAGCCCAGCCTACACCCTCTCTAATCTGGGACCCCTCGAAGGATGTCCGACTGCCCATTTAGGCCCGAACCAGGTGGGAACAGGCGTAAACGGGTAGTCAGACATCCCTCTCACAATCCAGGACTGCTGGCTCCCAACTGCTCTCCTACCTGCCTTCCTGATTGCCCCTAACTGCTTCTGCCTGCCAGCCTGATCATCCCCTAACCACTCCCCTGCCAGCCTGATTGATGCTTAACTGCTCCCCTGCCAGCCTGTGTGCCCCTAACTGCCCTCCCCTGCAGGCCTGATCACCCCTAACTGCCCTCCCCTACAGGCCTGGTACCCCCCAACTGCTCTCCCCTGCAGGCCTGGGTCCCCCCGAACTTCCCTTCCCTGCAGGCCTGGTCACCCCCAACTTCCTTCCTCTGCTGGCCTGGTCATCCCTAACTGCCTTCCCCTGCAGGCTTGATCACCCCCAACTGCCCTCCCTTGCAGGCCTGGTCCCGCCCAACTGCCCTCCCCTGCTGACCATCTTGTGATGGCCATCTTGTGTCCACATGGGGGCAGGATCTTTGACCACATGGGGCAGCCATCTTGTGTGTTGGAGTGATGGTCGATCTGCATATTACTCTTTTACTAGATAGGATAGAGGCCTGGTGCATGGGTGGGGGCCAGCTGGTTTGCCCTGAAGGGTGTCCCGGATCAGGGTGGGGGTTCCCTTGGGGTGTGGGGCAGCCTGGGCGAGGGGCTTGTGGTGGTTTTCAGGCCGTCCATGACCCCCAGTGACTGAAGCAGAGGCCCTGGTATCTGGGGTTTATTTATCTTCTACAATTGAAACTTTGTAGCCTGGAGCAGAGCCAAGCCTTCTGATCGCTCCATGGCGGCAGCCATTTCTGTTGGGATTTATTTATCTTCTATAATAGAAACTTTGTAGCCTGGAGTGGAGGCCTAGGCTGGACAGGGCCGCAGAAGCTTGGCTTCCTCCATCGCCGGGGGCAACCCTAGCCTCCTGCTCTCTCCAGCTCCGTGGCTGCTGCCATTTTTGTTGTGATTTATTTATCTTCTATCATTGAAACTTTGTAGCATTGAGTGGAGGCCTAGGCCTGCAAGGGCAGGCGGAAAGCTTGGCTTCCTCCATTGCCGGGGAAACCCAAGCCTCCCTCCTGCTCTCCGTGGCTGCAGCCATCTTGGTTGGGGTTATTTGCATATTTGCTCCTGATTGGCTGGTGGGTGTGGCTTGTGGATGTAGCGGAGGTACAGTCAATTTGCATGTTACTATTTTATTATATAGGATGCTGACATTTTTATGAGAGTTTTGGGTGGGGGGATATGATGGGCACCATAATCCAGAGAAAGGGTGCTGTATTCATACACACAACAAGAGGGCTGTAAAGAAGCAAGTGGCATCAAGTGGGGTTAAGTAGGTTCTGGGGTGCCCCCTCTCCAGATCTTCTCTGCTCCCAGGCTGTCCTTGCAGCTTCATGGATAAGCTCCATGCCCATCTGTACTGCTGTTTATAGCCATAAGCCCCTTCTACACCTCTGGAAGTAGAGAGGGGTGATCACAGGCTCTGAGGTTAAGGTGAACTTGAGAGGTCACCCAGCAAGAGTGACTGAGGCCTTGGAATTGGAAAGCAAAGGCTTTCCAAACCGCAGTGAGAGCTGACAGGGCCCTAGTGTCAGGATGGCTTCAGACTCTCTCACTGAAAAGTCCTATGGTGTGAATTATTTCTCACTGCAATGAATAATAAACCCAACTTGTTCAACAACAGGTATGTTCCTGGTGAGCTTTGGCTGATGTTGACACTTTGTTCAAGTCACTCAAACACTATCAGCCAATATCACAATTCTGCCTGAAGATGACTAAGCCCCAGGCCTACACAGTGCTCACTAGTTTACACACACATACATGCACACACATACACATACATTCCATCTGGACATCTGGAAGAAGCAAAGGGGTAGGGCAATTCAGAAGCCCCTCAGAAATTCAGAAGAAGAACAGAAAAGTTGCTTGGACCATCACTGGTGAGTTTCTGGACCATCTTAATAAATATGGCAGCACCCCACCCCTGCCACTAAGAAAGGCTTTTTATTTTTATTTTTTCAGAACTATTTTTTATTTTTTAAAATTTATCTTTATTGTTGAAAATATTACAGATGTCCTCTTTGTTTTTTCCCATTGACCCCCTCCACCCCGCCCCTGCCCCTCCCAGGCCTTCACTACACTATTGTTTATCTCCATGGGTTATGCATACATGCATATAAATTCCCTGGTTAATCTCTCCACCCCCAACCCTCCACCCCCATCTTGCCTCTAACAGTTGTTAATCTGTTCCATGATTCTCTGTCTCTGGATCTATTTAATTAATCAGTTCATTTTGTTCATTAGATTCCACATATGAGTGAGATCATGTGGTACTTATCTTTCTCTGACTGGCTTATTTCACTTAGCATAATACTCTCCAGGTCCCTCCATGCTGTTGCAAAGGGTAAGAGTTAAGGAAGACTTCTCAGACACTGGAGAAATAAACTATCTCTGAGCTTTAGAGAAGTACATAAAAAAGGAGCCTGTTTTCCAAAATACCAGGCCACAGCAGACTAACATTGTCCTTGATCCACCACTGTCAGGAGTAAAAGAAAGGGAAACAACAACCAAAGAGAAAATATATAGGGTGGGGGGAAAGTAGGTTTGCAGTTATTCATATGGAAAATAATGCAATAATTAATGACTACTTATACAAGAATAAACTGTTTCTCATATTCACAACCAAAAACCTACATTTGCCCCACCCTATATGGAAGACTAAAGGGAGAACAAAGAAAGGGGGCATCTTGGCAGCATCTGAATCCCTAGAAGCACTAATAGAATAATTCAATTTAACTATCATTCCATTTAACTAGCTCTTGAGTTTAGACTGTCTCAAAATTTTTTTTGGCACACTTGCCTTATTTCCCCAACTGACTCCTGGGGTCCCGAAGACAGCACCACCATCAGCTGAGCTATCTCCCCTTCTAAACAAACCAACCAACAACTACAACAAAACACACAAGCCTCCCCTTGATGGGAAATCCTTTTCCTGTTACCACCCCATTTCTCTGCATCTCTTTAAAGAAAAATTCAAGAATTATCTATACTTACTATATTTATGTCTTCACTTATTCTCCTGTGCTCTCTCCAATCAGGCTTCCAAACCAAATGGCTTCCAAACCACCTCACCAAAACCGCCCTTGTTAAATTCAACGGACACTTATTTGACATCATAACAGCAAGACACTCCCTGCTTTTGAATAATTGTATCACTTACCTTTATCATGAACAGCACTCCTCTAATTTTCCTCATTGGCTGTTCCTACTTAATCTCCTTTGATGGCTCTTTCTCCTCTACTAAATTTGAAATGTTGTAGCACCCGAGGGTTCTAACCTGGGCCTTCCCTCTAATTTATCTACAATCACTTCCTAGACCCATGTCATTATATTAAAATGTTACTATGAGCCACATAATTTGTAATTTTAAATTTTCTAATAGCAAAAAGAAGCAGGTGATGTTACTTTTAATATTTTATTTAACTCAATAGAACAAAATTATTGCCATTTCAACATGTAATCATTATAGAAATAATATAAGTGAAATATTTTACTACATTCTTATTAAGTCTTTGAAATCTGGGTTGCATTTTAAACATATAGTACATCTCAATTTGGGCTAGCCACATTTCAAGTGCTCAATAAACACATGTGGCTAGTGGCTACCATATCCTAGATTATCTCATTCAGGCTTTAAATACTACCTACATTCTGGACTCCAAAATCTTTCTATTGAGACTAGACCTCTTCCCTGAACTCCATACTCCTATAACCAACTGCCTAGCTACCATCTCCACCTCACAATACATATCAACTTCTTGGTTCCCCTCACACTGTCTTCCCCACATTTTCCTCATCTCAGGAAATGCTACTAGCCAGATCCTCAGACTAAAGCCTAGCAGTCATTGATTCCTCTATTTCCTTCCCATGCTACATTTAATCCAACAGTAAATCCTGTGACTCTTCCTTTGTTATATTTCTGAAATGCAAATATTTTTTGCCATGTTTGAACTGCCATTATCTTGTTGCTGGGTTACTGCAATAATGGGTCTCACTACATCCATCTTTGCCTCCCTATTCTGCACACAGCACCCACATCAGTCATGTCAGCCCTCTGCTCACTACCCTCCCTCCCCCCCCACCCCACCCCCCGGCAGTGGCTTACCATCATATTCAGAGTAAATCCCAGCTCCTTACCTTGAACCTTATGTGATCTGGCCCCAATGCCAATGCCTCACTGCCCACTGATCCTGCTACCCTCTTACTTTCTCCCCTCACTGGCCTTCTTACTAACTCCCAACACATCTGCCCCTTTCAATCTCAGGGTCTTTGCATTTGCTGCTTTCTCTGCCTGGAGGGTTCTTCCCCAAATTAGCTGTGCAGCTGACTCTTTTGTAGCATTCAAGTCAGTTCAAATGTTACTTCCCAGAGAGGACCTCCATGATCATCCTAGTTAAAGCCCCTCCCAGTCTCTCTCATCACATCATCCTTTATTAACGTCTTCACAGCACTCACCACTGCCTAAAAGTATGTTCTTTACTAATTTCATTACTGGTTTCTTGTCTGTCTCCTCTACCAGAATGTAAACTCCATAAAAGCAGGGACCTTGCATATTTTGTTCATCACTGGATCTCCTAGCACCTAGAATGGTACTTGGCACATAGCAAGCAGTTAATAAATATTTATTGAATGAATGCCCAAATTCAAAAAAGGAAGGGGAAGTAATATAAGAGCCATCTTTGTGGTCGGCAATTTCTTAGAAGTAGAGGCATGCTATGGGAGGCAGAAGAAGACTTGTCCTGGAAGAGGAACCTCCTTGTTTCCCAACTTAGTAGGACCTGCCTTCTCTCCCAGCAAGGTAGGCCCTGCCCCAAGATTATTCACCTGTGCAGAACCAAGTATTCTTGGGCCTCTCTTGTCCTTGGTGCATAGAGTCCATTCTCAGGTGTCCTAGCCACGAGACCCCCTTGGTGTGGAACCCCACTCAGGTGGGGTAGGCCCTGACCCTTATGGAGGAGGTTTCAGGAACAGACACCCTGACTCTCTTACTTTACAGCCACCATCACTGGCACAACCTTTTTCTGTTTGCCCACAAGCTGACTTTATTAACCAGAGATTTGCTTCCCAAGTATCTCCTCATAGAGGCACCACTATATTTCTTTCATGTGTCTCACTGTGGCTAATAAAAGTTCAGTTAATTTGCTTTTTAACTGTACCAGGGCTCTTTAACAGTAGCTTTTGGATTGCACTTTTATTTATGATATTCAGCAAAAATTACTGTCACCTCACTGGTATCTCAAAAAAAAAAAGTTACAATGTTCTCTCCAAAATACTAATCTGACCATGAGCTTCCTTGCTTAAACTAGTTCACCAACAGCCTGCAGGATGAAAGCCAAGTTCTTAACACTCAAGGCCCTCTGCAATCTGGTGCTTCCTGCCCTCCTACATTCTACCAGCAGTCCACCCCACTCCCACCCTCATGTTCTGATCTCCCAGAATCACCAGTCATTCCCTAAACACACCATGTTTTCGCATTCTTTGGTCTCTGCAAAGGCTGTCCACTTGACCTGTAATACCACCTCTTAATCCCCACATCCTTGAAATCCTAGACATTCTTTAAGACCCAGATCAAAGGTTACCACCCATGCTCCATGCTTTCAGCTCTTTTCACATGTCTCTGTCATAGCTATTATCACCTTGAAAACAGGGACCACATTTTGCTTATCTAGATTATCATCAGCACCTATCCTGGATACCAGGCATACAGAAGGTGCTCGCTAGGTGTTTTTATAGATGGATGAATGCAGGAGTGGGCAAGAAGGGTGAAGTGATGAATAGGGATCAGTTGGAAAAGTAGTCCCTTTTTTAAAAAAAATTGAGACACACTTCAGTAAAAGATCCCTCTGCATTAAATACTATGAAAAAGCTGGCAAGCTGAGCAAGGAAAGAGGAAATAATGTAGGTTTTTATCCAGTAAATGATGAGAGGCCTTCAGAACCACTTTCAAAGAGTATAAAGTCATATAATAATGGTCATCAGAAAGTCTGGCCCAGCAGATACATAAAGCTGCATTATCAGCTATTGTTTAAATGCTTGCTCTCTCACTCTCTGTCAACCCCAGGTGCTTAAGCTCCAGAGTTGCTTTATTCCTTCTCAGATTGTCTGACTTGAGGGCTCAACAAGAGTTCTAGGAGAGAGAAAGAGAGAGAGAGAGAGAGAGAGAGAGAGAGAGAGAGAGAGAGAGAGGCAGGCCTGTGTTCCAAGATTGTTGAAAAATTTTAAGCACATCTGGTTCAGGTTCAAGGATTCAGAAGACTGCTTGACAACTTTGCTGCCTTCCCAGAATGGAGAACACTAATGGAAAGCAGTTGGCCTCATTTAGAAAAAAATCTGTGGTAGTCAGAATTCTAAGATGGCTCCCAAGATTGTTGCCCCACCTCCAGTGTGCATGCCCTATAAATGCCTGGCCCTTGAGTGTGGGTGGGCCTGGTCTAATCAGGTGAGCTCTTTTAAAAGAGTGTCTAGAGTTCAGATATATAAGTTAGAGAGATTTGAAGCTATAGTAGATACTTTCCTGTTGGCCTTAAAGGAACAAACTGCTAGGTTGTAGAGAGGACCATGTGGCAAGGAATGGCAGGTGGCCTCTAGTAGCTGAGGGCAACCCTTGGTTGACAGCTATCAAAACAAACAAACAAACAAACAAACAAACAAACAAACAAAAAACAGATACCTCACCCTACAACCTCAAAAAATTGAATTCTGACAACAATCTGTTTGGAAGAAAACCTGGAACCTCAGATGAGCCCTTATTTCTCGCTGATACACTTATTTCAGGCTTGTGAGGCTTTGAGAAGAGGACTTGGCTGTACCGTGCCTGGACTCTTGACTCCTGGAACTGAGAGATAATTTGCATTGTTGTAAGACACTAAACATTTTTGCACTCGTTGCACAACAATGGAAAACAGATACAAGTCCTCCAGGCCCTAGCTCTAATTGAGCAAGAAGCCAAAAGTAGGGTAAGTTTGGAACCATGTAAGCTGCAACACAGAACTCATTGAAAAGCCAATGAGGGTGTTGTTGGCTCCCTTCCCCCAGTCCACCCCACCACAAACACTTCTTTTGAAGAACATAAGTTGACGCTCTTTCAAGTGAATTGACAGCTGAGCAGGTTAGGCTCTGCCAAAATGTTAGAACATGCAAAAGCCTCCTGAAGGCTCACCGTGTTAGAGATGGCTTTCCCTACCTGCACGAGAATGTCTCCAACCCCTTTCAAATATTGCTATAGTAGTGTCCTCCTCAACCAGAGTGTGTGTATATGCCAATCAGTTGATGAAGAGTTCTGGAGTTGATCATTCTGAGAAACAGCAAGGGTGAGAGAATGATGGCAAATACCTTCCTCCTTGAAACCACCCAGCCAATTCTAAAGGAAATGTCTGCTCCCAGGAAGTCAACTTATTGAGGAACCTGAGCTTCTCCCAGAAATGAAAATACCAGAAAGGGCTCCCATTCCCCTTATTAATCATAAAATAAGCTAACCTCCAGTGCAGAAGAGCCACCAGTCCCCCTTCATCTTTTCCTTGCATGAAGTTGGCAGGAAGGCACCAGAGGTTCAACCAGATCTTGGACTCACACGGTGAGCTCCAGAAGTCCCACTCCATGAGCCACCATCAATCAGAATGGCTCTGATGTGTACAATCACCCCACTGCATGGCAGAGTTCATTTGGGGGGGGGGTTGATACCATGTTCCACTCATGATACAACCACTGCCATGCAAAAATCAGGGCTTTCTGTGTTAGTCAGCATAACTGGCATTTTCCCAGCAGGGTCCAAGAGCAGCAGCTCTTAGCAGGCTCGAGACCAACTAGTTACCTCTAGAACTTCTGTTTTCTTATGTTCCTAGGAACAGATGTGAATGCCTTCATGGGATCCTAGATAGAAGAGACCAATTTGATGATCATTCATACTGGCTCCTTGAGCCCTGATGGATATATGCCCAAAGCAGTAACTGTAACATGGATTTTGTGGCACATTGTTTTAAAAACATCTTCAGCAACCTATGCAAAGCCAATCCTCAAAATGCCCATGGGTGTTAGTAAGAAGTCATACAAGGGATAAAAGGTCACTTCTCTACATTCCATACCTTCACCAATGGGCATTTGACCACCAAAACCATCAAGCCGAGCCCGGCTGGTGTGGCTCAGTGGTTGAGTGTCAACCTACAAACCAGGAGGTCATGGTTCAAGTCCTGGTCAGGAAAAGATTGATTTCTTATCTTAGAGAAGTGGCTGCAATAGTCATACTAGCTACCAATTCCCCTCTTCCTCCTCTTCTTCTTTCTTCTTTGTGTCTTTTCCTCCTTCAATGCTTCCATTTAAAAGGTCTTTAGCTTTCAGAGAAAGACAAGTATCACATGATCTCACTCGTATGTGGAATCTAACAAAATAAACTGATGAACGGATCCAGAGACATGCAAGCATGGAACAGAGTGTGGAATCTTTGAGGGAAGGCTGGGGAAGGTGGGTGGGTGGAAGGTAATCAACCAAAGACCTTGTATGCATATATGCATAACCCATGGACATAGACAATAGGGTGGTGAGGGCCTGGGGCGAGGGGCAGGGATGGCCTGGAGGAGGTCGATGAGGGAAAAAGGGGGACATATGTAATACTTCCAATAATAAGGTTTTAAATAAATAAATAGTCTTTAGCTTTGCCTCCAGTTCTGCTTTCCCTTTCTCCCCATTATACCTCACCCCCAGAGTAAACCAGTAGAAGCTCAGAAAGACCCAACTCATGCCACCCCTAACACCTTAGATCCTGGACAGGGTTAAAAATGCAGAGAACTTGGCCTAAAAGGTTATTTTTGCTATCTCTCTAGCAGCCTCAAAGCCTAGCTGATGGGGAGTCCTATTGTCTTGTCAATCCACATACCCTATGATTAAAGGATCTCTTCTTGTAGTCAGAGGCAATTTATATTATATAATTAATAAAATGAATGAAATTGCTCAGTCCTTATTCTGTGACAGGCAGGCACTGTAAAAAAATAGGTTTATATTCATTGTTTCCTTGAATCTTCCCAAGAGCCCTATAAAGGTAAGCATTGTTATTTTATTATTTTTATTCCCATTTCCCAGATGAGGAAACTGAGACTCACTGAAATTAGGTAATCTATGCAAGGCCATACAAGTAATAGGACTCAAATCCCGTTTTGAAGAATTTTAGAGCTCATGATTCTACTATTACACTCTTTACCCTCCTTACTTGGCAAAATCTGGCAAGTATTAAATTCCCACCCATTCCTGCCACAAAGAATCTCACACAATGTACTATATTATATGACCTAAAAATAGGATAACTTGCTAGGTCATTATCAGCCTCTAACATATTTGCAAAGATTCCTTGTTCTTTTCAACACTGAAGAGTTCTGCCAAAAATAGCTCACTGGGCACATATATTGTGGTGAAAGATCACACAATATTAAAGGGAATAGGTCTGTAGCATGGGCCCCTCTGGTGGCCAGGCTGAAGTAGGGTACCATCAAAAGAAGCAGGAAGCATGAAGACCTCAGGGGTCTCAAGAAAGATCCAGAATTGAGTTGGGGTGACTTAAGGATGGATTTCACAGCTTTAAGAGTATGTGTTTGGTGCCAAGAGTTCTGTACCAAACCTCTCCACCAGCTCTCAAGTCCATCTCAAGCAAAGTATCTGAGGCTTTTTATTTTCTTATGTATTTGTTGTGGTTGCTGTTATTACTGCTCCTAGCAGTCAGTAACTCATCAGTTGGGAACTGGGGGGTGAAAAAATGTCCAAAGAGGGGGGGAAAGGCAAAGATGAAGAAGGGGGTTGCTGGTGTAAGGTGTGTGAATGCTACATGGTTTATTGGATTATGCAGACTATGACACAGATATTTCTTGGCCTTAAAATTCAAAAGGAGATACCAGCAGCCATTACCTGGCAGGGGAGGCAAGAATGATAAGGGAGGTAACTGCCTATCTGGAGGTATAAGAAGAGTTATCCAAATGTTTCCTGGTCCCCAAATTTATTCCTTTACCCTAGCCATTGAATTGCCTTCTCTTTCTATATGGCCTAAAATACTCACCATCAGAATCATTCCCCTTCAACCAGACAATAAAGTCGGAACATTTTTTCCCAGGGCCTCTCTCTTTAGTACCCCAAAGTCTTTATGCCAACCTACTTTGTGATCAGACCTGTTTTAGTGATATGGAGGCAATGACAAAATAAAGCAGTTAACATTTCCTGAATATTTAATATGTGCAGGCACTGTTTGAGGTATTTTGCATATATCATCTTATGTAATCCTCAGAACAATCCTCCTAGGTAGACACTATTTGTTATTACTCCACCCCCATTTTGTAGATGAGAAAAGTGCAAAGCTAAATAACTGCCCAGGGTCACACAGAAGTACCTGGTAAAGACAGGATTTGAAGCAAGGCAGTTTGACTCCAGAGCCCATAAGTGTTACACTAAAATCACCCACTCCTTAATGACAAAATTAATAATAATACACATGAAAATTGTATATGGGTGGGGCCTATAGGCCACAAGGGTTATAGAACAGGAAACTGGAGTGTGTTGCTTGCATATATGGTACAGGGGGCCAGAGGACAGAAATGAGGAAGAGGGCAAGTGTAAGCCAGAGAAGTGTGTCCAAAATACATTGCAAAAAGAAAATACATTGCAAAGCCAAGTTGGTCAGGGAGTAGTAAAGCAAGGCTAGAAAGCTGAGACCTAGATGTAAATGAGGTCAAAGAACAAGGGAAGGTGAGAGTGGAAGGGAACAGCAGATGGGAGAATTGGGGGATAGGAGGTAGTCTAGCCACAGGAGGTCCTAGAGGGTGCTTTTTTGGGTGGCCTCATTTAAAGCAGCAAAAGGAACTACTGGGTGTAAAGTAATAATGAAAGGCCTGGTAGAGGAAGCCCACCTTAAGATGAGCCATTTGCTAGGTAGGAAAGTTTGTTGACAGCTTGAAGACTGAGGCACTGAGAATCAGCATAGGTGAGTTGAGGATGAGGCAGAGAGGGCAGATGATAGCCACAAATCCTGGGTGACCAGGAAGAGCCTGAGAACTCTGACCTGTAATGATGTTCTTGGAGCAATGAGGCATGAGTGGCACCTGACTCACTTACTCACTTACATCCCTTTTGCCCAAAGTCAAGTCTGCTCTCACACCTGACTCTTATTCCTCTTTGATCCATTGTCTAGAAAATAAGCTTCTGGAGAAGAACACGGGAAGGAGGCTCCAAAGCAAGGGACACCACATAGCAATGTCTTGGAAAATGGAGTGCCCCAGAGCCTGGGGTTAGACAGGAGAGCAAAAGGATGGAGAAAGAGGAAGGCTTGGAACTGGGCGAGGCTGGAAGATGGCTAATGGGGGTGAGGGGAAGAAAGGCCCAGGTGGCCAAGGGCAGGAAGACGATTCCTGGTACCATCCTCCCGTGTTTACCTCAGGCCTAGAAATGGAAAGGATCACAACACACAGTGCTCAAAGCATTCTCACACTCATCCGCATTCAAACCACATCATTCCTTTGCAGGAAGAGAAACAGGATTGTCCATTTGAATGAGTAAATGACATATGCAAAGCTTTTCCCACTAGAGTCAGCACCTCAAGGGGAAAAGAAAAGTGGCAGTGAGAACCAGGAGAGTAGAAATCTATTAGACTTCCTTAAACTTTAAGGCATAAGGATCTCTAGTCAGAATGGCCTAGGGAAAGAAAATGCCACCCTGGGAGTAGAATCCAAGAGGAGAACTTGACTGAGGGTGGGAGGTGACTGGCCCCTTACCCTGGCTGAACATTGCTCTGTTGTCCATTTAAGAGTGAGAAGGAAGCACACAGCCAGCATCTGAGGAATAAGTGAGATAAGCATGAAAAATAGCAAAGTGCCTGATACAAACTAAGTGCTCAATAAATAATAGGGTTTTTTAAAAAATATGTTTTTATTCATTTCAAAGAGGAAGGGAGAGGGAGAGATACTGGTAGAAATATCAATGAAGAGAGAGAGTCATTTATCGGTTGCCTCCTGTGTGGCCCCTACTGAGGATCAAGCCTGCAACCCAGGCATGTGCCCTGACTGGGAATTGAACTGTAACCTCCTGGTTCATAGGTCGACACCCAACCACTGAGAAATGTTGACTGGGCAATAATAGATGTTTAAAAAAAAAACAAAAAAAACTACTGCTACAGATATGGACAATGGCATGAGAAATGGGTGAGAAGGAAGGCTGTAAGTCAACATCCTGCCCTCACCCCCAGGGATTCTGATTCTTCATTGGGGGGTGGGGCCCAGAGATCTGCATGTTTCATAAGCCTCCAGGTGATTCTGAGGTAGAGTTCAGACACCGTGCTTTAAGGAAACCCTTTTGTAAGTAATGTTGGTACTGGGCATGGCTGGAACATTGAAGCTGAAATGGGAAGCCATAAGAAATGTATCACAGGGAGCAACCCAAATGTCCATTAACAGACAAGTGGATAAAAAAATGGTGGTATATATATATATATATATATATATATATATATATATATATTCACACTAATAAAAGAGAAACATGCATATTAACCATCACTCCACTATACCCACCAGCCAATCAGGAGATAGTATGCAAATTAACCCAACAAAGATGGTGGCGGCCACAGAGCTGGAGCGAGCAGTAGGCTTGGGTTGCCCCTGGCAATGGAGGAAGCCAAGCTTCCCGCCCGCCCTGGCAGGCCCTGGCCTCCTCTCAAGGCTACAAAGTTTCAATTATAGAAGATAAATAAATCCCAGATACCTGCTTCCAGCCGGCCCTGGCCTCCGCTCAAGGAGGCACTGAAAAAAAGAAAAGAAAAAAGAAAAAAAGCCCCTTATCCAGGCTGGCCACACCCCCATGGGGTGAGGGTCCCCGCTGGAGGGCTTGGCCAGCCTGCAAACAACCATCAGCCCCTCACCCAGGCTGGCCAGGCATCCCAGTGGGGACCCCCACCCTGAAGGGGGTGTGGCCAGCCTGAAAATGGCCCTCAGCCCCTCACCCAGGCTGGCCACGCCCTCATGGAGTAAGAGTCCTCCTGGGGGCGTGACCAGCCTGCAAACAGCCATCAGCCCCTCACCCAGGCTGGCCAGGCACCCCAGCAGGGACCCCCACCCTGAATGGGGTGTGGCCAGCCTGAAAATGGCCCTCAGCCCTCACCCAGGCTGGCCAGTCACCCCAGTGGTACCCCCCACCCTGAAGGGGCTATGGACAGCTTGTAAACAGCCCTCAGCCCCTCACCCAGGCTGGCCACACACCCCCAGCAGGGACCCTCACCCTATGGGGGCATGGCCGGCCTGAAAACCACCACAGGCCCCAAGGGAACCCCCACCCTGATCCAGGACACCCTTCAGGGCAAAGCAGCCGGCCCCCACCCGTGCACCAGGCTTCTATCTATACTAATAAAAGGGTAACATGCTAATTAGACTGGGAGACCTTCCAGGAAACCTTCCGGACGTTCTTCTGGACAAAGCCATGGTGGCGGGGCCGAGGTAGAGGAGGTTAGAGGCCAAGAGGGGAGGGCAGTTGTGGGTGATCAGGCCGGTGGGGTGGGGGGTTGGGGTGATCAGGCTGGTGGGGGGGGCAGTTGGGGGTGAGCAGACCAGTAGGGGGGCCAGTTGGGGGCTAGCAGGCCGTCAGTGGGGGTCAGTTGGAGGTGATCAGGACAGCGGGGCGGGGGCAGTTTGGGGTGAGCAGGCCAGCAGGGGGGCAGTTAGGGGAGAGCAGGCCAGTGGGGATGGAAGGTGGGGGCGAGCAGGCCAGCATGGGGGTCAGTTGGGGGTGATCACGACAGCGGGGGAGGGGCAGTTTGGAGTGAGCAGGCCAGCAGGGGGGCAGTTAGGGGAGAGCAGGCCAGTGGGGAGGGAAGGTGGGGCAAGCAGGCAAGCAGGCCAGCAGGGGCGGCAGTTGGGGGAGAGCACACTGGCACGGGGGACAGTTGGGGGTGATCAGGCTTGCGGGGGGGGCAGTTGGGGGGAAGCAGGCCGGCAGGCAGAGTGGTTAGGGGCAATCAGGCAGGCAGGTAGGTGAGCGGTTAAGAGCCAATAGTCCTGGATTGCGAGAGGGATGTCCGACTGCCGGTTTAGGCCCGATCCCTGTAAACTGGCAATAGGACATCCTTCGAGGGGTCCCAGATTGGAGAGGGTGCAGGCCGGGCTGAGGGACCCCCGCCCCCGTGCACGAATTTCATGCACCGGGCTTCTAGTATATATATATATATATATATATATATATATATATATATATATATATATATATATATATATGTTGTGGGCTCAATCCCCAGTAGGGGGCATGCATGAGGCAGCTGACCAATGCTTCTCATCATTGATGTTTCTATTTCTCTTTTCCTCTCCGTTCCTCTCTCTAAAATAAATTAAAAAGAACATATTTAGCTTTAAAAAATGAATGAAATCTTACCACTATGACAACACGATGGACCTAGAAGGTATTATGCTCAGTGAAATAAGTCAGTCAGAGAAAGACAAATACCATATGATTTCACTTATGCGTGGAATCTAAAGAACAAAATAAATGAGCCGACAAAACAGAAAAAGACTCATAGATACAGTGAACAGCAGACTGGTGGTTTGGTGGATACTGGAAATATCAGGGGGCACACTTTGGAAAGTTTATGATTATTTAACCACTATGCTGTTCACCTGAAACCAATCTACATAAATAAAAGCCTAAGCGACAGGAACGACCAGAACCACTGGTCACTATGAAGTGCACTGACCACCAGGGGGCAGATGCTCAATGCAAGAGCTGCCCCCTGGTGGTCAGTGCACTCCCACAGCCAGCATCCCCCGACTTTCCAACCTCCTGCGGTTCCCCCCCTCCCTCCCACCCCGCCGGCAGTCCCCAATTGCCCGATTGGGGCCGGTCCCTGGGCTAGGATGGGGAACCAGGGATGGGTGGTGGTGGACGTGGCCACTTTCCCAGGGGGGCCAAGGGCTGGCTCCCTCCTTGGGGCTAGTGACCAACCTCCTGTGGTCCATCCCTCCCCCTGGCCCGCAGGCCCCAATTGGCCCACTGCCCGCCCGCCGCAGTGGTGGCATGGCAGTGAAGGAAGGAGGAGAAGGGGAGGTGGGGAACCATGTGGTGGCAGAGCATTAACGATGGCATCAATGGCGTCCAGCGTCCCTTCCTTCTGTGCCTGGCCCAGCGACCATTGCCTTCTCTCCCGACCCTGCTGGGGCCTTTGGCCCTGGGCTGGGATGGGGAACTGGGGTGGGTGGCTGCAGACACAGCGCCTTTCCCAGGGGGCCTAGGGCCAGCTCCCTTCTAGGTGCTGGCAGCCAACCTCCCATGCCCTGTCCCTACCCCATGCTGGCTGGCCCCGATTGGCCCACCACCTGCTTGCCACGGTGGCAGCACCGAGAAAAGGGAAGGAGGCAGGGGAGAGGCAGGGAACTGCATGGTGGCAGGGCACTGATGATGGCCACATTGGCATCCGGCATCCATTCCTTCCATGCCCTGCCTGACGACAGTTGCCTCCTCTCTGGCCTGGCCCTGATTGGCCTGGCCCTGATAGGCCCTGATCACTGGCCAGGCCTAGGGACCCCACCGGTGCAAGAATTCATGCACCAGGCCTCTAGTCCTATATGATAAAAGCCTAATATGCAGATTGTCCCCTCAACCTGAGTTCCACTAGGAGTTCGACCTCCCGACCAGTTGCTATGACACACACTGACCACCAGGGGACAGATGTTCTAACCAATAGGTTCGCTTGCTGTGGACACTGGTGGGCTGGACTGGAAAGTGAGGTGTGAGGAGAGAGCCATCAGGAAGCTCCTAGGGTTTGGCCCCAGCCCTGGGCGGAGGTGGGTGGGGGCAGGAGCTAGGAGGGACCGGGTGGCGCAGGAGGCTGCTACAGTGATCTGAGAGCCGTGGACTGTGCAGCCCTCCGCAGCCAGTGGCGTTCTCAGTGGGCAATTTATAATCTTCAGAGCTGCTTCTTTTTATTTAAGTTTCACTAAGTACTCCAGGACAGTGGGTAGCACCATTACGAGGGGACGGGCCAGGTGCACCTGCCCAAGGCCAAGGGGCAGCCTCGGGTTCCCAGGGACACAGCAGAGAGGGGGGTGGGGCTGAGTCGGAGAAACTGAGTCCAAAACTTGAAAAGAAGTGGGAGGCAGCGAGGGGCAGAGGGTGACAGCTGCGCAGGGGCCTGGAAAAGCTGCTGGGTGGGGGCAGCCATGGAGCCCGGTGCCTCTCCCACAGGACTGGCTCCATGTCCCTCTCTCCTCCTCCCTGTGACCTGTCACCCCAGCTCTCCTCCAAGGCCCCGCCTGGGCTCACCCAGCACTGCCCTGCCCCACACAGCCCTGCCCCGCCCTGCACAGCCTTTGGGGAGCTCCGCCCCCAGAGGAGAAAAGGGGAGGCTGCAGAAGGGAGGTCGCAGGAGGAGGGGCAGAGCAGGGCCCACCAAGTTAGATGGAGGGGAGGGAGGGAGAGACCCCACAGGACTGGGGACAGAGATGGGCGGGGAAGGAGGGCCATGCAGAAGTTTCGCCCTTGGTTGAAGTAGAAATCCTGACCCCATTTTACAGACCCCAGCAGAGTGTGGCGGTGGCAGGGGGGCAAAGACAAAAGAAGGTGTGAGGGGACTGGATGGATGGAAAGCAGCGACGTTTGATTCATGGTCTATTTATTTTTATTTTTGTTAATATATTTTTATTGATTTCAGAGAGGAAGGCAGAGGGAGAGAGAGATAGAAACATCAATGATGAGAGAGAATCGATCTGCTGCCTCTCGCACACCCCTACTGGGGATTGAGCCCACAACCCAGGAACGTGCCCTTGACCGGAATCGAACCCAGGACCCTTCAGTCCACAGGCCGTGGCTCTATCCACTGAGCCAAACCAGCTAGGGCGACCCATGGCCTATTTAAAACCGCTACAGTAGCCTGAGCAGGGGTCTTACCACGATGGTGTTACCTGATAATGAGGGTGACTCTCCTTATGTTGGGGTAATCGGAACTGCAGCAAAGTAAAGACACACCCATTGAGCCTGCAAAGGGTTTCCACGCACATGATGCAGTTTACTTGTGCGGCAGCTAAAGAGGGTGAGCAGAGCCTGACTGGTTTGGCTCAGTGGATAGAGCATTGGCCTGCAAACTGAGGGGTCCCGGTTTAGATTCGGGTCAAGGGCATGTGCCTTGGTTGCGGGCACATTCCCAGCGGGGGATGTGCAAGAGGCAGATAATCGATGTTTCTCTTGATGTTTCTAACTCTCTATCCCTCTCCCTTCCTCTCTGTAAAAAATCAATAAAATATATTAAAAAAATAAAAATAAAAATAAATAAAAAATAAATAAAGAGGGTGAGCAGAGCCTTGGAAGGACATGAGGTCTCCAAGACCAGGGTCTAGAGGGAAAGTGCGTGCCGAGCATTCCATGCCATGAGTTACAATCTATACATATAAAAGCCTAATATGCTAAGTGTCTGACCAAGCAGTCGACCGACCAGTCACTATGATGTGCACTGACCACCAGGAGGCAGATGCTCCAACGGGTAGGTTAGCTTGCTGTGGGGGTCCGTCCTATCGGGACTGGGTGAGACTGGGCTGGACATGCCCTAGAGCCCTCCTGTGGTCCCTCCCACGGTCCCTCCTTGGCCACCGGGAATAGGCGAGATGGCCCTGATCAGCCCCGATCACTGGCCAGGCAGAGACACCCCACCTGTGCACATATTTTGTGCACCAGGCCTCTAATACAAAATAATATTGGAAGTGAACTGTAAAGGAAAATGAAAAAATATTAAATTTCAGTTTATATGTATGTGAAGCATTTAAGTGTCTGAAACTATATTTGAATTGTTGAAATTAAACGGTGGTTTATGCCCTAGCTGGTTTGGCTCAGTGGATAGAGCATTGGCCTGTGGACTGAATGGTCCCAGGTTTGATTCCAGTCAAGGGCACATGCCCGGGTTGCAGGCTTGATCCCCAGTAGGGTGTGTGCAGGAGGCAGCCAATCAATGATTCTCTCTCATCACTGATGTTTCTCTCTCCCTCTCCCTTCCTCTCTGAAATCAATAAAAAATATATTAAAAATAAATAAATAAATAAATAAATAAATAAATAAATAGTGAGTTAGGAGTGTTCAATGTACAATTGTACAACATTGTATAATATACAATTCTTTAAACTTTTCTATATATTTGAGATTTTTCATAAGAAAGTGTTGGGAAAATTAAAAAATGGGTGACAGGGCAAGGGTGGTAAAGAAAAAGGAACTTGACTGATATCTAGAGAGGATTGTGATCACAAAAGAAGATGTTTTGTGTGTTTTTTAATAAACATCTCAGACTTGAGCCTTCAATGGGACCAATTCAACTTTTGGAGACTTGACACCCCTGTTCTGCTATTAATTAGCTGTGAGGCCTCAGACACACCAAGTCCTTTCTTTAAGCCTCAGTTTCCTCACCTAAAAACTAAGGGATTGAATTATACTTGGAGCCCAAGGTTCCCTTTAGTCCAGACGTTCTAAGATTCTGGGAGTCACTGAGGCAATCTTTGAAAGTTCTCAGTTCATTCCCAGAGAGGCCAGACTTTGCAAAGGCCAGACTTTTCAGAGGCCTACTACAAGCCCTGCTTGAGTTGGCCAACAGGGGACCAACCTTCAGAGCAGCCCTTCAGAAACCTGCCAGTATTTTTAGAAAACTCTTCTACTTTCAGATGGTTTAGAAACCTAAGCTATTTTTCCCACTTAAGAAATGCACAGGATTTCAGGAGAATTGACTTAAAATTCCCCACTCATTTTCTCTTCCCTTTCAAAGGCAATTTAAAAAAAAAAATTCTTCAAATCAGGAGTTCATCTCTATCAGAAAACTAAACTACCTCATCCCAGAGATTTTCCTCCCTCCTCTAACTCTGAATAAGCAAACAGGCATTTCTTCATCAGGTAAAGTCTTTTGGATCACTGATATTTGGCTTCTGAAACCACAAGCACAGAAGAAATAAACATTCCTCACATGGAAAAGTAAAATTATGTCCTTCAAAAATAGGTGATGGAGGTTTAGTGGGGATATTTTTCACACCTGCTTCTCTTAAAGGACTTCTGGAGACCCTGTCCAACTATCATAAATGAATAGTGAACTAATGTAGACATCTCTATCCATATGCTTTATGCAAATTCGGGAAAGTAGACTTTTCCTGCCTTATCTACTGGGCTCTGCTCAGAACGTGGGCAGGTAGATGTGCCTGGGCTCCCAGGACCTTTTCCTTTCTCCAACCCCTGGGGATCTCAGAAGTCTCCCTGTGACTTAATTTCCTCTTCATTTTTCCAGGACAGTTGGGCTTATGGAAAGGGGAGATCTAAATACAATAAGGAAAGGTTAGTAACATAATCCACAGCTTATCGGATGGGCTGGTCCTTGGCCCATGAAGTTCCCAGAATGAGAAATAGGACGTAATGACCTTGTTGATATAAAAGTACAAAATGACTTTACCAGTTTTTAGTAGCAATCTTTTCTGAAATGACAGTGCCTACATTTGTTACTTTTTAATAAATCTATATCTAGATTTTCCCATATTTGTATCTCTTCTTTTCCTTCTCTTTTTTTCCTTTCCTCATTTTGAACATCTCCCTTATGTGCTATAGTAAATAACTGAACTATGTTGTTATAATTTGTTGTGTTTGTAATAAGGAATACAGTTCCAAATGTTCAGGTTAGATGAGTAAATAGTTTATGTTTCTACTATCAAAGAAATTGAAGGAAGCCATTTTAACAATATGGGACCCTTTGTTAAATTTTTCTCATTTAGCCTTGGAGCCAATAGATGAAAGTCTTCCTCTCCCTATCAGGCTCTGAGTCTTCTGAAGACTAGAACATCTAACCAATTAATATCATTACAAGCTGTGTGACCTTGGACAAGTCATATGATTTCTTTTTTATATATAAATATATTTTTATTGATTTCAGAGAGGAAGGGAGAGGGAGAGAGAGATAGAAACATCAATGATGAGAGAGAATCATTGATCAGCTGCCTCCTGCACGTCCCACACTGAGGATCGAGCCCGCAACCTGGGCATGTGCCTTTGACCAGAATCAAACTCAGGATCCTTCAGTCCGCATGCTGACACTCTATCCACCGAGCAAACCAGCTAGGGCCATATGATTTCTTTATGCTTTAGTTTCCTTATCCACAAAATGAACATCCTCCCTTCTCCCAAGGATGAAGATGGTATGAATGTCACAATATCATGTCATTTTGACCTTCTGAGGATGAAGCATAGTTACAAAATGGTTAGGCTATGAGTTGGACAAATCTAGGTTTAACTCCTGGTTTTTGTCAATTACTAGCCTGTGATCTTGGGCAAGTCACTGAATTGTTCAAATCCTAAATTTCCTTATCTATTAAGTGGGGCTAGGGTAAGGGTAGTACCTCCAACATAGGCTAACTGTGAAGATTCATTCACTTAATAGCTATTTGTGGAGTACCTGCTGTGTGCTAAGAGATCAGAATAGTGCTCAAAAAAGAGAAGGGCCCTGCTCTCACAATTTTGTGAACTAACTTACATAAAGCTATTGGCATACAGTATAACACATAGGAAGCACTCAATACATGTTAGCTATTACCATTACTACTCTCCCCTGGTGTTAATGTACTATGTTCCCTGCTCTTCATAGCTTTCTCAAAGGTAGGGGATGAGACTTCCTCCAGTTATCCATTCTCTCCCCAGCCATTCCCTCTCCCTTCCTCTCTGAAATCAATGAAAATATACTTTAAAAAACCACAACACTGTATTTTTTATTAACTCAGAACCCTGTGCTTTATCTTCCAACCTAGTCTATCCATAAATAGTTCAGACTTCTCTTCTAGACATGATAGTGGCATAGCAAGGAGAACCTTTCCCCCCCTTTTCTCTTCTCAAGAAAGAATTACTAGTATATGGTTTTCCAATACCATCAGCAGAAACTTTCATTTACTTTTTCCATCCTAGAGAAACAGAAATGGGATTATGACTAATTAATTGGTTAAAAGTTGCTCTTTGTTTATCAGCATTTGGTGGCAAGGAACTCCCGTTTACCGCCTATGTCCTTGTCAGTTACTTGACTTAATCCTTGTGACAACCCTCTGAGGTAGGAATCATTATCTCCATTTAACAGATGAGACAACAAAGGCTCAGATGAAGGCATTTGCCCACGGCCACACAGCTAGTAAGTGGCATTGTGAGGATTCAAACCTATGTCTGACTCCAAAGCCCCATGCTCTTTCCATTACATGGTGCCAAATATTTTCAGGGTGTGTACATGTGTATCTCTCAGGCCAAACACTATGCTGAGTGGCTGAGCCCTTGGGCAGTATGACCTTGGATAGCACACTATAAGCTCCTGGGAGGGGCCTTCTTCCCTCCCAGTGGGCCAATTGCCTTGCTCCTTCATTAGCAGCCTGGGAGCCAGGCTGGTCCATACACTGCTCTGGTTTCCCAACCCCAAATGCCAAGCTTCCATGCATCTTTAAAGTGGTGCCTGGGCTCTCCTGTAACACCACTGGCTGGATGATGAACAGAGGTGGACCTGACATTGAAGAGCTCTTGGCTTCCTGCTGCTCTCTAATACAACCTCCCAATTCAGACACTCTTATTTTGAATTTAAGACCATTCTACTAAGACAGAACTTTTGCACTGAATCTAAATAAATGCAAAATGCACTCTTGTGTGCCAACTTGTAACATAAACCTTACACTTACAGAGAGCTTTGGCCTCTTCAAAGCTCCTCTGCAGCCATTTGATTCTCCCAACAATTCTGTGATGTAGACATTTAGGGAAGTGGCAATATTCTTCTTATTATTTTTATTATTGCTCCTATTTTACAAATGAGAAAACCAAGGCCCGAAGAGGCATGGGGACATGCCTATGGTAACACTATGAGGGATGAGAGTTAGTGTTCTACCTCTAAAGTGGCCTTTAAATATCTCATGGGAGATCTCCTTTGTAAGCCCTACTGAAGACTGATTTACATGATGACAATTACTATACTAATCACAAATCTCTGGCAATTATTACTACCATCTTTTATGAGACTGACGCCCTGCCTAATGAGCTAAGAGGGCAATTACTACCATCTTTTAAATGCTTACTGTGCTGGCCACTTTGCTACATGCTTTATTTCTAATGCAACATTTCATTGGATATTCATAATCTTTTGAGAATTGGTCCCATTATTACTCCCATTTTATAGATGAGAAAACTGAGGATTAGAAGGCTTATAGGACATACTCAAGACCATAAAGTTAGGAATTGATAGACTATAGACACAAACTTAAGACTGTCTGATCCTAGATCCATGTTTCACTAGTCTGCAGTGCCTCTAAAGTTGAGTTCAATATGGAAGCCACTAGGCACATATGGCTATTTAAGTTTAAGTTAATTAAAATTAAATTAAAAGCCAGCTCCTGCCCTGGCTGGGTCACTTAATTGGTTGGAGCATTGTCCCATACACCAAAAGGTTGTGGGTTCAATTCCCAGTCAAGGCACATAGATCCCCAGTTGGAGCATGTATGGGAGGCAACCAATCAATGTTTCTCTCTCTCACTCACTCTCTCTCTTTCTTCCTCCCTCCTTCTCTAAAATAAAGAAACATATCCTCTAGTGAGGATAAAATAAAATTTTTTAAGCCAGCTCCTCAGTCACACTAGCCACACTGAAAGTATTCAATAGCCACACATGGCTAAGTGGCTCTTGTATTGAACAGCACAGATAGAGAAAACCACAGAAACTTCCATCACCACAAACTTCTATTGAATAGTGCTGATCAAAACACTGGTGGTCCTCTTCAGACTTCTACTTTGGTAAAGTGTTCTTAGTTTAAGGCAGAGTTTTTCAGTCTTGACACAATTGGCATATGGGGCTGGACAATTTTTTGTTGCAGAGGGTTCTTCCTGTGCATTGTAAGAAGAGCCTACATGTTGAGCAGCATCCCTGGCCTCTACCCACTAGATGTCAGTAGCATACTTTCCATCTAGTTTTGTGCTATGTCAAAATGTCTGCAGACATTGCCAAAAGTCCCACACCCCTGCTGAAAACCTCTGGGTTAAGGTTAGCTTATGTATTTGAAGTAATCAAACAGCAAATCTTTTCACTGCCTAAACTTGGTCTTCATTTCTTCCAGTGAATCATAGTTTACAGCAATTTGCATTAAATGGGTGGTTTTAATAGCTATTGAAGATTTCATGAAAGAGTAAAAACCATTTAAAGCAGCAGAATGAACCCTGGCCAGTATGACTCAGTTGGTTGGAGTGTCATCCCCTATACCCAAAGGCAATGGGTTCAATTCCGTCAGGGCACATACTCAGGTTGCGGGTTCGACTGGTGTTTCTCTCCCTTCCTCTCTCTAAAATCAACTTTTTAAAAAAATGATAGTTTCCCCCTAGCTGGTTTGGCTTAGTGGATAGAGCGTCAGTCTGCGGACTGAAGGATCACAGTTTCGATTCCGGTCAAGGGCACCTGCCCAGGTTGTGGGCTCAATCCCCAGTAAAGGGTGTGCAGGAGGCAGCCAATCAATGATTCTCTCTCATCATTGATGTTTCTATCTCTCTTTCTTCCTCTCTGAAATCAATAAAAATATATATTTTTTAAAAGTAAAAAATATATATAGTTTCTGCAGTCAACAAATAATTTAAAAAATAAAGCAAGATTAACCAAAGAATGTATATGCATATATGCATAGCCCATGGACACAGACAATAGTGTGTCTTTTTCCCATCATTAGATCTTCCCTAGGGTGGGGGGGGGGGGTTGGAACCAGATGGAGGGGGGCAATGGGGAAAAGTGGGGGATATTTGTAATACTCTCAACAATAAAGATAACATTTTTAAAAACAAATGAAAAAAATAAGTAAATAAATAAAATAAAGCAGCAGAATGAGGCCCTGGCTAAGTAGCTCAGTTGGTTAGTGTTATCCCGATATGCCAAGTTTACAGGGGTGATCTCAGGTCAGGGTACATACAAGAATTAAATAATGAGTGCATTAATAAGTAGAACAACAAATTGATTTTGCTTTCTCTCTCCTTTCCTCTCTGTAAAAAAATCAATTAAATGAAATTTAAAGCAGCAAAATGAGAGTGAAGATGCTAATGAGGATTACTCTAATGTAGTGTTCAATTAGCTGCCCAAATTTCCTATCCATTAACTATAACTATGAAATTGTGAAGGATAAAAATGAATTGGTTTATTGAATGTTAACGTTGAAAATAAATGACAGGAGCAACCAAATCACATACTACATTTTGGCTACTAATTTCTAGAAATAACAAACAACAAAAATTACGCTACTTCGGAAATTGGGAAAAGAATCCCAAACTGCTAAAGTTGATCCAACAGAAAAAGAGCTTTTAAAGGATTCAAGAAAAACTAGTGGAAACATTCCCATATAAAATGCTGAAATTTTGGTTGCTGATGAAATCATATATCTTTCCACATTTTAATATATTCCCAAGAAAACTAAACATAAGACACACTTTTTCAAATGAAACCTGTCAACTACATCTTCAGAGAAATCTCCAAAAGATCTTAAAACCACTCCCCCTAAATGAACTTTTACAGAGTTAAATATTTTAACTGTGTTATAGTCAAAAGAGACAAACTTTTGGTAAACTGGTAAATACAGCAAATAGTTTATTCAAGAGCTTTCCCAAAGGTGGGCCTTCCCAAACTCCTACCCTACCCCGTGCAAAAGGTGAGGCTGGGGACCTGGGTACACCTGCCACTCCATCCACTCTCTTGTGTGTTCTAATGAAAGGGAAAGTACTTCGAACAGATGCCACAGAGTGAGTGCAGGTTAGCAAAATGCAATAACCAGTCTGGGCCCCTGGCCAGGGAACTGGAGTTAACAGCCTTTCTTCTAAAACTAAAATCGGGGGGCAGCGGGCGGGTGGGGGGCATGGAAGATGAGGAGAAGAAAAGGAAGCAACGTGCAATAGGGATCTCTACTGACCACATTAAATGCTCTTAATTACAGTGAGGAGTGGAAGTTGGGTCTGAGCTAGTAGGTTGAGTAGATGTAGCGACATATTTCTGGTGCTTTCTGCTAGCTTATATTTGCCTTCCATAACTGCAAGCTCACATAGGGCCAGGCTTCATGTTCATCGTTGCTCCCTGGGTACAGGTAGGTCTCAGGTTAAGGAGAACAGGTTGCAGATAAGGTGGTGAGACTGTCAGCTACTGGAGGGACCTGCAGGGTTATAGATCCTCCGGCATCTGGGAACTAGGGGTTACCAGGGCCAAGAAAGAATGCATGGGCCCCCTGAGCACCAGCAACTGTAACTCATGAAAAGTCAGTATTTGTGGCCTCTAATCTCAACTAGCAGGCCACACTGATTTTTTTGGGGGGAGGAAGGGGTGCATCAGGGAAGATCTGCAGCCGAGGGGTTCAGGCTGGCTCATCATTAGTTCTTCCCTGGTAAGGTGTCAGGTGCCTGTTGCAGAAGTGCTCAGCCTCAACTTCCTGAATCCTGTTCTTAGAGTGGGAAAAACTGACTGCATGATGTGAAGGGCCCACCAACTTAGCAAGCTCCCGCAGATGACCACTAAGCATCAGAGTGACACAAAAGCATTCAGGTCCTATTGAAACGCACATTTTCAGGAGTAATCCGTCCATGCCTTCTAACCTATCATCACAGGTCAGTGATAGGACCACAGGATGGCAATGTGTTAGCCTAGGGAAAGTCCATAGCTTAAGATGCCAGAGGCTTGAGAAGACAGGTTTGGAGAGAAGGGTCAGGTGCAGGTCCAGAACACCTGGAGTGGAAAGAGTGCTGAAATGGGAAAGGGGTTATAACAGGAGATTCTGAGGTAGCCAAAATCAAAGTTGCCCTAGCTCACTATCTTGTCTTGAGCTGAATCCACGTCTGCAGCAGTCCCAGCCACAGTATTCTATGATGCAGGCTCTTGGTCCTTTGCTCAGAGGATGATCTTTCCTTTATCCCAGGTTGTACAGCTCTACACTGGAAGGCAGGGTACTTGAGATTCTAATCTTGGAATTATCATTGACTGTGTGACCTACAGAGAATCACTTAACATCTTTGAGGTCCACTTTCACCACCCTTAAAATGAAGACATTTTCACCCATCCCACCATTACAGGATCTTGTCTGGTTAAGAAAATTATTTTGCTTTTCCTTCATCTCCTCACATACTTGCACAAAATAGTATCACATAATTCAGGACTACTACTATTTTTCCCTTATAATAATGTCTATTCACTGAACCCATGATAATTCTCCTGTCACCTGCAGTCATTCTATATCTATGAAAATAGTAGAACTTAATTGCTAGTTATCTTAAGCAAGAGCTAAATCTACAATAATCAGTTTAGAAGTTAAACACCAAAACTGGTACCCTAACAACTCACTTGATTAGAGCAAGGTACCAATGAGGCTAGTAGAATGGAGTCAAGGCCTACAAGGATTTATGTGGCTCTGAATACCACAAATGTTATTAGTACCTCCTTATCCATGGTTTTGCTTTTCTTTTTTCTCACCCAAGGATTTGTTTATTGATGAGAGAGAGAGAGAGAGAGAGAGAGAGAGAGAGAGAGAGAGAGAGAAACATTGATGTGAGAGAGAAAAATCCATCAGTTGCTTTCCATACACACCCCAACTGGGCATTGAACCGGAAACGTAGGTATGTGCCCAGACCAGGATTTGAGCCTGCAAATTTTTGGACGATGCTCCAACCAACTGAGCCACCCAGCCAGGGCCTGTGGTTTTGCTTTTAGTAGTTTTACTTACCCTCAATCAACTGTGGTCTGAAAATATTAAATGGAAAATTCCAGAAATAAACAATTCATAAGTATTAAATTGCTCGCCATTCTCAGTACCATAATAAAATCTTGTGCTGTTCTGCTTTGTCCTACCTGGGATCATCCTTTTGTCCGGTATATCCATGCTGCATACACAATCTGCCCATTAGTCACTCATCCACCTTGGTTATCAGATTAACTGTCATGGTTGTGTTCAAATAACCCGTATTTTAATTAATAATGGTCCCCAAACAACACATTACTTTTAATACAGTATATTGTTGCAGTTGTTCTATTTTATTTTTGTTGTTGTTAATCTCTTACTGTGCCCATTATAAATTAAACTTTATCATAAGTATGTATGCAAAGGGAAAAACGTAGGGTATATAGTGTTCAGTACTATGCTAAGTTTCAGGCATTCACTAGGGTCTTAAAACATATACCCTGTGGTTAAGGGGAGGGTACCCATTTCCACCACTGGTCAAACATCTCCAACTCATATAATAATGTATATATCTATATATAACATTTAGAATACAATTGTGATCTGGAGAGGAAACTGTGACCCTACCCTGTGTTTCCACCCAAATTCAACTTTCAAGACCTACTGGTTTCCTTGAAAGGGTGCAACCCTCCTGATTTGGCTACATTGCAATTCTAAGAACCCCCCTCTGGGCTTGCATGGGGAGCAATGAATATCTGAGCAGTAGGATTTCCCTTCAGGTAGTCCTCTCCCACTACCTCCTGGAGCCCTGGAAAAAGCTCAGAGAAAAGGACCTAACACCATATCAAATAAGGAGACTGCACATTGTATAGCTTGGAACACACTTATAAAATTAAGAACTCAAAAAATTTAAGGCGATTTTCTCCACTCATTCAAATTCTGCTACCTCTTTTCATCCCTCTCCCCCCCTTGCTCTCCTCTCTCCAGTTTCTTGTCCTCAGGGCCCCCCACCCCTTTATATCTTTATTTTCAGTCACACTGGATGCTGACTGGTGCAATAACAAAGTGTTTCAGTGTAACTGAAACACATCATTTAACTGAATTATTGCTGAGAACGTTGTTTTAATAGTGTTACTAGTCAATGAAATTAGCTTTGTAAAATCCAGGTTTGTGGGATACTTTAAGATGACACGGGCTAGGAACCTATATCTTTGCCCCAATCTCTTTTCCCTAACCTATCTGGTTATATAAACATTTTCCTCCTCTGTGCAGCTCTCCCTTCTCAGACCCTTGAGTCATTCCTTACAAACTCAGGGAATATCAAAGAGGTATCACAAAGTACCCTTGCACCAAGAGGTCGGGCAACACGATGCACAGGAAAGGAAACCCCAGGAATAACTGGGTATTTTCATGTCAGTCACTGAGCCTCAGCTAAAGTTTGCCTTTGGTGCCTCTCTCCTTGCCTTGGCAAGTAAATTAATCAACAACCGCAATAGCTTTGGGAAGACGCCCCGCCTGTCCCGTCTGCCCAGCCCGATCCCTCTTTTGCTGGGACACAGGTGAGCCAGGTAGGGCCAGCGGCGGGAAGGAGAAAGCCTGAAAGTCAGGAACCGCGTGGTGTCCAGCTACCCTGCAAGGCTTCCTTGGCCACTGAGTTCTGGAAGCCCGCGCCCCGCCGCTTTCCCACGCATATGCACACCTGTACGAGCCCTCCCAGAGCGTCCCGCCTCCAAGCCGCGGGTGCGAAGACAGGATCCCCTCCATGCCTGCCACCCAGCCTGGGTGGCTCCCAGCTGCCCCTCTTGCTGGCTAGCGCCCTGCTTGGACAGGTAGAGGCCAATGCACCCACTGCCCACGCTCTGCCACCCTCCACTCCGCGGAGTCCTGTTGGAGCCCTCACAGCACCCGCCACTTACTCTGGAATCTTCAGACACCCATAGAACCCAGCCATGGTGCTTCCGACGGAGCCGGTGGCCCGCCAGGAGCCTGGCCTGCTGGGGTTTATAGGAAACGGCACTGCGGGAGAATCGATGGGGATGCCACGCTTGCTGGAGGAGCTCTGAACGCTCAGTGCTCACACGCACGCAGCTCCAAACCAGCCGGCCGGCCGAAGCAACCAGCCAGATGAAGTTTCTTTTCCGAGGCCTCTCTCTGTCTTCTGAACTAGGTCCAAAGAGGGCTGGGCTTGTTCCTTACATGGTTAGAACAGTTAACTCCCCTTTTCCCCCTGCCTCCAACTTCCCGCGACCACAGTATGCTCAGTGCAAAACACCAGATGCTCTTTCTTAGGATCTCTGTATCCCTGCAGGCTAACGAATGTGAGGAGGAGTTTGGAGGGGAAGAAGCCCAAAAGAGTTTGTGGAGACTGTTACCCCGCAAGGAGGGACAGTCCACAGCTTTGGGAAGCAAATGTAAATTAGTCGCTTTCAGGCATTTTTTATTCTGCAGGCTGGCGGGGGGGGGGGGGCGGGGGGGAGGGACAAAGGAGTGGGGGGAGGGAAAGCCCGAAAGGGAATTTAAATAGCTAGGCTGCAAGCATTCCCACCTCAATCTGAGCACTATTTTTGACCCGTCTAAATTGTTTCGTTTAATCCCAAGGAAAACGATCTACTTCCTAAGCAAGTTTAGGGAAAAATAAAATAAAATAAAATAAAAACCACCAAGAATGTCCTTAAAGCTGTGAACAAAATTTGAATTCCCTTGAGATGAAAGTCCCCATCAATGATCATGTATACACAGTGGATCTCAGTTATAACATGACTTATATTGCATGGATTCAGAGGTAATGTTAATCACATGTGTCTGCAGAAAACTGAAAGAACAGGAGAGAACAAAATGTGACCTGATGCTGGCTGCCTGGAAGATCCAGTAGGGCATCTTTCCCAGCCCCAGTCCCTGCCCTAGCATCTGAGACACAGAGATTTGCAACATTGTGATTTTTAAGTGTCTGGTGAGAATGTGAACAGCAAGGCAAATGTAGATGCAGGTTGGGGGCTCTTTTTAATTACTGAGAGAAATCAAGGGTTTTAAAAGGTCAAGATTTCTCCAGGGAAGGCAGGGGGTAGGAGGCAGTCATTAAATACCTCAGGACTGAACCTTATCCAAGGGCCTAAGTCTTGCTTCCTTGAATAAAAAGGAAAAAAGCCAGGTTGGGGCCCCTTCCGGGAGGGGGAGGGGGTAGTGTCTTGGCCAGTCTGTAGCAGAGGGCCTGCTTTCCTTCTTTAGTGAGCAATAGGCAACAAACACCCTGTTTCTGGAATTTCATTGGATGAGTAGACCAAGGACTAGGTTTATATTGTAGATACTGAATCTTGGCCTGTGGCTAAAATTTCTATCTAGAATGTATGGTTATTTCTCTATTCATATGTGGCTTACCCATTTAGTGTGTTTTTTGCAATTATGTTTTAATCAAAGAATAACTTCTGGGGTGCCTACCCCAGAGGGTGGTTAGTAAAGACCAATTTTTAAATTGATTTTATATTATTATTATTATTATTTGGTTTCTATAGCCCTAAGGATTTTAATACATAATTTAGAATAAAATCACAAATAGATGATCACAAACAACATTCAACTTTTCTTAATCCAATTAGCCATTTCCATTAAAATCCAGAACCTTCTGCAGGACCTGCCAATTCCTCATTCCTTTTGTCAACCTAAAAACAAAACAAAACAAACAAACAAACAAACAAAATGCATTTCTTGGGAAGTTGGGATTTATTAAGAACATCCAGGTCTGGGGCTTTTTTTTTTTTTTTTTACCATATACCTTAAAATTTTGTTTCTTTATCCCAATATTATTTAAAACCAGAAATTTGAATTACATGGCTAACAATTTTAGCTAATCAACTCTTTAGTGCTGATCCTAGAAAATAACCTTCAATTGATCTTTGGATAATGGAACAAGACAATGTTCAGCCATTGATATGAGTGGTGTAAGTTGTCAACACCTTTCATGTTCAAGCCACAAGTTGTGAAGTTGGGAAGGGGTGCAGTCTACTGTCCTGCATTATCAAAATTTGTCATATTTTCAGTGCTACTAGATTGCACGTTGTCTGCAAGGTTATGTGCATGCTCAAGAAACAAATCTTTCAGTACACTTAATTCCTTAGTCAGCAATTTAATTTTTGCTTCCAACCGTTCATTCTCTTCTTTGAGCTGATTCACTCTCTGCAAGGTATCCTGTGCTTTCTGCCTGCTTTTCAACTGGCTGTTTTTCAGAGCCATGTTGTTCCTCTCTCTGCATTGACTATACTCATCACTGTTTCCATCCATGTGTGAACTCTTTTTGCTTTGCTTGCTTGGAGGCACAGCCTTACCTCCTCCCCCAGGGCCAGCGGGCACCAGCTGAGGAACCTGCTGTAAGCCGCTGGCATGAGCCTGAGTATGAATAACACTTATTCCATTCACTCCTGGAGTACCATTCTGCTGCAATATCTTGCTCATTTGGGCACTTTCTCTTGCCAACACAGAACAGACAGAAATGAGGGCATGGCAATCAATGGCTTCCACTCTACATGGCCAAGAAATCTTCACATGTACCTGGTGTGGTTCAATGGTTGAGTGTCAATCTATGAACCAGGAGGTCACGGTTCGATTCCAAGTCAGGTACATGCCTGGGTTGCAGGCTTGATCCCCACTAGGGGATGTGCAGGAGGCAGCCTATCAAAGATTCTCTCTCATCATTGATGTTTCTATGTCTCTCTCCCTCTCCCTTCATTTCCACTCTGAGCAGCCCAAGCCGCCAGGCCTCACAGCCAGGAGCTTAATTGATTTTAAACAGAGTGGGAGGGAGAGGAAGAGGGAGAGGGAGAGGGAGAGGGAGGGGGAGAGGGAGAGGGAGAGGGAGGGGAAAGGGGAGGGGGAAGGGAAGGGAGAGAGAGGGAGAGAGAGAGAGAGGGAGAGAGAGAGATCTATCATCTATGTGAGAGAAAACAGGGATTGGTTGCCTTCTATATGCCCTTACCAGGAATGGAATCCACAACCTGGGTATGTGCCCTGACTGGGAACCAAACCTATGACCTTCCATGCACAACAATGCTCCAGTCAACTGAGACACACTGGACAGGACAGGAAAGACCAATTTTAATATTGGCCAGAGAAGAAACTAATTAGGAAGGCAAATCTTCCACCCAAATAGAACACACATGGAATTTTGTTTTTTGATTATGCATGCTTCGTGCTTATTTGGCCTACTCCTTTATTTCATTGTTCTGAATAATCTACAGTAGAAGGTCCACAGAAAATCCAGCCTTCAATTCCCAGACTATACTGATGGCTCCTTCTCACAGCATTTGAGGTCAGGGCTCTGAAGTCAGAGCTGAGTTCAAATCCTGACTCTGGATAAATTTAAGAGGTGTGATAACTGCATTGGGATTTTGTAGGAAAATGTCTTTGTTCCTGTGAGATACATGCTGAAGTATTTAGAGGTGAAGTATAATGATGTCTGCAAGTTTTGCTCAAGTAGGTCAGAAAAATTAGAGAGAGAGAGAGAGAGAGAGAGAGAGAGAGAGAGAGAGAGTGAGAATGATAAAACATGCAGCAGAATGTTAACATTTGGTGACTCTAAGTGAAGCCTATATGGATCTTCATTGTACTATTATTTCTTTTCCTTTTTAATCCTTACCTGAGGATATTTTTCCATTGATTTTTTAGAGAGAATAGAAGGTAGAGGGAAAGACACAGAGAGAAACATCAATGTGAGAGAGACACATTGATTAGTTGCTTCCCACGCAGGCCCCAACCAGAGCCAGGGATTTAGCCTGCAACCGAGGTACCTATCCTTCACTGGATTTGTAACTGGGACCCTTCAGTCCACAGGCGCTCCATCCACTGATAGGGCAATTCTTTTTTGAAAAAAAAAACATTATTGATTGATTTTAGAGAGAGGAAAGAGGGGAGAAAAAAGCATTGATGTGTTGTTCCACTTATTTATGCATTTATTGGTTTATTCTTGTATGTCCCCTGACCTGGGATTGAAACCAAAACCTTGGCATATTGAGATGATGCTCTAACCTAGTGGTCGGCAAACTGCGGCTCGCGAGCCACATGTGGCTCGTTGGCCCCTTGAGTGTGGCTCTTCCACAAAATACCACGTGTGGGCGCGCACGTACAGTGCGATTGAAACTTCGTGGCCCATGCGCAGAAGTTGGATTTCGGCTCTCAAAAGAAATTTCAATCGTTGTACTGTTGATATTTGGCTCTGCTGACTAATGAGTTTGCCGACCACTGCTCTAACGAACTGAGCTAACCAATCAGGGCTGCACTATTCTTTTTAACTTTCCTGTAGTTTTGAATTGTTTTCAAAATTTAAAGTTGGAAATAAAACCTTAGCTCCATCTGTCTTATCAACTGTACAGTAGTAAATTATTTACTCCTTGCAAATCTGAGTTCCTTTGGCTCTAAAATTGAGATATTAATAGATCCTATCCCCACAGGGTTGTTATGAGGATTTAAATGAGATAATAAATGTAATGCCCTTAAGCATGTTTCCTGTCCCTTAGGAAGGCCTCATTAACTGATAGGAATTACTATTATCATGCCATTGTTATTTAACACTTGATTACTTACTGTCTTTTATTGTTCTCAAGGTGTTTCAAATGCAAATATCGTGTCTCCTTAACTTGGACTTTAAGCTTCTAGAGGGCAAGACACATTTCTTACACTTGTCTTTTGCCTACTATAATATCTGGCACAGCACCTTGTAATCACAGATAGTGAATAGAATACCTTGTCAAAGTGACTTTGAGGTTACTATTCTGTGGGATCTTTGGTTATAGCATAGACTTGAAAATTATCATGTGCCCAAAGGCCATTCATTATTTATTACAGACCAATAGAAGATAATGTTAGCATAGCTTGGTGGGAGCTGGGTAAGAAGATAGAACTGTAAAACATTTATTTAAGGAATAGATTTTTTTTACTTCTTAAAATTGGAGGTAGATTCCTTCATGCACAACCAGACTTTTGGGGAAAAGAGTCTACCTTTTATAAATGCCATGAGGGCATACATTTCATTGCTTGGCTTCCAGGATAGGGATGGCTTCTACTAAGCAACTTGGGCATTCCTTAGATGCCAGGACAATAAGGCAGATTTTTAGGATGGCAGGGCACAGCTGCCCCTCCCAATGAAAGGGAGAGTGCAAACATTGCAAGTGACCCCCACTTCTTGAATAAATGCCTCTGTTGCTTTAGAAGGGAGTCCAATCTTCCTGACTCTAATTGATGATTCCAGTGAGTCTAAAACATGCAGGGTAGAACCTGGCCAGGTAGCTCAGTTAGTTAGAGCCTTGGCGATCTCCAGGGTTTAAAGTTCAGTATTTCCCCTTCCCCAGTCAGGACACATACAAGAATCAACCAATGAATGCATAAATAAGTGGAATAACAAAAAATAATGTTTCTCTCTCCTTTCCTTCTCCTCTCTCTCTCTCTCTCTCTCTCTCTCTCTCTCTCTCTCTCTCTCTTCAAATAAATAAATAAATAAATAAATAAATAAATAAATAAATTTTAAATTAAAAAATAAAACATGTAAGGTAAATTTGAATAAACCTTCAGAACTGACTCAAAAACCTTGCCAAGACTTTTAAACACATGGTTCTTTAAAAAAATCCTTATAATCACTAGAGCCTGAAATGGAGAATGGTGAAACTCCAGAGCAGATGCAAGCCATTACAAAAGTTCCTCTCAATCCCTGTCTCTCCTCCCTTTCCTTTTGGCTTCAGTCTCCCTCCTTCCTTTTCCCCTCTCCCCTCCGTCTACCTCCTGAGGCTCACTGAACCAATTCCCACTAAATTCTGGCAAAGAAACGGTGGGTTTAGGAGTTAGGAATGAGAGAGACAAAGCAGTTTAGTGTCTAAATCCATGTGACCCTGCTGATCACAGCATCCCAAATGGAGTGACATCTCACAAATCCTGGGAAGATAACCTAGAAAGCTGAGTTATGGCTTCTATGGGGCCATTCATCCAGACATCTCAGAGAGCCTTCAGAATATCTGCCCTCACAACACCCTAGGGAGTCTGGGGGCAAGTGAGGTTCAGAAATTCAAGACCAACAGAGCCAGAACCATCTGGGGCAGGGACCTTTCCCAGCCCCAACATTTGTAAACAAGTCAAGTCTGATGCAAATTAACATTAAGGAAGGAGGAGGTAGGTTTGGGGAAGAGAAAGCCAATAAGATACTAAGTTGGGGGCTAGGAAGGGGGAGGAGAGGGTGCCTCCCCGGGATTGGAAGGTTGAAAGGGAGGAATGCTACATAATGATGCTTACAAAGGTATTTACTTGCTAATGGTAGTGCTCATCCTGAGGATTTGTTCCTTCAAATCCTCTTCCCACTCCTTATCCTACACCAGGCAGTCTTCAGGCCATTGAGCATCTCCTGCTGCATGGACACCTTGGATTGGGGGAGGGAAGAAACAGCAGGAAAGTCACCATCACTTGCCTCACTGCATGCTGGTGCTTGTGCTTGTGGTGGAGGAAAGCAACCAGATTTGGAGGAAATCTGTCTTATATAGAATGTTTAGAATGTAGTTTTATTACTCTCAGGCTATATATCCAATAACACAAACTTGGCTCCAGGTGTGGTCCTAGGGGACCCGCCTGACTGAACAGAGATGAGAAGAGTTTATAAATCGACATTCTGAAATGTTTCTAAATGCACAACCATCCGTCCGCCTGCCTGCTAGATTTGCCCTTGTTTCAGGTTTTCCCTTTCCTGAGTAGAAACTGGAGCTCAGATGGGGGTCAATGATGTTGAGAGCAAAGGTGCAAAGATGTGGAAGATCCTTGCCAGTTTCTTGCTGGATGCATTCATTTCCTTTCCCCCTGACTGTGTGAAAACTCCAAAATTGATCCCCTTCGCTCCCTCCCTCCCCCAGCTTCCTGGCCCTCAAGGTCCTCAGAATGGAACAGTGCTCAGGAAGGAGGAGAAATCCAATTTTCTTTTCCCTTACCTCCAGTCAAGGCCAAAATAATTATCTCCAACCTGAAAATCACCAGGAAAGAGAAAGCACACATATTTATTACTCACACTTCACTTAGCCCAGAGCTTAGAGGTGTGAGGCAGCTGGGGCCCCACAGCTGCCATCTCCGGGGTCAGAAGCCCTGCCAAGCTGCACTTCCCCTACAGGTAGCACTGTCCATAGACTCCATGCCCCTCTTCACTCAACCATCAACCCAGAGAGCAAAGGCCTAGTCAGGGATGCCACCTTCACTGAAGAAGGGAGATTTGCTGGATACAGTAAATGAGGTTTTTACCACCATGACAAGCAGAAAACTGTTCTGGCTTCCAAGTCCAGGCAGCTGAGAGGGAAGTGACCCCCCCGGGTCTGGAATCAGTGATTCACACTGGCCTACCCAAACAGCCTCCTGCTGTCATTTTATTTTCTTCATTACTTAACATCCTGGAGAAAGAGTTCCTAGTCCTTCCTCTTAGGCCACTGGCATCCTGAGTTGAATGACTGGTCAGTGGGACAAGTAAAGGCATGTAGCCAGGGCAGCTGGCCTCCAAGAACTCCCCCCAAAAAAAGAAAGAAAAATGGGGTTGAAAAAAGCCTAACCTCACACAAACTTATAAAATGACTAAACATAAAAGCCCTTCTCTACTCTCCATCCCCAATAAGTCCATATTCTACTTCTTGGGTTCCTTCCAGGAAACAGAAAGTTGTATACATATAAATACTTTTTGCTTCTTTTTATTTACAAAAACAACAACAACAAACAAACCAAACCAAACAAACCAAAAAACAAACAAACAAACAAAAAACACCACAGATCATACTCTACACAGCTTTTTCATTTGCTTTTGTTCTACCTAATAAGCTTATCTTGGCACTCTCTCCCAAGCCAGGAAGGTGTCACACATTCTTTGATAACTGCAAATCAACAGACTCTCAAATGATCCTTGGGAATAAAAATTTGAGGACTGCCCTAGCTGGTTTGGCTCAGTGGATAGAGTGTCAGCCCACAGACTGAAGGGCCCAAGGTTCGATTCCTGTCAAGAGCACATGCCCGGGTTGTGGGATCGGTCCCCAGTGGGGCATGTAGGAGGCAGCCGATCAACGATTCTTACTCATCCTCTCTCTCCCCCCCTTCTCTCCCTGTCTCCCTTCCTCTCTGAAATCAATAAAAATATATTTTTTTAAAAAATTGAAGACTGCTACACTGAGCTCTCTCTCATTCTTACTCCCAAAGTCTCTGTCCTATTTCCTCAGAACCTCAGAGCCTTGCTGTGTACCAGCTGACAATAACTGATAGTAATAATCACACCAACAGATTAACATGCTGCTTGTCTCAAGTCAGGAAGAGCATAGGTCTGCTAAGAGGGTCCCAAAGAATGTATTAGTGGTAGGAGGTTCAGGTGTCATGGCGGGTCCAATGCCTATGCTATTTAAGTTGAGGTAGAATGAGGAAAGGATATAGATGTTCAGGCCACCTCCTATATGCCATCTACTTTACTGCTGAATTTAACTGCTCTGGTGAATTACTACTGGCCTCAAGACGACTTAGCTTTTACTCCTCAATACTGGCCCAAACAAGGGCCTAAGAGAAGGGGATAAACAGAGGAAAAGAAAGATCTTTCTTTTTTAATTATTTTTTATTTTATTTTGAGGAGTGGCTCAGCGGTTGAGCATCTACCTATAAACCAGGAGGTCATGGTTTGATTCCCAGTCATGGCACATGCCCAGGTTGTGGTCTCAATCCCCAGTGTGGGGCATGCAGGAGACAGCCAATCGATGATTCTTTCTCATCATTAAGTTTCTATCTAGCTCTTCCTCTCCCTTCCTCTCTCTGAAATCAATAAAAATATATTTAATTTTTTTTATTTTCAGCTAGATTTACATGCAGTTGCAAGAAATAATACAGAAAGATCTCATTTACTCTTTACCCCATTTCTCCCAATGGTAACAGCTTGCAAAACTATAGCACACTATCACAACCCGGGGATTGACATTAATACAATCTGAGAATTTTTCCATCTCTACAATGACCCCTCATGTTGTCCTTTTATAGCCACAGCTACATCTCTCCCACCCCCAACGCCCCCCTCAACCCCTGGCAACAACTAATATCTTCTCCATGTCTATAATTTTATCATTTCAAGAATGCTATTGAAATAAAACCATACAGAATTGCTACAGCCACTATGGAAAACAGTATAGAGGTTCCCCCAAAAAATAAAAACAGAACTACCATATAATAGCCAAGACATGGAAACAACCTAAGTGTCCATCAACAGATGAATGGATAAAGAAAATGTCACACACACACACACACACACACACACACACACACACACACACGAATGTTATTCAGCCATAAAAAGAAGGAAAACCTCCCATTTGTGACAACATGGATGGACCTTCTTGAGGGCATTATGTCAAGTGAAATGAGTCAGACAGAGAAAGACAAGTACTGTCTGACCCCACTTATATATGGAATCTAAAAAAGCCACTCATAGAAACAGAGAGTAAAAGGTATACAGATTGAAAAAAAGAAAACTACTCTTATTTGCAAATGACATAAGTGTCTATGTAGAACATCTGAAAGAACTGATAAAAAAGACTACTAGAACTAATAAGTGATTATAGGAAGGTTGCAGTATACAAGGTTAATATATATATGTCAATCAATTTCTTATATATCATCAATTACCACCTGGAATTTGAAATAAAAAACACAATAGCATTTGTATTACACCCCCAAAAACAAAATACTTAGCTATTAGCTGCATGACCTCAGGCATGTTACTTACCCTCCCTGAGCCTCGGTTTTCACATCTCTCAGATGGAGGCAATAATGTCTTCTGGACCTCTTTCATAGAGCTGCTGTATCTCCGAAGGGAGGCACTGTAGACTTAGAAAGTATCTTAAGTGTTTAGGTCCCTGATCCTCAGAGCCATGGTCCTAGCTGATCAGTGGACCTAGAAACAAACAATGATCTGCAAAGCTTTCATATGGGAACTATGAGACAAGCTCTGGCACAGGTCATGTAGGTTAACACACCTGTTTTTTTGTGCCTATTTGGCCCATTGGCTGGGTAAGAAATAGGCTCCTTTGATGAGTGCAAAATGATTTATTTAGAAATGAATGAAAAGATCCAAAGATTTTTTTCTGATTTGGCCACTAATTGAGACTTTTGGTAAGCCACTTAAGGTTCCCTGAGCCTTTGCATCCATAAAATAGTAACAATAACCCCCATCCTTCCTGGCTGACTGTATCACTATGAAGATCTGATGGAATAATGTGTGCATAACTATGTTTAATATTTCTAAAATCCTAACCTGAGAATATGTTTATTGATTTTAGAGAGAGGGAGAGAAGGAGGAAGAGAGAGAGATTGAGAGAGAGAGAGAGAGAGAGAGAGAGAGAGAGAGAGAAAGAGAGAGAGAGAGAGATATGCGAGAGAAACATTACCTGGTTCCTCCCATATGAGCCCCAATCAGGGTGCAACCCGAAACCTAGGTATGTGGTTTGTCTGAGCATCGAACCTGCAACATTTCCAACCCACTTAGCCACACCAGCGAGGGCACTAATTGTTTAAGTATTATACAGATGCCAGCACCTATTCTTAAGGGACATACACTTACAATGGGAGTCCTGGAGGAGAGGGGCCAAATGAGAAGGGTATGTCTTCTCATGTTCTTCATGTCTTATGACTGGGCTCCAAAGCCCACAGTCCATACTAAGGGCCCTGTCCCTTGCAAATGCCTCTCCCTGACTCCTCATGATCCTAGTGTCTCACAGAAGTGGCTTGTCCATATCAAAGGACTATTCTCTGAATATGCCCAGTAATGAAAACCATCTCTTGTCTCTTTATAGCATTTAACAGTTTATAGGCCTTCCTCACGCCTGAGCTCATCAAAAGAGCAGAGTAAGGGAAGCAGCCTGGTGGAATGGGTGAGTCATGGTTTTCTTGTGTGTGTTTTTTATTGATTGATTTTAGAGAGAGCTAGAGGAAGAGAAAGAGAGAGAGAGAGAGAGAGAGAGAGAGAGAGAGAGAGAGAGAGAGATTAATTTGCTGTTCCACTTATTTATGCATTCATTAGTTGATTCTTGTATGTGTCCTGACGGGAGATTGAACCAGCAACCTTGGTGCAAGGGGACTCTAACCAACTGAGCTACCCAGCTAGGGCTAGAGTGCATGGATTTTGAAAAGCCAGTCTATTGGGTAGCATCTCAGCTCTGGTGCCTGCTGGCTCTATGGCCTTTGCAAATCACATACTTTCTGTAACAAGTTTCCTCATTTGTAAGATAAAGAAGAAAACAAAATAGTACCTACTTCATTCACAGTGCTGTTGGAATATTAAATTAGTTAATTTGTATAAACACTGAGAACAGTTCCTGGCACTTAGTAAGTACTTGATAAATGTTTGTTATTGTTATTATTGGGCAGGGAAGTTGTGTTATCACCATTTTAGTCACTGTAGAATTGGGACCAGAACTTAGATCCTTGTTCTAAGAAATGTCATTCTAGCCCTGGCCAATGTGGCTCAGTTGGTTGGATGTCATCCCATGCACCAAAAGGTTGCTAGTTCAATTCCCAGTCAGGGAAGCCCAGGTTGTGGACTTCATACCTGCTAGGGGGCATGCAGGAGGCAGCCTATCTATATTATGCTCTCATATCAATGTCTCTCTCTGAAAATCAATAAAAATATTTTTTAAAATGTTTAAAGTCATTCTGTAAAATGAAGGCACCCATAAGGAATTAATATCCAGAATATATAAAGAACTTCTACAAACCAAATAACAAACAGCCCAACTAAAAAATGGGCAAAGGACTTGAATAGACGTTTCTCTAAAGAACATATACAAATGCACACAAAAAGATGCTCAACATGCCCTAGCCAGTTTGACTCAGTGGATAGAGTGTCAGCCTGCAGGGTTCGATTCGATTCCGATCAAGGGCATGTACCTTGGTTGCGGGCACCCAAGTAGGAGGTGTGCAGAAGGCAGGCAGCTGATTGATGTTTCTCTCTCATCGATGTTTCTAACTCTCTATACCTCTCTCTTCCTCTCTGTAAAAAATCAATAAAATATATATATTTTTAAAAAGAATGCAGTACTGGTAAAATACAAAAAACAAAAAAACTACAAAAAAAAGATGCTCAACATGTCCTAGCTGGTTTGGCTCAGTGGATAGAGCATTGTCCTGTGGACCCAAGGGTCCCAGGTTTGACTGTGGCCAAGGGTACATGCCCAGGTTGTGGGTTCAGTAGGGGGCGTGCAGGAGTCAGCCAACCAACTGTTCTCTCTCATCATTGATGTTTCTATCTCTCCCTCACCCTTTCTCTCTGAAATCAATAAAAATATTTTTTTAAAAGATGCTCAACATCACTAACCATTAGGGAAATGTAAATCAAAATAGCAACAAGATACCACTTCACACCCATGGGGACCGTTACTATGAAAAATCAGAAATGCCCTGGCCAGATAGCTCAGTTGGCTGGAGCGTCATCCCCATGCACCAAAAGGTTTGGGGCTCAATTCCCAGTCAGGGCATAATCCTAGGATGCGGGTTTGATCCCCGGTTGGGGCACATACAAGAGGCAACCCATCAATGTTTCTCACATCAGTCTCTCTCTCTCTCTCTCTCTCTCTCTCAAAATCAATTAAAAAAACCATATCCTTGGGTGAAGATTTAAAAAATAAAAATAGAATTACCATATGATCCAGTAATTGCACTGCTGCGTATATAACCAAAATAATTGAAAGCAGGGACTTGAAAAGAGATTTGAACACCCACATTCAAAGCAGCATTATTAGCAAAAGCCAAAAGGTGGAAGCAACCCAAATGTCTATTGACATATTGGATAAACAAAATGTGGTATATACATACAATGGAATGTCACTCAGCTTTAAAAAGGAAGGAAATTCTGACACATGCTACAACGTGGATGAACCTTTAAGACATGATGCTAAGTTAAATAAGTCAGTCACAAAAAGACAAATAATATAAGCTTCTGCTTATATGAGGTATCCAGAGCAGTCAAATTAATAAAGACAAAAATTAGAATAGTGATTATCAGGGGCTGTGAGGGAGGGGAGAATGGGGAATTATCCTTTAATGGGCACTGAGTTATATAAGATAAAAGTTCTATAAATGGGTGGATGGTGGTAATGGTAGCCTAACACAAGAATATACTTAATGCCACTGAACTGTACACTTAAGAATGGTTAAGATAGTAAACTTCATGTTATGTGTATTGTACCACCATTATAAAAATTTAAGTGAGTGCAGTAGCTAGCTGGATGGGAGATACAGACCTGGGCCAGATTATAAAAGGAAGACCACAACTGGGAAAGTGCTGTCAAAGGAGCAGTGCCAGGCCACAATTCTCAGCATGCCATAAGTTTCATTATCTTGTTAGGCTCCTCCAAACCTAAAGATTTCTCTTCCATTTCAGTAGGACTTTTCCCCTTGGAACACAAGAGAGTAGGAAATGAGATTTATTTACATGTTAATATACCTACATAGGTTCAAAAAAAAAAAAAAACCATTTTCTTTCCTTAGTAGCAAATTACCCTTCCAATAGACGGACATTTTCAAAAAGAACTTGACCAAGAACTTCCCCTTGGCTCTTAAGAGATAACAAACAAAATCCTTAGCAAGGCCTTCAAGGGCTCTGATGGTTTTGCCTTGGAAACCTGCTGATTTTACAGCTTCAACTCCTACCATACTTCCCCTTGATCCTCTCTCCACTCGACCACACGGGCTTTCTTGCAGACCCACCACTGTTCACTCTGCCTGAAATACTCTTCCCTCTACTCTTAGCTTAGTTAAAGTCTACTCATCCCTCAGGTCTCAGTAAAATCATCATTGCCTCCAGGAAGCCCTCACTGATCTCCCAACATGTCAAAACTCCCCTATTATGTGTTTTCATAACACATAATTCTCATTTATAGAACTTTTCATAACTGGATTTTAAAATAATTTCTCTGATTGTGTAATTAATGTCTGGCTCTACAACTAGGTTATAAATTGCATGAGGGCTGGGACCATGTTTGATTTTGCTCATCACTGTAGCCAGCACAGGGCTTGGCCATAGTAGAGAGCTTAACAAATATGCATTGAATGAATGAAAGTACAAAATAAAATATTTACAAAAAATTAAAATAGTAGACAGTCAAGTTTCCAAAATATAGTTTTTTTTCTGATCTTTATAATCCCAAAATAAAAGCAGTCAGGTGTTTTCCTGGTTCTTAAATCCTCAAAACCCTTCCTATTAAGATAACTACATTCTGATTCGGTAGGAAAGGATTACAGAAACTAAATCTACTTCCCTCCCTCCATATCCTACTTGTCCCCAGTCTTATGGCCCTCAGTGTCACCTCCCCACACACCAAGAGTGCACTCTCCTGATGACCATCTAGACTCTAGCCCAGTAAGCATAATGCAGGATCCAAAATCATTGCAGCTACTGCAAGAAGATGCCAGTTCCTTTGAGTTTCCCACCCAGGGCTGAAAGGCTAAAAGGCCAAGGATGGATGGCTAAATTCTGGGCACCTAGAACGCAAAAAGCTCACTGTGAGGGGCAAAACCTCTGGGCTGGGGAAGGGGAAAGAAGCACCTAGAATACACACTCTAGAGTCCAGGAATACAAGTACTCTGCTATCTACACAGCCCCTGGAGGCAGGTGGGAACTGCTGGAAGATACCAGATGAGAGTGTAAAAAAAAAAAAGATGATTTTTTTCCCCCTCTATAACTTGGCACCTCTGTTCATCTGCAAAGATAAATATATACCTAACAGAAAAGGTTGCCTTCTGATTTATGAAGACTGTATGACAAGGTAGTCTGGGAGCCAAGAGAGTTAGGACTCCAACCCCCACATCTTTAAGTCTGTGAAACAACATTTTTGTGGGAGGAGATGGAAGTCGATTAATTTTTGACACCATGTAAAAAACTGGTATTTCCTGACCAAACACCAGGGCAGCCAGAAGTTTATAAATTAAGACTCTATAGTTCTTTTGTCTTAAAATATGTAAGTTGTGGGAATAAAGAAGCTTTAGTTTCTTATCGGAAATATTCTGTGCTGGGTAAATAGAAGCCATAAGCATGTTCCACTGACAGTATGGTTTTGGCATGAACAGGCCAATAAAATGTACACTGTCACCCTGGATTGCGAAGGCACATGGCAAGAGCAAGCCACACACTGTCGCCAGAGTTGAGGAAAGCCCATGGAGTAGGTCGAAATCAAAACAAAACTTCCCAGACTTTACTGAAATGCATTCTGAACAAGGTGGCTTTGTGGCTGCTTCTGGTTTGATTCTTCCCTGCACATGACTATGACCTCTTAGCACCTCTAGGACTTTGCTCATGCTGGTCTTCCATCTCCCCTGCCCCAGGGAGAAAATATTGGCTGGAGTGTCAGGAACCCTAACCCACTCTCTTGCTGTATTTCTTCATCTAGGAAATGAGGCCAGACTCTAGTAACCAGATGTTTTCTCTGGTCCCTCCAAGTTCTGATGACTTCTGAAATTCTCCTAAGAGAAACTGAAAATGCCTTGTCCCATTTGTCTGTTTCTTCCTTCTAAGTAGAAAAACAGCTAGAACTCATCTCTAGGAAACCTTAACTTATTATGAATTCCACCCATTCTTAGCCCCAGACTACATAATCTCATTCAAGTCATATCCTGGGTTTCTTTTGCTAGCTAGGTTCTTGAGCACAGGAACTGTGTTTTCAAGTTCTTTTGCCTCACATGTCACCCCCAAAGTGTAGTATAGTTCTTTTAAAACTGGTATGCAATCCAAGCTGTTGAATGACTAGCTGACTAATCAGGCAGTTACATACTGAAGATTAAAGAAAACTAGAAGACTTTCTGAAAGAAAAGCAGCAGTGGTTACAGGCCAAGTATGCTTAAGAATAAGGATTCTGGAGTCAGATGCTGGTAGATACAGGTTTGAAATCCAGCTCTATTGAGTAATAACTGGGTTCATGAGCAAGTCGTTCATATTTCCTTAACCTCCTTTTTTTAATCTATAAAAATCCAGAGACATAGAAGCGTGGAACACACTGACGAATCTCAGAAGGAAGTCAGGGGTGGGTGGGTGTGTGGGGAGAGATTAACCAAAGAACTTATATGCATATATGCATAACCCATGGACACTGACAATAGTGTGGTGAAGGCCTGGGGGTGTGTGAGGTGGAGGGGGTCAATGGGGAAAAAAGGGGGCATCTGTAATACTTCCATTCTCAAAACAATACAAATGACTTCTAGAATCTTGAACAAATGTCTGGTTGCCTTCTGGAATATCTACACTTCGCTATAAGGAGTCAAGAAGTGATGATCTGAGATCCTCTTCTAATTGCCTTCATGATTTAAGAAAATGTCTTTAGGAATTCATGGGTGGCTATGTGATGTGTTATGAATGTTATAGATGGTGGATACAGAGGTGTTAGAAAGGAGAAAATATATAAACCTTGGATATCACCAAAATCTGTTCTTGAAAGTGTATTAAACTTTTGCACTCGGATGTCGAGTGTGACTCCACACGGTTAGCATCAGCAGCAGCTCGAGAAAAAAGCAAGCGAGTGCAAAGGGTTAAGAGTATGAAGGAATATATAAGAAGGGAATACACAGTACCCAAAAATCCCTCCTCAGAATCACCTCTAAGCTGAGACTCTCTCTTGTTATCTAGCTGCCTACTGGACATCTCCACCTGGATGTCATATAGGTACTTCAAACTCAGCTTGTCCAAAATGGAACTCATTCTCTCTCCTTAATCTACAATCCCTTAAACCTTCTTCTCCACCCAATTTACCAAGTCAAAAACTGGGAAGTTATCCTCAGCTCTACCTTCTCCCTCACTGCACTGCCAACTAATCAATAAACTGTGCCCAGTTGGTGTGGCTCAGTGGTTGAGCATTGACCTAGGAACCAAGAGGTCACTGGTTTGATTCCCTGGGCACATGCCTAGATTGCAGGCTCAATCTCAATAGGGGGCATGCAAAAGGAAGCTGATCCATGCTTATCAATGTTTCTTTCTTTTTTTATATTATACTGGTAGCCCTGCGCACAAATCCATGCACCAGTAGCTTGCTGCTGCTCTCCTGTAGCTCCCCCCACAATCCCATCATAGCTTTCTGCCCTGCCCCCTCCTGTAGCTCTCCGCCACCCGCTGCCCCACCCTCCTGCTGATCCATGATCTGGTCATTACGCAGTTGGTCATTATGCTTCACAGCATAACGACCATTTGGATATTACATCTTTATTATATAGGATGGCACATTTTTTTAAAAAAATTCTTTATTGTTAAAAGTATTACATAAGTCTCCTTTTTCCCCCATTGACCTCTCCCCAGCTGTCCCCACCCCCCAATACATGCCCTCCCCCCCAGTCTGTGTCCATTGGTTACACTCATATGCATGCATACAAGTTCAGTGTTTTTTTCTAGCCCTTTCCCTTCCTCACTCTCTAAAAATCAATAAAAACACCCTATCTAATAAGAGTAATATGCAAATTGACCATACCTCCCCTACAACCACAAGCCATGCCCACCAGCCAATCAGGAGCGAGTATACAAATTAGCTCAACCAAGATGGCTGCGACCATGGAGCGAGCAGGAGGCTTGGCTTTCCCCAGTAATGGAGGAAGCCAAGCTTTCCACACACCCTGGCCAGCCTAGGCCTCCACTCAAGGCTACAAAGTTTCAATTATAGAAGATAAATAAATCCCAGATCCCAGGGCCTCTGCTTGGGTCGCCAGGGGGTGTGGCTGGCCTGCAAACTACCACAGGACCCTCACCCAGACCACCCCAGGCCCCAAGGGAACCCCCACCCTGATCCGGGACACCCTTCAGGGCAAACCAGCTGGCTCCCCACCCATGCACCAGGCCTCTATCCTATCTAATAAAAGAATAATATGCAAATTGACCATCACTCCAACACACAAGATTGCCCCAATGTGGTCAGAGATGTCTGCCCCTATGTGGACACAAGATGGCCACCACTTGCCGAAACTGGTTTGGCTCAGTGGATAGAGCGTCGGCCTGTGGACTGAAAGGTCCCGGGTTCGATTCCGGTCAAGGGCATGTACCTTGGTTGCGGGCACATCCCCAGTGGGGGTTGTGCAAGAGGCAGCTGATCGATGTTTCTCTATCATCGATGTTTCTAACTCTCTATCCCTCTCTCTTCCTCTCTGTAAAAAAATCAATAAAATATATATTTTTTAAAAAAGATGGCCACCACAAGATGGCCAGCAAGGGAGGGCAGTTGGAAGGGACCAGGCCTGCAAGGGAGGGCAATTGGGAGGGACCAGGCCTGCAAGGGAGGGCAGTTGGGGGCGATCAAGCCTGCAGGGGAGGGCAGTTAGGGGTGACCAGGCCGGCAGAGGAGGAAAGTTGGGGGCGACCGGGCCTGCAGGGAAGGGCAGTTGGGGGAGACCCAGACCTGCAGGGGAGAGCAGTTGGGGGTGACCAGGCCTTCAGGAGAGGGCAGTTAGGGGCAAAGAGGCTGGCAGGGGAGCAGTTAGGCATCAATCAAGCTGGCAGGAGAGTGGTTAGGGGGTGATCAGGCTGGCAGGCAGAAGCAGTTAGGGGCAATCAGGAAGGCAGGAAGGTGAGCAGTTGGAAGCCAGCACTCCTAGATTGTGAGAGGAATGTCCGACTGCCCGTTTAGGCCCGATCCTACTGGGATTGGGCCTAAACGGGCAGTCAGACATCCCTCAAGGGGTCCCAGATTGGAGAGGGTGCAGGCTGGGCTAAGGGACACACAGCCCTGTGCACGAATTTCGTGCATGGGGCCTCTAGTATTTTAAATAAAAAACAAAGCAAAATAAAAAACTGTGTATATTTGAATTCCTAAATAGCATTCCAATCCACCCATAGCTCATCCTCCCCACTGTACATCCCCAATTCATCAACTCTCCTTAGACCAGAGAAATAATCTCAATATTTCTTTTGCTATTACTCAACTCATTCTATCCCCCCATCTACAGAACATCCAAAGAGAACATTCTAAAACTTAAATCTGCTTAAGTAAACTTCTGCTTTCAAAACTCCTTCCTGTCTCCTCAGGGCCTTGAAAGTGAAGTTAAAACACTGGTGAGATGAAAGTATTGGCCCCAGCTAAATTGTACCCATCATTCCCTCTTCCCCTGGGGGCCTCACATTGTTTACACCAATTACATGGCTATATTATAGGCCTATTAACTGTTCTAATTAATTATTAGTGTGCCATACTGTTTTACACTTCTATACCACCTCTATACTCAGAAAGTGTTCTCCCTTTTCCTTCACCAACCTGGTGAATCTTACCTACCTTCTCTGTGAGGTCTTTCCTATCCCCTTTTCCCCACTAAGCCTCTCTTTTGCACACTAGTGTTCCATATAAGGTCTTTAACACACATGTGGCACTGTAATTGTCTGCTCAAACTGAGGCTTCTCCAAGGTAGGAATAATATCTTATTCATCTCTGTATCCTTAGCATTCAACATAAGACCTAGCCAAAAGCAGGTATTCAATAAAGATGTGTGGAATGAATTAATGGCCTTACTAAATCTCTATCCCCAATAACAGCAGGTCAATGCCTAATGAGAATTCCTTGACTTTGGCCAGAACAGGATCTGAGAAATTTAAAGGAACTTGAGGTCTGGCCTTGGCTGGTGCTCAGACTCATATCCTCAACTCAACTCCTCCATATCCACCTTCAGATAAGAAGCACAAAGAGAAACAGAGAAAAGCAGTACCACATGTCCTTGAGTTTTTGATCACATAATTCCTCCACTCTCTTCAAATCTTCCCTTCATCCCTAGAGGCCTAGTTTGGAAATTCTCCATGAAGTACTCTTTCCCTAGCTCATAAAGAGATTTGCCCTCTTCTGAAGTTGTGAAAGGCTATTTGCCTGGGCAAGTCTGGCACCCATTGCAGACCACTTTGTTGGGTTAGTTTAGTTGGATTTCCAGGGAATCACAGAATGTCAGAGCAGGAACAGCCCTTGGAGATAATCTGTGCCAATGGCCCTGAAGATTTAAGGGAGACGTTCTTTGCCATATATCCCAAGTCTCCTAGGGAATAAGATCATATAGATTCCTGGCCCCATTCTAGACCCATAAAATCAGAAATTAGGGTTTGAGGGATAACATTAGAGAAGCCCTAACTACCCTATGCTACATTTACATTGTGTGTCCTCAACTAGCTCGGCAGAGGCTATTTGACTGCAGAGGTTCTTTTTTCCTAGCTTTCTGTGTCCCCCATAGCATCCAGCACAGTAGTGACTTATAACATTTTCTTTAGTGTTTAACCTCTGAGCTGCTTACCCATGAAAAAACTCAGATGAACCAAGAAACCTGACTTGAAGTTATTCTAACTGAGGACATGAAGGAAGAGGTGGTGTGGGCAACCCTCCCCAAACTATACTTTCTGTCTGATTTTCCAAGTGCCAAGGTCATCCATGACCAAAATGATTTAGGTTGAAAAATTCTATTTCCTAGGAAGATAGAGAGTTAATTACCTGGACCCTCCTCAAACATTTCTCTTAACTCTTCTTTTGGGAGAAAAAAAACATTCCAAAACACACACACACACACACACAAATGCATAATTTTGTGAACATCTATGGGGGTCACATCTCATAAACTCTATTAGTGTCTATCCTCAGCCTGGGCAGTGATCTCGGATAGTCAGGAAGTGTAATCACAACACAAAGGCCCACTGTAGTCATAAGGATGAGCTCTTAAGGCAGGAAAGTAGCCTGAGAAAATTTGGTAATTCTTTTAATAAGGAGGATGACAAAGTAAGTTTTCTGTTTGAGCCTCAGTTTTATAGAATTTCATACTATGCCCCTTCCCCAAGATTCTGACCAGTCAAGATTTCACTATGCTGAGAAGGCCAGATACCTTGGCTTAGCTCTCCACTGGCTCCAATGACCCTGCAGCCAGAGGCCTCTGGAAATAAAAGTGGCCATCATGAACAGACACAAGACCAGCCTCAGCCTGGCCTGCAAAGTTCCTTCCATTACCAAAAGGCCTCTGCCCTATGCCTGCCTGGGTCTTTGAGCACAGTTGGATAGGTGGGAGAGCTGGCTAGAAGAAGGAAAGGTAGCTCACCCCCTCACTCATTTGACTAGTCATCCATTTGCAGCAACATGGACACTGGACAGCAAGTACTCTCTGGAGCCCATTACTAATTTTTTTATTCTCTAAAGTTTTACATATGTCTCCTTTATACCCACTTGACTGCCCCCCTCCCCCAGCCATTCCCACCCTGGGCAAGGTCCCACTGCCCCAGTGTCTGTGTCCATTGGTTATGCTATTATGCATGCATACAAGTCCTTTGGTTGCTCTCTAACCCCCACCCCCATGGAGCCCATTACTATTAATTTGCATCCATTGTTTGTTGGGTCAACCCTCTGGGGGTGGAGAGAGAACCAGGCAAGCTCCCCTGAGCAGGAGGCCAGTGGCAGGACAATTAACCTTAACTCTCTAACAAGGTATTAGCTGTATCCTGAGAGACCAGAGGGTCTGTATGGGGAAGGCCATGTTCAGCTGTTAATTTCCAAGGGGCAGTACAGAGCCAAAAAACAAGAGATAAGATCTGACGAGTCGGACAGCAGGTAGATACTAGGATGGAGGTAGGATTGGTAAATAAAAGCAGCAGCAAAGTGAGAAAATCCAATGACCTTGAAGAGGGTTGGAGGCAGGGGAGTTGAACATAATCATAAGCCTCAGTTCTGTGAGAATAAACAAGTCATCTTTTCTGTCAAAGAATAGTTTAGATAGCTGCCATTTTGGCTCACGTGACTTGGCAGCCACCATTTTGCCGGTATGACTTGCAGCTCCCCTGGGGGCCGCCATCTTGAAATGGCAAAGGCCAGCCCCTCCCTTTGAATTAGCCAATCGTGAAAGACTGTGTGCCTGAGCTCCAATCAAGAGCAAAGGGCAGGTCACGTGCATCAGGATTAAAAAGCCAAGCGGACCACCCGCTCAGTGTGTGCATGTTTCCAGACCATGTGCAGCGCACCCTCCTGCAGGAGTAAAGATATGTGCCTTGCTGCCTGGCTCCCGAGTATGTTTTGTGTTCTACCAGGACCCCTGAATTTGGGGGCTCACCTTATTTCTTACAGTTCATGGGCAGATCATCCTGGGTTAAAGGATGGATGCTATAGTTTTCTCAAGTGGCCTAGGCAGGGCCTTGCCCTCATGGAGTTTGAAGTTTAGCAGGGCTTTTCCTTCATAGAAAGACAGACACAGCACTCATGCTTCCCAGGTCTGGGTCCCCCAAAACCACCACGGTTTTGAAGCTGGAAAAGGTCATGGGCACTAGAGTGAGCCCTTGTGCATGTGAGTGCTCACCACTTCCCCATTAGCTGGACAGAAGCTTTTGAGTTATGTTCCGCCAAGTGAGATGGTCTGGCCCTGAGTCATCTGCATTTTCTCATTGCATCTTCAGTGTGGCTCAGGAAACATTTACCAAATTGGGTTGGCTTTGTTATCAATGGTTTCCTGACTGATGTCTCACGTTACAAATAATAGAGATAAAAGACCGGTAGCACCCAGAAACCACCTAGAAAAAGAAACATTCCATTTCCACCCAGGCCATGAAGCTTGATAATTCCATCTGATCCCTTTTGTTTTCTTTGCTTTATTATTATCAGCTGAAGTCAGTGGAGCTCAGAAGACCCATGAATCAGATAAACTTTCTGATACTTTTTAAATCTCTAAAATTCTATGGGAAGGACAATAAACCGTTACAATCCTGGGGAAAGGAAGGGAGGGACCCTCCTAAGGTCTGTTAATCTGAGACATTTTAATCAAGAATAAAAAGAACTACCATCAATGAGGGCATTATCTTCCTGCAGAGCCCTATGTGTGTGCTTTACATATATTATCTAACCTAATCTTTATAGTGACCCTATTACTGAGGTGCTATAAGTAGGTCCACTTCACAGAAAAGTGTAATTAATGACTTGCCCAAGGCCTCACAGCTAATATGAGTCAGAGCCAAGATTCAGACCAAGAGCTGTGGAACTCCAAAGCCCAGGCTCTTAGCCATTGCACCAGTGTTTCTCAAAGCAGGAGATTAGTTAACATGAGCAGATTCCAAGGCCTCAGATCTATTGTCTCAGAATCCTGGGAGGTGGGCCCAGGAATCTGCATATCTAAAACACACCACGGGGTTCTGAGGCACTGAAAAGTTTTAGAGTGCTGGCTGACACTGCTGCCTCCTGATTTGGCATACAATAAGGTTAGAATGCTAAAACCCAACATTGCTTAGCAATTTTTCCAGCATATCGGCTGCCCAGTACTGGTCACTGAAAACCAGGATTCTGTTAGTCAGACAACACAGTTTAGCCCCTTCACCTAGACCAGGGACTCTATACATTTACAGGGTCACATACCCCTCTGAGAATTTGTCCAAAGCTCTGGATTTTCCCCATCGTCCCCTAAACACATCCACACAGAGGCTTGCACTCCTTCGGTGGCCCCCTCACAAAATACTCACATACACAACACTCTGCATAGTTTCAGGTGATATATACATCTCCTGAAGTTCCTTCATAAACCATCCCTCTCATATAACCCCAGGTCCCCACATTACAGAAACGTCTGATCTAGAAATCTGAAAACAGACTAGGTTCTGTGGTTATGTTTTTTTCTAATGCTATCTGTGTTAGAGATGCACACTGAAATGATATGTTGTTTGGGATTTGTTTTAAAATGCTCCCAGGCATGTGGGGGTGAGGGACATGGGGAGTGGCAGGATAGATCTATAAGATTGGCTATGAGGCTTGGAGATGGGTTCATGAGATTCATTCTAATGTTCTATCTAGTTTTGTATCTGTTTAGAAATGTCCTTAATAAAAACTATAAAAATTTAGTTGAACTGCATGGTTTGTGAATTATAATCCCAACAAAGCTGATTTTTTTTTATTTAACCTCTTACTCTGGAGCTGCCTAAATCTGTCAATGGACACACTGAATGCCAAGAGAGACCCACTTATTTTTCTGCCTGCTGATCTTTCAGGTCACAGCAACAGTCAAAACATCCTGATCTTGCTAATCTAGCAGGAACTCTATGCTAAGCAGGCCACATTGGGGGATTGGGAAGACTAGTTGCTGCATATGAAGGGCCACAAGCAGGAGGCCTAATTGCCTCTACTAATAAGTATTACTCTGCTAATAATGAGCATAATGATGATAATTATCACTTACATCTCATGTCAGAATACTTTACAAAGAGAAACTTAACTGAAAGTAACCAATACCCCCTCAAGAGACAAAAAAAAATGTAGCAGTGAACTATTAGTAGGCCAACTTCCCTGCTGTCTAATGCTTAGAATAAGAATGAGGTTTTCTGAATGGAGTTTCAAACTTCTTCAAGCTAGCAATTAGTGATGAGGTTTGTTAACAAGACAGAGACCAGAATAATCACCAAAAAGTTTTCTATACAGAAAGCTATGGGAGTGGGGGTAAGGAATGATTGCCTGTATGAAAACATCTGCAGAGTCCCCTCTTCCCCCTAGGTGCTGGTGATACCTGAAGAGCCACCTCCAATGGACCCCCAAGTATTGTAGCTCTTGCTTACCTAGAGCAATTTGCAGAGTTGGCTTAAGCACACCTTTATTTGTTATGGCATATGTCCTTATGTGACTGTAACTTCTTTGTAAAATGGGATGACAATGGTCCCTGCCTCAGAGGGTTAATGTGAGGTTTAAATGAGATTATCTACATAAAGTCCTCAGAACAGGGCCTGGGCACAGGACCTACATTCTGTTAGTTATCCTCATTATTGTTTTCTTTAGATGACTGCAAAGCAAACTGAGCCATTCCTCCAAATTTCATCTGGATTGGAGGGGAAATGACCAGAGTGTGATCCCCACCTCTGGTCTTCATCCAGGGCTGGCCATTCATTTACCAAGACTACAAGCACAGTAACTTAAACTCTGAGGGATTACACTGAATCAGCCCCACACATTCAAGTGGGCAATTGTTCCTCTCACAAATTCTCCAAAAGGAAGACCTTATGTCAGCCACAACTGGAGAAGAGATGGTCCCCTCCTGAAACTTACTCCTTCACTATTTTATTTCTTTAATTAGTTTTAATTAGATTAATTGTTTTTAATCTTTGACTATTTTAAAATTTTTCTGTCCAGAAAGGCATTAAGGCATTTTTAATCAGTTCACCCCTCAAAGGATGCTCTCTGAAGTCCAGCTAGTCTCCAACACTTCAAAGAGAGCCCTGTAATCTGCTCTTAAACATACACTCTGCTCCCTATTTTGATTCTCTGTGAGTGGTACTCAATGATGCCAGCTTGACAAATAAGACCAAAAGAAACCTCCACAACTCTATTAAATAAGCAACATGGTGCATTTGACTTTCCCTGAATAGAATCCTGAGGGTCTCTTGGATGAATTTAAAAAAATAAAAACAAATCCTTCTTTAGTGGCTCTAACAGAAACCATAAGGTGAGAATAACGAGCAAGTTCAAGGTGAGTCCAGTTATGCAACAAAACAGGCCCCACTGCCATTGGTCACAGACACATTCCTCTGGGACCCTGTAGACCACATCTACAAAGAGCCATAGGCTTTTGGGGCCTGGTGAACAGGGGTCAACATATGACAGATTGTGTGCAGCCCAGAGCCCAAAAAGCCTATTAATATCTCTCCAATCAGTATCAGCCTTTCTGGGTGATACTGGTCCCATTATTCTCCTTGTTCCATTTTTCTGGCCAGACCCAGGGTTTCAGGAACAAGCTCTGGCTCTCTTTGATCACAGGACTTGGTTGTGAGAAACCACAAATGGGAAATGATGGCATATACACTCTGAGCCATATTTGCAGAGGACTTCACAGCAGCAGCACTCAGTAGCCTGGCCATTGCAGGAGAGGAGCAGGGCTCTGCCTTTCCAGTGAACCCTGAGGAGCCATTCTGCCACCAACTTACCACCCACCATGCAGCCCAATGCCTCTGGATCCTTTTTATTACATCCTTGCCTCTCTAACTCCAGACTGATGCTAGATGCCAAAGTGATAGCCACTCTGTGGGGGAAGATCCAGGAACCCATGTGTCAGCAAAGCAGCTTGTTCCTCTGGGCAATCTGGATCCAGCTATAGATTTGGGGGGCGGGGGTCATGAGGGAGAGTGCAGACCTTGGCAAGAAACACAGCAAAGTGCAATTTTCCTTAAGCACCTAGGAATCATAAGCTTTGCAGAACACTGGTGAATTTTAAAAATAACAGTTCTAACAGAAACAAGACAGGAGTCTCCACTTTCACCATCTTATTCAACACCAGAGGCCCAGTGCACGAAAATTCATTTACTGAAGGGGAGCGGGGTCCCTCAGCATGGCCTGCCCCCTCTCACAGTCCAGGAGCCCTCAGGTGAGAGGTGACCCGGCAATCAGGGAAAGGTGACGCCCCATTACACCTCTGTTGCTGCCACTGCCAGCAGTGCAATCCTTGGCCGGCCCTGGTTACCTGAGCCTCAGGTGGCCCTGGGCAGCTGGGAAGCTGCCATCCAAGGCTTGCCTGCACCTTGGGCTGACCCTGGGCAGCTGGGGGGCTGAGGGGACTGGGGGACTCCAGAGGCAGGCGCACGGAGCAGCCGGACCCACCTGGTGGTAGGCCCAGCCGTGCAGAGCACCTGTCGCCCCAGCAGGGCTGAGTGGACTGGGCACTGCCATTTTGTGGCTGTGGGCACCACCATCTTTGAGGGCATGGCAGTCAATTATCATATTCTCTCCTTATTGGCTGTGGGCACCAACATCTTTGTGATGGTGTGATGGTCAATTAGCATATTCCTTCTTTATTAGATAGGATAGTACTGGAAGTCCTAACCACAGCAATCAGACTAGAAGAGAAAACAAAAGGCACTCAAATTGGAAAGGAGGAAGTAAAACTGTCATTATTTGCAGATGACATGATATTGTATATAGAAAACCCTAAGGACCCCACCAAAAAAACTAATTGATTTAATAAATGAATTAGGCAAAGTAGCAGGATACAAAATGAACTTTTGGAGATTGATGGCATTTTTATACACTAATAATGAACTCTCAGAAAGAGAAACTAAAAACACAATCCCATTTACCATTACAACAACAACAAATAAAATACCTAGGAATAAACTTAACCAAGGAGGTAAAATACCTGTACTTGGAAAACTACAGGACATTGAAAAAAGAAATAGGGAAAGATACAAATAAGAGGAAGCATACACCGTAATTATGTTAATTATTCTTATGGATAAGAATAATTAAACATAATTAAAATGTCCAGACTACCCAATGCAATTTATAGATTTAACACCATCCCTATTAAAATACCAATGGCATACTTCACAGATCTAGAACACTCCAAAAATTTATATGGAGCCCAAAAAGACCCTGAATAGTCACAGCAATCTTGAAAAAGAACAAAGTAGGAAGGATCACAATACCAGATATCAAACTACACTACAAAGCCACTAAAATCAAAACAGCCTGGTACTAGCACAAGAACAGGCATATAGATCAATGGAACAGAACCCAGAACTCATAAATTGACCCAAGCCATTATGCTCAATTAATATTTGACAAAGAAGGCAGAGCATACAATGGAGTAAAGACAGTCTTTTTAATAAGTGGTGTTGGGAAAACTGGACAGGTACATGCAAAAAGAAAAAGAAGAGAAGAAAGAAACTAGACCACCAACTTACACCATACACAATAATAAACTCAAAATGGATAAAAGACTTAAATGTAAGTTGTGAAACCATAAACATTTTAGAAGAAAACATATGCCGCAAAATCCCAGACATCTTATAAGAAGAGAAACAAAGAAAATAATAAACAAATGGGACCACATCAAACTAAAAAGCTTCTGCACAGCAAAAGAAACCATCAACAAAATGAAAATGGAACCCAGTGGAAGGGAAAACATATTTGCCAATGATACATCTGATAAGGGATTAATTTCCAAAATATATAAAGAACTCATACAACTCAACAAAAGGAAATCAAATAATCCAATTAAAAATGGTCAAAGGACCTAAATAGAGACTTCTCCAAAGAGGACATATAGATGGCCAAGTGACATATGAAAAAATGCACAAAGAGAGATACAAAGTAAAACTACAATGAGGTATCATCACTTCACACCTGCCAGAATGGCTACCATCTGTAAATCAACAAACAAGTGCAGGTGTGGACATGGAGAAAAATGAACCCTAGTACACTGCTGGTGGGAATGCAGATTGGTGTACACTATGGCGTTTCCTCAAAAAATTAAAAATGGAACTCCCATTTGACCCAGTGATCCCACCTCTAGGACTATATCCCAAGAAACCAGAAACACCAATCAGAAAGGATATATGCACCCCTATGTTCATAGCAGCATTATTTACAATAGCTAAGGTTTGGAAACAGATCAAGTGCCCATCAGTAGATGAGCGAATAAAAAAAGCTGTGGTGCATTCACACAATGGAATACTGTAAAAAAGAAGGATCTTTTACCCTTTGAGACAGTATGGAAGGACCTGGAGAGCATTATCCTAAGCGAAATAAGTCAGTCAGAGAAAGACAGGTATCACATGGTCTCACTCATACGTGGTATGTAATGAACAAAATAAACTGACAAACAAAATAGAGCCAGAGGCATGGAAGCATGGTACACACTGATGAATCTCAGAGGGAAGTGGGAGTGGTGGTGGGAAGAGATTAACCAAAGAACATATATGCATATATGTATTGCTCATGGTCACAGACAATAGTGGGGTGACGGCCTGGGGTGGAGCAGGAACTGGGTGAAGGTGAGCAATGGGGGGGAAAAGGAGGGGGAAATCTGCAATACTCTCAACAATAAAGATAAATTTTTGAAAAGTTCTAGCCCTGGCCAGGTAACTCAGTTGGTTAGAGTGTTGTCTCAATATGTCAAGGTGCTGGGTTCAATCCCTGGTCAGGGCACATACGGGAATCAACCAATGAATGCATAAATAAGAGGAACACAAGTCTCTCTCTCTCTCTCTCTCTCTCTCTCTCTCTCTCTCTCTCTCTCGTCAATTTAAAAAGAGTTGTTATTAAACAAATAACGTGTTTTAAAAAACACACAATTATAGATTGGCTCCATTCTGATCCCCAAATCTCTGTTGCTAACTGCAGTGCACCCAGGGAGATAACATTGTTTTTGTGATGAGTGTAAATAAGGAACATGCAGACCTCCAGTCACTCAACTGGAGAGTCAGTTACTATTCATGGAACATCTACTATGTGCCAGACACTGCTGTAGACATTAGGAATCCAATAGTGAACAAGACAGAGTCCCTGTCCACAAGAAGCTTACAATTTAGTGGATGAGATAGGCAAGAAAGAGAGAAGGTAACTGCAAGTATCCATGAGTGCTATAAAGTAGACACAATATGGTGTGATATGGACAGACTAGGGTGGGATTGTGATTTTAGAGAAGGTGATCAGGGCAGGCCTCCCACAGAAGGGGACATTTCACTGAGGCCTGAGTGAACAGAAGGAGTCAGCCATGGAAAGGATGTTATGTTAGAAGAAAGAGCAAATGCAGAAACCCTGGTGAGATAAGAAAGTGCTTGGTTCACTCAAGGGCATAAACACAGATAGACAAAAGGCCCAGACTCATTATCAGTAGATCTTAGATGGGGGCCAGGAAGCTTCTTTTTTTATTGTTGACAGTATTACATTTTCTCCCTTTTTGCCCCCCTCCACCCAATACCTGCCCCACCCCAGGCCTTCCCCATACTATTGTCTGTGTCCATGGGCAATGCATATATGCATATATGTTCTTTGGTTAATTTCTTCCTGTCCCCTCCCTCCCCTGAGATCTCTTATTTTGTTCCATACACCCATACCTCTGGATCTATTTTGTTCATAGTTTATTTTAATTACATTCCACGTATAAGTGAGATCATGTGATAATTGTCTTTCCTGACGGGCTTATTTCACTTAGCATAATGCTCTCCAGGTCTCTCCACGCTGTCTCAAAGGGTAAGAGATCTTTTTTAATAGCTTCATAGTATTCCATTGTGTAAATGTACCACAGCTTTTTTATCCATTCATCTGCTGATGGGCACTTGGGCTCTTCAGGAAACTTCATTTAAAGATAGATAGATGATAGATAGGTAGATGATAGATAGATAGATAGATAGATAGATAGATAGATAGATAGATATAGATGATGATGATGATGATGATGATGATAGATAGATAGATAGATAGATATAGATGATGATGATGATGATGATGATGATAAATGATAGATAGATAGATAGATAGATAGATAGATAGATAGATAGATAGATAGATAAATAGATATTATTGATTTCAGAGAGGAAGAGAGAGGGAGAGAGAGATAGAAACATTAATGATGAGAGAGAATCATTGACCAACTGCCTCTGCATGCCCTCTACTGGGAATCAAATCCGCAACCTGGGCACATGCCTTGATCAGGGATCGAACCATAACCTCCTGGTTCAGAAGTCGATGTTCAACCACTGAGCAACACCATCCGGGCCAGGAGGCTTCATTTTTAATAAGTATCACCCATGATTCTGAGGTGCAGGCCCAGTTGAGAACCCCCAGAATACACTGTATTCAGAACCCTGACTTTCGAGGTCTGCAACATCATCCCAGTGAGCAGACCTGTGCTAAGCATTGTTCACTGAAAAGGGAAAGATTTCCAACAGTAATTTCACCAGAAAGTTCCTTGGGAGAAGGGACTTTTTGTATATTTAATGCCTAAAATTGTGCCTACTACACAATAATATCTGATGAGTGAATGATGGCTAGCAAAAAAAAAGGCTCCTGATGTTCAATGAGTTAATTTTCAATGAACCAGAATTATCTCAAACCTTCAGAAAAACAAGGGGAAAAAGCTGTTTCTTGCCCAGATGGTGTAGCTCAGTGGTTGAATGTCGACACAAGAACCAAGAGGTTGCCAGTTTGATTCCCAGTCAGGGCACATGCCCAGTTTGTGGACTCGGTCCCCGGTGGGGGATGTGCATGAGGCAGCTGACCAATGATGTTTCTCTCTCATCGATGTTTCTATCTCTCTAGCCCTCTCCCTTCCTCTCTCCCTCTAAAATTAAACAAAAACATATATTCTTTTAAAAAGCTGTTTCTTTGTGCCTTCTAGTTACCCAAGAATGCTTCATGAGAACCTCCCACTTTCTGAGCAGCCATGTCCAGGATAGTCTCTGCATTTTGAGGTAGGGCTCAGTCTCACTTCAGGGCCCTGTGGGCTCAGAGGAATGAGAACTGGTTGAATCAGATGAGCCCACACTTGGGCTCTCTGGAAGACCCACATGCAAATTCCTTGATGACAGGTGCCACCTACAGGCTGCTGGGAGTCTGTCTGATTCATTAAGGAATCCTGACCTATGTTGTTGTGGGACTGCCCAAGCCTTCTGTAGTCTCAGTGCAACCCAATTGGGTAACTAAGATTTAGGCTGTGTTTTGGTCCCTCCCACCTGCTCCTTTATGCATTTCCTTGGGCAGCCAGGACTATTGAGGTACCTTTAATCTGGACCCATGGTTGCATTTGGCTCAGAGGCAGGCCCACCACACCTAGGAAGGTTGTCAAATATGCATTCCAGGCCCTTTGCTCTCTGTCCCTCCCTCTTTGACACACAAAACCTTCCTAATGCAGTAGATGTATTTTTCCCCATTCCTCCCACTAAATACAAATAAGAATGATGGGCATTATATATTAAAAAGATGAAGAAAAAGGGGGAGAAGGAGGGGGAGTTGACTCGAAGGTGGGGAGAAGAAAACAGACTAGAAACCTTAGGACATGAAGAAGAACAATGGTAATATGTTCCTTGTGTATTCTTTTTGTCTCACATATCTTAGTCTTTGGAAGAAGCCAACAACTGAGAAAGGACAAGAGACACAATCACAAAAAAATCCCCAAGCAAAGCCTGCTCTCCTTAGCCAAAGGAATAGGAAAGGGGGAGGCTATAAGATAGAAAAAAATTTAATAACTGCTCTATACCAGCCAGACACCACATAAAGACACAAGCAAAGGCCTAGTGGGGAGCCCACACTGCCACCCTCATAAGCTATAAAAGGTGCCCCTAAAACAAACAAACAAAAAAACAAAAAAGGTGCCCCTTCCTCCCACTAGAGTGATATCAGAGGAGGTCTCGTGGAAAATGAGGAATTTCACTGCTGCCCAGGAGTCATGAGGCTCTGCCACATGGAAAGGCATCTATATATATAAAACCCTAATATGCAAATAGACCAAACAACCGAACAACCAGTCGCTGTGACATGCATTGACCACCAGGGGGTGCGCGCAGAACATGGCGTGTGTCGGCCGCAGTGGGATGGTGAAGTAGGTGAGCTGGGGCACCAGACCAAAGCAGGGCACCAGTTGCTGTCATCAGGGTGAGCCTATGGTGGTTACTGAAAATTCTTTGCTCCCGTGTGGTGTGCTGAGGTCGCTCCGGGCACTAGCACCTGTTGCCAGCCCCAATAGCCCCTCAGGGCTTCTCCATCTCCCCCTGCTCCTGAGAGGCGATCAGGGCTGGCAGCCACTTCTCACACCCGCTGCTGGCTACGGCCCCGTTTGCACTTGCAACAGGTGCCGGAGCCACTGCTCTCACCCAATGCTGGCGCCAGGTGCCTGTCCAGATCACTTGGTGCCATTAGCGGGTATGAGCAGCGGCTGCCAGCCCCGATTGCCCCTAGGGGCTTCTCCACCTCCTCCTGTTCCTGAGGGGTGATCAGGGCAGCAGCCACCAGTTGCACCCACTGCAGACACCGGCCCCAATAGCTCTGTGCTGCAGGAGCGGGGCTGCCAGTAGACAGGGAACTGGGGCCATAGCAGGAGGAGCCAGACAGGGGCGCAGAGGATAGGACAATACCCGCCCCTGTGCCCACCGCAGCCCACAGTTCCTTTCAAAATTCATGAACTCGTGCACTGGGCCCCTAGTACAGATATAAAAGAAAGAGATAAAGTTATCCCTATTGCCAATGACATGATATTCAAATTGAAAATCCCAAGCAAACTACAAACAATCTCTTAGAACTAATAAGTGAGTTCAGCAAGGTCATGGGATATAAGAGCAACATAAAAAAGTCAACTGTATTTCTGCAAAGTAGCAATAAACATACAGACACAAAAAATTAAAAATACGGGAAGGGAAACCAAGATGGCAACACCTAAACTGCTGCCTTGCACAACCATTTTAAAACTACAACTAAAAGACAAAATGTCTATCACCCAGAACCACGGGAAAGCTGGCTGAGTGGAAGTTCTACAACTAGAAGGAAAGAGAAAAGAGCATTGAGACGTGCACAAGCGCTGAAAAGCTGAGGTATGGAGGCCCGTGAATCAGGCTGGCGGCGGGTGTCTGGGTGCGCTGCTTCTTTCAACCCAAAGGGAGACTAGCTCAAGATTACTCTGAACTCCAGTTTCTGGGGAGAAGCTGGGGACCCAAACTCCTACGGGGAGAAGCTGGATTGTCTGCCATCGGGTCGGAAAGTGAGGGCGGCTTTCTTGCAGAGGTGCACCCAGCAATCATTGTTTACTGCCCTGGGATGCAGGATGCGGGGACTTGGAAACGTGGAGATGCAGAGATGGCTGACTGGCAGCCAGCACTGTTTGCCACGCCCTAGCCTAGTGACTCCCTGAAACCCCACCCCGCACAATCTACAAACCCACCCAAGCTCCACGCAGTGGCTTTTGCATATAAATGGCCTGCCCTATCACAGCTTAACCAAACAAACTGCAGCTCTGGTCAGACAGCTCCAAAACCTCCAAACCCCAAGCAAAGAGGAGAAAACTGTAGTTCTCGCTGTAGCTCCTATTGGGTGGCCTTAGACAGTAGCTGACCTGCACCCCATTGGAGATCCAGAGGCTAGTGTATCTAGTGGTCAGTGTGAGATGACACCAGATTTCAACTATTCGCATCCATAAGTGACAAATTCAAGAGGCAGACTCAGCAAGCACCAAAGGCCCACCGAAACAAGTCCTGCCCCATAAGCGTGTCTCCAACGCAGGAGTTTTTCCATTATAGACACAGCGGGTCCTCACAGCCAATTGGCCTGGAGGTTAATTCCTCCCAGTGATACCAACAACAATCAAGACTTAACTAAAACAAGGCTGTACACACAGTCCACAAAGGGGTGCACCAAGAGTGTCCACCTCAGGTAACTGGGAGGCCGACGCATTGTGCCATATAGGACACCTAGCACACAAAGCCACCCTACCAACTCAGGGAAGCAGCGAAAATGCGGAGACAAAGAAACAGATCACAAACGAAAGAAATGGAGGAAAACAAACAACTGGATATAGAGTTCAAAACCACGGTTATAAGGTTTTTCAAGAATTTCCTAGAAAAGGCCAATAAATTTAGCGAGACCCTCGAGGATACGAAAAAGGACCAACTAGAAATTAAACATACACTGACTGAAATAAAAAATATTATACAGAGACCCAACAGCAGACTAGAGGAATGCAAGAATCAAGTCAAAGATTTGAAATACAAAGCAAAAAACACTCAACCGGGAAAGCAAAAAGAAAAAAGGATCCAAAAATTTGAAGAGAGTGTAAGAAGCCTCTGGGACAACTTCAAGCATACCAACATCAGAATAATGGGGGTGCCAGAGAAGAGAGAGAGCAAGATACTTAAAACATATTTGAAGAAATAATGACAGAAAACTCCCCCCACCTGGTGAAAGAAATAGACTTACAAGTCCAGAAAGCGCACAGAATCCCAAAGAAAGCAATTCAAAGAGGACCACACCAAGACACATCATAATTAAAATGCCAAGGGCAAAAGACAAAGAGAGAATATTAAAAGCAGCAAGAGAAAAACAGTTAACTACCTACAAGGGAGCACCCATACGATTGTCAGCTGATTTCTCAACAGAAACTATGCAGGCCAGACGGGAGTGGCAAGAAATATTCAAAGTGATGAATAGCAAGAACCTACAAACAAGATTACTCTATCCAGCAAAGTTATCATTCAGAATTGAAGGTCAGATAAAGAGCTTCACAGACAAGAAAAAGCTGAAGGAGTTCATCACCACCAAACTAGTATTGTATGAAATGCTGAAAGGTATTCTTTAAGAAGAGGAAGAAGAAGAAAAAAGTAAAGATAAAAATTATGAACAACAAATACATATCTATCAACAAGTGAATCTAACAATCAAGTGAATTAAAAATCTGAGGAACAGAATAAACTGGTGAATATAATAGAATCAGGGGCATAGAATGGGAGTGGATTGATCATTCTCAGGGGGAAAGGGGTGTGGGGGGTACGGCAAGAGACTGAACAAAAATCGTACACCTATGGATGAGGACAGTGGGGAGGAGGTAAGGGCAGAGGGTGGGGTGGGAACTGGGTGGAAGGGAGCTATTGGGGGAGGGGGAAAGGAGAAACAATTGTAATAATCTGAACAATAAAGATTTATTAAATTTTTAAAAAATTAAAAATACAATACCATTTACAATCACTCAAAAATTAAAATAAGTATAAAACTAACAAAATATATATACCACTTGTTTGCTGAAAACTACAAAATATTGATAAAATAAATCAAAGATCTAAATAAATGGAGAGACATATGCGTGTTCATGGATGAGAAGATTCAATACAGTAAAGATGGCAATTCTTCCCCGCCCCCAAATTGTGTATAGGTTTAATACAAATCCCAGCAATTTTATTCTAAAGTTTATATGAAAAGGCAGATGAACTAGAATAGATAAAAACAATTTTGAAACAACAAATATGAGTAATTAGTCTGCCTCATTTTAAGACTTACTATATAAGCACATTAATCAAGATAATGTAGTATTGGCAGAGTGATAGACACATAGATTAATGAACAAAACAGAGAACCCAGAAAAATATGCACACTACTATGCCCAACTGATTATTGACAAAGGTACAAATGGTGCTGGAGCAAGTAAGTATCCATACACCAAATAATAATAATAATAATAATAATAATAATAATAACTATTCAAAATAGAAAATGGATTTATTATTTTTTAATTTAATAAATCTTTATTGTTCAGGTTATTACAATTGTTCCTCTTTTTTCCCCCCATAGCTCCCCTCCACCCGGTTCCCACCCCACCCTATGCCCTTACCTCCCCCGCACTGTCCTCATCCATAGGTGTACGATTTTTGTCCAGGCTCTTCCCGCACCCCCACACCCCTTTCCCCCTGAGAATTTTCAGTCCACTCCCTTTCCATGCCCCTGTTTCTATTATATTCACCAGTTTATTCTTTTCCTCAAATTTTTATTTACTTGATTTTTAGATTCATTTGTTGATAGATATGTATTTGTTGTTCATAATTTTTATCTTTACTTTTTTCTTCTTCTTCCTCTTCTTAAAGAATACCTTTCAGCATTTCATATAATACTGGTTTGGTGTTGATGAACTCCTTCAGCTTTTTCTTATCTGTGAAGCTCTTTATCTGACCTTCAATTCTGAATGATAGCTTTGCTGGGTAGAGTAATCTTGGTTGTAGGTTCTTGCTATTCATCACTTTGAATATTTCTTGCCACTCCCGTCTGGCCTGCATAGTTTCTGTTGAGAAATCAGCTGACAATCGTATGGGTGCTCCCTTGTAGGTAGTTAACTGTTTTTCTCTTGCTGCTTTTAATATTCTCTCTTTGTCTTTTGCCCTTGGCATTTTAATTATGATGTGTCTTGGTGTGGTCCTCTTTGAATTCCTTTTGTTTGGGGTTTTCTGTGCTTCCTGGACTTGTAAGTCTATTTCTTTCACCAGGTGGGGGGGAGTTTTCTGTCATTATTTCTTCAAATATGTTTTAAGTATCTTGCTCTCTCTCTTCTTCTGGCACCCCCATTATTCTGATGTTGGTATCTTGAAGTTGTCCCAGAGGCTTCTTACACTCTCTTCAAATTTTTGGATTCTTTTTCTTTTTGCCTTTCCGGTTGAGTGTTTTTTTGCTTCCTTGTATTTCAAATCTTTGACTTGATTCTTGCGTTCCTCTAGTCTGCTGTTGGGTCTCTGTATAATATTTTTTATTTCAGTCAGTGTATGTTTAATTTCTAGTTGGTCCTTTTTCGTATCCTCGAGGGTCTCGCTAAATTTATTGGCCTTTTCTAGGAAATTCTTGAAAAACCTTATAACCGTGGTTTTGAACTCTATATCCAGTTGTTTGTTTTCCTTCATTTCTTTCATTTGTGATCTGTTTCTTTGTCTCCACATTTTCACTGCTTCCTTGAGTTGGTAGGGTAGCTTTGTATGCTAGGTGTCCTATATGGCCCAGTGGCTTGGCCTCCCCAGTTACCTGAGGTGGACACTCTTGGTGCACCCCTTTTTGGACTGTGTGTACAGCTTTGTTGTAGTTAAGCCTTGATTGTTGTTGGTATAACTGGGAAGAATTGACCACCAATCCAATTGGCTGTGAGGATCAGCTGTGTCTACGCCGGGAGAACGTCTGTGCTGGAGACAGCCTTATGGGACAAGACTTGCAAAATTGCAAAAACCTCTGTGCTTAGCTTGGATGGGGCGGAGTCTCAGGGCTGAGCAGACAGTCTTGGCTTCCTGTCAGCCCTGCTTATGAGGCCCTTGTGTCTCAGTGTCCCGTGGTAATCGCTGCAAGCACCTCTGAGAGAAAGCCACCCTCGAGTTTCGCCCGCTGGCAGACAATCCAATTTCTCCCCCAATGAATCTGGATTCCCAGATTCTCGCCCAGAACTGGAGTTCAGCGCAGTGGGCAGTTTCCGTTTCCCACCCACTAGAGAAAGCCAGCGGTGCACTCAGCAGTTAGTCCTCTCTTTGCGCACTCGCAAGCGCCTCCAGACCTCTGCCTTTCGCGGCTCCTCTGAGTTTCCACCTGATAGTCCAGACTCCCCCCGTATAAGCCTGGGTCCCCAGTGTCTCACCCGGAACTGGGGTTCAGTGCAGTCGGAACTGGGGTTCAGTGAAGTCAGAGCTTTTGTCTCCTCCCTGCTAGAGAAAGCCAGCCAGGCACTCAGCCGCCCGTGCATCTGTCTCTGTACCTCAGCCTTTTGCAGCTCCTCTGATTCTCCATGTGCTTTCCTCTTTCCTTCTAGTTGTAGAATTTCCACTCAGCCAGCTTTCCTGTGGTTCTGGATGATGTTATGTTTGTTTTGTCTTTTAGTTGTAGTTTTGAAATTATTGCGCGAGGCAGCAGTTTAGGTGTTTACCTATGCCGCCATCTTGGTTTCCTAGATGCTGAATTTAACCTTTTGCACTCAGATGTCGAGTGTGACTCGACATGGTTAGAGATTAAAATTACTCTTTGAATGTATCAATAATTTGAAATATAAAAAAATCCAAATAAATAAGTTTGTATGAAAAGAAACTCCAGTTTTTTATTCTACTGCCGCGCTTTGTGAAATCTGGGGTATTTAAAAAATTAAATCCCGAGTAGAATAAAGGAATCGAGAAAAAAGCAAGCAAGTGCAAAGGGTTAAATGTAAAATATAAATGCAAAAAAATGCCCGGCTGGTGTGGCTCAGTGGTTGAGCATTGACCCATGAACCAGGAGGTTGAAGTTTGATTCCTGGTCAGGGGACATGCTTGGCTTGATACCCAGTGTGGGGGGTGCAGGAGGTAGCCAATCAATGATTCTCTCATCATTGATGTGTGTGTGTTTTTCATGTTTTTTAAATATAGTTTTATTGATTTCAGAGTGGAAGGGAGAGGGAGAGAGAGATAAAGACATCAATGATGAGAGAGAATCATTGATTGGCTGCCTCCTGCACACCCCCTACTGGGGATCGAACCCACAAACCGAGAATGTGCCCTGATCTGGAATCGAACTGTGACCTCCTGGTTCATAGGTTGACACTCAACCACTGAGCCAAGCCATCCAGGCTCATTGATGTTTCTATCTCTCTCTCCTTCTCCCTTCCTCTCTCTGAAGTCAATAAAAACCAAATTTTTTAAAGTAAAAAATTTTTTAGAAGAAACTATAGGAGAAAATCCTCAGGATCAGGGCTAAGCAAAATTCTTAGACTTGACACCAAAAGCATGATCCATGAAAGGAGAAAATTATAAAATGGACTTCATCAAAACAAAAACTTTTGTCCTGTGAAATACCTTGTTAAGATGAAGAGTAGCTACAAACTGGGAGAAAATATTTGCAAACAACATGTCCAACACCAGACTAGTACCTAAAATATAACAAGAACTCTCAAACTCAACCACAGAAAAACAATCCAATTAGAAAATGGCCAAATAACATGAACAGACATTTCACAAAAAAGGATATACAGTTAACCAATAAGTAAATGAAAACATATTCAATATCACTAGCTATTAAGGAAATAAAAATTAAAACCACGATGAGACTCCTATTAGAAAGATTAAAATGAAAAAAAAATTAGCAGTACCACCAAATGCTGGTGAGGATTTAGAGAAACTGAATCATTCATACACTGCTGGTGCAGATGTAAAATGGTACAGTCACTCTGGAAAGCAGTTTGGCAGTTTCTTAAAAAGACAAACATGCAAGTACAATGAGACCCAGCAGTTACACTCTTGGGCATCTATCCCAGAGAAACAAAAACTTATGATCACACAAACACCTGTACACAATGTTCATAGCAGCTTTATTCATAGTAGCCAAAAATCAGAATTGTCCCAGATGTTCTCCAACAGGTGAATGATTAAGCAAACTGATACATCCAGTCAATGGAATACTACTCAGCCATAAAAAGAAACAAGTCTTGATACATGCAACAACCTGGATGGCTCTCCAGAGAATTATGCTGAGTGAAAAAAAGCCAATTCCTAAAGCTTATAATTTTATTTGGATAAAATTCTTGAAATGACAGAATTATAGAAATGGAGAACAGTTATTGGTTGCCAGGGGTTGTGGAGAGGGTTAGGGTGAGAGAGAAGTGGGTGTGGCTATAAAAGTGCAACATGAGGGGTCCTTGTAGAGATGGAAATATAATCTATCTGATTTGATTATATTTATGTCAATCCCCAGATTGTAATACTGTGCTGTGGTTTTTCAAGCTGTTACCATTGGGGGAAATGGGGTAAAGGATACCTGGGATCTCTCTGTATTATTTCTTACAACTCCATGTGAACCTATCTCAAAATAAAAAAAGTTTTAAAAAGACCTTTTTGCACCTCTATTTATCCCCTTCTCTTGGGCCCTGCTATAGTAATCTATATTAAGGTGTTAGTGGGCAGTGAAGACACTGATATTATCCCCACCTTCCACTTACATTTCAACAGGGGCTTCCTGGAGATCATACAAGGGCAACTATTGGTAGAAGAAACTATCTTGAATTTAAAATCAGAATATCTTGAGTCTCTGCAATGTGACCTTGGACAAATTGCTTAGCTTCTCTGAGATTCCATTTTATCACCTATAATAAATTTTAAAGATTAAATGAAAATATGGAAACACTTGGTAAATTCCAAAGCAATACACAAAGGGAAGGTTTGTTCTCTTTTCCTCCTTTCCTGTCCTGATTACTTCGGTTGGAGGAAGGGACTGTGTCTTAGGCCTTCTTGTATCCTCATGGCTTAGCCCACATCCCTGCCCTAGGAGGTGTTTAGGAAGTGCTTAATAATTCTGTTAATGGCAGAATTCTTAAAACCAGGAGATGCCCTGGCCAGGTGGCTCAGTTGATTGGAGTGTCATCCTGTACACTAAAAGGTTGCAGGTTTGATCCCCAGTCGGGGCACACACTGGAAGCAACAAATTGAGGTTTCTCTCTCAGATCAATGTCTCTCTCTCTCTCCCCCCTCTTCCCCTCTCTCTAAAAAATCAATAAACATATCTTTAGGTGAAGAAAATAAATAAATAAAATAAAATAAAATAAAGCAAAACAAAACAGAGTTTGGCTCTAATGCGAGAAAAGGAAAGTTCAGCCCCCATTGGGACAGAAGTCTTTGCTTAGTGAGGCTTTGAGGAACCCTTTTAGTAGCATCCCACATAGACAGCTTTCTGGCTTGGGGATAACTCCACTCAGAGAAATCATGGGATGGAGAGCCAGGGCCCCTGGAACAGGTCAGCTTCCAGTTTGGAAGACCAGAGAAGATTAAGAGAAGAAAAGCATTTCACTTTGACCAAGAACTTTCCTCTCCATTATCACTTTTGCTCCTCATGGCCGTTCCTGAGGCAGGCATAGCAGGGAGCATCGCTGGTCTACATTTGCAAACCCAGGGCTGAGACTTGCCCAAAGTTCACACTGTGAATGAGTCAGTAGCACTGCCGGGGGCTGACTCCTGGGCCAGACATTTTCACAGTATGGAGGGTGTCCAAATGGAAAAGCTAAAATTAGGAAAATGCATCTCTTCCCTGCTCCAAACTGGAGCCTCTCCTGAGGGAATTGTGGCCAGGCCTCACCATGCCTTTCTACACAACTTCCTATCTGAAGGAGCCACTGTCATGGTGCTGCCCTGGGAGATGACTTCCCTCCCTTCCAGCTCTGAGCTTTCAGTGATCTATTTAAAGGCAGAGAAACCAGTTTGGGGTTTGGGTCTCTCCCAGAGCCTCTCACAGGTGGCTCTCCAGGGCCTTCCCAGGATCCTCTTCCAGCTTCTTCTCAGTGGCGGCACTGGGGGTAGAAGGGGGAGGGTGTTTTTCTTCTTGCCAGTTCCAAAGGCTCAGAGTGTCCTTGGAAGCTCACTCAAAGACATAAGAAAACCAAGTCAGGGCCCCCTTGGAAGGCAGCCTGAGAAGGAGGTAGCAGCCCCCCACCCAAGGTCTGGACCTTTTCCCTAAGGACCCCAACTCTCCACGGCTGCCCCCACCAGGTCTGTGATAAGACTGAAATGTGAGAATGAACATGCTGTTTGCTCTGGAGGAGGAGTACCGGAAGCCATTTGCTTGGATTAGCTCATCCATTTGCAGGTTGCCAACTTGGAAAGCAGAGAGCAGTTTTGAGGCCAGTAAGGTTTGAATAGGGAGGGAGGAGGAGGGAGCGGTTGCAAGGGGGACTATTGAGCCATCAGCAAATCATCCGGCAAGCCCTTACTGAGTACATCCTACTTGTGTGGCCCAATGCTGTGCCCTGGGACCACTGCTTCTGCCCTCTGGTTGCTTCTAGTCTAGCATGAGGGAACAGAGCTCTCAGGGAAGACATGAGGCAAGAGATATGACAACAAGAGCATATGCTCAGCCAGTCAGTTTTGGCTTCCGGGCAACTTATGGAACCTTCAGCAACTCGCCTAATCATTCATTTGTTTAGTCATTCATTCACTCATCAGCCATTCCTTCACTTAATAAACATTTATTAAGTACTTATTATGGGCTGGGCATTGGAGGTACGGTGGTGAACAGAGACGGTACTCTGCCCTACTGGAGTTTACCGCCTAATGGGAACGAAAGAGGAAGGGGGGTCCTTTAGATAGGGTAGTTAAAAGAGGCTTTCATTACCATGAGGCCACACCCTCCCTCTTAAAGAGTCACAGATGCTCTCCAGTTAGTGCTGCCAAACCTGAAATCTGAGTATCTTGAAGAAACTGCCAACATTTTGCAGACATATAAGACTCAAAAATGGGTCCCTAGCACCTCATAAAAACCTTCTCCCCTCACAGGGCCTCTCATGCATAAGGGAAGGTTTGAAGAGGGATGAAAGAGGGAAGTGAGTTTGCAGTGAGGCCTCTGGAACATCCAGCTGTTCAGTCAGTGTGTCATTCGGTAATCCCTCCCCTCCAATAGCTCCATAAAGTTCCTCCCTGTTTCTTAAAATCACAGTAACTTATGACCAGTTGGTTGTACTTTCCTTTATTCATCTACTCAAGAAGAATCCACTGAGCAGCCACAAAGCTGACATTTCTCTGGGACCTGAAGACTCAAGGGTGAACTCTTGGGGAGCTTAAAGTCTAATCAGTGGAAGTGATAGAGATTTAATTAATTTCATGAACAACTAATTAATTACAATTGTGTTAAATACTTTGAAAGAGCCCTGGCCCACTTGGCTCAATGGATAGAGCGTCAACCTGCGGACTGAAGGGTCCCAGGTTCGATTCCGGCCAAGGGCACATGCCTGGGTTGCGGGCTTGATCCCCAGTAGGGGGTGTGCAGGAGGCAGCCGGTCAATGGTTCTCTCTCATCATTGATGTTTCTATCTCTCCTTCTCCCTTCCTCTCTGAAATCAATAAAGAAATATATTTTTAAAATATTTTGAAAGAGACTATAATAGGGAGACTGCAATCATTGGAGGGGCCAGGGAAGGCTTTCCTGAGGAGGTGACATTTAAAGCTGAAACATGAAGGATGAGCAGGATATAGTTAGGTATGGAGGCAGGAGAAGGAGAAATATTGTATTACAAAGGACAAAGCAAGCAAAAGACCAGAGGCCAGATGATGTGGTACTTTCAAAGTACAGAAAAAAAGGCCAGGATTTGGGCTGAGTGAAGTTAAACTAGAGAGACTCAATATGAGTTCTAGGAGAAAGGCAAGGAGGGATTAGACAGGTGGGGCCTCACAGGCCACGGGAAAGATTTGTGTTGCAGCTGAAGAACTTTGGGGAGCCAGTGAAGGGCTTTGGGCAAGAGACAGAATCAGGTTTGCATTGGCTTTGAGAGGCAGCCAAGAGTGGAAATAGGGAGACAGTTGGAAAGCTGCTACACTCGTTCAGGTAGGAGATGATGACGGAAGCCTCAACTAGTGGTGTGTGGTAAAGATGGAGAGCAGTGGACAGAGTCCAGATGCAGTTAGGAAGTAGAATCAACAGGACATGGTGGTGGATTGTCTGTAAAAAGGAGGATCTGTTCTCATTCTCTAGAGTTGGGGGCGAGAACACATAAGAGAAAATCTTCAGAACCAAGGGCTTCATAGAGTTCTTAGACATACCAAAAGCACTTCCCTTAAATAAATAAAAAAGAGTCAAACTATTTATACATACAAAGACTTGGATGTATATCAAAGGCATTATGTTCAGTGAAAAAAAAAACACAACAACAACCTCTGAAAGTTACATACTGTATGATTCTATGTTTATAACACTCTTGTAGTGACAAAACTACAGAGGTAGAGAACAGATTAGTAGTTTCCAGGGATAGGGAGTGGGGGCAGGAGTGAGTGGCTGTGACTATATAGGGGTAGCTTGAGGGAGATTTTTGTGGTAATGGAATAGTTCTGTACTTGATTCTGGTGGTTACACATGTGATAAAATGACATAGAACTACATACACACATTGTACTAGTGTCAATTGTACCAGGTTTCGATAGTGAACTACACTGAGTGGCCAGATTATTATGATCTCTGAACGCATAAAAATCTGGCCACTCAGTATTTATATATTAGAGGCCCGGTGCATGAATTCGTGCATGGGTGGGGTCCGGCCAGCCTGGCCAGGGGGAGGGGACATGGGTGGTTGGCCAACCTGCCTGCTGGTCGAACTCCTGGTTGAGGGGACAATTTGCATATTAGCCTTTTATTATATAGGATATACACTGAGTGACCAGATTATTATGCGTTCAGAGATCATAATAATATAGCCACTCAGTGTATATTAACATAAGATTTAGCCAGTGGGGAAAACTAGATGAAGAATACACAGGAACTCTTGGTATAATATTCACAACTCCTGTGAATCTATACTTACTTAAATTGTTTTTTAATTTGAAAACTATGAGACCAAGCATGGTGCCTGGCATGTAGAAAGTGTTTGATGAAATAATGCTACTATTAAAACAAGATGTTGCCCTCTGTTTTCAGGGAGCCTCTAACTCAGCCCTGTGGGCAGAGAACTAAAAGGGCCTGTGGCTAGGGTGACATTCACGAGTCTGGGAAATTTGGGCTATGTTAAGAAGAGGGAACATAAGGAGGGTAAGGGAATCTACAGGGGATTTTATTTAAAACTAAAAGTACAAAATGGACAAATCAGAAGTTGGGATTACAGAAAGATTACCCTTAAAGATCTTTGAAATACAAGCCAGCACTCATGACTTTGTTTATGGATCATTAACTCTTTTACCGAAAGTTTGAGGAGTAATGGTCAGGGAAGTCTTAGGATAGAAAGGTCCCTTGGTGGCATGTCAGTAAGAATGACTGTCCTACTAGGACCATGTTACTTCTTTAATAACTCCTCCTGATCAAAAATCACATTTTTCTTGTGTGCAGTGGGTTGAGATTTGGAGGACACAGAGGCGAATCTTTCCAATCCAGTTTTCCCATACATTGATTATTGCTTAGTATTCCTCCCTTAGAGTTTCAGTCCTTCAGTTTAAGGCCAGATTCCCTGTTACAACCCTACCTAAACTTACCTAAGCATATATTTTGATAGGGGGAGACTATGATAGCTCTCAGTTGAGGGAAGAAGGGAACAGAGGATATGAGTAAGAAGGGGGAGAAGTCCTCCCTTCATGGCCTTCCTGGACAACTCATCTTTTCAAGGCACATTGCCTAACCTTACTTTTCACTGTTGAGAGCTCATTTCAGTGGAGTAGAGCAAACAGGCCATGATAATGTTGTCGGTGATGATGATGATGATGATGATGATGATAATAATAATAATAATGATAATGATATGAGCTGCCATGTGTTAAGTACCTACTATGTGCCAGGAACTATGCATACATCTTCTCTAGTTTTCACAACAAATTTTACAAAGAATGTACTATTTTTAGCACCTCTTTTTTTTTAGCACCTCTTTAAAGATGTAGACACAGCTTCAGAGAGGCCAAGAAACTTTGTATAGCCACGTTAGGAACCCAGGTCTATTCTAGCCCAAAAGGACCACTTTGAAAGAGACTATAATAGGAAGCACCTCAGCCAGTGGATGGGTCAGGAAAGGCTTTCCAGAAGAAGAGTTCAAAGGACTCTTCTCAGGGTGCCCTCTCCATGCTTAGGAGCCAGCTGGAACTTGCTCACCTGTTGCTGTTAGGCTCCCTTTCCCTGGTGACAGGCTATAAGATGGAGATCAGATAAAGAACCAGGGGATGATCAGGATCCCATGTTGGTACATGTTTTGTTTCAAACCTCTTGCTTTATCAAGTTGTGAATCCCCCCCACCCCCTGCCTCCAAGCCCTCACTTAGAAACCTAGGTAACCTAAAATCTGAGCAGTATAATTTCAGGGTGTCTATCTTTCCCCTTATTTTCGAAGTCTGAACTTCCATCCATTTTTTAGCTTAGGACCCCCTTTTTTCCTGTGTGGGGGCTAGGTCCTCACAGCTGCCCAAATGCACCCCCTCCCCCAGGGGAGACATGCTATGGTGTTTTCACAGTGAATCCCAAATGAATCTCAAATAGGAAAAATCTTTTGATGGATGTGGAGATGAAGAGGGGTGGACAATTTACAAGGGAGAAAGACCAGGCTGGAATGAAGGCAGGGCTGAATGATGGTGGTGTGTTAATAGGTATTAACTTTGTGGGTGAATCAGAGGGGAAAATCAGTGTTTGCGGAAAGTAGTCAAATAGCAGGCTAAGTCTTTATGCAAAGAAAACCAACAAATGAAAACCCAGGCACTGAAGAAATGAGTAGAAGTAAGTACACTAAGTTAATAGTAGTTGACTATGAGTTATGGAAATACGGATGTATACACATCCTATATAATAAAAGCCCAGCGACTTTTATGTTGGAACAACCAGAACGACTGGTCACTATGACATGTGCTGACCACCAGGGGGCAGATGTTCAACCCAGGAGCTGCCTCCTGGTGGTCAGTGCGCTCCCACAGCAGGAGCACCACTCAACCAGAAGCCAGGCTGGCGAGCACAGCGGTGGTGGCAGGAGCCTCTCCTACCTCTGGGGCAGCACTAAGGAGCTGTGAGACAAGTGGTAAGGAGCGAGGAGCAGTCAGGTGGTAAGGAGCAAGGGGTACCAGATTGCGAGAGGGATGTCCAACTGCAGGTTTAGGCCCAATCTAAATCATCAGTTGGACATCCCCCGAGGGGTCCCAGATTGCAAGAAGGTGCAGGCCGGGCTGAGGGACTGCCCCCTGCACGAATTTCATGCATCGGGACTCTAGTGTGTGTGTGTGTGTGTGTGTGTGTGTGTGTGTGTGTGTATGATATAGTACAATAATATAATATGAATAATAAAATAACATAATATGATATAATAAATGTATTGACAAAGAGAAAAGCATCCCTTGCTATCCAGGAGCTGGCCTGGCACTATCAGTTAGGCCTTGGTGTGGCTAGCAGCTGGCCCTGCACTCACAGCTGAGCCTTGGTGTTCTCCTGTTGAACATAAACAATTTCACAAACATCAACATCAGACAAGGTCTCTCTGTGACAGAGTGGACCAAGGCAAAAACAAGACCACTCCTTAATCATGTCTGAACTCAGACAAAACATGAACATTGGCCAAACCACAGAAATGACCAAATATCACCCTCTCCTGGCTATTATGAGGAGCTGCCACTTCTTGACCAATTATGTCTTTGGCCTGGCTGCAATCTATCCTCATTATAGATGAGATTTATTGAAATACCCAGTCATAGCATTGGCTATGCTTCCTTATAGCACCCAATCCAGAGCCCAAATCCTATGAGTACTTTCTACCCTCGTCTCGAGATGGCCATGGCTCCTGATAGTTTGATTATTCCTTTCTTCCTAGCTGCTGGAAAGTAGTGTGTGTGTGTGTGTGTGTGTGTGTGTGTGTGTGTGTGTGTGTATGAGAGAGAGAGAGAGAGAGAGAGAGAGAGAGAGAGAGAGAGAAACAGATATAAGGGTGTCTCACACACAATTTTTTCCTAGGTAACATTAAAATGGAACCTTGGTTGGACCTCTAAAAAACAGCAAAATCTTATTCATGGAAAGAACCATAGTTCACAATAGGTGAGGAGCACAGGTGGCTGAAGTTTAACTTTGCCCCAGCTATAAAAAAAGATAGAGCTATGAAAGTTAATCATCTGAATCAAAATGGCTAGAGCCAGTTCAACTAGTTTAGAAGCAGCATCATTTGCATGCTAATTATGTACTAATTACCTTATCTATTCATTAACAGAGGTTGAGGGAAATTCTACTTAGTTATATCCTGTTAGGCATTAGTTGAAGTTACTGTTTTACGCGAAAATAAGTTATTTTTAAACAGTCTATGAACTGTACTTCTTACAAGTGGGTCTTCAGCTACTAATTATTCAAAAATGGTGAGACCAAAAACCCATCACATATTTTTGGGGTTCTTCAGCTGATTCATGGAGCAAAGGCATAAGGAGTCAATACAGTTATTCAGACCATTTTGGCAAACAAATAATTTCATAATTCTTCACTATTAGGACTGTTTTGAGCCCCATCTCCTCTCTAACCCAGGGTTTCTCCACTTTGCATTATTGATATTTTGGGGTTACATAATTATTTGGGGGTTGGGGATTCTGTCTTGTACATTATAGAAGGTTTCCTAGCAGCCCTACCTCTGCCCACTATACTAGTATACCAGTGGCATACCCCTTCCCCACACCCCCTTGTGACAATCAAAATTATCTCCAGTTGAGAATCACTGTTCTAACACCACCATTTTTACTAAATGACTTGCCCCTCTAGACCCTTTGCTTTTCTTCCCCACCCATTTAAAATAGATGGTGGGGTGTCATCTGGAGTCTTGACAGCTAAGCCTATTGCTGCCTCTACACAGGTGAAAAAGCCACCTAAAACCAAGGAGCAGTTGAAGGAATGAAGTTCAGAACAAACCCCCAATCAAACTATTGAAATGGAGGAGGGTTTCTGGGTGTCTATCACTGGCCTCTTGGCCTTGGGGGCATTTCCAGAGGTGCCCTTTGCTTAACTCTCTTTGCATGACAAGTGTAGGAGTGACCCCCTGCCTCTTTGCTGCCTAAGTGCTCAGTAGTAGGCACCTACTCTGCCTTGGCCCTGGGTTAAAGAGTTGGCTCAGGCAGACAAGCAACAGACAATCCCAGTACAATCTGACTAAGAATCTGAGAGAGAAAAGAATACTGTGCGTTTCCCAAAAATGGTATCTGGCTGAACTTGGGGGGTCAGGAAGGGGCCCCAGAGAAGGTGATATTTGAGGTAGTTATGAAAAAAGATAAGAAATTACTAAGGCAAAGGCTATGCTAGGCTGGGCTGTGTTAGGTTGTGCTAAGCTGGGCTAGGTTAAGGCCAGAGAAAAATCTAGAAGATATGGATGGATTAGCATGGCCTGTGTGTGGAGGGTAATGGTAACCCCAAGTTGCTGAGTCTTGACTCTAAGCCTATTGCTTCCTCCACACAGGTGAAAGAGCCACCCAAAACATGTTTTGGGGGTCAGCTTTAGGAGAGGAGAGATAAAGGAAAGGGCAGAGTGATAGTCAGGGAGGAACCTGCTCACAAAGGGACTTGTATGCCACTCTAAGAAGGGCATTCTTGCTCCTGAATGGTTGTAGGTATAGGGGTCCAGAATGAGTCACCCCAAGATGTGCCCTGTGGCATGTAGTTTGTTTTAAACTAAAGGCATCTTTAGCTGCAGGTTCAGGAGAAACTTCTGACCTCCACCCTAAACACCCTAGAATAATTTGAATTGGAGGCCTTGCCCATAAGAGATTATATGCAATAACATTTTCCACTCACATACATGACAGGACAAACTTCTCTTTACTAAAGGTCTACTCTTCTTATCATGCTGCAATGACCTTTGAAGCCCCCAAGGCATCTTATGTCATCCCTAGCTCAGGATGTCTTATATACCCATGTTCCCTTTCTATCTCTGAATCTCTCTTGCATGTGGGGTCTCTGACTTTATGCAGGGTTCCCATACATAGGTATGTATAAAATTTGGTTATTTCCTCTTGTCAATCTAATTTGTCTCATGTAGATTTATTAGACTTGCCAAAAAAAAAAACACACAAAAAAACCTTGAGGATAGAGGAAAGTTTGTTCCTCCCCCATAAAGGTCTTAAAATACTCCCCGGAGACACATAGTGGAATTGTTAAAATGCAGGTTTCCTGCTCCTGTTCCCAAAGATGTTGGTTCATCTGGCCTGAACTTGAGGCCCAGGCATTTACATTTTCTTCTTTATACTGTTAATAGGGTGGATTATGCAGATTGATTTTCAAACATGAAATCTGCCTGACATTACATTATTGGATAACCCCACTTGGTTAGGGCATATTATTCTTTTCATATGTTACTGAATTCCATCTGCTAGTATATTGTTGAGGATTTTTGAGTCTATAGTCATGAGGGATGTTAGTCTATAGTCTGAGAGACTGATTTTTTTACTGTTTGTGTCTGGTTTGGGTATCAGACTGATATACAAATGTTCCTTTCTCCTCTATTTTCTGGGGCGGGGGGGAGGGGAGGTAGGACTGGTGTGATTTCTCTTTAAATGTTTGGTAGAATTCACCAGTGAAGCCATCTGGGTCTGGGCTTTTCTTTGTAGAATATTTTAAATTACTAATAAAATTTCTTTAATAACTATTAAATGAATAGTTCTTCTTGGGTGAGTATTAGTAGTTTATGGTTTTCAATGAACTGAAACATTTCATCTAAATTGTCAAATTTATGTCTCAAGTTGTTGAGATTATTTCCTTATTATTCTTTTGATGTCTGCAATCTCTGCATTTATATTCCCTGTTTCATCCCTGATATTAGTAATTTATGTCTATTTTATTTTTGTCATCCTTGCCAGAGTGCCAGAAGTCTGTCATGTTCATTGACCTTTTCAAAGAAATTGCTTTAGGTTTCATTGATTTTTTTCTATTGTTTTTCTGTTTTCAATTTCATTGATACCTGCTCTTCATTATTTCCATGTTTCTGCTTTCTTTGGACTTATTTTGTTCTTCTTTCTGTAGTTTCTTGAGGTGGGAGTTTGGATTATTGATCTCAGAACTTTCTTCTATTCTTATGTATTTAATGTGTTTCCCTCTCAACACAGCTTAAGCTGCATCCACAAATTTTAATTTACTTTCATTATTATTCAGTTCAAAGTATTCTTAAATTTCTCTTGACTCTTCTTCATTGACCTATGGATTACTTATAAATCTGTAGCTTAGGTTCCAAGTATTTAGAGATTTTCCTCTTATCTTTCTGTTAATGATTTCTAGTGTGATTCCATTGTAGTCAGAGGACATACTCTATATGATGTCAATTCTTTTAAATTTACTAAGATTTGTTTTATAACCCAGGATGTGGACCATCTTGGTGAATGTTCTATGCACACTTGAAAAAATGTGTATTTTGCTGGAGTGGGTAGAGCATCTTAGAAATGTCAATTAGATCTAGCTGGATGATGATGCTGAATTCTATACCCTTGCTGATTTTGTCTCAGGCATCTATATTTTCAACCAGATTTGGAAAAATAATGCCTTCACTTGAGACCCACTGCTCTGGGGACTGAGTAAGGGATGGTGAAAATAAAATTATTTTATTTTATATTTTTATTTATTTTTTCCTTTTCATTTATTTTATTGGGATGACACTGGTTAACAAAATGATACAGGTTTCAGGTGCACAATTCTACAACACAATATCTGTACACTGTATTGTGTATTCACTACTCCAAGTCAAGTTTCTGTCCATCATGGTTTATCACCTTATACCCTCCTCCACCTCCCTCCACCCCAATTACCACACTGTTGTCAGTGTCCATGAGTTTTCTCTCTCTTTTTTTTCTTTTTTGCTCTGCTCCCCCAACCCTTTCCCTACTCCCTACAGCTGTCAGCCTGCTCTCTATTAGTCTATCTCTATTTTGCTTGTTGGTTCAAAGGGCAGCAGGAAAAAGGACTCCCTGACCCTGAGTCTCTCCCACACAGGTACAAAAAGGGAGGGTTTTCACTGACCTAAATAAATCTCCATGTTCCCTGGGACCAAGCACCTGGGATTAGATACATTTAGTTGATGAAGTATTTCCACCCACAGAGCAGGATGTTAAGATTAATTGGCCTGCAAGAGAGTTTTGATTGGGGAAAGGGAGCACAAGGAGTTGAAGCATTACACTGAAGTTTCTGTTACAATTGTTCCTATTACAATTTTGCCCAAGGCCAGCCATCTGGCTCTGAAAGCCTGTGGGAGCCTGATATGAAGGCCCTCAGAATGCTGGCAGCTCCAGGGCATGTGGGAATGAAGGAAACCTTGATGTTCCTCGACTCGCCTGGTCTGGGCCTTCACCCCAGGATGGTCCTCCCCAGTCCAATGCCCACGCTCATCTGGGCACAGTTCTCCAGGGTACAGATTGCCCAGAAGATCAAAGCCAAAGGATCAAAGACAACTCTTTCCTTCCCTTCTTCCCTGGAGCAGCAGCAGTAAGGGCCACGAGTTCCTCCTAGCATGTTCTGTTTTTTCACTCCAGCCCCCAAAGCATAATGCCCTCTCCTCCTGTCTGAGCATGGGCCTCAAAAACCCCCAATCGCACAGTTCCAGCTACAATTTTCCCCGGGAGCAGTGGGGTAGTAGTGACAGTGTGAGGAATTGGGAGGTGTGCATGGAGAACTCCAAGTTTTATCCAGATCTCCCATTCCTCATTTTCCTTTCCTCCTTCCAAAGTATGATTGGAACACAGGTATGGGCTCCCAAGGGGGCCAGGTATAGGAAAGGGAGGGGAAGACCAAAAAAGAAAGTGGTCAAAGGCAGTGGTTCTTAACTATCAATGGGTCCCAGAGTCTTTTGAAAATTTGATGAAATAGTTTTGGACTTTCTCCTCAGGAAAAAAAAATGACCTTGGGTAAGACTCACAGTTATGCCTTCGGTTTTGGGGTGTTTGCAACTCCTGAGGAGTAGTCCTTGGACCCCAATCTAAGAACTTATGCATTAGAAGAAGTGGCAACCTATATGTCCTGATTCCCCCTCATGTAGCAGAAAGCCTCCTTTCTTTCTGACCACCAAGGCATCTCCTTCATCTTCTTGAGTGGCCAAGATGATGTCTTTTTTTTTTTTTTAAAGATGATGTCTTATTGTTATATCTAATGGAAAAATAAAATAAGCAGAATTTTTAAGGGACCCCAAATAACCAAAACAATATTTAAAAAGGAAAAAAAGACTGGAAGACTCACACTTCCTGATTTCGAAACTTATTACAAAGCTATAATAATTAAAACAGTGTGGCACTGGCATAAAGACAGACATATACACCAATGGAATAGAATAGGAAGTTCAGAAAACAACCCTCACATACTAGGTCAAATAGGTTTTTTAAAAAATATATCTTTATTGACTTCAGAGAGGTAGAAACATCAATGATGAAAGAGAATCATTGATGTGCTGCCTCCTGCATGCCCCACACTAAAATCTAGCCCACAACCCGGGCACATGCCCTGAACGGGGATCAAACCGTGACCTTCTGGTTCATAGGTCAATGCTCAACCATTGAGCTATGCTGGTTGGGCTACGGTCAAATAGGTTTTTTGTTGTTGCTATTTTTTAAGTCTTTATTGTTGAAAATATTACATATGTCCCCTTTGTTCCCCCAGTGACCTCTTCCAGCCTGCCCTTGTCCTCTTAGAGTCAAATAGTTTTTGACAAGAGTGCCAAAACAATTCAATGGAAGGAAAGAACAGTATTTTCAACAAATGGTACTGGGAAAACTGGATAGCCACATGCAAAAGAATGAATTTGGACCCTTACCTAACACCATATAAAATTTTTAACTCAAATGGATCAAGGACCTAAATGTAAGACCTAAATAATAAAACTCTTAGAAGAAAACATCAGACAAAAGCTTCATGACCTTGGATTTTGCAATGATTTTTTGGATATGACACCAAAGGCACAGTTAAGAAAAGAAAAAATAGACAGATTAGGCTCAATGAAAAAGAAAAAAAAATTATGTACCAAAAGACACTATCAACAAAGGTAAAAGGCAAGCCACAGAATGGAAGAAAATATTTGCAAATCAAGTATCTGATAAGGTATTAATTTCCAGACCATACAGAGAACTCCTAAAATTAAACAACAAACCCAATCCAAAAATGGGCAAAGGACTTGAATAGCCATTTCTCCAAAGAAGATATACAAATGGCCAACAAGCACATGAAGAGATGCTTAAAATCACTATTCATTAGGGAAATGCAAATAAAAGCCACAATGAGATGCCACTTCACACCCATTAGGATAGCTACCATAAAAAAATAAAAAATAAAAACACCAGAAAACAAGTTTTGGCAAGGATGTGGAGAAATTGGAAACTCTGTACACTGTTGGTAGGAATGTAAAAAGGTAAAGCCACTGTGGAAAACAGTAGGGAGGTTCCCCAAAAAAGTTAAAAATAGAACAACCATCTGACCCAGCAATTCCACTTTTGGGTATATACCCAAAAGAATGAAAAGCAGGGTCTCAAAGATACATTTGTACACCCATGCTCTTAGCAGCATTATTCACAATAGCTAAAACATCAAATCAACCTGAGTGTCCATTAATGGATAAATGGATAAGAAAAAATGTGGTATATACATACAATGAGACATTATTCAGACTTAAAAAGAAAGGAAATTTTACAATATGCTACAACATAGATGAACCTTAAGAGCATTATGTTAAGTGAAATGAGAGTCATAAAAAGACAAATACTATATGATTCCACTTCTATGAGGGATGTAGAGTAGTCAAAATCATAAAGACAGAAAGCAGAATGGTGGTTGCCAGGGGCTGGGAGGAAGGGAAAATAGGGACTTATTGTTTAATGGATATAGTTTCAGTTTTATAAAATAAAAAGTTATGAGATTGGATGATGGTGATGGTTGCACATCAATGTGAATGTATTTAGTACCACTGAACTATTCACTTAAATGATTAAGATGGTAAATTTTATGTTGTGTATTTTACCACAATTTAAAAAAAGGATAATAGGCAAACAGTAGGCCATAGCACTAGATCACCAAAGAATGATTCTCCCTCTTAGTTTCATGTCCTTCAGCCTACATTTGATATCATTGATTTGTACTTCCAGTCTGTTGCCATTTGGGCTATTTCCAGGATGCAAAATCCATTGATTTTCTAGGTGTTACTAAAACAGATCCTGATGACTAGCATATCTTCTATGACTTCAGATTTGTGCAAAATAAGTTATAAGGAGTTAGACACAAGGGTGAAAGGGTGTTGCAAACTTGAACCTGGTTGCAGCACCAAGGGGACATAAAGCTTACAAATATATTGGGCTTGGGGTGTTAAGAAAAGAAAAAGAGGGTTTGGTGGGGGCTTTGAATCCCTGTTGGGGAAAAAAAACTTCTGTTTATCCCACAGGAGCAATACAGTGGGCCCTAAAATGAATCTTAAATCATTTTATATCTCAGGCTTTCTCAAGCAAGACCATTCTTTATGTTATCGGGCAAAAGGAAGAAAAAATTTGACTGGGCTCTCCTGCTTTGTCTCACCGGTCAGCCCACTGAGCATTTTCTCAGGAACATTCCAAGGACAGTGACTGAGATCGAGGGCCTGATCTGCATTTATCTCTTCCTTTTGCCATGTCCAGATCATTCAGTAACTGTTGTCACAAACATGAGGCTCCTGCTCAGGCCCAGACAAGTGCAAGTAGTTATTATACCCAAGTAGCTCTAGCTCCTGGGGCTAGGCGGTATCTCTGAAGGACACAGAAGAATCCATCTTTCTATAGATTCACTGGCTGTTGCATCAGATTCCTGCTCATGTACGTGTATTTCCACCACACACTGACTTCTGTGCTCTACTGGCACTGAAGGATAAACAAACACTAGTCAAGTTGAGGGAAGCAGTTGGATGCTGTGATACTCTGGAATGTTTGAGACACATAACTTGCACCTTAGGGTACTGGCCTCAGACCCTGGAGCCAGATAAGGCACAATGGGCTCCATTTTATAGAATATAGTAAATGAAATCATTTCAGGACAAGAGCTTAAATCCCTACCATTTTATATCTCACTCAGCTATGCAGTTTTTCTTTAAAAAAAATGTTAAAGTTTCATTTATTTTAAAAATTGTTGGGGATATTTTCATGGTTCAAAACTAAAAAGATACAAAAAGGCCTTCAGGGGAAAAACCTCCCTTCATGCCTATTCCCACCCAGGTTCCCTTACTGGAGGCCAGTTCTTCTAAGATCCTTTCATTGACACTTTGTTTCATTCTTTAGTACAGTACGTCCTCTCCAAATTTGGATTGGGATTTTTTTCTCAGCATTCTAACTTGTTCCTACAAACACAGAAGTGCTTGCTCTTCTCTTATAATCAGAGGTTACAAAATAAGTCTTTCTTTTGCAAAGCACTGCTCTACAAAGTTGCTATTGCTTGGACTGCATTTTAAGCAATTTGAATCTTATCAGTAAGAACTAATCTTTACAGCTTGCTCTAGGTCCTGTGAGGGACCCCAAGTTGAGTAAAGCCTTTGTCACTGCCCTAGAGAACTTCTTTGTTAATTGAGGACACTGAGTGGCCCATCCAAAATAAATGGCTGGTCGGGGTACACTGGAGATTGGTGGGACTTTATGGAAAGCTTTGAATGCTGGAAGGAGAAATTTGAATTCAATACTGTTGTTCTTCAGTAACCTGGTGTAAATGTCTTATAAATCAGAGTAGATCTAGGTTCCAATGCTATCTATGTTGCTTGATGAATTTTCATAACCTCTCTGAGACCCAGTTTCTTCCACTGTAATATAAGGATAATCATTTGCTACCACAGGCTTGTTTCGAGGACTAGATGAGATGATGAAGATATAGCACCCGGTATACAATGGGTGCTCAAAAAGTGGGTTGATTGTACTTGTTTGTAGGAAGAACTACATGAAATTTGGGCCTACAAGGAGTGTGTGTGTGTGTTGTGTGTATTAGAAGGAGTACTGACAGGTTCAGGAGCTCTAAGGAGCGTGAGCAGAGTGGGGGCAGAGGACAAGATGGGAGCATTACCTACATGTGGAAACTAATGCTGAATCCATGGGGTTGAGCTTCCTCCATTGACCACTAGGGTAAGAAATGAGGTGATCTTTGGCAGTTCATGAGCTTGATCATGACATGGTAAAATTAATGTTTGACAGGATTCATATAAGAGCAGTTTGGAGGCTGAACTCAAGGCAGAGAGGCCAGTAAGGCTTGTCATCAAGGTGATAGATTCAGAGATCTGGTGCCTTGGTGGGAATAGAGGAACGTGATGAATTAACTGTGACCAGAGAACTGCCAGTCAGAGCAACTAGAGCTCTGATAATGCCTTTAAGAGAACAAGGGAGCAGGGCTCAGTTTGGAGGGGAAAATAAGGTGGTACATGCCAGATGTGTCCTTGGAACAACAAGACATCTAAGTGAAGAAAAACCCTCCACTGGAGTAGGCAGCTTCCTGTTAATGGAAGGAACTGATTCCTGTTAATGGAGGGAATGCAGCTGAAAAGGTTACATATCCCTAGGGAATGTTGAGACAGAGCAGATCATATTGGGCCAAATCTCCAGTTTCCTGATTCTCCAATATTTTCAACAGAAGAAATCTGCCTAAAAGGAGAGGGGGGGGAGCAGACTGTGGTTTTTGATGTTGACTTGAGATTAGCAACTGTCTGATTGCCATGGTGACGAGGACGAGGAACGTGATGCTTTTGCCATTAAGCATATCCTAGGGTTGTGTTCCTTTGAGTTGCCTGGTAACAAATGTTCTGAGCATCTCTGTGTGCCTAAGTCTGAACCAGGTGAGGGATGGACCTGGGGCTGCACCTGACAGCCTGTGTAAGTAGATTTAGGAGGGCTCAGCTATACCATACTGCCTGGTAGCACAGGCCCTGGGCTCAGCATCATTTCTCCTTGGCTTGGGGGAGAAAGAGGGGCCGTCATGATACCCACTTTTCAAGTCCTCACTATTCTGGATGCATTCCTAACTCCTATGTCTTGATGGTCTGAGTGGCATCTTCTCTTATGCTTGCTGCCTAGAAGATAATGCAGACAAAAGTGCTCAGAGCTAATACTGGGACATGACATAGAGATCTGAGAGGCTACATGTTGTCTGATTCCAGTTGTCTGAAATATCCAGAATAGACAAATCCATAGAGACAGAAAGCAGATTAGTGGTTGCCAGGGGCAGGGGGAGGAGAGAATAGAGAGTGACTGCTAATGGGTACAGGTGTTCCTTTTGGAGTACTGAAATGTTACAGAATTAGATAGTGGTGATGGTTGAACAACTCTGTGAATATCCTAAAAACCACTGAATTGTAAACTTTAAAGGAATAAGCATTATATGTGATTTATAGCTCAATAAAGCTGTAATTTATTATATTTTTAATCCTCACCTGAGGATATTTTTCCATTAAATGTTAGAGTGGAAGGAAGGGAGGGAGAGAGGGGGAGAATGAGAGAGAGAGAGAGAGAGAGAGAGAGAGAGAGAGAGAGAGAGAGAGAGATATCAATTGGTTACCTACCAAATTCACCTGACTGGGTGGGGATAGAACCTGCAACCCAGGTATGTGCCCTTGACCAGGAATCTAACCAGCAACCCTTCAGTGCACAGGTCAACTCTCTAACAACTGAGCCACACTGACCAGGGTAATAAAGCTGTTAATTTTTTAAAATATTTTTTATTGATTTTGATTTTTTAGAGAGAGAAAAGGAGAGAGAAATAGAAACATCAATGAGAGAGAAACACAGATTGGCTGCTTTCTGCATGCCCCCTACTAGGGACTGAGCCTGCAACCTAGACATGTGTCCTGACCGGGAATGGAACCAGTGACCTTTTTTGCATGGGATGACATTCAATCCACTGAGCAACACTAGGCAGGCAAGCTGTGTGTGTGTGTGTGTGTGTGTGTGTGTGTGTGTGTGTGTGTTTAATGATCAGGTAGATTTCTGCATTCATGTCTCATATGGAGCCATACATATGTATACACTGAGAGGTGGTTGTATTTTCACTGTCAAATCACTCTTAAGAGTTGGTATTACTACATTAATCCTTACCAATTGTTTTATGTTTTCTAAATTCTCCTTTGCTAAAACTAAAAAGCCTTAGGGATTGGGTAAAGATGGGTAGGTGGAGGGCTGTTTACTCTGATTATGAGGGTTTAAAAAGGTTTAAATAAAACCTACTAGTGTGCCTCAGTGGTTGAGTATCGACCTATGAACCAGGAGGTCATGGTTGATTCCTGGTCAGGGCACATGCCAGGGTGGAGGGCTCAATCCCCAGTAGGGGGCGAGCAGGACGCAACTGATTGGTGATTCTCTCTAATCATTGATGTTTCTATTTCTCTCTCCCTCTCCCTTCATCTCTGAAATCAATAAAAAAAAAATTTTAAGAAAACTACCAAAACAAAAGCCCAGCAAACCCATGAAAGTGACTAGTACATATACTTGACATGACCTCAGGTTTCATTGGCCTTGACAGTACTGCAGAGGAATCTTGACATAAGGATAAAGTGTGCTCACCCAATTTCCCTGGGATTCTAAGCATGAACATGTTTTTTCTCAACATCTGGCCAACATTTGAGTCACCTCCCCATTTTCAATGTGCAATCAAGATTGTTTTCAATGCATGGCTCAGCACACATCCTCATCCATACTGCAGTGGAAATTTCCCCTCAGAGCTATATGAAATTCAGTTCAACAAATGTTTGACACTGCCACCAACATTAGGGTCTGCCCCCAAGAACCTAGAGAACCAATTCAGTTTGTATTTGGAAAGCCCCCAGAACCTAGGCATGGCCTTACCACTAAATGTGTGATCTTGGTTAAATCTCGCCCCATGAGCACACACCCCCTCCACCCACCCTACCCCGCATTCTGGTACATGTCCTTTGTAAAATGAGGGAGAGGAGTGTGACTAATTGCTATCTAAGGGTCTTTCCAACTTGGCCACCTTATGGTTTATAGAACCAGAGCTAATGAGGTATAACAACTGAGAAGAGTAGCCAGGAGGGGGTTAATGCTGAGAGTAGAATTGAGAATCAGTGAGATACTTCCAGAAGCCAAGAAAGAAAAGAGGGGCAGGAAGCAAAATGGTGTGGTGGGTTCAGTTTCAAATTCATATAGGCTGATTCCCATGGAAAAAGAAACTGGTGATTTGGAGGGTATTTATGCTTGCCCTGGATTAATAAACAAGCCAAGGGAAATGATGCTTGTTTTGGTGACTGTTTAGGAACTTTTCTTAAGTTTATAATGGTTAAAATAATTCCGGGGAGGGGGTGGTGATCTCAGAAGTTGTCTGTGTTTAGGGGTGTTAGGAACAGGATAACTCCTTTGCCACGCCCTGCCCCCCATCAAATGCCTCATTTTCTAGCTTACTATTATAAATCCAAAACAAAACCAAACAAAAAGCCCACACACAATCAACAAATCTCAGGAATCATATTACTATTAATGGGGGAGGGGCTTACTGCCAGGCTCTGTGTTGAGAACTTTATTGCCATCCGATATCTCATTTAATCCTCCCAACAACTCTCTGAGGTAGGGACTATTACCGGGCATGTCCTGCAGATGAGGAAATTGAGGCACCTAGTTTGTGCTCAGCACTATTCTAGAAACTCTGGGGGATATAAGAAAGAAAAGGAATGGGACAGGACATTCCCTAAAATCATATCTGGTTCTGTTAACGAAAATTGTGTCAATTGTCTATCACAAAGTCACTGAAAGGATTCGCAAGAGCTGAAGGAGAGCATGGATTGTTTGCTAGTGGTAAGTTCTCATTTCCTAGCTTGTGGACAAATTTTCAATTTTTCTACTGTTCCAGAACAAAGAGAACCATGACTTGTCTCTTGCAATTTATGTAGGAGATTGAATGTACCCTTAACGGTTTTATCATGCTTCCTGCAATTACCATCTTTCACTCTATGAAAAGCAGACAGGTGGCATGTGACCTCCTGTCTCCATGACGCTTGAATACCAGGCTTTGCCTCCAGAATGAAGACATGGACACCTTCCCAGGGAGAAGAGGATATGTATTTCCAAAAATGGAAGGAAGAAAATTTAGCACAGCCCGGCCTCCCCCACTATCCTGCCCTGGCTCTGACCCCAGGCAGGGTCAAGAGCAGCCCACCCACTCTTCAAACGCATTGTGTTCTTTCCATCTCTGTGCCTCTGAACAGGCTGTTCTCAAAGCCTCTCACTCTATTCCCCTTATCCACAGACTTCCAAATTTAGCCAAAATCTAGTTCAAATATTGTGGCTGCATCTTGTGAACCCCATTGCCCTTGCATCCCATTCCCCTGCTATTAGCAGATTGGATTTCTTTCCCTTTCTCCTGGGCACCAATGAGAAGACTGGAGTAAAGCATAGTGTGGCCAGTGCGTGCATGGCAGACTCCCCAGCTAGGCCTATCTTTTCAACTACATACCCTCCCCAAACACACACACACACACACACACACACACACACACACACACACACACAGAGCCCATCTTGCATGCATATTACAGAAGACAGTAGAGTATTATGGTTAAGTAGGTGAACTCAGGATCCACACAGCCTGAGTTTCAGACCCTTCTTTGTCACTAACTGAATGACCTGGGGAAAGTAACTAACTGTGACTCAGTCATCTCATCTATACAATGAGAACAATAATAATACTTCTCTCATAGAGTCATTTTAAGGATTAAATGTGAGGATATATATAGTGCATAGCACAGTGCCTGGTATATAGTAATTGCTCAATCAATGGTATTTAGTATTATTATTGCGTGAGTTTGACACATAACGAATGCCAAATACATGTTTCAGTGAATATCTAAATGGTTCACACAGTAAGGCTTTAGAGACTTAAATTAGGGAGAGGTCAGAGACAACTGGGCTACTCAAGGAAGCTGTTTATCCTGACCTCAGTATTATCTCTCACTGCACCTTGTTGTTTTCCTTGCACATATCACAAATTGTCATTATACATGTATTTGTTTACTTGTTTGGTACCTCTCTCAATCAACTAAGCTCCATGAGACCAGGGCCTATGTGTTTCCACCACCACTATATCTCCTATACCTGGAACAGTGCTCAAGAAATATTCATTGAATTAATGAATAAATGAATGAAGAATTCAGGGGACATATGGGATTTAGGTGGCCCCAAAGGATGGGTAAGAGTTGATTAGGTAGTTAATAAGGCTTCCAAATGGAAGGAAATCTTGAGAAACCTGAGCATGTATGAGGCACTCAGGGGAATACAGCCAGTAGATCCATTTAGCTGGAAGAGCAAGAGACTGTTTGCATAGCTCAGCTTGTATGGAAGGGGTGGGGTAGTGAGGTAGAATGGCCTTGAACACCAGGCCACTTAGGGACTCATTCTTTTGGCCAAGGTTTTGGCCTCTATCAAATATTCCTAAGAAAGATATGTATTATCAGCTAAATCCAACGGGGTATGCATTCATTTACTTGCTATTTGCCTTAGGGAAAATTTTTCTAGAGTGAAAATGATAATAGGAGACCACTAGATAGACAAAATAGTGCCCTGGAGATGACCCAAAAGCATATAAAGAGGGGGGTTAAGACAAACCTTATCGACCTCCAGTATTGCCTTGGTCTGGAACCAGAACTCCAAACTATTTATAGTTTGTTTTATCAAAAAAAATGACTCTTCTTTATAAGAGGTGTGGACAGTAAGTAGGAGTGCCTGTGTGACAAAGGGAGGCTTTTGATTACTAATTAAATCTCTATTTTTTATAGGTCTATTCAACTTTTCTGTTTCTTCTTGAATCAATTTTGGTAATATGTGTGTTTCTGGGAATCTGTCCATTTCACCTATGTTATCTAATTTGTTACCATACATTTTTCTGATATTAAAAATCCTTTGGAAAAATCATTTTTGATGACTGCATAATATTCTATTGTTTGGCTGCACCATAGTTTATTTAACCATTTTCCTAATGGTTCTCCTAGGGCTGAACTGAATGTCTTTGTACAAACCTATTTCCTTAAGGTAAATTTGTAGATATGGAATTTCTAGGACAAAAAGGACTGAACTCTTCTGAAGGCTCTTCATGCATCCTGCCAAATTGCCATTCAGCAAGGCCAGACCAATTTGTCCTCCTTGTCAGTACATGGAAGTGCTTTATAATATTAGGGGATTATGACATTTAAACATCTTTGCTGATTTGGTAGGTGGGAGATGCTCTCTTATTTTTAGCTGTCATTTTAAAATTTCAAGTGAAACCAAAATTTGTTAATATTTTATTACCCATTTGTATTTCTTCATATGTGATTACTCTGTTTAGTTTTTTGTCCATTTGTTGTTTGCTCTTTCAGTGTCTTTCTTATTGATTTATAACATCTCTATCAATCATTTATATTTATTGGAAGAATTTTCAGAGATTTTTTTTGCCCTTTATCTTAATTATGCTGTTTCTTGATATTCAGAAGATTTAATTTTTATGTAGGCATACCAGTCAATTTCTTCCTTTGTGATCTCTTCTATCACATGTATGCCAAAAAGAACTTCCTCATCCAGGAATTGGATGGATAATCTCATTTTCTCCATTTTAAAAATTTATCTTTTACACTGGCAGAATTTATTTCAGTGTGTATGATGTGATTATTTTCCCAAGTCACAAATCACCTTAGTACTATTTATGGAATCACCCTTTCCTTTCCCATTGCTCTGTGATCTTTCCTTTACCTTATAAATTCATCCTATCAAATAAAGAGGGAATATGCTAATTGACCATCACAAAGATGGCGGCACTCACAGCCAATAAGGAGGGAATATGCTAATTGACTGCCCCACCCTCAAGATGGCAGCACCCACAGCCACAAGATGGCGGTGCCCAGTCCACTCAGCCCCACTGGGGTGGCAGGCACTCAGCAAGTCCGGGCCCACCCCCAGGCTGGCCCAGCCACTCTGTGCACCTGCCTCCAGAGTCCCCAGTCCCCTCAGCCCCCAGCCACTCAGGTCTGGCCCGAGGCACAGGCAAGCCTTGGATGGCGGTTGCCCAGCTGCCTAGGGCCAGTCTGAGGCTCAGGCAAGCCTCAGATGGCAGCTTCCCAGCCACCCAGGTCAGTCCCAATGTGCAGGCAAGCCTCGGATGTCGGCTGCCCAGCTGCCCAGGGCTGGCCCAAGGTGCAGACAAGCCTCGGATGTCAGCTGTCCAGCCGCCCAGGGCGGGCGTGAGGTGCAGGCAAGCCTTGGATGGTGGCTGTCCAGCTGATCAGGGCCACCTGAGGCTCAGGTAACCAGGGCCGGCCGAGGCTTGCGCTGCTGGCAGTGACAGCAGCAGGGGTGTGATGGGGCGTCATCTTCCCCTGATCACTGGGTTGCCTCCCTCCCCTGAGGGCTCCCGGACTGTGAGAGGGGACAGGCCGGACTGAGGGACCCCCCATCCAGTGCATGAATTTTCTTTTTTTTTATTTTCAATTTTTTTATTAAGGTATTATATGTGTACATATCTTACCATTGCCCCCCCCCCACTCCCATATATGCCCTCACCCCCCAGAGTTTTGCGTCCATTGGTTATGTTTATATGCATGCATACAAGTCCTTTGGTTGATCTCTTATCTTCCCCACCTCTCCCTAACCTTCCTGCTGTAATTTGACAGACTGTTTGATGCTTTACTGCCTCTGTATCTATCTTTTCGTTCAAGTTTATAATGTTCTTTATTATCCATAAATGAGTGAGATCATGTGGTATTTTTCTTTCATTGACTGGCTTATTTCACTCAGCATAATGTTCTCCAATTCCATCCAGGTTGCTGCAAATGATGAGAATTCCTTCTTTTTTATGGCAGCATAATATTCCATTGTGTAGATGTACCACAGTTTTCTGATCCAGTCATCTGCTGATGGGCACCTAGGCTGTTTCTAGATCTCAGCTATTGTAAAAATATGGAACGCTTCATGAATTTCCGTGTCATTCTTGCACAGGGGCCATGCTAATCTTCTCTGAATCGTTCCAATTTTAGTATATGTGCTGCCAAAGCAAGCACCAGTGCATGAATTTTCATTCACTGGGCCTCTAGTCTTCTATATTAATGAAAGGGTAATATGCTAATTAGACTGGTTGACTGGACATCTTCCGGATGTCCAACTTCCTTCTGGACAGTTAGGGGGTGACCAGGCAAGCCAGCAGGGGAGCAGTTGGGGGGCGACCAGGCATGCAGGCAGGCAAACGGTTAGGAGCCAGTGGTCCCGGATTGTGAGAAGCATGTCCCTGATTGGAGAGAGTGCAGGCAGGGCTGAGGGACCCCCTGCCCTGTGACAAATTTTATGCACGAGGCTTCTAGTATATTTATAAGTGTACATATATTTTGTTTTTCTGAGGCTATTTGTTATGATCCATTGATCTGTCTCTTCTTGCACCACAATCACACTTTATTTTATTTATTTTATTTTTTTTTAAATTTTATTGTTTAAAGTATTACAAATATTAGTACATATATCTCTTTTTTTCCCCATTGACCTTCCCCAAGTCTCCCCTATCCCCTGGCACATGCCCTCACCCCACACCCCCTCCCCCCCAGTGTCTTGTGTCCATTGGTTGTGCTTATATGCATGCATACAAGTCCTTCGGTTGATCTCTTTCCCCCCTCCCCAACACTCCCCAGCCTTTCTGCTGTAATTTGACAGTCTGTTTGATGCTTCACTGCCTCTGTATCTATCTTGTTGTTCACTGGATTATAATGTTCTTTATTTTCCATAAATGAGTGATATCATGTGGTATTTTTCTTTCATTGCCTGGCTTATTTCACTTAGAATAATGCTCTCCAGGTCCTTTCATGCTGCTGCAAATGGTAAGAATTCCTTCTTTTTTATAGCAGCGTAGTATTCCATTGTGTAGATGTACCATAGTTTTCTAATCCACTTATCTGCTGATGGACATTTAGGCTGTTTCTAAATCTTAGCTATTGTAAATTGTGCTGCTATGAACATAAGGGTGCATATATCCTTTGGGATCACTAGGTCAAATGGGAGTTCCATTTTTAGTTCTCCACAGTGGCTGCACCAGTCTGCATTCCCACCAGCAGTGCATGAGGGTTCCTTTTTCTCCGCATCCTTGCCAGCACTTGCCATTTGTTGATTTGTTGATGATGGCCATTCTGACAGGTGTGAGATGATACCGCATTGTCGTTTTGATTTGCATCTCTCAGATGATTAGTGACTTTGAGCATGTTTTCATATGTCTCTTGGCCTTCCTTCTGTCTTCTTTTGAAAAGTATGTATTTAGGTCCGTTGCCCATTTTTTGATTGGATTGTTTATCTTCCTTTTGTTAAGTTGTATGAGTTCCCTGTAAATTTTGGAAATTAAACCCTTATTGGTGATAACATTGGCAAATATGTTCTCCCATTCAGTGGGCTTTCTTGTTGTTTTGTTGATGGTTTCTTTTGCTGTACAAAAGCTTTTTATTTTGATGTAGTCCCATTTGTTTATTTTCTCTTTAGCTTCCATTGCCCTAGGAGTGGTATCAGTGAAGAAATTACTTCGGCATATGTCTGAGATTTCGCTGCCTGTGGATTCCTCCAGTATTTTTATGGATTCTTTTCTTATGTTTAAGTCCTTTATCCATTTTTGAGTTTATTTTTGTGTATGGTATAAGTTGGTGGTGTAGTTTCATTTTTTTGCATGTATCTGTCAAATTTTCCCAACACCATTTATTGAAGAGACTGCCTTGACTCCATTGTAGGTTCATGCCTCCTTTGTCAAATATTAATTGAGCATAGTGGTTTAGGTCAATTTCTGGGTTCTCTAATCTATTCCATTGGTCTATATGTCTGTTCTTGTGCCAGTACCAGGCTGTTTTGAGAACAGTGGCTTTCTAATACAGCTTGAAATCTGGTATTGAGATCCCACCTACTTTGTTCTTCTTTCTCAGGATTGCTATGGCTATTCGGGGTCTTTTTTTTATTTTAGATGAATTTTTGGAAAGTTTGTTCTAGGTCTGTGAAATATGCCGTTGGTATTTTAATGGGGAATGCATTGAATCTGTAGATTGCTTTGGGTAGCATGGACATTTTAATGATGTTGATTCTACCAATCCATGAACATGGTATGTTCTTCCATCTGTTTACGTCTTCCTCTATATCTTTTCTCAGTGTCCTGTAGTTTTCCGCATATAGATTTTTTACCTCCTTGGTTAAGTTTATTCCTAGGTATCTTGATTTTTTTGGTGCGATGGTAAATGGGATTGTGTTTTTAGTCTCTCTTTCTGAAAGTTCACTATTGGTGTATAGAAATGCCATAGATTTGTTGGTGTTAATTTTGTATCCTGCTACATTGCCAAATTCATTTATTAAGTCTAATAATTTTTTGATGGAGCCTTAGGGTTTTCTATTTACAGTATCATGTCATCTGCAAATAAGGACAGTTTTACTTCTTCTTTTCCAATTTGGATGCCTTTTATTTCTTCTTCTTGTCTAATCACAATAGCTAGTACTTCCAGTACTATGTTGAACAGGAGTGGTGAGAGTGGGCATCCCTGTCTTGTTCCTGTTCTTAGGGGAAATGGTTTTAGTCTTTGTCCATTGAGTATGATGTTGGCTGTGGGTTTTTCATATATGGCTTATATTATGTTGAGGTATGATCCTTCTATTCCCACCTTGCTGAGAGTTTTTATCAAGAAAGGGTGTTGGATTTTGTCTAATGCTTTTTCCACATCAATTGATATGACTATGTGATTTTTATCTCTCAATTTGTTTATGTGATGTATCACATTTATTGATTTGTGGATATTGTACCATCCTTGCATCCCTAGGATAAATCCTACCCCTGTGTTCTTTCTTACCTTTTTATTTCTTCTTTTTACAGCAGACCCTTTAGCATTTCTTGCATTGCTGGTTTGGTGGTAATAAACTCCCTTAGTCCTTTTTTGTCTGTGAAGCTCCTGATTTCACCCTCAATTTTGATTGATAGCCTTGCTGGGTACAGTATTTGTGAATTTCGACCCTCCCTTTGCATGACTTTGTATATTTTATTCCATTCCCTTCTGGCCTGATGTGTTTCTGTTGAGAAATCAGTCGCTAGTCTGATGGGGGATCCTTTGTAGGTAACTTTCTGTCTTTCTCTGGCTGCTTTTAAGATTCTTACTTTGTCGTTGGTGTTTGCCAATTTAATTATAATATGCCTTGGCATCGGTCTTTTGGGGTTCATTTTGTTTAGGACTCTGTGAGCTTCTTGGATTTGTGTGGGGTTTCTCTTCCCTATATCAAGGAAGTTTTCTGTCATTATTTCTTCAAACAGGTTTTCTATTCCTTGCTCAGTTTCCTCTCCTTCTGGCATCCCTATTATGCGGATGTTGTTTTGTTTCATGTTGTCCCAAAGTTCCCTTAGGCTCTCCTCCTGTTTTTTAATTTTTTTTTTGATGCTGCTCTGTGTGGGTATTTTTTCCTACCTCGTCTTCTAGCTCACTGATGTGGTCCTCTGCTTCTTTTAGTCTACTGTTGATGCTTTCTATTGAGTTCTGTATAGCAGCGATGTCATTTTTCATTTCTTCTTGGTTCTTCTTCATTTCCTCTTGGTTCTTACACATATTGTTGAATTTGTCTTCTATTCTTTTCAGCCACCTTATGACCATTTCTCTGAATTCTTTCTCTGACAGGTTTCTTGCCTCTATTTTGTTTACTTCCTTTTTTGGTGATACCTCCTTTTCTTTCATATGCGGACTGTTTCTTTGTCTCCCCATTATCTCTCTTCTCCAGGTGTTTGGTTATGTAGTTCTCTCTCTCCTGTGTTGGTTTAAAGGCACAAAATACAACACAACAAGGCACAACACACAAGGCACTGAACACAAATGTATTCACGATATTAATAACCCCAAATAAAGGTGACCACCAGAGAAAAGAGAATTTGGGGGTAAGAAAGAAAGAAGAAAAAAAAGGAGTGCAAAAATGAAATTTAGAAAAGGAAAAAAAAGTAAGAGAGAAAAGAACGAGAATAAAAAAGAAGAGGAGAGAAAGCTATTTATAATGGGGAGAAAACGCCAATAGAACAGCCACTAATCCCAACAAATGCAAGCAACAAATACCTAGAGATGAATGCAAACTACAAACAACTAATGTCGAGTGAGGTGAGGAAAAACAGAAGCAAAAAACAAACAAAAAGAAAACAAAAAAAGAAAAAGAAAAACAATCTCACATACAAGCATAAAAAAACAATATAATCAACAATCAAGCAAACAACAACAAAAGGACAGAGAGAGAAAAATTTGGATAGTGAACAAAGAGGAGAGAGAGGTGTATATGGATTTAGAGCAGGGGATTGGAAATTAGATATGTAAGTAGGATGAATTTTTAACAGGAGGTAAAAAGAAGGAATAGGGAAAATCTAAAGCAGGAATAGGGTAAGAGAAACAGGACAGCAAAAGGGGAAATGTGAGGAAGTGGGTGTTGGCATAAAGGTAAAGTTGAGATAGAGTAAAATGATGCTAAAGGGAAGATGAAAATAGAATGTAGAACACTAATCCCAAAGTAAAATAAAGAAAATAAAATTACACTTTTAAAAAAGGTAAAATAATAGTAGTAGTAATAATACTGATTAAAAATAAAAATGTAATAATTAAAAAGGTAAAATCAAGTGAGGAAAAAAGAAAAAAAATAGTTTCTTAAGTAAAAGATGAAAAAAATGTGCAGTAGTGAAGGTCATTCATTTCCTCTACTGTTCTGTTTGGCACGCCTGTTTCCTAGTCAGGACAGTATTGAAGTTCCCTGTGTTCCACTGCTCCTCAGTGTAAGCCACAGTCCTGATTTTCAAGCAGGCAGTACTTCTTTGTTTCTTATACTCCTTTATTTGTGTTTACACAAGAGTCAATTTGTGTTTCAACCCCTGGGTGGCAGTGTTTCTGGGTTGACCTCTGGGTGTATAAGTCCTCTCTAGCTAGTATTTAGATATTGTTTTCCCTGTCACACTTAATACCAGTTTGGGGGAATGGGCTGCCCCAGAGCTGGTTCTCTGATTGTTATTCCCCACTCTGATCCCCAGGTTTCACAAAAACAACTTTCCCTGCAGTCTCTTAGAGTGTCCCAAATTGGGTGATCCTATGTTCTGAGCTTAGTAATCAATAGCAAGGATTTAAAGATAAAAAGAAAAAAGAAAAAAGAGCCAGAGTAAGTGAGTGACTTTTACCCTCCGGCGCTGCGCGCAAGTCTGTGCAATCTTTTTTTCCCCTGGCACTAAGCAGCCTGCACACTGTTAAAATTTTCAGTCTGCCCTTTTGTGCTCAGTTCAGCTATGGGTTGCTTTTTAGAGTTCCCTTCTGTTAGCAGCCCTGCAGATCCCCTTCCACATTCGAGGATCATGCTAGCCGCAATGGCGGTGGATTTTTTGGGGGCTCAGACTTCCCCGGATCTTCTAGCTCCCGTTGTGTGTGTTTCTCTCTCCTGCTTGTATCACAGACCTCACCCTTTCCTAGGCGAAATCTGACCTTTCCATGAGAAGATTCAGAGCTCCTCCGAGTCCGTGTATTCATGTTGCTTGGGGTCCAGTGTTCCTGGGTTCGCAGCTGTTCCCTGGGTGTTGTTGTTGTAGATTTCCAGGATTTTTAGACTTCCGATAACAGCCACTCTCCCCTCCAAGATGGCGCGGTCTCCGTGTCAGAGCCAGTTGCTCCGGGAGGGATTTCAGCAACAGTGGAGGCTGCCCAGTCAGGGGGACCCTGTCTGGCAATCCCAAACAGTCCCTTGGAGTATAGCTGTCCCTCAACTCACAAATAAATACTCCCCATGAGACCGAATACTCTTTCATTCTCTCACTCACGCACTATCTTGCAGTCTGCCTTCCTGTCGGCAGCCACCTTCCCAATCCCCTATCACAATGTTTTAAATGCTATGGTTTTATAGTATACTAGAGGCCCAATGCACGAAATTTGTGCATGGAGGGGTATCCCTCAACACGGCTTGCACCCTCTCCAATCTGGGACCCCTGTGGGATCAGGCCTAAACTGGCAGTCGGGCATCCCTCTCACAATCCAGGACTGCTGGCTCCTAACCGCTCGCCTGTCTGCCTGCCTGCCTGATTGCCCCTAACTGCTTCTGCTTGCCATACTGATTGCTCCCTAACTGCTCCCCTGCTGGCCTGATTGACACCTAACTGCTCCCCTGTCGGCCTGATCACTCCCAACTGCCCTCCCCTGCTGGCCTGATCACTCCCAACTGCCCTCCCTTGCTGGCCTGATCACCCCCAACTGCCCTCCCCTGCTGGTCCATTCGCACCCAACTGCCCTGCCCTGAAGGCCCGGTCACCCCCAACTTCCCTCCCCTGCTGGCCCGATGGCTCCAAATTGCCCTCCCCTGCCAGCCCAATTGCCCCCAACTGCCCTCCCCTGCCATCCTGATGGCCCGCAACTGCCCTCCCTTGCAGTACTGATTGCCCCCAACTGCCCTCCCCTGCTGGCCCGATGGCCCCCAACTGCCCTCCCCTGCAGGCCCAATTGCCCCCAACTGCCCTCCCCTGCTGGCCTGATTGCCCACAACTGCCCTCCCCTGCCTGCCATCTTGTGGTGGCCATCTTGTGGCAGCCATCTTATGGCACCATCTCGTGATGACGTCACAGCGGCCATCTCGTGATGACATCACGCAATACCACCTAGGCTTTTATTATATAGATTTTGATAGCATTACTCCTCTGACTCAAACTTTTCTTAGCTATTTATGTAACTTTACTGTCCCACATAAATATTATAATCATTTTGTTAGGAGGACTGCTTCCCTCCAGAGCCTACCTAAGTTATCCAATGTGGAGGTTGCCTAAATCACCTCTCTGGCTCATTAGACAGCATCCTCAGAATGAACAATGAGCCAGGCTCCAATAATGCCTTTAGCTTACATACCTTCTTTAGCTCTTGAGGGAGGAAAGTAAAGAAGGAGAATATTTTGTCCACACTTATCTGAAGAGCTGAAATAAAAAGGAATACTTTTTAATGCCAACCACTTTCAAAGTCTGTTTTTCCCTCTCTCCAAGGTGGAATTACTCTCTCAAGTGACAATTTTTTAAAATTTAATGTACTTTAATTTTATTATTAACATTATAAAATTACATCTATAAATGTTCTTGGGTTTGTCTCTCTCTCTGTGGAATATAAACTTTTTACTTAGCCTCTCTGAGTTGTAGTTACCTCATCTATAAAATGGCGATAGTAACCTCATCATGCAACTTGCCTGGCTCAGAATCTGGCTCAGAGTAGCAATCAATAAATGACCACTGTAGCATAATTGTGAGAGGTAGTAGAGCATATGGATTAAGACTACAGGCTTTGGGGACAGACTTCTTGGGTTCAAATCTTATCTTCACCACTAATTAATTTTCCGATCTTGAACAAGTTACTTAACCTGAACATGCTTTGGTTGCCTCTTCTGCAAAATATAGGTAATGGAAGTATCTGCTTCATTGGGTGAAAGGAACAAGTTCATCATATAAAACACTTAGAACAGTTTCTGGCACATATTAGTCACTCAATTAATGTTAGCCATTCCTATTGACTAGTGGTGCCCTTAGTGGTGGTGTTACTGATAGTGTTAAACTTAGTTATTTAAGCACACAATCAAGAATGTATTACCTAATACCACCAACTATTGCTTATTTTCAGAAATTCCAAATCTATCTTTCAAGCAACAGTCATTTGGTTGGAAGAATATCTTAAAAAATAATATCAGTCCTTGAGGCGTCAATGCTCTATGGTGTGGGAATTTTGTGGCGTGTCGGCCTGTGTGTGTATGCGCCGACATGGCCTCAAACGACTACCCAGCAAGCCACCCAAAGCTATGGGGCCTACCCCACCTAGCCTTGGCAGGGTTATTCCCAGGAGAACAATCAGCCCTATGGACAACAGAGTTATGGTAGCTACAGCCAGTCTGGGGACACTTCAGGCTATGTCCAGAGCACATATGGTTCTTATGGACAGACCCAGGACACAGGCTATGGCACTCAGTCAGCTCCCCAGGGATATGGCTCAAATGGTGGCTATGGCGGTGGCCAGAGTTCTCAGTCATCTTATAGGCAGCAGTCCTACCCTGGCTATGGCCAGCAGCCGGCTCCTAGCAGCACCTTGGGAAGTTACAGTAGCAGTTCTCAGAGCAGCAACTTTGGGCAGCCCCCGAGTGAAGGCTATGGTCAGCAGTCTAGCTATGGTGGGCAGTAGCCTAGCAATGGACAGCAGCAAAGCTCCTAGAATCCTCCTCAAGGCTATGGACAGCAGAACCAGTACAACAGTAGCAGTGGCGGAGGGGGTAGTGGAGGTAACAACTATGGCCAAGATCAGTCCTCCATGAGTGGTGGCGGCAGTGGCGGCATTTATGGCAATCAGGACCAAAGTGGTGGTGGTGGCAGTGGCTATGGGGGAGGCCACCAGCAAGACCCTGGGGGACAATGCCACAGTGGTTACAACTGAACCAGTGGTGGCTATGAACCCAGGGGTCTTGGAAGTGGCCATGAAGGCAGAGTGGCATGGGCGGAAGTGACCATGGTGGTTTCAATAAATTTGGTGGCCCTGGGGACCAAGGATCTCGTCATGACTCTGAACAGGATAATTCAGACAACAACACCATCTTCATGCAAGGCCTGGATAAGAATGTTACAATTGAGTCTGTGGCTGATTACTTCAAGCAGAATGATATTATTAAGACAAATAAGAAAACAGGACAGCCCATGATTAATCTGTACACAGACAGAGAAACGGGAAAGCTGAAGGGAGAGGCAATGGAATCATTTGATGACCCACCTTCTGCTAAAGCAACTATTGACTAGTTTAGTGGTAAAGAATTCTCTGGGAATCCTATCAAGGTTTCATTTGCTACTGGGAGTGCAGATTTCAATCGAGGTGGTGGCAATGGTCATGGAGGCCAAGGGCAAGGAGGACCATGGGCTGTGGAGGCTATGTAGGTGGTGGCAGTGGAGGACAGCAGCGAGCTGGGGATTGGAAGTGTCCTGATCCTACATATGAGAACAGGAACTTCTCTTGGAGGAATGAATGCAACCAGTATAAGGCCCCTAAATCACATGGCCCAGGAGGGGGGCCAGGAGGCTCTCATATGGGGGTAGCTATGGAGATGATCGTTGTGGAGGCAGAGGAAGCTATGATCAGGGTAGCTATGGAGGCCAAGGCGGGGACTGTGGGGGCTTCCAAGGGGGCTGGGGTGGTGGGGACAGAGGTGGCTTAGGCCCTGGCAAGATGGACTCCAGGGGTGACCAGAGACAGGATCGCAGGGAGAGGCCATATTAGCCTGCCTCCTGAAGTTCTGGAACAGCATTACTTCTATACCCAGTGTGACACTCGTTACTTTGTAACTTTCCAACTCCTGACCCACCCATGGTTTTTTGTGTCAGACTATGTAATTGTAACTATATAACTATTCCTATTAAAAACCATCATTTTAGTTTTAAAAAAATAATGATAAGATTCATTTTTAGGAATACAAAAATTGGGGAGCCCTGGCTGGTGTGGCTCAGTTGGTTGGAGCATTGTCTCATACACCAAAAGGTGGCAGGTTTGATTCCTGGTCAGGGCAAATACCCTGGTTGTGGGTTTGGTCCCTGATCGGGGCACTTATGGGAGGTAGCCGTTCAATCTCTCTCTCTCTCTCTCTCTCTCTCTCTCTCTCTCTCTCTCTTCCCCTAAAAGCAATTAAAACTTTTTTTAAATGGCGGTAAATATCATGATTTCAATTTTCCTGTAGACTGTCTGGCCTTATATTTATAGCAATAAGTGTTCTTGGTTGTAAACAACAGAAACCAACTCTGGATGAATTAAGCAAACTTTTTAGCATTTCACAAAATCAACAGGATGGCGGATTAATCAGCCCAGGGAAATGAGAAAAAAACAAGGGAGGCTTGTCAGTGAGGACTCTAGTTAAGGTCATGTCATAGGGCCACTTTGATTAATATGTCACCACTGGCCAACAGCTACCTCCACCACCTCTAGTTATCATCACAAGAAAACACTGATGCCTCTGAACTACACTGATCCAACATTGGCTTCTGGGGCCTCTGCTAGATGTAGTTTCTATGAATGAATTCAAAACTGCTTCTTTTTGTATAAATATCTCAAAATTCAAAGTCTTTGATGGGAGCCTGGGTCTGCTCTTTGTTCCCTAACCAGCTAGGGCATGTGAAGATACATGTGCTTCCCTTAGTTTCCATGGTGGGAGGTGAGTCCTTGCCTGCAAGATTCACAATGGATTACCTCCAAAAAGAAAATGTCTGGATATCCACCTCAGGTAGGGTTGCCAGATAAAATACAAGACACAGTGAAATTTGAATTTCAGAAAAGCAATGAGTGCTTTTTTATAAGTATGCAAACATTGGATGGAACATACTTATAGCAAAAAAAAAACTTAAAAAGATAATCATGCCTAGTTTAGGTGAGAAGGGCACAGTGAAATTAATACTCTCAAATATTGCCAGTTGGTTTATCCATTAGTATACTCAAGTTATCAGTCAGGGTTCTCCAGAGAAATAGGACCAATAGGATTTATTATGAGGAATTGGCTCACGTGATCATGTAGTCTGAGAGGTCTCATAATCAACCATATGCAAGCTGGAGACTCAAGAGAGCCAATGGTATAGTTCAGTCTGAGTCTGGAGAAGGCTTGAGAACCAGGGGAGCTAATGGTATAAGTCCCAGTCCAAAAGCAAGAGAAGACTAATGTTCCAGCTCAGCAGGTGGACAAGAAGCAGGTCGGCAAATCCTCCTTTCCTCTGCTTCGTATTCTATTTAGGTCCTCAATGGATTGGATGATGCCCACCCAGATTGGGGAGTGTAATCTATTTTACTGAGTCCACCAATTTAAAAGCTAATCTCATCTGACAACACCCTCACAGACACACCCAGAAATAATGTTTAAATTGGGCACCCTGTGGCCCAGTCAGGTTGACACATAAAATCAACCATCACATCAAGTACATGAAAAATATTCACAACCTCTGACCCAATAATTCTTTTTATCAAAATTTTATTTTATTTTAAAAATTTTATCTTTATTTATTAAATTGATTGGGGATAACATTGGTTAACATGATCATATAGGTTTCAGGTGTAGGTTTCTATGTTACAAGATCTGTATATTGCACCGTGTGCCCACCACCCAAAGTCAAATCTTTTCCTGTCACCTTATATTAGGACCCCCTTCTCCACCAACCCCCTTTCCTCTGGCAACCACCACACTGCTGTTTGTGTTCACAAGTTTCAGTTTTATATCCCATATATGAGTGAAATCATATGGTTCTTAGCTTTTCCTGGCTGACTTATTTCACTTAGCATAATGTTCTCAAGTCTATCCATGTTGTTGCAAATGGTGCTATTTCATCTTTTTTTGAGTAGTATTCCATTGTGTATAGGTACAACATCTTTATCCAGTCCTCTATGGCAGGGCACTTTGGCTGTTTCCATGTCTTGGCCACTGTGAATAATACTGCAATGAACATAGGGGTGTATATATCTTTGTGAATACATGATTTTGAGTTTTTCAGTTATATACCCAGGAGAGGGATTGCTGGGTCCTAATTTTGTATCCTAATTTTTTGAGGAATTACCAGACTGCTTTCCATACTGGTTGTACCAGTGAACATTCCTACCATCAGAAAATAAGGTCTCCCCTTTTCCACAACCTCTCCAACATTTGTCTTGTTGATAATGACCGCTCTAACAGGTGTAAGGTAGTATCTCATTGTAGTTTTGATTTGCATTTCCCTGATTGCCAGTGATGTTGGACACCTTTTCATATATCTATTGGCTGTTCGTATGTCTTCTTGGGAGAGGTGTATTTTCAGGCCTTCTGCCCACTGGATTGTTTCTTTGTCTGGTGTTGAGTTTTACAAATTCTTTATATATTTTGGAAATTAAACCTTTGTCAGAGTTACTGTTTGCAAATATCATCTCCCGTCTGGTTGGCTGCCTGTTTGTTTTGTTGTCAATTTCTTTTGCTATGCAGAAGCCTTTTAGTTTGATATAATCCCATTCATTTATTTTTTACTTTACTTACCTTGCTTTTGGGGTCAAGTTCATAAACTGTTCTATATGACCCTGTCCATAAATTTATCACCTATGTTTTCTTTCTTTCTCCCTTTCCTCCTTTCTTTCTTTCTCCCTTCCTTGCTTTCTCTCTCTCTCTCTCTCTCTCTCTCTCTCTCTCTCTCTCTCTCTTTTTCTTTCTTTCTTTCTCTTTCTTTCTTTCTTTCTTTCTTTCTTTCTTTCTTTCTTTCTTTCTTTCTTTCTTTCTTTCATTTTCAACCTATATTTTCTTCTATGCAACTTACTGTTCATCCAAGTCATACATTTTTTACTTTGCTTCCCTTGCCTTTGGGTTCAAGTTCATAAAACGTTTCTACGGCACAGGTCCATAAGTTTGACACCTGTATTTTCTTCTATGTAACTTATTGTTTCAGATCTTATATTTAGGTCTTCGATCCATTTTGAGTTAATTTTTGTCACATGGGGAAAAACTATAATCCAGTCTCATTTGTTTGCATGTGGCTTTCCAGTTTTCCCAGCACCATTTATTGAACAGGCTATCTTTACTCCAATGTGCATTTTTTGCTCCTTTGTCAAAAATTATCTGTCCGTATACATGTGGTTTTATAGCTGGGCTCTAGGTCTGTTCCATTGATCTGTGTCTGTTTCTCTGCCAATACCATGTAGTATAATTTGAAGTCATGTAGTGTGATGCCTCCAGCTTCATTCTTTTTTTCTCAGGATTGCTTTGGCTATTCAGGGTCTTTTATGGTTCCATACATATCTGATGATTTCTTCTTCTATTTCTTTAAAAAATTGATACTGGGATTTTGATGGGGATGGCATTAAATCTGTATATTGCTTTGGGTAATATGGCCATAATTATGTTGATTCATTCAGTCCATGAACACAGGATATTTTTCCATTTTGTTGTGTCTTTTTCAATCTCTTTTAATAATGCTTTGTAAGATTCAGTATATAGGTATTTCACATTGTTTGTTAAGTTTATTCTTAGGTATTTTAGTCTTTTAGTTACAATTGCAAAAGGAATATTTTCATTTCTTTTTTTGAAGTTTTGCTGTTAGTATACAGGAAGGTGATGAATTTTTGCACATTGATTTTGTATCCTGCAACTTACTGTATTTGTTTATTGTTTCTAATAGTTTTTTGGTAGTCTTTAGGGTTTTCTATATAGAAAATCATGTTGTCTGCAAAAAGTGACAGTTTGACTTCTTTCTTTCCTATTTGGATGCCTTTTATTTCTTTCTCTTGCCTTGTTGCTCTAGCTAAGACTTCCAGAACTATCCTATCTAATAAAAGAGTAATATGCAAATTAATGATCACTATGATATACCTATAAGCCATGCCCACAAGCCAATCAGGAGTGAGTATGCAAATTAACCCAACCAAGATGGCTGCGGCCACAGAGAGAGCAGGAGGGAAACTTGGGTTTCCCCGGCAATGGAGGAAGCCAAGCTTTCCACACACCCTGGCCAGCCCAGGCCTCCATTTAAGGCTACAAAGTTTCAATTATAGAAGATAAACAAATCCCAACAGAAATGGCGGCAGCCACGGAGCGAGCAGAAGGCTTGGCTCCACTCCAGGCTACAAAGTTTCAATTATAGAAGATAAGTAAATCCCAGCTATCAGGGCCTCCGCTTGGGTCACTGGGGGGGGCATGGCCGGCCTGCAAACCACCACAGGCCCCTCACCCAGGCCTCCCCATGCCCCAAGGGAACCCCCACCCTGATCCTGGACACCCTTCAGGGCAAACCAGCTGGCCCCCACCCATGCACCAGGCCTCTATCCTATATTAAAAAAGTAATATGCAGATTGACCATCACTCCAACACACAAGATGGCTGCCCCCATGTGATCAAAGATCCTGCCCCCATGTGGACACAAGATGGCCACCACAAGATGGCCAGCAGGAGAGGGCAGTTGGGAGGGACCAGGCCTGCAAGGGAGGGAAGTTGTGGGTGATCAGGCCAGCAGGGGAGGGCAGTTGGGAGGGACCAGGCCTGCAAGGGAGGGCAGTTGGGGGCGATCAAGCCTTGAGGGGAGGGCAGTTAGGGGTGACCAGGCCAGCAGAGGAGGGAAGTTGGGGGCAAACTGGCTGGCAGGGGAGCAGTTAGACATCAATCAGGCTGGCAGGAGAGTGGATAGGGGGTGATCAGGCTGGCAGGCAGAAGTGGTTAGGGGCAATCAGGAAGGCAGGTGAGCAGTTGGGAGCCAGCAGTCCTGGATTGTGAGAGGGATGTCCGACTGCCTGTTTAGGCTTGATCCCACTGGGATCGGGTCTAAACAGGCAGTCAAACATTCCTCGAGGGGTCCCAGATTGGAGAGGGTGCAGGTTGGGCTGAGGGACAACGCCCCCCCGTGCATGAATTTCGTGCACCAGGCCTCTAGTGTTGAATAAGAGTGGTGAGAGTGGACATCCTTGTCTTGTTCCTAATCTTTGAGGAAAAGCATTCAATTTTTCACCACTAAGTATGATATTAGCTGGGAGTTTATCATATATGACCTTTATTATGTTGAAATAATTTCCTTCTATTCCTATTTTATTGTGTGTGTGTGTTTTTTTTTAAATATATTTTATTGATTTTTTACAGAGAGGAAGAGAGAGGGATAGAGAGTTAGAAACATCGATGAGAGAGAAACATCGATCAGCTGCCTCTTGCACACCCCCCACTGGGGATGTGCCCGCAACCAAGGTACATGCCCTTGACCAGAATCGAACCCGGGACCCTTGAGTCTGCAGGCCGACGCTCTATCCACTGAGCCAAACCGGTCTCGGCTGTGTGTTTTAATCATAAATAGATGTTGTATCTTATTAAATTCTTTCCCTGCATCTATTGATAAGATCATATGATTTTTATCCTTTCTTTTGTTAATGTGGTGTATTATGTTGATTGATTTGTGTATGTTGAACCATCCCTGTGTCCCTGGAATGAACCCCACTTGATTGTGATGTATTATTTTTTAAGTATTGTTGTATTCAACTTACTAGTATTTTGTTTAGGATATTTGCATCTGTATTCATCAGAGATATTGGTCTGCAGTTTTCTTTTTTTGTGTCAACTTTGCCAGATTTTGGTATCAGGGTTATATTGGCCTTGTAGAGTGTTAGGAAGCATTGCATCTTCTTTAATTTTTTGCAAGAGTTTGAGAAGGATACATTTTAATTCTTCTTTGAACCTTTGGTAGAATTCACTGGTGAAGCCATCTGATCCTAGACTTTTGTTTTTTTGGAGGTTTTTTAAAAATACATATTTTTAATTGATTTCAGAGAGTAAGGGAGAGGGAGAGAGAGACAGAAACATCAATGATGAGAGAGAATCATTGATCAGCTGCGTCCTGCACGCACCCTACTGGGGATCAAGCACACAACCCAGGCATGTGTCCTCCGGGTTCATAGGTTGACACTCAACCATGGAGCCACACCGGCCAGGCTGCTTCTATTTTCTTAATGAAACAAAATACATGGTGACCAATTAAGGGTGATAATAAAAAGGAGACATTAGATATTTGAAAAGAATCAAGATGGTATGCTCTCAGAGAAGGAGAGTGGAAGAGAGAATGTACTGTAACTGTCATATAATTCTTGAACATCACTGTCCATTTGTGAATTATGGTCAAAAACTTTAAAGCAAACACCTCCCCATCTCCTATCCCAGATAGTCACTGATCTGTTTTCTGCTATTATAGATTAGATTGCATTTCCTGGAGATTTATATAATTGGAATTATAACATGTATATCTTTTTTTTCACTAAGTAGTTCATATTTTCAATGCTATTGTAAATGGTATTTTTCTCATTTCAATTTTTGATTGTTCATTATTATTAAATATAATAAATTGATATACACTGAGTGGCCAGATTATTATGATCTCTGAACGCATAATAATCTAGCCACTCAGTGTATATCCTATATAATAAAAGGCTAATGTGCAAATTGTCCCCTCAACCAGGAGTTCGACCAGCAGGCAGGCCAGCCAACTGCCCATGTCCCCTCCCCTTGGCCAGGCTGGCTGGACCCGACCCATGCACGAATTCATGCACTGGGCCTCTAATACACACACACACACACACACACACACACACACACACACACACAGAGTGGCCAGATTATTATGCGTTCAGAGATCATAATAATCTGGCCACTCAGTGTATATGTCAATCTTGTATCCTTAAATTTTGCTAAACTCTCTCATTAGTTCTGTAGCTTATTTGTAAAATCCATTGGATTTTCTATATAAGTGATCATGTCATCTATGAATAAAAAGTTTTACTTTTTCAAGTGAAAGCATCCAATAGAGTACTGTGCTTTCTGTTACATGTTCAGTTGTTTATATTTAGTTAGGGAATGAGGGACAGTTGGGTTTAACCAGGGTTGGACTATTGAAAATGTCTAGTGTATGACCAAGAGAGAGGGCAGCCAATGTAGGGTAGAGAAAAAGGTGGTTGGAAGTGAAGAACATCAAGGAAGTAGACAGCTGGGGTGGGTGGTGTATCATCCTTGTAGATGCTAAAGTTGCCAGGAAAGATGAACCAGCATTAGCTTGGGGAGGACAATTGAGTCTGGAGGAAAATACTCCCTTAGTAGAATTTATATACCTGCTCCGGGCTTCTGGGAATTCAAGGGGTTTAGGACATAGATCCAAGACACTCTGGAACTCTTCCTCCCTCCCCGGTATGTGCCCATGCTCAGGTGAACCAGCACTCACTGGGGCTGGCCCAGACTCCACTCCTCCTGCCTGAGAGGCCTCCACCCTCAGACAATCCAGCTCAAAGCTCTCAATAACCTAGACTTTTTTGAAACATAAGCCTCTTTACTTTCCTCCTGGGGCAAGTATAATTCAGAGCTCCATGTCACAAGCCCTGGCCTTCTTTTGTGGTAAAATCGAGTTAAGGAGAAAAAAATAAATTTTATTTTTTTTAATATATTTTATTGATTTTAGAGAGGAAGGGAGAGGGAGAGAGAGATAGAAACATCAATGATGAGAGAATCGTTGATCAGCTGCCTCTTGCATGCCCCCTACTGGGGATAGAGCTGGCAACCCGGGCATGTGCCCTTGACTGGAATCGAACCATGGGCCCTTTATTCCATAGGCTGATGCTCTATCCACTGAGCCAAACCAGCTAGGGCAAAATAAATTTTATTTAGTGATAAACTTAAAGCAGAGAAAACAGGTGATAATAGATTGTCCTGCCACATAGAAAAAAAATCAAAGAAGGAATAATTCCAGCATTTTAACCTTAGATATTTCTGGTTGGTGGGATAGTGGAATTACACCTATACACATGCAGAAGTATAGACTCTGTGTGTGTCTGCCTGCCTGTCTGTGTGTCTGTGTATCTGTGAGCCTGCGAATACACACAAACACAAGGAGATATGGAAAATTTGTTTTTGACACCTTACTGCCTGCCACTTAGTTGGTGATTTTCCCATTTTATTTTATTCTCTTATTCCAAGGCTACACATGCCCCCATATTTTCCTTAGACTACAGAGGATGCCTGCTGTGTGCCCTATGAAGCAGAATTCTCTCTATTTCCACCTCTACTCACCACTTCTCTTTTAGGTGTCAATAGATATGAATGGGTTAATAAGATTTAAAAAAACCTACTATTGCTTTAGCAAACCACTGAGTTTCCTAGGCAACAAAATACCTTGACTTCTCCTGCTTCTTCCTGTTTCTAAAAGCCCCTATGGAAGGAATGGTGAAAATATTAACCTTGGCCAGCATTCAAGTCTCTGCTCTACCCCTCCCCATCCCCACTCTTCTCCCCTAGCAGTTGACCTTGCCTCCTACTTCATGGAAAACACTGATGCTGTCAGATTTGAATTCCCTCAACCTTGAGCGCTCTCTCTCTCTCTCTCTCTCTCTCTCTCTCCCTCTCTCTCTCTCTCTCTCTCCTATTAAGGGACAGGTACGATCCCTCTGCCTACCCCTGTGGCAGGAAGTGAGATAGAAGATGATGAAATCCAAATCTGTATTTTCAGCCTCTAAGCATCTCCTGGCTATGTACCATAGCCTGAGTCTATTACAGCTTTAAAAAACAAAACAAAACAAAACAAAAAAAAAACAAATCAAACTAAGAAATCCAATCTCCCTCTGTCTTCCACACACTTTCCCTTTAGTTGAGGTTCTCAAGCTTATTATGAGAGCTACATTCCTCAGCTCTCACATCCCACTCACTCCCTAGGCCACTGGAACAAGGCTTCAGCCCTTCTGCCACACCAAAAGGACTCTGGCATAGGTAACCCAGGACTTCCAAGTAGTCTAGTCCTATTTAGTCTTCAGTTTTCACCTTTCTAGATTCCTCTGTAGCACTCAACAGTGTGAACCTCTCCCTCCTGGAAACTCTCTCCTCATGTTGTTTCTGTCAGACCACACTCTTCCAGTCATCTTTCTCTAGACTGGGAATTTTTATTTTCAATATCCTCGGCGGGTTCCTCTTCCTCCACCAACCTTAAGATTCTGTTAATCTTCCCTCAAGATTCTATCTTGGCCCTCTTTTTCTCTCTACAACTGGCTGATAATCTATGGATGCCAGGCAAGTAATATGAATGAGTAATGCAAAGATGGTGAACGTTCCTCCAGATTTTTAAAAAATAGTAACCCCCTTCTCTTTCATTTTCCACTTTCAATAGGGTGATGGGTATTAAAAAAACAACATTTGACTATCCTCATTAATATTAACAAAAACAAAGAAAATATGATAAAAAGACAACTGATATTTGGTCTCAGCTTTGGAGGATACAGTAGGGAGAAGAGGGTTTCCTTTAGGTGTGCCTTTTGAAGGAGGCAGCTGCTAATCAGCTGTGGCCAATTGTTGACACACATGGCTCTAATACTTTTAAGAGAATTCAGAAATAAGGGCCTTATAAAAAATCTGTTGGCTAAATGTTTACATCTAATGTTTTTAAAATTAACCTAATGTGAGGCTCAGATAAACAATCATTGGAATTGGCTCTTGTCAACAGGGCCAACAATTTTCAACCTTGGATTAGCACATTGTGCAATAAGCCTTGGTGAGACCTCTCTGTCCTATATTCTCCCTGGTGATCTACTTCAATGCCAGTGATTTCACTCACAGGCTGATATCTCTCCTCTTTACCATTCTAGCCTGGAAGTCTATCCTGTATTCCAAGCCCAGATATCCAACTGGATATCTCCAGCAGAATATTCATTATGTCTGTCCTTTTCAAACATGAATGTGCATGTAACTCATATGGGGGTCTAGTTAAAATGGAGATTCTAATTCAGTAGGTCTGGGATGCTGCCCAAGATCGTGTATTTCTAACAAGCTCCCAGTTGATGCCCAGACTGCTGATGCATGAGCCACACTTTAAGACACAACCCCCATCTGAATACAAGGTCCTTTCTGCAAGTTTTCCCTCCCCACTTTTTAACTCCTTTTGGTTGATAATACACCATTTATAAAATAGATATGGAGGGAATGGGAGAAGTAGAGGAGGAAACCTAAGCCCTGTCCCATCCAACCCCTTATCTTAATTATCCCTGCCTTTATGTCCCCACTATCACAATATTGAATTAGGCCCTCATTTTCCCTTGCAGTAGGCCTTCTCATTTGGTGCCTCTGCTCCAGTATCCACCCATCCAATGTGCCCTCAATGCTCCTACCACCATGATACTTTTATTTATTTTTAAAATATATTTTATTGATTTCAGAGAGGAAGGGAGAGAGAAAGACAGAAACATCAATGCTGATGGGGAATCATTGATCAGCTGCTTCCTGCACACACCCCCCCCCACTAGGGACTGAACCCGAAACCCAGGCATGTGCTCCATGCCCTCCTGGTTCATAGGTGGACGTTCAACCACTGAACCACAACAGCTGTGCCCAGAATGATACTTTTAAAAAGCCAAAATCTCATGTAAAGTCTGGACTCTGGTTTTGAATCCCAGCTCTGCCTCTTTCTAACTGGGTGACTTTGGGCAAGTAGCTTAAACTCTCTGTGTATCAGTTTCCTCATCTATAAAAAGAGGATGATAATAGAACCTAACTCACTGTGAGATAAGCGAGGCAATATACATAAAGTGTTTGTAGCACTCAGTAAATACACAATAACTGTGATGTTGGCCATATTGGGAGTAAGGAAGTAGAAACAGATAAAGCTGGACCTGTAGCCTGAGGCCAGATCATAGAAGGTTAGAGTCCTGGGTTAGATTCCCTGGGAAAGCAGACTCTGTGATGGATGTTAGTATACTGGAAGTTTGTTGGAGAAGACTCTTGGAATCTACATCTGAAAGGGAAGGGAAGGAAGCAGTATCAGGCAGACTGGGAGGTTGAGCTGCAGTGCAGTAACAACACAGCTCAGTCAATCCAACAGGGAATTTTGAGGCTGGGCTTGTCCCACAGAGTTGTTCTTAGTCAGGGCAATGGGGACAGACCTTTATGTCCTTGTATTGGCCATTCATTGCCTGCAGTTTGCCTTGAAAAGGAGGTATGACTTTGGGCTCTCTTCAACCCAGTGCAATCTCAGGAAGAATATTCTTGGTTGCAAGCTCTCAGCCACTAACACTTTCAGCAATCGGGGAGCAGGGGAAATGAGTGAGTGCTTGGGTCTAGATAGTCCACTACAGTGATAAACCATGTTAAAAACTCTGGACTTGATTTCATTGACAATGTGGAGTTATTAAAGGGTCTCCCCAGAATGGGGCATGCTGTTTGGCATCTCAGTGCCTTTGCTCGGATTCCTTCCTATACCTCTGTATTTCTTACCTAAATTGGAATCACTTGGGCCGCTTGTACACTTGCTGGAACTGGAAATAAAATAGCCTAATAGTGAACAGCAAAGAGTTTTAGTGGTTGGGATAATTAAGGTCTAGTCTCTTAGCAAGTTTATTATAATGCAATGTTGTTGTCTATATTCACTGTACTGTGCCTAGTCTCTAGGGCTAATTTACTATTTATTGCAAGTTCATACCTTTAAACAACATATGTTCTGTTTCCCCATCCCCATCTCCAATTCCACCCATGAGTGAGATCATACAGTATTTGTCTCTCTCTTGTCTGACTTATCTCACTTAGCATAGATCCATGGCGCTTAATAAGTGCTCAAACAATGACAGCTATTACTAAAGATGAAGATTCTCAGGCTTTGCTTTAGACTTCATGCATCAGAATCTTTGGGGGCTGATCCTATGAATAGACATTTTACTAAGTACCCTCTCCCCCCACCCCAATTATTTTGATATTCACCGAAGTTTGAGAAACATTGGTTTCCCTAGAAAACTCATCCCTTCTTTGTCTACCTGGTGAACATTTTAAAGACTCAGCTCAAAGTCACCTCCTGTGTGAACCTTCCTAGATCAGACCTCCCATGTTTCCTTTTTCTACCTTCCCTTGATGACGTGCAGACCTCAACCACAGTTACCTTTTGACTGTCTAACACCTCTTGCTAGATGGTGAGCTCCTTCCTTGAGGGACAAGACTTTGCATCCCTAGCATCTGCCACAGAGCATAGCATAGAACAAGGTTCAATAGAGGATGGTCAAGTGGATGTGAATGGATAGCCCCCTTTTGAGTCTCTTTAAAATCTCATCACCAAGAATTATCTACTCTAGTTTCTGAAATTGAAAATATGGAATCCATATACTTTTATTACTAAAGACATGGCAATTTTATATTTTTAAAATGTTTTAAATTTTCTTTTTAGATAGAGAAGAAGGGACACAGAGAGAGATAAACATCAATGTGAGAGCACCCTCGTTACCAGGGATGGAACCAAAAACCTGGGCATGTGCCCTGACTGGGAATTGAAATGGCATCGAAATGGACACCCAACCAATGAGCCACAACAGCTAGGGCAGCAACTTTAGAGTTTTGTTTTGTATATTTTAAAAATTTGAACTCTCTTTAGCTGTATGTCCTTCAGAATTTTTCTGTGGATGTATATTTAGAATAATGGGTTTTCATATTCAAATCAATTCAAGTCCACAAATATTTATTGAGCACTATTCTAAGTAGAGGGGGATACAGCTGTGAGAGAAATAGACAAAAATCTCTGTTCTCTTGTAACTTATATTCAAGTTGGAGGAGATAACCCACAGGTGAATAAATGATATTGTATATTAGGAAGCAGTAAATGTGATAGCGAAAAACAAAGCCAGGGAAAGGGATGGAGAGTTGAAGGAGGGTGTTTTGAGATTTGAAAGCAGTGAAGACATGATCCATGAGGATATCTGGGGAAGAGCATTCCAGCAAAAGGGATCACAGACACAGATGAATTGGAATGTGCCTGATTGATTGAGGACCAGCAAGGAGGCCACTGTGGCTGGAGTAGAGTGATGAAGGAAGGAAGTGGGAAACAGAGGCCTAAATTCCTAAAGGTAAGGGTAAGGTGGGGCAGAACAAATTCTGTAGAGCCTTGCAGGCCACTATAAGGACTTTGGGCTCTTACTCTGAGTGAGATGGGAACATTTTTGTATAGTTACATTGCTTTCAGTTTTTTGCTGCTATATATTATGTTTTGTGGTTTTTCCATACAAATCTGAGTACTTCACTAGGAAAAATTTCTAGAAGTTAGATTCCTTGGTCACAGGTTATGAATAATTTGAAGCTCTTGATGTATATTGCTAAAAGCATTTTCTAGAAGTTCTGTATCCATTTACAATATACTTTAATTCAACAAATATTTATAATCTCCTAATACATGGCAGACATGATCTAAGGGCTTAAATACATTGGTGAACAGAATGAATCTTTCATTCTAGAAATTTTACTCTCACCAGCATTTTGTCAGGGTGCTCCTCCTGCTACATGCTTGCCAACACCAAGTATTGCCATTCTTAAAAAGCTTTAAGAAACAAAAGGCCAAAAAATACTCCATTGATATGAATAATGACAAATGGTATGTTGTTAATATGTTCTTTTGGATTTATATGATTACTGGTGAGGTTTAATTACTTCCCACATTTTCTAGCTAATCAGCCAATTGGCTTATTTCTCTTTAAAAGCCCTTAAAAACCTTTGAATATAATTTAAAGGAGGCAGGAAGTTCAAAAACGTTAGGAGACTTAACATATATCTTGGGAAATAAGTAATCCTCAGGTCAAGTACATAGGCTTTGCAAATTGATTTGAAGTTAAAGAGCATGTAAAATGCAACTCTCATGTTCTGAAGGACTCGTCAGGAGCACCTTGCTCACTTCCAGAGAACTTGAGAACTGCCACTCTGGAAGAGAGCTTTCCATCTAATATAGTGACATAAGGCAGAATGGTGGGATGCTTTTCTTGGGCAATCTCAGCATCCCAGTGTTACCTAAGAGCCCACTTTGTTTAATGTCAAATCTGGTTTGAAAGCATTTATATTTTCAAGCTGCATCACTTCTCGAGGTTTTAAATTGCAGACATTTCCTGCCTTCTGTGTGAAGCGGGATGTCCTTTCCTCTTACCCCTCCAAGGGACTACAGACTGTAGCAGAATGGACTCTGGACTGTGATAAATGAAAATTATAAATCTCTCCAGCCTGCTATAAAAAGATTTCCCCTTTTAAAAAATTGAGATGTAATTTTAAGTGACATATAACATTGTGCAAGTTTAAGGTGTACAACCTATTGATTTGATAAATTTATATTGCAATATGGTTGACATTGTAGTCAGCTAACACCTCTGTCAGTGTAGCATAATTATTTCTTCTACTGGTGGGAGCAATTCAGATCTAATCTCTTAGCACGTTTAATATTCATAATAGTTTTGTTGTCTATATTCACTATATTAGAGCTCCAGGACTTATTTATCTACTAGTTGCAAGTTTGTACCCTTAAGCAACATCTTTCCAGTTCTCCCACCCTTTATCCCTTGGTAACCACCATTCCACTCTGTGGTCTTTGTTCCTGTTCTTTTTAAAAATGTTTTATTGATTTCAGAGAGAGTAGGGGAGAGGGAGAGAGAAATAGAAACATCAATATGAGAATCATTGATTGGCTGTCTCCTGCATGCCCTACATTGGGGATCAAGTCTGCAACCTGAGCATGTGCCCTGACAAAGAATCGAACTGTGACCTCCCAGTTCATAGGTGGATGCTCAACTACTGAACCATGCCAGGCCACTCTGTGGTCTTTTGAGTTGTTATTGTTGATGTTATTAGATTCCACATATAAGAAATATCACATAGTATTTGTCTTTCTCTGTCTGACATATCTCTCACTTTTAATAGTGGTTGCATTTGAGAAGAGAGAATCAAGGGTGAGCAGAGGGGCTTTAATTTGTATTTTGTATTTTTCTAGAGTTTGAATTTTACTACCTTAGAAATAAATGAGTATGACTTTAAAAAATTCCAAAAGGGGTTATATGGGTGGGAGCTAAATGGCTTGTTCTACTTCTTTTTTTTTTTACTTTATGTCTATCTTTGTTAGAATAAAAACTGATAATTGTTTATTATTTTAAGAATTTCCCAATTTGGTAAAACAAAAATGTGTGTGTGTGTGTGTGTGTGTGTGTGTGTGTGTGTGTGAGAGAGAGAGAGAGAGAGAGAGAGAGAGAGAGAGAGAGAGGTGTGCAGGAATATAAACCAAACTGCTAATGTGTGGGCCAGATTTAAAGATTGTTTGGGGATTGGGAGGGGTAGATGAGTTTCATGCTTTATACACATATGTATGGTTTAAGTTTGTTATAATGAACATGTATTACCATTCTACAGGTTTTTCAGAAAAGAAATAATAAACTATTCCCCCCTGAAGTTAAAAGTGACATATGCTCATTGTGGAAAATGTAGAAAAGTATAAATAAGAAATTAACAATCACAACAGTTAGCATTTTAGCATGTTTCCTTTCAGGCTTCCTTCTATGATTTTTTTTACATAGATGAGTTTATACTGTACATAGTTTTGTATCCTGTTTTGCTCTTTTAAGATTAAAAAGTAATTCTCCCATGTCATAATAATATTTGGATGGCTGTATCATACACCATTTTATGGTTTTGTCACAATTCAAGCCAATTAATTATCTATTTCTTAAAGTTGAACACTCAGGTTCTTTCCAGTTTTTCCATATTAAAAATGATTCTCTGGTGAGCATCTTAGTAACAAAATCTTTGTTGCATTTCTGAATATTTCCTTGGAGTGGATTCCTTGAGGTGGAACTACTGGATCAAAGAATAGCTTTCTAGAAGTGGAATTAATGGATAGAAAATATTTTCATGGATAACAAAAGGTTATACTAATTTTTACTCCCCCCAATAGTGTGACAAGAATATCACCACTCTCTTGCCAGCATTGTATATCATCCTTGTTTTTCTTTTATCTCACCTATGGGAAAGTTGTCAGTGACAGTGGTATCTCATTTTTCATTGCTAGCGAGACTAAACATTTCTCATATGCTTATTCACCATTGTTATCCCCTCTCTGGGAACTATTTATTTCTATTTTTGCCCACTTATTGACTAGAATCTCCTGGATTTTCTTATCAATTAAAATGAGCTCTTAAAAGAGATCTACATTTTGTCATATTGATTGCAAACAAAAATATTTTTCACAAGTTTGTTGGTTTGTAAAAATGTCTTGGCCATACAGGTGTGTGTGTTTTTTTAAAGGTAATTAGATCCTAACTGCAGCCTTGAGTTTGAGCCTGTTTCCCTTTGCTTAAATTGAAGAGCTTTTTAAAATATATTTTTATTGCTTTCAGAGAGGAAGGGAGAGAGAGATGGAACATCAATGATGAGAGAGAATCATTGATCAGCTGCCTCCTGCACGCCCCCCACGGGGGAATCAAGCCCACAACCCAGGTATGTGCCCTGACAGGGAATCCAAATGTCACCTCCTGGTTAATGGGTCAACGCTCAACCACTGAGCCAAGCCGGCTGGGCTGATTAAATTGCAAAGTTTTGACAAAAGATCTGAGGGTCATTTCAGATAATCCTAAATTTAGATCTGGGGGTTGGGGGTGGGGAGGATGATTGGGCCGATTTAGAGATCCTTAAGCTCACATGAACTTTTAAATGATTTAAGAAGATGGGGGGTGGGGATAGGGATAGAAACAGTTTGTGCCAGAAACTTTGAGAATTCTGAGGTAAGAAGCCAATTGTCTCAAGGTTCCTACGTGTTGGGAGGGGGAGTAAATGATGAGCAATCGAACAGAATTCCTGATGGAAAAGTACAGCTCTGGGCTGCAGATGTGGGCATGGCTTGGTTTTAATTATTTGGCCCCCTCTATCCTTACCGTTCCCCTCCCCCTGCCACAATAAAGAAGGTCAGAAAAGACCAAAGGGTATAGGCAGCTTCCTTAAGGCCTGCTCCTGTGTAGCTGGTTAGCACATCAAAGGCTAGATGAAATACCTAGAAAAAGAAGGAACCAAACCTAGGATCATTCCAAACGCCAGCCTTCGTCTGGGCTTCAATACAGGGTTATTGTGACTGCCAAGGGTAGCTCGACAGAGCTCAAATAGAAGAACGCTGCCAGACAAAGAAACTTTCCTCATTATTCTAAGCGCCCCCCGCGCTCCCCCCGCCCCCCGCCACTTCCAACCACACAAAAGAGCAGCGACAGAACGTTGTTTACTGATGATGCCTTGGGACTGAGCAAATTAGTGATTGTAAAAGGGTTAGGTTTTCAGAGTAAATCTGGTGATCGATCCGTTTTCCCAGATATTGGGAGGGTTGTCAGCAGGGGGGCTGTGCACTGACTTCAGCTATCTTGGGGGTATCTACCCCACAGTATCTGGGGGGAGGATTGGGAAAAGGCCGTCAAAGAGAGCAAACGGGGGTTCCCAAAGTGAAAATGGGTTGGCTGGGTCTTGAAGGTGGAAAAAGGAGCTCAAGGAGTGAGGTTCCTGTCTCCTATAAGAAAGCCTCGTGGTCCAGGAGGATGGCCGGGGAAAAAATGAGGCTTCGGAGTAGAAGGCAGGAGAGAAGGCCAAAGCTAGGAAATGGAGTCGGTGTTTGGCGTGCATCAGGTGGCGGGGGGGGGGGGGGGGGGGGGACGGGGGGAGAGGTGGTAGGGGGCGCCCTCAGACAGAGCCCAGTAGAGCCAAGACTCTCCGAGGGGGTCGGTGTGTCAGGAGCTAGCAGGGAGCTCGGGAGGACTGCACGCTGCATCCCGGTGAGCCCGAGGATGGTGTGAGGATGGCATCAGGAGGGCTCCGGAGCCTCGCAGGTGGAACTGAGGAGTGGGCTCAGCTATCTCAGCAGTGGAGGAGGCTGGATACCACTGGGGGAGGGGATCCACGATCCACAGGAAGATGGGGGGCCTGAGCTGCCCGCATCCGCAGCTTTGAGACAGACAAGGCTGGGACACTCCGCCCACTTCGGCCCCGCCCCCTTCCCGCCTGGCCCCGCCCCTCCCCGCCTGGCCCCGCCTCCTCCCCTGCCTAGTCCTTGTTCGCCTAGCCCAGCGCGCCACTAGCTCTCCGAGAGGGTGGAGAAAGCCTCAAGTTCCGGAGCTTTCCCAAGTCCGGCCCGACATTTGCTCCAGCGATCATGGCTGCCGAGGAAGTGGTGGCGACCGGCGCCGACCCGAGCGAGCTGGAGAGCGGGCTGCTGAACGAGATTTTCACGTCGCCCCTCAACCTGCTGCTGCTCGGCCTCTGCATCTTCCTGCTGTACAAGATCGTGCGCGGGGACCAGCCGGCGGCCAGCGGCGACAGCGACGACGACGAGCCGCCCCCGCTGCCCCGCCTTAAGCGGCGCGACTTCACCCCCGCCGAGCTGCGATGCTTCGACGGCGTCCAGGACCCGCGCATACTCATGGCCATCAACGGCAAGGTGTTCGACGTGACCAAAGGCCGCAAGTTCTATGGGCCCGGTAAGGCGGTAGGCCCCCTTAAGGCGGTCGGCCCCCGGGGCGTGGAAACAAAAGAAGGGGGCCCGGCCCGGGGATGAACCCGGGAGGGGCGAGGGGAAAGCGGGGCGCCCCCGGAGAGGAATGGCGACCGAGTCCGTGAGGGCGGGCAGGCGGAGAGGCGGGCGGTGGGGGCTGAGCGGCTTCCCCCGGCTCGGGGGCGGGGGTCGAGAGGTGCTCTAGGGCTGCGGGCCTGTGGGGGCCAGATTCCCCGCCCCTGCCAACGCCCGGGTGGGGGTGTGTGCAGAGTCTGACGCGCTTAAGCTGGCGGGGGAGGGGGTGAAATGGGGGGGCGCTGGAAAGGGTGTGGGGGGACACAGCAGAACGCAGTGTTAGGGGAGTTTTGAAGGTATTGGATTTGGGGATTCCTGGAAGGAGGGGATGGTGTTGTCTTAAGGGTGGCATGGGGGATGGGGGAGTGGGGCAGTGGGAGGAGGGACACCCAGCCTTGGAGAGAACGTGAAGGCCGTTGATGCCAGGAGTAGCCATGGTGGAATGTGAGGGTGTGGGAGAAGGAAAGGGAGATGGGATCAGCAGCAGGTAGAAGCTTCGTGCGTGGGGGTGTGATGTAAGTGTGCGCTGTGTGTGCGTAGTCAGTGTATGTGGCTTGTCGGGAGTATGTGGGTGTGTGTGTGCGCGCGTGCGGACGCTTGGAATATGGCATGTGTCAGGTATGTTTGTGCATGTGTTTGGTATGTGTGTGCACGCTGTGTTTAGCGGACAGGGAAAAGCTGGAAGATGAACAAGGGAGGTTCGTTAGGAAGAAGGGAGCTGGGTGAGGGAGGAATAAAGGCCAAATGTGGCGGACAATGGGAATGTAGTAAGATGAGAAGGTAATACCGTAGTCTATAGCAAGAGAGAAAGGACTAGAAGCCAAAAAAATTAAAAATGGAGTGAGGGAGAAGTGGGAGGATCCTGAGAAACAAAGGGGTAGGGCTCTGAACGCTACTGGGTGTGGGGATTCAGGAAAAGCCAACCAGAAGAGAAATGAAGGTGGAAGACTGCAGAGCTGTTGTAAGGGGCAGGCTTGAAGGGGCCTTAGAGGTGAGGCTTTTCAAGCCCAGTTGGATCAGAATCACCTGATGAGCTTGAGGAAAAATAGGGATTTCTGACCTAATCACCATAACAATGAAAGATCCCAAGGAATCTGCATTTAACATGCTACTTCTCCAGGCCAATTCAAGATTCAGCCTGGTTTTATAGAATACATATTTGCAGTGGAGGAAGAAGAGATTTTAGCTCCTCCAATATGGACTCCTCTAAAACCAGGGAGCTCTGATATACACACTGACCACACTCTCTTTCCTGCTGCCCTGGAGAGAGAAGAGTATAGAAGGCAATAATCTGGCCATCTCCACTCCCACTTTGTTTTACTCTCCCAGTTCAACTAATCAAAATCAGATGTGTTAAAATTCTTAAGGAACTCTCCCATTTAGCAGTTTTTCCTTGTGGATCATTTAGATCTACTTTCTGCAGACGTGTAACTATCAAAATAATTTGAAGACCACATCTATATTATTTGTCACTTATGGTGGCACACCTAGAGGCATTATCAATAAACATAATCATGTAAATAACTGTTATTACTGAGCTGCACCATAAAGCAGTCAAAACACATGCATGTGGGGCATCATCATATGATTTTAGTTTGCAAAGTCGAGAGGAATGTAGGCCTGTGCAGAAAGCACAAAACTAGGAGTCGAGCAACCTGGGTTCGAGCCCTGGTTGGGTCATTGACCAGCTGTGTGACCCAGTGTCAAGCACTGTTCTCTCTGGGCCTTAGTTGTCCCTCTTTAAAATGATGGCCCCTGTGAGATCTCTACGTCTCTACCCTGCACTGTCATCCTGTAAGTCCATGAATATGTGACATTGTGTGGAAAGGATACTTCATATTACAAAGGATTCCTAGGAATTATTCATTCTAGTGCCTATTCTATGCATGGCACTTTTGTAGGTTCTGGGACTATGGCAGTGAACACACACACACAAAAACACTCTCACAAATCTCTGCTCATGGAGCTTACATTCTAGTTAATACACATTCTTCAAAGTCCTTTAATGCTCCTCTCAGACTGTGGTTAAGTATTCTGTGAATTTCTGAAATGGTGAGGTCCAAACCAGTACAATTGGCCTATTTTTAAGCACTAGGTGCTACTATTCCCATTAGAAAACTATGAAGGTTTTTTTTTACCTTCTCTGGTGGAAATAGTAGCATATAATCATGATTTAAAATAACCATTTTCTTTAGAATCTTATTTGTATTTCAAAGTTGACCATAAATTTCACCTAATTTGTAAAAAAGAAAAAATCCTGGTGGATTGAGGTTTCAGCTGACCAGGCCATATTGAAACTTGACCCATACTTCTATAAACTTTAATGTCAGGTTTGCTACTCAATCAACCTTGTGGAAACACATTGTTTAAAGTACACTGGATTCTTTTCATTTATTTGTACAATATTTAAACAAGTCTAAATATGCACTTTAAGTACCTACACAATGATTCACTACTCTCTTAGATGGAATTATTTTGAGGTATTGATTTCGTCTCTATTTTCCATGAAAGTTTTAGGATTTTTAATCTTCCTTCAAACCCACAAAAAACAGAGTGACAGATTATCTCTGTTCTATTGCATCTTTATTGACAGTGAAGATTATGTAACATGTGGATAGATTTCTGAACCACTGATAATCTCATAAAAGAATTTATCCTGCAGATGCCACATGTTAATGTTTAATACATTCTTGCAACCAAAGATCTCTGTCGACATTTATAAGGAAATGTTCTCATTTACTAAAACCTTAGTGTTTATTATCTTAAGAAACCATAACTTTCACCGGTGTAGCTCTGGTGCCTAGAACAGAGCCAGGCTCCGTTTTCAATCTCTTAAAGCTGAATTATGACCTGTGTATTATCTTTTATTAGTCCCTACCAGCCCCCCCGCCCCCCGAAGGTCATCATTTATGGCTTTTTATTAGCTATTTTAAAATAACAGGAAATGAATGATAATGTATAATATTTTGATTGTTTTAGTTATTTAAATATGTTTAATAACAACAGGCCTTGTGGTATCCACTACATAATGATCAAAGTATCAACATCACTTACAGTTTCCAAATGAAATAGGATATTCCAAAAAGGGGCTTTCTATGTTGATGGGTAAGGAAGCCATTTTCTGTGTATGAACCACAGAGAAATTGACTGTCTAATAAAGATTCTGTCTTTGGTTTTGTTTTGTTTTTAAAGAGGGGCCATATGGGGTGTTTGCCGGAAGAGATGCATCCAGGGGCCTCGCCACATTTTGCCTGGATAAGGAAGCTCTGAAGGATGAGTATGATGACCTTTCTGACCTCACTCCTGCCCAGCAGGAGACCCTGAGTGACTGGGACTCTCAGTTCACTTGTAAGCATTTTTTTTTAAAGTTGTGGCTGGATCAAATTTCGACCAGTAATGGGATTCACAGCAGTCCAATAGTTATTACTAAATAACCTGAAACTTGGGAGCATTTTGATAGGCTCCTGAATCTTGGACGGATCAAGTTCATGGCTTGAAGTAAATGCAGTAGTGCTGAGTCACTTGCCATGACTGCATACCAATTTTTAGCTTGTTCTCTATGGAATCTCGGGTTTCTGGTTTTTTTAGTTTTTGAAAGGTTTGCACAGATTCCACACTAAGATTTGGTGACTGATATGAGGGGAAAGGAGAGCGGCCATCATGGCTACAGAAAAAGGGGTTTTCATAAGCCCTCTCTTGTAGAACTTGCTGTTTAAAAGCAACCCACATTTCTACTGAAGAATAGGAGACTTGTATTCTATAAAACAGCTTCTCTTTGAATCTAACTGAGCCTAAATATAGGCCTCATCTACAAATAAATGATGCTTATAATGTGCCCAGCAACAATGGTGTCTGCATTTTTAAAAAGAAAAAAAAGGAGACACTTGTTTCCTGGCTTCTGCTATGGGCTGAGGTCTTTGGGGGAGAAGTAAGTTTGGAGGTTAAGTTCAAATTTTGAGCACTGAGAAATTGGTTTTTGTCAAACTTAAGTGTTTAAAGATACCTTCAGCAATATTTCATTGCTAAGAATTTGATAATAATCTTTCCCAGCTTTGAAACAGTATATAAAGACCATGATCATTTCTTTAAGGAAAATTTTTTTCATTTAAAATGTGATTTCCTATTTGCTGTTCCCTATAATCAGCTAAATATTACTGATTATATTGCTTTTTTCCCCTAAATCCAACCATTTTCTTTAAAACTAATGCTGACTTCAGCGAGAGTTCTTAGTTAATAATTAGTCAGATAAGGCTCTACCTTTAGAGTTTGGATCCCAGTCAGACTAAGCATAGCTTTCAAAAGGCTAGAGGCAAGTCTTTTTACTTGGAAAACATAATTCAGCTATCTAACATAGTCCCTCATTTTTTGCATCCTCAAGATGCCTTTGTAACAATAGATTCTTCTATATGAAACCAATGAGCTGTAATTTATAACTTACAAAGCTCTGTTTTGTAGGGCTTGCCTTCATCAGTGGGGTAAAAAGTGTGGTTCCCATCCCCCCTTAAACTAAGCTTAGTCCCAATTGTTGTTGTGAAACTTCAGCTATACTCAGGGTTGCTGTGGATTCCCCTTAAGGCATGTTTCTCAAGCACCCGCAGCTTTTATTTGTCTTGCACAGTCCAAGCACCCTAGGGACCTTTATAATATGTTCAGATAGGGAAGTTCCAGTTGATCCTGGTGATTATTTCACACAAAAGCAGCTCAGATTACCTGGTTAGACAGGTTGGTACTCCTTTAATTCCTACCCATATTCGGAAAGAGGAGGCTCTGTCCTCTTGGCCTCTGACATTGAGATGATTAACCCTGTGTTAGCTTGGCCACAAGGAACCAGCCATTATGGTGGTGGTTTGCTGACTCTATCTCTTCCCAAGTCTTTTGCATTCCAGTTTATCCTCTTAAATCTGTTTTCTCCAACATCTCCAGTGCTATGCCTCCTTTACCACTTGCTTTAACATTGTATAGCTTTTTCCTCCTTTTGGGGAAAATTTTCATCTCCTGCTCTCATCTCCATCCACTAGATATTATCATTCATTCCCTCCACTGTCAAACAACCAGTGGTTGTTCCTAAGCACTGCTTCATTTCCTCTCTGTACCTCCTTATTCCCTACAATATGCTTCCTATCCCCACAATTTGATTGAACTTTATCAGAGGTTTCCAAGGACCTACTTACCAATACTAATTTATCCAGTCCTTGTAATAAATCCATCATGTTCCCCTCCAGAGTCCCCATTTCGGTCCATAGAATCTCCAATCTTTACTTCGTTAACTCATGTTTACAGTTATCCTTTAAATTACCATATGTTCTTCCCTTTCCCCTCCCACACCAACACCCCCCTACTCCTGACTCTTGATCCTGTGCATGCTTGCCGGCCTCTTGGTCACCCTGTTTCTGGTCTCTCCTTTACTGTCATCTCCCCTCAACATGGCAGTGATACCACTGTTGCCAAAGCACTATTTTACCTTGTCAGACCTTTGTCATAAACCTTCAGTGCCCTTTGCCACATATAAGGTAAGTCCAGACTCGTCAGGCTGGCTTTCTACATCCTTTATACTATTTCCCCACACTGCTTAGACAACCTTGCTCCTACTCTACTCCTGCCAACTTGGTCTTTTTATTGCTTCCCAGGTATGTTCAGTCTCACCTGCATGCTTTTGTATGTGGTGTTCTCATTTTCTGGAAATCCCTACCCAAATCCTTCTGTACATTTTCTAAAGCATATTCTAACTAATTCATAATGAGCCTTCTAAACATTTGTACATTCATTTGTATACTCATTGCACACTCTGTCAGACGTTGCTTCTGAACAAAACTCTAAGAAGCCCAACACATTGCTAAGTAGATTGTAGGCCTCTAACCAGTACTTTAACATGAAATGTGGTAGTGATTTGACCATTTGTGTTTTTTCTATCCAGTCAAGTATCATCACGTGGGCAAACTGCTGAAGGAGGGGGAGGAGCCCACTGTGTACTCAGATGAGGAAGAACCAAAAGATGAGAATGCTCGGAAAAACGATTAAAGCATTCATGGATGCATATCTATTTTTGTATTTTGCAGAATCATTTGTAACATTCCAGTCTGTCTTTAAAATGTGGTGATTTCAATATTTAGAAAAGTTTTGAACTTGCTGTAAATTTTTTTAATTAACATCACTAGTGACACTGAAAAAATTAACTTCTTAGAGTGCATGATGTTTGTGTGTCATAAATGCAGAAAGTGAACTGCAGTGCTGTAATACAAATGTTAGTACTGTTTTTCTTCTATCTGTAGTTAGTACAGGCTGAATTTAAATTTGTTATTCCTAAAAGATAGGTAAGACTTGGGTATTTCCCCCAAACACGAAGAAATGCAAAATGTGCAGAGTCCTTCAAGCACTAAGAACAAAGGATCAACTTTTAGTCATGATGTTCTCTAAAGACAGCAAATTCCTTATTTCTCAATTGACTTAACTGCATGAATTCCATCTCTAAAGCAAATCTGCAGTGTCCCAAAGGTTTTGATCTTTATTAAAGAGAGCTGTCCAGTAAGAAAATGAAATCTCAAAGCTGGTCTTAGTTGGAAGAAATACATTAATTGTTTCTAGACAGCATCATTGTCCTCCTTCAGACACTTGGACACCCTCACTAACTGTTCTCTACAGTGAGGATTAAAACATGATCTGAACATTCAAAAGGAAGCTTTGGGGAAAATCTGGCTTGCCTAAAAATATAAATACATGAAGAACATTATAGGGCTATCTTTCTAATCTCCATGTTCATGGTGGAGCAATGGTTATTTGACATGAGGGGCATGTAGATCAGATGTTTGCTCTACTAAGAGCCTTCACACACCCCTGAATAATGAGAAAACAGTGCACATCACTAGCCAAGTGGTTTTTGAAGTAAAGTATATTCATAAAGTGGTAACAGTTAACTCTTTTGTCACAAAACTAGAGCCACTGCAAGAGTAGTAGTCAAGTGTCTAGGTCTTTGATATTGGTCTTATGGTTAACAATAAACTTAGCTAAGTAGACTGTACAGTTGTATGACTTTGTGTTATGTGAACAACTAGTGAAGTTTTAAACTCTTGTAATTGTAGTTGAATAGTATTTTCCTTGTATTTTCTTGTGAACCATGTTTAATGGTTTTACCTCAAATCAAAATGAAGTGCTTTAGTCAGTTAATAAAATGGTTTTACCCAATATAGTGTGGTGGGTTGTTTTATTTAAAAAAAAAAACAAATATAAGGAACCAGATTAATCACTTTACTTTAGCTTAAATATCAAGAGTTTCACTTTTGAGTGATTTTTTTTTTTTTGTATTTCAGAAGAAACAAATAAAGGGGCAAAACTTCATAGAATCCTCCCACCACATACCAAATATCAGCTGTTAAATAGTGGATTGAATTGATTTTTTGTGACTTGTCAAATTCTGCCTCTTTAAATAAGAACTTTCTAAACTCAAAGGCAGACCTCTGCTTTAGGTCTATATATAGCAAGGATATAAAGGGATAATTTTATTGAAGGGATTGCTACCAAATGCCAAAGCAGACTTTTGAGGTTTTTTAAATCGATTTTTTTGTTCTTATTTATGAATTCATCAGTCACTCCTTGTATGTGCCCAGACTAGGGATCAAACCGGCAACCTTGGGGTATCGGGATGATGCTCTAACCCACTGAGCTATCCAACTAGGCAGAGTTTTGTTTTAATGTACCATCTGATCAGTTAAGTAGTCAAGAATCCTTAGAGTAGCAAAGTTCATTCATTTCATGTCAAAAGGGGGATATTAGATTTGCATATACACTGAGTGGCCAGATTATTATGATCTCTGAACGCATAATAATCTGGCCACTCAGTGTATATCCTATATAATAAAAGGCTAATATTCAAATTGTCCCCTCAACCAGGAGTTCGACCAGCAGGCAGGCCAGCCAACTGCCCATGTCTCCTCCCCCTGGCCAGGCCGGACCCCACCCATGCACGAATTCATGCACCAGGCCATATACACACACACACACATACACACTGAGGGGCCAGATTATTATGCGTTCAAAGATCATAATAATCTGGCCACTCAGTGTATAATCAGTTGTATAAACATACACAACTGATTACTCTGAATATTAGTGTTTTGGCCTTTTAATGTTTAATGTTGACAGTTTTCTTGTAAGAGATGTACTCCCTGAATGAAAGAAGGTTCACAGCTTTGCATGTTTTTGTTATTAAACCATATTATTACCTGGTTTTTTATTTAAATGTGCCCTTTTCCCCAACTAGATTTCATACAACAAATAATCAAGTTGCCTGTTTTGTGCCAAGCAACCTGTTTTACCACTGTATGTTTTGGAGAAGGGAGTGGGAGACGAACTTGGGCCACCTTTGCAGCCTGAAATCCCATTTAGATGTTAAGATTAGGCTACTTATTTTACAAAATTAAATGGGTTTGTCTAATGCCAGGTTAAAGCTTCAATCCCAAGTAGCCTTATTTCCCTCCATTCAGAACTAAATCAACATTGTATTAACTACATGTAAAAAGATATTATTGTAAGTTAGGACTTGAATCTAAAGAAATTACACATCCAGTTCACATATTCATAAGCCATTTTATGTAAAAGGCAATTCAAGATAAGGGAACCACTATGGGCCAGTGGGGAAAGTGTCAGGTGAACATGTTTGCTCTCCACCTGCTTTTGTCCAACTCCTACAGAAACACTGTTCTCACAATCAGCATCTCTGGGTCTAAAGCAACATTTTCTAAGTCTTTTCAGTATCTACACAAATTTGTGACCTCTACATAGTGTCACATTCACCTTACCTCAGAGGGCAAATTCAAGATCCAGAAAAGGCATCCATACAGTCCTTGCTGTTTCAGAAAGAGCTCTTGGAACCCAAAAAGGACCCTTTCAGCTCTCAAGTGCCCAGATTGGACACTCTGCCTTCCTTATATAAATAACTAGAGGCCTGGTGCACAAATTCGTGCACAGGTGGGGTCCCTCAGGGTGGCCTGCAGGGATTGGGCCCCAGCTCGCATCTCCAGCCTTGCAGCCCAGCAGCCCTGACTGGCACCCCGCCTTGGCCTGGCGCTGCCCCCTCACCTGCTCCACCATCCCACCTGCGGGGCAATCCATCGGGGCCAGGGCCCCCCTGCCTGGGTCCCTCAGTGCCTGGGAGCTGGGCAGCAGCCCTGCCCCCACCACTGCCGCTGGTCGCCATCTGCAGGGTGATCGGGCCCTGCTTTCACCCACCTTGGCCTGGCGCTGCCCGCTCACCTGCTCCACCATCCCATCGTGGTCCCACTCATTGGGGCGCATTGGGGCCAGCAGTGCCTCCACTGCCGCCCACTGCCAGCACCACTTTGCTGACACCTCCTGGTGGTCAGTGCATGTCATAGCGAATGGTCAAACTCCTGGTCGATCTCCCGGCCGCCAGAGGGGACAATTTGCATATTATGCTTTTATTATATAGGATACTTAGAGGCAGTTTGCTGTACATTTCATGTGAAAGAACAGTTAACTCATGAATGGTCAAGGACTGATTACTAAGGCCCCAGCTCACACCCACACCTGTTTTGGGACACTGCATAACTGTCTAAACTTTGCACCAGACTAGACACCCAGCCCACACCCACACTTGTTTTTCAACATTGTATAACTTTAATACTTCCACCAATGGCTGAAGGGATGAGATGAGATTCCATGAAGTCCTTTTGCTACCTTTCCACAGCACTGGTAAAACTTTGGTTGAAGGAAGAAGAATCATAAGTTCCGATATCCCAATTTCAATTTATCCAAAATGAAAATAAAACTGTGGTTTCATGATCTCTGAAAGTCAATTTCCATTAACTAGCATCATAAAGGGAAAAGTTGCATAGAAATAATATTGAAACTATAGATGTATATTTTCATAGAAAAAATGTTGTTATAGTGTCCTGGCCAGTGTGGCTCGGTTGGTTGGGTATTGTCCCATGCACCGAGAGGTCACTTGTTCAATTCCTGGTCAGAGCACATTCCTCATTTTCAAACTCGATCCCCAGTAGGGACATGCAGGAGGCAGCCAATCAATGTTTTTCTCTCTCCCTCTTCCTTCCTCTCTCTCTAAAATCAATAAAAACATTTGAAAAGAAGAAAATGTTATTGTAGATGTCCAACATTGCAGCCAATAATATGGTAAATGAACCAAGATTCTATTCACTATAACAATTTTATTTTTAATCTATCTGAAAATTGAATGTGCATTATTTCTTTAACATTACAGATGGTTAACAATATTAATGCAAGGCAGCATTCTATAGGTAGAAACTAGCATGGAATTATCAGCATTTATTTAAAAGTTAACATTTAAACTGTATTGTAATAAATACAAATACATTTATTTGGTTCATATTTTCAAAATTACCAGTTTCCATGGCTTTCTACCTGAGCAATTCAAACAAACTGACAAAAATACCTTGACAAATTTTGAGCTTTCTTAAAACACTATCAGAAGTACATACAATGAAAAATATGAGAACAGTTTTAAAGTTCAGGCCCTTACTTCATAGGACATAGAAAAAAGATACGAGAAAACACTTTTGCCCCAATTAAATAACAGCACAATAAAGAATAACAATGTTAATTAATAGAAAGTAATAATAGTATTTTTAGTTTTGTTCCATTCCCTACTAAATCATTCAGTTGAAAAGTACAATTATCTTCCACATTTAAGTCCTACACAAAATAAGAGGTTTAGTCAAATCTAGAATGTTATAACAAGACATAAAAACCCAAGGTTGTTCCAAAGTAAACATAAAACCAGCATTTTTATTTTCTTCTAGGCCCCAGGATGGTATTTAGTTAGCAAACAAAACAAAACAAGACAGAAATTATTACACAGATCTAACTTAGCACCAGCTCTATTATACAAAAAATGCACATGCTGTTTTAAATTTTTTATTTTATTTTACGTCTTTATGAGCAGCAAATTATTTCCATGACTAAAATCTCTACAAAGAAAAATGATCAAATAAGAAATTGAGGTGTGTTTTCTTTTTTTGTTTTCTGGAACATAATCTGCTTTCCATTATAAACCCATAACCTTGTTTCAATGGCAGGGAACATGAGAAAATAAACAGGCAGGGTCTCATTGAAAGAGAATAATACCTGGTTGCAGAAAGTTGTCTGACAAAATACAAGCCATTAATAGTTTTAAAAGGCTGCTTGGACAACAGTACTTTGAACATTAATAGTCAGTGCCAGTCTTCAGAAGAGAAAAGGCATTCGCCCCATGAGCGATTTTTCAGATTTGACAAGCCAAACCTAGTTTTGATGGTAGAATAACTGGCTTAAAAGTGAAATTGAAGAAAAGAGAGCCAACAAATAATTTGTTGGTTATCTTAATAGTAAACATAACCTGTTTTGCTACAGTCACTTCTGAACTTTTGCATGGACTAGCATACTTCTATTGAATGTGACTAGAAGATGTCAATGAAACAACAAGTGGCTCTCACTTTAGATAAATGAGAAGATTTCTAGCCCCTTCAGATATCAGGTTGCTCAAGAGGCTGGTTATGAATACACGTTGTGCCTCATCACTCTGGGCAACCACATTGATTGACATCCTACCTTGGTTTTACCAGCTGGTACTGTTTTATCAAGTTAGGACTATTGCAAATGGTATGAAAATGTTGCCTTCTATACTTTTGCAGATGAAAATCACCATTTTCTGCTGCTGGTAGTCTGATCCTATCGATGTCTTCAGTTGCTGAGTCAGATATAGTTTTGTTGGAGATAAAAGGTCACCTACTGGCCCTGAGGTTCTAAATCCAACATAAGGCAGAATGAATCAGTTAAGCTTTCAACAGAACATGCACATTAAGATGTAAGTCTTTACGAATCTGTAAAATATCTCAATGTAAAAAAAGCATGTTCAAGAACTCCAAAAACAGTAGATAAAAAGATAAATTGCTTAAGAATTTACAAATCTGGTACACATATAACTTTCCCCAGGTAGAAAACTATGGGCATTGCCATTGACTCTTCCTAACTCCATGGCATTATTGAGGATTGAGGAGTCACTTGTTACTGTTTTTAAAAAGTCATTTTGGGACTATCCAGTGGCTTTTTACAAACTGATGTCATCCAACCCTGAAAGGATTATGTAACCTGAAATTGAATACTGTCATGTCTTCTCTTCCCAAGTGCCATTATTGGTGCCCAAGGATCTTTCAATATTTCCTTTTGCAAGTCCCACCAAGTCCCACTGGTTGTATCACTTCAATCCTGTTGCTTTTCTAGGCTGGAATATTATAGGTTTCTTCAAAAACAACTCTGCTAATAGTCCACTGTCCCTTTAAGCCTAAAGGACAAATCTGAGCCCCTTTTTTATTCTTCTTCCAATACTTTGTTTCTAGAAGGAAAACTCTTCGAGTACTATGAACATATTAAGATTAATTTCCTTCTGATGGGTGCTCATGAAAACCTCTAATGATATGAAGAAGTCTATGTTCTAGCTGTTGTCTCATTTCTTTTATACATAGTTGTTTCTAGATGAAAGTTAGGAAAGTTTGTTGTACATGGTGTTCTGACGAAATCAAAGAACACGTGAAAAGATCCTTATCCACTGTTGTCCTCTTTGAAGATAACTGATATTAAATGATGACCTTATGATAGCTAAAGGGTCAAAGAGGCTATCTCAATACTTCTCGATGTTAATTTGCTCTTTCAATGGCACCAAATTAAAGTTATAGTTGAACTGTAGAAATGTCTGCTCTTAGATCAGGAAGTTTTGCAAGCACATTGTTTTATCAACTTTCAGAAACTGGATGTTTTGTATTTCAAAAGCTTGCCAACACACCTGCAGTGATTTTGACCTATGTTTTATAGTTTGGCAAGAGAAACAAGGTTTTTCATTTGACCTTGCTCAAGCTTTTAAATGTTTCTCACTTGCTCTTGTTGTTGCTAACTACACAGCTATACTTAGTTTTAAATGTTCTTTTTGCAAATTGTTTATTGTGAATAAGGGTATTCCTGATCTAAGAGACCTTCAAAGTATAAAGAATTATTGTAGTTGTTTTATAAATAGCTTCTATTTCCAGTGTGCTTCTGATTGTGACATCTAATATTATAATTATCAGAAGTTGGCCTGGAATATGTAGAATTCTCATGTCTTGTGAATCTTCTTACATTCTGGTTATATCTTGCCTTCCGCATAGTCTGTCTTCTTTGGGGAAAACGCCTTGAATAGAAAGTATTAGTAAATTTTGATGATGTTGGAACATGAAAGGGCCTGTAGTTCACTCTCTGGTAAAATGTATTATTACGGAACCACCTCCTCTTTCTTGTGACATTGCCTAGGAGGGAACCAGAACTGGACTTATGGTAGTTGCCCTGATCAAACATGAATTTGGGGCCTCGCCTTTTCTCCAGTTTGCTGTTGCTGTTCTCAACTCTCATGAAATTGTTTTCACCCTCAAGCAATGAACATCTTTGTTCATACTTGAACCTCTTGACTGATTTCCTAAACTGGTATTTAGAGTGTTTCTCCTCCCCAAAATGTTTACACTTTGAATACAAGGTTGGCTGACTTGATCTAATTTCTTGATTGTTAGTGATGACTTCAGCATCGAGAGATCCTCTTTCGGGTGCATTTTCATATATGGCCACAGATTTCTCTTCCTCCTCCTTGTTTAAGATGAGGGTTTCATTGAAGCATTCAGAATCACTACTAATTTCCTCGAGGAAATCTGCCAACTCCAACTCTGCTGACATTTTGGGTGAGGAAAATTGGCTTTGACTTCCGGATTTGGAATCTTTGACCTGGTAAGCATGGGTCTCTTCCAACAGAGGGCCCTTTCCATCAGTTGGGGTCAATTGATCATCAGCTTCACTGGCTGTGTCCTTGCGATGATTTTTAAACTCCTTAGAACATCCTTTGGCATAATATACTTTTGCTCTATTTTGTGGCTTTTGCACAGGATCCTGAGTATGCAGGTTTTGCATTTGACTCAACCTGGTTGAGTCACATTTGTACTTTCTCAAATTGATTTGAAATCCATTTCCTGTAGCATGGACAGATCTCTGCCACTGACGTGTGCTTGTTGGGTGACTTGGTTCTAGGCAGATAGAAGGATATTTTGGAATGTGATGATATTGGTTTAATAGAAAGTCAATAAGGTCACATGTTTCACGGTTTTTCTTGCCATGGTCTTGCTCAGTTAATATGGAAGGATAGTTATTAGAACTGAGGTGGTCTTCCTTCTCAGGAGGCTGACCTTGAATTAATGCAATTTGCAAGGAATTCTGGTCAAAGTCAAAAATGTCATTGCATTCATTGGTGGATAATTGTCCAGTTCCCTTTTTTCTGACTGAATTATTTCCATTTTTTCTACAATGGAGGGAAGATTCATGTAACTGAGCCCTATTTCTTCCCTCCATATTTTGTTTTCATTTATGATCTAAACTGGCAACCTGTATCTTAGTTCTTTCTCCTGACTTTGAAGATATTGGGTATTTATCTTTTCTTTCTTTAGAGTTTCCAATGTATTCCCCAGACCATGATTAGCTTCAGGGCCTGCAACATCTACTTCTTGTGGGTTAAACTGTGTGGATTCCTTCAAAGAAAAAGGTTAAAAGTCTGACATAAAAAAACTAAACAGATTAAAATGTTCAAAGAAAATTTGGATTTCGAGGTATAAAATTAAATGTCTCGGTCTAATATGAGCTGCTTTTACTAGATTTGTGCCCATCTTTATGTTACAAGGCACGACAATTTACATACTTTCAAAGCACATGACCCTTTTGTTATTTGTTCACAAACTGGGGATATGAAGAGGAATAAGAAATGCTCTGTAGCCCTCCCAGAAAATCCTAGAACAACAACAACAACAACAACAACTAAAAAAACAATTGTTGAGTGAAACGTGTCTACAAGAGAGTCAACTGACTTGAAAGGTAACCTGTCTTCTTTCTGTTTTTCATTCCAGTTTTTCCTATGGATTGCAGGTGAGGGTGTCTCTGCCCGCCCTCTGTCAGAAGCAACACAGCGAGTAGAAAATGTGGCCAATGACAATGGTTCTATCTGTGGTGCTATATGCTCTGCACAACTGCAGGGCAAGTGAAAGGTGCTGCCCACAATCCCACCCTGCTGGGAGAGTTTGTATAGTGCTTCTACTGACACCTGGTGCAAATCATGGCATAGTGCTTACCCATTAACTAGGATTAGAATGTGGGAATTGCATAATCAGTATAAGGTATCAATGGGGCCAAGAATTAGGCATCATTCACATTTAAAGAGAAATTCTTCAGTGGTCATTAAGGTAAATTTTAAAAGATCCAGCTACCCTTATTATAAGTGGAAATGCAATATTTTTCTGATCCTGATTTCACGGACTGTTCACATTAATGAGAAGACTGAGATTTCAAATATACATTAAATCAACTCAACTAATGCCATTTACCCTTTGTACAGTATTTAAAAACACTGAATACGGCCCGGCCAGCATGGCTCAGTGGTTGAGCATCGACCTATGAACTAGGAGATCACAGTTCGATTCCTGGTCAGGGCACATGCCTGGGTTGCGGGCTCGATCCCCAGTGTGGGGCAGCTAATCAATGATTCTCTCTTATCATTGATGTTCCTATCTCTCTCTCCCTTTCCCTTTCTCTCTGAAATCAATAAAAATATATTTAAAAAAAACAAACACTGAATATGGATTTTTAAATGAACAGTTTGGGAGCCTTTCTGTAAGTGGAGGGAAAAGAAGTTCCAAAATTGGAAGTTTCCAAATAAAACAATTGCAGTGTGATATGAGAAATTCCTTAGCAAATACTTTAGGACTAATTGACATGAGCTTGCTATACAAAGCTATCTGTTCAAGGCTCTCCCTTCTCATTCAAACTGTTGCAGATAAATGGACATGTAAAGTTAATGGAAGACTACAAAACTAACACCCACACCATCCATTTCTTCCCCCTGGCATTTTCTGTTACATCCATTAGGAACCTAGAAAAGTAGATACACTGGCTATACTGCCCTGGGTAAAACTGTCTTGAAGTTTAGCAACACAACATGTGTGTTACAGATGGCAAGGGTAAGACACAATTCCTTGAGAGAATTTGGGTACACCTTTTGGAAACCCATGATTGGGGTTACTAGAGATCAGCCTATTGAAAAACTGCAATGTGCCTTCCATAGAATCAATTTTAAACAGGTGATAGCTTAACTGGAAGAGTTGTGTCTCCTACCAAAACTGAACAATGAACGAATGGGAAAGAGCCTTACTACAATTTTCCTCAGGAGCACCAGTAGCAATCAAATGGCCTCCACCTGCCTTGAGCCAGTAGGAACTTCCTCTCTTCCCACTCCTCCGAAGAGTTGGGCTCTCCAGGCGGCTCAGCTTTGACTCTGTCCCGCTTCCTTTGCTGGTGTCTGTCCCTTCAGGGGGTCACCTCCTGACCCTGGCCTTCTTCCTCTCTTCCTGGGCTTTCCTCTCGTCCTTTCTTTTTCTGGACAATGATTAAAGGGCAACCATTCAGAAGGTATTTATTTGGCATCTGCTCTCTTCCCCACTCCTTCCCCACTGTGGGTGAGGAGAGAAGAGGGCAACATGGACAAATGACAAATCATTTAGGTTTGCAGGAATCTCTCACTGCTAACCCCAGGGCCTGGCAGAGACAACTAAAGATAAAAGACACTGTGATGCATCCATCAAAGGAGAAAGACGCATAATTGAGTTGATTAATTAGAAGCAAGTACTGGAGACCTTACACTGACAATACAAAAAAAAAAAAAACTACAGAATTTGAAGGAGGGGCCTCTAGCCTCCACTTTCTCAAACCACAGTCAGGGATTACTGGACCAGCTTTCACAGTAATTATTTCATTTTTCTTGAGATCAAAACCTTCCATGAGCCAAAACCGGTTTGGCTCTGTGGATAGAGCATTGGTCTGCGGACTGAAAGGTCCCAGGTTCGATTCCGGTCAAGGGCATGTACCTTGGTTGCGGGCACATCCCCAGTAGGGGCTGTGCAAGAGGCAGCTGATCGATGTTTCTCTCTCATCGATGTTTCTGACTCTCTGTCCCTCTCTCTTCCTCTCTGTAAAAAATCAATAAAATATATTTAAAAAAAAAACACAAAAAAAACCCTTCCATGAGCTGGTTTTACATAGGCAAATAAAGGTAAGTCAAAGCACTCAGAAAACCTTAAGGGTGAGAACTGTCCTTCATATATATTACAACACAGTAGACTATCATAAAAAAACATACTGGCTTAGAAGATTTTGGGCTTTTTTTTTAACTGCTGTTTTCTGAAAATGTAAACTGTTTTGGTTAGGCCTTATGGAAACATGGGGAAAGAAACACAAAAAAGGACAATTATCTGAGTGAGAACTTAGCCCAAAAGCTGGAGGATTATCTAAACTGCATGTTCGGTCTAGAAATTTTGGGGGAATACTTACATTGACTAGCCACAACTTCTGGCCAAGTTTCACAGACGTGACCTCAAGTAATTCCTATCACTTCAACAGCTAAAAAACTGAGAGACACAAGGAAAGATATTCTTCATCTTCCTTTTTGAATGGCTGTAATTTACAAGAAAAAATGGAAGAATAAACATGCAAGGGGAGGGGCCAGGAGGTAAAACTGGTTTTCAGAGCCCAGAAGTTCTGGCCCATTTGTACCTTGGAAAACCTTTGACAATCCAATAGTACTTTCTAGTCTCAATCTCCTAAATTGGGAAACAATGATAAATTCAAAGGAATAAAGGTTCACAGAAAGAACTTAGGCCAACAAGAAGTATAGTCCCAATAAATCAATCCATACCTTCTTGCCTATGGGTTAGTTTGAATATTGACCGTCCCGTTGAAGAAAACCTCTTCTAGACCTGAAAAGAGGTTTGTTTATTTTTAATTAAAAAGCATTTTAGATTTGTAGGCTAGGTAAAAGTTGGTAAATTTAGGTAAATTGGTATCTTTTAAAAATTTTGGTAGGCTAGAATTTTCACTATAAAAGTTCCTGGTTCTTTTTAAAAAATCATTTTAGTTTAATAAGGCTAGTCCCATTATTTCTCATTGCTTGTTCTCCCTAACAAGGATGTTGTCTTTTAAAGTCTCTTGTTTTCAACTGTTTTTGTCATTTTGGCTTTGTAACAGCACTGCTGAAAGAACTGTGCAGTTCTCCAATCTGAGCCAATTCCTGCCCCCTCCCACTTGAATGTAATCTTTCTATAAAGTCTAGCCATTCATCCAAAGAGATAAATCCATAAATCAAAACACCCTCATTGTTAGAGTTGGTCTCCTTACCTTACAGACTTCCTTGTCTCTCTTCTTTTCTTTGCTTTCTTCCTCCAGTTCTTGTAATTTTAGCGTTTCTTGGTTTCGTCTCCTTATAGCTCCTGCACGGAAGTGTTTGGTTGTATCATACATAACCTGCCCCCAAATATTTCAAAGTTTCATTATAAAAGTTGGCCAGTGTGTCTCAGGCCACAGAAATAAAACTAATTTGGGCATGGGAAATTCAAAACCAAATGAATTAAAAATATTCTCTCTATATCCTAGTACCCATACTCTTCTACTACTTCCGCTAAGCCTTCCTAACAGTCCTGCGGGCTTCAGGATTTTCTTTGGCAGAACCTTGAGGAGCTCACTTAATTGTCACAGGTGACATCACAATGCCATCATCAGGCACAGGCTTTGATAGTCAGAAACTGGGCTGTTGGGCACTGGTATATGGGTATCATTATAGTATTTGCTGCATCTTTTGTCTGACTGAGTAGTTCATAATTTTAAAATAAGTACATTTTAACCTAAGTATCTTCACAGATAACACACACATTCATACATAGGAAGCTACTTAAGCTAAAAGTCTAAATGCATGCTAAAGATTAATTTAGAGACAAAGGAGGGTTTAGCAGCATCTTTTCCTCTGCTGGATTAAGATTTCAAGAAAGAGATGACTAAGCAGTCAGACATCAATATGGTGACATGACTAGACAGATAAGCTGAGTTTAGTTTGAAAGGAAATAATCCAAGTTTGTTGGGATTATGTTTTAGCAATTTACCTGTCAGGCATCTTGAAAATATAAGTTGTGATCTCAATAATAAATAGAGAGTAAATTGTTCTCCTTGTGATTTCAAACTCTCTCTCAGCAGATTGTCAAGTAGAATAAGCACATGAGATACTTTGATAAGAGCCATGAAACATACTTTTAATGCCTTCAAGAAGTTATGGCAGAACCCCAGATTATAATAACAATCACTTTAAAACCCCAGCTGGCAGCATGCCTGATAGCAAAAGAATGTTCAAATCAGGATTATTTTTCTTCCTAAATATCCATTTATTAATGACAACACAAATATTTACATGAGCTATTGATCAGAGCCCAGTGGAGTCTAAGGAAATTTATTCTAGATGCTTCCTTCTAGCTTTTACTTAGGACCACCTGAACAGTGGGAAATAAAAGAAACTGGCTACTTCTTATCTTAATGTTACATGCCAGAGCTTTTCCACCATCCACTTTAAGCATCAGCTTCATTCCTCAAAGGGTCTCCATGGCTTTTATGAAGTCAGTTGACTCCCGATACTGTACAAAGGCCTCAAATGTCTGCATGCTGAAGCTAAAAACCCCCAAAGCTTCCACCAGTCATTACTTCTCTGTAGCGGTCAAACATAGAAATATCCACATTCTTGATCTTCCCAAAATTTTCAGTGACCACCTATAGGATCTTTTCACATGGCTTCCCCCCCAGTGGAACCTTTAGGCGCAAACCCCTTGCCAGGCAAGCCTTCGAAATGTGTGAAATCCAGGCTCTTATTGTGGTCCAGCTCATCAGCCCTGTCACTTGATGGGGCCTCCTGTTCCTTTGGGAAGTGCCCCTACTGTCCCTAGGCATCTGTAGCCACTACTTTTAAGTCTGTTTTCAATCCATTTAGCTTGATGATCTTCCCATGTAATTTTGCCTGCAGGATCTGAACCAAACTTTGTGTTTCAGCCTCCCCCTGGAATCGGATGAAATCCTTTGTATTCTTGGAGTTGAACTGTGGTGAACTAACTGATCAGGGCAAATTGGGCTCTTCAGCTGGTCAAGAACTTCCCAGTCCAAGAAAGGACTCAGAGGTTGTGTACTCTCTGGGAGCCATACATTGATAATTTTGCTATGGGCATGAGGTAGAGGTGCTGATCTGCACAGAGCTCTGTTGCCTCAGTGTTATCATACACCACCGTCACCGTCATCATATCCTCAGGCAACCTTGGATGGTGAAAGGGAACATCTTCAAACAAACAGAGCAAAACACAAATTTGGACTTTGAATAGTGCTAGCATTTGCTGGACTTAGGTCAAACTGAGAGGGGAAAGTATACTATACAGATATTTAAGACAATAGCTTTCATTTGTTTAATGTGCTTTAGAGGTTTCAAAGAGTTTCCATACCATATACTGTCTCAGTTTCCTTAACTGTGAAATCAAAATAATAGGACTTCAGGGATGATGAAATAGGTGAGTACATGTGAAATCCTTAGAATAGTGCCTGGCACACAAGAGGTTCTCAATAAACATAAGCTATGGCTATTGTTTATACTACTTTATCTCATTTGATTCATAAAGCAACCTGTGAGTAGGTATTTTCATGCCTGTTTTACTGATGGGAAAATTCAGGAAAATTAAATGAGTTGCCCATACATTAAGACCTTAAGATTCCAAATCTGCAATCCTATATAATAAAGAGGGAATATGCAAATTGACCATCACTCTGCCACAAAGATGGCAGCGCCCACAGCAGAGGTGGGGTTTCCATAAGACAAGATGGCTGCACCCACAGCGGAGGCCGAGTTCCCATAACGAGCCTTAACAAGCAATCAGTAGGGACCTGAGGCTGCACTCCCCTCCCCACATGGGGCTTGACGGGGGACCTCAGACCGCGCCCCCCACCCTGGCGCCAGGCCAGGAGACCTCAGGCCACACCCCCCCGCCCAGCAGGGCTTGACGGGGGACCTCAAGGCTCACCCCCCGCCCCGGCCCGGGCTGGGGGACCTCAGGCCATGCCCCCCAACTCGGCACCAGGCCAAGAGACCTGAGGCTGTGACCCCCTGCCCAGCGGGGCTTGACAAGGGTGGGCTGCTGGGTCTGGATCTAGCCCAATGCGGGGTGGGGGGCGGCTGGGTCTGGGTATCGTGCAATTTTGAGGCACTCGTGGGTAGGCGAGGACTTGACTCTGGGTGCTGTGGTGTGCCCCAGACTCTGACAGGAGGAAGATTTTAATATACATTTTACTAATTTTCTTTCATCTCTGACACTTTTATTATAGAGAAAGGGCAAGTAGCAATATTAAAATATTTCCTCTAATTAATCCCCTTTTAATGTACATGAATTTCATACACTGGGCCACTAGCTTTTATAAGTCCCATAAAAACCTGCTGGAGGTGGCACAGAAAGAGGGCAAAAGTAAAATACATGTAGCACCTTCGTGAACAAGCAGCTAGCTAATCATTCTAAGGTTGGTTTCTAAGTCTTTCATGCCCATATCAATTCTTATTCTTCCAGTCTATTGACTAACTAAATTGAACTCTAAGTTCAAGAGAAGAAGAGACAACCTCTTCTAATAAGTGACGAAGTGAATTTGTCCTCTACTTTGGGACTAGAAAACCCCCAAAACACGACTGCTTGTGGTCATTTCACATTAACAAACTATTTTAAGCTGTCTCAAGGTGAATATCACTAATACTGGGAATTGGGGGATTTCTGCTTCTATTTGCTAACTTGAAACAGCACTTCCCAATTTTAAAAAAGCTTTTTTTTCTTTCTAAAAGTAGATATATTCAGAATCTATATCACCTGATCTTTTCATTAATGTAAACTTTGGGGACATTTAGAATCAAATGTATATAGCCAGATGATGGAAATTCTAATACAAAATTTACTACTAAATGTTGGTTAACATCATAGGTACACATTTCTTTAACAATTGTCCTTGAAGGACAATCCAAGTCAACTCCATTTAGGAGACAAAGTTTGCACAAACTGGTTGTTTAAAAGGCCACCAAAAGCAGTATCTAAGATATTAGGTTCTAGAAATCCTTATGATAGCAACACCGAACTGAGATGATATGAGCATAAACATATTCTTTTCCAAAAAAATTATCTAAAAAGCAATTAGAAAAAAAAGTACAGTAAGTTTGGTTCAATTTACAGCATGAGAATCAACACTAAGCTTCTTTAGGAGAAAAATGTATTTGACATTCAATTAAAATATACTGAACCCCCAAATTTAGCTATAGTGGATAGGTATCTATTTATATGACCTAATTTAAATCAATGTTTTAAAAAATATTATAGTAAAGGTACACACAAAACAGTTAATCACTTCAAAGGAATCAGGTTTGTCATGTTCTCCAATTATTCCAGTGATACTGCCTTTGTTTTAAACATTTTAGAATGCTTCTCTTGGATTGCTTTCAAAGTCTGGGTTACATTCTTTAAAAATAGCCTTGATGAAGGTCAGTTTCAAAATTCTTCTTCTTCTTCTTCTTCTTCTTCTTCTTCTTCTTCTTCTTCTTCTTCTTCTTCTTCATTGTTATTAATCCACACCCAAGGATATTTTTAAATTGATTTTTAGAGAGTAGAAGAGAGGGAAGGAGAGAGGGAGGGAAGAGAAAGAGAGGGAGGGAGGAGGGAGAGAGAGACAGAAACATTGATGTGAGAGAGACACATCGATTGATTCCCTCCCAGATCGGAGCCATGCAACCCAGGCACGGTGCCCTTGACTGGGAATAAAATTCGAGACCCTTCAGTGCTCAGAATGATGCTCTAACCACTGCACAACACTGGCCAAGGTTCAAAATTCTTTTATCATGGATTTGATATTTAGAAATCATCAAAAATTATCTAGAATCAAGAATGTTGAATAAAATGGGTCAGTAAAAGAATGAATTTCATTGGCTTATAACCCCCTCCTTAGAAGGAGATTCTGAGAAAGGCTCTAATTATCCTATCTAATAAAGAGGGGGTATGCAAATTGACCATCACTCCATCACAAAGATGGTGGCACCCAGTCCCCTCAGCCACGCCGGAATCGTCCTTTTAGCCCTCGCTGCAGTGAGGGGCAAGCAGGCCTCCGCAGAGAGCAGACAACAGGGCCCTGCTTACTTCTGGCCACGGCAGTGAGGGACAAGCAGGACCCCGCAGAGAGCAGATAGCAGGCCCTGCTTACCCCTTGCTGAGAGCAGACAGCAGAGCCCTGCTTGCCCCTGGCCGCGGTTGCTAGCCAGAGAGCAAACAGCAGGGCCCTGCTTGCCTCTGGCCACAGCGGCAAGGGGCAAGCAGGACCCCGCAGAGAGCAGACAGCAGGGCCCACACAGTGAGCAGACAGCAGGGCCCTGCTTGCCCCTTGCCGAGAGCAGACACTAGGGCCCTGTTTTCCCCTGGTCGTGGTGGCAAGGGGCAAGCAGGACCCCAATGAGAGCAGACAGCAGGACCTGCGGTGGCGATGAGCAGGCAGGTCCACAGAAAGCAGAGAACCATGGGGAGCAGGCCTAAGCTGTCAGTAGGACATCCCCTGAGGGCTCCCAGATTGGAAAGGATGCAGGTCGGGGTGAATTTTGTGCACAGGGCCTCTAGTATTTTTTAATAAGTGGGTACACTGTTGGAATGGGTATATAGCTTTGAAAAATGACAACTTGAAGGACACTATTCAATTGAATATTGTGGTATAACGGTTGCAAAAATGACCCTGATTTTCCACCCATCCCTGTATCTACAGCCTTTGTAATGTAACTTTTTGAGTTATAGCTATCAAAAAATAGCCTATTTTTCCCAGCCCTTGAATGTGAGCTAGTTTTTGTTTTATTTTGGTTTGCGGTGTTTGTTTGTGTTTCCCCCCACCCCCCAATAGAATGTAGCAGAAGTGACAGAGAGTCAGACCTAAATCTATGTGTCAAGTAGCTCTTATTCCCCTGGAACCCTACCATGCCATGAGGACAAATCTGGGCTAGCCTGTTGGCCATCAATTAACACAATTTAAAAGTACTTCAAAGTGTAAATAAACATTTCTTCAGGTTTCATTGGCCTGCCAGTCCATGACCTCTGCTCTATAGTTTATCTTTTCACAGTTATTTCTCCAGTGAGAGGACTCTACTAGTATACCTCGATTAGGAAACATTGAAGTTATTTTCCAACTTTCCCAAGAGGACCCAATTGTTTTTTTAAAAAACACAACTGGCCTCCCTTAGAATCCTCAATTCAAATTCCTTATTCCCAACAGCAGCAACAATAGCTAATCAAAAATTTGTTGTTCTTATATTTTCCCCAGTTGTTCACCAGCTTTAGATCTTAAAAGTTTATTAATATTTCATCTTAAAATACTCTCCCAGAATAAAGAACTGATTTTCTAATCTTATTTTTAAAAATTACTGAGGATCTAGTAATTTTTATGGAAAATACTTATATCCAACACGGAACTTTAACATATGCTTGGTACATATGTACCAAGAAGTAGGCTTTTTACATATGTCATGGCTTCAATACTACAGCAATTTCTGCCAGGTCACTAAAAATTAACGAGACAGTGCCTGGCATATAGGTGCACAGTAATGATAATTCCCATTGTGATGCTTTTCCCTTAAGACCTCAGTCCCATATAGAATAAAAAATAAAAATGTATGTTAGAGAAATAAAAAAAGACCTCAGTCCAAACCTAACAAAAAATGAAGAAGAAGGAGTGGGAGAGGGAGGAGGATGGAGAGGAGGAAGGGAAGTTGGAAGAGTAGAAAAGAATGAAAAAGAAAAGAAGGAAGAAAAGGAAGGAGGGAGAGAGGAAAGGGTAGATCTATGCTACTGATAGGAAATGGTGCCCATAATACATTTTAGAGGGAAAAATAAAAGGCAAGTTGCATAATAATAATGTGTAATATGATCTTGCTTTTGTAAAAGTAATATATTAAATATAAGCAATATATTTAATATAAGTAATAAAGTTTTGTCACCACAAAATGTGCCTTTTGGGATATTGATTTTAAGCTGATTGTTAAGAAACAAAAGACTCAGAAAAAACCTTGGACCTTCTCCCCTTACCTGCCTAAAGGAATTCAGGTAGAAAATCCTGCTTAAAGGAAGAGAGCATCCCCTTAGTATCGTAACATAAACTAAGTGTGGCAGTAAGAAATCTAGCAAAGCCTATTTGTTAGACTCTCTCTCCTCTGTGTCCCATTGTTTCTGGGTGGCCCAGCAAGAATTTGTTTACCACATATTTGCTCTTTGTCTACCTATAACTGCCTGCTTTTCCTTTGAAGTTCCAGACCTCTGGCCCCTTCTCCTTTGTCCAAACTAGCATATAAACCTCAACTGCCCAAGGTGTCTTCTGGTCTCATAGCTTATGACAGCCCCACATGTAAATCTGTTATAAAATTTGGACATTTTCTCCTGTTAATCTCTCATGTTATTTTGATTATTAACCCAGCTAGAATTTAGAAGGTGGAAGGAAAATTATATTTTGAACCCCTCCCCACACACATGCATGGGCATGTATGCATGCACACACAAACACTTCTATATATAAAGTCTGGAAAGATGTACATCAAATTGTCAACAATATTTCCCCTGGGAAATGGAATTGGAGTATAGGACAGGAATGGACTTACCCATTTTACCTTTAACACTTCTTGTTACTTCAATTTTTGAATGTTTACAATAAACGTGTTAATTTTGTATTAAATTTTCCATTGAAAACAGTTAACTCACACAATAATAAAGTATTAAAAGGAAGCAATTCACAACTACTAATATAAATTTGCCTAGAAAAGAACCAAAATTGAGTAATACCGTAGCAACTCCCTCCCCCATCAGAGAACCCCCTCTCTCTGCCATCACTGTAAATGCTGAGAGGCATCTGAACCCATAAGCAAAGATTGTGTGAGTCAAGGCTGAAGCCTTGGAGATTAGAATAGGATTTTCAATAATGAAAGAGCAGTTGGCCAATTCAATATTAAATACACCATAGGCTGCAGAAGGTATTTTTTAAAATTGCTTAATTGAGACATAATTGATATATGATAACATAAGGTGCCCATGTATCAAAAGTGTACATTTTGATGAATTTTGACATATGTATACACACCTGTGAAACTATCACCATAGTTGAGATAGTGAAGACACCCATCACCCCCAAAAGTTTCCCTTGTACCCCTTTGTAATCCTTCGACCACCCGCAGCAACCACTGAATGGGCTGCAAAATGTTAAAGTCGTAGTTGATTTATCTTATAGTAAAAACAGACAGATGTTTATGGAAAATAATTATATCCAACACTGAACTTTAACATATGCTTTCTTCTAAATCAGGATACTTTCTCAACTCCAAGCTTTAGTGTGCCAATCCCGAATCTACTTAAAGCTGCATAGGGTTCTAGATTGCTCTTGAAAATAGATCTAAAAAGGTCTGTGCTCTTCCCCCTACAAAATCCCTGTTTTTAAACAAAATAAACACCCTAGCCTGGCAGCTCAGTTGTTGGGAGCCTCCTCCCAATATACCAAGTTTGTGGGTCTGATCTCTGGTCAGGGCACATATAAGACTCAATCAATGAATGATAAATAAGTGGAACAACAAATCAATGTTTCTCTCTCTCTCTCTCTCTCTCTCAAATCAATCAATAACATTTTTTAAATAAACATATTTATTTTATTTTTTAACTTTATTATTGAAAGTATTACAAATGTCTCCTTTTTTTTGTCCCCCTTTGACCCTCTCCACCCTGCTCCTGCCCCTCCCCAGGCCTTCCCCTGCACTAATGTTTGTCCATGGGCTATGCAACATGCATAAAAGTTCTTTGTTTAATCTCTTTCCATTCTTCCCCCTTTCTGAAATACATCAGTCTGTTGCATGTTTCAATGTCTCTATTTTTAAATAATCTATTTTAAATTAGATATTATTTAGTAGATATATAAATACACATACACACACACATATATGTATATATATATATCAAAAGAGGTGAAATAACTATGATCAAGTTATTAAGCTATGAATTAAAACTGATTCTTTAGAACAACCTGATTTCCCTCTAAATTCCCTTTTAAAATGTCTGTGCTTCATTTGACAGCAATGGGAGAATTCATTTAAAATTTTCCCATCATTTTCACTGTCATATGCATTGATTACTTTATTCAACAAAGTTGTAAGAGTCCTGATGGCAAAGAATGCCAAATGCCATAGTTATAGCCCCCATATATCATCAAAAGTTAAATTAAAAATATTTTTATTGATTTCAGAGAGGAAGGGAGAGGGAGACAGGGATAGAAACATCAATGATGAGAAAGAATCATTGATTGGCTGCCTCTTATACGCCCCCTACTGGAGATTGAGCCCACAACCCAGGCATGTGCCCTTGACCAGAATTTAACTTGGGACCTTTCAGTATGCAGGCCAACGCTCTATCCACTGAGCCAAACCGGTTAGGGCAAAAAGTTAAATTTTAATAAAAGATTTTTAACTATTCCCATGTTCTATTATGTTCTACCATGACCTCCTCAATCCCCTTCCACCACCATATACACACATCTTTCTTCTTGCCTGATTAAAAGCAACACTACTCCAAGGAGGACATAGAGATGTAAAAGAAACATGATAAAATTCTCAATGTCACTAATCATCAGTGCAAATTAAAATCACAATGAGGTATCACCTCACACCTGTCAGAATGGCTACCATCAATAAATCAACAAATGACAAGTGCTGGTGAGGATGTGGAGAAAAGGGGACCCTAGTACACTGCTGGTGGGAATGCAGACTGGTGCAGCCACTGTGGAAAACAGTATGGAGTTTCCTCAAAAAATTAAAAATGGAATTGCCATTTACCCAGCAATCCCACTTCTGAAAATATATCCTAAGAAACCTGAAACACCAATTAGAAAGAATATATGCACACCTATGTTCATAGCAAGCATTATAGCTAAGATCTGGAAACAGCCAAAGTGTACATCAGTAGGTGAGTGGATAAAAAAGCTGTGGTACATATACACAATGAAATACTATAGGGCTGTAAAAAAAAAAAAAAGAGGATCTCTTACTCTTTGAGACAGAATGGATGGACCTGGAGAATATTATGCTGAGTGAAATAAGCCAGTCATAGAAAGACACTATCACATGATCTCACTTATATGTTGAATCTAATGAATAAAATAAACTGACAAACAAAATAGTTCCAGAGGCATGGGTACATGGAACAGACTGACATTTCTCAGAGGGAAGTGAGGTGGGAGGGACAGGAAGAGATTAACCAAAGAACTTATATGCAAATATGAATAGCCCATGGACACAGACAATAGTGTGGTGAAGGCCTGAGGTGGAGTGGGGACTGGGTGGAGGGGATCAAAAAAGGGAAAATGGAGGGCAACTGTAATATCGTCAACAATAGAAGATAAATTTAAAAAAGCAACACTACTGAAATCACTTATTCTTTAATACCTTTGCAGAGGCAAATGAGAGCTCTTCTAACCTTAAAAATCATAGTTATTGCATAATATTTACAGTGTGCATTCCAGCAATATCTTGTGTACATCGCTTTGCCAAAGCATTTCACTCAACATGCTCCCCATGCCAGAACAATTATAACAGATTCTCAGAGAACATGGCTGCTTTCTCTAGTCATCTATTTCCTTTTCCTTGCCTCTATATCTAGTAGTAAAGCTGACTGCAATAACTAGAATAAGAGGAGAGAAAAGGAAACAGTATTGATATGTTCTCACAAGCCTAAAATGGTTGTTTTAACCTGCAGTAAAATTCAGTACATTCTGTAGGGTTTGCATCCCAAGTCACTCCAATACCTCCTTTCAGTTCAGAAGATACTAGAGAGATTCCTGCTACATCTCTGGTTTTTTTATATTAGAAATATAACTTTAAAACTTTAAAAGAACTTGAGTTGTAAGCAAAGTATCCATCATCCATCCTCTCTCACTTTCATAAATATTTGTTGTCAGAGCACTAGCAAAGACATTGGAATGAGGCACTTTTTTAAAAAAATTTAAAAAATAGGACCATCTGCACAACTCAATATCGTCTTTCAAAGTAGTTCTTTTTCTCCAGGCTTTTGAACCTTAAAGTTAGTCATTTTGAAAGCATTTAAGATATACAAAATTATATCAACATATTTTTATTGTCAGCAGGCAGCCTAGATGTATTTGGGTCAAATCAACCTAGCCAATTGCCAAATTCCTGGCTAGTACAGAATCCTAGTAAGTGTTGACCAAATAAACTCTTGCCTGACTCTTCAGTAAAAGTTCGTGGTTGAACATTCATGTGTTTTGATGCATCATTAACCTGAACTACAATTTTTAAACTGAGACTGATCATATGCTCTGACCTTGAAAAATTTTTAATCACATTATTAAAATGAGTGGCCTCAGTGTTGCAATAATAGGATATAGTCACAATGGGATCCACTAAATTCTCAAACTAAGATGGTCCTACTGAGGTACTGAGGGTTTTGGGGACAGAGGAAGGGACTCTTTGAGATCTGCAGCTATTCAGCAATGATAAATGTGTGACCATGAAATATGAGCATCCTACTGAGAGCAAGTCTCTTCTACCACTGCTCAAAGAAAATCTGCTCTGTAGAAGAGTTCAGTATGGGATATTTTGATCTTGAAATGAAGAAAACCAGATTCATGTTAATTTATCTCTGGGCAACTTTATTTCTTGTTTCCACTTCCCCGTTTTAAAAGATCATACTAATGTTTCCTTTATGTGATAATGTTTGTGAAAGCAAAGTCTTTCCAAAGCTAATAAAGATAAATTAACCTCAAGAAAGGTTTGTGGCAAGGCTTTCTTTGCAAATACATTTACATAACTCTGTTAGTGAGTACGGGAGTCACTGCATGATGGCAAGGGAGGGAGCAATTTTTTAAAAGATATTTTTTATTTCAGAGAGGAAGGGGAGGGAGGGAGGGAGAGAGAGAGAGAGAGAGAGAGAGAGAGAGAGAGAGAGAGAGAGATCAATGATGAGAGAGAATCACCGATCGGCTGCCTCTTGCACACCCCCACACTGGGGATCGAGCCTGCAACCTGGGCATGTACCCTGACCTGGAATCAAACCGTGACCTCCTGGTTCATGGATCGATGCTCATCCACTGAGCCACGCCAGCTGGGCAAGGGAGCAATTTTTAAATTATGCACAGGACAATCACAGACCCGGCTGACCAGTCTTTTGATCTTTTGCCCTTTCTTTACACCAGGAACATTTTTGTTGTAAAATATATCTCTCCAGACACTTCCAACCAGGAATACTGATTTATACTTTGGATTGATTTACTATAATGATACTGAAGTAGACTCGTTGCTTTCTCTTCTTCACATTAAAAACACAAAAGCTATCAGGTATTTAAAGAAATGTGGCTAAGTATATCCCATACTTTTGCCTCACTCATTGAATAGTCAGAATATTATTTGTGAGAAATGCATATCATGAAGTCATCAGTGTTACTTCCCTATTTTAGCTTCACAGTCTGAAAAGTACCAGCAAACTTCCTGTCCATGAGTCACCACCTACAGGGCAAAAGCAGCCTTTACATGGAACTGTGCTTGGCACTACTAAGTATTTTCGTTTCTTTTTTTCTTTTTGTCAAATTCATTAACTTTTAAAGATTTTTAAAATTGATTTTTAGAGAGGAAGAGAGAGGGAGAGAAACATCAATGGATCTGCTGCCTCCTGCACCCCCTCTACTGGGAATCGAGCCTGAAACCCAGGCATGTGCACTGACCAGGAATAGAATTGGCAACCTTTCAGTGAGTGGGATGATGCCCAACCAACTGAGCCAGTTTGGCCAAGGCTCCTAAGTAGGTTCTGAGAGCAGCAGTATTTCCCAACCTTTTTAAAATCCCAAGGCAAGTTTATTTGAATACAATTATTTGAATACAATTCCTACAGAAAAGGATATTACCTGGTACCTTAAGGCAAGAGTGTAATCAAGGGAGGAAAGACTGGAGAAGCCACAACTCATGTGAATTCTTCACGGTGGACCGCTGTGTCGTGACATCCTGACCAGGGAACACTATCAGAGAGAAAGAGGTATAATGTTAAAAGTGGATGAAATGCAATAAACAATAAGGAAAAAAAAAAGAGAAGGTAGAATGAAGAGCTAGGATATGTAGTTATATGTATCCTTTCCTTTTGTGAGGGTCCCGTTTATTGGAATTTTAAAGACAGCAGAATGAGAGGAAGGCAACCTTCTCCCCCAAAACATTCCATCCTCTCTGCCCAGAGGTCAGCACTCCAGGGTTGGGGGGAGGAGAGGAAGGGGATACTTTATCCCAGGCAAAGAGCTGGGAAAGGAGGGGAGACATGCATTCTCACCTCTTGGCTCAATCCCTCTCCCCTGGGACATGGTGTTGCCCCCTGGAGTTGATTGGCAGACAGGGCTCATGCAACAGTGAGTGGGCATGAGGTGGCATGGAAACCCAGTCTCAATGCCCGTTGGCAGGGTGGGAGGGCTAGAAGGGCCATGCTGGCCACGGGGGGTCCAAATGGAAGTCTCTGCAGTGTACACACTGGAGGGCCAGAGCGGGACTTCCTCTGTCCCAGGATGCACCCAGGGAGAGAGGGGAGGTTCACGTGGCACTGCCATGCCAGCCAAGCCACCCGCATGTGGCCCTGCATGTGCTGAAGCTCTGGCTACTCCTTGGTGTGGCCGATGATGGTGAGGATGCATAATTCCCTAATTACACAGTAAGACAAGAAGCTAATCAGGAATTAGAATCCTTCCAGGAGCATGTTGGATATAACATAGTACTCGTATATATCCAAGTGAATACTAAATCAGAGAGTTGCACACATACTGTCATCCTGCCTCTGAAACAACTCAGCAAAAGTCCCTCTTCCTAGCAAAGGCAAGAATGCATGCTGGGAAAATAAACATGTGGCCAATTGCAGTGGCAGAGAGAAATCTCTCTCTCTCTCTCTCTCTCTCTCTCACACACACACACACACACACACACACACACACCACTACCCACAACCATTATCTCCACATTCCCAAACTTCCATGCCTCACCTTTCCTTCTGATTCTGGAAATGACACATGAAACCAGCCAAAGGCCACTCTTGTCACATGAGTGTATGATGGGAAAGCCAGATAAATGGGCCAAATGCAGGTATGATCTTTGGCTGGAACCACATGGAAAGTGCATGACCCACCAGGGCTAATATGGTCTCTGCTGACCTTGTCCCCCTCACACAATGTTACTCCACCTCAAATCAGCCCCACCCATTCTGATATGCATAGCTGTGCCAGCTGGTCTTTTCCCCTTGCCACTTTTCTCTGTGCTTAACAAGAGTCAGAGTGAAAATACCTTCCTGCAAGTTACTCCATGTTTTGAGTGATTCCTTCCCAAACAAATAAACATGGCACAGACAGACTGTGACTACTGAAATGCCCTATTCTTTTAAAAGAAACAAAAAATAGAACTTGAGGGGGGTCCCAACTATGTTGTCTCAAAGAGTGGTTTTCTCAGCATGGAGACCGAGTCCTACCAATTGTGCTGCACAAGTTTACACACTTTCAACAGCATGAAGTTTCAAAGTTAGATCAGAGGTAGGCAGGAAAACAGTTCAAAATGGGCCTGACAGTTGAGAAAATGACAAGGCCCAATCCAGTCCTCATGCTCGAACACAGTTTTTCAATACAAGTCACTCCTCAGAGTTAGCAACACTGCAAAGTTCTCTGGTAGTGGTTGGCTTTAAATAAAATTGAAAAAGCAGTAGACCAAATGTAAAGAAGACATGGGTCCCAAGGACCCCATGAGAACCCTGCATTCAGGGATGGCAGTTTCTGCCACAGTGTGGGCCTCGCTTCTTCCCCGCAACCCGACTCAGGACCAGCCCGTGCCTCATGGTTGAAACCTGCTTTCTCAGTCAGATTGGAAAAGTTCAGATTGCACCTACTCCGGAAACCTCAAGCCGAGACTCTTGACAGGACCCTGAAGCCAAGGACCCCGTAGCAAGGAGAGTGTCCCGGTCCCTGACGTGTGGATCAAATACGAGAGGGCATCATCAGTTCCCAAGAAGGGGGACACCACTGCCAGCGCACCCCCGGGGAGTGGGTGCCTGGAGTTACCTCAGGGTGGAGCAGCGGCAGGAGCGCCCCCTAGTGTGGCGCCAGGGCCGGAGGAGGTGAGGCGAGGTCTAGGGTGAAGGGAGAGGACCAACTAAAGAGCCCGGTGCATCTGTGGAAAACCTGACTCTTCAGAGGCCGGGTGTGAGGGAGATGAGGGGGCCCTGATATCCTAAGCATCTCCTCCCTAAATCCCACCAAAGGTCCGAAGGTCCGGGGTGGCCCTGTCAGCAAGGCTCCACAACTCCGGTTAGTCAGGGCGGCCGGCTGGAGCTGGATGTGGCCGCCCTCTCTAGGAGCAGAGCTGGGGACATTTACCCGGAGCCTCAGAAGCAACTGCGTCTCCCCTCGGGTCACCGCTGTGGTAGCGGATCGGCTGCCGCCGCCTCTTTCCAGCCACCGAAGTCGCGTCGGCAACGCTCTCAGTCGCTCCCTGAGACTGGCCCGTGAGGCCAGCTGTTGAATGGCACAAGCGTCCCCGCAGCAACCAAGTCGGCTACACAAGCGTACACTCCGATACCTACGCCTCCAATGCCCCAGGCGGAGCAGCGGACCTGCGCCCGGGCGCCCCCTCTATCCTCAATTAGCCCTCAGGACTAATGGTAACAATAGACTAGCCCCGCCCTTTCTATTCCCCTGGAGCCAATCCCGGTCTCTTGAGACCCCATTCAAGTAGCCCCGCCTCTGTCTAGCGCCAAGCCAGAGCCAAACTTTATCTCTCCGAGCGGAGCGGTTGTTCCGGGTGAAGGCCAGGCTTTGCTCCAGCTCCCTCATCTCCAACCCACGCAAAAAGTTACAATGACTGGGAGGCTGCAGCATACCTAATCTACTGACCTCCACAGACCCATTTCCTCTGAATAAACGAATATAGGCATCCCTATGTTCATTGCAGCGTTATTTACAACAGCCAATATTTGGAAGCAGCCCAGGTGTCCATCAGCAGATGAGTGAATAAAAAAGCTGTGGCCCTACCCGGTTTGGCTCAGTGGATAGAGCATCGGCCTGTGGACTGAAGGGTCCCAGGTTCGATTCCGGTTAAGGCCACATGCCTGGGTTGTGGGCTTGATCCCCAGTAGGGTTGTGCAAGAGGCAGCCAATCAATGACTCTCTCATCATTGATGTTTCTATCTCTCTCTCCCTCTTCCTTCTGCTCTGAAATCAATAAAAATATATTTTTAAAAAATAAAAAAGCTGTGGTACATTTACACAATAAAATACTACTTGGCTATTAAAAATAAAAAAAGGGAAATCTTACCTTTTGTGATAGTGTCCATGGACTGGAAGAGTATTACGCTAAGTGAAATAAGCCAGTTATAGAAAGACAATACCATATGATTTCACTTATATGTGGAATCTAACGAATAAAGTAAACAAACAAAATAGAAACAGGCTCATAGATGCAGAAAACAGACTGGCAGCTGTCAGAGGGGAGAGGGGTTGGGGGAATTAAGAAAAAAACCCACACCTCATAAAGACAGATGCAGCATGGTGATTATAAGAGAGAAAGGGGGGTTAGGGGAGGGAGAAGAGAGTAAAGGGGGATAAATGGTGAGGGAAAAAGAGTTTTTGCATGGTAAACACACAATGCAATATACAGATAATGTGTTATTAGTATAAAATTGTACACTTGAACCTATATAAATTTATAAACTAATGTCACCCAAATGAATTTTAAAAAAATTTAAAAACCACAATGAGATATCACTTCACACCTGTCAGAATGGCTATCATCAAGAAATCAACAAACAAGTGTTGATGAGGATGTAGAGAAAAGGAAACCCTCGTGCACTGTTGGTGGGATTGTAAATTGGTGCAGCAGCTAAGGACAACAGTATTGAGGTTCTTCACAAAAAATAACAATAAAAAAGAACTTCTATATGAACCTGCAATTCACTTCTGGGTATTTATCTGAAGAAATCCAAAACACTAATTTGAAAAGATATATGCAGTCCTATGTTCATTCCAGCATTATTTACAATAGCCAAGATATGGAATCAACCCAAGTGCCCATTAATAGACAATTAGATAAAGAAGATGTGGTACATATGTAAAATGGAATATTACTCAGCCATAGAAAAAACTGAAATCTTGCCATTTGTGACAATATGGATGGACCTAGAGGATACTATGCTAATGAAATAAGTCAGACAGAAAAAGACAAATACTATATGATTTCACTTACATGTGGAATCTAGAAAAATAAAATAAACAAACAAGCAAAACAGAAACAAACTCTTAGATTCAGAGAACAGTTGATGGTTGCCAGATGGGAGGGGGGCTGGAGGGTGAGTGAAAAAGATGGAGGGATTAAGAAGTACAAATTGCCAGTTATATAAATAGTCACGAGGTTGTAAAGTACAATACAGGGAATATAGTCAATAATCCTATATAATAAAAGCCTAATATGCAAATTGACCTTCACTCCAACACACAAGATGGCTGCCCCCATGTGGTCAAAGATGGCCACCCTCATGTGGACACAGATGGCCACCACAAGATGGCCAGCAGGGGAGGGCAGTTTGGGGCAATTGGGCTGGCAGGGGAGCAGTTAGGCGTCGATCAGGCTGGCAGGGGAGTGGTTAGGGGATGATCAGGCTGGCAGGCAGAAGCAGTTAGGGGCAATCAGGCAGGCAGGCATGCAAGCTGTTGGGAGCCAGCAGTTCTGGATTGTGAGAGATATCGGGCCTAAACGGGCAGTCAGACATCCCTTGAGGGGTCCCAGATTGGAGAGGGTTCAGGCTGGGCTGAGGGACACCCCCACTCCCCGTGCATGATGTGCACCAGGCCTCTAGTATTATAATAACTATGTATGGAGCCAGATGGTTACTGGATTTAACAGGGTGATCACTTTGTAAATTAAATAAATATCAAATCACTATGTTGTACATCTGAAACTACACTGAATGGCCAGATTACTATGATCTCTGCCTGCTGGTCAAACTCCTGGTCGAGGAGTATTAGCCTTTTATTATATAGCCTTTTATTATATAAGATATACACTGAGTGGCCAGATTATTATGCGTTCAGAGATCATAATAATCTGACCACTCAGTGTAATATAATTTTCTATGTCAACTGTAATTGAAAAATAATTTTTTTAAAATGCCACTTGGAATAGACACATGCTAACATTTACTAGTTGTTAACACTTGGCATAAGGAAAGCAGCTTAGATTAATGGGGAAAAAATTAAGGTACCTGTACCAAATTGAAGTTTTAAAAGTGTTTTCACTAATTTTGTCATATTTGATCCTCACAGTAACCAGAGTACATATCTTGATTTCCATTTTCCAGGGAAGGAAGCTAAGACTCATAATAGGCTAAGCCAGTCCTCAGGATACTCAAATTCCAGCTCTGTCATTAACCTTGGGCAAGTGACTATGCCTCTTGAGCCTCAGTTCTCCAGCAATAAAATCAAATGAGATGCTCTGTCTATAATTCCTCTACTCGCTGACTGAGATCAGGGCACTGGGAGCCTGGGCATTTTCATGGTGGCAGGAAATAATTTGGGCACTATAGGTACTTTTTGGAAAGAACAAGCTCTCTTGGAATGTCAAAGCAGACAACATGATCGCAGTGAATACTCAAAGGAGGAAAATCCAAGAAAGGAAAGACAAAGAAACCCTGAACTCCAAATTTACCAATTCCCTAGGTCTTTGAACTAAAATTCCCAACTCATTTGCTTTAATAATTAAAGAATCTTCTATGCACACCTTAATTCAAGTCCGCTTTGACAAATTATTTTATCATGTTCAGACAATAATTACCACAATGAATTACATCAGGAAATATATTGCACGTCCCTGCTTATTCCATATAGCAAATGGTAGATAAGAAATTGAAGCCTAAGGAAGTCATTTGGAAGGAAAACCAACAAGAAAATGGATGCATTTTAATACTTTATGCAATTCCAGCAATGACACATTCCCGACTCCCATTAATTCATTTACTGGAGGAGCACTGAAAGGCAGCTAATATCATGCCTGTGTTTGCTTAATTTTTTATGCCTAGTGTAAAAGGAATTTAAGATGCCAGGTGAGAAGTGGTGATCTTTAAACTGGTTGCCAAGAAACTAAAAGCTAATTCCTAAGATGACAGGCCCACTTAATAGTCTGTTCTCTTTGGAATGATTAAAAACATGTTTAATTGCAATAGAATCATTTTGGCTTACAGACATCGAATAACTTTTTCAGTAAATGGCTCTAAGTTAGAATAAATAACACTAACATGCTTCACTTAGTTCTTACAAGAATTAATTAATTAATTCAAAGGGTTTCAGAAGTTTTATAAAGCGGTGGCCTAGGAATCAGGAAACCTACATTTAGTCCAGACTGACATCAGAACCTGTGTGGCCTATAGTGATTTGTTTTACTTCTCTGGAGCTCAGTTTCTCCATCTGTAAAATTAAGGAGAATTGGACTAGGTAATCTCTTTGGATCTAACATTTTAATACTCTATTCGCCATTATTATATCAGTTTTGGTAACTTAAAAGAACAATAATTTACTTTGGGTTTTCCTAAAATTGAATTATTGAAAAATTTTCCAAAATGTCATGATGTTCCTCAGACACAGTCACTTAGGCATACAGACCCCAACAAAACTGTCAAAATATGAATAGGGAAAAATATAATACAGAAACAGAAAGAAGAAAAAAGTAGACTCTAGATTTTCAGAGTCATGAAAAAGTAAACGGAAGCCATTTCTTAGTAATTGCAGAACCATACTTTTCTCTTCCAATCTTTTTCTTTTTCATGCTTTTCTTTTCCAAGGATTTTATTACTCTGCTTCTTTTCTAAAATAAATATGGGGCTATTTCTAAAAGGAGTTGAGGAGAAATATTTTAAAAGGAAAATGGCATTATGTGGAGAGGAAGAAAAGCAGAATAAAAAATTATATGTACAGCCTGGCCAGTGTTGCTCAATGGTTGAGCGTCAACTTCTAAACCAGCAGGTCATGGTTCAATTTCTGGTCAGTGCACATGCCCAGATTGTGGGCAGGATGCTCAGTAGCCATGCAGGAGGCAGTCGATAAATTATTCTCTCTCATCATTGATGTTTCTATCTTTCTCCCTCTTCCTTTCTCTCTGAAATCAATAAAAACATATTTTTTTAAATTATATGTGCAGTATAATCTCAACTAGGCTAGAAAATAGTGCATATACTACACTGGATGGCCATATATCAAAAGAATAACAGGCTTGTCCTTTTTTAGATGAGTACAGGCAATATTTTTTAATTCTAAAATTTTAGGTTACAAATTTTTAAAATCAAATTTGTAGGAGTGACATTGGTTACTAAGATTATATAGGTTTCAAGTGTACAATTCTATAATACATCATCTGTATGTTGTATTGTGTGTTCATCACTCCAAGTCAAATCTCCTTCCATCACCATTTATCTCCCCTTTACAGTTCCCCCACCCCCTTTCTCTCTGGTAATCACCACACTGTTGTCTGTGTCTATGAGGTTTTGTTTTTCTTGTTTGTTCATTTGTTGCTTTCACTTTTATATCTCACATATGAGTGAAATCATATGGTTCATAACTTTTTCTCTAGGACTTATTCCTCTTAGCATGATATTCTCAAGAGTCATCCAAGTTGTAGCAAATGACAGTATTTCACATTTTCTTATGGCTGAGTAGTATTCCATTGTATATATGTACCATGTTCTCTTTATCCAATCAAAGGACACCGGTTGTTTCCATGTCTTGACCACCATGAATAATGCTGTAATGAACATAGGGGTGCATATATCTTTGAGAATAAATATTTTCAAATTTTTCAGGTAGATATCCAGAAGGGGGATTGCTGGGTCATATGGTAACTCTATTCTTAATTTTTTGAGGAACCACCATACTGTTTTCCATAGTGGCTATACCAGTTTACATGTCTACTAGCAGTGAATGAGGGTTCCTTTTCTCCACATCCTCTCCAACACTTGCTATTACTTGTCTTGTTGATAATAGTCATTCTAACAGGTGTGAGGTGATATCTCATTGTAGTTTTGATTTGCATTTCCCTAATAGTGAAGTTGAACATCTTTTCATATATCTGTTGGCCATTTGTATGTATTTTTGGGAGAAACGTCTGTTCAGGTCCTCTGTCCATTTTTTTTTTCAGTTGGATTGTTTGGTTGGTGTTGAGTTGTTTATATACTTTGGATATTAATCCCTTGTCATAGCTGTTGTTTGGAAATATCTTCTTCCATTTGATTGGTCGCCTTTTTGTTTTGTTGGTGTGTTGTTGTTTTTTTGCTGTGCAAAAGCTTTTTAGTTTGATATAGTCCTATTCATTCCTTTTTGCCTTTACTACACTTGCTTTTGGGGTCAAATTCATAAAATCCTCTTTAAGATCAAGGTCCATAAGTTTAGTACCTATGTTTTCTTCTATGTAATTTATTGTTTCAGATTTTATATTTAGGTCTTTAATCAATTTTGAATTAATTTTTGTATATGGGGACAAACTGTAGTCTAGCTTCATTCTTTTGCATGTGGCTTTCCAATTTTCTCAGCACCATTTATTGAAGAGGCTTTCTTTTCTCTATTGTATGTTTTGACTCCTTTGTCAAAAATTATTTGCCCATGTACATGTGGGTTTATTTCTGGGCTCTCAGGTCTGTTCCATTGGTCTGTGTGTCTCTTTTTCTGGCAATACCATGCTGTTTTGGTTATTGTCACTTTGTAGTATAATTTGAAGTCAGAGAATGTTATACCTCTGGGTTCATTCTTTTTTCTTGGCCTTGCTTTGGCTAGTCAGAATCTTTTTGGTTCCATACAAATCTGATGAATTTCCTTTAAAAATGTCATTGAGATATTGATGGAAATTGCATTAAATTTGCATATTGCTTTGGGTAATATGGACATTTTAACTATGTTGATTCTTCCAATCTATGAACATGACATATCTTTCCATTTTATTGTGTCTTTTTCAATCTCTTTTAATAATAATTTGTAGTTTTCAATATATAAATCCTTCACAACTTTTGTTAAGATTATTCTTAGGTATTTTATTTATTTTGTTGTAGTTGCAAAAGGAATTGTTTTTTTCCATTTCCTTTTCTAAAATTTCATTGTTAGTATATAGGAATACAGTTGATTTTTGTACATTGATTTTGTATCCTGTAACTGTACTATATTTGTTAACTGTTTCTAATAGTTTTTTGATGGAGTCTTTAGGATTTTCTATATAAAGAATCATGTCATCTGCAAAAAGTGATAATTTTACTTTTTTATTACCGATTTGGGTGCCTTTTATTTCTCTCTCTAGCTTTATTGCTCTGGCTAGGACTTCCAGTACTATCTACACTAATAAAAGAGAAATATGCAATTGACCATCATTTCGTGATGCCCACCAGCCAATCAGGAGTGAGTATGCAAATTAACCCAACAAAGATGGCAGCGGCCCTGTCTCCCAGCTGCTCCAGGCCTCTGGTCAGCACGCATGCAGGCACGGAGTAGCCGGGCGGGGCAAGATGCCTGCTATGAAGGGGAGGGTGGGGGGCAGAGGGAGCTACAGGAGCAGCACTCCAGCTGGAGCAAAGACTGAAGGTGGCAGCCAGAGCGAAGGCCTGGGTCCCGGGTGCCAGAAGAAAACTGGTGCTGGCAGCCAGGGGAAGGAAGGCCTATTGCATGAATCTTTGTGCAACAGGCCTCTAGTGTTGAATAAGAGTGGTGAGAGTGGACATCCTTGTCTTGTTCCTGATATTAGAGGGAAAGCTTTCCGTTTTTCACCATTAAATATGATGCTGGTTGTGGGTTTGTCATGTACGGCCTTTATTGTGTTGAGGTATGTTCCCTCTATTCCCACTTTGCTGAGAGGTTTTTATTTTTCATGAATGTGTGCTGGATTTTATCAAATGCTTTTCTGCATCTATTGGTATGATCATGTGTTTTTATCCTTCATTTTGTTTATGTGGTGTATCACATGTATTGATTTGCACATATTGTACCAACCTTGCATCCCTGGAATAGTTCCCACTTGATCACAGTGTATTATCTTTTTTTATGTCAATTATGTACGTATTTAACAAACCAATTAAATCACTATATTTAGTTTACATTTACTTTATTTTTTATGATGTGCAGGTTTGATTTTATTTTTATTTTTTAAAATTTATCCTTATTGTTGAAAGTATTACAGATGTCCCCTTTTTTCCCCTTTTAACCCCAACTTCCATTCCCCTCTCCAGGCCTTCACCCCACTATTGTCTGTGTCCATAGGTTATGCATATCCTATCTAATAAAAGGGTAATATGCAAATTAACCATCACTCCGTCACAAAGATGGTGGCACCCATAGCCACAAGATGGTGGCACCCAGTCCTCTCAGCCTCCCCAGAGTCCCCCAGTCCTGGGGGGGCGGCTGCTGAGAGGGGGCAGCGTGAGCAGCCTGGCGAAATGTTTGCCTCATCACCACAGCAACGAGGCAAGCATTCTGCACCTGGCCGTGGATGAGCCTCTGGGCTGAGGAGAGCCTCTGGGCAGCAGGCGCGAAGTGGCCAGGCCCCGCAGAGAGCTACTGGTGCACAGATTCATGCACAGGGCTACTAGTATGCATATAAATTCTTTGGCAGATCTCTTCCCTCCCCGCCTCCTTCTGAGGATCCTCAGTCTGTTGCATGTTCCCATGTCTCTGGATCTATTTTGTTTATCAATTTATTTTATTCATTAGCTTTCACATATAAGTGAGATCATGTGATACCTGTCTTTCTCTGACTGGCTTATTTCACTTAGCATAATACTCTCCAGGTCCCTTCATGCTGTCTCAAAGGATAAGCAATCCTTCTTTTTTACAGATGCATATTACTCTATTGTATAAATGTACCACAGGTGTTTTTTTATCCATTCCTCTACTTATGGGCACTTGGGCTGTTTCTAGATCTTAGCTATAACACTACTATCAACATAGGGGTGCATATATTCTTTCTGATTGGTATTTTCGGCTTCTTAGGATATATTCCTATAAGTGGGATCACTGGGTTAAATGGCAGTTCCATTTTTAATTTTTTGAGAAAACTCCACTGTCTTCCATAGTGGCTGTACTAGTCTGCATTTCCACCAGCAGTGCACTAGGGTTCCTTTTTCTCCGCATCCTCTCCAGCACTTGTTGTTTATTGATGGCAGCCATTCCAGTATGTGTGTAGTTGTATTATCTTTTTAATGTAGTACTGGATTCAGTTTGCTAATATTTTGTTGAGAACTTTTGCATCTATGTTCATTAGGGACATTGGCATATAATTTTATTTCTTTATAGTGTCTTTATCGGTTTCTGGAATTAGGATAATGCTGGCCTTGTAAAATGTGCTTGGGAGTCTTCCCCCCTCATGAATTATTTTTGGAATAGTATTAGAAGGATAGCTGTTAGTTCTTTGAATGTTTAGTAAAATTCACCTGTGAAGTCATCTGGTCCAGGACTTTTGTTCGTTGGGAGTTTTTTATTACTGCTTCAATTTCATTAATCATAATCTGTCTATTCAGGTTTTCTGATTCTTCCAGATTCAGTTTTGGAAGATTGTGTGTTTCTAGGAATTTATCCATTTCATCCAGACTGTCTAATTTGTTGGCATTTAGTTGTTTGTGATATTTTCTTACAATCCTTTTTATTTCTGTGGACTCAGTTATTACTTCTCCTTTTTCATATCTGATTTTATTTATTTGTGTCGCCTCTTTTTTTTGAAATGAGTCTGGATAAAGATTTGTTAATCTTGTTTATTTTTTCAAATAACCAGTTCTTGGTTTCATTGCTCTTTTGTATTGTTTTTTAGACTTTATTTCATTTATTTCTGCTCTGATCTTTATTATTTTCTTTCTTCTACTCACTATGGGCTTTTATTGTTGTTCTTTATCAAGTTTAAGTGTAAAGTTAGATTGTTTATTTAAGATTTTTCTTGTTTCCTGTGGTAGGCCTGTAATGCTATGAATTTCCCTCTTATGACTGCTTTCACTGTATCCCATCAATTTTGGTCTGTTGTGTTCTCATTTTCATTTGTTTCAAGGTATATTTTTATTTCTTTCTTGATCTCATTGTTTACCCATTCATTATTTAGTAACATCTGATTTACTCCTATGTCTTTATGTGTTTTTCAGTTTTTTCTTTTGATTGATTTATAGTGTTATATCACTATGGTCAGAGAAGATGCTTGATATGATTTCAATCTTTTCAAACTTATTGAGACTTGTTTTGTGTCCTAACATGTGGTCTATCCTATACAATGTTCCAGGTGCACTTGAAAATAATGTATATTCTGCTGCTTTGGGGTGCAATGCTCTGAAGATATCAATTAAATCCATCTGATCTAGTGTGTCATTTAAGGCCACTGTTTCCTTGTTGGTATTTTGTGTGTTTCTGTCACTGAAAGAGCCTCTGGCAGTACTCAAGTTGCATGAGGTAGGTTTTTAGTGAGTCACCAAGTAGGGGTGAGTGGTGTTCACCAGATCAACACAGGTTCAATCTCAGTGCCAGTGCTTTGTTCTAGTGCACTTGGCAAATTTTCCAGGGTATACCAAGTCTAGCTGCCACTCTCTGGGTGCCTGCACTCCTTTATGGTGGGGAAGGATCTCAGGGATTTGTCAGAATGAGGCCTGTAGTGTTTATCAGGCCCAAACATACCAAGATTTGGTTGCATGAAGGGAGGGCTCTGCCCTGGTTGGGTTTGCCAAGAAAATGGCCCCCATCCTAGAGCTGTACAACTCAGTCTGTACAGGATTCTACTGGGAGCCCAGCTCAACAGAGTGGAGCTGCCAGGAGTAGAGAGGATCAGACTAGTGGATCTCCCGTGAGAGGGAGGTGTCAGTCAGGCTGGGAGATGGTGAGAAGAGTGGGCCCCACCCCAGAATCACACAACACAGTCTGTCCTGGATTCTGCCCAGACTCCAGCAGGGCAGGGCCACTAGGAATCAGCAGGTTGGGGCCTCCAGGAGCCCAGAGGGTGAGGCTAGTGGATCTTCCATGAGGGCATGTTGGGTAGTTTTTAGCAGAAGAATTGCCAGGATAAAGAGCATATTCATTTTTGGTAACTTCCCCCCCCCCAAATATATTGCTTTGAGCTAAATATGTATTCATATTTAACACATAACTTTGTACATATTTTTAAAAAATATATCTTTATTGATTTCAGAGAGGAAGGGAGAGAGAGAGACAGAAACATCAATGATGAGAGAGAATCACCGATTGGCTGCCTCCTGCACACCCCCCACTGGGACCAAGCCCACAACCCGGGCATGTGCCCTTGATCAGAATCAAACCTGGGATCCCCTCAATCCACAGGCCGAGGCTCTACCCACTGAGCCAAACCAGCTAGGGCAATTTTTGGTATACACACACACACACACACACACTAGAGGCCCAGTGCACAAAATTCGTGCACTTGGGGGGGGGTCCCTCAGCTGGCCTGTGCCCTCTTGCACCCTCTTGCAGTCTGGGAGCCCTCAGGGGATGTCCAACTGACGGCTTAGCACTGCCGTGGAGGTGGGAGAACTCCTGCCACCACCTCTATACTCACCAGCCATGAGCCCGGCTTCTGGCTAAGCGGCGCTCCCCCTGTGGGAGCACACTGACCACCAGGGGGTAGCTCCTGTGTTGAGCATCTGCCCCCTGGTGGTCAGTGTGTGTCATAGTGACTGGTGATTCCACCGTTCACTCTATTTGCATATTAGCCTTTTATTATATAGGATTCTCTCTCTCTCTCTCTCTCTCTCTCTCTCTCTCTCTCTCCATATATATATATACTAAGTGGCCAGATTATTATGACCACCCCATCAGTACTTCGTTGGGACACCTTTTGCCTTCAGTACTGGGGCGATTCTTCTTGGCATTGACTCCACGAGATGTTGAAAGGTGATGCGAGGAATCTGACACCATGCCTGATGAATAGCACTGTCCAGTTCTGTGAGATTTGATGGTTGTGAAATCAGCTGCCTGATGGCTCTTTTAACTTTGTCCCACAAATGCTCAATTGGATTGAGATCTGGTGATTGTGGGGGCCACCTAAGCAAGGTAAAGTCTCCCTCATGTTCTTGAAACCACTCCTGCATAATATGAGCACCGTGGCATGGCACATTGTCTTCTTGGAAGAAGCCGTCTCCATTGGGATATGCCATCAACATGATAGGATGAACTTGATCAGCAACGATACTTAGGTATGTTGTGCTATTCAGATGTTGTTCCACATGAATTAAAGGGCCCAAATCATGCCCCAAACCATAACACTGCCCCCACCAGCTTGAAGGGTTGCACTCATGCATGTGGGGTGCACGTTTTCATGCTGTTTCCGTGAAATTCTCACTCTTCCATCTGCATGATGCAACTGGAAACGTGATTCATCGGACCACGTGACTTTTTTACAATGCTTGACTGTTCAATCCTTGTGTTCCTGTGCGAATTGGAGACGTTTTATCTTGGTAACTGCAGACAGCAAAGGTGTTTGAACAGGCCTTCAGCTTCCATATCCCATACGATGCAGTGTAGGGCTAATTTGCCTACAAACGTCAGGTGGTCATAATAATCTGGCCACTCAATATATATATATATGTATATACACTTATATAATTTCAGAGAGGAAGGGAGAGGTAGAGAGACATAGAAACATCAATGATGAGAGAGAATCATTGATGGGCTGCCTCCCACACTCCTCCCACCAGGGATAGAGCCTGCAACCCAGGCACATGCCTCAACTGGAATCAAGCCAGAACCTCCTTGTTAATAGGTCAACGTTCAACCACTGAGCCATGCCAGCCAGGCCATTTTTGGTAACATTTTGTTATAAAATAATTTCAGACTTACAGAAAAGTTACAAAGACATTCGTATTCATTGCACCCAGTTTTCCCAAATGTTAACAGTTTGTTATTTGATTTGTTATTTCCTTTCAATATATATGAATATTCCCTTTATTTCCTGAACCATTTCAAAGTAAAATTTAGGCATGATATTCCCTTAACCCTAAATACTTCAGCATGTATCGCTCAAAACAAAATATTTCTTTTATATAGGCATGGTGAAATTGCCCTGACCTGGTAGTTCAGTTGGTTAGAGCATCGTCCTGGTACATCAAGGTTGCGGGTTCGATCCCCAATCACAGCACACACAAGAAGCAACCAATGAATGCATAAATAAGTAGAACAACAAATCAATACTTCTCTCCCTTTCTCTCTCTCTCTCTAAAATAAATCAATAAAAAAATGAAATAGTATCAGGAAATTAATATTGATAAAATACTATTATCTAATCTACAGGCCACATTCATAATTGTCCAATTGTACAAATAATAATATTCTTTGTACAAATAGAATAGTGGTGGTTTCCAGGATGTAATTCAGGATCGGACATTGATTTGTTAGTTCTAGCTAGCCTCCTTTAATCTGAAATATTTGTTATTTTTAAATATTACAGTTCCTCAGACTGTCCTTGCCTTTCATGACTATGACATTCCTTTTTTTAAAAAAAGAATAATTTATTGAGTTTGAGAGAGAGAGAAAGGGAAATATCTATGTGAGAGCAGAACATCAATCAGCTGCCTCTGCACGCCCCCTGCTGGGGATTGAGCCTGCAACCCCAGCATGTGCCTTGACCAGGAATCCAATCAGCAACCTTTTGTTGCAGGGAATGATGCCCAACCAACAGCCAGGGCTCTTTGCATTTTTTAATTATTATTATTTTATTTTGAAGCAATCACAAACTCACAGAAAAGTTTGAATTACAATAGAGAATGTCTTGGGGTTTTCTTTCTGAACCATTTGAGAGCTAGTTATTCACCTTATGCCCATTATCTCTGAATAATTGTGTGTTTTTTGTTTTGTTTTTTGCCAACAAGGATATCCTATATAATAATCCTATATAATAAAGAGGTAATATGCAAATTGACCCTCACAAGATGGCCACTCCCATGTGGTCAAAGATGGCCACCACAAGATGGCTGGCAGGGGAGGGTAGTTGTGGGCAATCAGGCCAGCAGGGGAGGGCAGTTGGGGACGACCAGGCCGGCAGGGGAGGGCAGTTGGGGGCAACCAGTCCGGCAGGGGAGGGCAGTTAGGGGTGACTAGGCCAGCAGGGGAGGGCAGTTAGGGGAGACCAGGCCAGCAGGGGAGGGCAGTTGGGAGGGACCAGGCCTGAAGGGGAGGGCAGTTGTGGTGGGGACCAGGCCTGCAGGGGAGGGCAGTTAGGGGCGACCAGGCTGGCAGGGGAGGGCAGTTGGGGGCAATCAGGCTGGCAGGGGAGCAGTTAGGCGTTGATCACGCTGGCGGGGGAGTGGTTAGGGGGTGGTCAGGCATGCAGGCAGGCAAGCGGTTGGGAGCCAGCAGTCCTGGATTGTGAGAGAGATGTCCGACTGCCAGCCGGACATCCGCCGAGGGGTACCAGATTGGAGAGGGTGCAGGCTGGGCTGAGGGACACCCCCCCACCAGTGCACAAATTTCATGCACCGGGCCTCTAGTTTTTCTATATAATTATGACATAACCATTAAAACCAGGAAATTAACATAAATGGATTGCTAATATCTAATTCTCAGGTCCCAATCAAATTTCATCAATTATCCCTAAATGATCTATCATCACAAAGAATCCAGTTCAGAGCCATATGTTGCTTTTAGATGTCATGTCTCTTTCATCACCTTCAGTCTGAAATATTTCATTGGTCTTTCAATGACTTTCAAGATCTTGGCACTTTTGAAGCCTACAGACCAGGTATTTTGGAGAATGTTCCTTGATTTGGGTTTGTCTGATTTTTTCCTCATGATTAGATTCAGGTTACACATCTTTGGAGGGACTATCACAGAAGTGACACTGTACTCTGCATTCTGTCAGGTGGAGCATGATTTTGATGTGTCCTATTACTGATGATGTTCACTTTGATCACTTGACTAAAGTGGTATGTACCAGGCTTCTCTACTGTGAAGTTATTCTTTGTAATTAACAAATATTTCATGGTGAAGTGCTTCAATACTGTGTAAATCTTCTATTTGTCATCCAACTTTCAATTTATTCATTTGTTTACTTATATCTGTATAGACTTACAGTTTCCTATTTTATCAGTGGGTTATAATCCATTACTATCATTGTTTCCTTTGATGCTCAAGTTGTCCTAGATTTGGCCACTCCTTCAAGCCGGCTACTGTGTTCTCATTCTTTGAGCACTTCCTTACTTTCTGGTACAAGATGTTCCAGGCTCATCTGTACTTTCAATCAGCCATTTTTCTGAGGAGCCTAGCTCTCGTTAGTGGAAACTAGTATTTAGCAGCCAAATCCGGGCACTAGGTGCAGATATTCCTATTGGTGTGTTGCTGCTTCCTGGCTCTCTCAGAGTTTCACTTATACACTTTATTCAAATGCTTACACACACATTCACACATTCTATCTATCTATCTATCTATCTATCTATCTATCTATCTATCTATTCTAATATATCCCATCCAACATCAGAGGGTTCATAATAGTTTTCTCTTTTTCTGAATTTGCAACAATCTATGACAATGAGAAAATTAGTTTCCATTATTCTTTATATGTTTAACCATTTTATCAATACTCCTGCATGTAGCTGTTCTGGGAGGTTTCTTTACCTTTTTAAATAATAACTATCATTCATTGGCCGCTTAACATGTGCCAAGCACTGTTCTATTTGCTTTACATCAAAAATTTTATTTCATTCTCAGTGTACCCTGTGAGACAAGCATAATTATATCCATTTTAGAGAGGAAATTGAGGCATAGAGAGGGTAATTTTCTCAAGAAAAGGTAGCTTGGGGAAGAGCATTCTAACAGAGAAAACAGTAAATGCAAATGACCTGAGGTAAGAGTCTATCTACCATGTTAAAGGAGGAGCAAGGAGGCTTGTGGACTGGGACTGAGGGAGGGAAAGGAAGAGTAATAGATGATGAGGTCAGAGAGGGACTTGGAAGCCAGACTGTGTAGAGGCTTGTGGGCCATGATTTTACCTTATCTTCAGAACAAGAGATGAGACACTGGAGAGTTATAAGAAGAGGAGTGACATAATCTGACATACATTTTAAGAGGGTCACTGTACCAGGCCAGCATGCCCTCACCTGGAATCAAATCAGTGAGCTCTTGGTTCATGAGTCAACGCTCAACAACTGAGCCACACCGGCCAGGCAATTTTGTGTTTTTTTTAAACAAGGATCCACAAATTATATAAGCTTCAGGCCCTACATATAGAGTATGGTACTACTCACACTCTATATTCAACCAGCAAGTCCAGATGGATATACTGTCACAATATATCCATAATTCAACCCCTTCCTCCCACCTCAACTGCTACTATTCTGGCCCTACCCACTCTCATTTGGATTACTGCAATAGTTCCTGACTTGTCTGCCTACCTCCTCCCCATCATATTCCCTTCTATGGTCTATTCCCAACATAGCAGACAGAGGGATCTTTTCATAAAATAAATTATATTATGTAACTATGCTGCTCAAAACTTTCCAATAGCTTCACGTCTCACTCAAAGAAAGAAATAAAAAACAAGCTCCTTGACACCATCTCCTACCATTCCACACCAGCCATACCATCCTCCTGCTGTTCTTCAAACACACTTCACAAGATTCCCCTTCACAGGTTTGCACTGGCTTCTGCCTCCCCCTAGAAAGTTCTTCCTTCAGATATCCACATGGCTTTTTATCTCACCTCCTTCATGACTTTGCTTAAATATCACGGTTTCAATGGGCCTTACCTTGGCCTCCCCATCAAAACTTTCACCCACTCACTGACCCATCCTCCTCTGCACCCTCGATCCCATTTACCTTGCTCCCTACTTTTTCTCTCTCCCATAGTACATATCACTTTCTAAAACACTAGGCAGTTTATTTATTAATTATATTTATTATTTTTTCACTTCTCCCCTCCTTCTAGAATGCTCACAAGCACAGGAATCTTTATTTTACTCACATCTGTATCCTCAATACTGAGAATATTGCCTGGCAACTAGTAGGCACTTAGTATTTATTGAATGAATGAATGAATGAATGAATCAAAAGTGGTCCTAGTAGGGGGAAGAGACTATACAAAGATCCATAAATGAAAGAGTATATGCCTTATTCAAGCAATGCAAAGACTTAAGGACAAAGATAAAAAAGGAGAGTGGCCCAAACTAAGGCTGGCAAGGCAAGCAGGAACCAGAGGAGGAAGAGCTCAGTAGACCAGAGTAATAATACTGAACTTCAGAGCAAGGAAAATCCATTGAGGAGTTATAACCATGAGAGTTGTGTGATAATAGTTGGGAGAGATCATTAGCAGTTGTATAGGAAATGAACTGGTAGGGGTAGGGGAAGATGGGAGAGACTAGAAGAAAGAGACCGGTTAATAAGCTATTGGACTAGTCCAGCCAGTGTGGCTCAGTTGTTGATCTTCAACCCATGAATCAGGAGGTCACAGTTCAATTCCCTATCAGGGCATGTGCCTGGGTTGTGGGCTCGATCCCAGGAGGGGGTGTGCAGGAGGCAGGCCATTGACGATTCTCTCTCATCATTGATGTTGTTCTCTATCCTTCTCCCTTCCTCTCTGAAATCAATAAAAACATATTTTTAAATTTTTTAAAAAGAAGCTATTGGACTATAGTTGATAACATTATATTTTATAACTGAAACTTGCTAAAAGAATAGAATTTAAATGTTCTTACAAAAAAGGTTAATATGTGAGATAATAGATACATTAACCTGGGGGGGGATCCTTTCATAATGTGTATATATATCAAATCATCATGTTGTAAAGTGTTAATAGTTTCCAAGTTTATTAATTATACTTTAATAAAGCTGGGGGAAATTATCATACAGTAAAATGTGTTTTTTAAAAGAGCTTATTGGGGCAGCCCAGACAAGAGGTGATGGTCTCTCAAGCTAATTTGGGTGGTGGCAATGGACATGCAATATACTGGAAAGATAATAAAAATATATAGAAAGTAGAATCTGACAGCTCTAATGATGAACCAAAAGAAGAGGGTCTTTGATGAGAAGCATGTGGTCATTTGGCTCACTGCTACTAAAAGGTCAAGTGAACAAGGACTAAAAAATGTCTACTGGAATTTAGTGACAGGGAAGTAATTAGCGATCTTGTCAAGAGCATCCCCAAGAAATGGAGATGGTGAAAGTCAGCCTGAGTACATTGACAAGTGAGTGCAATCTGAGGAAGTGGAGGCCACTTTGCATATCTACCATGCATCAAACACTTATAGGCTCTCAATATATGCCACTTTCTTCCCTCCTTTCCTGTGATAATGACATTGCACAACTGCAATGGTATTACTAATTAAATAAACTCTAGGTAAAGAAAATACATGAAATTAAAATAATACCATAAGTAGTTAAATATTTACTATTCCTTTGATATCAGATTAAATAAAACATTAAATTAAAAAATAAGTGAGAAAAGCAGCTGGTATTGAATATTCACACTCCAAGAGGAACACATTAATGAATCATTTTTAAAGCTGGACAGCTTCACACTTATTCTGTTCAAAGAATAGGAACACAATCATTTCTCAATTACCACTTTATAAAATGAATATACTAGGTGTACCAGTTAATAATGCGGATTTTTTTTCAATAGATGGAGTTACACTTATGTTGATATATATATACAATTTGATATGTATGCTTTTTTGTTGTATTGACAACAAGCTTCAAAAGTTCATATGTCAAATTTTCTGAAGGTGTTAACATCATAGATATTTTTACACTTAAAAATGTCGAATTTCGTGCCAAAAAAGAGCATTTGCGGGAAGTTTTAATTCATTACTTTATTTTGAAGAAAAGTGCTGCTGAAAGGAATCATATACTTCAGAAAGCTTATGGTGAACATGCTCCATCTCAAGATACTTGTGAACGCTGGTTTAAACACTTTAAAAGTGATGATTTTGATGTGAAAGACAAAGAACGTCCAGGTCAACTGAAAAAGTTTGAAGACCAACAATTACAAGCATTATTGGATGAAGATGCGTGTCAAACTCAAAATCAACTTGCAGAAAGATTAAACGTTGCTCAGCAAACAATTTCTGATCATTTACAAGCAATGGGAAAGATTTTAAAGGAAGGAAAACGGGTGCCACATCAACTGAATGAAAGACAAATGGAAAACCAAAAAGTCATCAGTAAAATGTTGCTTCAACGGCACAAAATAAAGTCTTTTTTGCATCGAATTGTGGCTGGTGATGAAAAGTGGATTTATTTTGAGAATCCCAAATGCACAAAACCATGGGTTGATCCAGGTCAACCATCAACATCAACTGCAAGGCCAAATCGCTTCGGAAAGAAGACAATGCTCTGCGTTTGGTGGGATCAGGAAGGTGTGCTGTATTATGAGCTTCTAAAACCAGGTGAAACCGTTAATACTGATCGCTACTGACAACAAATAATCAATTTGAACCACGCTTTGTTTTTTTTAAATTTCTTTATTAATTAAGGTGTTACATATGTGTCCTTATTCCCCCATTACCCCCCCCCATCCCCTCACTCATGCCCTCACCCCCCTGTTGTCTGTGTCCATTGGTTAAGCTTAGATACATGCATATAAGTCCTTTGGTTGATCTCTCCCCGTTACTCCCACCTCCCCTACCTTCCCTGAGGTTTAATGGTCTGATCGATGTTTCTCTGTCTCTGGATCTATTTTTGTTCATCAGTTTATGTTGTTCATTATATTCCATAAATGAGTGAGATCATGTGATATTTATCGTTCTCTGACTGGCTTATTTCACTTAGCATAATGCTCTCCAGTTCCATCCATGCTGTTGCAAATGGTAAGAACTCCTTTTTTATCGCAGCGTAGTATTCCATTGTGTAGATGTACCACAGTTTTTTAATCCACTCATCTGCTGATGGGCACTTAGGCTGTTTCCAAATCTTGGCTATTGTAAATTGTGCTGCTATGAACATAGGGGTGCCCCCATGAACCATGCTTTGATCGTAAATGATCAAAGCAATTTTGCTTCATGATGATGCATCATCACACACTTCAAAACCAGTTAAAGACACGTTAAAAGATCTTGCCTTGGAAATATTAACCCACCCGCTATATTCACCAGACCTTGCTCCTTCAGATTATCACTTGTTCCGATCAATGGCACATGCACTTTCTGAACAGCACTTCAAAATGTACCAAGAAGTGGAAAATTGGGTCTCTGAATGGTTTGCCTCAAAACAAGAAAAGTTCTATTGGGATGGTATGCACAAATTATCTGAAAGATGGGGGAAATGTGTAGCTAGCAATGGACATTACTTTGAATGAAGCACTGTTGATGTTTCTCTTGAAATTATTGTGTTTTCCTTGGATTACAAAATCCAAATTATTAACCAGTTAATGCTTAATCTGCATTATTAACTGGTTAATACTTAATCTGCATTATTAACCGGTTGATAATTAATCTGCATTATTAACGCTAATAATGTGGATTTTGTAATCACAGAAAACATTTCAAGAGAAACATCAAAAGTAATGTCCATCACTAGCTACACATTTCCCCCATCTTTCAGGTAATTTGTGGATACCGTCCCAATAGAACTTTTCTTGTTTTGAGGCAAACCATTCAAAGACCCAATTTTCCACTTCTTCGTACGTTTTGAAGTGCTGCTCAGAAAGTGGGTTGCCATCAATCAGAACAAGTGGTAATCTGAAGGAGCAATACAACAAAATAGCATACATATCAAATCGCATATATATCAACATAGTAACTCCATCTAGTGAAAAAAATCCGCATTATTAACCAGTACACCTAGTAAATTTCTGATTAGTCTGCTCCCAAAATGGAAATGGCCTTTTAACATTATAATAATAAATGTTTATTGTAAGAAATTTAGGCATTAACCTAGTATGTAAAGAAGAAAGATGATACAGAGTTTCAGTTTGCAACATGAAAAATGTTCTGGATAGATAGTAGTGATAGATAGATAGCAATGCGAATGTACTTAATGCCAATCAACTCTACACTTAAAAAGGGGGAATATATGGTGATGGAAAGAGACTTGACTTGGGCTGGTGAACACACAATACAACATACAGATGATGTATTATAGAATTGTACCCATGAAACCTATACAATTTTATTAACTAATGTCACCTCAATAAATTCAAATAAAAAACTTAAACTCTACATTTAAAAATGGGTTAAGTGGTAAATTTTATGCTATGTATAGTTTATGCACAATTTTTAAAATAAACAATTTTTAAAACAAAAAGAAGAAAGGAGATATTACTCTCTAATACCACTGCTTAAGTTAGCATATAGAATCCATTATTAATATATTCATTCAACAGATATTTATTGAATGCCTGCTATATGCCAAGCACATGTCTAGGTGCTAAGAATACATTTGTGAGCAAAACAACATCCTCCTCCTTGTGGAGATTACTTCTAATGGGGGAGAAAGGAAATAAACAAATGAACAGGAAAGGGTATACAGGGGTAAGCTGAAGTAGGTTTACAGTTGTGAGTATGCAAAACAGAGTTTATTCTTTATATTATTATTTATTAATTATTGTATTATTTATTTGTATTTCCATATGAACAACTATAAACCTACTTCCCCCAACTCTGTATTATGTCAGATTATGACAAACCATATAGAGAAAAATAAGGCAGAGAAGAGGGATTATAAGTGATGGGGAGGTTGTAATTTTATACAAGGAAGGCCTTGCTGATAGTGACATATGAGCAGAGGCTGACCAGGAAGAAATAATGGAGTGAGTCATGCATATATCCGAAAGGAGAGTGTTTCAGGCCGGAGGAATAACCAGGCTAAAGTCCCAATGCAGAAGTAGGTTTGGCATGTGCAAGGAACCACAAAAAAAAACCAACAACAACAACAAAAAACAGTGTTGCTGAAATGTAATAAATTAGGGGAGTGGAGTAAGACAGAAGGTCAGCCAGGCCAGTGTTACTCAGTGGTTGAGCCTCAAACTATAAACCAGGAGATCAGTTTGATTCCCAGTCAGGGCACATGCCCAGGTTTCGGGCTCCATCCCCAGTAGTGGGTGTGCATGAGGCAGCCAATCGATGGTTCTCTGTCATCAGTGATGTTTCTATCTCTCTCTCCTTCTCCCTTCCTCTCTGTAATCAATAAAAATACATTTTTTAAAAAGAAAGAAGATCAGAGAAGTATAGAGGAGCACAGATCAATTAGGTCTCTGAAGGCCATAGAAAGGACTTTGGACTTTACTCTGAATACGGATGGAAATTATTGGAGAGTTTTAGTTTTAAGCAGAGGATGGACCTGATATGACTTCAGTTTAAAATGATCACTTTGACTGCAGTATTGAGATTAGACTGAAAGAGGGCAAGGCAGGAAGTAGGGAGAAAAATTAGGAGGCTATTGCAATAATACAGGTGGAAAATTATGGTGGCTGAGGCCAGGGTAGTGGCAGTGAAGATGCTGAGAAATGCTCAGTCTTTGTACATATGTTTAAGTAGAGACAATAGCATTTGCAGAGGGACTGGATATGAGCAGGGGTAGATCTGGACTTTGTGTGGCCTTAAGCTTATACAACTTGGGGTGTTCTCTGTTAAGAAAAAGGGCACAGCCAGGCCTGAGTGGTTCAGTGGTTGAACGTCAACCTATGAACTAGGAGGTCGTGGCTCAATTCCAGTTCAGGGCACATGCCTGGGTTTTGGGCTTAGTCCCTAGTAGGGAGCGTGCAGGAGGCAGCTGATCAATGATTTTCTCTTGTCATTGATGTTTCTATCTCTCTCTCTCTCTTACTCTCTGAAATCAATAAAAATATTTTTTAAAAAAGAAAAGGGATACAAATTAGGTGCAAATGTGAAAATTTAAAATGAGAAAAGAAATCACAATATAGTTTTTAAATATTTATTTTTCAAAAACAGTTTACATTCACTATTATTTTGTATTAATTTCAGGTGTACAGCATGGTGGTTAGACAATCATATACTTTACAAAGTGTTTCCCCTGATATTTTCAGTACCCATCTGACATCATACATAGTTATTACAATATTATTGATTATATTTCTTTTTTAACTCTCCATATTTTTTAAATATATATATTTTTCTTTTTTTCTTTTTTAATTTCTTTATTGAAGAAATTAAATATGCGTCTTCATCCCTCCATTAACCCTCCAACCCACCCCCCCATTCGTGTCTTCACCCCCCTGGTGCTCATGTCCATTGGTTAGGGTTATATTCATGCATACAAGTCCTTTGGTTGATCTCCTTTCGCCCACCCTTCCCTAGCTTCCCTCTGAGGTCTGGCAGTCTGATCGATGCTTCTCTGCCTCTGGATCTGTCCCTGTTCGTCATTTTATGTTGTTCATTATATTCCACAAATGAGTGAGACCATATGGTATTTGTCTTTCTCTGACTGGCTTATTTCACTTAGCATAATGCTCTCCAGTTCCATCCATGTTGTTGCAAATGGTAAGAATTCCTTCTTTTTTACTGCAGTGTAGTATTCCATTGTGTAGATGTACCACAGTTTTTTAATCCACTCATCTGCTGATGGGCACTTAGGCTGTTTCCAAATCTTAGCTATGGTGAATTGTGCTGCTATGGACATAGAGGTGCATATATCCTTTCTGATTCGTGTTTCTAGTTTCTTGGGATATATTCCTAGAAGTGGGATCACTGGGTCAAATGGGAGTTCCATTTTTAGTTTTTTGAGGAAACTCCATACTGTTCTCCACACTGGCTGCACCAGTCTGCATTCCCACCAGCAGTGCACGAGGGTTCCTTTTTCTCCGCATCCTCGCCAACACTTGTCCTTTGTTGATTTGTTGATGATAGCCATTCTGACAGGTATGAGATGATACTGAATTGTTGTTTTGATTTGCATCTCTCCGATAATTAGTGACTTTGAGCATGTTTTCATATGTCTCTTAGTCTTCCTTCTGTCCTCCTTCGAAAAGTGCCTATTTAGGTCCGTTGCCCATTTTTTTATTGGATTGTTTATCTTCCTTTTGTTAAGTTGTATGAGTTCCCTGTAAATGTTGGAGATTAAAGCCTTATCGGTGATGTCATTGGCAAATATGTTCTCCCATGTAGTGGGCTTTCTTGTTGTTTTGTTGATGGTTTCTTTTGCTGTGCAGAAGCTTTTTATTTTGATGTAGTCCCATTTGTTTATTTTCTCTTTAGTTTCCATTGCCCTAGGAGCAGTATCAGTGAAGAAGTTCCTTCGGCATATGTCTGAGATTTTTCTGCCTGTGGATTCCTCTACTATTTTTATGGTTTCCCGTCTTATGTTTAAGTCTTTGATCCATTTTGAGTTAATTTTTGTGTATGGTGTAAGTTGGTGGTCTAGTTTCATTTTTTTGCATGTATCTGTCCAATTTTCCCAGCACCATTTGTTGAAGAGACTATCTTGACTCCATTGTATGTTCATGCCTCCTTTGTCGAATATTAATTGGGCATAGTGGTTTGGGTCAGTTTCTGGGTTCTCTAATCTATTCCATTGGTCTATATGTCTGTTCTTGTGCCAGTACCAGGCTGTTTTAAGAACAGTGGCTTTGTAATTCAGCTTGATGTCTGGTATTGAGATCCCACCTACTTTGTTCTACTTTCTCAGGATTGCTGCAGCTATTCGGGGTCTTTTTTTATTCCAGATGAATTTTTGGAAAGTTCTTTCTAGGTCAGTAAAATATCCCATTGGTATTTTAATGGGGATTACATTGAATCTGTAGATTGCTTTGGGTAGCATGGACATTTTTTTTTTTCAACCTCCCCACCCCTGCCTTCCTCGGCCGCCCCTCTCCATTCATCTCTAGCATGGACATTTTAATGACGTTGATTCTACCAATCCATGAACACGGTATGTTCTTCCATCTGTTTATGTCTTCCTCTATCTCTTTTTTCAGTGTCCTGTAGTTTTTCACGTATAGGTCTTTTACCTCCTTAGTTAAGTGTATTCCTAGGTATCTTAATTTTTTTGGTGCGATGGTAAATGGGATTGCTTTTTTAGTCTCTCTTTCTATAAGTTCACTGTTGATGTAAAGAAATGCCATAGATTTCTTGGCATTAATTTTGTATCCTGCTACATTGCTAAATTTATTTATTAAGTCTAATAATTTTTTATGGAGTCTTTAAGGTTTTCTATGTACAATATCATGTCATCTGCAAATAAGGACAGTTTTACTTCTTCTTTTCCAATTTGGATGCCTTTTATTTCTTCTTCTTGTCTGATCGCAATGGCTAGTACCTCCAGCACTATGTTGAACAGGAGTGGTGAGAGTGGGCATCCCTGTCTTGTTCCTGTTCTTAGGGGAAATGGTTTTAGTTTTTGTCCATTGAGTATGATGTTGGCTGTGGGTTTTTCATATATGGCTTTTATTATGTTGAGGTATGATCCTTCTATTCCCACCTTGCTGAGTGTTTAAATATATTTTTATTGATTTCAGAGAGGAAGGGAGAGAGAGAGAGAGAGAGATTGAAACATCAATGATGATAAAGAATCATTGATTGGCTGCCTCCTGCACACCTCATACTGGGGATCAAGCCCACAACCCCGGCACGTGCCCTTGACCGGAATCAAACCCAGGACCCTTCAGTCCGCAGGCCAATGCTCTATCCATTGAGTCAACCGGATAGGGTATTGATTACATTTCTTATACTGTACTTTACATCCCCATGACTATTTTGTAACTATCAGTATGTACTTCTCAATCTCTTCATCTTTAACACCCAGATCCCCAACCCCCACCCCTCTGGCAACCATGAGTTTGTTTTCTGTATCTATGAGTTCATTTCTGTTATGTTTGTTTGTTTATACTGTTCTTTAGGTTCCACATATAAGTGAAATCATGTGGTATTTGTCTTTCTCTGACAGGCTTATTTCATTGGGCATACCCTCTAAGTTCGTCCATGCTGTCACAAATTTCCTTCCTTTTTATGGCCAAATAATATTCCATTGTATATGTGTGCCACTACTTTTTTATTCACTCATCTATTGATGGACATTTAGGTTACTTCAATAGCTTGGCTATTGTAAATAACACTGCAATGAACACAAGGTGCATATATTATTTCAAATTAGTGTTTTTTATTTCTTCAGATACATACTCTGGGGCATAAGACAGCTCCATTTTTAACTTTTTGAGGAAACTCCATACTGTTTTCCACACTGGCTGCACCAATCTGCACTCTCAAGTACAGTACATGAGGGTTCCCTTTTCTCCACATCCTTACCAACACTTATTTGTTGTTTTATTGATGATAGCCATTCTGATAGGTTTGAGATAATATTTCATTGTGGTTTCAATTTGCATTTCTCTGCTGATTAGTGACATTGAGTATATTTTCATATGTCTATGAGCCACCTGTATGTTCTCTAAGGTCATTTGCCCATTTTTTAATTGGATTGTTTGTTTTTTGTGTTGAGTTGTATGAGTTTCTTATAAATTTTGAATATTAACCCCTTACCAGATGTATTATTGGAGAATATGTTCTGCCATTCCGTGGGTTGTCTTTTCATTTTGTTGACAGTTTCCTTTGCTGTGCAAAAACTTTTTAGTTTAATGTAGTCCCATTTCTTTTTTGTTTGTTTGTTTGTTTGTTTTCCTTGCTTAAGAAGATATATCAGAAAAAAAATATTACTAAGACAAATGTCTAAGATTTTACTGCCTATGTTTTCTTCTAGAAGTTTTATGGTTTCGAGTTTCCTATCCTATCTTATAAGTCTATAATCCATTTTGAGTTTATTCTTGTATATGATGTAAGAAGATGGTTTAGTTTAATTTTTTGGCATGTATCTGTCTAATTTTCCCAACACCATTTATTAAATAGACTATTTTTACCTCATTGTATGGTCTTGCATCCTTTCTCAAATATAATTGACCATATAGGTATGGGTTTATTTCTGGACTCTCTATTCTGCTCCATTGATCTATATGCCTGTTTTATGACAACACCATGCTGTTTTGATTACTATGACCTTGTAATATAGTTTGATATCAGATAACATGATATCTCCAACCTTATTTTTCTTTATCAAAATTGCTGGGCCTATTTGGGGTCTTTTGTGGTTGCACATCAAATTTTGGATCATTTTTTCTAGTTCTGTGAAGTATGCCACTTGTGTTTTTTGTTTGTTTGTTTTTTTGGGGGGGGTTGTTTTGTTTTTTTGTTTTGTTTTGTTTTGTTTTTTGTATTAAGACTTCAAAAAGGCTAGTTTGTTTTTTTGTTTGTTTGTTTGTTTTGTTTTCTTATCCTCACTCAAGGATATTTTTTCATTGATTTTTAGAGAGAGTGGAAGAGAGAAAGACAGAGAGAAACATTGATGTGAGAGAAATACATCAATTGGCTGCCTCCTGCACAAGCCCTGATCAGGGCCTGGGCCAGGGAGGAGCCTGCAACTGAGGTATGTGCCCTTGACTGGATTCTGAAATTGCTAAATAAAGGGTATGCACATTTTCAGTTTTGGCGTATATTGCCAAATTGCCCTCAGTTGACTTTCTCAACAGTAATAGGTGAGAACTGCTCTTTCCCCACACCTTTTTAAGAACTGAACACTAATAATTTTTAACCTTTGTCACTCTGGTAAGGTTTTAAAATAGCAATGTTATTTTAATTTGCCTGTCTCTGGTCACCAGTAAAGCACAACAACTGTTCATGTTTATTTCCATTTATACTTCTTTTGTATTACAAACAAGGACTTTGCCAATTTTTCTATTTGAGCATGTGTCTTCTTTTTATTTTAATCAATTTGTTAGAAACCTGTCATATATGTTGCAAGTATGTTTTCCCAAAATGTTGTTGACTTGCAACATAATTTGTGGTGTCTTCAAAGCATTTGGTTGTTTTATATAATGTGGTCTAAGCATTCATTGTTTTCTTTTAATGGTTTCTGCTTTCAATGTAACATCTGATTTTTTTTTAACAAGAGGCACAGAAATAGATTTTATGATTATTAACCAAAAGCTTAAAGAGAGCACGTTCTCTTTTCATAACTAAACATACATCTACAATTGGGACGAAATTGCCCATCCCCACCCCCAACTTTCATCAAGACTTTTCTTTTTATATTATTGGCAAAAAGACTGCCTAATTGCGATTTCTATGTATTTAGTTAATGTTTCTGTGTATTTACCTCACAATGCCCAGGGGCTAATGGGAACATGTTCTTTCTCTGACAAACAAGAGAAAAAAACACCAGTAAGACAGTCCATTATGGGCTTTTTAAATCCTTTTAAAAAATATAACATTTCCAGCATACAAATTACATAAAATGGTAGCGATTCAGTTTCCTAGCTTCGAACGCATTTCAATTCATTCCATTTTATAAAGCAGACTTGAAATTAAGTCATTCCATTCCAAAATATTTTTTAATCATGAGGTTTGTTTTTTTTTTTAAAAAAGCTCTTAAGGTAAAACGTTTTTTGCCTTGCATGCATGTGTTAGAAACCACTACAGGTCCATTAAATGAAATAGCTTCTATAGTATTTGAATACTGCAAATTAAACTTTCTTTAAACCTAAAAGCTGACACAAAAGAGCTTCAGAATTGTTAATTTTCTTTTTCTTTTCTTTTCTTTTCTTTTTTTTTTTATGGAGGGAGACACAAGGAAATAGGGAGAGTTTCACTGCCGGCCTCAAGGCCGGGGAGAAGACCTCACATAACATTCGTTTCAACTTCCAATGTTATGAAGACACACCCTACTCCATGTTGTCATCAGTGCATCTGCACTGCGTGGCGTTAACTGCCCAAGCGTTAACTGTTTCACCTTCAACAGCACAGCTTTGCTCAGAAACGCAGAATTGTTAATTTTCTTAATGATCAACAAATCAACTCCAAAAAATGCTGTCAATTACCCACAGAATAGAGTTCACAATTTATTTGTTTGTTTGTTTTCCCACAATAGTCCAGGTGTTTTAGAGGTAAATATTGAATTCAGTAAGTGTCCAAAGTAAGGAAAACCAAATAGAGCATCCAAGCTACAAAAAAAAATTGCAAAAGCTTTCAGATCACAAAAAGCTGTGAAGTTGTTAAAAATATCATAATGCAGAAACAGATAATTCAAGCATTCCTGATAGGGAAGCAAAACCAGGAAAAATAATATTCTCTATTTATTTTCCTCATACTTGACTGAATTGGCTAATTATGAGATTATCCCATTCACAATAGAATTAAATAAAACCCATAAAATATCTCAGACTAATCAAGAATTGAGCAGGAGGACCTCTATAAAGAAAACTATAAAAACCTCTTGTGGGACATAAAATAAGACATCAATAAATGGAAATGTATTTTATTCTTAAACTAGAGGCCCGGTGCATAAAAATTCATGCACTGGAGGGGGGCGGTCCCTCAGCACAGCCTACCCCCTCTCACAGTCTGGGAGCCCTCAGGGGCAGTAGACGACCCGGCAATCAGGAGAAGGCGACGCCCCATCACACCTCTGCTGCTGCCACTGCCGGCAGCACAAGCCTTGGCCGGCCCTAGTTACCTGAGCCTCGGGCGGCCCTGGGCAGCTGGACAGCCACCATCCAAGGCTTGCCTGCACCTCAGGCTAGCCCTGGGCGGCTGGGCAGCCAACATAAGAGGCTTGCCTGAGCCTCGGGCCCAACCTGGGTGGCTGGGGGGCTGAGGGGACTTGTGGTCAGTGTGTGTCATAGCTACCAGTCGGACAGACACTTAGCCTTTTATATATATAGATAAGAGTGAGATGGATGATTTGCACCTGGTTTCAGTGTGAAACCTACCCCTCCATCCCAGAGCTCTACTATTGAGGCTAGAATATGCCTGTGTGGCTGGCAAAATATAGAAAACTCCAACCAAGACTGCATTTTAGATCCTGATTCTGAGGTATGCCTTGCATATGTAAGTAGTTCCTGATCTGAGTGAGAAAAGTGCCCTGCCACAGCCCTTAGAAAGGAGGGCAGTAGGACCCCTTGCTGTAGCCTTTTCCTGTAATAACCTGTAGATTTGTAAGCATTGCCATTTGGGTCCTGTAAGTATCCTTTAGCAATTGAACCCTATTCACCTGCCACTGTAAATGTGATGTGAAAGAGTCATCTAGGAGAGTGGAAAAGACCACTCACTAGTGAGGAGAAGATACATTGTTGAATATGGTGCTGGTACAAATGGTATAGTAGATGTGCCTGTCCAGGCCACCATGATTCCTCCTAGAGAACTTTTACCCCTTCTGTCTTCTCTATTCCAATCCATAGGATTTCAGGGTTGCGTTCACAAGAGCCATGTTTATACGAAGTGATCCATGTCCCCTAGTGGTAGCTGAGCAGATCAGAGGTGAACCCCTGACCCAAATTGGACTAATCAGAGTCTCTTCCAGTATGAAGAGTTGGCATCTTGAAGGGAGGAAACCTAAATCCTTAGTTGTTGAGCTTTGGTATGGCCGGCCAACCTTCACTAATAGGAACAAGTAGCAGAGAAAACCAAGAGCATCAGAGATGAGAACTGGAAAGAAACTACTCTGCATCCCATACACCTTTTCCCTCCCACATTCCAGCCCTTTAGGAGATTAAACTCCATCCCAGACCTAGGATTTCAGGAAAGTAGATCATATTCTCATAATAAGTTTCCTTTTCTCCCATGAAGCTAGTTTGAGTTAGCTTCTTTACTAGCAGCTAAATATCCTTAAATTATCGGCCATGGAGAAATGTATAAAGCTGGATTGCTGTCTCAATACCTACACAGAAATACATTCCAGCCCTGGCTAGTGTGGCTCGGTTGGTTGGAACGTCATCTGGGTTCGATCCCCAGTCAGGACCCAAACCAATCGATGGGAGGCAACCAATCGATGTTTCTCCTTCACATTGATGTTTCTCTCTCTCTCTCCCTTCTTCTCTCTAAAATCAATTAAATTTTTAAAAATAAAAATACATCCCAGATGGAGTTAAGATTTCAACTTAAAATAAAACAAGACAATGACTAAATAATAAGAGAATATTTTGATAATCTTGGAATCCAGAAACCAAAAAAGAAAAAGATTTAAACATTTGGATATATACAATTTTAAAATGTGTAAACAGCCATAACACATCATAAACAAACCAAAAGGCACAGAATTGAAAGAAATATTTGTAACAAATATTAAAAGCAAATTACTTAAATTAGTAACAATAAAGGACTATTAAAAATCAATAAGAAAAGACAAAACAAAAATAGACGAATTGGTAAAGGACACAAACTTATCACAGAAGATAAGTTACAAATGGCCAACAAACATGAAAAGATGCTCAACCTGACCCTTAATTCAAAAACAGATGAAAACCATAGATCAGCAAATATTTTTTTAATATAAGTCTTTTACTTCTTTTTTTAAATAAATCTTTATTGTTCAGATTATTACAATTGTTCCTCTTTTTTACCCCCATAGCTCCCCTCCACCCGGTTCCCAACCCACCCCATGCCCTTACCCCCACACACACACACTGTCCTCATCCATAGGTGTATGGTTTTTGCCCAGTCTTTTCCCGCACCCCAATACCCCTTTCCCCCCGAGGATTGTCACTCCACTCCCTTTCTATGCCCCTGATTCTATTATATTCAACAGTTTATTCTATTCATCAGATTTTTTATTCACTTGATTTTTAGATTCACTTGATAGATATGTATTTGTTGTTCATAATTTTTATATTTACCTTTTTCTTCTTCTTCCTCTTCTTAAGGAATACCTTTCAGTATTTCATATAATACTGGTTTGGCGGTGATGAACTCCTTTAGATTTTTTTTATCTGTGAATCTCTTTATCTGACCTTCAATTCTGAATGATAGCTTTGCTGGGTAGAGTAATCTTGGTTGTAGGTTCTTGCTATTCATCACTTTGAATATTTCTTGCCACTGCCATCTGGCCTGCATAGTTTCTGTTGAGAAATCAGCTGACAATCATATGGTGCTCCCTTGTAGGTAACTGTTTTTCTCTTGCTGCTTTTAATATTCTCTCTTTGTCTTTTGCCCTTGGCATTTTAATTATGATGTGTCTTGGTGTGGTCCTCTTTGGATTCCTTTTGTTTGAGGTTCTCTGAACTTCCTGGATTTGTAAGTTTATTTCTTTCACCAGGTGGGGGAAATTTTCTGTCATTATTTCTTCAAATAGGTTTTAAGTATCTTGCTCTCTCTCTTCTTCTGGCACCCCCATAATATGGATGTTGGTACGATTGAAGTTGTCCCAGAGGCTCCTTACACTACCTTCATATTTTTGGATTCTTTTTTCTTTTTGCTTTTCCGGTTGGGTGTTTTTTGATTCTTTGTATTTCAAATCTTTGACTTGATTCTTGTGGTCCTCTAGTCTGCTGTTGAATCTCTGTATATTATTCTTTATTTCAGTCAGCGTATGCTTAATTTCTAGTTGGTTCTTTTTTCATATCCTCTAGGGTCTAAATTTATCAGCCTTTTCTAGAAAATTCTTGAAAAACCTTATAACCATGGTTTTGAACTCTATATCCTCCATTTCTTTCATTTCTGACCTGTTTATTTGTCTCCACGTTTTGGCTGCTTCCGTGAGTTGATAGAGTGTCTTTGTGTGCTAGGTGTCCTATAGGGTCCAGTGGCTCAGCCTTCCCAGTTACCTGAGGTGGACACTCTTGGTGCACCCCTTTGTGGGCTGTGTGCACAGTCTTGTTGTAGTTAAGCCTTGACTGTTGTTGGTATGACTGGGAAGAATTGACCTCCAGGCCAATTGGCTGTGAGGATCAGCTGAGTCTACGATGGGAGGACTTCTGTGCTGTTGACACCCTTATGAGACAAGACTTGCTTCAGTGGGGCTTTGGTGCTCACTGAGTCTGCCCCCTGAGTGTGTCCCTTATGGATCTGAGGAGTTGTAATCTGGATGATCCCACTCTGACCACTGGGTACACTGGCTCTTGGATCTCCAAGGAGGTACTAATTTAGCCTCTGCCTGAGGCCACCCAGCAGGAGCTACAGAGATATCTGCAGATTCCTCTTCTTTGTTTGGGTTTTGGAGGTGCCCGATGAGGCCCAGCTGTGAAGCAATGCAAGCTGCTGTGGGGCCTTGGGCCTTTTTTTGGATGTTCTGGGTCTCTCTGACTCAGCTGCAGTTTGTTAGGTAAGTTTAGATTTTAAAGGACCAGGCCATCCATATGCAAAAGCCTCTGCACACAGCTTGGGTAGGGCAGGGTCTCAGGGCGGAGCAAACAGCAATGGCTTCCTGTCAGCCCTGCCCTAAGAGGCCCCCACGTCTCAGTGTCCCTTGGTAATCACTGCAAGCACCTCTAAGAGAAAGCCGTCCTCGAGTTCCGCCTGCTGCCAGACAGTCCAGTTTCTCCCCGTATGAGTCTGGGTCCCCAGAGTCTCACCCGGAACTGGAGTTCAGAGCAGTGGGGAGCTTGTGTCCCCCTCCCAATTGAGAAAGACAACCACGTACTCAGTTGCCAGCCCTTTCCTCGCACGCGCCTCTGTACCTCTGCACTTTACTTCCGCAGCTCCTCTAAGTCTGAGTGTGCTTTTCTCTTTCCTTCTAGTTGTAGAATTTCCACTTAGCCAGCCTTCCTGTGGTTCTGGATGATGTCCATTTTGTCTTTTAGTTGTAGTTTTGAAGTGGTTGTGCGAGGCAGCAAGTTCAGGTGTTTACTTATGCCTCCATCTTGATTTATCCTCGATCAGCAAATATTAAAAAGATTAATCACACTAGTGTTCACGAGGTTTTGAAAAATGTGCACTCTGTTTTACCATTGGTAAAAGTTTGTGAAGGGGTGCAATTTGGCAACATAGATCAAATTTTTATTTTTTCTTTTATTTTGAGAGTATGTTTATTAAAGCTGAGGACAGTGAAACGAAGGAAGATTTAGGGTAGAAAAAGTAACAGGAGAGAGTCTAGGTGCTGCTTTGCTTTGGCTCCCTACAAATGTTATAGGAAAGATGTCAGCCAAGATGGGGCTGCTTTTAGCTCACTGGAAAGTCAGAGAAAGTGGGGCCTTGGAGACAGGTTCAGGATGAGCTGCCATTGCCCGCTGCTCCCCTAGTTGAAAGTCTTTTGGGGTCTCTTAGAGCTTAGGAAAAAGAAAGTAAAAAGCTCATGCTGTAAAAAAAGCATGGGAGTACTAGAGAGAGAACTTACCCAATTAATTTTAAATGTGAAATTCATTTAAATAATTTTAAATGTTAAATTTTAAATAAATTTTAAATGTGAGCAATCCCACTGCTTGAAATTTATCCTACAAAAATATTCACATAATGTGTGTAATGCTATATTAAAATGATGTTTATTATAAAATAGTTTATTGTAGTAAAATTTGGACACACCCAAATACCTATCACAGGGCATTGTATTTTTGAGAATATGGTATGTATACAGTGTCTGTGTTGCAATAATTTTTTAAAAAATTTTTAATTGATTTCAGAAAGGAAGGGGGAGAGAGAGAGAGACATAGAAACATAAATGATGAGAGAGAATCTTTGATAGGCTGCCTCTTGCACATCCCCTGGTGGGGATCAAGCCTGCAACCCAGGCATGTGCCCTGACTTGGAATTGAACCGTGACCTCCTGGTTCATAGGTTGATGCCCAACCACTGAGAAACACCAGCTGGGCAATGCTATTGTGATTATTTTAAAAGATTGAGGCAGCATTGTATATGCTGACATGGAAAATTACTTAGTAGATAATTTAAGTGGAAAAACCAAGTTGCAGATTACACAAAAAGTATTTTCTTATTTTTTAAGAAGATGAGGGAGACTAAAACACTATGACCTGATAACAGTACTCACCTAAGGGTAGTAGAAATGGGGAAGGAGAGGGCGTCAGAAAGCTATGATTGATTGATTTTAATTTTCAATTACAGTTGACATCAATGAAGCTTTCAATTTTTACTTTATATAGTTCTAAGTGGTTTAAAGTTTCTACAACAGACATTAACTTTGTAATAATTTTTAGATAAAATATCTTTAGGAACTTCTGAGAAAAACAAATAGAAAGACATATTTTTGGATAGGAAGACAGAACATCAAAATATTTCAATTTGGCCGAAACCGGTTTGGCTCAGTGGATAGAGCATCGGCCTTCGGACTGAAAGGTCACAGGTTCGATTCCGGTCAAGGGCATGTACCTTGGTTTCGGGCACATCCCCAGTGGGGGGTGTGCAGGAGGCAGCTGATAGATGTTTTCTCTCATCGATGTTTCTAGCTCTCTTCCTCTCTGTAGAAAAATATATTTTTTTAAAAAAGAAGAAGATTCACTTGTAAACATTGCTTGTGGTCCAATTTCTCCACCTAATTACAAGTGGTTGCTTCCTAATTCAGAATACCAATTGGGAATTTACACTGAGAAATATGACTGCCAAGTGTTGCAAGTATTGTTAAAACAGGAAACAGAGCTAGTCTTATTAAATAATAAAGCATAAGCAATATATACAGGGTGGGATAAAAGTAAGTTTACAATTGTTTGTATGGAAAACAATACAATAATTAATAATAACACAAAAAAACTGTTTTGCATACTCACAACAAAAATCAACGCTGAAATGGGCAAAAGACCTGAATAAACATTTCTCCAAAGACGACATACAAATGTCCAAGAGACACATGAAAAAAATGCTCAAAGTCACTAATTATCAGAGAAATACAAATTAAAACCACAATAAGATATCACCTCACACCTGTCAGAATGGCTACCATCAAAATATAAACAAATGACAAGTGCTGTGAAGATGTGGAGAAAAGGGGACATTAGGTCACTGTTGGTGGGAATGCTGGCTGGTGCAGCCACTGTGGAAAACAGTATGAAGCTTCCTCAAAAAATTAAAAATGGAACTCCCATTTGACCCAGTAATCCCACTTCTAGGAATATATCCCAAGAAACTAGAAATACCAGTCAGAAAGGATATATGCACCCCTGTGTTCATAGCGGCACAATTCACCGTAGCTAGGATTTGGAAACAGCCTAAGTAATAAGGCAGTTCCATTTTTAATTTTTTGCCACTTCTGGGAATATATCCTAAAAACGCCAAAACACCAATCAGAAAGAATATATGTACCCCTGTGCTCATAGCAGAGTTATTTACAGTAGCCAAGATTGGGAAGCAGCCCAAGTGCTCATCAGTAAATGAGTGGATAAAAAGGCTGTGGGACATTTGCACTATGAAATACTTTGTAGCTATAAAAAAGAGGGACAGCATGGATGGACCTGGAAAATATTATGCTAAGTGAAATAAGCCAAACTGAGAAAGACAAATATCACATGATCTCTTATTTGTGGAATCTAATGAACAAAAAAAGTTGCAAAGCAATAAACATGCTGTAATCCCACTTATGGAGTAAACACATATACACATGTGGTCATATATACTACATGTATGTAATGCATGGAAAGTAGATAGGAGTTATGCCCAATGAACTATGGTTACCTCTGAGGAAGGGACTGGAATTCAGGTGGTGAGAGAAAGGTTAATAAGGGTTTTATTTTTTAATATTTCTAGAATATTTGAATCTTTTTGTTGTTATAGAAGGGAGAGATAGAAACAGAGGAAGAGAAACATCAATGTGATAGAGACACCTTGATTGACTGCCTCCTGCACATGCCCTGACCAAGGCTGGGGGTCCAGCCTGCAACCACGGTACAAACCTGGGACCCTTTAGTCCTCAGGCCAACGCTCTATCCACTGAGCCAAACTGGCCAGGCCTGTTCGAATCTTTTATGATGAGAATGCATTAACCTGTGTAAACTTTTTTTGAATTATATTTGAGCATTTATTCCAATAATGCCAGCAGTATGGAGAGAGCAGTCAGTCACCCTAGAAATTCTGCTCTAACCCCCCTCATCAGTTGGCTAATTATATAGGGAAGAGGGAAGATAACTATATGTAGCTGTGAGCTGCAAGTGTAACGTGGAAAGGGGAGGGTAGAGTCTGCAGTCCGGCCTCCAGGAGTTCGAAATCCAATAATAAGGTGGCTAATCTTTTATGATGTTACAAACAGTTCAGCCCGTTCCTGGGCCCAGAGAATGGTCAGCATTTCTGAGGCAAACTCCCAGAGGGGGTCAGGGTCCGGGCACAGCAACCAAGGCAAAGCATGTCCTGTCCTTGGTCTGCTTTTAAAATGTATTTCTTTTCTGAGTAATGGACTCATCTGGACTCCAAAGAGACTTATCTTTTACAGCCCGTTTCATCCTCCAGTTACCCAGAGTCTTGGGCTCCAGCAGAGGGAGAGCAGAGTGGCCTGGAGCTCTGTGAGCAGAGACTAGAGTTGGGGTTTCTGTTAGAGCTCTGTTAGAGCTAGGAAGGCAGACACCTCAGTTTCCTATGCTGAGTCATTCCCTCGCACTATGGAGGACATATTTCTCAGGCAGACCTTTCTGTAATGTTTTTAAAAGTCTCATAACTTTACTGCAAAGTAGTTACAACCTGCTTTCTTGTAAATGTTTGGACAAACTGGACCACAAGCAAAGTTTACAAGTGAGTCTTCAGTGATTCATTCAATCACATGCTTATTTCTTCATCCATTCAACAAATGTTTCTTAAGTTCTGCTATGTGCCAGGCACTTGTGCCCTTGGTGATTAACAGATAATGCTCTGATCCAAGGCAGCTCACTGGCCTGGGTGGTTGCTAAAGCCAGCTGTCAGAGGAAGTGACTGAACCACAGGAGAAGTTGAGATGACCCTGATTGATTGTATATGATTAATGGCTACTAACAAAATAAGAAGTTAATGCCTATCACAGAAATGTCCAAAAGTAGAAAGGAATATGACAGAGGTAGAAAATTTGAATATAATGATTCAAAAAGAGGAAAGCAAGCAACATTGGAAAAAATCCAACATGTCTCTTGTAAAACTTTTGCCTAAAGCCTTTCTAGCTCTTGGAACAAACTATGGAATTGACTACGGAATATTTCCTCACTTGTATTTTTGGGCCACCAAAGTGGAAACCCATGCATGGAACTCTGCATTTTCCTTCTGTGTTATCACAGACTCAGGAAGTAAAAAGTGGCAGGGTATTTCCAGGGCAGCTTGTGGAGACCTCAGAAACCATAGTTTTGTGGCTACGTATCTGAATCTGCTTTTCCCAGGGAAGGCTTCTACCAGAGGCAGCATAGGCTGTCCAAAGCCTAAAGATTAGGTCAAGTCAAAGCCCTTAGAAGAAAGCTGAGGTCTGATCAACAGGATGACCTCACGCAGGCCCAAATCCAGAGTCAGAGGCAAGGTCCAGAATGAGCCAAGAATTTGGTGCTGCGTCTCCTTTCAGCCTACCTGCCCCTGCCTCTCTGAGCTAACAAATCCCTTCCTCATGTCTCCTCACATCCTTTGGATTCAATTCATGATGTTGGCTTTCCTGTTAAAACCTTGACTCTTCACACAGTGCCTGGATCTCTTCCTCAGGCTTCCAAAAAGTGCTGAGACAACCCAGCTCCTGGGATTCTGCTATCCAAAAGTCAAGCCTATGGAAAGCACTCCCACCCCATTTACCCTAGTCCCTTTGGTAGGGGTAGACCAGGACTCAGATCATGGCCATGAAAAATCTCACTAGAGGCCTCCTGACAAGGCCCTGTCTTAGCAGTGCCCCTTTCCTTTTTTGGCAATACTTGCAACACTCGGCAGGCATATTTCTCAGTGTAAATTTCTAATTGGAATTCTGAATGAGGAATCAACCACTTGAAATTTAGGTGGGGGGATTCTTTCCACCTCATCATGGCAATAGGCAGGGTTCAAGAGATTATTCTGAAATGTAAGACCCTCACTGGGAAGGTGGGCTTATGGTGGGCCTCCAGGTGGGTACATGCACAAAATATAAAGGGTGTAGAAGCATATGGTGGTGCGAGAGGTCAATGGCAATGAGGAAGATGCAGAGTAGCAAAGTAGTTAAGAATGTGGCTCTGCCAAGCCAGTGTTGCTCAGTGGTTGAGCATCAACCCGTGAACCAAGAGATCACCAGTTTGATTCCCCTATCAGGGCACATGCCCAGGTTGCAGACTCGGTCCCCAGTGAGGGGCCTGCAGAGGCAGCCCATCAATGGTACTCCTCTCTCATCAATGTTTCTATCTCTCTATTCCTTTCCCTTCCTCTCTCTCTAAAAAATCAATAACATATTTTTTAAATTATTAAGCGACTTGACATACCTTTTAACTATGTATACCATGAATTAACATTTCTATACTGAATTTTTTAAAACTGGCAAAGACCTCTCATTTTTCAAAATATGTTTTTATTTATGTGTGAGAGAGAGAGACAGAGACAGAGACATCGATGAGAGAGAGAACATGGATCCACTGTCTCCCACACACCCCCTGACCGGGAATTGAACCAGTGACCTCGGTGCATAAAAGTACACTCAACCAACTGAGCCATACCCGCCAGGGCTCTACACTGAAATTTTTATGAACTAAAAATATAACCTTTAACAAACCCTTTAGTCTTATTTTTATGACTTCTTGGGTATTTGATAGCAAATTAAAGTATAGTGAAACATTCCTAAGTATTTTATAGCAGCCTACAAATTTTGAGTTTCTACTTTTATTCATAAAGATACTTTCTAATAGACTTTAATGAAATTTGTATTAATACAGTAGTACATAAAATCACACCGTTTCTTGAATTTAGGTTACTGAGCAGAAAGTAGAGCTACCATTGTTAAAAATACTGTATTTAACCCTGGGTGGTATTTCTCAATGGTTAGAACTTCAGCCCTTGCACCAAAGGGATCCAACCCTGGTCAGCACACATACCGGAAGCAACTAATTGATGTGTCTCTCTCAAATCAATGTTCTCTCTCTCTCTCTCTCTCTCTCTCTCTCTCTCTCTCTCTCTCTCTCCCTCCCTCCCTCCCTCCTTCCCTCCCTCCCTCCCTGCCAACCACTCTCCCCAAAAAAATTAATGAAAAAAAAATATCCTCAGATGAGGATTAACAACAACAAAATAGTGTGTTTAATCTTTTCATACAATATAAAACCCACATCAAGGCAACTGGAAGGTGGTCTTAGTCCATATGCTTTTTTTCTGAAATAATACTAACAGTGGCCAAGAATGGTAACCTCAGAAAAACTATAAAGTTTAGAGTACTTTCGTTTTTAACCAATTTCCAGCAAAATGGTTTAATACATGCTTTTGTTTATTTAAAAGACAGAAGAGGAGGAGGAGGAGGAGGAAGAGGAGGAAGGGAGGGAGGGAGGAAGGAAGGAAGGAAGGAAGGAAGGAAGGAAGGAAACAGAGAGATGACAACCATGTGATGCCAAAAGCAGAGACAAGCCAAAGAGCACCAATGATTGCCAGCAAAAAAAAAAAAAAAAAAAAAAAAAAAAGCTAGGAGAGAGGGAAGGAAGGGTTCTTCCCTACAGAAAAGAGCCTGGTCCAGCCTCCAGAGCTGTGAGAGAATAGATTTCTATTGTTTTAAGTCACCCAGTTTGTGGTACTTTGTTACAGCAGCCCTAACAAACTAATCCAGAAAGTTTTCCCAGAAGCATGTCTACCTCGTACTATCAAACTGCATTTCCAAGGGCCCAGCCTGCTTTCATAACTCAATTTCTAAATAAAGAAAACTTAAGCGCAGCATTCTAAATTCTGATTTAGTAACTTCATTAAATGATAAAACATAATGCATGATATACTATATATTCAGAAAATGTAAATTACTACATGAGTGTTACAGCAACATTCACACTAATTAACACATCTTAAGAAAGGCCATGCATGTGTATCAGCTAATCAGAATCATACAATCAAAAGAATAAAGAGGGTTTCTTTCAGGATGTAAAATAAATAAATAAATACAGTATTTTTATTAGATAGTTGGCAATGTTCCTTTGAACCTATTTGAGTGTTAAAATTGATGTGTAAACTAAATGGCTTTATAGTTTAGATTTGATATTTAGAAGAAATTTAGACCATTAGAGAAAAATTTTTATTTTCTTATTGGTCAACAAAAACTTCAATATTTATTATTATTAAAATATTGATTTAAAAATATATTGATTTTAAAATAAAATTATGAAGCACCAGTTTCACAAGGAGATAAGAAAAAGATGTGCAAATACCAAGACAATAAATTTTCTCAGTAAATGAGTTTATTTCTAGTTTGATACAGTTAGAGAAAATTGTTTTAAAATGTATTGTACATTTGAAAAATGCTGATGTTTATCATGCTATGTGAAGAAAATGAGCTGTAACTTATTTCATACCTTGAAGCAAAGAATATTTTACTCATATCTATATTCTTATGAGACCTGAAAAATTCTCAAAAATTCTGAGAGTTTGATTAGAAAAATGCATTAGTTCCTAGATCAGGGGTTGCCAACTATAACACACAGGCCAAAACCCATTCCTCCACACTGGTACAGCCCATGAGCTAAGAATGGTTTTTATATGCTTAAATTATCGGAAAAAAATCAAAAGAATAATATTTTGTGACACATGAAAATTTATGGAATTCAAATATCAGCATCCATAAATAAAGTTTTATTGGAACACAGGCCTCCTTTGCTCAATCATTTACATATTGCCTATGGCTGGTTTCCTATTGTATAACAAATTCCCAAAGACTTGGTGGCTTCAAACAAATTTAGCCCTCGCTAGTGTTGTTCAATGATTAGAGTGTCAGCCCGCCCACCGAAGTGTCATGGGTTTGATTCCTGGTCAAGGGCACATACCTGGGCTGCAGGTTCAATCCCTGGCTCTGGTTGTCTGGTGGGGCACCTGTGATGTGTCTCTCTCACATTGGTGTTCCTCTCTCTCTCTCTCTCTCTCTCTCTCTCTCTCTCTCTCTCTCTCTCCTACCCACTTTCTACTCTCTCTAAAAATCTATGGAAAAATATCCTCCAGTGAGGATGAATAAAAAAACACAACACAAAAACACAAATTTATTACCTCATAGTTTCTGTCAGTCAGAAATCTGGGCAGGACTTAGTTGAGTTCTCTGTTCAGGGTCTCACCAGGCTGAAATGAAGGTAAGGTTAGCCTGTAATTTTCCTTTATCACGATAGCCTTGCATGGTTTGGCATCAAGGTTATGCTAGCCTTATAGAATGATTTGGAAGGGATTTACTACAATAGTTTATATAGTATTGAGATGCTCTGCTCCTTTAATGTTTGATGGAACTTATTTGTACAACCAACTATCCAGGGGGTATGTAGTTGGTAGATTTAACCACTGCTTCAATTTCTTTTTTATTTTTATTTTGAAGGTATGTTTATTACAGCTGGGAACAGTGAAACAAAGGGAGAACTTAGGGTAGAAGAAGCAACAGGAGAGAGCCTAGGCAGGGATGCCTTGCTCTCTAGAAAACGTTATTGGAAAGAAGTGAGTCACACTGGGCTGCGTGAATTCACTGAGAAAAGCCATAATGACAGAAGTGAGCCAAGGTGGGGTTGCCATTAGCTCACTGGAAAGTCAGAGGGAAAGGGGCCTTGGAGACAGGTTCAGGGCCGCTGCTCACTGCTCTCCTAGTTGCAAGTTTCTTCGGAACCCTCAGAGTTTAGGAGAAAGAAAGTAAAATGTTCATGCCTGAGAAAAGGCATGGGCGTGCTCCAGAGAGAGCCTGCCTCAATTTCATTAATAATCATAAGCCTACTGCGTTTTCCCATTTCTTCTTCAGTAAACTTTAGTAAATTGTAGTTTTATATGAAATAATCTATTTCATCTAAGTTTTCATATGCATAAAGATGTTCATAAAGTTCTCTTATTATTGTTTAACTAACCCAGGCGTCCTCAAACTACAGCCTGCGAGCCACATGCGGGTGTTTTTGCCGTTTTGTTTTTTTACTTCAAAATAAGATATGTGCAGTGTGCGTAAGAATTTGTTCATAGTTTTTTTTAAACTATAGTCCGGCCCTCCAATGGTCTGAGGGACAGTGAACTGGCCCCCTGTTTAAAAAGTTTGAGGACCCCTGAACTAACCTATCTACTATATCAGTTATTTTACAGCTATTCTCATTCTTATTGTTTATTTGTGCCTTTTCTCCTTTTTTTCCAGAGAGTTGTCTGTTTATCCATCTTTTTCAAACAACCAGGTTTACATTGTATTGTGTGTGTGTGTGTGTGTGTGTGTGTGTGTGTGTGTGTGCCCGCGCGCGCATTTACAGGATGGACTTACAAAAGCTATGTCACATTTAATTCTCTAATCAATAATGTTTATTAGAAAGAATACAATTACATGAGAATTACAAACTTCAACAACAATAATTTTCTGTTAACACTTAAGTATATGAGATCAAGCCTATCGTGGCATTTATAGAGTGTATATTTGTCATATTTATATTCATATTCAAAACTAGTATTTTTTATTGTGTTGTTCCTTTTGATTTGGTTTGTATTCTATTTTGTTAATTTCTGCTCTTGGCTTTTTGAAATTATTTCCTTCTGCTTTCCTATTGTTTTATTTCTAACTTCTTGAGTTACTTTTTAGCCTTTTACTTTCCTAATATAAGAAGTTAGAGGTATATATTTTCCCTAAGCATCTAATTAGTTGCACCCTCACAAGCTCTGGTATTTAGTATTTTCAATTATTTGATTCTAAATATTTTCTAGTTTTCAGTACAATTTTTTCTTTGACTCATGTGATAAGTGATTATAAATATCGAAATACATCTGGCTTTAAAATTACCCTCTTGCTTATTATTTCTAATATAATTTCATTGTGGTCAGAAAATATGATCTCCATGATACATATTCTTTGGTATTTGTTATTTAGTTTTCAAGTTAATGATCAATTTTTAAAACTGTTATTATGTGCTTAAAAATAATATGTATTATCCAATTGATGGATGTAAGGTTCTATGCATGTTCATTAGAGAAAGCCTGATAATGATACTGTCAAGTCTTTCATACTTTATTAATTTCTTTTCTACATAATCTCTCAAATATGAAGAAAAGTATGTTAAAATCTCTCCTATTTATGTCAACTATACTTTAATTTTTTAAAAAAACCTTACCTATTTGTGTATGCTATTTCTCCTTGTAGTTTTGTCTATTTTTGCTTTTGATAATAATATAATTAGCCGAAACCGGTTTGGCTCAGTGATAGAGCATCGGCCTGCGGACTCAAGGGTCCCAGGTTCGATTCCGGTCAAGGGATGTGCCTTGGTTGCGGGCACATCCCCAGTGGGGGTTGTGCAGGAGGCAGCTGATAGATGTTTCTCTCTCATCGATGTTTCTAACTCTCTATCCCTCTCTCTTCCTCTCTGTAAAAAATCAATAAAATATATTTTTTAAATATAATAATAATCCTATCTAATAATAGACAAATATGCAAATTGACCATATCTCCGACACACCCACAAGCCATGCCCACAAGCCACGCCCACCATCCGATCAGAGCGAGTATGCAAATTAACCCAAACCAAGATGGCTACAGCCACAGAGAGCAAGGTTTCCTAGGTAACAGAGGAAGCCAAGCTTTCTGCCTGCCCTTGCCAGGCCTAAGCCTCCACTCAAGCTACAAAGTTTCAATTACAGAAGGTAAACAAATTCAAACAAATGGTGGCAGAATGGAGCTTGAGAGAGCAGGCCAGGGTTGCCGCCGGCAACAGGGGAAGCAAAGCTTTCCGTACACCCTGGCCAGGCCCACCCGCTTAAGGCAACAAAGTTTCAATTATAACCCCAACACAAATGGCTGCGAGCCTCCGAGGGAGCCCCAGGCTTGGCTCCGCTTCAGGCTACAAAGTTTCAATTGTAGAAGGAAAATAAATCCCAGATACCAGGGCCTCCGCTTGCGTTGCCAGGGCGCGTGGCCCACCTGCAAACCACCACAGGCCCCTCGCTCAGGCCACCCCACGCCCCAAGGGAACCCCACCCTGATCAGGGACACCCTTCAGGGCAAACCAGCTGGCCCCCACCCCTGTACCAGGCCTCTATCCTATCTAATAAAAGAGTACTATGCAGATTGATCATCACTGCTACACACAGTATAGCTGCCCCAATGTGGTCAAAGATCCTGCCCCCATGTGAATACAAGATGGCCACCCCAAGATGGCCAGCAGGAGAGGGCAGTTGGGAGGCACCCGGCCTGCAAGGGAGGGCAGTTGAGAAGGAGCAGGCCTGCAAGGGAGGGCAGTTGGAGGTGATCAACCCTGCAGGAGAGGGCAGTTATGGGTGACCAGGCCGGCAGAGGAGGGAAGTTGGGGGCAAACAGGCTGGCAGCAGAGTGGTTAGGGGGTGATCAGGCTGGCAGGCAGAAGCGGTTAGGGGCAATCAAGAAGGCAGGCAAGCAAGCAGTTGGGAGCCAGCAATCCTGGATTGTGAGAGGGATGTCCGACTGCCCGTGTAGGCCCAATCCCAGGGATCGGGCCTAAACGGGCAGTCGGACATCCCTTGAGGGGTCCCAGATTGGAGAGGGTACAGGCTGGGCTGAGGGACAACCCCCCTCCATGCATGAATTTCGTGCACCGGGCCTCTAGTGTCTAATAATGTTTTCTACCTTAAAGTTTGTCTTGTCTGATATTAATGTTGTGGCACCAGTTTTCTTTTGGTTATATTTCCTGGGCATATTTTTCTGTCTTTTTACTTTCAAACTTTCTGTGCCCTCATATTTTTGGTGTATCTCTTATAAACAAGATATTGCTAGATTTATAAAAACACAATTTGTTAATCTCTGCTGTTTACCTTGTAAGTTTCATCTGTTTACCATTGTCATTGCTGGTTTATTGCATTTCTTTCTGCCACTTTAATTTGTGCTTTCTGTTTTTCCTACTTTTTCTCTCCCCCACCTCACTTTTTTTTTTTGCTATTCATTTGTTCTTGGAGTATTAGTGTTCTTTTTTTAAAAAATCCTCACCTCAGGATATTTTTTTGCATTGATTTTTTAGAGAGAGTGGAGCGGGGTGAGGGAGAGAGAGGGAAACATAGATGTGAGAGAGATCCATCAACTGGTTGCCTCCCACATACACCTCACAAGGTCAGAGATGGAGCCTGCAACCAAGGTCCGTGCCCTTGACTGGGGATTCGAATCTGAGACCCTTCGGTTCATGGGCCCATGCTCTAATCACTGAGCTAAACTTTCCAGGGCAGTATTAGTGTTATTTTTATTCTTTAGGTGGGTTTGTGGGTAGGTTGAGCAGAGGGGTATTTATTTGTTTTGTTTTTAATTTCTTTATTGATTAAGGTATTACATATGTGTCCTTATCCCCCCATTACTCCCCAAACCGCCCCCACTCATGCCCTCACCCCCCTGTTGTCTGTGTCCATTGGTTAGGCTTATATGCATGCATACAAGTCCTTTGGTTGATGTATCCCCGTTACCCCCACCTTCCCCTACCTTCCCTCTGAGGTTTGACGGTCTGACTGATGCTTCTCTGTCTCTGGATCTGTTTTTGTTCATCAGTTTATGTTTTTACAAGAATCTTTTTAATCCACTTTTACATTTTGTAAGGGTTAGTTTAATTAAAACAAGATCATATCAATAAATTCACTTCACTTGGCGTAGTAAATGGCAAAAGCTTGTAATACACTAGAAATAAAAGAATGAGTGTGGCACCACCACTAAATCCTCTGTGCTGTGGAACTCCCACTCTTCTTTCCGCATATCCTGTGTCCTGTTTCTGATGCCAACTGCCAGACATAACACTAAGTGAGCATGCTCATGATGTCAATCCATATTTTAAATATGAATATCTTACTTCTTGGTTTAAAATATAAAAATATATTCTAACATTTTTATACCCTTCCTCAAAAGGGCTGGCGTTATATGTTGCATTACAACCCCCAAAAAAGATATGTTGAAGTCCTAACCCCCAGTACTTCAGAATATGACCTTATTTGGAAATAGGGCCTTTACAAAGGTAATGATGTTAAAATGAGATCATTAGGGTGGGCCCTAATCCAATATAAATGATGTGACTTAAAGGGAGGAAATTTGGACAAAGACAGAGACACAGGGAGAACATTGTGTGAGGATGAAGACAGAGATTGAAGCAATTTATCAACAAACCAAGGAACACCAAAAATTGCCAGCAAATCACCAGAAGCTATGAGAGAAGCATGGAAAAGACTCTCTCTCTCATAGGCCTCAGAAGAAATCGACCCTGCTTACACCTTGATCTCAGACTTCCAGCCCCCAGAACTATGAGATAATAAATGTCTGTACTCAGTCTGTGCAATACTCAGTCTGTGCAACTTTGTTACTGCTGTTGTGTTAGTGATATTAATCAATATTAATGTTATTAATGCAGTTGGGAAACATTGATCTTCTTCACTGTATTAATGGAACTTGATGTCCTTAAGGGCACCTATTTACTTCCCTAATCCACATTTTTTTAAAGATTTTAATCAATGGTAGAAGACAATAAATTGTTGGAAATATTTTAACTAATTTCTTCATTCAGTAAATATTCATTGAACACTGCATAGCACTTACTAAAGAAATAGTATGGGGGAAAAGAAATAGTAGGGAATAAAACAGACAAGCTTCTCTCCTCATGGAGCTTATGTACCAATGAGGGAGACAGACATGAAACAAATAAATATAAAGGGACAAACTTTTAAAGTGATCTTAAAAAAAATACAGGGCACTATGAAAGAGTACAAGAGAGTGTTCATAGAAGTCCTCTCTGGAGAGATCATCTTTTTTTTTTCTTTTTAGAATTTTTAAAAATGTTTTCAATTACAGCTGACATACAATATTATACTAGTTTTAGGTGTACAGCATAGTGAGTAGACATTTATTTTTATTGAATTTATTAGGGTACAGATTTCAAGTATACAACTCAATGAAACATCATTGCACACTGCATCATGCTCCCATCTCCCCAAGCAAAGTCTCTTTCCACCCCCATTTTCATCACCTTTGCCCACCTTCACTACTCCCCTTGCCCCGCCGCCACCCTTACCCTCTGGCTATCACCACACTGTTGTCTGTGTCTATTTTATATATGTACTTTTGCTTAATCCTTTCACCTTCTTTCATTCAGCCCCCCAACTACCCTCCCCTCTGAGAGCTGTCAGTCTGTTCCATGTATCCATGCTGTTTCTATTTTGTCCGTCAGCTTATTTTGTTCACTAGATTCCACATATAAGTGAGGTCATATGGTATTTATCTTTTTCTGACTGACTTATTTCACTTAGTATAGTACTCTCTATGTTCATCCAAGCAGTTGCAAAAGGTAAGATTACCTTTTTTTCTCTCTCTCTTTTTTTTTAACCACCAAGTAGTATTCCATGGTGTAAATATACCACAGCTTTTTTTTTATCCACTGATATACTAATGGGCACTTGGACTGTTCCCAGATCTTGGTTATTGTAAATAATGCTTCTATGAACATAAGGGTACATAGGTGCATATATTCTTTCAAATTAGTGTAGAATTTACAAAGTGATCACCATAATAAGTCAAGTATGGAGAAATAATCTATAAGCTGAGTTGAAGGAGAAGGATCCCTGTGTAAAGACAAGGGGAAGATCATTTCAGGCAGAAGGAAGTGCATATGGAAATACCTTAGCGTGTTTGAAGAATAGATGGGATATCAGAACTTGCTAATGCACTGAACATTGTGAGAAATGAGGAACAAAAAACAACCAAAGATGACTAACCTGGAAACTTGGTGAACAGTGGCAGCTATTTACTGAGATGAGGAAAACTCTAGGAAGCACCGATTGGGTCAGGGTAGGAATCAAGAGTTATGTTTTAGACATGTTAAATTAGAAATCTAGTAAATCTTCAAGTAGAAATGTCAAGTGGACAATTGAATATATAAGTTTGGAGCTCAGAGGAAAGGTCTGTGTTGCAGATATACATTTTGGAGTCATTGGTACAGGTGGTATTTAAAGCCATGGGAATGGAAGAGATTATCAAGGGAGTGAGTGTAGCTAGAGAAGAGAAGAGGGCCAACGACTGAGTTCTGGAGCATTCTGACACTTTGAGATTAGACTTTGTCAGATCTGCACTGTAGTCTGAGACTCTCCCTTCCCAACTCCGCTGACTATTCCCTTTCTGTTCACATCATGGTGTGAGGCATCTCCTGCTTAATCCTGCTTCCGCCAACTTTGTCTTTCACAGGCAGTACTTCGGTAAACCTCTTGACCTCCTAACTCTGTCCCAGTGTCTGCTTCGCAAAGGACCTCAATGGACACAATTGGTGCTAGGATTGGTCTGAGAAAGCAGAGGTAAGTCCAGGCTTTGGGACTGGATTAATTACTACCTGAAATGAAATGAGGACTTCATCCTAGGTGGTATGTGGTCCAAGGATGGTCCCTGGTACAAGATGGTGGCCCAAGTGCTAAAACTTTCACTGGTAGTGAGGTGGGAGAATGTTCTGGTGAAAGATAATGCTTTGGTGGGCCCCTGGATCCGGGTGAGCCTGGGTCCGGGTGAGCCTGGGTCCCGGGTCTGGGTGAGGCCGTGGGCCCCTGGATCCGGGTGAGGCCACGCGACCCTGGGTCTGGGAGAGGCCACGCGCCCCTGGGTCCGGGTGAGGCCACGTGCCCCTGGGTCCGGGGGAAGCTAGATCCCGGGTCCGGGCGAGGCCGTGTGCCCCTGGATCCGGGTGAGGCTGGGTCCCAGGCCCGGGAGAGGCCACGCGCCCCTGGGTCCAGGTGAAGCTGAATCCTGGGTCTGGGTGAGGCCGTGTGCCCCTGGATCCGGGTGAGGCTGGGTCCCGGGTCCGGGTGAGGCCGTGGGCCCCTGGATCCGGGTGAGCCTGGGTCCCGGGTCCGGGTGAGGCCGTGGGCCCCTGGATCCGGGTGAGCCTGGGTCCCGGGTCTGGATCCGGGTGAGGCCACGCGACCCTGGGTCTGGGAGAGGCCACTCGCCCCTGGGTCCGGGTGAGACCACGTGCCCCTGGGTCCGGGGGAAGCTAGATCCCGGGTCCGGGCGAGGCCGTGTGCCCCTGGATCCGGGTGAGGCTGGATCTCGGGCCCGGGAGAGGCCACGCGCCCCTGGGTCCGGGTGAGGCCATGCGCCCCTGGGTCCGGGTGAAGCTGAATCCTGGGTCTGGGCGAGGCCGTGTGCCCCTGGATCCGGGTGAGGCTGGGTCCCGGGTCAGGGTGAGGCCTTGGGCCCCTGGATCCGGGTGAAGCCGTGCCCCTGGGTCCGGCCGAGACCAAACCAGAGGGAGTCGGACCTGCATTACCACCATTTGTCCACCATCCAGAGCTGAGGGGTCAGTGCCGACATGTACTCATAAGGAACTGGTGGACATTGATATTGGGTCTCAAAAGAACTGTTGGTCCAGAAAGAAACTCACTACAGACTGATTCATTTGCCTGTCAGCATAACTATTATTGCTCGTCGCACATTCAATTCTTATAAGTATATCTCTAGTGACACATGATTTCGCTCATCTAGGGGAAATGATGAACAACATAGACTGATGAACAAGAACAGAACCAGAAACAAGGAGGCATCGATCGGACTATCGGGCCTCAGAGGGAGGATAGGGGAGGGTGGGGGGAGGGGAGAGAGATCAACCAAAAGTCTTGTGTGCATGCATATGAGCCTAACCAATGGTTAAGTTCAACAGGGGGTTGGGGCATCCATGGGGAGGGGTGTGGGATGGGAATGGGGGGATGAGGACAAATATGTGACACCTTAATCAATAAAGAAATTTAAAAAAAAAGAAAGAAAGATAATGCTCTGGCAGGTGCAATGAAAAATAGATGTGGATAACATTGCTTCCAAGGACAGTGGAATTGGCCATTGTTAAGTTTCATTGACAGCCTATTGAGAGATTTTTTTAAACTGCTGAGGGCAATTAACAATAGAAAACTAAGTGTAAAGGCCAGAGTGCCTCTTTGGTAACTCATGAAGATGTCCTTGTTTCCTTCAATGGGTGAACAGAAAAACCTAAAGACCAAACTCAGAACTCATAAGGTAGGTCTGTCTGTTATGCCAAGGTCAGGGTTCTAGTTGGGAAAGCCCAGGATCCTGATGTATGGCTTTGAAACATCTAAGTGGATGCTGCTAGAGATTTTTGGTTCCACAGACTGAATTCACGGAGCCTGCAAAAGTAACCCACCCTCTCTATTTAGGGCTAGCATTCACACCATCCCTTAAGCAGAGATAGTATATCCCTAGCCAGTTTGGCTCAGTGGATAGAGCATTGGTCTGCAGACTGAAGGGTCCCTGGTTCGATTCCAGGCAAGGGCACATACCTCAGTTGCAGGCTCTATCTCTGGCCCTGGTTGGGCCACGTGTGGGGGCAACCAATCAATGTGTTCAATGTGTCTCTCTGACAACAATGTTTTATCTCTCTATCTCTCCCCCTGCCTTCCCCTCTATCTAAAAATCAATGGGAAAATACAGGTGAGGCCGAAGCTGGTTTGGCTTGGTGGGTGGAGCGTCGGCCTGCGGACTGAGGGGTCCCGGGTTCGGTTCCCGGTCAGGGGCACGTGCCTTGGTTGCGGGCACATCCCCAGGGGGGGGCGGGGTGCGAGAGGCAGCTGATCGATGTTTCTCTCTCATCAATGTTTCTGGCTCTCTGTCCCTCTCCCTTCCTCTCTGTAGAAAAATCAGTGGAATATATTTTTAAAAAAAAGAAAGAAAATACAGGTGAGGATTGAGAGAGAGAGAAAGAGAGAGAGAGAGAGAATAGTGCAAAGGCCACTCCCCTATAAGGAAACAAGATCTGCCTCCACCTCTTCTCCTGGATATCAGGCTAATAACTAGGGTTAAGTCAGAGTATAACCCAGCCAGAGATGTGCTGGGCTTGCTAAGAAAGGAAAGGGTCTATACACCAAAGGAGCTGTAAGACCTAGCCAACATATATTGGAAGAAGTCAGACATCTCCCATGGACAGGGTTTCAAGTGTGTTTGATCAATTGGGCCAGAACATAAGATTAGATAAGAGAGAGTTATTGACTTGAGGCATTCTATTGGAATGCATGACTTAACACCCTGCTAAGGACCCTAAAGGTAGGTGCAAACCCGCTGTTATGGTGACTCCTAAAAACCTGGAGAAAGTGATGACCCACACTGGATGAAGTTAAAAATGCCTAAATTGCCACAGCAGATTGTAAAGAAAGGAAGTAAAAGGCTCAAGGAAGCGAGCATGCTGGAGCAGATATATTACCATATTACCTGATGCCAGAAGACCCACCAGAGAATTATGTTGCATGGGAGGGCTCAGGAGACATACCATTCAAGAAAGCCAATAAGAATGCACTGGTGAGCCCTGGCCGGTTTGGCTCACTGGATAGAGCGTTGGCCTGGGGACTGAAGGGTCCCAGGTTCGAATCCGGTCAAGGGCATGTATCTTGATTGCAGGCACATCCCCAGTAGGGGGTGTGCAGGAGGCAGCTGATCTATGTTTCTAACTCTCTATCCCTCTACTTTCCTCTCTGTAAAAAATCAATAAAATATTTAAAAAAAAAAAAAAAGAATGCACTGGTGAGAAGTTCTGTGGTGGCTCTTCTCTGCAGGCCAGGGGAAATGGCAGGAGAGGCAATCACAGAGTTGTGCTCATTAATAGAGGTGTCTGTGTTTAACTGCCCTAAGCCAGGAGGCCACAATAACCACAATGACTGGCAACTTCAAAGAGGCAGCCAAGGGGACTTGACCCTCAGGGAGTCAAGAGGATTAATAAAGTATGGTGTCCCTAGGGGCAAATAAAAAGACCGTCAATAAGAATATTATTTAATTATATAATTTTTATTATTTTAATATATTTTTATTGCTTTCAGAGAGGGAGAGGTAGAAAGAGATAGAAACATCAATGAAGAGAGAGAATCATTAATTGGCTGCCTCCTGCACGCCCCCTACTGGGGATCGAGCCTGCAACCCGGGCATATGCCCCAACCAGGAATTGAACCGTGTCCTCCTGGTTCATAGGTTGATGCTCAACCACTGAGCCACGCCAGCTGGGCAATTATATAATTTTTTAAAAGGAGCAATAGAAAAGAGGCTAACACTGTTTAAGGGAGAGAGAGAGAGAGAGAGAGAGAGGCCAAAGGTTAACACCCCAAACACCCCAATAAAAAGCCATGATCCCCTGCCCAGTTCCTGAACCTGAGTCAGTTTTCAGACCAATAACCCATTGACTAAAGAGGTGACTAGGTCCCCAGGAAGAAGAACCCTATATCACCATGGCAATTACATACCATAATGATAGTGCCAGTCCTTCTCTGAAGTGACCTATGGCCATTTACTTGGTTGACTGTACACTGGGAAGACATTTTAGAGAACTACTGGAGATTGATACCCAGAAGCCCAGAGTGTCTCTCTAGCAAGGGGTTCTAGGTAATAAATAGGGAGGTAGAACACAAATTTGGATAAAAGATAGTTTGTAAATATAGGACTCTTTCCTGGAGTCCAGGATTAAACACCCTGGCAAGGACCCTGGAAGATGGTAAAAACACACTGCTAGGATGGACCCTAGAAGCATGGAAAGCATGTTGGCTAACACTAAGTTGGGTAGAAGTGCCTGAATTTCCCTGACAGACAGTGATTAGAAGGCTCAGAGTGGAGCCTGCTGAGTGAATATGTTGTGTGACACCTGAATATCCAATGGAAAATTATGTTCCACAGGAAGGCTCTGGGAGCACACTGTTCACCAAGGCCATGAAGAGTGTGCTGGTGATAAAGCACCAGCATTACTAAGAAATGCATGTGGCACTCCTTTGCAGACCAAGAAAGACTGTAGGAGGAGCAATCACAAAGCTAGGTTCATAACTAGGAATGGGGATGATAGCTCCTCTTCTATCCTGGAAGGACCAGCAAGTTCATTCTCATATAAATTATATTTATTCTGGGTGTGGTTTTGCCTTTACTGCTCATAGAACTTTAGCCAGTTCCACTCACCAGGGACTTAAGGAATGCCTGATTCACACTATAGCATCTGACCAGGGGACTTACTTCAAAGCAAAGAAAGTGTGGGAGTGTGCCTGTGACCATAGTACCCCCTGGGCATGTCACATTCCACACCATTGAGAAGTAGCTGGCCTGGAAAGAGCGATGGAATAGCCTGCTGAAGGTGCAGCTGAAGCACCAGCTCAGAAGCAATACTCTGCAAGGTACCATCCTCCAGGATAAACTGAGAATGCTAAATCAGAGACCTGTATGTGGTACCATTTCCCCAAGAGGAAAAAATATATGGATGCAGGAACCAAGCGGTGGAAGCAGGAGTGAACCCATATACCACCATTTCCAATAACCTACTAGTAGAGAGACATTGTGCTTTTGTTCCCGCAATTTTGAGCTCTGCAGTGTAAGAAGTACTTGTCCCCAAAAGGAGCACACTTTTGTCAGGGGCACAGCAGGAGTCCCATTGAACTATAAGCTGCAGCTGCCAGCAGAGCACTTTGGAGGCCTATAACAAATATCCTTGTTATAAGATATCTGTATGACACAAGAAGTAGCATAGTATTATTTGAAGGAGAACTTAACTTAGTTAAAAATGTATATTTTATAAACTCTAGGGAAACCAATATAATTTATATACTAAGGAGGAAATAAAGTGAAATCATATAAAAATCTCAATTAAAACCATAGAGGACAGGTGGGGAGGAAACAAGAACAATGCAACAAATAGAAAATAGTTATGGGGCCGAAACCGGTTTGGTTCAGTGGATAGAGCGTCGACCTTCGGACTGAAGGGTCCCAGGTTCGATTCTGGTCAAGGGCATGTACCTTGGTTGCGGGCACATCCCCAGTAGGGGCTGTGCAAGAGGCAGTTGATTGATGTTTCTCTCTCATCGATGTTTCTAACTCTCTATCCCTCTCTCTTCCTCTCTGTAAAAAATCAATAAAATATATATTTTTAAAAATAGTTATGGGGCAGGGAGAAGAGATAAACCAAAGAAATTATATACATAAATGCATAAGCATGGACACAGAAAATAGTGCAGTGAAGGCCTGGGTGGGGAGCAGGGAGGGGGGAGGGGGTAAGTGTGGGGGGGGGAGAGACAGCTATAATACTTTCAACAATGAAGATAAATTAAAAACAAAGTAAAAAGAGAACAGTTACAAAGATACTAGTAGTAGATATTAATCTAGCTATATCAATAATTACACTAAATATGAATAGTGTAAATGTACCAATTAAAAGACAGAGGTTGTTGGAGGGAATAAGAAAAACAAGACCCAACTATAAGGTGTCTATAAGATATCCACTTTAAATATAAAGACACAGGTAGGTTAAAAATAAAAGAATAGACACTAATATACTAAGAAACCAACTAACCAAAGGAAAGCTGGAGTAGCTATATTTCTATCAGGCAAAGTACAGTAAGCTTCAGAACAAGAAATACTATCAAGAATAAAGAGGATTGCCCAGCCGGCTTGGCTCGGTGGTTGAGCATCAACCTATGAACCAGGAGGTCGCGGTCCGATTCCCGGTCAGGACACATGCCCAGGTTGTAGGTTCCATCCCCAGTGTGGGGCTTGCAGGAGGCAGGTGATCAATGATACTCTCTCATCATTGATGTTTCTATCTCTCTCTCCCTCTCCCTTCCTCTCTGAAATCAATAAAAAAATATATTTTTAAGAAGAAGAAGAAGAAAGAGGACAAACACTCCAAAAATGTATATGGAAGCAAAAAAGACCCCGGATAGCTGCAGCAATCTTGAGAAAGAAAAGCAAAGTTGGAGGGATCACAATACTAGGTATCAAGTTATACTACAAAGCCACTGTACTCAAAACAGCCTGGTAGTGGCACAAGAACAGACATATAGAGATCAGTGTAACAGAACAGAGAACCCAGAAATTAACCCAAGCCACTATGCTCAATTAATATTTGACAAAGGAGGCAAAAGTATACGTTGGAGCAGAGACAGTCTCTTCAATAAATGTTGTTGGGAAAACTGGACAAGTACATGCAAAAAAAAATGAAACTAGACCACCAACTTACACCATACATAAGAATAAACTCAAAATGGATAAAAGACTTAAAAATGTAAGACATGAAACCATAAAAGTCCTAGAAGAAACCATAGGCACCAAAATCTCAGACATCTCTCATAACAATATGTTTACCAATACATCTCCTAGGACAATGGAAACTAAGGAGAAAATAAACAAATGGGACTGCATGAAAATGCCGGTTTACAGGGATTGGGCCTAAACCGGCAGATGGACATCCCTCTCGCAATCCGGGACTGCTGGCTCCTAACCGCTCACCTGCCTGCCTGCCTGCCTGATTGCCCCTAACCACTCTGCCTGCCAGCCTGCTTGCCCCCAAATGCCCCCCGTGCCAGTGTGCTTGCCCCCAATTGCCCCCCCTGCTGGCCTGCTCACTCCAAACTCCCCCCCCCCGCTGTCCTGATCACCTCCAACTGACCCCCACTGATGGCCTGCTCGCCCCCAGCTGGCCCCCCTCCTGGTCTGCTTACCCCCAATGGTCCCACCCCCCACCAGCCTGATCACCCACAACTGCTGTCCCATCCTGGCCTGATCACCCACAACTGCCCTCCCCTCTTGGCCTCTAACCGCCTCTACCTCGGCCCTGCTACCATGGCTTTGTCCAGAAGAACGTCTGGAAGGTCTCCTGAAAGGTCTCCCAGTCTAATTAGAATATTACCCTTTTATTAGTATAGATAGAGGCCTGGTGCATGGGTGGGAGCTGGCTGGTTTGCCCTAAAGGGTGTCCTGGATCAGAGTGGGGGTCCCCACTGGGGTGCCTGGCCAGCCTGGGTGAGGGGCTGATGGCTGTTTGCAGGCTGGTCAAGCCCCCCAGTGGGGACCCTCACCCCATGGTGGTGTGGCCAGCCTGGGTGAGGGGCTGAGGGCTGTTTTCAGGCTGGCCACAGCCCCTTCAGGGTGGGGGGGGCCCGCTGGGGTGTCTGGCCAGCCTGGGTGAGGGGCTGATGGCCGTTTTCAGGCTGGCCATGCCCCCCGGCGACCCAAGCTCCCAGCCCCTCCTTTTTTTTCTTTTTTTCTTTTTTCAGCATCTCCTTGAGCCGGCTGGAAGCAGGTATCTGGGATTTATTTATCTTCTATAATTGAAACTTTGTAGCCTTGAGTGGAGGCGAGGGCCAGACAGAGCAGGCAGGAAGCTTGGTTTCCTCCATCGCCAAGGGCAACCCAAGCCTCCTGCTCGCTCCAGCTCCGTGGCTGCCACTATCTTTGTTGTGTTAATTTGCATACTCGCTCCTGATTGGCTGGTGGGTACAGGGGAGTGATGGTTAATTTGCATGTTTCTCTTTTATTAGTGTAGATGCTCAAAGTCACTAAGCATTCAAGAGATGCAAATCAAAATGACAATGAGATATCACCTCACACCTGTCAGAATGGCTATCAACAAATCAATAAATGACAAGTGCTGGCAAGGATGTGGAGAAAGGAAACTCTCGTGCACTGCTGGAGGGAATGCAGACTGGTGCAGCCACTGTGGAGAACAGTATGGAGTTTCCTCAAAAATTAAAAATGGAACTCCCATTTGACCCAATCATCCCTCTTCTAAGAATATATCCTAAGAAACCTGAAACACCAATCAGAAAGAATATATGCAGCCCTGTGTTCATAGTAGTACAATTTACAATAGCTAAGATTTGGAAACAGCCTAAGTGTCAATCAGCAGATGAGTGGATAAAAAAAACTATGGTACATTTACAACAGCATGGATGGACCTGGAGAGTATTATGCTGAGGGAAACAAGCCAGTCAGATAAAGATAAGTATCACATGATCTCACTCACATGTGGAATCTAATGAACCAAATAAACTGATGATCAAAAATAGACCTAGAGGAGAGGAACCAAGATGGCAGCATGGTTAAACAACTAATCTGCTGCCTCGAACAACAATTTCAAAAATACAACTAAAAGACAAAACGTCTACCACCCAGAACCACGGGAAAGCTGGCTGAGTGGAAGATTTACAACTAAGGAGAGAAAGGAGCACAAATGCTGAAAAGCTGAGGTACGGAGGCGCGCGAATCAGGCTGGCGGCGGGCGACTGGGCGCGCGGTTTTTCTTCAACCCGCAGGGGGACAAGCTCCCGATCACTCTGAAACCCAGTTTCTGGGGACTCGCGGGGGACCCAGACACCTACGGGGAAAAGCTGGACTCTCGGCCATCGGGTCAGAAAGTGAGAGTGACTTTTTTGCAGAGGTGCGCCCAGCAATCATTGTTTTACTGCGCTGGAACGCGGGGCGCAGGGACTTGGAAACGTGGAAAGGCAGAGACGGCTGACGCCAGCCATTGCCGTTGGCCATGCCCCAGCCTAGGGACGCCCTGAGATCCCGCCCCGCCCTGAGGCCCGCCCCGCACATTCTACAAACCTGCCCAGGCTCCACACAGCGGCTTTTGCATATAAATGGCCTGTTCTGTGGCAGCTTAACCAAATAAACTGCAGCTCCAGTCAGACTGCTCCAAAACCGCCCAAGCAAAGGAGGAGAAAACTAGTTCTTGCTGTAGCTCCTGCTGGGGGGCACACAGTACACAAGGGTACACCAAGAGTGTCCACCTCAAGTAACTGAGAGGCTGACCCATTGAACCAATAGGACATCTAGTACACAAAGCTACCCTACCAATTCAGGGAAGCAGCGAAATGAGGAGGCAAGGAAACAGATCTCAAACCAAAGAAATGGAGGAGAACAAGCGACTGGACATAGAGTTCAAAACCACGGTTATAAGGTTTTTCAAGAATTTCATGGAAAAGGCCGATAAATTCAATGAGACCCTCGAAGATATGAAAAAGGACCAACTAGAAATTAAACATACACTGACTGAGATAAAAAATATTATACAGAGACCCAACAGCAGACTAGAGGATCGCAAGCATCAACTCAAAGATTTGGAATACAAAGAGGCCAAGGACACTGCTCCAGAGAAGTATGAAGAGAAGAGAATTCAGAAAGTTGAAGATAGTGTAAGAAGCCTCTGGGACAACTTCAAGCGAACCAACATCAGAATTATGGGGGTGCCAGAAGAAGAGAGAGAGCAAGATGCTGAAAACCTATTTGAAGAAATAATGAATGAAAACTTCCCCCACCTGATGAAAGAAATAGACTTACAAGTCCAGGAAGCACACAGAACCCCAAACAAGAGGAATCCAAAGAGGACCACACCAAGACACATCATAATTAAAATGCCAAGGGCAAAAGACAAAGAGAGAATCTTACAAGCAGCAAGAGAAAAACAGTTAGTTACCTACAAGGGAGCTCCCATACGATTATCAGCTAATTTCTCAACAGAAACCATGCAGGCCAGACGGGAGTGGCAAGAAATATTCAAAGTGATGAATAGTAGGAACCTACAACCAAGACTACTCTACCCAGCAAAGCTATCATTCAGAATTGAAGGGCAGATAAAGAGCTTCACAGATAAGAAAAAGCTAAAGGAGTTCATAACCACCAAACCAGTATTATATGAAATGCTGAAAGGTATTCTTTAAAAAGAGGAAAAAGAAGAAGAAAGATAAAAATTATGAACAACAAATACATATCTATCAACAAGTGAATCTAAAAGTCAAGTGAATTAAAAATCTGAGGAACAGAATAAACTGGTGAACTTAATAGAATCAGAGGCATAGAATGGGAATGGATTGATAATTCTCAGGGGGAAAGGGGTGTCTGTGTGGGGGGTATGGGAAGAGACTGGACAAAAATCATACACCTATGGATAAGGACAGTGGGGGGGAGGTAAGGGCAGAGGGGGGGTGGGAACTGGGTGGTGGGAGATATGGGGGGGAAAAGGAGAAACAATTGTAGTCTGAACAATAAAGATTCATTAAAAAATAAAAAATAAAATAAAAATAAAAAATAGACCTAGAGTTATAGAAGCATGAACAGACTGTTGAACCTCAGAGGGAAGGCAGGGGAGGGTAGGTGGGAAGAGATCAACCAATGAACTTGTATGCATATATGCATAACTCGTGGACACAAACAATGGGTTGGGGAGGGCCTGAGTATGTGGGGGGGGGGAATAGGTGTGGGCTGGGAAAGGTTAATGGGGGAGGAGGCGGCTTATGTAATACTTTCAACAATAAAGATTTTTATAAATAAATAAATAAATATGAGTTTTTTTTAAAAAGCTGTGATACATTTATACAATGGAATACTACTCAGCCATGAAACATAAAGAAATCTACCCTTTGCAACTGCATGGATAGACCTGGAGAGTGTTATGCTAAGTGAAATAAACCAGTCAGAGAAAGACAAGCACCATATTATTCCACTTATATGTGGAATCTATTGAACAAAATAAACTGACAAACAAAATAGAAACAGAGTATTGTATACATGGAACAGATTGACAGCTGTCAAAGGGGAGGGGGGACTTGGGGTTCTGGGTAAAAAAGGTGAAGGGACTAAGCAAAAAAACCCATCTCAGACATAGACAATAGTACAGTGATTACCAGAGGGAAGGGGGTGGGGAAGATAGAAGAGGGTAAAGGAGGGATAAATGGTAATGGAAGGAGATTTGACTTAGGGTGGTGAACACAATGCAATATACAGATGATGTATTATAGAATTGTACACCTGAAACCTATATAATTTTATTAACCAGTCACACCCCAATAAATTCAATAAATAAATTTTTAAAAGAAATAAGGTTAAGAAATTAAAAAGAGAGAATAAAAAGGAGCATTATATAATGACTAGAGGCCTGGTGCATGAAATTCGTGCACAGGTAGGGTCCCTAGGCCTGGCCAGCGATCAGGGCTGATCTGTGGGGTGACTGGCAGGGTGATCGGGGGGGGCCCCTGTTGGCACCCACCTTGGCCAGCCTGGTGCCATCTGCTCACTGGCCCTGCCCCCTGATGCCTCCACTGGGCAATGGGGGGGCAGCGCCAGCCTGCTCGCTGGCCGGCCTGCCCTGCCTCCTGCCGCTGCTGCCACCACTCACCTCCCTCTGCAGGGTGACCGGCGGGGCAATATTGGGGGGGGGGACGCCGCTGGCACCTGCCTTGGCTGGCCTGGTGCCTGCGGGCTGGGGGAAGCTCCAGCATTGAACCTATGCCCCCTGGTGGTCAGTTAACATCATAGCAACTGGTTGTTCCACCTGTTGTTCAGCCATTTGGTCAATTTGCATATTAAGCTTTTATTATAGAAGACAAAGGAGTCAATCCTAAATGTATATATACCAAACAACATACATCAAAATAAGTGAGGCAAAACTAATAGAACTTTAAGGAGATATAACTACACCTATTATTATAACTGGAGACTTTAATGCTCTTTTGTAAGTAATAGATCAAACAGGCAGAAAATCAGTACAAATGTAGAAAGGATAAGATGAGAACAAGTGGAAGCTCTGAGAACAACTGCAGCAAGGTGGGCTATAGTTTTTCCCTCTAATTCTCTCTTCCACATTTTGCCTCAGGAAGAGAGGTCCATGGGAAGTTTAGACAAGTTTGGAGAAGTGAGTCCATGCAGCAAAAAGAGAGGACTATGACAGGCATGGAAGTGTATGGATTAGATCTCCCTTCAAGAAAAAACTTGCCATATATCTGTGAGGAGTGTAATTAGCTAACAGCCTCCAGTTGCAGCACCTTCCATGATCAGCCACAGAGTTCTTGACAAGGCTATGCTTTCCCTTGGAAGACTCCAGCCAATGGCTGAGCATGGTGACAATACTAGGACCTGGCAACTTCTGCCTAACATGGGACTCTTCTGACAGGCAGTCATTCCTCCAGAATTGGGTTGACCAAGACTTTATCACACATGCCTCACAGTCCAGAGCAATTCTTCCCCAATTCCCCTTCCTCCCCAACATCCTTTCAAATGTGTCAGATCTGCATTATGGTCTACGAGATTTCCTTGCCCAATCTTGTTCTCTGCTCTTTTAGCTTTCATAGCCATTATCCCCAATCAACATCTTGTAATCCTAAGTCCATATTAGCATCTGCTACCTGGAGGAACCAAATTAGTACAATTAGCCACTCACCATTGCCTTCCATTTTGGGTAAATTTTATAGAAGACATTTAATCAAGCATTTCAAGAGTCTTTTCATTATGATAAAAATGTTTTCAACAAGTTCATCAGTTGAATTCACAACTAGATAATTCAGACAATAAAACCATTTAATATCCCAAACTCAAAATCTCCATCAAGTTATACATGCTGCAATTACAGTTTTTGCAATCATTGCATTCAGTTTTCCTTGCATGGTAGGATGCTGATGAAGCTTGTCATAAAAGCATAAATTTGGGTTGTTTCAAGCCAATTTTAGTCATGCTTATGATCATTCAGAGTGAAGAGTTTTTCCAGAAAGATCCAGGTTTTTCTTAAAACTTAAATAGTCAAGTGGTGACTTTTCCTTACGAAGTCAGTGGCTTTCTTGGACAAAAGTACTTCTTCATAGTCATTTCCCACCTCTTCATAAAGCTGAGAAAAATTTCTTAACATAACTGACAAGCATTAAGTGCTTCCCTTAAATCTTCATGTGTAGCTCAGGTGGAGAGGGCTTTCCCATGGACAACAGTGGATGGCAGAGTTAGTTCGGGTAGATTAGACTCTGATAACAAAAAGACCCTGAAATTTCAGTGGCTTAAGACAAAGGGTTATTTCTCATTCACGCAAAGTTCTGTGAGATGGTTCCTGTCTTAACAACTCTCCTGTCTTACCATACCTCCTAAATACGTTTCCTCTAAGTGGTGAACTCAGGTGGTCCAGGTTCCTTGTATTGTGCTCTGTTATTTCAGAGTCCAACAGCAGAGAGATTCCACCTGAAAAATTATGAGGACAATTATATGGGTTAGGCCTGGAAGTGACAGTTATCAATTTCACCCACATTTCATTGGCCAGAACAAAACCACATGAACTCACTTGGCTAAAAGGAAAACTGAAAAATAAAGAAGAGAGCATTGATATTGGTGTACAGTCTTGGCCATAATAGACTCTGCTTTTGGTGTACAGCTGGAATACATGAAACAAGCTCTCCAGTTGGATTTACCATACCTTTAATATCTTTCCTACTTTATCCTTATACATAACTTTCACTCTGAATTATTATCATAGTAGGATGCTTTCACTCTGAATTATTCTCATGGTAGGATCAATAAGATTAAAGTCCTTCCCTATCTTAGTTAATTGCATCACCATCCAATCATTTACTCACATTCAAAACTTGGAAGTTATCCTTATTTCCTCTACATGGAAACTAGGAAAAAGAAAAAAGAGCCAAAGAACACAATGCAGTCATGATTCCAGAGCAACTTCCATGAATATTACCATCCAATAGGGAGGTATATTCCTACAAATGAAGATGGTTTGATAGCATTACCTGTAAAGAGTATCCTAATATATTTCCCTAACTTCTCATTGTATATGTACTTATCATACCCTATTAAGACTCCCATAAAAGGAAGAGGGTACCCTGAATGTCTAAAGTGAGTATTCAGGTCTTCCTAGCTGTCATATTTATCTTGGTCAATTGATAAACAGACATTCTGATTCATATATCAGTATGTGTTAGATCATTCATACAGTCAACAAATATTTATTGAGTGCAGACTAGCCTACTATGTGCCATGATACTGTTCCACATGCCAGAAATATGTAAGTATAAAAAAAACAGACAAAACCTCTAGCCCTCAAGCTTATATTCTAGTGGGCTAAAGAGAGTCAGTTTTTTTAAAGGAAACTATATAGGGTAGGGATTCAGAAGAGTCTCCCTAGAATATACCATCCTGGTATGCAGATTATTTCCAGCTGAAGGCAATTAAAGATCAACAAATGTGGGATCCCCTTTCCACGTCCTGCGTGGTCCAGGGTTCCGGTTCAGGGTTCGAGTTCTGGAGAAGGGCCATACACAAATGAAAAGAGACTAGAAGAAATTTAATTTGGCGATATGAGGGGTCAGGCGGTAGTCCAACTCTAGCGGGAGAACTACTACTCTGCTCTGGCCCTGCAGGAAATAACAGAAACTTACATGGGACAAACAAAGGTGGAGGCTGCTTCAGCTAACAATGTCTCAACTAAAGGGTGAGTGGTTAGAGCAATTAAGGTTGTTGACCAGCCTTCCTGGCTTCCTGTCAACATCTTTTAGTGAAACTGATTTGTTTCCGGCAAACAAACTCAAGAAAAGTTTTGTTTTTGGTTTTTACCTCCCCCTCTACTTGCCTAAATAAATTAAAATAGAAACACCTGCTTCGGGAAGGAAATCTTAGTATATCCACCTTAGCATAATGTGAAGTAAATGTGGCAGACACGGAGGATCCAGGCAAGTCTTTTTTATTTCTTGTTTTTTTAATCCTTACCCAAGGATATATTTTTTCCATTGATTTCTAGAGAGAGTGTAAGGGATGGAGAAAGGGGGGTGGGGAGAGAAACATCAATGTGAGAGAGAAACATCAACTGGTGGCCTCCCACATGAGCCCCTACGGAAGTTAGGGAACCTGAAACCAAGGTACGTGCCCTTGACTGGGAATCAAAACTGAGACCCTTCGGTCCAAAGGCTGACGTTGAGCAAAACCGGCCAGGGCTTGCTTTTTGTTTTTTGTGGGGTTTTTTTTAAGTATTATTATTATTATTCCCATCTGTATCCCATTGTTTTTGGGTGTCCAGGCAAGAATTGGTTTACCAAATGTTTGCTCTTTTCCATCTATCTGTGAATTGCCTGTTTTTCCTTTGAAGTCCCAGACCCCTATTTCTCTCTCATAAGTCCAGAATATACCTCATCTCGCCTCACTGTCTTTGTAATTTTCATGCTTATGTGAATTCCCGGTGCACATGTATTAAAACTTGTTGTTTTTTTTTTCTGTTAGCCTGTTGTATGTTGTTTGAATTATTTCACCAGCCAGAAGAACTAAGAGGGGAAGGGAAAAGTTTCTCCATCCCTCATCAATATGCCAGATAGTGATAAATTCTATAAAGAAAAAGAAAGCAGGGAAATGGACAATGCTAGAAGCAGAAAGACCTGTTAGGAGGAAATTCCAACAATGTAAGTGAAAGGTGTCAGTCATGACTACAGGATTTGGGCCTGAGTTACCATAAGAACCAAATTTTGGGATTTACTAAGATGGGAAAGACTGAGGGAGGGGCAGCTTTGGTAGGAAAGACCAGATGTTTGATTTGGGACACATTAGGCTTGAGATTGTTATGCCCAGAGTTCAGGGTCCCCAATAATCAACCACCAGGGAGCCTTTTCTCCAATGCAAAAGCAAAGAGTCTTTATTCAAACCCGGGTTTGGCTCCCAGCCTCCTCCTGACGCAGCAGTGGGGCAAGAGAGAGAACCCCGGGGGAGGGGTAGTTTATAAAGGGTTGGTCATTTGGGTGGGCTTAGGGAAGTGACGTGGGTTACAGAGATTGCTTAATTTGGACTGAGTCTACTTCTCTACACTCCTATTGGCAGGTTTATGCAACTGTTACATTCTCGCGGTTTTCTAAGAAAAAGGAGTCATATACATAGTTACACAGGATGGAGGGTACAGTACATTTTGTGCTGGCCTGCTCTGCCCTTTCAAGATGCTCATTAAATGTCCAATGGATCTATTTTTTTAATATATTTTATTGATTTCAGAGAGGAAGGGAGGAGGAGAGAGATAGAAACATCAATGATGAAAAAAAAAAAAGAAACATCAATGATGAAAGAGAAACATCAATGATTGGCTGCCTACTGCACGCCCCACACTGAGGAACGAGCCCGCAACCTGGGCAAGTGCCCTTGGCTGGAATCAAACCTGGGACTCTTCAGTCTGCAGGCCGACGCTCTATCCACTGAGCCAAACCAGATAGGGCCAAGTGGAGCTATTAATAAAGCATCTAGGTATGAGGATCTGGAAGTTCAGGACAGAATTCCAGGCTGGAGATTCATATTTGAAAATCATCAGGACATAGATGGTATTTCAAGACACAAGACTAGATGAGATCACCATGAAAATCAGTTTAAATAGAGAAGAAGCTCAAGGACTGAGTCTGGAGCATTCTAATACTTAGAGGTTGCAGATATGAGGAAAAAGTTGCAAATGAGACTGAGGACTGACCAGGAGTCAGTCCCCTGAACCAGCTCACTACAGGATACACAGATAAAGCTGAATTCCTGGACCCATAAAACTAAGAAATAGATGGCAGGGACTCCCACCAATGTCCTGCAGTCCTGTGAAGTCTGGCTAAGTAGTCAGTCAGTCAGTCTTCCTTTTGACATCTTTTAAATGCAATAAACCTCATGCACATCGATGCTTGTCTCTCTGTCTCTATCCTTCCCTTCCACTCTCTCTAAAAATCAATGGAAAAAGATCCTTGGGTGAAGATTATAAAAAAAAAAAAAGCAAGCTATGGTCACTGTTTCTGTGCACCTATGTTAACACACCTCTGAAATGCCTCCTTTCAGAATCCTCCTTCTAAATGTTTTTTGTTACTTGATTACAGAGAGAGGAAGGGAGAGGGAGAGAGGGATAGAAACATCAATGATGAGAATCATTGATCAGCTGCCTCCTGCATGCCCCCTACTGGGGATCGAGCCTGCAACCTGAGCATGTCCCTTGACTGGGTTTCCAACCTTGACCTCCTGGCAGAACCCTCCTTCTAAAATGTGACCACCCTTGCCCTGACTGGTGTGCCTCACTTGGCTGAACATCGTTCCTTGCACCAAAGGGTCGCTGGTTTGATTCCCAGTCAGGGCACATACCCAGATTGTGGGTTGGATCACGAAGGCACATGTTGGAGGCAACAGGTGGATATTTCTCACATTTATGTTTCTCTCTCTCTCTCTCTCTCTCTCTCTCTCTCTCTCTCTCTCTTTCTCTCTCTCTCTAAAAGAAAAAGAAAGAAAATTAAAATGTGACCACCCTCAAGAGCGCATAATCTTAACTTCCTGTAATCCAATTCCTGCCTTGCTTTCTCCTACCTTCATGTAATCTTCCTTATGGCCCCTCCTTAATTTCAAATGCAGAAAAGAAACTGGATGCTGGAGGGTGAGAGTGGCCGGGGAGAGGTCAATGAGGGGGGAGGGGGAAGGAGACATATGTAATACTTTAATCAATAAAGAGTTTAAAAAAAAAAGAAAGAAAGAAAAAGAAACTGGAAACTATAATTCTTTGGAGTATTTGAGATCTTGCTCCCTGGCATATGTCCTCAGTTTGGTTTAAATAAACTCTTATATACAGGTTTGGGCATGTCTTACAGGGACATTTACTTGGTGTCGTACAGCAGGATTCTGAAGAAGCCCACCCAGGACCGTCCCTCAGGCGTAGACCAGGTGCCAGGTACCAGCAAGGGCTCTTTGTGCACCACCAGCTAGCTACTCACTTCACATCAGGTGAATTTGAGTGAGTCTTTTCTTGGAATCCCAAACGCAGCTACTTTAGGTAGTGGTTCCTGACCTTGAGCTGTTCTTATGTAACTGGTTTTAATTTCAGCTTTTTAAAATTGGCTCAAAATAAAAATTAAAATTAAGATGGAAAATCCTGCTGATGAGGCAAACAAACCCTACAATAGTAAGCCTCTCTTTAGTACTCTGGCAAGTTATATATACACTACATACAGAGCCTTAACTTGCTAGTATCTACAGAAATAGGGACGTTTAACTAAAATTGATCAGTTGACGATGGCCAAAATAAGATGCTCTTTTGACACCTCAAAATTAATTTTTTGTGTGTGCTCAGTTGGAAAAAGCAGGCTCTAAAACTGAACTGAATAAATGGGACGTTTACCTTGATTGGAAAATAGAAACCTCCAAAAGGAGCACAGATAGCCTGTTCAGTGTTGCTCAGTGGTTGAGCAGCCACCTATGAACCAGGAGATCTCAGTTCTATTCTGGTCAGGTTCCTGACTCAATCCCTAGTAGGGGGCGTGCAGGAGGTAGCCCAACAATGATTCTCATAATTAATGTGTCTATCTCTCCCTCTCCCTTACTCTCTCTGAAAATCATTAAAAACATATTTTTTTAAAATAAGTTAAAAGAAACACAGATAAACTTCCTTCTTTTAAGAAAGTTAATAAAATGTTAAAGTCTGTCTTTGAACCCTCAAATAAAAATCTCTTATCTTCAGGAAGTTAATGAGAAACTTTTATAGAATGTCTCTGAACTGAAGAAGGCTTCCAAAACTGCTCAATGCCACACCCCACTTTCCCCCTTTTTCCAACCACCCCACTACTTTCTGAGCTCCCTTTTTTAAACTTGCCCTCCCTTTCTCCTCTTTTCTCCTCTTCACCAACATCCTCTACTGACTTAGGGGAAACTAAGAATAGAAAGCCAGACCAGGATAGGCTAGAAAAACCAGAAATTCTGGCAGCTGCCTTTTGAGAAAAGCCAGTCCCAGAACAAGGGGAACAAGCAATAATTTACTCTCCTTTAACTAAAGCAGAATTAAGGGATCTAACTAAATATTTTATCAATCTTCTCCAAGACTCTGTTCAGTTGGTAAAGAAATTTTATTTAATTGTTAGAATGCATGATCCGGACTATTCTGACCTAGTCCAACTAATACACCTATTGATTTCTGAGAGCAAAGCAGCAGAATGGCTAGGTAAGTTCTGCTGGGAAACTCCTATAGAGGAACTTTTAAAACAAAGAGAAATAGACAAAGAAAAATGCAAGGAATTAGCCCACCAGCTTCACTAAGACATCCCTGAGATTTTTCCCTGGAAAATAAACTGGACAAAAATCTAGCAATTTAGACAAAAACCTGATGAAACCATACTTGCTTTCTTTGAGCATTTTGAAAATTTTTTCAAACAATATTCAAGATTGTCTCCAGACAATTTTAAGAATCATCAAAATTATATAATGCTCAATTCAGCATTTCTAGAAAGATTAGATGACGAGCTTGTAATTCTGATTAAATAACATGAATTAAACTGGGCAACAAGACATGCCGATATACTAGCAACTCTGGAAGATCAATTATTTAAATTGGAAGAAATGGATAAAGCTACTTAAAATTATGAATTTACTGTTATTCTCTGAAGCATTTATCTCAGTCTGTTGAGATTTTGCTTCCAGGTAGTATCTTCTCTTTGGCTCAGATAAACTTTTATAAAGTTTTTCTACAAGTTTAGATGTTTCTTAAGTCGACACCCCAATTGTTGAGAGCAGAGCAAGGTTTCTGTAATTAGAGCAAGTCCTGTCAACCTAAACCTTGCAATACCTTTTAGAAAAGGTTCCTTTATCATGTGTATCATTAAATAAATGTAGAACATAACCATACAAGCCTAAAAGCAATTGTGTACCTGGGATGTCTTATATTAACAGACAGATGTCTGTCCCTTTCCTTTTTATTCTTATTATTGATATTGGTTCTGATCTCTCTGCCCTGGTTTATACCATAAAAACCACAGTTCAGAGCATCAACCACTACTCCTCACATCACCATGGAGCAATACTATCCCCCATACATCCATAAGTGGCTAAAAATAATTTGGCCTTGGGTTATGTGATACATAACAAAGACACTGGGCAAGTGACCAATTCTAATTTCTACTTGATGCCACACTCTTGGTAATGCTAAGTATACCATGTCCTACCAAGCCAACATTACAAGATCCCAATTCATATAAAACACATTTTCAAACCCATTAATTTGCTATATACTCTTATGAAACATGACTTGTTTTTTTATATTTTTATTGATTTCAGAGAAGAAGAGAAATGGAGAGATAGAAACATCAATGATGAGAGAGAATCATTGATCGGATGCCTCTTGCACATCCCCTACTGGGATCGAGCCCGCAACCTGGGCATGTGACCATGACCAGAATCGAACCTGGGACCCTTCAGTCCGAAGGCCAACGCTCTATCCACTGAGCAAACCAGCTAGGGCAAACATGACTTATTTTTAATTGATATATAAACACAATTTTAGAAATATATTCATATCCTGTTATCAAATCACCAATAAACCATTATTAAATTTCTGGATTAATTTCTTCTAAAAAAGAAAGATAAAGAGACAGGGAAAATTCTAAATTTTTAAAAATTTATCAAAATCTGTCTTGGATCCTTGCCAACTTATTCTTAGCCCTTCTTTCCCTCTGTTGTCCTCTTAGCTAAGAGAACCATTGAAAATGGTTCTTACTCAAGTTACAATCTGCAGTCAGGTGGATGTGTAGTGTAGCTGATAGTGGATGTTGCCACAAAACTGACTTAGATGTGAATCCTGACTGCCTAGTAGTAGCTGTGGGACCTTGAGCAAGTCAATCTCTCTTAGTTTCCTCCTCTGTAAAATAAGAGCTAATCATAGTTAACACATATATAGTGCTTACCATACATTTAATTCTTATAACACCCCCTAGAGCAGTGGTTCTCAACCTTTCTAATGCCGCGACCTTTTAATACAGTTCCTCATGTTGTGGTGACCCCCAACCATAAAATTATTTTCGTTGCTACTTCATAACTGTAATTTTGCTACTGTTAATGAATCGTAATGTAAATATCTGTGTTTTCCGATGGTCTTAGGCTCTACAGCGGCGGCTCTAGAACCGAAAATAATTTTATGGTTGGGGGTCACCACAACATGAAGAACTGTATTAAAGGGTCACGGCATTAGAAAGGTTGAGAACCACTGCCCTAAAGGAAGAAACTGTCAGGATTGGGGAACCTTTTTTCTGCCAAGGGTCATTTGGATATTTATAACATCATTGAGGGGACCATACAAAATTATCAACTTAAAAATTAGCTTGCTAGCTCTAGCCAGTTTTTCTCAGTGGTTAGAATATCGGTCTGAGGACTGAAGGGTCCCGGGTTGGATTCCGGTCAAGGGCACATGCTCGAGTGTGGTCTCAATCCCCAGTGTAGGGCGTGCAGGAGGCAGCCGATCAATGATTCTCTCTCATCATTGATGTTTCTATCTCTCTCTCCCGCTTCCTTGCTCTCTAAAATCAATAAAAATACATTACAAAAATAAAAATTAAAAAATTAGCCTTCTAGACAATAGGGTAGTGAAGGCCTGGGGCAGAGGGTGGGGGCAGGCTGGAGGTGGGAATAGGGGAACATATGTAATACTTTCAACAATAAAGATTTTTTTACTTGAGTAAGAACCATTTTCAATGGTTCTCTTAGCTAAGAGGACAACAGAGGGAAAGAAGGGCTAAGAATAAGTTGGCAAGGATCCAAGACAGATTTTGATAAATTTTTAAAAATTTAGAATTTTCCCTGTCTCTTTATCTTTCTTTTTTAGAAGAAATTAATCCAGAAATTTAATAATGGTTTATTGGTGATTTGATAACAGGATATGAATATATTTCTAAAATTGTGTTTATATATCAATTTAAAAAATTAGCCTGCTAAAGAACCTAAATAGACATTTCTCCAAAGTGGACATACAAAAGGCCAAGAGACATATAAAAAAATGCTCAAAGTCACTAATCATCCGAGAGATGCAAATTAAAAAGACAATGAGGCATCACCTCACACCTGCCAGAATGGCTATCATCAACAAATCAACAAATGACAAGTGCTGGTGAGGATGTGGGGAAAAAAGGAACCTAGTGCACTGGTGAAGCCACTGTGGAGAACAGTATGGAGTTTCCTCAAAAAATAAAAATAAAAATGGAACTCCCATTTGACCCAGTAATCCCACTTCTAGAAATATATCCTAAGAAACCTGAAACACCAATCAGAAAGAATATATGCACTCCTATGTTAACAGCAGTGCAATTTACAATAGCTAAAATTTGGAAACAGCCCAAGTGCCCATCAGCAGATGAGTGGATAAAAAAGCTATGGGACATTTACACCATGGAATACTATTCAGTGGTAAAAATGAAGGAACCCTAACCATTTGCAACAGCATGGATGGACCTGGAGAGGATTATGCTAACCAAATAAGCCAGTCAGAGAAAGATAAGTATCACATGATCTCATCCATATGTGGACTCCAATGAACAAAATAAACTGATGAACAAAATAGATCCAGAGACATAGAAGCATAAAACACACTGACCAATTTCAGAGGGAATGCAGGGGTGGGAGTGGGGTGGGGAGAGATTAACTGGGGAACATATATTGAAATATGTATTGCCCATGGACACAGACAATATTGTGGTGAAAGCCTGGGAGGATAGCGTGTGGGATGGAGTGGGTCAATGGGGAAAAAAGGGGTACATCAGTAATACTTTCAAAAATTAGATAAATTTTAAAAATTAGCCTGGTATAATTTGGCCAAACATTTAACTCCCCCCTGATGCCTTGGCAGGGCCAGACCAAATGATTTCATGAGCCAGATGTTCCCCACCCCTGCAAGCAACTGAGGCACAGAGAGGAAAATTGGCTTCCCCAAGGGCACACAACTGGTAACCTGAAGAGCCAAAATTCTAATGCAGTTTCCAGAGTCCAGGCTCTAACCACCACACCTACAGCCTCTCCAAATGAGAGCAATAAATGAGGCTATACTTGCTAAGGGATGTTATGAGGATTAATAAAATCATGTATGTAAAGCCCAATATACGACAAGTGTCTGATAGGTAGCAGTTGTGTGTGTTATAGATTTTTCCTTCTGCACTTAGAAATCTGCATGGCCTTGTCTCGGGATAGAAAAATAAAAGAGGTTGGAGGAAAAAGAACAGAAGCCAGGGGAGAAAGGGGTGAGGTAGAATATGGAAGGGGAGTAGTGGGGTTGTGTGGGAGGAAGACACTTTCCTCTACCCTCCTAGGTTCCTTTTGCTGGTCTAATAATCAAATAGACATGAGACAGATTAACAAGAGAAAATAAGTAAAATTAATTACATATGTATGTATGGGGACCTCACATACATGAGAGAGTCAGAGACCCCCACATACATGAGATGTTCAGAGACAGAAAGGAAAAATGAGGTGTATATGGTATTCTAAGCTAAGGATGAGTAAAGTGCTGTGGGGCTTCAGAGGGGAGGAAGGTCATTCCCAGGCTGATAAGAGGAGCAGGTATTCAGTAATTAGGAGTTTGCCCTGCCCTATAGATAGATCACAAAGAGTTATTTCTGATGATAAGTCTTTTTATGGGCAAGGGCCCTAATTTAAATTCTTTAAAGGAGAGGTAAAAGTTTACCATGAGCCTGCAGGGTCTCTGTTGTTCCCTTTAGCTCAAAACAGTCTGCATACCACAGGGGCACATCTTAGGGTGACTGATTCTGAATCCTTACAGGGTTAACAAGAAGAGAGGCAACCCTGAATACTTGGGAAACAAGAAGTCTAACTGGCTGGGCCTTGAGGGAGCATGGTGACTCTTTCTCAACAGCAAACAGAAACTTGCTAACTGCAGAGCAGATGGCAAATCCGAGAGGCTTCCGACTCTGAGGCCTCCTCCGCCCCACCCACCCCACCCTGAGGCCGCCGGGGCGGTCCCGGCTTTCCAGCCTGGCCGCGTCCGTCCCCCTTCGGGCGGACCACGCCCTCCCCCTCCGCCGAGAGCCTGGGAGCCCGGGAACCCCAGGCCCGAGACACTTGGCGTCCCGGAGTCCGGGGCCGGGGCTCGGCTGGTGGGGCGCTATGGCGACCTGGCGACGTGATGGCCGGCTGACTGGCAGCCAGCGGCTGCTGTGCGCGGGGCTGGCAGGAGTGCTCAGCTTGAGCCTCACCGCGCCGCTGGAGCTCGCCACCGTGCTAGCCCAGGTCGGCGTGGTGCAGGGTCGCGGCCGGGGACCTTGGGCCGTGGGGCTCGGCGTGTGGCGAGCCGAGGGGCCCCGGGCTCTATGGAAGGGGAACACGGTGGCGTGCCTGCGCCTCTTCCCTTACAGCGTCGTGCAACTCACCGCCTACCGCAAGTAAGGGCCGGGCGAGCGGGCGGGCGGGGCCAGGAGGAGGGATCGCTGGGGATCCCGGGGTCAGGGCCCTGCCGTGGGCCCCAGTCTCTTTCCGGATCGCGTGGGAGCCCCTCGGAGCCGTTTGGCCAAAAGGTGACAACTAGGACCCAAAGCGCAGTCCCTAAGTTGGTCACGTGCTCTTGGGATTCCTGCCTCTCCATGTGCGGTTTTGTGGGGGCAGCACTGGCCCAGAGAGAGAGGCTCAACGGGTTGGACCGGTGAGGAGGTGGAATGGGACAAAAGGAGATTTGGGGGACGGAGTGAAGAGATCTCCGCAGATGGCTCCTAACCATTCCCACAGTCCACCAACTTGGAAACTGCCTTGGCTAGCCTAGGAGAGACCCCTTGGAAGAGGCGAGTGTATGCAACTGTGTCTGTGTGACCAAAGTCCACAGAAGAACGTGTTTGATAGGGGCAGAGGGCTCAATCCATTGCCACAAAAAGGCCAGATTTCTACACACACACACACACACACACACACACACAGAGAGAGAGAGAGTGAGAGAGAGCAAGAGAGAGAGAGAGAGAGAGAGAGAGAGAAATGAAGCCTGCCTTTAGGGTCCAGCAGAGGCCACAGCTGCTTCTCAGGCTCGCTGGCCTCATTCTTCTGTTAGGGCTTCAGGCTTACCTCAACAGCTGCTTCTTAGGAAAGGATGAGGCCAGATGAGTTTTAAAGCTTCCTCAGAGCTCAAAGATGTTTTCCTTTTCGCTGGAAACAAAGCCTAAAAGAATGAAATGGTAAGTGATGGAATTTCAAAGAGGGAATATTCCTATATTAGGAAGGGGAACACAGTGCCAACTCTGAAGACTGACCTTGGCTCTGAATTAGACAAACAGCCCACAGTCTTGACCACATTGTTCAGCCTTGGAGGCTAATAGTCAAAGAATTTTGCCTTTGACTCTGGGAGGCCAGAGCTGGAAGGCTCACCTGGCAGCTGATGAGCAAGGTGGAATATACACTGAAATTATTACCTCAGTCAACCTTATCACTGAGTCCTCCAGGCCAGGGCTCATTTCACCTACGCCTGGGAGTAGAGTTACCTTGTCTTCCTCTGGGAAGGGAAGATAGTGAGAGCACCAAGCATTTCTGTCAAGGCTCTCTTTCCTCCCCAGCACCCCATTGTCCTCAGTAACTTCTGGCCTGAAGTCTGTAAACAGCTGAGCTGTAATGGCTCTTCTCCTCACTTCACTTTCTTCTCCACAAAGCATACCCAGGGGAGGAAGGCAAACCTTCAAAGGCTGGTTTAAGTATTGTGGCTTTTCTGCTAACCACCAGTATACCTGTATACATCATTTGATTTTTAAAACAGATTTATTGAGATATCATTGACACAAAAATTGTTTATATTTAAAGTGTACAACTTGATATTTTTCTATACACTGAAATTATTACCTCAATCAAGCTAATTAACATATGTCACCTCTATATAGTTATTTTATGTGTGTGTGTGTACATGCGTGTGTACATCATTGAATTTTTAAAATTCCTGCCTCCTTCCCTGTAAGGTCCATAGCGTGAGAAATATGCCCATTTTACAGATGCAGAATTGTACTCCAACTGGCCATACCATTAATCAATGACAGCTGAGCTCCACTGCTGGGCTTTCTGACTTCAAATCTCATATTCTACTACATCATGCTGCCTTTCTCTCTGTCTTTATTTCACATTAATTTAGCAAGTCTTCACTAAGTACCCATCGTGTGCATAATACTGGGAATGAGGCAAGGATGAAAGGGGCATGGTCCCTATGCCCCAGAACTGAAAAGTAATAGAAGAATAAGAGTAGTGTGTCCATAGTGTGTGATTGCCATGGTTGAAGTGCTATAGAAATAAACACTTCCGATGAGGGATGAGGAGGAAGAGATGTGAAGACTTCACAGAGGAGAAAAACCATCTGAGTTTGGTCTTAGGAGAATGAGTAGGAGTTTGCTGGGCAAAGACGGAGAGAAAGATATTGCAGGTAATGTCATGAGCAAAAGTGCAGGGGTGGGAAGGCATGTAGCATGACTGGAGCATAAGGTGTGTCTACAGCAGTAATGGGAAATGCAGCCAGAAAAGCACGTTAGAATCAGATGTTGGAGGGTCAGGTTAAGGAGTTTGGACTTTTCTTGGTATGCAAGAGTAGCTGTGGGAGTTTTTTCAGGGGAACGTGCTCTGATTAAAGCAATTCAGCAGGAATAATTGTCACCTGGATGCAGGGTAGGATGACTAGAGAGGAGGAAGATTGGAGAGGGGTGGCAGGACCAGTTAGGAACCTATTGCACTGACCAGTAACAGCTGAGGACACCTGAAATAGACTGGTGACTGTATGAGTAAAGAAGATTTGATGCATGGGAGAGGAAGAAGAGATAGTTATTAAGCTAGGTTTGCTAATATTTTTTTCCCTGCAAGATTTTTTTTTTCGTTCTTTCTCTTTTTTTTATTTAATAAATCTTTATTGTTCAGATTATTACAATTTTTCCTCTTTCCTCCCCCCCCCCATTGCTCCCCTCCACCTGGTTCCCACCCCACCCTCTGCCCTTACCCCCCCACACTGTCCTCATCCATAGGTGTATGATTTTTGTCCAGTCTCTTCCCGCACCCCCCACACCCCTTTCCCCCCGAGAATTGTCAGTCCACTCCCTTTCTATGCCCCTGATTCTATTATATTCACCAGTTTATTCTGTTCACCAGATTTTTTATTCATTTGATTTTTAGATTCACTTGTTGATAGATATGTATTTATTTTTCATAATTTTTATCTTTACCTTTTTCTTCTTCTTCCTCTTCTTAAGGAATACCTTTCAGCATTTCATATAATACTGGTTTGGTGGTGATGAACTCCTTTAGCTTTTTCTTATCTGTGAAGCTCTTTATCTGACCTTCAATTCTAAATGATAGCTTTGCTGGGTAGAGTAATCTTGGTTGTAGGTTCTTGCTATTCATCACTTTGAATATTTCTTGCCACTCCCGTCTGGCCTGCATAGTTTCTGTTGAGAAAGCAGCTGACAATTGTGTGGGTACTCCCTTGTAGGTAATTAACTGTTTTTCTCTTGCTGCTTTTAATATCCTCTCTTTGTCTTTTGCTCTTGGCATTTTAATTATTTTGTGTCTTGGTGTGGTCCTCTTTGTATTCTTTTTGTTTGGGGTTCTGTGCGATTCCTGGACTTGTAAGTCTATTTATTTCACCAGGTGGAGGAAGTTTTCAGTCATTATTTCTTCAAATAGGTTTTCAGTATCTTGCTCTCTCTCTTCTTCTGGCACCCCCATAATTCGAATGTTGGTACGATTGAAGTTGTCCCAGAGGCTCCTTGCACTATCTTCATATTTTTGGATTCTATTTTCTTTTTGCTTTTCCGGTTGGGTGTTTTTTGCTTCTTCGTATTTCAAATCTCTGACTTGATTCTTGTGGTCCTCTAGTCTGCTGTTGGATCTCTGTATATTATTCTTTATTTCAGTCAGTGTATGCTTAATTTCTAGTTGGTCCTTTTTCATATCCTCAAGGGTCTCTCTAAATTTATCGGTGGTTTCTAGAAAATTCTTGAAAAACCTTATAACCATGGTTTTGAACTCTATATCCAGTCGTTTGCTTTCCTCCATTTCATTCATTTGTGACCTGTTTCTTTGTCTCCACATTTTGGCTGCTTCCCTGAGTTGATAGAGTGGCTTTGTGTGCTAGGTGTCCTATAGGGCCCTGTGGCTCAGCCTCCCCAATCACCTGAGGTGGACACTCTTGGTGCACCCCTTTGTGGGCTGTGTGCACAGTCTTGTTGTAGTTAAGCCTTGATTGTTGTTGGTATCATTGGGAGGAATTGACCTCCAGGCCAATTGGCTGTGAGGATCAGCCGTGTCTACGATGGGAGGACTTCTGTGCTGGAGACATCCTTATGAGGCAAGACTTGCTTCAGTGGGGCTTTGGTGCTCACTGAGTCTGCCCCCTAAGTGTGTCCCTTATGGATCTGAGGAGTTGTAATCTGGATGGTCCCACTCTGACCACTGGGTACACTGGCTCTTGGATCTCCAAGGAGGTGCTAATTCTGCCTGAGGCCACCCAGCAGGAGCTACAGAGAGATCTGCAGATTCCTCTTCTTTGTTTGGGTTTTGGAGGTGCCCAGATGAGGCCCAGCTGTGAAGCAATGCAAGCTGCTGTGGGGCCTTGGGCCTTCTTTTGGATGTTCTGGGTCTCTCTGACTCAGCTGCAGTTTGTTAGGTAATTTTAGATTTCAAAGGACCAGGCCGTTCATATGCAAAAGCCTCTGCACACAGCTTGGGTGGGGCGGGATCTCAGGGCAGAGCAAACAGCAATGGCTTCCCGTCTGCCCTGCCCTAAGAGGCCCCTGGGTCTCAGTGTCCCTTGGTAATTGCTGCAAGCACCTCTGAGAGAAAGCCGCCCTCAAGTTCTGCCTGCTGCTAGACAGTCCAGTTTCTCCCCATATGATTTTGGGTCCCCAGAGTCTCGCCTGGAACTGGAGTTCAGCGTATTCGGGAGCTGTGTCTCCTTCCCGCTTGAAAAAGACAGCCATGTACTCAGTTGCCAGCCCTTTCCTCGTGCGCCTCCGTACCTCTGCACTTTACTTCCGCAGCTCCTCTGAGTCTGAGTGTGCTTTTCTCTTCCCTTCTAGTTGTAGAATTTCCACTCAGCCAGCCTTCCTGTGGTTCTGGATGATGTCCGTTTTGTCTTTTAGTTGTAGTTTTGAAGTGGTTGTGCAAGGCAGCAAGTTCAGGTGTTTACCTATGCCACCATCTTGGTTTCTCTTGCAAGATTATTTTCTTGGCTGGTGAGAGGTCAATGGGGGGTTGGGGAGAGAAACAAACAAACAAAAGATTATTTTCTTTCTTGAAACTTGAAGGTAGTATTTCAGCGAATAGCTAGGCATAGGTAGAAAGTAAAGTGGTTGATTAATCATGGTGCTCTCCTTCCTACATAAAGAAGATACTTTTGCTCCATCATTATAGTGATTCATATCTACTCCTTCCTGACCATGAATTTGCAAAATAGTTGGCTGGGGGTAATGGTACAGCTTATGATCATGGATTTTAGCACAACAAATATCCCAAATGTTCAGAGAATGGAGTGGTTAAGTAACTTGTCCACAAACACAGTTAATGACAGAGCTGGAGCTTGAAACCAGGTCTTCTGGCTCCACAGTCCAGGACTCTGACCACCATTGTGATGCTGAAATGTCTACTTTCTTGGACTAATGATCAAAAGAGTCCATTCAGGAGAGTCTTATTAGGAGCTAGGTACTTGTAATAAATAAATAGAACCTAACAGGAAAGATGACTTTCAAATACATCAAATAGTAGACCATCACCCAACTTTACACCACAACTGCTCATCTAGCTGTATAAGCATTGCTTTGGGTCCCTTACAGCTCTGAAATTGTTCATAACCAACACCAACTCCTTATTGTGTAACGACTTCATGAGCTTGTGTTTGGCTGCTAACCTGTATTAGGTCAAAGTGTTAGAAGTTCTAACTACATATATCCAGGGTGTGTGTAATATTTGTGTGGCTGAAAAGAAGGGGTTACTGCTGTTCACCAGCTTATCCAATCTCATTGGCAAAAACTACTGTGCATGTGGGGGTGGGGGGAGAAGAGCATAAAGAGGAACACTGGTACCCTGGCTAATCAGACAAGATCTTAAGATGTGGGGACCAGGATGACATTATCATTGGTCTTTTAGGGTTGCCGGCCTTGACTCTGTGATTCTAAGGGGAACCCATTAGTGGTCATTGTCTGTGTCAGATGGTCAAAGTTTGAGAAGAAGGGACTTCCTTTGGTTTTTACTTTTTTAAAATATGTTTTTATTGATTTCAGAGAGGAAGGGAGAGAGAGATAGAAACCCCAATGATGAGAGAGACTCATGGATCAGCTGCCTCCTGCATGCCCCCTACTGGGGATCGTGCCCGCAAGCGGGGCATGTGCCCTGACTGGGAATCAAACCGTGACCTCTTGGTTCATAGGTTGATGCTCAACCACTGAGCAACACCGGCCGGGCTGGGTTTTTCTTTTCATTTTGTGTATTTGATAGTAAGACATGACTCTATAAGACAATCTGATATAAGACAGGGTTCTTCTTCCTAGTTCATCAAGTCATTCAGCCAATCAAAAGCTTATTTCTTCTCCTGTTACCCTTACCAGTCATTTTTTCAGCAGGACTGTTGAACTCTCTTGTGATCTATGCTGAGTGTTAACACAGTGTCTGTCACATTGTAGATATTCAATAAATGGGTAATGGATTAATTAATGCCATGGAAATGGCCAAGTGGGATAGGGAATAAGGACAAGGCAATGAGAATGAATGGTGTTTCCTTTGGCATTTCGAACTCCATCTTCAGATTGCTCCAATTTGCTGCGGTCCACTCCTCCAGTCAAGCATTTTCATTTCCTCAATCTCCCCTTCCCCTTCTAAGGTCCTCCCCCCAACTGGACTGGCCAGAGGAGAGTGGAGTAAGAAACAAGGAAGTGTGGCCCAGCTGGTGTGGCTCAGTGGTTGAGTATCATCCAAGCACCAAAAGGTCGCTGGTTTGATTCCTGGTCAGGGCACATGCCCAGGTTGTGTGCTCCATCCTCAGTAGGGTGTGTGCAGGAGGCAGCCTATTGATGTCTCTCTCATCAGTGTTTCTATCTATCTCTCCCTTTCCCTTCCTCTCTCTCAAAAATAAATAAAAACATTTAAACAGAAGAAACAAGGAAGTGTGCAGGGAATGAAGCTGAGGTAAATGTCCCATTGATGGTTGCCAGATTTAGTTACCTGCATCTTTAAAAGGTAGCTGGTTGACTCAGATGATTGTTTCAGGTGATGCAGTTAAAGTACATTAACAAAATGAAGTAATGATTTTCCTACAGCTTGAAGGAGATTTTTTTGTTTTGTTTTTTGTTTATTTGTTTGTTTTTATCAGTGAGTGTTTACTTGGGAGCAAGGAGCCATCCTAGAACCCCTTAAATAACTGCACCTGAACACCCACTCATCTTATTTAGGGCCTTGATTTTCTGACAAACTGGAGGAGCAGGAAAGGCACCTCTCCATTGTAAGTTTGAAAGCCAAAGCACTAGGGATGTTCTGCAATGCATTTGTTTTATCCTAGCTCTGTTCACTTTTTTTTTTAATTTAAACCCAGCCTTACTATCTCTCTCCCTCTCTCCCTCCCCACTCTGGCAGAAATCTTCCCCCCGCCCCTGATTTTCAAGACCTTTATTATTTTATCCTCATCAGCAAGATGGAGTGAAATTTCTTTGTTCTTGACAAAGAAACATGTGTCGTATAAAAATCTCCTTATAACAATTCCTGCTGAATAGGCCCTCATGCCTGGGGGTGTGCTCCTTCCAAAAAGAGGGACTGTAACAGAATGGCTTTGTATTTTGCATTTGGAAAAGCCCACCCAAAGCCATTTTTAATGCATTGTAAAACTGAAGAGAAACACAAAACATAATCTAGCAAACACCCACATCCAGGATTGACATCATGGTAGTATAAAAGATACCTCAAATGGTGTTTTTTTTTTTAAATAATAGGATATAAAATGTTATAGATCAAGCTACAGTCCTCTTCATTCTCTTTCCCAGACCATCCCCTCTTGCACCTTCCCAAAGGTCTATTCCAGGCGTCCTCAAACTACAGCCCGAGGGCCACATGCGGGTGTTTTTGCCGTTTTGTTTTTTTACTTCAAAATAAGATATGTACAATGTGCATAGGAATTTGTTCATAGTTTTTTTTAAAACTATAGTCCGGCCCTCCAACAGTCTGAGGGACAGTGAACTGGCCCCCTGTTTAAAAAGTTTGAGGACCCCTGGTCTATTTTATAGTTTTTATATGTATCTATATCTACCCATGAATAATTTATGATTTTGTGGATGTGTTTCTTAATTTAAATAGATCATTGTTGCCCTAGATGGTTTGGCTCAGTGGATAGGGCATCAGCCTACAGACTGAAGGGTCCCAGGTTCGATTCCAGTCAAAGGCACATGCCTGGTTTGAGGGCTTGATCCCCAGTAGGGGGTATGCAGGAGGCAACTGGTCAATGATTCTCTCATCATTGATGTTTCTATCTCTCTATCCCTCTCCCTTCCTCTCTGAAATCAATAAAAATATATTCAAGAAAAAATAAATAAAATAAAATAAAATAAATAGATGATTGTCATAGATTATGTCATTCAGCAACTTACTTTTTTCATGCAACTTTATGATGTGTTTGTTATTACATAGACCTAAGCTCATTCATTTAAACTATATAGTGTCCATTGTATGGTGGTTTGACTTTTTCACACTTACTAACAATGATGTAAGTGTGTTCATATGTACATGTTCAAGAATTTCTCTAGGATATGCACCTAGAAATGGAATTGCTCGGGTGAAAGTAGGCAGCTTTTTTATTTTTTATTTTTTACTAGATACTACAAAGTGGCCGTACCAATTTGCACTTCCACAAGCAGTGGGTGAGAGGTCCTGTTTCCACTCATCCTCACCATCACTTAATATTATAAGACTTTTTAATCCTTACCAATCTGCTAGGTGAGAAATGGTATCTTGTTATTATTTTTATTTCCCTGACACTAGTGGGGTGGTACTTCTCTTATAATTAAGCCAATATGTTTTTTAAGCTCAATTGCTGGGGATGTTCAAAGTCATCATTTCAAACAATTTCATTTCTTTTAAGTTTCAAAAGAAGCAAAGTAATACATTACAGTTTGATATTTACCAAGTACGTCTGCAAATTTACACCCCACAGGCAAGCCAGAGTTGACAGTTATGTGGATAAACAAGGGAAATGTTTAAAGTGAAATGGGAAGGACTTAGGTTAGCTATAAATAAGAGAGTTGGGCATGTTTTCCCTATAGCTAACTAGAATTATATAAATATAGTAGATTTGAATGTGTTAGTTATTAATCCTAATTCATTAGTATGGTAGTTTTCACATGAGAGTAATATAGAGCACTCTAGCACAATCTATAGCTGATTCCCTTGGCCTTCATCCTCTGTTTCCTCCCAGGTTTGTCGTACTCTTCATGGATGACCTGGGCCATATTTCCCAGTGGAGTGCCATCATGGCTGGAAGTCTCGCAGGCATGGTTTCCACCATTGTAACGTATCCTACAGACCTCATCAAAACGCGCTTAATTGTGCAGAATGTGCTGGAACCATCTTATAGGGGGATCCTCCATGCTTTTTCTACTGTTTATCAACAGGAAGGATTCCTGGCCCTTTATCGAGGAGTTTCCCTTACAGTTTTAGGTAAGATGGAAATTTTCTCCTTGTCCAAGGAAAGGCTGCATTCTTTGACATATATGAATAATTGTATGCCTTTTTAACCAGTTAAATCCATTTTATTGAGGTCAAGGTCATATGAACTTAGTCCATATAAGGTCACCTAGCTTCATTCTATTCCACAGCTGTATACTCCACTCCTAACTTTGACCTTTTGCACCCCAGAGAGGGGTGGATGACAGTGCATGGAAGTGCCTCTACACAAACTGATAGGAAGACAATCCCACACACTCCTCATCCAACTATGGGAAGGAGTCTCAGTGTGCATACATGCAAATATGAGCACAACCATGGTAGCAGTTGTAGCTTCTGTGGTCTTTGGAGCCTGTGCCAGGACTATACACACACAGGTCACCGGGACCCCCAGTGGCCAAAACAGCAGACTTTTGCTCTTTGTCTGATCTTTGTTGCAACATTTGATGAGATTGATTACCCCTTCTTCTGGAAACTTGGCTTCTAGGACCCACTGTCTCCTGGCTGTCTTTCTTATGTCTCTGGCAGCTTTCTTGTCTTACTCATCTGGCTCATCTGACACTGCTAGCCCCCTACATATCGCTATTCCCCCAGCTCCTTCCTTAACTTTTCCTTCACCCTCCATACCCTCCTTAGGTGGCCTCATCTAAGCTAGTAGCTTGAACAAGTATCATTATACTCCAATGATCCCTAATATAATCTCTATAGTAACATTTATTGGTGCTTACTATGTGCCAGGCAGTGTGTTAAATGCTTTGCATATAGATTCTCATTTAAGCCTCATTTTACAGATGAGGAAATAGATGTTTAGGGATGCTAAGTTACCTGCCATGGTCACATGGATAGAAAGTGAAGGATGCCGAAACCGGTTTGGCTCAGTGGATAGAGCGTCAGCCTGCGGACTGAAGGGTCCCAGGTTCGATTCCGGTCAGGGGCATGTACCTTGGTTGTGGGCACATCCCCAGTGGGGGGTGTGCAGGAGGCAGCTGATTGATGTTTCTCTCTCATCAATGTTTCTAACTCTCTATCTCTCTCCCTTCCTCTCTGTAAAAAAAAAATCAAAAGTGAAGGAATTTAGCAATATAATCCAGAGCCCTCTCTCTTAACCACTGTCTGCTACCAATTCCCAGTGCCAGTATGAATACCTGCTATTGGACACCTCACCTGATGCTCCCTTAGTCTCACACCCGCTCTCCTCCTGTGTTCCCTAATGAATAAGACCTTTCTTTCACCCAGTGGCCTGAGACAGAAGAAACCTAGATTCACTTCAAACTCTACTTCTCACTCCACTCTTGCTTTAGTCACCAAGTATTTTCAAAATGACCACTTTGAACTCTCGAGTCTATCCCCCTTCTCCATCTCCATCTCCTCTGCCCTAGGTCGCACTCTCATCACCATCTTTCCCATAGACACAAGAAGCACCTCTTACCTGCTCCCAGTCTTGGTTCACTCCCACCCCAGTTTGCCCTGTGCACTGCAGCCAGGGTGTGGTGATCTCTCTAAATGCAAAATGATCATTTCACACCCTCACTCCACTGCCCTCCTCAAAAGTCTTCACTGCCTCCTGAACTACAGAGCAAAACCCCAATTATTTATAGCCTACCAGATCCTTCAGAACAGCTCGTCTAACCTCTCCTGTCACACCTCCACTTGCACTGATGCTCCAGCCATACAGAAATACTTGCATTTCCTGGAAACATTTCTCCCTTTGTACTTGCTGTTCCCCCTGCCTAGACTGCCTGTCTACTCTATGTCTGATGAACTCCTATTAGTTCCTCAAGACCCAGTTGAGAAGTTCTCTCTTCTGTGAAGTCCTTCTTGATTCCCCCAGGCAAAATTAACTCCTCTCCTGGTGTACTTAAAGCACTTTGTGTAGCCCTCCCCACTCCAGCCCCACCCTTATGGCACCTATGACCTGTCTCACCACTAGATGGTGAGCTTCTCCAGGAATTAGCCTACTTATTCTTTATATTCCTGCACCTGGCCTAGGTCCCAGCACACAAGTTTCACACATGTTTCCCAAATGAAGGTAAATGGGGGGTGGGTACATCTTTTTGAAACAATTTTTTAAATCCTCACTCGAGGATATGTTTATTGAATTTTGGAGAGGGAGGGAAGGGGGGAGAGAGAGAGAGAGAGAGAGAGAGAGAGAGAGAGAGAGAAAGAGAGAGACATCAATATGAGAGAGAAACATGGATTGGTTGCCTCCAGTACATGCCCTGACTGGGGATTGAACCCACAACCTAGGTATGTGCCCTAACAGGAATCAAACCAGTGATCTTTGGTGTATGGATGATGCTCCAGCCAACTGAGCTACCCAGCCAAGGCTGATACATCATTTTAAATGTGTTTATTAAATATAAGTATTATATTATTTTAAGGACAAGCAACCCCACTGTGTTATCCTCTCTTTTAAATCCCTTTTTGAGGAAGAAATTTAGTCACTCTGTAAAATTAAGATGATTCCCAAAGTTTCTGGAAGTTTGTGAAAGTGTCATCTACTGTATTCCTTGCTCATCATATTTTCCTAGGAAGGTGAGGATGCCATACAGTGCAGGGTGCCCACTGAACCCTGACATGGCCACATCATTTCCAAAGGCAAGGTCAAGTAACCTCCCTTTTTCCAGTTTTCACAGAATGTTTCCTTCTCAGCTAGAGACCACTCCCTCCTACCTTCCAAAACTTGATTAAGGACAGTCACTAACTTTTTCTTATGAGAGTGATTTTCTTCCAACGTTTTATTTTTTACAATTTCAAACACCCAGAAATGTTAAAAGAATTAGAAACGCACATATACCCACCATCTAGATGCTATAATTAACGTTTTGCTTTATTACATATTTGTCCATCTATCCATCCTTCTAGCCATTCATCAGTTCTTCTTATATATTTTTTATGATTTGCATGTAAGTTGCAAACATCAGATGCACTTCACCCCTCAACCCTTTGATATTTGTATCATAAACTAGATTAGACTTCAATATTTGTAGATTTTTTAAAATTTGTTTTTATCGATTTTTAGAGAGACAGGAAGGGAGAGGGATAGAGATATCCATTGGCTGCCCCCTGCATTCCCTCCATTGGGGATCAAGCCCACAACCCAAGCATGTATCCTGAACGGGAATCGAACCCGTGACCTCTTGGTTTCATAGGTTGACGCTCAACCACTGAGCACCACCAGCTGGGCTGTTTATTACTTTTTAAAGTAAAATTACATACAGTAAAGTGTGCAAACCTTTTGCGAACCATGTGATGCATTTTGACAAATGACACAACCCCTATCAAAATAGAGCACATTATCATCACCCAAGAAAGTTCCTTCCTGCTGTTTCTGTTGGATTGGTCTTAACAAGCCCAGAGAGGGTCCTGTTTACTTGCCCCGGATTCCCCACAGGGATTTGTGTTCCAAAGCTGGTGTTTGCCTAGACCTCAGCTGCCTCTTCCCGGCCTTGTTTTGCAGGTGCTCTCCCTTTCTCTGCTGGATCTCTTCTAGTTTACATGAATCTGGAAAAAATCTGGAATGGACCCCGAGATCGCTTCTCTCTCCTCCAGAACTTTGCCAACATCTGCCTGGCTGCTACGGTGACCCAGACCCTCTCCTTTCCATTTGATACAGTGAAGAGGAAGATGCAGGTGAGGAGTGATGTTGGAGCAGGGCAGTGGGGAGATTCCTTGAAGTGTTGGTGAGTTGGTAACAATAGCAGAGAACACTGACCCTGAGCAATGCCAGGTTTCTAAGGGGATCATAACTATTCACACAAATACTATGCAAACCCCCACTCCGGGCATTTCTTCTGCTAAACTCAGGGCTATTGGCTCCAGCCCAAGCTATTTCTTTCACATACTCTGCTTTTTTAGGACTTTTTAGCCCTTCCAGATGAGGCCCACTTTTCTTTCCTCTCTTTCCCATAGTTGCCACCAAAGCATAGTTGACATCAAAGCAGCCTCCTAGCTCCCTCTCCCTGGGCCTCCACAGTGAGAGGAGGGCACTCTTACTTTCATAGCCACCCCTTACCTCAGTGAAACAAACTGGAAAGAACCAAAATAAGCCAGGAGCTATTCGATAACCAAGCTCCAATAGTCTTTTACTCCCTTGCTAAGGACATAACTACATTTGAAATGGGTCAGTGTCTTAGTGGGAGTCGCCCTGCGTTTTCCTAATTGTTGCCTGGGAAACTCACATTTTCTCTATTGACTACAGAGGCAAAAGCATGGTGGTATCCAAGGTCCCAAAGTGAGTAACTGGCTTAGCCTAGAATCAGTCAATTTTTATTTTTAAAAAAATCAGCGGGCCAAGTAAGGTTGGGGGTTACAAGCAAGTCTGAGGGTGGGCTCAGAATCAACAACTCTGAGGTTTTGTATCTGCCTTTAATTCAACTCCAGTTCACAGGCTTTCCTGCCTTCCCGACCTCTTCTGGGCAAATCTTTTTTTTTTTAAGGCCTCAATTCCCACAGAGAATAGGGTTCCAGGAGGTAGGAAGGTTACTCTTCATCCCTGATTTCTTTTTGTTTCTTTGTTGTTGTTGTTAATCCTCACCCGAGGATATTTTTTCATTGAGGTTTTTTGTTTGTTTGTTTGTTTGTTTGTTTTTTAGGGAGAGTGAAAGAGAGAGGGAAAGACAGAGAGAAACATCTATGTGAGAGAAACACATTGATTGGTCAAGGGCACGTACCTTGGTTGCAGGCACCTCCCCGACCCGAGCCCTGGTCAGGGCTCATCCAGGAGGCAACCAATCGATGTGTTTCTCTCACATCGATATTTCTCTGTCTTTCCCCCCTCTCTTCCACTCTCTCTAAAAATAAATGGAAAAATATCTTCGAGTGAGGATTAAAAGAAGAAAAAAACCACAAAGATACAGAAAAGGAATTCTTAGGGTTGTGGTCAAAGTGTTATTTAACAGGGGTTAATAAACATAATAATACCTTGTCCACTCTACTTGAAAAAAAACACAAAACTAATCCTCAAGATAGAACCAGGCAGTGGTCCTCAACCTTTCTAATGCCGCAACCCTTTAATACAGTTCCTCAGGTTGTGGTGACCCCCAACCGATAGCAGGGTCGCCTAAGACCATCGGAAAACACAGATATTTACATTACGACTCATTAACAGTAGCAAAATTACAGTTATGAAGTAGCAACGAAAATAATTTTATGGTTGGGGGTCACCACAACCTGAGGAACTGTATTAAAGGGTCGAGGCATTAGAAAGGTTGAGAACCACTGAATCAGAGGCTGCTTTTTTAAATGTAAACATGCATTGCTTTCTCTGGCCAATAGATGTCGCTGCAGTAAATGGAGGGTATCTGAGCACTATCTGAGGGTATTAAGAGCCATGGAACTAGTGATTTCTGTCCACTAACAACCTCTTAATCCCTGCTCGAAATACATCTTCAGTTTGGAAGATAAGACTCTAGAAACAACAGTCGAACTCTAAATTCTGCTGGAGTTGTTTTTTCCTGCAAAGCATACAATCCAAATTCTCCGAGAGAACTTGAATAGTCTCCTCCCAGGGGAGTAGACAAGGTTTGCCAGCAGAATTTGTAAGGAGGGAGCTTTGCAGGGCAGCCAGGCTGCTCTTACCTGAGCACGTTTAGTGAGAACATTTGCATTCCATCGGCTTTCCTTGCTGCACTGCCTGAAGGAAGCAAATCCATGTCAGGTGTCTGTTACATAACCTGTTGTTGGCCAGGGAATTTTGTCAAACCCGACACTGACTGGCCACTTTGTCTGAATGTCTCCTCCTAATATATTTTTACACACCTGCCTGTTTAATGCCACATCAAGTTGGAATTCTCTTGAACATTAATGACAGTAATCAGAAGTCTTGTTTAATCAGCTGAGCTCTTCCTTCACTGTGCTTACATTCATTTTATTCCTTTTTCTTTTTCTTGCCCTGACTCCTGGCTGACATGCTAGAGAATGGAGAGGTAAATAAATTGTGCATGTGCATGTTTTTATGGCATGGTTTCTGATGGGAAGGGGGATGGGTCAGCCCTCTGTGCAATGGAATGAGGTGCCCCCCACCTGGTGCGCTTTCACGTACCCTAAAAGCACCCTGCCTGAAATCTCCATGGCCACACTTCAGTGTGTTTTAGTTCCAGCTCTTCCAGGTATGGCCTGGCCTTTTCATCTTCGAACTCCCATACCTGGCTCAGAGCCTGGGCCTGAAGAGGCTGGCAACACTTAGTGTATTGAGAGAGTAGAAAGGGTAAAATATTGATGGGGATTAATTTATCTGACTAATCTGTGGATTCCTAATAAGGACCTGGAATTCCTGAGCAAATGGTTCTCTGGACAGGCACATGTGGAGGAGAGAGGGAGACAGACTGCCCTGAAAATCCAGGGAGCAGCTGAGAACATGGGACCTCCTTGAGAGGATCAGGAGGGAGGCACCAGGCACGAGCTTGGTCCCCCCACAACTCTGCCTGCAACCCTCCCCTGATGCCTGTATTAGGTGACTCCATTTCATCAAATATAAAACTGAATGTCAGCCTGTTGCTTTACACCCCAGGGGACTTTGACCCTATCAAGCTCACAAGGTAAGCAGGATTGGGCCAGGTCAGCATTTGAACTGAAAGCACATAAGATGAAGGACAAAGGTAGTCTCTGAGTGGCACAGCTGACCGAGCAGAATACACACAATACCTGCGTGAAGGTAGGCCCTGGCCTGTTCAAACAGAGATGCTGAGCCTGACCCAGATGCTTAATGCCTCAGGCTGTCTTTGGTCAACTGAACACTATTGCTTCGCCAGGCCCTCCCAGAGTGCCCCTTCCCCACACCTGGTTTCTCATGCTCAAATCCACATCTTCATCCCTGCTCCCACATTGCTGGGCATTACCACTTGGCTATCACCTCTCCACTGGCACCTCTAACTGAATATATATCAAAGTAACTTCCCTTCCTCTGAAAATGTCTTCCCAGAGTTTTCCATTTCAATGCCATCATTCACCATTACCTAGGCTGGAAATCCACAAGTTATCTTTGAGCTTCTTCTTCCCCCAACCCCCAATCAACCTTGAGGTCAGTTGGTTCTTCATTCCCAACATTCCCAGTGCTCCCACACTGGTCTTTCTTTTTGTCACTGTTCCTGTCCTAATCTGGGGACTTATCAGCTCATACCAGGCTATTGCAGTAATCCTCTAATTGGCCTCCAGGATTAATTCTAAAAAAGATCCTGGAGCAGTAATGTACCAGGCACTGTGGTAAGTGCTTTATGCTCAGTCTCTTATTTAATTCTTACAACAACCCTATGAGGTGGGTACTGTTCCTCTCAAGCCCATTTTACAGATGAGAAAACCAAGGCAGTGAAAGCTTCTGTAGCCTGCCGGAATTCACCTACCCAGTAACTGAGCTGAAATTTAAGACCAGATAGTGTGCTTCCAGGGCCAATACTAATTTCAGTCCCTGCAGCCCAGTTCATAGCTTCTTTCAGACTAATTTTCTTAAGATCTGCCTGTGTTTTGTCCTTCTTTTTTGCCCCTAGAGAACAAAGGCTGAGTTCCTGGGCCTGGCATGCTGCCCTTACCAATTTTGCCACCCTCATGGCACAGAGGCCCTCTATATGAGGAGTTGCAAAATCAAACGTTAGCAGGAACTTGGAAGTAACATGAAAAAAGAGAAAATAGGGAAACTTAAATAGCATACACTTGCCCCCTAAAGAATAAGCTATCAAATGTGTTCTGAGCCATCAGGCTTTTGGCTTTCAAAAGCATTCTGGAGAGCTAAAGGCACTGTGCTCACAAAATGTGATTAGCATCTAAATGTGACTAGCAGGAAGGAATAAAGTGAGCCAGTGGTGGCTGTGGCAAGCTCCCCTTCTCCAAAGCATGGATGCCATTTAGAAATGTGGGCCCAGTTTTTCAAGGGAGCCTGAAATCCATATTTTTATGTAAAATCTCCCAATTGCCTAATGTTGGCAAATAAAATTAGGAAAATTCTGCCTGGGTTAAATAAAACACCCCTTTCAATAACCTCTGCTCTATTCAAACCTCCAATTCAATCAAAATGAACTCAGTCCACCTCCCCCAACCCCCTAAAGAATAAGTGTATTTCCCATTTCAGGCACCTCTGCCTGGAGGATCTATCTCCATCTCCTTAAAGGCTCAACTAAGGTTTGCCTCAATGGTTGCTGTCTCTTCTGACCTAAAATAGCACACATGTGTTGCTTTTGTTTGACAAATGAGTTGGCTTTTCATTCCCAGACAGCTACCCCATCCTTATGGATAAAGGCAGGGGTTTTGCCTTTGCAGAGTCACAATGGGGGTGTTCCAGACCACTGCAGAGGGGACTGTGAAGCAGGAAAAGCCAGTTAACTAACAATGTGCTCTAGCAATAAAATTGAAGATGCTGTGTTTTCACTGTCATCCCCCACCCCACCCCCAAGGGCACTGTTATTTTGTGGGAGTTTTGTGGGTGAATAACTCCTCTTAAATGATGTTATTAGCCTGTGTGCCCTTTGACCCAGCCAACTAAATTTTCAAGGCACTTCTGTACATGCCTCCACTGCTCCCATTTCTACATCATTACTCTGTTTCTCCACCCTGTCAGAGCCACACCCCGAGGTCTTCTCTCACCTCCTGCAGCAGGAGTCTCCTCCTTCTGAATGCACATAGCATACTCTCACTGTAGCTCTCTCAGGCCCATGTAACATGCTTCGTTGTGTTATGATCTTCTATGTCACTATTCCCTCTACAGCTCTTTGCCTTTGGGAAGCATGTCTTACACATTTGTATATCCTCACAGTATGTTGCCTCTTGTAGCAGGCACTTGATACTTGTTTAAAAATGAATGAAGCTCAGGGCCGGCTTATGGGATCTCACTGTGAGTACAGAATCGAACCTTAGCTGCTGCTGAGTGAGCTCCAAGTCTGTGTGCTTGTCCCTACCCATGAGGAAGGTAAGAACAGTCTGCTCTAAGGAAGCCTCTCCTTGTCCCCTGCCTATAATCCTCGCTCTGATAATGCACTGTCTTCTATCTCCTACCTTAGCATTCAGGTTCTGTTTAGCTCAGCCCAAACAGCTATTAGCATTTCAAGATAGGCAAATTGCTGAAAGGACAGAGAAAAAAAAAATCATGAAACCATTTGGATATGCAACCCTTCTTCACTGCAACCTCCTACCACTTTGTATGCTGCCTAGAACTGCTTGACAAATCCTAGCATCATAGAATTTGTATTTGTTAGTTTCTTGATTTCAGTAAATGTGACCTGATGTAAACTAATGTGTCTAAATATTGAGGTCAGTTGGTTCTTCATTCCCAACATTCCCAGTGGGGTGCTTTTGTCAGGGGTAAGGACAGGGACAAAATATGTCAGGAGGAGGTAATGAAAGGAGAGTGTTCCCTGGTATTCAAAAATTATAATAATGTATCTACCATTTATTGGTCATTTAATATGACAAGGCAGATTATTATCCCATTCCACCCTCTTTATAGACCCTATAAAATAAGTAAGTACTGTTATGATTCCTATTTTCTAGATGAGGAAATGAGGCACAGAGAAGGTAAGTAACTTGCCTAATAATCACATAGCTAGCAAGTGGTGGAGCTGGGATTGAATCCAGGTGTCTCCTTCTTCAGGCCTGTGCTTCATCCACCAGAAGAAATACAGGGGCTTGTTCCTAGATCCTAAGTAATCAGTTCATTTTTTTTTTCAGTTGTTTTGCCTGAGGCTTGGGAGTAGTGGAAGAGGGAGAAGAAAACCTAACCTTGAGAATTAGGAGCTCACTGTGTGGGGCAGAAAAATAATTTTACTTCTGCTCTTCTAAGTTCTTCTGGCTGGACTAATAATCAAATCAACATGAGACAGATTCACAGGAGAAAATGTATTACATATGTACATACAGGGGTTCCCTCAGAATATGAGACCTGACGACAACTGGGCAGTTGAGGCTTATGTGCCATTTTGGGCTAAGGAGAGGCAGGGATCTGGGACTTCAAAAGGAAAGTAGGCAATTCATAAGGAGATAAGAAGGAGCAAACGTGGAGAAAAATTGTTTCTTGGCCACCCAGAAACAATGGGACACACATATAGGAGTCTAACAGACTGCCACATTTAGTTCCTATTTTGATGCTAAGGCGATACTCCCTTCCTTTAAGCAGGTTTTTCTATCTGAATTCCTTTAGGCAGATAAGGGGGAGGGCCAAAGGTACTTTCTGAGTCCTTTGTTTCTTAATAACCAGCTTAAAATAATTAATACCCCAAGAAGCATATTTTGGGGTGGCAAACTCTGCTCCCCCTCACCGTTGCAAAAGCAGTTGAAAAAAAAAACCACACAAAATAGTGTGTAATCTCAAAAACAGGCAAGAGTCCAGCTTTGGTCAGCTCCTTGCTGTCATCTTACTTTGGGGTCTGGCCCCTTTGGCGACTGACTTCTGCCTAAGTCAGTGGCATTGCCTTGGCAGTCTGAGAACAAAAGGTCACATTTCAGCTCCAGGTAGATGTCTGGATATTCCTTGGGCTGGGTGGCTTTGTTTGAGCATCATTGTTAAAATATGGGGAAAGGAAAACACTCCCCTTTGGTGTTTTTTCAAAAGGTATAGAATGCCCTAAATACAGTAGGGATGGCAGTTGTTGACGATGGAAACAAGACTGTCCCTAGAAGGCAAGCCAGGAGAATGCAGGGAGGAACCTTCATTCCACTCTTTGTCAAATCACTCTGCCCTTTTCTCCTGACCTGAGCTGGCCTACTCCTTTGAAGAGATAAAGTCTGGGAATCAAAATGTCCTAAGCAGACTTCTTTCAGCTCCAGCTAAAAAGTAATAGCAGCTAAGATGGGAGCTTACCCCTCTCTCCACTTCCAGCCCACCTACAAAGTGGGGATGAAGAGAGAGGGGGAAGGGAAACAAAGGTCCCAGAAAAGGCCTGCTTGTCAGCTGAGAAAGACCCGCAACTGTGAGCAGTCATCTGCAGCTGCTGTCAGAAGGTGCCTAGAGCTTGCAGACCCATCCCCCGCTGGCCTCAAGCCACTTTTAGAAATGGGAAGGAGGGTACCTTGTCAGCAGGCCATGCTGATGAATCTTCCTACACCCACTTTTCTGGGCATCCTTTAACTGCTCATTTGTACTTTATTTTTTATTGCTGACAGTATTACAGATGTCCCCCATTCCCCCTCCTTTTCCCGCCCTCCACCCAGCCCCTGTCCCACTCCAGGCCTTCACTACTCTATTGTCTGTGTCCATGCATATGTATATTGGTTATGGCTTAAAGGTTTAATCTGTAGAGTAGCTCCATGGTCAGGAGTGTGGACTTTGGACGCCAACTCTGCCCTTACTCCTGCATGGACATGGGTAAGCCAGGAACCCTCTCTGAGCCTCATCTTCCTCACCATGGGGAGAAGCAGAGTGCCTAGCTCATATACCGAGAAAGGACATTGAATTGGGTTAATGCAGATACAGAGCCAGGCACATGATAAATATTCAATAAAGCCGAGGTGCTGTTTCTATTGTTCTTGAAGCATCTCTTCAGAATCTATGCATGGCATTGAAGGCCTGATTAGAATGATAAAAGCTGGCCCAGATGTGTTTCTATGTTCCCCATGATTGCTATGAATACACAAATGAGTTAGCATCACAAAACCTCAAAAGACCTTCAACTTTATAGATAATGATGAGCAGGGATAGTAGGAGAGTTATTTATTTGTTGAGTTCCTTTAACAGGCATTTACCTAGAGATCACCATGTGCAAGTAATGCATCTATCTGTACATTCTCAGTCTCCTGAAAACGGTCGTCTTCCATATCTGTTCCCTCACCCTTCCTGGTGGATCACACTCCAATCAAGATGACACTAAAAGTGAGCTCTTCCAGCCACTGTTGCCTGAGCTCCCCTGGCCTCCTCCTGGGCAGCTCCAGCAGCTCCCTCACTTGCATCTCAATTGCTTTCTCTAGCCTGGCCCAGCTGCACTATTTGTTTCCCCACCCCACCCCCTACCATCACACAGGAACAGACTGTCTTCTCTTTCCAAGCAGAATACTAACCTGCTGTCCATTATTTTACTCCCCGCTCCCTTATCCCGGGCTTTCTGAGCAGCTGGTCAGCCCTCTAGCCTGCTGCTGAACCACGAGGCTCCAACTTCAGCCAGGATGGAGAGTATCTTTGAGGCAGGCCATGCTGGGGGCAGCTGCCTACACCCACTTTTATGGGCATCCCCACTGCAGAGCCTTAGTGCGTCCCAGCTCTGGGCACCTGGCTCTGCCAAGAGAAACTTGGGCCATGTGGTTCACAGTACAAAAAGGTTCTTTTACTTCAATATGATTGGCTTTTTTTATTTGATAATTGGGGATTTACCAAATGGCAAAAGCCTCCCACCACAACTGTCTTCCAGGGAGGTGTGCCCTCAGATGGTTTGGGAATTGGACAGCTTCATCTCCGGCTTGTGTCTTATATGTCCACAGAAGATAATGCCATTTCCAAATAACAAGCAAAGGGTTCTGAGCTCTTGTTTGCTCCAACTAGCAGACTCTTTTACTTTTGTTTCTTTTCTTTCTTTTATCTCTCCTTTTAACCTTTTGCACTCAGATGTCGAGTGTGACTCGACACGGTTAGCATTAGAATAAAGGAATCGAGAAAAAAGCAAGTGAGTGCAAAGGGTTAAATGCCTTTTTCAACTTCTTTTTTAAAAACAGTTTTAGGTTGACCTCAAAATTGACAGGAAGGGGTGGAGGATGGGTGAAAAGATGAAGGAGAATAAGAGGGACAAACTTCCAGTTGTAAAACAAATAAGCCATGGGAATGTAATGTACAGCACAGGGAATATAACCAGTAATATTGTAATAACTTTGCACAGTGATTGATGATTAATAGACATATGGTGATCACATCATCCTATCTAATGAAAGAGTAATATGCAAATTGACTGCCACTCCAATACACAATATAGCCGCCCCCATGTGGACACAAGATGGCCACCACAAGATAGCCTGCAGGGGAGGGCAGTTGGGGGCAACCAGGCCTGTGGGGGGGGCAGTTAGGGGGACCAGGCCTGCAGGGGAGGGCAATTGGGAGGGATAAGGCCTGAAAGGGAGGGCAGTTGGGGGCAACCAAGCCTGCAGGGGGGTCAGTTGGGGGGGGCCAGGCCTGCAGGGGGGGCAGTTGGGGGAATCAGGCCTACAGGGGAGGGCAGTTGGGGGGAACCATGCTTGCAGGGGAGGGCAGTTGGGGGGAACCAGGCCTGCAGGGAATGGCAGTTGGGGGGGGCGGGACCAGGCCTTCAGGGGAGGGCAATTGGGGACGACCAGGCCAGCAAGGGAGGGCAGTTGGGGAGCCAGGCCTGCAGGGGGGCACTTGGGGGAGGACCAGGCCTGCAGGGGAGGGCAGTTGGGGGAACCAGGCCTTCAGGGGAGGGCAGTTGGAGGGCAACCAGGCCAGCAGGGGAGGGCAGTTCAGGGTGACCAGTCCAGCAGGGGAGGGCTGTTAGGGGTGACCAGTCTGGCAGAGGAGGGCAATTAGGGTTAATCGGGCCGGCAGGGGAGCAGTTAGGCATCGATCAGGCTGGCAGGGGAGTGGTTAGGGGGTGATCAGGCTGGCAGGCAGAAGCGGTTAGGGGCAATCAGGCAGGCAGGCAGGCGAGCAGTTGGGAGCCAGCAGTCCTGGATTGTGAGAGAGATGTCCGACTGCCCCTTTAGGCGCGATCCCACCAGTGAGATCAAGTCTAAATGGGCAGTTGGACATCCCTCGAGGGGTCCCAGATTGGAGAGGGTGCAGGCTGGGCTGAGGGACACACACACACACACACACACACACACACACACACCCCGCACGAATTTTGTGCACCAGGCCTCTAGTAGGGTATATAAATTTCAAATCACCATTTTGTACACCTGAAATGAATAAAATATTGTATTCCAATTAGTTTAATTTAAAATGTTTTTTAATGGAAAAGATGCTACAGAGATTTTCCACACACTCACTGCCCGTGCAGTGCATTACCAACATCCTCTACCAGAGCGGCCACATATTACAATTGAGGAACCTACCTAGACACATCACAATCACCCAAAGTCCATAGTTAACTGTAGGGCTCACTTTTGGTGGTGTACATTTTATGGCTTTGGACAAATGTATAATGACTGAAAAGTTAAGTCGGTAATGTGTGGACAGGCTAAATAGCCATCTCAGACAGTGATTAAAGAAAATTGACCTTATTTAAGGAAAAGGCCTGGAAGATGGGGATATCCAAAAGGAAGGGCTACACAGTACTGAGCCAAAGGGCACTGGGTCCATGATGGCAGCAAAAATATACCTAGAACAATGAAACAAGGAAGGACATAGAAGAAGCAACAGGAGAGCCTAGGCTGGGCTGCTTTGGCTCACTGGGAAGTCAGAGAATAGGGGACCTTGGAGACAGGTTCAGGGGGTTAGCTCAGGACGAGCTGCCACTGCCCACTCCTCTCCTGGTTGCAAGTCTCATGGGGTCCCATAGAGTTTAGGGGATATGTGCCTATGGGGGATTGGCACAGTCATGCTTCTTGGAGGGAGAGCTCACACTGGGTCCTCCATCCTGAGCATATTTATTTCTCTTTTGCAGGTGTAAATCTTAGGGGAGTCCTCAGGGGAGGGTCTCAATAGAATATTTATCAGCTTTCCAGGTGTGCTCTCTCAGGGTCATGGTCTCTACTGATTGGTCGGTGTCAGGGCAGGGGGTTATTAGTCAATGTAGCTGGTCCTGAGGCAACCACAGAGCCAATTGTCTGGTTTTGCTGCTTTTCTGGGCCTGGAGCTGAAATACAACCGAGGCCTAGAAGTTATCTGTTGAGAGGAAAAGGTCAGAGGGTCTAAACTGCCTGACCAGTGATATGAAAGATCAGGGGCCCAAACCACATGACCAATGATATGCTGACTGAGAAAAGGTTTACCCTGGGGGCAAGGTTCTTGTTTTCCCAGTTTTGCTAGGCATCTGGAGCTTTCTGCCCTGGTGAGTTTCTATATATACCTGGCCCATTGTCCTTTCTCTGCTTATGTCTAACAGTGGCCTGTATCTTTCATTATAGTATCATACAGAGTGTTTCCACTGCCCTAAAAATGCTCTGCTCTGCCTATTCACCCTTCCCCTCTTCCCCAAATCATGGCAACCACTGATCTTTTTACTGTCTCCATAGTTTTACAGAATGTCATATAGTTGGGATCATACAGTATGTAGCCTTCTCAGATTGGCTTTTTACTTTCTTTTTTAAATCATTTCTTTTTTTATTGACTTTATTGGGGTGACATTGGTTAATAAAATTATATAGGTTTCAGGTATACAATTCTATAATACGCCATCTGTATATTGTATTGTGTGTTCACCACCCCAAGTCAAGTCTCCTTCCATCACCATTTATCCCCTCCTTTACCCTCTTCTACCTCCCCCTAGCCCACTTTCCTCTGGTAATCACCATACTGTTGTCTGTGTCTATGAATTATGTGTGAGTTTTGCTTAATCCCTTCACCTCTTTTACCCAGCCTCCCAACTCCCCTCCCCTCTGACAGCTGTCATTCTGTTCTCTGTATCTGAGTCTGTTTCTATTTTGTTTGCTAGTCTACTTTGTTCATTATATCCCATATATAAGTGAAATCATATGGTACTTTTCTTTCTCGGACTGGCTTATTTCATTTATCATAACACTCTCCAGGTCCATCCATGCAATTGCAAAGGGTAAGATTTCCTTATTTTTTATGGCTGAGTAGTATTTCATTGTGTAAATGTACCTCAGCTTTTTAAAAAATATTTTTTTATTGATTACAGAGAGGAAGGGACAGGGAAAGAGAGATAAAAGCATAAATGATGAGAGAAAATCATTGATGGACTGCCTCCTGCATGCCCCCTACTGGGGATTGAGCCCGCAACCCAGGCATGTGCCCTTGACCAGAATCGAACCTGGGACCCTTCAGTCCACGGGCCAATGCTCTATCCACTGGGCAAAACCAGCTAGGGTGTACCACAGCTTTTTATCCACTCATCTACTGATGGGCACGGGCTGCTTCCCAATCTTGGCTACTGTAAATATCGCTGCAATGAATATAGAGGTGCATATATTCTTTCAAATTGGTATTTCCGGTTTCTTCAGATATATTCCTAGAAGTGGAATCATTAAGTCATATGGTAGTTCCATTTTTAATTTTTTGAGGTAATTCCATACTGCTTTCCACAGTGGCTACACCCAGATTGGCTTTTTTCATAGTAATATGCATTTTAGTTCTCCCCATGTCTTTTCATGGCTTGATAGCTCATTTCTTTTTCATGCTGAATAATATTCCATTGTCTGAATGTACCACAGTTTATTTATCCATTCACCTAAGGACAACCAAGAACATCGTGGTTGTTTCCAAGCTTTGACAATTATGAATAAAACTGCTATAAACATCCATGTGCAGGTTTTTGTATGGACATAACTTTTCAACTTATTTGTGTAAATACCAAGATCTAACATAATGTTTCATTTTGTAAGAAGCTGCCAAACTGTCTTCCAAAGTGGCTATACGGTTTTCTGCATTCCCACCAGCAATGAATGAGAGTTCTAGTTGCTCCACACACTCACCAGCATTTTGATGGTGTCAGTGTTATGGATATTAGCCATTTCCCCTTTTCACCCATCTCCCCAATCCCCCTCCCATCTGGCAACCATCAAAATGTTCTCTGCATCTACGAATTTGTTTGTTGTTTTTTTAAGTGAAATCACACAGTATTTGTCTTTCTCTGTCTGACTTGTTTCACTTAGCATAATAGATGTACTGTTTCTTTAACTAGCCCCGTATTAGTGGACATTTAATTTATTTCCAATTTTCTGCCGTTACTAATAATGCTGCAACAAAAGTCCTTATAAAATACATCAGCCGAAACCGGTTTGGCTCAGTGCATAGAGCGTCGGTCTGCGGACTCAAGGGTCCCAGGTTCGATTCCAGTCAAGGGCATGTACCTTGGTTGCGGGCACATTCCCAGTAGGGGGTGTGCAGGAGGCAGCTGATCGATGTTTCTCTCTCATCGATGTTTCTAACTCTCTATCCCTCTCTCTTCCTCTCTGTAAAAAATCAATAAAATATATTTTTTTAAAAATACATCAGTTCTCCTGGAGAGCATTATGCTAAGTGAAATAAGCCAGTAGAGAAAGATAAATATCACATGATCTCACTCATATGTGGGATATAATGATCAACATAATTTGATGAACAAGAATAGATCCAGAGACAAATGGAAGGGGAGGGGGGAGTTAGAGAGCAACCGAAGGACTTGTACGCATGCAAATTAGCATAACCAATGGACACAGACACTGGGACGGTGGGGGCTTGCCTGGCGTGGGAATGGCTGGGTGGGGGGGTCAATTGAGGAAAAAGGAAACTTATGTGTAAAACTTTAGACAATACAAAAATAAATAAATAAATACAAAAAAAATACATCAGTTCTCACATGGACAAATATATCTGTAGAATAAATTCCTAGAAGTAGGATTGCTTTGGTCAAAGGGTATGAGTTTTATATATTTTAAAAAATATTTTTTATTTCAGTACTCGTGGAAAGAATGAACAACCTGAAATGTTACCTCTGCTGGAAGGCCTCTGTGAAGTTTATCACAGAAACCATCAAATGCTTGGCTTTCTTTCAAGTATTTGTCTTTTATTGTGATCTACTGCAAGTTTGCTTCTTCTTTCCCCCAATATGTATTAAGCACATGCTGCATGCCAGGCATGTTGGTAGGCTTTGAGGATAAAACCACAAACAAGGCAGACATGGTCACTGCCCTCATGGTATTTACAGCTCAGGAGGCCAGGGTTATCGGGGGCAGTACACATGAAAGAAATAATTATACACCAGATCATTACAGAGTGTGTCACATGCCATAAAGGAGAAGTACAGGGTGACCAAATGTGTTTACTAGGCTCCTGACTTTGGGGATCTGAGAAGACTTCCTGGAAGAAGTGATATGTATTCTGATCAGTAAGAGAGACTCAGCTAGGCAGAGGAAATGGCAGGTTTGAAGGCTTAATGTCAGGAACGTACAGTAGGGTCAACAGCATGGATTATAGAATCAAGAAAGGGCATTCAAGGTCATTTAATTCCAATTTCCTCACTTGACATGTGAACAAACTTAGATTCAAAGAACTAAACGACTTGGTCAAGGTTATATAGATAGTGGCAGAGCCAGGAATAGGACCTGTTTCCTCTGATTTTTTTCATATGGTGCTATGCTGCAAAAGCAGCATGCCCTGGAAACATGGAACAGACGGGCAAATCTCGGGGCTTGGGCGGGGGCGGGGGGGGGGAGGGCGGAAGACATTAACCAAATAATTTATATGCATATACTAGTATGCATTACCCATGGACACAGACAATAGGTGGTGAAGGCTTGGGGTAGGGTTGGAACAGGGGGTATGGGGAACAAGGGAGAAGAAAGGGGGGACATCTGTAATACTCTCAACAAAGATTTTTTAAAAGAAATAAACAGAAAAATATACTGAAAACCAAAAAAGAAAGTTTACAATGCTATCAAAAGTTAGCACATATTGAGTATGAGTTGCAATTGACTGCATTTTATCATTTTAGTTTAAAAATATTTTATAGTGTACTTTTCCTCTTTCCTACTTTTATACTATTTATTGATTGTTTTACAAATTATTTAATATTATAATAGAGAAACATGCAAATTGACCGCACCTCCGCTATGCCCATGATTGGGCAGGCAGGAGGCTGGGGGCGGGACTCCGGGTGGCATATCCGCCGTTGAGAAGATCAAGATGGCGGTGCCAAGTGGCCGGGCCCATGCCGCCGCTCCCTGGGGTGCCTGGGGCGATCGGCACCCCGGGGGGCGTGGCCGGGCCCATCGGCACCCCGGGGGGGCATGGCCGGGCCCATGCCGCCGCTCCCCAGGGTGCCTGGGGCGATCGGCACCCCGGGGGTCGTGGCCGGGCCCATCGGCACCCCGGGGGGGCGTGGCCGGGCCCCTCCCGCCCCTCCCGGGGGTCCTGGGTTTGATAGTCCACCTGGGAGGGCGTGGCCCGGCCCCTCCCACCCCTCCTGGGGGTCCGGGGGTCGATCGGCCACCTGGGGGGGCATGGCGCGGCCCCTCCCGCCGCTCCCGGGGGTCCCAGGGGCCGAGGCTTTCCGGGCCTTGGGCACCAGCGGGGAGCCTGCACAGATCGCAGGAAACCACTGGGGGTCGGCTCCTGTGATCAGTAGCAGGGACGCTGGGTGCAGCGAGCCAAAGGCCAGGAAAGCCTGGGGCGGAGGCTTTCCCGGCCTTGGGCACCAGTGGGCAGCCTGCACGGATCGCAGGAAACCACTGGGGGTCGGCTCCTGCGATCCTTAGCAAGGATGTTGGGTGCCGCAGAGCCCAAGGCCACCGCCCGGGGCCAAGCCCCGACCCTGAAAAAGGCAGAAGGCGGTGGCCACAGCCAAGGCCTGGGTCCCTGGTGCCGGCAGAAAACTGGTGCAGGCAGCCAAGCGAATGAAGGTCTATTGCACGAATCTTCGTGCAAACGGGCTACTAGTTTAATATAATTTTGTCAGTTGGTTTGTTACGTTTTAGAAATATTTTACCAATTTTTAATCCTCCTGTTATCTTCACTTTTAGTCTTCTAAGCAAAATAGTAACAAACTTCAAAGGGGGAAAAAAAGCAGCATGCCCATCCTGGGATCTATAGAACTAAACTAGATATCTATGGGATAATTGCCTGGGATCATGTGGGAGTGTTTAAGTTGAGGTCCTGTGACTAGCAGCCTGACATGTTCGTTTCTCTTTATTAGTAAGATACCGTTTGGGCAAATGGCAGTCTAACATTCCAGTCTAGTGGATTGGTTTAGTTTTCAGCATACTTGTCTCTTCTCCAAGTTTAGATAATAAATAATAATCTATATTACAAAAACCCAGTGGCCCTAACGCCACAACAACCAAAGACCAGACACCAGGAGGCAGCCTGTGCGGCAAGGTGTGCGAGGGTGGGTGGGGCTGCGTGTGAGGCGCATGCGGGTGGGCGGGGACTTGACTCTGGGTCTCGCAGCGAGGTGGGGTCTGGGGTCCTGGGTCTCGTGCGATTTCCCTGGGGTCTGGGTCTCTCGTGATTTCACGCGCTGGGTCACTAGTGATATTAATAATGGTGGTTACTTTTTAGTGCTTGCTATATGTCAAATGCTGTTCTAAGCATTTTGTATGTATTTCATTTAATTTTGACAACAATCCTATAAGGTAGGTATTATTATTACCCCATTGGATAGGTGAGGAAATTGAAGCTCAGAAAGGTCAGGCATTTGCTTAAGGCCACAGAGCTAGTGAGTAGCAAAGCAGGGACTCAGTCCAAGCAGTCGGACTTTAGGGCCCATGTACTTTTCCCAAGCACTCTCAGTATCAGCAGCAAGCTAGGAGATTTGGTCTGAGTCCTGAGCAGCCTTGTGCTTTGGAGGGCCTAAACAACCCTGGCTGCACATCAGAACCACTTGAGGAGCTTGCCAAAATGCTGATATCCATGCCTAAACCTAGGTCAGTTAAATCACAGTCTCTAGGAGTGATTCCAATCATGGATGGGTTTTTTTAATTTATTTATTTATTTATTTATTTATTTATTTATTTATTTATTTATTATTTTTGTTGTTAATCCTCACCCAAGGATATTTTTCCATTGAATCTTAGGGAGAGTGGAAGAGAGAGAAACATCGATGTGAGAGATATCGATTGGTTGCCTCCTGCATGAGCCTTAACCAGGGCCGGGGCCAGGGAGGAGCCTGCAACCAAGGTAATTGCCCTTGACCGGAATCAAACCCGGGACCTTTTGGTCTGCAGGCTGACGCTCTATCCACTGAGCCAAACCAGCTAGGGCATGAATGGTTGTTTTTTAAAATATATTTGATTGATTTTAGAGAGGGGGAGAGAGAGATAGAAACATCAGTGATGAGAGAGAATCATTGATAGGCTGCCTCCTGCATTCCCCCTACTGGGGATTGAGCCCACAACCCGGGCATGTGCCCTGACCTGGAATCCAATTGTGACCTCCTGGTTCATAGGTTGACATTCAACCACTAAGCCACTTCAGCTGGGCCATGGATGGTTTTGAAAAGCATCACTGGTTAGTCTAACATGTAACTAAGGATTGAGAAGCAGTGGTATATAGCCTTACCATTCCTTCTTTTTTGGGGTGTGTTTTAGTTCAAGCTGTTAAACAAATACCATAGACTGGGTGGCTTAAACAACACTTACTTCTCACAGTTCTGGAGGTTGGGAAGTCCCAGATCAAGGTGGCAGTAGATTGATTCAGTGTCTGGCAAGAACCCACTTCCTGGTTTGCAGACAGCCACCTTCTTGCTGTGTCCTCACCTGGTAGTGTGAGAGAGATCCTCTTTCTAAGTCTCTTTATAAGGGCACTAATCCCATTCATGAGGGCTCCACCTTCATGACCAAATCACTTGCCAAAGGCCCCAGCTCCAAATACCATCACACTGGGGATTAGGGCTTCAACATATTAATTGTGGGGGCACACAAACATTCAGTCCATAGCAGGAAGCAACCATCAATGCATGTTTTCTTTTGTGTTGTGAATGTCAGTTTAGGATGACACTTGTAGAGGCATTGATTCACACCACACTATGAGCTCCAGTCTTTGTATAAAGAATTTATTCAGTGTACATGCTATGGCAGCCACATTCATTGTTGATGTGTGGTAAGCAGAGTATCAAGGGTTAAGATAGCATGCTCAGTGCTGGGCATCAGGGTAGCTTAGTGGTGTAGGGCTTCATTCCGCATCAAACAGACCCAAATTCAAGTTGATGCTTTGTCTATTAAATTCTGTGATTTTGGAGATATATCCTTTCACTGACTCCATTTTGTCATCTATAAAATTGCGCTAGTAAGACAATAGTACCTATTTCATGAGGTTTTTGGGAAGATTAAGTGAGCTGGAACATGTAAAGGACTCAGTGTAATAATGCCTGACATCTAACACTCAATAAATATTGGCCATCTTTTTTTACTTTATGACCATTCATGTAGCTTATTTGAGCCTGATCACAGGTAAACAGTTATATTTGTGAAAAGCTACTAGTGACACTGATATTCAGAAGAATTTGTTTTGACATTTACTGAGTTGCCTGATATGTGCAAAGAAGTATGTTAGGCCCTGAAGAGCTAGAACAGGGAGGAAGGCCCAGTACCTGCTCCCCTAAGTGCATTGGCTGCCAGCCCAGATATTGTACCCAAATAACTCATGCCAGATAGACTGTGCCACAGTAGAGGTCTAAACAAGAGAATGAGACCCTGGTTGGGTAGGTCAATTTGTTAGAGCGTCATCCTGATACATCAAGGTTATGAGTTCCATCCCCAGTCAGGGCAATATAAGAATCAACCAATGAATGCATAAATAAGTGGAACAACAAATCTCTCTCTCTCTCTCTCTCTCTCTCTCTCTCTCTCTCTCTCTCTCAATAAATTTAAAAAATAATAAAAATTGATGTCTTTGTATCTGTGAGTTTGTTACTATTTTTAAAAAATAAACAATAAACAAGGAGATGAATCAGACAAGTAAACGGGAGCACTTTAAAAAGGTTAAGTACATGGGAGTTGTGTGTTGAGCATGTCTAGAAGGCATAAGTTGGGAAGGAACGTTAAGTGTAAAGTTGAGTCTGTCCAAAATGGCTGCTTCCTTCCAAGCAAAATAAGCCACAAATTTGTGAGAATGTGCCATGACTTTACTTCATGTTCATATTCATTTTAAGCCCATGGAACAAGAAGAGCCCTGTTACAGCCTTTCTTTGCCATCCTCTTGGATAGGAGCATGGCATCCAGAATCCAGACTTGAGACCTCAGCTAGTTTGACTAGAACATTTATTTCCTGGTGATTACATCACCTCATCCCATCTTCTATTTCCCATCAGGCTCAGAGCCCCTTCCTTCCCCGCTGTGGAGGAGTAGATGTCCATTTCTCAGGAGCCACGGACTGCTTCCGGCAGATAGTGAAGGCCCATGGGGTACTGGGGCTCTGGAATGGATTGGCAGCCAATTTACTGAAGGTGAGAAGAGTGGTCAGTCTCTACTGTTTCTCTGCCTCTTATAGTTCTTGCCTGTTCCTTTGCCACGCCTAGGACAGTTTGCATGGAAATGACCCCTCTAGCATTGATGGTAGCCCAAGGCCCTCAAGTGCAGCCTGGCTGTCAGCCCTGAAGAGAGAGGACCCTGTGCAGTGTTGGGGCATCTGATACCCCATCCCAGAGGAGCTGACCATTTAGTGTACAGGTTCCTACCATGAGGGTTCATGGACTCCCAAGGGGAACCTAACCCCCCCCCCCCCCGTCCTAAAATTGTATGCAAAAATGCAGATGTGTGTGCATATGTGCCTCTCTCTGGGGAAAGGATTCATAGCTTTCATTGTATTCCCCAAAAATTCCATGACCAAAAAAAAAAGGTTAAGAACTCTAGACTGCCCTGGCCGGGTGGTTCAGCTGGTTGGAGCATCATCTTGTACACCAAAAGGTTGTGGGTTCAATTCCTGGTCAATTGAGTTCAATTACCTAGGTTGCAAGTTTCATCCCTGGTCAGAGTGCATGCGGGAGGCAGTCGATCGATGTTTCTCTCTCTCCCTCCCTTCCATTCTCTAAACATATGCTCAGGAGAGGATTGAAAAAATAAAAAAAAATCACATATTACGTCCTATGAGGAAAAAAGAAGAACTCTGGACTAAACCTTGTACTAATTGACACATAAATAGTTTCAGTCAAGACAAGCATATGTTGACAAGAAGTGTCAGATTGTATATGTGCATATTAATCCAGAACTGTGTTCCCCAAGGCCCTTCAACTGCTCTGCCATTCCTCACCTTCACCCCTATCTTCTCTGATTCCCAAAAAGAATTACTATGTTGTATTATCCACAGCCTTTAACTCAGTTTACCCTGACTCTATATGGAACTATCTGTTTAAAATGAAAGAGAGAATGGAAGGGAGAGAGAGAAACATCGATGGACTGCCTCCCGCATGCACTCTGACCAGGGATGAAACTTGATTGCAGACACATTGACACTTTTTAAGATTTTTAACATGATTTTCATTTTCATTTTAAACAGATAGTTCCATATTTTGGAGTTATGTTTGGTACCTTTGAGTTCTGCAAGAGAATCTGTCTTTACCACAATGGTTACATTGTGTCTCCTCTGAGCTATAAATTGACCCCAGGGGTGGATCAGAGTTTGAAACCCCAGGAATTACGGGAATTAAAGAAGTTCTTCAAAACTGGAAAACTAAATTCTAGAAAACCAACTCTTTAAAACTGAATGGAACTAGAAGTGCACTGACCGAAGGCGTGTTGCAATCACGGATAAATTTAGCTTCAAAATTGCACAACTGTGGAGTGAGGAGAGGGTACTCCTGTCTGCTGCTCTTGGAAATGAGAAGACTCAGCCATATGCTACCTCTGAGCTCCAAATTGATGTCCCTGGGAACACCTGCACCTCAGGAAGGTTTCCCAACATGACTGTCCCCTGATGGCATTCCACCAGATTTTATAACAAAAGCTAGCAGTAATGATATGTCCTATTTACACAATACCAAAGAAAGGACATTCTCATGACACCTCAAAGCAACATGTAGTTGAAGTGGCTGAGCAGAGGCCACGTCATGCTCTCAGTCACAGCGTCACAGCTTGCAGTAACCCACATCAGCTTAGTTTTGCTGAATTTGACCTGAGGCTTCCTAATATACTCGCTCTGTAACTCATAAGCTTTGCTGACTTATGAGTGCACACACCACAGTGTAAATTATGCCTTCTCAGAAGCTAACTGAAAATATTTTTTAAATTTCTTTATTGATTAAGGTGTTACATATGTGTCCTTATTCCCCCAATACCCCCTAACTGAAAATATTTAACATTTAAAAGTTATGAGTATCATAGTAGAACTATCCTTTAGCTAAATTTGAAGCATCCCAGGCTTAAATCTTGTTTCAGGAAAGCAGTTTTTATCATGACTGCCTAATTATGCCCCAAAAGACCTTCTTTGAATTGCAGTCATGTATAGTGTAAGTGGCCTGAATTCTCTGTCTTTTTTACTTGCTTTGCAAGCCTACCCTGAAAATAAATTATTCAGTCAACTTAAGTTATTCTCAGGAGATGTCCCAGTTGCGTAGAAAGGATCAAATAGAGCATTTGACACACATACAAAAAAAAAAAAAAAAAAACAACAACCCATAAATAACTTAACAAAGACTTTAGGCTAATCATGTCTACCAGATTTTTAAAAAGTCAAATTTTGGATTGTTCCACCTTGGAGGTTCTGTCAAGTTTATAAAACTATACTTTCAAATAGTGCCTATCTTTGCATTAAAAATGTCTAATATTATGATACTAATTTATACATACGCAAATATGTTGAAAGTATTTTCCCTATTAAACTTATTTTCCAAATAAAAATTATGTGTTGGTCATTTATTATTACTAATCTGAGTTATAAAACTATGGTAAAATATATACTGGCCAAAACCTTTAAACTCACAGAACCTTGTCCTATTGAAATATACCAAAATAACTCATTTTTCCAATTGCCCTGGCAGATAGTGTTTCACGGGGAATAGCGGTTAATATACACATGAAAATCTCATCAGTAGCCCAATCCGTTCGAGTTTGGAGGGTGGAAATTCTTTACCTGGAGTGAATAGTTCATGTTTATTATTCTTTATTTCCCTTGAGGTGAAGCACTTTTTTACATTCTGAAAGCTGCAAAAAAAAAAATTTATAACTAAATCTAAAATCTTAACCTTAGTTTACTTACCTCATATCTTCTGTGCATTCTTCCACAGGTATGATGAAATAGATAGCTAAATTATTGCTACTGCCACACACAGGAATGTTTTTGGAGCGGTTGTTTTGATTTTTTTAAAATAAAGTAAAGAGGGAAAAGCATATGCCTCCTTTTTCTAATTTCAAAACAACTCTTAAAAGACTAGCTCTGTTCCTAAAATGAACTTCCAGCTATTTGCATTTTCTCTGAGCTATGAAGGGAGTGTTCTGCTTTATGGCTGGCAGTGTGCACCAAAATGGACTAAGTACTTTAGTGGAATTATATAAAGTGTGATGCAATATTGACCCAGGAGTAACTTACAGTCTTCGGGAACAAAACTTACCTACATACATGAAATGACTATGATTACAAAGCAAATACAAGCAAAGGCATGATAATGTGGTAACAGCTGTTTGCAAGATTGCTAAGGGGTTCTGTGTATACTTACTGAATCAATGATTAACAGGACCATCAGGTGAGAGAGGTCAGTAATGAGCAGGGGGGCTTGGAGGTAATGAGTCTTGAACTAAGTTGTTTTTTGTTTTTTAATATATTTTTATTGATTTCAGAGAGGAAAGGAGAGGGAGAGAGAGAGATAGGAACATCAATGATGAGAGAGAATCATTGATAGGCTGCCTTCACACGCCACACACTCGGGACTGAGCCCACAACCCGGGCATGTGCCCCTGACCGGAATCAAACCCGGGACTCTTCAGTCGGCAGGCCGACACTCTACCCACTGAGCAAAACCAGCTACGGCTTGAGCTAAATTTGAAGGAAGTGAGAGGATATTAATCGGTCAAGAATAAGTTGGAGGCCTGGCTAGTGGATAGAGTGTCAACCTACAGACTGAAGGGTCTCAGGTTTGATTCCTGTCAAAGGCACGTACCTCAGTTGCAAGCTCAATCCTGGGTCCTGGCCAGGCACTTGTGGTAGCCAACCAATTGATGTATCTTTCTAATACTGAGGTTTTTCTGTGTGTGTGTCTCTTCCCCTCCCACTCTCTCTAAAAATCAATCTACATCAAAATAAAAAACTTTTGCACAGCAAAGGAGACCATCAATAAAACAACAAGAAAGCCCACTGCATGGGAGAACATATTTGCTAATGATATCAACGATAAGGGTTTAATCTCCAACATTTACAGGGAACTCATGTAGCTTAACAAAAAGAAGATAAACAACCCAATCAAAAAATGGGCAACTGATCTAAATAGACACTTTTCGAAAGAAGACAGAAGGAAGGCCAAGAGACATATGAAAACCTGCTCAAAGTCACTAATCATCAGAGAGATGCAAATCAAAACAACAATTCGGTACCATCTCACACCTGTCAGAATGGCTATCATCAACAAATCAACAAATGACAAGTGCTGGCGAGGATGGGGAGAAAAAGGAACCCTCGTGCACTGCTGGTGGGAATGCAGACTGGTGCAGCCACTGTGGAGAACAGTATGGAGTTTCCTCAAAAAACTAAAAATGGAACTCCCATTTGACCCAGTGATCCCACTTCTAGGAATATATCCCAAGAAACTAGAAACACGAATCAGAAAGGATATATGCACCCCTATGTTCATAGCAGCACAATTAACCATAGCTAAGATTTGGAAACAGCCTAAGTGCCCATCAGCAGATAAGTGGATTAAAAAACTGTGGTACATCTACACAATGGAATACTACGCTGCACTAAAAAAGAAGGAGTTCTTACCATTTGCAACAACATGGATGGAGATGGAGAGCATTATGCTAAGTGAAATAAGCCAGGCAGAGAAAGATAAATATCACATGATCTCACTCATTTGTGGAATATAATGAACAACATAAACTGATGAACAAAAATAGATCCAGAGATAGAGAAACATCAATCAGAACGTCAAACCTCAGGGAAGTAGGGGATGGGGGTAAGGGGGAGAGATCAAACAAAGGACTTATATACATGCATATAAGCCTAATCAATGGACACAGACAACAGGGGGTGGGGGCATGTTTGGGAGGTGGGGGGGGGGATGGGGGAATAAGGACATATGTAATACCTTAGTCAATAAAGAAATTTAAAAAATAAAAATAAAAAATAAAAATCAATGGGAAAATATCCTCCGGTGAGGATTAACAACAACACAAAAAATAAGTTGGAGGATATTGCAGGTTGAAGGCAGGTCATGTGCAGTGTCACAGAGATGGAAACAAGCAAAAGGTGTTTGGGAGAGTGGAAGAAGACTGGCTTCATGTACTTATTCAGCTGCTGGGCACTCTGGACACAGTGGTACATAAGTCAGATAATGTTCTTGCCCTCCTGGACCTTGCATTCTAATGAAAGCAGCTATCAATAAAGAAATAAATCAACAGCCGAAACTGGTTTGGCTCAGTGGATAGAGCGTCAGCCTGCGGACTGAAAGGTCCCGGGTTCGATTCCGGTCAAGGGCATGTACCTTGGTTGCGGGCACATCCCCAGTGGGGGGGGGGGGGAGGTGCAGGAGGCAGCTGATCGATGTTTCTCTCCCATGGATGTTTCTAACTCTCTATCTCTCTCCCTTCCTCTCTGTAAAAAAATCAATAAAATATATATAAAAAATTAAAAAAGAAAGAAATCAACAGATTGCAATGTTATGAGGAAAATAAACAGGGCTCTTTATTATAGAAATATGTGGGAGTGCGACAAATATTTTCAATCAGGAAGCCAGGGAAGGCCACTCTGAGATGTGACATTTGAGATCAGTCCTGGAGGGTGAGAATGAGCCAACCATGCAAAGAACGAGGGAGAACATTCCTGCCTGAGAAAGCAGAAGATTCCAAAGTGGTGTTAGTAGTTGGGGAAACTTGGTGAACAGAAAATGGGTGAGTGTAGCCAGTGTATGAGTGAGTGAGAGAGTGTATGAGATGACATTGGATAGAGAGCCGAATCATATGTGGCCATTTAGGCCATCGTAAGAAGTTAGACTTTACTCTAAATGCAGTGGGGAGTCATTGAAGGTTTTTATGTAGAGAAGATAAAATTTTATTTTCATTTAAAAAATTTCTTTCTGGTTGCTGTGTGGATAATAGATTGGAGGGAAGCAAGGCTGTGAGTGGGAAGAACAGTTAAGAAACTATTACAAAGTCCAAGTAAGACATGATGGCTTGGGCTAGAATAATAACAATAAAGATGGAGAGGAGTTGCCTGGCCTGTGTGGCTCACTTGTTGAATGTCGACCTATGAACCAGGAGGTCACAGTCATGCCCAGGTTGCAGTCTCAATCCCCCCAGTAAGGGGCGTGCAAGAGGCAACTGATTAATGATTCTCTCTCATTGATGTTTCTAACTCTCTCTCCCTCTCTGAAATCAATAAAAATATATATATTTTTAAAGATGGAGAGAAGTGAATAGATTCAAGACATATTTTGGAGTTGGATTCAGCAGGATTTGCTGAGCGATTGAATATAGGGAATAAAAAGAAGGTATCAAAATGGCACCTAGGTCTTTGGCTTTTTTGTTTGGTGTTTGTTTCTTTGTTAATCATCCCCCAAAGATTTTTTTTCCATTGATTTTCAGAGAAAGCGGAAGGGGGGGAGAGAGACAGAGAGAGAGAAACATCATTGTGAGAGAGACATGCCAATTGGTTGCCTCCTGCATGCGCCCTGACCAGGACTGGGAATTGAACCTGAGACCCTCTAACCACTGAGAAAAATGGGCCAGGGCAGTTTTTGGCTTTTGACTTGCCATTTACTAATGTGGGGAAGACTCGTGAGGGCCAGAGTTTTGGTGGGGCAGAAATTAAAAGATCTCTTTTGGACATGTGAAATTCTAAATGTTCCATGAGACATCCAAGTAGACAGTTGTCTGGAGTGTAGACTGTGTAATTGTCCAATACAGTTGTGGTAGACAGAATAATGACACCGCCCCCCGCCCCAAGGTTGTCCACACCCTAATCCCTAGAACCTGTGAACATTTTCCTTACATGGCAAACGGGACTGTGCAGATGTGATTGAGGTTAAGGATATTGAGATGGAGAGCGTATCATGGTTTATCTGGGTGGGCCCAATCTAATCACAAATCCTTAAAATTGGAAGAGGAAGATGGAAGAGTGGGACAGAACAAGAGGCAGTAGAAATTGGGCAAGTGAGGAACTTGACTCACTTTTGCTGACTTTGAAGACAAAGGAGCCCAGGACCTAAGGAATGGGGATGGCCTCTAGAGGCTGAGAATAACCCTCAGCTGACTGCCAGCAAGGAGATGGGAACTTCAGTTTTACAACCACAAGGAACTGAATTCAGCCAATAACCTGAAAGAGCCAGGAAACAGACTTTCCCTGACAGCCGCCAAAAAGAGACATATTCCAGCCAGACACCTTGATTTTAGCCTACCGAGACCCACATCAGACTTCTGATCTCCCTAACTGTAAGATAATAAATTTGTCTTGTTTAAGCAACTGAATTTGCAGTAATTTGTTACAGCAGCAATAGAAAATTAATATATCAGAACACTGTTAATAATGTCTAATGTCACAATAATAAGCATAAACCAGAACTATCCTGGGCAAACTGGATAAGTCTGGAATTCAGGGAAGAATGGTGACTAGAGACAAAAATTTGAATGTCATCAGCAGATAGATGGCATTTAAAGCCAAGAGACTGAATGAGACCGCCAAAGGAGTAGATGGGAAGAAACTCCTGAGGGAGGGGGAAGCAACAAAAAATGACATTGAGGAGATGGTGGCTAAAAAAAGGCCTCAAGCAAGATGTGGAGGAACTGGAATTCTTGTATCCTGCTGTTGGGGGTGTAAAATGCTACAATCATTTTACAGCCTGGCAATTCCTCAAGTGGTTCAACATGGAGTTATCATATGGCCCAGCAATTCCACTTGTACAGGTGCCCTTGCCGGTGTTGCTCAGTGATTAGAGCGTCAGCCCAAGCACCAAAGGGTCGCAGGACCCATTCCCAGTCATGGGCAAGTACCTGGGTTGCAGGTTTGATCCCCAGCCGCCCTGTCCATCTCCCTCCTCTCCCTCTCTCCCTCCCCCTCCCTCCTCCCCCTCCCTCTCTTCCTTCCATTCTCTGTAAATATCAGTGGAAAAAATACCCTCAGGTGAGGATTAACAAAACCAAACAAACAAAAAAATCTGTACAGGCATGTTTATAGCAGCATCATTCATAATAGGCAAAAAGTGGAAATGACCCAAATGTCTATCAACTGATGAATGGAGAAACAACATGTGCTTTATCCACACAATGGAACTACTTAGCAATCGAAAGGAATTGACTATTGATACACAAAAAGCATGGGTGAAACTCAACATACTAGTATATGGAAAGAAGACAGATACCGCCCCCACAAAAGGTACATACTTTATGATTCCATTTATATGAAGTTTTAGGAAAGAGAAACTAATTTATAGTAACAGAATGCAGATCAGTGGTTGTTTGGGGAGAGAAGGAGGGATTACAATGGGGCACAAGAAAATTTAGGTTGTTGATGGTGATGGACATTTTCACTATCTTAACTGTGATGGTTTCATAGGTGTATACATATGTAAAAATCTTAGTAATAGTACACTTGAAATATGTACAGCTTTATTGTGTGATACCTCAATAAGACTGTTTTTGTTTTAACCAGTTACCCCAGGGCTAAATTTATAAGCCTGCCCAGAGGGGCCAGAAATTAAATCCTTGGGGGAGGGAGAAAGAAAGGGGCTTCAAATGCTAGGCAGATGAGCTTAGGTTTGACCCACTAAGCAAAGAGAAGTAACTGGTTTCTTGTGCAATATAGGTGATGTGATAAAAACTGGATGTGAGCAAGATTGTTCTGGAAACTGAAGTGAGAGACTGGAGATAGCAAGATTGGCCCACAAATGATGAGTATTATTACCTCCTCAGTAATTACACAGCCAACACCAGTGTGATGGATCGTCCATATTTCGAATGCAAGCTAGGTCTGAAAACTGAGAATGCTTGATCTGGGTACTTCTTAGAAACTCAAATCCTGCTTATATGGACTCTGATATGGTTATCAGATTATAGATAGGGCCCTTACCAGGGGTAGAGAAATGGCTTATCACCCTTCTTAAGCAGGGGTGGAGTGATTTGGTCCTTGGTATTTTTCTTAGTAGTAATGAAATTTAGCCTGTATTGAATGTTTACTATGTACCAGATTTTGTTTAGACATATATTACCTCATTTAATTGTCCCTACAGTATTATTCTCATTCCCATTTTACACCTGAAGACACTGAAGTTTAGAGAGGTTAAGTAACTTACCCAAGGCCTGACAGCAAGTGGGCAGAGCCAGTATTTGAACTCAGTATGACTCCAGAACCCATCCTGTTGACACTGGGTTAAATTATTTCTCTTCTTATTTTGTCACAGATTCCCAAACTCAGATGCTCAAGTCCAATTCGATCTTATGGATACAAAAGCATATAGCCATAGAATCTTGGGAGGGTGTAGAACTCTCTTTTCAGCCAACACAGCAATCTCCTCTGCAGTGTCCCCAACAAGTGTCCAATTCCACTCTTAACATTTCCAGTGACAAGAAGTTGCCCACATTATAAAGCAACCCGTCCCATTTTTAAGTAGCTGATATTTTAGAAAGTTATTTCTTGTTCAGCTGAAGTCTACTTTCATGAAACTTGTACCAGCTGCTGTTGATTCCATATAGAATGTCTAATTCTCCTTTACCTGAAAGTCCTTCAATTATGAAACAGGATGTCCCTCCCTCACCAAAAGCTTTCCCCGTTCAATATCTCTCATTCATGCAGCCATTTCTTATATGACATGATTTATAGGCACTTCCCTTTCCTGACTGCCTTCTTTGAATGTTCCAGTTCGTTAATGTCCTCTTAAACATGGCATCCAGGAATAAGCTCTATGGGCCAGCTAGGGAGGCCCAAGTGGGACCTGACCAGTTCACCACCATCCTCTTGGCCGAACTCAATTCTCATTAGCATTTTTTTTTTGCATTGTCACCTCACAATCAACCAAGACCTTCAGTTTTCACAATGTTACATTAAGCTCTAGCTCCTCATTCTTAAATGTCCTGCACTAAATAAAGCATTAGAACCCTTTATGTGGCCCTTCATGCTTTTATAAGCCTGAATTTATTCTGGCCTTAGGCTCTTCTGACTCAGTTCCTAGAGGTCTGTGATACATTTTGGTCTTCATCCTTAAAAGCCTAGCCCTCCTTCTGTCATCTATATATGTACTTTCAAAATCTGAGCTCCTCAGAGAATAATCTGTAAGGACACTTTAATTAATTAGATCTTTCTCCCTTTTTAATTTCTCATTGGACTTTTTCTAAATTGTACAGGTCTGAATCTTTGGAATCTCTCGCTCACTTGAGCTATCTTTCTCTTTAGATATTTGGCCAGGAGATAATATTATCATATTTATCTTTTCTCTTTTGATATCTCTCTCTCTCTCTCTCTCTCTCTCTCTCTCTCTCTCTCTCTCACACACACACACACACACACACACACACACACACACACACTTCAGTTAACCCATCTGACCATGCCTACCATTCTTTTGCTTAACAGATCCAGATGGCATGGTCAGTTTCCCCAAGATTCTTGTCATTTTTACTTTGCTAACCAGATCTTCCTTATTTATTGTCAGGATTAAGCCCAGTTCAGCAATTTCCTCTCTATGCTTCTTCAGTCTTCTGAGAACTATAATCATCAGCAAGAGAGTCAAGAATATATCAGATGGCTTATGTCTCTGATCACCATTTCTTCCCTATGTGATGGTTTTATGAAGTACTATTCAGAACTATCTGGGCAGTCTCTTGTATATTTGCACAACTACAATCACTTTCATTTCTCCCTTTCATTTTCACTGAACGTTTTCAACCTCAAGCCAATAAAATACTACTCTGCTCTCCTTTTATATGGTATCTTCCTGAACAGGTTTATCCTTCTATTTTGAGATGCCAGTCAGAAGTCCCATTTTACCAAGTTTGAACAATACCTATATAACGGTTTTTCTGCCTGCATTAATGTTTTACATTCACTTTATTCCCATATTCTGGGTGTTGGTACAAAGATCACTAACTGAGACCTTACTAGTATGTATCATTTCTGACCCTCATCCTTGTTTTTTCTTGAGAATTACTAGGCACTGCCTTAGCTTTAGTTCTTCTTTCTTAATTACACTTGTAGTCTACATAGTTTCCAGAAACACAGTATTTACTAACACAGAACCCCCACTATGCCTCACTGGAGGAATCTATTTTTAACTAATTGACCAGCCATATGTCATTATAAATATCATTATTGTTAACATTTGTCTCTATTTTCCTGGGCTCTTTTTTTTATTTTTTTATTTTCCTGGGCTCTTGCTACTGGTTTCTTTTTTCTTCTTTTTACTTTTTAATTTTTTTAACCTTCAGACATAAAAAAAAAAATGCCCAAAAAACAGTATAAAGAATTTCCATATATAGCCGAAACCGGTTTGGCTCAGTCGATAGAGCGTCGGCCTGTGGACTCAAGAGTCCCAGGTTCGATTCCGGTCAAGGGCATGTACCTTGGTTGCGGGCACATCCCCAGTAGGGGGTGTGCAAGAGGCAGCTGGTCGATGTTTCTCTCTCATCTATGTTTCTAACTCTCTATCCCTCTCTCTTCCTCTCTGTAAAAAATCAATAAAATATATTTTAAAAAAAAAGAATTTCCATATATCCTTTACTCAGCTTCTCCAAATGTTAACATCTTACGTAATCACTGCAACTAAGAATAGTATTGGTAGCCCTAGCCGGTTTGGCTCAGTGGACAGATCGCAGGCCCTCAGACTGAAGGGTCTCTCTCGGGTTCAACTCTGGTCTAGGGTACCTACCTTGCTTGCAGGCATGTGGGAGGCAACCAATCGATATGTCTCTCTCACACTGATGTCTGTCTCTCTCTCTTTCTCTCTCTCTCTCTCTCTCTCTCTCTCTCTCTCTCTCTCTCTCTCTTTCTCCCCTTCCTTTCACTCTCTAAAAATCAATGGAAAAATATCCTCAGGTGAGGATTAACAAAATAATAGTATTGGTAGAATACTCTGAAGGAATCCACAGATCTTCAAATTTCAACAATAGTCCCACCAGTGTCCACTTTCTGTTTCAGGATCCAATCCAGGATCACACATTGCATTAAACTATCATTCTCCTTAGTTTCTTTAAATCTGTGACAGTCCTCAGTTTTTCTGTTTTCCAAGACCTTGACACTTTTGAGAACATCTGACTCCTCTAAGTGTACCTGCTCATAGGCAACTAGGAGAGCTCCAGCTCACAGTGGATTTGGAAAAATACCAAGCCATGGCATGAAGTTGCTTTTAAATGACCCATCTTGTATTTCACCTTCAGTAAAACTACATTTTGTTACCCAAAGACTAAGAAGGGGGAAATTCTATGTAATTATTTGATCATCTTTTTTGTGTGGAGAGAAAGAAATGGGACAGAGCATAAATGCAGAAGTGCTTGAAACTGTAAAAGGAATCTGGAATAGAATACATGCTCCAAGGGAGTAGCAGATATGGCCTGGAGAGATAGAAAAAGGGTAGATAAGTGATAGCCCTGCATTTCAAAGAGTAATTAACATTTGAATAAAAAGCATTAATCAAAATGTCAAGGGGTCAAACTAGAAAGGTTTTAAATTTTATTTTGAAATGGGTTCTGAAAACCACCTCCCTCTAAATAAAATGCTCTGTAGAGATTTGCTTTACCTGTTAATTCTCTCCCTAGTAGAAGTAGAAATATAGGAATATATCCTGTCATTCTCTGAAACTGTACAACAAGGTTATTTTTGTATCCATATGCATTACTAATTACAATCAGCTATTTAGAAAACTAGTAACCTCTCATGAACACAGGTCAAAGATACCCCCCCAAGATCAACAAAGCTGAATTCAAACTTGCTCTTCTTTGAACACGTGATGTATTGCTGGGGTTCTTGGGAGGGCTAGCAAATTGCAAAGTATACTTAAAGGATCTGACAATCTTGGAGGAATCCTCGAATAGGGTCTTTTGATGGGCAGATCTGGAGAAGGTGGGAGAAGGGAGGAAAGGAAAGTGAGGGATATGCCCCTTTGTCTTCAGTATGCTGGGCACCTAGGGTTTAGCTGCAATTGCGGTTCTCAGGCATTATCCTTATTTTTATAAACATTCTTGTGATTACTTAGACATAGGACTTGTGATTACACTCTTGGTTCCTGTTCTGAACCTGAGAGTACATGCAAACTAACAAGAATTTGTGCGGCAAATGCTTACCCAGTGCAAGGATTGAAGGGCTCAGTAAGCACTTGTCCATTGAACAATGGCTGTCTATCTAATTCTATTGATTCCTCTTTTTTGAAGTTCAGGAGTCAATTCAATCCCAGAGCTCTTTACCTGGAGTTGGGGAAGCCAAATGCCAACCTAGTTCATACAGCCTTTTAACCTTCCCTGTACAACCTTTATATTTGGCTTCTGGCTACAATTTCCCCACCCCTAGCCGAGTCCTTTGGACTCTCCTCTGCAAGTTCCCAGAAAGATCTTTGTTAGGCTGTATTTGCAAATCCGGGTCTGGAACATGTTGGCAGTGTCCCCGCTATGCTGTTCCCCCAATTTCCTCTGGATTCAGAGACATAACTTCAGGGCAGTACCAGGTCTAGAGTGAAGAGGTACTTGCATTGGCACAAAATTTAAGGGGATTCCAAATAACTTAGTAAGCAAAATAAATGATTTATAATGCACTATCTTAAGAACTCAAAAGTAATGGAAAAAAAGTCATAATGAACAAATTATCAAAATTTTAAATAAAGACAGGATACCCACGCCCCCACACTTGTATGACCCTGCCTCACTTGTTTCAACCTAATCTCAGGCCTGGGGGTTCCAATTAAACTTTATTTACTAAAACAGGCTACCGGTCAGCGGGCCGCAGTTTGCTGGTATGGAAAATTTTAAATGTTGCATTAAATTTTATCTTGATTACCGAGTTGTGTGCTTTTTGTTTTGTTGTGTTTTGTTTGGCGGTTCCCTTAAATCCTGAGCCTCATCCTTGTCCGGGCCCTGCTCCAGAGGTTTTGGTCCAAGAACCTGATAACGTCAGCGTCCCTTCCAGCTCCCAGGCCCCTCCCAGGGTCCAGGGTCCGAATCCCGGGTATTCCCTAGGACCACCCCTCCCTCAAGCTAGGTCAGCTCCAGTGGACCAGCCGGGAGCGTGGAGGGCGGCCCGGCCCGATTTCGTGGCTCCTCCCCCGCCGCGTCAAGCCACTCAGCAGTCCCCAGGCCTAGCGCGCCGCCAGCCTACCAGCCACGCCTCCGACGCCGGCCTCCAGGGCGCCGGCTCCGCGTATATATTTCAGCCATTTGCTTCGCTCCGCCCTAGAGCCCCGGAGTTCAGCCGGTTACGGTCCCAGGCCTGTCTTCGCCCGCTTCTTCTTTTCAACATGACAGATGCCGCCGTGTCCTTTGCCAAGGACTTCCTGGCAGGTGGAGTGGCCGCAGCCATCTCCAAGACAGCGGTAGCACCCATCGAGCGGGTCAAGCTGCTGCTGCAGGTACCTCCTGGGATCAGAGAGCCCGAACAGGAAGTGGGGGAGGGGACGGGAAGAGGGTCGCGCCGAAAGTGGGGCCCAAGGAATGGAGGGGAAGGAACTCTTTAGATAAGTCCCGGGAAGTGGCAGCGTGGGAGCCAAGGTGGCAGCAGAGGCGGACCAAAAGGCAGGTTTGAGGGAGGCGCTTTTTTTAGTGACCCTAAGTTCCAGATCTAGGAAAGGGTTGGGGGTGGAGGGAGGTGACGAAGGCCCGGGCCTCGGCTTCCCAGAGGCCGCGAACTCGGGCCGGCGTTGGGGGGGGGGGGGGGCGGAGGGGGGAGCGGCAGTGCTTAGCTGCCTCCCCGGGCCTTCGGGTCAAGGGCAAAGCCTGAAAGCCGGCGAACACCTGGCCTTACAGGAGACCTCAAGGTCGCGGCAAGGAGATCACAGCCTTGAGGAAGCCACGCGGCCGGTAGAGCGGCCGCGCTCCCACCTGGCCGGAAGCCTGTGCCGGGAAGCGCGTGTGCCTGCTGCGTCCTCCTCCGCGCAGCCGCCGGCGCCGCGCGCTCGCACGTTCCGGCTCTAGATGGCGCACTCGGACGGGCGAAGTGGCCTGGTGGCCCGCGGGTCACCTCTAGGAGACAAGTAGGGTCTGAACAGAGAAGGGAGGGAAGCAGCTCTGGAGAACTGAGGCGTAGTCCCTGGTCACTAAGGTGACCGCACCCTACCTGGGACTCACCTTAATGCCTCTGAACTTGGGCCCGACCTTTCTCCTAGGTCTAAAGGGCACCGGTCCGCGTGAGCGTGCCTGCTCCCCACCCAAAGGGGTGGAGGCTTAATGTCTCGAATGATGCAGATCACCTCTTCCACCTGTGACAGCTGTGATACAGAAGACTAGATGGGGGGCAGGGAGCTAATCTTAAATCGCTTTGATTGAGATGAGATATTCTCTTCCCTTTTCCCTTCATGGTTATAACTCTCCCTGTTGGTCTCCTTTTTGTCTCTCAGGTGCAGCATGCCAGCAAGCAAATCACTGCAGATAAGCAATACAAGGGCATTATAGACTGTGTGGTCCGTATCCCCAAGGAGCAAGGAGCCCTGTCCTTCTGGCGTGGTAACCTGGCCAATGTCATCAGATACTTCCCCACCCAGGCTCTCAACTTTGCCTTCAAAGATAAATACAAGCAAATCTTCCTGGGTGGTGTGGACAAGAGAGCCCAGTTTTGGCGATACTTTGCAGGGAATCTGGCATCAGGTGGTGCTGCTGGGGCTACCTCCTTGTGTTTTGTGTATCCTCTTGATTTTGCCCGTACCCGTCTAGCAGCTGATGTGGGCAAAGCCGGAGCTGAAAGGGAATTCAAAGGCCTCGGTGACTGCCTGGTTAAGATCTACAAATCTGATGGGCTTAGAGGCCTATACCAAGGCTTTAATGTGTCGGTACAGGGTATTATCATCTACCGAGCTGCCTACTTCGGTGTCTATGATACTGCAAAGGGTAAGTTTTCTATATGCTTTGAAGTTGTGTTCTTATGAGACAGTGTGGAAGGTTACCATGCTAATTTTCCAGGAGCCAGAGATTTTTTTTAATTTATTTTATTTTTGTAATTGCTGAAGGCAGCTAAGGTCATCCAGTACAACCCTTGTGACCAGATGAGATGTTAGGGGGATGTGGAAAGCAAGTCTATAAAACTGTTTTCTAGTAAAGGTGCCTCTTTCCTATTCTCAGGAATGCTTCCAGATCCCAAGAATACTCACATCTTCATCAGCTGGATGATCGCACAGTCCGTCACAGCTGTGGCTGGGTTGACTTCCTATCCATTTGACACTGTTCGTCGCCGCATGATGATGCAATCAGGGCGCAAAGGAAGTAAGTTCCCCTTGAGCAGAAGATGAAGACATGGGCATGGGGTTGATAGTATCTACTACATAGTTGCTTTTGAGCCAGGCCCTTTGGATGCCTATGAATGAGCGTGCTTAAATGGTATTAGAGATGAAGTCTGCTGGGTAGTCTACATATTACTGTTCTCTAGTCATAGCATTAATATTTCAGCATTTCAGTTAGTTAATATTTCATTAACCTGTTAATGTTGGGATTTAAAAAACTGTTAGCTCTTAGAAATGGGGCTCTGGTTTGGTTCAGTAAATCCTAGGACTTTTCATCAGCCTTTTGTCACTAACTCTGTCTTTCTTCTTTGCAGCTGATATCATGTACACAGGCACACTCGACTGCTGGAGGAAGATTGCTCGTGATGAAGGAGGCAAAGCTTTTTTCAAGGGTGCATGGTCCAATGTTCTCAGAGGCATGGGTGGTGCTTTTGTGCTTGTCTTGTATGATGAAATCAAGAAGTTCACATAAATTATTTCCTAGTCTTCCCTCCCCCAGACCCCGTGAACAGGCATGTTGTATTATGTAACATATCTTGAGCATTCTTGACAGACTTTTGGTTGTCTGTTTTATCAGTGGCAACTATTTACTGGTTGAAAATGGGAAGCAATAATATTCATCTGACCAGTTTTCTCTTAAAGCCATTTCCATGATGATGATGGGACTCAATTATATTTTTTATTTCAGTCACTCCTGATAACAAATTTGAAGAAATAAAAAATATCTGAAGTAGAATTTTGTTTGTGGTTTATTTGCCTATAAAAATGTCTTGTTTAGTGAGTGCTACACTTGAGTAAATGCTGCATGTTTGTTTTTTTTAATATATTTTATTGATTTTTTACAGAGAGGAAGGGAGAGGGATAGAGAGCTAGAAACATCGATGAGAGAGAAACATCGACCAGCTGCCTCCTGCACACCCCCTACCGGGGATGTGCCCGTAACCAATGTACATGCCCTTGACAGGAATCAAACCTGGGACCTTTCAGTCCGTAGGCCGACACTATCCACTGAGCCAAACCGGTTTCGGCAAATGCTGCATGTTTAATAAATACTGCTGTGTCTCCTGAGACATGAACAGCTTTCTTTTAAAACCAACCTTCAGCCATCACTTATCAAAGAGTAGTAGCTTGGCTGTGTGACCTGTCAACATTACCAGTACATTAGCAAAATGAAATTCAGGCCCACTGTATCCAAAAACCATTGGTCTGTGGCCTGTGGAAGGTCATAGCTGAATGAGCTTTCTCCAAAAAGTAAAATGTATCCACCTTACCTAGTCCTATGGTTATTAATCAAGAAATATAAGCTGAAATGTTCACTCCTTAAGGTTGCTTTTTCTGAATTTCCTCACACTCAAAAAGAATTGTATAATATACGGTAATAGCAATTTTCGTCCAGTTGCCTTCCCTCATCCATCTTCACCTGGATCAAGCCATTTTAATCCCACTCAAAGCAAAGGATTAGAACTGGCATAGTTAAGCGGTGCTGAGATTGTAGTGCTGTTCAAGATTACAGGGTGATCTGGACAACTGCCACGACCTCAAAATTCATTTTACAGAGAGGAAATGTATCTGCATTTTGTTTTAACGTGCTATTAACCCCAGTTAATGAAGGACATTTATGTTTCTTATGGATAAGCCCTTATTTAGGATCCACATGAGAATGTTTGCAATTTCTGTAGCTCTTGAGCCTCAGAAAGCCAGTAACAAGATTTATGAATAAGGCACCATGGTTGTCAAGGCACAGCATTAATAGTGGAAAATGATAGGTGATTTATGTGCATATTCCTGAGGAGCATCACAAATGCTGGCAAGTTTCAGTGCTGATCACAGGGTCTGCATGGCATGCATTAATGCCCAAAGGACCCTAGATATTTCAATCACTTGTAAAGAGTAGCGTAGTTAAGAACTCACACTATATATCAAAACAAAGTTGTGCCCTTTAAATATATACAACGTTTAGGCTGGCCAGCATGGCTCAACCAGCATGGCTCAGTTATTGAGCATCAACCTATGAACTGGGAGGTCATGGTTCGATTCTTGGTCAAGGCACATGCCTATGTTTTGGGCTCCATCCCCTGTGTGGGATGTGCAGGAGGCAGCCAATCAATGATTCTCTCTCATTGTTGATGTTTCTCCCCCTTCCTCTCTGAAATTTTATATATATATATATATATATATATATATATATATATATATATATATATATATATTCTAGTATATCCTTGGGTGAGGAGGATTAAAAAGAAAAAGATCTTAAAGTTGTTTTAAAAACCCAAAACTTGTTCTCGTATTGTGCTGTTGGGCAAGTTACCTAATTTCTCAAAGCCTTAGTTTTCGTCATTTATAAATTGAGGATAATATTGGCTGCCTTGGAGGGCTGTTGCAAGAATTATATAATTTATGTAAAGCATCTGCCTTAGAACATAATAAGTACTTTATAAATAGTAACTATGATAATTATTAAGAGGCAGTTAAGATTTCAGGGATTCCAGAATCAGAAGTACCTGGATTTGAGGCCCTGGCTGGGTGGTTCAATTGGTTAGAGCATTGTCCCGATACGCCAAAGTTGTAGTGCAGGTTTGAACTCTGGTCAGGGCACATACAAGAAGCAACCAATGAATGCATAAATAAGTGGAACAACAGATCGATGTTTCTTTCTCTCCCTTCCTCTCTCTCTCTAAAAATCAATAGATTTTTTACAAAAGAAGTATCTGTGCCCTAGCTGGTTTGGCTCAGTGGATAGAGCATAGGCCCATAGACTGAAGGGCCCTAGGTTCCATTCCAGTCAAGGGCATGTGCCTGGGTTACAGGTTCAATCCCTGCCCTGGTCCGGGTATGCGTGAGGCGGCTGGTCAATGTGTTTCTCTCTTTCAGTCTTTTCCCCCTCCCTCTCTCTCTAAAAATCAATGGAGGAATATCCTCCGGTGAGGATTTTAAAAAAAAGAAGAAGTACTCGGATTTGAATGCTGGCTATGCTGCTTACCTTGCTCCCGAATCTCAGTTTCCTCATCTGTAAAATTGGGATATAATAGTGCCAGCCATATTTCCTATGGGTGTTTTGAATGAGGGTTAAGGAACATAAAGCATGTAGAGCAGTAAGTATGGCACCTGGCATCTAGTAAGCACACCAATGGGTGTTTTTCATAATTAGGCATCCATTTTGTTGAATGAAGATTTGCCCCAGCAGAGTGCTACTTAAGAATGAATTCAAGCCCACTTTTCCTGCAACAGCCTTGACATACTATATTGTGTAGAATTTCTATAAAATAAACTTCAGGTTAGGTCTTTTTCAGTTGTAGATTTTGACCCTGAAAGGAGCTAAGAGGCTCTCCAGTTAGGGCTGAAAATCACAATACAAGAGAACCCAAGCCCCCTTTATGGTTATTACAATATATGCAGACTCACTGAGCTGCAGTTATTAAAATAAACCTAGGACTAGGCATAAATGATCAGAAAGCAAGAAGTGGTGCCTCCTACAATTGGTTGGCTGATATAAATGAGGTGGTGGTTGTTGTTTTTTCTGTTCTTTCTATTCTTGTTGTTCAATGATTTTTGAAATTTAATTTAAAGACAAAATGGTTTTAATCTCTCCAAGCTGTGCAGGATAGTGCTATAGAATTCATTACGTCCATTATGCTCATGTGAACATTGATGGTACACAATCTTAGCAACACCCTAATTTATGCTGTTGTTTTGTTACTATTCAATGCATAACAGGATGCATGAAGCCTGATTCCAGGTGAGAGAGCCGGAATACAGGTCAGCTTGTGCACAGCCGAGCTTCCCATTCCAGAGGCCCCTCCAGTCACTGGAGGCAGCGTGCTGCCGGTGCTCCGGACCACTGGAGAAGGAAACCAGGGGTGTCTCCCCAACAGGGGCAGTTGTCGTGTGGATGGTAAGTCATTTAAGCCATTATTTTCATATTAAAAGACGTGGATATGTTAGAGAGTCTATTGTACCATTTGAATGCGTTTTTAAACCAGAAGCTGCAAAGAGAGTTCTTGTGTACAGAGGACCATTTCTGGCACTGCCCCCAGACCCCTGGGAGGACCCATTCAGCCTCCACTGTTATTATGGATACTTTGGTAGAAAAATGTTAAAAGTACTGCTGTATGGGATGATAGATTTTTCAAGCATCAATGTTACTGGGGTAAATTGCATTTCTCCTGCGAAGTTTGTGAGCATAGTGTTTCTATTTTGTTTTTTAGGTTTTTAACACAGTTAATATCTGTACATGGCAATCAGTCAAATAGTGAAGAAAAGATATAAAATGAAAAGCAACTATCTCCCTGTCCTGCCTTTCTCAACCCTAGTCCCCCTCCTTAAAAGTAACCATTATGAACAGTTTCTCATATATCTGTCAGAAAATGAATGCATATTCTTGTAATTGTAGCTGATTTGTTTGTATCTGAATCATATTCTCACTGCTTGAATTCAAAATGGCATAATTCTTTTCAACCAGTGTCAGCCGTGGGGTACCAGAGCTCACCGATGCTGTAGGAGGCAGGAGGGTGGGGAAAGGGTAGCTTCCGGACTCTGAGCAAGGATTTCTAAGTGTGAACCTTTATTGAAACCCTAAACCAGTACTTTCCTCCCCTTTTTGGTTGTAGCTTTGGTCACTGAGTGGGGCCTGTCACTTCTAACATCAGAGCCTTAGTTTCTCCTCTAAAGTCCTTTCCAGTCTTAACGTTCTCTGGCTCCATCATTTTTACATAAAACAGAATCTGTGAAAGGGCTAGGATTAGGTGATTTAATCCTTCCAGAGAACATTTTTAAATATCTAACAGAGTCATAAGTGAATAGTCTCTGACTCAGAGCAGTCATTTGCAGACTGTGTGGGTGGGTTAGCATTGCAAGTAAAATTACAAATGTAAAGATTTACATTAATTTTGGGACCAAGAAGCTGAGCAACAAAATTACAGCTCGGAGTTTGGGTCAAAGGTGATCTGATTTACCGCAAAATAATTAACATCTTTCTTGTCAAAGATTCATCTTATTAAGTGTGATGTGCACTTTGGCATGCAGGTGGAGATTTATTTGCACAACAAATATTGAGCATTACAATTTCTGGACACACACAAAAAAAATGCCTTATGTTCCACTCAAAATGTTTGGAGGAGCCTTCCCATCTTTTGTGTACAGAGAACCATTATTTGCTTTATGTGCAGGTGAACAAGTTCAGATGCATGGTGCTCTTCTTAAAAGAGCCTTTGGTATCCTAGCAACATATATAAACAATGTTCAAGAAACAGGTTGGGCAGTTGTTTTCACTGGACTCTCTTCAGAGACAAAACTGAGTTCAATTAGAGGAGCCTATTAATTCGTGCCTTTTTCAATACTATCAAGGAAGGAGACAGTAGAAGAGAGGTCTTATTTTGAAGCTGATCAGCCAACCTGGGATTTCCTTTCCTTGGGCAACTTTTGTAAAGCAGGGAGGAACTTTAGCACTGTCAAGATTTAAGAGTGTGCAGAATCTGATCACATGACACGTTTCACTGTCTCTAATGTTTTCACTCCCCGAATGGAGATATCTGCCACCATCTATAATAATAAAAGAGAAAGATGCAAATTGACCATACCTTTGAGACACCCACCAGCCAATCGGAGTGAGTATGCAAATTAACCCAACAAAGATGGCAGGTTAATTTGCCTACACAGGCGCCGAGTGGCCAGGCAACGACGACGCAGGCGTTCCACACCACCCCAGCTGCTTGGAGCATCTAGGCATTGTGGGAAGGTGGAAAGGCGACTGTGGGCCACAGTGAAGATAGAAAGGTGGCTCTGGGCTGGAGCAAAAGCGGAAAGGCGGCTCAAGCCTGAGCGAAGGCAGTGCCAGCAGCCAGGGGAAGGAAGGCCCATTCTTGCACGAATCTTCGTGCATCGGGCCTCTAGTAAAGACATAACCAGAGCAAAGTTTGTGCTAAGTTGCTGTTGACAGAGCGAATTCCGAGGGCTTTGTGTTTGGCAGTGAAAAGGAAAACTCTTCTGTCTATATGAGCTTCCAATGCCCTGCTCTGCAATGAGCAGGGACATCTCACAGACAGAGGCAGAGGGACTGTGAAGTTACCGATGCTTTAGCTTCAGAGCCACCCCCGGCAGGGGCTCCTTCCCAGCCCTAGGAGGTGTCATAGTGATGTATTCATTTAGATGAATGAATATGCAGCCCACCCTGTACATCAGGGAAGAGGTGGGACCCAGTCTGCGACTTTCTCATCACCTGATTTCCCTGCTGCTCCCCATCTTTCCCCTCATGTTGCACTCATGAGAATCTTTTAGGCTAGAGGTCTCATTTTCAAATACCAAACTTTGTCACTTGACAGCTATCCAGCTTTCACTACTTTGGGCCTCCGTTTCCCCATCTGGCACACGTGGATAACAATAGTACCTACCTGGAAGGAGTATGTGAAGATTAAAGGTGTTACTATATGTAAAATGTTTAAAATAATGCTAGGCACCTGCTTAACCTAATTTTGCTATTATTATGACTGTTATTATTTTATTGGAAGACTTAAATTATTTTTATTTCATTCATGAGATACTGGTGTAATGGATTTATCTCTGACCTACAGATTTTCTAAAACAGTCTCAAGAAAATATCACATGTAGTATAGAAACTGAATCAGAGAGAAAGTTGGAAAGAAAGGAAGGAACCCTCCCTAGCTGGTTTGGCTCAGTGGATAGAGCATTGGCCTCTGGACTGAAGGGTTCCGGGTTCAATTCTAGTAAAGGGCACATGCCTAGTGGGGGGGGGGGTGCAGGAGGCAGCCAATCAATGATTCTCTCTCATCATTGATATATCTCTCTCTCCCTCTCCCTCTCCCTCTCCCTCTCCCTTCCTTTCTGAAATCAATAAAAATATATTTTAAAGAAAGAAAGAAACCTTTTTTGAATGGAATGAATAGGAACATGTGATAATCATAAACTCTAACTCAAAGCACACATTTTACAACACTGATTATGAAAGAGAGCAAAGGCCAACAATAAATCTGTTCTGCCTCACACCAGACTCCACTGCCCTGCTGGCCCAGGAGCCACTATGTGATCACCAAGGTTCCCTTTGCTCTTGTATTTCAAGGAATCCATAAAGTCCCAGCCTGCCCACCCAATCCTATGATTTCAGTCCCTAGGGAAAGAAGCTGCTGGGAAAAGGCAATGTACCCAGATCTTGGGAAGCAAAAGATTGCCTTTCACTTATGCAATTAAGTTTGGGGCCCAGGAGTCCATTTATTATAAATACCTCTCACTTTGAAAGGCCTTTTATTTTTAGATTAACACTAGAAAATGTGCAAATGAATGGCCTGGCTAGGGAACAGCAAGTGACTATCTATACCAGTGGTCGGCAAACTCATTAGTCAACAGAGCCAAATATCAACAGTACAACGATTGAAATTTCTTTTGAGAGCCAAATTTTTTAAACTTAAACTTCTTCTAACGCCACTTCTTCAAAATAGACTCGCCCAGGCCGTGGTATTTTGTGGAAGAGCCACACTCAAGGGGCCAAAGAGCTGCATGTGGCTCGCGAGCCTCAGTTTGCCGACCACGGATCTATACTAGTAAAAGGGTAATATGTTAATTAGACTGGGAGACCTTCTGGACGTCCTTCTGGACAAAGCCATGGTGGCAGGGCCAAGGCAGAGGTGGTTAGGGGTGATCAGGCCAGGAGGGGAGGGCAGTTGGGGGCGAGCAAGCCAGCAAGGGGAGCATTTGAGGGCGAGCAGGCCAGCAGGGGAGGCAGTTGGGGGTAATCAGGCCAGCAGGGGGGCAGTTGGGGGTGATCAGGCCAGCAAGGGGGGAAGTTGGGGGCAAGCAGGCCGGCAGGCAGAGTGGTTAGGGGCAATCAGGCAGGTAGCCAGGTGAGCAGTTAGGAGCCAGCGGTCCCAGATTGCGAGAGGGATGTCCGATTGCCAGTTTAGGCCCGATCCCACAGGGGTCCCAGATTGGAGAGGGTGCAGGCCGGGCTGAGGGACAAACCCCCCCCATGCACAAATTTCATGCACCAGGCCACTAGTTTATTATAAAACCTTGAGCCTTGTTGTGCATTTACCCAAGACGTGAAATCCAGGGGTAAAGGTGCTTGGGGTTCTGGGTAAAAGCATGCTGCTTGCCAATTATGATAAAAAGCTGGCAGTTTGCTGCATGGCTCAGTGGTTGAGCATCGACCTATGAACCAGGAGGTCATAGTTTGATTCCCAGTAAGGGCACATGCCCGGGTTGCAGGCTTGATACCAGTGTAGAGCATGCAGGAGGCAGCTGACCAATGATTTTCTCTCATCATTGATGTTTCTATCTCTCTCTCCCTCTCCTTTCCTCTCTGAAATCAATAAAAATGTATTTTAAAAAGAAAGCTGGCAGTTCAGCCACTGCATTTGTAATCCCACTGGAACTCCATGCTTCTCTATCTTGGGTCATGTCACACCTCATCATGGGTTAGTGCTTCAGTTTGTCCACCAGGAAAATTGGAAATCAACTTTTCTTGAGTTACAATGTAATTTCTTAAATCTTCTACTAGGGGTTATGGCACTTTTCAGGATTTCTAGAGCTAGACAGATTGGATTAGGTTAAGCCTGCTTCTCAAAAACAATCAATACAACCAAGTAGCAGTGATTTCTCTAAAACTACAGAATCAGGATCATAGCTAATTATTGTGGCCTCTTATACGCTGGATATTGTGCTAAGCAGTTAACATGGATTAACTCTCCCGATCCTCTCAAAAACTGCCAGAGGTACATATTATTATTAACTCAATTTTGCAACTGATAAAACTGAGACTCTGAGCTCTTCACCTGACAGAAGGTTTCAAAGAGAACTTCAAGGTGATCCTGTCCAACTATTTATTTTGTGTCATGAAATATATTAAAATATGAAAGCTGACTAGTTTCAATACCCACAGACAAAATCCACGTGACAGGTATTAAATAGAAATTATAATAATCAAAGCACTATCTGCAGAATCCATTTTTAGAGTATGGATTATTTTCTATTTTCAGCCAATTTAAGAATTATTGTTATAAAAAAGTCCCTTGAATTAAATTTGATTTGATTTAAGTTTCTTTGCTTTTTCAGGATAGACCTTCCTTTTAAATGAAGGCTCCTAGCAAAGAAGGCTGAGCCTCCTCAGTTATGTCCTGAGGTTACTGGGCCATTGGATACTGCCCTACTTGACAAACACAACCACGTGACTAGGTGGTATCTGGCACCCCATCACGTATGAGAGCGTCTCAGAAAAATGCTGAGACCTGGGCTTTTGTCTATTTTATTTGACTGCACCTTATATGGGGAGACCGTACATGCATGTCTTGTTTTGCTACTTCTACACATGCTCTGTAGTCCCAAGCCAAGCCACTTGCTATTCCCTAGCCAGGCCATTCATTTGCATATTTTCTAGTGTTAATCTAAAAATAAAAGGCCTTTCAAAGTGAGAGGCAACACACATTTATTTGAGATTTTTTAAAAAGGTAGCTATTCATGATGCACTGATTCAGGCAGAAGCCCAAACAGTGTTCCAATTATGAGACAAAGGCAGTGGGTATTTATGAGAAAGGGAAGAGGAACAATTGCATCAATAGAATGAAGGCATTTCTATTGGCGAAGATAACATAACATAATGATGCTAATTCTAAGCAATGATTTTAATTTTCAGTATGGTAGTCATCACTCTTGTGGTCATAATATCTGCGTTCTTGTTATTTTTGAAAATAGTTCTTTGGGGCACAATGTTGCTCTAGGCCCAGTCCAAAGGCTATTTTGCCCTCTTTGAACATCCAAGGCTTGAGGCATAAGACATGCCAGGCAGTTTCTCTGGCATGGCAGCTCTGGCTCCATTTTAAAGTGATTCCTGTTATTATTTTTTACACTAGCTTTGTTGTACTATTACTTTTCCCAGGCCTGCCCTTCCCTGCATCGCTGCCAAGCCATGGTCCTTCAAGACCCAGCCAAGAATACACCTCCTCTGCATGCCTTCCCAGATTCCAGCAACCAGCACATTCTGCCTTCTTCTTTGAACTGCTAATGTAGTCTATGTCAAAATCCACAAGGAAAGGGATTTTGTCAGTTTAACTCATAGTTGTAGCCTCAGTGCCTAGAACAGTGGCACGTGATAGGTATTCAAGAAATCATTTTTTGTTTGTTTTTTAAAAATACATTTTTATTAATTTCAGAGAGGAAGAGAGAAGAGAGATAGAAATAGCAATGATGAGAGAGAATCATTGATTGGCTGCCTCCTGAACACCCCCACTGGGAACTGAGCCAGCAACCCGGGCATGTGCCCTGACTGGGAATCGAACTGTGACCTCCTGGCTCATAGGTTGTCATGCAACCACTGAGCCACACCGGCTGGGCAAGAAATCATTGTTAAGTGGATGCATTTTATGTTTATTTCACAGTATAGTAACTAAGTGTTCACTTGTCTGTCTCCATTTGAGGCTATGTCTTGTTCGTCTTTACATTCCTAACATGGAGCATAGAACACAACACATAATGGGTGTGTGGTAAATGCCCACTGGAGGGAAAAATGAATGAGAGAATGAATGACCAGCATGTGGAATTTGTTCCTTTGGTTTGGCAGAAATGAATTTTGTCTGGATCCAGCCCCTTGCTACCTGGGAGCAATTTCACAGTAATAAATTGTGCAGGGCCTTCCTACCTTGCATCCATTGTTTGCCCAGCCTCCGGACTGAGTGGGAAGTTCTGGATAGAGCAAGAGTTTAGAAATCACCTGGTTCCTGGACTGCTGCTACATTGTCCACGCTAGAGAACTAGAGAGCCAGAGCCTTGGGACACCTCCCTCCCCAACTCTGTGTAAAAAGCAGGTATGGCACCATATCGATTGTATCTACCGTCCTGTGAACATACGCTGCCTATTTGATCCTGAACCCCTAACCTGGATCCTTCCACATAGTAAGTACTTGATGGCTATCTGGTTGTGATGGTGACGATGCTGAACACTGACTGTCACACAAGATGACTCAGGTCACCCAAGGGGAGAGGAACAGGCATGTTACTGGGGCACCTGAGGACGCTGCCATCAGAAATGTACCAACTGCACACCACATGACTTATTAGGGCTGATTAGACCAGGCATATTCCTGTGCCTGGGCTTGATGTTCCCAGCTCCTAAGAAAGTCCCTGCTACTGAAAGCCAGTGAGACATGACCCTCTTTGACCTGCTCTGAAAGCAAGTGGGTTTGTTCTCTCTCTTCCCCCCACTAACCCCTTCTCCCCCATCCCCACCCAGGGGCTTGGTCTCTTACTGCTCACCCATCATCATTTCTTGAGCTTTTTACTCTGGGCCAGGCACTCTTCTAATTGTGTATGGATTCTCTCGTTTCATCCTTTCAGCAGCTTTATGATGACCATTTTCCAGATGAGGATAACTGAGGCACCTGGCAAACCACATATAGCACCTACAGCTGAAAACCCTGAAAGCAGAGCCCCCTCTCGCCACCCCCCCACACACACCCAACCCCGTCACACACACACACACACACACACACACACACACACACTTAGACAGGGCCAGGAAGCAGTGGGGGAAGGCATGATGCCTGGAAAATAATTGGGGAGACTGGATGAAGAGGAGTGGCTCAGGCCTGTGTGGGGACTGACCAAGGTCAGCAGCAGCCTAAAGAGAGGCACTTGGTGGAGTGGTTAAGGGCCTGACTCTGTCTGTGTCCAGTTGTGAGATCCTGGGCAAGGTTCTGAGCTCTCAGTTCCTCTGCTTGCTCAGCTGTAAAACGGGGTCAAGAACGGCACTGTAGGGCGCATAAAATGAGTAGTTGAGAGCTTGGCACAGAATAGACACTTAAGTGTTAAGTGACTGGTTTCTCAGAGGCCAGCCAGCCTTGTCCCTTCGGGTGCCTACCCTCCCCCACTATTTCTCCCCCCACCCCCAAACTTCGTAGGAGGGCGCTCTCAGCGTGTTGACTACAATAGTCCTTTGCTGCAGACACAGGGAGTAGCAGAGGAAAACGCCCCGCCCCGCCACGGGGTGGGGGTGGGGGTAGGCGGCGGGGGGTGGGGGGCGGCGGAGGGGCTGAAGACAGCTAACTAGGAGAGAAAACGCGTCCTTTGCTGGCTTCTTGGCGACTGAAAGCCGTTGGATGTGCAAGGCTGGATGAGAGATACAGGCTGAGGAAGCCGCCACAGCAGCAGCCCACGGTGACCCCCAGTCCCGCCCTTTGGCCTCCGCCTTGGCGCTGCTGCCCAGGCTCCTCTCCACCTATTCCGGGCAAAGGCACCGCCTCCAAGAAGCCTGCTCTGACCACTGCAGCCACTCTTCCAAAGTATCATCCGCACTGGTATAATTTAACACTTGGATACGTGCTGGCTGGTTCCCTAAGGGTATGGATGTATTGGATGTCTTGGCTCCACAACATCGTGCCTTTTATTTCTCCCCCCTCACACATGGCCCCTGACGCACGCAGCCACAATGCGAGTGCCCAGCAAACACTTGTCTTGCCTCTGTAAGGTGTCCTGTAGCACCCAAAGGAGACTCTCAGGGACCCTGATGTCACAGAGCCCAGGGGTGGCAGAAGAGATGCCAAGAAGAACACCTGCCTGGCCTCAACCATTTTGAGCCTTCCCTAGGCAGGGAGAATTGGTATAGCCCGCCTTTGCAGGCAAAGCCTTGTAACAGAGGAAACCCATCTGCAGGGGAGCCTATTGATGTGGAAACGTTTGTTGAGCACCAGCCTCGTGCAGAGCTCTGTGCTGGGCTCCCAGAACACAGAGAGGTGGTATAAACAGGGTGCCTGCCCTCATGGGAAGGAGCACAGAAAAATGGAAACAGATTTAGAGTCAAAAACTTCCCACACACTAGCGGTGTGAGCTTGGGCAGGCCAGGTCACCTCTGTGAGCTTCAGTCTCCTCATCCGCATCTCTGAGGGGGGTCTGGAGTGGTGTGGGGTAGGAGTGGTCAAAGATTAGCCAGATCTACAATGTTTTCACTGTCATGAGACTATATTCACCTACTAAGTAATTTAAATTACGTTAAAAAAAATTAAATCCTCGCCGGAGGATATATGTTTATTTGATTTTCTTAGAGAGAAGGGATGGGAGAGAGAGAAACATTTGATTAGTGGCCTCCCATTTGTGCTCCAACCAGGGATTAAACCTGCAACCTTTCAGTGTGCAGAAGGATGCTTCAACCAACTGAGCCACACTGGCCAGGGATAAATTACATTTTTTAAAAAAATATATTTTATTGATTTTTTACAGAGAGGAAGAGAGAGGGATAGAGAGTTAGAAACATCGATGAGAGAGAAACATCGATCAGCTGCCTCTTGCACACCCCCTACTGGGGATGTGCCCGCAACCAAGGTTCATGCCCTTGACCGGAATCGAACCCGGGACCCTTGAGTCCGCAGGCCGACGCTCTATCCACTGAGCCAAACCGGTTTCGGCATAAATTACATTTTAAAGTTGAAAAATAAAATGGAGTGGTTTTGTGACAAATTATAAAATAGTATATATGAAAGCTCTTTGTTAATTCAAAGAGGCTCCACAAAGGTTCCTCGCTTCTGGTTGCTAAAATACATAATAGGCACTTGTTAAATGCTTCTTGAGGAAACAACAATGTTTCCTGGGTGATGAGGCGAACAGTCAATTTAAGGTGACAGGATCCATATACAAACATGAGTGTCTGACATGTGCCAAATGGCTTGTCCAGATAATTGAGTTGTCCATGAAAGATCAGTTGGGGGCCGAAAACCAGGTATTACAGGCTTTATTAGAGGAAAGAGACCTGCTGGGCTGTCTCGCAAGGGGAGAGCAGCAACCCGTGCAGAGGTGAGCACTCCTTTTGAGGGGAGGAATGGGAAGGAATGGGGGCTTCAAACTGCGGCTCGCGAGCCACATGCGGCTCTTTGGCCCCTTGAGTGTGGGTCTTCCACAAAATACCACTGCCTGGGCGAGTCTATTTTGAAGAAGTGGTGTTAGAAGAAGTTTAAGTTTAAAAAACTTGGCTCTCAAAAGAAATTTCAATCGTTGTACTGTTGATATTTGGCTCTGTTGACTAATGAGTTTGCCGATCACTGGCTTAGGGTACTCAGCGGGTGCTGATTGGTGGCTTAATGTATGGTCCATATAAGGTACATAGTTAGGCACTCAGGTACTTAGGAACAAGGGCTCAGGGTATTTGGCAGGTGCTGATTGGTGGCTTAATGTATAGTCCATATAACGTGCCTGGTTAGGTACTCAGGTATTTCCGGGCTGCAGGTTACGTCGTGTTAACTGTTATTCCGCCCACCAGTTGGGAGAAGGGAGGATCTATCAGTCCAGATGGCAAGTGTTGAATGACCAGAGAGGGGAGCAATCATGGTGGGTGGGTGGAGGCTCTACTGCGAAGTCCATCCTTGAGATGAGCCTTGAGGACTGGATTGGATTTTGGTTAGAGAGGCATAGGGAAGCCCATCTAGTCAGAGGGAATGGCATTAAAGGTGCAGAGGAAGGAAGGTATGAATGGTTGGGGACTGCAAGTGTGGAGGGCAGGAAGCTCTGCTTTTGCCCACTGTTTTATCCCCATTGACTAGTATAGTACTTGGCACATAGTAGACTCAGTGTTTGTAGAAGGAAGGCAGGAAGGAAGGAAGGCAGGAACGAAGGAAGGAAGGAAGGAAAGAGGAAGAGAGGGAAGGAGGGAGGCAGGGAGGGAGGAATTCCGTCAAATAGAAATCAAAGCTTCCCATAAATTGTGAGAATCAGGACAAGCAGGCAAACAGAAACTAGAAGGACACTGATACTTGAAGTGAGAATATGGTCTCCCCCACTAGATTGCAAGCTCTAAGAATGGGAGACAGAACCATGCCTGGCTTGTATCCTTAGTATCAAGAGTAGTATCCAGCACATAGAAAAGGCTCTATGAATATTCGTTGAAGTGAGTGAGTGGATAAATGTGGCAGTTTGTGGAAAAGGCATGGATTGAGTTTGAGTCCTGCCTCTGCCAGTCATTGCCTGGGTGACCACGGGCAAGTTGCCTAACATCTCTGAGACTCATTTTCTTTCTTTCTTTTAAATTTTTTTATTGATTGATTTTTTTAGAGAGAAAGGAAGGGAGAGAAAGAGAGAGAGAAACATAGATTTGTTGTTCCACTTACTAGTATTCATTCATTGGTTGATTCTTATATGTGCCCTGACTGGGGATTGAACCCGAAACCTTGGTGTATCAGACGACCCTCTAACCAACTGAGCTACCCTCCTAGGAATCTGAGACTCATTTTCCTTTCTGTAATAATACCCACTTCACAGGATTGTCCTGAAGATCCAATGACATACGTGTATAAAGTGCCTGCTGCCACGCACAAGAACACTTGGTAGCCACCCTTTGGTTGGAGCACATTTTAGAGGAGTGCTTTGTACACAGTAGACCATCAGTGAGGTTTTTTTTTGGCTGAGAGGAAGTTTGGGGATCTTGAACTTTTTGCCCTGTAGGCAGTGGGGAGCCTCATATGCAAAGTGGGGTATTGGCTGATTAGCATGGATCTGGTGTGAGGCACAGGCTGCAGGGAAGAGGGGCAGAAGATGCAGGTATGGAGGCTCTTGTAACTGTGAAGAGATTAGGATTAGGGTGATGGCAGTAGAGATGGAAAGAAAGGGGTGATGGGGGAAAGAGGATAAAAGGAACTTGTTATTCTGAAAGGAGACTGGCAGTTGCCTGCACAGTAAAAGGGGAGATAGGTATGAACTCAGAAAGATGCAGAGAACTGCCAAGTGGGTTTTACTGCTAAAGAGCAAGGAGCTATGTGCTGTCTGGAGTCCCAGTCAAAGAGAAGAAGACACCAGAAGACTCTGGGGTTCTGCTGTCTCTGGTCAATGAAAGTCACAGTGGCCAATTCCCAGAGCCTGCAAGATTTTCAGGCAATGGTATTTTTTTCAGAAACATTAGAGACAGCATACACTTTGTTTTCCTCTTCTCCCCCAACTTTAGAAAAGCATAGTCCACAAGGGGGCAGTGATATCTGGCAGAGTCCAATTTCCCTCATAGATGCTCCAGCTGTCCAAACAAGCCTGAACAGGATATTGGTGTCATTCATCCCCCACTGCCTGATTAGCAGGAGTGGCCCTACCAGGGGTGTGCGAGTTGTGACGTAGCCATGAGGTGAGCACTGGGAAGCCACAGAGCCCTTGCCTGACTACATAGGACATCGATTATTGCTCAGACTTGGAGCTGCCTTCTGCTTCTAGTTCCTGTCTGCCTCACTGTTTGCATCTCCCTAACGGGGCCAGAGAAAAGCAGAGAGTCTGAAGCCCAGCGGGCCTGGTGGTGTGAGCTCCTGGAAACTGAGATCAATAGGGCAAGTGCCCACTCCAAGCAGAGCCCAGGATGGGGGGTTAGGAAGTGGAAATTCAGGAGAAATGAAAGATTCCTTTAACAAATTAAATAGAATGGAAAAGACAAACTCATACTGGTTCAGAGAGTGGCTCTGCGATCAGAAAGACCTGGGTTCAGATCCCAGCTCTACCATTTCTTAGCTCTACTAGTAAGTCCTAAGGCAAGCCTCTTCCCTTTCCCAAGCCTCAGTTTCCTCATTTGGAAAATGGAGAGAGTAATAACAGCATCCATCTCACAGGGTGGTTGGTTGTGGGGTTTCAATGAGATAATGTGTAAATGAGATAGTACCTGGTAAATAGCATTGAATACATGGTATCTGAAATCCTTGATATTGTTAGTAGTAACAATAACGCAATATGGTACATATTGAATACAGAAAAAAATGTGGAAGACACAGTGGCAGGTGAGTAGGGGTGGGTATTAGCCTGAGTTGTTGAAGGTGAAGAGGTAGAGTTGTGAGAGAAGAATGGGAAGGGCATTCCAGGCAGAGAGAAAGAGGAGATGTCTTCAGGGTTGGCAGGTGACTTCACTCAGCAGGCCCGCTGGATCTGCATTGGCAAGGACGGAAGCTGCTGCAGTGGGGCTGAGCAGCTGCAGGGCTGTCAGGGCCAGACACGGAAGGCTGCTTAGCTCCTCATCTTAGCATTCAGAAGCTAGGGAAGCCCTAGCCAGTTTGGCTCAGTGGATAGAGTGTCGGCCTGCGGACCGAATGGTACCGGATTCGATTCTGGTCAAGGGCACATACCTCGGTTGCAGGCTCCTCCCCAGCATGGGCCCTGGTCAGGGCACTTGCAGGAGGCAACCAATTGATGTTTCTCTCACATTGATAGTTTTCTTTGTCTTTCCCTCTCTCTGAAAATCGATGGAAAAATATCCTCGGGTGAGGATTTTAAAAAAGAAGAAGCTAGGGCAGTGACATGAGGGAAAGAGTGTCTCAGGTAACCGTTAGAGAAGACTCTAGCCTTCCAGTCTCAGCATTTTAGAGGACCAAAGCAAATCCATGAGAGCAAGTGTATTAGCCAAAGTTCTCCAGAGAAACAGAGCCAATATGATATAGATAGATAGATAGATAGATAGATAGATAGATAGATAGATAGATTTATTATAGGAATTAGCTCGTGCAATTATGAAGACCAAGATCTGCCATCTGCAAGCTGGAAACCCAGGAAAGCTGGTGGTGTAACTCAGTCCGACTCCAAAGGCCTGAGTATCAGGAGCACCGATGTCCGATGGCAGGAGAAGATGCATGTCCCAGCTCAAGAAAAAAAAGCAAATTCACCTTTCCTCTGCCTTTTTGTTCTATTCAGGCCCTCAAGAGATTGGATGACACCCACCACCCACATTGGTGAGGATGATCTTCTTTACTCAGTCTACCAATTCAAATGATAATCTCTTCCAGAGACATCCTCACACATACCCAGAATAAAGTTTTACCAGTTGTCTGGGTATTCCTTACCGTAGTTGCTACATAAAGTTAACCCTGGCCAGGTTGCTTATTTGGTTGGAGCATTGTCCCCATATATCAAAGTTGCCGATTCCAATCCTAGTCAGGGCATATGCAAAAAGCAACCAATGAGTGCATAGATGGGAGGAACAACAAGTTGATATTTCTTTCTCTCTCTCCCTCTCTCTCTCTCACACACTCTCTCCCCCCCTTTCCCTCTCTCTCTCTCAAATCAATAAATACAAAATAATTTTTTAAAGTTAGTCATCACAGCAAGCTCAAGAAGTAAGAGTCCCAGTGCTCTCTCTGCAGGCACAGACCCAGGGGGAATAAACGAAAATACAGAATAAGGGAGTCAGCAGGTTCTTTTGTTCTGGGCCCCACACTGATATCTAGAATTCCAAGATGAGATCCAGTGGGGCCTAGGAGTCAGTTTCTACACACAAAACCCTCAGCTCTCAGCTGCAACAGGCTCATCCCCAGGACAGTGTCCTCCTTATTCCCACCCCAGGGCAGTAAACTAAAAGGAGTTTCTTGCCTGGCCAGCATGGCTCAGTGGTTGAGCATCCACCTATGAACCAGGAGGTCACGGTTCAATTACCGGTCAGGGCACATGCTCAGGTTGAGGGCTCAATCCCCAGTGTGGGGTGTGCAGGAGGCAGCTGATCCATGAGTCTCTCTATTGCTGTTTCTTTCTCTCTCTCCCTCTCCCTTCCTCTCTGAAATCAACAAAAATATAATTTTTTTTTTCAAAATAAAAGGAGGTTCTTGAAATTTTCAATCCCAGGGCCTGGTCTAAGGTTTTTATTTCCATGCGGATTTTATAAGCTTAACTTTCCTCATTAGCAGATGTTTTTAGGGCCCTGACTCAGGGACAGCAGAGCTGCGCTCATTTCCTGTCTGCCAGAATGGCAGGTGCCCATATAACCTTTGGTTACAAAGGCCCTCAGAGAGAAGCCTTGGCCTAAGTAGCCCCAAACATGAGATAATAGAAAAGCCTTTTATACTTAGGTTTGGGATACTCTAAGTGATTTTTTGGCAGCATATTTCCCTTCCTAAATAGGGTTGAATTAGGCTAATATTAAAATTAATTTTATGAGAGGCAGTCCAGCAGAGTGGTTAAAAGCCTTTAAAGCAGGGGTGGGGAACCTTTTTCTGCCAAGGGCCATTTGGATATTTATAACATTCTTGAGCCATACAAAATTATCAACTTAAAAATTAGCCTGCTATATTTGGTAAAACATTTAATTAGCTCACCCCTAATGCTTTGGCAGGGCCAGACCAAGTGATTTCTCAGGCTGGACGTCACCCCCAGGCTGGACGTCACCCCTGCTTTATAGCAACAGCAGTTATGGCCTCGTAACCACATAGTCTGGTTTCCAATTCAGTCACCACCACTTACTAGCTGTTTATGTCGCTCAGGCTGAGTTTCTTCATCTGTAAGACGAAGATAGCTGGAGTCCCTTCCTCCTTGGGTGTTTGGTGGAAAGCATTTGGCCCAATGCCTGGCCCCTTGGAAGCCTTCCACAACGGGGACGGGATGATCATGATTATCATCACATTGTTATGATTTAAAAGGCACCTTTTAAATATTTTTTTACTGATTTCAGAGAGGAAGGGAGAGGGTGAGAGAGATGGAAACATCAATGATGAGAAAGAATCATTGACTGGCTGCCTCTTGCACGCCCCCCACTGGGGACCGAGCCTACAACCCAGGCATGTGCCCTTGACCGGAATCAAACCTGGGATCCTTCAGTCCGAAGGCTGACGCTCTATCCACTGAGCCAAACCAGCTAGGGCTAAAAGGAACCTTTTAAATGGGAGAGGCAGGTGAGGGAATGTCAGACCAGAATTGAAAACTGTCAGCATACAATCCAGAAAAAACACCCATGTTACAAAATTTAGGTGTTCCACTTATTATCCTGAAAGCCACCAGAACCTGCTTTCTGGACCCTTGTTCTCAGGCTTGTGCTGGTTTCCCAGCATGTTCAGGCTGGAGTGAGCAGGTGGTTTTGGCTTGTGACCAGCTGGACACAAATCCTATTGGGAACACCTCTCTGCCGGGGGCGGGTCTGGCTGGGGACAGACATTTGCAAGGTGAATGGTTGTTACCACGAAGTCACCTTTGTCTGTGAAGTGGGGGAGGAGGAGGCCAAAGTCTGTGGAAGGACAAAGTCACTCTGCCTTGGCCAGGGGTTACCTGCCTCCACATTCTTGCCAGATTATCAGTTTGCCCATGCGACAGTTTGGAAAAAAACACTTGAAAACACGTGTTTTGTTTTATTTTTTTAGCTAAGACATGGTAAAAGGACCTCTGGGAAATAAGTGTCATGGCTTTAGCTTAACTCTGTCCAACGCCAGGAAGACAAATTGGTAAATTCAGTCTTTGTGTCCTGGTTCCTCCATTGTTGTCAACAACCCAAGCACTTTGAGCACTTTGAAACCCTTGTTTTCTTTTAGGCTTTTTGTTTGTTTGTTTGTTTGTTAATCCTAACCATTTTCCATTGACTTTTAGAGAGAGTGGAAGGAAAGGGGAGAGACAGAGAAACATCGAGGTGAGAGAGACACATTGATTGGTTGTCTCCCGCACGTGGGGATAGAGCCTACAACCGAGATATGTGCCCTTGACCAGAACTGAACCCAGGACCCTTCAGTCTGCGGGCAGACGCTCTATCCCCTCAACCAAACCGGCTAGGGCTGAACACACCCTTGTGATGTCTTATTTTTCTATTTACACCTCCATTTACACACCTACATTTTTGTTTCTCCCTCTAACCTCATTTATTTTTTTCGTATGTAACATGTGCCTGATACCAAATTCACAAGGCACAAAGGGTTTGCAGTGACAACTTAGTCTCCTACCCACCACTGTTCCCTAACCACCCACTGGTAATCTGCTCCCCTCCAGAGATAGTCTATGCATGTGCAAGCATATGTTATGTTAGTTAGCACAAATGATAGCATTCCGACTCATATTGGTATTCCCAGTGCCCAACAGAGTGCCAAACACATAAGCCTTCAAAAAAGTTGGGTGTCTGAATGTTGGCTCCAAAGTTTTGTTTTTTTTTTTAATATATTTTATTGATTTTTTCCAGAGAGGAAGGGAGAAGGATAGAGAGCTAGAAACATCGACCAGCTGCCTCCTGCACACCCCCTACCGGGGATGTACATGCCCTTGACCGGAATCGAACCTGGGACCCTTCAGTCCGCAGACCGACGCTCTATCCACTGAGCCAAACCGGTTTCAGCGGCTCCAAAGTTTATGGTTTTCATTCCAGCTCTGAGTGTCTGCACTGTCTAGTTGTTATTTCCACAGGCATATCCATATATTGCCTGCCTGGACTCGCAGCTCTGGCTTTACTTGCTCAGGATTGAGATTTACAAAGAGGCCACTGGGGCCTTGCTTACTATAAACAACTCACTCTCTTTCACAAGACAACTTGAAACAACACCCTGGTGCACGCATTTCTTCCTGCTCTGTTCAGTGTCAAGCCAAAGCTTAGCTCTGGCTCCACATTGGTGGTGGTTGTTGCCTGAGAGTATGGTTACAGAGGTTTTGATGCCATGCTCATCTTTGGGGAGTCTGTAAATACACTCATCTCAGAATGTTGGCTCAGGAAATAAAATGCAGAAGTTTCTGAACCACTGCGGTATGCCTCAGCCCCTGCCAGAGCTGGTCTCTCTCTCTCTCTCTCTCTCTCTCTCTCTCCCTCTCACTAAGCATGTTCTTGGGTGAGGATTTTTTAAAAGCCTAAAGCCCCTCGCTGGTTTTGTCTCAGTGGAAAGAGCGTCAGCCTGTGGACTGAAGGGTCCCAGGTTTGATTCCAGTCAAGGTCACATGCCTGGGTTGCAGGCTCTATCCCCAGCAGGAGGCATGCAGGAGGCAACCAATCAATGATTCTCTCTCATCACTGATATTTCTCTCTCTCTTCCCCCCTCCCTTCCTCTCTGAAATCAATAAAAATATATTTTAAATAAATAAATAAGCCTAAAGAATAAAGGAGCCCTAACCAGTTTTGCTCAGTGGATAGAGCATCAGCCTGCGGACTGAAAGGTCCCAGGTTCGATTCCAGTCAAGGGCATGTACCTTGATTGCAGGCACATCCCCAGTAGGGGGTGTGCAGGAGACAGCTGATTGATGTTTCTCTCTCATTGATGTTTCTCTCTCTCCCTCTCCCTTACTCTCTGTAAAAAAATCAATAAAATATATTTTTTAAAAAACACTTAAGATAGTCCCTGGCCCTAGCTGGTTTGGCTCAGGGGATAGAGCATCGACCTGCAGACCGAAGGGTCCCAGGTTTGATTCTGGTCAAAGGCACATGCCTGGGTTGCAGGCCTGATCCCCAGTGTGGGGCGTGCAGGAGGCAGCTGATCAATAATTCTCTCTCATCATTGATGTTTCTATCTCTCTCTCCCTTCCTCTTTGAAATCAATAAAAATATTTTTTTAAAAAGATAGTCCCTGAAATATGGTAAATGCTATATAAGTGCTTTTAAAATAAAAATTTTATTGTATATATTTTTCTTCAGTTATTTTTAATGACACAATGCATGAATACAACTATATTTTTATTTATTTTTAAATATATTTTTTATTGATTTCAGAGAGGAAGGGAGAGGGAGAGAGAGATAGAAGCATCGATAATGAGAGAGAATCATTGATTAGCTGCCTCCTGCATGCCCCCTACTGGGGATCGGGCCCACGACCCAGGCATGTGCCCTTGACTGGAATCGAACCCGGGACCCCTCAGTCCCCAGGCCGATGCTCTATCCACTGAGCCAAACCAGCTAGGGCACAACTGTATTTTTTAATTCAGCCATGCATTGTACAACCCCGCCCCTAGTCCCCTAGGCAAGCACTATCAGCAGTTTGGAACACGTTCTTCTAGACTCTGTTCTTTGCCCGTATGTGCCTATAAGTATACAGCACATATATTATTGATAGATACCATCAGTCTACTTTCCACTAAGATTGTGACTACACCCACCTGTGGTGAGAGGGTCTGTGTTCAGTACTTCAGCTGTGGATGTGGTCAACCTTTCTAATATTTTCCCAACCTGATAAGTAAAAGTCAACTCATGGTTCTAAGCTGTACTTCTCTGATTATGTAGAACTCAAAATCTGTCAGTCTTTCCCTCTATGTGTTCTTGCATTATATCCATTCCCCCTATCCCCTGGCTGTAAGTTTCAAGGCTCTCACATACTTATCTGGGGCCCCTTGGTGCATTTTTTTCCTATTGGGAAAAAGCTGAATGTTGTGTTACATGGTGCATCTCTTACAGAGAAGGGAAAATTTAAAAAATAGCCTATATCTAGGCTAAGTCCTGTATAAAGATAAAAGTCCTCACTACACTGACTTTTGCCTGGGGTGGCTCTTGGGGCCTCATTCTACCTCCAGATGGGTGAGAAGAGCTTCCCAGCCTTCTGGGAAGAGTTGCTGTGGCTGCTAAACTAGGCAAAGTGATCAGCCTCCCCAAAGATGTGTACTAGTATGCTGCTATAGCAATAGGTCTCAGCCCCTATGGGGGCTACAGAGCAAGATAACAGCCTAGAATCCAGGTCTAGGTCTCAGTAGTTATCAGAGATCATGCTGCCAGATCAGCAGGCTGTGCTCCAGACAACAGAGGTGCCCTATGCTCTTCAAATGGCTGGGTTGTTAGTCCAGCTCCTCCTAAGCCTTCTCTCCAGGCCTCTCTTGTTTCTGCATTATCCTTACACAAGAGCATGCCTTCCAGGTGACTGAGCCCCAGAGAGACTTCCCAAGTCAGCTCACCTAAGCCAGGTATCTAGCTAGACCAAGGGATGATCCATGGGAGGAGCCAGGGACTGTCACCTAGAAAGGCTTCAGAGCCTTAGGGTATGGGTCCTGGACAGCTCTCGATTGCCCTTAGAGACTGACTCAGGATTTGTCATCTCTCAGTGACAGGAACCCTAATAACCTGGACCCATACACCTGCATTCCCTGTGCTATGTGCTCAGGCAAGTCTGGGCCCAGCTGTGCCAGAACAGCAGGTGTTCAAAGGACATGCCACCTTGTTCCCAGGTGTTGCCCACACAGAGTTTAGTACAGTTCTATGGACAGGGGGAAAGGTGTATCTTTACAACCAGTATACACCTACAGACTCATTTAGCAAACCTCTGTTGAGTACCTGTTATGAACAAGGCCTTGTGCCAAGTACTGAGGGGAGGAGAAGAGGATAGAGACAAAGAATAATTAAGAATGGTCCTTGCCCGATGACCACAAGCGCTTCCTCCAGCTCTGTCCCAGACTGAACACGGTTTTGCACCATGAACAGAATTTTGCTGATCACTTCCTCCCTGATGACAAGGCCGCCCAAGCGCTGGGCACGACCTGCTGGGAGGCCCTGGTCAGCCCCCTGGTGCAGAACATCACTTCCCCCAACGCAGAAGGTGTGAGCTCCCTGGGATGGCTGCTGGGTCAGTACTTAGAGCAGAGGGAGAGCTCTCGGAACCCCCTGAGTCAAGCATCATCCTTTGCCTCTCAAGTTTGTTGCCTTTGCCACTTGCTGGTGCATGTGGAGCCTCCCCTGGGGCCTTCTCCTGAGCCATCTACTCAGCCCCCCAGCAAGAACAGTAAGGGCCAGGATCAGAGCCGTAGGCCTTCACCTGTTCTTCTAAGCAGTAGCCTGAGGAACATATCGTAGTGCTGGCTGAGCGTGGTGCAGGAGCTGCAGCCTAGAGGGCCCCAGACTTCATGCCTCGTTACTGTGCACTCTATGAGCACTTGCAGAGAGCAGACTCAGAGCTCTTTGGGCCTCGGGCAGCCTTCACGCTGGCCCTGCACAGTGGCTTCTCAGGCGCTTTGCTGCAGTAATCCTTCCTCACAGCTGCTCACATGAGTGAGCAGTTTGCCAGACACATCGACCAGCAGATCCAGGGCTGCCTGATTGGCAGAACCCCTGGAGCAGACATGCTGGAGTAACTTCAGCGGCACCTGGAGCCCATCATGGTCCTTTCTGGCCTGGAGCTGGCCACTACTGTTGAGCACTTTTACCAGCACTACATGGCGGACCGTCTCCTGAGCCTGGGCTCTAGCTGGCTGGAGGGGTTTGTGCAGCAGCAGATCAGTTCCTGCTTCCCCAACCGCCTCCCCCAGCAGATGCTGCAGAGCCTGAGTGCCTCCCAGCAGCTGCAGTGCCAGTTCCACCTCTTCTAGCTCCAGCCGGCTTGACAGGCTGCTCTTGGAGCAGGAGGATGAGGAAGAACAGGGCCTGGGAGAAGAGGAGGAGGAAGAGAAAGAAGAGGAGTCTGAGAAAGAAGTATTTATCGAGAACCAAGGTCCAACAGTTTCTATACTGGTCCTGTCACCACGCTGCTGGCCAGTCTCCCCACTCTGCTACCTCTACCATCCCAGAAAGTGCCTTCCCACAGAATTCTGTGATGCCCTGGACCGCTTCTCCAATTTCTACAGCCAGAGTGAGGAGATAGGGACAGGCAGTTGGATATTGGGGTGGCAAGACAGGAAGAGGAGATGACCTTTGGACAGGAATGCATAGATATGAAGAAACATTCTCTAGCAACAGCAGTCTCCTAGGGAAGGGTGAAGAAGTGTGAGTTAGATTTTTATTAATTTCTCATTTCCTTCAACTTTATATGAATTGGTTCTATTTTCCTTTTTCTAACTTCAAGTTGCATGCTAGCCTTTTCGGACTTCTTTTTAAATAAAAGTATTTGAGGCTATTAAAAAAAAAAAAAAAGAATGGTCCTTGCCCTTAAGGACTTTGTCCTCTACCAGAGAAGCCAGCCATATATGTAACTAGCTATAATGAGACCAAACTCGTTCACTGATTTGACATTTGCTGAATACATATTCTGGGTGGGGCACAGCAGAGGAGAGAGAAAAAGTCCTACCCTTAAGGAGTTTATACCCCAACTAGAGGCCCAGTGCACGAAATCCGTGCATGGGTAGGGTCCCTAGCTGCTGCCGGCTGCAGGCCGGGGCCTCTGTTCCCCTGGTTGCCTGCTGCTGCCACTGTCCAGGCCTCCCTTCGCACCCACCGTGGCCTGGTGCCACCCGCTCACCTGCTCCACCATCTCGCCGTGGTCCCGCTCTCATCAGGGCCCATCGGGCTGGCAGCGCCTCCACTGCTGCCTGCTGCCAGCACCATGTTGCCAATGCCCGTCATGTTCTGCGCCGCCCCCTGGTGGTCAGCGCATGTCTAACTCTTGGTTGGTCGAACTCCTGCCCATAGGGACAATTTGCATATTAGCCTTTTATTATATAGGATGAGGGAGGCAGAGAAGACAACAATTACAATATATAGATGCTCCTCAACTTACAACAAACCCATTATAAGTAAGTCAAAATGCATTTATTACACACAACCTATCGAATATCATAGCTTAGTGTAGCCTACCTTAAACATGCTCAAAACACTTATATTTCCTACAGTTGGGCAACTATCTCAAGTTCCATCTCAAGAGTAATTGCCTACCTCTTCTCACCAGAAGCAGTAGACACAGTTTTGCAGAAATGATGGGATGCAAAATCACAAAACACAATATCAAAAAAATGCTGGCAACATAGTACACTGTAGAATATTGCTTGTTTATCCGCATGATCACGTGGCTGACTGGGAGCTGCAGCTTGCAGCAGTTACCCAGCATCACAAGAGGGTGTGATACCATATATTGCTAACCTAAGAAAAATAAAAATTCAACATTTGAAGTAAAGTTTTTACTGAATGCATATTGCTCTTGTGCCATTGTAAAGTAGAAAAATTGTAAGTGGAGCCATTATAAGTTGAGGACTATCTATAGTGTGAAAAGGGTGTGATAGAGGTTAGCCGACAGAGCTTTGGGTGTGAACAGCAGGGATACGTAATAGACACTTGGAGAATCTGGAAAAGCTTGTGAGAATAAGTTCCACCTAAACCAAGATCCACAGCTACCACTTGGCGGCTACACTGTGAATGGCACCCCTTAGAGTTGTGCACCACCATTTGTGGAAGTCTGGGCTGAAGGACAAATAGGAGTTAGCCAAGAGTACTTAGCAGATGTGGTGCACCAAAAGTGGCTCAAATGGCTAAAGTGCAAGGGCCAACTGGTAAATGTGGATGGAGGGAGTATGGAAGTTGAAAACTCATTTTGCAGCTACCATTGTAATGACCAAATTGGACAAAAATTATGAATGGATGCTAAATGTAGGGGGAGATTTTAGTGAGAAGCAGGATATTTGCATGGTCTTAGTGTCTTCCCACAGATTGCTTATTATAGGCAAGGGAGAAAAAAAGTAGCTAGAGTAGAGAAATCGGGTACCACCTTGAACTGGTGATCAACATTAACACCACCAATGAGAGACAGATGTACATTTGAGTACCCCCAGGTCAGGCACCAGTGTGCCAGCAGAGATGCATATCTAATGTGACAAAACATCAGGCAGATGCAACATGAGGGGCATGCTGTTAAAAAATGTTAGCAAGTCCAGCCAGTGTGATTCAGTTGTTGAGTGTTGACCTATGAACCAGGAGGTCGCAGTTCAATTCCCAGCCTGGGTTGTGGACTTGGTCCCCAGTTGGGGGCAGGTGGGAGGCAGCCCATTGGTGATTCTCTCTCATCATTGATGTTTCTATCTCTCTCTCTCTCCCTCTCCCTTCTTCTCTGAAATCAATAAAAATATCCTATATAATAAAAGGCTAATATGCAAATTGTTCGACCGCTCGCTATAATGTGTGCTGACCATCAGGGGGCAATGCAGAACAAAGGAAGGCCCCGGCTAGCAGCCGAAAGGCCCCGATTGGCCCTGATCACCAGCCAGGCTTAGGGATACTACCCGTGCATGAATTTCGTGCACCGGGCCTCTAGTATTTTTATAAAAGAAAAAATGTTAGCAGGAAGGGATTCTGTATCCTTCAAAAATAGCAAGGTCATATAAGGCCCTAAAATGCTGTGGAATGTTCCAGATTAATGAAGGCTAAGTAGAAAGAACAACCCAATGCAATGCCTGACCCTAGAGTAGCTCCCATACTGGAGGGGAAGAAATATTCTAAAGGACATCAGTGTGTCAGCTGATAAAAGTGCAATATGCACAGTAGATTAAAGTATTGTGACACTGTTAGATTTACAAAATTGATAGCTGCACTGTGGCTATGGAAGAGGATATTTCTATGCTTAGAAAATACACACTGAAGTGTAGGGGTAAAGGATTGTGAAGTATACAACTTACTCTCAAATGCTTCAGAAAAAAATGTGTATGTGTGTGTGTATATAAAATGGATAAACATAATGTGTATGTACATGTATATGTAATGTATATACATTTGTACAAATATGAGTTTTGTACAAATGGATATATATATATATATATATATATATATATATATATATATATATAAATGATCCTCACTACATAGCATGTATGTGTGCGTAGAGAGAGAGAGAACCCAAATAATACAGGAAATGGGATAAAATGTCAACAATAGGTGATCTGGGTAAAGGGTATACAGGTGTTCTTTGTACTATTTTTATTTTTGCAATGTTTTGTAAATTTTAAATGATTTCCAAATAAAAAGTTAAAGCCCCAGTCAGTTTGGCTCCGTAGTTAGAACATCAGCCCCCAGACTGAAGGGTTTTGGGTTTGATTCCAGTCAAGGGCACGTACCTCGGTTGCAGGCTCAAAACTCATGATCAAGTCTCAGGAACAAAGGATGGGAGGGTGGAAAAGTGGTGAGACACGAAAGCAGCAGCCAGATCTTTTTTCTCCCAGCTTAACTAACATATAGCTAACATGTAACACTGTGTAAGTTTAAGATGTGCAACGTGATGATTTCATACACTTATATACTGCAAAATTATTACCACTATATGTTAGCTAACACTGCCATCACATAGTTATCATTTCTTTTTTATGCTGAGAACATTTGAGATCCACTCTTAGCAACTTTCAAGTATATAATACAATATTATCAACTATAATCATCAGACTGTACATTAGATCCCCAGGACTACTCATCTTCTAACTTCAAGAGACTTGCACATCCTGGCTGGAATCTGAACTTTATCCTGAGAACAATGAGATATAAATAACAGAAATACTTAGAGAAAAAGGACCTTGTACCACAATGTTGACTCATGTTTTGTTTCCTAATTTGTACCTTCTGGTAGTTTACACATTTGGGACCATCACCACATGCAGTGTATTACACAGCTGGAAAGGGGGTGGCAAAAGGTGTATTCTTAGCAGAGTGCAGGAAAGGGGTTGGTCTTGGAGGAAGCAAGAAGTATAGGACAAAGAAAATATGGGCATGTTGCAGGCTGAGCAGAGAGGTATAGGGGTGATTTTCTCAACATTTGTTAAGCTTTGGGGATACTTCACGCTGGAGATACAAGGATGAATGAGATACAGTAGTTCCTTCACAAGAAGTCTGATGGCATCACCGTCCCAGAGGATAGGTAGGGTAGTGTCTTGAATTTGTCAGAGGCAGCCATGAGAGGGTTTGGAACTGTAGCTGGCAGGACTAGGTAGCTACAGGGGCCTGTCTGTCAGCTGTCCTAGAGGATGTGGGTAGGGAATAGACACTTGTGTTTTGTAAACAATGACCACAAAAGGGAAAACCCTCCTTCAGTCTCTGAAGAAGATCAGGAGACAAGCACCCACCCAGAGCAGAAGTGTGGGGCTCTGTCACCTCTTCAGATCAGAGGTCTCAGGGGAGAAGAATAGGAACTGCTTCTCTAGTCCCACCAATTTCCTCTCCCCAGTTTCGTTCTCCCTTCTGGAAGGAAGCCTAGACCACATTTTGGGAGATCTTAGCACTTTGCTTCTGGGAAACCTTTGCTGGGAAGGGAAGAGCTGGCGGGCTGAGACTGCTCCCTTCCCCAGAGCTTTGCCTTCCCCAGGGCAGTCTTTCTTTTGGGTGGTACCTTCAGGAACCAGGCCACTCCTTTCCTGGAAGCCACTTCCCCCAATTCCTGGGAATCCCCTCTGGCCCTGTGGACATGCTTATTACCCTACTCTGGGCCTTTCCCTGACTTCCTCATTGGTATCAAAACTGCCTTTTCATTTAACATTCCTTCCTTTCTGCCAAGGAAAATTTGATGCCAGTAGGTTCTGCTTAAAAGTGGGCTGGCTAATATGCCAGCACACATCCCCAGAATTGACTAAAATAAGGGGAACTTCAGGCACCTACAAATTGGAGTGAAAGATATGTTTGGGCACATCATTCAGAACTGGTTTATGGACAGTATGGAGAATGGAGTGGGGGTGGGGTAGGGACAATGGGGAAACTGGAGACAAGAGGCTGTTGCTGGTACTTCAAGAAGACAGCAACCTGACCTAAAGTCTTTTTTTTTAATAGGTTTTTATTAATTTCAAAGAGAGAAAGGAAGAGGGAGACAGAGATAGAAACATCAATGGTGAGAATCATTGATTAGCTGCCTCCTGCATGCCTCCTACTGGGGATTGAGCCCCAAACCCAGGCATGGTCAACACTCAACCACTGAGCTATACCAGCCAGGCATGATGTAATGTCTTGATAGGGTATGCAGGGCTAGGTTGATGAAACGAAAATGTGCGGAACAGGCCTGACTGCATGACTGAATGTGTGGAGATGTGGAATAAGGGAGTGACCAGTTTTCCTGCTTGGCTAAGCAGGTGAGTGGTAATGCCATTCATTAAGAAAGAGATCATCCGGCAGGACAGACTGTAGGTTTGAGGAGGAAGGAAAGGATGATAAATGTGGTTGGGTATATTAATTTGAGCTGCCTGTGGTACAACTAAGTGAGGTTGTCCATGGGGCTCTTGGGGGGTGGGGTCTGGAGCACAGGAGCAAAGTCTGACCTGGAAACAAAGTTTTAATATTTTACCACATACTGACACACACACACAAACACAGAGGCACACACAAACACAGAGACACACAAAAATACACACACAGACACCAAAACTTCAAATTTGGTTCACTCACAGGGTCACTGAGTGCAGCGCAGATTGACGGAAAAAGGTGTGGTTGTCCTTGGAGACAAGGGTGGAGAGTCCCTGCACAGTGGCTGTACAATTCCTCCTTAACAGTCATTATGCAGCATCATAAGGACAACAGTCCTAGTGGGCCCGGAGATGGTTGACTATTGAAGAGCCATGCCTCCCTGCAGACTTCATAGCAGGCCTCCCCTCTTTTCCACCCCCCTAGGAATAGCGTTGTCAGAAGGCATTTCCTGGAGGATGTGTGGGAATGCTGTGTAGGTATGGGCTGGGTGGGAGCGCTTGACAGGGAGTGGAACGCTCATAAATCTGTAGTTTGATCCCTTCCTTTTCAGAGTGCATTGAGCCCTTAGTGTCTGCCTTCTCACCCTGGTCAATCCCCATCCTGTGTACTAATGGGAGGGCAGCACCACCCTCTCAGCTGCACAGGATGTTCTCAGGCTGATGCCAAGAGCAAATCAGTCCCAGTCAGCACTTCTGCCAGCCTCATAGGCACAGGGTGGAGCAGCATGCGTGGCCATGGGGGGCAGAGGTGACTTTCCTCATAGGTTGAAAGAAAAAACAATTGGTGTCTGAACTTCCTGGTTACAGAACATCTGGCTAATAAAAACCTGCATGTGTATAGGGGTGGGGGTTGGGGAGTTCCCCTCCCCCAAGTGTTAGCAATAATAAAGGACACTCCTTTTAAAGATGACTAGAGGACTCCTACACAGGACTCCACACTGGGCTTCTGTTTCACCAGGAGGAAATCTTGAATGTCAGCCAGGCTTGTACTCATTGATTCATTCAGGCACTGAGGGCTGGTCTTTGTACTGAGTGCTGGGTGGGGCGGGGCTGAGGACTGTGCCCCTGGAGTGCTGCCAGCCTAGGTGCAAACACAGAACACTCAATTGTGCAGTGACATCAGAGCAGCATATCCCAACATGGCCCCAACTACATCAGAGCAGTTGTGCCTGATAAGTTATCTGGGGGTGACCTGGGGAGTGGAGACAAGTGCAAGTGGCTCGGGAGGAGCCAGGGTTCATTCAAGGCCTGACACACAGGATGGCCCAGAATGCCTGATGGGCTTTCCATCAGAAAGGAGCATGTTCCAAAGCAGACTGAGCCAGTCAGCAAGACGCCTGACTACAGACGCACAGTCCCAATGCCACCCTCACCTGCTGAAAAGGAAACGGCTACAAAATGCAGATTCCGGGCCACCCGCAGGAGTAGCTTCCAGGGCTCTGGCTGACATCCGAAAGGCAAGAGACAAGGGTTTGGCCCCATCCCCAAACTACAGTCTCCAGTGTCACCAGCCTTTCTAGTGACAATAAATAACAGCCCAGTCAGGAGCAGGGCCAAGTGGACAGAAAGAGGACTGAGCCAGAGCTCTCCTGACCTCACTCCTTCATTCTTCTCTTCCCCTCAGTCTTGAGTGCTTGCCCAATGTGCCTTCCAGAGTCACTGCAAGTGTCCCCGGCTCTTGGCCACCTCTGCTTTTTTTTTTAAGGCAGAAAGAGACCACCCAGCCATGGTAAAGCATTGTCAAACTGTCTCCAGCACCCTCATTCAAGGTGGTAGCTAGAGTTAGTTCTAGAGTTCCCTATCCTTGGTGGTGGGCTGAATTAATGGCAAAGCAGAATGGAGTAGGGATGAGGGTGGTTCAGGACCTACAACTATACTCAGGCCGAGGGGTGTGCTGGGGTTGGCTAATTCTGGCACCTGAAAGCCAAATGCTACATGTTCAGAAATGTTGTGAGCTAGTTGTTAAACACAGCTATTGTTAAAGAAATACATAGGCCCCACCAGTGTGACTCGGTCGTTGAATGTTGACCCATGAACTAGGAAGTCAGGGTTCAATTCCCGGTCAGGGCACGTGCCTGGGTTGCAGGCTACATCCCAGTGAGTCATGGAAGAGGCAGCCAATCGATGATTCTCTCCCATCATTGCTATTTCTCTCCCTCTCCCTTTCTCTCTCTGAAATCAATAAAACATATTTAAATATATATATATATATATATATATATATATATATATATATATTTACAATGAAATAAATTCTATTAAAACTAAGGTAATAAATATCCCCAAAACTCATCACTTCCTAATCAGTTTACTATATTTTATTATTACCTATGCACTTGACATTATTTATTGTCTGCATGGTTGAAATACTGTGCAATTGTACCTGAGATAGGCAGCTTGAAATCAGCCATGGTGGCAGTATTTACAACCCAGAATTCAGTAAAAGTTGCAAATTGTGGCTTGATTTATTTTATTCATTACCTGTATCTAAGAAAGTGATGGAGGAAAATGTTACTAATGCAGATTAAACTCAGTTGTGTGCCATGTAACTGTTACATTGTGAATCATAGCAAAATATGAGGAAATGATCTTCCAGTGTTTGAAAACCACGAACCTATTCAGCAGTCACTCACATTATTGAAGAATTAATGAAAGTTCTGACATATGTCTTTGCTGTTTCACACAAATGAAAATATCAACCAACATTCATGTTAGAACTACATTTGTTCATCAATTGCAAACCATAGGTTGACTCCAAATACAAGAGTCTGGCAAAAATTAATGAAAGCATTCTGTGAGAATCAGTTGGCTACTGAGTAGTAAATAATATTGATGTTATCATTAATATTTATAAATATTACAAATACTAATATCATTTATTTTAATAACATTGTCTGTTTTATTATTATGTTTAATTTGTGTGGTATACATCCTTTATATCAGTAAAATTTATAATTAACTTCTTTACAGATATACATACACACACTTCTCCCCAGAGAGCCAGTTGTTAAACATTTACCATCATACCACTGATTAAGCCCGAGGTTCAGAACTCCTTTGACACCAGAAACACAAGGTCCAAAGATTCAAGAGGTACTCCAACCCTGACCAACATCTGGTAGAGGACAGACACGTGACTGAAAAAGTCTATGTCTTTTTTTAAAAAGCAAACAAAAAAAATCTCACTAACTCCATGAAAGTAGGGACCTTGCCTTTCATTCATAGTGATATACTCAGTGCCTAGTCAGTCCCTGGTACATTGGAGGTGCTCAGTCAATTCTTCCAGAAAAAAAATAAATGATTTTTCTATGTCAACTATCTGATCTAGCTGCTTCTTACAATACCACCCAGAGGTGACCCTGACTGGAGACCCAGGCCTATACTCCTTAGCCTAGATATTCCCCTCTCCACAGGGTCCTTGTTTCACCCTCAGTCCAGCTCTGGGAGGACTCCCACACCAGCATGTTGCCTGACAGGAAAGTCTGCTGCTTTACTTCCTGGATGCTGTCTCTCTAGAAATTGGCCTGGACTGGCCTGGTGCCTCCACTCCTAACAAATCACTTTGGTATAGGAGGAAGCAAAAGTGTGTGAAAAACATCCCAGATGATGAGGCAGGCTGGAAAGAAAATAAACACTGCAGCTTCTGAAAGGCTTGGATCAATTCATAGCTGATAGTTTTTTTTAAAAATATATTTTTATTGATTTTTTACAGAGAGAAAGGAAGAGGGATAGAGAGCTAGAAACATCGATGAGAGAGAAACATCGATCAGCTGCCTCCTGCACACCACCCTACTGGGGATGTGCCCACAACCAAGGTACATGCCCTTGACCAGAATCGAACCTGGGACCCTTGATTCTTCAGGCCGACGCTCTATCCACTGAGCCAAACCGGTTTCGGCTGATAGTTTTTTTATTTTTAATTTTTATTGATTTCAGAGAGGAAGGGAGAGGGAGAGAGATAGAAACATCAATGATGAGAGAGTTATTGATTGGTTGCCTCCTGCACACACCCCACTGGGAATCAAGCCTACAACTTGGGCATGCGCCATGACTAGGAATCGAACCATGACCTCTTGGTTCATAGGTCGACTCTCAACCTCTGAGCAACACTGGCTGGGCTATGGCTGATAGTTTACTAAAGAACTCAAAGACAGCGTTTGGGTACTCATATCCCATGATGCCCTTGCCTGAGTCACAGGAATCAGGCCTCACCCACAATGTGGCATTTTTATGCTCTTGTGTTTTCATGTCCTTCAAATGCCCTGGCTCAAGTCCATGCTGCTGGGTATGCATGCCCACACCTTCTTCCCACATCCTGAACCGCTGCCCAAAGACATGCAAGGTGATCTGCAAAGTGAAGTCTGTCAGCTTCCAGGGAAAGAACAGGAGGCTTCTTCTCAATCCCCAACTGCAAGGTGGGCTCAAGTCCTGGCCAGTGTTAGCTCTCGGCCACTTGCTCTGCCTGTATTTTCCGGTGCTCAGAAAATGCTGTGGAAACAATATGCTGGCATTTTCCAATCCTGCCTCCATACTGCACATATGAGTGTTCCCTAACAGCATTTTCCTGCTGCTACTCTTCTGTTCAAAATGCCTCCAACTGACAGCTATTTTGCATGTAAATTCATGGCCTGACCTTCAAAGAGAAGTTATCATTAATTCAGTGTTTACTTTGTGCCAGGCATTGAATCTAAGCATCGCATACCCTGAATGTAGTAGCAAGTCTCAGATGAGCCCTCTGCTATTTGTCAAACGAGTAAGTGCATAACAAACAACCCTTTTCAGAACAATCCTGAAAAGCAGGCATTATTTATTTTTTTAATATATTTTATTGATTTTTTTTACAGAAAGGAAGGGAGAGGGATAGAGAGCTAGAAACATTGATGAGAGAGAAACATCGACCAGCTGCCTCCTGCACACTCCCCCACCGGGGATGTGCCCGCAACCAAGGTACATGCCCTTGACCGGAATCGAACCTGGGACCCTTCAGTCCGCAGACCGACGCTCTATCCACTGAGCCAAACCGGTTTCGGCAAAGCAGGCATTATTATTCTCCATTCTACCAATTAGGAGATTAAGGCTTAGGGAAGTTAAGTAAGAGGAAGAGTCAGGGTTCAAACCCAGGTCTGTCCGACTCTAAATTCAGGAGATTTTATATATATATATATATATATATATATATATATATATATATATATATATATATATATATATATATATATATATCTTCAAGTTTCCCCTATCCTCAACCTCCCTTACCCAGGAAGGTTCTGGACTAACAGACACAGTCCTGTGATTTTTCTTTTTTTTTTGGTTCCAGTTATTTCTGTGAATATGGCTGCATCCCTCCAGGCAGAGGGCACATATGCCAGCTGCCCCATCTACAGGCACTGCCCGCCACAAATGACTCATACCCCAAGGATTGGCCGTATAATATGGTGGCTTCCCCGGGAAATTTCCACAGCCTTCCCGGGAGAAGCACACCCTTGGCCAGTCACAACCTCTGGTCCATCACGGAGGAGGCACTTCCTGGAAGTTCTGTGGTAGAGGATTTCCTTTTAGGGAGCTGCTGTGTAGCCAAGGAACCAGTGCTCCTATCAGCAAGGACAGGACGCCTCCACCTTGGCCCCACCTTGGCTCCACCTTCCACAGTATGGGCTGCTTCTAAGTACCCCACTCTGCTCCTGTGGAACCTACTGACCTCTTGTGGGCAGAGTGTAAATGCACTAAGGCGGGACATCCTTAGAGGGCTTGGCCCTCACTCAGCCTGCTACACTACAAAGAGCTGTGCTCCCGTATTTTCCTGTTCATTGGAAGCCAGCTAACCCTTGTAAGGTTTGATTTGACTCTGACTGCTGCCTCGACCTCATGGCGCCTCCGTTTCTTTATCTATAAAATGGAGGTAAACAAAGACCCCCACCATATTTTTTAAAATATATTTTTATTGATTTCAGAGAGGAAGGGAGAGGGAGAGAGAGAGAGAAATATCAATGATGAGAGCAAATCATTGATCGGCTGCCTTCTGCACACCCCCTATTGGGGATGGAGCCCGCAATCCAGGCATGTGCCCTTGACCGGAATTGAACCCAGAACCCTTCAGTCCACAGGCCGATGTTCTATACACTGAGTCAAACCAGCTAGGGCCCCCACCATATTTTTTAAAAATATTTTTTATTGTTTTCAGAGAGGGAGAGATAGAAACATCAATGATGAGAGAGAATCATTGATTGGCTGTCTCCTGCATACCCCCTATTGGGGATCAAGCCCAACCATTGAACCACAACAGCTGGGCAGACAGACCTCCACCATATTTTAAAACCTGAGAAAAAGCTTTAATTGGGGAGAAATGTGCGGGTAGATTCAAGATGCCAAGGCTCCAGAGGGGTACTCTAGTCCTGTCCTTGGTACCTGACTAGAATTATTAGGTACTAGAGGCCCGGTGCACAAAATTCGTGCATGGAGGGGGGTTGTCCCTCAGCCCAGCCTGTACCCTCTCCAATCTGGGACCCCGAGGGATGTCCGACTGCCCGTTTAGGCCCGATCCCACTGGGTCGGGCCTAAACGGGCAGTCAGACATCCCTCTCACAATCCAGGACTGCTGGCTCCCAACTGCTTGCCTGCCTGCCTTCCTGATTGCCCCTAACCACTTCTGCCTGCCAGCCTGATCACCCCCTAACCATTCCTCTGCCAGCCTGTTTGCCCCCAACTTCCCTCCTCTGCCGGCCTGGTCACCCCTAACTGCCCTCTCCTGCAGGGTTGATCACCTCCAACTGCCCTCCCTTGCAGGCTTGGTCCCTCTCAACTGCCCTCCCTTGCAGGCCTGGTCCTTCTCAACTGCCCTCCCTTGCAGGCTGGGTGCCTCCCAACTGCCCTCCCCTGCTGGCCATCTTGTGGTGGCCATCTTGTGTCCACATGGGGGCAGGATCTTTGACCACATGGGGGCAGCTCTATTGTGTGTTGCAGTGATGATCAATCTGCATATTACTCTTTTATTAGATAGGATAGAGGCCTGGTACAGGGGTGGGGGCCAGCTGGTTTGTCCTGAAGGGTGTCCCTGATCAGGGTGGGGTTCCCTTGGGGCATGGGGCGGCCTGAGTGAGGGGTCTGTGGTGGTTTGCAGGCCGGCCATGCCCCCTAGCAACCCAAGCAGAGGCCCTGGTATCTGGAATTTATTTTCCTTCTACAATTGAAACTTTGTAGCCTGGAGCGGAGCCAAGCCTGGGGCTCCCTCCGCGGCTGGCAGCCATTTCTGTTGGGGTTATAATTGAAACTTTGTAGCCTTAAGCGAGTGAGCCCAGCCAGGGTGTGAGGAAAACTTTGCTTCCCCTGTTGCCGGGGACAACCCTGGCCTGCTCTCTCAAGCTCCATTCTGCCGCCATTTCTGTTTGAATTTGTTTACCTTCTATAATTGAAACTTTGTAGCTTGAGTGGAGGCTTAGGCCTGGCAAGGGCAGGCAGAAAGCTTGGCTTCCTCTGTTACCTAGGAAACCTTGCTCTCTGTGGCTGTAGCCATCTTGGTTGGGTTAATTTGCATACTCGCTCTGATTGGATGGTGGGTGTGGCTTGTGGTGTGTCGGAGGTTTGGTCAATTTGCATATTTGTCTATTATTAGGTAGGATTATTGAACAATGTTTATGACCTTTTTTGTTTGTTTGTTTATGACCCTTTTTTATGTCACAGCACACACAGAAAATATTTGTCTAACACACTGTAGTAAAAGGAAGTGAACAACGCTGTCCCAGATTTGGCCTAGCTACACCAAAGTTGGAGGGTATGATATCTCAGCCTTCCTAGAATCCTTTAAAAAGGTTTTGTCAAAGCAGTCAAAGAAGCAGTTCTTTTCCCTCTTTCATATTAGTCAGCCAGCAAAGGTTTGGTTGGGTGGCCCTGCCTCTCAGAGACCCGCAGAGACCATAGACACAGGTGGGAATGGTCACTGAGCAGTGGGCAAGGGTCCTATATGCCTGCCCCAGCCACATGGCGGAGCTCTGCAGGCTCTGACTCACTTGTGCTCCTTTCCTAATGCAGAGAGGTGAGGACATCACAGCCACCCACAGACCTCCGGGCAAAGCACATTGCATTTTAGGAAAATCTGTCTGTCACACACTAAAGACAGGATGTATAGCCAAAACAAAATTGTGAGATAGGCGCATTGGTCTCCCCTCAAGCTCTTGTTCCCTTTCCCCCTCCTGCTACCCACTCATGCCCCATTGATGCATTCATTCAAAAAGCCCTTAAAGAGTGGCATCCAATTGCCAAACCCTGTGCCAGGTACTGGGATTATGGGTTGGTACTATTGGCTTCAAGGAACTCAGTCTGGTAGAAAGACATGGAAAGAGAGGAGCTGGGTAGGGGTGCGTAAAAAGGTGAAGTGTGCCAGGGCCTAAGGTAGCTTCAGAGTCAGGCAAGTTTGCAAGGATGCTTGAAGAATAAATGGGGGCTGGAGAGGGAGGAGTAACTGGGGAGTAACAAAGCCGATATCCAGAGAGGACATGTACAAAGGAGGCATTGAGATGTGAGAAAGTGAAACATGTTCAAAGCACTTCAAGTTGTCCAGTTGTGATAGAATATAAAATGCTAGATGGAGGAGGGGCAGGGGTGGGGGAGTGATGAAGCCAGGCAGACAGCAGCTAGATCTAAGAGGTGCCAGTTAAAGGAGTTTTTACTTGATTCTAAAGGCAATAGGGGGCCCCTGGGGCATTCTGAATAGGCAAGCACCATATCCAAATTACTTTTAAGAAGTACTGCTCTGGCCCAGCCAGCATGGATTCTTTTTAAAGAAACTGCTCTGGCAACAGAGAGAAGGGCAGGGTCTTCCAGGCAGGGAGACTGGTGAGGAAGCTGTTGCAATCATTTGGGTTATAGAGGTTCAAAGCCCAAACTAGGACATTGTCAGGGAGGGTATAAAGGAGGGCTTTGAGAATCCTTAAATCAGCAGAATTAACAGAATGTGGTGGTTGATAGGAAGTAGGTGATAAGGGAGAGAAGTTGTGCCAAGGGAAGTGCAAGTTTTCTGACTTGAGTAACTGAGTACATAGTGGTGCTATTAACTAACTGAGTTCTGGAACACAGAGAAGACCTAGGCTGGGGCAGGATTGGAGACATGGGCCATTGTGGATATGTTGGGTTTGAGATACTTGTGGGACATGGATGTCTGCTTGGATATAAAAGTGCTATCACTCAGTAGCAGAGGTCTGGGCTAGAGATATGAATTTGGGCATCTTCCACATATGGGGTAGTTGAAGCCATGGTTCTTAATGAGATGATGAATAAGAAGAGAGCTAAGGATGGAGCTCTGAAGATCACAAGCATTTAAGGAATGTAAAGAAAGTGGGAGAGCCAAATGTTCTAGAAATGAAGGGAAGAGTGAATGGCTGTCAGAGCCCGATGCACCAGAGCAGTCAAATAAGACAGGGTTGAACAAGGAGGAGAAAGATGTCAGCAGAGTCGTGGAGGCAGAAGCTAGACTGCAGTGGGCTAGTCCCAGAAGTTTAGACTGTGAAGGGGAAGAAATAACAAAAGCTAGAAGGGGACTCTGTGTCAAAGAAGGTTTTTGTGGAAGGTATTTGTTCAAATTTCCAGGTGGAGGGGAAGAGATAGAGAGGGAGAGGTTGAAGTTACAGGAAAGAGAGAGGACATGATGAAACAATAAACAATATGGTTCCTAGGGAAGGCCCAAGGGGAGAACAGGACCTGAGCACACAGGGGCGGGGTCTCAGCCTTTGGCAGGAGGAGGGAGTTGGGGTAGGAGAAGAGAGCATTCCAGGTTGGATTTGCTGAGAAGCCAATTTGACTTGGAGATCAGCATGCAGGATGTTTATTAGAGAGCGCCCTTGGGTTCACCAACCATGAAAGAGAAGGAATTGGAGGAGGGAGCCATTGGTCTGCACTGCAGGTTTGAGAAAGACCTCAGCCTGCACCATGGGAAGCACTGAAGCTAGGAGTTGGGGTCAGGGGGCCAGGCCTTTATACCCCCATCAGTCATTAACTGGATACAGGCTGCCCTGGAAAGGGGGCATGGCCTTGGGCAAAGCAGGTCTCTTCCGCTGAGGCAAACCCCAAAGGGATCTGACAGCTGAAGGGTGTCTGCTGCAGGCACTGAGTCCTTCAGTCCTGAAGGGGGTCAGGGAAGCACATACTGTGTCCACTACAGAAAGGAAGGGGGTGCTATTGCATTTGAGTTGAATCTGTGGTTTAGTAAGAGGCTGAAGGAGTTTACATTGTTGGCCTGAATTATCCCTGTGAAAATGAAAACAAGTCCTTCTGCTGAAAAGGGTGGGGCTTAGGGCTGGAGGAAAGTAAAATGGCTGTGGGGTGGTTGCTTCAGAACACTGAAGAGGAGCTGACCAGGGACATACAATAGGATTGCCAAGTAGTGTTTGGGTCTTAATTGAAACCAGAGAATGAATCATTTTGGCAGGCCTATGCGTTCAGATTTCAAGGTTTTAGTTAGTTTGTCTCAGGAGATGTCTATATTATTTATTCATTTATTTTTAATTTTATAATAAATTTTAATTGATTTCAGGGGAGAAGGAAGTGGAAGAGAGAGATAGAAACATCAATGACAAGAGAGAATCATTGATCAGCTGCCTCCTGCACACCCCCTACTGGGGACCGAGCCTGCAACCCAGGCATGTGCCCTGACCAGGAATCGAACCCTGACCTCCTGGTTCATAGATCAAGGTTCAACCACTGAGCCACGACAATCGGAAAAACATATTATGACACAGTGTTCTTTTTGCAAACTTTTCATCTATTTCCTAAATTCACAAACTTTTTACCTAAATTATTTCATAAACAAAATCTGCATTCAAGGACTTCAGTAGATAACTATTATTTTTGTTACAATAACAGTTACTTATGCTAATGGCAACAATCTGGCTAAGGGCAAATAAAACTATTATATTAAAATATCATAAACCAATCAACCAATCAAGAAAATTATTTCAGAGAGGACATTAAAGAAAAGAAATGCTTGTTTATGAACAGACAAAAATTATAGGAGTCAAGATTAAACCTAATTAGCAGGCAAATACAGAATGTAGAAAATTACAAAGGAAAACAAATTATGATCTACAAAGGAAAAACTGCTGCTATAATGGCGAAATGTAGAACAGGTGACCCATCAGGTACTAGAGTGACAAAAGGTAAGTATACTGCCTATTTAAAAGGGCTTTTAAAATCCACGCAGGAATTACATGGGCAATCATTCAAAAACAGTACCTTGCTGTTCTGAGAAGAAAGGGTCCCTGCATGAGGAGTGATTAGAATAAGCACTCACTCGGCCTAAAGCCCTAAGCGTGGGCTAGGCAGCCAACTGTGCCTAGCTCAGGACACCAGCTTGTCAACTATGAGTAGCTATGAGTCAGTAGCAGAAACTTTTATAACTGGCAGTAGCAATGTGGTTCCTAGGGGAAAAAAGAAATATCCAATTCAAGAACAAAATCAACATCTGTGGTGGGGCCTCATCCTGCTTCTCTGCATAGAGTTGTCACTGAGCATACATTTTAACAAAGGCTTTGTTGCCTAAGCAATGACTCTAAGTGTAGAAATTTTAGGACACGGAGAAGAGCAGACCTATAGAGTTGCTATGCAGTAGGTATTACTTGGATGCATCCTAACTCATTCCAGATACAAAGTGAGTCAGTATTGCTTCCAGCTCTACCTTAGAGGAGAGATGGGGCTCCCTACAGCCTCCAGGGGCCAATCGCTCCCAGCAAATTATCATCTTACTAGTGGCCTGGTGCATGGATTTGTGCACATAGAAAGGAAATTAATTAGAAGAAATATTTTAATATCGCTATTTGCCCTTTCTCTAGAATAGAAGTGTCAACCAAATTCACGATCAACAATGACAGATCAAAACACATGTGTATGATTGGCACCAGCGAGAGCTTTATATGTATTGTGCATGCGTGAGTCAACTTAGCCCTTTATACATATAGAATAAACTTGCTTAATTAGACCTTATTTCTGATTTAGCTAAACTTTTTCCAGCCCAGTGAAGCACCCCAACTTCTCTTTCAGGTAATTGTCAGCAACACAGCAATAAATATCAACATGCAGCAGATTATTATTGTAGATCACGCAGGGAGAACAAAGGGTAAAATATTTAACTGCAGCAGTGTTTGACTATTCTGCACAATGAGAAAACCTGAAGTCATTTTCAAGGTCCACCATTTCTTACTTCTTTTCAGTTGGGTCAAGTTTCTAAGCTTTCTAAATCTTCATTTTCCAGCTAAAGAAAAGAAAATAGGATTCCACCAACTCTCCTATCTACCTACTCCAGGACTTCTGTGAGGATCAAATGAGATGAGGCACAGGAAAATGCTTCACAGACATTTGGTTACAGTGTAAAATATTTCCACCTGGCTAAAGTGTTTCTGGACTGAAGAAACTGCAAGGAGGCTAGTCGTCGCTAGGGAGAGGAAGCCAGGTTTTGCTACATGACGTCATTACCCTGATGGTGGGAAGGATACTTAGCATATTAGCCTTTTATATATAGAGATAGCTCTTTCCACCTGCCTGCCTGACTACTCAGTACAATTTCCAGGAACTGCAATTACTGTTCCTCATCCCTTATTCCAGTGTTAGAAACACACATGCATGCACACACATGCACACACACAAAGTACAGGTAGTCTTTTTTTAAAATATATATTCTTATTGATTTCAGAGAGGAAGGGAGAAGGAAAGAAATAGAAACATCAATGATGAGAGAGAATCATTGACCAGCTGCCTTCTGCACTCCCCACACCGAGGATCAAGCCGCAACCCAGACATGTGCCCCGACTGGGAATCGAACCATGACCTCCTGGTTCATAGGTCGGTTATCAGTCACTGAGCCACACAGGCTAGGCCAAAGTACAGGCGATCTTTTAAAAAATATTTTATTTTTCAATTATAGTTTACACTTAATATTATTTTGTATTAGTTTTAGGTGTGTACCGTAGTGGTCAGACAATCATATACATTACAGAGGGATTGCCAAACAATAAAACCAGCAACAAAAATATATAGGGCTTTTAAGGGGGAAAGCAAGGAAGTATGGGGAGGTGATAAAATTTCAGATAGAATGGACAGCAAAGACCTTTCTGAGGAAATGACATTTAAGTGAAGACCTGAAGCAGGTGAGGGAGCAAGCCACAAAGATATCTGAGAGAAGAGTGTACACAGCAGAGCGAACAGTAAATGCAAAGGCCTAAGAGTGGGGTGTGCCTGGCATGTTTGAGGGCTAGGGAGGAGACTACTGGAGCTGTAGGGGAGTAAGTTGAGGGAGATTGTAGTAGGGGTTGAGGTCAGAATGAATGAACAAGTAGTGGAGATTGTGTCTGGTGCCTGGGAGTATGGGAACCAAGCTGGTTCCACAATGTGGAAGCCCTCCAAATCCTGCTGGAACTCACAAGGGAGAGTGGAGGCCCCACAAGAATGCCTATTAATAACTCACTCTCAAAAAAAAAATAACTCACTCTCATGGATATAGAGAACAGACAGCTGTTTGAGGGGAGAGTGTGGGGGCTGGGTGAGAAGGGTGAAGGGATTAAGCAAAGGGGAAAAAAGACTCATGGACAGACAACAGCGCGGTGATTGCCAGAAGGAAGGAGGGTGGGGAGAGATAAAAGACATTAAAGGGCGGATAAATGTCACTTGACTTGGGGTGGTGAACACACAATACAATATACAGATGATATGTTATAGAATTGTACACCTGAAATCTATATAATTCTATTAACCAATGTCATCCAATAAATTCAATAAAAAATAAGTCGCTCTCTCCAGCTCCATTTCAAAGGCATGACTGGATTCTTATGACTGGACTCCCTACTCCACCCCCAACCCCAGCCACCTTGGAGGATAGTCAGGGCCTTCCTTGAATCTCCTCCTCAGTCTGAGATTAGGGCTAAACTTGCAGGAGCAAACTGAGATTATGAATTGACCTTTAGAGTTTAAACAGTTCATCCTTTCACCTCCAGAGAGTACTCTATTCATTTGTCCTTTGAGACAGTGAGGGCATGATGGGCTTGTGGCCACTTGCCCCCTCTAGTCCTTCTGATAGAGAAAACTTTCAATTAGAGTTTATAGACAGAAAATTCTCTTCCAAAGTCCCACTTTCCCACCTGCCTGCCTCACTCTAGTTCTACCTTCAGAGGCCAAAAATAAATAAGTGGCCCTCCCCAACTTCTGGGATCCCTATGTCTGAGTCCTATGGCTTGCATTATTCCCCAGAGTCCAAAGTCAAACCCTCCATTTTCTGAATGATGATTTTTAGTTCTTTAGATATTTTGATATGCGCTTTATTCTCTTTGGTATTACAAATATCTTCACCCACTCTGTGGCTTGCTTTTTCACTTTTTTTTCCCTTTTATTTTTATTTTTTTCACTCTAATAGTATCTTTTGATGAACAGAAGTTCTTGATTTATAAAAATATTTTTATTGAGTTTATTTATTTCAAACAGGAAGGGAGAGGGAGAGAGAGATAGAAACATCAATGATGAGAGAGAATCATTGATGGGCTGCCTCCTGCATGCCCCACACTGGGGATCGAGCCCGAAACTTGGGCATATGCTCTGACCGGGAATCACACTGTGACCTCCAGGTTCATAGGTCGACGCTCAACCACTGAGCCACGCCAGCTGGGCAAGAAGTTCTTAATTTTAATGTAGTCAAGTGTATCCATCTTTTATGTTAGTTCTCTTTTGTTTTTTTGGTGTTTTTTTTGGGGGGGGGTGAATATATATTTTTATTGATTTCAGAAAAGAAGGGAGAGGGAGAGAGAGAGAGACATCAACGATGAGAAAGAGTCATTGATTGGCTGCTTCCTGTAGGCCTACACCTACTGGGGATCGAGCCCACAACCCAGGCATGTGCCCTGACCGGGAATCACACCATGACCTCCTGGTTCAGAGGTCGACACAACCACTGAGCACACCGGCTGGACTATTTTCCTATGTTTATCCTTAGGTATCTAAGCTATGGTAATGACTTAATATTTATTTTTAAGTTTCCAACTGCTTGTTGCTTATATACAGAAATAAAATCAATTTTCCATGTCAACTACATATCCAGCAACCTTTCAAATTTATCAATTCAAATGTTTATCCTTCAGTTCTTTTGGATATTCGATGCACATAGTTGTGTTTTCTACAAATGAGTGTTATTTCTTTTTACCCCCAAATCTTTAACCTTTTAAGTCTTTTTCTTCTCATGTTGCACTGGCTAGGATTCCCAATGTAATGGTAATAGAGGGAATCCTTATCTCATTTCCACTTTCAGAGGCAATAATACAGCTTTTAAGTATACTTGCTGTAAGATTTTTAGTAGATACCCTTTAGCATAATGAAGAAATTTTCCTCTATTCCTAGTTCCTCATTTCCATGTTTATCTTTACAATTATTTAAGACTAGAGGCCAGTTGCACGAAGATTCGTACAATAAGCCTTTCTTCCCCTGGCTGCCAGCACCGATTTTCCTCTGGCACCCGGGACCCGGGACCCGGGCTGCAGCAGAGTCAAGCCTTCAGCCTTCATCAGAGCCAAGCCTTCAGCCTTCAGGCTTGGCTTCCGCCGCAGAGGAGCCTTCAGTCTTCAGTCTTCAGTCTTCACTCTGGCAGAGCGTTCAGTCTTCAATCCGTGCCTGTGTATGCAAATTAACCCACCATTTTGTTGGGTTAATTTGCATACCCACTCCTGATTGGCTGGTGGGCATCACAGAGGTACGGTCAATATGCATCTTTCTCTTTTATTAGTGTAGATGGGAATTTGTTCCTAGCATCCAAAGAACCTAATTAAAACAATGATAATTCATCCTAGCTAGTTTTGCTCAGTGGATATAGCATTGGCTTGTGGACTGAAGGGTCGCACGCAAGTTCAATTCCTGTCAAGGGCATGTGCCCTGGTTGCAGGCTCGATCCCCAGAAGGGGGAGTGCAGGAGGCAGCCAACCAATGATTCTCTCTCATCATTGATGTTTCTATCTCTCTCTCCCTCTCACTCCCTCTCTGAAATCAATAAAAACATATTTTTAAAAATGATAATTTTATCACTGTCATTCAATATTTATAACTCAATTTTATTTTTGGTACCATTTTTTGAATTTAAAATTTTTTCAATTACAATTAAAATTCAATGTTATTTTGTATTAGATTCAGGTGTACAGCACAGTGGTTAAACAATCATATACTTTACAAAGTATTCCCCCTGATATTTCTAGTAGCCACCTGGCACCATACATAGTTATCGCAATATTATTGACTGTATTCCCTATGCTGTACTTTACATCCCCCTGACTATTTTGTAACTACCAATTTGTACTTCTTAATCCCTTCATCTCCTTCACCCAGTCCCCAAACCCACCTCCTTTCTGGCAACCACAGGTCTGCTCTCTGTATCTATGAGTATGTTTCAAGTTTGTTATTCTTTAGATTCCACATATAAGTGAAATCATATGGTATTTGGCTTTCTCTCACTTATTTCACTTAGCATAATATCCTCTAGGTCCATCCATGCTGTCAAAATTTGTAATATTTCATTCTTTTTTATGGCCAAGTAATAATCCATTGTATATGTGTGCCACCACTTTTTCCTCCACTTGTCTCTTGGTGGGCACTTGGGTTGCTTCCAGATCTTAGGTATTGTAAATAATGCTGCAGTGAACAAAAGGGTGGATATACTCTTTTGAATAAATATTTTGGGTTTCTTAAAATATATACCCAGAAGTATAATTGTTGGGTCATAAGGCAGTTCCATTTTTAATTTTTTGAGGACCCTCAATACTGTTTTCCATCAGTGGCTGCATTCTCACCAACAGTGAACATGAGTATCCTTAGCTCCACATCCCCACTGACACTTGTTGTTTGTTGATTTATTGATGATAGCTATTCTGACAGGTGTGAGGTGATATCTGATTGTGATTTTTAAAATATATATTTTTATTGATTTCAGAGAGGAAGGGAGAGGGAGAAAGAGTTGGAAACATCAATGATAAGAGAGAATCATCGATCAGCTGTCTCCCGCATACCCCCTACTGGGGATCGAGCCTGCAACCCGGGAATGAGCCCTGACTGGTAATCGAATCGTTACTTTCTGGTGCATGGGTCGACACTCAACCACTGAGCCACACCGGCCAGGCTGATTGTGGTTTTAATTTGTATTTCTCTGATTAGTGACATTGAGCATCTTTTCATACATCTATTGGCCATCTGTATGTGTCCTCTTTGGAGAAGTGTCTATTTGGGTCCTTTGCCCATTTTTAAATTGGATTGTCTGTTTTTTTGGTGTTAAGTTGTATGAGTTCTTTATAAATTTTTGGATATTAACCTCTTATCAGATGTATTATTGGCAAATATGTCTTCCCATAAGTAGGTTGTCTTTTCATTTTCTTGATGGTTTCCTTTGCTGTGCAAAAACTTTTTAGTTTGATGTAGTCCCATTGGTTTATTTTTTCTTTTGTTTCCCTTGCCCAAGAAGATATATCGGGAAAAAATATTGCTAAGAGAAATGTCAGAGCTTTTACTATGTTTTCTTCTAGGAGTTTAAGGTTTCAAGTCTTACATTTAAATCTTTAATCTATTTTGAGTTTATTCTTTTTTTAAAAATCCTCACCCAAGGATATGTTTATTGGTTTTATTTTTTAACATGTTTTTATTGAGTCCAGAGAGAGGAAGAGAGAGGGAGAAGGGGATAGAAATATCAATGATGAGAGAGAATCTTGATCAGCTGTTTCTTGCATGCCCCCTATTGGGGATCAAGCCTGCAACTGTGCCCTGACTGGGAATCAAACCATGAACTTTCTGGTTCATCGTCAATGCTCAACCACTGAGCCATACCAGCTGGGCTGTTTATTGATTTGAGAGAGGGAGAGAGAAAAACATCGATGTGAGAGAGAAACATTGATCAGTTGTCTCCCATATGCTCACCAACCAAGGATCAAACCCACAACCTTTTTGGTGTACAGGATGATGCTCTAATAAACTGAGCCACCCAGCCGGGGAGAGTTTATTCTTGGGTATTGTGTAAGAAGGTGGTCTAGTTTCATTTTTCTTGCATATATCTGTCCAACTTTCCCAGCATCATTTATTGAGTGGACCGCCTTTACCCCATTTATGTTCTTGATTCCTTTGTCAAATATTAATTAACCATATGGGTATGGGTTTATTTCTGGGCTCTCTATTTTGTCCCATTAATCTATATGTCTGTTTTTATGTCAGTACCATGCTGTTTTGATTATTATGGCCCTGTAGTAGTTTTATATCAGGTAGCATGATTCTTCCAGCTTTGTTCTTCTTTCCCAAGATTGCTGTGGCTAATTGGGGTCTTTTGTAGTTCTATATAAATTTTTAGATTATATGTCCTAGTTCTCTATGAAATGTGCCATTGATATTTTGATAGGTATCGCACTGAATCTGTAGAGTGTTTTGGATGTATGCATATTTTAATTTTGTTAATTCTTCCTATCCATGGGCATGGTTTAGATTTCCATTTATCTGTATCTTCTCCAATTTATTTCTTCATTATCTTATAATGTTCTGAGTACAGGTCTTTTACCTCCTTGGTTAAATTTATTCCTAGATATTTTATTTTATTTTCTGATGCAATTTTTAATGGGATTGTTTTCTTAGTTTTTCTTTCTGATAGTTCATTTTTGGTATATAAAAATGCAACTGATTCCTGGATATTTATTATGTATCATGCTACTTTACTGAATTCATTTATCAGGTCTACTAGTGTTTTGGTACAATCTTTAGGGTTCTTTCTATACAGTATCATGTCATCTACAAATATGAGTTTTACTTCTTCCTTTCCAATTTGGATGCCTTTTATTTCTTCTTCTTGTCTGACTGCTGTGGCTAGGACTTTCAGTACTATGTTGAATAAGAGTGGTAAAAGTGAATAATCTTGTCTTGTTCCTGATCTTAAGGGGAACACTTGTAGTTTTTGCCCATTGAGTATGATGTCCGCTGTGAGTTTGTCATATATGGTCTTTATTGTGTTAAGGTATGACCCCTCTATTCCCACTTTGCTGAGAGTTTGTATCATAAATAGATGCTGGATTTTGTCAAACATTTTTAGTGAATCTATTGACATAATCATATTATTTTTATCTTTCATTTTGTTTATGTGGTGTATTATGTTAATTTACGAATATTGTACCAACCTTGCATGCAAGGAATAAATCTTACTTGATCATGGTGTATGGTCTTTATAATGTATGGCTGGATTCGGTTTGCTAATATTTTTAAAAATACATTTTCATTGATTTTTAGAGAGAGAGGAAGGGAGAGGGATAGAAAGATAGAAACATCGATGAGAGAAACATCATGAACCAGCTGCCTTCTGCATGCCCCCTTCTGAGGACTGAGCCTGCAACATGGGCATGTAGCCTAACCAGGAATCAAACCGAGATCTCTTGGTTCCTGGGTTGATGCTCAACCACTGAGCAACACCGGCCAGACTTGCAAATATTTTGTTGAGAATTTTTGCTTCTACCAACTTTCTTATTTTATTTAGTAAAGTAGAACTTCCCTAATAATATTAATATTATTAATAATAATATTGAATAATAGCAATGATGGCATGTACCCTAGTCTTGTTTCTGACATTAATGAAAATGCCTCTAGAATTTAATCTGAATTCTATTTGCTACTATTTTATGTAGAACTTTCACATCTATATTCAGGATTTTATATCTATATTTGTAGGTGAGATTGGTTCATATATTTCTTTGTTCCTGTTATCACTGTCAAGTTTGATATCAGTTATCCCATTTTCATACAAAGAATTGGGGATGCCCTGGCCGAGTGGCTCAGTTGGCTAGAGCATCGTCCTGTACACCAAAAGGTCACAGGTTTGATCCCCAGTTGGGGTGCATACGGGATGCAACTGATCTTTCTCTCACCTCTCTCTCTCTCTCTCTCTCTCTCTCTCTCTCTCTCTCTCTCTCTCCTTCCCTCCCTCCCTCCTTTTCCTTCTCTCTAAAAAATCAATAAACAGCCTGGCCCGTGTGACTCAGTGGTTGAGAATCGACCTGTGAACGAGGAGGTCATGGTTCGATTCCTGGTCAGGGTACATGCCCAGGTTGTGAGCTCGATCCCTGGTAGGGGACATGCAGGAGGAAACCAATCAATGAATCTCTCTCATCATTGATGTTTCTCTCTCTCTCTCTCTCTCTCTCTCTCCCTTCCTCTCTGAAATCAATAAAAATATATATTTTTAAAAATCAATAAACATGTCCTCAGGTGAGGATTTTTAAAAAGAATTGGGGGAAAGTATAACTTTATATTTTAAAACTATCTGTTCATTGAGGTTCTGCTAAAACTCAAGGACACAGTCTCATTATCCAGAGATCACCACTGTTAATATCTTAATGCATTAATATCTTAATTCTTCCAGATATCTCTTTATATGTGTATATCCATGAACAGATATAAAATATACCAAATGAGACCATTCTACATACTGTTCTGAAAACTGCTTTATTTCAGCCAACAACCTCCACCATTTTAATACATTTCAACTCATCTAATAGCATATATTTATATTTTCCCAGTTGACCCCCAAATAATCCTTACAGCTGGCTTATCCAAACCATAACAATCTAGAACCAGGCACTAATTGCATCTTGCTGTTTTGAAAAGGAAAATTTTTCTAACAATTATATCTGTTGTAAAATAGAAATAGCAGCTTTGGGAAATTGTAAGTTTACCATCACTTGAGACTTTCAAGCAAAGGCTGAACCAACATGTGTCTGGGAGGCTGCACAGGGAATTTTTGCATATGAGAGATTAGGGCACATGATTTTTTCAAAATATTTTTATTGATTTCAGAGAGGAAGGGAGAGGGAGAGAGAGGGATAGAAACATCAATGATGAGAGAGAATCATTGATCAGCTGCCTCCTGCATGCCCCCCACTGGGGACCGAGCCTGCAACCCAGGCATGTGCCCTTGCCTGGAATTGAACCCAGGACCCTTCAGTCCGCAGGCTGACGCTCTATCCACTGAGCCAAACCAGCCAGGGTGGGCACATGATTTTTAAGGTCTTTTCCAAACTTGAGTGATGAACATTCAATGACTGATGTTTTACAAATGCTATTATTGTACCACTTCTGTACTGGATCTCATTCCTTCTTGCCTACTCAAGTACATCACTCAGGTAATTCTCTCTCTCCTGCATTATCAATTTTTACTTCTCTTTTGGCTTTTTCCTCATCAACATTCAAATGTGCTGTTATCTCTTCCATCTTGAAAATACCTGCTCACTCCTGTCAGGCTTTTGCTCACACCACTCTTTTGAACTGCTCTTGTCATGGTCACCAATGACCCCCACATTACTAAACACAATACTCATTTCCAAGTCATCATCTTACATGTGCCTACTTGCTCTCAGAGCCATTTCCCCTCTTCTCCTGCTCTGCTGTGTAGAACAGACAAGTACGTTTCCCAGGCACCCTTCTGGAATGACTTCATGATAGATTGGCCAATGGGAATGATTGGTCAAAATCATTGGCTGGAGGGCAGAAGAAGGGGAAAAGCCAGGATATTCTCCTTCATTTCCCTCAGTTTTGAGAGTCATTTCTAGCAGTGCTGTATCTCCTTTGTGGCTCCCACTGGATAGGCCTCCCTCCAAGGACCAAGCTCCTGCTTGGGCCAGCCTTCCTGCTTCAGCTGGGTGGCCCTTGATCCTGACTTGGACAACACTACCCTCTAATTTCACCTCCAGTAGAAATGATGTACCTAGGGGTGAAGCAGCTTTCCGCTGTTGCTAAATTTCTGGATTAATTCACCATTCCTTCCGTGGGTTCTCCGCTTTTCCTGAGAACAGCTCTCATCCAAGTAACCAATTCTACATGCTAAATTCTTTTTGTTTAAAATTCTGAATGTGGTATCTGTTTTCTAATTGGCCCCTGAAAGATATAAAACATCAACTTCTCTTAGTTTTCCAGATATTTCACTCTGTTTTCCTCCAACCTTACTAGCCATTTCTACTCAGTCTTCTTTGCTGACTTCTCCTCATCTCTTGACCATCAAATGACGAAATACCCTAGGATACAATCTGTGGACCTATTTTGTTTGCTATTTACACTTACATCTTTGGGAATCTCATGCTGTCCTGTGCCTTTGAAAAAAAATCTAAATACTGAAAACTGCCAAATTTATATATCTAGCTGGACCTCCCCAATTAAGCTCCAGATACATATCTAACATCACCACTTCAATAGTCAGTAGGCATTTCAAATATAACATGTCCATAACACATATTACTGCACATATTAGGAAGTCCAAAGTAGGGAGAGTTTCAGGGGCAGTTGATCCCAAGCCTCAGTAGTGTCATGACGGACTATGTTTCTCCTTCATGCTGCTCTGCCATCCTCAGTGGGTCAGAGTTGTCCTCAGGGATTCTCCTTCACTAAGTCAAGATGGCTACAAAGTTCCAGGCACTACATCCAAAGGCAGCAATGTCCAGAGGCCCAAAGGATGGTCTCATCAGGCCTCTTATCTAGGATCAGGAAATCTAGTAGGCAACCTTTCAAGTCTGGCTTCTTTAACTTAGCATGGTGCATTTGAGAATGCATTCATTTTGTTGCAGGAATCAATAGTTCATTATTTTTATGTTGAGTAAGTATTTTAATTGTTTGGATATACCACAGTTTGTTCATCTATTCACCCATTAAAGAACATTTGGCTTGTTTCTAATTTTTGGTGGTTGTGAATACTGCTGCTATAAATATTCACATACAGGTTTTTTTGTGAACGTACGTTTTCATTTCTCTAGGCTAGATATATAAGAGTAGAATTGCTGGGTTATCTGGTAAATGTATATTTGCTTTATTTAAAAAGTTGACAAACCTTTTTTTCCAGAATGACTGTAACAGTTTGTATTCCTACCAGCAATCTATGAAAGTTCCAGTTGCTCTGAACGGTCACCAGCACTTGGTGTTGTCAGGTTTGTTTGGTTGTTTTACAATCATTCTAATAAGGATGCAGCCATATCTTATTGTGGTTCTAGTTTGCATTCCTATGACTGGTGATATTAAACTTCCTTCCATTTAGTTGCTATCCCCATAGTGCTTGACTGCCCCACCCCCAAGGCTGTTCCTCCCCATCTCAGTAAACAGCACTTCAATTCACCCAGTTATTCTAACCAAAAATCAAGACGTTGTCCTTGATTTCTCTTTCCACAACCAACCTATCGGTTGATCCTGACAACAAAATCTCCAAAACACATCTACATTCACTTTCTCCAACTCTTCCTTTACTACCCTGATCCAACCACTCTCTTCTCGTACCTGTTCTTATGACAATAGTCTCCTAATTGGTCTCCCTGCTTCCATTCTTGCCTTCCAACAAAACAAGCCACTCTCGTCCTAGCTGGTTTTGCTCAGTGGATAGAGCATTGGCCTGCGGACTGACGGGTCTAGGGTTTGATTCCGGTCAAGGGCACATGCCTGGGTTTCAGGCTTGATCCCCAGTGGGGGGCATGCAGGAGGCAGCCAATCAATGATTCTCTCTCATCATTATTTCTCTCTCTCTCTCTCTCTCTCTTCCTCTCTGAAATCAATAAAAATATATTTTAAATAAAACACAAAAAACAAGCCACTCTCCATGTAGCAGCTAGAATGATTTTATAGCATAAATCATGTTACTCCTCTGCTTTAAAGTCTCCAATAATTTCCCACTGTGCTTTTAAGATATAAAGTCTTTATTTGAGTCTACAATGCCACACATGGCCTGGCTTCTGCTCACTCCTCTGACCTCACCTCTTGCCAGTTGTTCATCCTCTCGCTCAATACAGTCTAGTCACATTGGCCATCTTTCTGTTCCTCCAACGTGCTAAGCTTATCCTTCCACTGGGCCTTTGTGTTTTCTGTCACCATCATTAGAATGCTTTTCTCCTGCTCTCATTGTCATCCTTCAGGTTTTATGTGGCTCAAATGGCCCCTCCTCCGAGTCCATCCCTGACCACCTGTCATTCTCTAACACATCACACTATTTTAACGGATAATTTTCTTGTTCACTTGTTTGTCTGTTATCCCTATTCCCAGAATGTGAACTTATTTCTTCTCCACTATACCCCCAGATCAAGTACAGTACAGTAGTCCTCACTTAACATTATCAATAGGTTCTTGGAAACTGTGACTTTGAGCAAAATAAATTATAACAAGACCAATTTTACCATAGGCTAATTGATATAAAATAAGAGTTAAACTGCCATTGCATATGTCTGATCACAAAAACATCACCAAACTTCTAAATAAAGACCCAAAGCACTTCTAATATTAAACAATGAAATAAATGTGAGCTATACATCTATTTAAGAAAGATGCAGCCGAAACCGGTTTGGCTCAGTGGATAGAGCATCGGCCTGCGGACTGAAAGGTCCCGGGTTCGATTCCGGTCAAGGGCATGTACCTTGGTTGCGGGCACATCCCCAGTAGGGGTTGTACAAGAGGCAGCTGATCGATGTTTCTCTCTCATCGATGTTTCTAACTCTCTATCCCTCTCTCTTCCTCTCTGTAAAAAATAAATAAAATATATTTAAAAAAAGAAAGATGCATAAAAACAAGTAAGATCATCATTTTCCAACCCACTTATTCCAGTTCAAGGTCATGGGTAGCTGGAACTTTTCCTGGCAGCTCAGGGTGCAAGGCAAGAACCAAACATGGACATAATGCCCTTCTATCCCAGGGCAAACTTACATACATACCTATCCTCACTCATGCCAGAACACTGTAGACAGGCCGATTCACCTCATGTGCACAACTTTGGGATGTGGGAGGAAACTAGAGTACCCAGAGAAGACCCACACAGTCATAGAGAGAATGTGCACTCCACACAGATAGTGGCCCTGGCTGGGAATCTATTTTTTCCATCGTTATAATACTGCATGAAACATTATTCAAGGACCTGCTCTATCTAGCATGATATAGATATTAAATATGTATCAGAATAGGTAGCAGATTAACCTTGAACAGGAATAAGGGCCACCTCTTCCTCTGAGACTGGAAAGAGAAAAGGATGGAAGCTGGTACAAATAAGCATTCTCAGTGCTTTGGGGAGGGAAATCATCTACTGAGAGTTTGCAAGCAGAGGTTTGAGGAAAGTGGTCAGTGAAGACTCTAAATTGTTCCTGAGGGAAGAAGGAGACTTGCTGATCCAAAATATGTAGTAGAAGGGTTGACTAGCTGTGGTGAGAACATTGATATTGGAACCATAAATTCACAATGTCAAATACCACTCATTTACAAGCTATGGACACTCACCTATTTGGGTAAAAGATCAGAGAAAGCAGATTGTAGGACTGATTCTAAATTGGGTGCTCACAAGGCATATATTATCATATTAAAAGAAGGTAAGATTTACCTATTAATATATATATATATATACATATGTATGTATGTGTGTGTGTGTATATATATATATATATATATATATATATATATATATATATATTTCAGAGAGGAGGTGAGTGGGAAACATAAATGATGAATCATTGATCAGCTGCCTCCTGCTCGCCCCCTACTGGGAATTGAACTGTGACCTCCTGGTTCATAGGTAGATGCTCAACCACTGAACAACACTGGCTGGGCTATTTATCTTCTTCAATTAAGAATGGCTGCTGTGGCGGAGGAACCAAGATGGCGGCATAGGTAAACACAACCACATCAAAACTACAACTAAAAGAAAAAACGGATATCATCTAGAACCATGTGAAGGCCGGCTGAGTGGAAGTTCTACAACAAGAAGGAAAGAGAAAAGCGCATCTAGACTGGTAGGAGGTGCAGAGGTGTGGAAGAGCGAAGGTACAGAGGCGCGCGGAAACAGGCTGGAAACGCTGTTGTCTTTTTCAATCGGGAGATACAAACTCCCGACTGCTCTGAATTCCAGTACCGGGCAAGACTCTGGGGACCCAGACTCATATGGGGAGAAACTGGACTGTCTGGCATCAGGCCAGAACACGAGGGTGTCTTTCTTTCAGAGGTGGTCGCAGCGTTCATTGTTCCTGCACGGGGCCTCGGGACACAGAGACCCAGGGACCTATCCGGGGCAGGGCCAATGGGCAATCATTGCTGTTTGCACTGCACTGTGATTCCCTGAGACCACACCCCACTCAATTTACAACCCCACCCAAGCTGTGCACAGAGGCATTTGCATATGAATGGCCTGGCCTTTTGCAACCTAACCTAACAAACTGCAGCTGGGTCAAAGAACCCCAGAGCTTCCAAAAGAAGGCCTAAGGCTCATCAGCAGCCTGCATTGCTTCACAGCTGTGTCTCATTTAGCACCTCCAAACCCCAAACTAAGAGGAAGAATCTGAAGATCTCTCTGTAGCTCCTGCAGGGTGGCCTCAGGCAGTGGTTGACTTTGTACCTCCTTGGAGACCCAAGAGTCAGTGCACCCAGTGGTCAAAGAAGACAACACCAGATTACAACTCTTCAGATCCATAAGAGATACACTTAGGGGGCAGACTCAGTGAGCACCAAAGCCCCACTGAAGCAAGTCCTGCCCCATAAGGGTGTTTCCAGCACAGCAGTTCTCCCATTGTAGACACAACTGGTCCTCAGAGCCAATTGGTCTGGAGGTCAATTCCGCCCAGTGATACCTACAACAATCAACACTTAACTACAACAAGACTGTGAACACAGCCCACAAAGGGGTGTACCAAGAGTGTCTACCTCAGGTGACTGGGAAGGCTGAGCCACTGGGCCCTATAGGACAGCTAGCACACAAAGCCACTCTATCAACACAGGGAAGCAGCCAAAATGCGGAGACAAAGAAACAGGTCACAAATGAAAGAAATGGAGGAAAGCAAACTACAGGATATAGAGTTCAAAACCATGGTTATAAGGTTACTCAAGAATCTTCTAGAAATCTCTGAGAAATTTAGTGAGACCCTCAAGGATATGAAAAAGGACCAAGTAGAAATCAAGCATACACTGACTGAAATAAAGAATAATATACAGAGATCCAACAGCAGACTAGAGGATCCCAAGAATCAAGTCAAAGATTTGAAATACAACGAAGCAAAAAATACCCACTGGAAAAGCAAAAAGAAAAAAGAATCCAAAAATATGAAGACAGTATAAGGAGCCTCTGGGACAACTTCAAGCGTACCAACATCCGAATTATGGGGGTGCCAGAAGAAGACAGAGAGCAAGATATTGAAAACCTGTTTGGAGGAGAAACCAAGATGGCAACATAGATAAACACCTGAAATTGCTGCCTCGCACAACCACTTCAAAACTACAACTAAAAGACAAAACGGACATCATCCAGAACCACAGGAAGGTGGTCTGAGTGGAAATTCTACAACTAGAAGGAAAGAGAAAAGCACACTGAGACTCAGAGGAGCTGCAGGAGTAAAGTGCAGAGGTAGGGAGACGCACGCGCGGAAAGGACTGGCAACTGAGGACGCAGCTGTCTTTTTCAAGCTGGAAGGAGACACAAGCACCCGAATGCATTGAACTCTAGTTCTAGGCGAGATTCTGGGGACCCACACTCATACGGGGAGAAACTGGACTGTCTGGCATTGGGCGGAACTCAAGGGTGGCTTTCTCTCAGAGGTGCTTGCAGCGATTACCGAGGGACACTGAGACCTGGGGGCCTCTTAGGACAAGGCTGATGGGAAGCCATAGCTGTTTGCTCTACCCTGTTGATTCACTGAGACCCCTGCCCCACCCAAGCTGTGCGCAGAGGCTTTTGCATATGAATGGCCTGGCCCTTTGAAATCTAAAATTACCTAACAAACTGCAGCTGGGTCATAGAGCCCCAGAACTTCCAAAAGAAGGCCCAAGGCCCCACAGCAACTTGCATTGCTTCACAGCTGTGCCTCATCTGGGCACCTCCAAACCCCAAACAAAGAAGAGGAATCTGCAGATCTCTCCATAGCTCCTGCTGGGTGGCCTCAGGCAGAGGCTAAATTAGCACCTCCTTGGAGATCCAAGAGCCAGTGTACCCAGTGGTCAGAGTGGGACCATCCAGATTACAACTCCTCAAATCCATAGGGACACACTCAAGGGGCAGACTCAGTGAGCACCAAAGCCCCACTGAAGCAAGTCTTGCCACATAAAGGTGTCTCTCCAGCACAGAAGTTCTCCCATCATAGACATAGCTGATCCTCACAGCCAATTGGCCTGGAGGTCAATTCCTCCCAGTGATACCAACAACAATCAAGGCTTAACTACAACAAGACTGTGAACACAGCCCACGAAGGGGTGCATCAAGTGTATCCACCTCAGGTAATTGGGGAGACTGAGCCACTGGGCCCTATAGGACACCTAGCACACAAAGCCACTCTATCAACACATGGAAGCAGCCAAAATGCAGAGACAAAGAAACAGGTCACAAATAAAAGAAATGGAGGAAAGCAAACTGCTGGATATAGAGTTCAAAACCACGGTTATAAGGTTTTTCAAGAATCTTCTAGAAACCGTCAACAAATTTAGTGAGAACCTCGAGGATATGAAAAAGGACCAACTAGAAATTAAGGATACACTGACTGAAATAAAGAATAATATACAGAAATGCAATAGAAGACTAGAGAATGGCAAGAATCAAGTCAAAGTTTTGAAATACGAAAAAGCAAAAAACACCCAACTGGAAAAGCAAAAAGAAAAAAGAATACAAAAATATGAAGATAATGTGAGGAGCCTCTGGGACAACTTCCAGTGTACCAATATCCGAATTATGGGGGTGCCAGAAGATAGAGAGCAAGATATTGAAAACCTATATGAAGAAATAATGACAGAAAACTTCCCTACCTGGTGAAAGAAATAGACTTACAAGTCCAGGAAGCACAGAGAACCTTGAACAAAAGGAATCCAAAGAGGATCACACCAAGATATATCATAATTAAAATGCCAAGAGCAAAAGACAAAGAGAGAATATTAAAAGCAGCAAGAGAAAAACAGTTAGTTACCTACAAGGGAGTACCCATACGATTGTCAGCTGATTTCTCAACAGAAACTATGCAGGCCAGAAGGGAGTGGCAAGAAATATTCAAAGTGATAAATAGCAAGAACCTACAACTGACATTACTCTACCCATCAAAACTATCATTTAGAATTGAAGGTCAGATAAAGAGCTTCACAGATAAGAAAAAGCTAAAGGAGTTCATCACCGCCAAATCAGTATTATATGAAACTAGAGGCCCAGTGCACGAAATTCGTGCACAGGTGTGGGGTGTCCCTCAGCCCAGCCTACATCCTCTCCAATCTGGGACCCTTCAAGGGATGTCCGACTACCTGTTTAGGCCCGATCCCACCGGATCCTCTCACAATCCAGGACTGCTGGCTCCCAACTGCTCACCTGCCTGCCTTCCTGATTGCCCCTAACTGCTACTGCCTGCCAGCCTGATCACCCCCTAACCACTCCCCTGCCAGTCTGATTGATGCCTAACTGCTCTCCTGCCAGCCTGTTTGCCCCTAACTGCCCTCCCCTGCAGGCCTGGTCCCCCCCAACTGCTCTCCCCTGCAGGCCTGGTCCCCCGCAACTGCCCTCCCCTGCTGGCCATCTTGTGGTGGCCATCTTGTGTCCACATGGAGGCAGGATCTTTGACCACATGGGGGCAGCCATCTTGTGTGTTGGAATGATGGTCAATCTGCATATTACTCTTTTATTAGATAGGATAGAGGCCTGGTGCATGGGTGGGGGCCAACTGGTTTGCCCTGAAGGGTGTCCCAGATCAGGGTGGGGGTCCCCTTGGGGCGTGGGGTGGCCTGGGCGAGGGGCCTGTGGTGGTTTGCAGGCTGGCCACACCCCCCGGCGACCCAAGCAGAGGCCCTGGTATCTGGGATTTATTTATCTTCTTCAATTGAAACTTTGTAGCCTGAAGCAGAGCCAAGCCTTCTGCTCGCTCTGTGGCGGCAGCCATTTCTGTTGGGATTTATTTACCTTCTATAATTGAAACTTTGTAGCCTGGAGTGGAGGCCTAGGCTGGCCAGAGCTGCAGAAGCTTGGCTTCTTCCATCTCCGGGGGCAACCCTAGCCTCCTGCTCTCTCCAGCTCCATGGCTGCCGCCATTTCTGTTGGGATTTATTTATCTTCTATAATTGAAACTTTGTAGCATTGAGTGGAGGCCTAGGCCAGTAAGGGCAGGCGGAAAGCTTGGCTTCTTCCAATGCCGGGGAAATACAAGCCTCCCTCCTGCTCCCTCCGTGGCCGCAGCCATCTTGGTTGGGTTTATTTGCATATCCGCTCCTGATTGGCTTGTGGGCGTGGCTTGTGTGTGTGGCTTGTGGGTATAGCGAAGGTACAGTCAATTTGCATATTGTTCTTTTATTAGATAGGATGCTGAAAGGTATTCTTTAAGAAGAGGAAGAAGAAGAAAAAGGTAAAGATAAAAACTATGAACAACAAATACATATCTATTAACAAGTGAATCTAAAAATCAAGTGAATAAAAAAATCTGATGAACAGAATAAACTGGTGAATATAATAGAATCAGGGGCATAGAAAGGGAGTGGACTGACAACTCTTGGGGGTAAAGGGGTGTGGGGGGTTCGGGAAAAGACTGAACAAAAATCATACACCTATGGACGAGGACAGTGAGGGGGTAAGGGTAGAGGTGGGGTGGGAACTGGTGGAGGGGAGCTATGGGGGGGAAAAAGGAACAACTGTAATAACCTGAACAATAAAGATTTATTTAAAAAAAATGAAAACCTATTTGATGAAATAATGACAGAAAACTTCCCTACCTGGTAAAAGAAATAGACTTACAAGTCCAGGAAGCACAGAGAACCCCAAACAAAAGGAATCCAAAGAGGACCACACCAAGACACATCATAATTAAAATGCCAAGAGCAAAAGACAAAGAGAGAATCTTAAAAGCAGCAAGAGAAAAACAGTTACCTACAAGGGAGTACTCATACGATTGTCAGCTGATTTCTCAACAGAAACTATGCAGGCCAGAAGGGAGTGGCAAGAAATATTCAAAGTGATAAATAGCAAGAACATACAACCAAGATTACTCTACCCAGCAAAGCTATCATTTAGAATTGAAGGTCAGATAAAGAGCTTCACAGATAAGAAAAAGCTAAAGGAGTTCATCACCACCAAACCAGTATTATATGAAATGCTGAAGGGTATTCTTTAAGAAGAGGAAGAAGAAGAAGAAAAAGGTAAAGATAAAAATTATGAACAACAAAGTGACAACAAATACATATCTATCAACAAGTGAATCCAAAAATTGAGTGAATAAAAAATATGATGAACAGAATAAACTGGTGAATATAATAGTATCAGGGGCATAGAAAGGGAGTGGACTGACAATTCTCGGGGGGAAGGGGGTTTTGGGAGTGCAGGAAGAGACTGGACAAAAATTGAACACCTATGGACAAGGACAATGGGGGGGGGTAAGGGCATGGGGTGGGGTGGGAATCGGGTGGAGGGGAGCTATGGGGGGGGGGGAGGAACAACTGTAATAATCTGAATAATAAAGACTTATTTTTTTTAAAAAAAGAATGGCTGCTGTAATAGAAACCAAGTCTAGTAGCATCAAAATGCTTGATAATTAAGAATCATTTCCAGTGGCTTCAAATATTTGGGCAGAAGATTATTTCCCTAGATTTATGTAAAAACTTTTTTAAAAAAGGATTACAGGTCTGGCCTATGTACAACTAGTTCTAATCGCTGTCACTATAATGAAGTGCTGTTGCCTCTCATCCATTTCCCAGACCTTTTGCAATTCCAACCTGGTTTACCTTGGAACCAAGAGATAGTGCATCCCCTTGACATTGCCACAAGTATGTAATATGAAATGTTTTTATGACCTTCCCCCCTGCAGCTATTTTCCAGAGTTACTATCAACTAGAAAAGGTCAGTACTCGGACAATGGCTCTGGGCAGTCAAAATGCCACTGTAAGACAAGTCAGACTGGGAGTTTAGGGCAGAGGGCCAGGAGATAAATGGAATTTCAGCCTGAGTTCATATCAGAACTGGCCTAGTGAGTTTTCAAATACACCCTGAGTTTGTTTTCCTTGTTTAAAAAGAGGTAAGGTTTACAACAGCACCAGAAAAATGAAGTACTTAGGTATAAATTTAAACAAAATATTTGCAGGATCTGTACATGAAAAACTATAAGACAATGATGATGTCAAACCTCAGAGGGAAGGTGGGTGGGAAGAGATAAACCAAAGAACTTGTATGCATATATACATAATCCATGAACATAGATGATAGGGTGGTGAAGGCCTGGGGTAGGAGGCAGGGGCAGGCTAGAAGAGGTCAATACTTTCAACAATAAAGAATTAAAAATAAATAAATAAATAAACAAACCAACAAATAATATGGTGGGAGATTCAATTAAAAAAAGACACTGATGAAAGAAATCAAACATCTAAATAAATGGAGAGATATACCATATTCATGGATTAGAAGATACAATGTTATTAACATGTTAATTCTACACAACTTGATCTTTAGATTTTACACAATTCCAATCAAAATTCCAGCAAGAATTTGAGAGATACCAATAAGCTGATTCTAAAATTTATATGGAAAAGCAAAGTAACTAGAATAACTAAAATAATTCTTAAAAGGACCAAGTCAGAAGATTCATACTACCTGATTTCAAGACTTACTGTAAAGTTACAATAATAATTAAATCAAGATAGTGTGGTATTGGTGCAAAGATAGACAATAGAAGGAAAAGCCCCAAAATATAGTCAACTGATTTTTGACAAAGGTACAAAGGGAATTGAATGAAGAGTCTTTTCAACAAATAGCAATGAAAAACTGGACCTCTATACACTCACTAGAGGCCGGATACACGAAATTCGTGCATAGGTAGGGTCCCCTAGGCCTGGCCGGCGATCAGGGCCATCTGTGGGGTGACCTGCGGACGGGGCGATCGGGCGGCCCCCCGCTGGTGCCCACCTTGACTGGAAGCCTGGCGCTGCCTGCTGGCCGGCCCCACCCCCCAATCACTGCCACTGGAGGGAGACAGACGCTCAATGCAGGAGCTGCCCCTGTCAGTGCATATCATAGCGACCAGTTGTTCCACCGGTTGGTCAATTTGCATATTAGGCTTTTATTATATAGGATGCTTCATACCTTATGTAAAAATTAATTCAAAATAAATCATAGGCCTAAATATAAAATATATAACTGCTAGAAGAAAATCTGCATGGTCCTGAGTCATATAAGGTATTGTACTATTAAGAGAATGAAGACTGGGAGATTTTGCAAAATCATATATCTGATAAAAGATATGCCCAGACAAAAAGTTCTTAAAACTCAACAATTTAAAAAAAAGTTTAAAAATGGGCAAAAGATCTGAACAAACTCTTCACAAGAAGTTATACAGAGAAAAATTAGAAAATACAAATATGTTCACAATAAAAAATCAAATCACCCAATTAAAAATGGGCAAATAATTGGAATAGCCATTTCTCCAAAGATACAAATGGCCAAAAAGTATAAAAAGTTGCTCAGTATCAGTAATTGTTAGAAAAATGCAGATCAAAATCATAAAAATATAACTTCACACTGTCATAGATTAGAGGACACTAAAGAGACATGATAGTTGCCTGGCTGTGTGCCTCAGTGGTTGTATTGACCTATGAAACAGGAGGTCATGGTTCGATTCCCATGCCTGGGTTGAGGGCTCGGTCCCCAGTGTGGGGCATGCAGGAGGCGGCTGATGGGTGGTTCTCTCTCATCATTGACATTTCTATCCCCCTCTCCCACTTCCTTCCTCTCTGAAATCAATAAAAAAAAAATTTCTTTTAAAGAGACATGACATGCCCTAGCTGGTTTGGCTCAATGGATAGAGCGTCAGCCTGCAGACTGAGGGGTCCCAGGTTTGATTCCGGCCAAGGGCACATGCCGGGGTTGCAGGCTCGATCCCCAGTAGGGGGCGTGCAGGAGGCAGCCAATCAATGATTCTCTCTCATCATTGATGTTTCTATCTCTCTCCCTCTCCCTTTCTCTCTAAAATCAATAAAATATATTTTAAAAAATAAAATAAAATAAAGAGACATGACAGCTAAATGCAATGTGGGATACTAGAACAAAGAGGACATAGCAGAAAAACTGATGAAATCCAAATGAAGTCTGTAGTTTGTTATTAGACCAATGTTAATTTCTTAGTTGTGACCAGTATAATATGGTTTTATATAGGTGGGGCAAAAGTAGATTTACAGTTGTGAGTATACAAAACAAAGTTTATTCTTGTATTATTATTTATTAAATGTATTATTTTCCATATGAACAACTGTAAACCTACTTTTGCCCCACCCTGTATATATTAGTCTGCTAGGGTTCCTATAACAAAATACCAAAGACTGGGTGGCTTAATAAATATTTATTTATTTCTAACAGTCCTGGATACTGGGAAGTCCAAGATTAAGGTGCTTGCTGATTCAGTGAGAGCTCTCTTCTGAGAGACAGAGACAGAAACAGAGACTGATACACACAGAGACAAAGAGACAGTGAGATGCAGAGGCAGTGCCCTCTTATGAAGGCCCTAAACCAGTGGTTCCCAAAGTGGGGCACATGCCCCACAGGGGGGGCAATTTGATTTTTAAGGGGGGAAATTCAAGAATGAGTTATTAATAGTGAATTTTTTTGCATTTCTTCTGGTTCTATGGGCCTCATAGACAGTATGTTAATATACTAGAGGCCCAGTGCACCAAATTCATGCACAGGTAGGGTCCCTAGGCCTGGCCGACGATCAAAGCCAATCAGGTTCCCCGCCTCCCTACTTCCTCCTTCCCTTGCTCCCTCAGCACCACACCACCGTTGGTCGCCCCCCATGTTCCGCCTGCTCCCTGGTGATCAGCGCACATCATAGCGAGCAATCGAACTCCCATTCTCCTGGTAGAACTTTGCATATTAGCCTTTTATATATATAGAAGATATTGTGACATATTTATGCATTTCAGTTCTCTATTATATATTTTGAAATTTTATTTGCTTTTTTTTCATACCACTTCATATTATTTTTTAACAATTTCTTAGTGATTTCTTCCTCAGTACTTCAGCTGTCCTTTTTGTTCTTTTATTTTTCTCTTTCATGGATGCCATGTTCTTTGAAAGCTTGTTTGGACCAAGTTAATGGCCTTTTAGGCTTCCTCCACATGAATAGGAGTTCCCTTTTTGAATAATAAAAATTAGATGTCACAGGGGTGGCATCAGTATTTGAGAGATGCTTAGGTGGGGCAGGGCCAAAAAAAAGGTTAGAACCACTGCTCTAAACCCATCATAAGGGTCTCTCTCTCAAGACCACATCTAACCCTAATTAACTCCCAAAGACCCATCTCCAAATACTATTACAGCAAGGGTTAGGGCTTCAATGTATGAATTTTGAAGGAGGGGCACAATCCAGCCCATAGCATTATATAAGATGTTAATATTAGGGGAACCACAGTGAAGAGTATACAGGAACTTCCTGTACTATCTTTGAAACTTTTATGTAAATCTAAAATTATTCAAAGATTTTTAAAAGTGAAAAAAAATCAAGAAGGGTTAAAGGTGCCTAGTCAGTGTAGCTCAGTGGTTGAGCATTGACCTATGAACCAGGAAGTCATGGTTCAATTCCTGGTCAGGGCACATGCCCAGGTTGCAGGCTCAATCCCTAGTGTGGGGCATGCAGGAGGCAGGCGATCAATGATTCTCTCTCATCATTGATGTTTCTATCTCTTTCTCCCTCTCCCTTCCTCTCTGAAATCAATAATAATATTTTTTTAAAGAGGAGTTAAAGGTGCTGGTGAGGAAAATTCAGATCTTCAATCACAGGATCAGGCTGAGTTAAAAGAAAGAAAGATGGTGGTGGAATGGAAATATTGGGGAAAACAGGAGGATCAAGGTTCTATGAAGTTGAAAACAGGTTTAGTTCACCATAAGTAATGACTTTTATTTTCCTTGAGTAATATAGAATATTAAAAGCTCACGTACAATGGAGTGTGCTTCATTATAATAAAATGAAAATGAAGAGTAGCCAGGTGAAGAAGCAGAATAAAAGATAAGAAAAGTAAAAAGGGAAGATTTTTTCTTGAGAAAGGGAGGTGGGTCCCTAGCTAGTGATCAACATAAGCTAATTTATTAAAAGCTTCTCAATTTTTCTTAACCAATAAAATTATACTTCCAAATTTCAGGGTTAACATTTTATAACATTTTACTATTTCAGCACAGTTGATAATTTAAAAACAAAAAAAAAAATAGAATAAGACTCTGAAATTTCAATATGCTTCTTAATACTAACATTGAAGCACTGTAATTGCTGCTAAAATACAAATAAAGACAACAGAGAAATGTCATGTTATTTTAATAACTATTTCAATATGAAGGAATAAAAGATAATGAAGAGCACATTCTTGTTTGGTGCTAATGATGGAACAATTTGCAGTCTTAAAGATGAAGCAAAATGCATAATTTGAACCAGATGTTGAAATGGTTTAAGATTAGAAAGGTAACCACACATTTACTACAGGAAATCCTCTATGCAATTGTCTTTACATTGCATTTTACTTGGTTTGTCAAAATGAAATTGTGATCTGTTCTCAGTAGTGTGTGTGTTAATATTTTCTGAAGCAACATTTCAGAGAGGAAGGAAGAGAGAGAAACATCAATGGAGAGAGAATCATTGATTGGCTGCCTCCTGCACCCCCCCCCCCAATAGGGATTGAGCCCACAACCTGGCATGTGCCCTGACTGGGAATCAAACTGTGACCTCCTGATTCATAGGTTGATGCTCAACCACTGAGCCACACCAGTCGGGCAGTAATATCATCATAATAAAAGGCCAAGAGGCATCACGACCAAAACGACCAAACGACCGGTCACCAGGAGGTGCATGGAGCACCTCTCGGCCATAATGACCTAACAACCAGTTGCTATGACGCCCACTGTGGCTAGTGAACTGGCCTGATCCGGGGGTGGGGCCACTGGCCAAACACCCATGGCCCCTCCCCCAGCCGGCCCAGTCCTGATCGGGGGCCCTGATCCAGGCAGGCCAGCTGGCCAACCTCCTGCCATCTCCTCCTCGCGACAGGCCCAGCCCCGATCTGCCCTGATTGGGCCTGGGCCAGCCGGACCCCACCCATGCACGAATTTGTGCACTGGGCCTCTAGTGTGTGTGTGTGTGTGTGTGTGTGTGTGTGTGTGTGTGTGTGTGTGTATGTACATTTTTTTAATCCCACATGAGATACAATGTAGCTGCATAGTCAGATTTCTGACTTTATCACTCACTAGTTATGGGAACTTGGGAAACTGAAACTTGCAGAGCCTCAGAGTACATATTTGTAGCATTATAATGATAGATAGCACAGTAGCCTCCCCCCCCTCCACACACACACACCCTTATCTGTGGTTTTGCTTTCCATAGTTTCAGTTATCCCTGGTCAACCATGGTTAGAAAATATTAAATGGAAAATAAGTTTTAAATTGTATATGGTGCTAAAATTTCATGCCTGGGACGTGAGCCATCCCTTTGTCCATCCATATTGTATATACTCCCCACCCATCAGTCTCTTAGTAGCCGTCTCAGTTATCTTATCGACTGTCAAGGTATCACAGTGCTCATGTAAAAGTAACCCTTATTTAACTTAATAATGGTCTCAAAGCACAAGAGTAGTAATGCTGGCAACTCACATATGCCAAAGAGAAGCTGTAAAGTGTATGTATGCATAGGAAAAAAACATAGTATATATAAGGTTCATACATCCACTGGGGGACTTGGGATATAAACCCCTGGATAAGGGGAAAGGCTACTGTAGTTAAACCTCTCTCATGAGATTGTCATCAAATTAAGGTTATACCTGGTTTGTCCATATAGTGGAATATTATTTGATATTATTTGATAATAAAAAGGAGTGGAGTGTTGATATATTCTTCAATATGAATGAACGCTGCAAATATTATGGTAAGTGAAAGAAGCCAGTCCCTGAGACCAAATATTGCCCGCCAGTATGGCTCAGTGGTTGAGCATTAACCTATGGTTGAGGTCACAGTTCAATTACCAGTCAGGGCACATCCTTGTGTTGCTGGCTCAATCCCCGATGGGGGGCATGCAAGAGGCAGCCGATCAATGATTCTCATCACGGATGTTTCTATCTCTCTCTCTCCCTCTCCCTCTCCCTTGTTCTCTGAAATAAAAATATATTCATAAACAAATAAATAAATAAATTTAGGTAATACTTATAAAGTGCTTTCCATGGTACCTGACACATAGTAAGTACTCAATAAAATGTAGCTAGTATTATTATAATCATTACGACTATTTTTTTAATTACTATGAATAAAACAATCACCAAAATTACCCTACAAATCTAAAAACAAACAAAACACGTTTAGTGAAAGTGAGAGTACGAAAGGAGCAATGATAGGAGGTTGTTGGCAGAGAACAGAATACTGGATTTCGGAATAGATGACATCCAGGCTGTGATCATGGTAGTTTGTGGCTCAAGTGGTGTGAAGGTAAAGGTCATTGTTTGGAGTTGAGGTCAAGGAATTGTGTGGAGGTTATGGTTGGTTATCCACATGATGTCTAATTATGTCTCCAAATGAGGACAGGAAATGAGGTGGAGAGGACAACTCAGTTGTAAAGAATCACTAGATGCAGGCGATAACTTTTTAAGACAGATGAACAGATGAAAATATAGATACAAGCACTACATATTGGTATCACTGAAGCAATGTAACATTAAATATTTATAAGACTCCTCCACAAATAGCAAATGTGAAATAAAATACCCAGCATCCTTTCTTACTCTATATCTCCCTCCCACGTACCCGCAAACAGAAGCAGTACTCTTAGTTATTTGACAGGATGGTAGCTCCCCTGAGTTGGTTATTGAGATTCCATTTTCATTCAGATCTCACCTATCCTACCCCCTCACTCCTATCTTGCTTTTGCTTCTTTAAGTACAAAGTCTGATAAGGAGCGGCTCACTTATAGCTTTCATATTTGAAGTAAAGGAAGCTTTATGCAGATTCTGGCTTTTTATGGATTTTCTCTCCCAGTAGGAGAGATTCAAGCCATAGTAACACCTGCCAGTCTAGGAAGAGAGACAGAGTAACCTACAAGGATCTGACTTTCTGTAACTTTAAAATCTAATCCATGCCACTTTTTTGTATAACACACCACAATGTTTTTTCCAAAAATCTTTAAACATTTTATTAAAGACCAACTACTTTACAAACCAGAAACACTTAAACACTGATCTATTCATAGTTTCTGTATAGCTAAATAAGTTACATCAAATGGACAAAAATAGTACAGAAGACACATATATAGAAAGATTTTTAAAATTCACCTCTAGAAAGCAGGTCAGATGGACTCAAAGACTTCACTGAATGTAGGAAGCAACATAAAGCCTTTTGCTGGTGCATAAAGGTAGGAGCCAGTCCATGCAGTCAATAAAAAGTTCTTTTACTCGTGGACACGAACAACAGTGTGGTGACTGCCAGGGGGAGGGAAGTGGAGGAGGGTAAAGGGGAGATCAATGGTGATGGACAGAGACTTAACTTGGGGTGGTGACCACACAATACAATATACAGATGATGTGTTATAGAACTGGACACCTGAAACATATAATTTTGTTAACCAGTGTCACCCCAATAAATTAAATAAAAAGGAAAAAAATTATTTTGCCTTCTGGTCTAAATGCTTGTTTCTAGTCTGGGTTCAGAGAAAGGTCCTGATCATTTGAACTGGTTGTCAATCAAAGTCCCCTTCATTTTTGCTTTCTTGGCTTCCAGTTCAGCCTGGAGAGAAAGAAAAGTATATGTACTGATACATGACATGAAATTCTTCTTTTCCTTCCTTATTCTAACTGCCTAAACACTATCCCTCCATGCTCATTTAGTATACAAACTAGAATAGTGGTTCTAATGTCCTTATGAATCTCTAGCAACTGCTATGGCACACACAGAAAATTATAATATCTGTATAACAAAATGGGGTAAATACACAAGGCTGCAGTCAAAGGTAATCAATGTAGAGCTATCTCCCAGCCCCAGGACCCCCAATGGGCCAAGGGAAATCAATCAATATCGTGGTTCACTAGTATCTTATTCTTGGCATAACAAAAGAAGAACACTGTTCTAGAACAGTGCTACTTAATGTTGAGTGGTCCAAGAACTGTTTGTTATGGGTCCATGTAAGATATGTACAAAAATTGAGAGTAAGCATTTAGAGTCTTTTATCGCCATTTGACAGAATAATAAAATGAAATAATTTAATAAGAGCCTCGGCAAACTTATTTTATTGCACTTTATAAATTATAAATCTGTTCTTGCAAATTGGAAATTAAAAAAAAGATAAAACACTGGCCTTCACCTCAGAAAATTTGGTAAGTACTGCTTTAAACCACCATGGCAAGGTAAAGCAGCTACCAAGACCTACCCACCTCTTTCACCAAAAAATCCTCTACAGTCATTAGGATAGACTGGTATAACTTTTAATGAGGCACCAATGAAGTGCTATCTGATTTTAAAGAAATATCACAAGTAAATTATTATCAAGGAAAAAATGGAGACCCATCATATATAGGTGTGCATGCTCTATGATGAGCCCATGAATAATGCAGAAACTGGTGGTGGTACTGAGGCCTTAAGAAGCAATGACCAGCCTGACCATTATGGCTAGGTGGTTGAGCTTCAACCCGTGCATTAAGAGGTGGCTGGTTCAATTCCCAGTCAGGGCACATGCTCAGGTTGCAGGCTAGATCCCTAGCAGGGGGTGTGCAGGAGGCAGCCAATCGATGTTTCTCTCTCATCGATTTTTCTATCTCTCTTTCCCTTACTCTCTCTCTAAAAATCAATCTATAATAATAAAAGCATAATATGCTAATTAGACTGGACAGCTGAACGACCTTCCAGAAGAAGCCAGGGCTGCGAGGGCCGAGGCAAGCGCGGCTGTGAGGGCTAAGGCAAGCCGCTGCGAGGGCCGAGCCCCTTGCACAAATTTCGTGTAAAAAAAAAAAAAGAAGCAATGACCAGCCCCAACCCCAGTCCTACCAATGTAACACTATCCTGTGCCATTACATCCTGGGAAAGCATCCATAAACCCCGATCTTTAACTCCTGACCTTGGACCACAAGTAGCAGAATAAAATATCATTCTACTTAGGGCTAGCTAACAGGTACTATCATTTAGAGCCTAGATCCTGTGGTCACTACCCCAGAGCAGGGTATACCGACAGTCATAGCCCAGACAGAGTTAGATACCTGGCAGCCGGCTACACTAGTAACCCCTGACAGACTTCCTAAAAGATTTCCCTGACTGCCAGAGGATCTTCCCGACCAAGAGATCCAAATAGTCCAGCCCAGCACCTTGCTTCTACATGCTACTCACCAGCTCTTGCAGCCGCCTTTTGCTCATGCCTTTGCGCTCCAACTGTTTTTCAATCACTTTGGCATTCTGTGCATACGAGTCAGCAACTTCCCGCTGAGGGGAAAAAAGAAGCATCCTTAAAGCAGCAGTCACACCAATGAGTAACAACAGAGACCTTAAGCAGCAATTTATACCACTCAAATTATGAAATTATCACTGAAATGGTATGGCTGTTCCATTTCAACTCTTCAGTAATCCAGGAGAGTTCAGGTTTCAACTGAAGCCATTAAAAAAATAATAGATAACATCTCTCCCTCTGTAAACATCATTATACTGAAGTACCATAAAGGTAATTGCTGCTACTGCTAAGGGCAGACTCAGAAACCATCAGAGCTGGACTGGAAGGGACCTGAAATCGTTGTAGTATTTAAACTGAAGAGGGATGAGGGATTTGTCCCCCAGGGCATCTCAAAAACAAAATATTTTTTAAAAATCACTGATTTAGTCCAACTCCCTGGCTCTCATTTTACAGATGGTGCTAGGGATCCAGGGACACAGGAACTAGCCGGCATCCCAGTTGCTTACTGGCAGAGCAAGGTCTATGAGCACTCTCTAATTATTATGCTACCGGGATGCTGTAGTTCTAGAGCCCCTTTCCTTTCATACCCCCTGTCCAATTCCCTTGAGAGCAGAAGCACTTACAGCCTCAATCTCCTCTTCCTCTTCATCAATAGTAGACACAGTGACAGAGCTGAACTTGCCCATGTCTTTAGTCCGTTTGGTCATCATCACCTAGAGTCGCAGAAGAGAAATCAGTGTAGAAACGGCAAGAGGCTCTGTGAGCTATTTGTGTGTGTGGCGCACGCAGGTGCACGTGTCTGGGTGCTGGGGAATGTAGTTTTGGGGAGTGGACATCCACCTCTTTGAAACAGGGTGGCCTATCTAAAAGTGGCAATGTGTTTATTTGCATTATATTTTTCTAACATTTTCCATCAAGGGTTTTAAAAGTATATTTAAAAATTAGCCTGATTCAGTCCATTTTTAATTTTTTTCACTGGAAAAAGAAGAAATTGGAAGGAAATAAATGTGAATAAAAACGATACAATTTCTAATTTTACTTATAGGGCAGCTGTAGGAAAGAAAAAAGAACACAATATTATGCACAAAATTGGCGTTCTCTTAATAAAGAATGCTTTCATAAAGGACAATTTCTTGCGCACTATAATTTAAAATTTAGGGCTAAATCCATTGTCATATATAATATATAATATATATAAATATATATACACACACACACACACACACACACACACACACATATATACATATATATATATATTATTATTTTTCTAACCCTCACCCAAGGATTTATTTTTGTTTGTGTTTTTGTTTTAGAGAGGAAGGGTGAGAGAGAGAGAAACATCGATGTAAAAGAGAAACATCGATTAGTTGCTTCCCATACAGGCCCGAACAGGGACCGAACCCGCACGCCAGGAGAGTGCCCTAACCCGGAATCCAGCCCGCCACCCTTTGGTGTACGAAATGACACTCCAACCAACTGAGCCACCCAGCCAGGGCAAAATCCATAGCTATGTTAACCAGTCTGTCTCCTTCAATGACAATTACCTTCTTAGGAGGCTCTTGCTTCTGAGTATATATATTCGTTTTGCCAAAACCCTGGCCAAACTTGACTACTGCTCCATCCACAATGAAGGTCACGGGGGCATTCTTTGGCTGGGACTGGTAGAAGAGTGGCAGTCCACACCTGGGAACAGGAGAGTGAGTCTTTGGGAGGCCTCAGAATCCAGATTTGCAAAGTGTGCTGAGATTTCAGGAATATTTTTGTTTGTGGCATAAACTAATGGTGCGCTCTTTCCAGTGTTTCCCAAAACTACTCAGTAAGAATCACTGAGGGTGCCTGTTAAAACTGCTGATCAGATGCCTATCCCGCATCCCCAGAAGATCCTGATTCAGCAAATCTGGGGGTTGTGGCCTTGGAATCTGTCATTTTCCTCAGCATCCCAAGTGATTCTTATCATCACATAAGTCTGGTGAACCCTGGCTCCTGCTATTGATTGCTTTCTAGTCAAAACAGCTGCAATTCTTCCCTGGTGTATGGGTAACCAGTTTGGGGGTTTGTCTAGTTTTGTTTTGTTTTGTTTTTGCATTTTCAAGAGGGTGCGTAAAGGCTCCACTGCAGTGATCGGCTCATAAATGCCTGTGATTACTGAAACAAGATTAAACTTACTACTGTTTAATGTTCTATTAATCTAAAGCTGGTAATATATGTGTTTATATTGCATTAAATAAACTTCTGAGGTCTGGGGTCCTCTAGCATGCTTTATAAATGGGCCTGGATTAAATTACTCTGTTCCATTTACCATAAGACCCAGCAAAACCACTTCAAGAGAAAAACACATGTTCCCACCAAGATTTATATTAGAATGTTCATAGCAGCTCTATTTGTAATAGTCAAAACCATTAACAACTCCAATGCCCTTCAACAAAGGGATGGTGAAACAAGCTGGTGCAAAGGACTACTACTCAGCAATAAAGAAGGACAGATTACTGGTATACATAACAACTTGGATGAATCCCAAAAGCATTATGCTTCATGAAAGAAACCAGATGTAAAAGATACAGATTGTATATAGTAAAACGCATATTGTAGAAATTATGTAAACTTTCAGAAAAGGCAAAAACCACAGTAACAAAAGGCAGATTGGCGATTGCCCAGGGAGAGGGGTGAGGAAGGAAACTAACTGCAAAGGGAACATGGGGTCCTAGAACTGTTCTGTATCATGATAGTGGTGGCATTACATGATTGCATGCTTCTGTCAAATGGTACACTTGAAAGGGCAAATTTTATTATATATAAACTAGAGGCCCGTTGCAGGAATCTTCCTGCAAGAATAGGGCTTCCTGCGGCAGTTTCCACCTCCCCGCCTGCTTCCCTCCCTGCTCCGCTGCCCCACTTGCTTCCCTCCCTTCGCCGCCGCCCCGCTTGCTTGCTTCTCTGAAGCTTCGCTTCCTTCTACGCTGTCTTCAGTCTTCGCTCTGCACCTGGATATGCAAATCAACCACCATCTTGTTGGGTTAATTTGCATACTCACTCCTGATTGGTTGGTGGGCGTGGCTTGTGGGCGTAGCGGAGGTACGATCAGTTTGCATGTTTCTCTTATTAGATAGGATTATACCTCAACTTAAAATAATTATATCATGTTAAAAAACTTATTTTTGTGGCTTGCTGGTCAAAGATGTAACTCTGACTGGTCTCTTTGAGAAGCATATTGTTATTTGTGTAGAGATTATAAGGATAAAGATACAACAGAGAATTGGATCCAAACAATTCTGGTCCTAACACATTGTTGTCACTACTTGCTTATGCTCAGAGAAATCCACACGGTTAATACTTACTTTGCACACTTCTTCCTGTACTGTCGTTCAATGCCTTCAGGCCTGCACAAAAAAAGGAAGTCAAAGAAGAAAGATATGAACAAATCTCATAACCTACCAACATCACTGTCACATTTCTTCAAATGCTAAAAGGGCCTTTCAAAATTTTCCATTTCGCACTGACCAGCATGGTTCAGTTGGTTGGGTATCATTCTGTGTACCGGGAGGTTGCTCGTTCAATTCCCAGTCAAGGGCAAATGCCCAGGTTGTGGACTTGGTCCCCAGTGGTGGCCGATGCTGTGCTCCCACATCAATGTTTCTCTCTCTCCCTTCCCTTCCTCTATCTAAAAATTGATAAAATATCTTTAAATTTTTTTCATTTCATAGATCAACTGGTTATGAAACATGTATTGATTTTAAAGCATTCCTTCCGTCCACAAATATTTACTGATAGGAGCCAAGCATCTCCCTGAATGAAGAAGAGGAGCAGCTGTAGTCATAGCAACAACTTAGTGGCAGTAATAAGAACAACAACAATAGAGGTAACTACTTATATAGCTTTTACTACGTGCCAGGCAGCTGTTCTAAAGTGTACATATATTAACTCATTTAATCCTTACAACAACCCTGTGATGTAGGTCATATTATCATTCCCATTTTACACATGAGGGCTCCTAAGTTCAAAGTAATCACATGATTTTCCCAAGTTCATAGAGTTAGAAAGTAGAACAAGTTGAATTCAAGCCCAGGCCATCAGGCTCAAGAGCTCACAGGACACTGCCTTAGATAACCAATTCTTCCACCCACCATTACTTAACAGAAACCTGGGACTCATCCTTGATTCTTTACTTCCCCTCATCTCCCACACCTCTGCATCAGCAAATCCTGTGCATTTTATCTAAAAAAAATCTTAGCCCGGACAGCATGGCTCAGTGGTTGAGCATCAACCTATGAACCAGGAAGGCACAGTTTGATTCCCAGTCAGGGCACATGCCCAGGTTGCGGGCTCGATCCCCAATGTGCGGCATACAGGAGGCAGCCGATTAATGATTCTCTCTCATCACTGATGTTTCTACCTCTCTCCCTCTCCCTTCCTTTCTGAAATCAATAAAATATAGTATTAAAAAATAATAAAATAAAAAATAAAAAAACCCTTAAACCTGTCTACTTTTCTCCACCTTCCTGCCACCATCTTAGCCCAGACCACTGGTATCTCTTGCCTGGACTACGGTCACAGCTTCCTGACTGTATCCTCCCTACTCATCCTCCACTCACAGTTTTATTTCCCAGAGGCAAATACTGTTTCTGGTTTTTTTCTGTTCCTCCGAGAGATAGTGGATGATACAAGCAAGAAATCCTTATTTGTACATAGAGAAAATACATTTTTTTTTGCCTTTTTAAACAAGTGTAGCATATTTTAAATTGTATATTAATTAGTAAAAAGTGTATTGACTTAAAAATGTTGCCCAGCCTGGCTGGCATGGCTCAGTGGTTGAGCGTTGACCTATGAACCAGGAGGTCACAGTTCAATTCCTGGTCAGGGCACATGCCCAGGTTGTGGGGCTCGATCCCCAGTGTGGGATGTGCAGGAAGCAATCGATCAATAATTCTTTCTCATCATTGATGGTTCTCTCTCTCCCCCTCTCCTTTCCTCTCTGAAATCAATAAAAATATTATTTTTTTAAATGCTGTGCGGCCAGTATGGCTCAGTGGTTGGGCGTCAACCCATGAACCTAGAAGTCACCAATTTGATTCCCCGTCAGGGCACATGCCCGGGTTGTGGGCTCGATCCACAGTTGGGGGCGTGCAGGAAGCAGCCGATAGATGATGTTTCTCTCTCATCAATGTTTCTATCCCTCTTCCTCTCTCTCTCTAAAATCAATAAAAGCATATAAAAAAGTATATATATGATCCTTCCCCATCACTGATAAAGAGCTGCTTCGTTCTTTACAAGGTCTGTACTGTATGCCTTTGTATGGATGAACCAAAATGGCTTTTACTTGTTGGATAAATTCCTAGAAGTGCATCTACTTTAAATTCTGACAGACACTGCCAACATCATTATCTCATTTCTTCAAATGCTAAAAGGGCCTTTCAAAACTCTATACAGAAGTTGAACCAATTTACACTCCCACCACCAATGTGAGAGTTCCTGTTTCCCTACAGTCTCACCAACACAGTATGCTATTAAAGTACACTGCCAATCTGGCATGTGAAAAATGTGATCTCATAAATTGTAGTTCTTTTTTTAAAAAGAGTAAAGCTAGGCATCTTTTCATATATTTAATAGGCATTTGTATGGGGGGGGGTGAACTGTCAGTCTCTACCTTTTGTCTATTGAGTCATCTTTTTATTATATACTAGTGGCCCAGTGCACGAAATTCGTGCACATTAAAAGGGAATTAGAGGAAATCTTTTAATATTGCTATTTGCCCTTTCTCTATAATAGAAGTATCAGAGATGAAAGAAAATTAGTAAAATGTATATGAAACTCTTCCTCCTGTCAGAGTCTGGGGCATGCCGTGGGACCCAGAGTTAAGTCCCCGCCCACCCACGTGTGCCTCGAAATCTTGCAAGACTCAGACCCGGCTGGTCCCACCCCCATCAAGCCCCACAGGGCAGGGAGCACAGCCTCAGGTCCTCCAGCCTGGCGCCGGGTGGGGGGCGCAGCCTCAGGTCCCCCGGCCCTGGCACAAGGGCATGACAACCATTTGAATATTAGCTCTTTATTATATAGGAATAAGGAGACTTGCAAATATTTCTTCCCCAGTTTTACATTTCTCTTTGACTTTTCCCCCCACATAGAAATTTTAGATGTTTGTGTGACCAAATAAATAGTGAGAGAGAAAGAGACCTTTCTCATTCCAAAATCATATCTAAAATAAAAATTCCGAATGCTTATTCTAGAATCTGCTTCTACTACTGTCTCACCCCAAATCAGTCTCTAAGTACAGTCAAGAATGGCTTCCCAAGACACCTAGAATAAAATCCAAACTCCTTACCATGGCCTACCAGGCAGCAACTGGGCCCACAATTGGGGCCCTGCATCACCTCACACATTCCCTCCCTCTCTCACTACACACTAGCCATGCCAGTCTTCCTTCTGTTCTTTGAACCAACAAGTGTTTTTCCACCTCTGACCTTTCGCACACGCTCTTCTCTGCCTGGAATGCTCTTCTTACTACTTTGCCACAGCTGTGCCATTCTTCTTTTTTGGACTCAGTTCAAATATCCCCTACTCATAGAGGCCTTCCCTGCCTTTTTAAAGAGGTTCTCATGTGGTTCTCTGCATGAGCCCTTTGTTTCATTCATATGATCTTTCATAATCATAATTACTTTATTTTTTTCTGTCATCCCACTAGACTGTAAGGTCCATGAGATCAGAAATCAGTGGAGACCACGCCTGTCTGTCTCACCACTCTATCCCCAGAGCTGAACAAAGTACTGGAAACAAAATAAACATGCAATAAATATGGGTTGAATTATTTTAAGAATTCAGTTTAGTGAATAAAATTATAATCATGGAGGTAAGTTCTTAAATAGAGGAATGTATACAGTGTAATTAATGGGAACACAGAGGTTGGAGCTACCAATCTGTCTGAAGCAAGCATGGAAGGCTACATGAAGAGGTATGTTCAAGCTGACAGTCCTGATAGAAAATGGTATTTCAGGCAGAGGGAATACTATGTGAAAAGGCAAAACAACACAAACTATTCAGAGAATTACAAATAGTCTGTTACTAGCCTTAAAAAACAAAAGGAGTACGACAGATCTTACAGACAGAAAGATTTTAAGATCAATTGTATACCAACAAATTAGATTACCTAGATCCGTGGTCGGCAAACTGCGGCTCGCGAGCCACATGCGGCTCTTTGGCCCCTTGAGTGTGGCTCTTCCACAAAATACCACGGCCTGGGCGAGTCTATTTTGAAGAAGTGGCATTAGAAGAAGTTTAAGTTTAAAAAATTTGGCTCTCAAAAGAAATTTCAATCGTTGTACTGTTGATATTTGGCTCTGCTGACTAATGAGTTTGCCGACCACTGCCCTAGATGAAATGGACAAATCCTAGAAAAGAATGACACAAACTACCAAAACTCACGGGCAAAGAAATAGAACATCTAAATAAAGCACAATCATAAAATAGATAAATGGGACTTGATTAAAATTAAAAACATTTGTGCTTCCAGAAAGTGAAAACACAACCCACAGAATGAGAAAAGATACAATGGTGATGCTTAGAGTGTAACGCCAAAGATTGTGATCTCCACCTTCTTTAACACTTTGCCTCTCTGCTTACAAGTATTACTTATGCCAAATGTGCCCCCACTTGCTAACATCACTAAACTAGGGCACTGGCAATATTTCCTGTTTTGTGTACCCTATCTGGTTCCTACTAGGATTCTAAATTCTACCTCAGCCTGAAGGGAAATATTCACCATGCAACTGACTTCTAGAATCCTAAAGTCAGCCAATCTTATAAGCTGGAGCTTACAAAGCACAGGAATATCAAACAAAAGGGGCTGTATATTTCCCAATGAGTTTATTTTCAAATACCTATGGCAAATTGGATTTTGTCAAGTTTATAAAAATTGATCAAGTATAAGGCAGGGTTCTTCCTCTCAAAAAGTTTTATCTTTTTGAGATATTGAAACTCTAATGTAAATGAGACAAGGCTTTTAAGTGCTTTGATTATTAAAAAGTGATTAAATGAGCTGAATATTAAGACTAAGTAACCTTGCTGTCTTTCCCATTGTTTAAAAATATATATTTTTTTATTGATTTCAAACAGGAAGGAAGAGGGAGAGAGAGCTAGACACATCAGTGATGAGAGAGAATCACTGATCGGCTGCCTTCACACAACACCCACTGGGGATCGAGCCTGCAACCCGGGCATGTGCCCTTGACCAGAATTGAACCCGGGACTCCTCAGTCCAGGCTGGCATTCTATCCACTGAGCCAAACCAGCTAGGGCTTTCCTATTTTTAATCTCTAGGAATATATGTGACTAGCATTGCAATTGCAGGAAAAATCCTGCAATAGGGTTTCCTGCTGCACTCTACCCCACCCTGCCTGCTCTCCTCCCTTGTCCCCTGCCCCGCCTTCTCCGCCAGCCCCCCTGCTTTTCTCCCTTCTCCGCCAGCCCGCCTGCTCTTCTTCCTTCTCCCCCGGCCCCGCCTCCGCTCCTCCCTTCCCTCCCCCCCCCCCCCCCCCCGCTTGCTTGCTTCTCCACAGCTTTGCTCCCTTCTGCAGCTCTTGGCTTCTTTCTATGCTGTCTTGATATGCAAATTAGCCGCCATCTTTGTTGGGGTAATTTGCATACTCATCCTGATTGGTTGGTGGGTGTGGCTTGGTTGGTGGGCGTGGCTTGGGCATAGCAAAGGTGCGGTCAATTTGCATATTTGTCTATTATTAGGTAGGATAGGGAAGGCTGAAAACTAAACCAATCATTCTCCCTGGTTGTGGCAGACAGCCTCTAAGGTGGCCCCCAATGATCCTTGCTCCCTCGTATTGACACTCTTATACTGTCCCCTCCCACAATGAATAGGGCTGACCTGTGACACCAGTAGGACACTGAAGAAATGATAGTCTGTGACTTGAGTCTTGAACATAAAAGACATTGTGATTTCTGCCTTGCTTTCTCTGGGATTACTCACACTGTGGAAAGCCAGCTGCCATGTCACTAAGGATACTCAAACAGCCCTATGGACAATACCTGTGGTGAGAAACTGAGGCTTTTCCCCAACAGTTACACTCAGCTGCCAATCATGCAAGTGAGCCACCTTGGAAGTGGAACCTCCAGCACCAATAAAAACTTCAAACTTCTGCACCCATAGTCAATCTCTTAACCACAGCCTCATGAGAAACCAGAGCCACCCAACTAAGCTGCTCTTGAATTCCTGACCCACAGGAACGATATGAGATGATGTTTCTCAGTTGTTTAAAAAAAATCAAGGGCATACCAGGCAGGCCAAGACCATATCACAGAGATTTTTTAAATCCTCAGGCTTAGATTTTATCCTGCTAACCAGAATTTTTAAAATTGTGCTCTACAATGACCCCTAAATGAAATCAGATAGGGGAAGGGAAGGGAGTTCTTAATGGGTTGGGCTCACCTCCTCCCAAAACAGAGCAGCTTCCTGATGATTTATACTTTTGGGTAAGAATTTAATTTTAAGAAAGGATTCAGTCTAAAAATGTTTGAAAGGCACTGCTATAGGTCATGAAGAATCACTGAAAGATTTGAAGCAGGAGATTGAAATAATGTGCATTTGAGATCATTCAGGCAGAAGGACAGTAAAAGTTAAGGCCAAAGACCAGAAAAAAGGCCACTTCAACAGCCCAAGCAAGTGAAGTTGGGTACCAGAATGATGGCAGGGTAGCAGGGCCAAACATGAGGAGGCAGCCACAAGAGAGATTACAAGATAGAACAGACAGTACATGGTGAGTGGATGTGTGCAGGGGATTGTGGGGGGCAGGGATGGATGAGATAAAGAGGATAGGCTCCCAGATTTCTGCCTTGGGCCACTGCATGAATGGTGGCGTCAGCATAGGAGGGGAAAAAAAGAAGAAATTGTGTTTGGCTGATAGTTACAGAGACCTGACTGCAGTGGCTTCAACACAAGAGTTTGTTCTCATGTAAAAGAAGCCTAGAGGAAGGTGGATCCTGGCAAAGGTTGAGACCCAAGAATAGCATGGCAAGAGCTGTGCAATTCTTGTGGCCTTTCTTTCCCAGTCCCAGGATGGCTGCTGGTGCTCCAATTATCAAATCCATTTTCCAAAATAGCAGGAAGAAATAAGAGAAGAAAAGGTTTTCCTTGGAAGCCCCACCCAACAATTTCTACTTCCATCCTTTTTACTTGGCAAAAGCTAAGTCACATTCAGAATATTAGAGGTTTTTGGGGGGGGGGGGCGTTTTGGGGGGAGGCTGGAATATGTACTAACTTTATAGACTCTAGTATTTAGGCGGGTATGAGAGAAGATTTGGAGTGGTGCTGATTGAACCAATCTGCAATATCTTCCACATTAGAGAAATAATGAGTTTGGCCTTAGTCATGTTGGATCTGAGGTAGAACATCAGGTGAGGAGGTAGAGTAGGCAGATATTCAGTTCTAGGCACAGGAGAAAAACGTAGGCAAATCTAGATGTTGTGAGTCCTCAGCATATAAATGTAACTGATACCACAAAAGGTGGTGAGAATGTCCAAGGACAGTATAAAGAGAGAAGGGAGAAAATCAAGGTCAGAGCCCTGGGGAAGACCAATATTTAAGGGACAGGAAGAAGACTACAGAAGACCTATAAAGCCAAGGAAGTAGAAGAACCACCACCAGAGCAATTTCACAGAAATCAAGGAAGGAGACAGCATCAAGGGAGGCACAAGGAACAAAGATACAGACAGAAACTCACCCACTGATTTGTAACTGGGGGAGTGCTAGATAAGGGAAAGAGAGGACTAGGGAACAATGTCAAAGGAGTCCAGCTAGTGTGGCTCAGTGGTTGAACGTTGACCTATGAACCAGGAGGTCACAGTTTGATTCCCAGTCAGGGCACATGCCTGGGTTGCAGGAGAGTAAGGGTAAAGAGGAGACTGAAATTCCACTTTGACCAGTTGGGAAGCACACTAGACTGCACATGATTAGAGCAGGAACAATATCAACCAAGGGGGAAATATACCATGCCTTGTTGGTAAACTCTGAAAACTGTGGCCCAACAGTCACTTGGCCAGAGGCCACAAGCCTGAGCAGCACCCAACACTAAGGCTGGGACTGAAGCTGGCTCACTTCCAGGATCAGGCTGATTGCATTCCAAGGTTTCTACTTCAGTCTAGAGCCATGCAGTTTTCTGGCACAGAACTGAGGGTATCTGCCTTATAATGTCACAGAGTCTGTGGCCTAGTTGTGTTATTAGATTACTTTCTGAATTAACTGAATAGAAATTCTTTTCATATATATAATATAATACTACTATATAGTAATATATAATTATAATATACTAGAGGCCCCTTGCACGAGATTCGTGCAATAGGCCTTCCTTCCCCTGGCTGCTGGCACCGGGTTTTCCTCCGGCACCCGGGACCCAAGCCTTGGCTCTGGCCGCAGCCTTCAGTCTTTGCTCTGGCCGGAGCACAGCTCCTGTAGCTCCCCCCCCACCCCCACCCCCCACTCATAGCAGGCGTCCCACCCCGCATGGCTGCTCTGTGCCTGCATGCGTGCTGCCTAGAGGCTCGGAGCGGCTGGGGCTGCTGCCATCTTTGTTGGGTTAATTTGCATATTCACTCCTGATTGGTTGGTGGGTGATGTGAAGTGATGGTCAATTTGAATATTTCTCTTTTATTAGTGTAGAATATATTATATATGTAATGTTATATAAATATATAATTAATAATTTATTCATCCTTAAGATAGTCAGTTAATAATTTTCAAAATCAGAAACCTAAATAAAGATTAATGGAGGGAGAAAAAGCACAAGAGAATGGATTAGCTTTAGATAGGGCATGTTACTTACTAGTATAAACCTTTCTATGTACCATATGAAGTGTTTCCCCAATATTTCCTGGAGGGCCTCCCTTTGTGACTATCATAAGTTTTATTATAATTTGTGCCCCGGTTGTATCTTAAATATGACCAAAATTTTCTTCAACTGCACAGTTCTGGAAACCCAGTTGTCACAGTGGTGCTTGATGCTTGATTTGCTACTGAATGTCACCTAGCAGTGGTTGCTAACTTTTTTCATTCATGCGGGCTGATAATAGTTTGGTTTCTTAAATAAACATAGCTAGATGCCAGCCTGTAGTTTTTTCTAGTTCAACACTAGAACTTAACCTTTTGCACTCAGATGTCGAGTGTGACTCAACATGGTTAGCATTAGAATAAAGGAATCGAGAAAAAAGCAAGCGAGTGCAAAGGGTTAAGCTCCATAAGGGCAGGGTTCTTTGCTTGTTTATTGGTTGTACTGGGTTGAATAATGCCCCTTAAAAAGTAATGTTCTTCACCTGGCTGGCGTAGTTCAGTGGTTGAGTGTCGACCTATGAACCAGGAGGTCACAGTTCAATTCCCGGTCCAGGTTGCAGGCTCCAACCTCAGTGGGAGGTGTGCAAGAGGCAGCCGATCAATGATTCTCTCTCATCATTGATGTTTCTATCTCTCTCCCCGTCTCCCTTCCTTTCTGAAATAAATTAAAAAATATATATTTTTAAAAAGTAATGTTCTTCCAGAAACCTCAGAATGTGGCCTTATTTGAAAAGAGGGTTGTTGCAGATATAATTAGTTAAGATGAGGTCATGTAGATGAGTAGAATGTGCCCTTAATCCAATGTGATTGGTGTCCTTATAAGAGAAGAAACATAGGGACAGAGGCACACACACAAAAAAAGCCATATGATGATGCAGACAGATATGAGAGTGATGCATTTACAAGCCAAGAAATGAGAAGTATGGCTAGCAAACACTAGAAGCTAGGAAGGGACAAGGAAGGATCCTGCCCTAGAACCTTCTGAGAGAGCATGGCTCTGCTGGCACCTTAATTTTAGACTTCTAGCCTCCAGAACTGTGAGAAAATTCATTTCTGTGGTTTTAAGCTATCCAGTTTAGCACATTAATACACTAGGATATCCCGGGTTTCTAGGTCAGCACATGGCACATGGTAGGAGATCAATAAATGAAATATTTGCTGAATGAAATGATGGACTTTTTATTTCCCTAGGATTGACCTCTCGGTGGCATCGGGCACCTGTTGATGACTACCCTCCCTCCCCACACACACTTCTTGAAACTCTGTCCTTTCCTGTTTTCCACATCATCAGGTTCTTCTGGCTATGTTCCAATTATGATATCTGCTTTTTAAATGTCAATGTTTCCCCGGATTGTATCTCCAGTCCTCTCTTCTTCTTGCTCCACAACCTTTCTATGTAATTTTATCCCTTCCCAAGTTTCAATTCCCCATATATATCAAGGACTCCCAAACTTAAAACAGATCTAACCATGTCACTGCTCTGCTTAAAAAAGGAGATGGTGTTCAGCCAGCATGGCTCAGTGATTGAGCGTTGACCTATGAACCAGGAGGTCACAGTTTGATTCCCGGTCAGGGCACATGCCCGGGTTACAGGCTCGGTCCCCCGTAGAGGGTGTGCAGGAGGCAACCAATCAATGATTCTCTCTCATCATTGTTGCTTCTATCTCTCTCTCTCCCTCTCCCTACCTCTCTGAAATCAATACAAATATATATATATTTAATAAAATAAATAAAAGATAAAAAAGGAGATGGTTATTGCCTGAAGATAAGACCCAAACTTGTCTGCTTCAGCATTTTATTGTCCTCACCCCAGGAGGCATGAACCCCTTCTTCCTGTAGAGTGGCCTGGGCTCTAGATACAAAGAACTACTCAGATTTCCCAAGCACACATATTTGATGCTTTTAATGCTTCCATATTCCATCCACTTGAAATGTTCCTAATTTACCTCACATACTTTGTAAAATCCTAGTTCAAGGCCAAACACAAATGCCACCATCTATTTCTACCTTTCCTGACCACTGTTCAGGCAGGATGAGCCACTCCTATATGTTTTCCTGTAGCCTTTTGTTCACCATACCAGTATTTTATCATATCACAATAGGTAGCCTATTTCCTCGCTGAGCCATGAGCTCTTTAATGGTTAGGATGGTACTTGATTAATCCTCATAGATGCAGTCCCTAGATCAATGCCTGCACATAGTATGCTCTAAGAGATTACAGGTTAAATGAACTCATTCTACTTGCAAAAAAAAATTACAGCTCTCAAATAGCAAAAGAATCACATCTCAGCACCATTTCAACAAAACACAATAGAGCTACTGCTGCATTAACAGAAATTAGAGATCTACCACAAACATCAATGTATTGGGCCCAAAAGACATGTTCAACGCTAGATGGAGTATTTATAGTCCTCAGACTAGACCCCAACACAATAAGGAAATCCTAGATAGAGAACATCGACCTCTTACCTGCGAAGATACATAGTTTCCTCGTCTTCTGTGTTACAAAACTTGTGGGCATGTTTGGCAGCATCAATCACCCGGGACCTATCCCGGGGCCTCATAGGCAATTTCTCCAGCTGACAGTCTGAAGTAATGAAGAAAGATTTGGTCACTAGAGTCACTGGAAAATATCCCGAGGCAATCAGAAGTTTTCAGTGTAAGTTTTACTTAATTACTATGCTTATTGAAGCCTATTATTGAATTTTCCAACTAAAAATGACTTGGTATCAGGACACCTGGATTTCAGTCCCAGTGCTGTTACTACCCTGGTGATCTTTGGCAGGTCACTTCTTTTTGGGGTCTTTTACTTTATTTGAAGGATGAATAGATTGTATTATCTCAAAAGTCTTTCCCAGCACTACAATTCAAGTTTTCTGATATTTCTGTGATTCAAGCGTCATGGTACAGTTGGTTTGTATTATAATGCATTAGAATCAGAAGAAATAATCAAGCATACTACAATGCCTATGAGGAAAGCATTGAAAAAAGTGGATAAGTGCTTAGAAAAGGATAGAGAGGGTAGGTGGTATGCTATATATAGTATGCAGATGACCCATCCCTGTTAGGAAAGTTTTAATACAAAAACACATGGTAAATAATGTACAGTTATAAAGCAGGTGGAAAATTGATATATTGCCAACTAAGTACCTAAAGGATCACAGAGAAGTCAAGTGATCAGAGGGAATTGAGATTAACAGAGGAGGAGGAGGAGAGGGCAGTTAGAGATCACCAGGTAGTTTGCACAATAGCTCGTTGCTATTCACATTGACCTGTTAAGAGTAGATATTTAGTATTCCTAGTTTAAAGATGAGGAATTTGAGCCTGGCCAGTGTTGCTCAGTGGTTGAGTGTTGACCTATGAACCAGGAGGTCATGATTCTATTCCCAGTCAGGGCACATGCCCAAGTTACAGGTTCGACCCCCAATAGGGACCGTGCAGGAGGCAGCCCATCTCTCTCATCACTAATGTTTCCATCTCTCTCCCTCTCCCTTCCTCTCTGAAATCAATAAAAATGTATTTAAAAAATAGAGATGAGGGACTTGAGGTTTAGAAAGGTAAGATATATGTCACACATTTAATAAGAAGCAGAACAAAAATTCAGACCCAACTCTAGGTGATCAAAAGAGAATTCATTTATTCAATAAATATGTAAGGTTCCTCCATATACTCAGGCACAGTTCCAACACTGTGCTGGGGGTTCAGTAAAGAGCAAAGCAGACAAAGTGACTGACCTGATTAATTTAGTCTAGTGGAGGAGGCAGAAAATTTAAAAATAATAATTATATAATGTGATCTTGGAGAATGATAAGTGCTAATAAAAAATTTAGACAATATTAAGAGGAGGAACAGTGATCTCAGAAAGTGTTAAGTGCTACCAAGAAAAATCAGGCAGGGTAAGAGGACAGAGTGACAGGGGTGCTATTTACATAAGGTAGCCAGAGAAAAGTTTTCTAAGAAAGTGACATTTTAGCAGAGACCTGAATAAAGTAAGGAAGCACTGAAGGAAGAGTGGTGGAGACAGACTAAATACCAATCCCAAAGTCCCTGCCTGGGGGCAGGAACATTTTGACATGATGCAGAAACATCACTGTGGCTGGAGTGCAGTGAGCAAGGGGAAGAATGTTATGAGATGAAATCTGAGAGGTAGCTGTGGGTCTCTGATCGTGCATGGCCTTCGAATGGACTTTGGTTTTATTCTCGGTGTTACAGGGAAACACTGGTTTGAAACAGGACTCTGGCTGCTGTGTAGAAAATACACCACTGGGGACAAAGTAGAGAGCAAGAGGCTAATGTAGCAATCCAGGTGAGGGATGATGGTAGCTTGGACTTCAGTAGTAGAAATGGAGGTGATAAGAAGTAGTCATATTCTAGATAGCTTTTTAAGGAAGCACCTGCCAAATTTGTTGATGAACTGGATGGGTGTAAGGTTAAGAAAGGGAGAATTGGGCTCTCTGCTCCTCCTGTTCATAAGACAGCGTGTCTTCCTGCACAGTGCCAGCCACAACCCTGAGACATGATGGTGGAGGTCAGAATGATCAGATATAGCCGTATTGGGTACCTGGTCACAAGGGCTGTTTTTAACTCTGGCAAAGTGGACACTGTCACCATCAATGACATCTTCATTGACCTCAGCTACAGGGTCTATATGCTCCTAATTCTATTCATGGAAAGTTCAAAGGCACAGTCAAGGCTGAGAATGGGAAGCTTGTCATCAATGGGAAGTCCATCTCCATCTTCTAGGGGCAAGATGCTGCCAACATCAAAAGGGGTGATGCTAGGATCGGTGCCCTCTGCTCTTTCTTCCACCCACTGCAGGGACACCCTTCCAGGTGCTCCGCTCAGAAATAAGAAGGTAACTTGCATCCTAATGGGCAACAGACACAGGCCTTCGGGTATGGAGACTGCCCCTGAGCCAGCGCCTTCTGCCTCATCTGATTTGAAGCCGGCTCAGGGAGAGTCTCCATACCCAACCCCTAATGTGTCAGTTGTGGATCTGACCTGCCATCTAGAGAAAGCTGCCAAATATGATGATATCAAAAAGGTAGTGAAGCAGGCATCAGAGGGCCCCCTCAAGGGCATCATGAGCTACACTGAGGACCAGGTTATCTGTCTCATGCGACTTTAATAGTGACACCCACTCCTCCATCTTCTATGCTGGCGCTGCATTGCTCTCAATGACCACTTTGTCAAGCTTGTTTCCTGGTATGACAATGAATTTGGCTGCAGCAACAGAATGGTGGACCTTATGGTCCACATGGCCTCCAAGCAGTAAGAGCCCCCTGGACCACCAGCCCCAGTGAAAGGAAGAGAGGCCCTCAGCTGCTGGGGAGTCCTTGCCCCAAATCAATCCCCCAAAATATTGAAAATCTCCTGATCTTCACAGTTTCTATCCCAGACCCCCTGAAGAAGCTTAGGGAAGACCCCCTGAAGAGGGGCTTAGGGAGTCCTACCTTGTCATGCATCAATAAAGTTCACTGTACTCAGCCAAGAGAGAAAGAGAGAGAGAGAGAGAGAGAGAGAGAGAGAGAGTTCAAGAATGAGTCTGAGCCCTATCCAGGTGGCTCAGTTGGTTGGAACATTGTCCTGTACACTAAAAGGTTTCGGGTTTGATCCCCAGTCAGGGCATGTATGGGAGGCACCCGATCGATGGTTCTCTCTCTCTCTCTCTCTCTCTCTCTCTCTCTCTCTCCTCTCTCTCCCTCTCCCTCCTCCCTCCCTTCTGCCCCTCCCTCCCCCTTCTTCTCTCTCTCTAAAAATCAATGAAAACATATCCTCAGATGAGGATTAAAAAAAAAAAAAAGAGCCCCAGCCAATTTGGCTCAGTGGATGGAGTATCGACCCGCAGACTGAAGGGTCCCGGGTTCAATTCCGGTCAAGTGCACATACCTCGGCTGCAGGCTCAATCCCTGACCCTGGTCAGGGTACATGTGGGAGGCAACCAATCGAAGTGTCTCTCTCACGTGGATGTTTCTTTCTCTCTGTCTCTCCCCCTCCCTTCCACTCACTCTAAAAATCAATGGATGAGAGGAACAGTGAGGAGCACAGAGTAGGGCATCATGAAGTCAATGATATCTTTGAAAGGCTCTTTAGACATCCAAACAGAGACATGGAATTGGCAGGTGGAGTTTGAGGAGAAGTGCAGGTCAAAGATGAACATTTGGGAGTCATAAGCATATTCAAAGCTTGGGAATGGTTGGGATCACTTAAGGAGTGATTAAAGATTGAGAACAGGTCAGGGGACTGAGCCCCAGGGCCTTGCAAGGCCAAAGTCTGAGACAGAAAAGGGAACCAGACACTCAGAAGAGGAAAAAAATCGAGATAGGAAGAAAATCAGGAGAGTGTAGAGTCTTGGGAGCAAATAAAGTGTTTCTGGAAGGATGGAGTGCTCGGATCTGTCAAATGCTGCTGAGATGGAAACTAAAATGACCGTTGACTGACCAGTGGAACTGGTAATATGTTCAGTTATTAAGTTTGACAAATATGGTTTAGATGGTGAGGTGGGAAGGAAAGCCTGTCTGAAGTGAGGTCAAGTGGGAAGTGAGGTTGCAGAAACAGCCAATATAGGCAACTCTTCTTAGAAGTTTTGCTATTTTAAAATAGCAAAGAAATGGGGTTATAGCTGGAGGAGAATGTTAGATCAAGGAAGGGTTCTATTTTCATTTCCTATAAGAGCTATTACTGCATCCGGAGGCGAAGTGAGAGGAGGGGAAGATACAGTGTATCATTTTCTGAAGGAGTAATTAGTTTTCAGGGAGGTTTGGATGCAAAGGCAGAAGGTTAAACAGAAAGCTGCATTCCGAGGCGGGGATGTGCAGGGAGGATTTTGATGCAGAGGGAAAGCCTACCAATCTTCAAATAGACTTGGCTCCCAGATCACAGCCAGAAGAAAAATCACACTTGAGAACCCTAAGTTTTGCTCCTTACACAGCCTCCACCCCCCGCGCGCCAGTTCCCCACTACTCACCCAGAACCAGAACCATCTGGCCGCACAGACAGTAGTACACATGGAGGGGCTTCTCGCCGTCGTCATATTCCTCCCGGTCCCGGGTGTCGGAGCAGACAACAGATCTGGACACAACTTTAGGCATAGTTCAGAGAAACCGGCAAACGCAACGCCCAAAACAAGAGTCGCGCATAAATTACGTCAGAGACGCGCGCGTTGAGTCTTTCCCCTACAGTCCCGCTAATCACGTGTCAGTAGCAGTCATGTGAACTTCCGGGCTGTCTCATTAGGCTAAGATGCTGGGGGAGGGAGGGGGGGGGGGAGTCGTCCAGAGTCGCCCAGAACTTCCGTTGCCTTGCCTGTTAGCTGGGACTGCTTTGCTTGGGATACCCTTAATATTATTTAAATTATTTCTATTTCTATGCATGTATGTATATGTATATGCATGTATATATATATATAAATCGAAGGACTATATTTACACAATATGCATAATATAGATTTTAGGTGTGCCTCTACGATTTTTTTCTTTGATTTTATTTTTTTTTCATCTTTATTATTGAAAGTATTACATAGGTCCTCCTTTTCCGCCCATTAACCTCTTCCAGCCCGCTCCCGTCTGTGCCTCTATGATTTTAATGGCTATATTCAGGATTAGTACCTAACAAAGTAGAGACTTTTTAAAGCTGAGATGTAATTCACATAACATAAAATCACCCTTTTAAAATGTATAATTCAGTAGTTTTTAAATATATTCACAAAGTTGTACAACCACCACCACTAACTTCAGAAAATTTTCATCATCCCCAAAAGAAATTCTGTGTGGTTAGCAGTCACTCCCCACCTCTTTCCCAACCCCTGGCAATCCCTAATTTACTTTCTGTCTCTATGGATTTGCCTCTTCTGGACATTTCATATGAATCAAATAATACAATATGTGGTAGTTGGTGACTGGCTTCTTTCACTTAATGTTTTCAAGGTCCATACATGTTGTAGTGTGGATTAGTAAAAAGTAGTAATGAATCAGTAAAAAAGAACTTCATTCCTTTTTATAGCTACATAATATTTTCTTGTATGAATATGGTATATTTTGATTATTCATTCATCAGTTATGAATATTTGTATGGTTTCTACTTTTTGGATATAATGACTAATGCTATATGAATGTTGGTGTACAAAGTTTTTGTGAGGACATATGTTTTTAATTCTCTTTGGTGTTTAATTAGGAGTGGATTTGCTGGATCATATAGTAACTTGATGTTTAACTTCTGAGGAACTGCCAAGAGTGTTTTCCAAAGTGCCTTTACCATTCCCATCAGGAATCCGAGGGAGGAGGGGCTTCTGATTTCTTCACGTCCTCACCAATGATTATTTTTGCCTGTCTTTTTTTCTCATGGCTATCCTGATGGGTGTGAAGTGGTATCTCATTGTGGTTTTGATTTCCCTTTCCCTGATGGCTAATGATGTTGAGTACCTTTTTACATGTATTGGTCATTTATTGGAGAAATGTCTACACAAAACTTTTGCCCATTTTTAATTGGGTTGTCATTTTATTGTTGAATTGTACGAATTGTTATATATTCTGGTTACTAGACCGAAACCATATAAATGATTTGCAGCCCTACCTGGTTTGGCTCAGTGGATAGAGCGTCAGCCTGTGGACTGAAGGGTCCCAGGTTCCATTCTGGTCAAGGGCACATGCCGGGGTTGTGGGCTTGATCCCCAGTGGGGGGCGTGCAGGAGGCGGCCAATCAATGATTCTCTCTCATCATTGATGTTTCCATCTCTCTCTCCCTCTCCCTTCCTCTCTGAAATCAATAAAAATATTTTTTTAAAAAATAAATAAATGATTTGCAAATAGAGGCATCTTAATGATCCTGTTTGCCACAGGTGTAAGTGAACACCTTCCACTCTTCCTTTTTCACAACCCAGAAACTCTCCCAGAATGCTTTTTGCAGAGGACAGATCCTAGAGCCATCCAGAATAAGGATATTGAAACAGTTTACATTGAATAACTTCAATAATCAAAGTTCTGACACCAAAATAGTGGATTTTTAACAGGGAACGTACTGAAGATAGCAGGAATTTATGACTAGAAAATTGACAGGTTGGCAGGAAGAAGTGTACTGTTCAAGATATACAAAATGTAAACAAACCTGAGTTAAACAAAATATAAAAGAAATATCAATGCAAGTTTTAAAGAATCACAGTGTTTGCTCCTTGGTATTAGTCCAATGTCATCCCTATGATTCTATGTTATTTGGCATTTATTGATCTTCTACTGTGTGTCAGGCACTGTGCTATATACTGGTTGTTTAGTAATCAATTACAAATAGTCTCACCCCCTCATGTGGCTTTGTTTCGTGCAAGGGTGGCTAAACTTTTTTGTAAAGGGCTAGAGAGTAAATATTTTAGGCTTTGAGGGCCAAGAGGTAAAATAAAAAACATCATATAGGTACTTGTATAACAAGAGAGAGAACAAATTTCCACAAATATTTTATTGATGAAATTAAAAATATAATAATTGAGTATAAATTTTTATAATACAGGTCCACTAATGATCAGACTGGCATTCTTTGATGGATGGGGATAACATTTCACTTACTTAGGGTTCAAAGTGAGTGTTCCCTGTCATCAAAATTACCTGCAATCTCTATCTCTTTAAAGGTTTTTAAATTGTTTCATATGACCAAATTGACATTTTAAAAAACCTCATTTTTACTTTGTAATAAAGTTTATAAATTGATTTCTCAAAAGAGTCAACAAGCTGTATGCACCTGTTAATAAAGGTATTAAATACTTAAAAAAACACTTGCAAATATTCATCTCTTAATGCTTATCTGTAATGAGAGTTTGTGTATTTCATCTTTGAACAAATAGAACAAAAATAAGTACTATCAAATACTGATATCCATCCACAAGCAATTGATTTTAATTGATCATATTCATCTCTTAGAAGGCATTTTGAGAATTCAATTAGATTCTTCTTTTAATATTTGCCTTTTAGCATGTCATTACATTGCAGAGTAATCACCTCCAATTGAAATTTAGGTGGAAGCTCCTCAAATGAACAGATTAATTTTAAAATATAGAAATTTCCTTTGCACTTTGCATCAAGGTTCGAAAAATGCCACTGGAACTGTAATTTGAGCTCAGAAAATATATCCACTGCAAATTTGTGTGGGAATACAAATCTTGATTTTTGTTTTAACTTTTTACAGCACAGGAAGTGATTAAAATAACTTGACATTACTTTTGATGCAAACAATGTTAGTAGTTGTCATTGAAATGAATTTACTGCAGTATAATTTTCACATATAAGCAGTGGTTTGCCTTGTAATTTTAGGTTAAATTCATTAAGTAACATTATCAAGTATAGAGTAAAAGCTAATTTCAAAAAACATTCAGTATTCAATAACAGTGGTTGAGGGTGAATCTTCTCATCCAGAAAATGTTCAATCTCAGCCCTGAGCTTTTAAATAACTTTTTATAAAACCACTGCTAAGCTAATAAACTGCAGTTAGTAGGGCAAGTCAGAATATTCAGCTTCTATTTCTGACAAAAAAAAAATTCATGAAACTGTCAATGATTTAGTTCATGAGAGTGAATGAAGTACGTTGTTGACACTAAGGGTTGAATAACACAAGAGAGATCCAAATATTTTCCTGCAAAGTACCTGCTGTTTAATAATGAAATGAATAATCATGGGATTTAAACAACTTACATTTTCTCAAGCTTTGTTCATTTGTCCAACTAAGCTGTTTTCTGCTCTGTACATATTTGTAATGCACATTAGCAGATTCTACTTCAGGTTGTATTGAATCAGGGTTTTCTTGATTTCTTTGGAAATATTCTCATTGGTAGTTGTTCCACACAGACTACCCATACAGGTCAATCCTTACATCACTTTAAACTCAGCATTGACTTTTGTGTAAACAACTGAACAGTATTGGAAACATCTGTGAACTCATCAAGAGTCAAGGAAAACCACTTGAAATTATTCGCCCTGTTTATTTATTTATATTAATTTGAGGGGGGGAGAAGGAGAGAGAGAGGGGAGGGAGAGGGAGGAAGAGAGAGATTTCTTATTCCACTAATTTATGAATTCATTGGTTGAGTTTTGTATGTGCTCTGACTGTGGATCGAACCCACAAACTTGGTATATCAGGACGACGCTCTAACCAACTAAGCTAACCATCCAGGGCTGCCATGTTTTTTGTTTTGTTTTGTTTTGTTTTGTTTTGTTTTTTGTTTTTGTTTTGTGTGTGTGTGTGTGTGTGTGTGTGTGTGTGTTTAATGACTATTGATGTTGCTTCCAATGTCCTTCAGTATTTGAGCCACTGTTCTTGTTGAAAGGTTAATAGTCTTTAAAATGTTTATTTTCCCTGGACACATTTCTTTGGCTTCTGCAAGCAAACACAATTTAATTAACTGATAATCAGTAAATGGCCTGCCTTTCTTGGCTAACAAATGAGCCACTCAGAAACTCACTTTGGCCGAAGCCACATTTTCATCTTTTATTTTTGTAAAGAATTCTGCTATGATAACATGTTCCATTTTAAACTTTCTAATTTTTCTATCCATTGCTTTCCTGTGAGCTGGGAACATTGCAATGAGTGCTTAGTTTGATAATGTTCATGTATATTATATTCTTTTAGCAACACTACAGTATCACTGTGTAATAAACACAGTGCTTTGACATCTAATAGATAACCAAGTAGTCTACACTTAAAAGGCTGATATTCAGCCCAGCAGTGTGGCTCAGTGGTTGAGTGTCAACTTATGAACCAGGAGGTCACAGTTGGCTTCCAGGTCAGGGCACATGCAGGCTCAATCCCCAGTAGGGGGTGTACATGAAACAGCTGATCAATGATTCTCTCCCATCATTGATGTTTCTATCTCTCCCTTCCTCTCTGAAATCAATAAAAAAAATATTTTTAAAACATGATATTAAAAATCCACTTTTATTTTCTTGTTTTGACATGATAAGTATGCACTTTTAATTTTTAAAATGCCACAATATGGTGATATTTCTTCAAGATGTAGAGGTGATATGAACCAGGAAGTTACTGTTCTATTCCCAGTCAGGGCACATGCCCAGGTTATGGGCTCGATCCCCAGTAGGAGGTGTGCAGGAGTCAGCCAATCAGTGATTCTCTCTCATCATTGATGTTTCTATATCTCTCTCCCTCTCCCTTCCTATCTGAAATCAATAAAAACATATTTTTAAAAAGATATAGAGGTGATATTTCACTAAGTTTCAGTTTTTCTTTCTCTTCTCCTTTCTCCCCTCCCCTCCCCTCCTCTCACCGCTCTGTCTTTCTTTCTCTTTCACTCTGCTCTCTCTCCCTTTCTCTCTCTATGTCCTGGGGGCTATAAATGAACAGCATACTGCTATGTTTTTTAATTTTTTTTTTTAGAGAGAGAGAGAGAGAGAGAGAAACATTGATGTAAGAGAGAAACACTGATCAGCTGCCTCCTGCTGGAGACTGAGCCCAAAACCCAGGCATGTGCCCTGACCGGGAATCAAACCCTGTGACCTTTTGGTGCACAGGAAGACACTTAACCATACTACTACTTTTATTGCCCAAAGCTACACTGTGACAACTTGTTTCCTATGTGATTCTCTTGACTTGTTTTCTGAGATTATTAGAGTCAAGAAAGACCTTTTGTTTTATTTTCTGTTGTTTCTTGGTTGCCGTTTGTACTACATTTAATCAACAGAAGTGATACTAAAGTTGCTTGCCTTCACTGGCTAATAGAAATACAAACTCACAGCCTCATAGGCAGGAAATGATCAGTTATCCAGTCTCTCCTTCCAACCAAAAATAGTTCAGGAAAATCACAATCCACTCTGCATTTTGAAAGCTGCATGAATGAACTTTTACAATCTCCCTAGTCATATACTCCTGTATTTCACAGTCCTACTTTTAGGAAAAATCTCAAATCTTTGCCTATAGACAATTTTTTATGTTCCCTGAAGCTGCATTGCTAACACACTTTCAACTGAAAAGGACTTCGTTTCTTTTAAAAAGATAGATGATAGATAGATAGATAGATGATAGATAGATAGATTTCAGAGAGGAAGGGAGAGATAGAGAGAGAGAGACAGAGACAGAGACAGAGACAGAGACAGAGAATCATTGATTGGCTGCCTCCTGTACACGCCCAACTGGGGATTGAGTCTGAAACCAGGCCATCCTACCTAATAATAGAGTAATATGCAAATTGACCGCACCTTTGCTACACCTAAGCCACACCCACCAGCCAAACCATGCCCACCCGCCAATCAGGAGCAAATATGCAAATAACCCAACCAAGATGGCTACAGCCACTGAGAGCAGGAGGGTTTCCGCGGTAACAAAAGAAGCCAAGCTTTCCACGCCTCCTGTTGCTGGCCTAAGCCTCCACTCAAGGCTACAAAGTTTCAATTATAGAAGGTGAATTAACTCCAACAGAAATAGCTGCTGGCCGAGGAGCGAGCAGCAGGCTTGGCTTTGCTCCAGGCTACAAAGTTTCAATTGTAGAAGGTAAATAAATTCCAGATACCAGGGCCTCTTCTTGGGTCGTCAGGGGGCATGGCTGGCCTGCAAACCACCACAGGCCCCTCACTCAGGCCGCCCCACGCCCCAAGGGAACCCCCACCCTTCAGGGCAAACCAGTCAGCCCCCACCCATGCACCAGGCCTCTATCCTATCTAATGAAAGAGTAATATGCAGATTGACCATCACTGCAACACACAATATAGCTGCCCCCATGTGGTCAAAGATCCTGCCCCCATGTGGACACAAGATGGTCACCACAAGATGGCCAGCAGGGGAGGGCAGTTGGGAGGCACCAGGCCTGCAAGGGAGGGCAGTTGGAGGCGATCAGCCCTGCAGGGGAGGGCAGTTAAGAGTGACCAGGCCAGCAGAGGAGGGAAGTTGGGGGCAAACAGGCTGGCTGGGGAGCAGTTAGGCGTCAATCAGGCTGGATGGGAGTGGTTAGGGGGTGATCAGGCTGGCAGGCAGAAGCGGTTAGGGGCAATCAGGAAGGCAGGCAGGTGATCAGTTGGGAGCCAGCAGTCCTGGATTGTGAGAAGGATGTCCGACTGCCCATTTAGGCCCGATCCGGGATCGGGCCTAAACGGGCAGTCGGACATCCCTCGAGGGGTCCCAGATTGGAGAGGGTTCAGGCTGGGCTGAGGGACACACACCCCCTCCATGCACGAATTTCGTGCACCGGGCCTCTAGTATGCTCTGAATAAGAAACGAACCATGACCTCCTGGTTCATAGTTGACGCTCAACCAAAGAGCCACGTCAGAGCATGGGTTTTAGCCTCATGTCCTTGTTGGTGCTGGCGCCCTCACGGAAACTGTGTGAGTTCTTCTCTTCCAAGTCCTGCTTTCATCTCTTTTGAAACAAAGTTGATATAGATCCTTTCCAGGAAGCTTGTTCTAATCAGACCAAACCAATGAGTCACCTACTGGATTCACATGCTTCTGCTATGTATCTTACTGCTGCTTTTGTAGGCAGAATTCTCCAATACCACCCCCTCCCTCAAGATTCCTGGCTATTGATATACACACACCTTCTTCCAGTTATTCAATCAGACACTAATTTAGGTTCTGCTGTGAGGGAATTTTGCAGATGTAATTAAGGCTCCAAGTCAGATGATTTTTTAAAAATATTTTTTTATTGACTTCAGAGAGGAAGGGAGAGTGAGAGAGAGAATCACTGATTGGCTGCCTCCTGCACACCCCACACTGGGGATTGAGCCCACAACCGGGTCCTGACTAGGATCGAACCATGACCTCCTGGTTCATAGGTCAACACTCAATCAAAAAGCCCTGCCGTCTGGGCCCAAGTCAGATGATTTTAAGATAGGAGATTATCTGAGGTGAGCCTGTCCTAATCAGATAAGCCTTTAAAGTGAACTGGGCTCTTTGTGAAGAAAGACATTCAGAGTGTGAGAGGGATTTGATGAGAGAAAAATTCTCTGTTGCTGACTTTGAAGATAGAATAGGCCACATGGCAAGCAATGTGGGAGACCTCTAAGAGCTGAAAATGGTCCCTGGCTAGCAGGCAGTGCGAAAATGGGGAGCTTAGTCTTATAAGAACACAGAACTGAATTTGGTCAACAGTTTGTGGTAATTTGTTCAACAACAGTAGAGAATGAATGCATTTGCTTTTGTAGATCATGCTTTTGTTGATTTCATATGTCTTAGTCCATGTTTCTAGATGAGAGGAAAAGGTTTTTAAATTTTATTTTTGTCCCCCCTTCACACCACAGCCATAATGTGAAGTTACTGGGGAGACTTGCCTTAACTGATATTTTGGAGTTAATGTGAGATATAAATCCTTGGCATGAAGGTACCAGTTGCTAAGCAGCAACTACAATTACTACCATTCTCAAGTGTCTCCTACCTCTCATATTAGAAACAAATTTCTACACATCTGATATCTTGTGGACATCTTCATCTGTATGTCTCACCAGTCCCATGAACTCAGTAAATTCCCAAATTTCCTTTCCCAAAGCTGCCCCTCCCCCTCTATTTTCTAATTGTGTTCATGGCACCTTCAAACCTCCAGCTGCCTTTGAATTTACAACTCCAGCCATTGTTGACTCCTTCCTCTGTCTATTCTCCACCACCCAGTCACTCTGTTGCCAAGTCCTCTCCATTCTTCCCCTCCTTTCCATTTTTATTGTCACTGCCTGGTTCAGTATCTCTCACCTAGAATACTTCAGGAATCTCCTAGCTACTTTCCTGGGACCAATCTCTGAATGGCACAGTTGTAATCATGTCTCTTCTCTGCTCACCCACCTTCCAAGAAATCCATTGGCTTGGCATTCAAAACTCTTCAGGACTTAACCCAGACCTACCTTTCTCATATTTTCAAAAACTCTTTTTAAAATAGTATTTTTATATTTATTGATTTGAGGGGGTAAGGAGAGAGAGAGAGAGAGAGAGAGAGAGAGAGAGAGAGAGAGAGAGAGAGAATGAGATCGATTTGTTATTCCACTTATTCATTGGTTGATACTTGTTATGTGCCCTGACTGGGGATCCAAATGGGCATCCTTGGCAGATATGGATGATGCTTTAACCAACTGAGCTACCAGGTCAGGGCCTCAAAAATTCTTAAATGAGTATTTTGCCAACCTTTTAAGTTATTTGGGGTTAACCTTTAAAAATCATTCTTTAAAACTATTATTGCTTTTGCAGGTCCGCATCCCAACTCTGACTCTTCCCTGAAATCTGCAGCTTCTTCCAGTTACTTTTACTTCAGACCCACTGCACTTGCAGTTCTCTGTAGTCCATCATTCTCAGACCTTGGATTTTTCTGAACATACAGCAGCCGTTTGGCTTGTTGAACTGCCAAGGGAAAATGTGGTTCCAGAACCAAATTGTGAGTGCCCAGAGCTAAAACCTCATTCTTGTCTTAAGCTCTCATTCCTTCCCCCCGCCTCCCCCCTCCCCAGGACACACACCACCATTTTATTCTGCTTGGGAGTGATCATCGGCCTAAATGTTGGGACTCAAATCGCTCACATTCATCCCACAGCCCCTTTCATAGTCGAGGCCAATTTACTCTTTGGATTTTCAGTGATTTTAACGGGTCACACACAGCCCTCCCCAGTGTTCTGTGTCCACAGAGTATGTGCATGCATTGTTCCCGCTTTTTGAGAACCTTCTGGTTTGCCTCCGCCCACTCCTCCTCCTCTAGTTTGGGATTTTATCCTTGTTCCCCCCCCCCCCCCCCCCCCAGTCACAGGGCGCACTTTAAGTGATCTGGTCTTTAAAAAAAAAAAAAAAAAGATAACCTAAAAAAAAGCTTCCCAGGATTCGTCTTAGACTTGACAAGTGGGGGTGCAGCCCATTCCAGGACCCAGTCCTGGAACTGTAGGCTTCCGTGGGCCAGTTAGACGGCCTCAGCCCTGCGAGCTCTGGCCGGGCTTTAATGACCTAAGCAACTTTCCTTCCACGCCCCCCCTCCCGTCTTGGTACGGCCCGTCCGGCTTTTGGCTTTCCATTCTCCCCCCCCCCTTCCTTCCAGGTTGGTTCAGCCCCTGTCTACTCCGGGGTGGTGCTTAGCCGGCGCCAGACCGACCCTCGACTTCGGAGGGGCAGTGCGGTGCCTCTGGGCGCTTCCTCCCCGGCGTCTTCGGCTTCTTCAGCCTCTTCGGCCTCCTTACCCTCGGCTGGGACCCGCGATCTCAGTGTATGCCCCAGCCCTGACCCCGCTCGAGACATGTCTACCCCGGCTCGGCGGCGCCTCATGCGGGACTTCAAGAGGTAACCGGCGGGGACCGCGGCGGCCGCGGGCTGGCTACGGGACTCAGGGCGGGTCCCGAGGCGGGCCGGGGGCCCGGGGGGGGGGGGGAGCCCTGAAGTAACCGGCAGCATCGCGGCTGCCCGGTAACGGGGCCCCTGTCGGTTTCTCTAAAGGTTACAGGAGGATCCTCCTGCCGGAGTCAGTGGGGCTCCGTCCGAGAACAACATAATGGTTTGGAACGCGGTCATTTTCGGGTGAGTCTGCTTTCCGGGCGTTGGCGAGAGATGGGGGATGCTAGGCGGCTCTTCCGGCCCTCAGGGACCGGCCCCTGGTGCAGGCAGAGTGGGAAAGGGCCAGTGTTGGGGTCTGGCGGGGCCTAGGCGCCTCCCCGGAGCCTGTGCCTCGATTAGCTCGATTAGCTCGGTTCCCGCTGCCAGGGGAACCGTTTGGGGTTCTCAGGGGGGCGGGGCGGGGAGTGGTGGCGGTTGTGCGCGGCGGCCTGTACTCGGTTTCTGAGCCTGAAACAGCTATTTGTAGTGGCTTTCGACCCAGGAACCGGGGTTTTACCAGAGGGTGGTTAGCAATGCTTGGCAGAGCCTGGAATAGCCATCTCCTAAAATGAACCAGGGAGTAGGGGACCCCTTAAACAGGAACTGACATGTTTTTCTCTGTATTTCAGGCCCGAAGGGACCCCATTTGAGGATGGTAAGAGAGTTTCTTTACACACACCTTTCAGGAGCCTGATCATCTGGGGAAAGGGTTCCTAGTCATCCTGGAAGTGCCTCCTACTTAGGAACCTGCTTCTCTCTAGCCTCTGCCTACTAAAGGCTTGAGTGGAATCCAATATGTGGCAGGTTGTTCTGTTGCCTGCTTGACTAGAATTGCACCTTTTTTTCTTGCTTGCTTCTTTAAAAAAAAAATCTGGGTAAGGCAATCACTTTTTTAAAGGAGCATCGTAGCACTGAGGGTAAAGACTTCTGAGGTCTGGGCTGTGATCTGCAAAATTCAGGCCCCCATCAAGATACTGAGTTAGTATCACCCCAAACACTTGCTGATAGATTCAGAGACCATCTGGTTAGCATTCTACCACAGGGCAGGAACTGTGTACAGCAGGTGCTTAATAATATGGTTCTCAGATGTTGAATGGATGCAAGCATCCCTTGTACACAACTATCTAGTTTCTACAATCTGGCATTGAATGCCTGTCAGCTTAGCTGCTTGGTCTAAAATGGTTTTTAGTGGCCAGTTTGAATATAATACTGTTTGTTATTTTAAATGAGTTTTCAGAGATTTAGATTTGACTTTAAAAAAAATACATGTATTCATTGCTTTTTAAAGATTTTTTTAAAACTTCCTATTTTGAGGTTAATATAGATTCACGTGCAGTTGTAATAAATAATAATACAGACTGTGTGTATCCTTTACACACTTCCCCACCCCATTCTTTGGTAACATCTTGGATGACTATATTACAATATCACAAATAGGAAATTGACAATGATATGGTTTTATGTGCACTCAATTGTGTGTGTGTAGTTATTTTTTGAGAGTTTAATTCATTTAAAAGATGATTAAAAGTATTTGAACTACTGTTTGACATCTTTAATATTGGAGGTATTTTTTTAAAGAAAAGGATCTGTTATTCTTTCTCAATGACTTATCTTCCTTTAGTTATGTAGCATTATATATATATGCACATAATTCAGTTTGAAGGTAGGAACAAAAACATTGTTGCAAGCTACTGGAGTACATACTTACATTGTCAAGTCGGACCACTCTTTGATGCTACCAGCCCACAAGGTAGGTCAATATCAACCAATTCTATAATTTGTCTCAAATACTCAGATTTCCCTAGGAGGTTGCAGACAGTCATCTAAGTACTTTTAGCTTCCTGTCTACCTTCATTCCATGGGTAAATATCACTGCTCTTCAGTCCTGCAATAAAAAGAAATGACAGCAGAAGAGAGGGGTCCTAAAGGCACACTACTTTGGTGCAATAAATCATTTGAACTGATCCATAGCAAGACTTAATTTTGCAGTACAGCATTGGTACTAGTTCTTCCTTACTTAAGCTTTATGTGCAGATTAACTGTGTATTTGCTTTAGCTTTAGCAGGCTTTGTTTTCATTGGCTTCTTTTGGTTCCCTCCCTATTTTACTGACTTCTTTATCCTGGGCACAGGTTTATTAATAGTACATCACTTTGCCAAGGGGTGACTACTTAAATATTTCAAGGGTGCTTCTCTTGTTTTAAGTGGTAACAACTGAAAAGGTACTTATGGAATCCATTATCTATCTGGACTTTCCCTCTTGACATTAATGACTCTGTTTTTGATGATGTGTATCTCCATGCTGGCATTACTGAAAGGAATTACTCAGGCTAAATGACAGTACTCTTTTCTGATTCATTCTGTTAAGCAGTCTGCTATCCAAGAATGCTTCCTCAGGTGTCTAGAACACTGACTGTGGCTGCAAATATATTTGACCGTCTGTTAATACCCCTCCTTTATGGTTAGGGAATTTACTGGAAAAGACTGATTAGGGACAAGTAGCATAGTTAATTTTGCCCTGTTTCCAATGTATTAATATAAATTAACAGCCCCAAAACTATTTTTGCTGCTTCCTTGTAAACCGTTTGTAATGGAAGTTTCTGGAGCAGCAAGGCCCTAGTTAAAGAGATGAAATCTTAAGAAAAACAACTCTGATTTAATTTCACACATTTGAAGTAAGAGGACAATGTTTCCAAGAGCTTACATTACCAAACAAAGCACTGGGGGCAGCAGGTTATGTATGCGGAATACAAAGGCTATGGAACAAAGCATTCTCCGGCACATATAAAATTTGTTAATAGACACAGTAAGATAGTAGTATTTGTTTTTCATAATAGGTGTATTCTTAAGAATTTGGGTGTTAGATTTCCCCCAAAAAATGAATCACTTAAAACCCACTGAGGATGTTTTTAAGCTAAATAAATCCTATGATAGAGTACTTGAGTGTTATCTTAAAAATTAGAATTTTCAATCATCAAAAAAATGTTTTAAGTACATGTACTTTGCTTTATTTTTCTCTTTGTTTTATTTTATTTTATCCATCACCATTTATCTCCCCTATACCCTCTTCCATCTCTACCCACTCCCCCCCCCCACCAACATAGACACTGTTGTCTATGTCCATCAGTTTTTACTTTGCTTTCCTTTCAGGGGTCACAATCTAATGGCCAGATGGCAGGAAATGTCTGCAGAGGTGTTTCTTTGGCCAACACAATGTTTTTAAACATTTGAATTTGTGAATATCTGTAGAACATACACTCTTGAACCATATCACTCCCTTATTGCCATACACTCAGTCATTTAACACATTTATATAATTTTCCTGGTTCCTATGTATAGATGGATTAATTGACACTTTCCTTAAAATGTTTTGGCCTCCTCAGGTTCTTGAGCAAAATCAGTACAGATCGTGTGCTATTTTGAGGCTTAAGTTTTCAGTGATTTTAAAGCCTAGCCTCCTAAATATTCAGAGATAAGCTCTAGCCTCAATTGCATAATATTCTAAGATTTTAAATTTCTTTAATATTTGTTTTAGACCTCAGAAATTGCATTAAGGGTTATACTAAAGAGGTGTTGGTTGTTTAATCTGGCTAGCAATATGAAATATACCTTCTTAAATATGTGCTTTGAATAAGATTTGGGTGAGTTCTAATTTATATTCAAGTTGACATAGCAGATTGTTTCACCTCTCAAGATATTAAATGAGCTGCTTTAAAAGACTTGACTCTTCTTTGGTAGCTAGGTAAGCACCTTGTTGAACTTCTAGGCAAATATTAGGCAGAAAGCTCAAGGGTTTTGAGAACCACCAACATAGGTACTCAACTTGCATTTAACTGAGTGTTTTATATAGATCAGAAATAAAGTACTTAATATTTGAATCCATTAATTGTATATTTCTTACTACAACTAAAGCTTGGATTTTGAGGTTTTGCCTCCTATAGCTGGGTATCAAGATGTGAAACTTTAGAATTATTAATATTTATAGAGCACTTATTTTGTGTCACTGTGCATATTTCCCTCATTTAAACTTCACAACAATGTTACGTGTTGGGTACTATTATTAACTCCATTTTACAGATGAGGAACTTGAGGTTTAGTCAAGTTGAGTGGCTTCCCCAAGGTTTCACAACTAGTCAGTAGCAAAGCTAGGATTTGAGCCTAGGTCTGTGTGACTTCAAAGTTCCACTTATGCCAGCCTTATGTGTTGTTTTACTACCTTTAGGTATTATATTTAATGGTGGTTTTAATTTAAAGTACCTGAGAGCTCCATCTGCTATGAAATCTGCCCAATTGTAGAGCAATTCCTAAATGATAAATCTCTTGCCTATAATTTTATCAGATTTCAGCATTGAGCCAAATGTTACACTCTAGATACATACAGAAGCTCAAAGTTTTGAACTCTCTTGAAAACACTGATTCCCACTTTTTCTTACATATTATAATATCAATAGTACTGAAAAGGAAGAATATGCTTTCTTCCTCAAAAAAGGAAAGATTTATGACCAGGTGGTGATTAAGGTGAAGTATGTTCTGAAGGATTATAGCATGTTTGTCCATTCCAAAATACTTTACCTTTTGTCCTTAGGGAGGTTTAACAATCATTTGGGTACTATTAATGGAAGCAAGAAGGAAATAAATGGCCTACTCTGAAGGAAACAGTACCAAATTATACTCTTATCTGAAGTGTGATCTATTATATTAGAATAAATGATTTATTTAATATACCAGAGTAATATAGTAGAATATGCATCACCTTATACCACATAGTAACTGATTTCACAAGTTTACTTGAAGAGATTTCAGTCCGGAAAAAATAGTTGCCCAATTGTTTTCTTGAATTTATTAAACCAAATTAAAAATAATATTTTTAAAGGAAATAATCTCCCCAAATCACATCATCCTACAATTCTTGAATGAGATATAGTTTATCCTTTACTTATAAGTCTATAATCTAGTGTGCTTTAGGGCCTTCTGCTACCTTAGTTGACACATATTCAAGAAAAATAAATTCATCATTAGATAAATTTTCTGGAGACATGAATGTAATCAAATCCGATTTTTAAATTACTTCGGCCATTAATTCCCTCCATTAGTGTGAATGATTAAGTTGATTTTATAGTGAAGTACTTTGTGAGTCATACTTAAGGGTTTTGAGAGGGACTATGAAGGTTTTTTTTGGTTCACATTCAATTATATTTTCATTATAGAGTTGCTATTATATATGGAAAGGAACTAGTGAACACTTCTATGCCTATTCCCTTCTATTTTAAAAATAATTTGATTATTTATTTGTGTTTCTAGCATTGATTTTTGAACCTTTGTAATCCCATTCTCTAATCCATTTAAAAATCTCTCGAGAGCTTATGATGGCAGCTGATTCAAATGGGCTTTTAAGATCTTCCAATTTTCTAAAGGAAGGCCACATTTTAGCTTTAGTTTCTTGTCATTTTAAGGCTGTCTTCAATATGCACAGTGGTTAAAGTTATCCTACAGGTAGTAATTTTTAGTTTAAGGGGGCTGTGTTTAAGTTTGGAGGAGAATAATGTCAAAACAAAAAACAAATCACCTTTGGGTGCTGGTTCTTAAAATATCTGTCCATTTTTAGAGCCAATTCCTGGAGATGTATCTCTTAGCTGGTCTGTATCTTGGCATTATTTCATTTAACAATTGGGAAAAAGTCACATAGCATTAAAAACAAAATACTTCTGAACAAAGTGATAACTATGTTTTCTTAAACCTGTCTTTTCTAACTACAGGAACATTTAAGCTTATAATAGAATTCACTGAGGAATATCCAAATAAACCACCTACGGTTAGATTTGTCTCTAAGATGTTTCATCCAAATGGCAAGTATCACTTTTAATACAGTATTTTAAACGACTGCACTGTTTATTAGGGAGGTGTTCCACATTCCTATGGATTTGTCTGTGGTACCTGAGTATTTAGGCATCCTGCTGTTTCCTGAAAACTGAACTTGTTCATGGTGTGCTATTGCGGTCTTCAGCTGTAGTACTAGAACTAAAGCAAGGAAGCTACTTGGCCTTCGCTTGGAGTCTGAGAGCCTACTGATTTTGATGATCTTTGTGTCATTTACTTATTAATAAACAAAGGTAAGGATGCCCTTGAGGTTTCCTTTTAATGTTAGGCCAGATTGGGGTAGTCTTATGTTGTAATTTTTCACTAGTGTTTTTATTTTTAATATTGGGAGGGAGGAAAAGAGAGGGAGAGAGAGATAAAAACATGAGGCCTGGCTGGCATGGCTCAGTGGTTGAACGTCGACCTATAAACCAGGAGGTCAGGATTGATTCCCGGTCAGGGCACATGCCGGGTTGCAGGCTTGATTCCCAGTGTGGGGTGTACAGGAGGCAACCAATCAATGATTCTCTCTCATCGGTGTTTTTATCTTTCCCTCTTCCTTCCTTTCTGAAATCAATAAAAATGTGTTGTTTTTTTTTAAAGAAACTTTAATAATGAGAGAGAATCATCGCTCGGCTGCCTCCTACATGCCCCACACTAGGGATGGAGCTCACAACCCAGGCATATGCCCTGACAGGGAATTGAACCGTGACCTCCTGGTTCTTAGGTCAACTTTCAACCACCAAGCCACACTGGCTGGGATCACTAGTATTTAAGACAATAGTTTCCAACTTTGGTTACAGATCAGAATTACCATGGAACATTTAAAAAATACAGATGCTCTAGCCCCAATCCAGACCTACTGAATATCAGATTCTCTGGTTGAGGGCCAGGTATACAGTATTATATTGGAAAAGCACCATTTTTTTTCCTAGCAGTAAGCCTAGAACAGTTTGCCTTTTATTCAGGTTAATAAAAAGTATTTTCCAGGTTATCAAATATTATCTTCATGCCAATATGAAATCTTGTGAGCTATCTTTTGTTATTTCATATAGGAGGTATAGGTTACTAATTTGATGGGATGAATTTCTCACACGTCTCTGGATGGTTGGGGACCCTGTTAGAAAATGTTGATGATTTCCTGGATAATGGGGCACTCTTTTCAGAAGGAACACTAAGTATCTTCCAGTTTTATACTGATTACATTTGACATTCTCCGATCCTGATTATTTCATTAGTCATGATTCTATTTTTAGGAAAATAACTGAGGAGTAGCTGAGAAAATCTTGTTAAACCTCAAAAACAAAATATTCTTGACTGTGTTTGTCTTGACTATGCTGTTAAACCCGTAATGGTTTTGTTATGTTTAACATACATATTTCTCTGCTCTTAGTCTATGCAGATGGTAGTATATGTCTGGACATTCTTCAGAACCGCTGGAGTCCAACTTATGATGTGTCTTCCATTTTAACATCAATACAGGTGAATTTTTCCTTCATGTGACTAACTGGCCTTTTATGTGTTTATATTAGCAACTGAATTGTTTTGAAAGTCATAACTTAAGGTAAAAGGTTGGTCTTCAGACCTCAGCCACCAGAATGTGTATATTTGCCTATATACTAGCAAATATATATACTGCATCTAGGAACTGACCTTTTACAAATTGTCTTTGTAGTCTCTATTGGATGAGCCCAATCCCAATAGTCCAGCAAACAGCCAGGCCGCTCAGCTGTATCAGGAGAACAAGCGGGAATATGAGAAACGTGTTTCTGCGATAGTAGAACAGAGCTGGCGTGATTGTTGACTTGGGTGCAGCAAGTGAAGAGGCTGGGCAAATGAAAACTATATATTGACGTGTTTGTCACCTTATTCCTCAGTGTCATCACATTTACTTCCATTAAAAGCAAAATAGTTATTCTGCTGTTTCCATCTTCCCTCGCCAAACTTTTCCTACCCCTTCTATCTTCTCATTGAACATCAAAAGCACCCCCTATGAGATCAAATGTACTGTACCTGGGTTACGTGCAAAAATTATTAATGCTTAATTCCTTTTCTGTTGTATCTCATCTCCAGCTGTGGGGCAGTATTTTGTCACCATACTTTACACTAAGCTCTTTAAACGAATTGTTATACAAGTGGTGCTTCTGCAAAGCTTGATAACCGGGATGTTATTTTTAACAAAATGATTGAAGTGTTTCATCCTGGCTGAGACACTTGTGTTGGACTTAGAAGTGAACATTTGGAATATGGCCTATTGAAAACAGGGAAACAAATCCATACAAACATCCATTTTGAGATGAAAGTTAAAAATGCATTATTTCTACGATCTAACCAATACGCATTACAAGGTGGTTTTTATTGGTAGGAAGGAGAGTGTTAAAGGACTCAGCCAAAGGAGTACAATCACTGTAGTAACTGACACATCCTCTCCTTGCAAGATATTCACTGGACACACCCATGCTAAGTTTCAGACTACAGTCGGCCTTCTGTATCTGCAGGTACCACATCCATGAATTCAACCAACCCCAGATGGAAAATATTCGGGGAGGGGGGAGTTTTGTTATCGATGATGTGTACTAGGTAGGTAAGCCTCTGATGGTTGTGTCTGTTCTGATGAATACTTAGGGACAACTGTACTGGAAGTCTTCTGGGTTTTTACTTTTTAAAGAGGTGTGGGAGCAGAGGAATGGAAACATATTTTTAAGGTGGGGAAGGTTGGTGATCCTTTCATCTTTTTAAAGTAGTGCTACCTTAGATGAACAAATTTATAATCTCCCCTCATTGTTTAGAGTTTTAACCCAATGAAAAGAGCATATCTGTGGCAAACTATTTTCCACACAAATCCTGAGTTAATGCTGCATGCTTTAGTTTCCTCTTCCCTTTCAGTATTATAAGAACCTTAAAGTCAATGTTTGCAATCTTTCTTTGGATATTTATACTTTTAAATAGTACCTTTTAAGTAGCAGTGTGGGACAAGGCTTGTAAATGTTTTGTCTAAATGTTCCATTGTCACCTTGTGTGCATTTATCACTCTTCTAAATCTAACTTTGCACAAGTAACCCATGTAAAAAATGTACATTTTTCAAAACTTGTAAATAAAAATAAACTTAAAATTTTGTAGTCAAGGTATAATTAATTATATTTTAGCTCAGTATGAACTTTTGGTATTATTGAAATCGCATATCTACTCTTTCCCCCCTTTGAAATAAACATGGTAAAAGCAAAAAGTACAGATTCTGGGAAAAGAATAGATACTGTTAGAACCTTTTTTCTTTTCAGTCATGAGTAATGTTTTTCAAAAAACCATTTTAACAGTATGTAAAACTTAAATAAAACAAAGCTACTTTAGCATTAATATGATCAATCAAAGGAATGAAATTGGGATAAAGGGAGAGAATAAACAAACCCGGATCTTTACCAGCACCCTCAAGAGACCAACACCTAACTTCTTGTCCTGACATCCACCTCTTTTAAAAAGCCCTAGCTTAAAAACAAACAGTACCAAACTATTACAAAACGGTATTTTCAGTTCTGTGTAAAGTTTGGGAGTACAAGTATCCTCAAGTTATCTTGCTTAAACAAAACTCTTCTGAGAAACATCCTATTTCTTTTTAAATAGACAAGAACAGTGACTTTGTGGAAACTCACCTCTTTACTTGTTTGGGGGAGGGAACTAAATAAAATTAAATCCTTAAGGTATTGTACCCATTCATCCTTTAAGACAATGGCACTTTAAGGAGGCTCAATGTGGGGTGAGTGCATTCGACACTGACCACATTAACTGGTTTGTTTCACTTAGCAGCAGTATCCTTATATGTACTTAGGTCCATTTCTGCTTCAAAGTAGAACAAAGTAGAAACATTAAATTGGGTCTCCACTTGATACATTAGTTTTACATTTACTTTTTTATCCCATTGTGGCTGGGTATCTTATTGACACTGTTAACCACACTTTAAAAAAAATTAAGGTGAGATCAGGAATGTGAAGATCTATTTTTTTCTTTTGTACACCTGAGAAACATATTCCCAATCTCTCATGGGATAACCCTTTCAAAACCTTACAAGTCAACAAGCTGACCTCCCAAATCATCATACCCATGGTAAAAGATACCAGAAACCATTCATTTGGCATTTAATGCTAATTTACCTTTTTTTATTTACCATTTTTTTACAAATGCCTCAGGCTGCCTGCATATAACAATTATTTATAAAGTTAAAACAGGTTATGTGAGGTCCCTTTTAAAATGACAGATCTGAACTTGAGTCTTCAATTCTGCACCTGCTGATGTGGGGAAGGGGGCATGATAAGGAAGAAAAGTTGTAATTAGAGTCCTTTATTTAGAACCCACCTCCAGCTTCAGGGGCTATTAACAGTCAAGTGATGCATTGTAATAAAAAAGAATCCCAACCGAATGCATAAAATTCCATTCATTTTGCAGTCAAAAGGGAGTGGGGAAACTGTGTGTGTGTGTGTGTGTGTGTGTGTGTGTGTGTGTGTGTGTGTGTGTGTGTGTAATAAAACAGTTTCTTAGTATAACATTTAAGTAACTCAAAACTTGAAACTGCTCATATACTGTACAAGGTTACTGGGTTAAAAATGACTATTTCAAAGGAAGGGAAAATACAGGAACCAATAGGGGACAAAACAGAATAGCAAGGCTGTCAGCAGCTCATTATTGCCAAACCCATTTCTCAGCATACATTGTTTTCAGAGTTAAGTGACTTTACTCTATTTCCACATCAATACCAAAGCTGATCTAAGAAGTTGGGAATCTTGGACCCTCAAATCCAGAACCAAATACATACTTAGCCCAATTACTTGGGAGTCTTAACTTTAGATACATTAATATTCTGCTCTGTTGAACTTATCTAAATAAGCCAGATTTACATGTAACATTACCCTACTCCTCCCCCCCAAAAAAACTAATTTTGGGAAGAGGAAAGAAATGTAGAGAGAAATGAATTTTTACATTCCTTATTCCCCAAAGCCACTCTTACTCAAGAGAACTCAAGGATGATTTTTCTAACTCACTAATTGAACCATAGCTTCTCAAGGTTGGTATGAGCCTTGTAGGTTAAAAAAAATACACAACAAAAACTATAAACATTTTAGCTTAGTTCCCTTTGCCATTAAAACATTAAGTGTCAAAATGCACACCTCACTTCTCTTCCTACCAACATTAGGAAAGGACCACACACTAGGCAGAGACTTGGTAAAAAGTAAGTATACTGTGTCAATCATTGTAGGTGACTAAAGGTTAAGAGATCCAGGTATAAAAGTTAATCCCTTTATATTTTTAAAATATTGATTTAACTACAATAGACAGCATCTTAATGTCAAATATAAAAAAGAGGGGAAAAGAAATTTCTGTTTATTGTGGGGCAGTTAATGTCAAGCACAGTGCTAAATGTTTTAAGGTACTGCAAACAACCTAATTGTTCTAAATATAATTTCATTGGATGTGTTTAACATTAATATTCACTTCTGAATATTAATAGTGTGAATATTAATACTTGATTTATCTGAAATACAAAAACATAGAATTAAACAGCCTGAGATTTGGTTGCAGCCAGCATATTGGTCCATAGGAAAAACCTGAGTGACTGATGAGCCATTCCTATCTGCCAAGTCACGAAGTTCATCCACATGTGCTCTGGTGTTGAAATACTTTGTGCAAACACCACTTCCCCTCTCCAGATCCCCAAAGTGTCACTACTAGGCTACTGCCCAGAAATAAGCACACCACCATTTTGATCAACTTCGGCTCCTTTTTATTCAGGAAGCACACACATTCTTTTTATATACTTTCTTTTTACATTCCAGAAATAAGCGAAAAATAGCTGTTTTAAATATGTTACAAAGTTGGCTTTTGAGCTTAATAAGCTTTTTGAGAGAGTGACCAGCCAACAGACCTTTTCATCAAAGCACCAATGTATCTTCAGTCTTTTACCAAGTTCTACCACAGCTCTGGCCGCCCTGGATGCGCTGTACATCCAAACCGCATGAAAGCTACAACGGAGAGTTGCTGTGAGTCTCTGCAAGGCACCAAGAACAAACAGTTCCAGCTTCCTTTCTTCAGGTTAAACCAAAGTCTCTGAAAGTTTTCAAGTGCTCTCTCTAGTGCTCGTTCAGCATGAAGACTAGAATTTGTTAAAATTGATATATCACAAGGTACAATACACACTTCCAATATGCTGAAAACCACATAGTAGAAGTTATAAATAAGCGAACACTAAATTCACTTTAAGAAAGTTTTACATCATTTAGTCGATAAGGACATTTACACATACAGCACAAGTTACTGTTAAACATTCTATAACTGGCTTCACACAAAGATGAAAATAGATAATACAAAATGATCTGACATTTTAAGTGTGGAATTAAGTTTTATTGTTGTTAATATCAACTTCACATATTGTTGTGGGTTGCTGTGCTATGCCCTTCAAGATGGGAATTTCTTTCTCAGGGTGAAATTCCATTTGGATATACACTCTTGCTTTGTACAAACTACTAAAATCTGAGGGACACAGCAATATCAAAGACACAAACGGTAACTGCACAATATCATCTGCTGGATTAAGCTAATACAAGTAGACAATTTTTCAGGTTCCAATATCTAATAAAGCTCTATATGAAATGAACAAGGTGAAACATCTTAAGAATGAATATACTCTGCAACTGGAACATGTAGCATTTCTTTAATTCACAGATATGCCTCATTAGGCATTTACAAAATAAATTAGTAAGATCTCAATTTGCTTGAGGCATCACAAGCTCATAATGCCCCACTTGGCCTTCCTGTTTGAGCTGATCTAGTAGGTCTTCCTTCCGTCTTTTTCTACCTACCACCAGGTACCTGTCATGGCCTACCCCATGAGACTTACTCTTAAGACCATATTTCTGGGCGATTTGATGTATTTGCTTCCGCTCGTCGTTAGTCAGCTCTGTAGAGAAAGTCAAATCGCTGTGGCTCTCGGAGCGGGCGTAGTTTCTGATGATCTGTTCAATATCTCTCTTGGCAATTTTATTTACCCTTTCTACATCAAGACCAAGCCCTTCCCGCTTATGCTGCTCTTTAACAGAGATTGGCTCCCGAATGCCCTCACCAGATTTACCTAAACCACCACCCGTCCACCCCATCTTTCTCAGCAGCTGATTCCCTATGTTATCTTCTTTGATTTGTTGTTTATAAGCCTCCTCTGCTGAGCGGCCCTGAATTTCATTTCTTGAAATCACATCTTCAATAGCTCCTTTCTTCAAGTTGTTAATGACAGTCGGCTGGGTCTTTTTGAGGATTTTCACAGCTTCCCCAGCAGCTTCATATTTGACAGTTTTCTTCACCCCAACTGCTTCTGCAATGACTTCACTCTCCAGAATCACCTTGCATTTCCATCGGAGGCCTGTCATTCTTTCATAGACGTATTCAACTGTCATTCGGTTAAACTGAGCTGTGTCGTTCAGCGTGCACACAGGATTTGAAGAATTCTCGTAAACTACAAGATCCTTTATATCTTTCTTCTTGCCAGATCCCCTGGGTGAAGAACCTGTTTGGCACTGTGAACTTTTGACAGATGGGTAAGTGGGTTGTGTTTTTTGAAGGATTTTCAAAGCCTCATCAGCAGCTGCATGTTTACTTGTTTTTTTGGTTCCATAACCTTCAGCTAAGCAATGATCTTGCAAAAACACTCGACAACGCCATGTGCGATTTGGCATCATCTCATATTTGTATTCAACTGACATTTTGTTGAATGAGGCGGAATTGTTAAGGATACCAATAGCATCATTTGCATTTTCTGTAAGGACAAAATTGGTCCAGTGTTTGGCAGAAGCATTATAAATTGGCTGCCCAGAGGCATCCTTAGCCAGCACCACCAGCTCTTCTGGTGGCTTCAGAGCTGGAGGAAAGTCATATGAAGGCATGCCAATCTGACACACCACAAGGTCCTCTCCAAATGTGTGTTTGAATTTCCGCCGGATAACCCTAACTTCAATACGCTTCTGCAAGAGTTTTACAGCTAGCTCAGTAGCTCGATCCCTGGACCCATTCTTGCTGCCAGCATACCCTGTAGTTAAGTAGATATTTTGGCATCTAACTTCACAAGCATAACCATCTGTCAGAAGTTTTTTATTTTTGGGGATGTCAGCAGGGGGGATTTCTTTTAAAGGAACATATATATACTCAGGATTTGTCTTACATGCCTGAATACAACGAGTTAACATGTATGTATAATTAATTTTATCAGATCCGGAAGTCATCTCTGGATTAGAAAGGTTGCTCCAGATGGTCGCTGTTAATTTTTCAATAAAATACTGCTTCTCGGCTACCACTGACTCAGGAAATGTCTGTGATAGTGAAGGCTCAGGAGCTGACTGCATGTTTGCCTGCTGTGATGTGCTGCTTGGGGCAGGGTTCCCACGGTCAAAATACATGTTGGATGTTACAGGCTGGTCTTTTGTGAAAAGAAATCCTGCTGAATCACAATACTGAGAATTCCCATCTTGTACACTGAAAGAGTCTTGAGTATAATCCTGGTAGCTGTTTCTCGGCATTCTGGCAAAATGTGTTTGTTCATTTACCTCTTTTGTTTGAGAGCCATAAGGATCTTCCTGTCTTTCAAAATCTTTTGAACTACTAGCTACAAAATGTACAGGCTCAAAACGAGGTCTCACATGGAATTTGGAACCGGCTTGCTTTTTAGGAGGATTTTGACCTATAGAATGAGTGAAATTTACAATTCATTAAAGAGGGAATATTTCAAAAGAACCAAGCAGGAAAATAGTACCAACTGTATTATTTGCAAGCTGCATTGTTGGTACAAGATACTTCCTATCACAGAAACTTCAGATCATTGAGGTGATGGGATTCAAATATCAATGTAAGGTTCCAGCATAAGGGGGGATGATTCCTGTCCTTTTGTGTGTAAGGGAAGGGACTTGATAGAAAATATGCCATTGAATCAAGTATGCAGGTCACCACCATGCACGATGGTAGTTGCTTTTGCATCTAATGAGTTAAAGCACAGGAGATGTGTACAGACTAAGAAGTTGTTCCAGTATTAATCTCATACCACCTGTTGTGAAAAGCTTCCCTTAAGGACTGCAAATGGAACAGGTGGTTCTACTGCAACACAGATGATGACCAGAGGCATTTACAAAGCTTCTCTTTTTTTTTTTTATCAGAGGTGAGTGACTCTGCGATGGTGCTTTACACATAGGTGTGACTAAAACTCAAATAAAAATAATTCTCAAAAGATCCCAAAGGTTTTCAACTTCAAAATCTTAGTTCTGACCTGTTATGCACCAAAGAGTGTTCGCTACATTTTATTTCTAGAACAAGCAACAGCTGGAAACTAATGTTTTATGAGGTATATCAAATTTAAAGCTATGGAAGAACTCTGTTGAGGCTATACCAGACACTAGAGCTTCTTCCCTCCAACAGTATTCAATAGAAAGCTGGTCCATCTTGGACCCATCCAAGAGGATTTAGTTACTTAGATGCTCAAATGATCAGAGTATAAGGTTTTTCTATTTAGAGGGAGGTTCATGGCGTGGAATTTAAGGATAGCATTATAGTGTGACTTCAGTATTCTTAGTCTTCAGTTCTATTTAGCATCCTCAAAAAATACCCAACTGTGCATAACTAAAAGTTAATTTTTTTACATTTGTGTAAGATCCAATGTTATGAATGTTATACCACTCTCATATTGTTAAAAAAAAAAAAAAAAGGCCATGTCGTTTCTTCAAATCCCATCTTCCAGAAACAAGTATACTCACCATCATATGTTGAGAGGTGACGTTTATGACCCTTAGAAGGTTTGGACAGCATCAGATCATATGAAGGCATCTCCCCAATATCAATACCTTCAGCCATTTGGAGAATTTTTTCCATCAAGCGTGGGCTATACCTATTTAAATTAATATAATCTACCATTAAAACAGATAAGAATGTAGTTTTTTTAAAAGCTTCTAAAATGAGCCAATTTTATAATTGTTCCCACAGGACATTTTTAACAGAGTATCTTGGCTATAAAAATGAAGAATCGGCCCTAAAATACTTACCTATCAAATGAGTAATTATGGTACTGTCATTTCAGGCCATATAAACATAAAATCAAGAAATTTAAGCCAATATCATCAATGAATCCACAAACAAGTGCCGGCAAGGATGTGGAGAAAAGGGAACCCTCTTGCACTGTTGGTGGAGATGCAAATTGATGCAGCCATTATGGGAAACAGTATGGAGGGTCCTCAAAAAACTAAAAATGTGCCTGGCCGGTGTGGCTTAGTGGTTGAGCGTCAACCTATGAACTGGAGGTCACGATTCAATTCCTGGTCAGGGCACATGCGGGGTTGTGGGTTTGATCCCCAGTGGGGGGCGTACAGGAGGCATCCGAAAGATGATTCTCTCTCATCATTTATGTTTCTATCTCTCCCTCTCCCTCTCTGAAATCAATAAAAATATATTAAAAACAAACAAAACCCTAAATATGTAACTGCCTTATGACCCAGCAATTCCACTTCTGAGAATATATCCAAAGAAATCTAAAACACTAATTCAAAAGAATATATGCACCCTTATGTTCATTGTAGCGTTATTTACAATAGCCAAGATATGGAAGCAACCTAAATGCCCATCAATAGAAGAATGGATAAAAAAGTGGTGGTACATATATACAGGATGTCCTCAAAAATGTATACGCACACTTTGAATAATTATAAAGGCAGTGTTTATTAAAATGCATTTCATTTTCAACATTGAGCTGTTAAAGTATATATACATTTTTGCCACATCCTGTATATACAATGAATACCACTCATCCATAAAAAGAATTAAAAGCTTACCATTTGTGATAGGATGGATGGACCTAGAGGGTATTATGCTAAGTGAAGTCAGTCAGACAGAGAAAGACAAATACCATAAGATTTCACTTATATGTGGAATATAAAAAAACAAAGTAAATGAACAAAAAAAATTGAAACAGACTCACAGACACATTGAGTGGACTGTTGGTTGCCAGAAGGGAGGGGCGTTTGGGAACTGGGTGAAAGAGGATGAAGGGATTGAGAAGTACAAATTTTGTAGTTACAAAATAATCATGGGAATGTAAAGTACAGCACAGAAAATACAATAACTATGTATGGTGCCAGGTGAGTACTAGAAATATTTGGAGGAACACTTTATAAAGTACATGACTGTTTAACCACTATGCTGTACACCTAAAACTAATACAAAATAATGCTGAATGTGCCCGGCCGGCATGGCTCAGTGTTTGAGCATTGACCTATGAACCAGGAAGTCAAGGTTCAATTCCAAGTCAGGGCACATGACCAGATTGTAGGCTCCGTCCCCAGGGTGGGGCGGGCAGGAGGCAGCCGATCAATGATTCTCTCATGATTCTCTCTCATCATTGATGTTTCTCTCTCTCTCTCTCTCTCTCTCTCTCTCTCTCTCTCTCTCTCTCTCTCTCTTTTTCCTCCGTCCTCTCTGAAATCAATAAAAAATAATACTGAATATAAACTATAATTGAAAAATAAAAATTTAAGTTATTTAAAAAAAAAAAAAGAAATGTAAGCCCAGCTGGTGTTGCTCAGTGGTTGAGCGTTGACCTATGAACCAGGAGGTCATGGTTCGATTCCCAGTCAGGACACATGCCCAGGTTGCAGGCTCAATCCCCGGTGTGGGGCGTGCAGGAAGCAACTGGTCAGTGATTCTCTCTCATCATTGATGTTTCTATCGCTCCCTCCCTCTCTGAAATCAATAAAAGAAAAAAGAAAAGTAAGCCAAAACCTTATCTTTAAGTTTGAATTGAAAGTATCCATATAAATTCATGATTTATTTTTCCTCTATCATATGTGTATATTATATGCAAATAATTACATTGATATATTTATTAAAGTACTAAGAGTGTTAAGAGCTGCTGGGTTGTTAACATCCAGACTGTGATCTCTATCATTTCCATGAAAAAGAATCAGAGTCCTTAGAGAAATGGCTGATTCCAAGTCTGGGGCAAGAAATATATAAGATGAACCTGGCATATTCTTATGCCTGAAAACAGGAAAGCTGTCAAAGACTTCAGGAATTGGATCAAATGGACTCAGAAGCCAACTTGAATAGCCTCCCACTGGCAAAATAAGCCAACTTGAGTATCAATAAGAACAATAACAGCAGTGGATTGAGACACATCAAATATGTTAAAAATCCATTAGCTCAAAAATGTACTTACAAACTCATTATTGGTCACCTTTGGAGGATGGTAGGAAATCAAGTTATTATTCCAAAAATGGGTAATATTAAGGAAGAAAGCAGGTATTTATTTGGCAATTTCCATATAAATTATACCTCAGAGCAACTAAAGAGTCGATGAAGAAAATCTCTTTTACAGAAGCAGCCCAGCTAATAAGTGTAGGGTTGAAAGACGACTACCATTTTGCAACCCACAATGCAATAATAAGTGATCATCAATAGCTGCTAAGCCTATTAGGTGAAAAGTTGATGGGGAAACCCCCGAAATAGACCTGCACAAACATGCTCAAATGATTGTTAACAGCACTGCAAAAGCAATTCAACAGAGGAAGGATAGCCTTTTCAACATATGGTACTGGAGCAAGTGGGCATCCACAGGCAACAAACAAAACCTCAACCTATACCTCAAACTTTATACAAAGTGCATCACAGACCTCAATGTAAAATGTAAACCTATAAATCTTGTACAAAAAAAAAAACACAGGAGAAAATCTTCAGGATCTGGGCCCGGCAAACAGTTCTTATACTTGACACCAAAAGCATGATCCATAAAAGGAATAGCTGATAAAAGGCACTTCATCAAAATTAAAAACTTTTGCTCTCAAAAAACCTTGTTAAGAGGATGAAAACATACAAACTGGCAGAGATATTTGCAAACCACACACTTGACAAAAAAACTAGTATCTAATAGAAATGCCTCTCAAAACACAACAGTAAAAAAATCATATTTAAAACAAACAAAAGACATGAACAGAACATTTTACCAAAAAGGAAATACAGATCGCATATAAGCACATTGAAAACATCATTAACCACCAGAGAAATGCAATTTAAAACCACAACGAGATATGACTACACACTTATCACAATGGCTAAAATAAAAAATAGTGGCAACACCCAATTCTGACAAGGATGCAGAGAACCTGGATCACTTACACATCGCTGGTGGGAATGTAAAACAGTCTGGTCACTCTGGAAAAGAACTTGCAAGTTTCTTATAAAATTAAGCATGCAATTACATGATCTACCAATTACACTCTTGGGCATTTATCTCAGAGAAATGAAAACATATGTTCATGCAAAAACCTGTACATGAATGTTCACAGCAGCTGTATTTGTAACAGTAAAAAATTGCAAGCCCTAACTGGTTTGGCTCAGTGGATAGAGCGTCGGCCTTCGGACTCAAGGGTCCCAGGTTCAATTCCAGTCAAGGGCATGTACCTTGGTTGCGGGCACATCCCCAGTAGGGGTGTGCAGGAGGCAGCTGATTGATGTTTCTCTCTCATCAATGTTTCTAATTCTCCCTCTCCCTTCCTCTCTGTAAAAAATCAATAAAATATATTTTCTAAAAAATTGCAATCAGTACAGATCTTATTCAACAGGTAAATGGTTAAACTCTGGTATACACTGAGTGGCCAGATTATTATGATCTCTGAACGCATAATAATCTGGCCACTCAGTTTATATCCTATATAATAAAAGGCTAATATGCAAATTGTCCCCTCGACCAGGAGTTTGACCAGCAGGCAGGCCGGCCAACCACCCATGTCCCTTCCCCCTAGCCAGGCTGGCCGGACCCCACCCATGCACGAATTCATGCACCAGGCCTCAGAGGTCATAATAATCTGGCCACTCAGTATATATACACCATGGAACACTACTCAGCAAAAAGGAATAAACTATTGACACACGCAATACTGTGTATGAGTAGGAAGAAAATAGATATGGTTATAAAATGTGAGGGATTCTTATGGTATTGGAACTGTTCAATATCTCGACTGTGGTAATGGATGCAGAAACCTACACATGTGATATATATTGTATAAAACACACACACACGAGTACTAGTAATACTGGGGGAATCTGAGTAAAATCAGTGGATTCTAATGATGTCATTATCCTGGTTATATTATGCAATAATTTTACAAAATGTTATCATTGGGAAAACTGGGTAAAGAGTGCAGGACATCTCTTTGTATTATTTCCTACAACTACATGTGAATCTACAATTATCTCAATAAAAATTTCCATTAAAAATATGACAGCCAAGTGGCCCTGGCCCAGACCGGTTTGGCTCAGTGGATAGAGCATCGACCTACGGACTGAAGGATCCCAAGTTCTATTCTGGTCAAGGGCATGTACCTTGGTTGCAGGCACATCCCCAGTAGAGGGTGTGCAGGAGGCGGCTGATGGATGTTTCTAACTCTCCCTCTCCCTTCCTCTCTGTAAAAAATCAATAAAATATATTTTAAAAAGAAAAATATGACAGCCTACTTTTTAAAAATATTTTTATTGACTTCAGAGAGGAAGGGAGAGGGAGAGATAGAAACATTAATGAGAGAGAATCATTGATTGCTGCCTCCTGCACACCCCACACTGGGATCGAGCCCTCAACCTGGGCATGTGCCCTGACTGGGAATGGAACCTTGACCTCCTGGTTCACAGATCGATGTTCAACCACTGAGCCATGCAGACTGGGCTCAACTTTTTAATATCACTAAAAATGGGACAAGCAGACTTGTGCCACTGATGTCCATATCACATAACAGGACAAAGAACTATCTATAAAGTGTACTTACCCACCAAGTAATTAAACCTGAACCTAATCAAGCCCCTAACTCCCAGAAACATGTTAAAAACCATGATAAGAACCTATTCAGCCAGCCAGCCCTGGCCAAGTGGCTCAGTTGGTTGGAGTGTCATCTCATACACTAAAAGGTTGTGGGTTCGATTTCCGGTCAGGGCACATACCTAGGTTGTAGGTTCGATCCCCCATCGGGGAGCATATGAGAGGCAACTTCAATAGCTGTTTCTCTCTCACACCTCTCCTCTCCTTCCTCTCTCTCTCTCTCTCTCCCTCTCCCTCTCTCTAAAAACAATAAAGACATATCCTCGGGTGAGATTTAAAAAAACAAGAATCCAGCCAGCCAAATCCAGAATAAAGGAAACGCTATGTGACAACCCAATTTCTTCATCAAATAAGTAAAATGAAAATAAAAGGAAAGGGGAACTGTTTCTAAGTTAAAGGAGACAGATCAACCAAATACTATGTGTGGACTTTGTTTGGATCATGAATCAAACAAACCAACTGTAAATATAGAGTTTGAAACAAATGGAAAAACTGAACCTGGACTAGACATTGGATGATTTTAAGAAATTATTGTTTATTTTGTTAAGTGTGAATAAAGGTATTGTGACTCTATTTTTAAAAATTCTTACTCACAGGGGAAAGGCGGTCAAGATTTTCTTTAATATGCTCCAGACTATCTCCCACAAAAAAACTGGGAGCAAAATAGATGAAATAAGGAGGATAGCATGACAGACTGTTATAATTGCTGAAGCCGAGTGATGGGCACATAGGTGTTCATTAAACTCTTCTACTTTTGAATGTGTTTGATTTTTTCCACAATAAAGTATTTTAAAGCACACAATTTTAAAAAGGATTTCTTAAGCAGTTGGTTGGCTACTTGAAAGGATATCATTTCATTGCAGAGAAACAAAAATATGGGCTCAAGTGAAATTTTTGTTATTATGGGAATCTACTCACCCTTCCCACCTTCAGCCTTTCCCAGCCTAAGACCAAAAAAGAGACTGCTGGTGGCATTTAGGAAGAAAGTTCTGAAAATAACTATCACACCTTTATATGAATAGATTCTGAACTTGAAGGAGGATAACATTTTCCATTTTTAGCAGAATAGTTTCCATACCCATCAGATGTCTTTCCTTGAAAATCAGAGAAGTCAAGACAGATTACTAGAAGTAGGCCCAGTTGTAATCTGCACTTCAAATTGTTAATTGCTACTGCTGCTACTAACACCAGTATTTAAATGCCAAGAATAATTTTATTTTCATTTACTCTTACCCAAACATAGCCTAAAATGTTCTATATATCACTTCCATTCAGATTTGGGAGTACAATTGCCAAGGTATGAGATGAAAACAAGAGATTATGAAAATGAGATAACAGTCTACAAATCCTAAACTGGAACACCACCTTTACTACCAAAATTAGTACTACAACCAAGCCACTCACCTTGAATTGCAGTAAAAATTCTCCAGGCCTTCAATTATAGCCTGATTCCAAATAGGGTATAAAACTGTAAATGGTAAGCATGTCATAATCCAGTGTGCATGAATGATGCATTTGCGGCTCACTCCATTCACACTCAACTTTTCCCTCGGTTTCTTCCAGCATTAGTAATGATTATACGTACTTACTGTTTCCTATTCAGTACACTTGCCACAAAATTCAACATCATCCATAGGCTACAAAAATAAACCTTTGTATAGATTGCCAGCACAGTCAGCTTCTGAGTCCTTTATTAGAAAGTCCTAATAATGAAGAAGCTCAACCAGCTCAAACAATAATGGAAAAGACTTTATAGTGCCTAACACTTGACTAAGGACAATGAAAATAGCAATCTGGAGTCTTTACTAAGACCACTAGGATTTCATTCCCATTTCTAAAATTCTCCAGCGAGTAGCTATCCAGGGATAAAGAAGTGGTTTCACAAATTTGAAATGAACCAAGACAATAAAGCTTTCAGTACTCAGTTTTCTATAGTGTATTCTTTTGTAGTGGATTTAAAAGTAGTACCTTTACTCCAGAAGTTTTAGAGCATCCACCTAGAAAAACACCTATAAGCCCAGCCACTGATCATTTCACCAACATTTTGGGGGTTTATGTTTTATTCCTGTTTCTGTATTTTCCATACTTCTCTTCCCGCCCGCCACCTAATCACTATCAGATCATCTATGTTGATTTGCACCCTGGTGAGGGTTTTTTTTGTTTGTTCTTTTTTTTCCCCCCATTGATTTTTAGGGAGAGTGGGAGAGAAAGATAGAACATTGATGTGAGAGAAACACATCGATTGGTTGCCTCCTACATGAGCCCTGAACAGGGCTCGGGCTAGGGAGGAGCCTGCAACCAAGTAAGGTACGTGCCCTTGACCAGAATCAAACCCGGGACCCTTTAGTCCGCAGGCCAATGCTCTATCCACTGAGCCAAACCAGCTAGGGTTGTTTGTTTTTAATCTACTATATTGTAAGCTTTTTCTCCATGTCATTACCATATGAGATTTAATGGCCATATAGAATTCTGTCTTTGGAGGGATCATGATGAAAAATATCATTAAGGCAAGTATAATACAGTAATTTTAAGATGCATGCATATTATATATTTAAGTCTGTTAATTTACCTATTTGGTTATAAATGTTTACAAAAGAAAACCAAAAATCTCCAGCAGGTCTTTAGGGTTTTCAAAGGTAGCTTATTATGTACCAAGCTTTTGGAAATCAGGATGCTATTCAACTGTTCCACCATGCCTACCACATAAAAAATGATTTCTAATGGACAAAAGCATCTGAGTTCATGAACTTACATTCTTGAACAAAAATAGGTACACGTAGGTGCATATTTATGATATATAATGGCACCTGAAATTTAATAAATATTCGGTAATAGATGCTTTAAAATTTTTTTTAATATATTAAACCGGGTCTACTAAATCCAAGTAAGAAAGCTGAGGTTTGAAAACTCAGCAAAGATTAGGATTGCCAATTATAAAATTATTAGAGGTTCAGTGCACGAAATTCATGCACTGAGGGGGGGGGGGCGGTCCCTCAGCCAGGCCTGCACCCTCTTGCAGTTTGGGGAGCTCTTGGGGGATGTCCGACTGATGGCTTAGGGGGAGCGGGCCTAAGCCAGCAGTGGGACATCCTTAGCCCTGCTATGGAGGCGGGAGAGGCTCCTGCCACTGCTGCTATGCTCGCCAGCTATGAGCCTAACTTCTGGCTGAGCAGCACTCCCCTTGTGGGAGCACATTGACCACCAAGGGGCAGCTCCTGCCTTGAGCGTCTGCCCCCTGGTGTTCAGTGCACGGCATAGCGACTGGTTGTTCCGTCGATTTGCATATTAGCCTTTTATTATATAGAATTTATTCAAAACCATTGATAAGACTCCTAACATGTGAATAACAAACAACCAGATTATTGATAAATCTTTTGAATGCTCCCACTCCCACTTCATTAGTGGTAACTGATGCCCTCTACCTACTGTGTGCAAAGTTAGTTTTACAGCATGAGCCCATTGGCATCTGCAAATGCCTCACATCAACAAGGAAAAGAAGGGACGAATAATCAAGGTGGCAAAGCTGGTTGCATTTTAAGATATATTTTCCTGATTAATTAGTATCACATCAAAGATCAGTAGTCCAGGATTCTGATTCTAATCCTGTCGATGAAGAATGATTGGAAAACTGAATGCTCCAGTTAACCAAACATTCTGCTTTATTAAATATATATACATTTATCCACAATTTTAAGTACATATTATGCAGATCCCTAGGCATTCATATGAATTATTATTTAAGTGCTAAAGATATAGTTGATTAGAAGACTGTACTAACTTTTCATTAGCCACAAGATATTTTTTTTTCTTTTTCTTTTTTTTTTGGGGGGGGGGGGTCAATCCTCACCTGAGGATATTTTTCCACTGATTTTTAGGAGGAGTGGAAGAGAGGAAAGACAGAGAGAAACATCAATGTGTTTGGTTGCCTCCTGCATGTGCCCCAACCAGGACCCAGGCAAGGGAAGAGCCTGCAACCAAGGTATGTGCCCTTGACTGGAATCAAACCCAGGACCCTTTGGTCCCTAGCCACTGAGCCAAACCAGCTAGGGCACAAGATATATTTTAGAAATGGCTTGCAGAAAAAAAAATTCTTGACACATTGTTTTCTTTTATGAAACAAATAAAAAAAGTGAAGAGAAATAGTTTCAGCTATTTGAGCTTCCTGGTTGCCTAGACTATGATGGAAAAATGATGAACAGGCAGACTGGAAAACATTGTTGTATTTAACCCTTTATTATAAAGCAGTGGCTCTCATAGTATAATCTCTGGATGGCATCACTTGATCATCAGCATTACTTGGAACTTGTTAGAAATGCAAATTCTGAAATTCTGGGGCCTCACCTCAGACCTACTGAATCAGAAGCCCTGGGGATGGGGCCCAGAAATCTGTATTTTAAGAGGCCTGACTGGTGATTCTGATGCCTGCTTATATTTGAGAACCACTGTTAGAGTTAAAGAGATACTGTATTCAAACCTGTGCCTTGAAAATCCCCATTACCACCAACAGAATGAAACATGCTTTGCCTTCCTGCACATTTGAGCCCCTCCTGGCTTTGTCTTATAATTAAGAAATTTTCAAGATAACCTTGTCCTAGGAGTTCAGAACTGAAACAGAACACAAAAAGTTCTGCTAGATGGGGGGAAAATGCAACAAGTTCCCTTCTTGCTATTGTTTACAACCTGTTCTAAAAGTCAAGGATGGACTGTAAAGTTTAGAATAGGCGCTTTCACCATGTATTCTGCAGTTCCCTTGAGAGAAAGAAGAGTCTTCTGTCACAAAATAGACCATAAAACAAGAGTTCTGCCAACATCAACATTAACAAGTACATAGATTTTCCCCACCTGAAAATGACAGCTAACATAAAGCCTGCCTAAAGTGGAAGACTGCACTTGGTTCCTAGCTTCCAAAATTCTTTACTGCCTCTTCTTTTTCCTATATCTAAACTAGAAATAATGTAAACATTACTTTTCTGTTATGCTATATATTTTTGGTGTGGTTTTTTTTTTCTTTTGTTTTTTTGTTAATCTTCGTCTGAGGATATTTTTCCATTGATTTTTTAAAGAGAGTGGAAGGAAGGGAGACAGAAACATTGTGAGAGACACATGGATGTTTTTTATCAATTGGTTGCCTCCTACACACGGAGGGGCCATGGATGGAGCCTGCAACCAAGGTACATGCCCTTGACCAGAATCGAACCCAGGAGCCTTCAGCCCACCTGTGCTCTAACCAGCTGCTCTAACCAGCTAGGGCTGTTATGCTATTTGATAATGTTATGGCAACTTGTATTGACTGAACTGACTTAACTACAATGTCACATGGTGACTATAGTATATATACTATACACAGGTGATATGCTTTGGCAAGTGCACATACACACATAAAATGCCCTGGAAGCTTGAGCTCTTAACACTGACTACCATTGGCCCGGCTTGTGTTTTTCATGCCCTACTTATGTATAAGGCTGCTGTTTTTGGAATGAACTCCTGATGCATAATAATGATGTGGTTTGTGTCAGTTACTTGCTTTCATTCCTGGTCCATCCTTCCCAAATATAGCAGGTGTATCTCAGTGGAAAGAGTATCAGAAGACTGTGGGACCTTGGAAAAGTCACTTAACTTCTTGGCCTCCATTGATTCAGCTGTAAAAAATGAGACACCACCTAATTCCCAAAGCTGTTGTATTAAGTGAGATACATAAATTTGAAAATATTTTGTACATTATAAACCTATATTTATCCATTTATTCCACCCATAGTTATTGAGCAGCCATTATGCAGAAGGCACTCTTCTAGGCACTGAGAATAAAGGTGTGAACAAAAAAGCATAAACCCTTTCCCCAAAGGAGCTTACATTCTAGTGGGAAGGTAAGATTTATTAACACAAAGGATATTATCCTACCATGTAAGATATTTTTTAGGATTCAGATTCTCCATGGCCCTCTTTAATATTAAGATCTATGATAAAGGTACCTCTTTAACTGCAAAAACAACATTATTAAATGAAGGTCAATTAGATTTTTCTGACTTGATTAATAACTGAGGCTTCCCCAGTTGTAACCAGCTCCTCAAGTGAAATAATCATTATCCCTGGAGGCAGAAATTACACTAACCTAGAGAAGATAAAAAAAAGCACATTAATTTTTGTGATGAGTTCAAAGTATCACACTGAATACCATGTTCGACAATTAAGGGAAAGGGGGACAATCCTATTTTTCTGTATCTGTTAGTCATTTCTGGACCTGAATTGGCTGGATTTGATCTGATAATTTTCCAAAATATCTCATCCTTTCTAATAAAAAATTCACTGTGAGACAAGTGTCAAAAAAAAAAAGTCTCTCAGTAGATCAAAGGAATGATTAGTCTAATATAAGACAGATTTGGGGGTTCTGAAACACAGAGCTCCTAGTAGTCCTGTTTTAAAAAAAAATGCGTTGGAACCATACTGCAGTCTCCAGTCTCCATCAAATGCGAAGAGCTTTCAAAGAGGCCTGTTCAGAATGCGCACTAGGTTTTAGAAAAAGGGGGAGGGGCAAACACACACACATAAACGCACACCTAAAATCTCACCCAATGCTAAATGTTAATCCTTCTGATCATAATTAAGGTGAAAGGAGGGCAACCCATTTTTATGGTAGATATAGCCATTTCTTTGTTTGCTTCCACACATATTATACGCAAATCTACAAGCAAGGCAGACCCTGCGGCTGAGACACCTCATACAAACCTCCTTCCCAGGAGGAGACAGTAAAACCCAGCTGGAGGGGGGGGGCTGTTGTTTTATTTAATGGGGATGGAAAGACAGTGGTCAGGGGACTAGGATTAGAACCGCAGCGCCCCCACCCCCGCGGACCCTAGAAACCGTGACTGTAGGATGTTCTCTGCGGATACCGCATCCTTGGAAGATCCTACGCAGGTCCGAGGTTCGGCTATTTGTCATTTCCCACGCCCTCCAGAACCATCACCACAATGTTCACCTCTATAATGGTGATGATTCCTCTTCCAAGTACACCTCTATCTCCATTCCTGGTCTTGGAGGGGTTTCTCCCGCGACCCCTCACACCCTTCTAGCCGTTATGTCATCATCCCCTGCCACCTCATTCGGCCAACCCCCTCCCCAAGACAACAGTGTCCTCCAGCATTTCCAAATCTCCAGCCTCTAAACCCTCGTCTGTATCCTGTCCCAATCCCCATCACCGATCCCCTACCCCTGTTCCTTAACCGGACCCGCGCACCTTCCTCACCTGCAGCCCAGGAAAACGTGGTTGGTCCAGGCGGCGGAGAGCGCTAGGAGCTGGTCGAGGGCAGCCCCGGGATAGCTGTGCAGGTGCCGACAGATGAAGCTGCGTCGCAGAGCCCACTGCCAGTCACTTTCGTGGCTATAGCGCCACTGCTCCAGCACTGGCTCAGGCGGGGGCGGCGGGAGGGGCGGCAGCGGCGGCGGCGGGAGGGGGAGCAGCGGCGGAGGCGACAGGAAGTCGCCCCCCAACAGCAGACGTCCTCCAGCCATCTTCTCCGCCCCCAAGCAGGGCCACCAGGGATGAAGCCAACTATGGACCTGGAGCGAGTTGGATGGGGGGCCGGTGGGAGGGGCCGGGTGAGGAGGGGCGCGCCGTGGCGCGAAGACCAACTCTCAGGGGACTAGGGTGTGTGCACGGAGGGCGAATGCTAAAGAGGAAAAGGAGCTCAGGTCCCGACGCCAGGGCGCGCGCCTGCTGCACCCCAACTCGTGGAGGAGCAGGAGGGCGCCCACTGCAGTCTACGCGTGTCGGGGACGCCGAGCCAGGCCCCGCGCTCCGCACTTCCAGCCACCCGCAGACCCACGCTCAGCGCGGGGAGGAGGGGGGAAGACACCAGCACGCTCTGCTCCCCCTCCTCTGAGTTCCTGCCTACCTACCCGCGTGCAGCCCAGCGGTAGAGCCAGTGCGCATGCGCTGCGTGTGATCCCTAACTTTCAAATCCCGTGGCCAAATATCGCGCGATGTACATTTCCCTTCTGTGACGACTATGGGCCTTTGACGCACTACGGTGACTAGCGGAGGGAGGGGACTCTGGGAAGGAAATTTTGGAAGATTCTCAGAGGTTCTGGAACATGTTTCCATTGAATTCCTGGAAGACGACCTCAGGTGATTGTTGGCTGCAATGACTCCTCCGACACTTTCCCCTGGGTTTCTGAGCAGCACGACAAATGCGGTGTTCTTTCGGAGGGACTTAGGTTTGTGATGGATTTTACACTCTTTTTTTTTTTTTAATGTCAGCTCTCCGAGGTTCCTTTTCTTTAGAGGATAGCTTGAAAAGCTATGTGTGTTATGTATCGTTAGCTTTGCATTTTATTGTGAGAACAAAGGAGAGATTAAATACTTGCAAAGAAAATCATCCATAATGCCACTTCTCATACATATTCCATTCCAATTGCTGACAAATAGACACCGTGCTTACACAGTTCTGATCATGATTGCAAGTAATTTTGCATTTTCTGTAGCAATTTAAGATGTGCAAAATATCACAAAATACAAAAGGGCCCCCCCCCCCCCCCAAAAAAAAAGAGGCTTAAGAGCTGCACAGCAACAAATGGCAAAATCACTGTATAGCTGAACACAACGCTCTAGCAGTGCTCCGGTCAGTTCCCTCAATCCCTGTCTGCCAACCTGTATTATTTAAGTAGTTCATCCATGAGTATCTGTCAACAGGAATTTACACAGCACTTGTGTGCTCAATACAGGGTGGGGCAAAGTAGGCTTACAGTTGTTTGTATGGAAAAGAATACAATAATTAATAAATAAGTAATAAATAATAAACTGTGTTTCGAGTACTCACAACAGTAAGCCTACTTTTGCCCCGCCCCGTACAATAATAAAAGGAAAAAGAAACTGGGTTTTCTCGGTCATCCTAGAACTTATTACAATCTTGGTGGGGAGAAATAGTCCTGTATGAAACTCAATGTCCCACTGGCAGCAGGTGCATTGGATGAGATAGCTTTGACCCATTGCCCTGTTTCACATTTTAACGACACATTTTCCATTATATGACATATCTTATGTGTAGGGTGTATTGGATTGAGAAGATCAGAAGATAACATCACTTTTCATACCATTTCATAATTATTTATTTCTGTGTCTGTCTTCCCTATTTCCTAGTGAGTGTTTTGTCTTTGACTCTATGGCAGGCATTCATGTTGATTGAAGTAAAGACATTCTTTGAACCACAAGGTCAAAACATGATATGAAGTAGGAAGCTTAGAGATCATAAATTAAAGTCATTGTTGTATGAGTGAAAAAATTAAGGCTGGAGAGGTGAATGACTTGTTGAAGACTGTAGAGGCCATAGCAAAGCTGAGATCATAATCTGGGTCACTTGACTCCTCATCTAGTGCTTCTCCAGCCATTTGCCATTGCATTGCCCTGTTTTTGTTTTTGTTTTAAATGTTTTTCTTCACAGCATGTATCATCTTTTTAACTCTTTAAAAAAGTTTGACTGCCCCCTGCCCAATGTCAGCTCCATGAGAACATGGAACTTAACCTGCCTTGCTTTTTGCACCTATGCCTGGCTACTGTGGGTACTCCATAGATATTTCTTGAGTTGAATGAATGAATGAGTAAAGGCTCTTTCCATTGTCCCCATCTTGTGAAATTCATTTTCTTGGCGTCTATATTTTAAGCTGTTGTTATTTTACAGTTGGATTAATTTCAGCCTAAGCTGCCAACCTTCATCAGCAACAGCATTGTCATCAGTACACATTGTTCCTAGAAAAAGATTTGAGAAAATAAAAGCTACATCCTCTTAGCTTTGATGAAAACATGTTCATCAGGTAGGAACATATAATTGCAATCTGACTTTTGAACTTGGATTACAAAATGAAAGGCAATGAAACTGATGTTAGAGGCAGGCCATTTACTTTACAACAGCCATAACTGGACTCCATTTGACATTCCCACTGTGGAATACAGTTTCATCTCTAGAAAGCAAAACAAAAATTTGCATGATTATCCATGACATTATTTTGATAGTAATCCTTCTGATCAAAAAATCCTTCAGCCAACCTATCTCAGCCCATTCCCTTTTCTCAAGCCACATATTTCTCTGTGATCAGGAATTGAAACCCTACGCTAAAGTAGACTATCTGAAAAATGGTTGAAGATAGGTATAGCAAGGAATGATGATAAAGGCATCCATTGCAATCCTAAAACAATCCAGAAATCGGTAGTCATCCATCCTACACACACACACACACACACACACACACACACACACACACACACACACTGAGAGCTCTGAGCTTCTCTCCATGCCCTATCCCAGTGGTCGGCAAACCGCGGCTCCCAAGCCACATGCGGCTCTTTGGCCCCTTGAGTGTGGCTCTTTCACAAAATACCACGTGCGGGCGCGCACATACAGTGCGATTGAAACTTCGTGGCCCATGCGCAGAAGTGGGTTTTTGGCCTGGGCGAGTGTATTTTGAAGAAGTGGCGTTAGAACACTCAAGGGGCCAAAGAGCCGCATGTGGCTCGCCAGCCGCGGTTTGCCGACCATTGCCCTATCCTATGTGGGATTCAGTGAGTGATCAAAGGAGGAAAACTTGGAGACTGGTTAAGCACCCCCCATAAACTATCCCAGAAATCAGACCACCAAAAGTTCTTGACCAGTATAGTCTGCACTACAATATTCTCTTGAGGAATGTTTACTAACACATTAAAAGCAATAGCTAGGAGCACCCACTGGTCAAATCTTGGCAATTTGAGTACAAAAATTATTAAGGACAGTAAGGAACTATTGAAACAATAGGAAACTATAAGTCAACAATGACACTAAGTTGACAAATAACAAGGGGAAAGGGAGGGCCCTTGCTTACAATAGAATATCATAAATTTTTATAGTTGTCGAGCCCAGAGTATGGACTTTCTAAAGCTCAAGCCAAATAAGCTAAGAGGTAGTGGAGGACTTGGAGGAGGAATACTGATGGAAGGTAGGTCTAGGTGGCAAAACCTCTGTACTATGATTCAAATGCACAACTCTTTGAAGGGTTACCCACATTTTAAAAGAATGGCCTTGCAAGAAAGCTGTCCTTTCAGTAAGAGATTAATCTCTTGAAGTGGGGGCATTTCAGACAGGAGAGGACACTGCTTAACCTCAGTGCTTAAACAGGAGCCCTAGTTGCTTGGTATTTTTTAGGGTATTAGAGGCCCAGTCCTCTATCTAGAAGTGGTTGGGGTTCTCACCTGCTCAGTACCCCAGGAGCAGGATCTCATCGACACAGCAAGCCCCTGCCTCCCACCTATGCTCTAGCAAAACTGTATGCAAATTTTAGTTAATTACTCCGCACTCAACTTGCATTAAAACGTCATCCACTTGTCTTCATTTCTGATTTATTTTGACCAGCCAGTCGTTTCTAACACCTTTAGTCTGATGATGCATCAACAAGCACTAAAATGCGTTAGAGGTGGGGTAAGCATACTATGGCCTGCAGACCAAATCTGGTCCCACTGCCTGTATTTGTATGACCAGCATGCTAAGAATGCTTTTTACATTTTTTAATGGTTGAAAAGAATAAAAATAATAATTTAGGACATGTGAAAATGAAATTCAGGTATGAATGTTAAATTTCAGTGCCTGTAAATGAAGTTTTTAAAATATTTTTTTTATTGATTTCAGAGAGGAAGGGAGAGGGAGAGAGAGAGAGAGATAGATAGAAACAGCAATAATGAGAGAGAATCATTGATCGACTGCCTCATGCATGCCCCTTACTGGGGCTTGAGCCCGCAACCCGGGCACGCGCCCTTGACTGGAATCGAACCTGGGACCCTTCAGTCCATAGGCAGACACTCTAGCCACTGAGCCAAACCAGCCAGGGTTGTAAATGAAGTTTTATTGGCACACAGCCACGCTCATCCTTTTACATACATATTATCTATGACTGCTTTTGAGCCATAGTAACAATTGAATAGTTGCAGAGACCATCTGGCCTGCAAAGCCTAAAACATTTATCAGCTAGCCTTTTACAGAAAAAGTTTGTTGACCCCTGGCCTAGAGTAATAATTGTCAACATGGGGCTATTTTGTCCTCCAGGAGACACTTGGCATTGATAGGAGACATTTTTGATTGTCACAATTGGGGGTGGGGTAGGGTGCTACTGACATCTAGTGGGTAGGGATGCTGTTAAACACGCTACAATGAACAGGTCCCTACAGCAAAGAATCATCTGTCCTCAAATGTCAGTTGTGCTGAGGTTTAAAAATGGTGGATTAGAGGGACCCAAGATACTTCTAGCAGAGGGGAAAGAAACTCCATCCTTAAATAAAGGGTACCGTTTATGGAACACCTGGGTCTTTAATTTACATGAGCTCATGTAGCCTTCATGATCATCCTGCAAGGGAGTTGCTGATAATCTCCTTTTACAGGGAAGTTTTTAACACAGTTTTCCCAAGGCTGTCAGGCTGCAGAGCCTGTATTTTTCCACACCTCAGTGCCTGCAGCTACTCAGTGACATCAGAGGCTAGTGTTGTCTCACTCGGCTGCCCTCTAGTGTGCAAACTATGCAGACACAGGCCAGTGTTGCTTCCTTCAGGCCTGGGCACCAAGAGGATATGGACCACTCTCCTGACCCCAGCATCTGGCCATCCGGGATATGGAGCCAAGGAAAGGAACCCCCACGCTTGCAAGCACTTATGAAAACTGACCACTCTTCCTCTTGCCCTCTTTACTGCTAGGGGTGGGGACTGAGAACAGGAGCTTCCCTCCCTGGTGGACCCAAGACACAAAATACCGCTTGCTATCTTTTGAGTCACAAAGAACAGCCATATGCATGAATTTTGGGGGATGCTCACATCACAGGATTAAATGAGAGGAGAATCTTGTTTTGTAGGATCTGGCACTCCACTTCCTCCCTCTGTTATCCTAGATCAGTGGTCGGCAAACTCATTAGTCAACAGAGCCAAATATCAACAGTACGATTGAAATTTCTTTTGAGAGCCAAATTTTTTAAACTTAAACTTCTTGTAACACCACTTCTTCCAAATAGACTCGTATTTTGTGGAAAAGCCACACTCAAGGGGCCAAAGAGTTTGCCGACCACAGTCCTAGATGATAAGGAGCTCAACCGGTCAGATAAATCTATGCTAATAAAGGAAAAATAGAGGACTTCCTGTCCACCCCATCCCACTCCACTGTGGGAATTTCAAGCTCAAATAGAGGAAGGAGGGGGCACAGCAGCCCACCTAGGAAGGTTGCATATGGGCTTATGGTGCCTCCCTGAGTCCTTCAAATCATCCACTTGGAAGGCAGCCACCCACTCCTAAGGCAAACCATGATGGGTCGAATCATCTAATGGTTTAAGATCACATCACAGAGCCAATGAGCATTTCTTTGAATTTTATTGAAAACTGACATGGACATTAGAAAGGTATCAAGCTAAACAGTGCTGGTTTTGGGATGTTTTTCCTGGCGAATGAAAGCCCCAGAGGGGCAGTGAATGGTCACACTGCTGAGCAAAAAGAACAAAGGAAAAGAAAGGAAAAACAAACACAGATTCTGGAAAACATGCAAAGAGGCTCTCTCAAGAGACACTGGACAGTGGGATGGCGATGGTTGTAGGGATATATGGGAAGGAGCACACTTACATGGTATTTTGATGCAAGTTAAACCAACAAATTCAAGGCAGGTTTATCAACATCAAAGCTCTCCAGCCAGATCCCAGGTTGAGCAGAAACCTCTCTCAGAACCCCAACTAGCCTTGGAAGGTTGAATGGATTAATTTTGCTCTCACTAAGCTTAAACCCCCTCTCATCTTTCCTTTCTCAACCGGTCAGTTAAATCCATGCTAATAAAGGAAAAGTAGAGGGCTTTTCCTCTACTCTTGAGTGTTAGTGGCTCCATTTCCCCCTTGGTGGGGGTCTGCAGAAGGTCTGTGAATGCTGAAGAAGATACAAATGTCACTTGACTTTCTCTTCCGTATTCGGAAATGTTTCCTAGTGGCTGTAGACAGTCAACCCACTGAACCGGAGAATTCGTGTTTAAAAAGAAAAACAAACACTCAAACGAAAACTTGTGAACAGCACTTCCACACCCACAGCTGAGGTCTCCTGCCCCAGTCACTTACACTTGGGTGAGTCATCCTGCAGTTGTCTCTCTGAGGTTACACTTGGTCCATTCTCCAGCTCTGACGGTTCTTTGCCTGCCTTGTTAGGCTAGGACAAGACATTTCTATTTAAAATACCATGTAAGTCAGGAGAGAGCTTCTTGCCTGGACACAGGGACACATGAACATTTGCTGAGTGTGTAGTGTGTGTGTGTTTGCACACGCGCGTGGGGGGAGAGGGAATTGGTTGGTTTCTGGTTTGAGACAATGTGGAACCCTAACTCTTCTATAATGGCAGTCTTCTCCTTTAGACTTAGTGCAGCTGCTGAAGACAAGATTAAAAAAAGCTGGAGAGGGAGAGAGAAAGAGAAAGAAAACATGAAATTAGCCAAAGAAAAAGGATATTCAAAGTAAGACAGGGCGAGGGGAAGGGGCAGTGTGAGGCAGAACAGATTATACTTGCAGAAGACAGGTTAGAAATGGGGTCACTGACGGACCATCACCATCCGGAAATCTGCTGACAAGGGTTTAAGAACAACACACACCAGTTTAAAGCTTCTTGTTTTAATTAAAAAACAAGCACATAGTAACAGCCACGTGGGAATACCATATGATTAAAACGGGAAACGAAAACAAAAACAAAAGTGATCTGCACTGCAGCTAGGAAAAGCAAACTTCTTGGCTTAAGAAATGAGGTGTGTGCGTGTGTGCACACATGGGGATTTTTCAGGAGAGCCATTCCATTCCAGAATGGAAAAATAAAAGCACAGACCATTTCTAATGACTGGTTTTGTATCACCAGAAGTAAACAGAGTAGTTAGGGTATTTTTAAAAAAACAGCAACAGCCTGGCCGGTGTGCCCCAGTGGTTGAGCATCAACCTATGAACCAGGTGGTCACAGTTCGATTCCCGGTCAGGGCACATGTCTGGGTTGCTGGCTCGATTCGATTGTGCAGGAGGCAGCCGATCAATGATTCTCTCTCATCATTGATGTTTCTGTCTCTCTCTCCCTTCCTCTCTGAAATAATATATATATATATTTAAAAATAATTAAAAAATCAAAAACAACAACACTTTTATTAATTAGAAAGCCTTTTCACTGAAGGGGAAAAAAACCTTTCTGTCTTACAGTGAGAAAACTACCATTAATCAATGTCACCCCAATCAATACCATAAAATAAAAAAAGAAAGAAAACTATCCAATAAAATAATGATTTTAATTCTTTTCAAAGTGTTAACTTCCTAAAGGCTTTATGATCACTCACAGGTTAGATTTTTGTTTACTAAACTTTCTTGATTATGAGCATCAGCTAGGGCACCAGTTAAACATATGCATGCCTAGGCCCCGTTCCAGACTTCTAGGAAAGCTGACCAGCTAACAAGTGCTGGTGACCCCTTCTGCCAGCAGAAGCACTCTCTTCAGGAGCTGCTCTGGGGTCTTCAGCTTTGCCCGCCCCTACCTATCCATCCTTGAATATTTTTCTATGGGAAAAAAATCTCAAAGGCCCTCTAAGAGCAACTATGCAGTTTCTCTGAGCATCAAAAGACCTTGTCTCAGCCCTAGCTGGTTTGGCTCAGTGGATAGAGTCATTGGCCCGCAGACTGAAGGGTCCTGGGTTCGATTCCAGTCAAGGGCACATGCCTCGGTCCCCGGTGGGGGGGGGAGTGTGTAGGAGGCAGCCATCAATCATCATTGATGTTTCTATCTCTCTCTCCCTTTACCTTCCTCTCTCAAATCAATAAAAATATCTTTAAAAAAAAAAAAAAGACCTCGTCTCCAGCAACATGAACAGATTGAAGCCCTTTGTGAAATGGATCTGGAGTCAGGAGACACTGAGTTTGGCCTGGCTCTACCAAGAAACAGCACTGGGACCTCTGGCAGGTCCATTCACTTCTATGGGTCTCAGTTCTCTTATGAAAAAGTGGTGCCTGACCGGCATGGTTCAGTGGTTGAGCATCGACCTATGAGCCAGGAGGTCGTGGTTCCATTCCTGGTCAGGGCACATGCCCGGGTTGCAGGCTCGATCCCCAGTGGGGGGCGTGCAAGAGGCAGCTGATCAATGATTCTCTTTCATCATTGATGTTTCTCTCTCTCTCCTTCTCCTTCCACTCTGAAATCAATAAAAATATATCTTTTAAAAAAAGAAAAAAGTGGGTCATGTCTGTCTTGTGGACCAAAATTTCTCCCTTAATACAAAATCCTTCCTAGGCTCTGAAGGTCTTTTAGGCTGCATGGCTCTAAAACTTTTGAAGTTTTCAGAGCTCTTCCTGCCTCAAGTACTTAATCTGTAAACAAATGCAAATGAGGGGGCTCTATTTGTGACACAAATAATTACCCAGAGGGGATAGAAAACAGTTGGTTGTTTTAAGTTTGGGATTTGTGCAGAAGCGTCTGTGAAACTGGACTGGAAACTTCAAAGCTGCAAATAAGAAGCCTTTCTCCAGAAGGCTTGACAGCCCTAACTTAGCATCTCTCCGAGCTACTGGCTGAGTATCCAAGTTCTTTTTCTTTTTTTTCAAACTGCTAAGCATAGAGTCTCCTAAAAATGCTCCATGAGACTTGGATTTTTCAAGAAACTAGCTTAAGCTTTGGCAGCAACCCCTTCCTTTTTGCCTGTGGCCACTAACAAATCAGTGACTCACCAAACAATACATACCAAAGCTGTACTCTTGCTTAACCAACAAGAAAAGGTAAAGTGTGCATATGTTTGCTTTTCATTTTTTCTACTTTTTGCTTCCTCTTATTATCTAGTATTGAAGATAGAAACCCTCTTCCCACGCTCAACTCTTCAAAATGGCCTATTTGACATAGCCTTGATAGACTGTGTTTCCAAAGAAAGTAAAAAAAAAAAAAATACCCTCAAAAAAATAAAAAGAAGTTCGTGGACAGTGCGGGTGACACTGGAAGGCAGAACCCAAAAATAAGAGGTGATGCTTGAAGTGGAAGTACATGGTAGGGGCAGGGGACCCAGCTTCCTGGCACCGCGAAGGAAAGCTGTCAGTTAAAATAGGAACCTTGGCTTAAAAGGCTAAATGGAGTCCAGTCCAGCTGTAGCCGGGAATACTATTCAGTACACAGCCATAGATTACTGCAAAGGAAGGGCAGAGAAAGGGCGTGTTAGCCACAGAGTATTGCCAGCTCACCTCCAGCTCTCACTCTCGCACTGGCTAAACACCAAAGGCCACTGTGCCTGACAGTGGAGCACTCTCTACATGACCAGAATTAGGACTGGAATATTTAAAAAAATATCAAATCCTTAGACTGCAGATAAAATTAGGGACCTTCTGAGGATTAACACTTCTTTTCTCTTCTCCAGCTGAAAGGTCCACGTCTTCTCATTGGGGGGGTACATGCAAAATACAGATTAAAACTCATCACATTCACCAAATAGACAGGAAGACTCATCAAAGCAGAACTGAAAACATTGATTCTTTGACCACTCAGTTTGACAGTTTATGATAAGGGTTATTGTACCTGCTACTGGCCCTGCTTTGGGGGGATGGTGTGGACCCTAAAGGAGATTACAGAGGAGATGCCCAGACACCTCAGAATTCCTTAAGCCCATCATTCAAGACACTAGGCTGGCAATAATATGCAGGTTTATTTCCCCTTCTGCATCTGTGGGGTACTCGGAGTTATAGGGAGAGGAAATTTATGCTATTTTCTTCAGCAGTCATTTTCAGGGGTGGGGGGCGGGGGACTTGGTGTAAACTTATTCTGGATTTTTAACACAGCTTGGGTACAGTTACCTTGAGTGAATCAAAACTGGAAAGGGCTGGGCTGGGAGACCAAAAGGAAAAGGCATCAAAGGATCTCCTTCTGCAGCCCTCTGAGAAGGAACTGTGGCTCTGTTGGGAGGTGGCGGGTGCTCAGGGAAGCCCAGTGACTAGGGGCCAACAGGGAAAGCCTTGTTGACTGGTGCTTACCCAGCCACGGTGGATGCAAATACCTCGGGGAAGCAAGCAGCCATCAGAGTTCGAACAGGGAAACTGGCGGTGGAGAGTAGCAGATAGGACCCCTGAACAAGTTACACTCTGGCAAAGTTGGAGATGGGGAGTGGCTGGCTGGGAACACTAGGAGGGGAAGGGGGATGCACGATGCATCTCTAAGCCACAGAACCGCCGGCTTCTTAACCAGAGGCCAGACACCATCCTCAGACTCTCAGGCTTCTATAAACTGGCAGGAAGAGAGGAGAGGGCACGGGTTGTGTGCACCCAGTCGTGGTAAGGGGTAAAGATAGGGAGGCCCAGCTCTGTTGTGCAGGAAAAGAGCATCTACAGGAAGCCCAAACTGAAAATGAAAAGAGAAGTTGGGTTAATGAATGGGTGGATTAATGTACCCCCCAAAAAAGGTTAGAAGAAAACTGTTTGTCATGGTGACTAGTAGACAAATTAGAATATATAGCTATGTTAGATGGTCTTAAGGTTCTATATTGCATTGGCTCCTGGGAACATGCTTTCTCACCTGTACACCCACACACACACACCTCTGAGTGGCAGCAGTAGTGGTATTAGCTAGCAAAATAATTGCCAATAGTCTCAAGAAGACATTCTCTCCTTAATTACTAGGTCCTGGCTAATGCCCCCCACCCAGACACCTTGTGCAGGAATACCTTCAGCAAATGTCCAGGTGGCCTCAGGCTCCTGCATAGAGCACCAGGCTCTCAGTTATTAATTGCCTTGTCCCATAGGGAAAGCAGAGGAGGTTGAGGTTTCACCTCAGGTAGCCTTTGGAGCAGTCCCAGTCAGCTAAGTGGTACCCTGGGACAAGAGCTGTTTGAGAAGTGTCTGGTTCAGACCACAGTTATCTGAAAAACTGAACTACGGAAAACCATTATTGGTTTGTGTTCACATAGCACTTTAACCTTTTTTTTTCCTATTTAAACTTCATCCTTGTGACATAAACAGGGCAAGTAGTATCCATCCCCATTTGACATATGAGGAAATTGAGACACAGGGAAATCAACTGTCTTGCCCAGATCACAAAGAAAAAGATGCAGCCAGAATCAGAGCCTGAAACCCTTGGCTGTTTAATCACACCACAGTGTCCCTGAGAATGCCTTGGCTATGGATCTAAGCCCCTGTTTTTTACCTGCAGAATACATTTAGTCCATTAAATAAAGACTATTAGATATTTGGGAGGGATAGTTAAAAGCATATGCATACGTATGTACAGTCACTTTCTCAGAGTTAATACATCCAAACACCTCAACACCACACACACACACACACACACACACACACACACACACAGGAATAGCAATATACACCAAGAATTAGGAGTTCTACATTTTTAAATAGTTTTTCCCCCATATGTTTTTAAATTTATTTCAGGGAGGAAGGGAGAGGGAGAGAGTGATAGAAACATCAATGATGAGAATCATTGATCAGCTGCCTCCTGCACGCCCCCAACTGGGGGTGGAGCCCACAACCCAGGCATGTGCCTTGACTGGGAATTGAACCATGACCTCCTGGTTCATAGGTCGATGTTCAACCACTGAGCCACACTGGCCAGGCAGGAGTTCTACATTCTTGTTCCAGTTCTGCCACTAACTCACTGTGTGATCCTTGTTCAAATCTATTAAATTCCCTGCTCCTCTATGTACTCATTTTGTCAACAGAAGATTATTCCTTCCATACCTCACATGACTGTTGTAAGGCAAAAGTGAGATATCATGTGGAAAAGCACTTTGAAAAGTATTAGAATGTTATATGAATGCTCCTTTCTTATTTTATTCTTTGCCTAATTCCTAGGGGAATGGAAACCTAAACTACACAGCAACAGCCTATTTTCTGTGCTTCACAGGAAAGCTGACATATTTTGATACACGTACACTCTTCCCTATACTGTGTACCCCCAAGAGTCAAGGGCCAGTAACCATTCAGATATAGTATCACAACTGAGTACAGGTCACAGGAGTTATTTTCCATTACAGTTTCCGACAGCTACAAGTAGTGCCTCAAGCAATTTCAAGATCAGTGAGGAACAGTAAGCCTCACTCAGTTAATAAGAGGTAGACTTTGTGATCCACCCCATGAATGAGGGCTGCCTTTGCTGCTTTCGGATCCCAGGGAGTCAAGGCCTCCCTCCCCTATTTGGTTTGGAACTGCTTTTGTGGTCTTCTGGGGAGAAGCCTGCGGGAAAGAAACAACCTACTTGGGTTGAGGTTGGCTGTTCCCGCCATTTGCTAATTGCCTCTCACCTATAAAGTAAGGCTTTAATTATAGTTTTGCCAGAATTCATTTTAGTAATGGCCACTAACAATGGTTCACTCAGGGAAACCTGAGCCAAGCTGTGTCAAACCACATTAATTCAGTTTCATTAACTGATAGCTAACTTACCAGAATACATACTGTATTTTCCGGCGTATAAGATGACTTTTTAACCCAGGAAAATCTTCTATATGCCCAGTCGTCTTATACGCCTGAAAATACGGTATTTTCTCCTCTCCTCATTGACAATGGGGAACAAAGAGGATGCACGTGAACTGCGCTTCTACAGGTGTAAGACCCTTTGCAAGGCACTGGGACCACAGCAGAGGACAGACACTCTAGGAAGTGAAAGTCTTCCTTAATGGAAACCTGCTGTTTAATTCCAGTCAACTACCAGGGGCTCTAAAGACTTGCCTTTAAGCCAGACAATAAATCTTTCCATTGTTCTTTTAAGGTTGTTTCCTTTGGCCCAATTTCATGGGGCTTATGTTTCAGAAGCCTCTATGGACTTCCTCTTTGGAACTTGCTTGAAAATAGGATGTTTTGCCAGCTGCCCAAAGTCCCCAGTGCAATAGCTGTGGCACTATTTGGTGATGAACAGCAGGCTCTCCATTTAAATCATAGACTAGCCGTGGCTGGTTTGGTTCAGTGGATAGAGCGTTGGCCTGCAGGCTGAAGGGTCCTGGGTTCGATTCGGATCAAGGGCACATGCCCGGGTTGTGGGCTCAATCCCCAGTGGGGGGCATGCAGAAGGCTGCCAATCAATGATTCTCTCTCATTGATGTTTCTATCTCTTCCTCTCCCTTCCTCTCTGAAATCAATAAAAAAGTATTTTTTAAAAATCATAAATTACATTGGTGAGTGGGGAGAAGCCCTCTCAATATTTTATATTCCCTCCCTGATTCAAACAAACCAAATGTAAAGGCATTTATGAGACAACTGGGGTATTCTGAACACGGACTAGGAATTTTATGTTAATGATTTGCTAATTTTGTAGGTATGTTAATGGTGGCATTGTGGTTATGGTGTTTTTTTTAAAGAGTCATTATCTCTTAAAGATACATGCTAATGTATTTGCAGATGAAATAATGTGGGTTTTGCTTTATAATAATCCAGCAGGTTTGGGCAGCTGGCATAATAGATGAAACGGGATTGACCCTGTGTTGACAGTTGCTTGGGGGCCAGGTTGTGGGTATCTGAGACTGCACTGTACTATCTTCCCTCTTCTTTTGTTCCTGTTTGAAGGTTTCTATGGTAAAGTTTAAAAATAGTAATAAGCTTAATATGGTTAAGTTAACCATATTCATTTTCCCTCCCTATCTACTACTTGAGTCTACTACAGATAGAAGGTGCTTAATCATTGCTATAATCAGCCTATAAATTACATGATGCCAGGGACTGCTTTATCCTTTTCTGTAGATACAGCTTGCAGCCCTCAGGAACCCATCTTATCAAAGGTAGGTGTTCATGAAGCTGGTACTTGTAGAATTAAATGTAAGGAACTTTTCTATAATATCTGATAGCTCTTCAGTTTCTTCCACTTTCATTATGGTGTTGGGGGGTTACATAACTAAAGGAAATTTGAGAATTTGAACCCTCTGGATAAAAAATAGACACCAGCCTGGCTGGCACTGCTCAGTGGTTAAGCATTGACCTAGGAACCAGGAGGTCACAGTTCGATTCCCAGTCAGGGCACATAACCGGTTGTGGGCTCGATCCCCACTGTGGGGCGTGCAGGAGGCAGCAATCAATGATTCTCTCGCTCCCCCTCCCTTCCTCTCTGAAATATATATATCTATTAGCCACCAGAGGGAAACAGAGAAGCAAGTTTCCGTTAGTTTGGAACATTCCCAACCCGGAGGTTAATGCCACTGTGACAATTGCAGGACAGGGCTGCTGAACCCAGCAGTTTCCCTCCTCACTACAGCCTAGTTAATTTTGAAACTAATAATTAAGGCTCTTGAAGGAAAAATGGCCAAAACTGAACCTCAAATATTAACCCACTTATGCTACCCAGCTGTTCTGGCAGCAGAAGTCTGAAAATACCTGGCTTTTAATCAGGCAGGCAAGCACTGCACATGTACACTTGAAACCACACCAGACTTCTTCTTAATATTCTAACTCACAAGAGGAAACCAGCTAGGACAATGAAGCAGCTTCTTTTATGATGAGATATGTGTATTGGGGGGTGGAATTTGGGGAGATATGTTCTAGGAGCCACTGCCAGGTCTATTTAGAGTTAATAAAGCTTACCAGGACCCTGGGTCTCATGCAGCATGCAGCAAACAGCAGAGTTAACTGTAAAATAGTTAAGAGCTGATGAAGATGGAGTGAGCTTGAAGGAGAAATCAAATATTATGAGTTCACACCAATAATGAAGAGTTAGAGGTCAAAGGAGATTAGGAGGAGTAGGAGGGGAGGGTGGGAGGGTGGGAAGGGGGGCTGGTACTCTTTCTTAATCTCTTTAAGGGCAGCCAAAGGAAATTCTAAATATGTGACTCTGTTATATCCAACCACCATCTCTCCAGAAAAAATGCTTATCATCTCCACTTCTACTCTCATACCCCACCACCGCCATCATCACTATGGACCAGAGGGACACAGGTGTCATGATGGGTCTTCCAGAAGTTAGCTGACTGTAAGGAATTATATAAGAAGCCCAGGCCAAGGGCCATCTACACATCTGGAAGTAAGAAAGAGGGCAGTCTATTTGGTCAGGTTTCCACCCCCTCAGAATAGTAAAAGAGTACCTCCACCAACCCCAAATTTCCCTAGAGACTGTACAGAGGGTCTTCTGCCTGGAGTTGGGGGGATATCAAGTAATTTGAGGCAACTGGGGGGAAACCTGGTCTGGGATAAACTTCTACTAACACCAGAATAGAGAATATTTAGAGCTTAGTGTTTGTCAGTGGGGTCTGAACAAATGAATCTTCTAATTCCTACAAGCAAGCTGTTCAACTACCCCAGGGATCGAGTTAACAAATACCAAAGGGCTATGAAGGCAGCAGGTTAGAGCTGGAAGACAAATTTAGACCTTTCTGATCTTAAAAATAGGAATCCATGCCTGCTGGCGCAACTGACATACTGTGACTGATCAGTTAATATGCAGTGTTTCCAAAGAGGCTTCTTTTCTGGCTAGTTGAACTTTATCCATTAAGTAATACCAAAAAGAGTTAATTAGTCAGTGAATTTGACATATAGTGTTATGGTTCACTAACAAAAATCTTTAGACTAATTGGTGAAAATGTTCAAATTATATTATGAATAATGAATAATCGAATTGGAAAACTGAGTGTCTTCAAATATATTTTAATACTGTACAAAAAATCACAGTTTTATTCCTAAGTGATGAGCCAGGCACTGAGGAAAGGAAGATGTTTCCTCCTGGCAAATATCCAATAGTTGAGCCCTGGCCAATGTGGCTCAGTTGGTTGGAGCATCGTCCTGTGTACCAAAAGGGTTACAGGTTCGATTCCCAGTCAGGTCACATACCCAAGTTGTGGGTTCGTGTTCTGGCCCGGGCATGTACAGGAAGCAACCTATTGATGTTTCTCCCTCACATCTATGTTTCTCTCTCCCTCTCCCTTCCTCTCACTCTAAAAAAAATCCAATAGTTGGATCAGGAACAAGTGGCTAAGAACAGAGGGCAACAACCATGGACATCTTTCAGATCCTCAGGCCTCTTTAATAAGGACATTGCCTAACACTCCATCTGAGGGGTTCCCTAGGCACACTGCACAAACAACTTCAGAGCCCAAGGGACCACTGGGTTTTTTCCTGCTGTTGTATAGGTCCTGTCAGAAATGCTTTTCTCTTCTCTGGTTCTGGGATGAGGAATGGGTTGGGTCAGGATAATCGGCCCACATGGTAACCAGGAGCCCATGCTATCCTGCCTTACCAAATACCAGGGGAGAGAGATAGATTGTAAAATCATTCCCCAGGTTGAGGATGGGGCACCTAGAATATACCAACATCTAAAGGCTCCCCACCAAGTTCTTAGTTGTACCCCAGGCCAGGAACAGCTAAGCAGTCAACAGGATGGACAGTAAAGGGGTGAGAAATCAGACCTGGGCTACAGCCTTCAGCAGCAGCAGTTAAATTCTGCTGGCTGCAGCTAGTGAGAACTGAGGCAGAGAGAGGGTTGGCCTGCAGGCACGAGAGTTCACCTCAGGTATGGGGCGAGCAAGCGGGCGAGCACGCCTGGGAGCCCAATTGATTCCAACCTCTCAGACTCTCTCTCTCACCACCCTCTACCTGCCCTCCTTTTTGTTTATCTATTTCTTACAACTTTGTAGTGTTTATTGTTTCCATACTTCTTCTTTCTACTCTCTCAGATTCCTTTTGCTTTTCCTCTCCTTTCCCTCCCTCTCCTCCTACCTGAGTTTGCAGGACTTTCCTACACAGGCCAAACAGAGGGGGCTGGGCTTCTGGGACCTATTCTCAATTGCCCAAATTCAGGAAATCCAAAAATTGTGTGGGAACATGGAGACCAGTTATAGGCACCCAAACTGGTCTGACAGCCTACAGCTCACCTCTCTGCTGCCCATCCTTCAGACCCCTCAGCCTCCAGGTCCTGCCCTGAGGAGCAGAGAGAAGCCAACACCCCAGAGCAACCTCCCACTTACTTTTTCTTCTCTTTGTCCCTTTTCAGAGTCTGTGAGCCTCCAGCCTGGGAGCCCTGGGACTGGAGCAGCTCGGCCGCTGACTTTCTCTGTTTGAAAGCGTTCACTTCATCATCCAGGGATTTCTTCTTATCCTCCAGCTTCTTCTTCTCATCCTGGTGTAGTTTCTTCAGACGGTCAAACTTCTCATGCAGCTGGCAAGAAAGCACATGGAGTGTGGGGGGAGTCCCCTGTCAGCAGCTCCCAACTGAGTTGAGTCCAGGGCAACAGGGGACTGGCAGGGTTGCAACCCTGCAGGAGCCCAGGAACTGAGGAGACATTTCTGCTAGAGACAGCTATGATGGCACCAAAGGTCTCCATGTTCTGGATAGTCCCCTTCTCCTGCCGTTTTACCTCCAAATTTCTGCTCCTGAATATGGTCAGGGAACTGTGCATTCTGCTTAATCAAACATTTTATTTAAAAGAGTCACCACATATGGTTAGTAATAATCCTATCCTATATAATAGAAGCCTAATATGCTGTGTCCAACCGTTTGTTCGACTGTTCTATCAGTTGCTATGATGTGCACTGACCACCAGGGGGCAGACGCTCCAACCGGTAGGTGAGCTTGCTGCTGGAGTCCAGCTGATCGGGACTGGGCGAGACAGGCTGGACATGCCCTGGAGCCCGCCCTGGAGCCCTCCCTCGGTCCCTCCCCAGCCCAATCGTGGACCAGTGGGGTCCCTCGGCCTGGCCTGTGCCCTCTTGCAATCCAGGACACCTCAGGGAATGTCAGGGAACCGGTTTCAGCCCAATCCCTGCAGGCCAGGCCGAGGGACCCCACCAGTGATCCGTGCACCAGGCCTCTAGTATCAGTTATAATAGTATAACATTTATTGAGTGCTTATTGTAGGCCAAGCACTGACTTTTTAAAGCACTTTATATGTATTAACTCATTTAATCATCACAACACTCCTATGAGATAGGTTCTGTTATTATCTGCATTTTATGTGGTGACAGAAGTTAAGGAATTTGCCCAACCAAGATCCATCCATTCTATAGAGGATTATAGAGTGAGGTCTCCCAACATGTTATGGGTCCTGCCGTTTCTTATCCCCTCCAGTCAGGGAGGATCACCATGGAGCACAGAGCAAACTGAAGCAATGCCAAAGCTGTTCAAAGGAAGTGCTTGGCCCTAGCCAGTTTGGCTCAGTCGATAGAGTGCTGGCCTGTGGACTGAAGGGTCCCGGGTTTGATTCCAGTCAAGGGCATGTGCCTAGGTTGCAAGCTCAATCTCTGGCCCTGGTTGGGGCACTTGCGGAGAGGCAACCAATCAACGTGTCTCACATTGATGTTTCTCCCCCACTCCCTTCTACTGTCTCTAAATATCAATGGAAAAATATATTCAGGTGAGGATTAACCAAAAAGCAACAACAACAAAGGAAGTACTTGTTCTTGGACATGAAAGGAGATTTTAAAAAGTTTTATAACATGGCATAAGTGTGGAGACCTCAGCTTTGACCAAAGAGAGGTTTAACTATCCCTGAATAGAGCCAGAGACCAGCAAGAATATTCTGGTGTGCTGTTGTGGTCAGTGGATCAAGAGGTAGAAATGGGGCCCAACCAGTGTGCTCAGTGGTTGAGGTCGACCATTGAACCAGGAAGTCATGGTTCGATTCCGGGTCAGGGCACGTGCCTGCATTGCAGGCTCGATCCCTGGTAGGGGGCGTGCAGGAGGCAGCTAATCAATGACTCTCTCTCATCATTGATGTTTCTACCTCTCCCTTCCTCTCTGAAATCAATAAAACTATATATTTTTAAAAAATAGGTAGAATTGATATGAGATAAACTACCCTGAATAGTAGAGCAGACCAAGCATAATTTCACTTTCTTTTGAGGATTCAGGAGATGTTGGGATTCTGTAGCACTTGCAGCACACCATGAAGAAGGTATTTGGGATTGTCACTTGGTAAGGGATGGTGGATGACAGACTCGCAGGGTAAGCCAGCTTTTATTAGTCATTGGGGTAGGGGGATGGAAGCTCTGCCAGTCAGTTGCTTTCACTTGGCTTTTGTCCATTGGTTTTTCATTCATTTCTCTTTGAGGTTCCCTTACCCCTCCTCCTAAAAGTACTGGGTGATATTTTTCTTTTGAAAAGTGAATTGAAGTAAGATCAACAGCCTTGTCCTGGACTTTATTGATAACCCTAGAGAGTCACAGCAGATTACAGGGAAAGATACTTGGGCAGTAATTAAGTGCTTCTCTTCATCATGGGCTCTGAGGCCCAGAGAGTGAAGCAGTTGTTAAAGTCACCAAAACTGTAGCTGAGGCCACTTTAATCAGGCAGCAGTGGGTGCATTGGTAGGGGGACCTGGAATACAAGGCAATAGTTGGAGGACTAACTGCACTCTATTAGGCACGACTTCAGTAATGAAAACCCCAGGGGGACCATCAAACCTTAGTTTACAAACTCTCTAGATGCGCACAGATGTTTCTTTAATGCCACCATGAAATGGAACAAAATATCCAAATGACTCAGGAAGTGCCCAGCTGTTACTGTTTTAGGTTTCAACAAGGTACCCAGGATTGCCTGGGACCATCTTTCCCCATGGCCGTCAGAGAGCAATTGGGTTGGGGCAGGACAGCCAAGAATCTGTTTGCACCTGACCTCAAGGGGCTATGTGAGGTCTTTTGTTGTTGTTGTTAATCCTCACGAGGATATTTTTCCCAATGATTTTTTTAGAGAGTGGAAGGGAGGGGGAGAGACTGAGAGAGAAACATTGATTTGAGAGAGACACATTGATTTGTTGTCTCCCGCACATGCCTGACCGGGGCGGGGATGGAGCCTGCAACCGAGGTATGTGCCCTTGATGAGAATCGAAACCGAGACCCTTCAGTCCACAGGCCGATGCTCTAACCACTGACCCAAACCAGCTATGGCAAGCTCTTTTTTTTTCTTTTCTTGAAATAAGTTTATTGAATTTCATTTTATGTTCCTTCCATATGTCTTAATGACAAGCATAGTATACACTCATGTTTTATTCTTATTTACTTTGGCTTATGAAATTTAGATGGAAGAAATCACCAACTAGTTAAGTAATATTTGAACTTTGATTCTATGTTTCAAAGTCTTTTTTGTTGTTGTTGTTAATCCTCACTGGAGGATATATTTTTTTAAATTTCTTTATTGATTAAGGTATCACATATTTGTCCTCATCCCCCCATTCCCATCCCACACCCCTCCCCACACATGCCCCCACCCCCCTGTTGTCCTTAATCGCTGGTTAGGCTCATATGCTTGCACACAAGTCCTTTAGTTGATCTCTCCCCTTTACCCCCACCCTCCCCTACCCTCCCTCTGAGGCCCGACCATCTGATCCATGCCTCCTTGTTTCTGGGTCTGTTTTTTTTTTAATTTCTTTATTGATTAAGGTGTCACATATTTGTCCTCATCCCCCCATTCCCATCCCACACCCCTCCCCATGGATGCCCCAACCCTCTGTTGAACTTAAGCATTGGTTAGGCTCATATGCATGCACACAAGACCTTTGGTTGCTCTCTCCCCCCTCCCCCCACCCTCCCCTATCCTCCCTCTGAGGCCCGATAGTCCGATCGATGCCTCCTTGTTTCTGGTTCTGTTCTTGTTCATCAGTCTATGTTGTTCATCATTTCCCCTAGATGAGCGAAATCATGTGTCACTAGAGATATACTTATAAGAATTGAATGTGCGACGAGCAATAATAGTTATGCTGACAGGCAAATGAATCAGTCTGTAGTGAGTTTCTTTCTGGTCCAACAGTTCTTTTGAGACCCAATATCAATGTCCACCAGTTCCTTATGAGTACATGTCGGCACTGACCCCTCAGCTCTGGATGGTGGACAAATGGTGGTAATGCAGGTCCGACTCCCTCTGGTTTGGTCTCGGCCGGACCCAGGGGCACGGCTTCACCCGGATCCAGGGGCCCACGGCCTCACCCGGACCCGGGGCCAGGCTCACCCGGATCCAGGGGCACACGGCCTCGCCCAGACCCAGGATTCAGCTTCATCCGGACCCAGGGGCGTATGGCCTCACCCGGACCCAGGGGCGCGTGGCCTCTCCCGGGCCCGAGATCCAGCCTCACCCAGATCCAGGGGCACACGGCCTCGCCCGGACCCGGGCTCCAGCTTCCCCCGGACCCAGGGTCACGTGGCCTCACCCGGATCCAGGGGCCCACGGCCTCACCCGGACCCGGGACCCAGGCTCACCCGGATCCAGGGGCCCACGGCCTCACCCGGACCCGGGGCCAGGCTCACCCGGATCCAGGGGCCCACGGCCTCACCCGGACCCGGGGCCAGGCTCACCCGGATCCAGGGGCCCACGGCCTCACCCGGACCCGGGGCCAGGCTCACCCGGATCCAGGGGCCCACGGCCTCACTGGGTCTGTTCTTGTTCATCCGTCTATGTTGTTCATTATTTCCCCTAGATGAGTGAGATTATGTGCTATTAGAAATACACTTATAAGAACTTAAAATGAGACAAGCAATAATGGTTATGGTGACAGGCAAATGAATCAGTGTGTAGTGAGTTTCTTTCTGGGCCAACAGTTCTTTTGAGACCCAGTTTCAATGTCCAACAGTTCCTTATGTGTACATGTCAGCACTGACATTACAGTTCTGGATGGTGGAACAAATGGTGGTAATGCAGGTCCGACTCTCTTATGACAAGGTCTTGACTCTTGAGCAGTGCTGCCCAATAAAACTTTCTGTGGCAATGGAAATGTTCTTTATCTGTGCTGTCCAATACGATAGCCACTAGTCACATGAGATTGAGCATTTGAAATGTGGCTAAGGTGACTGAGGAAATGAGTTTTAAACTTGTTTATTTTTAATTAATTTCAGTTTAAATAGCCACATGTAGCTAGTGGCTACCATATGGACAGTGCTGCTCTAGAGGACTAAGTAACACGGAATGAGAAAACATCCCGGTCTTGGGGAATGAGGGATCAAGAAGACAAAGATCCCTCACAGCTCCCTCTGTGCCAGCCGAGGCAGGGCTACAGATGCTGTGTCCCATTTCTTCCTGGAGGCTGCAAGGCTCTGGCTGGCAGTGCTCTCAGGGCAGAAGCTCCTGCCATGCCCAAGCTCAGCTTCCTTTTCCTTCCCACCTAACACCTAGGCTCCCATTTACCTCTTTCTCTGCCTCTTTGAGTTCAGCTTCTTTCTCTTTGACTCTCTGCACGAACATCTGTCTCATCTCCTCTTCTTTTTTCTGGAGCTCCCCTAGGAACTCATTCCTTTTGGCCTCATACGTCTCCTGCAAACTGGGAACATGGTCAGGTTAATTCTCCTGCCTTTGGAATGGCTCCTATTGGATGAAAACTGACCCCAATGATCCTCCCTGGGTTCCCCCATCCTCCCCTCCCTGATTTTGGGAGGGGTGCAAACACAGAACCACAAAGCTGTGGGCAGCTGGCTTGGCATGTGACAGCAGAATCACAGGGCAGCTTGAGGGTGATGGAGCAGTCCTGGTAAACTGGAGAGATATTTAGAACTGGGAGTGACTTAGAACATCTGCCTCTATGCTCTCATTTTACAGGTGAGGAAACAGGCCCAGAGAGGTGAAGAGACTTGCTCAAGACCACACAGCTAGTTAGAGGTAGAATTGGGACTGGAAGCTGGGTCTTTTGTCTTTTACTCTGGGGCCCTCCTATTCCACTTTGCTGCCAGGCCCTGGCTCTGAAACTGACCACATTAATGAACTATTGCAATACACACTTGATGAGACTCCACTACATGCTAGACACAGGACTGAGTGACACGAATACTACTCACTCAACATCTAGAGCCAACAGCCACTGTGCCTGCCATCAAAGAGCTTACACTAGTGGGAGATGCCCGGGCTAAGTCTCCCTGCCCACAGCCTGGGCTTAGTTTTAAAAAAAATAGGAGTTAGCCTGGTGAGAAAGAAGGAAGTGTGCTCTGAAGAGAGCAGCATGTGCAAAGGCACATGTGGAGAGAGACTGGCATACTCAGGGAGCCATGCATAGTTCCACATGGCTGGAGAATCTAGTGTGAGCTGTGGAGTGGTGCGATATGAGGTCCCTGAGTCTGGCAAGAGAGAGCAAGCGTTGGATGCCATATTAGACTGGGACATTTATCTATACTGTAAGGTTTATGTCGGAGGACTGACTTGACCCAACTTGAAAATGAGAAAGAACACTCTGGCTGTTGCATAAAGGACAGACTTTCCAACAACCCAAGGACGAAATGACAGACTCTTAATGTTAAGAGCTGGTGAGGAATGGGGGACCTGAGGGACCTGGAGGAACAATAGGGGAAGCAGAACTCCCAGGACTTAGGAGGACTCAAAGATTATTCCAGTTTTTGGCTCAGGCAACCAGGTGAATGGTGGTACAGTGAGCTGCGACAGGGACCACTGGAGAAGAAGTATGGTTAAGAGGGGAGAAGTTGACTTAAATTTTAGACAGCCCGCGTTTCAAGTATGCCACCTATGGAACGTCTGAGTGAAAATATCCAGTATGCACTTAGCTCAATGGGTTTGGAGCTCAAACATAGGATTTTAGCTTGGGATTTATCTATTTCTGGGTGGTAATTAGGGCTGTGAGAGGAGATATAACCAGCTACAAAGAGAATAGAGGTGAAAGGAGCAGAGACCCTAGGAAAGAATCCTGGGGCACAACATTTAGAGTAAGCTGAAGAAAATGAGCCTGCTGATGAAGCTGAAAAGGAGTAGCAAGAGAGAGAGGACTAAAACCAGCCAGACCAGTGCTAGAAAAGCCAAAGGCAGAGAGAACTTCGGGAAGGAGGCAACGAAGGAATATCAAATGATGAGATTAAAAATGATGGGACTTAGCCCCAACAGGTGTGGCTCAGTGGTTGAGTGTCAGCCCATGCACCAACAGATCACTGGTTCAATTGCCAGTCAGGGCACATGCCCAGGTTTCGGGCTCAATCCCCAGCAGGAGGCATGCAGGAGGCAGCCGATCCATGTTGATGTTTCTCTCTCATCCGTGTTTCAATCTCTCTCCCTCTTTCTTCCTTTCTCTCTTAAAAAAACAACAACAAACAACAATAAAAATATATTTAAGCCCAGCCGGCATGGTTCAGTGGTTGAGCATCAACCTATGAACCAGGAGGTCATGGTTTGATTTTCGGTCAGGGCACGTGCCAGGCTTGCAGGTTTGATCTCCAGTAGGGGGCATGCAGGAGGCAGCCGATCCGTGATTCTCATCATTCTCTCTCTCTCTCTCTCTCTCTCTCTCTCTCTCTCTCTCTCTCTGTGTGTGTGTGTGTGTGTGTCTCCCCCTCTCCCTTCCTCTCTGAAATCAACAAAAATATATTTTTAAAACCATATTAAAAAAAAAAAAAAAGATGGGACTTAGAGGCCACACTGTACTTGGCCATGACTGTGTAATTGCTGATCTTGGAGGGAGGCATTTCAGTGGTGTGGTGAGATCAGAAGTCAAAAAATAAGAGCAACTCTTTCTCCTTCCTGTCAGAGCCGAATCTCTTGACAGGGCAGAAGCTGGTGAGGAAGAGCAGTTAAGCGTGAGTTTCTTTAGGATGAGAATATTTACATGCAACATTGAAAGGAGAAGGCAGAGGAGTGCAGAGGGTGAAGATGCAGGTAACAGGTATTCAGGAGGGAGCAAAGGAGGAGGGGAGGGGACTAGAAGAACTGGTAGAGGCACACCGCTTCCTCCCCAGATGCAGATTAAAGCTGGTGGAGGGGAAGGACAGAGAAAGCTAAGGAAGCACCCACTGGAGAGACAAGCATACCTTCCTCCAACCCCAAGAGCTCCAGTGGCCCTTGTCCCGCGCTGGGGACTGAGTCTGCCCCTCCAGAACCAAGCAACCCTGAAGGACTGGCTATGCTTTGCCTCCTGGCCAGGTTTCCACTGTGAGCAGGTACTGTGGATCTCTGACAGCCTTCTTAGCCCACAACCCTCCCTATCACTTGCTTATCAAGGCCTGACATTTCCCGAAAGAAGACTGAGCCCTGGTAAGGGCAACACATGGTCATTTAAAATGTGGGGCTTATATCAGACATCGTGCACACAGATCAGACACTTGGGGGACATTGGCTCCTGTTAGCATAGTAAACTGCCTTCAGAAACATTCCTCTTCTCTGGAAGCATCTTAGATTCTGATTTAAGAAGTATGTCAATGACTATTAGCATCCTTTGGTCAAAACAAAACCTGCACTTGACGGTGAATGAAGAGCCTCAAGTTCATCAGTGCATGTGCAATGACTGCTACCTGAACCCGTCTGGTTTGGATAATGGGCAGGAAGGTAAAGAAGACATTGGACATCTGACAGAACAGCAGAAGCCTGATGAAGAAAGTGGGGCATAGGACAGGCACAAACTGCTACAGCCCAGGGCCTCCTCTGGTATAGCTGGCTGCAGCTCCTGTGTGTGCACAGTGAGACCATCGGCCTTGCTGGGCCTCTAGACCTCCTCCATGGCCCACTGCTTACCAAGTCCGCCTGGCCACAACTCCCCCAGGAAGGCAGAGAGGGACTGAAGGGAAAACTGGCAAATGACTGAGTCCTGATGTTCTTGGTCTCAGCACCTGTGTCTGACTCCCTTGTGGATGCTCTAGGGTAAAGCCTCCACACCCCCTGGGTTGGCTTGGCTGAGTTGGGCAGAGTTGGCGTGAGAGATACCTGAAGGGTTTGCTGTCGGGGTCAGTGTCCTTGAAGCCCATCTCCTCCAGCTTGCAGCGGCGGTATAGCTCATAGTGCCGGCTGTGGGTCTGCTCCCGGAGGTCCTCCATGTTGACCCGAAGCAGCATCTCCCGCAGCTTCACAAAGTCGCAGTGGGCCTCATTTTCAACTGCATAGTAGGGGTTGGAAGGTTGAAAGTATATTGAAAGGAAGGCCGGAAGAAGCAGAAACAGTCAAATAAGCCCAGCCAGCGTGGCTCAGTAGTTGAGCATCGACTTATGAACCAGGAGGTCACAGTTCAATTCCCAGTCAGGGCACATGCCTGGTTGTGGGCTCGACCCCCAGTAGGTGGCAAGCAGAGGGCAGCGATCAATGATTCTCTCTATTATTGATGTTTCTATCTCTTCCCCTCCCTTCCTCTCTGAAATCAATAAAAATATTTAAAAAGAAATGGTAAAATGAGAAGCAAAATATCTTACAGCAACACGGCCTTTCAATCTGTATACAGAGTTTTATGAATTTGCCTCCTGATTTCCTTTTCTACTGATAAAACAAATGAAAAGTTACAAGAATGACAGTCATGGAAACTGCAATGCCATAAAAAAAAACCACCTACGAAGACATTCAGTAGCACCTCAACCCCAATTCACCAATCAGACACTCACAAGAGTTTCTGCCCTGCACCATTCTTAAGACAATGACACACACATGTTCAGCCACCTGTCCAGTAAACATTTGTGGAATCTCTGTTCCCAGTATTGTATGAAGCACTGCGAATTTTCGAAATTAAGGCATGGAGTCTTGCCCTCAGCAGTTTAGTGGAAGAATAGATGCAAATAGACAAATACAACACAATACAAACATTATGAAAATAATAGTATATAGCCAAGGTGCAATGAAAGCCCAGAAAAGAGGGGCCTAAGAACTCATGGGAGAGTGAAGGCTTCACCAGAGAGGCAACCGCTAAGATGACTCTTGAAGGAAGAATAGTAATTTATCAGGCAGAGGAGGAAATAGTCTTGGCAAGGTCTCAATGAGGTCAGACAAGGTTAAGTAGCTAATAAGTTGCAGGGTTAGGATTCCAATCCAGGTCATCTAAAGCAGCGGTCGCCAACCTTTCGGACCTCACGGATCACCAATTGGTGACCGCTGACTAAAGCATAGGTGTCAAAGTTCCAAAAGAATAAGGAGGAAGAAGTAGGACATCAATAGTTGACAGCGACAAGGAGGGGTATGGCCCATCTGGATGGCAGAAGCTTCAAAGGAGGTGTGTTTTAGAGGGTGGATACGGCCTGACAGCAATAGTGACCAAAGTGGACCCCACTTTCCAGCTTAAGTGGACAAGCCCTCTCCTCAAAAGAGTGTGGCAAAGGTCTGCATTTGGGGCAGTGGCCAAGAAGGACAGAGATGTGGACCAAATAATAGCAATGTGGACTTCTGGCTGGAACACAAGGTTGGGAGCAGTGCTCCGCCACATGTATCCAAGCATGGCTGCACTGTGTCAGAATGGGAGTGTCTGGTCTGACCATGTGGGGATAGGGGGGCTTGAGATGATGAACAAGCACAGTCACCCCATACCCTGTCTTGCAGGTATGAGGGCAGGAGGGAGAAGGTAGTGAGGGCAGGGAGAGGATCCGGGATGACAGCGTGGGGCATAGTTGCAACCGACTGCTTTGCAGTCAGCAGAGTAATCTTTCCAAAGCCCAAATTAGCTCACATGACCCCTCTGCTTAATGCCCATTCCCTTTGGGATAAAGCCCCTCACTGTCATAAAACATAAACTAATAATAGTGGAGGGCAGTTGGGGGCAACCAGGCCAGCAGGGGAGAGCAGTTAGGGGCAACCAGGCCTGCAGCGGAGGGCAGTTGGGAGTGACCAGGCCTGCATGAGAGGGCAGTTGGGGGGGACCAGGCCCACAGGGGAGGGCAGTTGAGGGTGACCAGGCTGGCAAGGTAGGGTAGTTAGGGGCGACAAGGCCAGCACAGCAGGGGAGGGCAGTTGGGGGCAACCAGGCCTGCTGCGGAGGGCAGTTGGGGGGAACGAGGCCTGCAGGGGAGGGCAGTTGGAGGGGCAGGCCTGCAGGGGAGGGCAGTTAGGGGCAAAAGGGCCATCAGGGGAGCAGTTAGGTGTCAATCAAGCTGGCAGGGGAGTGGTTAGGGGGTGATCAGGCTGGAAGGCAGAAGCGATTAGGGGCAATCAGGCAGCCAGGCAGGCAAGCGGTTGGGAACCAGCAGTCCTGGATTGTGAGAGGGATTTCTGACTGCCCGTTTAGACCGGATCTAAATGGGCAGTCGGACATTCCTTGAGGGGTCCCAGATTGGAGAGGGTGCAGGCTGGGCTGAGGGACACCCCCACCACCACCACCACCGTGCATGAATTTCATGCACTGGGCCTCTAGTATGAAATATTGCATCTGTCCGGCAACTTTTCAGGACCATCTCCTCCTCTGTCTCCAGACAGTGACCCCTGGTGGTCGCTCAGAAGGAGTGACACTAAAGGCCCCTACATGCTGCCCAGACAACAGTTTCTTCCTCACTCGAATACAACAGTGAACCCTGACTTACAAGAACCCTGACTTTGTTGGTTAGGTGTGGAGTGGTCTAAGTTGGATGAAGTCACTGGAACCACACCTGCTAGCTTCACCTCAGGTTCCTGTCTCTCAGACCACAAATTAATTCCCTTTGTTGGACTGTTGGTTTAGAAACCATTTGCAAATGTTCCAAGTGGACCAGCTCCAGCCCCAACTGGCAGAGAAGACCAAAACCTGACACAGTTCTGACGACCAGTCTTGTCCTAGCCACGGCAAATTCCACTACCGCGGCAGGGTCTGTGATGTGCCCTAAAGCATGCTGGCCTTTGGGTGGGATATGGACAACTTCCCACCAGCTTTCACTTGTTTGCTCAGCGTCAGGGATGAGTCTGCAGTGAACCAGCCACCCTGTCACACATGGTGCCCCTGCAATCCCAGACCTACCTGACAGCTGCAGACTCGGGAGGTCGGGCACCTCTTCCACCCATGGCAGAGTCCTAGGCCTAGTTTCATGTACTGAATTGACTAGTCCGAGTGTAACCTCACACGCATCAAGCAGACCACAACAGGAACCTTCCTGATTGTATATACATGTGTTTTTAAATTGCAAAATAATCAATCACACATACAAAACGGTGCATGAAATGTGCAATTTAAAGAATTTTTAAAAATGAATACCAATGTATCCAGGGCCTTGGTGAAACATTACCAGCACCTTAGAAGCTCCCTCCTTCTCCACCATGACATACAACCTGACTTTTGGGTTTATCATTCCTTTGTTTTTCTTTATTGTTTTACCATTTACATATGAATCTCTAAAGATATATATCTTGTTTAGTTCTGTCTACTATTGAAATTCATGTAAATAGAATAATACATGTATTCTTCTGTGATCTATTTAGCTCCTATGACCTATTCTTTTATGAACTATTTCTGAGATGCAATCATGTAGATGTAACTATAACCCATTCATTTTCACTGCAGTATAATATCCCATTATATGAACATTTCAAAAAATGTTTATTATTGATTGATTTTCAGAGAGAGAGGAAGGGAAAGGGAGAGAAATATCACTGTGAGAGCAAAACATTGATCAGCTGCCTCCTGCATGCCCCCTATTGGGCACCGAACCCATAACCAAGGTGTGTGCCCTGACCAGAATTGAACCAGCAACCTTTCGGTGCATGGGATGATGCCCAACCAGCTAAGCCACACTGTCCAGGGCCATCTAATTTATTTTTAATGTATATCTGAGCTGTTTCTAATTATTTACTATTATGAACAACTCTGCTTTGGACATTATTGTAAGTCTCCTTTTGTGCTAGGGCAAGTACACATGCTCTCTTGCACACTCCTTCCCACCTTGCTCGAGGTACATTTATTTTTGTTTTAGGAATGCTTTCTCCATTGGAAACAAAGAGAGCCTACTCATGGCAGAGAAGCCAGAAGCCAGAGTTTGCCTGCTGGCAACTCCTATGGCTGTTTGAGGCCCAAACTAAAAGAGTAGAGACCTGGAACAAGTTAGGGACTGGTCAACCAATGGCTGGGGTCAAGCAAAGAGACAGATAGAAGGAGCTTCCTTCTCCCAGTCTCCTGGAGACTCACCCTGCACTGTGCCCCAAGGATACTGCCGGGCCCTCATCATCTTGTTGCCTATCTTCAGTTCTTCTGTGCTGCCAACAACAGCAAAAGGCAGGTGGGCCTGTAACAGAAGGCAAACAAAAGCTCAGAACTCCAAGAGGAAGGCAGAGCTCCCGCAATACAAATGCTGCTCATCTCCTGGGCCTCAAGCCCTCACACTGCAGCATCCCTCACTGTCATCAACAATCAAGAGGCACTTCTTAAGCTCCCGGGGTGCCTGGGGATAAGAGGCCTAGTCCAAACTTCTGCTGTTCCGAAATTCACAATAAAAGGTAACAATGACATGGCCGAATGCATAGGGAACAAAGACAGCAAATCAGCAGAATAATAAGCAGATACACAGATCAGCTAGCTTCTCAGTATTCACAGTTGCTGAGGGAAAGAGCCTTTGGAAGGTGGGTGAGTGGGATGAAAGGGGCTATGGGGACCATGAGGCTAAAGGAGAACAGTTGTACTGGGATCACTGGCCCTCCCCCTTCCCTAGAGTGTGAGAGCCCCGAAAACAGGTGTATACTGAAACCATGCTGCTGGCTGAGCTATATGCTCCTTGTTCTTGTCCTTTCCTGGAGGAAGAGCTCACACTGAACTCTTGAGCCTAGAAGTCAAGTCCATAAGTATTTATCCGCATGCCCATGATTGTGTTGGATTCTGTTTTAGCTGCTGTAAGGGAGACAAAGGAAGTAGAAGACATATTCCCTCACCCTCTAGGAGCTTACAATCTTGTTGAGGAAGCTCAATTTACATACCCCAAATCATATAAGACAGAATATGACCAAGGGCTCCAATGTATGCTCTGGTGTCTGGCACATAGTAGGTGCTTCATCAATACTCCTTGAATGGCAGTAGCAAGGCCATGGGAATAGTAGACAGGAAAGAAAGACCAAGTATGAAGAGGGGTCTGAGCTTGGTGCTTGCAGGGGGTAACAAGGAGCGAGGACTGGCTAATGAAGGCTTTGTGGGTCAGAGAAGAGGCAGGCTGTGTGGGGTCTGGGAAAGCGCCCCTTCTGCAGGGAGCTGGCCAGGTTATAAGTGTTGAGTGACCACTGGCCAAATGGAAGCACTGAATAAATACTGTTTACAGACCAGGTGATTCCAAGCGGGGCTTTACTTAAAAGGACTCTACAAGGACAAGTAAAAAGTCCACTGGAGCTTTCTTAGCCTGCTTGGAGAAACAGGCCTTGATTGCAGATATTTTGATCCATGGCTCATTCTTCCATTCTGTAAATATTTACTGAGCTCCTGCTATGTGCTAGGCATTAAAAAAGAATACACAATTTAAAAAGTTCAGAGCCTGCCCTTGGAGAGTGCACAGTCTGGTAGGGGAGAGACATGCCAACAATGATAACAGAGTAAGGTCCAGATTGTAAACAGAGGTTCAAGGGCTGGAGGGACACAGAGGAGGGAGCAGCTAACTTCTTAGGAAGTCAAAGCAGGCTTCACAGTAGGCAGTAGCAATTGTGCTAATAGTATTGTAGCTATAGAACTGATATTAGCAGCAGCAATTCACTCAACTCTATGTACTCCATATCAGCTGCTGTATATTGCATTATCTCATTGAATCTTTTTTTTTATTATTGATTTTTTACAGAAAGGAAGGGAGAGGGATAGAGAGCTAGAAACATCGATGAGAGAAACATTGACCAGCTGCCTCCTGCACACCCCCTACTGGGGATGTGCCTGCAACCAATGTACATGCCCTTGACCGGAATCGAACCTGGGACCCTTCAATCCGCAGACCGACGCTCTATCCACTGAGCCAAACCGGTTTCGGCATCATTGAATCTTTACAATGCTTGAGGTAGGTATTTTTTATCCTGTTTTACAGAAGAGGAAATTGACAGTTTGAAGGACTAAGTGACTTGCCAGCAATCACACAGTAGCAAGGGGCAGAACAAGAGGTGGAATCCAGGTTTCTCAGACTTCAAAGCCCACCCCTGCTGGTCTGCCACACCCGTTTTGAGCTTAAAGCAGCAGATGAGGTGAGCACTCCAAACCCTAGGTTGAACTGGTTGTGCAAGGTCAGATTATAAGAGGCGGTTCAATTCTGGGAAACCTACAGCAAATGTTTTTTGTTTATTTAATTTGTGCACTGATCTCAGAGCCAATCCGTTCTCTACATTCTCTTCTAGCTCTGCACCCCAAGAATGTTCTTGGGAATGGAAAAACACAGGACTTAATCACGAGCTCAGCTCCAGGACATCTGCTAATCCCCCGAGGTGCTTGACCATCCAGCTGAAGTGACTCACCCCCATCCTCTCTCAACTGCTCTCAGAGTAGCATCTCAGGCCACCCCTTCCCGCTCTGCTGACCATCCCTGAAACAGGGACATGGGAAAGAGGGAAAGAGGAGGTTATGGATATGGAAGGTGAGCAAGGGGTAAAGGTGGGAAATGTTTCATCAGTCCTACTAAGGGAATGAATGATCAAGCAGGTCATTGGGGCCTGGCTGGCGTGGCTCAGCGGTTAAGCATGAGGTCACGATTCAATTCCTGGTTGGGGCACATACCCAGGTTATGGGCTCGGTTCCCAGTGTGGGGTGTGCAGGAGACAGCCTATCGATGATTCTCTCTCATCCTTGATGTTTCTGTCTCTCTCCCCCTCTCCCTTCCTCTCTAAAATCAATAAAAATATTGGGGGGGAAAGAGGGTCATTGGGCATGCATGTGACACATGGGGCATTAGGGGGGCACTGAAATATCAAAAACTCTGACCAAGTGCCAGAGATCTCTGACCTCTGCCAGCTGGCTTTCCCAGGGGGTCATCTGGGTACAATTCATTCTCACTCAGGGACCCAAGACAAGTGAGGAGTCTCAAAGCCACCCCCAAACACTTTCCAGGAAAATGTTGCCCTTCTTGCAGAGACCCCAAAGCTCATGATACAAAAAAAACTAGGGGGCAGTGATAGTGGAGGGCTGGATGGCGGAGGGCTAGACTGAGGGAGGAGGTGAGAAAGAGAAACCACATTGTATCATTTTCACACATCCTGGGCTCTCAAAGGAAGTGATGGAGGAGGAGGCTGTGTGAAGTGGGAGGTATTTCTCTGGGCTCAAGAGAAAAGGAGGAAAAAAAATAACAAGAAAAGAAAAAAGGCATAAAAAATGTGAGTATTCCCCTGGGCCTATTATTTTTATCTCCAAAAGACGTTGTTAGTTAGAATGACAGGGTCGCTTGCTTCCTCTCTTCCTTAAACTGCTGTTATTTTACCCCTCCCCATTCTAAAACGCACAGCCCCGGCCCAGGCAGCTTTAGAGGGCTCGGGAAACCTCCCACGGCCCACTCCTTTGCAATTGGCATCAAAGTCTGTTTTGATAAGTATATGCAAGGATATCATGTCTCAGTGCTCCCAGGCAGATTTCATTTGATTCTCCCAACAGTGTTACAGGACAGTTATTATCTACCCCATTCATGATTTGGGAGAACTGCACACAGAAGGGTTAAATGAGTTGCCTGGATCCCCAACTCTCTGAGCTTTAAATGCCAGCCTCCCCCAGTCACCCAGGGCTGCTTGCACTGTGCCTCCAGGTTAAATGGCATTTGCTAGAAGTCAGCTAACCTGTGAAGGGCAGGAAATCATGGGTCAAAAAGCACAGAGAGAAGGTACTCCCTTCATACTCCCAGGGGTGACATTGGGTATTGTGTGGGCCCAGGGAGGAGACTCTGAGGGATGCAAGACAGTGCTGCGGCTGAAACAGCGAGACTCCTAAGGGGACTCCGTGGACCTGTCTCACCCAGAAGACCTCTGATGAGGTGCCCCCAGAGGTCAGATACCCCAGTTTCAGAAAACTTCAACAAGAGAGAGCCTCAAGCTTCATCTTGTGAGTTTAGATCCAGATTCACCACCTTTCTTGTCTCGTGTCTACCTTCAATTCCTCTTGGCACATTTTAAAGTGTTTGATGATCCAGTTGGCATGAATGATTCTCTCCTGGTTCCACTACATCCATTATACTTTGGGAGGGTAGATGATCAGTCCCCTCGGCCTGGTAAAATAGAGACTGTCGGGGGCCCTTTTCTCCTTGTCTGACAATATCCAGTTAGGCGTGGCTTCCTCCCAGGACTGACAGTATGTCCCAGTTGTGCTGCTGGTTATGTCTGCCCCCATTTCAGGCTCCTATGGCGACTGAGCAAGAGCATTGCCTGATTCTCAAGTCAGCCCTTGATGATTCCCACAAAAGTGTGTGCAAACGATGGAAAGGGCACTGCTGCCTCCGGAGAAAGGACAGGCTTGTGCCTGTGGGTCTCCCTGTGACTCTACAGGTCACCCATGTGACCAAATGCCTTTATAGGGGTCAAACCCAGGACCTCACAAGTGGCCACTCAAGTGAGCCAAGTAGAATAATTGGGTCTATTGCCTGGTCCCTGGCCATGGTTTGAGCCATACAAAGAACAACACTGAATTTGAACAACACAGCAATTTCCAGTATTAAAGTCTACAACCTTGAGAGTTATCAGAGCGTGGACTGAAAGTAGCATGCCATGAGATCTCTCACTACTTTGCTCCCTCATTCTGAAGCCAGGGTTTTCAGAGCCACCAGAAGTCAAGGGGGAGGCTGAGACCTCATTACTTTCATGTCGTGCCATGAAATGGTGGGCAAGGGGATGGCTACACGGTCCTCTCCACGTAGGCAAGAGGCTTCTCCACTTTTTCCAACCCAGTTCCCATGGTAATTGGCTGGGGTGGCTGAGGCTGTGGGGCTGGAGTCAAATCCAGAATTGAAAGGCCAGCACCCATTCCTCCTCCCACCCAAGCCCAGGTTTCTGATGATGCAGCTTCATATACCACGCTTATCTGAAGGCCCTGGGGACTTTTGACACAGTTGTAATGGTGGCAGGCAGGCTAAGCAATCCTGTGTATATATTTTATAGCATCCCATCACAACACACATAACACATAGCATTCACATGCATGACCTCACCCACAGGCATGCCCAGTTCCAGGCACACTAGCTGGAGGCCACCCTCTCTTTCCCACTCAGAAAAAACATGGTGGATTGCCAGGGAATGAATGCTGAGTGATGTTGTTATAGAGATAACCCTAAACCCACTAAACCTCCAGTTATAAAAAAAATAATGAGTCATGGGAATGTGTACAGCATAAGAAAAATAATCAATATTATTATAACTAGAAGCCCGATGCACAAAATTTGTGCAAGAGTAGGCCTTCACAGCCCCAGCTGCCTTGAGGCCCTGTGGCCCTGCCCCCCACCCACTGGTCGTTCTGGAAGGTTGTTCCAGAAGGTTGTTGCACCATCTGGCCTAATTAGCATATTAGCTCTTTATTATCTTACCTTATAATAGAGAAACATGCAAATTGACCGCACCTCCGCTATGCCCATGATTGGGCCAGCGGAGGCTGAGGGCGGGACTCCGGGTGGCCTGTCGACCGTTGATAAAATCAAGATGGCGGTGCCCAGTGGCCACGCCCGAGCCGCTGCTCCCCTGGGGTGCCTGGGGTGATCGGCACCCCGGGGGGCGTGGCCGCACCCGTGACCGCTCCCTGGGGGTGCCTGGGGTGATAGGCACCCCTGGGGGGCGTGACCACGCCCGTGCAGCTGCTCCCCGGGGGTGCCTAGGGTGATCGGCACCCCGGGGGGGCGTGGCCGCACCCGTGCCCGCTCCCCGGGGGTGCCTGGGGTGATCGGCACCCCGGGGGGGCGTGGCCGCGCCCCTGCTGCCGCTCCCCGGGGGTGCCTGGGGCGATCGGCACCCCGGGGGGGCGTGGCCGCGCCCCTGCTGCCGCTCCCCGGGGGTGCCTGGGGTGATAGGCACCCGGGGGGGCGTGGCCACGCCCGTGCAGCTGCTCCCCGGGGGTGCCTGGGGTGATCGGCACCCCGGGGGGCATGACCACGCCCGTGCAGCTGCTCCCCGGGGGTGCCTAGGGTGATCGGCACCCCGGGGGGGGCGTGGCCGCGCCCATGCCCGCTCCCCGGGGGTGCCTGGGGTGATCGGCACCCCGGGGGGCTTGGCCACACCCGTGCAGCTGCTCCCCGGGGGTGCCTAGGGTGATCGGCACCCCGGGGGGGCGTGGCCACGCCCGTGCTGCCGCTCCCCGGGGGTGCCTGGGGTGATCGGCACCCCGGGGGGGCGTGGCCGCGCCCCTGCTGCCGCTCCCCGGGGGTGCCTGGGGTGATCGGCACCCCAGGGGGGCGTGGCCGCGCCCGTGCCCGCTCCCGGGGGGGTGCCTGGGGTGATAGGCACCCGGGGGGGCGTGGTCACACCCGTGTAGCTGCTCCCTGGGGGTGCCTGGGGTGATCGGCACCCCGGGGGGCGTGGCATGGGGCGTGGCCGCTCCCCGGGGGTGCCTGGGGCGATGGGCACCCCGGGGGGCGTGGCATGGGGGCGTGGCCGCTCCCCGGGGGTGCCTGGGGCGATCGGCACCCCGGGGGGCGTGGCCGCGCCCATGCCCGCTCCCTGGGGGTGCCTGGGGTGATCGTCACCCCGGGGGGCGTGGCCGCGCCTCTGCTGCCGCTCCCCGGGGGTGCCTGGGGCGATCGGCACCCCGTGGGGGGCGTGTTCGCGCCCGTGCCGCTGCTCCCCGGGGGTGCCTGGGGCGATCGGAACCCCGGGGGGGGCGTGGCCGTGCCCGTGCCCGCTCCCTGGGGGTGCCTGGGGTGATAGGCACCCGGGGGGGCGTGGTCACACCCGTGTAGCTGCTCCCCGGGGGTGCCTGGGGTGATCGGCACCCCGGGGGGCGTGGCATGGGGGCGTGGCCGCTCCCCGGGGGTGCCTGGGGCGATCGGCACCCCGGGGGGGCCGTGGCATGGGGGCGTGGCCGCTCCCCGGGGGTGCCTGGGGCGATCGGCACCCCGGGGGGCGTGGCCGCGCCCATGCCCGCTCCCCGGGGGTGCCTGGGGCGATCGGCACCCCGGGGGGGGCGTGGCCGTGCCCGTGCCCGCTCCCTGGGGGTGCCTGGGGTGATCGGCACCCCGGAGGGCGTGGCATGGGGGCGTGGCCGCTCCCCAGGGGTGCCTGGGGCGATGGGCACCCCGGGGGGCGTGGCATAGGGGCGTGGCCGCTCCCCAGGGGTGCCTGGGGCGATCGGCACCCCGGGGGGCGTGGCCACGCCCCTGCCATTGCTCCCCGGGGTTGCCTGGGGAGATCGGCACCCCGGGGGGGCGTGGCCGCGCCCGTGCCGCCGCTCCCCGGGGGTGCCTGGGGCGATCGGCACCCCAGGGGGCATGGCATGGGGGCGTGGCTGCTCCCTGGGGTGCCTGGGGCGATCCGTGTGAGAGGGATGTCCAACTGCAGGTTTAGGCCCGATTCCACAGGGATCGGGCCTAAACCTGCAGTTGGACATCCCCCGAGGGGTCCCATATTAGAGAGGGTGCAAGCTGGGCTGAGGGACACCCTCCCCAGTGCACGAATTTCGTGCACCGGGCCTCTAGTATAGGATAATTCTGTATAGTGACAGGTGGGGACTTATGGAGGTGTTCACATCATAAGGAATATAAATGTTGAATCACTATGTATGTTATACACCTGAAACTGATATAAATTTCTATGTCAACTATACTTTGTAAAAAGGGAAAATACTTAGTTTTTCAAAGTGAACTACTGGCAAACTTTGGACTACCATAAAAAGGACCCCAACCCCTTCACAGCCCAAACAGTGTGCTTGAGAACTGTTGCTTCATAGCATGGGAAGTTTCCAACCCTAGCCGTGCCTGCCCCAGTTCAAACAGGAGGACAAGGCTGAGCTGGGAGCAGAGGCTAAAATGATTGTCAGTCCTGATCCACAATGTAGTGACATGTAGTTTTGTGTGACACCTTGAAATTTCAGAGAACTCTTAGCCCCTCTCCATTCTTAGGAAAGCAAACCACAAGCCTGAAAATTTCCTGGTGACTTAGGGAATCCGTGTTTAAAGATGTCTATGAGATCCTGTGTTCTGAGGTGAGAGGTGCTTCCAGACATCAGTGCCAGTGACACCAAGTGACACTTCTCTCTGGGCTCCCATTTTTCTGCAGGCTAGGCACCCTTTCAGGTTTTCTCATTGTGACAGAGCCTGATTTCCATTCAAACATCCTAACTTCTTGAGAAAATAAGTACAAATCTGTTTTTTCACTTTTTCTTTTCTTTTCTTTTTTTTTAGTGCTCACGACTGGTTATAACTTCACCTACCACAATCCACACAGCCATCCTCTTGGGCCAGATTTGTCAAAAGTGATAAGGGACTCCTAATAACAGCCATATCTCAGGTGTACTGATAAGCAGGAAGTCAGGCGAGACAATGACTTGCTGCCCCGCTATGCTAATTTGTTGGCCAATTCATAGGAGGTGGCAGCTGAAGATATAATGATAACTTACCGGGGCAGCAGCAGCAGGAAAGTTTCTAAAAATGGTTTTTATTACAAGGCTTTCCTGAGTTTGGCTATACCCAGGCATTATGTCATTAGGAAAAACTGATGCCTCTCAGTAGAGAAAAAGAAATCTGTTCCCAAAGCAGAGGCTTTCCGCAAGCTATTAGCTGTCTCCTTGAAATCATAACATTGAAGATTTCACAGCAACAGCATCAACACATTGTAAAGAAGCATGAGGCGATGTTTGACTCTCTGCCTTCTTCATTACTCACTCCTCCAGTCGGGGGGGAGAGGGGGAGGAGAGGCAAGATGGCAAGTTGCTTTTTTTAAAAAAAAAATTCATTGACACTTAATAAACCAAAGCATAACCCTAAAACTTTAAAAATAATATTCCTCTAGTCACAAGAAAAGTTGGGGGCCAAATAGCATTTTTCCTCCCAGGAGCAGAGGGCTTGATTATCTGAGTACAGATTATCCCCGAGTCTCCAAAGCCAGCCAACATTTTTAGCCTTGTCTTCTTTCACCGCATCAATTGTCAAGGCATTGTTTTGGTCAGAGACAAAGAATGTTTGCCTTTCCAGCAGTCTCTTGGAGCTGCCTGGCCTAGACCAGAGCAGGAATCAAAGAGGAGGGTGGAAGGGGAGATCTAAATCTCCCGCTCCAGACTCTTTCTGGAGTCAGTCAGCCTTTCCATCCTTCAGTCTCTGGCTATTTATCTCTGCATCACTGAGGCTTTGAAGCAGCCACCACTAGGAAAGAGGAGCTATCTCATCCTGGATTCTCTCTCACAAATACTCAGCCCATCCAGTGTGGCTCAGTGGTTGAGCATTGACCTATGAACCAAGAGGTCATGATTAGATTCCCCGTCAGGGGCATATGCCCAGGTTGTGGACTCAGTCCCCAGTAGGGGTTGTGCAGGAGGCAGCCAATCAATGATTCTCTCTTATCATTGATGTTTCTATCTCTCTCTCCCTCTCCCTTCCTCTCTGAAATCAATAAAATACATTTTAAAAATTAAATATTTCAAACAAACACCTGAGACTCAGATAACCAAGAATTGACTACACTAAAATGGATGGTGAAAATGTCTGACAGCTATTTGGTGAAATAATAACAATAATAAAGAAAAGAGCAAATGGCTAGCATGTTGAACCCCTGGGCTCCCACTCACGTTCATGGTTCCGTTGATCTCTGCCACCGACTCATCATCTGTAGGAAACTGATAGATCTGGACCCCGTTGCTGACAAGCTCGCTGGTGATTTTGATTTTGAACTTTGTTAGCTCACTCTTAGAAATGGCATCTGATTTGGCAATGATGGGGATTATGTTCACCTAGGGAAGGGAGGAGCACAGTGGGAACATTGTTGGTAATTTGCAACTGATAGCAGCATGGCTTAGGACTTCCACCAGTTGCCAGTGGGAGCAGCTCAACCCAATGGTCTAGGACTGGCCAGCTCTGTAGCCAAATAATATAATCAATGACAATGAGTGCTTACAAAGTGCTGGGCGCTGAAGTAAGTGCTTTACATAAATTAACACAATCCTGATCATAACCCTCCCAGGAGGTATCATTACCACTATTTCACCCATGAGAAACTGAGGCACAGAGAGGTTAAATAACTTGTCCAAGGCCACAGAGCAGGTAAGTAGCATAACTGGGATCCAAATCCAAGTTTAGCCTTATTCCTAAGTTCACAATCTTAACCATGAGCTATCTACCAGCCCAGATCCAAATTGATGAACTGTGTGATATCTTCATATCAAGGTCACTGCTCTGGTGATTTGAAGCAGAAAGATGAAAGGCTGGAAATCTGTGGTTGACAAGGGGAGAGATAGCCACTCCTTGCTAATAATAAACTGTCCCAACTGGTCCAGCGCAAGCCAGCCCCAGCCAGGGTGATGGAGACCCACATGTGGGATGGTAGGAAGGGGAGGCTCAGTGAAGATGCACACTTGGCCCTCTTTCTGGCAGCAAACACTGATAAACCACCCCAGTTAGGTGAAGAAGACCCTCTCAGTTACCATTATGATCAGACATATTCAAAAATAATGCCTATAAAATGCCATCACAGTGTCAGGCACCTATAAAACATTAGGGAAAAATACACTAGCTGCCTGAGGCTCGTGGTTAATTTCTGCATAAAGCAAGCAAGCGGAAATACCCAATTTCAAACAGCAGAAGAAAGGCTTAATGCTCCCCCCAAAATTCAAGCCACCTGAACGCTGATCCTTGCAATTCCTCCAAGAAGGGACAAGGCTTTTACTACCGGAAGGTAAAGAACTTGAAATGCACATGGCTTAGTGAAACAGAGTGCCCCAAGCTCAAGTTCACATGAAGAGCAAGTCATTCCTGCCAGCAGCCTCCAATGGGGTAGCATGGATGGTGCTGGGGCCCGGAAAGGGGCTCTGGAAGCAGGGCCTGGGACCTTTAGACTTGGAGGACAAATTCTGCCTCCTTTGCACGTTGCCTCAGGAGCGCCTCTAAAGACGTATCACGCAGCGGACCTTGGAGGCACCTCCCTTGAAGTCTTTTTTGGGAGGGGAGGGGGCCAAAGCCCTTGCCAAGGTGGAACAGCAGGCAGAGCCAATTCTCCTCATCGCCTTTCCTCACACCTCCATCCGCACACTATAAATATGCCAAAGACTGCTTACTTAACCTGCCCACTCACCAGGCCACCAGCTGTGTGGCTCTCTGCTGCCCTATACAGGGCATGCAGGGCGTGGCGGCATTTCCAGAGCAGCCTCTTACTCATGGGCAGTTAGCTCATTGCTACAAAAAATGAAAAATTGCTTCTATTTTTATTATAGCTGATTTTCAGTTTTTATAGTGGACGTGCTACTAAATAACTGCACGTAAATTATATTTTTGCTAAAACAACAACAACAACCTTGGAGTCAGAGAGAGCTCAGTCTGAATTCTCTGTGCCTCCATTTCCTCATGTATCAAATGGGAATAATAATAGTATACACCACATTGAATAATTAGGTGAAATAAAATAATGCCTATAAAATGCCATCACAGTGTCAGGCACCTATAAAACATTAGGGAGAAATGTAATTAGGTTTTTTTTAAAGAACTAGTAATTAAGGTTTTTAAAAGAACTAGTAATTAGGTTTTTTACATTTTTTTTAAAGAATTCCATTGTCAAGTCTTTTGTACAGCAAATAATCCTCTAACATGAAGAATCATTGTCTAATTTATATCTGGAGTGGGATTTGCATTCTTCATTTTCTCTTAGAGTGGGACAAGCCCAGTTCCCGCAGCCATCTGTTTCAGGTACGGAGGCAACAGAACATGGTGCCACAGATCTGAATTCCACTCTAGACTCTGCCAATAGCCAAGTAAATGACAATGGGAAGTCACTTAACCTCCCAGAGCCTCGGTTTACTCCTCTGTAAAATGGGGGATAATGACTGTGTTTGACTCATATTGTTGTGAGGATTCATTGAGATGCCCCATGAAGTACTTAGCACAATGGTGGCACATGAGAGCTTAACAAATGTTAGCTGTGATTAGAAAAATCAGTATGATAATAAGAATAATAACTTTCAATGTCAAGTTTGCATGTTTGATTTTAGTAGAGGCCAGTTAACATATGGACAAAGAAAAAAACATCTTTCCACTGTCAAAGTCTGAGCCCCAAGACCAGGACAGCCATCTTGCTTACATGTACCTTTATGCCCAAGAGGGATCAGGGCAGAAAGGTGGCTCAGGGCAAACCTGTGCCTCCTGTTGGGAAAACAGAGTATTTGGCACAGGCTATGGATCAACAGCACCATCTTTATGGAGGGACAGGGAATAAAGAAGAGGATGAAGAGGCCATAAAACCTCTCCTGGAACTCACTGCTACTTTGCATGAGAGACCAATAAGAGTGAACCAGCTTGCCCAGCCTCACCCCTCCCCTCGCTCTGCCTCCATACCTTACTATCCAGCTTCTTCATTGTCATTAGGTCCAGAGACTTCAGGGAATGACCCGTGGGGGCGATGAAGTATAAGCAGACATGGATGCGAGAGTCGTGGTAGGTGTGCAGGACCCTGCGGATCTTCAGCTCCTCCTGCAGGTAGGCTTCGAACTGGGCATCGAGGAATTCCACGATGGGCTTGTAGCTAAAGGGGAGAGTAGGGAAATGGCCTGGCCACTTCAAAAATGGGGATTTCGATACAGTCCCTTGTAGAAGTTTAAAATGTCCTCGGTAATTGACTCTCCCCATCAAGCTGGATTTCTCCGTCTCCCCTCAGTGCACCTCCAAACCCATCTGGCTGGTCACCTCCTTGATCCTCACATGAACCAATGTTATGCCCATCTGTGCACCTTTGCTCTGGAATGCCCATTTCTCTCTTCTCACCACAATACTGCCCTCCCAGACCCCAGGGCCCAGTTGAATGCCCATCTCCTCCATACAGCCTTCCCCGATTATGCCAAAATCCCTTCTGTGCTGGGTGCCCAGTGGTGGCCAGGACCTCTCCCTGACCCTGTTGCTGGGGAATCCCGTCAGAACACTCTGGGATCCGCTCAGTATTGCAAGGTTCAGTGGCGCTCCCCACTTGGCTCCCCTAAGGTCCAGATATTTTTTCAGTTCTCATTTCCTCCAAGGTTGTGAATTTAAAATCAAAGTAGCCCTTGCCGGTTTGGCTCAATGGATAGAGCATCGGCGAACCTGGGACCCCCCCCAGTCCAATTCCAGCCAAGGACTTGATCCCCACTAGGGGGCGTGCAGGAGGCAGCCAATCAATGATTCTCTCTCATCATTGATGTTTCTATCTCTCCCTCTCCCTTCCTCTCTGAAATCAATAAAGAAATATATATATATATATATATATATATATATATATATATATATATATATGTAAATAAAATTGAATTGGGCAAATTTTGATAAAGATACTCCCCCCCACCACAGCCTTCACAAGTGCACCCCCCCAAGCTCACTGAGTCTCCTCCATATACAACCCCCCCTTTGTGGCCCTCAGGTCCTGCCAGGACTTCTTAAACAACAGCTCCCTGTCCTGGGAAGCTTCTCACTTCTCCCTTGGGCCATTCCTGCAGCCCCTGCGGCCTCTCTCTGCTCTACCTAGGTCAGCTTCACTTCAGCCCTGCCTCTGTTCTCTTCTCCCTGTCTCTGCTGTCTCTCCATCTGGGGCTAGAAAGAGCCCGGGGCAGTGAGTCTGCAGATATCACTGCCAGAAGGGAACCTGATCAAAGGAGGAGTGGGCCCAGGCAGCGCCTCCTACCTGCAGCAGCCCCCAACCTGAGCCTTTTTGAACGATCCCCTTTTTAGAGAAGGGAAAATAGCTTTATAAAAAAGAATCACAGCTCTAGCTGGTTTGGCTCAGTGGATAGAGCGTCGGCCTGCAGACTGAAGAGTCCTGGGTTTGATTCTGGTCAAGGGCACATGCCCAGGTTGCGGGCTCGATCCCCAGTAGGGGGTGTGCAGGAGGCAACCAATCAGTGATTCCCCATCATTGATGTCTCTCTCTCTCTCTCTCTCTCTCTCTCTCTCTCTCTCTCTCTCTCTCTCTTTCTTCCTCTCTGAAATCAATAAAGATATATTTTTTAAAAAAAGAATCACAGAATCCTAGATTCTAGGAGTTACATACAGAGGAGAGATCCAGGTGCAGGTTACCTCTAGAGCCCCAGAAAAAAAAATCTAAAAATAGAGTCCTTTCTTCCTTTGATCCCTCTGAGCCAAACATTGTTCTGAAGGGTAATAGCATCAAAGAATCTTTTGCTTGCAGAGAACCTTACAAGGTTCCTGAAGAATTAGGAGTGAGGGTGCAGGGTGCATCCCTTAGACTCATCTAATTAAATTTTGAGTGATTGGCTGGTTTGAATAATCTAATCATGGCACTACTTCCTTTTTTTGTCCATTACATAACTTTTTTTACTTCAATATTTTACTCTTCAAAAGGGATCAAAGGAGGAAAGAAAAGTGCATTTTTAGCTCTCCTCCCCTGAATCTCTGTTGATACCCTAAGCCTATCTTTCTGCTGCTGCCTCTGGCTCTTAGGGTCTCTGAAGGGGTGTATTAATCAGACCAGCCAAACCAGCCAATCAACCAAGAAGATTTGGTTCAGTCTAATCCTAAATAGGTGATTCGCCTTTGTCTCATCAGTGTTCAGCATGGAATCTGGGATAGAGTAATGGCTCTGCCCCCGTTCCCAATAGCTCATCTTCCCACGGTGGTCATCTCTCCCACCCCACTCTGTTGTGCTCATTGGACTTCAAAACACGGTAAACAAGATCCTGTACTCCCATTGGCAACCTCTTCACAAAATGCTTCCTTCCTCTAAGTCAGTGATGGCGAACCTATGACACGCGTGTCAGCACTGAAACATTTGCTGCTCCTGAGGATGAAACATTTGCGAAATAATGTTTTTTCCTCAAAGTGACACACTACCCGAGTTATGCTCAGTTGTTTGGCGAAGTTTGACACACCAAGCTCAAAAGGTTGCCCATCACTGCTCTAAGTGATACCTGTCTCCTCTTCAAGCACGTTGTTTCTCTCATATCCTTCTCAACTAGAAATTGCTACTTCTTTTACACCCAAGTTCCATGGGTGTGAGGGGTAGAGAGGGAGCTTTCTTCTAGCTAGTCATTCCCTGACTTACTATGATTTCTTCCATTTCCTACAAAACCCAGCTCTAACATACTCTACCCCTCCTCATCACTACTGTTTATCTTTTACATTTTAGGGTAAGAATTCTTAAACGGGGGTCCACAGACCTCTAAGGGGTCTATGGGTAGAATTCATAGTGTCCATGAATTTGGATAGGACAAAAACACATCTTTTTCACTAAACTTTAACTAAAGTTTAGCATTATCTTTAGGTACAAACATTGGTAACACTCTACTGTAATTTTAGCACTACCCAAGATTTCATAACCAATAGAAATCACCAATATTTTTGTTTCCTATTAAAGTTCAGCAAATATCTCAAAACAGCATTTATACTCATCAAACTTTTAAGTTATGATAATTAGACCTGCCTATAGATATTGTTATTTCAGGAATTAATAGAAGTACATGAATTATTAAATCACAATTTTAAAATATTTCAGTATTAACTATATTTTTAGTATAATTGGTGTAGTTTAGGCATTTAAAAACGTTATTTTGAAAATGAACCCATAGGTCTCACTAAAGGGTCCTAAGGCACAAAACAATCCCTGCTTTAGACATTACTTCTTATTCATTTCAGTTAGTGACATGTATTATGAAGACAATAAAATAGGATAATTGGATAAAAGGTGACTCAGGGTTCAGCTACTTTAAACATAGTGATCAGGCTTGTCTAAGGATGTGACCTTTGAGCTGCAAAGATGAAAATGAGAGAGCCAAGAAGAATCTGGGAGAGGAGCATTTCAGTAAGAGAAATAACAAATGTAATGGTCCTGAGGCAAGTTTGAACAATAGGAAGAGGACAAGGGAGCTGGAGGTTAGTTAACAGAAGAAGAAGAATAAACTATTCACAATAGCCAAAAGGTGAAAACAGTCCAAATGTTCATCAGTTGATGACTGGATAAACAAAATGTGGCATATCCATACAATGGGCTCAGCCGTTTAAAGAAAGAAGGTTCTGATACAGTTGCCACATGAATGAACCTTGAAAACACCATGGTAAGTGAAAGAAGCCAGTCACAAAAGGACAAATATTGTATGAATCCATTTATCTGAGTCCTAGAGTACTCAAATTCATAGAGACAAAAAATAGAATAGTTGTTACCAGTGGCTGAAGGGGAGGAAAGTGGGGAGTGTTATTTAATGGATTTCCTTTTGGGGTGATAAGAATATTTTGGAACTAGGTTGAGATTGGTGGTTGCCCAACATTGTGAATGTATTCAATGCCACTGAATTGTTCACTTTAAAATAGTTAATTTTATATTATGTAAATTTCACCTCAATAAAAACAAGAATAATAAGAGATAAAGCAAGTAAAGCAGCAGGGAACAGGTCACATAGGGTCTTGTGGGTAAGGTATAGTAAGGTTTTGTGGGGGTTTTTGTTGTGAATAGGGTCTTTTGTTACATAATGCTTTCAAAATGGTTATTGTTGGTTGATCAAAAGTCTGTGGCTTGAACTAAAATATAGAGCAACCATCATTCAGAACCACCTGAAATCTGGCTGAATGGAAGTCCTACAACTAGAGAATTAAAGAAGAAAGCACATTGAAACTGGAGACATAGCAGCTCCACCTAACACACAGAAACAAAGACAGGGAAGCAGCCAAAATGATGAGACAAAGAAACATGTCACAAATAAAAGAACAGAAGAAATCTCCAGAAAAAGAATTAAATGAAATGGAAGCAAGCAAACTACTAGATACAGAGTTCAAAACAATGGTTATAGGGATGCTCAAGGAACTTAAGGGGAGCTTCAAGGGACTTAGTGAGACATTCAAGGAAATTAGTGAGAACATCAAAGACATAAAAAGGGACTAGTCAGAAATGAAGAATATACTAACTGAAATGAAGGATAATTTACAGGGAATCAATAGTAGAGTAGAGGACATTGAGAATCAAATCAGCGATTTGGAATTGAGGAAGCAAAAAATACCCAATCAGAAGAGCAAAAAGAAAAAAAGAAAAAAAAATATGAAGATAGTGTAAGGAGCCTCTGGGACAACTTCAAGTGTACCAACATTCACATCATGCTGGAAGGAGAAGAAAGGGATCAAAAAATTGAAAACCTATTTGAAGAAATAATGACATAAAACTTCCCCTACTTGGTTAAAGAAATAGACATACAAGTCCAGGAAGCACAGAGAGTCCCAAACAAGAGGAACCCAAAGAGGCCCACACCAAGACACATCATGATTAAAATGCCAAAGGTTAAAGACAAAGAGAAAATCTTAAAAGCAGCAAGAGAAAAGCAGTTAGTTACCTACAAGGGAGTGCCCATATGATTGTCAGCTGATTTCGCAAAAAAAATTTTGCAGGCCAGAAGGGAGTGACAAGAAATATTCAAAGTGATGAAAAGCAAGGACCTACAAACAAGATTCCTCTATTAGCAAAGCTATCATTTAGAATTGAAGGTCATATAAAGAGCTTCACAGATAAGAAAAAGCTAAAGGAGTTCATCACCACCAAACCAGTATTACATGAAATGCTGAAGGGTCTTCTTTAAGAATAGAAGAAAGCCCTAACCGGTTTGGCTCAGTGGATAGAGCGTCGGCCTGCAGACTGAAGGGTCCCAGGTTCAATTCCAGTCAAGGGCATGTACCTTGTTTGCAGGCACATCCCCAGTAGGAGGTGTGCAGGAGGCAGCTGATCGAAGTTTCTAACTCTCTATCCCTCTCCCTTCCTCTCTGTAAAAAATCAATAAAATCTATATTTTTAAAAAAGAATAGAAGAAAAAGATAAAAATATGAACAACAAAATGGCAATAAATACATACCTATCAACAATCAAATCTAAAAATCTAAATAAATGAACAAGGAATCTTATGAACAAAACAAACAGATGAATAAAATAGAGCCTGAGGCATGGAAACATGAAACAGGTGAATCTCAGAGGGAAGGGGGGTGGGTAGGAAGAGATTAACCAAAGATCTTATATGCATATGTGCATTACCCATGGACACAGACAATAGGGAAAGGATACCTGGTGAAGGCCTGGGGCAGGGCAGGATCTGGGTGGAGGAGGGCAATGAAAAAGGGAGGACATCTATAATACTCTCAACAATAAAGATAAAAAATTATAGCAGCACAAAAATAGTTTATGGCTTTCTGCATGTTTATTTTGAAATTGGATACCTTACTGAACAATTGTTCATTAGAATTGTTTTCCAGTTGATTACCTTGGGTTTGCTAAACAGACATTATAGAAAAATAATAGTTTTATCACTCAATGAACACTTCAATTTTCATCTTTCTTGATAATGTTGACGTCCCTTCTTTTTTAAAAAAATATTTCTTTTTTTAAAATATATTTTTATTGATTTCAGAAAGGAAGGGAGAGGGAGAAAGAGAAGGAGAGGGAGAGGGAGAGGGAGAGAGGGAGAGGGAGAGAGGGAGAGAGAGAGAGAGAGAGAGAGAGAGAGAGAGAGAGAGAGAGAGAGAGAAACCTCAATGATGACAGAGAATCATTGATAGGCTACCTCCAGCACGCTCCCTACTGGGGATCAAGCCCACAACCCAGGCATGTGCCCTTGACCAGAATTGAAACCAGGACCCTTTAGTCTGCAGGCTGACGCTCTATCCACTGAGCCAACCCAGCTAGGGCACCAGTCCCTTCTTGAAACATTGTCCTCTGGCTTCACTGCCACCATTATATCCTACCTCTATAACTCTGCTTTCTCACTTAGCCTACCTTGGGCTGTTTCTGAACTTCCATCCTGGACCCCTTCTGCTGTCCTTCTACACATTGCATGTATATTATTCCTGAATGGTCTCACTTACTTCCATGGTCTCGCTTATCATTGTCTTCCTATTACACTTCCTAGACACCTGGACATCATCCTAATATCCTTTCTCCCCCATGTGCCAGTTCTCCACCAACAGAGCCATCGGAGGCTCCCTGCTGGAAACCTGCAAGACCTGGTCACAGACACTGTACTTGAACACCACCATCTTAGGCAAAAAAGCCAAGTTACCATAAGGTCAGGTCTTCTACAGCAATGCCAAAAGTGACAACAGCTAATTCACTCTATTACCATCCTTCCAGTCACCTCTTCTTCCTTCTATACGCATCCTTAGTCTGCTCTATCTTCTATGGGCTCGTCCTCCAGTAGCTCTCTTCTTTCAAAAACATTTCCACTGTGCCCTCTAAAATCCCTGTACTATGATAAACAAAATTGCCTACATTTTTGCCACTCAGAGCACAAGAGTGTGGTTCTTGGATAAGTAGAATTAGTATCATCTGAGAGCTTGTTAAAAATGCAAAATCTCCAGTACCCAATACAGACCTACAAGATCAGAATTTGCATTTTATTAAAAGCCTCCAAGGTTTGCATACAACATTAAACTCTGAGAAGTGCTGGCCTATATCATCTGCCTCTTTCTATAATTTGCCTACCTTTTTCCCTTAATGGAAACCTCATTCTTCCCTGGGGACACCACAACCCTGAGGACACCAATACCTGGAAGCCCTCTTCAGTGTAGGCATCCCATTCTCCCACAATTGGTGTACGTTGGGGTCACTAGGATGGGCATTCACGGGGATCCTCAGAGCCACTTTTAGACTGTTACTCCTCTACCTCAGTATAAAGCCTTTTCTTCATTTGAGACCTCTTCCATCTTCTTCTGGTAGCATCTGACCCATAGTCTTTCTCCCCATTCTTGGTGATTGCAATGTGCTTTAGATAACCCACCAACCTTCAACCTCTTAATTCCTTGATTGCCTCAACTTCACAACCTTTAGCTCCATCTACTTCAGCCACCTACACACCTTACCACTAGCCATATCAGTCTCACCCAAGACATACTCTCTAAAACAATACCCCACTATCTGACCACAACCTCACATTTTTCCAGCTCTCTTTTGCTTTCAATCCTCTTAAACTTGATATTTCACTCCATAGAGTCCTCTGGTACCTTGACCTCTCCTTTATCTCACAAGATATCAGCCTCTTCCTGGCCTCATCGCTTTCTTGGCCTAGGCTCAACCCCATATTTGATTACCTGAACCAGGTTTTTACCAACAACCTCATTCCCATTGTACCCCATCTTCTAACTTACTTGCATAGCAAAACTGCTGTGCTGAACAAATTTTAGGATCTGCTCTCTCTGCTCCTATACCACTACTGCTGAAGTTGGCTAGAAGCAATCACAAAACTGTAGGTCTTGGCACCACTATAAATTCATGGCCTCCAACCTTGCATGGGCCTTTAGAGCAACATGACAATCCATTTACTCAGCTTTCATTGGCTCCCTTCCCATTGCCTTCGTGGACCATTCCAAACTTTTACTACTTTCCTCAAGCTCCAAAACATACTAATAACCACTTCACTCTCACAAAATGGTCTTACCTCCTGTTTTACCAATAAAATTGAGGTCATCAGGCTCACACTCTCCCAACTTCCTGCCTCACTCCCTCCCCTCTAAAAAATGAATCAACTCTTCCTGGTTTCTCTCTAGTCTCTGAAAATAAAGGTACCCTCATCCTGTCCAAGGCCTATTACCCCTGTGCAGTTGATCTCATTCCTTTCATGCTCTTAGAATAAGGTGACCAGATTTTAACATTGGTAAAGCGGGACACCATTGACCAGGGGCGGGGGAGGGGTGTTCTTGATTAAAAATTTGGTCTATATGGAGCAACAAAAATTTTCATAGAACGCAAAAATAGTATTGTCATATATTTTTTTAAATTTCAACATAAGTACAATTTACAAATATAATAAACAAAAAATTATGTATAGTATTATTTTGTTCTTTGGCATATTTCTCATTTGAGGGAATTTTTTTTAGTAGATTGCTGTCGTTGTTTAAAAGGTCATGAATTTGCCGTAACGTAAGTTGTGTCACTTTCAAGGCCGGCGCTAGACTTTTTGCCGCCACTATAAAATATAAATAATACGAGTATTGTCTGCTAAATTCAAGAACATTTATGTATTTATGAAATAAATAAATAAATTACTTACCTAAATTATCTGAATAGCTGATTTGTAATGACATCACTTGTTTAACTAGCTTACTAGCACGCAGTACGATGTGTATCATCTGAGAGACAGTTACAAAATGTTTTCGTCGTTGCCAATCCCAAAAAATGCCATTGTTCATTAAGTCCAAACAATGGTGGTCGAATTCTAACAACTGATCAACAACGCGAACTTTGATAAGCAGTTCTCAACAATTATTTGTTATTATTAAAGTTTAACATTATAAAATTAACAAAAATAATATAAAACTCATATCCTGGCTAAATAGCCACATGGCCTCCGAAAACCGTATATTCCCTTCCCGTTCTCCCACGGTTCCCTAGCTTGTCGTGCATTCTTTCCAAAAATCGGGACTTTTTTAAAACACCGCGGGACGCGGGACACATTGTTTAAAATCGGGACTGTCCCGCCAAAAGCGGGACGTCTGGTCACCTTATCTTAGAACCTTGCTTCATCTATAAGCTCCTCACCTCCTACTGACTCCTTCCTCTCAATTTATAAACATACTTGAGTCTTCTCTCATCTCCAAAAAAATAAAAATTCCCTCAACCTAATCCTCCTCAACCACACATTTCTCTCCATCTACTCCTCTGTCTGTTTTTTCGTTTAACAGTCAAGTTTGTCTTCTACACCTATCACAGGGCCTGGCCTATAATAGGTGCTCAATAAATATTTAATGGGTGGATGGAAATTTTTTTTAAAGAATAATCTATTTTTTTCTTGATTTGAGAGAGAGGAAGGGGGAGAGAGACAGAGAGAAAGACAGAGGGAAGGACAGAAACATCGATGTGTTGTTCCACTTATTTATGCATTCATTGGTTTATTCTTTTATATGTCCTGACTGGGGTTGAATCCAAAACCCTGGTGTATTAGGATGATGCTCTAACCAACTGAGCTACCTGGCCAGAGCCTAATCTATTCTTTTTAAAAATTTATTTCTCATTCATTGCTGAACACATTATAGACATTTTCTACCCTCATCAGCATCCTAGTTAACACATTAATTGAATACTTTGGGTTTTGAATGATGGAAATTTAGAAGTATTGTCTTTAGTGCTTTATTTTCTCCATCAATGTATATATCATCTATTCATCAAATATATACTGAATACTCACTACATGCCAGTTGGCTAACTTGTATTCATTCTACAAAACGTCAAGACTTAGTTCAGCCATTCCTGATCACATCCTCTCCCCTCTCAGCAACCTCCACCCTACACTCCACCAGGCTTGGCCAGTTGCTACTCTTCCTATTCCTACAGCCCCCTTCCACATGCCTCTGTTATTATATTTAACATATTATATAGAATTCATATATGTATTTGTCTCCTCTTCTAAACTGCAAGTTCCTTAACTAAAAACTGTGCCTTATTTCTTAGTATCCCTGGCACTTGACACTGTACCTGTCACACAGTTGACATTTAGTATTTTATAAAGTGAACCAGATCCCCCACCTCAATTTAGTTACTAAGTCTTGTGGACTCTTTCTCTCATACCTGCCCCCTCCTCTCGATTCTCAAAGCTTCTGCGCCTGTACAAGCCCTCATCATCTCTCCCATCCCGACCTTGTCTTCCCCTAAACATTGTTTTATCTCTTTTTTCCCAGGTCAAAAAAGCTTAAATGAGTAGTCTACACCCACTTTATCTAATTCCTTTTTTAAAACTTCATTCTTTTTTATTGTTTTGTTACTTTCCATCGTTTTTTATTTTCTTTATTGATTAAGGTATTACATGTGTCCTTATCCCCTATGCCCCCTCACCCCCCACTCATGCCCTCACCCCCCTGGTGTCTGTGTCCATTGGTTATGCTTAATGCATGCACACAAGTCCTTTGGTTGATCTCTCCCCCTTACCCCCTCTATTTTATTTTTAATGATGCAAGCAATACATATACCTATTCTCCCCTCCTCAGAGGTAATACTATTTTCAGTTTGTTGATGATCGTTGCAGACCTTTTTTATCCATATATATATATATATATATATATATATATATATATAGAGAGAGAGAGAGAGAGAGAGAGAGAGAGAGAGAATATTTGCTGTTGTGTTGGGAAGGGGCAGATTTACACAAATGACATCATGATCATATCATCCTGCAACTTCTTTTTTTTCATTTAACAATATGCCCAACAGCATATAGATCTACCTCCTTCTTTTCAACTGCCAAATACACGTCCATGATATGGTTGTATCATAATTTATGTAGTTGCTCTATTGGTGGAAATTAAGACTGTTTAAATTTTGTAAATTCCATAACAAATGTTATAGTGAACATCCTTTTTGTATGCTTTTCATGAACATGTGCAACTGTTTCTCTAGGCTATACACCTAGAAATGGAACTGCTGGATCACAAGGTATTCACATTTTACATTTTAATAGATTCTGCCAAACTTGCCCTCCAAAAAGCTGCATCAATTTACACTCCCAGCAAAATTAATGAAATTACCTGGTGTTGCCCTAACTGGTTTGGCTCAGTGGATAGAGCATCAGCCTGCGGACTCAAGAGTCCCAGGTTCGATTCTGATCAAGGACATGTACCTTGGTTGTGGGCACATACCCAGTAGGAGGTGTGCAGGAGGAGCTGATTGATGTTTCTCTCTCATCGATGTTTCTAATTCTTTATCCCTCTCCCTTCCTCTTTATAAAAAATCAATAAAATATATATTTTTTAAAAATTACCTGGTGTTAGTGGATATATTTTTATCTTTAATTTTTGCAAATCTGATGGTTAAAAAATGTTCAGTGTTCCATTTTGCATTTCTTTAATCACTGGTGAAGTCAAATGAGCATCATTTCATATGTTGATTGGCCATTTATATTTCCCTTCTGTCAATGATTGGTTTATTTCTCATTGAATTGTAGAAGCTTTTTTACATTTTATTTATTTTTTAATATTTTTATTGATTTCAGAGAGGAAGGGAGAGGAGAGAGAGAGAGAAACATCAATGGTGAGAGAGAATCATTGATCAGTTGCCTCTTGCACGCCCCACACTGGGGATGGAGCCCATCGAGCCCACAACCCAGGCATGTGCCCTGACCGAGAATCAAACTGAGACCTCCTCGTTCGCAGATCGATGCTCAACCACTGAGTCACACCAGCTGGGAGCTCTTTCACATTTTAAAAAGATCATTTGTCTGTTATATAGGTTACAAATATTTTCTCCCCATTTGTACTTTGTTCTTACTTTTGTTTATGGTATCTTTCAATATACAAAAGGGTTTTTTTTTGTTTTAATGAATTTAAATTTGTCAGTCTTTTCTTCTACAACTTTTGGATTTTGTGTTACGATTAGAAAAGCCGTCTATACTCCCAAGTTATAAAAATATTCCTTTACATTTTCTTCTTATATTTTTAGAATTTGTTTTTAATCCAACTGGAATCTATTTTTGTGAATGATGTTTGTATGGGAGGGTTCGTCTTATTTTTTCCTAATGGATGGCCTATTTTCCCAGCACATTTTCTTGAATAGTCAATTCTTTCCCTGATGACTTCCTTATGCTAAATTCCCATAAAAACATGACTTTGATCTTGGAGTGACTTTTCTGTTCTTTTACTCTTTTTGCTATGGGAGATAAGGACGCCTTTACTTCCTTATCTCCCATTCACTCACAGCAATCTAGCTTCTACCCATAATTTCCCTGGAATTATTATTCCTAAATGTGTTAATGACCTTCTTGTTGCCAAACCCAATGGATATTTTTCAGTCCTTATCTTCCTGGACACCATTTATCATTTCCTCCCATATGCTACATGATATAACTCTCCCTTGGTTCTTCTACCAATAACAGTCATGATTATAACAATACTAGAGGCCCAGGGCACGAAATTCGTGCATGGGTAGGGTCCCTAGGCCTGGCCTGCTATCAGGGCTGATCCGGGCCTTCCTTCGTTCTGCACTACCCCCTGGTGGTCAGCGCACGTCACAGCAAGAAATCGAACTCCTGGTCTCTGGGTCGAACTCCTGAGGGGAAATTTGCATATTAGGCTTTTATATATATAGATATTCTGTTCGTTAGTTACTCTGTGCCAGGCACTGTTTAAGCTTTTCATATGCCATACATGTCAACTATGCCTCACCACAACCCTTTAGGGTAGATAGTCGTATTATCATCATCCTTACTTTACGGGTGAGAAAACTGAGGCATAGAGAATTTGTGTCTTATGGTAGTGTAAGCCCTGACAGTTTTCTTTTCCTCTTTTGTAATACAAGTGCCTGCCTTAAACTTTGATTGCCAAGGCATCCACTTCAAAGTTGGCTATTTGAATAAACACATCACCAGCCACTTAAAGATGGAGAGCTAGGATACCCCCACCTCTGCCTTAAGCTCCTTTGTTTTAGGGATCTTGATTGATTTCCATAACTGAGCTTTTGGACCACTAGTTTTTTCTCTTCCTGCACTTTATTTTATTATTATTATTTTTTTAAATCCGCACCCGAGGATATTTTTCCATTGATTTTTAGAGAGAGTGGAAGGGAGAGGGAGAGACAGAGAGAAACAACAATGTGAGAGAGACACATCAATTGGTTGTCTCCCGCATGCCCCCGACCAGGGCCGGCAGCCTGCAACTGAGGTACATGCCCTTGATGGAATAGAACCCGGGACCCTTCAGTCCGCAGGCTGACGCTCTATCCACTGAGCCAAACTGGCTAGGGCTCTTCCCCCACTTTAAATTCCTGCTCCTATGTTTTAAATTCACCAGTAAAGACTGAGCCCACAAAACCTTAGCCCCAAACCCTCAACCCCAATCAAAGCAGAAACCCAGGCCCATGTGCTCCCTCTCTTTCTCACGGTGTGGCCAGTGTGCCCTGTGCTTTCCAGGACCTGTGAGTAATAAACCTCCCCCCACCACCAAAAGTTTCCCAGTGGTTAATGCAGAGGGTGTCTTCCAATCATAAGAAGAATCACTAGGGCCTATCCAGCCACAACACCACTGGAGTGGGACTGGCACAAAACACTTGTCCAAAATCCCTGGGCTAATAATGGCAAAATGAGATTTGAACCCAGATCTGTCTGAGACCAAAGCCTAAGTTCCTAAGCCTATGCCCCTCTTCAGCCAGTCCTTCTATCTCCCTTTTGGGTTCCTTTTGCTCCAGAATCTTTTCAATGGTGACTTTCTCCAGGAAAAATAAATGATGGCATTCATCACTGCCCCTCTGTTTATCCATGCACCCTGAGTAAAGCAGGCATTCTGATGCTCTGTTTCCATGTAGCTGCATTGACATCTCTATGCCCAAATGGCCCTGTCTATATGGAGAAAACATTGGGGTTTTTTCATTATAAATCCCTGGAGTTTACTCCACCTCTGCTGGCAATGGCCCTAAAACACCGCTTCAGGGAGGCTTTTCATTTCTACTTATTTTTTAAATATATTTTTATTGATTTCAGAGAGAGAAGCATCAATTATGAGAGAGAATCATTGATTGGCTGCCTCCTGCATGCCCACACTGGGGATCGAGCCCCCCTAACCTGGGCATGTGCCCTGATCAGGAATCAAACAGTGACCTCCTATTTCCAAGGTTGATGCTCAATCACTGAGCCATGCCAGCCAGGGTCATTTCTACTTATTTTAGTTTCTATTGCAGGAGTCCCCCCTTATCCATAGGGAATATGTTCCAAAACCCCCAGTGGATGCCTGAAAGCACAGGTAGTACTGAACCCTATGTATACTGTGTTTTCTTCTCTACATACATACCTGTGATAAAGTTTAATTTATAAATCAGGCACAGTAAGAGATTAACAACAGTAACTAATAACATAGAACAATTATTACAATATACTGAAATAAAAGTTTTGTGAATGTGATGTCCTCTCTCTCTCTCTCTCTCTCTCTCTCTCTCTCTCTCTCTCTCAAAATATCTTACTGTACTGTATATACTATACTCACCTTTTCACTTAAAGGAAGCACTTAACAGCTTCTCTTTGGCATATCCAATTGCCAGCATCACTACTCTTGTGCTTTAGGGTCATTATTAAGTAAAATAAGGATTACTTGAACACAAGCACTGCAATACCGAGAGAGTCCATTTGATCACTGAGGTGGCTACTAAGTGACTAATGGGAAGGTAGCATACACAGCATGGAGACCCTGAACAAAGGGATGATGTGATCCTAGGCAGAACAGAGAGGAATGATGCAAGATTCCACCATACTACTTGGACAGCGTACCATTTAAAACTCGGACAGTGTACAATTTAAAACGTATGAATTATTTATTTCTGGAATTTTCTATTTAATATTTTCAAATCATGGTTGACTGCAGGCAGCTGAAACCACAGAAAACGAAACCACAGATCAGGGGGACCACCGTATTCGATTTTGTATGAGTGTGTATCATATTTATAATCAGGAAATACAATTAGGATGATACAAATATAATGAGAGTAGATTAGCCTCTAAGGCAGTGATGGGCAACCTTTTGAGCTTGGTGTGTCAAACTTCGCCAAAAAAACTGAGCATAACTCGGCTAGTGTGTCACTTTGAGGAAAAAACATTATTTCGCAAATGTTTGATCCTCAGGAGTAGCAAATGTTTCATCCTCGGCATGCGGCCGCCTCAGCAGCCGCGTGTCATCAGAAATGGCTACGCGTGTCAGTGCTGACACGCGTGTCATAGGTTCGTCATCACTGCTCTAAGGTGTTGTATCAGTTCAGTCCTCCCAAACCATCATCAAGGCGTTTTCCAATGTTAGATCTGCTGAATGTATGTTACTGAGAACTGAAAGAAATTTAACCGAGAACTTGAGCAATGTGCAGCTGAGATTAAGCACTCGTATTGTGACCTGATGATCCCCTTTCCAGAGGATCTAATTCATTCTCAACCAAATAAGATTAGCACAAAAAACAAGCCTATAAAAAACAGGTGTCCTTTGTTTAGAATTTCAAGTGGAAAACAGAAAGCAGTTCAATTTTTAAGAAACTAAATATATTTATTCAGCCCAACCAGTGTAGCTCAGTGGTGGAGCATCGACCAATGAACCAGGAGGTCACGGTTCGATTCCCGGTCAGGGCACAAGCCTGGGTTGTGGGCTCGATCCCCAGTGTGGGGCATGCAAGAGGCAGCCGATCAATGATTCTCTCTCAGCCACGCGCCCCTGGGTCCGGGTGAGGCCACATGCCCCTGGGTCCGGGTGAAGCGTGCCCCTGGGTCCGGCCGAGACCAAACCAGAGGGAGTCGGACCTGCATTACCACCATTTGTCCACCATCCAGAGCTGAGGGGTCAGTGCCGACATGTACTTATAAGGAACTGGTGGACATTGATATTGGGTCTCAAAAGAACTGTTGGTCCAGAAAGAAACTCACTACAGACTGATTCATTTGCCTGTCAGCATAACTATTATTGCTCGTCTCACATTCAGTTCTTATAAGTATATCTCTAGTGACACATGATTTCGCTCATCTAGGGGAAATGATGAACAACATAGACTGATGAACAACAACAGAACCAGAAACAAGGAGGCATCGATCGGACTATCGGGCCTCAGAGGGAGGATAGGGGAGGGTGGGGGGAGGGGGGAGAGATCAACCAAAGGTCTTGTGTGCATGCATATGAGCCTAACCAATGGTTAAGTTCAACAGGGGGTTGGGGCATCCGTGGGGAGGGGTGTGGGATGGGAATGGGGGGATGAGGACAAATATGTGACACCTTAATCAATAAAGAAATTTTAAAAAAAATTTAAAAATTTCTGACAAAAGCAGCACACAATCATATTGAAGAAAAATTTAAATATGAAAACAAAATTTAAAAATAAAGCATGTATAATAAAAAAATGATTCTCTCTCATCATTGATGTTTCTATCCCTCTCCCTTCCTCTCTGGAATCAATAAACATATATTTTATACTTATTCATTGTAAGGAAATGAGTATGGCTGTTGTAACTTGAAGGGAGAAATAGGAGAATTTAGGATTCAGTTCATCTAAGAAGCAATAGAATCCTGAAAGAATGAGCAGACACTGCTCAAAATGATAAATGGCCTTGTCTGAGATGAGCACATATGATAACCATGTAACTTCCAGTTAAATGCAGATGGTGCCTGACCCCCACCCTATTCCTGGCCCCAGCCCACATCTCATCCTCACCTCTGAGCTCTCTCCACCTTTCATTCACACACCATTAGCAAATACCACAGACCTCCTCCTATCTCTCTGCTTATTCCTGAACTGTCTCTTTTAGGATGTCTTTTCCTCCATCTGCTGACTTAACAGCATAAGGTTTTCATATTTAGCCTAGTGTTCATCTCGCTCAACTCTGATCCCTAGGTGATCTTACATGCGTCTGCAGTTGGGACATATCACCCATACCTTGATAACCCAAATCTCTATTTCCAGTCTAGCCCCTTTCCTGACCTCTAACCCTGTACATTCAGCTGCATACCACTGAAGGTCATCAAGTGTCTCTCTCCATGGTCCAAAGACAACTCAAACTCAACATGTCCAAAACAGAAGTGATTCCTTTAAAAGTGTATCCTCTCTCACTAAATGCTGCCACCATTTGTCTACTCTTCAAAGCTGGAAATCTGGGCCTCACTCTAAATTCTTTGCCTTCACAACCCCACTCCAAGTCCTATTGATTTTGCCTACTCAATATTTATCAAATCTGTCCCCTCGTCCTATCTCAGCACCTGATATACACTGAATGGCCAGATTATTATGATCTCTGAAAGCATATATATATTAGAGGCCTGGTGCATGAATTTGTGCATGGGTGGGGTCCGGCCAGCCTGGCCAGGGGGAGGGGACATGGGCGGTTGGCCGGCCTGCCTGCTGGTCGAACTCCTGGTCGAGGGGACAATTTGCATATTAGCCTTTTATTATATAGGATATACACTGAGTGGCCAGATTATTATGCGTTCAGAGATCATAATAATCTGGCCACTCAGTGTACCTCTGGCCTAGTCCAATTGGGCCAATAATCTCCTAATTGATCTTCCTACTCTCCAGTCTATCTCAAAGTACCTTCTTCAAAGGCCAAACAGATGACATCATTCTGCTTCTAAAAACCTTTCAATGGCTCCACATAGGCACATTCTATAAATCCCTTAGGACCTGGTTTCTGCTACGTCTTCAGACTCATCTCCTTTACTTTTCCCCAGCTTATCCAAGCACTAGCTCAGGGGCAGACTCAGGTTTGTGTTTTGTTTTTTTTTTTGTGGAGTCTTAAGCTTATATGATTTAAAGGGCCCTCCAAGAAAGATAACATAATATTATGACTAAAAATTAGTTACAAGGCCTAGAAAGGGGACTGTGTAAGTGAGGGCCCCAAAGCTTAAGTTTCATTAGCTTCACAGTATCTCTGCCTCTGGTCTGCAAACAGAGCAAGCTTCAGTTCCCTAGAATATGCCATAATCTTCTACATCTCTTTGCCTTTGTACAAGCAGTTACCCTTGCCTGGAATGCCCTTCCCTCCCTGCCCTTATCCGTCTGACAAAACAGTTCATTCTTCAAGGGTCAGCACAGGGACACCTCCTATGTGAAGGCTCCCCTGACCTCCCCACATGGAATTGACTGTTCTCTCCTTTGTGTTCTCGTTGTAATTTGTCCTTTACCTCCTTGTACCCTGTTCTTTACAGAGCATATCACTCCATTGAACTGATTTGTTTAAAACCAGTCTTCCCCGTGAGTGCCTCAAGGGCAGAGACAAGGTCACTCCTTTTCAGATTGTCAGAGCACAGAAGTGCCTGACACAAGATAGGAGCTCAGTAAACGCCTGCCAAATGGAATGGAGATCTCACCTGTGCATGCTAGAAAGACACCCTTCTTTTGGTGAAATGTGTAGAGTAGAAAAGTTGCTGTAGACAGGGACCCTGGGTGGAGGCGGCGCTTATGAGGGATCTGCTGCCTGCCTACACCATTCTGAGAAGAGGTCTAGGCTGGACCATGACATCTGTGGTCTCTCCAAGACCGTTGTGGTGAGCTATTCCCCGTGGCCTCCCACCAGCCTCCCCACCCCACTCCCGTCCTTACCTGTCCTCCTTGTTGATCTGGTCCCCAAAGCCCACCGTGCTAACAATTGTGAGCTTTAGCCCCACGTGGCTCTCCTGGAGGTCATAGGTATTGGACCGAAGCTGGACACCTGGCTGTGTGTGGGTGGCTGGCTCCCCCTCGAACTTAGTGTTGAACAGGGTGTCCATGAGGGTGGACTTGCCCAAACCTGTCTCTCCTGAAAAGCAAAAGGATAAATTATGGTCCATTCACATAGTGACCGTGAAGCCATTCCACATCATGTTTTGGATGCATATTCATTGACATAGGAAAGTGTACATGATAAGACACTGAGTGGACTGTTTGATCTCAGTTAAGTGAAAAAAAAACTGAAAGGAACTGCACCAACATATTAGCAGTAGTCATCTCAGGGTAGTGCAATTGGGGTAATTTTCCTTTTATTCCTCTTTTTTTTTTGTTATATGAAAATTGAGTACACATTGTTTTGTGTGTGTGTTTTTAATATATTTTATTGATTTTTTTTTAAAAGAAAGGAAGGGAGAGGGATAGAGAGTTAGAAACATCGATGAGAGAGAAACATCAGTCAGCTGCCTCCTGCACACTCCCTACTGGGGATGTGCCCGCAACCAAGGTACATGCCCGTGACTGGAATCGAACCTGGGACCCTTGAGTCCGCAGGCCGACGCTCTATCCCCTGAGCCAAACCGGTTAGGGCTGAGTACACATTGCTTTATAGTTAGAAAAAGAAACTGTTCTAGGCAATGATGGAGAGGTAGAGTTATGCCTAGAAAAAGACTGGAAGGAAATACAATATTTTCTTACCAATGGGTATGTGTGGGTGGTGGGGTTATATGTGGTTTTCATTTCTTTCTTTATGCTTTTCTCTACTTTCTGAACTTTCTTTTTTTTTTTTCTTTTTTTCCCCCCGAACTTTCTGCGAGGAACATGTATAGCTTTAGTAATAAAAATTAAAAGCTTATTTTAAATTTTAAAAGAAAGGGACAGCAGTCTCTCATCAAATAAATATTCCCTCAGTCCCCGTGTCACCTCCCTGACAGGACCAGAGTGCTCTGCAGATGCCCGAATGAATGTGTGTCCCAGTGGGGAGACTGTGTGGCCTTGGGCTTCTCCTCCCAGGGGGTTGAGCAGTCAGTGGGACTATTTTCAGCTAATGGGGAGGGAATTTAGCAGGCCACAAATTATTCTTCCCCTTAAATTTCAAACAAACCAGTCATTTGTTTGTTTAACTAACAGGCTGCAGGGTACTAATAAATTAAGCCATTGAAATTTTAAAAGTCTTGCCTTTCACACCAAGGAAACATGTGGGGGAAGAGCTACGGGGACTGCTGAGGGTTTGGGATGCTATTTCTGGAAAACCTAAGGGACGTCAAGCCACTGCCATAAGCCAAGGAGCGTTCAGGGAATGAGACACTGGAGGGAAGCTGGTGGCACGGGAGTTAAGCCAGATGTTAAGCCACAAGCTGGGCTGGGTATTATAGCTGTTTACAGTCTCTTTGAATCCAGACTGTTTTTGGGTCCCTGCCCCAAGCAATTCAGGAGTACAAGATTCAGTAATTAATTACCTTAGATTTCCCTTTGACTACCTAGACTACCCTGCCATTCTGCTATCATCACCCCTCTTCTTCCCTCTCTCTCCCAACCCTTGAGATGTGAGCGTTGACTGTCTTTACAGTCAAGAGCGGGTTTGCACTGTACAAATCCTGACCTGGCAAATCCTCCCTGTGACTAACAGCACATATCTGTGCTGCCTAATTGCAAATGGTCCATCTCCCCTCCACCCTCTGGGTGTGTCTAGCTTTGGATCTTCCAAGCCTCTTTTCTCCCAACTATGAATGCAGGAGGTGCTTTTTAAAATATCTGTTGATGAGAGCTTCTGTATTGTGAAGAGATTGGAGAGAGAGAGAGAGAGAGAGAGAGAGAGAGAGAGAGGAAGGGAGAGAGAGAGAGAGAGAGAGAGAGAGAGAGAGAGAGAGAGAGAAGAACATTCAATTCAGCCTCAGCCAGCTACTGGGCCCCCCAGCCCAATTTCATAGCCAGGTCTGACTAATGGGGTTGATTGTCAGGGTGCAGGAAAATGATTCCCCACACAGATTGTATTTCCAGCCGGGGTCTGCTATACCTATTAGCAGCAAAGATTCTCCCAAGAAGAGGCCCCTTTGTTCCTCCCCAAAGAAACAGGAAGCACTTGGGTCCCAAGAAAAATGTGGTGAGGTGAGGCCTTTGCAATGGGAGGTGACAGACTTGGCCAAGCAACGGAATGTATCACCCCCTCCCCGCCCAAGGGCGGGGGTGGGCAGCTAACTACAAATGGGGCCAGCACCTCGGAGGTGGAAACGCAGGGTGGCTCCCACACCCTAACTCATCTTCCCTCTGGGCACTGAGGTTCAAGCTACATTTTAGCCTGTCTTTGTATATTCCCATCTCCACCGCCTCTTCTGTTCCGTGAACTCTTTGCTGAATGCCTGGCAACAACTAGAGAGTGGTGGGCCCTGCCTCCCCCAACACCCAGAGCTGGCTCCCTGGCTCTCTGAGCCAAAGGATTCTCAGAGAGAGGGGCGGGGACAGCTTCCTGTACTCCAGAGAGTGCCTAGCCCGGCTCACACAGGCCTCAGGACCAGGACTACAGGGTGAGGGGTCCACCCTGTTTGCACAGCTGAAGAAATAGAGGCCTGCAGGCAGGGCAGGGCAGCAGGGAGTGGCAGCAGGGAAAATGACCGCCCGAATGCCTGCCAGCACAAAAGGGCTGTGGAAACTATACGCCCAAGGATGAATGTCTGGAAGAAAAGAACCCCATGGGTGTCTAGGGAATCGTGATAAATGCAACATGAGAAGAGGACAGAAAATCAAGTGCGCTCGTCCCATGGCTATTGAGTGCCCCCATTCCAGCTTTCCCATCAATGTGGAGCCTGGGGGTGGGTAGGGTAGGCCCTCTCTCTCATGGCTGGCACAGGCTCAGCCTGAACCTAGGAACATGTCCCCTCCCATGCTGCCCCAGGCCCAGTATTAAGTGGGAGGGAGGGCACATGTGGCTGAATTCAGATCAGGTCAGCAGATTCCACACCCCTGCAGGAAGGTGGGGACTTGGCAGTTAGATTCCAGTAGGAAACCTGAGGAGTCCCTAGGGGTCAATTTCTCTCTCCTCCTCCCTCCTCATAACCGTGCAGGGTTTAACCCTTTTTAAGTCATCACCCTCAGCCAGGAGGATTTCAAGTCACTGCAGATAGTATTCTGGAAACACCAGATTTAAGAAAATAAACAAACAAAACTCCACACATACACACACATACTATGAAATATGCTTTTTCAAACTATACTCCCTGGGATAGTCCAATGCTGACCTCTATACAGTGAATTAAAAACCTCTGTAACAGAATAGACTGATAAACACAATAGAATCAGGGGCATAGAATGGGAATGGATTGATAATTCTCAGGGGAAGGGGGTGTCTGTGTGGGGGGTATGGGAAGAGACTGGACAATATCATACACCTATGGATAAGAATAGCGAGGGGGGGAGGTAAGGTCAGAGGGAAGGGTGGGAACTGGGAGGAGGGGAGATATGGGGGGGGAGGAGAAACAATTGTAATAATCTGAACAATAAAGATTTATTAAAAAAATAAGGACAACAGGGGGGTGGGGGCATGTGTGGGGAGGGGTGTGGGCTGGGAATGGGGGGATGAGGACAAATATGTGATACCTTAATCAATAAAGAAATTAAAAAAAAACAGGAAAAAATAAAATAAAATAAAAATAAAAACCACTGTAACAGCCCTGGCCGGTGTGGCTTTGTTGGTTGGAGCATCGTATACACCAATGGGTGGCAGATTCAATTCCCAGTCAGGGCACATACCCATGTTTCAGGTTTGATCCCCGGTTGGGGCAACAATTGAGGTCTCTTACATCAATGTCTCTCTCTCCCTTCCTTTCCCCACAATTATTTTTTTAATGTAAAAATAACTGTAGCCCTTTTCTTCATCTGCTGTTAATATTTGTATCCTCTGGCACCTGTGCAATGAAGTCCTTGCCAGTGATGAAATGCAGACCCGCAGCCATGTCGTCACTAAATGACTGTGTGGTCTGAATGGAGCCCTTTCCCCTCTCTGGGCCTCAGTCTCCTTCTCCATAAAATGAGCAGGTTAGAGTAGTAATAATAGCTATCATTTATGGAACACTTACTATGTGCCAGGCACTGCTGTAAATATTTCATATTTTCTTATTTAATCCCCCAAATGAGCTTAAGAAGTAGATATTACTATCTGTCCTTAATTTACAGATGAGTTAATCAAGCCAATTCCTAGCAGTGTGCATTTGCTCCCGTTCTCAGCCTCTCTGCACCTGACCTTCCTCATCTGTATAATGTAAATGAAGTAACTGGCCCAGGGTTACAAAGTAGTTAAGTGGCAGAGTCAGCATGTGAATCAAGGCAGTCTGAACTTGGAGCCCATGCTTATAACCAATATGCTCTAGCGCATTGCATAGGCATGATATGTTGGCTCATTCAGTTATTGAAAAAAATATTTACAAAGCCTCTAATAGGAGCCAGGCACCGTTTTAGAGGCTGGAGAATACAGCAGTGGACAAAACAGCCCCAATCCCTGTTCCTATGGAGCTCAGTAAGATGGAACTAATGTTTCTTCCAGCTCCAAATGATGGAATAAACCAAGAGAAACATCCCTGAGTTCAAAAGGGAGGAGTCCAAAAGGAAGCTCTCCAGGAACTCCAGTTGGCCAAGGGAGCCTGTGGACAGGGACAAGGTCATGCCTGGCTCGGTGACCTTGATTTTTTTCTCCTTCCTGATCTGGCAGAGCAAACTGCTGTGCAGGAGGAGCCAGCTTGCCCAGCTTCCTGCAGCTCTTCCCAAGCCCATGTGCAGTGATGACAGGTTGGCAGCAAAAAAGCCAGCTTTGGTGGGAATAATGACACAATGGAAATCGGCAAATGCTGCACACCATGGCAATTTTCTCCTGAGCGCAGATGGTGAAACACTGACCAGCACACCGCTGCTGGCAACCTGTCTTTCCCAATTGACCCCTGACCTTGATAGAATGCTAGCTGCCCTTCCCCTCCTCCTTTAGTGAACCTCAATCCTGCCTCTCTTGTATGCTTTTTTCCAAGTTCGACAGACCCCAGATGTGTCTGGAATCCTGAGCAGCTTCAAAGTAAATATTATCATTATGACTCTCTCTGCTCCTCACAGGCATTACTGTTGCTGGCACATTCAGAGGCCTGAGTCGTTTTGGGGCTCTTTCCCAGCAGAACATTTGTACTGCTGTCTCTGGCAGCTCCTCTGAGGCCTCCTACACTATATCTAGGATCATGGGATCCTAGCAATTTGCAAAATTAAGGGACCAGTAGATATTTTTATTAGGAGAGGGGAACCTCACCCTACTCAGTAATTATTATCAACCCTAGAGAATTTATTGAGGAGGAGTCTTTTGTTGTTGTTGTTAATCTTCACCTGAGGTTATTTTTCCATTGATTTTTAGGGAGCATGGAAGAGAGAGGGAAAGACAGAGAGAAACATCGATGTGAGAGAAACACATCGATTGGTTGCCTCCTGCACAAGCCCCAACCAGGACCAAGGCCAGGGAGGAGCCTGCAACCAAGGTATGTGTCTTGACTGGAATCAAACCCAGGACCCTTTGGTCCGCAGGCTGACGCTCTATCCACTGAGCAAAACTGGCCAAGGCTAGGGGGAGTTTTAATATGCTCACACCCATGTGCCTAGCCCTCTAAAAAAATAATCACTGTAGGTGCCATTTATTGGTATTCTGACATATAAATTGGGCTCTGGATTCATAAAAATTCTCTCTCCCAATCTCATTATACACACATTCACACACGCACGCATGTACATGATGGGCACCCACTCTGCTAGGCTCGGGCCTATACTCTGCTGGGCTTGGGCCTATGTTCAGCAGCCCAGCACCAAGATAAATAATACTGTGCTAAAAATACCCTAGGTCTCGGTTAATAATAGAAGCTAGTGCTACCATAATTTTACACTTAAACTGCCTTATTAGAAAAGAAAAGAAATCCTTTGGGGGAAGATATTCCAAGCCCAAACAGTCATTAAGGGAGTAAACCTAACAGATATGCACAGGCGGTAGGCAGGCGTGAAAGCATGGTCACTGAGTCCTGTGAGAGAAAAGATCAAATTCAGCAGCTAAGCTGCAAACCCTTCACCAAGTCAGCAACAGCACCGAGCCCCATGGCTGAGCTGAGATTGTAGCCTTGGAGCCACTCTTAGCTGCTTGTGTCCTTGGCCCAAATTGTGGGTTCTCTGAGCAATGACAGGGTCGCAAGCACAGTCTGAGAGCAGAATGCATGAGTTGTAGGCTTTTTTGGATCAAGGATGAAGAATGAAATTAACTCAGTCCAGGCTGGTGCATTGAATGGTTGTACCTGCAGGGCTAAGAGGGGAGCTACTAGGGCAGCCATTTTCTGAAACTTGACATGAGGGGAAAGAAAGAGACAGGGTGACTGCTTGGGGATGAGGGTCTCCTTCCTACCCCTCCCCTCTTGGAGGGTCTATCCCAGGCAGTTAAGCAAGGTTAGCCCAGCAGGTGCATGCTGAAGCAGTCACAGCTGTACAATGCCTAGGCTGGAACTCAAGGACAGAGGTTTACTATTTCTCCCACTTGTTTGCCATGACCTTGGCTGCCTCTTCCTCTGGGCCATTGGGGAGCCTGTGACCCACATGTCCAATTACCCCACACATCCACCCTCAGAGAGCTATTCTTGTTTACATGGCCTCCCTCCTGAAGCTTTACTAGCCCACCCAATTGGTTGAAAGGTTGCTTGGTGTGGGTATGTCATTTCACTGTTCATCTCCTCAACTTCAGTACAGGTCACACAGAGCTCTGGGAGGAATGCCAAGAGAATCTAGTATGTTTGTGTGGAAATTTTCAGTAATCAAATATTATGTAAAATAAGTTGACCATCAGCCAAAGATTGGAGAGATCTGGCAGCCCTCATATTACATGTGATAGCATTTCATCTTTATGTCAATCACCGTGACTTCTATTTATGTTGTATCCTTCTCCTAATAGCAACTAATCATAACCATCAGAGGATTTCTGGCATTTGATGAATTAACAGCCTAGATCTAGACTCTAAGACCCATGATCTGAAATTTGTGAAGCACTTATTTCGTGTAGCTGGTGTGTGGGAGGGAGCCATCAAGCTAGTGAGTGAGCCTAGCTGACTGCCTGCCATCCATATTTAGAAGTGACTTTGTTATACTCCACTTGCCTTTGTGTGTGCAGTTATTCTCCTATAGAAAGTGATATGGAAGAGTGCTGGGGATGGAGGAGAAGAAAATGAATGACCTTGGTTAGAAAACTTTACATTAAAGAGTAAAATATCCAGTTCAAGAGTGGCTCAACATGATCTTCAACATGAATGAGTTCCCCATAAGCTCTATACAAGAATAAGAAAAGTTAATTACCAGAGGTATTCGAGTGTTTCAACCAGCATGAAAACGGACTTTATTATGCTATTATACAATTATTAAGGTTTGGAAGTAGGTCAATGAAAATATGTAGGTATGCTCTACTGCACTGTATAGTGAAAATTATATGCTATGATCGTATTTGCAAATTTGGGATTTTTTAAGGTCTAAGGAGAGATTCTTAAAGAATGTCAAGGAACTTTTGTTCCTCATATTTGGTTGGTGCTTGAGTTTTTAAAATGCTTTTGTGTTCTCAAGACATGTTGTTAGCAGCAGTTAGAGAAGTAGAAGGTGAAACAAAGGGTCAGCTAGATGTGGGTCCTTGTCCTGGCTCTGCCACTTATTCTGTGTTGCCTCAGGTAAGTCCTTATCCTTCCCAAGCTACTGAGTCTCCATCTGTTCAATGAGGATACAAATGCTACTCATTCTGCTCACTTCACAAAGCCCTATTAAGGACCCAAATTGCTAATGTGGGAGTGTTTGAGAAGCATAGTAAGTGGTTCCTGTGGGCTTAACTCATTCATTCCTTTCATAAACATTATTGAACGCTCTGTGTGCTGAGATTAGCATATCAGAGGTGACTAAGATGTGGTTTTCCACATTTAAGACTACAGGTCCAGGAAGAGATATACTTAAAGGGAATAAAAGAACTTTGCACACAGCTATGTTGTCCCTGCACTTGAGTTCCAACTGTAGCAAGCATAGCAGGGCTGCAAAGGAAACAGACAGACCCAACCCACTACCCAGCAGCTGTATACATCTTTCCTGCAGCCATTACCTCCATCCCAATTCTGCCTTGGCTCCCATTTTCTGCAGTCAAAACAAACCTGACAGCAATAGCTGAGCCAGCAAGCTCTCTTGCAAAATTTCCACAGGGTATCACACAGCTCAGTTTCCCTCAAGGTATGACCCCATATTCTGGTCTGACCAGCGGAAAATGTCATTATAGCCAGGTGTTAAAAAAAAAAAAAACAAGCAGAGGATAAAAAAAGAAAGCGGGGGGAGGGACACTCTTACAAGTAGATCAGAATGACGTACTATTTAACCTAATTACCTGCAAAGCCACATCCAGCTATTAAGTATCTATATTCTGTAATAGAATTTTCTGCTGTGGAAATACTCACCCACACACATGATGTTGAAGCAGAAGCCCTGGCTGACTGACTTATTCACCAACTGGTCCGGCAAGCTGTCAAACCCCACATGTCCAGCCAGGGGGAGAGTTCGGCAATCTTCACCCTAATTTGGAAGGGGAGGGAAGGGAGAAAATGAAAATGTGCTTACAAGCAATCTGGGCCTCACTTCTCCATCCAAATAATATGTGTATTAGGAAGTAACACCAGCCTAGGCTCCTGTCACCATAGCTCCAGGCAAAGCAAACTACAGCGGCACTTATAAGGGGCTGGAGGGCAGGGGCAGGGGATGAGACCAATGACGCCAGAGGTTCACAAACTTAGTTAAATTCTCAACTCACTTACAAGCTGGATAACCTCTCAGAAACTCCACTTCCTTCTCTGTCATATGAGATAATATTACTTATCTTACAGGTGATTGGGAGACTCAAATGTGCTCACACATGTAACAAACTTAGAACAATGCCTAGTACGTGCATAGGTGTTCAGTAAATATTACAAAGGGATTTCAATTACTCCTCTCTCTAGGGCATTTTAGGGATCTACAATGGTGGCACCATGTAGAGGTTAAGAGACTAAGCTTTGATAAAATATGGAAGCAACCCGAATGCCCATCAATAAATGAGTGGATAAATAAGCTGTAGTACATATACACAAAGAATACTATTCAGCCATAAAAATGAATGAAGTCATAACTTTTGAGACAGAAAAAAACAAGTATCACGTGATCTCACTTATATGTGAAATCTAATGAACAAAATAAAGTAGAAATAAACTCATAGATACAGAGAACAGACTGACAGCTGGGTGAAAAAGGTGAAGGGATTAAAGAGTACAGATTGGTAATTACAAAATAGTCACAGAGATATAGATTACAGCATGGGGAATATAGTCAATAATATTGTGATAACTATGTATGGGGCCAGGTGGATACTTGAAGCATCGGGGGGGGGGGGCACTCTGTAAAGTACATGATTTTCTAACCACTTTGTTGTACATCTGAAACTAATACAGAATAATATTGAATGTAAACTGTAATTGAAAAATGTTTTAAGTGGGGGGAAAAAGAGACTAAGCTTTGAATTCAGGCAGGAGCCCCACCTCCTCCACCTTCTGAACTTGGACAAGTTACTTAACTTCTCAAAGCATCCCCATCTGTAAAATCAGGAACTTAGTAGTTACTACCTCATAGAACTGGTGTGAAGATTAGATAGGATAATACTCTGAAAGCACTGAGCCTGGGGTAAGTATACAGTAAGCCTTCTATCAACCGTAGCTGCTGTTCTGATTTCACTGGGAGGTTATCCTTCCACTCAGACATCCCAAATAACATGTGATACTATGGCACACTGGTGGCTCAAGGAAGAGAGAGAGAGAGAAAGAAAGAGAGAGAGAGAGAGAGCTCCTTGCTTCCTCTGGTCCCCTTGTCTCTATCAGGATCAGCCAAGCCATTTGCAGCTCTGGAAAGCAGAGGGCCTTTGCTTCTTACTGTTAAAGGTTTTTACAAAACAAGGAGAACCTCAAACTGGGGCAGGCTTCCAAGGAGCCGGGGGGTGGGTTGTGGGGAGGACAAAAGGGGCCTGCATGTACTAAAAAAAAATATTAGTGTTAACTGCCAATCCGGGCAGCAAGGGAGGGGAAAAGGGAGGAGAAGGAAAGCTAGAGACAGCCAAGCTAGACAAGAGGGGTGGGGAGCTAGGTAAGCAGTTAGAGTTTCTGTTGTGTGGGGCTACACTAAGATTTCCATAACCAGAAGGGTGCCAAGAGTAATTCAAGAAGGACATGGTTAGTGCCAGGAGGCCTGCACCAACATCCCAGGCTGTTAGCAGGCAGCTCTTAAGACTGGATCTGCTTTAAGACCAGGTCCATACGGGTACACTTCACACTGAGACAGATAGGCTGCATTGGTGGGGAAGCCTCACAGAGGCTCACACTGTCAGAACTGGTTCCCAGATAGCCCCTTCACCCAGCTTGGGATCCCACTCCCATTGGTGCCATCAGATACTCCAAGAGTGAGAGACAGGGCTAGGTGCCAGTGACTGCCACCTGGCAAGTTCATTACCCTCACACATCTCACCCCACACACAGTCCCAGTAGAGTATTCTTGGAACACAACCATCTGCCATCATTCAATCCAGGCTGGAGTATTCTGGGTCCCAGTGGGGCACCTGAAGACAGCTGGGTTTCCTGAGTGGGCCACATCATTCAGGGCCTTGTTCTACATTAACCCCTTTCCATACCCCCTCACCTCTTTCTCATTCTTTTAATTAAAGCAAACAAAAAGATCTAAGTTTCCCACTCTTCATTCTTGGTCCTCAAAACTGCAGGGAGACAGGGCTTACAAGCCAATATGCTTTCTCGATGGAGCCTCCTACGTAGCAGGCATTGGAAATTGGGAGGGACTCGGAGTTGAGATTTCCTGAACCATTATTTTATTGCCCCTGGATGCCTCTTCCTGTCTCCAAATGTAGCACCATGCTCCAAGGACTCTGGTCCAAGTGCCAAAAGCAAGGAAAGAGAATTTTCAAACTGAAGACAGTGGAGGGCAGTAGGGAGAACACCATTCCTTATTCTGTGTGTGTGTGTGTGTGTGTGTGTGTGTGTGTGTGTGTGTGGTTGGTTGGTTGGTTGGTTGATTTGTTGGTTAATCCTCACATGAGGATATTTTTTCCATTACTTTTCAGAGAGAGTGGAGGGGAGGGGAGGAGGGGGAAAGGGAGAGAGAGAGAAACATCAATGAGAGAGAGACCCATTGACTGGTTGCCTCCTACACGCGCCCCAACCAGGGGTGGGTTCAGGACTCAAACCCACAACCCAGGTATGTGGCCTTGATTGGGAATCGAACCTGTGACCTTTCTGTGTGCAGGCCGATGCTCTAACCAATGAACACACCAGCCAGGGCCATACCTTATTTTTTTTTAATCTTTATTGTTCATATTATTACAGTTGTTCCTCTTTTTCCCCCCCATAGCTCCCCTCCACCCAGTTCCAACCCCACCCCACCCCACCCCATGCCCTTACCCCACCCCCACAGTCCTCATCCATAGGTGTATGATTTTTGTCCAGTCTCTTCCCGCACCCCCACACCCCTTTCCCCCCGAGGATTGTCAGTCCACTCCCTTTCTATGCCCCTGATTCTATTATATTCACCAAATTGTTCTGTTCATCAGATTTTTTATTCACTTGATTTTTAGATTCACTTGATAGATATGTATTTGTTGTTCATAATTTTTATCTTTACCTTTTTCTTCTTCTTCCTCTTCTTAAAGAATACCCTTCAGCATTTCATGTAATACTGGTATGGTGGTGATGAACTCCTTTAGCTTTTTCTTATGTGTGAAGCTCTTTATCTGACCTTCAATTCTGAATGATAGAGTAATCTTGGTTGTAGGTTCTTGCTATTCATCACTTTGAATATTTCTTGCCACTCCCGTCTGGCCTGCATAGTTTCTGTTGAGAAATCAGCTGACAGTCGTATGGGTGCTCCCTTGTAGGTAACTAACTGTTTTTCTCTTGCTGCTTTTAATATTCTCTCTTTGTTTTTTGCTCTTGGCATTTTAATTATGATGTGTCTTGGTGTGGTTCTCTTTGGATTCCTTTTGTTTGGGGTTGTCTGTGCTTCCTGGACTTATAAGTCTATTTCTTTCACTAGGTGGGGGAAGTTTTTGGTCATTATTTCTTCAAATAGGTTTTCAGTATCTTGCTCTCTCTCTTCTTCTGGCACCCCCATAATTCGGATGTTGGTACACTTGAAGTTGTCCCAGAGGCTCCTTATACTATCTTCATATTTTTTTTTAAATTCTTTTTTCTTTTTGCTTTTCCAGTTGGGTGTTTTTTGCTTCTTTGTATTTCAAATCTTTGACTTGATTCTTGTGATCCTCTAGTCTGCTGTTGGATCTCTGTATATTATTCTTTATTTCAGTCAGTGTATGCTTAATTTCTAGTTGGTCCTTTTTCATATCCTCAAGGGTCTCGCTAAATTTATCAGCCTTTTCTAGAAAATTCTTGAAAAACCTTATAACCATGGTTTTGAACTCTATATCCAGTTGTTTGCTTTCCTCCATTTCTTTCATTTGTGACCTGTTTCTTTGTCTCCGCATTTTGGCTGCTTCCCTGAGTTGATAGAGTGGCTTTGTGTGCTAGGTGTCCTATAGGGCCCAGTGGCTCAGCCTCCCCGGTTACCTGAGGTAGACACTCTTGGTGCACCCCTTTGTGGGCTGTGTGCACAGTTTTGTTGTAGTGAAGCCTTGACTGTTGTTGGTATGACTGGGAGGAATTGACCTCCAGGCCAATTGGCTGTGAGGATCAGCTGTGTCTACAATGGGAGAACTTCTGTGCTGGAGACACCTTTATGAGGCAAGACTTGCTTCAGTGGGGCTTTGGTGCTCACTGAGTCTGCCCCCTGAGTGTGTCCCTTATGGATCTGAGGAGTTGTAATCTAGATGGTCCTACTCTGACCACTGGGTACACTGGCTCTTGGATCTCCAAGGAGGTGCTAATTTAGCCTCTGCCTGAGGCCACCCAGCAGGAGCTACAGAAAGATCTGCAGATTCTTCTTCTTTGGTTTTGGAGGTGCCCAGATGAGGCCCAGCTGTAAAGCAATGCAAGCTGCTGTGGGGCTTTGGGCCTTCTTTTGGATATTCTGGGTAAGTTTAGATTGCAAAGGGCCAGGCCATTCATATGCAAAAACCTCTGTGCACAGCTTGGATGGGGCAGAGTCTCAGGGCAGAGCAGACAGCAATGGCTTCCCGTCAGCCCTGCCCTAAGAGGCCCCCCAGGTGTCAGTGTCCCGCAGTAATCGCTGCAAGCACCTCTGAGAGAAAGCCGCCCTCGAATTCCGCCCGCTGCCAGAGAGTCCAGTTTCTCCCTGTATGAGTCTGGGTCTCCAGAGTCTCGCCCGGAACTGGAGTTCAGAGCAGTCAGGAGCTTGTGTCTCCCTCCTGATTGAAAAAGCCAGCCGCGTACTCAGTTGCCAGCCCTCTCCACACACGCGCCTCCGTACCTCTGCACTTTACTTCCACACCTCCTCTGAGTCTCAGTGTGCTTTTCTCTTTCCTTCTAGTTGTAGATATTCCACTCAGCCAGCCTTCCTGTGGTTCTGGATGATGTCCGTTTTGTCTTTTAGTTGTAGTTTTGAAGTTGTTGTGCGAGACGGCAAGTTCAGGTGTTTACCTATGCCACCATCTTGGTTTCTCTCCCATACCTTATTCTTAAAGATTTACTTTATTGTCAGAGACTGACCAAGCACTTCATATGTGCCCACCTATTACCTGGCACCTAGCACAGTGCTGGAAAATACCCTAAACAGCAAATGGAAGGATATGGGATTTATTCCCTAGACCATGAGGTTTGGGGGCATACAAGTAGATTTTTTGAAAGATCATTCCAGTACCAAAGTGCTTCATTGATTGGAGGAGAGAGAGAGTGTAGGGGCAGAAGACGTGTTAGCAGATAACTCCAATAATGTTGATCTGGCACTGAGACAATAAATGCTTGCTGAAATGAACTGGTCTGACTTGAGACTCAGGAGGGAAGAACAAATTTGAGAGATGTCCTAAAGGGATGAGCCTCAATGAGTGGGCAGAGTGAGTGAGGGAGCAATCAAAGCTCAAAGTATTCTAAGCCTGGAAGCTTGGATTGATGACATTGTTCAACATTCACCCCTTTGGACCATGGCCAGAAAGAGGGAAGCCAGAAAATGGGGCTTGTTTAGTGGGGAAGTCGATAATCTGGTTTTAAATAAGCTACTACTAAAAAAAAAATTACATTGATCAGGTTTTTTATTTTATAAAAGTAGTCAATGTTCACTGCAGATATTTTAGAAAATGGGAAATTATAAAGGAAAAAGCACAATCACCCATATCACTCTCCAGAAATATTCACTGTTAATATTTACATGGATTTCCCTCCAGTTTGTATATGGTGCGGTTTTGGGGGGTTTTTGTTGTTGTTGTTGTTGTTATTGTTTTACAAAATAGGGATAATTTTGTATAATCCTTTTCATAAACTGACTTAATAACCTTATACTCAATATAGTGTGGATGTTTTCTTGAGTAATTACGTATACTTCTTTTTTAATTTTATTTTTCCATTACAGTTGACATTCAACATTATTTTATATTAGTTTCAGGTTTACAGCATAGTGACCAGACAACCACATAATATAAAGTATACTTCTAAAACTTTACTTTTATTGGTCACATAGCATTCCACTGTAGGACTCTACAGATTTTATTAACCAGTCTTCCACTGCTAGACATTTAGCATGCTTCCAAGTTTTTAACAACTTAAACAACAATTCTTGTTCTTATAGAATGACATATCTCTAATTATTCCTAGAATTGAAGCCCACTGGGCCCAAGGACTCACACATTTGAAAGACTGTGGTACACACTGAAAATCACTCAACAGAGAATAGCACAAATGTCTACTTGCACCACCAATATATAAGAGTGTCTGTTTACCCATACATAGACCAACACTTTGAGTTTCTGAGGCTTTTTAGCTATTGTGCATTGCATCACTGAAAAATGGCATTAAGTCATTTAATTTTCATTTAATCATTATTTTTATTGTTTAACTATATATGTATATTGTGCATATGCATACCTACATGTGAGTTGCCCATGCATGTCTTTGCCCAGTTTTTAAATAATAGGTGTTTGTCTTTCTCTTCTGAATTTGTAAAAGCATTTTATATGTTAAGGAAAATAAGATAGTTTTGATTTTATGAGAGATACCAGGAGAAGAAATTCAATAAGTACTTAGTAACATGGGATTGTAGGCTCCAGGAGAATCAGGACTGGGATATAAATTTAGAAGTGAAAGGTATGAAACTGGTGTGTTCCCCAAGAGCTAAAGGTTGAATATAGGAAATGCCCACAAGTAAGGAATGGGAAATTGAAGAGGATTCTGCCAAGAGGAGGAACTGATCAGGTAAGAGATGACCCAATAGTTTTCTATCACCGGAGGCCAAAGTGGAAGTCAGGAAGAATTACAGAGAAGTAACTATTGATCTGGACTTGGTGAAGGTCACTGGTGATGTTTAGAATCCTTGTTTCTTCTGTATCTTTTTACCCACTGTCCAATATACCTAAATTAACTGGAAGGTTAATGTGGGGTTTTTTTCTTGAGCAGCAAACTTTTTGTCTCAATGCCTGTAATTGAGAAAACTTCAAAAATGTAGTATTTGTGTATATATAGTTCCTGCTTTAGGAACTCCTGTCTAGCAAGCATTATTCACTCTTACTTTAATGACTCATATAAAATGTAAAGGTCATCATTATGAATACCAGTCCTCATTGTTCAGAGTTAAATATGCAGAGGTAAAAAGGACAGGACACTGGACTGAATGTACACTGATCCCTGAATAGCCCCTGGAAGTTTCTTCCTCACTCCCTCACTAAAATCTCTGATATATTATCTCTTTCCTCTTTCTCCATAAGGTGGCCTGATTAGTGGAGGTTCTCATTACTTTGTTTTTATTTTATTTTATTTTATTTTATTTTATTTTATTTTATTTTATTGTTTAAAGTATTACAAATAGCCGAAACCGGTTTGGCTCAGTGGATAGAGCGTCAGCCTGCGGACTGGGAGGTCCCGGGTTCGATTCCGGTCAAGGGCATGTACCTTGGTTGCGGGCACATCCCCAGTGGGGGGTGTGCAAGAGGCAGCTGATCGATGTTTCTCTCTCATTGATGTTTCTAGCTCTCTGTCCCTCTCTCTTCCTCTCTGTAAAAAATCAATAAATAAAATATATTTTAAAAAAATAAAATAAAAAAATAAAGTATTACAAATAGTAGTACATATATCTCCTTTTTTCCCCCATTGACCTTCCCCCAGCCTCCCCTGCCGGTCCTCATTACTTTGACTGCAATTACAATCGAACGTTCCCTGGATTACAATGTTCACAAGAGGACATGCAACTTGGCCCAGCATGTCTGACACTAAAACCTCAAGTTATCATTTTGAGTAGCAGGTGGCACCATGTTCAAGGTTTGAACTGAGATGCTAGAAAGGCAACAGTAACCAAAATGTTAAATGGCCCATCTCCACTAACCCTGCAACCTCCCTCGGAATCTATTCTACAGAAACTCATACATCTGTACAAAGATCCATGTACTATAAGGAAATTCATTATGACACTTCATAATGCTGAAAAATTAGAAAAAACATAAGTGTCTGACAATAGGAAAATATTTAACTAAATTCTGGTACAGGCCTATTCTGGAATATTCTGAAGCCATTAAGAAGAATTCGGTTGGTCTATAGATACTGATGTGAATAGTCCCAAGACATATTATAAAGTAGATAAAAGAAGTTCTAGAACAATAAGCACAGTATAAGCCCATATATGAAAAGAGGCCTGTATATGTGCATTTGCACATAAATGTACTTGAGTGCATAGAAAGGGGACTGGAAAGAATCCACCAAACCAAGAACTGTGGCTACCTCAGGGGAGGGGAATAGAAACAGGGGCTTACTCAGGGGGTAGTCAGTATGCTTCCGTATTGTTTGATTCTGTTAACAGCTTGAAATGTATTCACACACTACCTATGTAATTTAAAAACATCTTCAATACAAAGAAAGGGAGTTCTCACTCAGTTTTGCAGCAGGAGCAATTAAGAGGCAGAATCTAAGAGGAGCTAAAAGGAAGGCAAAATGAAAGAGCGTTCCTGAGAACTGGGAGAGCCCCACTCCCCTCCCTAATTACATTTCCTGTTTTCTCCTCATCTGAAGTCACTTGTGGTTTTGAAATCCGTTATACCACATTTCATGTCATAGGCAGAAACACCGCTGTCTTTCTCTTCCGCCTCCACCCCTGAGGACACACCAATTTCGTTTTTTAATTGAGTAGTAGAAGGTTCATGTTATAAAGAATGACTTATGGTGGTTCCAGTTGTGCATCTTTCTCCCACTGCTGTTATTCTGCAAATAAAGAGTCCCAGCCTGGCTGCGGTGGCTCAGTGGTTGAGTGTCGACCTCTGAACCAGGAGGTCAAGTTTCCATTCCCAGTCAGGGCACGTGCCCGGGTTGCAGGCTGGATTCCCAGTAGGGGACGTGCAGGAGGCAGCCGATCAATGATTCTCTCTCATCATTGATGTTTCTATCTCTCTCTCCCTCTCTCTTCCTCTCTAAAATCAATAAAGATATTTTTAGAGTCCCATAAACACCCAAGTGGGCAAAACCCATACCCCTCAATCACCTTCCCCTTCTCCCAATTCCTGATCAGGGCATATGCCTAAGTTACGAACTTGATCCCCAATAGGGGAGGTACAGGAGCAACCAATCGATGATGTTTCTCTCTCTTCTCATCAGTGTTTCTATCTCTCTATTCCTCTCCCTTCCTCTCTCTCTAAAAAGCAATAAAAAACATTTAAAAAAAAAACTGCGGTGCCAAAGTTAGTAGCTGCCATTCTGAAGGATGAGACCAAAGCCAAAAGTTTGGAGCTCATTGCTGATGCCTGGGCTTTCCCTAAACTTTCCCCTCTAACCTTTGCATGTAGATGTTAGTAAAGGACAGAAACACTGAAATAAGATTCTCCCCATGTGTCATTACTGGTGGGCCTCTCTCACACCTTCCTTTTCTCCATCTCCATCCCCAGCCCTGAAGACCAATCTCTGACAGACCCTGCAATTCTTCAGAACAATCAAAAACAGTGAATAATTCAATGATGCATGATGGGATATGAAGCAGCTGATTAAAATATTTTCTAAGAATATTTAATGACATGGGGAAATGATTACCAAATACTGTCAGGCAAAAAACAACACACCAACACTATATACAAGATCATCCCAATCATGGGGGGAAAGTATATATGCATTTTTAAAGGCTTCAAAGAATACAATAAGATGCTAACAATGGTTACTTTGGGTGGAGGGGCTGTAGGTATTATTGCTTTTCTATGTTTTCCAAATTTTCTGCGATAGGCATATTTTACTTTTATAATCAGAATTAAAATGTTGGGGTTTTTTTAAAGTTCTATGATGATACTTTCCTATTCAGGAAAGTGGCCTCAGATATTATAGCAAAATCTTCAACTACAACCAAAAAGGTGCTTTAAATACAGATAATCAGAAAATTCAGGTCAGTATTCTGCTTTCAAGCAGTTTTACTATAATATTAAACACTAGAGGCCCAGTGCACAAAATTCATGCACTGGGGGGGGGGGGACATCACTCAGCCCAGCCTGCACCCTCTCGCAGTCCAGGACCCCTCAGTGGATGTCCGCCTGCCAGCTTAGGCCCGATCCCTGGGACCTGCTCACTCCTTACCATTTGTCTTGCTACTCCTTAGTGGCAAGCTTACTACTCAGCTGCTCCTTAGTGGCAAGCTCCTTACCACTCAACTGCTCCTTAGCGCTGCCGCGGAGGTGGGAGAGGCTTCTGGCTGAGTGGCACTCCCTCTGTGGGAGCACACTGACCACCAGGGAGCAGCTCCTCTGTTGAGCATCTGCCCCCTGGTGGTCAGTGTGCATCATAGCAACTGGTCGCTCCACTGTTCGGTCTAATTGCATATTAGCCTTTTATTATATAGGATTTTACCATTAATACAAAAAAAAACTACTATTATTATTATATACATAACATTATTATACAGTGTAACTTAATATTATAAACTAGAGGCCCAGTGCACAAGATTCATGGACGGGGGGTGGGGGGGTGGTAGGGGGATTGTCCCTCAACCCAGCCTGACCCCTTTCACAGTCCAGGACCCCTCACTCCTTACTGCCTGCCTACAGCGGAGGCGGGAGAGGCTCCCACCACCACAGCTGGGCTCGCCAGCCATGAGCCCAGCTTCTGGCTGAGTGGCACTCCCCCTGTAGAAGCGCACTGACCACCAGAGGACAGCTCCTGTGTTGAGCATCTGCCCCCTCGTGGTCAGTGCACATCATAGCAACTGGTCGTTCCACAGTTCAGTCATTTGCATATTAGGCTTTTATTATATAGGATATTCATGCGAAACAGAAGTAAAATCACATATCCCAAAACATGTAGCAGAAAGTCTTGAAACAATCAAGTGGGTAAAAACCCTGTCTGCTGCCTCCACTATTGTCAAGGGTGTGGATGCCACTGTATTATCAGCCATAAGAACCACAAAAACACTGATAAGTTCCCAGAGGTTAAAAAAAAAAACTTAAAAAAAAACCTCTAATGTGCCTTACACATCAAATGTCAGGATTTCCCTCGTGCTGATTAAGCCAGGCTAAGAGGAAACTGACAGTAGTAGCAATGCCCTGAACTGGGAGAGAGCAATTTGGGGGCTTTTCCAAGGAGAAATAAAGCTGCAAAAGGTGGCAGCAACCCCTTAGGGGCCCCAGAAATGCCCTTCAGTGGGGAACAGCTTAGGGGACCCAGGGAATGCACAAAGGAGACCATCCTCACCAAACAGGGAGAAGACCCGTTTTTTGGCAAATCCAGTAGATGAAACTCTGGAGTGGCTTTTCATTCTATAAAAGGATTCACAGCAGGATTCTATTAAAGAGCCAGCTTTCCTTGTGCATTTAAAATGGGACTCAATAGACAAAAATTCAGCTGTCATGTATCTTTATAGGAAGACAAAGGCTATATATACATACATGGACAGACAATATCTGAAGGGTTGTTTCTAGTCCACTTATAGGGACCCTGCTGAGCTAAAAGCCCAGACTTGCCTTCTCTCCAATTCTCCCCACCCAGCTCAAGGAGTCTAAGCAAGGAAGGGGTGGAGTAACATACTGCCACCTCATTGAGAAACAGAAGCGGCAAGGACCTAACAAAATTAGGCTGGAGAACAAGGAAACATAAGAACCATACAATAGTTGAGCTGGAAACACCCTTAAAAATCACCTAGTCCAACCCGCTTGGCTTACAAAAGGGGAAACAGAGACTCAGAGAGAGGAAATTACTTGTCTCGAGTCAGAGTGATTTAGTGGCAGAGAGTGCTGCTAGGATCCAGGACCCTGTCAAGCAGACTGCCACTCTCCAATGGAAAAGCTGCCTCAAGAGGCAGATATAGATTTTCATGCTGCCAACATTCCGGGACATTGGGTTTGTGGCTTGATGTTTAGTAGCGGGGAGAAGGGTCACAGGGTCACAGAATACGACCTCAAAGCCAATGGGCTCACCAAGGTGACTATGGCCCACGGAAGGCAACGGAGACCGTGGATGTCATGGAGGGCTTTTTGCTCCTCTTCTACCTTCTCTGTCCCATTTCCCTCCTTTCTGACTCCGACTTAAGCCTAGGCCTGGTCAACCACCTAGCTCTGCTCAAAAATCCCAGGGCTACCTAACCCACAAGCCAAATTCTTAAGTAAAATATCTCCTTCGGTACAGGGGCGACCCTTTGCTCAGAGTGCATCAACTTTCCCACAAATACCAGACAGATTCCCTTCAAGCTTGGCTATTTAAACAGAGTTTTCTAGGTGTTCTGGACATTATTATCTCCGATCTATTAAAAAAAAAAAAAAGGTTTACTCACAGGCCTCTGGATGAATGCCCAACTGTCCTCTGGGGAGCCTGAATTGGCCTCTGCCTCCATCTGGTCTCGTTTAAAGGGGATCTGAAAAAACCTAGTTCCTGCTTCAGCGCCAGTGCTCAGAGCTAGGGGCCTCTGCTGTGAAAGGAAACTCAAGGCCTACCTCACACCTCATCAAGGGTCATCAAGGGCCCAGAAAGCGGAATTCTGTCCTTTTACCCCAGTGTCTTTGTTAGGGGTCAGAGAGGGCCCTGGAAGGAGAAACCTGAGCCCTGTCCTTGAAAAGGCCTGTAAATCTTTTCCCGTCACCTTTAAGTGAGTGGAACGGATGACCCAACTCCAGGGCCAGCTGAGAGCACACTGCATAATTCAGCAGATGGCTGCCTCTAATGAGAAGATACTGAAGGAGAGGATAACATTATGTCTCACCCTCATGAGCATGTGGCCTCCTTCCTCTGTGCAGGCAACAGAGAAACCCACGGTTTCAAATCCCAAATCGCGGCAGCAGAAGCCTCCTCCTGCCAAACCCAGGAGGAAGGGTCTGTGTTTCTAATTTATTCTGCCCCCCTCCCGTTGTTACTTAAAATAATCCATCATTACATAGCTGGTGGCTCCAAAATTTTTATTTAAAGCAACATGGGAGAAAAAAGAAAGAAAAATCCATGACTGTGCTATCTGGATTTAAGCTAAGAATCGTTTTAACATCAAGAGTCTTCAAAGCACCCAAGTATATTCTCCTCTGACCTCCAAGAGTGTGCTGGGGGGGAGGGGCAGGTGCAGTGAAAGAGGGAGAAGAGGGGACATGGCACGATTTTTATTTCTTAGAAACATCATGAAAAGACCAGAGTGTGTGTGTGTGTGTGTGTGTGTGTGTGTGTGTGTGTGTGTTTATGAATCTGTCATCTGGTAGGTGTTTCGTTGTTTTATCCACTGACCAGCAATAACACTTTGGACTAAGTCACTTGATCTCCATGTACCCATAAAATGAAGAGGACAATAAATACTTGTCCAAGAAGCTGTTGGGGAAAATGAAATCATACAGATGGAAGTATTCTGAGATCGTTGAAAGAAACATGTTACACTTATCCGTGGTATTCGTTTGCTTTGCTTTTCTCTCTCTTTCTTGAGTGCAGTTTTAATGTTCATGCAGTAGATACCCTTCTCAATTGTTCATACTAACATGAAACCCCAGCTCTGATAATCCAGGAGGCCAGGCAAGTCCAGAAATCAGTCCTATTTCACTCTGGAATACCTTTTTCCAGGGTACTTAGCTTCCTAATAACTTTTGCTCCAGCTAATACAACGGGTTCACTCCCTTACAGCACACAGAAGGAGGGGCCTGCTGAGCAACAAAGCCAGCAACTAATAAAAACTTTGCAGCAGAAACTACACAAAGTAAATGCTATGCACATGACAGCAGGTCAAAATCTCATTGTATTTTACAGACAAATCACTCAGCTCTAATGCAGTTTTGGAGTAAGAACACTGCTAACACACATTTCCGGGATTTAGGATAGGAAAAGGAAACAGGCTTATTCCTGCCTCTCATCTGGAAGCTTGGAGAGCAGCATCCTATTTGCCTTGGCCACACTAGATCCCAGCACCTGGCACAGGGCCTGGCAGAGTCGCTGCCCAATAAATACACACATTGAAGAAATGAATGAAAATAAAAGTGTGAATTAACAAAGGAAATGTTCCCAGCCCAGTAGCAGAAGTGAGATCTCACCCATCTTCACACCTACCCTTTTCCTAGTTCAAGCCCTCAGGAAGCCTTTCCTGTCACACAGCACCACTGCTGGATTAGGTCCCCTTGTAATGGATTCTCATAGCAGGCAGCAGATCTCCTGTGCAGAACTTACCACATGGTAATTATATACTTACTGGTGTCTGCCTCTGCTACCAGACTGTAAATTCCCTGAGGGAAGGGGCCATGTGCATTTTGAAGGGGGTGTGCACTGTCATCCCCCCTACTTTTTATTCTGAAAAGTCTTAAACATACAGAAAAGTTGGGAAATAGTACAATGATCAGGCATATACTCTTGACTTAGATTTAAGAAGTTTGAATATTTGGGGCCATGTAAATTTTTTTTCAGTGCTATATCCCCAGTAGAGGTATGGGTGAATATTGAGGTTTGCTGCCCCCTGTTTATATTTTTAGTGTGAAGTGGTGGCGATGGTTGAGGCAGGGAGCTTCAAGGGGAATCCAGGGGAAGTGCCATTTGACAGCAAGCCCAGAGTGCAGCCACCTGTAGGCAGTTGCCCTAAGGCACTTGTTCCAGGCCAAACCCAGCTAGGGCAAAGTTCGCCCCTGCAAGCTCTTTCATTGGGAGAAAGACCATTACCTGGCTGCTGCTGGAAGAAAGCATCACTTCCCACATTTTGGATTGTTCCAAGCCAGAATCAAGGTTCTTTCTATGGGCCAGCACTTACAGTCTACAACTCAAAATGCAACACTGAGAGAAACAGCTCAAGAGCCAGGAAATGCAGCCTCTGGGGCCTGCACTGTGCACGGCTAGGTTATCTTGGACAAGTCATGCATCCTTTCAGAGTATGTATATATTAATAGCAGCCAAGCCACCTCACAGACAGGGGTTGGGGGTAGGGACATCCCAAGAATCTGCTGTAGTTTCCTAATTATTGTGTCCACAATTTGTCTCCCCAACTAGACTGTAAACTTAAAAGCCAATAACTTGCCAAAACCGGTTTGGCTCAGTGGATAAAGTGTCGGCCTGCGGACTGAAAGGTCCCAGGTTCGATTCCGGTCAAGGGCATGTACCTTGGTTGCGGGCACATCCCCAGTAGGGGGTGTGCAGGAGGCAGCTGATCGATGTTTCTCTCTCATAGATATTTCTAACTCTCTATCCCTCTCCCTTCCTCTCTGTAGAAAATCAATAAAATATATATTTTTTTAAAAAGCCAATAACTTTATCCACTACTTTTTTTTTTTTGTATAGTTGACCAGAGCTAGCCATCATGTGGAACACTAAGCAGTCAATCAAATAAACACTTGTGGTCACAACAGAGAAATTATTTTGTCATGCACAATCTTTGTAGTGTTCATTCAAATGGGATGGGATTGTACTATGTACAGGAGAACTGAACTTGCAAGTTGCATGCATGCCCAAATAAGGGCCCTACCCAACAACTCTAGGGCCTGTTTTCGTCTAGCCAGAGTGACCCTCAACTGACTCTGGAAAGAACACACACACACACACACACACACACACACACACACACACATACCAGAGGACTACTTGCATGGCGCCTTGTCTCAGAGCTCACTAAACAGAACTCTTAAGCCAGGCATACTCAGGTTTATTCTCCAGTCTTCTCTTCCCAACCCCTGGATACATGTTCCCTGGAAGAAACAAACTGCAACCAGAAGGCCAAGGTCTCCTGAGTTAATTCCATCTTCCCCGGGTGAATTACAACTTCTTGCAGACACAAAGGAGAGCAGAGAGACAAATGACACATTAAACAAGAGCTTCACTGGCTGGGGGAGGGGGACATGGAGAGTGACGTCAGTTTTCCCAGAAACCCATTTATCACGATAACAAGGTCTCAAGTGCTCTGCTGCTCTTTGAGCTTCAGAATCTGACGTACAATACAGTACAGCAAGGATAGCCAGAGAAAACTGTAACCATGCAAAGCAAACTAAGTGACCTTAAACCACTCCACCCCCATCTGCAGAACAAAAGGATGCCTGGGTTGCTGGAGTTGTGCCTGAGGTGAAACACAACCTTCTAGAACGTTCCCCTTTGCAACATCTGCCCTGCAGTCCTAATCCAGGCAAAGGGACTGGTGAAAGCTTACAGAGAGGTCAATGCAAATTAATTAGCTGACAAGAAAAATCATTAGCATCCTTTTTGGTCACTAAGGATGGGACAAATGTAATCCAGGAGGCTAAAATGCAGGTAATGAGAAAAAAAGCATTCTGGGAACTCTCAAAACACTAAAGTAATAGATATCACAGTGCTAATCTTGGGGAGAAGAGAACTCTCTCAATTTCCATTATCCCAGCGCATCCTATCTACTCTGAGTCCTTCCACATCGTGACTATATAAAAAGCTCCATCTGGGGTCTGCAGGAGTTGGGGGAGGTTTCAAAGAAATCACTCTGCCCTTCTAAACAGGTACAAGAGGGTGGAATAAATTTATACATATCCTGTAAACACTTGGATTCTGGATTCCGATTTTGAAAACAACTATACCAAATACCTAGAGGCTTTTTTATTGCCCTGGACTTGTATTGCACAGACTATTTCCCTTAATAAGTAAACCCAAGGTTTTAAAACATGTGTGTGTGTGTGTGTGTGTGTGTGTGTGTGTGTGTGTGTGTGTCGAGATTTTCATCAAGTAGAATTTGGTGTCATGGGATTTGAACTACCTCTATTTCACTCTCCTTCCTGGTCTCAGGGTGCTGGTAATTGTGGGCTTCTGAAAATTCCAGAAACCCGTGGATGAATAGAAAGGCTAGGTTGTTCCCCCAAATGGAATCATCCCCTCCCTTTGCAACCAAACTTCTGATCTAAAAACAAACGAACACGGGGCCTCGGGTCACTTCAACATGATTTCTGTGTACACCTCGGGCTAGAAAACTTCAGTTCTTTAAATGAAGATTTTTTCCCCCCGAGTCTGTTGCCAACAAAAAGAGAGAGGGCACCATTTTTGCAAACCTCACAGTTATTTTCCTGAGTTCCCATAGAAAGAAGCCAGCTCCACAGATTTTGGTACTCAAGCCCAGTTACACTGAACACGCGCCACTACAGACCCCCGGAGGCCCGCACAAGCTGGGTCAGGTGCTGGGAACCCTGCCAAAGCACGCAGCCAGTCACCTACAGGCCAGTGGACTGCACCCCACACAGAGGCACAAATGGGACCCAGAGACACACAGCACAAGCAGAGAGGCGTCTGAACACTCACCCTGAAGGTGAGCACACTCAAGAGAAACTGGCGGACTCATCCAGGGTCAGAGAGCAGCGGGGCGCCGCCGCCCGCCGGGGAGGCACGAGTGCGCGCGCGTGCACTCGGACGCACACAGTGCTTACACACTCACAGACGCAGTCACATATGTAATGCATATGGAGAATCCCTCCCCCAGCCAGTCACCTCCCCGCCCCCCTCACCACTCACCGACTCCTGCCCCAGGCTAACCCCAGGCCCCGGTCCCTCTTCCCAAGGAGGCCGAGTCGCAACGGGCAGCTGCGCGCAGGGGCGCGGCCCGGCGGTCCAGGAAGCCAGGCCGGGGCGCCCGAGACAAGGAGGGCTGGACGGCTCTTGCAGCCATTCATTCGGCAACGCCCCATCGGCAGGACCGCTGCTGCAGCGAGGGAAGCGGCGGCGCTTATAGCAGATATTGGGCAATTCAAGTTCAGCCGCCGGCCCGCAGCCTTGGCCACCCGCCCGCCACCACTGTGGTTCTCGGGGGCTGGCTGGGGGACTGAGCCGCTGATCGCGGGAGCAGAAGTCCCACCGCACCTTGACTCCTGGATGCTGCTCACTGCCCTCCTCGCGAAGGCGGTGGCGGTGGCCAGGTCTCCCCTGCCCAGCCCAGGCCCTTGGCCCGGGTCCTGACACCCAAGCCCCGCACTCACCACCTGGCGAGCTATGTCGGTCGCTGCCATCCCTCCAACTGCTCCTGCCTCCTCCAGGGCTGCCTCCAGCGCCTCCTCAACGGGAGATCCAGCACGGGAAACAGGGGAGCTCCTCCGACAAAGAGAAAGTGTTACACTTTGGGCGCGACCAAGTCCTCTGGGGGGAGGTGCAAGGGAGGAGCCCCCTCGCCGCTGCTCCAACCCCAATCTCCCCTCTATCGCCCACCCCCTCGGAAGTGGGGTCTGGGGAGCGGACGGATTTAACGCGCCGCTTCCCCTTACTAGCGCGCTTCCAGTTCTCCCTACAACCCCAGTCGCTGGCCTTTGCGAAGGGAGGCGGGGGCTCCCCTCAGTGACCACGTCCTGCCCCACCCCCGCCACTGGGTTCCATGGTACGTCCCGACCTCTGCTGAATTGTCACACCCCCCTGCTCTCGCCTTACGTCCCTGAGTCTCCAGACCCCCAAAGGCTGGAGGGGAGCCCCTGCCCCTCCCCCTCCCGCGCACAGCTCTGCGGCTGAGCTCCGCAGTCCTTCCCTCCCTCCCCCCAGGCCCTCTGGACCCCTTCTTCCTCTCCACCGAGATATCAGGGTGCAGGGGTTCCAGCGCCCGCCACTGGAGTCTCGACGCTCCACCACACCTGACACCCGTCCCCCCAGCCCCCATCATGGACCGGGAATGCTGCTGAGGCCGGAGCGGGGCAGCTGCTGCGGCACCTGCAGCTCCGTAGTGGAGCTTAGAAAGGGGATGGTAGGGGGAGCCGCACTGCCGCCCCGCAACTCATCTGTGACCAGCGGAGTCCGAGGCCAGCAGTTCAGAAATGGAGCGCCCCTTTTGCCCTAGGATTTCTAAGCCTCGGGTCCTGTGGGCTGTAATTTCATGGGGCCAAGCCACCACCGTTGGGTACTTAATACAGATGGGCCCCAGGCCTCCTCTCCACGCCCAGCCCCAGACCGCCTACCCCCTCCCTCTCTTGCCTGGACCGTTGGGGAGTCAGAGGAGGTGCTTGGGGATGAAGATCCCCAGCTCTGCGGAGCCGGATAGTGGGCAGTGAGGACCAGCCGCCTCCAGTGGCTGTGAGCCGCCCCCTGGTTGTCCCTAAACCCTGGGTGAGCCCAGGAGAACCTCGAAGGCAGAGGCTATGCCTGTCTGATTTCCTTTTCCTCCTGGCCAGCCACCGCTGCGGGTCCCCTCTCTTGCCCTTGGCACCTCTCCACCACTGCAGCCCTGATGCCCCCTTCCCTTCCCCCCTCCCCCCAGGAGTGGCCCCTTGCTAGTTCCCTGGGACTGGGGAACCCTGGCAGATTTGGCTGCCCCAGGCCTGAGGGATGGGGCACTCCAGTCCTCAAAAGGGCAGGTGCGCTGGTCTCAAAGGGGAACCCAGACCCTAGAGTGGCATCTGGGACCGCGAGGGGAGACAGGCCTGGGGGTGTGAAAACCGGGTCCACAGGGGGTCCGGATGAGGAGAGGCCCCTCAGCAGCCAGGCCAAGGCCCAGCAGCTGAAGGGGAGGCGGGAGGGAGGAAAGCAGCAAAACAGGAACCAGGGAGAGAGAGGGAGAAGGGACCTCACCCAGTGGCCCAGGCCTGTGGAGAAGGAAGGAAGGCAGAGAAATGGGGTGGTCACATGAAAAGCGCTTTTCTGGCATTGGGTTCCCCCTGCTGGGACCGTGCTTCTCACTGCTCCTTGGATGAGGAGTGCACCTGAAGAACTAGGACTCCGCACGAAGCAGCCCTCGTGCCTAGGGCCTGACACTCAGGAATCGACCGATTAAGCGTGTCCTAAACAGGAAAGCCGAGGATTTGGATATAGGGGGAGGGAGGTAGATAAGAAAGAAGAGACACCAGGAGGCTGTATGTGAGGAACCTCTGAAGGGCTAAGCCAGGATCGGATGCGGAGGCAGGGGAGGGTCAGAGTTGACCTGCAGCTTCCAGGATGGGTGACTGGGAGGGAGACAGGTCTTCCCTGGCAAAGGGTGGGGTGTGGTGGACGTGGGGTCTGGGTGGTGGTGGGACCGGAAGCAGGCATTTGGAAGCCAGAGCTGAGAGCTGATACCCAGAGCTGGGTAGAGCCTGCGGAGCTGGGCAGGCGGAGTACTGGGCGCGTGGGAACCCTGCCTTTCTCTGGGCGGACTGCCCTCCGGCCTTAGCACTCGCTCTGCACTGACCAAAGCCCTGGACATTTCCCCCCAGTGCCTTAGCGCAGAATCCTTGGTGGCTTGCCAGTGTGGTCCACTCTGCCCACCTGTCCCTAGGGATCCTTGGAACCTTGTGGAGTCCTCCTCCGAACCACTGGACCTCTCAGGTTAGAACCAAGTGTGTAATTCAAGTCTCCTGCAACCCTTTCATGCCTCCAAGACCTGACCCCTGCATCACATCTGCAAGTCCCCCTAGGGCCTGGGCCTCCCAGTTTTGGTGGGGTGTGGGTTGGTGTTGATGTTTGAGTAGGTGTGAATTTATGTGTCCGTGTGTGTGTCTGCTGTGTGTTTGTGTTTCAGCATGTGTTAATGTGTGTGTATCAGCATGCTTTTAGTCCTATGTTTGTATTTGTTGGTGCATGTTGGCCAGTGTGTGTGTTTCAGTTTGTCTATATCGATGTGTATGTCAGTGTGTAATTTCAGTGTGTATGTAGGTAAAGGTGTGTACCCCAGTATTGTGTGTTGGTGTGTGAGTCAGTATGTACATGTCAATGTGTGTGTTGGTATATGTGTCATTGTGCATGTGTCAGTGTGTATGTCCGTGTGCATGGGCTATGTGTAGAGAGATTTTAGTTCACTATGTTCTGGGCTTCACATACCTTATTTCACTCAATGCAGTGGGCCAATGACTGGGAGGTGTGGATTATAATGTTTATTTCAACAAAGAAGTTTGGAAACTCCCTGGGTTTGAGTCTCCCAATCTTTGGCGCTGAGCAGAAAGGAGGGCTCTCATGAGTAGTTAGTTTCTGCCTTGAATGTCTGTCCCCACCTTGATGAGTGTGGCCAAAAGTTCCCCTTCATGCCCTGGCTGATGTGGCTCAGTTGGTTGAGCATCATCCCATGCATGGAAAGGTCACCAGTTCAATTCCTGGTCAGGGCACATTCCCAGGTTTGGGGTTTGGTCCCGTCACGTGTGTCCAGGAGGCAACCAATCAATATTTCTTTTTCTTTCCCTCTCCCTTCCTCTCTCTCTCTCTCTCTCTCTCTAAAATCACTAAAAACAAACATACAAACAAAAAAGATCCCCTTCATGAAGAGCCATTGTGGACTCTCAGGCACTACCATGAACATGTGTTCATGTTCTAAGTGCCCTGCTAGGGTCCCTTGGGCCCAGCACTGTGTCTGGCAGGTGCTCAATCAAAGTGTGTTGAGTGACTAAATGAAAGGAAGCATGTAAATGTGGTATTTTCAGTGATCCCACTGTCCTTAAGGAAGCTGGAGCAAACAGCAGACTTCCCAGAGCCAGCAGGTGACTGTCATTAGCATGCCAATGTTGTTTGTGGAACCAGACTCCCTGAGGAGGGGAAATGGCCACCCTGCTGGAAGGAAGTGGGCCCTAATTGGAGCCAAGCTTTAGAAAGCTCACTGACTGCTTGGGTAGGGGGTACTAAGACTGGATGGGGGAACAGCAAGGGGGAAAGGGACAATGAAATGGAGCCAAGAGATCAGGAAAGGGCTTTGTCTTGAAACTTAGCCTTTATGAAGGAGAAAGAGAAGGGTTAATCAAGTAAAGTGAAGAAACTGAGAACAATAAGAAAGAAAAGACCAAAAAGTGGGAGGAGGATGACAAGGTGAAGCAGAGGGAAAATGATCTGGGATTAACCAAATCCAGACAGTGCTGACAGAATCTGAAATTCAGTTAAGGGGCTAAGTCAAGATGAATTAAGGATACCTTTGTTTGCCCTAGCCGGTTTGGCTCAGTGGATAGAGCGTCAGCCTTCAGACTGAAGGGTCCCAGGTTCAATTCCGGCCAAGGGCAAATGCTTGGGGTTGCAGGCTCGATCCCCAGTAGGGGGCGTGCAGGAGGCAGCCAATCAATGATTCTCTTTCATCATTTGATGTTTCTATCTCTCTCTTCCTCTCCCTTCCTCTCTGAAATCAATAAAAAATATATATTTTTTAAAATGAGACCTTTGTTTGCATTCCTGTTGCTTGTCCATTTTTATTACGGTGGTTCTAAAAATGTGGTCTAGCAGCAGCAGCACCTAGAAAGTTATTATAAATGCAAATCCTCAGCCTCCACCACCACAACCACCACTACCACCACCCATCACCACCACCACCAACAACAACAATAACCTACTGAATCAGAACCTCCAGGACTGGGACGCAGAACTCTGTGTTTGAACAAGACCTCCAGGGGATTCTCATTTATGTTAAGGTTTGAGAACCACTGGTTTATCTCAAATCTAGTGCGGAGGGTTGAGACGCAAGACTGGTAAGGTTTAGTGGGCTACTGAGGGAAAAGTTTGAAGCCTGGGCTGTAGCAATAATGGTAGATCCTGGCAGATTTCTACAGTGAGCAGTATAAGGGTATGGAGTGCCAAGAGCTGGGGAAAGGGTGAAAAAAAAGGTGGAGAGGGGACCCCTGTAGGGAGCTGTGGAGTTCGAAAAGTAAGCTTTGCCTCCTTTGCAATTTATTTCACAAATATGCACTGAGCCCCCACTGCACATCAGCCACTGTGCTAAGTGCCAGAGAACTCAAGGGGGACAAGAGTGGGTAACAAGGACTCCTAAGGCTTTGACCTGACCTGTTGGAGCTCCCAGGCCAGTTGCCAGATAGCTCCACAAACAACCAGTAATGTGATAAGTGATTTAAATCAGTCAGGAGCAAGACCTTGGGAGGTAGGAACCCAGAGAGGTAAGGGAAGGCACCTCGAAAAGTCTTTGGATAGAGTCTTAAAGTATGAGTAGCAGTTTATCTGGCCAGCAAAGGCGGGGGGGGGGGGTGGAGCGGGGGGGACAGTAGAAGATGAGCATGTAATAAATCACAGGAAAAAAAGGACAGAGAACAATTAGGAAATTGCAAGTCTTGGCCCGCCAGAGAGAGTAGTAGAGAGGGGGACAGTTGCTGTAAATGAGGCTGGAAGATAAGATGGGGTCAGATCTGGAAGAGTCTCATTGGTCATGCCAAAGAGCTTAGATTTTATGTCATACCAGTGCAAATGGGATGGATACTCAAAGTGAAAAAAAATCAGTTAATGGGTAGAAATTTCACTATTTTAACTTTTTAACCATAAATTTTTCCTAAATCTTTGACAGATGCTTCTGCGTATGTGCTAGCAAGCAACAAAAAGAACGAATGAATAGCAAATGAATATTAAACAGACAACCCCAGTACTGATCATGCCTAATTCAACAGTTTATTTTTCATGGACATCTGTGCTTATGGCTATGATTTTGTATTGCACACACACATAATACAGACATATTTTCTGCTCGCAGAAGTGTTCTTTTGAAAAGCGTCTCATTTGATGTGGTGCGATTTACTAGATCAATTATTTCATGACATCCCGATGTTGTACCACCTGAACCAGTTGGAGAAAGGAACTGTCTCTTAGATAGTGAGGAGCCACTGGAGGGTTTTGAGCAGGGGAGTGATAGGAACACATCTGCAATTTTGAAAGGTCACTCTGGCTCCAACTTGGGGAGAAGATTGGCACAGAGAGTGATTAACGTAGTTGGGACTCAGGCGTCAGAACACTGTTGTAGCAGTTCAGGCTAGAAAATGTGACGGTGACATGGGAGTGGAGTGGCATAGATGGAACAGAGTCAGCATTAAAAAAAGGCCAATATTAAGGACCTTGTGTGCCATGCTAAGGATGCTGAAGATTCAACCTTTAGGGAATAAAGAGCCTTTGAAGCCCTGTTTCTTAATGGATGACACCTGAACCAACTGCAATGGACTTGCCTGTAGTTCTTATAGATGCAGAGGCCTAGACCCCACCTCGGACCTGCTGAATCAGGCTCTTTCATATGGAAGAAGTATGGGTTTGTAACAAGCTTTCCAGGTGGTTCTGAGGTACATCACAGCTGGAGAACCATTGCATGAATGGTTTGTGAGCAGTGGCATGACGCAGCGAGATCTATGTTTATAGAAATTACTTGAATCATCAGATGAACAGCTTACTGAATGAAGGCAAACTAGAGACACATAGACCAGTTAGGGAGCTACTGCAATAATCTTTGGCTGGCTTTATACATTAGAGAAGAGCCAGAACTCAAAAGAAGGCTGGCTTACTGCCCACATCATGATATAATAGTTATCCTTATCCCCTGATTCACTCACACTGATGTAGACAAATGATACAATTTTGTGTTTCCTCAAACAATTCTTGTTTGCCAAAATTAGTCTTCAGAGGTCTTCCCAGAGTCATAGAGTTAATCTAAAATGTATAATCATGTAAAATGCACTGCATACTTACTATACCTAGGGCACTGCCCTAGGCATTGTGGGAGGTATAAAGAAATATAAGGCATAGCTTCCATTCTCAAGGTACTTACTATTTAAGTGGGGTGACTAGATATACCGTATTTTCTGGCTTATAAGACGACCCCCAACTTTTCCAGTTAAAATATAAAGTTTGGGATATACCCGCCCTATAAGATGACACCCGGAGTATAAGACGACCCCCAACTTTTGAGAAGATTTTCCTGTGTTAAAAAGTCGTCTTATATGCCGGAAAATATGGAATATGCACTAAAAGTTAAGTAATTAATGCCAGATGTGTCATAAGGCAGTATCCAACATACAGTATAGACCATAAATACCAATGTTCTATTTCTTTACCTGGTGGTGGTCACATGGGTGTTTGCTTTGTAAATATTGGTTTTTGCTATATCTCTATGCTTTAGGAGATCTTCTAGATGTGTTACATTTCACAGGATAAAGTAAGGTTACAGAAAACAGTAAGTCCTGTGAGTTGAAGGACATTAATCAATAGGCCTTAGACATGGTACAGAATCTAGAGAAACAAGGTCTCGATCTTTCAGTTGTCTACAGATGAACCACAAGCCCAGTGAAAAGATTGAAATAAGACACAGGTTGATAAAATATAATAGACACCTTGGTGAGATATTGGCTTCACCATCACCACCATTAGTCGTTGATTAAAATAAGGTCTTCACTTGTATCAATCTCTGAACATTTTGCATCTATACATATGTGCATATGAGCATGAGGGCTTGCACGCATACACACACATAAACACACATAGCATCTTATTCCAAAACAGATTTTATGGGTCAACAAACTAGGAATAGAATATCAGGATCAAAAGAGAATTCAAATATACTATTTCTAGTGGATTAATATGATTGTCGAGATTAAGCTTTAAATATGATTCTTAGCTTCCTGGAAGCCATAACAAAAGGAGAAATACTATCTGGCCTACTTTTATATATTTCCTATACACAAGGATCACTATGTGATTTGTTAATCCCACAAATATTGGTTGAGTACCTATTGTATGCCAAGTCTTAGACCAGGTACTGAAGACCAATGGTGAGCTTTCATGGAGTTTATGCTCTAGTAGGAAAGACAGACAATAATCAAATAATCACACACATAAATGCAAAAATACATCTGTGATCAGAGCAATTAGGGAGATATTTATTATACCCTGAGAACCTATAATGGCAGAGGGTGGTGATGAAGATTTGACTCAGTCTAGCATATCAGTATAGGAGGCTTCATGGTGAAAGAGATGTTCGAATTGAGAAGTGAAGAGAGGGTGGAGTGGAAAGAGCATTTCAGACAAAAGGAGAGCATATGTAAAGGCTCTGTTCAAGAAACAGTAAGAAAGCTGGTGTTCCTGGAGTACAGAGAGACTGGAGTGGTATAAAATGAAGCTGAAGACGTGGGCATAGAGCCAGATAGTTTAGGGCCCTAGGCCATCCTTAGAAGGTTTTTTTCCTCCCTAAGCAATGGGAAGCCACAGAGGGATTTAAAACAGGACTGTGACATAATCAGACTCATGTTTTCAAAAGTTCCCTTGGCTTAAGTATAGAGAGTGTGTTGAAGGGGTAAATGGAGGCAAGAAGACCAGTTAGGAGGCTATTGCAGTAGTCCAGGTGAAAGATATACAAGATATTATACTACAGAGTTATGAAGAGAGCAATGGGATGCTCTGAGACCCTAGGAGGGGATAGGTATCTAATTCAGACTCAGATAATTAAGTAAGGCTTTCCAGAGGTGGTGATAACTAAATTGAGACCTGGATGGCAGTAGGAGTTGGATGGATGAATAAGACAAAAGAAATTATCTTGCCCAGCCTATGTGACTCAGTAGTTGAGCGTCCCAAGAGGTGATAGTTCAATTCCCAGTCAGAGCACATGCCCTGGTTTCAGGCTCAATCCCCAGTAGGGGGTGTGCGAGAGGCAGCCTATCAATGATTCCCTCTCATTATTGATGTTTCTCTCTCTCTCTCTCTCTCTCTCTCTCTCTCTCTCTCTCTCTCTCCCCTCTCTCTCTCTCCCTCTCTCTGAAATCAATAAAAATATATTGTTTAAAAAGAAATTATCTTATCAGGATGAGACCTGAGAATAAAACCCTAGTAACAAGAAATGAATTGAGAAATGCCAGATGGTCAACAAAGGCTCGGGGTTGGATTCCAATAGCGTGAGTCCATTATGTTGAACTGGAGTCAAAACTGAGGATGAGCATGGATGGATGTGTATATGGGGGCAGGGGTAGGTTTCAGAATTAAGAACCTTAAGTTATCTGTGCAGAGACATGAAGTATGATGACTTGGAAGAGATCTCTAAAGTAAGCAAAGCCGAAATAACCATGCTTCAAGTGCAGATAAGATCTTATCACCTTTTATTGAAGCTTGCTTTCATATGGTATTCCTCACTCCCACTACTCGAAGGGGGCCTATATCATCCATGTGGACTTTGCTGAGCTGGAATAGCATTGAGGTCTTTTTATGATCATGGCAGGTTATTGGTTAATACCATGCTCCATAATATGGAACGCAGGGACTCAACAGAGCGCTTTTTGACATGTTGGCTTCACTGTAAGTAGTTCCCTGGCCTACTACAGAGGTCCTGTGAACTTCCATTTATCTGAGATCAGAGGTCAAGCTTCTCAACTTTCATAACAGAATATCTACCAACCACAACTTCTATTGTTTCCAAAATAAATAGATTAGCCCTCAATAAACAATAGAGAAAAAATACCAGTTCTCTAAACCCTTATCAGAGATTACAGGTTTAAATGACCTTCCATGTAGTTCTCATCACAAATATGGACAAGAAACCTGATATTTTAGGAAAGTTTAAGTTGGGGTATCCACATTTTTTTCATTGTAGGTCACATAATAAAAGATGTAGATATGTACAGGCCACATAAATGGATAGTAATAATGAAATATAGCTTGTTGGCTATTCAACAATATGGATTTTAGGGACAGTAATACAAAAGCATCTAAAAAAAGTTTAACTGTATTTACTCAAAAGTTCATATTTATAGGCATATTTTTGGTTATTTGGTCAATTTTTATTGATTCAATGAGAGCAGAACACTAATATTTAACAAAATGAACTGCAAAAGTGGGAGCTATTGAGCCTGGGCCTGTCTCATGCGGGCTCCAGAGACAGACTCCCAATAGGGCTTCACTTTTGTAGTTTTAAGAAAGAGAACACACTTCAGCTGCAACAGGAAGACCTTAACCTTGTTTAGACCTTGGCCATCCCACCCAAGAGATTGGGATAATGTTTAACCTGAAAAATTCTTGGTGGATCCAGTTAACTGAGCTGAATGTTAATACATAATAGTAGTGGGTTTGATCATTTAGTCATAGGCAGACTATAAATAAATAAATGACAACCTAATATTTGTACTCCCAAAGCAACCATAAAATGTCTTTTAAGTTATATTTTGTTGGTTTATGAAAATAAAGGACTGTCTTTACTCATCAAAACCTATGAACCAGATTAATTGAGTGGTATGTGAATTATATCTCAATAAAACTGTTATATTAGAGCCTGGCTGCCATGGTTCAGTGGTTGAGCATTGACCTATGAACCAGGAGGTCACAGTTTAATTACAGGTTGAGGGCTTGATCCCCGGTGGGGGGCATGCAGGAGGCAGCCAATCAATAATTCTCTCTCATCATTGATGTTTCTATCTCTCTTTCTCTCTCCCTTCCTCTCTAAAATCAATAAAATATATTTTAAACTGTTATATTATTTTAAAAAACTGACTATCCCATCATTTTACCTTAAATTCAGTTGGGCCCCCCGCACCCTACCATGACTGCTATACTAAATACCGGACAATCAACCATGTCTGGCAGGCCTGGAAGCTGGCTTTGACCCTGGTGTTATTACTCTGGTCATTTTTGCTTACAGATTCCTAGCTCTGCAAGTCTAAGACTCCCTCCTCCAGTCCTGGGCTCTTGGGATCCTAAACTCTCCTCTGCACCCCTACCCCCACATACAGTGAAGGGAATCCTCACACAACTGTAACTAATTTTCCACCAAACATAGTGCAGCATTCTTCAAAATCAATGAATGCATCAAAGTCAAGACAGCTCAGCAATGGAAAATGAGTGGTTTCCAGTCAAATCTGCCCAATCTACATGTCCAGTTAGAGTCGCATTTCCTTGAACAAATCAAAAGAGCTTTTGTTTGTCCCCTACAGTTTCAAGTTTAATGTGTTCGGATTTCTCATCACATCCCTAAGAAAACATAATCCTGTGAATCACTGGGGTCTAACAAATTGGATTTGGAGACACTTTTAATCCAAAAAGTTCTTGATTGGAGATGGCAGCTCAGTAAATCTTCATACTTGGAATCAATCTCCTCTAAATAGCTCATAAACTGCTCATGATTAAAGACATGAGCACAGAGAAAATTCTTTATTGCTTTCTCCATCACATGTGGTGAACTCGACTTGCAAAATTCATGGCATGAGGCATGAGGCAATGACAGCTGGGCTCACCAAATTTCTCTTGGCTTGAATACATTATTTAAATCTTGTTTGCCTTTCAAAGAAGATGCTCCATATATAGCAAGTGAACTTTTCCATATATATATATATATATATATATATATATATATATATATATCCTTTTAAAGTCCCTACTTTGAGCTGGTCAGAAGCTCCTAATTCATGTGGGTTGGCATAAAAAAAAGCACAGACTCTGGAGCCATACCTCTTAGGTTTTAAATCTCAGTATGCCCCTTGCTAGCTATGTGATCTTAGGCCAAATGCTTAACCTTTTGTGCCTCAGACTCTTCTTTACATGTAAGATTCAGATAATGATAATAAGAGTAGCTATGTTATGGTGTTGTTATGAGGATGAAATATGTTTAAATTTATAAAATACTTAGAACAGTACTGGCATATAGTGAATGCTGTATTAGTTGTTTGGTGAATTAGGTTAGTTATTTTTGCCAAAAATCTCAGGCAGGCACAAACAACTCCTGCCCCTTTCCCAAGCCACGTTTGGGTCTGTGGGCTTCATGATAGACACCCTGGGTAAAGGATATACAGTTCATACCCTCTCCTAGGTACTCTAAGTTCTATTCTTCAGTCAAATTAGACCACTTAAAACCTGTATATTTGGTAGCCTTTGCAGGATCACCTTCCCTGAGTTTTACTTCAAATGTTATGCCTTAACTTTTTTCAAAGATCACTACAATAGAGTCACATGGAATGCTTTTCTGATGACTATTTAAAAATGTAAAAATTCAATATAACACATATTTGCACCTCCTGGCCAAAGCCCTTCGTTGAGCTCCAACCTCATGTATCCAACTGCCCATCTGATAACTCTATTTGGATATTTCAAAAGAAACAAATTCAACATATCTAAAAAAAAAATCATCTCCTCACTCTTAACCTTCAATCTGATTTTCATCCAGTGTCCTCTTCTCAGAGAATGGCACCACCACTTATCCTATCCATATGTCAGAATCAAAGAAGTCATCCTTGACCCATTCCTAAATATATACCCAAGAGGAATGAAAACATATGTCCACCCCAAGACTTGTACATGAATGCTCATAACAGCATTAATCATAATAGCCAAAAAGTGGAAACAACCCAAATGTTCATCAATGGATGAATGAATAAAATGTGGTATGTCTATACAATGAAATACTATTCTGCAATAAAAAGGAATGAAGTTCTGATACATGCTACAATATTGATGAATCTGGAAAACATGATGCTAAGTGAAAGAAGCTAGTCACCAGAGACCAGATATTGTATGATTCTAATTTTATGAAGTGCCCAGAATAGAGAAATCTACAGAGAAATGGAGCAGATTAATATTTACCTAGAGCTGGGAAGGTTGGAACAGAATGGGGAGTGACTACCAAAGGCTATAGGGTTGTTGGTTTTTGAAGTGATGAAATGTTCTAAAATTAGATAGTGATGATGGTTGCACATATCCATGAAATACTAAAAGCCATTGAATTGTACCTTTTAAAAAAGTAAATTGGCCCTGGCTGGTTTTTCTAAGTGGTTAGAACTGTGGCTCAAGCACGGAAGGGTCATGGGTTCAATTCCCAGTAAAGGGCACATACCTAGGTTGCAGATTCGATTCCTGCTGTACGGGAGGCAACCAATGGGTGTGTCTCACATCCATGTCTCTCTCTCTCTCTCTCTCTCTCTCTCTCTCTCTCTCTCTTCTCTCTCCTCTCTCTCCTTTCCCTCTCTCCCTCTCTCCCTCCTTCCCTCCTTTACACTCTCTCTAAACATCAATGGAAAAATATCCTCGGGTGAGGATTAACAACAATAAAAAAAAGTAAAAAGGTAAATTGTAGGGTATTGACATATATCTCAATAAAGCTGTTATTAAGAAAACTCTCGCAGAAACCGGTTTGGCTCAGTGGATAGAGTGTTGGCCTGCGGACTGAAAGGTCCCAGGTTCGATTCCGGTCAAGGGCATGTACCTTGGTTGTGGGCACATCCCCAATAGGGGTTGTGCAAGAGGCAGCTGATCGATGTTTCTCTCTCATTGATGTTTCCAACTCTCTATCCCTCTCTCTTCCTCCCTGTAAAAAATCAATAAAATATATTTTTTTAAAAAGAAAACTCTCTGTGGTAATAGGTGCAGAAAAGAAATTGGGGGTGGCGGCACTGGAGACTACAGAAGTGACTGGTACATGGTCCTGGCAGGAGAGGATGAAGCCTGAGCTGGAACAGGGTTTATGAAATAAATTCAAATGAGATACTAGATTGAGATAGGCCAGGACTTGGTAATTATTCATTTTTGTTTGATTCTTGGTTCCACAGTATCTGTCCTGATACTACCAGAGTTTGTATCCATGCATGGCTCTCCATCTAAAAGACTATCACACTGCTTCAAGCCACTACCGCTATCACTCATCTCAACTACTGCTCTCTTGGATGGTCTACCTGCATCCATTCATGTTCCCTGTCATTCTATTCTCTACACTGGAGCCATAGTGATCTCTTCATACTACAAATCCGATCATGTCATCCCTCTGCTTTAAACTCCTCAATGATTTCACTTTGTACTTAGGATAAAGACCAAAGTCCTTAACCTACTTGACCAGCCTGAATCTCCTGGCCCCTTTCTATCTCCCTGACCTGTCACTCACTCTTTGTGCTCTGAGTCCACTGGATTGCTTTCAAGTGCCTCATCACACTCCCTCCTACCACTGGTCTCTGCACATGCTGTTCCCTCTATGAAAGCTTCCTTCCCTGCTTTACCTCATGATTCCAACTCTCCCTTCAGTTACCAGCTTAACCATCACTTCTTCAGGAAAGCCTTCCCCGGTGGCCCAAGTCCCCTATTTTATGCTCTCAGAGCTCTTTGTACTTCTTCTTCGTGAACTTTATCACAGTTGCCCTCTTATCCTTATTTATGGTATCATTTGATTCATGTCTCTTTCATTCGATTGTAAGCTCCATAAGATCAGCAGCCATTTTTGTTCACCATTATACCTCTGATGCCTAATACAGTGTTTGGAACATAGTAGGTCTTGAATTATATTTGTTAAGTAAATGAATAAACTTCAAGAACAACTTTAAATGCTAATTAAATCAATAAGTATCTACCCTATTGTGCCCATAGGTTGGCAAAGGCTAAAAAGATTAAAAATATCCAGCATGGGCAAGGGTTGAGAAAATGAGCACTACCATATTCTGGGTACTGGGTGTATAGATCGCTATGTCCTTCATGGAGGGCAATTGGGCCTTCAAATGTTCACACTGTTGGACCCCACAATTCTACCCTTGAAAATTTATTTCAAGAAAATGATCACTCATGTGCATAATGGCATACATGGGAGGATATTTATTGAAACACTGTTTATAATAGAAGGTTGAAAACTAGCTAAATGTTTGACAGTAGGATATTAGTTAAATAAATCATGGTGCGTTCATCCAAATGATCATGTAAATCGTATTTATTGACATGATTAAGATGTTCATAATTGAACCTTTAGTAAAAATAAGAAGTTACTAAAAAGTGTGATGGAAAGATCTTAGATTTTCTATTTTAACAATATATAATATAGATATCTAAATTCATGGAAAAAGAACTGCAAAGATAAATAAAAGTTATTTACTATGAGTTGCTTCTGGGGTCTTTTACCCTATAATATAGTTCTATATTGTGTTAAAATATTTTATGAAATGTGCTCATGTGTCACTTGCATAACTGAAGGTTTCAAATAAAAAAATAAAAAGAAAGATAGAACATCAAAGGTAAATATGTATATATGACCATTTGTATTGTATACTGTATATACATATATATATACATATATGTATATATAAAGAATCTGAATTAATAGTCATGAAAGTATTAACAGTAGTTCTGGGATTATGGGTGACCTTAATGATCTATTTTTGCTTGCTTATATTTTCCATGATTAGCATCTATTATTTTTGTAATAAGAGAACATAAAGTATACTACTTTTAGGAAAAAACATTACAATGATAGAAGCCAAGAGAGGTTATTTATGCTGGCTAACCAGTCCATTATCTCCCAGGAGGCAGATCTATGTTGAGAGCCACATCTTCATCAGAAGGTTGCTTAGTGATCACAGAAGCAGAGCAAAGGGCTGAGCTAGATGGCTTTAATGTCCAAAGACAGCAAGCGATGACAGCCTGATACATTCATCTCTACTGCAGTGATAAACTGCCTGCTCCAAATAAATTGCCTTTAGAACAGCCTGACACACCTAGTGTCCCAAGAATCCACCCCAAGATTGTTTGATCCCATTGCACTGAACCCTCCCTGCTTGTGTACAACTTAGCTTCACCTCACCGTGTCTCTGAACTGACAGTAAATTCTCAGCTCCGCAACCCAGCCTTGTATCCATTAGAGGTCTGGTGTCTGACCCTCTGTTTTATCATTAGCTCTTGGTCTCAAGGACACCAGACCTCCAATGGACAGAAGAGTAAAGACAGAAGGGTCCTGAGAGAAGAAAAAATACTTGGGACCAAGGCTTGAGGCACATCTACATTTAATGGTCAGGGAGAGAAGATTGAGACTGCAAAGGAGACAGAGAACTGGGAGGAACCTCAAGAAAGAGTGATTTATAGGAGCCAAGGATTTCAGCAGTGCCAAAATATGAAAATTTAGAAGAGGGCTGAGAAATGACCTTTGGGATCGGTGATATGAAGACCATTTGTGATCATGCTGATTACAATTTCTGTGGAATGACGGTGGCAGGAGCCAGATTGGCATGGGTGGAGGCAGAAGTGAGAGGGGAAGAAATGGAGGTAGTGCCTGGCTCTACCCATCATAAATTGAAGTTATCACAGAAAAAAGAAAATATTGTAAGTCAAAATGCATTTAATACGCCTAACCTACCAAACATCATGGCTTAGCCTAGCCCCGTGGTTGGCAAACCGTGGCTCGCGAGCCACATGCGGCTCTTTGGCCCCTTGAGTGTGGCTCTTCCACAAAATACCACGGCCTGGGCGAGTCTATTTGGAAGAAGTGGCGTTACAAGAAGTTTAAGTTTAAAAAATTTGGCTTTCAAAAGAAATTTCAATCGTTGTACTGTTATATTTGGCTCTGTTGACTGAGTTTGCCGACCACTGGCCTAGCCTACCTTCAATTTTCTCAGAACAATTATACTAGCCTACTACAGTTCGGCAAAATCATCTAACACAGATATCTCATGTAATTTATTATGAGTATTGCTTTTTTATTATCATAAAATTCAAAAAATCATAGGTCAAACCATCGTAAGTCGGGGACTGTTTGTATAGACAACCTAAGAAGTGCAGTTATCATGGGGAAGAGGGAAAATGGCAGTGGCTGGAAAGAGGTGGAGTGAAGTCAAGAGGGGATTGTTTGTTTTTTATGAGAATTTTGAGCAGGCTGTGGTGCAGCTAGCTTGGGAGCAGCACAGGATGGTGCAAAGAGCTTGGGCTGGACCTCAGTTTAAATCTCATCTCTACCAGACGGAATGAAAGTTAAAGCTCAGGCTCGGGAGCTAGACTGCCTCAGCTGTAATCTGAGCTCCACACTTACACTTCACGGTGGGACTTTGGGCCAGTTGCTGCTGTGCTTCAGTTTCCCTTTCTGTCAAATGGGCATAATAATAGTACCCACTCCATAGGACTGCTGTAAGAAATGAGTTAATGCATGTGAAGCGCTTATAATAGTAAGTGCCTGGTACATAGTTAGTGCTTGCTACACATTCGCTGCTATTTTTGTTGCTAGCTATTTGGCTTTGGGTATGTCATTTAACCTCTCATCTGTCATTCAGCCTCCCATTTAACTTTTCACCATTCCTCATTTGATTGCTCTAAGGGTTCAAACTGCCTAGCACATAATAGGTATTTAGTAACAGTCCGTTTCCATGGTTGTTTTTATACTAACACTAATATTTAACATATGAACATTTACTATATACTAAACATTTTACCTATTACTTTAATTATCTCACTTAATTATCAAGACAACCATATGAAAAAGGTGTGATAATGGGAAGCAAGTATCCTTAGTTTACGGATGAGAAATTTAAGGGTCAAATACATTGCAACTGGCCCAAGGGCATATACTAGGTGGCTAAGCTGGGATTTAAACTCCTGTTTCTTTTTCAAATATTGACGCTGGAGTGGGTGGTGGCCAGTTGTTTGTGAATTCAGTAGCTGATCCTTTATTGCAGGCGTCCTCAAACTACGGCCCGTGGGCCACATGCGGGTGTTTTTGCTGTTTTGTTTTTTACTTCAAAATAAGATATGTGCAGTGTGCATAGGAATTTGTTCATAGTTTTTTTTTTTAAACTATAGTCCGGCCCTACAACGGTCTGAGGGGCAGTGAACTGGCCCCCTGTTTAAAAAGTTTGAGGACCCCTGCTTTATTGCTTAAGACTGATTCTCCTTACTGGATGGTGATGAAAGGCTTTCTTGCCTTCCTCTAGGAGTAGGAGCACTTTGCTGCCCCCTGGTGACACATCAAGTTCCTACCTCCAGGTTCCACTTTATTGGGAGGAAAAAAACTGTTTTCTATTACAAAAATTTCGCTCTAGGAAAGGGTTTACCTTCAGAGAGGTAAGGAAAAAGATGATTGGGGTTGACTTTTGTCATTTATTTTGCCTTTTTAATACATATAAGAAAACATCAGTGCTCTCAACACCAACCAAGATGATGTCCCAGGGATATCTTTCCCCCAGGAAAAAAGCAACACAGCAGCTGACCTTGCTGGAGGGGAGCATTCTGATGGTCAGTTCAGGTTGGATTTCTCCAGGCAGCACTCCCAGTTTCCATCCCTGTGGAAATGTCTTCTCCCTCCTTCCCCATGTCTCAGCTCCCCAGAAAGCTGATACCGGTGCCCCATCTACTCCCAACCCGCACAAGAAGGATCTGGGGGATAGGTAGGAGGGCTTCCCCAGCTCCTGGTTCTGCCTACTGTTGCTTTATTTACCTATGGAGGACCCTGGCCCACCAGGCACATCTGCATTATGAGGTCATGCTTGTGAATGGGGGCAACATGGGAGGCCTAGGCAGAGCCAAGCTTTCTAGGGTATCTGGTATGGATACCCAACTCTCAGCCATTAATGGAATTAAGACAATGCAAAGATGCCACTGGTATGAAATGGAAGGAGCAGCATGATTTCATTCATGTATTTTACATATGCACAGTTATATATTATATTTCATATATACATGTGAATGTGTATTGATGACTGTACTTGCCAGAGGAAATTATGTCAAAAAATTAACAGTGTTTAGCATCTAGGATGTAGGATCGTGGGTGGGTTTCCTCTGCACTCGCCTGTACAGTAGCTTCTAAATATCCTCTAGTAAATATGTATCTGATTCTTGGCCACATTCACCCTAACAGAAACCTGAGAAGCCACAGGGCCTACATGTGATAGATTTCAAAAATGCAGTCTTGTTACCTCTAAAACACATGATAAAACTAGGCAGATCTTGGTTACTGATTTTGAAGTTTGGAAACTAAGGTCATTGTGGCCGAGAGGTTAGCATGTTTGTCTATTATTAGGTAAGATTTCTGTTTCTAGAAAGTGTGGATGAAGGGGCGAGGGGTTGAGGTCAGTCTAGAGAACAGGGGAGCTTCCCTAGTGAGGGGGACCCTGAGGACATCTACAGGGAGAGAGATGGTCCCTCTTTCCCTCCTTTCTACTTCCTTCCCTCACATGTTGGTCCATTTACTCAGTCAGTCAGCAATCCCTTACCAAATACTTAAGGCTGTGCAGGCACCGGACTAGACCCTAGGGAAACAGGATGAGAAGACATGGTGCCTGTCCTCAGGAAGATCACACAGTTTACTGGAGAAGACAGACAGGAAAATCACATGAGAGCCCAGCATTAATTGAGGTACGTACAGGATGCTGCAGGGTCACAGAGGGACCGTTGGCTAACTCTACCTGGGGGCATAGGGGCTTCACAAAGGTGGTGACAGTTGGGTCAGGTCTTGAAGAATGAGTAAGAGTTCTACGGGCAGACTAGGAGGAGGAAGGGCCTTCCAAGCAGAGGGAATAGCATGGGCAAAGGCACGGAGATGTGAGGCAGCATTGTAGGATTCTTAGCTGGGAGAGCAACATGATTAAATTGATTCACTCTTCGACTCAACACATGCGTGCTATGCACTAGCCTAGGTGGTGAGGATGACGGCAGTACAAAAACAAATCCCTTAACTCAAGGAGCTTACATTCTAGTTGGAGAGACAGCAAAGGATAAAAATAAAGCAGGGGATAATAACAGAGAGGGAGCACAGGGTGGTGTTAAACAAGGGTGGCCAGGCAAGGCATTCCTGACCCAGTGACTTTGAGCAGGACTGAATGAAGTGAGGAAGCAGGCCTTGGTAATGAATGAGGAAAGGGAATTGCAGGTGCAAAGGCCCTGGGGTGGGGAACGTGTTTGGTGTGATCAAGGAACAAGCAGGTGGGACTGGGGAGTAGTGGAGCAGCATGAAGGGGAATGGTGGGGGATGAAGTTGGTAGGAGATGGAGTTGGTGAGATAGAGAAGGACCCAATCATGTAGGGCCATGTGGGCCACAGCAAAGGATGGAGATCTCATTGTAAAGGGGATGGGAAAAGAGAGAGAACTTGTGGACATGGGCAACAGTGTGGTGGTTGGGGCAGGTCGTGGATGGAGGTGGAAGAGGGCATAGAAGGGATAAATGGTGATAGAAAAAATAAAATAAATGGGATGGGAAGTGTTTGCTAAGACTGCATGTTATGGTCTGAGAGGAATGTGAAGTGTTAGGACAATGCAAGGGTTTTCACCCAAGCCACTGGAAGGTTGGAGATTTCACTAAGTGAGGCAAAGGACACTGGAGGGAAACTCAGAAGGACTTCAATTTGGATGTGCTATGTTTGAGAGGCCCATTAGATCTCTCAAACTGGGGCTGTTGAAAAGGCATCTGGATGTGTCAGTATGGAACCCAGAACAGAAGTCAGGGCAGCAGGTGTCCATACTGAGGGGAGTTTAAAGACTTGAAATGAGATCCTCGAGAGAGTGAGTACACAGACAGAATTGGTCCAAGGCCCAAGCCCTGTGGCTCATCCAACCTCCACACTCTAGAAGATGCAGAGAGGAGGAGCCAGCAGGAGGCACTGAAGACTGACTGACTAGCCAGTGAGATAAAAGAAAAAACAGTGGAGTTTCATGTCCCAGAAGCCAATGGAAGGAAGAGTTGCAAAGACTGATCAACTATATCAGATGCTGGTGAGAGACCCAGTAAGGTAAGGACTCAGCATTCACTACAGCAGGAAAGGAGGGCATGGGTGACCCTGGCATATTCCCATTTTATGGGAATGCAACCTATGCAGTCAAACAGGGCTCTGGTTTCAGCAGGGTCCTGTGCTAATCTAATGCTCTTCTATGACCATCTTGAAATTCTTAAATAACTTCTTGTAGTGGTTTGAAAGATGACCCTTCTCCCAAATATATATCAACTTGAAATGTGACCTTAGTTGTAAAAGGGGTATTTGAAGATGTAATTAAGGTAAAGATCTTTTTCTTTTTTTTTTTTTTTTTTTTTTTTAATATATTTTATTGATTTTTCACAGAGAGAAAGGGAGAGGGATAGAGAGCCAGAAACATCGATGAGAGAGATACATCAACCAGGTGCCTCCTGCACACCCCCCACCGGGGATGTGCCCGCAACCAATGTACATGCCCTTGACCGGAATCGAACCCGGGACCCCTCAGTCCGCAGGCCGACGCTCTATCCACTGAGCCAAACCGGTTTCGGCAAGATCTTTTTCTTAAAATAAATATTGTTCAGATTATTACAGTTGTTCCTCTTTTTTCCCCCCATAGCTCCCCCCACCCGGTTCCCACCCCTCCCTCTGCCCTTATTACACCCCCCCCCCGCACAGTCCTCATCCATAGGTGTACAATTTTTGTCCAGTCTCTTCCCGCATCCCCAAACCCCCTTTCCCCCGAGAATTGTCAGTCCACTCCCTTTATATGCCCCAGATTCTATTATATTCACCAGTTTATTCTGTTCATCCGATTTTTTATTCACTTGATTTTTAGATTCACTTGTTGATAGATATGTATTTGTTGTTCATAATTTTTACCTTTTTCTTCTTCTTCCTCTTCTTAGAGAATACCCTTCAGCATTTCATATAATACTGATTTGGCGGTGATGAACTCCTTTAGATTTTTCTTATCTGTGAAGCTCTTTATCGGCCCTTCAATTCTAAATGATAGCTTGGCTGGGTAGAGTAATCTTGGTTGTAGGTTCTTGCTATTCATCACTTTGACTATTTCTTGCCACTCATGGCTGGCCTGCATAGTTTCTGTTGAGAAATCAGCTGACATTCATATGGGTACTTCCTTGTAGATAACTAACTGTTTTTCTCTTGCTGCTTTTAATATTCTCTCTTTGTCTTTTGCTCTTGGCATTTTAATTATGATGTGTCTTGGTGTGGTTCTCTTTGGATTCCTTTTGTTTGGGGTTCTGTGTGCTTCCTGGACTTGTACGTCTATTTCTTTCACCAGGTGGGGGAAGTTTTCTGTCATTATTTCTTCAAATAGGTTTTCAGTATCTTGCTCTTTCTCTTCTTCTGGCACCCCCATAATTCAGATGTTGATACGCTTGAAGTTGTCCCAGAGGCTTCTTACACTATCTTCATATTTTTTGATTATTTGTTCTTTTTGCTTTTCCAGTTGGGTGTTTTTTGCTTCTTTGTATTTCAAATCTTTGACTTGATTCTTGCAATCCTCTACTCTGCAGTTGGATCTCTGTATATTATTCTTTATTTCAGTCAGTGTATGCTTAATTTCCAGTTGGTCCTTTTTCATATCCTCAAGGGTCTCGCTAAATTTATCGGCGGTTTCTAGAAAAATCTTGAAAAACCTTATAACCATGGTTTTGAACTCTAAATCCAGTCATTTGCTTTCCTCCATTTCTGTCATTTGTGACCTGTTTCTTTGTCTCCACATTTTGGCTGCTTCCCTATGTTGATAGAGTGGCTTTGTGTGCTAGGTGTCCTATAGGGCCCAGTGGCTCAGCCTCCCCAATTACCTGAGGTGGACACTCTTGGTGCACCCCTTTGTGGGCTGTATGCACAGTCTTGTTGTAGTTAAGCCTTAATTGTTGTTGGTATCACTGGGAGGAATTGACCTCTAGGCCAATTGGCTGTGAGGATCACTTCTGTGCTGGAGACACCCTTATGGGGCAGGACTTGCTTCAGTGGGTCTTTGGTGCTCACTGTGTCTGCACCCTAAGTGTGTCCCTCATGGATCTGAGGAATTGTAATCTGGATGGTCCCACTCTGACCACTGGGTACACTGGCTCTTGGATCTCCAAGGAGGTGCAAATTTAGCTCTGTTTGAGGCCACCCAGCAGGAGCTATGGAGAGATCTTCAGATTCCTCTTCTCTGTTTGGGGTTTGGAGGTGCCCAGATGAGGCCCATCTGTGAAGCAGTGCAAGCTGCTGAGGAGTCTTGGGCCTTCTTTTGGAAGTTCTGGGGCTCTCTGACCCAGCTGCAGTTTGTTATGTAATTTTAGATTACAAAGGGCCAGGCCATTCATATGCAAAAGCCTCTGCACACAGCTGGGGTGGGGTTGTAAATTGGGTGGGGCGGGGTCTCAGGGAATCAACAGGGTAGAGCATACAGCAATGGCTGACCTTCAGCCCTGCCCTAAGAGGCCCCTGGGTCTCAGTGTCCCACAGTAATCGCTGCAAGCACCTCTGAGAAAAAGCTGCCCTCGTGTTCCAGCCGATGCCAGACATTCCAGTTTCCCCCTTATGAGTCTGGGTCCCCGGAGTCTTGCCTGGAACTGGAGTTCAGAGCAGTTGGGAGCTTGTGTCTCCCTCCCGATTGAAAAAGACAACCACGTACTCAGTTGCCAGCCCTTTCCTCACGTGCCTCCCTACCTCTGCACTTTACTTCTGCAGCTCCTCTGAGTCTCAGTGTGCTTTTCTCTTCCCTTCTAGTTGTAGAATTTCCACTCAGCCAGCCTTCCTGTGGTTCTGGATGATGTCCATTTTGTCTTTTAGTTGTAGTTTTGAAGTGGTTGTGCCAGGCAGCAAGTTCAGGTGTTTACCTATGCCGCCATCTTGGTTTCCTCCAGGTAAAGATCTTGAGATGAGATCATATTGGATTAGGGCAGGCCCAAAATTCCAAGGTGTTATAATGAGAGAAGAGTGCAAAAAGACACAAAGAGAAGGTGATGTGAAGATGGAGGCAGAGATAGGAGTGATGTGAGGGGAGCAGAGTTTTGTGACCCCAAAATATGCTTTTTGGGGGCATTGATTATTTTTAGCTGGTTATTTTTAAGGAACAAAAGACTCAGAAAAGAACCTTTGACCTTCCCCTAACTGCATAAAAGAATTTAGATAGAGAACCTGCTCCACGAAAGAGCTATCTTCATAAATAACTACAGTTTAATATGAACGTGTGTGTGATAGACAGGGAGGAACCTAGCAAAGCTGGTTTTATCAAAGTCCCCTCTGTCATTGTTAAAGATGGCCCAACAAACATTTAATTACCAAACATTTGATTTTTCATCTCTACATGAATTGCCTTTCTGCCTTTTGAAATACCAAACCATTACTCCCCGCTACACACACACACACACACACACACACCTTTCTCCTTAGCTCAAGATGACATATAACACTTTGCCTAATTTGTCTCAGGATCTCATATTCTTCAAACCATTTTTTAAAATTCTTATCCACTGATTTTTGAGAGAGAGGATGGGAAGAACAGAGGGAAGGAGGGAGGGATGGAGGGAAGGAGAGAGAGATATATTTGTTGCTCCACTCATCCATGCATTCATTGGTTGCTTCTTGTATGTGCCCCAACTGGGGATCAAACACAACCCTGGCATATTGGGATGATGTTCCAACCAACTAACCCATCCAGCTACGGCCAGGGTCTCATATTCTTATGGAGCCCTGTATATACATATGGAATAAACTTGGTCATTTTCCCCTGTTAATCTGTCTTATGTCAATTTGATTATTAGACCAGCCAGAACTTAAAAAGGTAGAAGGAAATTTATTTTTCCTTCCCTACAGATGCATCTACAAGCCAAGGAATGCCAAGAATTGCCTGTAGCCATCAGAAGTTAACAGAGAGTCATGGAACAGATTCTCTTTGAAAGCCTACAGAAGTAACCCACCCTGATGACACCATGACTTGAGACTTCCGGCCTCCAGAACTGTGAGAGAATCAATTTCTGTTGTTTTTAAGCCACTCCGTTTGTGGTAATTTGTTAGGATAACTCTAGGAAACAAATACACTTTTGAACAAGGGGCCCCATATTTTCACTTTGCACTGGGCCTTGAAAATTATATAGTCAGTCCTGCCTTGGCAAGTGTGGATTCTGAGGCTTGGTAGGTTGTGAACTTTGGAATGTGTTCAAGAGACAATGGGAAATGAGGAAATAGACTGCCAGAAAAGGCAACTTGAATTTCAGGGAGTCTTGCTACAAAGGATATCACACAGAAATGGGGTGATGGATAGTTGGGGATATATGGTCAAGAAGGTTGTAGTCCCCCCGCCGGTATGACTCAGTTGGTTGAGCATCGTCCCATGCACCCAGAGGTCGCTGGTTAGATTCCTGGTCAGGGCACATGCCCGGGTTTCAGGCTCGATCTCCAGTAGGGGGCATGCTGATCAATTGTTCTCTCTCTCTCTCTCTCTCTCTCATTGATGTTTCTCTCTCTCCCTCTCTTATCCTCTCTCTCTAAAAATCAATAAAAACATATTTTTAAAAGAAAGTTATGGTCTTTTTAAAGAGAGGAAACATTACATGCTTGAATACGGATGGCAATGCTCCATTGGCAGGGAGAGGGATTAGTGATGCAGGAATAGTAGGGGACACTTGCTTGAGCAAAGTCCTTCCAAGAGGAACAAATGGCAAATTTTATCTTTTTCCCCAAAAATCAGTGTTTTGTATCTTAGTTGAAATTCTGCACCCATACCACACACAGCAAGCAGCAACAGCAGCATCTCTAGTCACCCATATGTTTACCAAGTGTTCACATTCATGGTCTCATTTGATCCTAACAAAAAGCCTGTGAGATAAAGTAATTCCTTTCATGTCCATTTTTCAGATGAGAAATAGAGACTCCGAGAGGTGATAATGGCCCAGGTCCATGGTAACTGGCAGACCTAGGGCTCCAATCACAATAAGGTCTTTCCCTCTCTTCTTGGATGCCCATTTAAGCCAGTTTCAACGTGCAAAAAGTGGAGGTAGCAAATTCATGAGGCATCTCCACTCATGAGCATGGAAACCAGGATCTCTATAGCGGGCGCTGGCTGCTTCTCTCACAACAGTGATGCAGGCCAGCCCTTGGCAGGATTCCCTCCCCAGAGTCAGCTTCAGAGTGGGCCAGCTGGCAGGCAGCCAAGCTCATGGAGAGCACCCACTTGGAGCCAAGAGCCCTGTGAAGGGCACTGCAGGGACATGGGATCCAACAAGCTCAGGCTGTGTGCTTCTGCCCCAGAGAAGACAAGGGTGCTGAGGGGGAACAGGCCACTGGCAAGGACTGCCTCGAGAACCACTAGAATCCCACATATGGTTGCTGAGCCTGGAGGGGCAACGGAGGCAGATTGAAGAGCATGCAGGGCCAGTGGCTGTAGACTTGAGGTTGGATCAGGATGGCAGTTTGAAGCGCTGGTTGAAGGAGGGAAGTGACAAGCTGGGCTGTGGCAGGAGTGGGTGGGAGGGCAGTCAGGCTCTTAAGAAAACAGCATATGTGGTCTGAAGTGTTTATCTCTCAAGCAGATTCCTAAGTATATCAAATCTTTTGTTGCTAAAGTGTTCTGAGATGCGTGGTTAAAACAACCTTCATCCCCTAAGATCTACTTTTTAAGTCTAACATCTCCTGTAGTTATCAACAGCATGTACGGCCTCTAGAGGTTAGTATGCTAAGCTGACCAACATGATGGTTGTAACTATCCAAAGGGTTTGTCTCCAGAGAAAAGAATTGTTTAGTGTTGTGGAGTGAACGCGAGTGAATGAGCACTGGAGCCCAGACCAAATTAAAATTTAGGGAGCCTTTATTAGCCGGCCGGCCGGGCGAGTGACTAGCCAAGTGACTGCTCTGCCATTCTCCGTGCAGGGAGCCTAGAGAGCAGCAGCGACCCTTTGTGTAGGACCGCTTTTAAGCACATTAACCACATCCGGTTTTTGCAGAACAAGTAATCCAAGACAAAACAGTTTTTCCCAAGCAACGTCAGGATCATGCCAATGACGACCATGTTATTCACAAGGTCATCCTGTTCCTCAGAAAGCTGACAGTGTTCTATGAAAGAAAGCCTACGTGCTGGGAAGGGGCCATGAGACCCTATCTGAAGGCCTGGCCTAGTGTCAGCACTGACAACTCTATCTGGGGCATAGTCCACGGTCTCTCTGGAAGCATGCTTAAAAATTCCCACTCTCTAACATTTAGCATAGCAGAAATATAAGCTATCTAGGCATGTTGTAAAGCCATTTGAAAGTAACTCAAAGCTAGATTTGTGAATATTAATGTAGTGCTCTAGTCACATTCTGCTTTAAAAGGTTATGAAAAATAGAGACAAATTTAAAAGAAAAAGAAAACAGCACATGAACTCTCCTTTGTGACAGTACACTGATCAGAGAAATATCACTTGCAGGCCTGGAAATGGCCAGGGAGTCACAACAGTGATTCTTGCTGCAGCCTCTTCCTCACTCCAGAGCTGAGGCTGCAGGGCAAGGTAGGTGGACTTTTGCCATGTGACAAATAGACATAGCATTCCGTGTTTAGTCACCAAAGTCAAGACAGGAGCCCGGAAGTCCCATTCCCAGTGGAGCTGAGTGACCCAGATGCTAAAAGGAGGGCCAGAGCATGGGCAGGGCCAGCAGGTGCCATGTGGGGCACCTGCCACAGCCTATCAGGCAGGTGCCAAGGGGAGCAAGGAGGCTGAGTGGCTCCATTTGCAGGAGGGGAGGGCCAGATACTGCTCTCTGAATGTCCGCTAAAGAAAACAAGCTCCCAGGAAGAGGACAAAGAAGCCCAAGGTCAGCCAGGGATCACAAAACAATACAAAATCCAGCTCTGATTCACTGAGGCTTGCCATTTGCCAGGCATTGTGCTATGTGGTGTCTTTGGAAGTGCTACTTCAATTCTTAGGACACTACTGGGAGGCAGGTGCAATTAATATGACCCCCCCCCCACCCCCCGCACTGTAGAGATGAAGAACCTGAGGCACAGAGCAGTGCAGGGCCTTACGAAGGTCACATACTTAACTCTCCAAGGTGGGATTCAAACCAGGTCTTTCTGATTCCAAAGCCCATTCTTTTTTTCTTTTTTAATTGTATTGATTTCAAAGAGGAAGGGAGAGGGGGAGAGAGATAGAAAGATCAATGATGAGAGAGAGTCATCAATCGGCTGCCTCCTGCATGCCCCCTACTGGGGATGGAGCCTGCAAACTAGGCATGTGCCCTGATGGGAATCAAACCGTGACCTCCTGGTCAACACTCAACCACTGAGCCACGCCAGCTGGGCTAGCACCTCTATCTTGAACCCAATGGACTTCTTAACATCACCACCTGGATGTCTAATTGCCATATCATATTTAGCAGGCTCAACACCAAATCCCTGATGCCTTCCCCCAAAATCTGTTCCATCCACAATCTTCCTTGTTTCAAAAATGGTGACTTCATGCTTTCAGTCACTCAAGCCAAAGCCTTGGTGTCATCTTGCACCCCACATGCAATTCATCAGCAAATTCTGTCAGCTCTATCTTCACCATATGTCCAGAACCCAGCCACTTCTCACTTCTTGATAAAACGTAAGCAGATCACGTCACTTCTCTGCTCGGAACTACACAACGGCTCCATCTTACTCAAAGCCAAAGCCCAAGTCCTCATTTCCAACTATTCGCACGTGCTCACCTACTGTGCGAATCAGATGACCTCCTTGCTATTCCTCCAATATGGCAGCCAAGCTCCTGGCTTGGGTGCTATTTTCCCAGGTATCTGGTAGGTCTGCTGGCTCACCTCCTTCAGATCTTCTTGGTGAGACCTGTAGGGGTTCAGAATAGGCCTCCTCAAGATATGCCACTTTGGCATTTGAATTGTTTTGAACTAAAGGCAACCAAGACCCCATGGACTTGCCCATAATAAGAGTTATTACCAGAGATAACTTTTTTATGACCTATCTATAGGGCAGGGCAGACTTCTCATTACTGAACATCTGCTCATTCTGAACCCCTTCTTTTTTTTTTTTTTTATGTTTCCTCCGTAGACGAGGCTGTGCTTTCTTTTCTAAATATATTTTATTGATTTTTTACAGAGAGGAAGAGAGAGGGATAGAGAGCCAGAAACATCGATGAGAGAGAAACATCGATCAGCCGCCTCCTGCACACTCCCCACTGGGGATGTGCCCGCAACCAAGGTACATGTCCTTGACTGGAATCGAACCCGGGACCCTTCAGTCCGCAGGCTGATGCTTTATCCACTGAGCCAAACCAGCTAGGACTCATTCTGAACCCCTTCTGATGTGTATCAGTTTCATATGATTTCAATCTACTTGTTTATGACAAAAATTAAAGTTGTTTTTAAGAGTGAAGTTGCTCTAGCCCAGGCGTCCTGAAACTACGGCCCGCAGGCCACATGCGGGTGTTTTTGCCGTTTTTTTTTTTTGTTTTTTTTGTTTTTTTTACTTCAAAATAAGATATGTGCAGTGTGCATAGGAATTTGTTCATAGTTTTTTTAAAACTATAGTCTGGCCCTCCAACAGTCTGAGGGACAGTGAACTGGCCCCCTGTTTAAAAAGTTTGAGGACCCCTGCTCTAGCCAGTTTGCCTCAGTAGAAAGAGCATCAGCCTGCAGACTGAAGGGTCCCGGGTTCGATTCTGGTCAAGGGCAGTAAAAAAAGAAAAAGTAAAAAAAGGAGTGAAGTTGTTTGACCCTAAGAATGAAGTTGTCATTATAAGTAAAGTTATTTAAAATTTTATTTTTCAATTACAGTTGACATACAATAGTATATTAGTTTCAGGTATACAGCATAGTGATTAGACATTTATATACCTTACGAAGGTAAAGTTGTTTCACTCTGAATGAGGTAAGCTGTATCAGGATGTCATCATCTCATCTGTTGTCACTGATAAGCACCCAGTAGCTCAGCTGCTGAGGGGCGCCACTGGGGCTTATGGAAAAGAACATGTGAAGAAACATGACAGGGAAACATTTAGACTATCAATACTCAGAGTTTGTCAAGAATATCTGAGAATGTTTGGTCTGGTCAAGGCTACCCTTTGCTGATCTAAATCTCCCCAAAGACTTTTGGGGCATTAGCTCCTGCCATAGTAACAGCAACTGTTACCAGCAGCGTCAAAAGCCACTCAGCTGCCCTGCAAAGGAGAACATCTCACCCATCAACAAGGCACCATCATTCCCTAGCAATGTGCTCTGGCAACAAGAAACTTTTACTTTTGTGCTGGCAGCTGAACTTCAGCTCTCATTTAGCTAAGCTATCTCTCACAAGTACCAACTCATATAAAGGTCCACCTCAACTAAATTTGGACTTTATTCCTTTCATCTCCCCTTAACTAGAACAATAGTGGGGTTAATCTATTGGTTTGGGTTATGTTATCTCTTTTTTATGTTTTGTATTCATTTTAGAGAGAGAAGAAGAGAGAGGGAGAGAGCAATAGGAACATCGACCAGAGAGAAAGATCAACATCCATTGGCTGCCTCCTGCATGCCCCAGGCATGTTCCCTGACCAGGAACCAAACCAATGACCTCTTGGTGCATGGGTAAATGCTCAACCACTGAGCCACACTGGGAAGGCTGTTATTTCTTTATTAGCTTATTAAGAGACATTGTCCTGTATGCTATTGGCTTATAAAATGATTATAATTCCTGCCCTAGCTGGTTTGGCTCAGTGGATAGAGTGTCAGCCTGCGGACTGAAGGGTCCCAGGTTTGATTCCGGTCAAGGGCACATGCCTGTGTTTCGGGCTTGATCCCCAGTGGGGAATGTGCAGGAGGAAGCCAATCAATGATTCTCTCTCATCATTGATGCTTCTATCTCTCCTTCCCTCTCCCTTCCTCTCTGAAATCAATAAAGATCTATTTTTTAAATAAAATAAAATCATTATAATTCCTATAGTGAGCCTGTGTTAAATAAAATATTGGAAAAAACAAACCCAGTCTCTGAGTTTGTCCCCGACAATAAAACACCTTCAATATCATATGCTTTACTCACTTATTTTATTTCTTATTGACTGTCTTCCCCATTAGGGCAGGGATTTTTATGTTGAACACTGAGGTCTCTCCAGCACTTAGAACAATGCCTGGCACAGAGTACGTGCTCAATAAATGTTTGTGAATCTCCCAGACGGACTAGTAAGTGACAAATACAAGTTGCAGAAGAAGAATTAGTGATCTAATTTATTTAAAGAACAACCACAAAGCACCACTCTATATCTGTACATATACATGCTTATGAATATAATTGCATGCAGTAGGCTCTGGAAAGATAACATCAAAGTGGTAACAGTGGTTATAGCTGGGTTATTCCCAGAGGGTTTGGGATGGGGGGAGGGTGTCAAAGGAGACTTCAGTCACATCTGAAATGTTTTCCCTTCCCCCCCCCAGGAAAACGTATTTCTGTATTACTTTTGTGGGATTTAAAAGAAATAAAAATGAATCCATTGCTCTAACTGGTTTGGTTCAGTGGATAGAGCATTGGCCTGCGGACTGAAGGGTCCCAGGTTCGATTCCGGTCAAGGGCACATGCCTGGGTTGCAGGCTCGATTCCCAGTGGGGGGCATGCAGGAGGCAGCCGGTCAATGATTCTGTCTCATCATTGATGTTTCTATCTCTCTCTCCCTCTCCCTTCCTCTCTGTAAAAATCAATAATATATATATATATATATATATATATATATATATATATATATATATATTTTTTTTTTTTTTTAATGAATCCATTAAAAAATTATATGTTGCAACAGTTTCAATGAAATGAACAGAAAGTTTGAAGGACTCAGTAAGTGCTAAAAGCCATTCTTAGGGCAAGGGCCTGTTGTTAACCTCCAAGACTACATTCCTCCCTCCCTCCTTCCCTTTATCTCCCACCCCCAGGCCCCACCCCGCACATCACACATGATGGTTCCATAGCACCTACCCTTAGTCTAAGAGCTGGGGATAGACAAAGGGAGCTCTTTTCCCCACAGAGTTGACTTTCTGGTGGGGGAGCCAGAGCCCCCCCAGCTGCTCAGCCAGGACTCTGTAAGTTGAAGGTCTGGACTGTGCAACTATAGAATCCAAAACACTTCGTTTCTGGTCACCAAATGTGTGGAGGTTGTTCCTTACATCAAACAATTTTCTGCCACAGCAGCTAGATGGCCTGCAATTTCACTCAATTCTGATGCTATCTACCCAGAAATAGCATCAGATTCCACAGGTGAAGGGCTCAGTCTCACAAGATTGCCTTCCCCAATTCAGACGCCAGTTGCAAACCCAGGTTACCACCTGTGCTTCTGACCGACTGGCTATAGATGAGAGGTTCCAACGACCCCCTCCTTGAGTTTGATTAATTTGCTAGAATAGCTCACAGAACTCAGGGAAACACTTACTTAGGTTTACCAGTTTATTAAAGGATATGATAAAGGATAAAGATGAACAGCCAGATAAAGATACACATGGGGCGAGGTGTGGGAGGGTCCTGGGTGCAGAAGCTTCTGTCTCCGTGGAGTTGGGTGTGTCATCCTGTGTGGATGACTTCACCAGGGTTTTAGGAGCTCTGTTCCAGGGACCAGAGGAAGAGACCATTATATATTTTCTATTATCTCACAATGATCTTAAGAAGAAAAACTTGGGTGGAGTGGTGAGGGGAAAAGCCAGATCAGAGTATGTATGTTAAGAGGCGGTTGGAGGAAAAAGATGAAGCAGCAAATGCAGATTGCTCTTTTGAACAATTTAGAAACAAAGGAAAGAGAAATGGGGCAATAGCTAAAGGAAACCGTTTTTGTTTTTCTTCAATTGGAGAATAAACAGCATATTTGTGTGCTAATAGAAAAGGTCTGGGAGAGAGAGAGAGAAAATGATGATATAGGAGAGGGGGCAACTGCTGGAGCAAGGTCTTGAGGTTGGTGAGAGGGGAATGGGATCGACTGCAGAAGTGGAACATAGACAGTTCATTATAGTAACAGAACTTCACAAAGACTCAGTATCTCGTCTTCAACCCTAAAGCTTGGAAAAGACCTTAGAAGTGATGTACTCCAACTTTATTCTTATACAGGAATTCCCTCAGGCAGCCCCCCAGAAAATGCTGGTCCAGCCTCTGCTTAAACATCTCCAGTGATGATGAACTGGCTACTTCCCAAAGTGGCCATTTGCATCTTACGTCCCCTATAATGGTTAGGTAGCTCTTCTTAATTGTACTGCATCAAAATCTGTCTCTCTGTCAGTTCCACACACTGGACCAGGCTCTGTGCTTCAGGACCACAGAGACTCACGGTAATATAAGTTGCCAAGCATTTTTCAAATTTCAAGCACTCTTTTTTTTTAAATCCTTAGCTGAGGACATTTTTCATTGATTTTTAAAGAGAGGGAGAGAAAGAAAAAGATACATCGATGTGAAAGAGAAACATCATCTTGGGTTGCCTCCTGTATGTGCCCCAAGTAGGACCGGGGATTGAACCCGCAACCTAGGCATGTGCCCTGACCGGGAATTGAACTGGTAACCTTTCAGTGCACAGGATGACAATCCAACCAACTGAGCCGCACCAGCCAGGGCTTCAAGAACTCTTTTATAGACCCCTCTCTCACTGAATCCTCACAAAAGCACAATGAGGAAGATATTATCTTCTCCACTGCACTGATGAAGAAATTGAGGCTCAGGGAGATTAAGTGACTTACCAAAGGGAGCAGGCTTAGTAAATTATAGAACTATGAATTCAGCGGAAGTTCCTGAGTCCATAACCCACACTTTCCTCTCCTCCACTCTGCCTTGGGTCCCTCCCTCTCTCCCACGGGCCAGCCCTTCATTTTTTTAAAGGCAGCTGTTATATCCCCCATGAATATTCTCCTCTAGTTAAACATTCCCAATTCTTTCAACCACTTCTCATCAGGTGTCCCTTCACTCCTGGTCACTCCTACAGATGGGCTTCAAAACCTAAGCACCATAGCCGAAACCGGTTTGGCTCAGTGGATAGAGCGTTGGTCTGCGGACTGAAGGGTCCCAGGTTCTATTCCGGTCGAGGGCATGTACCTTGGTTGCGGGCACATCCCCGGTGGGGGTTGTGCAATGTTTCTCTCTTATCGATGTTTCTGGCTCTCTATCCCTCTCCCTTCCTCTCTGTAAAAAATCAATAAAATATATTTTAAAAAAAAACAAACCTAAGCACCATAGTCCAGGTGTGGTCTGGCCTGTCCCGTTGTACAGAGCAGGCTTCTTGTGCCCTCACCCCCTTTGCTCTGTACACTGTCCTGCCATTCCTGTAGCCTGGAATAAAATTCCTGTCTTGGCAATGAAGCCTCATCAATTTGTTGTCTTACTCATTTTTCCCTCATAAATATGAATAATTTGCATGTGTGTTTGGTCTGTTTTGTTCCTTTACAATGTCTTCAGTCCCCAGGAGCCCCGAGGAAACAAGTGTTATATGAACGCAGAAGGAGATGCATGAGGCAGCCCCGACACTCAATTATACTTCAAAAAGGGTGGAGAAGTGTGAAACCTACCTGACTGGCTAGATGAGGCATGTGGCCCCTACGTATCTTTGAAAGGAGTGTGTTCTCCCTCTGGATCTTGATGAATGAAACTGTGTCGACTTATTGCATCCGCATGGATTTCCTGCAGCTCAGAGCATCTGGCAGACAGGAAACAAATCAAGTGACTATTCTTCCCAGCCTGCTCTTGCCAAACTGGCTGCCAGGGGACCCTAAGAACAGAACTTCTGATGATGCCAGCTGGCCAACTGGAATGGGTGATTAAACCGGGGCAGATTTTTTCCTTGTGCCTTAAGGGAGTAGCCTAACTTCCAAAAACATGGGAGCCCTCCTGTGATAGTTAATACTGAGCTGTAGACCTCAGGGGCCTAGAGCACACTGAAGGCAGTTGACCCTGATCCCTTCACTGTCCTGGCAGGGACAGGCAGGCTTATTTTTCTTCAAGGGGTTGATAATCTGAGCAGGATGCCAAAGATGGCACACAAATCCATTAGCAATGGCACTGGGACCAGTTACAATGCTCTTTCCCTCTCCCTTTCCCTGCTGTTTGTGGGCACCACTAGCACCACTGGAAGAGCTGACCCCTGGGTCAGCCTGTGCCCAGCTTGAGGTTCTCATTGCCACCTCTACCAACCTGGACTAAATCTCCAGCACATCAAAGAGATCGTGCTCGCTCAGCCGGTGTGGCTTAGTAGTTGAGCATTGACCCATGAACCAGGAGATCACAGTTTGATTCTTAGTCAGGGCATGTGCCCTGGTTTCAAGCTCAATCCCCAGTAGGGGGCGTGCAGGAGGCAGCTGATCAATGAGTCTCATCATTGATGCTTCTATCTCTCTCTCCCTCTCCTTTCCTCTCTGAAATCAATAAAAACATATTTTTAAAAAGAGATCATGCTCTTAGCATGATCCAATTGTGAGTGGCTGCCCACTCCTGCCCTAACTGACAGGTGAAAGCAGAGAAAGAATGTGGTTTCTCCAAGGCCACAGAATGTACAGATGACAATGACAGACTCAGTGCCAATAAAGTCACAGGCCCTATTTTTTGATGTCCAGAAACACATGAATGACAATAAGGTGTGATACAAAATACAACCAAAAATGCTTCACGTTGAGATCTCACCAGGTTCTCCTCATTCAAGTTGGAACAATGTTCAAGTGAACTCAACTCACACATGGGTCACTGAAACATTGAAGTCAAGGCTTGGAGGCCTTGGATCATTTACAGAGATGTCCAAAGCACAAGCAGGGGGCTATCTTCTCTCATTTACTTCATACAAGTGGCAGGAATTGTGGGAACCCCTTTCACGTCCCACGTGGTTCGGGGTTCCGGTTCAGGGTTCGGGTTCTGGAGAAGGCCGCACACAAATGAAAAAAAAAACTAGAAAAGTATTAATTTGGGAATATTGGGGGCCAGGCAGCAGCCCACCTCTAAGGGGAAGACTACGCCTTGCTCTGGCCTTGCCGTCCCTTTTATTCAGGTTTGGGATACACCCATTGCCCTTAGGCAGGTAATTCCAGTAACAGACAGATTATTTTATCAGTAAGGATTTACATGATTATTTGGTGGGGAAGTTGCCTCAGTTACCATTGTCTTAATTAGATAGGGAGTGGTTGGGTCTGACCTTTAAGAGCTTCAAGGTTGACCAGCCTTCCAGGTTCCTTGTTCACACCTTTCTAATTAGTGAGACAATGATCAGTTTCCTGCAAGGAATGGTTGGTCTCACAGAGGAGCCACCATGAATTATGGGGCTCAGATAGCAGAGTTGAGTGAGCCTCCAGGAAAGATCTCTAAGACCAGAATTCTCTCCCCTATGATGCACCCCATGTCTGAAATCTCCACCATTAGAGCCACTCCTTCAGGTTAAGGCATTCAAAGCCCCTATCACAAGGCAAATACAGGGTTTGGCAAAAGTAGGTTTACGTTGTATGTGAAACAGAGCTTATTCTTTTATTATTTACTAGTAGCCCATTTGCAGGAAGAATCCTGCAAGCGGCCGCTGCGGCCGCGTGCACTACCACAGCCGCTGCAGCCGACATGCCTGCACCCGCGCTCTGCTGCCACCCGCCCCGCTCCACCCCGCCCGCGCTTTCCCTCTGGCAGCCACCTTGCTTTCCACTTTTCCTCCCTCTTCCTTCTAAGTTGTCTTCAGTCTTCACTCCTCCCTCCCTCGGCATATGCAAATTAACCGCCATCTTTGTTGGGTAATTTGCATACTCACCCTGATTGGTTGGTGGGCGTGGCTTGGGCTTAGCGAAGGTGCGGTCAATTTGCATATTACTATTTTATTAGGTAGGCTTGATTATTGTATGATTTTCCACATGACAAACTGTAAACATACTTGTGTCGCACCCTGTATTTCAGAGTATAGGCAACTGACTAAACATCTTCTCGTTTGAGCCATATTGCCTAGGTTTGAATTCCAACTCCACCACATATTAGCTGTGCAATCTTGGGTGATTCATTGAAGCTTATAACTGCTCTGTGCCTCAATTTCCTCATCTATAAAATGGGGGTAATACTGGAACGCATAAAGTTAGTTTGAGGAGTCAATGAGTTAATACATGTAAACTTGGAGCAGTGGCTGGCATATAAAAAGTACTCACCCAGCCAAAACCGGTTTGGCTCAATGGATAGAGCGTCGGTCTGTGGACTCAAGGGTCCCAGGTTCAATTCCGGTCAAGGGCATGTACATTGGCTGCAGGCACATCCCTGGTAGGGGGTGTGCAGGAGGCAGCTGGTTGATGATTCTCTCTCATTGATGTTTCTAGCTCTCTATCCTTCTCCCTTCCTCTCTGTAAAAAATCAATAAAATATATTTTAAAAATAATAATAATAAATAAAATAAATAAAAAGTACTCACCCAATGTTAACCGTTATCATTATGATGGGGTAAGATTATGAAGGGCTTTGTATTCCAGGCAAAGGAACAATGTGAGCTCAGGTCCTGCTTGGTTCCTAGCCTCTACTCCTCCCCCCTCCATGACTGGAGCCACTTTCTGAGGATCTACCAACCCTCTTGCTACAAGCTCAGCCCTGCCCCAGACTCTAGGCCAGAGGGACATCAGCAGCTCCAGCCAAGCACTCTGGGATTCTGTCTGGGGTCACCCTTGATGTCTCAGTTCTGGCTGCTAAATCCTTGCCTTTTCTCTTGTGTTTGCTTTGGGGATCTTTAACTTAGTTGGGAACTTGGGGCATAGTCATCTGAGAACCACTCAGGATACCATATGATAAAATTCTGGGTTGGGTGTTACAGACTACAAGGATTACATGAAGGAGGAAATGACTAGGTTTAGAGGAGTCAAGCAGAGCTACCTGGAAGAAGCAGAGCTGGGATAAGTAACATTTGCCCTGGCAGAAGGTGGAAAGGAAAAACTAGAGTCTGGTCACCTGTCTATACCTTTAGCCCCCTAAAACTCACTTTATAATCTAGTTCCACTTTCCACTCCTCACTGTCTGTCCTATCCCACTGCAGTTAATGAGGTCATGTCCAGTTGTATCTGGAAAGATGGCAATGCTACTGAAACTGAGGACAGCAATGGCATCTCTGGATGGACAAGACAGCATATCAATGCCTTCTGTTGGTTGGAGCTCCTGGAGGAAGCCCTTGAAATAAAACTGATGCTGCATCTTTAAAGCCACCATCATTATCATTTAAAGCCAATTGTATCATTCTTGAATACTTCCCAAGAGGAAGAAGATCAGGCCTTTATTGTCTTTCACAAACCCTCAGCATCAGGTTCAACTTGGGGTGAATCAAGTCATTCCCATAATCCTTTGGAAACCAGCTCACCACTCCTCTGGCTTGGAGTTGACCAGTCCTGCCCTCAAATGACAGATCATAGACATGGATAATAGACAGGATTTATCTATACCAGTGCCTTTCAAGCTATCTGTGGTGAATGATAGAGGTTTTTTTTACAGTGTAAAATTTTTATATTTAGAATTAGACAGCTGGAGTGAGTTTAGATGATACCAATTTTGTTAGCAACATCCAGAGCATCGTAGTCGGGAGCCAAACATATGCCTTCTTCTCTCCAAAGGCCTGATCGGGGTGTTGACCTTGGCCACGTCAATGTTATAGAGCTTCTTCACAGCCTGTTTGATCTGGCACTTGTTGGCCTTGACATTCACAATGAACACAAGTGCATTGTTGTCTTCTATTTTCTTCATGGTTGTTGATTTGGTAGTCAGGGGGAATTTGATGAGGGCATAGTGGTCAAGCTTGTTTCTCCTGGGGACACTTTTTTTTTAAATATATTTTATTGGTTTTTCACAGAGAGGAAGGGAGAGGGATAGAGAGCTAGAGACATCGATGAGAGAGAAACATCGACCAGCTGCCTCCTGCACGCCCCCCACCGGGGATGTGCCTGCAACCAATGTACATGCCCTTGACCGGAATCGAACCTGGGACCTTCCAGTCCGCAGACCGACGCTCTATCCACTGAGCCAAACCGGTTTCGGCATGGGGACACTTTTTTGAGGATATGTGGGCAGCCTTCAAAGCCGTAGTGTCTTGGGCCATCAGAAGGTGGATGAGGTGTGGATCTTTTTTTGTGGCTGTGGACGCCTTTTAGCACTGCTTTTCAAAGCCTTTGCTTTGGCCAAAACTGGTTTGGCTCAGTGGATAGAGCATCGGCCTGCGGACTGAAACGTCCCAGGTTCGATTCCAGTCAAGGGCATGAACCTTGGTTGTGGGCACATCCCTGGTAGGGGGTGTGCAGGAGGCAGCTGATCGATGTTTCTAGCTTTCTATCCCTCTCCCTTCCTCTCTGTAAAAAATCAATAAAATATATTGGCTTTACTTTGGCTTCAGCTTTGGGAGGAGCAGGTGCTCCCTTCTTCACTTTTGGTGCCATCTTCATGAAAAGGAGATTAGATCTTTTTTAAATTTCCAATCTGTCATGAACACATACCTTTGTAAAATTTTTTTAAATGATTCATACACTTGGATGTTGCAGCAATATCAAATTTCTATGAACATTTCTAAACATTCAATTTATTTTCTTGTTGGACTGGCAGCAGTCCACAGGCTGGCACCATTCGAGGCCTCTCTGGACTCCATCTGCTCAGTGAGGAGATGCTGACAGCATGGATAGTGGACTCTGTAAGAAAGGCTGGCTCTGCTGAGATTCTGTCCATTTCCTACTCAAAGCAATGATGGAAGAGATGCCAGGCTGGTGGAAGATCTGCCACTTGCTAGCAGCCAGGTGACCTTGAACAAGTTCCCTAACCTCTCTGAGCCTCAGTTTCTGCATCTATAAAATGAGGATGATGTCTAGTACAGTAGTTTCCCTCCCTTATTCGCTGGGGATATGTTCCAAGACCTTCCTTGGATGCCTGAAACTGTACACAGTACCAAACCCTGTATATACTATGTTTTTCCCTATACATACATACCTATGATAAAGTTTAATTTATAATTAAGCACAGTGCCAGGCCGGTGTGGCTCAGTGGCTGAGCATTGACCCATGAACCAAGAGGTCCCCTGGTTCGAACCCCAGTAGGAGGCATGCAGGAGGCAGCCAATCGATGGTATTTCTCTCTATCCCTCTCCCTTCCTCTCTCTCTAAAAATCAATTAAAAAACCACATTTACAATTAAGCACAGTAAGATAAAAAAATAACAAAATAAAACAATTATAGCAACAATATACTATAATAAAGTTGTGTAAATGTGCCTCTCTCTGTCTCTCTTCCTCTCACTGATAACTGATCTGATAACCAAGAGGGCTACTAAGTGACTAGGGGTCAAATAGTGCATACAGTATGGATACACTGAACAAAGGGATGATTCACCTCCTGAGTGGAACAGAGTAGGATGGCAAAAATTTCATCAAACTACTCAGAATGGTGCACAATTTTTTTAAAAATGAATTGTTTATTTCTGGAATTTTCCATTTAATATTTTTGGGCCATGATTGACCATGAGAAACTGAAACCATGGAAGGTGAAACCACGAATAAGGGGGTACTACTCTAGTAACTTTCTTGTGAGGCTGTTATGAGAAATGAGATATAATATATGGAAAGCAGTTGTCACAGTGCCTGGCACGTGGCTAATTCTTACTATGTGCTAACTATAACAATATTGTCTATGAAGCAGATGGGCTACAGGCAACACAATGTATTCCAGGTTTAGGAGTCATTCCATTTTTTTTTACTTGGAATGCCAGCATGGCCACCTGCTCCATTTTGTCATCTTTGAAATGGAAGTAACATTCAGAAGCTATCTCATAAGACTGTGGGGAGGATCCAGTGCTCAGCTCTGTATCTGTCTTGCACATAGTAAGTCAATTACTGGTAGAGTCCAATTATGTCCACATGTTCCCTCTAGTCCTAACTCCTACTGTGCCATAGAACATTCAGAGAGAAACATGCCCTCAGCTGGGAGAATAATATTTAGCAATCTTCCATCATTTTGGTGTCTGAAACCAGAAACTGTATATTTTTGAATCAGTCAAAAGCTTTTGGTCATAATAGAAGGAGTGTGGGCATTGGCGTCAAAGAGACCTATTTGGCCGAAACCGGTTTGGCTCAGTAGATAGAGCATCGGTCTGCGGACTGAAGGGTCCCAGGTTTGATTCCGGTAAAGGGCATGTACATTGGTTGCGGGCACATCCCCAGTGGGGGATGTGCAGGAGGCAGCTGGTCGATGTTTCTCGCTCATCGATGTTTCTAGCTTTCTATCCCTCTCCCTTCCTCTCTGTAAAAAATCAATAAAATATATTTTTAAAAAAAAGAGACCTATTTGAATACTGTCTCCATCACATACTACCAGTAGCTGTGTATCCTTTAATAAGTTTCTTCACCTGTCATTACCTCAATTGTCTCATTTGTAAAATGCAACCAATGCAATGAACCAGTTATCTCCAAAGTGGGAATTCCACAACACAGAAGGGTTCATAGTGGAGCCCACCCTCTTTCATTTTATTTTTAGTCTATTCCAAGTTATGCAATTTCTGTGTTAGGTTGCACATTTACAGATTATGGCATCTGGTTTTAACTAAACCAATCCTCCCCAAATGGAAAAGTGGCTTGAAAAGATTTCTACAAATAAACCACAGCCTGAATGAAGATAATATGAAGGATACAAGTACAAGTGAGCAATAGGAAAATGGTAGAACTGACTAATCTCCCATTGCTAGTATGAGCTTTTCGTCAGCCTCATTACAAAATAAAAGCAACAATGAACAAATAGGTGATAAGAAATAAGCCACACACACACAAAAAAGAAAAATAGCAAGAAACCTAAAGTATGACTCACATTCACTTTGTTAATAACACACACTTTACGTGTTTACTTTGTCTTATATTAGTTAATAATAATATGAAGCAATCATGATTAACAAGATCTTTAAAATCTAAGCATCCTCAAAATGAATGCTTAATGAACTATGATGGTAGTTAAGATGGTGGTTACTTTTTGTGGCAATTTTAATTTTATAATCTTTTTAATCCTCACTTGAGGATGTTTTTAAATTATTAATATTTTTAGAGAGGGGGGAGGGAAAGAGAGACAAACACTGATTGGTTGCCTCCCACACACACGCCGACAGAGAATCCAACCCACAACCTGAAAGTGTGCCTTCACCAGGAATTGAACTGGTGACCCTTTGGTGCACAAGACGATGTTCAACCAAGCAAGCCACACCGGCCAGGCCTGGTTTAATTTTTTAAATTGTCTAATCCAAAAACTGGAAATGCACTATGAAGTACTGCTTTGACAGCAATTTTTTCAAAAGGTGGGGGTGGATTTCAGGATAAGTTTACTGAGAAAGTTGGCAAGCTATTACAGCAAAGATAGTGAAGTCTGATATATGCAAAGTGCTATAGGGTTCATCAATATGGTATAGAAACTAGACTTTTGATATACAGTAAAACCTTTACAGTATTCTATTTTGGAACAAGGTAGGGAGTGACACTCTATTTGTCATTTGGGTACCACACAGAGGTTGAACACTGGTTATTTTGCAGCAAAGTCCTTAAAAGAGTTTCAAACTAAAAGATACACTTTCACGCCCCCAAAGAAACCTGTACCCATTAGTAGTCACTCTCCTTTAGCCCCTTCCCTCCTCCACCCCACCCCCCTGCCTAGACAACCACTAACCTACTTTCTGTCTCTAATGGGTTTGCCTCTTCTGAACATTGAACAACTTGGGACACAGGGTGTCCGAATATCAGAAATGAAAGGCAGAAGACACCAAGGGCAACAGGCACTTACTGCAGGATGTTGTCTCTGCCTACTGTATCCAAATGAGTAAGGCGGCATGACACAGAGGCATGGGCACACCCTCTGCTCTACCACTTTCGAGCTGTGTGACTCTGGTCACGTCCCTTAACCTCTTTCAGCTTTGTGTGTGAATTCTACATAAATATTGTCTTTTCCACTTACCTCACAGGCTTGCTACCTGGATCAAAGAGATAATTTAAAAATATAAAAAGACTTTGTGCCCTAACCAGTTTGGCTCAGTGGATAGAGCATCAGCCTGCGGACTGAAGGGTCCCAGGTTCGATTCCGGTCAGGGGCATGTACCTTGGTTGTGGGCACATCCCCAGTAGGGGGTGTGCAGGAGACAGCTGATCGATGTTTCTCTATCATCGATGTTTCTAACTCTCTATCCCTCTCCCTTCCTCTCTGTAAAAAATCAATAAAATATATTTTAAAAAAAAAAAGACTTTGCCCTAGCCGGTTTGACTCAATGGCTAGAACATCGGCCCGTGGACTGAAAAGTCCTAAGTTTGATGATTCTGGTCAAGAGCACATACTTCAATTGCAGGTTTGATCCCCAGCCCCAGTCTGAGTGCATGTGGGAGGCAACCAATCGATGTGTCTCTCTCACATTAATGTTTCTCTCTGTGTGTGTCTCTCCCCCTTCCTTCCACTCTCTAAAATTCAATGAAACAATATCCTCGGGTGAAGAATAAATAAATAAATAAATAAATAAATAAATAAATAAATAAATACACTTTGAAAACCATAAGGGATTGTTATTCCCAACCTCCAACTCCTCTTGACTAAAGTAAGGAAACACGTTTTGCTCACCATCCTCCTTCTCTCCCCAGATTGTCACACCAAAGCCCCTGATGCTAGTTAGAACCTCCTTCCTTGCATCTACTTAAGGGCCAAGGGTGAACATCCCGATCCTGGTTAAAAACCTGAATTCATACCAACAAAGGTTCTGCAGTGGTTTTCCTCCCACCTTGAAATCTGTGCGAACTTTCTGATTTTCTCAGTCTCTAGTTGGTTAGAGCGCCCTCGTGTGTCTCCACATGGTAATACTTTAGGTCTTTTCCAGGAGGAGACATTCTTTTCATCACAGTATCAATAAAATGTGTAATGGAAAATTTTTTTTCTCATCACTCTTCAGGGCCAATGCTTGACACTTGGACTCCAGTTAAGCCATTGCATCCCGAGTCTTTGGCAGGTTTCCTGCTTGCGCTCAGGCCTGAAGATTTCTTGCTGCTCCATGTACACCCCTTTCTCCTTAGTCCTTTTGAGAAACCTTAGTCTCATGGTTCATAGATGTCCACTTGGTCCTGCCACTACTGTTATCCCAAGCTTACACAGTTCCCGAAGTATGATCATATTTTTTTTCTTTCTAAAAAGTACATCACACTTTACTGAAGGACTAACCAAAGCCACCTTTGGTTAGGAGAAAAGGTAATTTCAAAGTATTAGGAAAGAATTTTTTTAAGTATTTACTAAATATGAAAGGTATTCAAAATGGTAAACTTTTCACAGCAGTCTTCTCATGTAAAGCCCTGGCACTTGGAAAGGAGAAAATAATAAACTGGGACAGTGACATCTGGCAGTACACACTCAAACATACACTCTCACACACACATTTACACGCTCTCACAGCCACACAACTGTTGCTCAGTGGGAAAGGAGCTCTCTCACTGAGAATCATGTCATGCTATCAGCACAGGTCTTTGGAAGAAGAAAAATTTCTATTTTATATTTGGAACCTCCAGAATGTTCCCTGTCCCCTCCATCAGCAAGGGTTATGGAAGCCTGGGGGACTTTCCTTCCCATATTCCCCCCTTGCCTGTTTGCATCCCTGGATTTTTCTGGATACATTAAGCTCCACTGGCAAACTCCACTAAGAGCCAAAGACACATGTGCCTTTGGCATCCCCCACCCCCAAAAGCATGTTCCTGAAAAGCTGCCTGAAAATTAATTTTTTGCAGGACAATTATGATTCCCAACTGACTTTTAATAAGATTTCTGAGCTCCCTCTTCAAGATTGATTTTCAATGTACACCCAACACTTCAGCTTTAAGTTCCTCTGCCCCCTGCCATCCGCTCTGACAGTTACTTAAACCTCATCTGAAAAGTGAAGAAATGATCAACGAAGCATTAAGATCTCTCCTAAGACTTGGCCAGATAGTTCAGTTAATTAGAGCATCGTCCAGATACGCCCAGGTTGTGGGTTCGTTTCCCAGTCAGGGCACATACAAGAAGCAGCCAATAAATGCATAAATAAGTGGAACAACAAAAAATTGATCTCTCTCTCTCTCTCTCTCTCTCTCTCTCTCTCTCTCTCTCTCTTTCTCTCTCAAAGCAATAAATTAAAAGCTGCCCAGCCGGTGTGGCTCAGTGGTTGAGCATTGACCTATGAACCAGGAGTTCACAGTTTGATTTCCAATCAGGGCACATGCCCTGGTTCTGGGCTCAGTCCCCAGTAGGGGGAGTGCAGGAGGCAGCCAATCACTGATTCTCTCTCATCATTGATATTTCTATCTCTCTCCCTCTCCCTTCTTCTCTGAAATCAATTTTAAAAATTACAAAATTCTAAAAAGATAAACTAAAAGCGAAAAATATCTCTTCTAGTTCAAATAGTCCAGGATCTGTAATCAAACCTGTAAATACATTGGAGAGGCTGTTATTTGGAAAAGACATCTGGTACCACCATTTCTAATGCAAATACCCTACATCTAACTTTTGGGGAGGCTGTTTCGCAGGGCTTGAGGGATTTATGCCCCACTCCCTTAGAGGGGAAGCCGCCTCAGATGACCGGCATCTTCGTTTTAGCGGGGGGGGGGGGGGGGTTGGTATTTTCCCTTCTGCTCTCTGCTCCCTCTACCCCCTCCCAGGTGTCAAATTCCAAAGACCCTCTCTACTGAAATAGAGATGGGTCCTGGGATTCTGGGGAACTCTGTATGCAATACAGCTGGTGGCCTAGGGTAGGAAGCACTTGCTAAGAAAAGATGAAATGAGTTGCTAGGGAGGCACTGTGGCTTTGGTCTCTGGTAAAAGAGTTAAGCAAGGACACGTGCGTCATGGGCCTTTGCAGTCTTTGAACCAGAGATATTATTAGTGCTGATAGCAAAGGGAAATGCCTGCTTAGTGGTGAGGAAAATTAATAGTCCAAGCATTCTTCCAGCCTGCATTCTCCGTGTTGGCATTTTGATTAAAAAAAAATATTGCCGCAGCTGTTTGCATATTCTGGAAGTGTGTGTGTATGTGTGTGGTTTGGTGTTTACAGATTTGGGGTTGTGGAGGGGAGTTTCCAGAGCAACGGAAGTAACTGCTTGTCAGTCAGGGTGCATTTTGAAAATGAAACCCTGAAAGCTGGGGCCCACTTTGGGCCTGGGCCTGGTCTCTGAGGAGTCAGCAAAGGCCAGGAGGTGGCTTTGGCTAGTTGGTTCAGTGAATGAACCACTGGTCATTATTACTTTTTTAATGAATTGACCAAATCTATGAGTTGCTTTCAGTGTCCTGCAGATTCAATCCAAGGCAGGGATGTGGGAGTGGGCATCAAGGTTCTGGCTGCTGACACACCCTACCAACACACACACATACAACGCCCCCCCCACCACCACATATACACACAATCACATTTTCCCAGGTTGCCAAACCAGAAGAAGGTAACAAATATTTCTCGCACATCTACCAGGTGCACGAGGACAGTATGACATACTCATCAAATAGTTTAGAAGGATTTTTCTTTTAAGATTTCTTTTTTAGCATTTCTAATTGATTTTATAGAGGAGAGAGGGGGCGGGGGAGATTTGTGGTTTCACTTATTTATGCTTCATTGGTTGATTCTTGTATGTGCCCTGACCGGGGATCAAACCTGCAACCTTGGCACACAGGGACGACGCTCTAAAATCAACTGAGCTTCCTGTCCAAGGACAAAGAGTTTAGAGTTTAACTGGCATGTGAGAACAAGGGGAGAGAAATACAACATAAGGCAGTTTGTGCCAAATGCCAAGGCAGCAATACAAACAGAGGATTGAGGGAGGGAGAGTGATCCCTCTGGGCTGGGATAATCAGAGGCGGCTTACTGGAGAAGGTGGAAACTGAGGCCAACCTTAAAGGACAGGGAGAAGAACTTCACTATTCAGAAGCTGTGAGGGAAGACATTCTAGATAGAGGAGGGCAAGTTCAAGATGTACTCAGGCTAGGACAAGTCCATCCCTTTGGCTGAAACTTGGGGCTTGTGGGAGTGATTTATAGCCAATAAGCCTGGCTTGGATACCAGTAGATCTGTGCTAGAACAAAGGCTATGGTGTCACACAGACCTGCTCTGCCACTTCCTGCTGGGTGACCTTGGGCAAGTGGCCTAACCTCCCTGCAAACTGAGGAAAATAATGATGCTTAGTTCCTGAGGCCATTGGGAAGACTAAAAGTTTTACATCTAGCACAGTGTCTGACACATAGTAAATGTTCAAAAATGGGTTACACGGTTCAATTCCGGTCAAGGGCATGCACCTCCGTTGCAGGCTCCTCCCCGGCCCGGGCCCTGGTGGGGGCACATGCAGGGGGCAACCAATGGATGTGTTTCTCTCACATCGATATTTCTCTCTGTCTTTCCCTCTCTTTTCCACTGTCTCTAAAAATCCATGGAAAAATATCCTTGGGTGAGGATTTTTTTTAAAAAGGGTTACAGCCCTGGCCGGTTTGGCTCAGTGGATAGAGTGTTGGCCTGCGGACTGAAGGGTCCCGGGTTCGATTCCAGTCAAGGGCATGTGCCCTGGTTGCGGGCACGTGCCCTGGTTGCGGGCATATCCCCAGTGGGGGGGGGGGGTGCAGGAGGCAGCTGGTCGATGTTTCTCTCTGATCGATGTTTCTGGCTCTCTGTCCCTTTCCCTTCCTCTCTGCAAGGAGTCGATGAAATATATTAAAATAAATAAATAAATAAATAAATAAATAAGGGTTACAAATGCATAAGCTGTCATGAAGGAAAGCTCACGATATTTAGGGCTGATTCCCAATATTTGAGGGCCAAGGAGGAAAAGCCTCTGATACTTTCCATCACTGTCGGGCCCAGTGGTGTGAGCCCCCATCCCTCTGGCCTACACTATTGGACCAGCCTCCTAACTTCCTGCCTCTGCTTCTCCCATACTCATTTTCCTAAATACCACCTTAATCATAGCTGTGCTCCTCTCTGGCTCAAGAACCTTCTGTGGATCCCAATTGCTCACTGACTGAACTCCCTAACATGGGGTGAGGGAGGGGACAGGAGGCAAGAGCTACCATTTATTGAGGGAAGAAAAGAGCAAAGAGAAGGCCAATGTTAGGAGTTCAAAGGTAAAATATCATCCTCTTTTAAAAGCCCCTAAGCTCTGAGTTCACAGAAATCAGCAGGTCCCTGAGGGAGAGAGCGGGACACATCTCTGAAGAGGGCAGGGCGTTCCCCTAGCCTCTGACTCAGATTCACCTGCACCTGCTTTTTCAAGCCAACCTGGGAGAGGTTAAAGAGGAGAGAAGAGGGTGGAGCAGGGACCTGGGGTGGGTGGGGCCGTGGAATACCCCTTCTCCATTCCGGGAAAGTCTCTACCTGGGCCCTGGCCTCAGGTTTCTGAAGGAATCCCGCGTAGTTCTGGGCGCTGCGGGCATGACAGCACAAAGGGCAGAGCAGGCGAACCCGCGTCACACGGGTTAGCCTGGCGGCCTCCGTGAATGCTAGGCTCGGGACAAAGGCGGCTCGGGGACAAAGTACAGGGAGACTCTTGAGGAGATAAGAAGGACGGTCCAAGGAAGGGGGCGGGGAGAGAGCACCCAGGAGCCTTGGCTGCCGCAGCCTAGCTCAGCCCGCCGGGGAGGGGGCGCCCTCGAACCTCTTCCTCTCAGCAGCTGCTGGGATGCGGAGAACGGCTGCTGGGGGGCAGTTGGGCTGCTCGGGGCGACTTTGGGGGCCGCTTGCAGCCCTCCCCCCGCGGGCCAGGAGGCGGGGCCTCCCAGCTTACCTGGCCATTTGGGGCGGGGCCGCCCGCAGTCGGGCGGCAGAGGTGGCGGCGGTACCCAGTGCACCGGATTACCCCTCCACGCCCCCACGCCCGCGCGGGGGCCCTCCCTCGGCTCATTCGTTCTCTCCCTCTCTCCCCCTCTCCCCTCCCCTCATTTGCTCCCTCCCTTCTTCCCTCGGAGCCCAATTGCTCAAGCCGCTTCCTTCCCCAGCGCCAGTTCCTCTCCTAGTGGGGCCCGGGAAGGGCTGCGAACACTAGAAACGCGGAGCGCGGCGGCGGAGCTGCAGGACCATGGCCGAGCCCGGACAAGCCGCGACGCCGGTGCCCAGAGCCTCCCTGCCCTGGAGCGCGCACAGCCTGCGGAGCTTCCCGCAGCCCCGCCCCTCCAGAGTGGACGCCGTCAGCCTCGGCAGGTACCGGGGCTCAGCCGCCGCCTCCCGGCAGGCCTCCTTGCACGGCTCGCTGACGCACTCCGGAGCGGGCTCAGGGCGCCGGCGGGGAATGCTGCGGGAGCTGTTGGGGCTGCAGGGAGCAGCTCCCGCCGGGTGGCCGTCCGAGGGGCGCACGGAGGAGCAGTCCCCGGGCGGGCCGAACGGCGCGGGCAGCGGCAGGCTGTGCCTGGAGCCCCGGGAGCACGCGTGGATACTGGCGGCCGCCGAGGGCCGCTTTGAGGCGCTGCGGGAGCTGCTGGAAGCCGAGCCGGGGCTGCTCCTACGGGGCGACCCGATCACCGGCTACTCGGTGCTGCACTGGCTGGCCAAGCACGGGCGCCACGAGGAGCTCATCTTGGTGCACGAATTCGCCCAGCGCCAGGGGCTGCAGCTCGACGTGAGCGCCCCGGGGAGCGGCGGCCTCACGCCCCTTCACCTGGCGGCTCTGCAGGGCCACTACCTGGTCATCAAAGTGCTGGTGGGCGCCTTGGGAGCTGACCCCACGCGCCGTGACCACAGCGGCCACCGGGCCTGTTACTACCTGCGGCCCGACGCGCCCTGGAGCCTGCGGGAGCTGTCGGGGGCTGAGGACTGGGAGAAGGCGAGCGACAGTGAGCGGGACAACGCCAACAACAACAGCAGCGGCGCCACCACCGCCACCGGGTGGACGCTGCGAAGGACTCTGAACTCATTGGGTGCGATGGCCGCGGAGACAACGATGAGAGAGGTGGCGTTGCCCAGCAAGGAGAAGGACTCCGCGGGCAGCCGGGTGGCGCAAATTCAAGGTTTTTTCCGCCAGATGTTCCCCTTCTTCCAGGACCGTTGAGAGCGACGTAGACGAGAGTGCAGAGGGACCGCGCCACTGTAGCGAGGCCTCGGTCCTCCCTTGTCCCAGATTCCACTGAAGGGGCTGTGCGGCCCAGTGCGCTGGGCCTGCAATGAGCAGACCACATCCGGTCTGTCTCAGGTACCTGTCACCCGTCTCCTGCAGTCACTGGCCAGGAGACATGGAGACCAGGCGTCCTCCTCCCCTCCACCCCCGCCCCGCCACCCCCCCCCCCCCCCCCCAACCAAGAGAGAGCAAAGACCAAGCTGTCCTGGAGCCCAATCCCAAAAGGTGTTGGAGTTAGGGACAGGAGCGCGGTCCAGCTTGGGAGAGGGAAAGTTAAGCTTCCAGTAGCCATTTCTGATCTGGCACAAGTTTTGGTTTATTACTAGAATGAGTTAAGACTGTAAACCACTGAAGCAGAGTAAGCGCCTAACTGCAGGCTTGACTTGGCTACTAAGGGTCACTTTGTGCTGCCAGAGTCAGCCCCTGGCTCCCTGTTCCTGAGACAACCAGGGCTTACTGGTACTTTTTCAAATGTATCATGGATGACTTCTTAAGCATATTAAAGTGGAGTTGTTTTCCTTTCACATGACAAAGCTGTCCTTTGATTTTTTTCATTAACCACTGAGGTGGGGGAAGCTTCCAACATTTGCAGGGAAGAGGTCACCCACCCATGGCCAGGAGCTAGTGATCCAGGGCAGGCTCTGGACCTCATTCTCAGAGCAAATGGCTAAGCTGTGCACTGAAGGAGCTACTTTGACCTTGACTCTGAGTAGAGACCCACAGTTTAACTATTGGGCTCTTGAGCAGCTAGGTCTGGGCTCTGGCACAGTCTCCTCCTAAAGTTGTGTGTAGGGGAAAGAAGGGTAGTAAAAGGGGAAAGCCTCCAGATGTACATTGCTGATACTTTGTGGTGAGTCATGTCATTTACCTGGACTTCTGCCCTCCAGTGAGACACACCCTCTGGCACTTTTTTCAGCGATAGGGCTTTAATCATCATCTTTTGCTTTTGCTTTTTTTTTTTTTAATCCTCACCCGAAGATATGTTTCTATTGATTCTTAGGGAAAGTGGAAGTGAGAGGGAAAGAGAGAGAAATATCGATGTGAGAGAAACACATCGATTGGTTGCCTCCTGCATGTGCCCCCACCAGAGCCAGGGCCGGGGAGGAGCCTGCAACTGAGGTACGTGCTCTTGACCTGAATCAAACGTGGGACCCTTTGGTCCACAGGCCAACGCTCTATCCACTGAGCCAAACCGGCTAGGGCATCATTTGCTTTTTTTAAATTACACTTAATATATAAGCTGTAGTTTGAAAAATTGTTCCCAAACAGTTGAACTGAGTAGAATACAGCACAGTTAACTTGAACTGAAAGGAGGGCAAAGCAGTGGGAGACAAGAGTTGTGTATAGGGGGAAGAAAGGTGGTAAAAGAAAAAAGCTTCTAAATATACATGCTGCCTTAGAGAATATTTTAAAAAATAGTGCTGTATTCCTGTAGCCCTTGCAATGGACTGGTGTGTCCGAAGCCCTCCCATCTCAGTCCTTGAACACCAGGGAGAAATTGAGTCACTACAGGATACAGAAACCACCCTGTGCCCATTCATTCAAATTTCCATCTCTGCCTGCCTAGTTGGGCCTATTTGCTCTTTTTTATTACCCACTCTGTGCCCCCAAACAATCCCACCTTCCCTTAATAACCCGTTAGATTCCTCTCATCCATGAAATGATCCAAACCCTTCCTATTGGTGTTTTCTGCCTGTCCCAGGTCTCTAGGAACGGCACCTTAAACATATTTATTCCTGGCTTCTGGCATTTGGCATCAGCAGCTGGCATAACCCTCCTGCATCTCTTGTGCCCATTTTATAGATACAAATTGGCTAACTGATGCAAGACTTCAGTTTCTGTTCCACAACCTCCCCCTTGACAACTGCCAAGGTGGGTTGGGCTTGGTGGAGGCTGCCAGGGCAGAGCCTTCCTGCCACATGGCTGAGCCTGCGGGTTCCAGGCTTGGAGGGAAGATTAGCATGTGCCTTTGCCCAGCATTCAAAGGACACTTATATCAGTAGTCTCCTCCCCACAGGCTAAGTTTGAACCTAAGCATCTTAACTATTAGCAGATTTGGGGACCTGAGGCCAGCATCTGCCTTGCTCTTTCCAAAATGAAAACCAAGTCAGCTAGAAGATTTGAAAGCGGCTTTCTATAGTTTTTCCTGTAGTCAGCTATTTTTCCCCACAGACTTTTCTCATCATGTGATATTGCCTAGCCTACCTCCTCCATGTAAAATTGAGGTTTGGCTGCAGGGGACGTACTCCCATTCTGAAAACTCTCCATGCCTAACATCAAGCCATTGGCATTTCTGGTATGCTTTTCGAGGCAAGACTGGTATGCTTACCCCAAGAGAAAGAACAAATTCCCTGAGAAACTTCGTTCCTGGGAAGCAAAACGGAGTTGAGCAGATGATGCGAATCTGCATTCTAGTGGGGCTTGCAGAGGAGAAAGGAGACCGGAAGTAGGGCTGTGAGGTGTAAACATCGGGGGGAAGGGTGCTGCTCAGAGGGCAGGGCCTGGCCCAGGCTGAAAGATGCTGGAAAGGCTTTCAGGGAAGAAGGTAATTCCTGATCTGAGGCATGGGTGAGTGGGAGATGGTCAGTGAAGGGGGAGGGGCCTCCTGGCAGAGCCAGTGGAGTGTATAAGGGCCAGTACACCAAGTACCAGGAAATGTAGGTCAGCCTGTTTGGCAGGAAGGTGGGAGCAAAGCTGGAGAAGTGGATGGGGGTCCAGATCACTGAGGGTCTCATAAGTCATACTAAAAGAAGAACATTGATTTTCACTTAAGGTACCTGGGAGCCATGGAAAGTTTCCAAGCAGAGGAGTAACATGAAGTTTTACCAAAATCACTCTGCCAGTCATGTTGAGGATGGATGTGCTAGGGGAGATACCTTGGGGAAAATGAATCACAGAAGCAGTGTTTCTGGAGAAAACCAAGAAAAGTCATGCTTCAGCAGAGAAGTTCAAAGACCCCCATAGAGGTCAGTGGCTTTCAAACTTTTTTTTTCTTCTCAATAGATTTTGATCTAATAAATCTTATATTGAAGCCCCAGGTGTAAAACTGACAAATTGAGACTAGGTTGCTGCGCTCCCCACCCGCTGCCTCTGTCTTAGACAGTAGCATAGGGGAAGGGGGGGTGTCCCTGGAGCAAAATTCAAAACCATTGGTGTAGGGAAAAGCTCTCAGCCTAACCTGGGTTCCATCCTGACTGCTGACTATCTGGCTTTGAACAAATCACTTATCTCTCTGAGTTGCAATTTTCTTATCAGCAAAATGGGAACAATACAATCTCCCTTGAGGTTTGTTCTGAGGATTGCAGATAAGTGCAAGGTCTAGTACCTGCAGGACACACAGGAAATAGGAAATGACAGCTATTGTTTGGCAGAATTGAAAGGTGCACAGCAGGCTTTTGTGGTGAAACTATTTTACCTGCTAGCCTAGTCCAGGAAGGATCTTGTGGTTACCTGTATTATCCCACCTCTAAAATGTGTCCACATTGCTTGCAAGTTATTTCCTCCCTGTGCCAGTTGAGTGGCTTTTCCTCAAAGGAGATGTTGGTTCCTCTGCTGATGTTCTTCACAACCTACATTCTTTTACTTTAGGCACAATTGTAACAAGCTGCCTTACCTTGTTCTAGGCCCATAGAAGTAAAAGCAGCAACTTAATAAGTGCCCATCAAATATTAAATAGGTTAGATATTGTTTCCAGATAAAATCATAAACTGGGCCCTAGCTGGTTTGGCTCAGTGGATAGATAGAGCATCTGCCTGCGGACTGAAGGGTCCCAGGTTCAATTCTGGCCAAAGGCACATGCCCAGGTTGCGGGCTTGATCCCCAATAAGGGGTGTGCAGAAGGCAGCCAAACAATGATTCTCTCTCATCATTGATATTTCTATCTCTCCCTCTCCCTTCCTCTCTGAAATCAATAAAAATATGTATATTTTTAAAAAATAATAAACTGGAGTCAGAGCTAAACCTGAAATCCTCTGAAGAGAATAAAAGTATACAAGTCGGTTATCTCCTGACCCTATAATCTGTGAAAATGCCTTCCTCCCATTCCAGCCAACATACCCTACATTCCACACTCAGCCTCCATGTCTTCTATTTCCGTTTATTTTAATGAAGGAGCATGCCTGTCTTCTTTCAAGATGTAACTCATGCAGTCAACCCGTCTCCTTCAAGGGCCTTATTCCCTCAATCCCTTTCCTGTATCTTCAAGTTCACCCTCAGTTTAGTTCAGTGCAATAACATTTATTGAGTGACTACTAGGAGCCAGGCTCTTTGGGTGATGAACAGGCTCAGGTGTCCCCCAGTCTTCTGGCTTAATCTTACGACTCTCTTCTCTTCACAGCCAAGCCTCTCAGAGATCACCTCCCCTCTTTACTCACCTCTGTTTTTTCTAATTCTTTTTTTATTGATTGATTTTAGGAAGAGAGAAATATTGACTTATTGTTCTACTTATTTACGCATTCATTGATTGCTTCTTATAGATGCCCTGACCAAGGATTGAACCCATAACCTTGGCCTATCATGACAATGCTCTAACGAGCTGAGGTACTGGCTAGGGCAGTGATGGGCAACCTTTTGAGCTTGGTGTGTCAAACTTCGCCAAAAAAACTGAGCATAACTCGGGTAGTGTGTCACTTTGAGGAAAAAACTAACTCCAAGACTCTAGTCGCAAATGTTTCATCCTCAGGAGCAGCAAATGTTTCATCCTCGGCATGTGGCCGCGTGTCATCAGAAATGGCTATGCGTGTCAGTGCTGACACGCGTGTCATAGGTTCGCCATCCCTGGGCTAGGGCTTTCCTCACCTCTTAATCACTCTTCAACTCTATGCATTCTGGTTTTTGCCTCCATCATCCCAGTGCAATTGCTTCCTGAAAGGTTGCCTATGATGCACTTCCATCTGCCAAATGCAAGTCCTTATCTTAGTTCACTTCTTGGCCTCACTGGTCAATGTTGGTTACTTCTTCCTCCTTGAAACCCTCTTCTCTAGTCTTCTATTACATCCTATAGCTCTAATTACTGGTGTTTATCAAGCTGAAGTCCCAGAAACTTTTCTCTTCACTCTATATTCTCTCCCTAAGTCATTTCATCCCTTCTCTATTCACCCTTCCTCACTCTACTCCATCCACACAGTCAGTCCTTCTTGCTGTTCCTAAAAAGAGCCATGTTCTTCTGAATTCTGGTATTCCTACATGCTGTTCCCTCTCCAGAAACACTCTTCCCTCTATTTCTTGCCTCTCCCCCCTCTCCCCCCGCACCCCCGCACCTGTTTAATTCCCACTTATCCTTCAGATGTCAGTTTAAATGTCACCTCCTTAGGGAAGTCTTCCCTGCCCCTCAGGCAAGGTTAGCAACTCACCTGGTCTGCTCTTCATAGTCTTTAACACACTTGAAATTATTCAAGCAGTTATTAGATTAGTATCTCCCCTGCCCCCACTAGACTTAACTTCCATGAGGACAGGGACCAAGTCTGTCTTATTCACCACAGTATCCCTAGTTCCTGGTAGATGGAAGGTGCTCAATTAATAGGTATTAATTATCAATAGAATCATAGATTTGGTCTCAAAAGCACAGAAACAAAGAGCTATGTCACTTGGCTAGGCTACAGTCCCACTTGGGGACCACCCACACCTGTGAGGTCCAGTATGCCCTTCCTGAAAGCCTGCCCAATCTGCCAAGTCTGGCCTCATCATTGCAAAAGCCAATTCCTTGCAATAAATCACTTAATATATATACCCCTGCTGGCCCTGCCTCTCTGATTGACCCTGACTCATACAAAAAGCAACCATGTTATTCCAAGATGATAAGTTTATGATCAGATTAAAGTTTATTCAGATGGAACATACATAATACCATTCCTCAATAAAAGGAAACAAGATCCCTTGGCTCCTTGGAGAAATGGCTGGTTCTAGGGCTAGGGAAGTAATAAATTATAACCGAAAGTATAAAATAAATATCCATAAGTCCATTTTGATATAAAGAAATGATAGAATAAACAAACAAATAAATAGATAGAGAAGAAGAGTCAAATCTCCCAAGCAGAAAAATCCCAAATAATTTATGGAGATACTCCTCTGTTAAAGAGGAGAGTGTAACTCCCCACTCCTTAAAGAGAGCTACATGACTTGGGGTGGTGAACATACAATACAATATACAGATGATGAATTCTAGAATTGTATACTTGAAACCTATATAATTTTATTAACCAATGTCACCCCAATAAATTCAATGTGTGTGTTTTTTAAGAGAGCTACACATTGTTACTTCCCTCCAAAGAGTACAGTTGGGAAGGGAGAAGAATGAGTAACTTTACAGTGGAGAAACCTGACCAACACTACTAGAGCCAGGTGAACAAGGCCAATATCAAATCATGTTGATCATATGTACCCTTGATATGATCTGATAAAAATGGCACTTTACCTCTGTGATCTTCTTTCCTAAAACTTATAACCTCAGTCTTATCATGAGAAAAACATCAAACAAAATCCAATAGAGGGGCACCCTACAAAATATTTGACCAGTACCCCTCAAAATTGTCAAGGTCGTCAAAAACAAGGAAAGTCTGAGACACTATCACAGTCAAGAGGAGCCTAAGGAGGCCCTGGCTGGTGTGGCTCAGTTGGTTGAGCGTCCTTCCCATGCACCAAAAGGTCGCTGGTTCGATCCCCAGTAAATAAATACATTTATTTGTTATTGATTGATTGATTTGAGAGAGAGAAGAAGGGAGGGAAGGAAATTGGTTGTTTCACTTATTTATTTTTGGTTGATACTTATATGCGCCCTGATTGGGGATCAAACCCACAACCTTGGCATATCGGGATGATGCTCTAACCAACTAAGCTACCTGGCCAGGGCAATTTCCCCATTTTATAGTCCAGGAAACTGAGACTCAGGGAGTGGAAGTGACTTGCCCAAGGTCTCACAGCTGGAAGGTGATAGAATCAATGTTCCAAGTCGTCAGATAGTCTGACTCCAGAGTCTGAACTCAACTCCTTCACTCTGTTCTGTAAGACAAATCCCAGGTCTTGTTCTAACTCATCCCTTCCCAACCCTAGGGAGCTTTGATCCACTGACTATTTGAATGTGTCTGTCTTCCTACCTGTCCCTCTTTTTCTCTGTACTTCAAGTCATTATGCAAACAATCTGTCACTCCCAGATAAAAATAAAACCTCTCCCTTAACCCCACAGCTACCTCCAGTTCTCTCCTGACTTGCATATCCACAACCCAACTGTTTATTGGACATCTCCACCTGGAAGTCTCACAGCCATCTCAAACTAAATACAACTGACCCTTGAACAATGAGGAGGTTAGGGGCACCTACCCCTGCACAGCTGAAAATCCACATATCACTTTTGACTCTCCAAAAACTTAACTACTAATAGCCTGCTGTTGACTGGAAGCCTTACCAATAATATAAAGAATCGATAAATAGCCGAAACCGGTTTGGCTCAGTGGATAGAGCGTCGGCCTGCGGACTGAGGGGTCCCAGGTTCTATTCCAGTCAAGGGCATGTACATTGGTTGCAGGCACATCCCTGGTGGGGGGTGTGCAGGAGGCAGCTGATCGATGTTTCTCTGTCATTGATGTTTCTAGCTCTCTATCCCTCTCCCTTCCTCTCTGTAAAAAATCAATAAAAAATATTTTAAAAAAAGAATCAATAAATACATATTTTGTACATTGTATGTATTATATATTATATTCTTACAATGAAGTAAGCTAGAGAAAAGAAAGTTTTCTTAAGAAAATCAAATGGAGCCCTGGCCGGTGTGGCTCAGTTGGTTGAGCATCATCCCATGCACCAATAGGTCCTTGGTTTGATATCCCGGTCAGGGCACATGCCCCAGCTGCAGGCTCGATCCCTGGTAGGGGGCGTGCAGGAAGCAACCAATCTCCCCCGCACCTCCCGCCCCCCCCCCCCCCCCCCCGTGTTTCCTCTCTCACTAAAATCAATAAAAACATATTTTAAAAAAGAAAATCATAAGAGGAAATACATCTACAGTATTTTTTTTAAATATCTGCAAATAAATGGACCCCCACAGTCCAGCTGGCCACATGCCTGGCTTTTGGGCTTGATCCCCAGTGTGGGGCCTGCAGGAAACAGCCAATCAATGATTCTCTCTCATCATTGTTTCTATCTCTCTCTCTCTCGCTCCCTCTCCCTTCCTCTCTGAAATCAATAAAATAAAATTTAAAAAAATAAATGGGCCCCCACAGTTCAAACTCATTTTGCTCAATAGTTAGTTGCACATCCAAAACTGAAACCTTGATCCTTCCACCCTCCCACCAGAAAACTATTCTTCTCATGGTCTTTCCCTCTCAGTAAATTATACCACTGTCCACACTGTTGCTCAAGCCAGAAACCTGGGCATCATCTTTGCAAACTCCCTCTTTCTCCTCCCCTACTCAGTCAATCACAAGTCTTATTGATTCTACTAAATGTCTCTTAACTGTCCATTTCAATCCATCTCCACTGCCTCTGCCCTAGTTTGAGTCACCATCATTTCTCACCTGAACTACAAACCACAGCCTCTTACTAGTCTCTACTTCTAGCATACCATGCCCCACCCCCAACCAGCCCGATCTCAGCAATCTACTGCTAAACTCAGTAATTTCTTTTCTTTTTTTTAAATTTCTTTATTGATTAAGGTGTCACATATTTGTCCTCATCCCCCCATTCCCATCCCCCACCCCTCCCCACGGATGTCCCCACACCCCTGTTGTCCTTAACCATTGGTTAGGCTCGTATGCATGCACACAAGTCCCTTGGTTGATCTCTCCCCCCGACCCCCACCCTCTCATACCCTCCCTCTGAGGCCCGACATGAGCGAGATCATGTGTCACTAGAAATACACTTATAAGAACCGAATGTGAGACGGGCAATAATAGTTATGCTGACAGGCAAATGAATCAGTCTGTAGTAAGTTTCTTTCTGGACCAACAGTTCTTTTGAGACCCAATTTCAATGTCCACCAGTTCCTTATGTGTACGTGTCGGCACTGACTTTTCAGCTCTGGATGGTGGACAAATGGTGGTAATGCAGGTCCGACTCCCTCTGGTTTGGTCTCGCCCGGACGCAGGGGCGCGGCTTCACCCGGACCTGGGACCCAGCATCACCCAGGCCCCAGGGCGCGTGGCCTCTCCCGGACCCAGGGGTGTGGCCTCACCCGGACCTGGGACCCAGCCTCACCCGGACCCAGGGGCGCGTGGCCTCACCTGGACCCGGGACCCAGCCTCACCCAGATCCAGGGGCGCATGGCCTCACCCGGACCTGGGATCCAGCTTCACCCGGACCCGGGACCAGCCTCACCCGGATCCAGGGGCGCACGGCCTCACCCGGACCCGGGATCCAGCTTCACCCGGACCCAGGGGCACGTGGCCTCACCCGGACCAAGGTGTGTGCGGCCTCACCCGGTCCCGGGATCCAGCCTCACCCAGACCCAGGGGCGCGTGGCCTCTCCCGGACCCAGGGGCGCGGCCTCACCCGGACCCGGGACCCAGCCTCACCCGGATCCAGGGGTGCACGGCCTCACCCGGACCCGGGACTAAACTCAGTAATTTCTTACACCCAAACTGGAGAGGCCACTATCCAATTCCAAACCCTTCAATGTTTCCCTGGGTCTCAGGGTAGAATCCAAGCAAGCTCCCTCTCAAGGCTTAAAGGCTCCCTACGATCTGGCCCCAGCTTGTCTCTCCAGCCTCATCTTCTCCATCCTCCTTACTAGTTTCCTCTAGGCAGTTTCTCCCACCACGCTATATGTTCCCTTTCTACACTGCCAACTCACAGAGTGGCTTTCAGTTCTCTAAGTCTCCCAGCTTTCTCTTTACTGGGCATTTTTGCTAGTCCACTTCCTCTGTATAGGATATGACATATGCCATATTCCACGCCCCCCCAGACCTAATTCCTCTTCAGCCTTCAGGGCTCAGCCTGCCCCCCCCTAACCTACCCCCACCCCCCATTGCCTACTCAGAGCAGGTTCCCAAGGACCTGTGCCATCCTTACCACAGCACTCGATACTAGGGGTGCAACTGTCTGCACGCTCGCCTGCCCACTGTAGACTGTAAGCCCGTGAAGATGAGAGCTCACTGCTGTATCCCAGCACTCCTGCACTGTGTCTGCCCTGTAATCTGTAATGGGTGTTTGTGGAATAAATAAGTACAAGTTGGAGGTAGCTGACCTTGAATGTATATCCACAGGTCAGGCTTTCTGATTAAACTAATAGTTATTGTTTTGTGGCTCATTCACCTTCTGTTCCCATGTCCTCCTCCCATTGGTGAGCCCTGTGAAACACTTTTTCTAATGAATACCATATCAGACACACATTTAGAGAATTATAAATGGGCCATTGGAGGTTCATGATTTTAGAAGCAACTTCCTCATTTCAAATGGAAGAAAACTGAACTCCCAAAAGCTGAAGTGGTTTGTTAGTGGCAGGCTCACTGCATCTAGAAATATGTAAGTTCAGAACACTTCCCTTGGGCCCTATAAATACTTCTCTCTCATTGTGCTTATAATACTGTAAGATAATGGTCTATGTGTCTATGTGTCAAACTGGGACTCAGCCTCAGATTTCTTCATTCCAGTACTCTTTCCCCTCTTATACCATGCTGTGACAGATTAAAGATGACCATGAGTTCTTTGATACTTTTCCCAATGAAAGGTGGGATCTATATCCTCATCCCTTGAATACAGGTGGGTTCTGTAACTGCTTAGATCCGTGGTCGGCAAACTCATTAGTCAACAGAGCCAAATATCAACAGTACAACTATTGAAATTTCTTTTGAGAGCCAAATTTTTTAAACTTAAACTTCTTCTAACGCCACTTTTTCAAAATAGACTCGCCCAGGCCGTGGTATTTTGTGGAAGAGCCACACTCAAGGGGCCAAAGAGCCGCATGTGCCTCACGAGCCGCAGTTTGCCGACCACTGGCTTAGACCAATACAATACAGCAAAGGAGATACACTTGGCAGCCCAAGCTGAAAATGACAGATCCCTTCTAAAAATTTATTAAGAATTTCATGATGGTAGTGCTCACATCGGTAGCACATATACTAAAATTAAAACAATACAGAGCCCTGGCTCAGTTGGTTGAGCAGATTCCCAAGCACCAAGAAGTAGCCACTTTGATTCCCGGTCTGGGCAAGTGCCCAGGTTGTGGTCTCAATCCCCAGTAGGGGGCGTGTGGAAGGCAGCCTATTGATGTTTCTCTCTCTCTCTCTCTGACAGTGATGTTTTTCTCTCTCCCTCTCCCTTACTGTCTCTCTAAAATCAATGAAAAATATATTTAAAAAAAAACGATACAGAGAAGATTAGCACGGCCCTGGAACAAGGATGACATACAACTTTGTGAAGTATTCTACAGGTTAAGGCCACGGAGATGTAGTGTACAGCATGGGGAATATAGTCCATGCTATTGGAATAATTTGTACAATGATAGATGATTATTAAACTGTGTGGTGATCACATCATAATACATCCTATATAATAAAAGGCTAATATGCAAATCAACTGAATGGTGGAACTACCAGTTGCTATGACACGCACTGACCGCCAGAGGGCAGACGCTCAACACAGGAGTTGCCCCCTGGTGGTCAGCGTGCTCCCACAGGGGGAGCACCGCTCATCCAGAAGCCGGACTCACTGCTAGCGAGCGGTAGCACCAAGGATGTCCAACTAACGGCTTAGGCCAGCTCCCCGCACAGCTCCCAGACTGCAAGAGGGCACAGGCTGGGATGAGGGACCACCCCCGACTCCCCAAGTGCACTAATTTCATGCACCAGGCCTCTAGTATATATATATATATATATCGAGTCACTATGCTGAACACCTGAAACTAATATATTATTGTATGCCAACTTAATGTTAATAAAAAATTTTTAATGTCAAGATGGCAAAATCAAGGCATAAAACTAAGTAAAGGGCCCTGTGTGGCTGCATAGGTCACAGGCCCATGAAGCTGGTCCTGGTGTCAGTTTCAGGGCCCAGGTTTTAAGAGACTGGCAGCTTTCAGTTCCTGTCTCTTGGGACACTCAGTCCAGCCAGCTGCCGTGTAAGCACTCAACTGCCCTGAGCTGAGATCACCACACCATGAGAAGCCCAAGTCACATGGAGAGGCCCTGGTGGATGACGTGCCATCTGGAGAGAGACCAAGGAGCACCAAGGTGATCAGCACATGAGTGAAGAAGCCATCTTGGGAATGGGTCCTCTAGTTCCTGCCACCCAGCCAAGGTCTGCCCAAGTTCCTGACCCACAAAAATGTGATAGAAACAAAATGTCTGTTTTAAGCCACTAAGTTTTGGGATAGTTTGTTACCCAGTAATAGATGAAAAAATATACTGTCTCTAGTGTTCTTCAAAATGTCAGTTATTAAGTCCTGACAATAAACAAAGCATTTTTATTTATTAACGGGTAGGGTCCCTAGCGGCTGCCAGCCACCGTCCAGGGCCTCCCTTCCCCGGCTGCCGGCTGCTGGCCAGGGCCTTCCTTCATTCTGCACCACCCTCTAGTGGTCAGCGCACGTCATAGCAAGCAATCGAACTGGTGAGTCTAACTCCCTAGGGGACACTTTGCATATTAGGCTTTTATATATATAAAAAATTTATTTTTGTTAATCCTCACCTGAGGATATTTTTCCATTGATTTTTTTTTTAGAGAGAGCGGAAGGGAGAGGGAGAGACATAGAGAAACATCAATGTGAGGGAGACACATCAATTGGTCACCTCCTGCACGAGCCCTGACCAGGGCCTGGGCTGGGAAGGAGCCTGAAACTGAGGTATGTGCCCTTGATTGGAATCAAACCTAGGACCCTTCAGTCCACTGGCTGATGCTCTATCCACTAAGCCAAACCGGCTAGGGCAAACCAAGCACTTTTAACACATTGTCTCATTTAATTGTCACAGCCAGTCTGTAGCACAATATTACTATATTTTTAAAATATATTTTTTATTGAATTCAGAGAGGAAGTAAGAGAGAGATAGAAACATCAATTACACCCTAGCCGGTTTGGTTCAGTGGATAGAGCGTCAGCCTGTGGACTGAAGGGTCCTGGGTGCGATTCCGGTCAAGGGCACATACCTAGGTTGCAGATCGGATCCCCGGCCATGGTCAGGGCTTGTGTGGGCAGCAACCAATTGATGTGTCTGTCTCACATTGATGGTTCTATCTCTCCCCTTCCCTTCCACTCTCTCTAAAAACCAATGGGGCCCTGGCCAGTTTGGCTCAGTAGATAGAGCATCAGCCTGAGACTAAAGGGTCCCAGGTTTGCTTCCGGCCGGGGGCACATGCCAAGTTTCAGGCTCAATACCCCCTAGTGGGGGGCATGCAGGAGGCAGCCAATCAATGATTCTCTCTCATCATTGATGTTTGTATCTCTCTATCTCTCTCCCTTCCTCTCTGAAATCAATAAAAAAATATATATATAAAAATAAAAACCAATGGGAAAATACCCTCAGGTGAGGATTTAAAAAAATGTCCACACTATCCAAAGCAATCTACAGATTCAATGCAATCTCTATCAAAATACCAATGGTAGCCATAACTGGTTTGGCTCCGTAGATAGAGCGTTGGCCTGCAGACTGAAGGGTCCCGGGTTCAATTCTGGTCAAGGGCACATGCCCGGGTTGTGGGCTCGATCCCCAGTAGGGGGCAGGCAGGAGGCAGCCAATCAATAATTCTCTCTCATCACTGATGTTTCTATCTCTCTCTCCCTCTCCCTTCCTCCCTGAAATCAACAAAAATATATTTTAAAAAAGAAGAACAACAACAACAGCAACAACAACAAAGTTGGATATCAAACTATACTACGGGGCCATAGTAATCAAAACAGCCTGGTGCTTGCATAAAAACAGACATATAGATCAGTGAAACAGAATAGAGAGCCCAGAAATAAACCCACGCCTTTATGGTAAATTAATCTATTACAAGAATATACAATAGGGTAAAGACAGTCTCTTAAATAAATTGTTAGGAAAACTGTACAGATACATGCAAAAAAATGAAACTAGATTTCCTTCTTACACCATATACAAAAATAAACTCAAAATGGAATAAAGACTTAAATGTAAGATCCAAAACCATAAAACTCCTAGAAGAAAATACAAGCAATAAACTCTTTGACATTGCTCTTGGTTATATTTTTTTGGATGTGTTTCCTTGGGCAAGGGAAACAAAAGAAAAAATAAACAAATGAGAGTACATCAAATTAAAAGTTTTTGCACAGCAAAGGAAACCATCAACAAAATGAAAAGACAATCTACTGAATGGGAGAACATATTCACTAATGATACATCCGGTAAGGGGTTAATATCCAAAATATATACAGAACTCATACAACTTAAGACCAAAAAGCAATACAAACCCAATCTGATTAAAAAATGAGCAGAGGACCTGGCTGGGTAGCTCAGCTGGTTAGGGCATTGTCCCATACACCAAGGTTGTGAGTTCAATTCCCAGTTAGGGCATATACAAAAACCAACCAATGAATGCATACATAAGTGGAACAACAAATCGATGTGTGTTTTTTTCTCTCTCTAAAAAAAAAAATCAATTAAAAAAACAATGAATCCATGAATAAGAGGAACAACAAATTGATGACTCTCTTTTTAAAAAAATAAAATGGACAGAGGACCTGAGTACACATTTCTCCAAAGAGGACATAGAGATGGTCAACAGACATATGAAAAGTTACTCAAAGTCAGTAATCATCAGATAAATGCAAGTTAAAACCACAATGAGAAATCACCTTATACCCATCTGAATGGCTATCATCAATAAATCAACAAACAAGTGTTGGTGAGGATATGGAAAAAAGGGAACCTTCATGCACTGTTGGTGGGAATGCAGATTGGTGTGTGGAAAACGATATGGAGGTGCCTCAAAAAATTAAAAATAGAACTATCATATAACCCAGCAATCTCATCTCTGGGTACTTATCCAAAGGAAACAGAAACACTAATTTGAAAAGATAATATGCATCCCTATGTTCATTGCAACATCCTATATAATAAAAGCCTAATATGCAAATTGTCCCCTAGGGCCATCTTTCAACCCGGAGTTTGACTGCTCGCTATGATGTGTGCTGACCACCAGGGGGCAGCATGGAACATGGTGGGCGTCAGCGACACGCTGCAACCTCTCACCGGCTACCTGGGGGTGGGGGTATGGTGAGAATGCAGGGTGCCCACCAAGCTCACTCTCACGCCCCCTGCTACCCTCCCCCAGGATGCCAGGGCTCGCACGCCGAGGAAGCCCCCGTGCTCAAGTGCCAGGGGCCCACAAGGAGCCTGCCCTGCACCCGTGTGGCACCTTCCAGGTGAGCTGGGCCGCAGCCACTGGGACTGCAGGGCTCCCCGTGTGTTCATGCAGGAGTCAATCTGCGAGGCTGGCCAGGAGAGAGTGTGCTGCCTGTCCGGCTTCCCTGCAGCGCTGCTGCTGCTGGGTGGCCCAGAGGCCCATGCTGCGCCCCGGCCTGCAGTGTCCGGTCGTACTTATCGCATCTCAGCATGGGGACTTGGGCGCTGTGACTTAGGCAGAGGGGTGTGTGTGGGGGCTCGGGGGCCCAGGTGCTGCCCAGGACCCAGAGGTCAGCTGGGACCTTCCCTTCCACACCAGATGCTTGTGCTTTGATTGCCTGCCAGGCCTAGGGACTGCACCCATGCACAAATTCCGTGCACCAGGCCTCTAGTTATCTATAATAGCCAAGATATGGACGTCTAAATGTCCATTGATAGACAATTGGAAAAAGAAAAGGTGGTATCCTATATAATAAAAGCCTAATATGCTAAGTATCTGACCGTTCAACCATTCAACCAGTTGCTATGACGCACACTGACCACCAGGGGGCAGATGCTCCAACCGGTAGGTTAGCTTGCTGGGGTCTGGCCGATGGGGACTGGGCGAGATGGGCTGAACACGCCCTGGAGCCCTCCCCGGCCCTGACCTTGCACTGCTGGGGTCCCTCGGCCTGGCCTGCACCCTCTCACAATCCGGGACCCCTGAGGGGATGTCATAGAGCCAGTTTCGGCCTGATCCCAGCAGGCCAGGCCGAAGGACCCCACCGGTGTATGAATCTGTGCACTGGGCCTCTAGTATGTATATAATGGAATATTACTGAGCCATAAAAATAAATGAAATCTGCCCAGTCCGAGTGGCTCAGTTGGCTGAGCATTGTCCCATGCACTGAAAGATTGCTGGTTTCATTCCCAATCAGGGCACATACTTTGGTTGCAGGTTTGATCCCCAGGGGAGCATGCAGAAGGCAACTGATCAATTTTTCTCTCTCACATCAATGTGTCTCTCTCTCACTTCCTTTCTTTTTTTTTAATATATTTTATTGATTTTTTTAGAGGAAGAGAGAGGGATAGAGAGTTAGAAACATCGATCAGCTGCCTCTTGCACACCCCCCACTGGGGATGTGCCCGCAACTAAGGTACATGCCCTTGACCAGAATCAAACCTGGGACCCTTCAGTCCGCAGGCCGACGCTCTATCCACTGAGCCATAACCATTTTCGGCTCACTTCCTTTCTTGAAGCATGTCCTCTGGTGAGGATAAAAAAAAAATGAAATCTTGCCATTTGCAACAACATGGCTATGTTAAGTAAAATAGGTCATACAAACACCGCCCTGGCCAGTGTGGCTAAGTTGGTTGGACATAATTCTGTGCACTGAAAGGTTGCCAGTTCAATTCCCAGTCAGGGCATATGCCTGGGTTGCAGGCTCGATCCCCAGTAGGGGGTATGCAGGAGGCAGCTGATCAATGTTTCGCTCTTCCTCTTTCTCTTGTTTCTTCTCTAAAAATAAAAATAAAAAATTTAAAGACAAGATACCATATGATTTCACTTATATATATAACCAAAAAATGAACAAACATGCCCTAGCCAGATTGGCTCAGTGGATAGAACATCGCCCTGCAGCCTGAAGGGTCCCAGGTTCGATTCCAGTCAAGGTCACATACCTCAGTTGCAGGCTTGATTCCCCGGCCCTGGTCAGGGCCCCTGTGGGCAGCAACCAATCGATGTGTTGCTCTCACATCAATGTTTCTCTCTCTCTTGTCACTTCTCCTCCCTTCCGCTCTGTTTAAAAATCAATGGAATAATAATCACCTTAGGTGAGGATTAACAATAACAACAAAAAAGAACAAACAATGAACAAAAAAGAAACAAACTCATATATACAGTGAACAAACTGATGGTTGACAGATAAAAGGGGGTGGGGCTGAGTGAAAAAACGTAAAGGGATTAAGTACAAATTGGTAGTTACAGAATAGTCATGGGGATATAAAGTACAACATAGGGAATATAGTCAACAATCCTCTCTAATAAAATGGTAGTATGCAAATTAACCATCACTCCGCTACATAAGCCACGCCCACCAGCCAAGCCACGCCCACCAGCCAATCAGGGCGAGTATGCAAATTAACCCAAACCAAGATGGCTACAGCCACTTGGCTTCCCAGGTAACAGAGGAAGCCAAGCTTTCCATAGCCGTTGCAGGCCTAAGCCTCCACTCAAGCTACAAAGTTTCAATTATAGAAGGTAAACAAATTCAAACAAATGGCAGCAGAATGGAGCTTGAGAGAGCAGGCCAGGGTTGCCGGCGGCAACAGGGGAAGCAAAGCTTTCCGCACACCCTGGCCGGGCTCACCCGCTTAAGGCTACAAAGTTTCAATTGTAGAAGGTGAATTAACTGCCACAGAGATGGCTGCTGCCCCGCCCCGGAGGGAGCAGCAGGCTTGGCTCTGCTCCAGGCTACAAAGTTTCAATTGTAGAAGGAAAATAAATCCCAGATACCAAGGGCCTCTGCTTAGGTTGCCAGGGGGCGTGGCCGGCCTGCAAACCACCACAGGCCCCTCGCTCAGGCCGCCCCACGCCCCAAGGGAACCCCCACCCTTATCTGTGACACCCTTCAGGGCAAACCAGCTGGCCCCCACCCGTGCACCAGGCCTCTATCTTATCTAATAAAGAGTAATATGCAGATTGACCATCACTGCAACACACAATATAGCTGCCCCCATGTGGTCAAAGATCCTGCCCCCATGTGGACATAAGATGGCCACCACAAGATGGCCAGCAGGGGAGGGCAGTTGGGAGGCACCCGGCCTGCAAGGGAGGGCAGTTGAGAGGGACCAGGCTTGCAAGGGAGGGCAGTTGGAAGTGATCAACCCTGCAGGAGAGGGCAGTTAGGGGTGACCAGGCCGGCAGAGGAGGGAAGTTGGGGGCAAACAGGCTGGCAGGGGAGCAGTTAAGCATTAACCAGGCTGGCAGCGGAGTGGTTAGGGGGTGATCAGGCTGGCAGGCAGAAGCGGTTAGGGGCAATCAGGAAGGCAGGCAGGCAAGCAGTTGGGAGCCAGCAGTCCTGGATTGGAGAGGGTACAGGCTGGGCTGAGGGACAACCCCCCTCCGTGCACTAATTTCGTGCACCAGGCTTCTAGTATTGTAATAACTATGTATGGTGCTAGGTGGGTACTATATATATGGTGTCAGGTGAGTATTACATTTATGTGTGTGTGTGGGGGGGGGAAATCACTTTATAAGTTATATAAATGTGTAACCACTATGCTGTACATCTGAAAATAACATAATATTGAATGTGAACTGTAATTGAAAAATTAAAAAAAAATTTAAAAAAATTTTTAGAGGAAAGAAACATAGATGTGAGAGTGTAACATCTATCAGCTGCCTCCTGCACACCCCCTACCAGGGATCAAGCCCACAACCTGCGCATGTGCCCTAGCTGGGAATTGAACCAACAACCTTCTGGTACATGGGACAACACCCAACCAACAGAGCCACACGGGCCAGGGCAAAAATTTTAAATATTTTGTAAAAAAGAAAATGCATACGTAATCAACTTAATCCTTAGGTGTTTGATTGGCTATTTTGTTTTATTTTTTAAGTAAACATTTTGTTTTAGATTTACAGAAAAGTTGCATGAATATTAGAGTTGCTATACACTGAGTGGCCAGATTATTATGATCTCTGAACGCACAATAATCTGGCCACTCAGTGTATATCCTATATAATAAAAGGCTAATATGCAAATTGTCCCCTCAACCAGGAGTTTGACCAGCAGGCAGGCCGGCCAACCACCCATGTCTCCTCCCCCTGGCCAGGCTGGCCAGACCCCACCCATGCACGAATTCATGCACTGGGCCTCCAATACACACACACACACACACACACACACACACACACACACACACACACAGTGGCCAGATTATTATGCGTTCAGAGATCATAATAATCTGGCCACTCAGTGTATACCCTGTACTCAGTTTCCCCTATGGTTACTTTATTTTTTCAATGTTTTCAATCACAACCTCTACCCTATATTACTTGGAACTCAATGAAATACGTTTCAGAGAACACTCAGAGTCCGGTGCTGGGCCATAGTGCGTAAGCAGTTACAAGGGCTCCCTCCAGAAGCAGCAGCTCCAGATAAGACTCGGGGAGTTCCTGAGTCTCTGGAGCATTTGATTTTAGCTTGTATGTCTTTGCAGTCCAAACCCAATAATATGTTTTTAGCTCAAAATGGTATGTCTTTTCAAATCCCACAGCTCATAGGCCTAATTTGTTTCAGGATTCTCTCTTGTTTATTTGACATGTTATCTTTCCCACGTCTTGGTATTCCTGGAAGCTTCTGAAAATACCCACAGAAAAGCAAACTTAAACAAAAACCAGCAGACAGCACTGGGTGAACACTAGCAAATGGAAGAGGATCAAGGCCCAGAGACATAAGGTATTTCTTGAGGCAACACCAGGATTAGCACACAGGTCTGGTTTCCAGCTCAGAGTTCCACTGGAGTAAATGCTCTTGGGGATGCCTGTTCAGCCTGCACTGCTCTCTCTGGAGGCCACCCAGCCCACCCAGAGCAGTCATGATCATACAGGACCCTGTCCCCTCAGCCATAGCTGACTGACTCTTGACTGGGCCATTCAGGCTCACCCTCGCATGATGCTGCTATTGGGATTCAGTTGTTTCCACCCATTCCCACGGGCCAGCTAACCTGAGACAGAGAGGAGGCCATGTTTGGCCTTGTGCTAAGAGGAGACAAGGCAGGTCAGTCAAGACAGACAAGAGTAAAGTGCACATGCAGAAAGAAGCTATAAGAAAGGTCCTAAGGGGGAGAGCAGCCTGCCTGGCTTCTCAATGGCTTCAAAGCCATAGTTCTGGCCTTTTGAAGCCTGGCTGCCCCCTGCCCTGGGTTCCACGAGACATCTATGAAAGCAATTGGCTGGCCGGCATGGCTCAGTATCAACCTATGAACCAGGAGGTCACGGAACCGGTCAGGACACATGCCTGGGTTTCGAGCTTGATCCCCAGTCGGGGACGTTCAGGAGGTAGCCAATCAATGATTCTCTCTCATCATTGATGTTTCTCTCTCTCTCCCTTCCTCTCTGAAATAACACACACACACACACACACACACATATATATACATACATATATACAGTATATATATGTGTGTGTGTGTGTATAGAGAGCGCACAACATATATGAATGGCTCTATTCTAACACCGAAAGTTAATTTTCCTGTTCTTTAAAAAACAAGTTTTTCAGATTATAAATATACTCATTGTAGAAATTTTAGCGTTTTCCTTATAAATAAAATCATTTTTGTTGTATCTATACATCCTAAGAAATATAAAAATGAAACCTAAATCACCTGTAATGAGATGCATACATGTTTGACAAAGGATATGTACGAAGATGTTCACAGCAACACTAGTGATAAAAGCCCCAAACTGGAAAGTATATAAATACCTATCAACAGGAAAATGGGAAAATAAATTGTGGTGTATGCACACACTGGAACACTATGCAGCAATGAAACCGATGCAAACTACACGTAGTAACTCAGGTCAATATGTGATTGTAGTGAGCAAAAGACAAAAGTGCAGTTTATTTCATTTATATAAAATGTAAAAACAGGCGAGAGTAATCTATGCTTAGATGTTAGGATAGTGGTTACACTTGGGGTGATAGTGACTGGAAAGGGGTCCAAGGAGGGGCTTCTGAGATACTGATCATGGTCTGTCTCCTAATCTGGGTGATAGTGATGCAACTGGATTCACCCTGTGAAAATTTATCACACTATACACTTATAAGTGCACTTTTTGTATGCATGTTATAATTCAAAAAAAGCTTTAAAAAATAGCTAATTCCAATATTGGTAGCAGTGAGATTTTTCATTGACAAGTGTTAACTTTCTAACCTTCCCTTTTTATTTGCTTCTAGAAAATGACTCTGGCCTGGCCTATGCTGCTGGTGTTTTTCTATCACTTCCTTCACTACTTTTTTATTGATAATGGATATTTTTCCAATTGCTTTTTAAAGAGTGTGATAGGAGAAACATCGACATTAAGAGACACATTGATTGGTTGCACCCTCCCAACTCAGGCTGGGGATTGAACCTGCAACCTATGTACACACCCTTGACCAGGAATTGAACCCGAGACCTTATGTGCAGGCCGATGCTCAGTGATGGCGAACCTATGACACGCGTCAGCACTGACACGCGTAGCCATTTCTGATGACAAGTGGCCGCTGAGGCGGCCGCATGCAGATGAAACATTTGTGAAATAATGTTTTTTCCTCAAAGTGACACACTACCCGAGTTATGCTCAGTTTTTTGGCCAAGTTTGACACACCAAGCTCAAAAGGTTGCCCATCACTGCTCTAACTACTTAACTATACTGGCCAGGGCCCCTTACTGCTATTATATACATCTGACTTTATGAAACATCTGAATTATCAGCCCTTCTGGAATCAATTATCCAAATTGATCAAGAGAAGTTTCACTTAGGGTCAGGCTGAGAGCCGCATCCTGTCCTGCTTGCTGCCCCTGCCAGTCCCCATCAACAGCTTTGGACAAGCAGCCTGTCAGTGAGCACCATCTCTGCCTAACTTCTCCCATGACGAACTGCCCCTTCCCACTATCTTTGGTCCCTGTGTCTTTTGCTTTATCCAGCACATAGCACATGTCTTCAGGGCAGGGATCCACATCAACCTTCATCCTGCTCACTCCCCATTCCTCTTCTTTTCCTAGCCAGACACTGAATCAAGTGCTTTAGTGCAGTGGTTGCCAACATTTCGTACCTCACGGACCACACCCGTTGGTGACCGATGCATTAGTGCATTGTTACATTTCATCATCATAGGACTTTGAGGGAGGTCCCATTGGCCTCATGCTGCAGGTGACACTGAGGCTTACAACTGAAGATTTGAATCTGCCAACTCTTTTTAAAAAAATATATATATTTTATTAATTTTTTACAGAGAGGGAGAGGGATAGAGTTAGAAACATCGATGGGAGAGAAACATCGATCAGCTGCCTCTTGCACACCTCCTACTGGGGATGTGCCCACAACCAAGGTACATGCCCGACCAGAATCGAACCTGGGACCCTTCAATCTGCAGGCCGACGCTCTATCCACTGAGCAAAACCGGTCAGGGCATGAATCTGCCAACTCTTGACCACCCCTCTGCTGTGGCCTGCTTCTCAGTAAGCCATCAAGGGAATCACCACAGGGGTGACTGCATTATCTTGCAAAAGCTGACATCTTATACTGCACTTCTCGTGGGTAAATTAAATCCACTTCTCCCTTCAGGAAGCACGAACCTAGTCCTTTAGATGAGGAACTACTGGCAATTGTACAACCTAGTGAGGCCACTGGAACCGGAACCTGTGCCCAACTCCCAGGCTCAAAAGAACCCCCTTATACACAGCCAACCAACACTGGCGCCCAAGTTCCTTTCTCTTTCAAGTCTAATCTTACCTATTCAAGGTTTGTAAAGCCGTGTTCTCGTCAGAGTAGAGTGGAGATAGGGCCGATCCCACACCCATGTGTGGCAGCTAAAGTCAGGAATATATCTGCTTTAGAGGTCCCCCTGAGGAGCAAGGGGTCCCCAGTCACACACCAGGAGCCCAGCCCAAGGTTCCAGTGCTGGGAAAAGAAGTCTCCATAACTTCTTAAATGGCCCGTACACAGACTTTCTAGGGACTCAGCGGAGGCCACTATTCCTTTGCTGGGCCCTCCCCTACAGAACCAACACATTGGTGCCACATCTGAGTCTCCATCATCATGGCTAACACTACCCAACTGATGGAAAACTTCCCAAACCTGGTGAAAGAAATAGATATACAAGTCCAGAAAGTGGAGAGTCCCAAACAAAATGAACCCAAAGAGCCCTATACAAAGACATGTCATAATTTACAGAGATTCAAGACAGAGAATCTTAATTTCCCAGACAAGAAAAAGCTAGAGCTCATCACCACTTAACCAGTATTACAAGAAATGTTGCCGAAACCGGTTTGGCTCAGTGGATAGAGTGTCGGCCTGCGGACTTACGGGTCCCAGGTTTGATTCTGGTCAAGGGCATGTACCTTGGTTGCGGGCACATCCCCAGTAGGGGGTGTGCAAGAGGCAGCCTGATTGATGTTTCTAACTCTCTATCCCTCTCTCTTCCTCTCTGTAAAAAATCAATAAAATATATTTAAAAAAAAAAGAGAAATGTTGAAGTCTTGGCCAGTGTGGCTGGGTTGGTTGGGCATCATCCCATTCACAAGGTTGCAGATTCAATTTGATAGGGGACATGCCTGGGTTGCAGCTGATCCCTGGGTAGGGAGCATGCAGGAGACAGCCTACCAATGTCCCCACCCCCCTCCCCTCTAAAATTCAACTTAAGAATGTTAAAGGGTCTTCTTTAAGAAAATAAAGACCAAAAATACAAATCAAGGCCCTGGCCAAGCAGCTCAACTGATTAGAGCATCATCCCAATAACACCAAGGTTGTGGGTTCAACACCCCCAATCAGGGCACATACAAGAATCTGTCCCTTCCTCTCTCAAAAAAATAAAGCAAAAAATACTATTAAATATATATATAAATCAATTGGCAATAAATACACGCCAACAATTACTTTAAACACAAATGGATTAAATGCTCCAATAAAAAGACATAGGGTGGCTAAATGGATAAAACAAGACCCTTAAACATACTGTCAACAAGACACATCAGATCCAAGACAGTGAAAGTAGAGGAATGAAAAGATTATCTCATGAAAATGGAAAGAAAAAAAGAAAAGGCTGGGATAGCAATACTTATACCAGACAAAATAGACTTTAATTAAGGCTGTAATAAGACACAAAGAAGGAACCAGCGTTCCACTTCTGGGTATTTACCTGAAGAAACCCAAAACAGTAATTTGAAAAAATATATACATCCATATGTTCATTGTTGCCTTTGTAACAGGCAAGACATGGAAGCAACCTAAGTGCTCATCAACAGACAAGTGGATAAAGTGGTGCCTACATACAATGGAATATGACTCAGCCATAAAGAATGAAATCTTGCCATCTGCAACATGGATGGACCTAGAGTGTATTGTGCTGAGTGGAGTAAGTCAGAGAAAGACAAATGGCATATGATTTCACTTAGCTGTAGAATCTAAAAAACAAATGAACAAAACAAACATAAACTCAGAAAACATTTTAATGGCTGCCAGATGGGATCCCTGGGGAGGTTGGGTGAAAAAAGGGTGAAGAAATAAGTGTAAATTGGTAGTTACAAAAGTCATGGGGGCGGTGTGGGCGGACCCTAACTAGTTTGGCTCAGTGGATAGAGCACCGGCCCTCAGACTGAAGGGTCTCGGGTTCGATTCTGGTCAAGGGCATGTACCTTGGTTGTGGGACTGATCCCCAGTAGGGGGTGTGCAGGAGACAGCTGATCGATTCTCATGTTTCTAACTCTCTATCCCTCTCCCTTCCTCTCTGTAAAATCAATAAAATGTTAAAAAAAAAAAAAGTGTCATGGGGGCCCTCGGCAAGTAAGTCAGCTGGTTAGAGCCTTGTCCTGATACACCAAGGTTGTGGGTTTGTTCCCTAGCCTGGGCACATACAAAAATCAACCAATGAATGCATAAATTAAGTGGAACAAATCTGTTTCCCTAATAAAATAAACCTTTTAATATAGTATTGTATGTAAACTGTAACTGAAAAATAAAAAAATTTAACTCTTTAATAGGATAAATTTGAGTAAAGAATTGCTTCAAAATTTTGTTCTTCAAAAATATCACATTATTAAAAAAACCAATTAGTTTTTAATATTAGTGCTATTTTACATTTTTGCAGATCTCTTTAATATCTGGCTTAACACTAGACAACTAAATTCTCTTATTTAACCTTGCAGTCTGTGATGTCATGTAGCCTTAAAACTGCTGAGATACATTATATACTGTTTATTTATTTTTATTTTTTTCATTATATACTGTTTAAAAGTCAAGTTCAAATTAAGAGAAACCGCCGGGACCAGTTTGGCTCAGTGGATAGAGCGTCGGTCTGCGGACTGAAGGGTCCCAGGTTCGATTCCGGTCAAGGGCATGTACACTGGTTGTGGGCACATCCCCGGTGGGGGGTGTGCAGGAGGCAGCTGGTTGATGTTTCTCTCTCATCGATGTTTCTAGCTCTCTATCCCTTCTCCCTTCCTCTCTGTTAAAAATCAATAAAATATATTTAAAAAAAAAAGAGAAACCACATGCCAGTAATTTAAACAAAGAAAACAAAAAAGAACACTAAGGTATGATGGGATAGTTAGTATCTGTTGAAATTAGCTGCTACCTCTGGACCTGAGGGAAATGTGAGTCCTTCTTCCAGCCGAGATTGACCCAAAGAACCCCACCCCGTCCCCTCGCTGCAGTTCCACCCTAACCTAATTCCAAAGGTTATGAGGACACTTGTTACTTCCCACCTTCTCCAGACATTTGACATGGCTTGCATAATGGCCTATTACTAGCCATTTGCATATTAGACAAATCCAACTGATTAATCCCAAGTGCTTAGCATAGTGCTCAGCACATAAATATCCAGTAAATTTTAGTTTCTTTAGTGTCAAAATATTTTTTCTACCATTTAAAATTGCAGAAATCTAGTTCATAGGCCTTACAAAATCAGGCAGTAGACCAATTTGTCAATCTCTGGTTCAGATGATGCCTACTTGTATTGAGGATGAGCATATAAAGATGCTATTCATTTTAAAAAGAATGTGCTACCCTCAGGCACGAGGATATAAAAAATATGAGGGCAGGACTGGGGGAATGAGGGGACAATGGGGGGATAAGGACACATTTGTAATACCTTAATCAATAAAAAAAATGCTCTCCTCATAAAAGTATAAAAGCAACTAGCCACGTAGAGCTATTTAATTACAATTAAATAAAAATTTAGCTGTGTACAGGCTCTCGGTTGGAGTGTCGTCCCATGCACCAAAAGGTTGTGGGTTCAATTCCCCTTCAGGGCGTGTACAGGAAGCAACTGATTGATGTTCCTCCCTAAAATCAATAAAAAAAATATTCCTGGGTGAGGATTAAAAATAATAAGATAAAATAAAAATTAATCTCTTACTCACATTAGCCATTCTGAAGTACTTAGTAGCCAGAGAACACTTGTATCATTCAATACAAACCAGAATACAACAGCAGTTTAAAAGGTCTCACATATTTATTACTGAACCATCCTACTATTGCAGGGGGGTGGGGGGAAATCAACAGAGCAAAATCACAAGTCCATTAATTCTCCAATTAAAATGCCCCAACTGTCCAGACAGTAGCATCTTTTCAATCATTTAAAGGTGTAGGCAACCTGGATACAGCATAAATATGTGAGTCATCGCTCATGTGTGATTTCTCATAGGCCCAGTTTGGTTCTTCTCCAATGTCTCCTCTTCGAGTTGTACCTACACAGAAGGAAATGCCAAGTTACAAAAGCAAATCTGACCTCAATTTAGCTGCTCATTCACCACAAACTTTGCCTTTTTATGTACCACAATATCCTTGAAAGGCAAAGGGTCCAGGCTTTTCTTTCCGTTCACAAGTTTGGAGCTCTTTTTGGAGAGTAAAAAATGATTTGCTAGATGTTTAAGAACTAGTCAAATCAAATTTTTACCTCTCAAAATGATTCCAGGGTAGGAAGACACTGGTTCTTATGTGGTACTGAAGCAGTGGGAAGCTCTCCCCTTCCCAAGTGTATGCTCACCCAACTTTGATTCAACAGACCTGAGGTAGATAGACCTAGACAGAGACATGTATATTTTGAAATACATCAAAAAGGCATTCCTACATAATGGGTCACACCCACACACCAAGTTCCTGCATAATTTTTACAATATGTCAACACTCTCTCACTTTAATAGCAAAAAAAGTGAATTGCAGAGCTAAAGCCATCTCTGAACTGTCCATGTCGGCCTGTCATGATTTTACCCTCATAAAGGTAAAATCAAAATGACCAACACAAGATTTTCTTTCAGCAGGATAATGGCAGTACTTCCACAAAATGAAGCACTGTAATTGCAACCTGCTTTCAGTACATTTTAAGTCTGAAGACAGCTGAGTCGATAGAAAAATAATTCTACTGTGCCAATTCTCTGGGACAAAAGTGTGCAATGCTAAATATAAAATACCTCCCCAGCTCTAGGAGTCCACAGAGCAAGACGCTAATATTGATAACCGCAGGCACCCAAGCTTCTCATACATTTCTTTCAATCCTTACAACCCAAAAGCAGGTCCCACCATCACCAGACAGAGAAACTGATGTTCATGTAGCTATGTTTAAAAAAAAAAAAAGGGGGGGGGGGAGAGAGGACGGGACGCGCTTTAGTATGGATGCCTGATGTTCTCAACAGAAATCCATCAAACTTGTAGAAGGGCTGAGCTGCCAAACAAACCACTTCACCAAGTGCCTCAATGCTCTTTTGTCAGTACTGTATGATGGCAACGCCATGTGCTTTAAATTCTAGTTGCACCTGTAACAATGAGATATCCCCCGTACACATTAATATGCATAAATAATAAAGACTAGTGTTTAGTACCAAATATACCAAAAGCAGCAAAGTGGTGGCATGTAAGGCTACAGAGGGTGGCGATTTTCACATGGTGCCATTAAACACACCGCACTGTCACTGGCTGTGAGCCTTTGGGCAAATCTCACTGACTTTTCATACTAATTTTTCTTCCCCTTCAAGACCGATCTCAAGGTCCACCTGGTCTCCAAAAAGCAGTGGGGTTGAAAGGCATGCAGGAGTTTTAAGGCCCAGCTTTGCGGGAATTGGCCTAGATGACCCGGGATTGGAAATACTTTACTTAGTAATAATTCTAATGTCTATTCTTCCAAAGCCATCAATTCAACTACTTCTGCAGTGGAAGGCAATATTCCAATCTTTAAAAAGATAAAACACTTAAAAAAAAGATAAAACACTTCAAAGATGGATTAGGTGAGCATCATGGCCTTCCCTGCTGGGCTGTGCAATGAGATAGCCTCCCATATTATGTTCTGGCCCAGTATGAAGACAACTAGGAAATTAAATATTGGAGGAGTGTCTAAGCCCAGCTGTGGAAGCAGAATTAAAAAATTTCAGAGTGGCGGCACAGGATAAATTGGATTGCATACAACTTTTCATTATTTATGACCCCAAAGCAATCTTAAATTAAAAAAAAAAAAAAAAACACAGGAGGGTAGTGTTCTTACCTGATTTTATTACCAGTTTTCATCCGAATCCATTGGGGAATGGGCCGATTCTGCTTTTGTTTCTTGGCCAGGAACCTCTTGATCCTGAAAGTCTTGTGGGAAGACTGGGAAGGATATGCAACCAATTTGGGAATATCAGAACTTGCTCAAAATATTCAAAGTCAAGAACTCCCTCAATCCAACAAACATCTAAATGCTTAATATATACCAAAAGCAACCCCCTAAACTCTAAAACCATCATGTCCTTTGTTTTGTTTCTCCCAACTTCTCTGCAGGCAGGTACCATAATTCCCATAGTTAAAAAAGTCAGGAGGTATGGGACCTGGCCCCCCAAAGGAAGCATATTAATGTGCAGAGATGGGATTCAAACCCTGATCCTTTTCTGTTGAGTCTAGGGCACCCTCAAGTCTTCTGGAGGACCACCACATCAGGGATGGTGAGAGCTGGGGAACTAGGTTTTCAGGAAAAAACACAGCTTTTAGTAAACTAAATAATGTATAACTTGCAAGTCTGTAAGCCTCAGTACCCTTCTTTGCAAAACAGGAGTATCCCCTCTCTCGAGGCTCATTACAAAAGTAATGAGGATTTACACAACGTTCCCCACATTCAGTTGATCTATTCTAACCCACTGGTCACTTTGATATTAATTCTAACTCTACTTAAAAATGAAACTTTTCCAAGAATGACTACCCCACTTCCCTTTGCATCTTTTGGCTTTCATGAAGAACTCGGGTCAACCTAACCCCAACTGCTGTCCCGGAGCCGCCCAGTTTGCAGGACAATCTGGAGGAATAGCATGAATGCTCGTCTCCAGTCTGGCTCTTGTGGTCCAACACACCCTTGCATAACAGGGGCCATTTTAATAGCAAAGACTACACCCATCTCCCAGTTCTCAGTAGTTGTAAATTAAATTTTCTTTCAACTATTAAAACCATAAAACACCAAATACTGATCCTCTCCATACCCAGAAGCCTATACACAATTTAAGCTTCTCAGGGAACCGTCACAGGACAAACACACAACCGTGACTGTCCTCAGTTGGCATCTTACGAAGAATGCCCAAACGGCAAAGATGTTCATATTACAGCGCTCCTTGCTCCAGGAGCTTCCATGGGTAAAGCTCAAGTCCCTGGAAGGACTAAAAAACTCCTGGAAGCTCAAAACGTGGTAGGCTCCTGGCCGCCAACTTAAAAAAAATAAATAAAAACTTTACGAAAACCAGCAACCCCATTCTATTCTCCATGCCAGGTACGTGCCTTAGGCAGCCAGCAGTTGGGCCACGACTGCCGCGTCCCCCCCCCTCCCCCCCGCTTCTCTCTCTGCCCCAGAATCACAGTTCGCTGGGGCGACGGGAAGCGGAACCCGCTCTAGGCGGCGGCCTGGAGCACAGCGCTCCGCAGTCAGACCTCCCAGCGCCGGCGCAGCCCGCCCCTCCCCAAGGGCCAGATGGCTCACTAGTTTCCCGCCAGGCCCGCCGACTGGAGCAGGGGCCAAACTCGGCCTTCCCTGCAAAAAAAGCCTCGAAAAGGCCCCCGCATCTCGGCGCAGCCCGCGGCGCAGGCCAACTCGCGGGACCTGAGGAGTCGGGAAGCCTCCCCCACGCGGATGGGAAAGGATGGACTTACCATGGTGAAGGAGAAGCGAACGCACGCACCTCGATGGCGGAGAAAGAGAGAGAAGGAAGCGGAAGGACGTATTTAGTGGCACTGCCGGGGTGGGGCTATGGGTACTGAGGCGGTGCGTTCACCACCCCCTCCGGGCGGGCCCTCCCCTCGCGCGCTCCCAGGGAGCGGTGGGAACGCGGGCTCGGCCCTGGGAAATGCAATTCGCTTGGCGTGTCTTCTGCCGGTGGGTTCCTTGGAGCCTTTCGGTGTGCCGGGGGCACCTGTTTCGTGGGTGAGGATGGCAGCGATCGTAAACACCTAAGCAGAAGCGCTGGGAGGCCCAGGGGGCGGGCTGGGCGGGCCTAACTCCGAGGGGTGGAGGAGGGACGGCTAGTCTGAGCGCCAAGGGTTTGCGCCTGCGCCTGGGCTGGCAACGCCTTTTCTGAATTGTTTGAAGTACAGTAGACCCTGGGACTGTATGGTTTTAAACTGTGTGCGTTCACCGACCCTCTGGATCCCGGGTTTCACATCCGCAGACTCAACCAAAACAGTATTCTCCACCCGCGGTTTGGAACCCTATGGTGCGGATGTGGAGGGCCAACCTTATGCATTGGTCTCCAGAGGACTGTATGCATTGTTCTACGCCATTTTATATAAGGGACTTATATCTGTGGGTTTTGGTATGGGGGCAGGGGTCCTGGAACCAATCCCCTGGTGGATACCAAAAGGGAACTGCCTTTTGAAGAGTCAAAATTGATGCGTGGATTTTTGACTGCGTGGAGGTTGGCCTAACACCCCCCCCCTCCCCCGTGTTGTTGAGGGTCAACTATAGTGGTCACCTGGCTGGGTGGTGGTGGAGAAAGCAGAACAGCTGGGCAGGAGCTGGACCAGGTTTGCCCTGTAAGCCTACAGACTGCCATAGAGCTGTCTGAGCAAGAGGTTGTCAATCAAGGTTTTAAGCTGAGAAAGTTCTGGACAGAACCATTTTTTTGGCTGTTAGGAAGCCCAGACTGCCTTTGTAGTCCACCTTTGGCAACATGTACAGGGATTAATGGCAGCATTTTGGATGTTAATGTTCCATTTTAATCTTTTCCCATTTAAAAACAAAGGTAGCCCTACCGGTTTGGCTCAGTGGATAGAGCGTCGGCCTGTGGACTGAGGGGTCTCAGGTTCGATTCCGGTCAAGGGCATGTACCTTGGTTGCGGGCACATCCCCAGTAGGGAGTGTGCAGGAGGCAGCTGATAGATGTTTCTCTCTCATCCATGTTTCTCTCTATCCCTCTCCCTTCCTCTCTGTAAAAAAAAATCAATAAAATATATATATTTTTAAAAATTGCAACTTCTGCTTTCCACTCAGCATTTCCTTACCACAATCATGCTTTATTTTTCTCCATAGAACTTTCTGATATAATATTTTTTCTTTTTTGTCTGATTCCATCCCTACAGTGTAAACTCCATGGGGGCCTAGATTGTGTGTTTTGTTCACTGCTGCATTCCTTAAGCCTGGAATAATGCCTCACAATAGTAGGTGCTCAGTACATTTTTTTTAAAGATTAAACAATTTCTGCCTGGCCAGTGTGGCTCATTGGTTGAGTGTTGACCCATGAACCAGGGGATCATTATTTGATTCCTGGTCAGGGCACATGCCCAGGTTTCGGGCTCGATACCCAGTAGGGGGTACAGGAGAAAGCCGATCAATGATTCTCTCTCCCTCTCCCTTCCTCTCTTTGAAATCAATAAAAATGTATTTTAAAAAAATACAGACACCATCCTCAGGTTGCTGGCTGGCTGTACACAAATAGGAAGTGGCTGGGTTTGCCCCGGTTTTCAAACCTCTCCTCTCTCCTCACACTTGCAGTCTTTCCTCTTCCATTCTCACTCTCTGATGATGGTCTTGCTTCCTAGTCACTGAGAAAATTTGAGCCATCACAGAATTTCCATAATTCACCTATCACATCCCAGCACCTAGCACTCAACAGGTCTTCCTCCTGTTCCTACAGATGAAGTACATGTGCCAAGGCCAGCTTTTTTGCTTGTGTGTGCCCTCGATCCTAACCTCTGTCACCTATTCAGGAACCGTGTTCTGGCAAGCCTTTCTTTTCTGTCCTGCTTTTCACTGGATTGTTCCCATCAACAAATAAATAGTTGAGCCCTAGCCGGTTTGGCTTAGTGGATAGAGCGTCGGCCTTCAGACTGAAGGATCCTGGGTTTGATTATGGTCAAGGGCACATGCCCCGGTTGCGGGCTCCATCCCCAGTGGGGGACATGCAGGAGGCAGCCAGTCGATGATTCTCTCTCATCATTGATGTTTCTATCCCTCTCTCCCTCTCTCTTCCTCTCTAAATCAATAAAAATATATTTCAAAAATAAATAAATACTGGGTCCCGGGGTCCGGGTGAGGCCACGTGACCCTGGGTCTGGGAGAGGCCACGGGCCCCTGGGTCCGGGGGAAGCTAGATCCCGGGTCCAGGTGAGGCCATGTGCCCCTGGATCCGGGTGAGGCTGGGTCCTGGGTCCGGGTGAAGCCACGCGCCCCTGGGTCCGGGTGAGGCCGCACACCCCCTGGGTCCGGGTGAGGCCACATGCCCCTGGGTCCGGGTGAAGCCGTGTCCCTTGGTCCGGCCGAGACCAAACCAGAGGGAGTCGGACCTGCATTACCACCATTTGTCCACCATCCAGAGCTGAGGGGTCAGTGCCGACATGTACTTATAAGGAACTGGTGGACATTGATATTGGGTCTCAAAAGAACTGTTGGTCCAGAAAGAAACTCACTACAGACTGATCCATTTGCCTGTCAGCATAACTATTATTGCTCGTCTCACATGCAGTTCTTATAAGTATATCTCTAGTGACACATGATTTCGCTCATCTAGGGGAAATGAACAACATAGACTGATGAACAACAACAGAACCAGAAACAAGGAGGCATCGATCGGACTATCGGGCCTCAGAGGGAGGATAGGGGAGGGTGGGGGAGAGGGGAGAGATCAACCAAAGGTCTTGTGTGCATGCATATGAGCCTAACCAATGCTTAAGTTCAACAGGGGGTTGGGGCATCCGTGGGGAGGGGTGTGGGATGGGAATGGGGGGACGAGGACAAATATGCGACACCTTAATCAATAAAGAAATTAAAAAAAATTTTCATCAAAAAAAAAAAGTTGATCATCTCTCCCATCTTAAAAACTTGATCTTTACTTCAGCTCCCTTTCCAACTACTGCTCCTTTCCCTCCTTCCCTTTACAACAAAACTGAAAATTCTGTTTATATTTACTGTTTCCAATTTCTCTCCCCCCATTATTTTTTGATATATAATACACATACCATAAAAGCCATAATTGTAAAGTATACAATTCAGTGGGTTTTGTTTTTATTTTTAAAATATATTTTTATTGATTTTAGAGAGGAAGGGAAAGAGAGATAGAAACATCAATGATGAGAATCACCAATTGGCTGCCTCCTCCACACCCCACACTGGGGATCGAGCCCACAACCGGGGCATGTGCCCTGACTGGGAATGGAACCGGGACCTTCTGATTCATAGGTCGATGACACTCAATAGCTGAGCCATGCTGGCCAGACCAATTCAGTGGCTTTTAGAATGTGAGAATACTGCTATTTCGAGAACACTTTTATTGTATCCATTAGCAGTGACTTTTCATCCTCCTTCTCCCCAAGCCTTAGGCAACCAATATTTCTGTTTCTATGAGTTTGCATATTCTGCATATTTCATATAAATGGAATCATACTTTATGTCATCATTTGTTTTTGGCTTTTTCACATAGCATAATCTTTTCAGGGTTTCTTCATGTTGCAGCATGTGACAGTACTTCATTCCTTTTCATGGCTGAAAAATATTCCACCGTGTGGACATATTTTGTTTGTCCATTATCAGCTGATGGATGCCAGGGTTGCTTACACTTTTTGGAAGTAGTGAATACTATAAATACAGTGTGCTTAAATTCTTGCAGTCCTTTCCTGTTTTGGTGTTTTCAATACAGCAGCCAGAGGGATCCTTTTGTTGTAAAATATTGTCAGGTTATATCACTCATCTGCTCAAAACATTGCAGTGGTTCCTACTAGTATATCATCCTATATCCTATATAATAAAGAGGTAATATGCAAATTGACCATCACTGTAACACACAAGATGGCCACCCTCATGTGGCCACCCCCATGTGGACACAAGATGGCCAGCAGGGGAGAGCAGTTGGGGGGGACTGGGCCTGCAGGGGAGGGCAGTTGGGGGGGACTGGGCCTGCAGGGGAGGGCAGTTGGGGGGACTGGGCCTGCAGGGGAGGGCAGTTGGAAGTGACCAGGCCTGCAGGGGAGGGCAGTTGGAAGTGACCAGGCCTGCAGGGGAGGGCAGTTGGGGGTGAACGGGCCTGCAGGGAAGGGTGTTGGGGGTAACCGGGCCTGCAGGGAAGGGTGTTGGGGGTAACCGGGCCTGCAGGGGAGGAGAATTGGAGGCGACTGGGCCTGCAGGGGAGGGCAGTTGGGGGCAACTAGGCTGGCAGGGGAGGGCAGTTGGGGGGGACCAGGCTTGCAGGAGAGGGCAATTGGGAGGGACAAGGCCTGCAGGGGAGGGCAGTTGGGGGCAACCAGGCCTGCAATGGAGGGCAGTTGGAGGTGACCGGGCCTGCATGGGAGGGCAGTTGGGGCGACCAGGCCAGCAGGGGAGGGCAGTTAGGGGTGACCAGGCAGGCTGGGGAGGGCAGTTAGGGGCAATCAAGCCAGCAGGGGAGGGCAGTTAGGGGCAACCAGGCTGGCAAGGGAGGGAAGTTAGGGGTGACCGGGCTAACAGGGGAGAGCAGTTGGGGGCAACCAGGCCTGCAGGGGAGGGCAGTTGGGGGCAAACAGGCCTGCAGGGGAGGACAGTTAGGGGTGACCAGGCTGGCAGGGGAGGGAAGTTAGGGGCAACCAGGCTGGCAGGGGAGTGGTTAGGTCTTGATCAGGCTGGCAGGCAGAAGCGGTTAGGGGCAATCAGGCAGGCAGGCAGGCAAGCAGTTGGGAGCCCGCAGTCCCGGACTGTGAGAGGGATGTCCGACTGCCTGTGGGATCATGCCTAAACCAGCAGTCAGACATCCCCTGAGGGGTCCCAGATTGGAGAGGGTGCAGGCTAGGTTGAGGGACACCCCCTCCAGTGCACGAATTTCATGCACTGGGCCTCTAGTTGTGTGTGTGTGTGTGTGTGTGTGTGTGTGTGTGTGTGTGTATGTGTGTGTGTGTGTGTGTGTGTGTGTGTGTATCCTACCTAATAAAAGAGTAATATGCAAATTAGACATCACTCCGCTACAAACTGGCAGCGCCCATAGCCACAAGATGGCGGCGCCCAGTGCTCTCAGCCCCGCCAGAGTCCCCCAGTCCAGCCCCTCCGGAGTCCCACAGTCCGGCCGGGAGGCACTCTCGCCCCACGCACCGTTCGCGGCCGGGGTGTGCGGCTGGGAAGCGTCCGAGCCGCACGTGCCAGGGGAAGCGTCAGATCCCCACGTGGCCAGTAGCCGGGGTGTGCGGCTGGCCAGCGACCAGGTGTGCAGCTGGGAGGTGCCTGGGGTGTCTGGCCAGGGGTCATGTGGGATGCGCCCACTCCAGTAGCAGATCAAGCCTGGCTGCTCTGCGGTCTCTGGAGTGTCTGGGGCTGAGCAGCGAGGCTGGATTGTTTGGGCCTATGGGCCCGGCCAGGGGTTGTGGGGACCAAGTGGACAGGCGGGATCCGCCCACTCCGGTGGCAGATCCAGCCTCACTGCTCCCCAGCCTCTGGCATGTCTGGGCCTGTCAGCCCCTCCATGAGGCTGGATGTTGCTTTCAGGGGACACACAAGTGGGCGGGGAGTTGACTTTGGGTCTTCTGGCACAGGGGGACTTGATGCTGTGTCCCAGTTTGTGCTGGCCCAGACTCTGACAGCAGGGAGGAGGAAGTACCACCCCTACAGAATCAGCCAGAATCACCCATTGGTCAGACAGCTCTCAGTGGCCTGACAGCCATCTGACAGCAGGGAGGAGGAAGTCCCACCCTTAGAGAATTGACCGTTGGTCAGATAGCTCCCTGCCACCTGACAGCCAGGACTCTCATTCACCGACAGCAAGGAGGTTGAACTATGTCTAAACATCTACTATTGATACAAGGTAGCTCTGCAGCTGAAAGAAGCCGGCGTTATCGACAGAAAATGTCTGAAGACCAACGTGCTTCTGATCTTAAAAGAAGGTGGCAACTGCGACAGAATGTATCTGAAGAGCAGCTATTGGAAAAACGTCGCTCTGAAGCTGAAAGAAGCCGGCGTCATCGACAAAAAATGTCTGAAGACCGACATGCCTCTGAACTTGAAAGAAGGCGGCAGTGTCGACAGAATATGTGCAAAGAACAGTCATTAACAAGTACTACCAATACTGGTAGGATCTGCCTTCTCATAAAAAATGGAGTACATGAGGATGCAATTCTCGAACATAGTTGTGGTGCAATGACTGTTAGATATCAGTTTTTCCTATCACTAAATTTCTCTGATGAAAAACCATCCGATGGGAAATTTACTCGATGTAGCAAAGGTAAAGTCTGTCCAAATGATAATACCCAGCATATTTTAAAAGATTAATGACAAACAAAGATTCTGACAGTAAAAATTTCATGGAAAATATTCGTTCCATAAATAGTTCTTTTGCTTTTGCTTCCATGGGTGCCATCAGGGTATGGGCCATACTATTTTAGAATACACGGACAAGTTTATCACTGTACTGGAACTTTACATCCTTTGGATGGTGTTTCTCAGAAGTTTGCTGAACTCTATTTTGGATACAGCTGAAGCTACCAGTAAACGATTAGCAATGCCAGAAAACCAGGGCTGCTCAGAAAGACTCATGATCAACATCAATAACCTCATGCATGAAATAAATGAATTAACAAAATCGTACAAGATGCTACATGAGGTAGAAAAGGAAGCCCAATCTGAAGCAGCAGCAAAAGGTATAGTTCCCACAGAGGTAACTATGGCAATTAAATACGATCGTAACAGTGACCCAGGTAGATATAATTCTCCCCGTGTAACCGAGGTTGCTGTCATATTCAGAAATGAAGATGGAGAACCTCCTTTTGAAAGGGACTTGCTCATTCATTGTAAAACGGATCCCAATAATCCAAGTGCCACTAAAATGAAACAAATCAGTATCCTGTTTCCTACATTAGATGCAATGACATATCCTATTCTTTTTCCACAGGGTGAAAAAGGCTGGGGAACAGATATTGCATTAAGACTCAGAGACAACAGTGTAATCAACAATAATACTAGACAAAATGTAAGGACACAGTCACACAAATGCAGTATTATGGATTTCATCTCTCTGTTAGGAACACGTTCAATCCTATTTTAAATGCAGGAAAGTTAACTCAACAGTTTATTGTGGATTCATATTCAAAAATGGAGGCCAATTGGATAAATTTCATTAAAGCAAACCAATCTAAGTTGAGAGTTGAAAAATATAGTGGTTTGATGGATTATCTCAAATCTAGATCTGAAAATGACAATGTGCAGATCGGTAAAATGATAATACTTCCATCATCTTTTGAGGGTAGTCCCAGAAATATGCAGCAGCGATATCAGGATGCTATAGCAATTGGAACAAAGTATGGCAAGCCTGATTTATTCATAACCATGACATGCAACCCCAAATGGGCAGATATTACAAACAATTTACAACTCTGGCAAAAAGTTGAAAACAGACCTGACTTGGTAGCCAGATTTTTAATATTAAGCTGAATGATCTTTTAAATGATATATGTAAGTTCCATTTATTTGGCAAAGTAATAGCTAAGATTCATGTCATTGAATTTCAGAAATGCAGACTGCCTCACGCTCACATATTATTGATATTAGATAGTGAGTCCAAATTACGAACGGAAGATGACATTGACCCTATAGTTAAGGCAGAAATTCCAGATGAAGACCAGTATCCTCGACTTTTTCAAATTGTAAAATCAAATATGGTACATGGACCATGTGGAATACAAAATCCAAATAGTCCATGTATGTAAAATGTTCAAAGGTATATCCAAAAGAATTTCAAAATGCGACCATTGGAAATATTGATGGATATCCCAAATACAAACGAAGATCTGGTAGCACCATGTCTATTGGAAATAAAGTTGTCAACACTTGGATTGTCCCTTATAATCCATATTTGTGCCTTAAATATAACTGTCATATAAATGTTGAAGTCTGTGCATCATTTAAAAGTGTGAAATATTTATTTAAATACATCTATAAAGGGCACGATTGTGCAAATATTCAAATTTCTGAAAAAAGTATTATCAATCATGACGAAGTACAGGACTTCATTGACTCCAGGTATGTGAGCGCTCCTGAGGCTGTTTGGAGATTTTTTGCAGTGCGAATGCATGACCAATCTCATGCAATCACAAGATTAGCTATTCATTTGCCAAATGATCAGAATTTGTATTTTTATACTGATGATTTTGCTGAAGTTTTAGATAGGGCTAAAAGGCATAACTCAACTTTGATGGCTTGGTTCTTATTGAATAGAGAAGATTCTGATGCACATAATTATTATCATTGGGAGATTCCACAGCATTATGTGTTTAATAATTCTTTGTGGACAAAATGCCAAAAGGGTGGGAATAAAGTATTAGGTAGACTGTTCACTGTTAGCTTTAGAGAACCAGAGCGATATTACCTTTGCTTCTGCATGTAAAAGGTGTGATAAGTTTTGAGGATCTGCAAACTGTAGGAGGTGTAACTTATGATACATTTTGTGAAGCTGCTAAACACCGAGGATTATTACTTGATGACACTATCTGGAAAGATACGATTGACGATGCAATCGTCCTTAATATGCCCAAACAACTACGGCAACTTTTTGCATACATATGTGTGTTTGGATGTCCTTCTGCTGCAGACAAATTATGGGATGAGAATAAATCTCATTTTATTGAAGATTTCTGTTGGAAATTGCACCGAAGAGAAGGTGCCTGTGTAAACTGTGAAACGCATGCCCTTAACGAAATTCAGGAGGTATTCACATTGCATGGAATGAAATGTTTACATTTCAAACTTCCAGACTATTCTTTATTAATGGATGCAAATACATGTGATGAATTGTATAAGCAACAACAGGCAGAGGTTTTGATAAATTCTCTGAACGATGAGCAGTTGGCAGCCTTTCAGACTATAACTTCAGCCATTGCAGATCAAACTGTACACCCCAAATGCTTTTTCTTGGATGGTCCAGGTGGTAGTGGAAGAACATATCTGTATAAAGTTTTAATACATTATATTAGAGGTCATGGTGGTACTGTTTTACCCACAGCATCTACAGGAATTGCTGCAAATTTACTTCTTGGTGGAAGAACCTTTCATTCCCAATATAAATTACCAATTCCATTAAATGAAACTTCAATTTCTAGACTCGATATAAAGAGCGAAGTTGCTAAAACCATTAAAAAGGCCCAACTTCTTATTATTGATGAATGCACCATGGCATCCAGTCATGCTATAAACACTATAGACAGATTACTAAGAGAAATTATGAATTTGAATATTGCATTTTGTGGGAAAGTTCTCCTTCTCGGAGGAGATTTTCAACAATGTCTCAGTGTTGTGCCGCATGCTATGCGATCGGCCATAATACAAATGAGTTTAAAGTACTGTGATGTTTGGGGATGTTTCAGAAAGTTGTCTCTTATAACAAATATGAGATCAGAGGATTCTGCTTATAGCGAATGGTTAGTAAAACTTGGAGATGGCAAACTTGATAGCAGTTTTCATTTAGGAATGGATATTATTGAAATCCCCCAGGAAATGATTTGTAACGGATCTATTACTGAAGCTACCTTTGGAAATAGTATATCTATAGGTAATATTTAAAAATATATCTAAACACGCAATTCTTTGTCCAAAAAATGAGCACGTTCAAAAATTAAATGAAGAAATTTTGGATATACTCGATGGAGATTTTCACACCTATTTGAGTGATGATTCCATTGACTCAACAGATGATGCTGAAAAGGAAAAATTTCCCATTGAATTTCTTGAAAGTTGGTGCAATCATCATGCTATTGAGAAATCTTAATAGTAAATGGGGTCTTTGTAATGGCCAGATTTATTATCAAAAGATTGCTACCTAACATAATCAAAGCTGAAGTATTAACAGGATCTGCAGAGGGAGAGGTTGTTCTGATTCCAAGAATTGATTTGTCCCCATCTGACACTGGCATCCCATTTAAATTAATTTGACGACAGTTTCCCGTGATGCCAGCATTTGCGATGACTATTAATAAATCACAAAGATGAACTCTAGACAGAGTAGGAATATTCCTACCTGAACCTGTTTTTGCACATGGTCAGTTATATGTTGCTTTCTCTCGAGTTTGAAGAGCATGTGACGTTAAAGTTAAAGTTGTGAATACTTTATCCCAAGGGAAATTAGTCAAGCACTCTGAAAGTGTTTTCACTCTTAATGTGGTATACAGGGAGATAGTAGAATAAGTTTAATCAGTTTATCAGTCATTGTTTACATCAATGTTGTTTTTATATCATATTTTTGCTGTTTTTATATGATGTTTTTGTTATTTTTATGTCTTTGTTGTTCTTATATCATTTTATTGTTTATTAATAAATTCATATATTATTTTCATATACATTTTACTCATTTCCTTTCATCTCTCATACTTCTATTATAGAGAAAGGGCAAATAGTAATATTAACATATTTCCTCTAACTAACTCCCTTTTAATGTGCACGAATTTCATACACTGGGCCACTGTGGGATTCCTGTGGGATCGGACCTAAACAGGAAGTCGAACATCCCCTGAGAGGTCCCAGATTGGAGAGGGTGCAGATTGGGCTGAGGGATAACCACCCCCCCCCCCCAGTGCATGAATTTTGTGCACTGGGCCTCTAGTATATATATAAAAGGCTAATATGCTAAGTGTCCCTCCGCCCATCCGAACAGTCACTATGACGCACACTGACCACCAGGGAGCAGACACTCAACGCAGGAGCTGCTGAGCTGCAGTGACTTGGCAGCAGCAGTTCTTGGGTGACGCACCCCAAAACTAGACAGGAGGGAGCCTGATTTCTCGCGGGGCCACACAATTCCACCTTCTGCCATGGATTATATTGTTGCTGGGGCACTGTCGGCCCTGAATCTGGTTTACTGCACACTTGCATTTGCATTCCACACCCTGTATGACAGCACCTTTGCAGAGTACCCTCTCGTACTCCGGGACCCCTCAGGGGATGTCCGAGAGCTGGTTTTGGCCTGATCCCTGCAGGCCAGGTCGAGTGAACCCACCTGCTGGAGGGAGTCCGCTTACTCCTCAGATGCTGGGGAGGGACGTAGGAGGTTGGCTCCAGGGCATGTCTGCCCTCGTCTCACCCAGTCCCGCCGGTCACCTTCTAATTAATTTCCTTTCAATGTGCACAAATCCATGCACTGGGTCATTAGTTTGGAATAAAAGCCCAAGTCTTAACTATGACTTGCTGGATCTTGCCCATTAGCTCTTGTGACTTTATTCCATCCCTTTAGTCTACTCTCCCCCTTGCTCACTCTACTCCAGGCATAATGGCTTCTGCCATTTCTGAACAGGACAGGCACACTCCTAATTCCAGGGCCTTTTCACATATTTTTCCCTTTGTAGTAGGAGCTTAGTATTTGTGAATGCATAAATGAGCTCTGGGATACTTCTAAGGATAGTCAATACTATTTATGTAGCTGTCAGTATATATTTTCCAAGAATTCACCAAGTATGAGCCTATCTTTGCTACCATGCCTTCTTTAAAGATATAAATCAGGGGTCCTCAAACTTTTTAAACAGGGGGCCAGTTCACTGTCCCTCAGACCGTTGGAGGGCCGGACTATAGTTTTAAAAAAACTATGAACAAATTCCTATGCACACTGCACATATCTTATTTTGAAGTAAAAAACAAAACGGCAAAAACACCTGCATGTGGTGCGCGGGCCGTAGTTTGAGGACACCTGATATAAATGATCATAATAAATTTTTGTGGTGTATAGGACAGCCCCAGAGACAGTAAAGAAATTTCTGTGCAGCCCCCATATAGAGCTTCTATATACCAAACAAAGGCTATAAAATTTCTCTTAACTTTTCTCCTATGGAATTAGTTTCAAGATAACATGTATGACTACCATAGAAAGTTAGATCTTAGTTTGCCTCTTGAATTTTTCCTGCCTACATCCCTTAGCATCACTTCTTTCACCAGCACAGCAAACACCCTGTGGCTGTAAGAATCATGGGGGCAGGGGCTGTGTTCACTACCAGTCTTAGTGCCAACAGTAGGAGGTACTTAATGAATGTTTAGATATCCAGGTCTGAGCTGTCTCCATTCTGTCTTTATTTCCAGAGAAATCAAAACCTGTGTCTGAAGTGAGCAAAAATGAAATGAATGCTAACTTTTCTGTTGTTTACAGCATAGTTTTTTATTAAGAACATGAAACTGAGTTATGAGGAAGTAGTCTTCACCCCCTTCCCTCCTGACACAAGAAAGCAAACAAGAGGAAGGTGGCAATGTGGAAAAGGAAGGCAAGATGGACTTTAAAAACTATTTAGCAGGAGGGAGGGCCTTCCTGTAGTCTCACCAGTTGTTCTGGTTTAGGGATTTTCTCCAGCAACACGTGGCAGTTTAGGGGCAGGAGACTCCCACACCACTGCCTTTCTCACACGGTGCACTGTGCTCTGGTTATTTCTAGCTGTCTCTTGCCACCACTGGACCATGGTTCAAGGATAAGGACTTGAGTCCTTGACCCCCCAGGGTCTGGCACTGTCAGTGATTAGTAAATGTTTGCTAAATGAGTAAATAAACGAGAAAAATTTGCAGGGGGTGGGGAGTGTGGTTTACTGAGTTGGACTGGCAAGGCAAGTAGAACAAAAGAGGGAGATGCTGACATGAAAACAGGGAGGGGTTAGAGACACAGAGAGAGAAACATTGATGTGAGAGAGACACATTGATTGGTTGCCTCCCATACCCACATGGTCTGGGCTGGGAATTGAGCCTGCAACCAAGGTTGTGCCCTTGACCAGAATCATACCTGGGACCCTTCAGTCTGCGGGCCAATGCTCTATCCACTGAGCCAAACTGGCTAGGGCTTGATGGCTCTTCTTTTTATTGCTTTTTAAAAATATATTTTTATTGATTTCAAAGAGGAAGAGACAGAGAAACATCAATGATGAGAATCATTGGTTGGTTGCCTCCTGCACACCCCCTACTGGGGATTGAGCCCACAACCGGGGTATGTGCCCTTGACCAGAATCAAACCTGGGACCCTTCAGTCTGCAGGCCGATGCTCTATCCACTGAGCAAAACCGGCTAGGGGTTGATGGCTCTTCTTTACCTACCTCTTGGGATACTGGTTTCTAAAAGCTGAGGAAAACACAAAGCAGTGACTTATTAAGTAAAGATAAACTGACACCATGTTAGGAGGAACTAGCAGGATGAAAATTAAGCAACAGTTCAAGGATGTTGTCCAAACATTTTGGTTCTTTTTTTTTAAAAATATATTTTATTGATTTTTTACAGAGAGGAAGAGAGAGGGATAGAGAGTTAGAAACATCGATGAGAGAGAATCATCGATCAGCTGCCTCCTGCACACCCCCTACTGGGGATGTGCCCGCAACCAAGGTACATGCCCTTGACCGGAATCGAACCTGGGACCTTTCAGTCCGCAGGCTGACGCTCTATCCACTGAGCCAAACCGGTTTTGGCACATTTTGGTTCTTATGGAACAAGAGGGAACCATGATTTGATCTTGGTAGGTAAAATAAAGGCAGAGGTTAGTGAAGGTAGAAACGAGTATCATTCCTCCCCTTTCAGAATTTGCAAGAGGTTAATTCAGTATCAAATTTAATTTTTAAAAACTAATAGCTATTTAGTAAAGTTAATAAACACACTTAGCTTCATACTTGAGTGATGTTGATATTTATTGACACCAATGCAAAACAAGCTAAGACTGAAAGTTGTTATTTAAACAGGAACAAATATTGGTGCAGTTTCCTTCCTGGACAGGTCATGCACTCAGATCATGAGACCTAAGATAAAACAAAGACTGGATTGTCAAGAACCAAACAAGGGTTAAATTTTACTTATTAATATAAAAATTGCTAGAGACCAAAGGAGATGTTTAAAAATATTCTTTCCACTAATATCACATAAGCAAACAAAAATCTAAAACTATTCTTAAATTTTAGGACACAGGATATAGACATGACATGACTATCTAAATTTTGCATAAGCAAACACTTGTTATAAAGGTCACTGTACTTGTACTACAATTACATGCTTGTTGCTTCTACGCTACACAAAGTCAACAGTTATCACCAACAATGAATGTAACTAGATCTGAACAAGACTTCAAAAAGACTCTGCTCCATTAAATTAAGAAAATTCAATTCAGGATTAACAAAATCTTTTGATTTTAAAGCCGGCTCTCTTCTTCTCATGTCATACCTAATTAAGTCCTCACTTGACATTTCCCACCTGCAAATTGCAATGCATGTCCTCTCTCTGATCTTTGTCTGACACTTTTAATTTGTAGGAATTGCAAAAAAAATGAAATCGTACTTCCAGTCTGTACCCGCAATCAGGTTCCTGCTTTGACGCAAAATACACTCCTCTGCAGTGTACCACACCAGCACAGCGACCCCCTTTCTCTCTCTCTATTCCTTTGCCCGGAGGCACTTCTGGATTGCTTAATACATGCTCTTTGGCTGCCTACACAGCCAGGAGGACATGTATGGCCATTTGGACTTATCACTCCTCTCCTCCTTCTTTTCTATGGCTAATACCACTTTCCTGCTTTTTTTCTATTGCTGAATCTCCAGACTTGGTGCTGTCATCAGGGGGACAGAGTCGATTTCGGCTTCGAGCACCTGGTTGGTAAAGCTGCATTGCTGGACGATCCTAAAGTAAAATGAAATGTTAAAACATTGCTACTCAGTGTTTACAGGGGATTTTCAATCATAGGTTATGTATTGATATATACCAATACCAACTCATACAAGGCCAAAAATGTGAGGGCACTATACATGACAGTAAGTATTGGTGGTTAATTTGCTTCTAACAGCCTGCTTCCTTTCCCCTATCACCAAAGAAAAGCAACCACTTTATAAGTATTATTTTATATGCCTAGGGTAAATTTTCAATAAAGCTATTATCTAATTTTCTTAACGATTTCAAGAGGAACTGAATTAGCTAGATTTTTTTTTTAATTTAGATAAACCACAGCCATTGCCTACCTCTCTTCCCTATCGGTAAATCGACTTTTATTTTTTTTAAAATAATTTTATTAATTTCAGAGAGGGAGAGATAGAAACATCAGTGATGAGAGAGAATCATTGATTGGCTGCCTCTTACACACCCCACACTGGGGATCAAGCCCACAATTCGGGCATGTGCCCTGACTGGGAATCGAACCTCCTGGTTCATAGGTCGATGCTCAACCACTGAGCCTTACACTATTGATTAGTTGTTTTTCCAACTTTTTATCTTGAAAAATTTTAAATCTATAGAAATGTTGTAAAACTTAAACAATGAATACTAATACCTTTCTTCTAGATTTACAATTTTAACATTTTGTCACATGTACTTTTTCTGTCTCTAGTATGTGACATACCTATATACACATTGAACAAGGATATCCTTTTACACAATACAACTGCTATTGATCAATCATAGCATCACACTAAAAGGACACCCAGACATTATGTGCTTCCTGATATGATGCATAGGAAGTACACAACACTATTTATGAAGTGTTCTTGCAAAAAATTGCAGTCTCATATATTCAGGCCTCTAGGTGAGGGCATGCCTGTTTTTGTGAATAAAATGTGATTGGCACATAGCCACACTCATTCTTTTACATGTCTATGCTTACAGAGCTTAGTGGTTGTGACTGAGACCATATGGCCCATAAAGCTGAAAATATTTATAATCTGGCCCTTTACAGAAAACATTTGCTGACCCCTGCCCTAGATATGACCATCAGCTTTCAAGGAAACAAACATTAAGGAACATGTTAAGTGATACCACAGGAATGTAATTAGCCAATCTGGACCACTAGAAGCTCTACAGAACAAACTGGTTTCTGCAACAAATAAATGGAAAATAAAAGGAGGGGATTGTTTAGATTAGAAGAGATTTAAGGGGAGATATCAAGCAAATACAATTTGTGGACCTTGTTTGGAGCCTATAAAAAAGATATAAATGAGACAATTGGGAAAATCTGAACACTGAGCAGGTAGGATGTTAAGGAATTATTATTAGGTTTTTTAATGTGAAAAAGCTATTTGGATTATATTTATTAAGAAAAAGACTTGATCTCTAATATTGATGAATGTAAAGAAGAAATTATACATCTTGGATTTGCTTGAAAATAATCCAGTAGAATGGGTAAGGATGGGGTAGAGGCGAAAGGAGGTTGGCCTCTAGTTGATAATTATTGAAGCTGAGTGATGGGTACATTGTATTATTCTGTTCTACTTTTGTGTATGTTTGAAATTTCTACAATAAGTTAATAAAAGGACCCAAACAATACTGAAAAAAAGCTGCAGAGTTAAAGTTCCTATAATAAAATTGTCTATAATAGAATTTCCTTTAAAAGTTCTATAATAAACAATGAGCTAGCCCTTTTAGGAAAAGAAAAAATAAGTGTAACAAAAAGCAGCACCTTGTTTCTAATTCGATCTCTCTTAACCACTTCCTCTTTCTTTTCTGTTTTTTCTAAGCTGCTTAGTGATTCTGTACTTTCAGTCTTCTTTCCTTTATCCCGAAGTGCTTCTTTCTCTTTTTTAATTTCTTCTTCCTTTCTTTTAAAAGCCTTCTCTTTCTCATAGCGCTCCCTCTGCTTCCGGCGCTCTTCTTCTTGACGCTTTAGTCTCTCTCTTTCCCGAAGGATGCGCTCTTGATCGCGTTCATAATCCCGTTCCCTCTCCCGATAGTCTCTGCCACTCTCATCTTCAGGTCTGCATGAAAAAACAAATCTGAGAATGTACCCACAAAGATCTTCTAATCACAAATGCAGGAATACTCTGATTCTAACTTGGCCATTGCAATGAGGCTGCACTTTTGGAGCAGAGTAAAAAAAATACCAGCATTTTAAAAAACAGTAACAGCCCTAGCTGGTTTGGCTCAGTGGATAGAGCATCCACCCATGGACTGAAGGGTCCAGGGTTCGATTCCGGTCAAGGGCATGTATCTAGGTTGCAGGCTCCATCCCAGGGTCTTGTTGGGGCACACGCACATGCAGGAGGCAACCAATCAATGTATTTCTCTCACATCGATGTTTCCCTCTCCCTCCCTTCCACTCTTTCTAAAAGAAAAATATCCTTGGGTAAGGATTAACAAAAAAAGAAAAACAGTAACAAAAAAACAAAAGTCATCCACCCAGATCAAGATATTAGAATATTTAAAACCTTTCCTCCTCATCCCTCTGCCCCTGTTAAAACAGCTTATTTAATTCAGGTATAAGTCAAGGACATAGCAGTAAAACTTGCGTCTAGAAATACGTTGAAAACAAATGTACTAAAGAGCCCTCATCTACTGACCTCTTAGGCTTTTCATCTTTAAATTCGCCATCACAACGTTTGGGCAATGTACAACTTTGCCCACTGGCTCTTTCATCACTCAGATTCTCTTTGTCCAATTTCTTGGCTTTCTCTCTTTTGTCCAATTCTTTTTCATCCCCCTTTTCTGGCTTCTTGAGCAGCTTTAAAGAGAACAAATTTATTTTGAAGGGTGGGACACTGTCTTCTAAGCCTATCAAAGAAAACAATATACTAAATATTTTAAATTTTGACTACAAAAGACCCCTTTTTCTGCAGGTACTTAAACATTCAGGTGAACAATAGTGTACAAGAGCAGTAATGTACTAAAAGGTTGCTATTAATAATGAAAGTGTTATTCACTCAAATGAAGTGGTTTAATCACTCGTGGCAATAGGATCAAGACTCCTTTGGCTTTAAATGGATCAGTCTTTAAGTGAACCAATGTACACTTCCAAGTATGCCTTTTGTAGCAAAGCAGCATGTCAATACAACTTGATGGGAAAATATGCCACAAATTCAAAATGCTAGGTAGATCATTACTATTGGGAGTATTTTTATGTATTATTTGGGATGACAAATATCTTGGTCACCAAAGGAGTGATCTATTGTGAGAATAATTTTGCCTTGAGCCTGAGAGTAACTTACTTATATGATGGTACCATCATATTATCATTAGAGATGAATAGTAAGAATTATTTAGCATTGGATTTAAAAATCCAAATACCTCATACAACAGCACGGTGAAGTTCCATCTCTACTAAGTAGGAACTCTGTACAATGTCATATGTGTATGAGAGGATGTAGTTCTAAAATAAAAGTGGTTCATACAGACCAAATTTCTAACAAAAGTTTCTTTTGCATACCACTGCTACAAATCTCCAGAATACCCTCAAGTGTTGGATATTCAGAGAGACTCTTAGGCAAAATAGAAGACTTTCAAGTCTCAGGGTAAAGGCATCATACAGGTTACCAAGCAAAAGGCCAAGCACCAAAAATTTAAGCATGAAGTATTTCAGCACACAGTCAGCCACAGCAAATGGTGAGTCCAAACTGGACACTAAGAAGGCATTAGTGTAAAGTGAGGATACCATGTACAGGTTTCATTGGAGGTGTTCTTATTTCTCTAATGAACATCTTTGTTAGGAAGCCAAGATGTTCATTACTCTAATAAGAACATTAATGGGTGTCTCTAGCATGGATGGCTCTACCTTCTGCCTTGCTGATAGTAATAGCAAGTCAAGTCACTTGTGGTATGGCAGACATTGCTACAAAGAATTAAGATGGGAACTTTCCCACACTGTGGCCAAGCCCCTTATCAACAATAATGGGCCCTGGAGAGCCTCAGGGAACCACATAAACTGCTAAGGAAGTAAAAGGAGACCCTGTCACCTCCACAGACTGTGAGATTTTTTCCTGACTTTCTCTGAAGTACTAGTACTTCCCCAAGAAGTTCATTGGAGCAAGGGCTGTCCAAGCCATGCCCTGAGAAGGGAAGTTGCAAGGCCAGGATCTTTCTACAGATTTTCCTCTTCCTTTATGCAATGTGTTAATCAGAATCAGCTGCTCATAGGTTCCCAGGGAGATGCAAGAAGTTAACATGGGAATCATGTGAGAGGGGAAAGCATGTAATGCAGGATATTATCTGTAGTACTTGCACAAGGCAGTTATGAGAGGTAGCTAAAAAAGAGAAAGAGCTATTTAGGCATGGTTGTCCTCTGGCTGTATATTGTTGAAGCTTCTGGGGACAGAGCAGAGCATCAGGAAGTCATAAGGACTTCCTTTTACAGTAGGAATTTAAAATAGCTTGCTTTTAAGAAGACTAGTCAGTCTGAAGGGGTTTTCTACAGGTATCACTACCACCACCACCAAAAGGATTTATTAACTAAGACCTGTGTGTGTGACATGATACTAGGTGTTCTGTATCATGTACTTAGTCCTTACATTTTTCTGATTCACAGCTTGTAACAGAAACCTGTGTACCTGAAGACAGTGGAAAACAAACAGATGAGGCAACTTCATGTATCAAATATGAAGGAAAAGCTGAATAAAAACCATAATTCATGCCAGCCAGCCCTACTTTATGAAGAATTGACAGAATAATCATCCAAAAATTGAACATTTTAAATGATAAAAATAACACAGATCTGCCCTGAATAAATAGCATGTAAACTACTTAGTCCTTTTAAATTATCTTAAAATTTAAAAAGCATACTATTAGTATTATATAAAGATTTCAATTGGTTTACTTACCCCCCCCCCCAACCAAAAAGGACAAAAACAAAACTGAACAACTATATTTACACCACACAAGATGCATGCATATTTATAAAGAAGTAGATACATGCAATTTTCAGCAACATGCAGTCAGTTTAAGTTATTTTCATACCTTAATCTTTGGTTCTTCCTTTAATTTGTCCCTTTCTGGAACTCTTTCTATCTTCTTTAGCTTTTCTATATCTTTCCTTTTTCGTTTCTCTTCTTCTTTCCATTTTCTCCTCTCTTCTTCTCTTTGTCTTTTTCTTTCTATTTCTCGCCGCCTTCTTTCTTCTCTTTTCTCTTCTCTCATTCTCTAGAAAGAAAGATCAACACACACCTTCAAACAAGATAATCATCACCAAAACTTAAATCAATCCCAAAGGCATGGTGGGAACCCACTAAACTGGATCATCTTTCCTTCCTACTTTCTACCTCCTTAACCCCCTCCCCACCCCATTCAGAATATGAGAATGAAGTCCAGGACTTGCTAGTATCAGTCTCCCACCGCTGCCTTGCTGTATTTCCAGAGGCTTTCAGAAAAATCAAGAGAGTGTCTCCTGAACAAGCTAAGGACTCTCTGGGTTTGCAGAATGATTCCTTGGTCCAGCAACCAAAGAGAAGGAGGGGGCCAATAAGCCAAATCTTTAAAGAATAATGGTAAGAAAAAGCAGCTGTTTCTCCTAGGGCAGTGGTCGGCAAACTCATTAGTCAACAGAGCCAAATATCAACAGTACAACGATTGAAATTTCTTTTGAGAGCCAAATTTTTTAAACTTAAACTTCTTCTAACGCCACTTCTTCAAAATAGACTCGCCCAGGCCGTGGTATTTTGTGGAAGAGCCACACTCAAGGGGCCAAAGAGCCGCATGTGGCTCACGAGCCGCAGTTTGCCGACCACGGTCCTAGGGGATCCCAATGCTCTTAAAATGTTTAACAAAATGTGAACCAATGAAATAAATGTATTGAGAAAACTATAAAAACAAAGGTTTACCTGCTTGTTTTTCAGGAAGCTCAATAGTGGGGTTGTCTTTTTAGCTACATAAATGTAAAGAGATTATTAATAATACTTATCAACCCCTAGAAAGGATTCCATTTTCTGACATTCCCTGCCAACCACCCAAGGTGGGAAAAACTATATCCCTTAAACAGAGAGTTCACAACTATATTATTGGAAAGAAATTTTTACAGTATTCCAATTCTGCAAATTTAAAATACCTTTTAAAAATTAAAGAAGTACAAAATAAAACAATAAACTGTTCTACAGACGGGAGTACAAATTTGTCCAATTGGGAATATATATGCGTCCATTAATAAAAACCAACTTTTAGAAGAATATTTCATTCATTTTTCAGTATTCTGAACAATGCTATCTGATCTTGTAGCTAGCTTTTGAAAACATACTTCCTTTGGATAAATTCTTCAGAGTGGACATTCTGAGTCAGAGGCTATGCTTATGTTTAGTGTTGATACAGTAGTGACAGCTTACTGCTAGAACCAACATCCAAGCTAGAATTTCTCAAGAGGTTTTCAGTTTTGTAGTAACTAAATCAATTTTTTATATTTCTTTTTATGAATATTAGCTTATTACTAGAAAACATCAGCTGATTTTCAAATGCTTACCAACATCTAAAGGTACCACGCATGAGTCTTCAAGCATTTTATACTTAGGTTACATTTGTGTGGCACTAAATAGGTCACAGAGAGTTTTCCCCATCTAATCAGAGCAATTGCATAATCCTGTGACACAGGTATTATCCTCTGCTTAGTGCAGTAAAAGAAACAGAGTCCCAGAGAAGTTAGTGCTTTCCCCATGACCATACAGCTATCAAGTGACAAAAGTGCAAGTCAGACAGGTCTTCTGATGAAAAAGCTGTTGACCTTAATTCCTTTTGTCCACTTACCTATTAGTTCTCTATTTTTAGCTTCTATTTCTTCTAGCAGAGTCTCTGGAGTAGATGTCATTTTCTCATTATCGGCAGCATAACTTTCCAAAAATTTTCTATATTCTGGATCTAAATAATTGTTTAAGGAAACAGAAAATATAGTAGAGTTTAAACAAGCAGGAAATTATTATCTAGGATTTTATCAAAGATTAATTTTCTACTTCATGGGAGATTGAAAATAAACCTATACTCACAAGATAAACTATTTACAGCTTTATTGGTTACTCTCAGAACTCCTATTTGAGATACCCACAAAGGGAGTATGGTGTAACTTGGGGTCAGGGAAAATGAGATAGCACAGATTATAATAGAAACTTCAGGGATGATAGTTTGCTTTTGAAAGTCACTGATCCTACTAATCCAGAGTCATACTTGTGAAAGAAATGCTATGTGTATATAGTTACAGTATATATTTATTATGCATATAGAATGTAAGCAATTCCTGCATGGGTAAACCTCACTTTAAATAAACTCAACATATGAAAATAAGACGTTCCAAAAAGACACAAAAGGGGGATGTCCTGGATGGCATTGGAGGTGATGGTAATTCCTGGAGTTCTTTCCTAGATGCCTCTGACATCAGACAGGGTAACACATCTGAGTTATTATACTTCTTGTATTTGGAGTTTCTATGCAGTGTGGACCATATCACTTGATCTAGTCTTCCAGGTCTGAATCTATCATATAATCAATAAGCAGCTGCATGTTGAGTTTTCTGTGTTCTTTATAAAATACCTATTATAGTAGTAAATAATGAAAATCAAACTAGATGGTTCTAAAATGTCAATCTGATAGAAAATATTGCAGCTAAGCCATTATCCAATATAAGTTACAGAGATCTCAAAATCTGGGTCCAGTTTACCTTATGTGGCAATTATTCCAGTTTTTTAGTTCCTGTCTTTTGGCTCAGTGTAATTACTATGTGTGTAGTTAACTTCATGTTCAAAGCCGAGAAAATAGAACTGACCACTTTGGTTACTTCATATTAAGTTTACTTGAATACATAAAGTTTTCCAGTAGAGCTCTCAATAATAAATCTTCCTCTTCATAAAAAGGGAAACCCCCCAAAATAAATAATCATAATAGTGGTAAAAAGCCTCAAGTAGTTGTACTACTCAATAGTCAACAATGTATTATTGAATGGTGAAGGAATGAAATGCCACTAGCCAGAGAGAGTGAAAACTCTATAGGAAACCTACCTCCATTTTAACAATTAAGCAAAGCTTTCATCAATGAATTATATTTCATATTAACTTTATCCCATATATTCTCTTATTTAAAGCTTAGAGTTCAGTTAATTCTCACAAAGGTAATATTTTTTAAAAGCATATGGCATTAGCATTACAAAACTAGAGCTATACTGTACCATCATCGATAGTCCCAACTTTAGTATCTCTTTTCTTAGTCTTCTTTTTTGCAGCTTTTTGAAAAGGAGCAAATTCTACTATTGCAGGATATTCCTGACCTGTTTAGAAAAAAAATATCACACTTCTTATAACAAAGAAAGTGTCAAGTGGATAAAAGAGTCAGCCCACTGCTCTCTAGGCTTTTCTTCTTTTTTTGGAGGGAGGGGCTTTGTCTGTATTTTTTATTAAAATTTTTTAATGTTGACATTATAGGTTTACCCCCTATTTCCCCTTTTGCCTAGGCTTCCTTTGATGGCAGTCATCTGAGAGGTGTCTCCAAACGGGCATCAATCACACTGGCCCAACTAAAGTCAACATGCCAAAGGGCTTTGTCTGTATTTTTTATTAAAATTTTTTAATGTTGACATTATTGTAGGTTTTCCCCCTATTTCCCCTTTGCTTAGGCTTCCTTTGATGGCAGTCATCTGAGAAGTGACTCCAAATGGGCATCAATCATACTGGCCCAACTAAAGTCAATTCTACCAAAGGAGCCCCTAATGGAAAAAATGAAATGAATAAAACATTCATTTAAATTCTACTTCTAAAGTGATATTTTGATATGTGGGGGGAAATAAAATGATTTTCATTTAAAAACACATCAAAAATCTCTAGAATAAGCAAATCTATAGAGAAAAATAACATTAGGGTTGCCTCGAGCAGGGGAGAGTGGTGGGGAGAACAGGGAGTATCAGCTAATGGGTATGGGGTTTCTCTTTAGAGTGATGAGCATGTTTCAAAATTAGATTATAGTGATAGCTGTACAACTTTGTGAATAAAAACATTTTTAAAAAGAAATTTGGTTTTTTTATTGATTTGAGAAACATCAATTTGTTGTTCCACTTATTTGTGCATTCATTGGTTGATCCTTTTTAAAAAATAAGTTTTTATTGATTTCAGATAGAGGATGGGAGGGAGAAAGAGATAGAAACATCAATGATGAGAGAATCATTGATCGGCTGCCTCCTGCACGCCCCACTACTGGGGATTGAGCCCGCAACCTGGACATGTGCCCTGACAGGGAATTGAATGGGGACCTCCTGGTTCATAGGTCAATGCTCAACCACTGAGCCACACCAGCCAGACATTGGTTGATTCTTGTATGTGCCCTCACCAGGGATCAAATCCAATACCTTGGCATATTGGGACAATGCTCTAACCAACTGAACTACCTGGCACTAAAAAACATTTTAAAAAAATATATATTTTTATTGATTTCAGAGAGGAAGGGAAAGGAAGAGATAGAAACACAAATGATGAGAGGAGAATCATTGATCGGCTGCCTCCTGCACGCCCCACACAGGGGATTGAGCCAGTAACCCGGGCATGTGCTGTGACCAGGAATCGAACCGTGACCTCCTGGTTCATAGGTAGACACTCAACCACTGAACCATACTGGCCAGGCTAAAAAACATTTTTAAAGGGTGAATTTTTGTGGTATGTTATTTAAAAAATACACCAGGGGTCCGGGTGAGGCCACACACCCCTGGGTCCGGGTGAGGCCACGCGCCCCTGAGTCCGGGTGAAGCTGTGCCCCTGGGTCTGGGCGAGACCAAACCAGAGGGAGTCGGACCTGCATTACCACCATTTGTCCACCATGCAGAGCTGAAAAGTCAGTGCCGACATGTACACATAAGGAACTGGTGGACATTGAAATTGGGTCTCAAAAGAACTGTTGGTCCAGAAAGAAACTCTCTACAGACTGATTCATTTGCCTGTCAGCATTACTATTATTGCTCATCTCACATTCGGTTCTTATAAGTATATTTCTAGTAACACATGATCTCACTCATCTAGGGGAAATGATGAACAACATAGACTGATGAACAAGAACAGACCCTGAAACAAGGAGGCATCGATCGGACTGTCGGGCCTCAGAGGGAGGGTAGGGGAGGGTGGGGGTAGCGGGGAGAGAGCAACCAAAGGACTTGTGTGCATGCATACGAGCCTAACCAATGGTTAAGGACAACAGGGGGGTGGGGGCATCCGTGGGGAGGGGTGTGGGATGGGAATGAAGGGATGAGGACAAATATGTGACACCTTAGTCAATAAAGAAGTTTAAAAATAAATAAATAAATAAATAAAAAAAAATAAAATTGAAAGGGGAAAAACAATAAAGAAAATTAATGGGGAAAAAAAAATAAAAAATACACCAGGGCATCAAAAGCAAGGCAACAAAAGAAAAAATCGATAAGTTGGATATCAAAATTAACAACTGTGCATTTAAGAACACAGTCAACATAGTAGAAAAGCAACCTATAAAACAGAAAATATTTGCAAATCATACATCTGATAAGGAGTCAATATACAGAACATACAAAGAACTCATACAACTCAACAACAAAAAACCCACAATCCGCCCTAGCCTATTTGGCTCAGTGGATAGAGAATGGGCCTGCAGACTAAAGGGTCCCAGGTTTGATTCTGGTCAGGGGCACATGCCCGGGTTGCCGGCTCGATCCCCAGTAGGGGGCGTGCAGGAGAGAGCCAATCAATCATTGATGTTTCTCTCTCTCCCTCTCCCTTCTTCTCTGAAATCAATAAAAATATATTTAAAAAACAAAACAAAAAACCCCCAATCCAATTTTTAAAAGTTCAAAGGACTTGAATAGACATTTGTCCAAAGATGATATACAAAAGGCCAAAAAACATGAAAAGATGCTCATATGCGTAAGCATGTGAAAATGTTAAACTATTAACTCACTAATCATTAGGGAAATGCAAATCAAAACCACAATAAGCTATCACCTCATATCTATTAGAATGGTTACTATTAAAGGAAAAAAAACCCAGAAAATAGTAAGTGTTGGTGAAGATGTGGAAACATTAGAATGCTTGTGCTTTACTGGTGGGAATGTAGCTTCTATGGAAAACAATATGGTGGTTCCTAAAAAAAAATTTAAAATAGAATTACCATATGACCTAACAATTCCACTTTTGGGTGTATATTCAAAAGAAGTTAAAAGCAGAGACTTGAACAGATTATCTGTACACCTACATTCACAGAAGCATTATTCACAATAGCCAAGAGTTCAGGGAAGCATCCATGTTATATATTTTTAAGACTGAATAATATTCCATTGTATGTATATACTACATTTTGTTTATCCATTCATCTTTCAAGGGACATTTGACAAATGGATAACACACACACACACACACACACACACACACACACACACACACAGATATACACATACACATACCAGAGGCCCAGTACACAAAATTCGTGCACTTGGTGGGGTCCCTCAGCCTGGCCTGCGCCCTCTCGCAATCTGGGAGCCCTCGCCAGCCGTGAGCCTGGCTTCTGGCTGAGCAGCGCTCCCCCTGTGGGAGCGCACTGACCACCAGAGGGCAGCTCCTGCATTGAGTGCCTGCCCCCTGGTGGTCAGTGGGTGTCATAGTGACCAGTTGTTCCGCTGTTCAGTTGATTTGTATATTAGCCTTTTATTATATAGGATATATATATACTGTATATATACAATGGAATATTATTCAGCCTTAAAAAGGAAATTCTGACATATGCTACAACATGGATAAACCACAAGCAGTCAAATACTATATGATTCCACTTGTATGAGGTACCTAGAATGGTTAACTTCATATAGAATGGTATTTGCCAGGGATTGGGGGGTGGGGGACATGGGGAGTAGTTTTTTAATCAGTATAGAGTTTCAATCTTGAAAAATGAAAAAGTTCTAAAGATTGGGTGCACAACAATGTGAATGTCAACACAACTGAACTGTACACTTAAAAAACGGTTAAGACTGCAAGTTTTAAAAATATCATTTATTTAAAAAATATTTTTATTGATTTCAGAGAGGAAGGGAAAGATAGAAACATCAGTGATGAGAAAGAATCATTGATCAGCTGCCTCCTGCACTCCTCCTACTGGGGATCAAGCCCGTAACCCAGGCATGTGCCCTTGACCAGAATCGAATCTGGGACCCTTTGTTCCATAGGCTAACACTCTATCACTGAGCAAAACCAGCTAGGGCTGCAAATTTTAGTATTGTGTATTTTACCACAATTTTTAAGAATGCAAAAAAAATTAAAGGAATGATCTAATGATACATGCTATAACAAGGATGAACCTTGAAAACATGCTAAGTAAAAGCCAGTCACAAATCCTGGTGAATGCAGAATCAGATTAGCTTAATAACTGATATATGTGAAATGTCTAAAATAGGGAAAACTATAGGTAGAATAGTGATTGCCAGGGGCAGGAGGGGAAAATGGGAGATGAATGCTAATGAGTATAGGATACTTTTTGGAGTGATAAAAACATCCTGTATTTACACAGAGGTGATGATTGCACAACTTTGTGAATATACTAAAATGAATTTTATGGTATGTGAGTTATAAGTCAATTAAAAAAAAAACAACACAAGTGTTGCCCTAGCCAATTTGGCTCTGTGGACTGAAGGGTCTGGGTTCAATTCCAGTCAAGGGCACATGCCCAGGTTGCGGGCTTGATCCCCAGTAGGGAGCATGCAGGAGGCAGCCGATCAATGATTCTCATCACTGATGTTCCTATCTCTCCCCTTTCCTTCCTTCCTCTCTGAAATCAATAAAAATATATTAAAAAACAAGTTCCCGCCCTAACTGGTTTGGCTCAGTGGATAGAGCGTCGGCCTGCGGACTGAAGGGTCCCAGGTTCAATACCGGTCAAGGGCATGTACCTTGGTTGTGGGCACATCCCTAGTAGGGGGTGTGCAGGAGGCAGCCGATCAATGTTTCTCTCTCATCGATGTTTCTAACTCTCTATCCCTCCCCCCTCCTCTCTGTAAAAAATCAATAAAATATATTAAAAAAAAAAACCAAGTTCCCTGGTAGGTGTGGCTTAGTTGGTTGAGTGTGGTCCTATGCAACAAAAGATCACTGGTCAGGGTGCATACAGGCAACTGATTGATGTTTCTTTCTCTCTCCCTCTACCTTCCTCTGTGTAAAATAAAACATTTTTTAAAAAAACAAGTAACTACTGGAAAAAAATATACCAGGGCCCTGCTATAGAATAATGTCACACAAAGTATAAAGATCATTCACATGTAGATATAAACCAGAATAAAATAACTAGAATTGACCAGAAAGTATCACAAAGCAGTCATGGAAGAAACATGATTTTGGAAATCCTGGTGAATGCAGAATCAGATTAGCTTAATAACTGATATATATGAAAAGGAATAGATAAACCAGATTGAAGCAGAAGGAAATTGTGGAAGATAGGCTGAAAAACACACACAAAACAAACAGAAGTGAGTTCAGACTATGAAGGGCCTTAACTCGAGGCTAAAGAGTTAACTTTTTCACAGTTGTTCTTAAATCACTATTTTCAAAAATATTAATTTCATGGCAATATAATAGACTGAATTATACAGAAATATAATTCAGAAAACCCTTCAAGTTTAGACAGTGGTTGTCTAAGCATTAGGTGACAAAGACATAAAGTATGAAAGCATTAGTAAGAATAGATGGACAAGATGTTAAAAAACAAATTCAAAAGATTCATCACTTGATGTTCCTCTCTCTCTAAAATCAATCAATAAATAAAAATTATAAAAGATTCATCACTTGTTTATATATAAGGTATAAAAAAGAGGAAAAGATTAAATACAGCTCAGATTCCCAGGCCAAGTCACTAGGAAATCATTGCTATCTACTGGAATAAAGTTGGAGTGAAGAAGTAGCTAGTTTGTGGGGATTAATAAAGTTGGACAGTGGCATTATTCCAACAAGTAATTATTGGCAGAAGATTTGACTTTGGGTAGTGGGCACACAGTGCAATATACCACACCTGAAACCTATGTGATCATATTAACCAATGTTACCGCAATAAATTTAATAAAACAGGAAAACAAACAAACCAAAAAAAACTCCCACAAGTAACTATTGGCTTAAAGGATTTGGATAAATAAATGTTGGTCCTTGAAGCAAGATGAGAAGTAAATGTTTAAAACTTGTCATACAAGTTTAAAGAGTCACTTATCCATATTACTGCTGAAACTAGTAAAGAGTCAAAACAACAGATAGTCTAATTTCAGGGCAAATAAAATTGTCACAGGAGGAGAAAATAGGCAATTTCATTCAGTTATTCAAAGTACGAAATAACAGGTTAATAAAAACACCCGAGGGGTAAGAAAAGTCACATATCTATAAGATTGTAATAGCCTTATCAAATGTGTGAAACTCTTTAAATGTTGCACATTTTATCAATCAGGATTTTAGAAAAACTATCAAGGCATTGAGAAAATACTGTGACACACACATTGTCTTAGACAAATGACAAAGGAACCTCTTGTTACTAGGACTCACCTTTATTGTCAAGGAATACATAACCATCAAAGCGATCCCTGAACAAAATAATGTCCTCTTGGTTTTTAAAGTTGATGTATGCTCTGGCATACATATGAGGATACAGACTGCAGAGAGGAAAGCAATTATGTAAATGTGCTTGCAGGTATCTGGCTGAATTATAAGAATGCATATATTAAAGAGACAGCCTCAAAAATCACATAGACAACATTAGTATGATAAAATGGAATGGAAGAAACCTTTTTCATTTACCCCCTCCCTCTTTGATTTATTTTACCTAGTATCATTAGAAAAAAACTCAAAATAATCATGCTCGGGCATAGGCTGAAGATGTTCCTGAAGCTGCTCCTTGGTCAAAGTGGGAGGTAATCTCCGAATTACCACCTTCAGAAATGAAGAAGTAAAATAAAATTAGTACAAATCAATTTTCTGTCATATCTAAAAGAACCACTATCCCTGAAGAAAGCTGGGCTTTAAAAGAGATCACTTATAAAAATCCAGGAGAAAATAGTCCTCTAATGCTCAGAATCAAACGTAATAGTAACGCGGTTTTAAAATTTTTCTTAGAAATGAGAACTGTCTGGATCAAGGAAAGTATCAGCTTCTGTTAATCCGAAGCCCCGCAGTTTACTAGGTTTTTGTATTATTTTCCATCACCCATTTTTCAATAGATGTAGTGGTAAGAAATGAGTAGGCCAATCCTGGTCTTTTGTGGGTGCCACGAACACTTGATTTACTAATATTTCCCTAACACATTCTAAAACAAAACCCTTTCTCATTCAGCATAAAGAATTCAAAACTGAGGAATACCGAAAATTCCCTCATCCCAAACAGGATGAACCCGATGTGGCCCCCCCCAGTTAATCCCAATACTCCCTCAACTCGCCTCCATTAATACTTCCATCACAAACTACGCCCACCCTTGATAACCCCTTCACTATTTAATAATCCCCTCAATTAACGTTTTAATTCCTCATTCTCTTTATTATCACTCCCCTCCCATTATCATTTCACAGCTCTGATCTAAAACCTTCTCGTCTAGGAATTCCCCCCCTCCCCATTCCCGTTTCCTTCACTCCCACCCCGGGGCTTGGCCGAGAGCCGCCCCCCCCCCCCCGCCCTTTCGGTCCAGTGGATGAGACAGGGTGATGCGATTTTCACTCAGGTGAAGAAACAGAAAGGGAGACTGGGAGAAGAAGGCAGCCCCATTCCCAACCATCCTCCATGGGTGGCGGACGCGTCCCGCCCTCTCACGGGCCAACGGCCAGACAGGCACCTTGCTCAGCGCCTCTTTCTTCTCCTTGTTCCGATCCTGCTTATCTTCCCCTTTGGTGCTGTCCCCCGAAGCCCCACTACTACTGCCTGTGGCCCCCGGGGGAGTCAAGAGGGTTACTCGCTTCTCCTTAGGCCTATAATCCTTCTCTTCCTTCATGGCTACGGCTTGGCTCCTCACAGTCGAAGCTCGGTGCCCAACTACCGGCACCTACGACTCACGTTCCACTCCCGTCACAGCACTGCCCACTGTCGTCACAGCTCCGCCCCCAACAAGCTCCCCTAGTGATAAGGCAGCCCCGCCGTTCCATTGGGCCTCTTCAGGATCTCGCGAGACTTCAAGGCGTTCCGCTTCCTCCGGTGAATAGGTTTTAACACCTAGTCTTACGTTCCCGCCTGCTGAATCACCGCGTCAGGCAATACCCTCTAGGTCCAGACACCCCTAGGGCCTCTCTCTACACCTTTTAGCAAATCCGCCATCTTGACTACAAAGACTTCCGAGGACTACAAATCCCGGCATGCAAAGCAGCCCGACACTTCTGGCTGGGAGTTCTAGCCCTATTTTTAAAAGTAATCCTCTAGTTTTTTTGTTTTTGTTTTTAATATATTTTTACTGATTTTAGAGAGGAAGGAAGAGAGAAACAGAAACATCAGTGATGAGAATCACTGATCAACTGCTTCAGGCACACCCCACACTGGGGATGGAGCCCCCAACCCGTGCTTGTGCCCTGACCGGGAATCCAACCGTGAGCTACCGGTTCATTGGTCGGAGCTCAACCATTGAGCTACACCGGCTGGGCGATACTCTAGTTTGTAAAGTTTAGTGTTTTGCAGATCAAAACATAGGTTCTGTGGGTCTGTACTTGACTACCTGTTCCTCAGATAAACCTGATGTTATCCAAAGTTTACCTTACAAGGGAACTTGTATTTTCTATTGATTCTGAGGGAAAATAGAGGTTGCCACCCAAAATGCATCTTTTGTGATGTTGATTATTTTAAGCTAGTTATTATTAAGAAAAGAGGAAGACGCCCAAGCTGGTTTGGCTCAGTGGATAGAGCATCAGCCTGCAGACTGAAGGGTCCAGGGCTTGATTCTGGTCAATGCCACTTGGCTCCATGCCCAGTAGGGGGCGTGCAGCAGGCAGCCAATAAATGATTCTCTTTCATTATTGATGTTTCTCTCTCCCTCTCCCTTCCTCTCTGAACTCAATAAAATGTATATTTTTAAAAAAGAGGAAGAAGCCGAAACCGGTTTGGCTCAGTGGATAGAGCGTCGGTCTGTGGACTGAGGGGTCCCGGGTTCGATTCCGGTCAAGGGCATGTACATTGGTTGCGGGCACATCCCCAGTGGGGGGTGTGCAGGAGGCAGCTGGTCGATGTTTCTCTCTCATCGATGTTTCTAGCTCTCTATCCCTCTCTCTTCCTCTCTGTAAAAAATCAATAAAATATATTAAAAAATAAATAAATAAATAAAAATAAAAAAAGAGGAAGAACCTTTCACCATACCCCTAATTGCCTAAAAGAATTTAGAAAGCTGACTTGCTCCAAATAGGGAGCTATCATCATAGTTATTATGAACTAGTGTGAGACAGGGGGGACCTAGTAAATTCCTCTCTGTGTTCCATTGTTAAAGATAGCCAAACAAACAGTTATTTAGCAAACATTTGCTTTTTCATCTGTATGTGAATTGCCTTCCTGACCTTTGAAATGTTGTTTATTTTCTATTACAAAAATATGAACAGATTTCTTGTCAAATATTAAACAAGTATAGTAACACATTTTATAGATAATAGAAGCAAAGGAAGACAATTACAAAGAGGAATAATGAACTTACAGAAATTCAGATTTGAGGGTTTGGAACTATAAAACCCCAAATGAAAAAAAAATCACAGAAGAATAAAAGTTAAGATTAGAAATTTTTTTTAAAATCCTCACCCAAGGATATGCTTTTTATTGATTTTTTTTTTTAGAGAGAGAGAGAGAGAGAGAGAGAGAGAGAGAGAAAGAGGAAGGGAGAGATAAACACTGATCAGTTCCCTCCCCTATGCACCCCAACCAGGGATCAAACCTGCAACCTGGGTATGTGCCCTTACCAGAATAGAACCCAAGACCTTTCTGTGCAGGGGAGGATGCTCAATCAACTGAGCCACACCGGCCAGGGCACATTAATTTACTCTTGTGCAAACTTCCTCATGCATCCTGGGCTTCTGTTTTCCTTTTCAATGTAATCTCTTCTGCTTTCTGTTTTCCCAACTCAGTTATTTAGGATCAAGTTTAACCATGTTTTAAACAAGATAAAAGTTTATTTCTTTCTGTTATAAATAAAGTCAGAAGGGCTTTTCTGTCATTCTTAACATGAGGCTTTGCTTCCTAGTCCAAAATAGCTGCTTGAGCTCCAGCCATTTGATCAGCATTCCAGCCAATAGGAAGGAGGAAGTCACAAAGAGCATGCCCCCTCTTTTAAAGGATACACTTCCATTTACATCAATTGTCTAGGACTTAGTCTGTAGGGAGGCTGGAAAATGTTTTGGGGGTTTTTCAAGATAGCCATCCGAGTTTCTTTTATTCAAGACAAAGAAGAAAGGGTAATAAGGGATAATTAACAGTTTTTATCTCACCAACTAATTTGTAAACCATTCTAGAGTGAGGATCTTGCTTTATACCTTTATAAAGTTCAGTGCTGACAAGGACCTCAGTAAAAATCTCTTAATAATTATGGTTAATCTTTTCAGCAAACATTTATTTGGCACCTATTTTATGCCAAGGATTATGTTGGGAGGCTGGGGGCTAAAAAATAAAATGAACACAGGAAACAAAGACTTCACCCAAAAAGTGTTGATCTAAGCAGGTATTTGAACCATTATAAAACTTGTCAGGAAGAGGAGGGGAAAGACATTCTAGGCCAGTGATGGTCAACCTTTTGAGCTTGGTGTGTCAAACTTCGCCAAAAAACTGAGCATAACTCGGGTAGTGTGTCACTTTGAGGAAAAAACATTATTTCGCAAATGTTTTATCCTCAGGAGCAGCAAATGTTTCATTCTTGCATGAGGACGCCTCAGCGGCCGCGTGTCATCAGAAATGGCTACGCGTGTCAGTGCTGACACGTGTGTCATAGGTTCGCCATCACTGTTCTAGGCAAAGGGAATAGTTTATATAAATTATCAGAGGTATTAAACAGCATATCATGTTAGGAACTGTGGACCATCTGCTATACTTAGACCAGTTGTCTCAATCAGGGGCAATTTTGCCCCCTAGAGAACATTTGGCAAAGTCTGAGAATTTTTTTGGTTTCCACAACCAGATGAGTGCTACTAGCAACTAGTGGATAGAAGATAGATACTGCTAAAAATCTCCTCCCCCAAAGAATTATTGGGACAAAACCAAAATAATATTGAGGCTAAGAAATCCTGCAGTATAGAGTGCAAAAGGGGTAGGGGTGGGAGGGCTTAAGATATGAAATCAGAGAAATCAGCTTGATCCTAAAGAATCTTGTTTTCCTGCTAAAAAAATGTGTACTTTATCCTGGCGATTGAGAAGGGGAAATAATTGAAGAAAAATTTTTAAATAATTCTTTATTGTTGGAAGTATTACATATGTTCCCCCTTTTCCCCCACTGACCCCCTCCAGCCTGCACCCTCCACCCCATACCCTCACAGTCCCATTGTCTGTGATCATGGGCCATGCATATATGCATACAAGGTCCTTGGTTGATTACCTCCCACCCACCCACCCTCCCCGTCTTCCCTCTGAAATTCCACACTAATTGAATAATTTTTTTCAAAAACGTTTTAATTATGGAAATGTTCAAGTATGCCTAAAAGTAGAGTGAATACTATAATGAATTCCCATCAAACAGTGACTCAGTTTCAATAATTATCAATATTTTTATGTAATCTTGAAAAGTGTGTTTATTTATTTATTTATTTATTTATTTTAATTACTTTATTGATTAAGGTATCACATATTTGTCATCAAAACCCTCCCCCCGTCCCCTTCCCAACCCCCCCCCCAACACACACACGCATGCCCCCTCCCCCTGTTGTCCGTGATCACTGGTTAGGCTCATATGCAAGCACACAAGTCTTTTGGTTGATCTATCTCCCTTGTCCCCACCCTCCCCTACCTTCCCTCTAAGGTCTGACAGTCTGATCAATGCTGTTCTTGTTCTTCAGTCTATGTTGTTCATCTTTTCCCCTAGATGAGTGAGCTCATGTGATACTAGGAATACACTTATAGGAACCGAAAATGAGACACGCAATAATAGTTATGCTGAGAGGCAAATGAATCAGTCTATAGTGAGTTTCTTTCTGGGCCAACAGTTCTTTTGAGTCCCGGTTTCTATGTCCAACAGTTGTTTATGTGTTCATAACAGCAATGATATTTCAGTTCTGGATGGTGGACAAATGGTGGTATTGCAGGTTCGACCCTCTCTGGTTTGGTCCTGGGCAATCTGCAGTGACGCATATCTGCTGACTGCTAGTATGGCAAGGCATGGTCAGCGTCTTCCATCTCTGGACTGTTTCTCTTCTGACTTCATGGCTGGAGCACTCCTGTCAATTCCTCTCTGTTGCAGGAATCCACTTGTCTCGGAGTTGTTTTCTGAAAATATACAAACATATTCTCGACCAAAAGTTAATAAAGCAGTATTTTCTATAAATTTGACTTGCAATCCTTTTTCATTTTTTTGCCCAAATGATTTTCCTTTGGCTTGTTTTGACACCATGTATGTTTTACCTGGATGACTTACTGTTAGCATTACAAATGAAAGTTAATTTTCTAAAGTAAAAATTTTCTAGATGTAATTTATTTGCAGGATATTTTTCCTTACATGATATTCTTCTACTATCCCCCCTTTTTTGGTTTAAATATTGGGAGGCTTTTGGAAATTTTATGCTGTAATCTTGATAGCTTTTAAATTTTACTTTTTTTTGCACTAAAATGTGACTGCTTTAGGTTCATTATATGTTATGCAATTTTACCATGAGATGTACTACCAATAAAAATTTTAGTTAACACTTTAGTAACAGCTTTTTTGTCCAGTACAATTGATTTTTCTAGAGTATTTGCTTATTTTGATTGGCCAATTTAAATTAGTCTGAAAACTTGACTACTATTTTACTGTCAAATTTAATACTCTAACAACCATCTTGTTTTACCCTGTAATTATTAGTGGAGAGGATTATTTGCCTTCTTGAGTAGGCCCTGAGCATTCCTGGTGCTAGGCTGGATTTAGATATCATAGACCCCAGTTCCCCGGATCATGGGTGCAAGACATCTCCATCAAGTCTTGTTGCAGTGAGACGGCATCTGCTGTTGGCCAAGTCTCTGTTACCTGGGTCCCGATTTGAGCTGGGCATGTGAAGCTGAGCAGCCATGGGGGCAGGAGATCTCTTTCAGCAGGGGTGAGGGTTCAGGCCCCTGCAAACTTGGGGGGGTGAAGGTCTGTGCCCCACCTCTGTTGACCCCCAAGTTCTCTCCTGATGGCCCCTATGCGACTGTGCCTGTCTTAGGTTGTTCCTTCCCTGAGGAATCTTACCCGTCTCTGGCTAACCAGCCATCCTCCGGGGCCAAGCAGGATGTGAGGTTTAGTTCTGTCTCCTTGGTAGCCTATGCCCCCATGGCCTTCACGCCCAGCACCTGCCTTGGGATCCCCTCGCCTGCTGGCAGGGTCCCAGCACTGATCACATATCTTGTGGAACCCAGGTTTCTTAAAAGTGTGTTTATTTAAAACAGCACGACTCACCAGGACAGTGTGGCTTAGTGGTTGAGCATCAACCTATGAACCAGGAGGTCACGGTTGGATTCTGAAAGATTTGTGACGCAGGAAACAAGACACAGAGTCCAGGCGATGAAAAGGGGGGTAGGTTTTAATCTTGCGCTCCCGGGCAAAACTCACTGGTCCGAGAGTGGGCCAGGGGAGTTCACGCCAAAAAGGGGGCTTAGGTACTTTATACAGCTGTTTAGTGAGGGGAGGGTGGAGGGCATGAGAGGTGCGGAATTCCTGCCTTGGGCCAGGGGTCTGGGAAGGCGGGCAAGGGTCTGGGAAGGCGCCAGTTATCTTTGTCACCATCTACCTTGCAGATGCTTGCATAGGCTCTGGGCTTCCCCCCCTGCCTCGACCTAACATCCCGGCCTTTTGGTGATAGGGGGCACCGAAATCGTCCTGGCTACTTCCTGCTGACCAGGGGCGAAGAGGGTGGGGGATGTTAAAGGCCAGGGTCAGGCAGAGGCGGGTTGAGGGGCAGCCGAGTGTAGGGATGGAGCAGGAGCTGGTTTACAGTCACCCGAGACATTTCTGCGATCCGGGAGCGGATGAATTTGAGGAGGCAGGGAGCTAGGGAAAATAAGACACAGATGAGAATTAGGGGCTCTATCAGGGGTAGGATCCAGGTAGCTAAAGGGCTTTGAGCCAGCCGAAAGAAAAGAGAGTTGTCCTGGGAGTGTCTTGCACCTAATTCTTCACTCAGCTTAGTCAGGGTCTGCACGTTCTGTTCCACCACTCCAGCCTCGTTGATGTAGTAGCAGCATTCTTCTTGAAGGAACATGCAGGTTCCTCCTCTTTCTGCAGTAAGAAGGTCTAGGGCCCTTCGGTTCTGCAGGGCTATTTGGGCTACCAATGTTACTTGCTGCTGCAGGGAGGCTAAGGAGGTAGTAGTAGACTCCAGGGCTATCTGGAGTTTGTCATTGAAATCCTGAGCAGAGATTATGCTATTCCCGAGGCCCCCTCCCCCCCCCCCCAGCTAGGCCTATCGAGGCAGCGATACTTACCCCCAACATGACAAGGAGGAAGGCGGCCCTGCGGGCCCGGGGGTGGGATGAAGGGAGCAACCAGGCAGGCTCCGACTCTCCATACAAGGTTAGTTGGGGAACTACTGTGACCCCGAAGCAAGGCCCAGGGTCAGAAGAGTTTATGCAGTTGCTTAAGGTGCTATTGCACCAAAAGAAGGTACCCGGGCTGGCCTTGGTGGGACTGGCTGCAGTGTGGTTTTGGGTACAATTCCAAGTGACCCGTCCCACAGTTACCAGGTTGCTGGTCTGGTAGCATATCCGCGGGGGCAAGGTGGGTTCTGGAGTTTCGGGTTCCCAGAGGGGAATGCCAGCCAGGGGAGGCTGACATTCACCGTGTCCTTGGGTTCCTGGAGGAGTCATGAGTGGGACGGCAGCCAGCAAAGGTCTTTGGAGAAAGACACATAAAAAGCAGTGCGAGACATTGGGCAGGGTGCGCGTCTCGTTAAGGAATAGTACAGTGTGCTGGATAAGTTGGAGCCAGGAAGACAGGACTTCTACCCGGGGGGGAATCAGGCAGCTTCCCTTTAAGGGAATGTTCGGTCTGTAGGATGCTTTTGGAGACCTGGATTTGGGCCTCCTGGGCCATGACATATTCCCCGGAGATGTAGATGGTCCCTGAAGGGGTTGAGCTCCAACCACCCCCATATAGTTTTCCCATAACACCCGCAACCCATCGCTGGTCCCAGGGGTCCCGGACCCTGATGTTGAAGGTCCCATCCTTCCAGAAAAAGGGACCAGACCTGACCTCATTGTAGGCATCATGGATGACACAGCCTGACCAGCGGCAACCCCCATAGGTGTTGACGTCTCTATTACACCTGTCTGGGTTCCGCTGGTCATAAGCAAAGCAGGCATATGGTCGGCCACCGTTGGATACTGACCGGAGGTCATCAGCAATCAGGATCTCCGCCTGGCATCCGACCAGAGGGCAGTCCTGAGATCCTACCTGCCGGGTGACTTGTGTGCTGTCCTGGTTGTAGGTTTCACGGACCTTGAACCTCCACACATAAGCAGGTAGGGGTGGATGTAGGTTGCCCAGGGCTGGGAGGAGAAGAAGAAGGGGGAGGGCGGCTAAGGTGGACCTTAGGGGGGCCCAACACCTCACATTTATAGAAGTCATGCTGCTCTGGGGTCCTCTTGAGTCTGTAGAGGTGGTGCCATGATGGATCTCCAAGTAGTTTGGCCGCAGTGGGAGTTGTGAGGATTACTGTGTGTGGTCCTGTCCACCTGGGTTCCAAGGCCTTGGGATATAGATTCTTAAGGAGAACTGAGTCCCCAGGCTGGAGGGGTGGTCCTCGCAAGCCTTGGTCAGCTGGTTCTGGCCTGGGTAGAAACCTGTCAGCGTGTTCCCGGAGCAGCTGCCTGAGTAGAGACAGGTATGGAAGATAAGTAGCCAGGAGAGGAGGGTCAGTAGGGAGACAATGGTTGAGCAAGAAGGGTCTCCCATATGGGAGTTCAAAAGGGCTTAAGAAGGTGGGGCTCCTTGGTGTAGCCCGGATTCTGGTCAGGGCCATGGGCAGGAGGTCCGGCCAGGAGCTGTGAATTTCTAGAGAGAGTTTTGTTAGATGGTCTTTAAGGAGGCCATTGGCCCTCTCAACCTTACCCGATTATTGTGGGCGGTAGGGTATGTGCAGTTTCCAAGAGATGCCAAGTGAGGTGCTAACCTGCTGAACGACCCTTGATATAAAAGCCGGGCCGTTGTCTGATTGTATGGAGGTGGGGAGGCCGAACCTTGGGATTATGTGTGTTATTAGGGTCTCAGCCACAACCTCAGCAGTTTCCTTGTGGGTATGGAAGGCCTCTACCCACCCTGTCAGGGTGTCTACCATTGTAAGCATATATTTCGTCTTCTTGTGGGGAGGCATATGGGTGAAGTCTACCTGCCAGTCCTGCCCTGAGAGGTGTCCCCTCATTTGATGGGTAGGAAAGTTGGGGCGCATTCCTCCCTGGGGTGAGACAGCTGCACACGTGGAGCAGGAGGAGCAGGCACTCGTGACTGCCTCTCGCAGTGTGGGCGAGGTGAAGAGGGGTTTGAGGAACCTCCAAAGTGCCAGCGGTCCCATGTGCAATGACTGGTGGACCTGTTGGGCAATGGCCCCTACCTGAGCCTTGGGAAGGGCAGTCTTGTTATTTATGAAGATCCATCCCTCAGGACCAGAAGAGCCTCCCCGTTGTAGGAGTTTATTTTTTTCTTCTTCTGTATACTGAGGGTTAATGGAGGGAAGGGAAAGGAACAGGACCGGGGCTGGGGACCCTTCACCCTGAGTTAAGCCTCTGGCCACCGCGTCTGCTCGGGTGTTTCCCCGCGTAACCATCGAGGAGTCAGTCTGATGGCCTCGGCAGTGCACGATGGCTACCTGGGAGGGAAGCTGTAAGGCATCAAATAAGCAGGTTATGAGTCTAGCGTTGATAATAGGTGAGCCTTTAGTAGAGAGAAAGCCCCTCTCCCTCCAAATAACCACGTGGCAATGAGCTATCAGAAAGGAATATTTGGAGTCTGTATATATGTTTACCCTCCTCCCTTTGGCCAATTGCAGGGTCCTGGTCAGCGCAATGAGCTCAGCCTTTTGAGAGGTGGTACCCTCTGGGAGCCGGGCCGCCTCCAGGATCCGCTCAAGTGTTACTACCACATAGGAGGCTTTCCAACTGACGTCCCTGGGGGTCTAGGCACAGCTTCCATCCACAAACAGAGTTAAGTCAGGATTAGAGAGAGGAAGATCTGAGAGTCCCGCCCGAGGTTGAGTGAGGGCCTCGACGACCTCGGGGCAGGAGTGCGTTGCCACAGGTAGGGTGGAGGCAGCAGGAAGGAGAGTGGCTGGGTTCAGGGCTGGGGACTGAGTTAGGGAGATGTCAGGACTCTCGAGGAACAGGAGATGGAGTTCCTGCATGCGAGAGGGGGCAGGGAGAGATAAGGATCAGTGTGACAGAAGATCCTGTAGTCTATGGGTGGAGAAGACCTGTAAGGGTTGCTGGAGGCAGATCTTCTGGGCCTCCTTGGTGAGAGTAGCGGCTGCAGCCAGAGCCCAGAGGCAGGGCTGCCATCCCCGAACCGTGGGATCAAGCTGTCTGGACAGGTAGGCTACGGGGGTGAAGGCTGGCCCTAGGGGCTGGGTGAGGACCCCCATAGCTATTCCCTGTTTCTCATCAGTAAATAGTTGGAAAGGCTTAGAGATGTCCGGGAGAGAGAGAGGGGGAGAGGCCAGAAGGGCATCCCGGAGCTTAGAAAAAGCCTGGCGAATGAGGGAGGGTGAGGAGAGGGGGCCTATTGGTGTTTCTTTAGCGGTGTGGTATAGAGTCTTAGCTAGGAGAGCAAAATTTGGGACCCAATGGTGGAAGAATCCTACCAGGCCTAGAAAGGACAAGATCTGTTGCACAGAAGTAGGAGGCTGTCGGTCTTGTATTGCCTGTGCTCGGTCAACTGTCAGTCCTCGGGAATTGGGAGTCAGACAGATTCCCAAGTAAGTGACGGTGGGGGCCGACAGTTGCACCTTGGCAGGAGACACATAGTATCCTTTGTCCCCTAGAAAGTTGAGGAGGTTAGCTGTCTGCCTCTGAGAAATGTCTAAAGAGGGGCTGCAGAGAAGGAGATCATCTACATACTGGAGAAGAGTGCTGGGTTCTAATGAGCATTGTTGGAGGTCTCTGGCTAAGGCCTGGCTAAACAGATGAGGGCTGTCTCTGAATCCCTGGGGCAGAACTGTCCAGGTGAGTTGGCGGGATACCTGCTTGTCTGGGTCCTCCCAAGTAAATGCAAACAGATGGTAAGAGTCTGGATCCAGAGGGATGGTAAAGAAGGCGTCCTTGAGGTCAAGGATGGAAAAGTGGGTGGTACCAGATGGGATGCGGGAAAGGAGAGTGTAAGGATTGGGGACCATCGGGTGGATGGGGACCACCGCTTCATTGATTAGTCGGAGGTCCTGCACCAGCCGGTAGGTTCCGTCTGCCTTCCTAACAGGGAGGATGGGGGTGTTGCAGGGAGAGTCAATAAGTAAGACCCTGCCCCAGAAGCCGAGTAATGAGAGGTTTGAGGCCTTGGTGATGAGTTAGGGAGATAGGAAACTGGGGATGGGAGGGAAACAAGGTGGGGTCCTTAAGTCTGATCCTGACCTGGGTATGGTGTCTAGTAACCACCGGGGTAGAGGTGTCCCATACTTTTGGGTTGACAAGGGACGCAGGCAGTGGGGGATCAGTGTTCTGGTGAAGGGAGGGAGCCAGGAGCGGAAGAAGCAGGGAGGCTGAAGGACTCCGAGTGAGCTGCAGAGTGGCCCCTAGTTTTGTGAGGATATCTCGTCCTAAAAGGGGCACAGGGCACGAAGGCATAACTAGGAATGAGTGGGTTATAGGGCTATTGTCGAGGAGACAGGGAAGGGGCCCGGTGGCCAGTGGGCAGGTGGATTTGCCATCAATACCCATGACTGAGATCGTGGAAGGGGACAGTGGCCCGGAAAAGGAGGGCAAAACAGAAAAGGTAGCCCCTGTATCAATCAAGAAGGAGATCTGCTTACCTGCTACCTGGAGCTTTACCCGGGACTCACCGAGTCTGGGCATCTTCAGTCTTCAGCCAGTCCCAGCATGGCCAGCGGCAGGTCATGACCTGGAAGGACGGCCCCTCTACGTTGAGATGCAGAGGGCCCGTCACTTTTCCAGGGGCAGTCACTTTTCCAGTGGCCGCTTTGACTGCACGCCGGGCAGGGCTTGGCTGGAGCCCAGGGTTGAGGGCATTGTTTAGCCCAGTGGCCTTCATTTCCGCACTTGAAGCATTCTCCAGGTGGCGCTCGTCCTTTCATTGCACCCCCACCACGCACAGTCCCCCTTGGACCATGCGTGGCTGTTGGCCTTAGGGCTGCTACCAAGGCTTGAGTTTGCAGGTTCACCTTTTGTCGAAGGTGGGCCTCCCGATCTGATTCTGCCTGCTCCTCACAGGCATTGAAAACCTTAAATGCCATATTCACCAGATCCCGGACAGGGGTCTGAGGGCCATCCTCTGCCTTTTTATTTTTTTATTTATTTTATTTTATTTTTAAACATTTAAGCACCTTTATTTATTTATTTATTTTTGTTTGTTTTTGTTAATCCTCACCCGAGGATATTTTTCCATTGATTTTTAGAGAGACTGGAAGAGAGAGGGAAAGACAGAGAGAAACATTGATGTGGGAGAAACACATCAATTGGTTGCCTCCTGCAGGAGCCCTGATCAGGGCCCGGGCCAGGGAGGAGCCTGCAACCAAGATATATGCCCTTGACCGGAGTCGATCCTGGGACCCTTTGGTCGGCAGGCTGATGATCTATCCATTGAGCCAAACCGGCTAGGGCATCCTCTGCCTTTTTAAACTTTTTTCAAATATCTGGGGCTGACTGCAAAATGAAGTGAGTGGCTAGAACTGTTGTTCCGGCTGGGGACCCAGGGTCCAGATGAGTATATAAGGTCAGGGCCTCAGTCAGCCTGTTAAGGAAGACCGCGGGGTTCTCATCTGGTCCCTGAGTAACTTCCCTCAGCTTGTCAAAATTAACTACCTTGTGGGAGAGGGCCTGTAGGCCTGCTATTAGCCATTGGAGCATCTGGTCGCGATGTTGGCGCCCCACTCGCCCTTCGTGGGTATCTAGATGGTACTCCCAGCCTGGTTCCTGATGAGGAACGGCCTGAGCCCCCACCAGCATAGAAGTATCTGTAAGGTGGATCTGATCTGCGTGGTCCGTCGCTGCTCCTAGGACTCTTTCCCTTTCATCTGATGTTAGGGTAGAAGAAAGAATGACACGGATGTCATGCTAGGTGAGGTCATAGGCCTGAGAAAGGTATCAGAATTCCTTGACAAACACGGTTGGGTTGGTGGAAAAAGACCCCAGCCGCTTCTCAATCTGGGAAAGATCTGACAGAGAGAAGGGAACATGGACCCTGACCACTCCCTCAGCCCCTGCAACTTCCCGGATGGGCAGAGGAGAGGAGGAGCCTGGGATCGGGTGTGCCTGCTGACTTGGGAAGCAGGCGGGGGTGGGGGAAGGGGAAGGTCAGCAGGTAAGGGAGAAGGCTCTGGGGGAGGGGGCGGTGGAGGGAGGTCGGTGAGTGAGGATGGGGGAAGGGAGGGAACGGATGGCAGGGCAGAAGGAGGCAGGGCAGAAGGAGCCCTGTCGTAGGGAGGCGGGCGAGTCGGAGGGGAGGAAAGATTCTCAGGGGGTTCAGATAAGGCGGAAAGTGGAGGAGTGTCGGTAGGCAGAGGAAGTTTCTCGAGAGCTAGGAGGACCTGGGTGGTGGAACAGGAGGAGCAGAGGGAGGGAGGGGAGCGCAGATTGAAAAAGGCCTGGACATATGGAACCTCTAGCCACTTCCCAGCTCGTTGGCAGAAATTGTTGAGGTCGGTCAGAATGTTAAAATCGAAAGTCCCATGTTCAGGCCATTTTGACTTGTTGTCCAATTCATACTGAGGCCATGCCACGGTACAGAAGTAAATGAGGCATTTAGAACGCAGATCCTGGGACAGGTCCAGCTTAGCCAGATTGGTGAGGAGACACCCGAGTGGCATCTTGGGATCAACTTTGGATTTCTGGTTGCCCATTTTGAAACCTAGGGTCAGTAGCAGAGGCCCAAAGATCAGCCTCCCAATCGTTGAGCCAAGGCTACGGATGGGGATCCTAGGGATGGCAGGGGACGTCTCCCCCACCCCCTGGGGTCTGGAGTGAGGCCGAAAGGCTGGGAAACCGAGGGGGGGGGCAGGAACATCTTCACTGCCACCCCAGGGTCAGAACCTTTCCCAGAAAGGTCCAGAGGGCTATGCCCGGAAAGCAATCTCTGACTCGGGCTGCGATTTAGGGCAGAGACGCCAGAAGGATGACCCTAGGAGTCAATAGGGACTGGGACTCACCCGCTGATGCTGCCGAGCTGGAAAGAAGCCTGAGGGTTCTGGGGAGACAATAGGGGAGGGGTACCCCAAATGGGATACACACTCAATCCCCACCCGGGTTTCGGCTCCAGATGAAAGGTTTCCGACGCAGGAAACAAGACACAGAGTCCAGGCGATTAAAAGGGGGGAGGTTTTAATCTTGTGCTCCCAGGCAAAACTCACTGGTCCGAGGGTGGGCCAGGGAAGTTCGTGCCAAAAAGGGGGCTTAGGTATTTCCTTTATACAGCTGTTTAGTGAGAGGAGGGTGGAGGGCATGAGAGGTGTGGAATTCCTGCCTCAGGCAAGGGTCTGGGAAGGCTGGCAAGGGTCTGGGAAGGCGCCAATTATCTTTGTCACCATCTACCTTGCAGATGCTTGCATGGCTCTGGACTTCCCCCCCTGCCTCAACCTAACAAAGACAAGAAATATTAATTTGGAATTATGGGGGAAGCCAGGGAAATCTTAATTGTAGTAGTCAAGTTCCATTGAATCTCGTTCCCAGCTGCTTTTATTTACTAGAATACACAATTGCCTTTTAGGAATGCAAACAGACATATCAATGATAATGTTTAGTAAACAGTAAGATTGTCAGGTTTGGGGGGAGTTTGCTTTAGGCCATTGAGTCAGCATTAGGTAATAAAATGCAAATTCACCCTGTGAATATCAAAGGAGCCCAGGTCAGCTTCTGCCCGGACTTCTTGCATTTATCTTAATTACTGTTGATCTTGGTTTCCAGCATCTTCCAATGCCCCTCACTGGCTGAGAGTGTCCAGTCGGGTCCTCTTCCCTGGCTCCTGACCAAATCTGTGCTTCTCAAAGTAAAAGAGAAGTGTTTTGTTGACATTTCAGAATTTCAGAATGTTAACTCAAGCCCAGAGGAATCCTGTTACTCAGGACATTACTGCATAAATCCAGCTTTATATGGGAGAGGAATGAAATTAGTGTTATTTTCAATCTAATTTGAAAATGGGGGAGATTCAAATTAAAACAAGAGTGAGGAAATATTTTTGCTCACAATTTTAACCAAAATTTAAAGGAATGATAAAACATATTTGAAAGTGCAAGATAGTCACAAAAAATGAGCATATGAATGGTATGGCATTTTTGAAATTTCAGCAATATTTATAAAAATCTGAAATATTCAGACCCTTTGCGTTTTAAGCTTATAATTATGCCGTTAGCTCTGGTCACCTCTGAGTAGGAGGCTGAAATTAGAAAGGAGTCTACAAAGGGGGCAATTATCTACTTTTACAATTTTTTCCCAAGAGAATACATACATTAGATACAGGATTGCGCTTGTAATTAAACTACTTAAATACACCTAACAGCAGATAAAGTTGTTGTGTATTAGTCAGTTGAAGTAACTGCAAGCTGATGAGACAGAGGAAAACTGAAATTTGAATGGCTTAACGTAACAAAAGTCATTTTGTGTGAATACAAATTTGGATGCAGTTGGGCAGGAGATCTCTTCTATTGGGTGACTCAGGGATCTGGGATACTTCAAGATTGTAGTCCCACCATCTCAACACAGGGATGCTATGTTTGCTCTTGAGTGAAATAGGAAGGCAGGAACGGTCATACTGGCTCCCAAATGTCTGGGTGTGATAATATTTCTGATCATATCTCAGTGACAATAGGTAGATGACCCTTCCTAACAAGTGGACTGGCAATGTAGTTTTCCGATGTGCCCACAAAGAGAGGAAGACAAAATATGGATGAGACCTTGTAAACTCTTCCATACACTGTTACATATTAGGTGCTCAAAAAACAATTATAATTTGTTATGACAATAACCTTCATTTCTTGGAGAAATTTCTGAGGTCAAATTTGCCTTAAATTCTCCAACTTTTTCTAAGACTACCATGTGACAGATTTCAAATATAGGATCACATGTAATTTTCATAGGATCTTGTAAATACCAGCTGAGTGGGTTTGCCATCTTCACTCAATAACACTTTTCTACACTTCCCTTTGAGATAACCTATATAATCTCAGTTGGCTGAAAATTTTTTCTTTTGATGCATGACCAAAATCTTGTGAGTTTCTGCTACCCTCTACATGACTGAACATACCTGAACACCTATACAGGTGCCATCAGGTACACTGAAAATGATTCTTTCCCTGGGGTACAGACACACAGACATGAAACAGGGGGGTGGGGGGGGAGATAATTATTTTTTTCATTTGTAATTAGGATGAGCATGTCTACATAGAAATCATTTTTCACCTACAAGGGGGCTCCAAGTTTGGGAGAATTTAGCCTCTGTAGATGTTTGCTCCACAGTGATTTCCATGGTCTTCCTGCATCTACAACTTATGAAGGAGGCACTGGGATTTGACCACCTAGGTAAGCTGATTCATCCGTGTATGTGTTTGGTGGCCAGTTTCAAATAAGGCATCCCATTAAACTCCTGCTGTAAACAACAGGTATTCTAACAAACCTTACCTCTAACTTCAGGGTTACATCCCCAAATTGGTAGATTATGGGCCCAATCATACCATACTCATTGATTCATTTGGAAAGCATTTTAAGAATGTGCTGCAGACATCCAGTAAGATGTCTGAGTACACTGTTCAAATTCAAAGAGATTTTTTTCATCAGAGTGGTTCCAGGGTGAGGGATGGATGACCAGTACTTCAGCAGGGAGTAGAAATGTTCTAAGCTGGGGGCAGGGGAGTGTGAGGGGATAGGTGGGTAGGAGATTCAGGGGTATTCCACTATGAGTGGTTGCAACCTTCAGAGGAGGCAGCAGTGAGAAGCTGGCCATGGGGCCAGGATCCAGGGATGGACAAGAGGGCACACAGGGGAAGCCCAGCAAAAGGGTGCTGTCATGTGGAGAAATGCATGGACTGGACAGAAATGCCAACATCTCAGCTCTCAAGGGACCCTGGGACTTGGGCAGGAGGAACCTTGGTAAATAAAGGCCACAGACAATACCCAGATTGTGTTTGATTTGCACTGTCACCTTCCTTCCTCAGGCCTGCTTTTAGTGCCTTGGCCCCAGGGTCCCTCTTTTTATTGCCTGAGAGACATCATGCAGTACTGAGAAGAAAAATGATTTATGAGTCAGAAGGTTAGGCACATCTGGGATGGGTGTGAACAACATGGACTTTAGATGGAATTCAGATGAGGGATCCAATCTCTGCCTGTCACTTACTAGCTATGTGATCCTGGGGATATTAGCTGGCCCTAAGAGCCTCAGGTTCTTCCTCTTTGAAGTAAGTGGGTCTGATAAGCCCTCTTGTAGGACCCCAGGAATGTATGGAGTGTTTATAAAGCACCTCACACAGTGCCTGGCAGAGATCAGAACTGTGAAGAATGGCAGTTATTTCTGATATCGTGTTTATCCCAGACTCTTCTACTCTCTCCTCTGGCACTGTGATTAGCTGTTTGTTATCAAGTTCATATTAGAGAATATACAGCTCAGTAGGAAATAAAACACCCAATTGGCCAAAAAGTATGGTCCACAAATAATACTCAGCAAGTTTTCCCAATTCATGGAGATATGCTGAAATTCAGGTGTGGGGTGTGGGGATCCTTCCCTGCTATACACAACACAAATATGCTAGAAAGAGAATCTAGGAACAACTCTTTCCCTCCTTCCAAGCTGCTCTTTCATCCAAACAAATGCTTTCATTCATTTCACCCCCACCCAAAATAAACACCTTGAGAATGATTGGCCAGATCACACTCAAGATCATTAACTTTTAATCTCAATTAGGCTGTGGGCTGTGGCTCTCCTGGGCCATCATTTTTAAAAATTTTTTTTATTAAGGTATTATATGTGTACATATCTTACCATTGCCCCCCCCACTCCCATACATGCCCTCACCCCCCAGAGTTTTGTGTCCATTGGTTATGCTTATATGCATGCATACAAGTCCTTCGGTTGATCTCTTATCTCACCCACCTCTCCCTAACCTTCCTGCTGTAATTTTACGCTTTACTGTCTCTGTATCTATCTTTTTGTTCAACAGTTTATAATATTCTTTATTATCCATAAATGAGTGAGATCATGTGGTATTTTTCTTTCATTGACTGGCTTATTTCACTTAGCATAATGTTCTCCAATTCCATCCAGGTTGCTGCAAATGGTAAGAATTCCTTTTTTTATGGCAGCATAGTATTCCATTGTGTAGATGTACCACAGTTTTCTGATACAGTCATCTGCTTACGGGCACATAGGCTGTTTCCAAATCTTAGCTATTGTAAATTGTGCTGCTATGAACATAGGGGTGCATATATCCTTTCTGATTGGTGTTTCCAGTTTCTTGGGATATATTCCTAGGGGTGGGATTACTGGGTCAAATGGGAGTTCCATTTTCAGTTTTTTGAGGAAACTCCATACTGTTCTCCACAGTGTCTGCACCAGTCTGCATTCCCACCAGCAGTGCACGAGTGTTCCTTTATCTCTGCATCCTCACCAACACTTGTCGTTTGTTGATTTGTTGATGATAGCCATTCTGGCCAGTGTGAGATGGTACCGCATTGTTGTTTTGATTTGCATCTCTCGGATAATTAGTGACGTTGAGCATGTTTTCATGAGTCTCTTGGCCTTCCTTCTGTCTTCTTTTGAAAATATTCTGTTTAGGTCCGTTGCCCATTTTTTAATTGGATCATTTATGTTCCTTTTATTAAGTTGCATAAGCTGCCTGTAGATGTTGGAGATTAAACCTTAATCAGTGATGGCATTTGCAAATATGTTCTCCCATGCAGTGGGCTTTCTTGCTGTTTTGTTGATGGTTTCTTTTGCTGTAAAAAAGCTTTTTATTTTGATGTAGTCCCATTTGTTAATTTTCTCTTTAGCTTCCATTGCCCTAGGGGCAGTGTCAGCGAAGAAGTTCTTTTGGCATATGCCTGAGATTTTGCCGCCTGTGTATTCCTCTAGTATTTTTATAGTTTCCCATCTTATGCTTAAGTCCTTTATCCATTTTGAGTTTATTTTTGTGTATGGTGTAAGTTGGTGATCTGGTTTTATTTTTTTGCATGTATCTGTCCAATTTTCCCAACACCATTTATTGAAGAGACTGTCTTGCCTCCATTGTATGTTCATGTCTCCTTTGTCAAATATCAATTGAACATAGTGGTTTGGGTTGATATCTGGATTCTCTATTCTATTCTATTCCATTGATCAATATGTCTGTTCTTGTGCCAGTACCATGCTGTTTTGAGAACAGTGGCTTTGTAATACAGCTTGAAATCTGGTATTGAGATCCCTCCTACTTTATTCTTCCTTCTCAGGATTGCTGTGGCTATTCGGGGTCTTTTTTTTTTATTCCAGATGAATTTTTGGAGAGTTCTTTCTAGGTCTGTGAAATATGCCGTTGGTATTTTAATGGGGAGTGCATTGAATGTGTAGATTGCTTTGGGTAGTATGGACATTTTAATGATGTTGATTCTACCAATCCATGAACATGGTATGTTCTTCCATTAGTTTACATCTTCCTCCATCTTTTTTTTCAGTGTCCTGTAGTTTTCTGCGTATAGGTCTTTTACCTACTTAGTTAAGTTTATTCCTAGGTATCTTAATTTTTTTGGTGCGATGGTAAATGGGATTGCTTTTTTAGTCTCTTTTCTGTAAGTTCACTATTGGTGTATAGAAAGGCCATAGATTTCTTGGCGTTAATTTTGTATCCTGCTACATAGCCGAATTCATTTATTAAGTCTATTAGTTTTTTGATGGAGTCTTTTGGGTTTTTTATGTACAATATTATGTCATCTGCAAATAAAGACAGCTTTACTTCTTCTTTTCCAATTTGGATGCCTTTTATTTCTTCTTCTTGTCTAATTGCAATTGCTAATACTTCCAGTACTATGTCAAACAGGAGTGGTGAGAGTGGGCATCCCTGTCTTGTTCCTGTTCTTAGGGGAAATGTTTTTAGTATTTGTCCATTGAGTATGATGTTTGCTGTGGGTTTATCATATATAGCTTTTATTATGTTGAGGTATGATCCTTCTATTCCCACCTTGTTGAGAGTTTTTATCAAGAAAGGATGTTGGATTTTGTCAAATGCTTTTTCTGCATCAATTGATATGACTATGTGATTTTTATCTCTCAGTTTGTTTATGTGATGTATCACGTTTATTGATTTGCGGATATTGTACCATCCTTGCATTCCTGGGATAAATCCTACTTGGTCATGGTGTATGGTCTTTGTGATGTACTGCTGGAGCCGATTTGCTAGAATTTTGTTGAGGATTTTGGCATCTATGTTCATTAGGGATATTGGCCTGTAATTCTCTTTCATTGTGTTGTCATTACTTGTTTTGGTATTAGGGTGATGCTGGCTTCATAGAAGGAGCTTGGAAGTGTTCCTTCCTCTTGAATTTTTTGAAATAGTCTGAGGAGGATAGGTTTTAGTTCTTCCTTGAATGTTTGGTAAAACTCTCCTGTGAAGCCGGCTGGCCCTGGGCCTTTGTTTGCTGGAAGCTTTTTGATGACTGCTTCAATTTCTTCCATAGTTACTGGCCTATTGAGTTGTTTAGATTCTTCCTGATTGATTTTTGGAAGGTTATATTTTTCTAGGAACATGTCCATTTCCTCTAGTTTGTCCAGTTTGTTGGAATAGAGTTGTTCGTAGTATTTTGTAACAATCCTTTGTATTTCGGCTGGCTCTGTTGTTATTTCATCTCTTTATTTTTTTTAATATATATTTTATTAATTTTTTACAGAGAGGAAGGGAGAGGGATATAGAGTCAGAAACATGGATGAGAGAGAAATATCAATCAGCTGCCTCCTGCACACCCCCCACCAGGGACATGCCCACAAGCAAGGTACATGCCCTTGACCGGAATTGAACCTGGGACCCATGAGTCCGCGGGCCGATGCTGTATCCACCGAGCCAAAACGGTCAGGGCTCACCTCTTTAATTTTTGATTTTGTTTATTTGGGTCCTCTCTCTTTGCTTCTTGGTGAGCCTGGCTAGAGGTTCATCAATCTTGTTTATCCTTTCAAAGAACCAGGTCTTGGTTTTGTTGATCTTTTGTATTGTTGCTTTGGTCTATGTCGTTTATGTCTACTCTGATCTTTATTATTTCCTTCCTTCTGCTTACACTGGACTTTTCTTGTTGCTCTCTTTCTTACTCTTTGAGTTGTAGGGTTAGGTAATTTATTACCATTGTTTCTTGTTTTTTGCAATAGGCTAGTAGAGCTATGAACTTCCCTCTCAAGACTGTTTTTGCTGTGTCCTATAGATTTTGGATTGTTGTGTTTTCATTGTCATTTGTTGCCATGGTGTTTTTTATTTCTTCCTTGATCTCTCTGGTAACCCAGTCATTGTTTAATAGCATGCTGTTTAGTCTCCATGTGTTTGATTTCTTTGGATTGTTTTTATTGTAGTTGATTTCCAGTTTTATGCCACTGTGATCTGAGAAAATGCTTGATATGATTTCTATCTTCTTGAATTTGGAGAGACTTTGCCTATGTCCCAACATATGTTCTATCTTTGAAAATGACCCATGTGCACTACAGAAGAATGTATATTCTGTGGCTTTGGGGTGAAATGTTCTGAAGATGTCAATTAATTCCATCTGGTCTAGTGAGTCATTTAGGATTGATGTTCCTTTGCTGATTTTTTGTTTAGAGGATTTGTCCAATGGTGATAGTGGGGTATTAAAGTCTCCTACAATGATTGTATTGCTTTTAATCTCTCCCTTGATATCCTCCAGGAGTTTTTTTTATGTATTTGGGTGCTCCTGTATTGGGTGTGTATATGTTTACCAGAGTTATTTCTTCTTGTTGGATTGCTCCCTTTAGTATTATGAAGTGGCCTTCCTTATCTCTTGTTATGTCCTCCACTTTGAGATCTAATTTGTCAGATATAAGTATTGCTACCCCAGATTTTTTTTCATTTCCATTTGCCTGGAAAACCTTTTTCCATCCCTTCACCGTCAGTCTGTGTGCATTTTTTTTTCTGAGATGGGTTTCTTGTAGACAGCAGAGATATATGGGTCTTGTTTTCTTATCCAATCTGTTACCCTATGTCTTTTGATTGGGGCAGTTAATCCATTTACATTTAAAGTTATTATTGATAGGTACTTATTTGTTGCCATTTTTATTCTATTCCCCTGTTTTCCTTCTTCACTTCCTATTTCTTCTTTTTTATTTTTTACAGCAGACTCTTTAGCATTTCTTGCATTGCTGGTTTGGTGGTGATAAATTCCCTTAGTCCTTTTTTTTTGTTGTCTGTGAAGCTCCTGATTTCACTTTCAATTTTGATTGATAGCCTTGCTGGGTACAGTATTCTTGGATTCAGACCCTTCCTTTGCATGACTTTGTATATTTCATTCCAATCCCCTCTGGCCTGATGAGTTTCTGTTGAGAAATCAGTTGCTAGTCTGATGGGGGTTCCTTTGTATGTAACTTTCTGTCTCTCTCTGGCTGCTTTTAAGATTCTTACTTTGTCGTTGGTGTTTGCCAATTTAATTATAATGTGCCTTGGCGTCGGTCTTTTGGGGTTCATTTTCCTTGGGACTCTGTGCGCTTCTTGGATTTGTGTGGGTTTTTTCTTCCCTATATCAGGAAAGTTTTCTGTCATTATTTCTTCAAACAGGTTTTCTATTCCTTGCTCAGTTTCCTTTCCTTCTGGCACCCCTATAATGTGGATGGTGTTTTGTTTCGTGTTGTCCCAAAGTTCCCTTAGGTTCTCCTCCTGCTTTATAATTTTTTTTTTCTAGAAGCTGCTCTACTTGGGTATTTTTTTCCATCTTGTCTTCTAGCTCGCTGATGTGGTCCTCTGCTTCTTCTAGTCTACTCTTGATGCTTTCTATTGAGTTTTTTACAGCAGCGATGTCATTTTTCATTTCTTCTTGGTTCTTCATTTCCTCTTGGTTCTTACTCATATTGTCAAATTTGTCTTCCATTCTTTTCAGCCACCTTATGACCATTTCTCTGAAGTCTGTTTCTGATAGGTTGCTTGCCTCTAATTCGTTTACTTTTTATTCTGGTGATGCCTGCTTTTTTTTCATATTCACACTGTTTCTTTGTCTCCCCAGGGTCTCTCTTGTCCGGATGTCTGGTTATGTAGTTCTATCTCTCCTGAGTTGATTTAAAGGCACGAAATACAACACAACCAGCTACAACACACAAGGCACTGAACAGAGATATATTCACGATATTAATGACCTCCAATAAAGGTGACCACCAGAGAAAGGCAAATTAGGGGATAAGAGAGAAAGAAGATTAAAAAGAAAGAAAGAAAAGAAAAGAAAAGAAAAGAAAAGAAAAGAAAAGAAAAGGAGTGTCGAAATGGAATTGGAAAAGGAGAAAAAAATAAAAAAATAAGAGAGACTAGGATGAGACTAAGAGAGAAAAGGGGAACAAACTATATATATGGGGAGAAAACTCCAATAGAACAACCACTAATCACAGCAAATGCTAACAACTAATACCTGGAGATTAATACACACTACAACCCCAACTAATATCAAGCGAGGCAAGGGAAACAGAAGCAAAAAACAAAAACAAAGCCAACAACAACAAAACAAACAAACAAAATATTGAATAAGCAAAACAATCTCACAAAAAGCATAAAAATTCGATATAATCAACATTAAAGCAAATTACAACAAAAGTACAGAGAGAAAAACAATTTTTTTTTATAGTTAAGAAAGCGAAGAGAGAGGTGTGTATGGACTTGGAGAAGGGGATTGGAAATTAGATATATAAGTAGTGTGAAATTTTAGCAGGGGGTAAACAGAAAGAATAGGGGAAATCTAGAGCAGGAAAGGGTTAAGATAAACAGGACACCAAAAGGGGATAGGTTAGGAAGAGAGTAATGGCATAAAGGTAGAGTTGAGATAGAATAAAACGATGGTGAAGGAAAGATGGAAATAGACTGTAGAACACTAATCCTGAAGTAAAATAAAGAGAAAATAAAATGACACTTAAAAACAAACAAACAAAAATAAATAAAATAACAAAAGGTAAAATAGTAGTAGTAATAATGCTGATTGCAAATAAAAATGTAATAATTAAAAAGGTAAAATCAGGCTTGGGGGAGAAAAAATGGCGACAGAATAGAGTCGTGTTTGGAGTCTGGTCCTGGGGCCGAGAGTAGGAACAGCAGAGGTTCGCAGGGGGTGTGTATGTTGGCAAGCCAAGGGACAGCTAAACTCCAGGAGAAGGCGGGGGAGTGCTGGCCAGGGTTCCCCTGACCGTGCAGCACCCACAGGGGCTGGGTCTCCTCCCGGAGCTGCGGGCTCAACGGGCGCCTCGCCATCTTGTAAGGAAAGGAGGATTTTATTGGAAACCTGACTTTCCGCGACAACTGCAAACACTGAACAGCTGCGAACACCAGAACACCGGTCCCCTATCGGCGCAAACATTCGGATTCAAAGGAACCCTTCACTGAACCACGGAAAGGTCAGATTTCGCCTGAAATAAGGTGTGGTTTCTAATCCCCGTGGTGAAAGGGAAGCATGCGAGCCGTGGGACCGGCGGGAACCGGGAGGTCTGTGCCTAGAAAAATCGGCGGCAGTTGGAGCTGCCGTGAGCCGTGAATGTGGAAGGGGGTCCTCAGAGCTGCTAACTGAAGTGACCTCTTAAAAGCAACTCATTTTAATCTGACGAGGAGGATCAGACTAAGAATTTTCAAAGGAGTGCAGGCTTCTTAGTCTGGCGCACAGACCCACTGTCTGCACACTTGGGCTCTTTCTGACTCTGATTACTAAGCCCAATGCATAGGAAAACCCAGGTGGAAAAACCCTGAAAGACTGCAGGGGGAAGTTGTTTTTTCGGAACCTGGGAACAGAGCTGGGTGTGACCATCGGAGAGGCAGCTGTGAGGCACACACCTCCACAAACCGGTAGTGAGTGCCATAGAGGGGGAAAAAAAAAAAAAAAGCTAGAGAGGTCCGGAAGTCAATTCAGAAACACTGCCACCCAGGGGCTGAAACGCTAATTGTCTCTGGTGTAATCAAAAATAAATACCAGAAATTAAGACACGGCCTGCTCAAAAAGCAGGACTGGCTTACAACACTGAGGAGCAGAGGAACGAAGCTGAACTGAAATACCGCCCAGACTGGGAAACAGGCATACCAAACAGAATAATAGAGGAAGTGAATGACAGCCGCTACTGCACATTTTAGTCTTCCTATTTTTTAATTTTTAATTCTTTTTTTCAATTTTTTTATTCTAATTTTTTTATTTTTTTTTCATTTTTTGCATCTTTTACTTAAGAAACAAAATTTTTTTCTCTTTCCTCACTCGATTTTCACCTTTTTAATTATTACATTTTTATTTTCAATCACCATTATTATTACTATTATTTTACTTTTTTTTTTAATGTCATTAGATTTTCTCTTTCTTTTATTTTGGGATTAGTGTCCTACATTCTATTTGCATCTTTCCCTTACCCTATCTCAACGCTAACATTTTGCCATCACTCTCCTCCTAACCGTTCCCCTTTTGATCTTCTGCTTATCTTAACTCTTTCTGGCTTTAGATTTCCCCTACTTTTTCAGTTTACCCTCTGCTAAAATTTCACCCTACTTATATATCTAATTCCCAACCCCCTGCTCCAAATCCATACATACCTCTCTCTACGCTACCTAAAAAAAAAATTATTTTTCTCTCTGGCCTTTTGTTGTTGTTTGCTTGAATGTCGATTAGATTGAATGTTTATGTTTTTTTTATGAGACTGTTTTGATTATTCTTTTTGTTTGTTTGGTTGGTTCTATTGTTTGCTTTGTTTTTGTTTGTTTTTTACTTTTGTTTTCCCTTGCCTCACTTGATATTAGTTGGTGTTGCAGTTTGTATTAATCTCCAGGCTCGTGTTGCTGGAATTTGCTGGGATTAGTGGTTGTTCTAGTGGAGTCTACTCCCCATATATATAGTTTGTTCCCCTTTTTCTCTCTTAGTATTGTTCTTGTCTCTCTTACTTATTTTTCTTTTCTTTTTTTTTTCTGCTCTTCTCCCAAGTTCAGATTCACACTCTTTTTTTTTTTGTTCTTTCTTTTTACTCTCCCTCTTCCACTCCTATTCCCTAATTTGTCTTTCTCTGGTGGTTACCTTTATTGGAGGTTATTAATATCGTGAATACAATTCTGTTCAGTGCCTTGTGTGTTGTGCCTGGTTGTGTTGTATTTTGTACCTTTAAATCAACGCCGGAGAGAGAGAACTATATAACCAGACATCCGGAGAAGAGAGACCATGGGGAGACAAAGAAATAGCCCCCACAGGAAAGAGAAGCAGGCATCACCAGAAAAGGAAGTAAACGAACTAGAGGCAAACAACCTATCAGAGAAAGAATTCAGAGAAATGGTCATAAGGTGGCTGAAAAGGATGGAAGACAAATTCCACAATATGAGTAAGAACCAAGAGGAAATGAAGAAGAAACAAGAAGAAATGAAAAATGACATCGCTGCTGTAAAGAACTCAATAGAAAGCATCAAGAGTAGACTAGAAGAAGCAGAGGACCGCATAAGTGAGCGAGAAGACAAGATGGAAAAAAATACCCAATTACAACAGTTTCTAGAAACAAAAATTAGAAAGCATGAGGAGAGCCTAAGGGAACTTTGGGACAACACAAAACAAAACAACATCAGGATAATAGGGGTACCAGAAGGAAAGAAAACGGAGCAAGGAATAGAAAACCTGTTAGAAGAAATAATAACAGAAAACTTCCCTGATATAGGGAAGAAAAAACCCACACAAATCCAAGAAGCTCACAGAGTTCCAAGCATAATGAACCCCAAAAGACCGACACCAACGCACATTATAATTAAGTTGGCAAACACCAAAGACAAAGTAAGAATCTTAAAAGCGGCCAGAGAGAGACAGTCAGTTACATACAAAGGAACTCCCATCAGACTAGCAACTGATTTCTCAACAGAAACTCATCAAGCCAGAAGGGAATGGAATGAAATATACAAAGTCATGCAAAGGAAGGGTCTCAATCCAAGAATACTGTACCCAGCAAGGCTATCAATCAAAATTGAAGGTGAAATCAGGAGCTTCACAGACAAAAAAGGGCTAAGGGAGTTTATCACCACCAAACCAGCAATGAAAGAAATGCTAAAGGGTCTGCTGTAAAAAAAAAAAAGAAAGAAATAGGAAGCAAAGAAGGAACACAGGGGTATAGAATAAAAATGGCGACTAATAAGTGCCTATCAATAATAACTTTAAATGTAAATGGATTGAATGCCCCAATCAAAAGACACAGGGTAACAGATTGGATAAGAAAACAAAACCCATATATCTGCTGTCTACAGGAAACCCACCACAAAAAAAGGACGCATACAGACTGAGAGTAAAGGGATGGAAAAAGGTTTTCCAGGCGAATGGAAATGAAAAAAAAAGCTGGGGTAGCAATACTTATATCTGACAAATTAGATCTCAAAGTGAAGGACATAACAAGAGATAATGAAGGCCACTTCATAATACTAAAGGGAGAAATCCAACAAGAAGAAATAACTCTGGTAAACATATATGCACCCAACACAGGAGCACCAAGATACATTTAAAAACTCCTGGAAGATATCAAAGGACAGATTGACAGCAATACAATTATAGTAGGAGACTTCAATACCCCACTATCACCATTGGACAAATCCTCTAAACAAAAAAATCAGCAAAGAAACATCAATCCTAAATGACTCACTAGACCAGATGGAATTAATCGACATCTTCAGAACATTTCACCCCAAAGCCACAGAATATACATTCTTCTCAAGTGCACATGGGACATTTTCAAAGATAGACCATATGTTAGGACATAGGCAAAGTCTCTCCAAATTCAAGAAGATAGAAATCATATCAAGTTTCTTCTCAGATCACAGTGGCATAAAACTGGAAATCAACTACAATAAAAACAACCCAAAGATATCAAACACATGGAGACTAAACAGCATGCTATTAAACCATGACTGGGTCACCAAAGACATCAAGGAAGAAATAAAAAACATCATGGCAACAAATGACAATGAAAACACAACAATCCAAAATCTATGGGACACAGCGAAAGCAGTCCTGAGAGGGAAGTTCATAGCTCTACAAGCCTACTGCAAAAAACAAGAAACAATGGTAATAAATTACCTAACCAAACAACTCAACGAGTTAGAGAGAGAGCAACAAGAAAAGCCCAGTGTAAGCAGAAGGAAAGAAATAATAAAGATCAGAGCGGAGATAAATGACATAGAGACCAAAGAAACAATACAAAAGATAAACAAAACCAAGACCTGGTTCTTTGAAAGGATAAACAAGATTGATGAACCTCTAGCCAGGCTCACCAAAAAGCAAAGAGAGAGGACCCAAATAAACAAAATCAGAAATGAAAGAGGTGAAATAACAACAGACCCTGACGAAATACAAAGGATTGTTACAAAATACTACGAACAACTCTATTCCAACAAACTGGACAACCTGGAGGAAATTGACATATTCCTAGACAAATACAACCTTCCAAAACTCAATCAGGAAGAATCTAAACAGCTCAACAGGTCAGTAACTATGGAAGAAATTGAAGCAGTCATCAAAAAGCTTCCAGCAAACAAAAGCCCGGGGCCAGACTGCTTCACAGGAGAGTTTTACCAAACTTTCAAGGAAGAACTAAAACCTATCCTCCTCAGACTATTCCAAAAAATTCAAGAGGAAGGAACACTTCCAGGCTCCTTCTATGAAGCCAGCATCACCCTAATACCAAAACCAGATAAAGACAACACAATGAAAGAGAATTACAGACCAATATCCCTCATGAACATAGATGCCAAAATCCTCAACAAAATCCTAGCAAATCGGCTCCAGCAATACATCAGAAAGATCATACATCATGACCAAGTAGGATTTATACCAGGAATGCAAGGATGGTACAATATCCGCAAATCAATAAATGTGATACATCACATAAACAAATTGAGAGATAAAAATCACATAGTCATATCAATAGATGCAGAAAAAGCATTTCACATAATCCAACACCCTTTCTTGATAAAAACTCTCAACAAGGTGGGAATAGAAGGATCATACCTCAACATAATAAAAGCTATATATGATAAACCTACAGCAAACATCATACTCAATGGGCAAAAACTAAAACCATTTCCCCTAAGAACAGGAACAAGACAGGGATGCCCACTCTCACCACTCCTGTTTGACATAGTACTGGAAGTATTAGCTACCGCAATTAGGCAAGAAGAAGAAATAAGAGGCATCCAAATTGGAAAAGAAGTGAAGCTGTCCTTATTTGCAGATGACATGATATTGTACGTAAAAAACCCAAAAGATTCCAGGAAAAAACTAATAGACTTAATAAATGAATTCGGCAATGTAGCGGGATACAAAATTAACGCCAAGAAATCTATGACATTTCTATACACCAATAGTGAACTTACAGAAAGAGAGACTAAAAAAGCAATCCCATTTACCATCGCACCAAAAAAATTAAGATACCTAGGAATAAACTTAACTAAGGAGGTAAAAGACCTATACGCGGAAAACTACAGGACACTGAAAAAAGAGATAGAGGGAGACGTAAACAGATGGAAGAATATACCATGTTCATGGATTGGTAGAATCAACATAATTAAAATGTCCATACTACCCAAAGCAATCTACAGATTCAATGCACTCCCCATCAAAATACCAACAGCATATTTCACAGACCTAGAAAGAACTCTCCAAAAATTCATCTGGAATAAAAAAAGACCCCGAATAGCCGCAGCAATCCTGAGATAGAAGAATAAAGTAGGAGGGATCTCAATACCAGATTTCAAGCTGTATTACAAAGCCACTGTTCTCAAAACAGCCTGGTACTGGCACAAGAACAGACATATAGATCAATGGAACAGAATAGAGAATCCAGATATCGACCCAAACCACTATGCTCAATTAATATTTGACAAAGGAGGCATGAACATACAATGGAATCAAGACAGTCTCTTCAATAAATGGTGTTGGGAAAATTGGACACACACATGCAAAAAAATGAAACTAGATCACCAACTTACACCATACACAAAAATAAACTCAAAATGGATACAGGACTTAAACATAAGACGGGAAACCATAAAAATACTAGAGGAATCCACAGGCAACAAAATCTCAGACATATGCCAAAAGAAATTCTTCACTGACACTGCTCCTAGGGCAATGGAAGCTAAAGAGAAAATTAACAAATGGGACTACATCAAAACAAAAAGCTTTTTTACAGCAAAAGAAACCATCAACAAAACAACAAGAAAGCCCACTGTATGGGAGAACATATTTGCAAATGCTAGCACTGATAAAGGTTTAATCTCCAACATCTACAGGCAGCTTATGCAACTTAATAAAAGGAAGATAAATGATCCAATAAAAAAATGGGCAACGGACCTAAACAGAATATTTTCAAAAGATGACAGAAGGAAGGCCAAGAGACACATGAAAACATGCTCAAAGTCACTTATTATCCGAGAGATGCAAATCAAAACAACAATGAGGTACCATCTCACACCTGTCAGAATGGCTATCATCAACAAATCAACAAACGACAAGTGTTGGCGAGGATGTGGAGAAAAAGGAACCCTCGTGCACTGCTGGTGGGAATGCAGACTGGTGCAGCCACTGTGGAGAACAGTATGGAGTTTCCTCAAAAAACTGAAAATGGAACTCCCATTTGACCCAGTAATCCCACTCCTGGGAATATATCCGAAGAAACTAGAAACACCAATCAGAAAGGATATATGCACCCCTATGTTCATAGCAGCACAATTTACCATAGCTAAGATTTGGAAACAGCCTAGGTGCCCGTCAGCAGATGACTGGATCAGAAAACTGTGGTACATCTACACAATGGAATACTATGCTGCCATAAACAAGAAGGAATTCTCATCATTTGCAGCAACCTGGATGGAATTGGAGAATATTATACTAAGTGAAATAAGCCAGTCAATGAAAGAAAAATACCACATGATCTCACTCATTTATGGATAATAAAGAACATTATAAACTGATGAACAAAAAGATAGATACAGAGACAGTAAAGCAACAAACAGACTTTCAAATTACAGGGGGAAAGTTAGGGAGAGTGGGGGGAGATAAGAAATCAAACGAAGGACTTGTATGCATGCATATAAGCATAAACAATGGACGCAAAACTCTGGGGGGTGAGGGCATGTTTGGGTGTGGGGTGGGGGGGGGTAATGGTAAGATATGTACACATATAATACCTCAATAAAAAAATTAAAGTAAAAAAAAAGAAAAAGAAAGAAAAGAAAAAAAATGTAAAATCAAGCGAGGAAAAAAGAAAACAATAGTTTCTTAAGTAAATGATGCAAAAAAATGAAAATAAAAAAATAGAAATTGAAAAATTAAAATAAAAAATAAAAAAATAAAATGTGCAGTAGTGAAGGTCATTCACTTCCTCTATTGTTCTGTTTGGCAAGCCTGTTTCCCAGTCCGGACAGTATTGTAGATCATTGTGTTTCACTGCTCCTCAGTGTTGTAAGCCAGACCTGATTTTTAAACAGGCGGTGTGTTAATTTCTTGTATTCCTTTATTGATTACACCAGAGTCAATTTGTGATTCAGCCTCTGGGTGGTAGTGTTTCTGCTTCGACTTCCAGGACTCTAAGGCCTCTCTAGCCTTTTTTCTCTATGGCACTCAATACTGGTTTTTCGGAGGCTGGCGGGCAAGTTCAAGCAGACTGCTCACTCCTGAAACTCCCAGGCTATCCCTCCGCTTCAGATCAAAATGGGCTGCTCTTTAGAGATCCGCCCTGTTAGCAGCTCCAGGGACCCCCTTCCACAATCACGGATCACTCTGGCCCCAACAGCCACGGGCTTCTCCTGGCATGGACCTCCCCTGTCCTCCAGCTCCCGCCATGCACGCATGCATCTCTCTCCCGGCGGGACCAGAAACCTCACTCTATCCAGGCGAAATCTGACCTTTCCGTGGTGTAGTGAAGAGCTCCCCTGAGTCCAATCATTCCTGCCACCTGGGGAGCGGTGCTCTGGGTCTCAGAGCTGTTCGGCGATCACTGCAGTTGTGGATTTTCAGGCCTCCGACAAGATCCACTCTCTCTCTCTCAAGATGACGAGATTTCCCCCTCCGAGCCTGTAGCTCCGGGAGGGGGCCCAGTCGCCGTGGGGACTGCTCTGTGAGGGGAACCCTGTCCAGCAGTCCCCCACCTTCTCCTGGAGTTCAGCTGCCCCTTAGCTTGCTAACAAACACCGCCTGTGCGACCCTCAGCTGTTCTTTCCCTCTTCTCCGGGAAAAGGCCTGGAACACGTCTGTCTATTCTGTCGCCATTTTCTAGAAGAATTCCTGGGCCATCATTTTATTCCTGGCCCAATAAACGTATTTCTGCAGGTATCAGTGCAGATGATGACACACCTAGTGCTCATACTGTCCAATGGCACTGAGACTACGTGCAGGAAACCACCCTTCCTAACCAGGTGGAGATTTCCCTCTGGTTTATCCATGATCCCAAAGGAACTTGTCCGGACAATTCTCCATTTCACACTTCCCTCTCACACCCAGACACACAATGTGCTGCTGCCACCCCCAACTGCCTTACAATCAACCCCTCAGAGGGAATCACAGTTTCCCACATACCCTGGCTCAGGCCATGCTCAATTGAGTGCTGTTCCCTGGAGGGCCATGGTCACCTGTTCTGTTACTTGTTCTATAGGACTTAGGGGACACCTAACCCCTTCCTTATAGGACTTCACCTCTTACACTATCATCCTGTGGGTGGGTGTGCCCTGCTTATGTTGGTGTCCCCACTACTAACACAGGGCCTTCCAGAGGACATAGGCTCAGTGAATATCTGGGGATTAAATGAACCACTGAGCAGGGGTCCTCTTTATTCAGATGAAATCCCTCCACTTTCTTGCCAGAACCAAGGATCCTTAGATAAATTGTTTCATGAAAAGACAGACAAGAAGAGATAAGAAGCAAAAATGAACAAACTTTTGCTTTTATTTTTTATTTCTTGACTCCATTGATTGTACTGCCGAGTTTTTTTCACATTTCCTATGAAATCCTTTTATCATGCCATGTTATCTAGTTTGGGATCATTAACTAGGATGGGAAGTGTCCCAAATTGCGTTACACAGTAGCAAATCTCTTACGCTTGAGCTGGACATGTACAAATATATATGTGATCAATGTCATTTACAAACTTACATGCTAACAGCTTATGAAAACTTCTATGAAAAGGACTAACATTAGAAAATTTCCTTAAAAATTCACAAAGTAATAAAGCATAAATTACTCAATTATCATAGGAGCCCAAATCATTCCCTAGGCCTCACTACTGCTTTCTCCTCAAACACATAGTTGAAAATAGAATGCACTTTATGCCCATCAAATAAAGTTCATACACAAGGGCCTGAAAAGTGCCTGGGTGCAACTCTGGCTCAGGCACATTGGTTCTCATTACACTCAGGCCCTTCAGGCAGGGATGGGAGAGAACGGGGATCTCTGTCATTAACCCTGAGCACAAAGCTAAGGGCTTGCGATGTCGTGGTCTCTGTGTGCGCCCTGGGACCCCACAGGAACTCATAGCATGGAGGATCGCTATTGGGCACCTGTCTGTACACCAGGTACTGTTCCTGCACCCAAATTTTAGTGATGAGCTCCCTGGGCTCCCCATACAGCCAATGCAATTTCCCATCATGCAGCCCTATAATATTCAGTGCTTCCCAGACTTTCTCCTCAGGGGCACAATCTCCCTCCGCAGCAATCACCCACAGGAGTGTGACGAGGAGGCCGGTGTTAGGATATCTGTTCCCATCGCTCACCATTCCGTCATAGGTGAGCCCCAAGGCGGTGACCATTACATAGGTGTGGGCACTGGGGTCGACTTCCTCCACAACTACACCAAAGACCAGCTTCATGACCTCAGTGGCTGCACTGAAGATCTCAGGGAAGTGCTCATGGTACTCTTTGATGACACTACTCAGCATTTCTGCCTTGGTTGTTGGCTCCTTTGCGCGATATTTCAGGATCAGGAACTCCACCATTTCCATCATCTTTGAATGCAGTGCTTTTTGGAGCAAGGTATCGCCATCATCTTCAGGGCCTCCCTCAGTGTTTGGACCCTCCTCCTCGTGGCTGCTGGAGCTCTCATCTTCAGGATGGCTCCATGGAAAGGTTGCCAAGGCATGGAGGGAGGGGCAGGAAACCTGAGGACTCTGGGGAGGACTTGGTGTCTCAGCAGCAACCACCTCCTCTAGGCTTTCCATAAACAAGACTGAGGGGGAGGAAGACAGAGAGGAGGAGAGAGATACAGCCTCTTCATCCTCCTCCTCCTCCTCCTGCATAACCCAGAAGAGCTCCTCCACCACCAGGTCGGGCATCTCCCTTGGGTCCTGATGGTCTTCCTCAAGATTACCGAGCTCACTCATATGATGGCCAGGCATGATGACTTCTGCTGAGACAGTGACCGCGTGTGGGCAGAAGATGTGCGATGAGGACCCACGGGCCTGGGGGAGAGGGGAGTGTAACAGGCATGAGTTTAGAAACACACCCTAGGCTGCTCTGACAAAGGTGACTTATAGGTCTCTCCTTTAGGCGTGTACATGGGCCTCACAGGGCTCACTCCTGATCAGCCTGCCCACTAAGAACCTGAAGTAGGAAGTGACATGACATGACTGCTCAGGGTATAGAAGGCACAGCACAGGGTTCTGTAACTGACGGTGGGGTGTGGAGGTGTCAGGCAATGTGGGGTCCCCTGTGACATGGGTGGGGGAACCTGTGGGGACATATTCATGGTTGCAAACTCACCTTAATTCCTAGCACTTCCTGGCCTTCTGCTGCTCCGTGACCTGAGAATATTTAGCGTAGACCAAGGCCTTCAACTCCTCCAATCTGCGGGCTCTGCTTGAGGGAACAAAGGGCCACCTCAGCATGCACATGGCAGGGACAGCAATGGGACCCCAGTGCTGACAGGAGGGGTGGCAGAAGTCTGTGAGGTTCCCTCTGTTGGGGGTGGGAGGTTCATCACTGCACATGTAGGATCTTCACCTTTCCCCTGCCAGTGCCTGGCCCTTCACTGCCTTCTGCTGGCCAGAGGTTAAACTCTCCAACAAGACCACCAACACCTGACACTTCAGTGAAGAAACTGAGGGGGCCCCGTATGTGGTCCCTCTCCCGGAGGATCAAGAACGGGTGACTGAAGATCTGGGTCCATCTATCCTGGGATAAGGCTCTGATCATTTCTCACCATAGCACACTGCAGGGTTTCAGACAACTCTGCCCACTGAGCCCAATCTGCCTAGACTGAGGCTTCACCTCCCTTAGATGCACGAGTAGGAAGTGAGCCGAGCTAACCCAAGCACTATTCTAAGTTTCCTAACTGCTGACAGAAGAGGCAGGGTAGGTCTGGGTTCCCATGTGCTCTGGTTCCCCTCAGTGCTCACCTTGATTCCTGTAAGGATCTGGGACTCGTCTCTCTGTTGACAAAATGTGGACCCGGGGGATGACCCGACGTGTGGTCTCACACCAAGGTCCTCAGCTTCCTGAGAGATCTGAGACAAAAGTGAACAGGTGCTCCATCTGCCCCCATCCCACACAACTGACACCAGGGACTAGATCTGAATCCAGCTGACCCGATTTCACCCTGAATAACTGTCCTCAATGAGAAATGCTCATGAGGAGCAGGCATGTGGAAAGGGAGAGCACGTCACACCCAGGTACCCTGCCTGGGGAATCTGGATGCTGAGGACAGGACACCCCCTGATGCTGAGGGCTCTCTTGTTTTCTCAGGGAGCACATAGCTGCAGCTTTCCACAGAAAGCACTCAGACCATTAGGACCCTTCCACAACCTCAGCTCCTCTTGTCATGAACTGAAGCCATCCCCTCTGACCAAGGCCCTGTCCTTCCTGAGTGCCCTGAGACAAACGTGAGGAGGAACCACCTCTGCAGACCCATGCCAGGCCTTTCCCAGGGCCGACAGCAGCACAGATTGGGTTCAGGGCACCCATTGTCTGGAGTGTGGTACCCTCCTTCCTGCCCAAGCTACCCATGTTCACTCGTGGAGTGCCTGGGACCTTTCCCTTCTGCTGAACTGAGAATGAATACTGCAGGCCAAGTCCACTATCTCTGTGAGACCTCCAAGTTGGATTTGAGGACACACCACATTGAGTATCATGCCCGAGTGACCCAGTTGTGCCATCAGAGCCTATGCCAGCTGGTCCTTATTTTTACTTATTTTTATCTCACAGGGAGATACCACCATTCTACCTCAGGACCCTCACTTTGATTACCAGCATTGCCTGGGACACTTTCCATTGTTGCCCTGAATCCAGCACCTTCAGGACAATTTCTTCACCTCCCTTTGCCACTCATAAGGCAGAAGTAACCCAAATCCACAGGCCTAGCATGAGGCTTCCAGGTGCTGCTGGCAGGAACAGGCACACTGGGGACACTTTTGACACTGGCCAAACCTCAGGCATACTTCAAGGTGTGCTAGGGGGCTTCCTGAGCCCTAACTCGGGTCCTTACCTTATATCCTGGGAGAGTCCTGCAGCCCTTCTTTTCCCTCCTGGAGCCTGACCGCTCAGCCCTCAGGGCAGGAGTCCCCTCTTCTTCCCGCAGGATCCTCACCGTGACTCCTCGCTGGAGCTGGAACCTTCTGTCAACCTAAGATGCCCAAGTCAGGAAGAAAGCATGTGGTCATCGACTGGCGACCTCTCAGGGTCCACAGTAGGGGTAACATGGGGCATCTCTGTTGTGGCGTCTGGGTCCCTCAGTCTTCCCTTTGCATGTTCACCTTGACTCTGTGCAAGACCCAGGTCCTCCCCTCTTCTGCATATGTTGTTCCCCCTGAATTCCTAGGGCGGACATCAGGTCTGGGCTTCTGTGGTTCCTCTCTGCATGGTCATTCACCACAGGGCCTCCCAAGACTTTCAGTAGGGCAGACTTCTGTGGACTCCCCTCTGGTAAGGTTTCCTGGATTCCCTCAGTCCTCCCTTGGGGCCCTCCTAACCCTTCCCTCTGCCACCTGAGACCCTGCTCCTTACACCAGACCCCAGAGCCTGTCAGACCTGGATGCAGAAGTCAGGAAAAGCACCTTGACTCTGGGCAGTGCCTCTGCATCCCATCTGTGGACCTGAGGCCCTACACTTTTTATCAAGTTTCCACTCTCACTCAGACCTGAATGCTGAAGTCAGGAGACACCACATGTGGTCAACCTCCCTGGGGCCTTCCACGGCTGAGAGCAAGGTGGCATTCTGTGCGGTCTCTACATTGGGAGTCTGGGTCCCCTCAGTCCTGACACACGGTCCTGACCTTGATCCTGGCTGATCTTGGTTCCTTCTTCTGCCAACCTGGGGCTTGTTTGTTATATGCTCTGAGACCCTGATTTGAAGGCATCAAATGCCACTTGTGTCCAGGCAGTACTTCTGCCCTCCCCTCTGTGGACCTGATACACTACACTGTTTTTTAAAATGGTTTAATATTATTTATAATTGAAAATTCTACAGGTCTGATGCACGAAATTTGTGCAAGAGTAGGCTTTCCTACACCAGGCTGCCAGCACCAGTTTCCCTCTGTCACCCAGGACCTGTCTTCCCTGCCAGCCCTGGCTTCCACCGGAAGGTTGTCTGGAAGGATGTCCTGTCTAATTAGCATATATTGCTTTTATTATTATAGATTACACATGACTCCCTCCACCTCCAGCCTACCCCTATCCACTGCATATCCGACCTAATAAAAGAGTGATATGCAAATTGACCCTAACTCTGCAACACCCACAAGCCATGCCCACAAGTCATGCACACCAGCCAATCAGGAGCAAATATGCAAATAAACCCAACCAAGATGGCTACAGCCACAGAGAGCGGGAGGGAGGCTTGCGTTTCCTTGGTAACAAAGGAAGCCAAGCTTTCCGCCTGCCCTTGCAGGCTAAAGCCTTCACTCCACGCTACAAAGTTTCAATTATAGAAGGTAAACAAATCCAAACATAAATGGCGGCAGCCACTGAGCTGGAAAGAGCAGGAGGCAAGGGTTGCCCCCGGCAGTGGAGGAAGCAAAGCTTCTGCAGTCCTGGCTGGCCTAAGCCTGCACTCGAGGCTACAAAGTCTCAATTATAGAAGATACACGAACCCCAAAAGAAATGGCTGCCGGCCACAGAGCAAGCAGGAGGCTTGGCTCCGCTCCAGGCAACAAAGTTTCAATTGTAGAAGATACATAAATCCCAGATACCAGGGCCTCTGCTTGGGTCACTAGGGGACGAGGCCGGGCTGCAAACCACCACATGCCCTTCACCCAGGTCACCCCACACCACAAGGGAACCCCCTCCCTAATCCAGGACACCCTTCAGAGCAAACCAGCTGGCCCCCACCCATGCACCAGGCCTCTATCCTATCTAATAAAAGAGTAATATGCAGATTGACCATCACTCCAACACACAAGATGGCTGGCCGCATGTGGTCAAAGATCCTGCCCCCATGTGGACACAAGATGTCTGGCACAAGATGGCCAGCAGGGGAGGGCAGTTGTGAGGGACCAGGCCTGCAAGGGAGGGCAGTTGGGGGGGATCAAGCCTGAAGGGGAGGGCAGTTAGGGGTGACCAGGCCAGCAGAGGAGGGAAGTTGTGGGTGACTGGGCCTGCAGGGAAGGGCAGTTGGGTGGGACCCAGGACTGCAGGGGAGGTCAGTTAGGGGTGACCAGGCCTAAAGGGGAGGGCTGTTAGGGGAAAACACGCTGGCAGGGGAGCAGTTAGGCATCAATCAGGCTGATAGGGGAGTGGTTAGGGGGTGATCAGGTTGGCAGGAAGAAGCAGTTAGGGGCAATCAGGAAGGCAGGCAGGCTAGCAGGTGGGAGCCAGCAGTCCTGGATTGTGAGAGGGATGTTCGACTGCCCACCAGGATCGGGCCTAAACGGGAAGTCGGACATCCCTTGAGGGGTCCCAGATTGGAGAGGGTGCAGGCTGGTCTGAGGGACATCCCTCACTCCCTCCCCTGCATGAATTTCATGCACCGGGCCTCTAGTATGCATATAAGGTCCTTGGTTGATTACATCCCATTGTCCCCAACTTCCCTCTGAGATTCCCCAATCTGTTCCATGCTTACAACTATGGGTATCAATTTGTTCATCAGTTTATTTTGTAAATTAGATTCCACATATGAGTGCAATCATGTGATATTTATCTTCCTCTGACTGTCTTATTTCACTTAGCATGATACCGTCCACGTCTCTCCATTCTGTCTCAAAGGGTAGGACAGCCTACCTTTTATACTACTGCATAGTATTCCATGGTATAAATGTACCACAGCTTTTTCATCAAATCATTTACTGACGGGCACTTGGGCTGTTTCCAGAGCTTAGCTATTGTAAATTGTGCCACTATGAACATAGGGGTGCATTCATTCTTTCTCATAGGTATTTCCTTTTTCTTAGGATATATTCCTAGAAGTTTGATTCCCTACACCTTATACCAAATCCTGAGTCTCACTCAGTCCTGGATACAGAAGTGAGGAAACTCTGCACTTGGTCTTACCAGGGAGCATCCCTAGGCTGATAGCAGGGTAGGGCTTTATGGGGTCCCCTAGTTGTGGGGTCCAGGGTGCCCTCAGTCATCCTGTGGCTGTGCTCCTTACAGCGAACCCCAGCGTATCTGAGACCTGCATGCCAAAGTCAGGAGACAACGGAAGGGGTCATCTGGCATGGGATCTCCCATGGCTTGTAGCAGGGGAGGGCTTTTATGGGGTCCCCTACATTGTGGGGTCCAGGGTTCTGTCTGATCTCCTTCAGCGGACCCGTGGCTTTGCTCCTTACACCGAATCTCAGAGTCTCTCAGACCTGATGTTGAGGTCACCCCACCCTGTAGTCACCCCGCCCACTGGTCCTCCCTAGTCTGATTATTATGGTGTCCGGGTCCCCCAATCTTCTTAAGGGTCCTCAACTTGACAGCAGCAGGACCTGGGGTCTCCCCTCTGCTGCCTGAAGCCTCTCTCCTTCAATGAAACCCCCAGTGAATCTCAGAGCAAATGCAGAAATCACAAAGAACAATGTGTGAGATCACCCCTCCCTCACTGCCAAGGAGGCCTGCCTGATGGACACGGTTCTGGGGTCCAGGGCTCCCATTGTCCCTCACTTTCCTCAACTTGACATCAGCCGGACCTGGGGTTCCCCCTCTCCTGAAGTCCTCTTCCTTGTATCAAACCCCCAGTTTATCTCAGAGCCAGATACAGAAATCACAAAACACAATGTGGGAGCTCCCCCCTCCCCCACCCCCAGGCGGCCTGCCTGATGGACACTGTTCTCAGGTGAAGGGTTTCCCAATCTCCCTCAGTGTCCTCAACTTGACAGCAACACAACCTGGGGTCCGCCGTCTCCTGCCTGAAGCCCCGCTCCTCTTACCAAACCCCCAGTGTCTCTCAGACCCAGAGGCAGAAATCACAAAGAACAATCTGTGAGATCACCCCTCCCCCACCCCCGGGAGGCCTGCTGGACAGACCGTGTTCTGGGGTCCAGGGCCCCCAATCTCCCTCAGGGTTCTCACACTGACTCAGGGCGGGTCCCAGACACCCTCTGCCGACCTGAGACTCTGCCATGACCCGAAGCCCCCCCGAGTGTCTCCACCCCGAAGATGCGGAAGTCAGTCCTAGCCGCTCGCGGTCACCCCGCACCTTGGGGCTCCCAGGACTGACTGCTGTGGGGCCCGGAGTCACCTTGTCTTCCCCCACGGCCGGCCGTCACCATGAGGCCTGCAGGTCCTGGGACCCTCCCTCTGTGATCCGGGAGGGCGGACCCCCACACTGAGGCCTCAACCCCGAGACCCCAGGGGAGGTCCGTGGGCCTCGCTCCCCAGGGCTCCCGGCAGGGGCTGACCTAGATCCCAGGGGACCCCCTCTGGTCCTCACCCTGACTCCAGGCAGAGTCTGGGCCCCGCCCGTGTTGACCAGAGATTGCTCCCCTCAGCGCTTGTCCCCTCTACCGGCCCGAAGCCGCCTTCTTTTTTTTTTTTTTTTTTTTTTTTTTTTTCAATTTTTTTATTAAGGTATTATATGTGTACATATCTTACCATTGCCCTCCCCACACCCCACTCCCATATATGCCCCCACCCCCCAGAGTTTTGCATCCATTGGTTATGCTTATATGCATGCATACAAGTCCTTTGATTGATCTCTTATCTCCCCCACCTCTCCCTAACCTTCCCCTTGTAATTTGACAGTCTGTTTGATGCTTTACTGTCTCTGTATCTATCTTTTTGTTCAAGTTTATAATGTTCTTTATTATCCATAAATGAGTGAGATCATGTGGTATTTTTCTTTCATTGACTGACTTATTTCACTTAACATAATGTTCTCCAATTCCTCCCAGGTTGCTGCAAATGATGAGAATTCCTTCTTTTTTATGGCAGCATAGTATTCCATTGTGTAGATGTACCACAGTTTTCTGATCCAGTCATCTGCTGACGGGCACCTAGGCTGTTTCCAAATCTTAGCTATGGTGAATTGCGCTGCTATGAACATAGGGGTGCATATATCCTTTCTAATTGGTGTTTCTAGTTTCTTCGGATATATTCCCAGGAGTGGGATTACTGGGTCAAATGGGAGTTCCATTTTCAGTTTTTTGAGGAAACTCCATACTGTTCTCCACAGTGGCTGCACCAGTCTGCAATCCCACCAGCAGTGCACGAGGGTTCCTTTTTCTTCGCATCCTCGCCAACACTTGTCGTTTGTTGATTTGTTGATGATAGCCATTCTGACAGGTGTGAGATGGTACCGCATTGTTGTTTTGATTTGCATCTCTCGGATAATTAGTGACGTTGAGCAAGTTTTCATGTGTCTCTTGGCCTTCCTTCTGTCTTCTTTTGAAAAGATTCTATTTAGGTCTGTTGCCCATTTTTTTATTGGATCATTTATCTTCCTTTTATTAAGTTGTATAAGCTGCCTGTAGATGTTGGAGATTAAACCTTTATCAGTGATGCCATTTGCAAATATGTTCTCCCATGCAGTGGGCCTTCTTGTTGTTTTGTTGATGGTTTCTTTTGCTGTGAAAAAGCTTTTTATTTTGATGTAGTCCCATTTGTTAATTTTCTCTTTAGCTTCCATTGCCCTAGGGGCAGTGTCAGTGAAGAATTTCTTTTGGCATATGTCTGACATTTTGCTGCCTGTGGATTGCTCTAGTATTTTTATGGTTTCCCGTCTTATGTTTAAGTCCTGTATCCATTTTGAGTTTATTTTTGTGTATGGCGTAAGTTGGTGATCAAGCTTCATTTTTTTGCATGTATCTGTCCAATTTTCCCAACACCATTTATTGAAGAGACTGTCTTTATTCCATTGTATGTTCATGGCTCCTTTGTCAAATATTAATTGAGCATAGTGGTTTGGGTCAATATCTGGATTCTCTATTCTGTTCCATTGATCTATATGTCTGTTCTTGTGCCAGTACCAGGCTGTTTTGAGAACAGTGGCTTTGTAATACAGCTTGAAATCTGGTATTGAGATCCCTCCTACTTTATTCTTCTTTCTCAGGATTGCTGTGGCTATTCGGGGTCTTTTTTTATTCCAGATGAATTTTTGGAGAGTTCTTTCAAGGTCTGTGAAATATGCCGTTGGTATTTTAATGGGGAGTGCATTGAATCTATAGATTGCTTTGGGTAGTATGGACATTTTAATGATGTTGATTCTACCAATCCATGAACATGGTATGTTCTTCCATCTGTTTACGTCTTCCTCTATCTCTTTTTTCAGTGTCCTGTAGTTTTCCGTGTATAGGTCTTTTACCTCCTTAGTTAAGTTTATTCCTAGGTATCTTAATTTTTTTGGTGCGATGGTAAATGGGATTGCCTTTTTAGTCTCTCTGTCTGTAAGTTCACTATTGGTGTATAGAAAGGCCATAGATTTCTTGGCGTTAATTTTGTATCCTGCTACATTGCCGAATTCATTTATTAAGTCTATGAGTTTTTTGACGGAGTCTTTCGGATTTTTTATGTACAATATCATGTCGTCTGCAAATAAAGACAGCTTTACTTGTTCTTTTCCAATCTGGATGCCTTTTATTTCTTCTTCTTGTCTAATTGCAATGGCTAATACTTCCAGTACTATGTCAAACAGGAGTGGTGAGAGTGGGCATCCCTGTCTTGTTCCTGTTCTTAGGGGAAATGTCTTTAGTTTTTGTCCATTGAGTATGATGTTTGCTGTGGGTTTATCATATATAGCTTTTATTATGTTGAGGTATGAGCCGTCTATTCCCACCTTGTTGAGAGCTTTTATCAAGAAAGGGTGTTGGATTTTGTCAAATGCTTTTTCTGCATCAATTGATATGACTATGTGATTTTTATCTTTCAATTTGTTTATGTGATGTATCACGTTTATTGATTTGCGGATATTGTACCATCCTTGCATTCCTGGGATAAATCCTACTTGGTCATGGTGTATGATCTTTCTGATGTACTGCTGGAGCCGATTTGCTAGAATTTTGTTGAGGATTTTGGCATCTATGTTCATGAGGGATATTGGTCTGTAATTCTCTTTCATTGTGTTGTCTTTATCTGGTTTTGGTATTAGGGTGATGCTGGCTTCATAGAAGGAGCTTGGAAGTGTTCCTTCCACTTGAATTTTTTGGAATAGTCTGAGGAGGATAGGTTTTAGTTCTTCCTTGAATGTTTGGTAAAACTCTCCTGTGAAGCCATCAGGCCCCGGGCTTTTGTTTGCCGGAAGCTTTTTGATGACTGCTTCAATTTCGTCCATAGTTATTGGCCTATTGAGCTGTTTAGATTCTTCTTGATTGATTTTTGGAAGGTTATATTTTTCTAGGAATATGTCCATTTCCTCCAGATTGTCCAGTTTGTTGGAATAGAGTTGTTCGTAGTATTTTGTAACAATCCTTTGTATCTCAGCGGGGTCTGTTGTTATTTCACCTCTTTCATTTCTGATTTTGTTTATTTGGGTCCTCTCTCTTTGCTTCTTGGTGAGCCTGGCTAGAGGTCCATCAATCTTGTTTATCCTTTCAAAGAACCAGCTCTTGGTTTTGTTGATCTTATGTATTGTTTCTTTGGTCTCTATGTCATTTATCTCCGCTCTGATCTTTGTTATTTCCTTCCTTCTGGTTACACTGGGCTTTTCTTGCTGCTCTTTTTCTAGCTCTTTGAGTTGTAGGGTTAAGTAATTTATTACCATTGTTTCTTGTTTTTTGCAATAGGCCTGTAGAGCTATGAACTTCCCTCTCAAGACTGCTTTCGCTGTGTCCCATAGATTTTGGATTGTTGTGTTTTCATTGTCATTTGTTGCCATGATGTTTTTTATTTCTTCCTTGATCTCTCTGGTGACCCAGTCCTTGTTTAATAGCATGCTGTTTAGTCTCCATGTGTTTGATTTCTTTGGATTGTATTTATTGTAGTTGATTTCCAGTTTTATGCCACTGTGATCTGAGAAGATGCTTGATATAATTTCTATCTTCTTGAATTTGAAGAGACTTTGCCTGTGACCCAGCATATGGTCTATCTTTGAAAATGACCCATGTGCACTCGAGAAGAATGTATATTCTGTGGCTTTGGGGTGAAATGTTCTGAAGATGTCAATTAATTCCATCTGGTCTAGTGAGTCATTTAGGATTGCTGTTTCTTTGCTGATTTTTTGTTTAGAGGATTTGTCCAGTGGTGATAGTGGGGTATTAAAGTCTCCTACTATGATTGTGTTGCTATTAATCTCTCCCTTGATATCCTCCAGGAGTTTTTTTATGTATTTGGGTGCTCCTATATTGGGAGCGTATATGTTTACCAGAATTATTTCTTCTTGTTTGATTTCTCCCTTTAGTATTATGAAGTGGCCTTCCTTATCTCTTGTTATGGCATTTACTTTGAGGTCTATTTTGTCAGATATAAGTATTGCTACCCCAGCTTTTTTTTCATTTCCATTTGCCTGAAAGATATTTTTCCATCCCTTCACTTTCAATCTGTGTGAGTCTCTTGTTCTGAGGTGGGTCTCTTGTAGACAGCATATATATGGGTCGTGTTTTTTTATCCATTCAGCTACTCGATGTCTTTTGATTGGAGCATTTAGTCCGTTTACATTTAAAGTTATTACTGAAAGGTATTTGTTTGCAGTCATATCTATTTTTGTGTCTGTATTCCTTCTTACCTGTTTATTTCTTCTTTTTACAGTATTCCCTTTAGCAATTCTTGCATTGCTGGTTTGGTGGTGATAAACTCCCTGAGGCTTTTTTTGTCTGCAAAGCTCCTGATTTCCCCTTCAATTTTGATTGATAGTCTTGCTGGATATAGTATTCTTGGATTCAGTCCTTTGCTTTGCAACACTTTGTATACCTCCTTCCATTCACTTCTAGCTTGTTGTGTTTCTGATGAGTAATCATTTGACAATCTGATAGGTGTTCCTTTGTAGGTAACTCTCTGTCTCTCTCTTGCCGCCTTTAGGATTCTCTCTTTATCCTTTATATTTGCCATTGAAATTATGACATGTCTTGGTGTGGGTCTTTTGGGGTTGATCCTGCTTGGGACTCTCTTTACTTGCGTAACTTTTATCTTTCCCATATCCGGGAAGTTTTCTGTCATTATTTCTTCAAATAGATTTTCTAATCCCTGCTGCTCTTCTTGTCCTTCTGGCAGCCCTATTATACGCATGTTACTTCGTTTCATGTTGTCCCGAAGTTCCCTTAGGCTTTCCTCCTGCTTTTTAATTTTTTTCTCCAATTGCTGTTCAGCTTGAGCTTGTTTCTGTACCTGATCTTCTAACTCACTAATTCGGTCCTCTGCTTCTTGTAATCTACTGTTGAAACTTTCCATGGTGTTTTTGATTGTAGCTATATCACTTTTCATTTCTTCCTGATTCTTGCATAAGTTGTTGATTTTCTCATCCATCCGATGTATAAATTCCATGACCATTACTCTGAACTCCTTTTCGGTCATGTTGCAAGCTTCATTTTCACTAATTTCCTTTCTTGGCGACTCCACATTTTCTTTCCTCTGTGAGTTATTTCGTTTCCCCATTCTGGCTATTACCAGAAAGCTCAAGCTTCTGTTTGCGTGGACCTGGGCCGTGTGCTGTGGGGACTTCGCTCCACCCTAGTTTCACTGAAGTGCACTGACACTAGGACGTGTGGCTGTCTTTGGTTGGTGGGAACCAGACTTGCCCAGGATCAGTGTCCCCAGTGTTCCGTGTGGTCTCGTGTGCACATTTAGAATCAGGGGCCCTGTCTGCACCACACTGTTGGTATGTGCCGAGAATGAGATCCTTAGCATGTGCCAGGAGTCAGAGTTTCCCTGTGTCTGCACCAAGACTCGAGTGTCAAAGTCTCTGTTGCCTTGTGCGGTTTCTCGTTGAGAATCAGGGTCCCTGTGTGTGCACGCGCCAACAATTGGGGTCGCTGGCTCTTAGTGTGAATGCGCTGTGAGTCAGGGATCCCAGGCAGCTGTGTCCGGCGTGCCAAATTCCCTGAAGTGGGGCTGCGTCCTGTGTGTGCTCTCTCTACTGAGCCAAACCGGCTAGAGCGCACATTCTTAAGAACCTGAAGGTGAGCCGGCTCAGTGCACTCTCCCAAAGTCCCAGAAGGGGGGCGGAGTCCGTCCTGCGCGCCAAATTCCCCAAAGGGAAGCCCCTCTTAAGAATCTCCGAAGGGGGAGCTGTGACCCGCGAGCCAAATTCCCCGAAGGGGAGCCCTCTGTGCGCACTGACAGATTTCCCCGACGGGGAGCTGCTTCTGTCCCGTGCGCGAGCGCGCGCCAAATTCCCTAAGAGGGAGCGCGTCCCTGCGCAAAGCTCGGCAGCTTGGGCCAGGGGCGGGTCTATCAGTTACTATGGCGCTGTCTGTGCGCGCACCCGTGAGCAGCTTGGGGGAGGGGCGGGTCTATCAGTTACTCTGGTGCTATCAGCGCCTGCGAGGAGGGGGATAGGCTCTTTGACTCACGTAAATCTGCCGGGAAGTCTGGATTCTTGTTGTTTGTCTGAAGCTGTGATAGCAGTTCTCTGTCCCCAGTGGCTGCAGGGTCCTGGTTTGTGTTAGAAGCCAGGATCCGAGTCTCAGGCAGCTCTGTTTCCCAAGATGGCGTGGTCTCTGCGTCCGCACCAACCGCCGAGAAGTGTCCGCTTTGTGCGCGGGGCTCCGCCGTCTAGGGCTGCCCTGTTCGGGAGCCCCTTGGAAGACCTGCAGAATCTAACTGACCCTATCTCATACACACACACACACACCACACACATCTACACTCTCCTCTATGGGTTCCTCACTCACACTCTCTCTCTCCCTACCTTCCTGCCGGTCGCCATCTTTTTTCCCGAAGCCGCCTTCTCAAGATGGCGCTCAGCTCCCTCAGACGTCTCAGGTGGAAGTCAATGACATCACTTCCGGAAACCAATTCTGGGGTCACCCAGGACGCTACAAGGGGCGGGGCTCCGCTCCCAGTGTGCCCAGCAGCACCGTCTGGTCCCCACCTGGGCTGGATGGCCTGGGACCCCACCCTGTGCTGACCAGGGTCTGTGCCCCTCAGGCCAAGTGTCGGCCTCCCCCAGGTCCCTCTAGGAGGTGGGGCGGGAGGGCACAGCCTGGCACCTCCGCCTGAGGTACCCCGATCTGACAGGAGCACCAGAGCTGGGTGCCGGGTGGGCCCTCTGTTGTGGGGCGGGTAGAGCCCTCAGTCCTCACTTGGAGGGTCCTCACAACCCTGGTGTAGACCACTGTGGTCACATCGCAGTTCCTAGAGAGGGCGCTGCAGAGCCAAGGTCCCTGGGGAGCATCAGACCCTGACTGCCTCCCCTCCCCCCACTTCCCATGGTGTCTCTTCACCGACAGGCTGACACTCTGGAAACCTTGTGTTCTAAATGTTTCATTTTCATTCAAGTCTCTGAGCTGTAGCAGGGGTTTGGAGAGGGCCTGCGGTTCGGGGGTTATCTGTCTACATTTGTTTGTTGTTGCAGGCTTTTTCCCTTTTGTTCCTCATTCATAGTAATTATTGCATTTTGAAACTCTACCTCTTTTGTATATATTTTATTTATACATACATGTTTACATATTTATATATGTATAAATCAGCATATATAGTGTATGTGTACACTTTTAGCCTAAATGTTGATCAGGTGTGTTTACATATCCATACATGCCCATACCACATACAGAAATACTTACATAAATACACACACACACACACACACACACACAAATATATATATGCATGTCTATGTCCTATGTATTTACATATACTAGACAAGTTACTTTATGAAAGCTTACCTAATCTTACTATGCATGATTTACTCTGACACTTGCTTTTCTACTCCTAGTCTATTCTTTATATTCTATTGAAACCATAATTTTTGGAAGGCCAGTCCTCAACCACTTCCCTGCTCCCCCACACAACCTCCTCAACCACAAGTGCCAGCTCACCAGTCTTGTCTCCCTGAGGGGCTTGCTCATATTATGTTGTTTAGATTTTGTGGTTGAATCCTGCTCAGCCTGTGCCCTGCAGCCTCTTTCTTTGATAATTTTCCTGCTTTTATTTAGGGAGCAAGCTTAATTGTTATTTGGGCAACCAGCTGTATAGCACTAAATCTGTAAATTTTAAGCAGAATCAACATATATGCAATATTGTGTTTCCCATGAATGAATATGGAAACTGCTCCATTTGTTTGGTGCTTCTCTTGTTTTAACCTGAATCTCTCAGTATAATTTTTAGTTGACTCTTTGTAAATTAAGATACTTCTTGGTTAAGTTTTGGCTTTTATAGCTGTGGTCAATGAGATTTTTGTATTACATGTTCTAATTAGTTATTGCTTTGTGTGGAAAGATACTGTTATGGCTATGGTCATCTTCCATACAGTTTATTATGCATTTGATAATCCAGAACTCCATTTTTGAATTTTCCAGATAGATGATCATATTACCAACAGATACTATTTATTTTCCATATTCATACCTCATATTTTCTTTTATACCCACAGCCGGCAACTCTGACTTGTCCCTACCATTAATGGACATGCTTTTAATGTTTCACACTTAATTAGGTTGTTCTAAATTTTAGGAAATGGAAATTCCCTTTGGCTGAGTTTGTTCAAAGTTTTCCCCCTGAACTCATATTAAAGTGTTGTCTTTTTCCAAGGCTCTCTCTCTGTAGCCATTGACATGAAAAAAAAAAAACAAAACTTTTTTCTACTCTATTTAGTGTGCTTGAAGTTCCAATGGAATATTTTATACCATTAAATCCTATTTTTATTCTTTGGATATACGCTGATAGGCTGCTTGGTCATTTAATGCACTGTTGAGTTGACTATGCCATTAATATATAGAGGCTATTTTATGCTTTGTGAACGAACTTGTTTCAAAAGTCCTGTTTGTGAGAATTCCTCAAGATTTTGAATAAAAGAGAGGTAGCCTAAGAGGTTGTACAATTGCCCATTTTTTTTGTATGCTTTGGAACAGTCAGCATAAGATTCTGGTGAGTTCTCCGTGACCATTTGATAGGACTGTCCTTTGAACCTTTCTTTTTTCTCTTACATTTGAAGGTGGCTTCAGCTTTGAATCCAAGTTTCAGTGTGTAGCTGTATTAAAGTTTATTAATGAATTTGCCTCTTGAAGGAAGACTTGGTTGGCCATTAAGAATCAAACTGCTCTAATCATGCATCATTTTGGTGTGTTTTTATGGACCCAAAATTCACTTGACAAAACTGACAACTAGGGATTCTGAATCTAATGCCAAGTCCATGTTTGACTTTATAAGAATCTGCTAAATTGTCTTCTAAAGTGGCTGTAACATTTTCTTCCCTATTAACAATGAAGAAGAGTTCCTCATCCTCTCCCAAATTTGGCACTTTCGGGTTTGAGGACTCTAGACATTGTGATAGATTTGCAGTTGAATATTTTTTTGTAGTTTACACTTGCATTTTCTTAATGAAAAATAATGCTGAGCATGCTTATGTGTGCTTTTTATTTTCTTTAATGTGTGATCTATATATCCTGTTTGGTGAAGTGTCCTTAAAATCAGTTCTATATTTGTATGGGTTTGTTAATTTCCATCATGTAGTAAATTTTTATTTATTTATTTGGGGCATGAGTCCCTCATGATATATGAGACTTAAAATATTTTATCCCTGTCTGTGGTTTTCATAACTTGAGGTAGTTTTCATCAGGTTTCTCCTCTATAAAGTTACTATTGTTGCTCCCTTTTATTTTTATTTATTTTTTTCCATTACTTCTTTTTTATTGTTTAAAGTATTACAAATAGTAGTACACATGTCTTCCTTCTTTCCCCCTTTTACCTTCCCCCTGGCCTTCCCTACCCCCCGGCACATGCCCACAGTCCCACCACCCAGTGTCCTGTGTCCATTGGTTATGCTTATATGCATGCATACAAGTACTTCGGTTGATCTCTTACCTCCCCCCACCACAGTCTTTCCACTGTAATTTGACAGTCTGATTGATGCTTCTTTCCTTCTGTATCTTTTTCTTCATCAGGTTATAATGTTCTTTATTAACCATAAAAAAGTAAGATGATGTGGTAATTTTCTTAGTTTTTTGAGTAAACTCCATACTGTTCTCCACAGTGGCTGCACCAGTCTGTATTCCCACCAACAGTGTACCAGGGTCCCTTTTTCTCCCCATCCTTGACAGAACTTGTCATTTGTTGATTTGTTAATGATAGCTATTCTGATAGGTGTGAGGAGGTACCTCACTGTTGTTTTGATTTGCATCTCTCAGATGATCAGTGACTTTGAGCATGTTTTCATATGACTCTTGGCTTTGCGAATGTTATCTTTAGAAAAGTGTCTATTTAGGTAGACAGCCCTTTTTTTTATCCTTTATCTTCCTTTTTTATAAGTTGTCTGAGTTCCCTGTAAATGTTGGAGATTGAACCTTTATCGGTGATAACATTGGCAAATATGTTCTCCCATACAGTGGGCTTTCTTGTTGTTTGTTTTGTTGATGGTTTATTTTGCTGTTCAGAAGCTTTTTATTTTGATGTAGTCCCATTTGTTTATTTCCTCCTTAGTCTCTCTTGACCTAGGATCTATGTCTGTAAAGATATTGCTACAACATATGTCTGAAATTTTGCTGCCTATGGAGTCTTGTAGGATTTTTATCATTTCCCGTCTTTCATTCAAGTCCTTTAGCCATTTTGAGTTTATTTTTGTGTATGGTGTAAATTGTTGATCTAGTTTCATTTGTTTGCATGTATCTGACCAAATTTCCCATTACCATTTATTAAAGAGACTGTTTTGACTCCATTGTATGCTCTTGCCTCCTTTGTCAAATATTTATTGAGAATAATGGCTTGAGTCAATTTCTGGATTCTCTAGTCTGTTCCATTGGTCTCTACCTCTGTTCTTGTGCCAGTACCAGGCAGTTTTGAGAACCGAGTCTTGATAATGTAGGTTGATATCTGGTATTGTGATCACTCCAACTTTGTTCTTCTTTCTCAGGATAGCTGTGGCTATTTGGGGTCTCTTTTTTTTATTCCAGATGAATTTTTGAAGATTCTTTCTAGGTCTGTGAAATATGCCATTGGTATTTTAATGTGGATTGCATTGAATCTATAGATTGCTTTGGGTGGTATGGGCATTTTGATGATGTTGATTCTACCAATTCATGAACACTGTATGTTCTTCCGTCTGTTTATGTCTTCCTCTATCTCTTTTTTTTCAGACTCCTGTAGTTTTCACATATAGGTCTTTTACCTGCTTAGTTAAGTTTATTCCTAGGTATCTTAATTTTTTTGCTGCAATGGTAAATGGGATTGCCTTTTTTTAGTCTCTCTTTCTGTAAGTTCACTGTTGTTGTAAAGAAATGCCATAGATTTCTAGGCATTAATTTTGTATCCTGCTACATTGCCAAATTCATTTATTAAGTCTAATGATGGAGTCTTTAGGGTTTTCTAAGTACAGTATCATGTCACCTGTGAATAAGGACAGTTTTAGTTCTTCTTTTCCAATTTGGATGCCTTTTATATCTTACTCTTGTCTGATCCCTATGGCTAGTACTTCCATTACTATGTCGAACAGGAGTGGTGAGAGTAGGCATCCCTATCTTGTTCCTATTTTTAGGGGAAATGGTTTTAGTTTTTGTCCATTGAGTATGATGTTGGCTGTCGGCTTGTCACATATTGCTTTTATTATGTTGAGGTATGATCCTTCTATTCCCACCTTGCTGAGTGTTTTTATAAAGAAGCGGTGTTGGGTTTTGTCAAATGCATTTTCTGCATCAATTGACATGACTATGTGATTTTTATCTCTCAATTTGTTTATGTGATGTATCACGTTTATTGATTTGTGAATATTGTATCATCCTTGCATCCCTGGGATAAATCCTACTTGGTCATGGTGTATGATCTTTATGATGTGTTGCTGGATCTGATTTGCTAGAATTTTGTTGAGTATTTTGGCATCAATGTTCATGAGGGATATTGGCCTATAATTCTCTTTCATTATTTGTCTTTTTCTGGTATTGGTATTAGGGTAATGCTGGCTTCATAAAATGAGCTTGGAAGTGTTCCTTCCTCTTGAATTTTTTTGAATAGTCTGAGGTAGATAGGTTTTAGTTCTTCCTTGAGTGTTTGGTATAACACCCTGTGAAGCCGTCTGGTCCCGGGCTTTTGTTTGCTGGAAGTGTTTTGATGACTGCTTCAGTTTCTTCCATAGTTATCTACCTATTGAGATTATTAGAATTTTTTTTGATTGAATTTTGGAAGGTTGTATTTTTCTAGGAATATGTCCATTTCCTCCAGGTTATCTAGTTTTTTGGAATAGAGTTGTTCATAGTACTTTTTAAACAATCCTTTGTATTTCTGTGGGGTGGGGTCTGTTTTTATTTGGCCTCTCTCATTTCTGATTTTGTTATTTGAGTCCTCTCTCTTTACTTCTTGGTGAGCCTGTCTAGAGGTTCATCAATCTTGTTTATCCTTTCAAAGAACCAGCTCTTGGCTTCATTGATCTTTTGTATTTTTTTTTCTTTTTCTGTCTCTATGTCATTTATTTCTTCTTGGATCTTTATTATCTCCTTTCTTCTGCTCACTCTGGGCTTTTCTTGTTGCTCTCTATCTAATTCTTTGAGTTGTAGAGTTAGATGATTTACTACAATTTTTTCTTGTTTTTTGATATAGGCCTGTAAAGCTATAAACTTCCCTCTCAGGACTGCTTTCATTGTGTCCCATAGATTTTGGATTGATATGTTTTTAATGTCATTAGTTTCCAGGATGTTTTTAATTTCTTCTTTGATCTCCTTGGTAACCCAATCATTATTTAATAGCATGCTACTGAGCTTCCAAGTGTTTGAGTTTTTTGGATTATTTTTATTGTAGTTTATTTCTAATTTTATGCCATTGTGATCTGAGACGATGCTTGGTATGATTTCAATCTTCTTGAATTTGGGGAGATTTCGTTTGTGACCCAGTATGTGGTCTATTTTTGAAAATGTCCCATGTGTACTTGAGAAAAACGTATATTCCATGGCTTTGGGGTGAAATGTTCTGAAGATGTCAGTTAAGTCCATTTGATCTAGTGAGTCATTTAGGATTGCTGTGTCTGTGCTGATTTTTTTTTGTCTAGAGGATTAATCCAGTGATATCAGTGCTGTATTAAAGTCCCTTAACTATGATTGTATTGTTATCCCTCTCTCCCTTGATATCTTCCAGGGGTTTTGTTATGTATTTGGGTGCTCCTGCATTGGGTACATATATGTTTATCAGGGTTATGTCCTCTTGCTGTATCGATCCCTTTAGTATTATGAAGTGGCCTTTCTTATCTCTTGTTATGACCTTCACTTTGAGGTCTATTTTGTCAGATATAAGTATTGCTACCCCAGCTTTTTTTTTCATTTCCATTTGCCTGAAATATATTTTTCCATCCCTTCACTTTCAGTCTGTGTGAGTCCCTTGTTCTCAGGTGGGTATCTTCTTGACAGCATATATATGGGTCATGTTTATTTATCCATTCAGCCACTCAATGTCTTTAGATTGGAGCATTTAGTCTGTTTATATTTAAAGTTATTACTGAAAGGTATTTGTTTGTAGTCCTTTTTATTTTTGTGCCTGTGTTCCTTCTTACCTCTTTATTTCTTCTTTTTACAGCATTCCCGTTAGCATTTCTTGCATTGCTGGTTTGGTGGTGATAAACTCCCTAGCCTTTTTTGTCTGAGAAGCTCCTGATTTCCTCTTCAATTTTGATTGATAGTCTTGCTGGATAGAGTATTCTTGGATTCAGTCCTTTGCTTTGCAACACTTTGTATACCTCCTTCCATTCCCGTCTAGCTTAATGAGTTTCTGTTGGGAAATAATTTGATAATCTGATGGGGGATCCTTTGAAAGTAACTCTCTCTCTCTCTCCTTTAGGCTTTAACATGATCTCTTTGTCATTAATATTTGCCATTGAAATTATGACGTGTCTTGGTGTGGGTCTTTTGGGATTCATCTTGCTTGGGACTCTCTGTACTTGTGTAACTCTTTTTTTACCCATATCTGGGAAGTTTTCTGTCATTATTTCTTCAAATAGATTTTCTAATCCTTGCTGCTCTTCTTGTCCTTCTGGTAGCCCTATTATATGTATGTTACTGCATTTCATATTGTCCCAAAGCTCCCTTAGGCTCTCCTCCTGCTTTTTAGTTGTTTTTTTCCAGGTGTGTTCAGATTGAGTTTGTTTCTCTACCTTATCTTCTAACTCACTAATTTGGTCCTCTGCCTCTTCTAGTCTACTGTTGAAACTTTCCATGGTGTTTTTGATTGTAGCTATATCACTTTCCATTTCTTCCTGATTCTTGCATAGGTTGTTGATTTTCTCATCCATCTGATGTATGAATTGCATGACCATTACTCTGAATTCTTTTTAGGTCATGTTGCATGCTTCAATTTCACTAATTACCTTTCTTGGTGATGCCACATTTTCTTTCCTCTGGGGATTGTGTCGTCTCCCCATTCTGAACATCACCAAAAGGTTCAAAATTAGAGTTGCATGGACCCAGGCCGTGTGCACTGGGAGCTTCACACCATCCGAGTGTCACTGAAGTGCTTCGACACTAAAATGTGTGGCTGCCATGGGTTGGTGGGAACCAGGCTCGCCCAGGGTCAGTGGTACCAGCACTCACTGTGGTCTTGTGTGTGTACTTAGAATCAGGGACCCCATCTGCACCACGCTGTTGGCATGTGCCGAAATAAGTGTCCCCTAGCGCATACCAGGAGTCAGAGTTCCCCTGTGTCTGCACCAAAGATCGAGTATCAGAGTCTCTGTTGCTTTATGCGGCCTCTTGCTGAGAATCAGGGTCCCTGTGTGCACATGCACCAAGAACTGGAGACACTGGCTCTTAGTGGGAGTGCACTGGGAGTCAGGGATCGCAGGCACATGCGATAAGAAACTGAGTCAAGTCTGTGGTGCTCAGTGCTGCCTACTGCCTGGAGAATCAGGGTCCTGGTCAGCATGGGGGACTGGGTGGCACAGTAGCACTGTGTCAGCTGGAGGTCTGCTCCTGCACTGCGGAAAACAGACTTCCGTGTGCGCTTGCCCAGAATTGAAGTCAGGTGGCACTGCTGCCCTGTGTTGAGGGGAGCAGATTCCCAGTGTCCCTGCATATGCAGGCTCAAATTCCTGTAGCAGCACTGAGGCCCATGCTAGGGGGGGTCTATCACTTACTATGGGTTGCCCACGAGCCTGCAGGGAGGGAAATTGGTTCCTTAACTCACAGAAATCTGCAGCTGGGATGTCTGGATTCTTGTTGTCTGTTGGTCTGCAGCTGTGGTCGCAGGTCTTTGTCCCTGGTGGCTGCAGGATCATAGTTTGCATGTGAGACCAGACTGGGTGGTGCTGATGCCAGGAACCTAGTCTCAAGCAGCTCTGTTTCTCAAGATGGCTTGGTCTCTGTGCCTGCCTTGGCCACCCAGAAGTGTCCGCATTGTGCACGGGGCTCCACCATCTAAGATGACTGATTTGGTAGCCACTTGGAAGACCTGCAGAATCTAACTGTCCGTAGCTCATACGCACACTCACACCACACGTCCACACACTCCTCTATCGCTCCCTCACTCTCTCACACTGTCTCCCACCCTACCTTCCTGCTCGTTGCTGTCTTCTCCCATGTGCTTTTGAGAAGAATGTATATTCTCTAGCTTTCGGGTGAAATGTTCAGAAGATGTTAATTCCCTCTGATCTAGTGATTTATTTAGGATTGATGTTTCTTTGCTGATTTTTTTTGTTTTTGTTTAGAGGATTTATCCAGTGGTGTCAATGGGGTATTAAAGTCTCCTGCTATGATTGTATTCGTGTGTACCTCTCCATTGATATCCTTCAGATGTGTTTTTATGTATTTGGGTGCTCATGTACTGGGTGCGTATATATTTAACAGAGTTATACCCTCTTGTAGAATTGATCCCTTTAGTATTAAGAAGTGCCCTTCCTTATATCTGCTTACGGCCTTCACTTTGAGGTCTAATTTGTCAGATATAAGTATTGCTACCCCAACTTTTTTTTTTCATTTTCATTCACCTGAAAAAAATTTCCCCCATCCCTTCACTATCAGTCTGTGTGAGTCCTTTGTTTTGAGGTGGGTCTCTTGTAGACAATAGATTTAAGGGTCATATTTTCTTATTTATTCATCTACCCTATGTCTTTTGATTGGAGCATTTAATCCATTTACATTTAAGGTTATTATTGATAGGTACTTGTTTGTCACCATTTTTATTCTTTATGCCTGTGTTCCTTCTTCGCTTCCTATTTCTTCTTTTTACAGAAGTCTCTTTAGCATTTCTTGCAGTGCTGGATTGGCGTTAATAAACTCCGTTGTGTCTTATTGGACTGTGAAGCTCCTTTTTCACCTCAAGTTTTAAAAATAAATCTTTATTGTTCAGATTATTACAAATGTTTCTCTTTTTTCCCCCATAGCTCCCCTCCACCTGATTGCCCACCCCACCCCATGCTTTTACACCCTGCCACTGTCTTTATCCATAGGTGTAAGATTTTTATCCAAACTCTTCCCGCACCACTCACACCCTCTTCCCCCTGAGAATGGTCAATCCACTCCCTTTTTATGTCCCTGATTCTATTATATTCATCAGTTTATTCTGTTCATCAGATTCTTTTATTCAGTTGATTTTTAGATTCACTTGTTGATAGGTATATATTTGCTGTCATTTTGTTGTTCATTTTTATCTTTACCATTTTCTTCTTCATCCTCTTCTTAAAGAATACCTTTCAGCTTTTCATATAATCCTGGTTTGGTGGTCATGAACTCCTTTAGCTTTTTCTTGTCTGTGAAGCTCTTTATCTGACCTTCAATTCTAAATGATAGCTTTGCAGGGTCGAGTAACCTTGGTTGTAGGTTCCTGGTGTTCATCACTTTGAATATTTCTTGCCACTCCCTTCTGGCCTGCATAGTTTCTGTTGAGAAATCAGCTGACAGTCGTATGGGTACTCCCTTGTAGGTAACTAACTGTTTTCTCTTGCTGCTTTCAAGATTCTCTCTTTGTCTTTTGCCCTTGGCATTTTAAGTATGGTGTGTCTGATGTGGTCCTCTTTGGATTCCTCTTGTTTGGGGTTCTCTGTGCTTCCTGAATTTGTCAGTCTATTTCTTTCACCAGTTAGGGAAAATTTTATTTGTTTTCCATTTTTTTAAATTAAGGTATTATATGTGTACAGATATTATCATTGCCCCCCACCCCACTCTCATACATGCCATAATCCCTGCAATGTTTTGAGTCCATTGGTTATGCTTATATGCATGCATACAGGTCCTTCGGTTGATCTCTTATCTCTCCCACCTCTCCCTAACCTTCCCGCTGTAATTTGACAGTCTGTTTGATGCTTTACTGACTCTGTATCTATCTTTTTGTTCTTCAGTTTTTAATGTTATTTATTATCCAGAAATGAGTGAGATCATGTGGAATTTTTCTTTCATTGACTGGCTTATTTCACTTAGCATAATGTTCTCCAATTCCATCCAGGTTGCTGCAAATGGTAAGAATTCCTTCTATTTTATGGCAGCATAGTATTCCATTGTGTAGATGTACCATAGTTTTATGGGTATGGAAAGGTTTCTGTCATTATTTGTTCTAATATGTTTTCTGTGCTACAAATATTGCTCAGCTACTCTGTTGCCTCGAGGCAGGATGCCTTAGGTCAGAGGGAGGTGGAGTAGGTAACTGAACAATGGGTCTGTGGGAGTTTGTAGCGTGGTAGAGGTTCAAGCCTTGGCCAAGCGTGCCCAGGCGTTGCACCTGTGCCTAAGTTTCTTGGAAAGGGCTGAAATAACTTTTGTAACCTTTGGTTTGTCATTGTAACTGTCCTAACTAACTCTTGTGCTTTCTGAGTATGGATTTGCTGTAACACCTGAGGTCTCCATTGCAGTTTGACCTTTACCATGGTGAAGTGCTGCAACTGTAGTCGCTAGCCAGCTTAATAAAGGCTCATAAATTTTGATCTCTGTCTCTGGTGGTTGTCTCTTGCGGGTTGCCCCATAACAGGTTTTCAATATTTTGCTCTCTCTCTTCTTCTGGCACCCCAATAATTTGGATGTTGGTATGCTTAAAGTTGTCCCAGAGGCTCCTTACACTATCTTCATATTTTTGGATTCTTTTTTCTTTTTGTTTTCTTGTTGGGCATTTTTTGTTTCCTCATATTTCAGATCTTTGGCTTGATTCTTGGGGTCCTTTGGTATACTGTTTAATTTCTGTATATTCTTTATTTCAGACAGTGTATGCTTAATTTCTGATTGGTCCTTTTCCATTTCTTGCGTTCTCATTAAGATGCTTAAAGGTCTCACTAAGTTCCTCAGAGGTTTTTAGAAGATTCTTGAGTAACCTTATAAATGTAGTTTTGAACTCTATGTCCAGTAGTTTGCTTTCCTCCATTTCTTTCATTCGTGACATGTTTCTTAGTCTCCACATTTTGCTGCTTCCCTGTGTTGGTGGAGTGGTTTTCTGTGTTAGGTGATCTATATGGCCCAGTGGTTCAGCTTCCCCTATCACCTTAGGTGGACACTCTTGGTGCACCCCTTTGTGGTCTGAGTGCAAAATCTTGTTGTAGTTTAAGCTTTGATTGCTGGGAGGAATGACCTCCACACCAACTGGCTGTGAGGACCCGCTGTGTCTATAATGGAATAATTGCTGTGCTGGAGACACCCTTATCGGGCAGGACTTGTTTCAGTGGTGCTTTGGTGCTCACTAAGTCTGCCTCTTGAATGTGTCACTTATGGATGTAAGGAGTTGAAATCTGGTGTCCTCTCACACTGACCAGTAGGTACACTGGCTTCTGGATCTCCAGTGGGGTGCAGGTCAGCTACTGTCTGAGGCCACCTAGCCGGAGCTACAGCGAGATCTGCAGATTTCTCCTCTTTGCTTGGAGGTTTTGGAGCTGTCTGACCAGAGCTGCAGTTTGTTAGGTTAAGCTGCGATAGGCAGGCCATTTATATGCCAAAGCTGCTGCGTACGGCTTGGGTGGGTTTGTAAATTGTGTGGTGCGGGGTCTCACGGAATCACTAGGCTAGGGCGTGGCCAACAGTGATGGCTGCCAGTCACTCTTCTCTGTGTCTCAGAGTTTCTTTATCCCCACGTCCTGCATCCCAGCACAGTTAACAATGATTCCTGCACACACATCTGCAAGAAAGTCACCCTCACTTTCCAACCCGATGGCAGACAGTCCTGCTTCCCCACATAGGTTTCTGGGTCCCCAGATTCTTGCCATGAACTGGAGTTCAGAGTAATTGGGAGCTTGTATCTCCCTTGGGTTGAAAAAAACAGTGCACCCAGTCACCCTCTGCCAGCACGATTCATGCGATTCGCCTACCTCTTCTACCTCAGCTTTTCTGCGGTTGTGCATGTCTCAATGATCTTTTCTCTTTCCTTCTAGTTGTAGAACTTCTACTCAGCCAGCTTTCCTGTGGCTCTGGGTGATAGACGTTTTGTCTTTTAGTTGTAGTTTTGGTGTGGTTGTGAGAGGCAGCACATACAGGACTTCACCTTAATTTTGAATGATAGCTATGAAAGAAAAATTCCACATGATATCACTCATTTGTGGATAATAAAGAACTTTATAAACTGATGAAGAAAAAGATAGATACAGAGTCAGTAAAGCATCAAACAGACTGTCAAAATACAGCAGGAAGTTTAGGGAGAGGTGGGGGAGATAAGAGATCAACCTAAGGACTTGTATGCATGCATATAAGCATAACCAATGGATGCAAAACACTGGGGGGTGAGGTCCTGTATGGGAGTGGGGTTGGGGGGGCAATGGTAAGATATGTACACATATAATACCTTAAATAAAAAATGGAGGGGAAAAAAGGCGGGCTTAGGTAGGAAGAGGAGGTTGGTCTTTGAGACAGGAACCGGCATTGGCCCAGGTCATGTGACTCATGAATAAATCCTTGCGTTTTTCAACAGGACCTGCCTCATGCGTTCGGCTGTTCTTGAGGCAGGCAGCAGAACCTCCGTTTTTGTTCGGTTCCACCCTGCCTTCCTCCAAGGGGCCTTAGACTGGGGGACAGAGATCAAGAGCAGGACTTCTGATCAGCGGAGGCTAGGGCAGAAGCGCTGCCTAGAGTCATGGAGAGTACCAGGGAGAGGGAGGGCAGGGAGGCTGGGAGACTCTGCCCCCACCAAGACTCAACACGGAAGGGCTTTTGTGAGTGTGACCACACACGCCTCATCCGGGTCTCAGAGACCCTGGGGATGCCCGGGGGAGAGCCAGAGCGAGCTCACATCCACAGAGTTGGGCCTGGGGCCTGGCCGAGTTAAGGTGAGGGTGCCCAGGGAGGGCGGAGGGACCCCGGGACCTCAAACAACGCTTTCCATCCTCGGAGACCCCTTGGGGGGGGGGGGGGCGGACCACAGGCGGCTAGTGGAGGTTGGCACAGCCAGGTCTGGGCGACTCTGGTGTTTTGGTGAGAGGCGCGGTACCTCAAAATGGCCGAGGAGGGCCCAGGGCCCCCCAGATCCATCTGGTGGGCGGGCTTCTTGGGAGGAGGACCTGCCTCCACCCGGGTCTCACAAGGGGGATGGAACCAGGGACCCAGGGACCTAGAGCAGAGCCAGCCCCGCCCGGGAGCTCGCGGAGGGTGAAGGCCCCCCCCCCCCCCACACACAGCAGCCTCTGTGACCCTTACCCTGGGCTCCTAGAATCCCGGCCTTCGGGGCGGAGGCGGACCTCACCTGGGCAGGAGGCGGGCCCAGGCGCTGCCAGAATCCAGGTGAGGACCTGGGTCCCACCGCAGAGGGAAGCCCGCAGAAGTCCACCCCTGCTGCCCACCAGGAGGGGCACCGCGCGGGTGGCCACGCCCAGTGTGTCCTGAGTCACACAGCGGTCTCTGAGGTAGGGGCGGTGATAAGGAGCAGGGCCTCTCGTCAGCATGGCGGGCAGAGGAGATTCCTAGTCACGGTCAGCTCGCTGAGGGGGATGGAAGGACCCGAGTCCCCACCACAGAGCCAACCAGGCAGCACGCAGGGAGGTGAACACATGGACATTATCTCACTTCCGCATGCGGGTCTGAGACAGGAGCCGGGCGGGGGGGGGGGGTTTCTCTGGGGGGCGGTTGCTGTAAGGATGATGACCCCAGGTCAGCACAGGGAGGGCCATGACCTGGAGAACAGATGGGAGGGCCTCGGATGAGAATGACTACACCCGCCATTTTCTCCCTTCTACATCCCCATCCAGGTCTCAGAGACTCTGGGCGTTTGGTAGAGGGAGTGGAATCTCCTCTAGGCAGATGAAGAGCCAAGGACCGTGGAAACTAGACCAGAGTCAGTCCTGCTCCCAGAGACTCTGGGGGATTGGGTAGAGGGAGTGGAACCGATATAGGCAGATGGTGCGTCAAGGACCCTGGAAATTAGAGAAGAGTCATTCTTTGTCTCAGAGTCTCTGGGGGTTCAGTAATGGGAGAAGGACCCCATATAAGTAGATAGTGCGCCAACGACCCTGGAACCCAGACCAGAGTCAGTCCTGGTGTCTGTGACTTTGGGGGTTTGGTAGAGTGATATGAACCCCATATAGGCAGATGGTGGGCCAAGGACTTGCTAGAGCAAGGAGAGGATCATGAGGGAGTAAAGAGGGACCCTGGAAGCTAGACCAGAGACAGTCCTGGTCTCAGAGACTGTGGATGTTCAGTAGAGTGAGTATGACCCCATATAGCATATGATCTGCCAATCTCCCTGGAAACTAGAGCAGAGTCAGTCCTGGTCTCAGAGACTATGGGGGAATGGTCCAATATAGGCAGATAGTGCACCAAGGACCCAGTATTCTAGACCTGAGTCAAGCTTGTTCTCAGAGACTCTAGGCATTTTGTAGAGGGAGTAGTACCCGATATAGGCCAATGGTGAGCCAAGAACGCTGGAAACTAGACCAGAGTCAGTCCTGGTATCAGTGACTTTGGGGTTTGGGTAGAAGGAATAGGACCCCATATAGGCAGATGATCCACCAAGGACCCTGGAAACTAGACCAGAGTCAGTCCTGGTCTCAGAGACTCTGGGAATTGGGCAGAGTGAGGAGGAGCCCATATAGTCAGAATGTGAGCCAAGGACCCTGGATTCTAGAACAGCGTCAATCTTGTTTTCAGAGACTCTGGGGCCATGGTCGGCAAACTGCGACTCATGAGCCACATGCGGCTCTTTGGCCCCTTGAGGATGGTTCTTCCACAAAATACCATGGCCTGGGCGAGTCTATTTTGAGGAAGTGGCATTAGAAGAAGTTTAAGTTTAAAAAATTTGGCTCTCAAAAGAAATTTCAATCGTTGTACTGTTGATATTTGGCTCTGTTGAGTAATGAGTTTGCCGACCACTGCTCTGGGGGTGTGATAGAGGTTGTAGGACCCCGTGTAGGCAGATGGTGTGCCAAAGACCCTGGCAGCTAGATTATAATCAGTCCAGGTTTCAGAGACTCGGGTGTTTGGTACAGTGTGGGACCCAATATAGGCAGTTGGTGCACCAAGGACCCTGGAATCTAGACCAGAGACAGTCCTGGTCTCAGAGACTCTGAGGGTTTGGTAGAGGGAATGGGACCCCATATAGGCAGATGTTAGGCAAATATCCTATAAGCTAGACCACAGTCATTTATGGTCTCAGTGACTCGGGGGGTTGGGTAGAGGGAGTAGGAGCCCATCCAGGCAAATGGTGCATCAAGTATCCTGAAAGCTAGACTAGAGTCAGACCTGGTCTCAGAGATCCTGGGGTTTGAGTGGATGGATAGGGACCCCATAAAGAAAGATGGTGAACCAAGCACCCTGGAAAATAGACCAAAGTCAGTCCTGGTCTTAGGGTATCTGGGGATTTGGTATAGAAAGTGGGACCCCCATCTAGGCATATGTTGTGCCACGGACCCCGGAATCTAGACCAGAGTCAGTCTAGGACTCTGATTTTGCAGGTTCAGTAGAGTTAGTAGGACCTCATAGTGGCAGATGGTGTGCCAAGGACCTTTGAATCTAGACCAGATTCAGTCCTGGTCTCAGAGACGCTGGGGGTTCAGTAGAGGGAGTGGGACCCTCATAGGCAGAGGGTGGGCCAAGGACCCTGGAATCTAGAACAGAGTCAGTCCTGGTCTCAGAGACTCGTGGGGATTGGCTAGAGGGAGTAGGACTCCATATAGGCAGATGGTTAGCCAAGGATACTGGAAGCTAGAGCAGAGTCAGTCCTGGTCTCAGAGACTCTGGGGGTTCAGTAGAGGGAGAAGGACCCCATATATGCAGAAAGTACACTAAGGACCTTGGAATCGAGACCAGAGTCAGTCCTGGTCTCAGTGATTCTGAGGATTCAGTAGAGTGAGATGGACCCCATATAGGCATCATGTGTGCCAAGGAACTGCCAGAGCAAGGAGAGGACCATGACGGAGGACAGAGGAACCCTGGAATCTAGACCAGAGTCAGTCCTGGTCTCAGAGACTCGTGGGGATTGGCTAGAGGGAGTAGGACTCCATATAGGCAGATGGTTAGCCAAGGATACTGGAAGCTAGAGCAGAGTCAGTCCTGGTCTCAGAGACTCTGGGGGTTCAGTAGAGGGAGAAGGACCCCATATATGCAGAAAGTACACTAAGGACCTTGGAATCGAGACCAGAGTTAGTCCTGGTCTCAGTGATTCTGAGGATTCAGTAGAGTGAGATGGACCCCATATAGGCATCATGTGTGCCAAGGAACTGCCAGAGAAAGGAGAGGACCATGACGGAGGACAGAGGAACCCTGGAATCTAGACCAGAGTCAGTCCTGGTCTCAGAGACTCGTGGGGATTGGCTAGAGGGAGTAGGACTCCATATAGGCAGATGGTTAGCCAAGGATACTGGAAGCTAGAGCAGAGTCAGTCCTGGTCTCAGAGACTCTGGGGGTTCAGTAGAGGGAGAAGGACCCCATATATGCAGAAAGTACACTAAGGACCTTGGAATCGAGACCAGAGTTAGTCCTGGTCTCAGTGATTCTGAGGATTCAGTAGAGTGAGATGGACCCCATATAGGCATCATGTGTGCCAAGGAACTGCCAGAGAAAGGAGAGGACCATGACGGAGGACAGAGGAACCCTGGAATCTAGACCAGAGTCAGTCCTGGTCTCAGAGTCTCTGGGGGATGGGTATAGGGTGTGGTGCCATATTGGCAGATGGTTTGCCAAGGACACTGTATACCAGACCACAGTCAGCGCTGGTCTCAAAGACTCTGTGTTTCAATAGAGGGAGCAGGACCCCATATAGGATATGGTGTGCCATGCACCCTGGAAGCTAGAACAGCATCAGTACTGGTCTCAGAGACACTGGGGGTTGGGTAGATGGATAGGGACCCCATATAGGCAGATGGTGTACCAAACACCCTGGAAAATAGACCAAAGTCAGTCCTGGTCTCAGGGTCTCTGGGGATTTGGTAGAGAAAGTGGCACCCCGTCTAGGCATATCCTGTGCCACAGACCCTGGAATCTAGACCAGAGTCAGTCCTGGTCTCAGAGATTTTGCAAGTTCAGTAGAGTTAGTAGGACTTCATAGAGGCAGATGGTTTGCCAAGGAGCATTGAATCTAGACCATTTTCAGTCCTGGTCTCAGAGACACTGGGGGTTCAGTAGAGGGAGTGGGACCCTCATAGGCAGAGTGTGGGCCAAGGACCCTGGAAACTAGGCCAGAATCGGTCCTGATCTCAGACATTCTGGGGGTTGGGTAGAGGGAGAAGGACCCCATATAGGTAGATGGTGCACCAAGGACCAAGTAAACTAGACCAGAATCATTACTTGGCTCAGAGACTCAGGGTTTGGTAGAGGTAGTGAGACCCCATAGAGGCTGTTGTTCCACCAAGACCCTGGAATCTAGAGCAGAGTCAGTCCTGGTCTCAGAGACTCTGATGTTTCTGGACAGGGAGTAGGACCCATATATGCAGATGGTATGCCAAGGACCATTGCAGCTAGATTATAGTCAGTCCAAGTTTCAGAGACTCAGCTGGTCCAAGGGGCATCAAGTTGTTCCTCTGTGAAGGAAGTGGGTCTGATAAACCCTGTCTTGTGGGAATGCAGGACAGTGTGGAGTGTTTGTAAAGCACCATACACAGTGACTCGAGAAGATTGGAACTGTGATGAATGGCAGCTATTTCTAATATCATTTTTATCCTAGATACTTCCACTCTGGCACTGTGATTACTTGTTTGTTATGAAGTTCATATTAGAGAATGTGCAGTTTAGTAAGGAATAGAACACCCAACTGGCCAAAAAGGATGTGCCCAATTCATGGATGTATGCTGAAATTCAGGTGTGGGGAGCCTTCACAGCTGGACACAACACAAAGATGCTAGAAAGAGAATCTAGGAACAACTCTTTCCCTCAGTCCAAACTGCTCTTTCATCCAAACAAATGCTTTCATTCATTTCACCGCCACCCAAAGCCTACACCGTGATAATGATTGGCCAGATCACACTCAAGATCATTAACATTCAATCCCAATTAGGCTGTGGGCTGTGGCTCTCCCAGGCCATAGTTACTCATATCCCAGTAACTGTATTTCTGCAGAAATCTGTGCAGATGATGGGTATAATATGCCTAGTGATCATACTGTCTAATGTCACTGAGACTGCGTGCAGTAAACCACCCTTCCTAACCAGGTGGAGATTTCCCTCTGGTTTATCCATGATCCCAAAGGAACTTGTCCGGACAATTCTCCATTTCACACTTCCCTCTCACACCCAGACACACAATGTGCTGCTGCCACCCCCAGCTGCCTTACAATCAACCCCTCAGAGGGAATCACAGTTTCCCAAATACCCTGGCTCAGGCCATGCACAATTGAGTGCTGTTCCCTGGAGGGCCACAGTCTCACCTGTTCTGTTACTTGTTCTATAGGACTTAGGGGACACCTAACCCCTTCTTTATAGGACTTCACCTCTTACACTATCATTCTGTGGGTGGGTGTGCCCTGCTTATGTTGGTGTCCCCATTACTAACACAGGGCCTTCCAGAGGACATAGGCTCAGTGAATGTCTGGGGATTAAATGAACCACTGAGAAGGGGTCTTCTTTATTCAGATGAAATCCCTCCATTTTCTTGCCAGAACCAAGGATCCTTAGATAAGTTGTTTCATGGAAAGGTAGACGAGAAGAGATAAGAAGCAAAAATGAACAACCTTTTATTTTTCTACTTCTTAACTCCATTGATTGTATTGCTGAAGTCTTTCACATTTCCAAGGAAAACTCTTATCATGCCATGTTATCTAGTTTGGGATCACAAAGGAGGATTGGAAGTATCGCAATTTGTGTTACACAGTAACAAATCTCTTACTCTTGAGCTGGACATGTACAAATACACATGTGACCAATGTCCTTTACATACTTACATGCTAAAAGCTTATGAAAACGTCTATGAAAAGGAACATTAGAAAATTGCCTTTAAAATTCACAAAGTAATAAAGCAAAAATTTTTCAGTTATCATAGGAGCCCAAACCATTCCCTGGGCCTCACTAGTGCTTTCTCCTCAAACACAGAGTTGAAAATGGAACGCACTTTACGCCCAGCAAATGAAGTTAATGCACAGGGGCCTGAAAAGTGCCTGGGTGCAACTCTGGCTCAGGCACAGTGGTTCTCATTACACTCAGGTCCTTCAGGCAGGAATGGGAAGGAACGGGGATCCCTGTCATTAACCCTGAGCACAAACTTGAGGGCTTTCGATGTGGTGGTCTCAGCGTGGGCCCTGGGACCCCACAGGAACTCATAGCGTGCAGGATCGCTATTGGGGACCTGGCGGTACACCACATATTGTTCCTGCACCCAAATTTTAGTGATGAGCTCCCTGGGCTCCCCATAGATCCAATGTTCCTTCCCATCATGCACCCCTAAAACATTCAGTGCTTCCCAGACTTTCTCCTCAGGGGCACAATCACCCTCCGCAGCAATCACCCACAGAAGTGTGACCAGGAGGCCAGTGTTAGGATAAATATGTCCATCGCTCATTATCCCATGATAGGTGAGCCCCAAAGAGGTGACCAGGACGTAGGTATGGGCACTAGGGCCCACTTCCTTCACATCAATACCAAAGACCAGCTGCATGCACTCAGCTGCTGCACTGAAGATCTCAGCGAAGTGGTCATGGTGCTCTTTGATGACACTACTCAGCATTTCTGCCTTGGTGGTCGGCTCCTGTGCACGATACTTCAGGAGCAGGAACTCCACCATTTGTGACATCTTCGAATGCACTGCTTTTTGGAGCAAGGAATCTGCATCATCTTCAGGGCCTCCCTCAGTGTTTGGACCCTCCTCCTCCTGGCTGCTGGAGCTCTCATCTTCAGATTGGCTCCATGGAAAGGCTGCCAAGGCATGGAGGGACGGGCAGGAACCCTGAGGACACTGGGGAGGACTTGGTGTCTCAGCAGCAGACACCTCGTCTAGGCAGTCTATAAACAGGACTGAGGGGATGGAAGACAGAGAGGAGGAGAGAGACACAACCTCCACCTCCTCCTCCTCCTCTTCCTCCTCCACCTCCTCCTCCTCCTCCTCCTCTTCCTCTTCCTCCTCCTCCTCCTCATGCATAGCCCAGAACAGCTCCTCTGCCACCAGGTCGGGCATCTCCCTTGGGTCCTGATGGTCTTCCTCAAGCTTGCCGAGCTCACTCATATGATGGCAAGGCATGATGACTCGTGCTGAGACAGTGACCGCGTGTGGGCAGAAGATGGGCGATTTGGACCCACGTGCCTGGGGGAGAAGGGGAGTGTAAAAGGCATGAGCTTAGAAACACACCCTCGGCAGCTCTGAAAACAGTGACTTATATGTCTCTCCTTTAGGGGTGTACATAGGCCTCACAGGGCTCACTCTTGAGCAGCATGTCCACTAAGAACCTGAAGTAGGAAGTGATACAACTGCTTAGGGTATAGAAGGCACAGCACAGGGTTCTGTAACTGATGGTGGGGTGTGGAGGTGTCAGGCAATGTGGGGTTCCCTCTGACAAGGGTGGGGGAGCCTGCGGGGACATATTCATGGTTGGAACCTTACCTTAATTCCTACCACTTCCTGGCCTTCTGCTGCTCTGTGACCTGAGAATATGTAGTGTAGACCAAGGCCTTCACCTCTTCCAATCTGCGGGCTCTGTTAGAGGGAATGAAGGGCCACCTCAGCATGCACATGGCAGGGACAGCAATGGGACCCCAGTGCTGACAGGAGGGATGGCAGAACCCTGTGGGATCCACTCTGTTGTGGCTGGAAGGTTCCTCATTGCACAAGTAGGATCTTCACCTTTCCCCTGCCAGGGTCTGGCCCCTCACTGCCTTCTGCTGGCCAGATGTTAAACTCTCAAAATAAGAACACACGCACACCTAACATTTCAGTGAAGAAACTGAGGGGGCCCCGTATGTGGTCCCTCTCCCAGAGGATCAAGAAGGGATGACTGATGATTTGGATCCATCTATCCTGGGATAAGGCTCTGATCCTTTCTCACCATAGCACACTGCAGGGTTTCAGACAACTCTCTCTGCTGACTGAGCCCAATCTGCCTAGACTGAGGCTTCACCTCCCTTAGATACACGAGTAGGAAGTGAGCCGAGCTAACCCCAGTACTATTCTGAGTTTCCTCACTGCTGACAGAAGAGGCAGGGTAGGTCTGGTTTCCCATGTGCTCTGGTTCCCCTCAGTGCTCACCTTGATTCCTGGCAGGATTTGGACTCGTCTCTCTGTTGACAAAACGTGGACCCACGGGATGACCCGATGTGTGGTCTCACACCAAGGTCCTCAGCTTCCTGAGAGATCGGAGACAAAAGTGAACAGGTGCTCCATCTGCCCCCATCCCACACAACTGACACCAGGGACTAGACCTGTCTGTTCCAGATAGAGTTCCCTTAGTTTGGGCACAAGGCACTTGCCTTTCTTCCTGGCTGGGCCTGGATATGAATCCAGCTGACCTGATTTCACCCTGAATAACTGTCCTCAATGAGAAATGCTCATGAGGAGCAGGCATGTGGAAAGGGAGAGCACGTCACACCCAGGTACCCTGCCTGGGGAATCTGGATGCTGAGGACAGGACACCCCCTGATGCTGAACGCTCTCTTGTTTTCTCAGGGAGCACATAGCTGCAGCTTTCCACAGAAAGCACTCAGACCATTAGGACCCTTCCACAACCTCAGCTCCTCTTTTCATGAACTGAAGCCATCCCCTCTGACCAAGGCCCTGTCCTTCCTGAGTGCCCTGAGACAAACGTGAGGAGGAACCACCTCTGCAGACCCATGCCAGGCCTTTCCCAGGGCCGACAGCAGCACAGATTGGGTTCAGGGCACCCATTGTCTGGAGTGTGGTACCCTCCTTCCTGCCCAAGCTACCCATGTTCACTCGTGGAGTGCCTGGGACCTTTCCCTTCTGCTGAACTTAGAATGAATACTGCAGGCCATGTCCACCATCTCTCTGAGACCTCCAAGATGGACTTTAGGACACACCACATTGACCATCATGCCCGAGTGACCCAGTTGTGCCATCAGAGCCTATTCCAGCTGGTCCCTGTTTTTACTGGGTTGGGAGGGACCATCATCCTGCCTCAAGACCCACACTTTGATTACCAGCATTGCCTGGGACACTTCCCATTGTTGCTCTAAATCCATCACCTTCATGACAATGCCCTCACCTCAGTTTGCCACTCCTAAGTTAGAAGTCTAGAAACAACCCAAATCTACAGGCCTAGCATGAGGCTTCCAGGTGCTGCTGGCAGGAACAGGCACACTGGGGACACTTTTGACACTGGCCAAACCTCAGGCATACTTCAAGGTGTGCTAGGGGGCTTCCTGAGCCCTAACTCGGGTCCTTACCTCGTATCCTGGGAGAGCCCTGCAGCCCTTCTTTTCCCTCCTGGAGCCTGACCGCTCAGCCCTCAGGGGGTGGAATCCCCTCTTCTTCCCGCAGGATCCTCACCGTGACTCCTGGCTGGAGCCGGAACCTCCTTTCAACCTAAGATGCCCAAATCAGGAAGAAAGCATGTGGTCATTGACTGGCGGCCTCTCAGGGTTCACAGTAGGTGTAACATGGGGCATCTCTGTTGTGGGGTCTGGGTCCCTCAATCTTCCCTTTGCATGTTCACCTTGACTCTGTGCAAGACCCAGGTCCTCCCCTCTTCTGCATATGTTGTTCCCCCTGAATTGCCAGGGCGGACATTAAGTCTGGGCGTCTGTGGTTCCTCTCTGCATGGTCATCCACCACAGGGCCTCCCAAAACTTTCAGCAGGGCAGACTTCTGTGGACTCCCCTCTGCTTAGGGTTCCTGGATTCCCTCAGTCCTCCCTTGGAGCCCTCCTGTCCCTTCCCTCTGCCCACCTGAGACCCTGCTCCTTACACCAAACCCCAGAGCCTGTCAGACCTGGATGCAGAAGTCAAGAAAAGCACCTTGACTCTGGGAAGTACCTCTGCATCCCATCTGTGGACCTGAGGCCCTACACTTTTTATCACGTTTCCACTCTCACTCAGACCTGAATGCTGACGTCAGGAGACACCACATGTGGTCAACCTAACAAGGGCCTTCCAAGGCTGAGAGCAAGGTGGCATTCTGCCTGGCCTCTACATTGGGAGTCTGGGTCCCCTCAGTCCTGACACAGGGTCCTCACCTTGACCTTGGCTGGTTCTGGGTCCTTCTTCTGTGGAACTGGGGCTTGCTTGTTATACAAAACCCCACAGGGTCCTAGACTCTGATTTGAATGCATCAAATCCACCTGAGTGTGGGCAGTACCTCTTCCCTCGCCTCTGTGGACCTGATTCCCTACACTGTTTTTATTTTTAATGTTTTCACAATTCTTTATTATTTAAAATACTAGAGGCCTGATGCACAGAATTTGTGCAAGAGAAGGCTTTCCTACGCCTGGCTGCCAGCAACAGATTCCCTCTGGCACCTGGGACCTGGTTTCCCTAGAAGCCCTGGCTTCCACTGGAAGGTTATCTGGAAGGATGTCTGGTCTAATTAGCATATTTTGCTTTTATTTTTTTAGATTACATATGACTCCCTCCAGCATACCCCTGTCCCCTACCCCCGCCCTCACCACCCAATTGTCTGTATCCATGGGCCCTGCATATATGTATACAAGGTCCTTGGTTGATTAATTCAAGCAGGTGGGAGCCAGCAGTCCTGGATTGTGAGAGGGATGTCCGACAGCCCACCAGGATCGGGCCTAAACGGGAAGTCGGACATCCCGCGAGGGGTCCCAGAGGAGAGGGTGCAGGCTGGTCTGAGGGACATCCCTCACTCCCTCCCCTGCACGAATTTCGTGCACCGGGCCTCTAGTATGCATATAATGTCCTTGGTTGATTACATCCCATTGTCCCCAACTTCCCTCTGAGATTCCCCAATCTGTTCCATGCTTACATCTGTGGGTGTCTATGTGTTCATCAGTTTACTTTGTAACTTAGATTCCACATATGAGTGCAATCATGTGATATTTATCTTCCTCTGACTGGCTTATTTCACTTAGCATGATACCCTCCACGTCTCTCCATGCTGTCTCAAAAGGTAAGACAGCCTACCTTTTATACTGCTGCATAGTATTCGATAGTATAAATGTACCAGTTTTTCCCTCAGATCAATTACTGATGGGCACTTGGGCTGTTTCCAGATCTTAGCTATTGTAAATTGTGCCACTATGAACATAGGGGTGCATACATTCTTTCTCAAAGGTATTTCCAGTTTTTTAGGATATATTTCTAGAAGTGTGATTCCTTACACCTTATACCAAGTCCTGAGTCTCACTCAGTCCTGGATACAGAAGTCAGGAAACTCTTCACTTGGTCTTTTACCAGGGAGCATCCCAAGGCTGATAGCAGAGTAGGGTTTTATGGGGTCCCCTAGTTGTGGGGTCCAGGGTGCCCTCAGTTGTCCTGTGTCTGTGCTCCTTACAGTGAACCCCAGTGTGTCTCAGGCCTGCATGGTGAAGTCATGAGACACCTCAAGGGATCATCTGATGTGGGGTCTCCCATGGCTTGTAGCAGGGGAGGGCTTTTATGGGGTCCCCTACATTGTGGGATCCAGGGTCCTGTCTGTTCTCCTTCAGCGGACCTGTGGCTCTCCTCCTTACACCGAACCCCAGAGTCTCTCAGACCTGATGTAGAGCTCACCCCACCCTGTAGTCACCCCGCCCACTGGTCCTCCCAGGACTGATGATTCTGGTGTTCAGGGTCCCCCAATCTTCTTCAGGGTCCTCAACTTGACAGCAGCAGGATCTGGGGTCCCCCCTCTGCTGCCTGAAGCCCTGCTCCTTCTATGAAACCCCCAGTGTCTCTCAGACCAAATGCAGAAATCACAAAGCACAATGTGGGAGATCACCCCTCCCCCACCCCCAGGTGGCCTGCAGAATGGACACTGATCGCAGGTATAGGGCTCCCTAATCTCCCTCAGTGTCCTCAACTTGACAGCAACAGTACCTGGGATCACCCTGCTGCTGCCTGTAGCCCTGTTCCTCTTACCACAGCCCCAGTGTCTCTCAGAGCCAGATGCAGAAATCACAAAACACAATGTGGGAGATCACCCCTCCCCCACCCCCAGGCGGCCTGCCTGATGGACACTGTTCTCAGGTGAAGGGTTCCCCAATCTCCCTCAGTGTCCTCAACTTGACAGCAGCACGACCTGAGGTCCCCCCTCTCCTGCCTGAAGCCCTGTTCCTTCTATCAAACCCCCAGTTTATCTCAGACCAAATGGAGAAATCACAAAGAACAATGTGTGAGATCACCCCTCCCCCACCCCCGGGAGGCCTGCTGGACGGACACTGTTCTGGGATCCAGGGCCCCCAATCTCCCTCAGGGTCCTCACACTGACTCAGGGCAGGTCCCGGACACCCTCTGCCGACCAGATACTCTGCCATGACCCGAAGCCCCCCCGAGTGTCTCCACCCCGAAGATGCGGAAGTCAGTCCTAGCCGCTCGCGGTCACCCCGCACCTTGGGGCTCCCAGGACTGACTGCTGTGGGGCCCGGAGTCACCTTGTCTTCCCCCACGGCCGGCCCTCACCATGAGGCCTGCAGGTCCTGGGACCCTCCCTCTGTGAGCCGGGAGGCCGGACCCCCACACGGAGGCCTCAACCCCGAGACCCCAGGGGAGGTCCGTGGGCCTCGCTCCCCAGGGCTCCCGGCAGGGGCTGACCTAGATCCCAGGGGACCCCCTCTGGTCCTCACCCTGACTCCAGGCAGAGTCTGGGCTCCGCCGACCTGAGATTGCTCCCCTCAGCGCTTGTCCCCTCTACCGGCCCGAAGCCGCCTTCTCAAGATGGCGCTCAGCTCCCTCAGACGTCTCAGGTGGAAGTCAATGACATCACTTCCGGAAACCAATTCTGGGGTCACCCAGGACGCTACCAGGGGCGGGGCTCCGCTCCCAGTGTGCCCAGCAGCACCGTCTGGTCCCCACCTGGGCTGGATGGCCTGGGACCCCACCCTGTGCTGACCAGGGTCTGTGCCCCTCAGGCCAAGTGTCGGCCTCCCCCAGGTCCCTCTAGAAGGTGGGGCGGGAGGGCACAGCCTGGCACCTCTGCCTGAGGTACCCCCGATCTGACAGGAGCACCAGAGCTGGGTGCCGGGTGGGCCCTCTGTTGTGGGGCGGGTAGAGCCCTCAGTCCTCACTTGGAGGGTCCTCACAACCCTGGTGTAGACCACTGTGGTCACATCGCAGTTCCTAGAGAGGGCGCTGCAGAGCCAAGGTCCCTGGGGAGCATCAGACCCTGACTGCCTCCCCTCCCCCCACTTCCCATGGTGTCTCTTCACCGACAGGCTGACACTCTGGAAACCTTGTGTTCTAAATGTTTCCTTTTCATTCAAGTCTCTGAGCTGTAGCAGGGGTTTGGAGAGGGCCTGCGGTTCGGGGGTTATCTGTCTACATTTGTTTGTTGTTGCAGGCTTTTTCCCTTTTGTTCCTCACTCATAGTAATTATTGCATTTTGAAACTCTACCTCTTTTGTATACATTTTATTTATGCATACATGTTTACATATTTATATATGTATAAATCAGCATATATAGTGTATGTGTACACTTTTAGCCTAAATGTTGATCAGTTGTTTTTACATATCCATAGTGCCCATACCATATATATATATATATATATATATATATATATATATATATACACACACATACATACACACACACACACACACACTAGGGGGCCCGGCGCACAAAATTCGTGCACTTGGGGCGGGGGGTGTTCCGCTCAGCCAAGCCTGCCTCCTCTCATATACTGGGAATCCTCAGGGGATGTCCTACTCAGGCGACTGGGCTGATCAGGGGAAGTCACCAGCCCCGTCACCCCACTGCTGCAGCCACTTCCAGTCACTGCAGCCACCAAGGTGTTTTCATCAACATGGTCTCCAGTCCCTTCACCATGAAAAAAATGACAACTTTCTTAGGCATTTTTAAGATGTGTCTTTCATAGGATATGACATTTTTTTTTTTTTATCCTCACCTGAAGATATATTTCCATTGATTTCTAGAGAATGTGGAAGAGAAAGGGAAAGACAGAGAGAAACATCAAAGTGAGAGGAACACTTTGATTGGTTGCCTCCTGCATGAGCCCTGACCTGGACCCCAGCCAGGGAGGAGCCTGCCCTTGATCACAATCAAACTGGAACCTGTGGTCGGCAAGCCTTGGCATTATCCACTGAGCCAAACTGGCTACGGCAGGATATGACATTTCTTAGCCGTCCAGCAGCGGCCCCTCCTTTTTTTCTCCAGGAGTGTGGTGGAAAAACCCTAGATCACCTTCTTGGATTCTTATTACCCAAGTTACCAAGAATATTACTAGTGGCAAACAGGGAGCTTAGCCAATGAGCAGTCAGAAACGGTATTTCCTCTGTAGTTGACACTAATTGCCTCTGATCTCTGGCTCCACCCCTGCCAAGGCCTAAAGCCTTGGGGACTGGGCAGGGGCCCCCCAGCACCCTCTGATCGCCCGATCACCCAGCTCCGCCCCTGCCCAGGCCCCAAGCCTCTGGCCGGGGTTTGGGGCCTGGACAAGGAACCCCCAGCTCCCTCCGATCGCCGGGCTCCACCCCAGCCCAGGTCCCAAGCCTCTAGCCTGGGCAGGGGACCCCCAGCTCCCTCTGATCGCCAGCTACACCTCTGCCAGGCCTATAGCTTCGGGGCCTAGGCAAGGGCCCCCAGGTCCCAAGCCTCTGGCCCAGGCTTGGGGCCTGGACAGGGGACCTCCCAACTCCCTCCGATCACCAGAAACATCCCTGCCAGGCCTATAGCCTCTGGGCCTAGGCAGGGGCCCCCCAGCTCCCTCTGATCGCCCTACCGCGTGGCCCTGCCCCTACCCAGGTCCCAAGCTTCTGGCCCCGGCTTGGGGCCTGGACAGGGAACCTCCAGCTCCCTCTGATGGCCCGGCGCCACCCCTGCCCAGGTCCGAACCCCCTGGCTGGGGCTTGGGGCGTTGGCAGGGAACCCCCAGCTCCCTCTGATCACCTGGCTCCGACCATGCCCAGGCCCCAAGCCTCTGGCCCGGGCTTGTGGCCTGGACAAGGGCTCCCAGCTCCTTCTGATTGCCAGCAACACCCCTTCCAGGCCTATAGCCTCAGAGCCTAGGCAGGGGCCCCCCAGCTCCCTCTGATCGTCTGGCTCTGCCCCTGCCCAGGCCCCAAGACACTGGCTCAGACAGGGGACCCCCAGCTCCCTCTGATCGCCCTATCGCCTGACACTGCCCCTACCCAGGTCCCAAGCCTCTGGCCCTGGCTTGGGGCCTGGACAGGGGACCTCCAGCTCCCTCCGATTGTTGGCTCCGCTCCTGCCCAGGCCCCATGCCTCTGGCCGAGGCTTGGGGCCTGAGTGGGGAACTCCAACTCCCTCTGATGGCCCGGCTCTGCCCCTACCTAGGCCCCAAGCCTCTGGCCCATGCTTGGGGACTGGGAAGGGAACCCCTAGCTCCCTCTGATCAAGCGGCTCCACCCCTGCCCAGGCCCCAAGCCTCTGGCCCGGGCTTGGGGCCTGGACAGGGTGCCCACAGCTTCCTCCGATCAGTGGCTCTGCCCCTGCCCAGGCCCTAAGCCACTGGCTGGGGTTTGGGGCCTGAACAGGGGCCCCCAGCTCTCTCCGATTGCTGGGCTCCACCCCTGCCCAGGACCCACACCTCTGGCCCGGGCTTGGGACCCGGTCAGTGTACCCCCAGCTTCCTCCAATTGCTGTCTCCACCCCTGCCCAGGTTCCAAGCCTCTGGCTGGAACTTGGGGCCTGAACAGGGGACCCCCAGTTCCCTCTGATGACCCGTTCACCCTATTCCACCCCTGCCCATGAGCCCCCTGGCTCAGGCCCTTCTCAGGTTGCTCAGGACCCACAGAGGCCAACCTTGGAGTAACCTGGGTGCTGAGAAAGTTCCCAGGAACCAGCCTGCTGGGTGCCTACGTATGCAAATTAACCTCCATCTTTGTTGGGTTAATTTGCATACTCACTTTGATTGGCTGTGGACGTAGTGGAGGTATGGTCAGTTTGCATGTTTGTCTATTATTAGGTATGATATATATATTAGAGGCCTGATGCATGAAAATTTGTATAAGAATGGGCCGTCCTTCCCCTGGCTGCTGGCACTGCCTTTATTTAGGGAGCAGTCCAAGCTTAATTGTTATTTGGGCAACCACCTGTATAGCACTAAATCTGTAAATTTTAAGCAGAATCGACATATATGCAATATTGTGTTTCCCATGAATGAATATGGAAACTGCTCCATTTGTTTGGTGCTTCTCTTGTTTTAACCTTAATCTCTCAGTATAATTTTTAGTTGACTCTTTTGAAATTAAGATACTTCTTGGTTAAGTTTTGGCTTTTATAGCTGTGGCCAATGAGATTTTTGTATTACATGTTCTAATTAGTTATTGCTTTGTGTGGAAAGGTACTGTTATGGCTATGGTCATCTTCCATACAGTTATATGCATTTTTTTAAAATTTCTTTATTGATTAAGGTGTCACATATTTGTCCTCATCCCCCCATTCCCATCACACACCCCTCCCCATGGATGCCCCAACCCCCTGTTGAACTTAACCATTGGTTAGGCTCATATGCATGCACACAAGACCTTTGGTTGATCTCTCCCCCCTCCCCCCACCCTCCCCTATCCTCCCTCTGAGGCCCGATAGTCCGATCGATGCCTCCTTGTTTCTGGTTCTGTTCTTGTTCATCAGTCTATGTTGTTCATCATTTCCCCTAGATGAGCGAAATCATGTGTCACTAGAGATATACTTATAAGAATTGAATGTGAGACGAGCAATAATAGTTATGCTGACAGGCAAATGAATCAGTCTGTAGTGAGTTTCTTTCTGGACCAACAGTTCTTTTGAGACCCAATATCAATGTCCACCAGTTCCTTATGAGTACATGTCGGCACTGACCCCTCAGCTCTGGATGGTGGACAAATGGTGGTAATGCAGGTCCGACTCCCTCTGGTTTGGTCTTGGCCGGACCCAGGGGCACGGCTTCACCCGGATCCAGGGGCCCACGGCCTCGCCCAGACCTAGGATTCAGCTTCACCTGGACCCAGGGGCGCATGGCCTCACCCGGACCCAGGGGCGCGTGGCCTCTCCCGGGCCCGGGACCCAGCCTCACCCAGATCCAGGGGCACATGGCCTCGCCCGGACCCGGGATCTAGCTTCCCCCGGACCCAGGGGCACGTGGCCTCACCCGGACTCAGGGGCGCGTGGCCTCTCCCAGACCCAGGGTCCATACAGTTATATGCATTTGATAATCCAGATCTTCAGTTTTGAATTTTCTAGAGAGATGATCATATTATCCACAGATACTATTTGTTTATTTTCCATATTCATACCTTACATTTACTTTTATACCCACAGCCTGCAACTCTGACTTGTCCCTACCATTAATGGAAATGCTTTTAATGTTTCACACTTAAGTAGGTTGTTCTAAATTTTAGGAAATGGAAATTCCCTTTTGGCTGAGTTTGTTCAAAATTTTTTCCCTGAACTCACATTAAAGTGTTGATTTATTTCAAGGCTCTCTCTCTGTAGCCATTGGCATAAAAAAACCTTTTTGTACTCTATTTAGTGTGCTTGGAGTTCCAATGGAATATTTTATACCATTAAATCCTATTTTTATTCTTTGGATATAGGCTGATAGGCTGCTTGGTCATTTAATGCACTGTTGAGTTGAATATGCCATTAATATATAGAGGCTATTTTATGCTATGTGAATGAACTTGTTCCAACAGTTCTGTTTGTGGGGATTCCTCAGGATTTTGAATAAAAGAGAGGTAGCCTGGAGGATGAGTTGTACAATTGTCCATTTTTTTGTATGCTTTGGAATAGTCAGCATAAGATTCTGGTGAGTTCTCTGTGACCATTTGATAGGACTGCCCTTTGAACCTTTCTTTTTTCTGGAACATTTGAGGGTGGCTTCAGCTTTGAATCCAAGTTTCAGTGAGTAGCTGTATCAAAGTTTATTAATGAATTTTCCACTTGTAGGGAGACTTGTTTGGCCATTATGAATCAAACTGCTCTAATCATGCATCGTTTTGGTGTTTTTTATGGACCCCAAATTCACTTGATAAAACTGACAACTAAAGATTCTGAATCTAATGGCAAGTCCATGTTTGACTTTATAAGAAACTGCCCAACTGTCTTCTAAAGTGGCTGTAACATTTTCTTTCCTATTAACAATGAAGGAGAGTTCCTCATCCTCTCCCAAATTTGGCACTTTCAGGTTTGGGGACTAGCCATTCTGATAGATTTGCAGTTGAATATTTTTATACTTTATATTTGCATTTTCTTAATGAAAAATGATGCTGAGCATGCTTATGTGTGCTTTTATTTTCTTTAGTGTGATCTATATATCTTGTTTGGAGAAGTGTCCTTAAATCAGTTATATATTTGTATGGTTTTGTTTATTTCCATCATGTAGTTAAAATTATTTATTTATTTGGGACATGAGTCCCTCATGAGATATGGGACTTAAAATATTTATGCCCTGTCTATCGTTTGTGCATCTTGAGGTAGCTATCATCAGGTTTCTCCTCTATAAAGTTACTATTGTTCCTCCCTTTTATTTTTATTTTTTTCCATTACTTCTTTTTTATTGTCTAAAGTATTACAAATAGTAGTACATATGTCTCCATTTTTCCCCCCTTGGACCTTCCCCTGGCCTCCCCGTCCCCCAGGCACATGCCCTCAGTCCCCCCCCCCCGCCCCCGCCACCAGTGACTTGTGCCTATTGGTTATGTTTATATGCATGCATACAAGTCCTTCGGTTTATCTCTTACCGCCCCCAGCCTTCCCACTGTAATTTGACAGTCTGTACCATGCTTCTCTGCCTCAGTATCTATCTTTTTGTTCATCAGGTTATAATGTTCTTTATTATCCATAAATGTGTGATATCATGTGGTATTTTTCTGTCACTGACTGGCTTATTTCATTTAGCATAATGCTGTCCAGTTCCATCCATGCTGCTGCAAATGGTAAGAATTCCTTCTTTTTTTATAGCAACATAGTATGCCATTGTGAAGATGTACCATAGTTTTCTAATCCACTCATCAGCTGATAGGCATTTAGGCTGTTTCCAAATCTTAGCTATTATAAATTGTGCTGCTATGAACATAAGCGTGCATATATCCTTTCTGATTGGTGTTTCTGTTTTCTTGGGATATATTCCTAGAAGTGGTATTACTGGGTAAATTTTTGAGGAAACTCCATACTGTTTTCCACAGTGGCCTCACCAGTCTACATTCCCACCAACAGTGAAGGAGGGTTCTTTTTTCTCTGCATCTTCTCCAGCACTTTTCATTTGTTGATTTGTTAAAGATAGCCATTCTGGCAGGTGTGAGGTGGTACTTCGTTGTTGTTTTGATTTGCTTCTCTCAGATTATTAGTGACTTTCAGCATCTTTTCATATGTCTCTTGTCTTTCTGAATGTTCTCTTTCGAAAAGTGTCTATTTAGTTCCTTTGATGGTATTGTTTATCTTCTTTTTGGTAAGTTGTATGAGTTCCCTGTAAATTTTGGAGATTAAACCCTTATGGGAGATAACATTGGCAAATATGTTCTCCCATGCAGTTGGCTTTCTCATTGTTTTGTTGATGGTTTCTTTTGCTGTGCAGACGTTTTTTATTTTGATGTAGTCCTATTTGTTTATTTTCTCTTTAGTTTCCATTTCCCTAGGATGTGTCTATAAAGATATTGCTACGACATATGTCTACAATTTTGCTGCTTATGGAGTCTTGTAGGATTTTTATCCTTTCTGGTCTTACATTCAAGTCCTTTAGCCATTTTGAGTTTGTTTTTGTATATGGTGTATGTTGGTGATCTAGTTTCATTTTTTGCATGTATCTTACCAAATTTCCCAGTACCATTTAATAAAGGGACTGTTTTGACTCCATTGTATGCTCTTGCCTCCTTTGTCAAATATTTATTGAGTATAATGGATTGGGTCAATTTCTGGGTTCTCTATTCTGGTCCATTGGTCTATATGTCTGTTCTCGTGACAGTACCAGGCAGTTTTGAGAACCATGTCTTGGTAATGTAGCTTGATGTCTGGTATAGTGATCCCTCCAACTTTTTTTTATTAAGGTATTATATGTGTACATATCTTACCATTGCCCCCCCCACCCCACTCCCATATATGCCCTCACCCCCCAGAGTTTTGCATCCATTGGTTATGCTTATATGCATGCATACAAGTCCTTTGATTGATCTCTTATCTCCCCCACCTCTCCCTAACCTTCCCCCTGTAATTTGACAGTCTGTTTGATGCTTTACTGTCTCTGTATCTATCTTTTTGTTCAAGTTTATAATGTTCTTTATTATCCATAAATGAGTGAGATCATGTGGTATTTTTCTTTCATTGACTGGCTTATTTCACTTAGTATAATATTCTCCAATTCCATCCAGGTTGCTGCAAATGATGAGAATTCCTTCTTTTTTTATGGCAGCATAGTATTCCATTGTGTAGACGTACCACGGTTTTCTGATCCAGTCATCTGCTGACGGGCACCTAGGCTGTTTCCAAATCTTAGCTATGGTGAATTGTGCTGCTATGAACATAGGGGTGCATATATCCTTTCTGATTGGTGTTTCTAGTTTCTTCGGATATATTCCCAGGAGTGGGATTACTGGGTCAAATGGGAGTTCCATTTTCAGTTTTTTGAGGAAACTCCATACTGTTCTCCACAGTGGCTGCACCAGTCTGCATTCCCACCAGCAGTGCACGAGGGTTCCTTTTTCTCCGCATCCTCGCCAACACTTGTCGTTTGTTGATTTGTTGATGATAGCCATTCTGACAGGTGTGAGATGGTACCTCATTGTTGTTTTGATTTGCATCTCTCGGATAATTAGTGATGTTGAGCATGTTTTCATGTGTCTCTTGGCCTTCCTTCTGTCTTCTTTTGAAAAGATTCTATTTAGGTCTGTTGCCCATTTTTTTATTGGATCATTTATCTTCCTTTTATTAAGTTGTATAAGCTGCCTGTATATGTTGGAGATTAAACCTTTATCAGTGATGCCATTTGCAAATATGTTCTCCCATGCAGTGGGCCTTCTTGTTGTTTTGTTGATGGTTTCTTTTGCTGTGAAAAAGCTTTTTATTTTGATGTAGTCCCATTTGTTAATTTTCTCTTTAGCTTCCATTGCCCTAGGGGCAGTGTCAGTGAAGAATTTCTTTTGGCATATGTCTGACATTTTGCTGCCTGTGGATTGCTCTAGTATTTTTATGGTTTCCCGTCTTATGTTTAAGTCCTGTATCCATTTTGAGTTTATTTTTGTGTATGGCGTAAGTTGGTGATCAAGCTTCATTTTTTTGCATGTATCTGTCCAATTTTCCCAACACCATTTATTGAAGAGACTGTCTTTATTCCATTGTATGTTCATGGCTCCTTTGTCAAATATTAATTGAGCATAGTGGTTTGGGTCAATATCTGGATTCTCTATTCTGTTCCATTGATCTATATGTCTGTTCTTGTGCCAGTACCAGGCTGTTTTGAGAACAGTGGCTTTGTAATACAGCTTGAAATCTGGTATTGAGATCCCTCCTACTTTATTCTTCTTTCTCAGGATTGCTGTGGCTATTCGGGGTCTTTTTTTATTCCAGATGAATTTTTGGAGAGTTCTTTCAAGGTCTGTGAAATATGCCGTTGGTATTTTAATGGAGAGTGCATTGAATCTATAGATTGCTTTGGGTAGTATGGACATTTTAATTATGTTGATTCTACCAATCCATGAACATGATATGTTCTTCCATCTGTTTACGTCTTCCTCTATCTCTTTTTTCAGTGTCCTGTAGTTTTCCGTGTATAGGTCTTTTACCTCCTTAGTTAAGTTTATTCCTAGGTATCTTAATTTTTTTGGCGCGATGGTAAATGGGATTGCCTTTTTCGTCTCTCTGTCTGTAAGTTCACTATTGGTGTATAGAAAGGCCATAGATTTCTTGGCGTTAATTTTGTATCCTGCTACATTGCCGAATTCATTTATTAAGTCTATTAGTTTTTTGACGGAGTCTTTCGGATTTTTTATGTACAATATCATGTCATGTGCAAATAAAGACAGCTTTACTTGTTCTTTTCCAATTTGGATGCCTTTTATTTCTTCTTCTTGTCTAATTGCAATGGCTAATACTTCCAGTACTATGTCAAACAGGAGTGGTGAGAGTGGGCATTCCTGTCTTGTTCCTGTTTTTAGGGGAAATGTTTTTAGTTTTTGTCCATTGAGTATGATGTTTGCTGTGGGTTTATCATATATAGCTTTTATTATGTTGAGGTATGATCCTTCTATTCCCACCTTGTTGAGAGTTTTTATCAAGAAAGGGTGTTGGATTTTGTCAAATGCATTTTCTGCATCAATTGATATGACTATGTGATTTTTATCTTTCAATTTGTTTATGTGATGTATCACGTTTATTGATTTGCGGATATTGTACCATCCTTGCATTCCTGGGATAAATCCTACTTGGTCATGGTGTATGATCTTTCTGATGTACTGCTGGAGCCGATTTGCTAGAATTTTGTTGAGGATTTTGGCATCTATGTTCATGAGGGATATTGGTCTGCAATTCTCTTTCATTGTGTTGTCTTTATCTGGTTTTGGTATTAGGTTGATGCTGGCTTCATAGAAGGAGCTTGGAAGTGTTGCTTCCACTTGAATGTTTTGGAATAGTCTGAGGAGGATAGGTTTTAGTTCTTCCTTGAATGTTCGGTAAAACTCTCCTGTGAAGCCATCAGGCCCCGGGCTTTTGTTTGCCGGAAGCTTTTTGATGACTGCTTCAATTTCGTCCATAGTTATTGGCCTATTGAGCTGTTTAGATTCTTCTTGATTGATTTTTGGAAGGTTATATTTTTCTAGGAATATGTCCATTTCCTCCAGGTTGTCCAGTTTGTTGGAATAGAGTTGTTCGTAGTATTTTGTAACAATCCTTTGTATCTCAGCGGGGTCTGTTGTTCTTTCACCTCTTTCATTTCTGATTTTGTTTATTTGGGTCCTGTCTCTTTGCTTCTTGGTGAGCCTGGCTAGAGTTCCATCAATCTTGCTTATCCTTTCAAAGAACCAGCTCTTGGTTTTGTTGATCTTATGTATTGTTTCTTTGGTCTCTATGTCATTTATCTCTGCTCTGATCTTTGTTATTTCCTTCCTTCTGGTTACACTGGGCTTTTCTTGCTGCTCTTTTTCTAGCTCTTTGAGTTGTAGGGTTAAGTAATTTATTACCATTGTTTCTTGTTTTTTGCAATAGGCTTGTAGAGCTATGAACTTCCCTCTCAAGACTGCTTTCGCTGTGTCCCATAGATTTTGGATAGTTGTGTTTTCATTGTCATATGTTGCCATGATGTTTTTTATTTCTTCCTTGATCTCTCTGGTGACCCAGTCCTTGTTTAATAGCATGCTATTTAGTCTCCATGTGTTTTATTTCTTTGGATTGTATTTATTGTAGTTGATTTCCAGTTTTATGCGACTGTGATCTGAGAAGATGCTTGATATAATTTCTATCTTCTTGAATTTGAAGAGACTTTGCCTGTGACCCAGCATATGGTCTATCTTTGAAAATGACCCATGTGCAGTTGAGAATAATGTATATTCTGTGGCTTTGGGGTGAAATGTTCTGAAGATGTCAATTAATTCCATCTGGTCTAGTGCGTCATTTAGGATTGCTGTTTCTTTGCTGATTTTTTGTTTAGAGGATTTGTCCAGTGGTGATAGTGGGGTATTAAAATCTCCTACTATGATTGTATTGCTATTAATCTCTCCCTTGATATCCTCCAGGAGTTTTTTTTATGTATTTGGGTGCTCCTGTATTGGGTGCATATATGTTTACCAGAATTATTTCTTCTTGTTGGATTTCTCCCTTTAGTATTATGAAGTGGCCTTCCTTATCTCTTGTTATGGCATTTACTTTGAGGTCTATTTTGTCAGATATAAGTATTGCTACCCCAGCTTTTTTTCATTTCCATTTGCCTGAAAGATATTTTTCCATCCCTTCACTTTCATTCTGTGTGAGTCTCTTGTTCTGAGTTGGGTGTCTTCTAGACAGCATATATATGGGTCGTGTTTTTTTATCCATTCAGCTACTCGATGTCTTTTGATTGGAGCATTTAGTCCGTTTACATTTATAGTTATTACTGAAAGGTATTTCTTTGTAGTCATATCTATTTTTGTGTCTGTATTCCTTCTTACCTGTTTATTTCTTCTTTTTACAGTATTCCCTTTAGCAATTCTTGCATTGCTGGTTTGGTGGTGATAAACTCCCTGAGGCTTTTTTTGTCTGCAAAGCTCCTGATTTCCCCTTCAATTTTGATTGATAGTCTTGCTGGATATAGTATTCTTGGATTCAGTCCTTTGGTTTGCAACACTTTTTATACCTCCTTCCATTCACTTCTAGCTTGTTGTGTTTCTGTTGAGCAATCATTTGACAATCTGATGGGTGTTCCTTTGTAGGTAACTCTCTGTCTCTCTCTTGCCGCCTTTAGGATTCTCTCTTTATCATTTATATTTGCCATTGAAATTATGACATGTCTTGGTGTGGGTCTTTTGGGGTTGATCCTGCTTGGGACTCTCTGTACTTGCGTAACTTTTATCTTTCCCATATCCGGGAAGTTTTCTGTCATTATTTCTTCAAATAGATTTTCTAATCCCTGCTGCTCTTCTTGTCCTTCTGGCAGCCCTATTATACGCATGTTACTTCGTTTCATGTTGTCCCGAAGCTCCCTTAGGCTTTCCTCCTGCTTTTTAATTTTTTTCTCCAATTGCTGTTCAATTTGAGCTTGTTTCTGTACCTGATCTTCTAACTCACTAATTCGGTCCTCTGCTTCTTGTAGTCTACTGTTGAAACTTTCCATGGTGTTTTTGATTGTAGCTATATCACTTTTCATTTCTTCCTGATTCTTGCATAAGTTGTTGATTTTCTCATCCATCCGATGTATAAATTCCACGACCATTACTCTGAACTCCTTTTCGGTCATGTTGCAAGCTTCAGTTTCACTAATTTCCTTTCTTGGTGACTCCACATTTTCTTTCCTCTGTGAGTTATTTTGTTTCCCCATTCTGGCTATTACCAGAAAGCTCAAGCTTCCATTTGCGTGGGCTTGGGCCGTGTGCTGTGGGGACTTCGCTCCACCCGAGTTTCACTGAAGTGCTCTGACACTAGGATGTGTGGCTGCCTTTGGTTGGCGGGAACCTGACTTGCCCAGGGTCAGTGTCCCCAGTGTTCTGTGTGGTCTCGTGTGCACACTAAGAATCAGGGGCCCTGTCTGCACCACACTGTTGGTATGTGCCGAGAATGAGATCCTTAGCATGTGCCAGGAGTCAGAGTTTCCCTGTGTCTGCACCAAGACTTGAGTGTCAAAGTCTCTGTTGCCTTGTGCGGTTTCTCGTTGAGAATCAGGGTCCCTGTGTGTGCATGCACCAACAATTGGGTTCGCTGGCTCTTAGTGTGAATGCGCTGTGAGTCAGGGATCCCAGGCAGCTGTGTCCGGCGTGCCAAATTCCCTGAAGTGGAGCTGAGTCCTGTGTGTGCTCTCTCTACTGAGCCAAACTGGCTAGAGCGCACATTCTTAAAATCCTGAAGGTGGGCTGGCTCTGTGCACTCTCCCAGAGTCCCGGAAGGGGGGCGGAGTCCATCCTGCGTGCCAAATTCCCCAAAGGGAAGCCCCTCTGTGCACGCTCTAAGATTCCCCGAAGGGGGAGCTGTGACCCGCAAGCCAAATTCCCCCAAATTCCCTGAAGGGGAGTCCTCTGTGCGCACTGACAGATTTCCCCGACTGGGAGCTGCTTCTGTCCCGCGCGCGCCAAATTCCCTACGGGGGAGCGCGTCCCTGCGCAAAGCTGGGCAGCTTGGGCGAGGGGCGGGTCTATCAGTTACTATGGCGCTATCCCCTCGCCTGCGGGGAGGGGGATAGGCTCTTTGACTCACGGAAATCTGCGGGGAAGTCTGGATTCTTGTTGTTTGTTGGTCTGAAGCTGTGATAGCAGTTCTCTGTCCCCAGTGGCTGCAGGGTCCTGGTTTGTGTCAGAAGCCAGGATCCGAGTCTCAGGCAGCTTTGTTTCTCAAGATGGCGTGGTCTCCGAATCCGCAGCAGCCGCTGAGAAGTGTCCGCTTTGTGCGCGGGGCTCTGCCGTCTAGGACTGCCTGGTTAGGGAGCCCCTTGGAAGACGTGCAGAATCTAACTGACCCTAGCTCATACACACACACACACACCACACACGTCTACACTCTCCTCTATGGGTTCCTCACTCACACTCTCTCTCTCCCTACCTTCCTGCTGGTTACCATCTTTTTCTCCCAGGTTCGATCCCTCCAACTTTGATCTTCTTTCTCAGGAGAGCTGTGGCTATTTGGGGTCTTTTTTTATTCCAGATGAATTTTTGTAGAATGTGTTCTAGATCTTTGAAATATGCCAATGGTATTTTAATAGGTATTGCATTGAATCTATAGATTGCTTTAGGTAGTATGGACATTTTAATGATGTTGATTCTACCAATCCATGAACATGGTATGTTCTTCCATTTGATTATGTCTTCCTCTATGTCTTTCTTCAATGTCCTGTAGTTTTCTGAGTACAGGTCTTTTACGTCCTTAGTTAAGTTTATTCCTAGGCATCTTACTTTTTTGGTGCAATGGTAAATGGGATTCTTTTTCACTTATCTTTCTGTGAGTTCATTATTTGTTTATAAAAAGGCCATAGATTTCTGGGTGTTAATTTTATATCCTGCCACATGTCCAAATTCATTTATTAAGTCTAGTAGTTTCTTGATGGAGTCTTTGAGGTTTACTTTGTACCATATCATGTCATCTGTGAATAATGACAGTTTTTCTCTTCTTTTCCTATTTGGATGCCTTTTATTTCTTCTTCTTGTCTGATCACTATGGCTAGTACTTCAAGTAATATGTCAAACAGGAGTGGTGAAAGCAGGCAGCCCTGTCCTGTTCCCGTTCTTAGGGGAAATGGTGTTTGTTTTTGCCCATTGAGTATGATGTTGGCTGTAGGTTTGTCATATAACGCTTTTATTATGTTGAGGTATGATTCCTCTATTCCCACTTTGCTGATAGTTTTTATAAAGAAAGGGTGTTGGATTTTATCAATTGCTTTTACTGCCTCAATTGATATGATCATGTGATTTTTGTGAATAAATCCCACGTGGTTATGGTGTATAATCTTTCTAATGTATGGTTGAATCTGATTTGCTAGAATTTTGTTGAGGTATTTAGCATCTATGTTCATCAAGGATACTGTCCTTTAGTTCTCTCTCTCTCTTTTTTTTTCTTTGTCCCTTTATCTGGTTTTGGGATTAGGGTAATGCTGGCTTCATAGAAAGAGCTCAGAAGTGTGCCTTCCTCTTGAATTTTTGGATGATTCTGAGGAGGATAGGTTTTAGTTCTTCTTTGACTGCTTAGTAGAAATCCCCTATAAGGCATCCAAACTAGGGCTTTTGTTTGCTGGAAGATTTTTGATTGCTGCTTCAATTTCCTCAGTAGTTATCAGCCTATTTAGGATTATTATTATTATTATTATTATTATTCCTGATTTAGTTTTGGAAGCTTGTATTTTTCTAAGAGTATGTCCATTTCCTCTAGGTTGTCCAGTTTTTTTGAATAGTATTTTTCATAATCCTTTATATTTCTGTGGGGTTGATTGTTACTTCACCTCTTTCATTTCTGATTTCGTTTATTTGGGTTCTTTCTCTTTGCTTCTTGGTGATTCTGGCTAGAGATTAGTCTTGTTTATCCTTTGAAAGAACCAGCTCTTGGTTTTATTGCTCTTTTGTATTGTTTATTTGGTCTCTATGTCATTTATTTCTGCTCTGATCTTTGCTATTTCCTTTCTTCTGCTTACTCTGGGCTTTCCTTATTTCTTTCTTTCTAATTCTGTGTGTAGTAGAGTTAGATAATTTATTATGATAGTTTCTTGTTTGTTGAGGTAAACCTGTAGAGCTATGAACTGCCCTCTGAGGTCTGCTTTTACTGTGTCCCATAGATTTTGAACTGTTGTGTTTTCATTGTCATTTGTTGCCATGATATTTTTTATTTCTTCTTTGATTGCTCTGGTAACCCAGTCATTGTTTGTTTCATAGCATGATATTTAGCCTCCACGAGTTTGATTATTTTATTGTAGTTTATTTCTATTTTTATGCCATTGCAATCTGAGAAGATGTTTGATATGATTTCTATCTTCTTGAATTTGAAGAGACTTTGCCAGTGTCCCAACATATGGTCTATCTTTGAAAATGACCCATGTGTGCTTGAGAAGAATGTATAGTCTGTGGCCTTGGAGTGAAATGTTCAGAAGATGTCAGTTAATTCCATCTCATCTTGTGTGTCATTTAGGATTGATATTTCTTTGCTGATTTTTTGTTTAGAGGATTTTTCCAGTGGTGTTAGTGGGGTATTAAATTCCCCTACTGTGACTGTATTGCTGTCAATCTCTCTCTTTATATCCTCCAGAAGTTTTGTTTTTAATGTATTTGGGTGCTCCTGTATTGGGTGTGTATGTGTTAACCAGAGTTATATATCATTGTTGGATTGTTCCCTTTAGTATTATGAAGTGGCCTTCTTTATCTCTTGTTATGGCCTTCACTCTGAGATCTAATTTGTCAGATATAAGTATTGCTATCCCAGCTTTTTTTTTCATTTCCTTTCACCTGAAATATCTTTTTCATCCCTTCACCATCAGTCTATGTGAGTCCTTTTTTCTGAGGTGAGTTTCCTGTAGACAGCAGATATATGGTTCATGTTTTCTCATCCACTCAGTTACCGTATGTCTTTTGATTGGGACACTGAATCAATTTACATTTAAAATTATTGATAGGTACTTGTTTGTTGCCATTTTTATTTTTTATTCCTGTGTTCCTTCTTTGCTTCCTACTTCTTCTTTTTACAGCAGACCCTTTAGCATTTTTTGCATTGCTGGTTTGGTGGTGATAAACTCCCTTAGTCCTTTTTTGTCTGTGAAGCTCCTGATTTCACCCTCAATTTTGATTGATAGCTTTGCTGGGTACAGTATTCTTGGATTCAGACCCTTCCATTGCATGACTTTGTATATTTCATTCCATTCCCTTCTTGCCTGATGTGTTTCTGTTGAGAAATCAGTTGCTAGTCTTATGGGTGATCCTTTGTAAGTAACTTTCTGTCTCTGTCTGCTTTTAAGATTCTTACTTTATCGTTGGTGTTTGCAGAGGGGGCAGTTGGGGGTGAGCAAGCTGGCAGGAGGGCAGTTGGGGGTGAGCAGGTCAGCAGTGGGGGCAGTTGGGGGTGATCAGGCCAGCAGGCAGAGTGGTTAGGGGCAATCAGGCAGACAGACAGGCAGGAAGGTGAGCGGCTGGAGCCAGCAGTCCTGGATTGTGAGAGGGGTCCCATATTGGAGAAGGTGCAGGCCGGGCTGAGGAATACCGACTCTGCCCCCAGTGCACAAATTTTGTGCACCAGGCCACTAGTATATGTATAAATACATATGTCACCATAGATATCTGTATTAAGCTGAACACAAATTCATACTGATGTCTCCAGCTCTAGCCCATTATTACCACAAGGGACCTCTGGTCTTCTCCCTTGGCTTATCTGTACCCATTTACTCTATCAGTGATAATTCTGGCTCCCAACATCCACCATCCTTATAAATCCTTGGCCCCCTCCCATATATATATATAGTGGTTTCAGATTGAAAACTAACACCCCAGTAGGAAATACATCTACATCTATGATTCATATATGCTTCTACTCATTAAGGAGAGACAGAGAGAATTAAGGGACATGAAAAATGCAATGTATAACCTAATTTTGTTCCATTACAAGCAAGGAAATATTTGGGAGAATTGCAACAATCTGACTGAGAAAGGAATATTAGAAGATACACTGGATTGTTGGTTTGTCTGGATGATAAAAATTAAGTGTTAAAGTCCTTATTTTTCAGAGTTTTCACCCTCTGGATTGTAGGAGTGAGCTGACTTGATATCTGAGATTTGGTTCAAAGAGCTTCAGAAAGAAAATTTAAAAAATGAAGGAAGGAAGGAAGTAAAAGAGGAAGGGACAAAGGGATAAAGGAAGGAATGGAATAGGTAAGCAAGGAGGGGGGGGGGGAAAGAAAAGGAGGAAGCAAAAGAAGAAAAGTATGTAAGGAGCACATAAGGCACCATATCACTGCTCCTGGGTGATAGGAAAACTGGGGTTTTTATAGTTTTCTCTAATATTGAGTATGTTTGACGATTTTATGGTAAAAGTTAAATGTGGAGATTTAGCACCATATCATGAAATAGAGTAGTTAATTACACATATAAATGAGAAAAGATAAGGAGGTTATCTAGGTCCTAAGATGGAGCCAATCATCAGACTTTAGGGACATTCTAGTGGCTCCTTCTGTCTGTTCCAATATGGTTTGGCCCTGTGGCCTGGCTTCTTTTTAATAAGAAAAACCCTTTTAAAATCTTATCAGAGAAAGAAATGGCAGTGCTTTTCATCTATATGGCATTAAATGAATGCAGGCTGAAGTGTATTTGCAACAAAAAGGAACTGACTTTCATTGTGAGAGCACAAGGGAACACGTCAGAGGGAGTCTGGTGGACAAGCATATATGATGTGCAGACTACCTGACGGAGAAGTGCAAACAAGCCTGTAGGAGTTGAGGGTGTGGTGGTGAGCAAGGCCTCCTGAGACCTCACAAGGCCTTGAGCCATTAATGGACACAGAAAGGTTCTGTGTCCACGACATGGACAGTGCTGTTCAGAGGCACAGGTTCAAAAGCTGCCTAGAAAATTGTGTCCATATTGAAAGGGGAAGCCAGGGTGAGAAACACAGTGTGGGCCACAGCCAAATGCAAAGCAGGTGAGAATGCACTCTGAGCTTCCATGAATAATTCACAACTTTCATATGCTGACTCTAATATCTGAACCACCCAATGAACACACTGAACTTTGATTAAGGGGTAGTGACACATGGCAGCTCATGAGGTCACAGGGAGGCTTTGGGGAGATGATCCCTGTGTCCTGCTGGGCTTAGCACGTGGTCCATGGTGAGCTGTCAACTGCCATTAATTTGGATTTTGAAGACTGTGTGGCAATTGTTTTCTCCAGAGACTACCTCAACTTTGGATGCATCCTGGACACCTTAGGGGAATGTCTTTTTTAAAAATTTTATTGTTTAAGGTATTACAAATGGTAGTACATATGTCTCTCTTCCCCCCCCCCCCCCCCAATGACCTCTCCCTGGCCTCTCGGGGAATGTCTTTAACTCCTTCCATAAACCATTAATTTCTAGCTACAGAGTCAGGATCTGCAGGTGTTTGAGGTCCCAGGCCACTGATTCAGGAGCCAGAGAGTCATCACAACTAGATACCAGATTTATGGAATGTTTTCCCGTTGATATCCAGGACACAAACCCCTTTGGAGTAGACACTGCCTTGTCCAAGTTCTGCTATGCTCTCTCTTCCACCCAGTATGAAACTGTGTCATCCTGCATGCACAGCCTATGATGCATGGGGGAGCCCTTGTTTGAAATGACCTTGCCGCTCAGTGAAGACATGGGGTCATCCCTGTCATAGAACCACCAGATGTCATAAGACAGGCCTCTCTTGTGTTCTGGATCCAGTCAGTGAGGTGGGCACCTTCCTTCCTCCTGTCCTCTGCAGTGGTGCTATACTGTAGACCAAGCACCTTGCCCATTTCAGGACAACCCTGCCTTGCCTTCGCTTTATCCTGGAAAATGGTTACTGGACTTTTTCACCTGCATTCCGGCCCCACCCCACCAAGTCAAGTCAGAAACCTGGTGGTGGGACCTCTCTTCCTGTTCTCTTTCCATTCATGGGATCCATTTCTTCCAGTCTACCTCCATTTCCAGTCCATGTCCAGAGCTATCCCATTAGCCCCTATAAAATGACCATCCCTCTGGATGATGACAGCAGATTTCCTGTGGGTCTCTTGGTCCCTCCTATGGCCTTCCCACTCTCTTCTGCACCCACTAGATAGGTAAATGTTTTAAACATGAAATACGAATGTGTTCCCCTGGCTGCTTTTCTCCTAGAGTCCTCCAGGGCATATTTTTGATGCAGATAGGGGAAGTGGGGAGCTTGTTTGGATCCTGGGCACCTGCAGTGAGTATAGTGTTGTGGAGTGGGGAGAGGGGAAGCAACTAGGACTTGGAAGCAATTCATGTGAAGCTGTCAAGTGATTAAGGCCCCTGAGAGCAGAGTAATAGAGTGAAGATGGGAGTGCCTGACTTTGCTTGAAAGACCCCCTCAGAGGGAGAGCTTCCCCTCTTTTCTCCACCTGCCTGGGCCTCCCAGAATCCAGCAATGCCTTCCCTTCCCTTATACAAAAGGCATATCCTGATCAGGAGGACAAGAGTGTCAGGGATGGTGGATGAGTCTCGCTTCTTTGAGAAACTGAACCCAACCATGCAAACATAGAGTTCTAATAAGGATTTGTCTCATGTGGTTATGGAGGCTCAAGATACTTTGGGTAAAACTCTTAAAAGGCCTGCTTGTGCCTTTTCTGCACTTGACAACAACTGTCTGAAGATTTGATCTGTCTCTTAATAATATCACCCCCCCCCCAATAAATAAACTCCTATGACAATGGCCAAAATGTGGTACAGTGACAACACCAAATGCTGTCAAGGTTGTGGAATAGCAAGAACTTGCATTCATTACCTGTGGGAAAGTGAAATAGTACAGCCACATTGGAAGCTGTATGGTCAGGCAGATTCTTATAATAGTAAACATAATTGTAACATATGATGTAGCAACTCCGTAAGTATTTATCCCACGTTGATGATGCTGTATCTGTGTAGGCACATCTGTTGTTAAAAACTTACCACTCTGGTTGGGGACAGTGATAATGGGTTAGCATTATACATGTGAAGGAGCAGTGGCTTAGTAGGATATCTCTGTAATGTCAGCTTTATTTTTCTCTGCCATATATAAAAGTTGTAAAAAATTAAGTCTTAAAAGAAACACAATATGAACCATAGTATCTGAACCACAAAATTTAAGCAGGCCCTAAGGGAGACTGAAAATTGTGATGAGCTGGCATTTGTGTCTGGGGTGGGAGTTTGGGGCAGTATAGAAGTTGGGAGGGCTTTAGGCTATATGACACAGATGACAGGGAAGGTAGGAAAAAATATTTTATTTTATTTATTTATTTATTTTTTTTTTTTCAGGTAGATTTTTTTTTTTTATTAAGGTATTATATGTGTACATATCTTACCATTGCCCTCCCCACACCCCACTCCCATATATGCCCCCACCCCCCAGAGTTTTGCATCCATTGGTTATGCTTATATGCATGCATACAAGTCCTTTGATTGATCTCTTATCTCCCCCACCTCTCCCTAACCTTCCCCTTGTAATTTGACAGTCTGTTTGATGCTTTACTGTCTCTGCATCTATCTTTTTGTTCAAGTTTATAATGTTCTTTATTATCCATAAATGAGTGAGATCATGTGGTATTTTTCTTTCATTGACTGACTTATTTCACTTAACATAATGTTCTCCAATTCCTCCCAGGTTGCTGCAAATGATGAGAATTCCTTCTTTTTTATGGCAGCATAGTATTCCATTGTGTAGATGTACCACAGTTTTCTGATCCAGTCATCTGCTGACGGGCACCTAGGCTGTTTCCAAATCTTAGCTATGGTGAATTGTGCTGCTATGAACATAGGGGTGCATATATCCTTTCTAATTGGTGTTTCTAGTTTCTTCGGATATATTCCCAGGAGTGGGATTACTGGGTCAAATGGGAGTTCCATTTTCAGTTTTTTGAGGAAACTCCATACTGTTCTCCACAGTGGCTGCACCAGTCTGCAATCCCACCAGCAGTGCACGAGGGTTCCTTTTTCTCCGCATCCTCGCCAACACTTGTCGTTTGTTGATTTGTTGATGATAGCCATTCTGACAGGTGTGAGATGGTACCGCATTGTTGTTTTGATTTGCATCTCTCGGATAATTAGTGACGTTGAGCATGTTTTCATGTGTCTCTTGGCCTTCCTTCTGTCTTCTTTTGAAAAGATTCTATTTAGGTCTGTTGCCCATTTTTTTATTGGATCATTTATCTTCCTTTTATTAAGTTGTATAAGCTGCCTGTAGATGTTGGAGATTAAACCTTTATCAGTGATGCCATTTGCAAATATGTTCTCCCATGCAGTGGGCCTTCTTGTTGTTTTGTTGATGGTTTCTTTTGCTGTGAAAAAGCTTTTTATTTTGATGTAGTCCCATTTGTTAATTTTCTCTTTAGCTTCCATTGCCCTAGGGGCAGTGTCAGTGAAGAATTTCTTTTGGCATATGTCTGACATTTTGCTGCCTGTGGATTGCTCTAGTATTTTTATGGTTTCCCGTCTTATGTTTAAGTCCTGTATCCATTTTGAGTTTATTTTTGTGTATGGCGTAAGTTGGTGATCAAGCTTCATTTTTTTGCATGTATCTGTCCAATTTTCCCAACACCATTTATTGAAGAGACTGTCTTTATTCCATTGTATGTTCATGGCTCCTTTGTCAAATATTAATTGAGCATAGTGGTTTGGGTCAATATCTGGATTCTCTATTCTGTTCCATTGATCTATATGTCTGTTCTTGTGCCAGTACCAGGCTGTTTTGAGAACAGTGGCTTTGTAATACAGCTTGAAATCTGGTATTGAGATCCCTCCTACTTTATTCTTCTTTCTCAGGATTGCTGTGGCTATTCGGGGTCTTTTTTTATTCCAGATGAATTTTTGGAGAGTTCTTTCAAGGTCTGTGAAATATGCCGTTGGTATTTTAATGGGGAGTGCATTGAATCTATAGATTGCTTTGGGTAGTATGGACATTTTAATGATGTTGATTCTACCAATCCATGAACATGGTATGTTCTTCCATCTGTTTACGTCTTCCTCTATCTCTTTTTTCAGTGTCCTGTAGTTTTCCGTGTATAGGTCTTTTACCTCCTTAGTTAAGTTTATTCCTAGGTATCTTAATTTTTTTGGTGCGATGGTAAATGGGATTGCCTTTTTAGTCTCTCTGTCTGTAAGTTCACTATTGGTGTATAGAAAGGCCATAGATTTCTTGGCGTTAATTTTGTATCCTGCTACATTGCCGAATTCATTTATTAAGTCTATTAGTTTTTTGACGGAGTCTTTCGGATTTTTTATGTACAATATCATGTCGTCTGCAAATAAAGACAGCTTTACTTGTTCTTTTCCAATCTGGATGCCTTTTATTTCTTCTTCTTGTCTAATTGCAATGGCTAATACTTCCAGTACTATGTCAAACAGGAGTGGTGAGAGTGGGCATCCCTGTCTTGTTCCTATTCTTAGGGGAAATGTCTTTAGTTTTTGTCCATTGAGTATGATGTTTGCTGTGGGTTTATCATATATAGCTTTTATTATGTTGAGGTATGAGCCATCTATTCCCACCTTGTTGAGAGCTTTTATCAAGAAAGGGTGTTGGATTTTGTCAAATGCTTTTTCTGCATCAATTGATATGACTATGTGATTTTTATCTTTCAATTTGTTTATGTGATGTATCACGTTTATTGATTTGCGGATATTGTACCATCCTTGCATTCCTGGGATAAATCCTACTTGGTCATGGTGTATGATCTTTCTGATGTATTGCTGGAGCCGATTTGCTAGAATTTTGTTGAGGATTTTGGCATCTATGTTCATGAGGGATATTGGTCTGTAATTCTCTTTCATTGTGTTGTCTTTATCTGGTTTTGGTATTAGAGTGATGCTGGCTTCATAGAAGGAGCTTGGAAGTGTTCCTTCCACTTGAATTTTTTGGAATAGTCTGAGGAGGATAGGTTTTAGTTCTTCCTTGAATGTTTGGTAAAACTCTCCTGTGAAGCCATCAGGCCCCGTGCTTTTGTTTGCCGGAAGCTTTTTGATGACTGCTTCAATTTCGTCCATAGTTATTGGTCTATTGAGCTGTTTAGATTCTTCTTGATTGATTTTTGGAAGGTTATATTTTTCTAGGAATATGTCCATTTCCTCCAGATTGTCCAGTTTGTTGGAATAGAGTTGTTCGTAGTATTTTGTAACAATCCTTTGTATCTCAGCGGGGTCTGTTGTTATTTCACCTCTTTCATTTCTGATTTTGTTTATTTGGGTCCTCTCTCTTTGCTTCTTGGTGAGCCTGGCTAGAGGTCCATCAATCTTGTTTATCCTTTCAAAGAACCAGCTCTTGGTTTTGTTGATCTTATGTATTGTTTCTTTGGTCTCTATGTCATTTATCTCCGCTCTGATCTTTGTTATTTCCTTCCTTCTGGTTACACAGGGCTTTTCTTGCTGCTCTTTTTCTAGCTCTTTGAGTTGTAGGGTTAAGTAATTTATTACCATTGTTTCTTGTTTTTTGCAATAGGCCTGTAGAGCTATGAACTTCCCTCTCAAGACTGCTTTCGCTGTGTCCCATAGATTTTGGATTGTTGTGTTTTCATTGTCATTTGTTGCCATGATGTTTTTTATTTCTTCCTTGATCTCTCTGGTGACCCAGTCCTTGTTTAATAGCATGCTGTTTAGTCTCCATGTGTTTGATTTCTTTGGATTGTATTTATTGTAGTTGATTTCCAGTTTTATGCCACTGTGGTCTGAGAAGATGCTTGATATAATTTCTATCTTCTTGAATTTGAAGAGACTTTGCCTGTGACCCAGCATATGGTCTATCTTTGAAAATGACCCATGTGCACTTGAGAAGAATGTATATTCTGTGGCTTTGGGGTGAAATGTTCTGAAGATGTCAATTAATTCCATCTGGTCTAGTGAGTCATTTAGGATTGCTGTTTCTTTGCTGATTTTTTGTTTAGAGGATTTGTCCAGTGGTGATAGTGGGGTATTAAAGTCTCCTACTATGATTGTGTTGCTATTAATCTCTCCCTTGATATCCTCCAGGAGTTTTTTTATGTATTTGGGTGCTCCTATATTGGGAGCGTATATGTTTACCAGAATTATTTCTTCTTGTTGGATTTCTCCCTTTAGTATTATGAAGTGGCCTTCCTTATCTCTTGTTATGGCATTTACTTTGAGGTCTATTTTGTCAGATATAAGTATTGCTACCCCAGCTTTTTTTTCATTTCCATTTGCCTGAAAGATATTTTTCCATCCCTTCACTTTCAATCTGTGTGAGTCTCTTGTTCTGAGGTGGGTCTCTTGTAGACAGCATATATATGGGTCGTGTTTTTTTATCCATTCAGCTACTCGATGTCTTTTGATTGGAGCATTTAGTCCGTTTACATTTAAAGTTATTACTGAAAGGTATTTGTTTGCAGTCATATCTATTTTTGTGTCTGTATTCCTTCTTACCTGTTTATTTCTTCTTTTTACAGTATTCCCTTTAGCAATTCTTGCATTGCTGGTTTGGTGGTGATAAACTCCCTGAGGCTTTTTTTGTCTGCAAAGCTCCTGATTTCCCCTTCAATTTTGATTGATAGTCTTGCTGGATATAGTATTCTTGGATTCAGTCCTTTGCTTTGCAACACTTTGTATACCTCCTTCCATTCACTTCTAGCTTGTTGTGTTTCTGATGAGTAATCATTTGATAATCTGATGGGTGTTCCTTTGTAGGTAACTCTCTGTCTCTCTCTTGCCGCCTTTAGGATTCTCTCTTTATCATTTATATTTGCCATTGAAATTATGACATGTCTTGGTGTGGGTCTTTTGGGGTTGATCCTGCTTGGGACTCTCTTTACTTGCGTAACTTTTATCTTTCCCATATCCGGGAAGTTTTCTGTCATTATTTCTTCAAATAGATTTTCTAATCCCTGCTGCTCTTCTTGTCCTTCTGGCAGCCCTATTATACGCATGTTACTTCGTTTCATGTTGTCCCGTAGCTCCCTTAGGCTTTCCTCCTGCTTTTTAATTCTTTTCTCCAATTGCTGTTCAGCTTGAGCTTGTTTCTGTACCTGATCTTCTAACTCACTAATTCGGTCCTCTGCTTCTTGTAATCTACTGTTGAAACTTTCCATGGTGTTTTTGATTGTAGCTATATCACTTTTCATTTCTTCCTGATTCTTGCATAAGTTGTTGATTTTCTCATCCATCCGATGTATAAATTCCATGACCATTACTCTGAACTCCTTTTCGGTCATGTTGCAAGCTTCATTTTCACTAATTTCCTTTCTTGGCGACTCCACATTTTCTTTCCTCTGTGAGTTATTTCGTTTCCCCATTCTGGCTATTACCAGAAAGCTCAAGCTTCTGTTTGCGTGGACCTGGGCCGTGTGCTGTGGGGACTTCGCTCCACCCTAGTTTCACTGAAGTGCTCTGACACTAGGACGTGTGACTGTCTTTGGTTGGTGGGAACCAAACTTGCCCAGGATCAGTGTCCCCAGTGTTCCGTGTGGTCTCGTGTGCACATTTAGAATCAGGGGCCCTGTCTGCACCACACTGTTGGTATGTGCCGAGAATGAGATCCTTAGCATGTGCCAGGAGTCAGAGTTTCCCTGTGTCTGCACCAAGACTCGAGTGTCAAAGTCTCTGTTGCCTTGTGCGGTTTCTCGTTGAGAATCAGGGTCCCTGTGTGTGCACGCACCAACAATTGGGGTCGCTGGCTCTTAGTGTGAATGCGCTGTGAGTCAGGGATCCCAGGCAGCTGTGTCCGGCGTGCCAAATTCCCTGAAGTGGGGCTGCGTCCTGTGTGTGCTCTCTCTACTGAGCCAAACCGGCTAGAGCGCACATTCTTAAAAACCTGAAGGTGAGCCGGCTCAGTGCACTCTCCCAAAGTCCCAGAAGGGGGGCGGAGTCCGTCCTGCGCGCCAAGTTCCCCAAAGGGAAGCCCCTCTGTGTACGCTTTTAAGAATCTCCAAAGGGGGAGCTGTGACCCGCGAGCCAAATTCCCCCAAATTCCCCGAAGGGGAGCCCTCTGTGCGCACTGACAGATTTCCCCGACGGGGAGCTGCTTCTGTCCCGTTCGCGAGCGCGCGCCAAATTCCCTAAGAGGGAGCGCGTCCCTGCGCAAAGCTCGGCAGCTTGGGCCAGGGGCGGGTCTATCAGTTACTATGGCGCTGTCTGTGCACGCGCCTGTGAGCAGCTTGGGCGAGGGGCGCGCCTATCAGTTACTATGGCGCTTTCCGCGCGCTGTGGGCGCTCAGCAGCTTGGGGGAGGGGCGGGTCTATCAGTTACTATGGCGCTATCAGCGCCTGCGAGGAGGGGGATAGGCTCTTTGACTCACGGAAATCTGCCGGGAAGTCTGGATTCTTGCTTGTTTGTCTGAAGCTGTGATAGCAGTTCTCTGTCCCCAGTGGCTGCAGGGTCCTGGTTTGTGTCAGAAGCCAGGATCCGAGTCTCAGGCAGCTCTGTTTCCCAAGATGGCGTGGTCTCTGCGTCCGCACCAGCCGCCGAGAAGTGTCCGCTTTGTGCGCGGGGCTCCGCCGTCTAGGGCTGCCCTGTTCGGGAGCCCCTTGGAAGACCTGCAGAATCTAACTGACCCTATCTCATACACACACACACACACCACCCACATCTACACTCTCCTCTATGGGTTCCTCACTCACACTCTCTCTCTCCCTACCTTCCTGCCGGTCGCCATCGGAAAAAATATTTTAAATGTATGCTCTGTATCTTGGCTCAAATCTGGGGCATTCAGACCAAAAATGCCAGTAACCTTGGGGGAATACCACTGCCTTCAAAAACCTGGGACATTTGAGGCATGTTATTCAGAGTGTATGGTAATAATCACCTGACAACCATCTTGGTGGGTTAATGCTGTCTAGTAAAAAATTATCTTAATCCTATCTAATATAAGAGTAATATTCAAATTAACCATCACTCTGCTACACCCACAAGCCATGCCCACAATCACACCCACCAGCCAATCAGTGGCGAGAATGCAAATTAACCCGACCAAGATCGCTGCTGCCAGGGAGAGAGCTGGATCAAGGCTTGGGTTTCCCCAGCGATGGAGGAAGCCAAGCTTTCCGCACACCCTGGCTGGCCCAGGCCTCCACTTAAGGGTACAAAGTTTCAGTTATAGAAGTTAAATAAATCCCAACAAAAAATGGCGGCAGCCATGGAGCTGGAGACAGCAGGAGGCTAGGGCTGCTCCCGTCGATGGAGCAAACCAAGCTTCTGAAGCACTGGCCTGCTTTGGGCTCCGCTTAGGTCTATAAAGTTTCAATTGTAGGAGATAAATAAATCCCAGTTACCAGGGCCTCCACTTGGGTCGCCAGGGGGCGTGACCAGCCTGCAAACCACCACAGGCCCCTTGCCCAGGCCGCCCCATGCCCCAAGGGAGCCCCCACTGTGTTCTGGGACACCCTTCAGGGCAAACCAGCTGGCCCCCACCCATGCACCTGGCCTCTATCCTATCTAACAAAAGAGTAATATGTAGATTGACCATCACTCCAACACACAAGATGGCTGCCACCATGTGGTCAAAAATCCTGCCCCCCATGTGGACACAAGATGTCCACCACAAGATGGCCAGCAGGGGAGGGCAGTTGGGAGGGACCAGATATGCAAGGGAGGGCAGTTGTGGGCAATCAGGCAAGAAGGGGAGGGCAGTTAGGAGGGACCAGTCCTGCAATGGAGGGCAGTTGGGGGAGATTAACCCTGCAGGGGAGGTCAGTTAGGGGTAACGAGGCTTTCAGAGGAGGGAAGTCGGGGGCAAACAGGCTGGCAGGGGAGTGGTTAGGGGGTGATCAGGCTGGCAAGCAGAAGTGGTTAGGGGCAATCAGGAAGGCAGGCAGGCGAGCAGTTGGGAACCAGCAGTCCTGGATTGTGAGAGGGTTGTCCAACTGCCCGTTTAGGCCCAATCTCACTGGGATTGGGTATAAACAGGCAGTCAGACATCCCTCCAGGGGTCCCAGATTGGAGAGGGTGCAGGCTGGGCTGAGGGACACCTACCTCCGTGCACGAATTTCATGCACCAGGCCTCTAGTAGTATATAAAGGACAGACTAAATTATAATAGTGAGTAGCAGAATAAATCATGTATGTTAAGAGTAGGTATTCTCTCATAAAATCCCTTAGATAGTATCCTATCTAATAAAAGGGTAATATGCAAATTAACCATCATTCTGTCACAAAGATGGCAGTACACATAGCCGCAAGATGGTGGTGCTCAGTCCCGTCAGCCCCGCCACAGTCCCCCAGTCTTGTGGTGGCGGCCGCTGACAGCAGTCATCCTGAGCAGCCTGGCAGAATGCTTGTTTCATCGCCTTGGCAACTAGGCAAGCTTTCTGCCCTGGCCTCTTGCAGGCCCTCTGTGCAGCGGGTGCAGAGCAGCCGGGGCCTCTAGGAGACAAAAGGGCTGGCCCGCAGCCTCTGCGGCAAAGCACAGGCTGGGAGAGGAGACTGTAGACCAGCCTCCCACAGAATAGCGGGGCTCCCTCCTGCCTCCCGCAGAACCAGTGTAGATCGTTCCCAGCTCCCACAGAAGCCACAGGGCTCCCATGGAAGCAGCTCAGCTCCCAGCAGTGAGCTGCTATTCCTGCCAGCTCCTGAGGAAGCTGTGGGCAGCCTACTACGCACGATCTCACTCGATGGGCTATTAGTATTATATAGAAATATACATATAAATGCATATGTTCTTAGCTTACACACATACACACACATATTTAGGTACAGGACACATACATATGTGGGTATATAAGAACATGTAACTTGTATTTATGTTATATGTATTTAATTAATGTACACAAACTAGATAGAGATGTAGAATGTATTACTAAGAATGAGGATTAAAAGTGAAAACACCTGCATTGGACAAGGGACATGTAGACAGACAAACACAATGCCACACCTCCCCAAATCCCTGCTGCTGCTCAGCATCTTTAGTAGCAGCTAACTTTTAGAAACCACAGTTTCCACAGGACCATCTGAGCTGGTAAGAAACCCCATTAGAAGGGGGGCTCCTCTGCCCCTCCCCCTTGCCCTCCGTGCAACAGCGCCCCCTCCAGCATCGGCCCTGGTATTGCAGCATCTCTGCAAGGGTTGTGAGGACCTCCTGAGTGAGGACTTTGGGGTCCACCTGCTTCAGAACAGAGGGCGCTACAGAATCCATCTCCTGGTGTTCCTGTCAGCTCTACGGGACCCTGGGTGGGGCTCTCAAGGCTGAGCATATGCCTCCACATGCCCGGGAAATCTGGGGGAGTAGAGCCTAGGTGTGAGGGACACAGACTTGGGTCCGCAGAGGGCAGGGGCCCTGGTGTTGTCAGGTGCAGGAGGGGAACAGAGTCACGACTCCCAGGCCTCTAGATCTGAACTCTGCCCCTGCTCTCAGGCCCCAGGGACCCCAGAAAGCCCGTCCGGAAGTTCCGCCCACTGACTTCCGCCAGGGAAGTCTGAAAGAGGAGAGCGCCATGTCTGGGAGGCCGGCTTCGGGTCGGTAGAGGGAAGGAGTCCAGGTATGATCCTGAGGGACGACTGAGGCCCCAGGACCCAGGGTGGCCCTGCCGTCAGCACTGAGAGTCCGCGGTGGGGTGTCTGGGAAGTATTTCCTGCACCCCTCGCCCACCTCCTCAGAGAACGGGGGCGAGGGGGTCAAGGACAAGCGCTGAGGGGAGCAATCTCAGGTCGGCACGGGCAGGGCCCAAACTCTGCCTGGAATCAGGGTGAGGACCAGACGGAGGTCCCCTGGAATCTAGGTCAGCCCCTGTCGGGAGCCCTGGGGAGCGAGGCACACGGACCTCCCCTGGGGTCTCGGGGTTGAGGCCTCCGTGTGGGGGTTTGGCCTCCCGGTTCACACAGGGAGGGTCCCAGGACCTGCAGGCCTCATGGTGACGGCCGGCCGTGGGGGAAGACAAGGTGACTCCGGGCCCCAGAGCAGTCAGTCCTGGGAGCCCGAAGGTGCGGGGTGACCACCAGCGGCGAGGACTGACTTCCGCATCTTCCGGGTTGACACACTCGGGGGCCTCCGTGTCATGGCAGAGTCTCAGGTGGGCAGAGGGTGGACGGGACCTGCCCACAGTCAGTGTGAGGACCCTGAGGGAGATTGGGGGACCCTGGATCCCAGAACAGTGTCCATCCGGCAGGCCTCCCGGGGGTGGGGGAGGGGTGATCTCGCACATTGAGCTTTGTGAGTTCTCCATCTGGGTCTGAGAGACTCTGGGGGTTTGGTAGGAGGAGCAGGGCTACAGGCAGCAGGGGTGGGGGATCCCAGGTCCTGCTGCTGTCAGGTGGCGAACCCTGAGGGAGATTGGGGGGCCCTGGCCTCAGAACAGTGTCCTTCCTGCAGGCCTCCTGGGGTGGGGGAGGGGTGCTCTCACTCATTGTGCTTTGTGATTTCTGCATCTGAGTCTGAGAGACACTAGGGGTTTGGTGGAAGGATCAGGGCTTCAGGCAGCAGGGAAGGGGGCAGGCCCTGCTGCTGTCAAGTTGAGGACACTGAGAGACAGAGAGGTGACCCTGGACCCCAGAATACTCAGTGCTGGGAGGATAAGAGGGCCTTGGCCTGCAGGGTGCATCCTTTGGTTAGGTACTAAGCCTTAGGAGAAGGAATAGATCGAATCTCTGTCAGGAAAAAATGTGGATATCTCAAGGTCTCTGAGGGGATTTGTGCCACAGACAGTGTTCCCACTGAAATCAGCCCTGCCTCTGTCATCCCTGAAGTCCGTAGGCAGCGGCAGCCTCAGGTGGTGCGCCCTTACTTCTGCCTTGGGCTCTCAGGGCAGTGAGGCTTGAGGGCCAATTTCATGTCAGTAGAGGGGGCCACATCTGGTCAGCATAGAAAAGAGTCCCAGGATCTGACAGATCTCAACAATTTGCCTTGATTCCAGGCAAATTCTGGTCCACCTGAGAGGGTGGAAGGTGTGAAGCCTCCCCACTCCAAAGGGAAGGAACTTGGCAGTGTCTAGCTTGCCCTGTTCTCAGACCCGGGAAGGACTGGATGTTGCAAACTCCTGGTGTTGCCACATGGATGTGGATGGGGGGATCTTGGGGATGTGAGGACCTAGGTCTGAGAGTTAACCCAAGATCAGTAGCAGGACTAGTCCCAGGATCTGCCCAGTGTGAAGGTGCTGATAATCCGTGAAGCCTCAATGCACACCCCCTTCTCAGAAAAGGAGTGATACAAAAGCCAGCTGTCCCCAGTCCTCAACCCCGAAAGGAACAATGGTGGACCTAAGTGGCACGCTCCTTTCTATCATGGGTGGGAAAGTGGGGAGTCCTCAGTGAGGTGGGGTCTTTCTCTAAGGGGGAGAGATAGAGTATCCCAGGTAGGAGGCATAGAGATAGGGCCAGCCCTGGCAGGAGTAAACATGAATATCCTATAGGGGCACCGGGAATGCAACCAGGACTGAGTGCCCAGTCCCTGCTGCCAGCATTTTGTGATGCTGGTAGGGATCCCGGTGTTGCGGGGAGGTCGGATGGGGAGGTGGAGAGGGGAGATGGTAGCCACCTGAGGCTACCCCTGGAGTTTGTGCAATGTGATGCCTCCTCATTTGTCTCTAGGGGCTCTCAGGTAGATGAGGACCTTGGTCTGAGTGGACCAAGTCTGATCATCTGAGGAAGGGTATCCACTCAACAGTGAGAAGAGTCCCAGGTCTTGCCAAAGTGAAGGAGAGGACCCCGAGGGAGGAGTGAGTGTACCCCAAACCCCAGGAGAAAGACAGGGCCCAACACAAATCCAGCCTGCCCCTACTCTGAGCCCTAGAAACTCTGGGCAAGGCTGTCAGGCTGAGCCCCTTCTCATTTCCAGATTGGCGCTTTCCTGGAGGGCTTTGTCTGGGGGTCTGGACAAAGGTCAGCTGAGGCAGGATTCCACAAGTTGACAGGGTAGTCACAAGGAAGAGTGGGGGGATCTCTGACCCCAGGACACATGGAACCCCGGCCTGCCGAGCCTTTTTGGTCAGGAATGGGGACACCTGGAATCTGTGGGTGAACTGGCTTCCCTACTTCCTCCTCAGTTATCTATGGAGGTGAGACCTTTCCTTTAGGAGGGTAGCCACAGGACAACACATGGAGTTTTTCAGTTCCTGCAGGGTGACAAGGTAAGGACTGAGTGGGACATCATCCCAGGACAGATGGACTCAATAGAGTATAGTTATTGTTCCTTGGTGACACCTGTTAGACTCTGGGCAGGTGTTGCCAGATGTGGGGCCACCCCAAGTCCTTCTGGTGAGTGTCCGGGGTGTGTAGCCTTGTTCTGAGAATTTCGTTTCCGGCCAGCATAAGGGGAGGAGAAGGTCCTGGAGTGGACAGGTGAAGACGCTGAGTGAGCATGGAGGGGATCCCCCATCCAGAACAGAGGAGGCCCCACAGCACCCAATCCCATCACACCACACTGTCCCAGAACCTTGGTTTGTGCTAGCTGCACTCTGAGGAGCCTTCTCACTTCCTCCTTCAGGATCTTACTGGGCAGGTCGCTGAGGAGAGATACCTGTGACGCCGAAAAGCACTTCTGAAAAAGAGACTTGTAAGTAGCCTTTGTCAGAGCCCCCTAGGGTGAATTTCCCAAATGAGGCCCCTCACACTCCCTCTCTCTCACAGGTCCGTGAGTCCTCATTACCCACTTTCTGCCCAACTACTGCCGCGGTCTCAGCACACATAATCATGCCTCACCATCAGAGGAATGAGCTGTACAAGTCTGAGGAGAACATCGACCTGGTGGTGGTGCAGCTGCTTGGGCCTGAGGAGGTAGAGGAGGTGGAGGCTATATCTCCCTCCTCCTCTGTCTCTTCCTCACTCTCAGTCCTATTCCAAGAGAGTCTGGATGAGGTGGCTGCTGCTGAGACAGCAAGTCCTCCCCACAGCCCTCAGAGTGCCTGCCTTACCCCCGCTGCCATGGCAGCCTCTCCATGTATCCAACCTGAAGATGAGGGCTCCAGCAGCCGAGATAAGGAGGGGCCAAGCAGCAGGGAGGGCTCTGAAGAGGCCAAGTCCTCTCTCCAAGGTGCCCTACATTTGAAGAAGGCTTACCTGGTGGCATTTCTGCTCCTGAAGTATCGCACCAGGGAGCAGACCACAAAGGCAGAAATGCTGAGTAGGGTCATCAAAGAGCACCAGGACTACTTCCCTGAGATCTTTGGCGAAGCCTCTGAGGTCATGCAGCTCGTCTTTGGCATTGATGTGAAGGAAGTGGATCCCAGTGCCCACACCTATGTCGTGGTCACCTCCTTGGGCCTTACCTATGATGGGATGGTGGGTGATGGGCACAGGTTTCCCAACACTGGCCTCCTGGTCACAGTTCTATGGTTGATTGCCTCAGAGGGTGACTGTGTTCCTGAGGAGGAAGTTTGGAAAGCCCTGCAGGTAAGGGGCTTGCATGATGGGAAAGAGCATTGGATCTATGGGGAGCCTAGAGAGCTCCTCACCAAAGTTTGGGTGCAGGAACAGTACCTGGAGTACCGGCAGGTGCCCAACAGCCATCCTGCATGCTACCAGTTCCTGTGGGGTCCCAGGGCCCACGCCGAGACCACCAAGTTGAAAGTCCTTGAGTTTTTATTCAGGGATTATAGAGGGGATCCAAGTTCTGTCCCATCCCTGTCTGAAGAGGTTCTGAGTGATGAGGAAGAGCAGGCCTGAGCCAAGTTTCAGTCAGGCACACTTCAGGCCCATGTCTGACATGATGTGGGGACAATTCTTTAGTCTGTTTGAGAAGAGGGCAGTCAATGTTCTAGGTAGTGAGGCCCAGGGCTATTTGGGGAAATAAGGGCTGTATCATCTGTGGGTTCCTGCGATGATTTAGAAATGCATCCTTGTTTCCTTTAGGAATTGTAAATGTGTCCCATTTCGTAGAGGTTCCATAAGCTTCAGAACCTAATTTTGTGAATGATATTGACCATACATGTATTTGTACTATCCAGTTTGAAAGTAAGAGTTTTTTTATTGTGCAACACAAAATGGGACACCTTTCACCTTAGTTTGTGATTCTGAACTAGATAACATGGCATTAGAACAGGATGTTGTTGGAAATGTCAAAGAACTCAGCAATACAATGTATGGTGTCAAGAAATAGAGAAATAAAAGCAAAAAACTTGTTAATTCTCCTTTTCCATTCTTGTCTGTCATTCTATGAAACAAACTACATAAAGATTCTAGGATTTGCTTGTTTCATTCAAGAAAATGGAGGCATTTCATCTGAGTAAAGACGACGCCTGCTCAGTGGTTTGTATATTCTCCAGATATTTACTGAGCTTCTGTCCTCTGAAATGCCCTTTCCTATAGTGGGCACCACCATAAGCAGGACCTACCCAGCCACAGGATGACAGTGGGAGCTGCAGACATATAATGAAGGTGGTGAAGTATCCAGTAAGTCCTATAGAACAAGCAAAAGAATGGGAGAGGTGGTGGGGCTCCAGGGGACAGTACTCAAATGTAAAAGATATGACCAGGATAGTTTGGGGCTTTGGGAAACCGTGATGCCTTCTGTGGGGGCTGATTGTAATGAAGCTGAGTAGTGGAAGTGGCCAGATCTTGCTGATAGTGTGTTTTGGACTTGAGGGGATAGTATGAAAGGAGAAATTGGAAATTCCTTCTGGATCATGTATAAACTAGAGAGAAATGTCCATCCGAGGCAGGTGGAAGGGTGTCTGCCCTGTACTTCTATCCCATTGTAGAAGCACACAGTGAAGACACAGGTGTTTCATCCACATTACCTGCAAGGATTTCCAGAGAAATAAGGGTCTTGCTCCTTGAAGCAATGCCCCCAAGTTACTGGACAGGCATTCTTCTCCCTGGCCTGGGAAAGCCAGGTCTGACTCCAGTGAAATAATATATTATTTCTGTTTTAGCCAGGGCTGACCAGCAGCACCTGAGCGATGGATGAATAATGATTACTCTCACACACGTTTCTGTGAAAGACAGGGCTAAGGGACTGCTTGGCTTAAACCAAACAGCCTGTTTCGCCTGCCTCCTTAGGCTGTTATTGTAACAACAGCTTGAATAAACTATTAGACTATCAGTAGCATATGTATACTTGAGAGGACACACGCTTCTGCAGTGTCCTTTAAGCAAGGACTTCTAAAGACAAAACATAAAGATTCCAGTAAAACACGCGGGGGCTCAGACTTCTTGGGAAAAGTCAAGGCAGGCTTGGCCACCTTTACCTTTACCCAGCTCCCCCTGGAGGCCCCAGACCTTTCGGAGGTTCCTCCTTCTAAATTTTCCAACCAAGTCCCTTGCTTCCCCACATCTCCCCATTTTTTTGTTTTGCTGGCTGCAGAAGAAAGAGGGAGGCAGCGAACTTTCTGCTTTGGAATGTTGGGGTCTGCGAAGCATATTCACTGCTGGAGTTCAGATTTTTAAAAATTAATATTTAAAGTGTTACATATGTCTCCCTTTTCCCCGATTGATACTCTCCTGGCCACTCCCACGCCCAGGACAGGCCCCCACCACCCCAGTGTCTGTGTCCACTGGTTATGCTAATATGCATGCATCAAAGTCCTTTGGTTGATCTCTAACCCCCTTCCCTGCCTTCTCTCTGAGGTTGGATGGTCTGTTCAGTATTACCTTGCCTCTGGGTCTATTTTTGTTCATCAGTTTATGTTGTTCATTATATCCCACATATGAGTGAGATCATGTGATATTTATCTTTCTCTGACTGGTTTATTTCTCTTAACATATTGCTCTCCAGTTACATCCATTCTGTTGCAAAAGGTAAAAGTTCCTTCTTTTTTATAGCAACACTAGAGGCCTGATGCATGAAATTTGTGCAAGGGGTTTGGCCCTCAGAGCCCTGGCCAGCCATTGCAGCCCCTCACTGCCTCGGCTGGCCCTTGCAGCCCTAGCTTTGTCCAGAAGGTAGTCTGAATGGTTGTTCTGCTGTGTGGTCTAATTAGCATATTAGGTCTTTATTATATAGGATAGTATTCCATTGTGTCGATGTACCACAGTTCTTTAATCCACTCATCTGCTGATGGGCACTTAGGCTGTTTCCAAATCTTAGCTATTGTAAATTGTGCTGCTATGAGCATAGGGGTGCATATATCCTTTCTGATTGGTGTTTCAGATTTCTTGGGATATAGTCCTAGAAGTGGGATTACTAGGTCAAATGGAAATTCCATTTTTAACTTTTTGAAGGAAACTCCATACTGTTTTTCACAGTGGCTGCCCCAGTCTGCATTCCCACCAGCAGTGCAAAAGGGTTCCTTTTTCTCCACATCCTCACCAGCACTTGTCGTTTGTTGATTTGTTGATGATAGCCATTCTGACAGGTGTGAGATGGTACCTCATTGTTGTTTTGATTTGCATCTCTAGGATTAGTGACTTTGAACATGTTTTCATATGTCTCTTGGCCTTCTGTATGTCCTCTTTTTTGGAAAGTGTCTATTTAGGTCCTTTGCGCAGCTCATTTTTTTTTATTGGATTGTTTATCTTCCTTTTGGTAAGTTGAATGAGTTCCTGTACATTTTGGAGATTAAACCCTTTTCTGAGGTAGCAATGGCAAATATGTTCTCCCATGCAGTGGGCTTTCTTGTAGTTTTGTTGATGGTTGTTTTGCTGTGCAGAAGCTTTTTATTTTGATGTAGTCTCATTTGTTTATTTTCTCCTTAGTTCCCATTGACCTAAGAGCTGAATCGGTAAAGATATTGCTACGACATATGTCTGATATTTTGCTGCCTGTGGAGTCTTCTAAGATTTTTATGGTTTCCTGTCTTACATTTAAGTCCTCTATCCATTTTGAGTTTATTTTTTTGTATGGTTTAAGTTGGTGATCTAATTTCATTTTTTGCAAGTATTTGCCCAATTTTCCCAACACCATTTATTGATGAGACTGGCTTGACTCCATTGTATGCTCTTGCCTCCTTTGTCAAATATTAATTGAGCATAATGGCTTGGGTCTATTTCTGGGTTCTGGGTTCTGTTCCATTGGTCTATATGTCTGTTCTTGTGCCAGTACCAGGCAGTTTTAAGAATCGTGGCTTTGTAATACAGCTTGATATATGATATTGAGATCCCTCCAACTTTGTTCTTCTTTCTCAGGATTGCTGTGGTATTCAGGGTCTTTTTTTATTCCAAGTGAATTGTTGGAGAGTTTATTCTAGGTCTGTGTTATATGCCATTATCATTTTAATGGGGAGTGCATTGAATCTATAGATTGCTTTGGGTAGTATGGATATTTTAATGATGTTGATTTTACCAATCCATGACCACGGTATGTTCTTCCATTTGTTTATGTCTTCCTCTATGTCTTTCTTCAATGTCCTGTAGTTTTCCAAGTACAGGTCTTTAACGTCCTTAGATAAGTTTATTCCTAGGTATCTTAATTTTTTGGTGCAATGGTAAATGGAATTGTTTTTTTAGTTTCTCTTTCTGTGAGTTCATTATTGGTGTATAAAAAAAGCCATAGATTTCTGGGTGTTAATTTTGTATCCTGCTATATTGTCAAATTCATTTATAAGGTCTAGCAGTATTTTGATGGAGTCTTTGAGGTTTTCTTTGTACAATATCATGTCATCTGTGAATAATGATAGTTTTTCTCTTCTTTTCCTATTTGGATGCCTTTTATTTCTCCTTCTTGTCTGATCCTTATGGCTAGTACTTCCAGTACTATGTTGAACAGGGGTGGTGAGAGCGGGTGTCCCTATCTTGTTCCTGTTCTTAGGGGAAATGTGTTTAGTTTTTGCCCATTGAATACGATGTTGGCTTTAGATTTGTTACATAAGGCTTGTACTATGTTCAGGTATGATCCCTCTATTCCCACTTTGCTGAGAGTTTTTATCAAGAAAGGGCATTGGGTTTTGTCAAATGCTTTTTCTGCATCGATTGATAAGATTATGTGATTTTTGTCTCTCAATTTGTTTATGTGATGTATCACATTTATTGACTTGAGCATATTGTACCATCCTTGCATCGCTGTAATAAATACCACTTGGGGGAGAAACCAAGATGGCCCCATAAGGTAAACACCTAACTGTTGCCTACCACAACAATTTTGAAACTACAACTGGAAAACAGAGCGCACACCATCCAGAACCACCGGAAAGTTGGCAGAGTGGAAAACCTACAACTAGAGAACAAAAGAGAGGGGGACACTGAGCCTCAGGAGCTGTGGAGGTGCAGAGATCCGTGAGCGCGGAAAGGCCGGGCGGCTGAATACGCGGCAGGCTTGCTCGCAGCGCCGCACGGAGAGGGAGGGCAACATACGCTGCGTGGCTAGCTTTCTCGTTTGGGAGAAAAACAAAACCTCCTGACTGACTGAAATCCAGCTGCGGTCGGGGAGAAACTAGTCTGTTTGGCAGCGGACAAGACTCGAAAGCTGCCTTCTCTCAGAGGCGCGCAGCCATTGATTAGGGCATGGAGAAACCGACCTTCTTAGGGCCGCGCGGATGGAAACCAAGTTTGTCTGTGCCATTCTGAGACTCCGCCCCATCCAAGCTGAGCACAGCCCTCCCAGTGACTGGATTTCTTGTTCGGGAGAAAAACAAAACCTCCGGTCTGCACTGAAATCCAGCCCCAGCTGGGGAGAAACTGGTCTGTTAGGCAGCGGGAGAGGCTCGAAAGCTGCCTTCTCTCAGAGGCGCGCAGCCATTAATTCGGGCACGGAGAATCCGCCCCTCTTAGGGTGGAGCAGACGGGAAACCAAAGCTTGTCTGCGCCACCCTGAGACTCCGCCCCATCCAAGCTGAGCACAGAAGCTCTCCCAGCGGAGACACTGCTGATCCTCACAGCCAACTGGCTTGGAGATCAATTCCCGCCAGTGATACCAACAATCCCAACCACTCTGAACTCCAGTTTCTGGGGACACGCGGGGGACCCAGATGCCTACGGGACTCTCGGCCATTGGTCGGAGAGTGAGAGTGACTTTTCTGTCGGTGTGGACGACACCAGATTTCAACCACTCTCATAAGGGACACATTCAAGAGGCAGACTCAGTGAGCACCAAAGCCCTACTGTGTCTCCAGCACAGCAATTCTTCCGTTATAGACACAGCAGGCCCTCACAACCAATTGGACCGGAGGTCAATTCCTCCCAGTGTACCAACAGCAATCAGGGCTTTTAACTACACCAAGACTTTCTACTCAGCCCACAAAGGGGAGTACCAAGAGCGACCACCTAGGGTGATTGGGGAAGCTGAGCTATCGGCCCCTATAGGTCACCGACCACACAAAGCCACTCCATCAACACAGGGAGGCAGCAAAATGTGGAGACAGCGAAGTATGTCACAAGTAGGAGAGATAGATGAAAGCAAACTAATGGACGACACAGTGTTCAGAACCATATTTATAAAGTTACTCAAGAAACTTCTAAAAACCGCTGAGAAACTTGAAGAGACCTTCAAGGACCTAAATGAGAATACCAAAAAAATGGAAAAGGACCAGTCTGAAATTATGCATACACTGTCTGAAATAAAGAATATACAGAGTAGACCACCGCACCCGAAGAGTCAAACCAAAGATCTGGAATATGAGGAAGAAAAAAACACCCAACCAGAGAGGCAGAAAGAAAGAAGAATCCAAAAGTGTGAGGATAACATAAGGAGCCTCCGGGATGGCTTTAAGCGTACCAATATCCGAATTTTTGGGGTGCCAGAAGAGAGAGAGCAAGATACTGAAAACCTATTTGAAGAAATAATGACAGAAAACTTCCCACACCTGGTGAAAGAAATAGACTTACAAGTTCAGGAAGCGCACAGAACCCCACACAAGAGGAATCCAAAGAGGACCACACCAAGACACATCATAATTAAAATGCCAAGGCAAAAGACAAAGAGAGAATCTTACAAGCAGCAAGAGAAAAACAGTTAGTTACCTACAAGGGAGCACCCATACGACTGTCAGCTGATTTCTCAACAGAAACTATGCAGGCCAGACGGGAATGGCAAGAAATATTCAAAGTGATGAATAGCAAGAACCTACAACCAAGACTACTCTACCCAGCAAAGTTATCATTCAGAATTGAAGGGCAGATAAAGAGCTTCACAGATAAGAAAAAGCTAAAGGAGTTCATCACCACCAAACCAGTATTATATGAAATGCTGAAAGGTATTCTTTAAAAAGAGGAAAAAGAAGAAAAAAGTAAAGATAAAAATTATGAACAACAAATACATATCTATCAACAAGTGATTCTAAAAATCAAGTGAATTCAAAATCTAAGGAACAGAATAAACTGGTGAACATAATAGAATCAGAGGCATAGAATGGGAGTGGATTGATAATTCTCAGGGGGAAAGGGGTGTCTGTGTGGGGGGTATGGGAAGAGACTGGACAAAAATCATACACCTATGGATAAGGACAACGGGGGGTGGGGTGGGGGGAGGGAACCGGGTGATGGGGAGATATGGGGGGGGGAAAAAGGAGAAACAATTGTAATAATCTGAACAATAAAGATTTATTTAAAAAAAATAAATCCCACTTGGTCATAGTGTATGATCTAATGTAATTGCTAGAATTTTGTTGAGGATTTTAGTGTCTATGTTCATCCAGGACAGTGGCCTGTAGTTCTCTTTCTTTGTGGTGATTTTGTCTGCTTTTGGAATTAGGGTAATGTTGGCTTCATAGAAAGAGCTTGGAAGTGTGCCTTCCTCTTGAATTTTTTGAATTAGCCTGAGGAGGATAGTATTCTTTTGTGAATGCTTGGTAGAAATCCCCTGTAATACCATTCAGACCGGGGCTTTTGTTTGCTGGAAGATTTTTGATCACTGCTTCAATTTCTTGGGTAGTTATCAGCCTATTTAGTTTTTTTAATTTTTATTATTCCTGATTGAGTTTTGGAAGCTTGTATTTTTCTAAGAATATGTCCATTTCTTCTAGGTTTTCCAGTTTGTTGGAATAGTATTTTTTCATACTCCTTTGCATTTCTGTGGGGTCTATTGTTACTTCAACTCTTTCATTTCTGATTTTGTTTATTTGGGTCCTCTCTCTTTGCTTCTTGGTAAGCCTGGCTAGAGGTTTATCAATCATGTTTATCCTTTCAAAGAACCAGGTCTTGGTTTTATTGATCTTTTGTATTTTTTTTTTGTGTGTGTGTGGTTTTTTTTTTTGTCTCTATGTCATTTATTTCTCCTCTGATCTTTATTATTTCCTTCCTCCTGCTAACTCTGGGCTTTCCTTGTTTCTCTCTTTCTAATTCTGTGAGTTGTAGGGTTAGATAATTTATTACCATTGTTTCTTGTTTGTTGAGGTAGGCCTGTAGAGCTATGAACTTCCCTCTCAGGACTGCTTTAACTGTGTCCCATAGATTTTGGATTGTTTTGTTTTCATTGTCGTTTGTTACCAGGATGCTTTTTATTTCTTCTTTGATCTCTTTGGTAACCCAATCATTGTTTAATAGCATGCTATTTTGTCTCCGATTGTTTGATTTTTTCATTGTAGTTTATTTCTAATGGTATGCCATTTTGATATGAGAAGATGCTTGATATGATTTCTATCTTCTTGAATTTGAAGAGACTTTGCATGTGTCCCAATATGTGGTCTATCTTTGAAAATGTCCCATGTGCTCTTGAGAAGAATGTATATTCTCTAGCTTTTGGGTGAAATGTTCAGGAGATGTGAATTCCCTCTGATCCATTGATTCCTTTAGGATTGATGTTTCTTTGCTGATTTTTTTGTTTAGAGGATTTATCCAGTGGTGTCAATGGGGTATTAAAGTCCCCTGCTTTGATTGTATTCGTGTTGATCTCTCCCTTGATATCTTCCAGATGTGTTTTTATGTATTTGGGTGCTCCTGTACTGGGTGCATATATGTTTAACAGAGTTATACCCTCCTGTAGAATTGATCCCTTTAGTATTATGAAGTGGCCTTCCTTATCTCTTGTTATGGCCTTCACTTTGAGGTCTAATTTGTCAGATATAAGTATTGCTACCCCAGCATTTTTTTTCATTTCTGTTCCCCTGAAAAAAAGTTCCCCCATCCCTTCACTATCAGCCTGGGTGAGTCCTTTGTTTTGAGGTGGTTTTTTTTTTAATTTAGGTGATCTATTTATCGGATTTATTATTATTATTTTTTAATTTATTTATTGATTAAGGTGTCACATATTTGTCCTCATCCCCCCATTCCCATCCCACACCCCTCCCCACGGATGCCCCAACCCCCTGTTGAACTTAACCATTGGTTAGGCTCATATGCATGCACACAAGTCCTTTGATTGATCTCTCCCCCGAGGTGGGTTTCTTGTAGACAGTAGATATATTTTCTTATTTATTCAGCTACCATATGTCTTTTTTTTAAAAATATATTTTATTGATTTTTCACAGAGAGGAAGGGATAGGGAGAGGAAGTCAGAAACATTGATGAGAGAGAAACATCAATCAGCTGCCTCCTGCACACCTCCCACCGGGGATGTGCCCGCAACCAAGGTACATGCCCTTGACCGGAATCGAACCCGGGACCCTTGAGTCCGCAGACTAATGCTCTATCCACTGAACCAAACCGGCTAGGGCCCATATGTCTTTTGATTGGAGCATTTAATCCATTTACATTTAAGATTATTATTGATAGGTACTTGTTTGTCACCATTTTAACTCTTGGTTTTGTTGATCTTATGTATTGTTTCTTTGGTCTCTATGTCATTTATCTCCGCTCTGATCTTTGTTATTTCCTTCCTTCTGGTTACACTGGGCTTTTCTTGCTGCTCTTTTTCTAGCTCTTTGAGTTGTAGGGTTAAGTAATTTATTACCATTGTTTCTTGTTTTTTGCAATAGGCCTGTAGAGCTATGAACTTCCCTCTCAAGACTGCTTTCGCTGTGTCCCATAGATTTTGGATTGTTGTGTTTTCATTGTCATTTGTTGCCATGATGTTTTTTATTTCTTCCTTGATCTCTCTGGTGACCCAGTCCTTGTTTAATAGCATGCTGTTTAGTCTCCATGTGTTTGATTTCTTTGGATTGTTTTTATTGTAGTTGATTTCCAGTTTTATGCCACTGTGATCTGAGAAGATGCTTGATATAATTTCTATCTTCTTGAATTTGAAGAGACTTTGCCTGTGACCCAGAATATGGTCTATCTTTGAAAATGACCCATGTGCACTTGAGAAGAATGTATATTCTGTGGCTTTGGGGTGAAATGTTCTGAAGATGTCAATTAATTCCATCTGGTCTAGTGAGTCATTTAGGATTGCTGTTTCTTTGCTGATTTTTTGTTTAGAGGATTTGTCCAGTGGTGATAGTGGGGTATTAAAGTCTCCTACTATGATTGTGTTGCTATTAATCTCTCCCTTGATATCCTCCAGGAGTTTTTTTATGTATTTGGGTGCTCCTATATTGGGAGCGTATATGTTTACCAGAATTATTTCTTCTTGTTGGATTTCTCCCTTTAGTATTATGAAGTGGCCTTCCTTATCTCTTGTTATGGCATTTACTTTGAGGTCTATTTTGTCAGATATAAGTATTGCTACCCCCGCTTTTTTTTCATTTCCATTTGCCTGAAAGATATTTTTCCATCCCTTCACTTTCAATCTGTGTGAGTCTCTTGTTCTGAGGTGGGTCTCTTGTAGACAGCATATATATGGGTCGTGTTTTTTTATCCATTCAGCTACTCGATGTCTTTTGATTGGAGCATTTAGTCCGTTTACATTTAAAGTTATTACTGAAAGGTATTTGTTTGCAGTCATATCTATTTTTGTGTCTGTATTCCTTCTTACCTGTTTATTTCTTCTTTTTACAGTATTCCCTTTAGCAATTCTTGCATTGCTGGTTTGGTGGTGATAAACTCCCTGAGGCTTTTTTTGTCTGCAAAGCTCCTGATTTCCCCTTCAATTTTGATTGATAGTCTTGCTGGATATAGTATTCTTGGATTCAGTCCTTTGCTTTGCAACACTTTGTATACCTCCTTCCATTCACTTCTAGCTTGTTGTGTTTCTGATAAGTAATCATTTGACAATCTGATGGGTGTTCCTTTGTAGGTAACTCTCTGTCTCTCTCTTGCCGCCTTTAGGATTCTCTCTTTATCATTTATATTTGCCATTGAAATTATGACATGTCTTGGTGTGGGTCTTTTGGGGTTGATCCTGCTTGGGACTCTCTTTACTTGCGTAACTTTTATCTTTCCCATATCCGGGAAGTTTTCTGTCATTATTTCTTCAAATAGATTTTCTAATCCCTGCTGCTCTTCTTGTCCTTCTGGCAGCCCTATTATACGCATGTTACTTCGTTTCATGTTGTCCCGAAGCTCCCTTAGGCTTTCCTCCTGCTTTTTAATTTTTTTCTCCAATTGCTGTTCAGCTTGAGCTTGTTTCTGTACCTGATCTTCTAACTCACTAATTCGGTCCTCTGCTTCTTGTAATCTACTGTTGAAACTTTCCATGGTGTTTTTGATTGTAGCTATATCACTTTTCATTTCTTCCTGATTCTTGCATAAGTTGTTGATTTTCTCATCCATCCGATGTATAAATTCCATGACCATTACTCTGAACTCCTTTTCGGTCATGTTGCAAGCTTCATTTTCACTAATTTCCTTTCTTGGCGACTCCACATTTTCTTTCCTCTGTGAGTTATTTCGTTTCCCCATTCTGGCTATTACCAGAAAGCTCAAGCTTCTGTTTGCGTGGACCTGGGTCGTGTGCTGTGGGGACTTCGCTCCACCCTAGTTTCACTGAAGTGCTCTGACACTAGGACGTGTGACTGTCTTTGGTTGGTGGGAACCAAACTTGCCCAGGATCAGTGTCCCCAGTGTTCCGTGTGGTCTCGTGTGCACATTTAGAATCAGGGGCCCTGTCTGCACCCCACTGTTGGTATGTGCCGAGAATGAGATCCTTAGCATGTGCCAGGAGTCAGAGTTTCCCTGTGTCTGCACCAAGACTCGAGTGTCAAAGTCTCTGTTGCCTTGTGCGGTTTCTCGTTGAGAATCAGGGTCCCTGTGTGTGCACGCACCAACAATTGGGGTCGCTGGCTCTTAGTGTGAATGCGCTGTGAGTCAGGGATCCCAGGCAGCTGTGTCCGGCGTGCCAAATTCCCTGAAGTGGGGCTGCGTCCTGTGTGTGCTCTCTCTACTGAGCCAAACCGGCTAGAGCGCACATTCTTAAAAACCTGAAGGTGAGCCGGCTCAGTGCACTCTCCCAAAGTCCCAGAAGGGGGGCGGAGTCCGTCCTGCGCGCCAAATTCCCCAAAGGGAAGCCCCTCTGTGCACGCTTTTAAGAATCTCCGAAGGGGGAGCTGTGCCCCGCGAGCCAAATTCCCCCAAATTCCCCGAAGGGGAGCCCTCTGTGCGCACTGACAGATTTCCCCGACGGGGAGCTGCTTCTGTCCTGTGCGCGAGCGCGCGCCAAATTCCCTAAGAGGGAGCGCGTCCCTGCGCAAAGCTCGGCAGCTTGGGCCAGGGGCGGGTCTATCAGTTACTATGACACTGTCTGTGCACGCGCCTGTGAGCAGCTTGGGCGAGGGGCGCGCCTATCAGTTACTATGGCGCTTTCCGCACGCCTGTGGGCGCTCAGCAGCTTGGGGGAGGGGCGCGTCTATCAGTTACTATGGCGCTTTCCGCACGCCTGTGGGCGCTCAGCAGCTTGGGGGAGGGGCGCGTCTATCAGTTACTATGGCGCTATCAGCGCCTGCAAGGAGGGGGATAGGCTCTTTGACTCACGGAAATCTGCCGGGAAGTCTGGATTCTTGTTTGTTTGTCTGAAGCTGTGATAGCAGTTCTCTGTCCCCAGTGGCTGCAGGGTCCTGGTTTGTGTCAGAAGCCAGGATCCGAGTCTCGGGCAGCTCTGTTTCCCAAGATGGCGTGGTCTCTGCGTCCGCACCAGCCGCCGAGAAGTGTCCGCTTTGTGCGCGGGGCTCCGCCGTCTAGGGCTGCCCTGTTCGGGAGCCCCTTGGAAGACCTGCAGAATCTAACTGACCCTATCTCATACACACACACACACCACACACATCTACACTCTCCTCTATGGGTTCCTCACTCACACTCTCTCTCTCCCTACCTTCCTGCCGGTCGCCATCCTATTTCTCTTATCTTTGTCACCATTTTAATTCTTTATGCCTGTGTTCCTTCTTCCCTTCCTATTTCTTCTTTTTACAGAAGTCTCTTCAGCATTGCTTGCATTGCTGGCTTGGTGGTAATAAACTCGCTTAGACCTTTTTTGTCTGTGAAGCTCCTTACTTCACCTCAATTTTGAATGATAGCTTTGCTGCGTATAGTATTCTTGGATTCAGTCCCTTCCTTTGCATCACTTTGTATATTTCATTCAATTCCTTTATGGCCTGATGTGTTTCTGTTGAGAAATCAGTTGATAGTCTAATGGGCGATCCCTTCTAGGTAACTTTCTATCTCTCTGGGACCCTTTAAGATTCTTACTTTTTCGTTGGTGTTTGCCAATTTAATTATGATGTGTCTTCATGTCAGTCTTTTGGGGTTCCGTTTGTTTGGGACTTTGCAAGCTTCTTGGGCTTGTGTATGTTTTTTCTTCCCATTAATAGGGAAGTTTTCTGTAATTATTTTTTCAAACAGGTTTTCTATTCCTTGCTCAGTTTCCTCTTCTTCAGGCAGCCATATTATGCAGGTGTTGTTTCATTTCGTGTTTTCCAAAGCTCCCTTAGGCTCTCCTTCTGCTTCTTAAGTTTTTGCCAGTTGCTGCTCTGCTTGGGTGTTATTTCCTACTTTATCTTCTAGCTCGCTGATGCGGTCGTCACCTCCTTCTAGACTACTATTGATGCTTTCTATTGTGTTTTTTATTGCAGCTATGTCATTCTTCACTTATTCTTGGTTCATCATTTCCTCTTGATTCTTACATATGTTCTTGAATTTGTCTTCCATCCTTTTCAGCATCCTTATGACCATTGTTCTGAATTCTTTCTGTGAGGAATTGTTTGCCTCCATTTCATTTACTTCATTTTTCTGGTGATTCCTCTTTATTTTATTTTATTTTTTTTGTATGGGGCTGTTTCTTTGTCTACCCATTTTTGCTCCTCTCAGGGTGTCTGGTTATGTGGCTCACTATCTACCATGTTGACCAAAAGGCACAAAGTACAACTTGACAAGTCATGACACAGAGGGAACAAAACATGAATGTATTTATGACACCAATAACCTCAAATAAAGGTGACCACCAGAGAAAAAGGAATTAGGGTAGAAAAAAGAGCACAAAAATGATACCAAGAAAAGGAAAAAAATGGTAAGAGAGAAAAGAAAAAGAAGAAAACATATGGGGGAAAAGTATACACATATGGGGATAAAACTCCACAAAACCAACAAATAAACCAAAAAATGCAAACAACAAACATCCAGAAAAAAGGGGGACAATAGAATCTGAAGAGGCAGAGCTTATTTCTAGAAGGTACGGTAAAGGAATTGAATGAATGCGTGAATGGGCATGATTCAGTATAAAGAAGGTTAAAGAGAATGAATGTATATAAAAAAAGTAAAAACAAAGTGCACAATTGAAAATATGTAATTTTTTCTTTTATCTATCTATCTATCTATCTATCTATCTATCTATCTATCTATTTATCTGTTTTTGGAAAAGGAGAATAAAGTAGAGAGCAAATAGGCATGAGTTTGGTGAGTGAAACTAATTAAGCTATTAGGAAGCAAGGAGGGAAAAAACAGAAGCATACAATAAAAAATAAACATACAAACAACAACAACAAAAATTGGCTAGCACAGAAAGAGAAAAGAGAAGGGTGCATGGACTTGGAGCAGGCGAGAGGAAATTAGATATATGACTAAGCCACCAGAGAGTACCACAATAGAAATGCCTCAATAAATCAGGTAGAAAGATCAATTTTTTAAAAAAATATATTTTATTGATTTTTTACAGAGAGGAAGGGAGAGAGATAGAGAGTTAGAAACATCGATGAGAGAGAAACATCGACCAGCTGCCTCCTGCACGCCCCCCACTGGGGATGTGCCCGCAACCAACATACGTGCCCTTGACCAGGAATTGAACCCGGGACCCTTGAGTCCGCAGGCCGACGCTCTATCAACTGAGCCAAACCGGTTTTGGCAAAAGATCAATTTTTAATAAGGAGTACCCTGAAAGGAGAGAGAAAAACTAAAGCAGGAACAGGAGCAGAGAAACAGGATGAAAAAGGGAGAAGTGAGGAAGAAAAGATTGGGAAAAAGGAAGAAATGAGATAAAGTAAAATAATGATAAAAATAAAATGGTAGAACACTAATCCAAAAAAATTATAAGGTTAATGATGATGATGATGATGATGATGATGGTGGTGACAATAATATAAGAAAAAAATTAATTTCTAAAGTAAAATATAAAAAAGTGAATTAGTGAGGTGTAGTTCACTTCAGCTGAGTTTTATTGTCCCATGGGGTATGGTTTAAGATCACTCTCTACTGTTCTGTCTGCCATGTTTCAATTTCTTGTTAGGTAGTCAGCACCTTGTTAAAGTTTCCAGCTATGTAACACTCCTCTGTCAGACTCCACAGCTTTGCTTTCAGGCAGGTGTGATCAATCTGCCCGCTTTGTTTGTCTGCCTGCTTTCAGTCATATTTACACAAGTGTCTATTCCTGACACGGGCTATAGGTGGGGGTGTTGCTCTATCAGTTTCTGGGACCAAATGGCCCCTCAGCCCAGTCCCCAGGGGCTCCCTGGGAGTATTTTGAATTTTTGTTTTCCTGCTGAGCTCAAGGCTGGGTGCTGCAGTGCTGTTGGAGGGCTGGCTTTTCAGGAGAAAAATGGCTGTTCAGGGTTGGAGAGACCCAACTGTCCCAGAGCTGGCTTCCTGGTTGCCTCTCCCTATTTTGCTCCCCAGCTTCCACAAAGCCACCTTCCCCTGCATCACAGCCTCGGTGATTATTTGTAATTGAAAGATCCTATGTGCTGGGTTTAGAGAGCAAAAGCAAGGAAAATATAAAGAAAGAGCAACCACACCACTGTGTGACTCTTCCCCGCAACCTGCCCCGTCACTGCCTGGCTGGTGCAGAATTTCAGGCTGCCTTTCTGAGTGCAGCCACCCATGGCTGTGGACTTAGATCTAGAGTCCCCCACTTCCAGCAGCCCTGTGGACCCCCTTCCACAGTCGAGTGTTACGCATGACCCCAAGTGTTGCAGACTTGGTGCATTGCAGTTTCCTTGTAACCCTTTAGTCCTGGTTGCATGCATCTCTCTCCAGCCCAGATCCCTGATGCTACCATTCTCCAGGCGTCCTCTGTCCTTTCGGGCCATGGATTGTCCCACCAGCTGTGTTTAATTTTCCAAGTCCAGGTGGATGTTATTCGATTCGGCTGTTTCTTCTATCTGATCCATAAGAAGGCGCAGAACACGTCCGCCTATTTGTCCGCCATTTTGTCTCCCCCTGAACAAATTTTTATGGCCCATGGCCAGGGAGGCTGGAGTCTCGCTGCTCATGGGTTTGCAGCCGAGGCAGCAGGTCGCTGGCTGGTGTGGCAGTAGGGTCCTGAGTGGTTTCTGAGGTCTCCCCAGGTAAAGGTAAGGCTGGCTTCCCATCACAGCCATTCTCCCCTTCAAGATGGCAAGGTCTCTGCAGCAGATCTGGCTACCCTGGGAGAGATTGAAGTGGTAATAGAGGCTGCCTGGGTAGGGGACCCTGGTCCGCCAGCCCCCAACAGTCTTACAGAATATAACTGTCTCTCTCTTTCTCTCTCTCTCTCTCTCTCTCTCTCTCTCTCTCTCTCTCTCACACACACACACACACACACACACACGTCCACACACTCTCCTTTTGCTCCCTCCTCCACTCACACTCTCTTCCTCACTGCCATCCAGTTGGCTGCCATCTTCAAAACTCCCCTCAAGTTCTGATTTTGTTGACTATAACAAAAACAAAGAGAATTACAATGACAAAAATGGTTAGTCCAATCAGGTACCAATTGATTCTAGGAAACCATGTGGTGGGGTCTATCCACTCTAAATGCTCCTTTACTGTATTCCAAGCAGTAGTCTGTTTTTCATGTTCATTGATAGCAAGTGAGGACTGTTTAATTTGCCTTTACAACATTTTTACTTCTTCTGTAAGGTTATCATGAAAGATACTGCATAGATCCTTTTTAACATCAATCCACTGATGGTGACTAGGTAGATTGGGGCCCATAACGAAGACATAGGGGTGAGTGGTGCAACTTAGGATCCAGAAAGGGTTCCCCTGATGGTGGGGTCTTAGGTATTACAAGCTCTACAAGGCTCTACTTCGGGAGGAGGGGGCGGTGTTAAATCCTGGCATTCTGTAGACTTTTGATCCTCAATATGTAGTGGGATGGCCACCTTCTTCCTGCTTCCCCTGGAGGCCCCCCACCTTTCGGAGATTCCTTTTTACAAACTTTCCAACCAAGTCCCATGCTTCTCCACAGGTTTCCTTGAGTTTACCTTGGCCAAGTTCAAGCAAGGGCTAGATTTACTGAGAAGAAATGAAGAAAAATTGTTGGTTTTAATGGAAGAGCCGCATGCAAAAGTGGAAAGGGTCTAACGGGTGGATTGGAATTCTGGGGACCTCTGGGTTAGTTGCACCTTGTTGGCAAGACTCCACACCCAAATCCAATAAGCTATCATCTAGTAGGGAAGTACCCAGCAGCAATTTGTGAAGATGTCCTATTCAGTTTCCCATTGCGTTGCAAGTTCAATGAAATGTCGTGGAAATAAATGTGTAGAGGACAGAGTGGTTGGTCTGGGGTATTAATAATACAAAAATAACAACCAACACCTGTAGATCCAATAGATGCAACTGTCCATGTCCGTGCCTATTCAGAAGGCAGCAGAGATTCACAGATGGATATGGTGATCTTGCACAGGAAGAAAGGAGAAAATCCACAGCCTCATGAGATTTCAGGGGGTATTGCTATGGAAAGTGCAGAAAGGTCCTCTGGAATGAAGAGGGTGAGCCCAGTCTGCTGAGATGTGTAGAATGATTCGAAAACTCATGATGGGCGATTTGAAGCACCTCTCGCACAGCAGGGAGGCACTGGAAAAGGGTGGAGAATTTCAACAGAAATGTGACTTTCTGAGAAGTCCTACCAGAAACAGAGGTTTTTTGTTTTTTGTTTTTTTTTTTTTTTTTTCACTACAGATTACATCAGCTGCATTTTAGAGCTTCTACCATGCAACTTCCCATTGGGGGATGTCAAGTGCTCATCCTCACCTTGTCTTCCTCTTCCCTGAATGAATGGGGACCCTGAATTGCCAGTCCTCTTGTACTTAGCAAGGGTTGTGTGATGACCCTTTGTACTGAGTGTTGAGCAGCAGCGTTGTTTGTCACAGCCATTTCTACAGAAGGCGGCACAGGGCCCGTGGGTTCACTCTCAAGCCATGAGAATGCAGACACAGAGCACTGTGCTAGGTCACCCAGGGACTTAAGACATGCACATTTTCCCTTGAGAAGTGAGATGCCAGATTGTGTTTCTGTAAGGCCCTGAGCAGGGATGGGGGTGTTCCAAAGAGGACCTGGCCCACTGGAAGCTGGCTGCAGGAATTCCTTCATGCCTCCTTCACCCCTAGGCTCCTGGGACACTCCAATCTACCCCTCAGTGTTGTGATGAGTGTTGGTAAGGAGGCCCAGAGCCAACTGGCCCTGTTGGCATGGTGGTTTCCATCTTTTGGGGCCATGCCCATTGCCCCCATCACCACTGCTGCCCATTCTGTCTCCACCCTGGCCCCAGTCTTCACATCTTGGGGATTTGCTCTGCCTGTGTCCCCACAGACAACCACCCAGTTCCCAGTAATGATCTTCATATGCAGTTATCTTCACATGACAACCCCAGAAGTGTATCCCATTTCAGGCAGTATGGTTCAGGCAGAGCTAGAAGGATGTGAGATATCTTCCTGGTGAGTGCCCTAGTGATTGATAAATAATAATCATTGCCAGGTGAAGTTGTGGGTAATCACTGTGACTGCATGTTGTCTAAATATATAAAAGCCTAATATGCAAAGTGTCCCCTAGGGAGTTCAACTGGGAAAGCAGGCATTCAATTGTGCACTATGCCATGTGCTACCCACCAGGTGGCAACACAGAACAGGCCCAAGCCAGCAGCAGGAAGGCCCAATCAGCTCTGATCACTAGCCAGGCCGAGGGACTGTATCCATGCACAAATCTCGTGCACTGAGCTTCTAGTTTTCAAATAATTCCTTTTGTTACACCCAAATGCTTGATTAAACTATTGGCCTTGTTCAGGTGATTATTAGAGTGTAGTGTTAGAGGCTGAGGCTGAGGCAGAGAGGGTGGCAGGGGTGCCTTGGCAGTTACCCACAAAACCAGCTTGGACCTTGGGATCTATACAGGCAATTTGAGAAGATGAAAGGCTGTAGCAGATGGCAGAGGTGTCACCAGGTTGCCGCCCAGGGTAGCTCCTGGGCCTCCTGAGCTGAGTCCTTGGGTCAGAGAGGATCTAGCAGACCACCTGCTGAACTGCAAGTAGGCCAGGTGAGGGAGAAGCTGCAGGTCTGTGGGGCTGGCGTCACATGGCCTTAGTGGCCAGGCCCAGTCATCCTGGTGCTTTTCCCCTGTGGGTGACACTGAAAGACCCTGGGCAGAGGAAGGATAGGATCACACTTCTGTTCTGCAAAAGCCACCTGGGAGACTGACCATGCGGGGCTCCAATGGCAGGACTGCGCATAGTGGGTTCCTGTCACTTTCCTGACAGGAACTGTGAGACTGGAGTAGGCATTGGCATGGGGCTGGAGAGGACCTGCAGATTCCAGAGATGTTAATGAGCAGCACTAGGCCTGGTTTGTGGAGGAATCCAACTTGGAGGCTCAGGGAGAGCTAAGAGCTGAAGGTAATTCAGGAAGGATTGGCTTCACGCTGCCTGGTTCTGTGTGCTCATGTTTACTTTATATTTTGCTCTTTAAAACACATCTATCACCATTCCAGGTCCTCTGTCATCATTATAAATTTTGAAAAATTCAGTGGACTTCATGCTGAAAATTGGCAAACCACTTACAGAGAGTTCCCATATACCCCAAACGCAGTTTATGTGATGATTAACAAGTCACACTTGTGTGCTCAATGTGTAGCAGCTCATGAGTTATTTTCAATGTGTTATTATGATCCACAGTCCATTCTTTATTAATATGTCATGTTTTAAAATTTTTTTCTGTTGTCTTTGTCTCTGTTTCAGCATCACATCTAGGATCCCACATTCCTCTCGCCTGTTGCATCTTCTTAAGACTCCTCTTGTCCCTGAGAGTATCTCAGACCCTCTTTCCTTTTGATGGTCTTGATCATTTTAAGAAGTTCTGGGTAGGTCCATTATAGGATGGCCATGCACTGGGATTTGTCTGATGTGTTTCTCATGCTTAGACTGGGGCTCTGGGTTTATGGGAGGAGGACCAGGGAGTTAAAGACCATAATCATCACATCATATGAAGGGCACCTACATATTATGATCACACATTTTCATTGCTGATGCTGACCTTGATCAGGTGACACAGGTAGAGTTTGTCAGGTTTCCCCACTGTAAAGTGACCCTTTACTTGCCCTTTCCACATTGTCCTCTTTGGAAGCAAGTCCCTCTGTGAAACCATGGCCACTTCAGGGGTCAGAGGTTTTGCTTACCCTCCTTGAAGGAAGTGTATCTACCTCAATGGTTTCGAATGATCATGCAGGAGAAGTTTTTCTACTTATGTATTGGGTTCTTTATCATTGAAACCTTTGTTTATCTCAGTAAATTACCCCAGCTTCCTTCTGTAGCTGATGTCTATTTTCATTCTATTTTGGTCAGAGGACATACTTTGCATGATTTCAATCCTTCTGATAGAGTCCTTATAAATTTATTGAGGTATGCTTTGTCATCAAACGTGTGGACTATCCTGAAGAAAGTTACTTGGTGCACTTGAGAAGACATTTATTCTCTTGCTGTTGGGGGTAGGGGAGGGGTTGTTGAGATGTCTTTCACTGGAGATGGTTTCTTGTGGTGTTCACTTCTTTTATTCCATTATTGAGCTTCTTTCTAGTTGTTCTATCCATTATTGACAGTGAGGTGTGTTGGTCTGCTGGGATTGCCATAACAAGTCCCACAGACTGGGTGGTTAACACAACAGAAATGTATTGTCTCATATAATTCTGGAGGCCACAAGTCTAAGATCCAGATGCTGGAAAATTTTGTTTTTAGGGAGGAAGGGAGGACCTCTCTTTCTGGCTTGGAGATGGCTGTTTATTTCTATGTCCTTCACGTGGCCTTTTCTGTGCACAGGTTGATAGAGATATAGAGATACAGATATATATATATATATATATATATATATATATATATATATATATATATATATATAGAGAGAGAGAGAGAGAGAGAGAGAGGTTGGGGGGAAGAAGAACAACAAGAAGAAGAAGACAAAAAATGAAGGGAGAAATCTCTGGTTTCTTTTCCTCTTCTTCAAAGGACACTCATCCTGTTTGATTGTGGTCCTTCTTTTAAGCTTAGTTTCTTCCCTGAAGGCCCTATCTCAAAATACATTCACAAAGATGTTGGAGATGCAACATATGATTTGGTGGGGGCAGGGCAGGGCACAATTCATTCCATTGAGAGGGATATTGAAGTTTCCAACTTCTATTGTAAGATAGTCTGTTCCTTTCATCAGTTCTGTCCATTTTTGCATCATTCATGTTGGGGCTGTACTATTGTGTTGCTTAAGATACCCTTTACCTCTACTAGCTATTGGATTGTGACCAAAAGGGGTGGGAAATGTGAGCACCCATCACCAGTGGTGACCCAGAAATACTTTGGTTGGTGGTGGTTGTTACCTTCCTTGTACCTACCTTCGCTGAACTCTCCCACTCTTTCCGCAGCAATGTTTGTGAATGTCTCTTGCTGTCACCATACCCCTGGGAGAGCCAATGAGTCCCAACTGAATCTCCCCCTTCCCCTACACAGTAGAAAAGCAGAATATTGTTACCTGTCAGTGTACACTCTCCTTAAGTGCTCTTTAAACCTCCCTGTACAGAGTTTCTGCTGATCACTGTCCTCATGGAACAGATAGGCTTAGGAGTGCCCCACCCCCTCAGCTGGGACCCAGCTGCTTTCCAGAATGTAAGATGTTGAACAGTTCATGTATGATCAGTCAAGTCTATGTAGATGTTGTGCTGAGTGCTCAGGGGCCTCACCTTCTCTTGTATAACAACACACAGCCACCAAAGAAAGTGTGGCACTCCTGATGGGAATGCACCCCACCTGGGCTGACCCTCAGAGTGTCTTGCTAACATGTCTCAGTGGATGTCAAGGGCATCACTGAACCACCCTCACGCTAAACAAACTGTGGAATTGTTGTGTGGGAGGGGTCCAGGTCATCCAGGAGCTAGTATGTGGTGGATAGACATTCCTCTGTACAGCACCAAGAAGGTGTGGAAACATTTCAGAAAATCACCAAAGAAAAAGGTAAAAATGACATGTTCCTGTCATTACAAGCTTAAGCCTAGGCCATCCTAGAAAATACTCACTCCTGCCTTACTCAAGAATGCCCATAAGTTGATGCATTCTTTGCACATCTACTGAGGAGCAAAGAGGCTAGCAGTATCAGCTTCAATGTGCTGGACACAAGCCTCCCCCTCAACATGGAGGAAGAGCCACTGATAACAGAAGCACTTATTTTTTTAAAGTATATTTTTATAGATTTTAGGGAGAGAGGAAGGGAGATGGATAGAGAGATAGAATCATCATCAATGAGAGAGAAATGTCCATTGGCTGCCTCCTGCACAGCCTCTACTGGGGATGGAGCCTGCAACCTGAGCATGTGCCCTGACTGGGAATCCTTACGGTGCCCCTGTTTTATAAAGTTCAGATGAAGAGTTGAGGTAGAACCTGTGTTTTGAGTGTCATTAAGGTTTCTTATTTAAAAAATATATATATTTTATTGATTTTTTACAGAGAGGAAGGGAGAGAGATAGAGAGTCAGAAACATCGAGGAGAGAGAAACATTGATCAGCTGCATCCTGCACACTCCCCACTGGGGATGTGCCCACAAGCAAGGTACATGCCCTTGATCAGAATGGAACCTGGGACCCTTGAGTCCGCAGGCCGATGCTCTATCCATTGAGCCAAACCAATCAGGGCAGCCATTAACCCTTTGCACTCGCTTGCTTTTTTCTCGATTCCTTTATTCTAATGCCAACCATGTCGAGTCACACTCGACATCCGAGTGCAAAAGTTTAAGGTTTCTTTCTGAAAAGAATACCTCCCTATCACTGTAGAATTTTATGAACAACTAGAGGCCCAGTGCATGAAAATTCATGCACTGGAGTTGGGGTCCCTTAGCCCAGCCTGTCCCTTCTCACAGTCCGGGATCCCTCAGGGGTGAGAGGCAATCCAGCGATCAGGGGACGCAAGGCGCCCATCACACTTCTGTTGCTGCCACTATCGCTAGTGCAACCCTCATCAGGCCCTGGTTACCTGAGGCTCAGGCGGCCCTGCACAGTGGGCAGCCACCATCTGAGGCTTATTGCACCTTGGGCGTTGGCTGGGAAGTTGCCATCTGAGGCTTTCCTGCGTTTCAGGCTGGCCCTGGTGGTTGGGGGGATGAGGAGACTGGGGGACTTAGGGGGCAGGTGTGTGAAGTGGACAGATGCGCCTGGGGGCGAGCCCAGCCGTGCCAAGTGCCTGCTGCCCCAGTGGGGCTGAGGAGACTGAGTGCCACAATCTTGTGGTTGTGGGCAGTGCCATCTTTGAGGGCATGGCAGTCAATTAGCATATTCCCCCCTTTTCCCCCAATCATTAATTTCTTTTTAAAAAATATATTTTATTGATTTTTTACAGAGAGGAAGTAAGAGGGATAGAGAGCTAGAAACATCGATGAGAGAGAAACATCGACCAGCTGCCTCCCGCTCACCCCCCACCTGGGATGTGCCAGCAACCAATGTGCATGCCCTTCACCGGAATCTAACCTGGGACTTTTCAGTCTGCAGACCGACGCTCTATCCACTGAGCCAAACCGGTTTTGGCTTTAATTTCTTTAATGATTAAGGTATTGCATATGTGTCCTCATCCCCCCATTAACCCCCCAACACCCTCTCCACTCATGCCCTCACCCCCCTGTTGTCTGTGTCCATTGGTTGGGCTTATATGCATGTATACAAGTCCTTTGGTTGATCTTTCCCCCATACCCCCACCCTCCCCTACCTTCCCTCTGAGGTTTGACGGTCTGATTGCTGCTTCTCTGTATCTGGATCTGTTTTTGTTCATCAGTTTATGTTGTTAATTATATTCCATAAATGAGTGAGATCATGTGGTATTTGTCTTTCTCTGACTGGCTTATTTCACTCAGCATAATGCTCTCCAGTTCCACCCATGCTGTTGCAAATGGTAAGAATTCTGTAGGAATCCTTTTCCACATCCCGCGTGGTCCAGGGTTCTGGTTCAGGGTTCGAGTTCTGGAGAAGGGCCGCACACAAATGAAAGGAGACTTGAAGAATTTCAATTTGGCGAAATGGGGGGCTAGGCGGTAGTCCAACTCTAGCGGGAGAACTACTGACTGCTCTGGCCCTGCCATCCCTTTTATTGAGGCTTTGGGAAAAACATCTCAGGCAAGATAAACAGAAATATACATGTAGCCCTTAGGCAGGAAATAACAGAAACTTACATAGGACAAACAGAGGTGGAGGCTGCTTCAGCTAACAATGTCTCAACTAAAGGGTGAGTGGTTAGAGCAATTGAGGTTGTTGAGCAGCCTTCCTGGCTTCCTGTCAACATCTCTTTTAGTGAAACTGATTGGTTTCCGGCAGAAATCCTTCTTTTTTTACTGCAGCATAGTATTCCATTGTGTAGATGTACCACAGTTTTTTAATCCACTCATCTGCTGATGAGAAATTAGGTTGTTTCAATATCTTAGCTGTGGTGAATTTGCTGCTTTGAACATAGGGGTGCATATATCCTTTCTGATTGGTGTTTCTAGTTTCTTGGGATATATTCCTAGAAGTGGGATTGCAGGGTTAAATGGGAGTTCCATTTTTAGTTTTTTGAGGAAACTCTATACTGTTCTCCACAGTGGCTGCACCAGTCTGCATTCCCACCAGCAGTGCAAAAGGGTTCCTTTTTCTCTGCATCCTCAGAGAAGCACTTGTTAAAGGTGTCAAAACCAAGTTCTTCATTGTCCCAGGGCCTAGCACAGCTTCAGGCCAGGCTTCCAATTCTATGGTTTGGCAAGTTGCTTCATGTTGGTGTGACCCTGAGGTATTAGTCTAACTTGTGCTCCTCACACTCAATATAGGGGTATGGTCACTAATATGAGACAAGGAGGTCAGTAGGAATGATGAGAAGGTACGGAGTCTGTACTCGCCCAAGCCTCAATCTGAGGAAACACCTTGTGCCCAGGAACTTATGGGCTCTGAGTGCTCTCTGTCACTGCACATGGGAAGACCAAAGTGTGGGTCCCCAGGGACATTCCCTAATGGTGTGAGGAGACTATTTGCCTGGCTCTTTTTGAACTTAATGACAAGAGATGGTCTCATAATGCAAGGACACTTGAATGGCCCATTTCCTGGTCCCTGTAAGTCTAACTCTCGAGTCCATAAGGTCAGAGGCCTACGAAGTAGACAGGTCTCTCATACGCCCCTCCACAGGGGTCCTGGTAGGTAGGGCTTAGCCTCACTGAATCCCCACCCAATCCCAGCAGAATTGTCACTGCAATGGCCTGGTCTCCAGCTCTGCTTGCTGGATCTGAGTGCCCTCTCAGATGTAAGAGGTGCTCTAGAAGTTGGGGTGCTCCCTGGGAGCCACTTGAATTTCACCAGGTCTTCTCTGAGGGCAAGAGGCTTATCTACTGGAGGTTTGCCCAGGGCCCTGGTGGAGTGCACTAGCTTGGCCCCTGGCCCCGTCTGGGAAATCTGTCACTGTCAATGTGGGGCCCCTCCAACTGCCCCTTTCTTAGTTTCTCCCATAATCTAAAGCTGTACCATGGGTCAGTATCTGAACCCTGACACCAGGCCAAAGACCCTGCTTCTGTTGGGAATGTGGACAAGAGGCAAGCGTGGCCTATAATCAGCCTTAACTGCCAGTTTGAAGAGCTTGACTCATTTTGGGGCCTTTCCTCATGAAAGTGTACACCAACCCCCAATGGTTTTCTTCCACAGAGAGCTCACTCACCAAAGAGCATGCATCTGCCCATCACCACAACTAAGCCCACTTTGGTCCAAATGCTTGACACTGTTTTACTGCCAACTTGGGTTTGAAATATAGCTGAAGAATAGCAAATTGGGGATTTTGAGAATTTAAGCTATGTGTTCACTGTTATTTAGACACCTATGCACAAAAAACAAATGGTTCCTCACCACCTGCAATTTAGCTGTTTAATAAAAGTCGGTGGGTCTTCCAAATGGTCAAAGCCTGTCATCCCGTATTTTACAGAGCCCAAGCACCTACCTGTCAGAAATAAAGTTCCTAAGAATGACATTGATTCCATCACCTTGGTTACCAAAATTTATCCCATTTTGACCTGAACTTTCATTTTTATCTGCACATTTCGAAGGGTTTTTATATTTGGGGAGGATGAATTCATTTCTCTCAGTCCTGCTTTGTAGATTAGGGCCCCGTGTTGTTATATTGTGAAAGGTTGTTAGAGATAAGGGCATGCAAATTACATTCTAGGTCTGCCCAGTGGTACCTGGCACATTGTGGTTTAGGTCATTCTCTGCGTGGGGAGCTGTCCTGGGCACTGCAGGCTGTTTAGCACATCCCCGCTTTCTGCCCACCAGATGTCAGCTGCATCCCCTGCTTCTTCCCTAGTTGGGAAAATGAAATTATCTCCCAGATATTCTCATATGTCTCCAGGAGGAGGATTTCCACTCTTCCTGTGGGTATTTGTAAGACTTTCTTGGGGAACAAGTTTTCAAATTTGTGCTTCTCTCAGAAAGCACTCTCAGGAGTCACTGCTTTGTCCAGTTATATAGCCACGTGACCACCAATATCCACTTTTGATGCCTTCTGCCCTGGCCCAGAGCACCTGGTTAGTACCTGTGGCATTTCTGAGCCCCTGTTTCATGTGGCCACCATCACAGTGACTGTAAACACAATTACCCACAAGCCCTAATGGGTGCACTGGTAGAAAGGGCCTGCATGTTTCCACAAATCAGGCCCTATGCTACAAATTATGACGGCACTTCTTTCTCTGGGGATGAACCACTCAGTGGGTCTAACTCTTCCACCCACCGCTACGCACTGTTTGGCCTTAGGCACCTTCACTTGTGAAGGGACAGAGAGAAAGGGAACAAACAGAATATGGGAGAGGTCCTCTGAGGACTAGAGCTGAGGCCTTGGCTAAAGGATGTTGGGAAATGAGTTCAAATGGCCCAAATCCCCTGACTCTATCACTTTAGGCATCAACTGTCACATTTTACACACTTCAGAGCCCTTAGAATACACCTCTCTCTATGCAACCATTTCTGGTTGAATTTCATTTTGTTTTACTAGACCCTGTCACCTATGCCCTCCTGGGAACAAAAGTAAAATCAAGTGCTCTGGACCAGCCATGTGCCTCCTCTGGTCTCCTGAGCACGATTTCTTTTTATGACTTTTTGGCTGTCATGGCCCAGCCTTTGAGATGCCCCATGCTCAGTTTACTCTTGGGTGCACGTAGAATGCTGCCCTCTCTCCTGGCCCAGGAGGACACGAGGCCATTGTCTTAGACACATGGCTCATTTTCCCTGACTGATGTCAGCAGGGATAACCGTTCTGGTTTGTTCCCAATGTGTCAGCTGCACAATCCTTTTATTAAGTGTGGTGCCTGTGATCCCATAACAGGTGAAAATATGGAGATTATCCTTTCTTGCATATTCTCCTCCACATGCAAGTCCACCTTCGGTGAATCCGCCCCAACTTGATCTGGGAACAAAGCTCAATAATTTTCCAGGATTTCCATGAAGCAGAAGCACCCCCAAACTTGAGGCATTATCAGCCCAGGGCCCAGGCACTCTGGCCTATGGAAGAGAACCAGGGCTCTGCATGCAGACTGCCAACACTGGCATCTCAGCCCTGCAATATGCTAGTTGACATTGCCTAGTTTGGCTACTGAGTCCAATGTCTGTGCTTCCTCAGGGGCACTTTTTACCAATTTCATTTTTTCCTAAGCATGAGCCATATTCTCTTTCTGTGAATGCCTCCCAATTTATTTTATGCTGAAATCTGACCATTTTGAATATCATAATTCAGGAGATCATATTTCCACCGCCCCAAGATTTGTTGTTGCTATTTGTGCTATAATTTGTTCCATGATTTTTCTAAACTATTTTTGGAAAGACTATATTGTTGTCGTGTTGTACCACTGAATTCTTTGTCATTATAGCTTAGTGTTCAGTTACTGATATGAGGAAGATTTCCTTAACTAGCTTCAGTCAAAAGAAACTGAATAAAAACAACACACGTGCATATACACAGCAAATGCCCTGGCCCTTGGGAAATTCTCTTTCCCAATGCCTTTGGCTTCCCTTTCAGAAACAAAGGATTGACACTCAGAGAGGACGAATGACATCACTTAGTGAAAGAGATGGGAGAAAGACCTAGAACAGTGCATTGGTGCCTTCCCACAGGACCCTTCTATGTCCCTATTCAGAGTGAGTATTAGGACCAAAGTTGTCCACAACAGCTAGAGAACATGGATCACAAAGAAACCACTGGTGTATCCTCACCTCCATGGTGAAGATTACTTGAATTTGGCTTTGCTCCTATCCCACACCCAGGCTCTCATCTATGTTCAAGTACGTATTTATGATTATCTTCGTACGGGCTTCCTTCAGTCGTGGCTACGTAAAGAAATTGTAGTTTTCCTTGGCAGTGAGTCTATGTAAAATAGATTTTTTGAAAATATCAAAGGCAAGAGCAAACAAAATGATTCAGTGTAGCTGCCTTCAAGGCTATGGCAGTAGAGGAACACACAGGTAGGGGAAAGTGTTTTCTGGTAAGGAGAATAGGGCTGGCATGAGAGTGAATCAATGGAATCATTTGTTTCCACAGAGCTGAATATGCACCTCACCTCCAAATCCGTAATGAAAAGGGGAAGTATCAAAGGATATCCAACTTGGAAATAGGAGATCAGAAATCTGGGAAAGCAAAAGCCTTAATGGAGTCTGAATCTGAGGGTCTGGATTTGGGTGATTTGGGAAGACAAATGCAGGTGTCCCTAATTGAGCCCATCTTGGGTAGTGAGAAGAATTCCTATGGGGAAGAAATGGAAACTAAAGCCAATCCTGTTGTGACCTAATGGAGGTGAGATTTGCCTGCAACAGAGCTCAACAGGATCTCCCCCCGCCCTGAGGACATCAGAGGGTGTGGCTGTCCATTCCCACAGCAACCCCATGGGTAACATTGTATCTGAGGTGCTTTGGGTAGAACTGAGGTTGAGGAATGAGAGGAATGTTCCCACCTGTGCTGGTGCACAGCCCTACTCTAGGGACCCAGGGGCAAGAAAATAGGACTCTCTTTTGGGCTCATTCGATCAGGACCCACAAAACAGCAGGTTGAGCTGGAAGTGACCAAAGCAGGAATCTTGTGAGGGGTGCATTGAAGAGTGGGGCTACATACTGAGACTGGGCCAGCCACCAATTTCTGGGAGGTACAGTCCCCCAGGGGCCCATCTGACCCATGATATCTTGGTGGTAGCCCAAGCTAAGACTACCCAAGGCCTTGCCCTTGAGCAACAAAGAAGCCATCAACCGAGACCCTCCACCCTCCCCAGTAGGGATGGGGGTGGAGATAGGATCTTGACCTCTCAACACATCCAGTGAACTAGCAACAGTAAACAATCTTCCTGGCAGCATATGGGCACCTTTTCTATTAACCTGAACACTGTTTTCTGTACTATTTGAAAAGAGAGATGATGGGGCTCTGACCATGTCCACTCCCCCACACTTGGCCAGGGCCCACTCTCCAGAGCAGCCATAAGTCACCTTAGTGACATGACATGACTTAAGCAGCTGTTTGCCCTACGACCGAGACTCTAGAATTTTGAGGACAGTATATATATGGCATCGCTGGTGTGATCAAAGGCATTTCTGACCCCGCTTTTGAAGTGATAGGATCCTGGGTACCATGTAGAGCATCAACATGGCTAGTCAGAGTACCCATGAGTTGCATGAAGCCAAGCTGGCCCTGTCAGAGGATGGACAACCACCAATAATAGTTCAACATGATACATCCCCAGTTCTACATGTGGGACCCTGGGAGGCTTTGGAGAGGCCCGGTGGGCCAAGAAGAGAGCCAAGATCCAAGCCCGCAAGACAACCCACAACCACAAGACCAAAACCAAAGCACCACCAATGTGGAAGGAAACAACATTCTTCAAGGGCCATCCTTCCCAAGAAAGCTTTGGAGGATAGTGGAGGATGATGCCTTCAGGTCTGTGTGCTGGAATGAGGATGGAGACAACATGATCATCGAAGAAAATCTTTACATAGGGATATTCTCTGCCGAAGGTGCAAGGAGCAAATCTTTGAATCAAACAGCCTGAAGAGTTTCATTCGCTTGCTGAATCTCCATGGTTTCAGCAAAATACGCCCAGGCAACTCTGCAATTTACTCTCCAGGGAAAAAGATAATGTTAAATTAGAAAGTCCTCCCATTTCCCATATTCCCTGTTCCTCAAACATCTTCCTAGTGGACCAAGAAGAATGATATACTGAAAGGGCTTCATTCCAGGGTCTAAGCCTTTTTCACATGATACTGTGTTTATCAAAAGATGAGAAACTATGGCCCTCTTACAGACAACCTGCAGGGATGAGTGAAGACTCTGAGAGGCCAGTTAATGTCAAATAGAAGTCTTTTCTCCACAAATGACTAAATTAATTAATTTTGTTTCAGATCTACAGAAATTGTAATTTCCAGAGAGGCAAGCCTTGGCTCCTCGAGAATATTAAGGAACAAGGCAACCAGTTGACTCGTGTTTGTCCAGGGTCAAGTGCCATGCCTCTAACCTGAAAGATGAAGATGGCCCCCACAAGACACTCCCCAAGAATATACCACAAGGACGGCAACAAAGAAGCCATCCAAAAGGCTCAGGAGAAACCCAGGCATTCAACTTATCAGTTTCTCAGCCCCTGAGCAGTACCAGGGAGGTCCAGTGCCCAAGTGCAGCAAGTGATTCAAGTGGGGAGGACACATCTGGTAATGTCATGTGTGTGTCCACGGCTACTGCTGGTACCAATGGCACAAGGCATCTGCGCCCCCCCCCACACCCCCAAATGAACCACCGCAAGGTTCAGTGATGTCTTTGTACAATATCTGTTATTCCATTTAGATTTCTGGCCTTTCAGTCATGGCTCCACCCAAGGACCCTGAAAAGGCTGAGGAGGAGGAGCATGAAGACTCCTCAGATAACAAGTATTCACTCTGTGAGCAGTTTAAGGTCAATGCAGGCCCATAATATCACAGGCTTTGTAACCACAAATCCATTTCTGCTTTAATAAAAAAGGCAAAACTACATGGTACAAAATAAACAATGCAACGAGAATTGTGAGTCTGTGTTCTTCTGTTTCCATGCAACACACCTCGTCAGATGATCCTGAGGAGGCTAGAAATCCTGGCCCCAGAAAGATGTTCATCCCTGTTGTCCTCTTTCCTGTTCACACACTCAGTCAAGGATCTGGCTAGCGGGTCCTTGGGCATGCCCAGGAAGACCTGGTCCCCTGAGCCGTGCCTACTGGACAGGAGACGAACTTCCTGGCTCCTGACCTTGGGAGAATCACCTTACATTAATCATGCATCCTGTAACAGGAGGATAATTACTCATGGGTCCCCCTATGTTGTCAGGAAGTTTCTAATCAGCATCTCAGTGTCTCTAGCCCAAGTTCCAGGCACCTTGCAGAGAGGCCCACCTAGAACTCAGGTCACCCCAACTGCTAAGTGGTGTACGACAGAGCCAGTCTGACACAAGACTGGCCATTCCAGTTAACACCTGGGAGAAAGCCCATCATCCTCACAGCTAACAACCATTAACAACCCTGCTAGAAGGGACCCTAATAAATTAAAGATTGCCACACAGGAAAAAATAACTCTACCCATCACTTTTCTATCTGAGCTGTATTTCAGATCCGTCCTTGGGTCACGAGGTAGCTATGTGACATGTGTGACACAAGTCTTCGAGAGCCCAGGGACACTTTTACAGCAGACCAGTCACTTGCCAGGGGAGACAGGTGCTTTCTTGAAAATTCTAGTGTCTCCTTCAAGGGGAATGAGGCCATGCACAGTTGGACACTCTCCAGCAATAGTTCAGTGCCCGCTCCCAGACCTTCCACAAGGTCCCATGGGTGCTGTTGAAGCGTTCTCTGAGTTTGAACAGAGAGAGAGAGAGAGAGAGAGAGAGAGAGAGAGAGAGAGAGAGAGAAGGAATAATACGTGTAAAGGAGTCCTGAACACTAACCACTTCTCCTAAAACATTTCTCTTTGCACAGCCCTGAAATGAACAGAAGCAAAAAAAGTGATAAACCCATGTTATTTCTGGCCAGATTTATCTTTTCCCTGAAGGTCAGAATCCTTGAGACAGTCAATGAGCCCAGAGAGGCATCTCAGGAGGACAGTCCCCTACATCTGAGCACAGAAATCTGTTACCCTTTGAGACAGCATGGAGGGACCCAGAGAATACTATGCTAAGTGAAATAAGCAAGAAAGACAAGTATCACATGATCTTACTCATATGTGGGATCTAAAGGGCAATCTAAATTGATGAACAAAATAGATCCTAAGACATAGGAGCGTGGAACAGACTGTCAAATCTCAGAGGGAAGGCGGGGGTGGGTGGGAAGAGATTAACTAAAGAACTTGTGTGCATAACCCAGGGACACAGACAATAGTGTAGTGAACTCCTGGGGCAGGGGCTGGTGCCCGCTGGAAGGGGGCAATGAGGAAAAAGGAGGAGCTCCATAACACTTTTGGCAATAAAGATTAAAAAAATAAAAAAGGCGGGCTTACTTAGAAAGAGGAGATTGGTCTCTGAGACAGGAGCCCAGCATTGGCCCAGGTCATGTGACTCATAAATAAATCCTTGCGTTTTTCAACAGCACCTGCCTCATGCATATGGCTGTCCTTGAGGCAGGCAGTAGAACCTCCGTTTTTGTTAGGTTCCACCTTGACTTCCTCGAAGGGGCCTTAGACTGGGGACAGAGATCAAGAGCAGGGCTTCTGGTTAGCGGAGGGGAGGGCAGAGGCGCTGCCTAGAGTCATGGAGAGTACCTGGTGGGGGTGGGGAGGGGAGGGTGGGAGACTCTGCCCCACCACAGACTCAACACGGAAGGGCTTTTGTGAGGGTGACCACACACGTCTCATCCGGGTCTCAGAGACCCCTGCCAGACAGAGCCAAGGTCCTCACTTCCGCCACCACATCCAGGTCTCAGAGACCCTGGGGATGCCCGGGGGAGAGCCAGAGCGAGCTCACATCCACAGAGTCGGGCCCGGGGCCTGGCCTAGTCAAGGTGAGGGTGACCAGGGAGGTTGGAGGGACCCCGGGACCTCAAACAACGGTTTCCGTCCTCGGAGACCCCTTGCGGGGGGGGTGGGGTGTTGACCACACTCGGCTGGTCGAGGTTGGCGCAGCCAGGTCTGGGAGACTCTGGTGATTTGGTGAGAGGCGCGGTACCTCAACATGGCCGAGGAGTGCCCAGGGCCTTCCAGATCCATCTGGCGGGCGGGCTTCTTGGGAGGAGGACCCTAGGCGGCGTGTCCTTCTGTCTGCCTCCACCCGGGTCTCACAAGGGGGATGGACCCAGGGACCCAGGGACCTAGAGCAGAGCCAGGAGCTCACAGGGGGTGAAAGCCTACACGCAGCAGCCTCTGTGACCCTTACCCTGGGCTCCTAGAATCCCGGCCTTCGGGGCGGAGGCAGACCTCACCTGGGCAGGAGGCGGGCCCAGGCGCTGCCAGAATCCAGGTGAGGACCTGGGTCCCACCGCAGAGGGAAGCCCGCAGAAGTCCACCCCTGCTGCCCACCAGGAGGGGCACCACGCGGGTGGCCATGCTCAGTGTGTCCTGACTCACACAGCGGACTCTGAGGTAGGGGCGGAGATAAAGAGCAGGGCCTCTCCTCAGCATGGCAGGCAGAGGAGATTCCTAGTCACGGTCAGCTCGCTGAGGGGGATGGAAGGACCTGAGACCCCACCACAGAGCCAACCAGGCAGCACGCAGGGAGGTGAACACATAGACATTATCTCACTTCCACATGTGGGTCTGAGAGTCTCTGCGGGGGCGGTTTGCTGTAAGGATGATGACCCCAGGTCAGCACAGGGAGGGCCATGACCTGGAGAACAGATTGGGGGGGGGGCGGTTGAGAATGATGACATCCGCCATTTTCTCCCTTCCACATCTCCATCCAGGTCTCAGAGACTCTGGGGTTTGGTAGAGAGAGTGGGATCCCATCTAGGCGATGAAGCGCCAAGGACCCTGGAAACTAGACCAGAGTCAGTCCTGGTCTCAGAGACTCTGAGAGTTGGGTAGTGGTAAGTGGACCCCATATAGGCAGATGGTGTGCCAACAACCCTGGAAAGTAGACCAATGTCAGTCCTGGTCTCAGAGACTCTAGGGATTGGGAAGAGGAAGTGGGACCTTATATAGGCAGATGGTGTGCCAAGGACCCTGGAATTAGACCAGAGTCAGTCATTGTCTTCCACACTCTGGGGGTTGTGTAAAGGAAGAAGGACATCATATATGCAGATGGTGCGTGAAGAACCCTAGAAACTAGACCTGAGTCAGTCCTGGACTCAGAGACTCTCAGGGCTGGGTAGAAGGAATAGGACCCCATATAGGCACATAGTGCGACAAGGATCCTGGAAACTAGACCAGAGTCAGTCCTGGTCTGAGAGACTCTGGGCTTTCAGTAGAGTGAGATGGAACCTATATTGGCATATTGTGTGCCAATGAATTGCCAGAGCAAGGTGAGGACCATGAGGGAAGACAGAGGACCCTGGTAACTAGACCAGCGTCAATCCTGGTCTCAGAGTTTCTGGGAGTTGGGTTTAGGGAGTGGTCCATATAGGCAGGTGGTGTGCCAAGGACTATGGCAACCAGAACAGAGTCAATGCTGGTTTCAGAGATCCTGTGGGTTCAAGAGATGGAGTAGGACTCCATATAAGCAGATGGTGCGCCATTGACCCTTGAAGCCTGACCAGAGTAGTCCTGGTCTCAGAGATTCTGGGGGTTGGTTAGAGGAAATGGCAACCCATAGAGGCAGATGTTGTGCCAAGCACGCTGGAAGCTATAATAGAGTCAGTACTCAGGAGGCAGGCCCAGGCCCTGCCAGAATCCAGTTGAGGAACTGGGTCAGTACTCAGAGTCAGTACCAGGTCTCAGAGTCTCTGCGGGTTCAGTACAAGGAATAGGACCCCATTAAGGCAGATGTCGCGCAAAGGACTCAGGGATCTAGACCAAAGTCAGTCCTGTTCTCACATGCTCTGGGGATTGGGTAGAGTGAATAGGAACCCATCTAGGAAGGTGGTGTACCAAGGACCCTGGAATCCAGATCAGAGTCAGTCCTGGTCTCAGAGACTCTGGGGGTTCAGTAGACGGAGTAGGACCCTATATAAGAAGATGTTGCAGCATGGACCCTGGAAATTAGACAAGAGTCATTCTTTGTCTCAGAATCTCTGGGTGTTCAGTAATGGGAGAAGGACCCCATATAGGTAGATGGTGTGCTAAGGACCCTGGAACTGAGACCAGAGTCATTTCTGGTGTCCAGGACTCTGGGGGTTCAGTAGAGTGATATAGACCCAAAATTGGCAGATGGTGTGCCATGGACTTGCTAGATCAAGGTTAGGGGCCCTGGAAGCTATACCAGAGACAGTCCTCTTCTCAGAGTTTGTACGTTCAGTAGAGTGAGTAGGACCCCATATAGCATATAGTCCGCCAATCACCCTGGAATCCAGATCAGAGTCAATCCTGGTCGCAGAGTCTCTGGGGGTTCAGTAGACAGACTAGGACCCTATATAAGAAGATGGTGCAGCAAGGACCCTGGAAATTAGACAAGAATCATTCTTTGTCTCAGAGGCTTTGGGGGTTCAGTAATGGGAGAAGGACCCCATATAGGCAGATAGTGCGCCAAGGACCCTGTATTCTAGACCTGAGTCAAGCTTGTCCTCAGAGACCCTAGGGGTTTGTTAGAGGGAGTAGGACCCCATATAGGCCGATGGTGGGCCAAGAACGCTGGAAACTAGACCAGAGTCAGTCCTGGTCTCAGTGACTTTGGGGGTTTGGTAGAAGGAATAGGACCCCATATAGGCAGATGATCCACCAAGGACCCTGGAATCTGGACCAGAGTCAGTCCTGGTCTCAGAGACTCTGGGGATTGGGTAGACTGAGGAGGAGTCCATATAGTCAGAATGTGAGCCAAGGACCCTGGATTCTAGGCCAGAGTCCATCTTGTTTTGAGAGACTCTGGGGCCTTGGTCGGCAAACTGCGACTCACGAGTACATACTGCACTTTGGCCCCATGAGTGTGCCTCTTCCACAAAATACCATGGCCTGGGCGAGTCTATTTTGAAGAAGTGGCATTAGAAGAAGTTTAAGTTTAAAAAATTTGGCTCTCAAAAGAAATTTCAATCATTGTGCTGATGATATTTGGCTCTGTTGACTAATGAGTTTGCCGGCCACTGCTCTTGTGTTTTGATAGAGGTTGTAAGACCCTATATAGGCAGAAGTTGCACCAAGGACCCTTTCAGCTAGATTATAGTCAGTCCAGGTTTCAGAGACTCGGGGGGTTGGTACAGGGAGTGGGACCCAATATAGGCAGTTGGTGTTCCAAGGACCTTCCAGTCAAGGTGAGGACCCTGAGGGAGGACAGAGGGATCATGGAATCTAGCCAAGACTAATTCCTGCTCTCAGAGACTCTAAGGTGTTTGGCTGAGGGAGAAGTACCCCATGTAGGCAGATGGTGCATCAAGGACCCTGAAGCTAGACCAGAGTCAGTCCTGGTCTCAGAGACTGTCAGGGTTCCGTAGATGGAATAGGCAGGCGGATGGTGCGGCAAGGATCCTGGAAGCTAGACCAGTGTCAGTCCTAGTCTGAGACTCTGGAGTTGAGTAGAGGAAGTAGGACCCCATAAAGGAAGATGGTGCCCCAACGTCCCAGAAATGAAGACCAGAGTCAGTCTTGGTCTCAGAGACTCTATGGTTTTGGTAGAGGAAGTGGGACCCCATGTAGGTAGATGGTGTGCGAAGGAACTGCCAGAGTCAAGGTGAGTACCCTGAGGGAGGACGGAGGGACCCTGGAAGCTAGACCAGAGACAGTGCTGGGATCTCACTGGGGGGATGACCACAGACAGCATGTGCTGAAATGCACAACCAGGTAAGGATCAGGAGCAGTACTTGAGAACGGCAGCAGGTGGGCCCAGGACCTTACAAAGTCCTTAGGCAGGCCTCATGGGAGGATGATCATAGGTGGCATTTTCTTATTCCTGCATCTGGGTCTGGCAGTCTGGAGCTTGGGTATAAAGAGCAGGACCTCACTTCAGCAGAGGGTGGGCCAGCATCTGCCAGAGTCAAGGGAGGATCCTATGGGAGGACTCAGGGAACCTTGGATCCCACCACAGTGGGGACCCCTCAGGAACCCGCACCTGCCTTCAGCCCTGGGGTTTCTGGAATTGCTTTCCCATGGATTCTCCCAATCCCTTTGCTCTCAGGAATCTGAAAGAGGTGGGGCCTTACACAAAGGGTGTGGTATATGGACTGCAGAGCCAGGACACTCGGGCACTGCAAGTGGCCAAGCTATTGACCATGAGGGAGGAAGGAGGGGGAATTGTCCTGCAGAACAAATGGGGGCCTCATGGACATTCACCCCACTTCCACTTTCAGCTCTGAGAGACCCCAGGCAGGGCTCTGATTTTGGCTGGGGTGGTGGGCCTCAGTCAGGTGAGCAAAGGAGGAGAGGGGAGGTGTCCCGGACCCTGACTTCCTTTAAGGGGAGGAATCTGAGGAAAGGCAGCAGGAGCCCTAATGCTCCTCCCCTGTTCCCGAGTCTTGCTGTCTCCTTTCAAGGTTCAGCTGAGGACTGAGGGAAAACCTCACATCGCAGCTGGTCTAATTCTAGCCTTACTTTGCCACTTCTGTCAGCCATGAGAGAAAGTGGAACGTGGTGTCCCTCACGTCCTCCACCAGTGACTCAGGTGGGTGAGTTTTTAGTCTGAAGGAAAGTGGCCTTAGTTCAACACAGGAAGTTGTCCAAGACCCTGTCAGATGTCAACGTTAGGACTGAGGGCACTCCCCGTCTCAGGGCAGATAGCCCCCACAGAGTTTGGCCATGTCATCCTGTATCCTGTGGGATGCCCTGGGCAGGTGTGGTCAGATGTGGGGCCCCCTCACTTTCTTCTGTTCAGTCTCAGGGGTGTGTAGCCTTGTTCTGAGAGTTTTGCCTCAGGGCCAGCAGAGGGGAAGTTCACGGGCCCTGCCAGGGGAAAGGTGAGAACCCTGAGTGAGGACGCAGAAGACCATCCAGCCCAGAACAGTGGGGAACTCACAGAATCCTGGCCTTTCTCTTGTCAGCACTGGAGGCCCATGGCTGTGCATGCCACCTGCACGCTGAGGTGTTTCCTAGTTTCCTGTTACAGCGGCTCCAGGAGCCAGGGTATAAAGGCCTTGGTCTGAGGCACAAAACACAAGTCACAGAACAGAGGAGGTCCAGGCCGTGCCAGCTGTCAAGGTAAGGTGCCTGCCTTCACCTAGAATGTGTCCCCAGGTTCTCCCCCATGCCAGAATAGAGGAGAACCCCTGCAGCACCTGACCCCACCCCACTGCCAGCCACAGAACCCTGACCTATGCCGACTCTACCTAGAGAACCATCTTACTTCCTCATTCAGAATCTTAGGGGACAGGCCACCCAGGAGGAGAGACCCCAGTGAGGCCCAAGAGCACCCCTAAAGAGGAGACCTGTAGCTCTGCTTTGTTAAAGCTGACAAGGGTGTACCCAGCTGAGGCCACTTATATTTCCTCTCTCCACAGGCCTGTGAGTCCTCATTGCCCACCTCCAGCCCGCACTCCTGTGGCTGCCTGACAGGAGTCATCATGCCTCGAGCTCCAAAGCGATGACGCTACATGCTTGAAATTCGAGAGGCTGAGGAGTAGGATCCTTCCCCCTCATGCTCCTCCACCTGCTCCTCCTCTTTTCCTTTCTCCATCTCCTCCTCCTCCTTTTCCTCTTGCTATCTTCTGCTTTCAAGTAATGCAAGCTCCTTGGAAGAGGAGGAGGAGAAGGAGGAGGAGGAGGAGGAAGAGGAGGAGGAGGAGGAGGAGGAAGAGGAGGAGGAGGTTCAGGCTGCTGCTGGGACACCAAGTTCTACCCGGAGCTCTCCAAGTGCCTGTGCCTCCCCTACTGCCTTTGCCGCTGCTGCTCCATTGAGCCAGTCCAGCAGCCAAGAAGAGGAGGGTCCCAGTACCTCCCGGGCCCTGCCAGATTTAGGGTCCTTGCCCAGAGACGTGTTTGATGATATGGTAGCTGATCTGGTGGGATTCCTGCTCCTCAATTATCGCACAAAGGAGCTGACCACAAAGGTAGAAATGCTGAGTAGCGTCATCAGAGAGCACCAGGACCACATTGCTGTAATCTTCAGAGAGGCCTCTGAGTGCATGCAGCTGGTTGATGGCATTGATGTGAAGGGAGTGGACCCCACCAGCCACACCTATGTCCTAGGCACCAACCTGGGCCCCACCTATGATGGGATGGTGAGGAATGAGCACAGTATGCCCAAGACTGGCCTTCTGATACTCATCCTTAGTATAATCTTCTAGGAGGATGATTGTGTCCCCGAAGAGAAGATATGGAAAGCACTGAATGCCATGCGGTGCATGTTGGGATGGAGCATTGCATCTATGGGGAGCCCAGGGAGCTCCTCACCAAAGTTTGGGTGCAGGAACAGTACCTGGAGTACCAGCAGGTGCCCAACAGCCAACCGGCATGGTACGAGTTCCTGTGGGGTCCCAGGGCCCACGCTGAGACCACCAAGTTGAAAGTCCTGGAGTTTTTGTCCCAGATCTATTGGAGTGACACCAGTTCCTTCCCACACTGATATGAGGAGGCTTTGAGAGAGGAGGAACAGAGAGCGCAGGCCAGAATTAGCACCACACATGATACTACTGCCATGGCCAGTGCAAGCTCTTCTGCCATGTCCAGTAGCTTCTTCTGCCCTCAGTGAAGTCCAAGGCAGATTTCTTTACTTTGTGTTTAAAGACGGAAGTCAATGATCCAAGCAGTGATGGGGCAGACTAGGGGATTATAGTGAATAACATCTGTGTATCTCATTCCATTGGGTTGACTTAGAAATGTATCTTCTTTTATTTTTGGTATTTTAAAATGTTACTTTAAGTAGAATGTTTATTAGCTTCAGAATCTAAGTTTACAAATGACAAGGGTCACACGTTATTTAACTTAAGAGAAAGAGCTTTGCTATTTTGTAAAAACAAATTGGGAATCATTCATTTTATTTGTACTCTGTAACCAGATAACATGGACTTGTAATATGCTTTTTTTTTTAATGTGAAAGAGCATAGCTGTAAAACAGATAAAATAGTTAATTTGTTATTCCTGTATCATTTTTAGTGTGTCATTCTGTAAAAATAGCGTATATATACCTGGATTTTCATAGCTTATTCAAGAATGTAGAAAAATAAACATCCAAAAAACTCTTCTCACTGGTTCATGTGCACCCTAAACATTCATTGAGCCTCTGTCCTCATAAGGAAAGGCAACCCAGCCAGAGAAAGGGAGGGGATGCAGAGCAGAGGAGCTGGGCACCAGGACTAGAAGGACACTGGGTTGGGAAGGGAGTGAACACAGGCTGCTTTTGTTCCTGGGCCTTGTCTTTGAGAGTAGGTATGTTTCCATGCACACGAGGACATAATAGCTGATGTGAGGTTTATGTCCGTTAAGACAGGAGGGGAAGAGTCACGCAGAGTGGGGGGTTGCTCATGTGGAGTGTGGTACTGAGGCTCAGGCCCTATGATGATGATGTGTAGCCTCTGGTTGTGTCTGTCCTATTATGGTACAGGACAGGTACTCAGACCCGTGGATTCCAAGCTCCACCAGGTACTAGGACCCCCTTCCCCAGGGAAAAGGCAAGGACAGTGGGTGATGCACTCAGGGCCTCCATGATCCTGAGCCATCTATTCATCCTTCTGTGACACCTTCTCAACCACCGTTACTTGAGAATTGAATTCTAGGATTTGTGGATCATGCCCACCCCAGGGCCTGGCCTGGGGTTGGTGTGTGTGGGTACTGGTGCCAATTCTTCCTGCTCCTGATATTCCTTTCTCTAGGCTGCAGTGGGGGCCAGGAGTGCCTGCTGACAGCAGATAGCAGTGGTTCAGCCAGGGGATGGAGGAGGGTGGCTCCCAAAGGGGCCTGAGGGAGACACCTGGCAGGATGATCTGAGCTCACACGGCGGTGTCCCAGGGCCCAGCTTAGGTTGTATCCCAAGGATCTGCAACCAGCAGCCCAGGAAGAAGGACCGGTGTGCTTGGGGACCTGTAGTGCGTTGGGGTGAAACGAGGAGGGAGCTGATTGTTTTGGGGTGGGTGGGGATGAGGAGAAGCAGCACAGCCCAGGAGGGTCTGCATTGGGAGAGGACTAGAACCCACTCATCCGGTGTGAAGCCAAATCGCCCTTCCTCCCTCCTTTGTGCTCCCCTGGCCTCAGTGACCTTCTTTGTAGAACTGACCACATCCTGTGTGAGTGCCTCTCCTTACCTGTCTCTACCTTCTTCCTTGAGCCCCTCAAAGAATCCATCTGATGGATGAGGCATCTGCATTGCCAGCCCTTTCCATTGGGCCTGGCCGCTGACAGCGTGGGGATAGGAAGGAGGAGCCTCTCCCACCATCCCTGTCCGTGGGGTTCCAGGTGTCCAGGGGTTATTGGGGAGAGGTAATCCTACAGACCATGAAAATGGAGGGCTGATGCATGATGCTTATGGACAGTCACACTTGTGGGTTTCCCAGGCCACGTGAGGCCCAAGGATCTCTACGGAGATGGAGTTCTCCTGCCTCTCCTTCCTGCAGCCTTATGCAGGCTTTGTCTTAAATGTGGTCAAGACTCCAGACTCATTGGCAACCCTGGTGAGCAGCCAGGGGAACTGTACCATCACCATCCACATTGCTCACAGGGACTGGGAAGACGCCCTCTGGTGGAAGCTGCTGCAGGAGAGGCTGGGGAGGAACCCCAGGCAGATTCAAACCCTGCTTGGGGAAAGAAGTATGGCTGAGCAGTGATCATAGGCAAAGTGTGACACCCTGAGCATTGCTCACACCCCTCCAAGAGTACCCCCAGGACCTTGCTCAGGGGTTTGGGGCTTATTTTCTTTTAAGCCTGTGGTGGTGGGGCTGTGGTTTCTGTAAGCAGCACACCTTCAAAGGGGCCCAGGCTGGGGTTCCGTGGGCTGAGTTCCTACGACCTGGGTGAAGCCATCTTTCTGTCCACACAAGACCTCAGTCCCCATTTGTGACCTGAAAGGCAGGGACAGGTCCAAGTCTGCATGTGGTGTTGCCTGTGTGCACACATGTGTATTTATGTGTGTGCAGGCATGTGTGTGTGCGTGACAGACCAGGGGAGGCTTCACAGCACACAGAGAATGTCAGGGGGCCTCCAGACTCAGGCTGTCTGCCTGACTTCACACACCTGCCCCACCCCCACTGCCCATGGCATCCCTCAGTGGTTGCCCATTTGCTCACCCCTCAGTGGTAAAGGTCCCACATCAGCTCCTTTCACCTGGTGAAGAGCTTGGGACCTCATTGCCTGTGGGTTCCCCACAGCAGTCAGGGCCTTTCTGACTTGTACGTGCTGCCCACAGCAGTCGGGCTAGGACCTGCCCATTAGTGGACCAGGCTCTGTCCTCTTCTTTTCCTTCTCTCCCCTGGCCTCACCCAGAATTCCCTGAACAGTGTTTGACACATCGGAAGTGCTCAGAGGGACCCAGCTCACTCCGTGTCCCTTTGGTGAAATCAGCTTAGCCTCTCGTGGGCGTAACTTTGAAGAACCAATTTCTCTCACAGGAAACCTTTGGTTTATGGAAGGGAAAACATCTCAGTGCTTCTCTCATGCTACACGGGGATCCCTGAAATTGGGGCAACTCTGCAGTGCCCAGAAAACGTGGCTCCTGAGGAGGTTGTGGAACTGGAAAAGCAGGCTGTACTGACCAACCTGAAGCAGAAGTACCCGACTGCACTTTCAAACCCTGGTGGTTACTGGAGCCATACCCAAAAAAGGGGGAAAGGCTATCTTCCAGGTAGGCATCCCACATCTGTGGTATAACAGTTAGCAGATGGGGTGGCCCGGGTTCTAGGTGGGGCTCCCTGTAAGGTGCCTGGAACTTGGGTTAGAGACACTCAGATGTTGATCAGAAATTTCCTGGCATCATAGGGGGACCCATGAGTAAAGACCCTCCTGTTTCAGGATGCATAACTAATGTAAGGTGATTCCCCCAAGGTCAGGAGCCAGGCAGCTCTGTCTCCTATCCAGTAGGCAAGGCTCAGGGGACCAGATCTTCCTGAGCCTGCGTCAGGACCCCCTATCCCAATCCTTGGCTGAGTGGGAGAAAATGAAAAAGGACGACAGGGATGAATGTCTTTCTGGGGCCAGGATTTCTAGTCTCCTGAGGCTCATCTGATGATGTGTGTGGCACAGAAACAACAGAACATGGACCCACAATTTTCATTGCCCTGTTTATTTTCCTCCATATAGTTTTGCCTTTCTTTATTAAAGCCTACATGGAATGGAGAATACAGAGTGGTGATTGTTTTCTGTCACCTATGTTCTTACAGGCCTGCATTGCCCTTGAACTGCTCACAGAGTGAACAGTTGCCATATAAGGAGTCGACCCCTCCTCCTAGTCCTTCAGGTTCCTTGGGTTGGGTCATGACTGAAAAGACAGCCATCATCATATGAATAACAGATGTTATACAAATACATCATCAAATCATGTACTGTGTGATTTAGGGGGCTAGGGGCCAGAGTCCCGATCCCGTTGGTTCGGGCAGTATCCAGGGGAACAATCATGCCATTCCCAGATATGCCCTCCCCACTTGGGCCACCTTCCTCACTTGCACAGCAGACCTCAATGGCAATATTCGCGAGCCACAGAACTGAGAACTTGAATATGCGGGCGGCACTGGGTCCCCAAGGATTGAGAGATTTCCTCTGGGCCTTTTACTTGATTCTTAGGTGCCTTTTTAATGCTGAATTCTTGCTAAGTGTCTGGTAGGGGGCAGCTTCTTGTTTCTCTGGGAAGGGGTTGAGGTGGTATCTGGCCAAGTATGATTCATCTGGTTCCCTTTTGTCTTGATGTTCTCGATGAGCCAAGGCTTGTCTTTTTGGAAATTGCTGTTTCTATACACCTGAAACAAAATTAATTCAGTCATTCTGGGAGAAAATATGTCCTTTTGACATTAAGTGGCCTCTCAGAATCTTTTGTCATCCCTGCAGGTAATCTCTAAGGGGCTACAGTTTTATATGGAAATCTATACTTTCTCATCTTTGGAAAAATACAGTCTCATGTGAAAGAGTTATCCCCTGAAATGAAACCCTTTCAGTATATCATTCTCCTGGGTCTACTAGAAAGGTGTATGAGTAACAGATAATGTGGGACATGGGAGGACTTACTACTTTACCATCATCCTGTTCTCTGAAGAGGAAACTGGCGAGTCGCCTGGGCGTATTTTACTGGATCAGATTCAGCAAGCAGATGGATAAAAGTCTTCAGGCTGTCAGATTCAAATATTTGCTCCTTGCCCCTTTGTCAAAGAACCTCACATTGGAAAGATCTTTCTCAATGATCCCGGTGTCTCTGGCATCATTCCAGTGCACAGACGTGAAGGAGTCATCCTCCATTATCCTGCAAAGCTTTCTTGGGAAGGACAGTCCCAAAAGATCAATGTTTCCTTCCACTTGGACAGCACTTTGGCTTGAGTCCTCTGATTGTGGGTTGTCTCGGTTACAAGCTTGGTACCCGTGTCTCTCCAACACCTGTGATAGGACCAGCTTCGCTCCGGGCATCTCATGGGTACACAGACACGGCATGGAGATGCTCTACATTAAAAAGCATTGGCTACTCTCATCCTATCACTGAACAGTGGGGTCACAGCAGGGATGCCCAATATATACTGCCCAAAAAATTCTAAGCCTTGGGGCAATCAGCTGCTTAAGTCATGTGATTACACCAGCATAGCCATGGGTGAACCTGAGGGCTGGTGGTGAAGGATTATAAAGACAGACAGGAGAATAAAGCCAGGGATGCTACCCTCTGATTAGAGAGACAGTGGGATGCTACCCTCTGATTAGAGAGACAGTGCCATGGCCTGCAAGCCGAGTCTTTATTTTATAGCCAGTTTCCACTAGACAAAGTAAGGGTGTGGTCAAGATATTTACAATGTTGTCGGTTTCAAATCTATTCAATTATATGCACTTGAACTCTATTAAACCCACATCACCCAGCCACGTGGGACCAGAGGTTTGGACCTTAAGGTCAAGCTCACAAATACAGCCTTTGGCTATAATTGTGCTGGGACTTGAAGGTAGCTTTGCCATGAGAGGATCATATCCTCTCATTAGTCCGAGGCCTAAACCTGTCCAAACGCTGTAGCCGCTCTCCACAATCCTGTACAGGTGGGAGCACAAGCAGTGGTACCTTCCCATGGTACCCTTATATCTCGCTATTCAGAGTATTAAGATCAAAGTTACCCAAAACAGCTAGAGAACATAGATCATAAAAACCACTGTGGTATCCTCTCCTCTATGGTGAAGATGACTTGAATTTGACTTTTGTTCCATCCCACATCCACAATCTCATCTATGTTCAAGTACATAGTTATGATTATTTTCATATCTGCTTCCCTCTGTCACAGTTACCTAAACAAGTTGTGATTTTCCTTGGTAGTGAGTCTGTGTCCTTGGCCCATGAGTCCTTGTCCCATGTCTTGCACTAAGTGGTATAGCTTGTGCTCTCTGAGGGTTGACCCTTTGTTTCTAAAAGTGGAGTGCAAAGGCATTTGGGAACAGAATCCTCCCAAGGTGCCCCTCAGCCTAAGGACTGTATCCTTAATGGAGCACCTGGGTCTAGATTCAGGCTCAGTCCATGGTCTTTGTGACTCTAAACAGGATTACAAAGCATTCATTCATGAAGTCAGTTTATTCTTGGAGGACATGCCCAAGAGGATAGCTGTTGGTGGGTTTGGGGTGGGAGTGGGGGGCTCCTAGTGTTGCTGGATATACAGCTAGCTCCCTTCAGTTGCCTACCAAACAATTGTTTCTTAAAGGAGTTATTTAAAGGCTGAAAAGATTTCCTTGTGCACTTTGCTAGCTCATGCCTCTAACTATTAGTTATTTGAAGGGACTTGTCCATTTTATGTGAGGAAAATTGAAGAGAGAACTTTCGAAACCACCGTCTGGAATTTGGTGGAAAGAGGGTGTTTATTTGTTATGATCTAGGCACCCTTGCATCCCAAGGCTTCTGTAGGACCATTAGCTAATGTTCTTTGAAGCAAGAGCAACCGAATTTCCACTGTGGTGAAGAATCTAGTACATCAGGCCCATCCTTTCCTTTGAATATGAAATATTCACACTGCTGACTTCAGTGGAGTGGAAGAAAGCCATTAGGAAACTGGCCTTCCTCAGCTAAGCCTGCTGGGTCCCAGAAATCCAACTGTCGGTACCATGGCCACCAGTCAGACAGTCTTTATTAAGCACCATGTTAAGAACCTTTTGAGAAAGAAGAACAAAGCTATTGAAATCACAATGCCTGATATCAAGCTATGTTACAAGGCCATTGTCATCAAAATAGTTGGTATTGATATAAGAGCAGGTATATGGATCAATGGAAATTAACAGAGAGCCTTAGAATCAACCCATACCTATATTGGGAACTGATATTTAACAAAGGAGGCAACAGTATATGATAGGGTAAAGACAGTTTCTTCAATAGTAAATGGCATTGAGAAACTTGGATGTGAAAAAATGAATCCAAACTACCAACTTATACTATTCAGAAGAATTCATTCAAAATGAACAAAAGACTTAAATGTAAGTCGTGAAACCATAAAAATCCTGGAAGAAAGCATCGGCCATAAAACCTCAGACATCTCCCATGGTAATATTTTATGCCGATATGTCACTCCAGCTGTGAGTCTGGCTTCTGGCTGAGCCGCCCTCCACCTGTGGGAGCCCACTGACCACCCTGTTGGGGTGGAAGTGGGGAGCAGCTCCTGTGTTGAGCGTCTGTCCCCTGATGGTCTGTGCACATCTTAGCAGCTGGTTGTACTGCAATTCAGTTGCTTTTCATATTAGGCTTTTACTATATAGGATAGCCAAAAGCTGGAAACAGTGCAAATGGCCATCAGGAGAAGAGAGGATAAAATAAAAGGTGGTATCCTACACAATAAAAGGCTAATATGTAAATCGACCAAACAGTAAAACAACCAGTCACTATGACACACCCTGACCACCAGGGGGCAAATGCTCAATGCAGGAGCTGCTCCCTGGTGGTCAGTGTGCTCCCACCAGGGAGCACAGCAGTGGTGGCAGGAGCCTCTCCCTCCTCTGCAGCAACACTTAGGATGTCTGACTGCCTACTTAGGCCTGCTCTCCACTGGGAGCAGGCCTAAGCCAGTATTCAGACATCCTCCAAGGGCTCCTGGACTGCAAAAAGGCACAGGCCGCGCTGAAGGACCCCACAAGTGCATGAATTTGGTGCACCGGGCCTCTAGTCCTATATTAAAGAAAGGCTAATATGCAAATCGAACAAACAGCTGAACTACTGGTTGCTATTACATGCACTGACCACCAGGGGACAGACGCTCAATGCAGAAGCTGCCCCCTGGTGATCAGTGCCCTCCCACAGGGGGGACTCTGCTCAGACAGAAGCCATAAGCTAGGCTCACTGCTGGCAATGCAGTGGTGGTGACAGGGGCCTCTCCCATGGGGAGTGGGCCTAAGCCATCAGTCCGACATCCACCAAGGGCTCCCAGATTGTGAGAGGGCACAGGATGGGCTGAGGCACCCTCCTCCCCCTGCCCCCCGAATGTACGTTACCAGGCCTCTAGTATTTACATAATGGAATACTACCTGGCAAAAAAAGAGAAGGCATTCTTAACTTCTGAGATAGCATGTATGGACATGGAGATTATTATGCTCAGTGAAATAAGCCAGTCAGAGAAAGAGAAAAACTATATTATCTCACTTATATGTGGAATATAATGAACAACATTATCTGACAAACAAAATAGAAATACAGGCATGAAGACATGGACCAGACTGACAGTTGTCAGAGGGGTTGAGGGAGAGGGGGATTGGATGAAACTAACTGAAGGAATTAGCCAAAGAATATGGACACAGATGACAATGTGGTGAGGGCAAGAGGGTGCGGGGAGGTAAGGTGCTGTGAACAGGGCCAAAGGAAGAGAAAATGGGGATATTTGTAAGAGTGTCAACAATAAAATAAAAATTTTAAAGTATCTTGGTATTTACAGTTATCTCCTCATAGGACATAAATAAAGGGCTAGTGTTCTCAGATGGGATGGAGGGTGAGGCAAGAGAGAGCAGAGTAATTCTGAAGGGAATAGGGTGCCTATGTGTCGGAATGAGGGCAGGAGATTCTGTGCAGCCTTAAAAGGAGCCATCAGTCATGACCAATTCAGCAGACCATGATCCAGGGATGGACAGGAGGGCACCCAAGGGAAGACCAGGGGAAGGGTGTTGTCATGAGGGAAAATGCTGGGTTGAGGGAAAATGCTGGGATGAGGCAGAAATCCTGGCACCAGGAAGACTCAGATATCAATGAACCTCAGACAATCCCCAAATTGATTCATTCTCAATGTCACCTTCCTTCCTCAGGCCTGCTCTTGCATGGGCTCCAGGGTTCTACTAATTGTCATCTGGAAGATTTCATTCATACTGAGAGGAGAACTTAATTGTGAGGTAGAAGGTGGGCCATTGGCTATGAAGGCAGAAAATATCAGACTCCTGATGAATTCGGGCAAGGGGCCAAGACTGCACGATGCGCCTTACTAGCCATGTAATCCTGGGAAAAGTAGCTGGTCCAAGGGGCAACAAGTTGTTCCTCTGTGAAGAAAGTTTGTCTGATAAGCCCTGTCTTGTGGGAATGCAGGACAGTGTGGAGTGTTTGTAAAGCACTGCACACAGTGACTTGTGGAGATTGGAACTCTGATGAATGGCAGCTATTTCTAATATCATTTTTATCCCAGATACTTCCACTCTGGCACTGTGATTACTTGTTTGTTATGAAGTTCATATTAGAGAATGTGCAGTTTAGTAAGGAATAGAACACCCAACTGGCCAAAAAGGATGTGCCCAATTCATGGATGTATGCTGAAATTCAGGTGTGGGGAGCCTTCACAGCTGGACAAAAGACAAAGATGTTAGAAAGAGAATCTAGGAACAATTCTTTCCCTCAGTCCAAACTGCTCTTTCATCCAAACAAATGCTTTCATTCATTTCACCGCCACCCAAAATAAACACCTTGATAATGATTGGCCAGATCACACTCAAGATCATTAACATTCAATCCCAATTAGGCTGTGGGCTGTGGCTCTCCCAGGCCATCCTTACTCATATCCCAGTAACTGTATTTCTGCAGAAATCTGTGCAGATGATGGGTATAATATGCCTAGTGATCATACTGTCTAATGTCACTGAGACTGCGTGCAGTAAACCACCCTTCCTAACCAGGTGGAGATTTCCCTCTGGTTTATCCATGATCCCAAAGGAACTTGTCCGGACAATTCTCCATTTCACACTTCCCTCACACCCAGACACACAATGTGCTGCTGCCACCCCCAGCTGCCTTACAATCAACCCCTCAGAGGGAATCACAGTTTCCCACATACCCTGGCTCAGGCCATGCTCAATTGAGTGCCTTTCCCTGGAGGGCCATGGTCTCACCTGTTCTGTTACTTGTTCTATAGGACTTAGGGGACACCTAACCCCTTCCTTATAGGACTTCACCTCTTACACTATCATCCTGTGAGTGGGTGTGCCCTGCTTATGTTGGTGTCTCCACTACTAACCCAGGGCCTTCCAGAGGACATAGGCTCAGTGAATATCTGGGGATTAAATGAACCACTGAGCAGGGGTCCTCTTTATTCAGATGAAATCCCTCCACTTTCTTGCCAGAACCAAGGATCCTTAGATAAATTGTTTCATGAAAAGACAGACAAGAAGAGATAAGAAGCAAAAATGAACAAACTTTTGCTTTTATTTTTTATTTCTTGACTCTATTGATTGTACTGCCGAGTTTTTTTCACATTTCCAATGAAATCCTTTTATCATGCCATGTTATCTAGTTTGGGATCATTAACTAGGATGGGAAGTGTCCCAAATTGCGTTACACAGTAGCAAATCTCTTACGCTTGAGCTGGACATGGGCAAATATATATGTGACCAATGTCATTTACAAACTTACATGCTAACAGCTTATGAAAACTTCTATGAAAAGGACGAACATTAGAAAATTTCCTTAAAAATTCACAAAGTAATAAAGCATAAATTTCTCAATTATCATAGAAGCCCAAATCATTCCCTAGGCCTCACTACTGCTTTCTCCTCAAACACATAGTTGAAAATAGAATGCACTTTATGCCCATCAAATAAAGTTCATACACAAGGGCCTGAAAAATGCCTGGGTGCAACTCTGGCTCAGGCACATTGGTTCTCATTACACTCAGGCCCTTCAGGCAGGGATGGGAGAGAACGGGGATCCCTGTCATTAACCCTGAGCACAACGCTAAGGGCTTGCGATGTCGTGGTCTCTGTGTGGGCCCTGGGACCCCACAGGAACTCATAGCATGGAGGATCGCTATTGGGCACCTGTCTGTACACCAGGTACTGTTCCTGCACCCAAATTTTAGTGATGAGCTCCCTGGGCTCCCCATACAGCCAATGCAATTTCCCATCATGCAGCCCTATAATATTCAGTGCTTCCCAGACTTTCTCCTCAGGGGCACAATCTCCCTCCGCAGCAATCACCCACAGGAGTGTGACGAGGAGGCCGGTGTTAGGATATCTGTTCCCATCGCTCACCATTCCGTCATAGGTGAGCCCCAAGGCGGTGACCATTACATAGGTGTGGGCACTGGGGTCGACTTCCTCCACAACTACACCAAAGACCAGCTTCATGACCTCAGTGACTGCACTGAAGATCTCAGGGAAGTGCTCATGGTACTCTTTGATGACACTACTCAGCATTTCTGCCTTGGATGTTGGCTCCTTTGCGCGATATTTCAGGATCAGGAACTCCACCATTTCCATCATCTTTGAATGCAGTGCTTTTTGGAGCAAGGTATCGCCATCATCTTCAGGGCCTCCCTCAGTGTTTGGACCCTCCTCCTCGTGGCTGCTGGAGCTCTCATCTTCAGGATGGCTCCATGGAAAGGTTGCCAAGGCATGGAGGGAGGGGCAGGAAACCTGAGGACTCTGGGGAAGACTTGGTGTCTCAGCAGCAGCCACCTCCTCTAGGCTTTCCATAAACAAGACTGAGGGGGAGGAAGACAGAGAGGAGGAGAGAGATACAGCCTCTTCATCCTCCTCCTCCTCCTGCATAACCCAGAAGAGCTCCTCCACCACCAGGTCGGGCATCTCCCTTGGGTCCTGATGGTCTTCCTCAAGATTGCCGAGCTCACTCATATGATGGCCAGGCATGATGACTTCTGCTGAGACAGTGACCGCGTGTGGGCAGAAGATGTGCGATGAGGACCCACGGGCCTGGGGGAGAGGGGAGTGTAACAGGCATGAGTTTAGAAACACACCCTAGGCTGCTCTGACAAAGGTGACTTATAGGTCTCTCCTTTAGGCGTGTACATGGGCCTCACAGGGCTCACTCCTGATCAGCCTGCCCACTAAGAACCTGAAGTAGGAAGTGACATGACATGACTGCTCAGGGTATAGAAGGCACAGCACAGGGTTCTGTAACTGACGGTGGGGTGTGGAGGTGTCAGGCAATGTGGGGTCCCCTGTGACATGGGTGGGGGAGCCGGTGGGAACATATTCATGGTTGAAAACTCACCTTAATTCCTAGCACTTCTTGGCCTTCTGCTGCTCCGTGACACGAGAATATTTAGCGTAGACCAAGGCCTTCAACTCCTCCAATCTGCGGGCTCTGCTTGAGGGAACAAAGGGCCACCTCAGCATGCACATGGCAGGGACAGCAATGGGACCCCAGTGCTGACAGGAGGGGTGGCAGAAGTCTGTGAGGTTCCCTCTGTTGGGGGTGGGAGGTTCATCACTGCACATGTAGGATCTTCACCTTTCCCCTGCCAGTGCCTGGCCCTTCACTGCCTTCTGCTGGCCAGAGGTTAAACTCTCCAACAAGACCACCAACACCTGACACTTCAGTGAAGAAACTGAGGGGGCCCCGTATGTGGTCCCTCTCCCGGAGGATCAAGAACGGGTGACTGAAGATCTGGGTCCATCTATCCTGGGATAAGGCTCTGATCCTTTCTCACCATAGCACACTGCAGGGTTTCAGACAACTCTGCCCACTGAGCCCAATCTGCCTAGACTGAGGCTTCACCTCCCTTAGATGCACGAGTAGGAAGTGAGCCGAGCTAACCCAAGCACTATTCTAAGTTTCCTAACTGCTGACAGAAGAGGCAGGGTAGGTCTGGGTTCCCATGTGCTCTGGTTCCCCTCAGTGCTCACCTTGATTCCTGGCAGGATCTGGGACTCGTCTCTCTGTTGACAAAATGTGGACCTGGGGGATGACCCGACGTGTGGTCTCACACCAAGGTCCTCAGCTTCCTGAGAGATCTGAGACAAAAGTGAACAGGTGCTCCATCTGCCCCCATCCCACACAACTGACACCAGGGACTAGATCTGAATACAGCTGACCCGATTTCACCCTGAATAACTGTCCTCAATGAGAAATGCTCATGAAGAGCAGGCATGTGGAAAGGGAGTGCATATCACACCCAGGTACCGTGCCTGGGGAATCTGGATGCTGAGGACAGGACACCCCCTGATGCTGAACGCTCTCTTGTTTTCTCAGGGAGCACGTAGCTGCAGCTTTCCACAGAAAGCACTCAGACCATTAGGACCCTTCCACAACCTCAGCTCCTCTTGTCATGAACTGAAGCCATCCCCTCTGACCAAGGCCCTGTCCTTCCTGAGTGCCCTGAGACAAACGTGAGGAGGAACCACCTCTGCAGACCCATGCCAGGCCTTTCCCAGGGCTGACAGCAGCACAGATTGGGTTCAGGGCACCTATTGTCTGGAGTGTGGTATCCTCCTTTCTGCCCAAGCTACCCATGTTCACTCATGGAGTTCCTGGGACCTTTCCCTTCTGCTGAATGGAGAATGAATACTGCAGGTCATGTCCTCCATCTCTCTGAGACCTCCAAGTTGGATTTGAGGACACACCACATTGACTATCATGCCCAAGTGACCCAGTTGTGCCATCAGATCCTATGCCAGCTGGTCCTTATTTTTACTCGGGTGGGATATACCACCATCCTGCCTCAAGACCCCCACTTTGATTACCAGCTTTGCCTGGGACACTTTCCAATGTTGCCCTGAATCCAACACCTTCAGGACAATTTCCTCACCTCCCTTTGCCACTCCTAAGGTAGAAGTAACCCACATCCACAGGCCTAGCATGAGGCTTCCAGGTGCTACTGGTAGGAACAGGCACACTGGGGACGCTTTTGACACTGGCCAAACCTCAGGCATACTTCAAGGTGTGCTAGGGGGCTTCCTGAGCCCTAACTCGGGTCCTTACCTCGTATCCTGGGAGTGCCCTCCTGGAGCCTGACCCCTCAGCCCTCAGGGCAGGAGTCCCCTCTTCTTCCCGCAGGATCCTCACCGTGACTCCTCGCTGGAGCTGGAACCTCCTGTCAACCCAAGATGCCCAAGTCAGGAAGAAAGCATGTGGTCATCGACCGGTGGCCTCCAAGGGTCCACAGTAGGGGTAACATGGGGCATCTCTGTTGTGGCGTCTGGGTCCCTCAGTCTTCCCTTTGCATGTTCACCTTGACTCTGTGCAAGACCCAGGTCCTCCCCTCTTCTGCATATGTTGTTCCCCCTGAATTCCCAGGGAGGACATTAGGTCTGGGCTTCTGTGGTTCCTCTCTGCATGGTCATCCACCACAGGGACTCCCAAGACTTTCTGCAGGGCAGACTTCTGTGGACTGCCCTCTGCTTAGGGTTCCTGGATTCCCTCAGTCCTCCCTTGGGGCCCTCCTAACCCTTCCCTCTGCCACCTGAGACCCTGCTCCTTACACCAGACCCCAGAGCTTGTCAGACCTGGATGCAGAAGTCAGGAAAAGCACCTTGACTCTGGGCAGTGCCTCTGCATCCCATCTGTGGACCTGAGGCCCTACACTTTTTATCAAGTTTCCATTCTCACTCAGACCTGAATGCTGACGTCAGGAGACACCACATGTGGTCAACCTCCCTGGGGCCTTCCACGGCTGAGAGCAAGGTCGCGTTCTGTGCGGCCTCTACATTGGGAGTCTGGGTCCCCTCAGTCCTGACACACTGTCCTGACCTTGATCCTGGCTGATCTTGGTTCCTTCTTCTGCCAACCTGGGGCTTGTTTGTTATATGCTCTGAGACCCTGATTTGAAGGCATCAAATGCCACTTGAGTCCAGGCAGTACTTCTGCCCTCCCCTCTGTGGACCTGATACACTACACTGTTTTTTAAAATGGTTTAATATTATTTATAATTGAAAATTCTACAGGCCTGATGCACGAAATTTGTGTAAGAGTAGGCTTTCTTACACCAGGCTGCCAGCACCAGCTTCCCTCTGTCACCCGGGACCTGTCTTCCCTGCCAGCCCTGGCTTCCACCGGAAGGTTGTCTGGAAGGATGTCCTGTCTAATTAGCATATATTGCTTTTATTATTATAGATTACACATGACCCCCTCCAGCCTACCTCTATCCCCTGCATATCCTACCTAATAAAAGCGTGATATGCAAATTGACCCTAACTCCGCAACACCCACAAGCCACCCCCACAAGCCACCACCACCAGCCAATAAGGAGCAAATATGCAAATAAACCCAACCAAGATGGCTATAGCCACAGAGAGCGGGAGGGAGGCTTGGGTTTCCCTGGTAACAAAGGAAGCCAAGCTTTCCACCTGTCCTTGCAGGCTTAAGCCTCCACTCAAGGCTACAAAGTTTCAATTATAGAAGGTAAACAAATCCAAACAGAAATGGCGGCAGCCACTGAGCTGGAAAGAGCAGGAGGCAAGGTTTGTCCCCGGCAGTGGAGGAAGCAAAGCTTCTGCAGTCCTGGGTGACCTAAGCCTCCACTCCAGGCTACAAAGTTTCAATTACAGAAGATACACGAACCCCAAAAGATATGCCTGCCGGCCACAGAGCAAGCAAGAGGCTTGGCTCCGCTCCAGGCTACAAAGTTTCAATAGTAGAAGATACATGAATCCCAAATACCAGGGCCTCTGCTTGGGTCGCTAGGGGACATGGCCGGGCTGCAAACCACCACATGCCCTTCACCCAGGCCACCCCACACCACAAGGGAACCCCCACCCTAATCCAGGACACCCTTCAGAGCAAACCAGCTGGCCCCCACCCATGCACCAGGCCTCTATCCTATCTAATAAAGGAGGAATATGCAGATTGACCATCACTCCAACACACAAGATGGCTGGCCGCATGTGGTCAAAGATCCTGCCCCCATGTGGACACAAGATGGCCAGCACAAGATGGCCAGCAGGGGAGGGCAGTTGTGAGGGACCAGGCCTGCAAGGGAGGGCAGTTGGGGGGGATCAAGCCTGAAGGGGAGGGCAGTTAGGGGTGACTAAGCCAGCAGAGGAGGGAAGTTGTGGGTGACTCGGCCGGCAGGGAAGGGCAGTTGGGTGGGATCCAGGACTGCAGGGGAGGTCAGTTAGGTGTGACCAGGCCTAAAGGGGAGGGCAGTTAGGGGAAAACACGATGGCAGGGGAACAGTTAGTCATCAATCAGGCTGACAGGGGAGTGGTTAGGGGGTGATCAGGCTGGCAGGAAGAAGCAGTTAGGGGCAATCAGGAAGGCAGGCAGGGGAGCAGGTGGGAGCCAGCAGTCCTGGATTGTGAGAGGGATGTCCGACTGCCCACCAGGATCGGGCCTAAACGGGAAGTCGGACATCCCTCGAGGGGTCCCAGAGGAGAGGGTGCAGGCTGGTCTGAGAGACACCCCTCACCCCCTCCCCTGCACGAATTTCGTGCACCGGGCCTCTAGTATGCATATAATGTCCTTGGTTGATTACATCCCATTGTCCCCAACTTTCCTCTAGATTCCCCAATCTGTTCCATGCTTACATCTGTGGGTATCTATTTGTTCATCAGTTTACTTTGTAACTTAGATTCCACATATGAGTGGAATCATGTGATATTTATCTTCCTCTGACTGGCTTATTTCACTTAGCATGATACCCTCCAGGTCCCTCCATGCTGTCTCAAAGGGCAAGACAGCCTACCTTTTATACTGCTGCATAGTATTCCATGGTATAAATGTACCACAGCTTTTTCATCAAATCATTTACTGATGGGCACTTGGGCTGTTTCCAGATCTTAGCTATTGTAAATTGTGCCACTATGAACATAGGGGTGCATACATTCTTTCTCATAGGTATTTCCATTTTTTTAGGATATATTCCTAGAAGTTTGATTCCCTACACCTTATACCAAGTCCTGAGTCTCACTCAGTCCTGGATACAGAAGTCAGGAAACTCTGCACTTGGTCTTTTACCAGGGAGCATCCCAAGGCTGATAGCAGGGTAGGGCTTTATGGGGTCCCCTAGTTGTGGGGTCCAGGGTGCCCTCAGTCATCCTGTGGCTGTGCTCCTTACAGTGAACACCAGAGTATCTGAGACCTGCATGCCAAAGTCAGGAGACAACTGAAGGGGTCATCTGGCATGGCATCTGCCATGGCTTGTAGCAGGTGAGGGCTTTTATGGGGTCCGCTACATTGTGGGGTCCAGGGTTCTGTCTGATCTCCTTCAGCGGACCTGTGGCTTTGCTCCTTACACCGAACCTCAGTGTCTCTCAGACCTGATGTAGAGGTCACCCCACCCTGTAGTCACCCTGCCCACTGGTCCTCCCTAGACTGATGATTCTGGTGTCTGGGGTCCCCCAATCTTCTTCAGGGTCTTCAACTTGACAGCAGCAGGACCTGGGGTCTCCCCTCTGCTGCTTGAAGCCTGTCTCCTTCAATGCAACCCCCAGTGAATCTCAGACCGAATGGAGAAATCACAAAGAACAATGTGTGAGATCTCCCCTCCCCCACCCCGGGAGGCCTGACAGATGGACCCTGTTCTGGTGTCCAGGGCTCCCCAATCTCTCTCAGTATCCTCAACGTGACAGCAACAGAACCTGGGGTCCCCGCTCTGCTGCCTGAGGCCCCGCTCCTTCTATCAAACCCCCAATTGATCCCAGACGGAATGCAGAAATCACTAAGAACAATGTGTGAGATCACCCCTCCCCCACCCCTAGGAGGCTTGTTGGAGGAACACTTTTGTGGGGTCCAGGGCCCGAAATCTCCCTCAGGGTCCTCACACTGAGACTGGGCAGGTCCCGGACACCCTCTCCCGACCTGATACTCTGCCATGACCTGAAGCCCCCCCAGTGTCTCCACCCCGAAAATGCGGAAGTCAGTCCTAGACGCTCGCGGCCACCCCGCACCTTGGGGCTCCCAGGACTGACTGCTCTGGGGCCCGGAGTCACCTTGTCTTCCCCCACGGCCGGCCCTCACCATGAGGCCTGCAGGTCCTGGGACCCTCCCTCTGTGAACCGGGAGGCCGGACCCCCACACGGAGGCCTCAACCCCGAGACCCCAGGGGAGGTCCGTGGGCCTCACTCCCCAGGGCCCCCGGCAGGGGCTGACCTAGATCCCAGGGGACCCCCTCTGGTCCTCACCCTGACTCCAGGCAGAGTCTGGGCTCCGCCGACCAGAGATTGCTCCCCTCAGCGCTTGTCCCCTCTACCGGCCCGAAGCCGCCTTCTCAAGATGGCGCTCAGCTCCCTCAGACGTCTCAGGTGGAAGTCTATGACATCACTTCCGGAAACCAATTCTGGGGTCACCCAGGATGCTACCAGGGGCGGGGCTCCGCCCCCAGTGTGCCCAGCAGCACCGTCTGGTCCCCACCTGGGCTGGATGGCCTGGGACCCCACCCTGTTCTGACCAGGGTCTGTGCCCCTCAGGCAAAGTGTCGGCCTCCCCCAGGTCTCTCTAGAAGGTGGAGCGGGAGGGCACAGCCTGGCACCTCCGCCTGAGGTACCCCGATCTGACAGGAGCACCAGAGCTGGGTGCCGGGTGGGCCTTCTGTTGTGGGGCGGGTAGAGCCCTCAGTCCTTACTTGGAGGGTCCTCACAACCCTGGTGTAGACCACTGTGGTCACATCACAGTTCCTAGAGAGGGCGCTGCAGAGCCAAGGTCCCTGGGGAGCATCAGACCCTGACTGCCTCCCCTCCCCCCACTTCCCATGGTGTCTCTTCACAGACAGGCTGACACTCTGGAAACCTTGTGTTCTAAATGTTTCATTTTCATTCAAGTCTCTGAGCTGTAGCAGGGGTTTGGAGAGGGCCTGCGGTTCGGGGGTTATCTGTCTACATTTGTTTGTTGTTGCAGGCTTTTTCCCTTTTGTTCCTCATTCATAGTAATTATTGCATTTTGAAACTCCACCTACTTTGTATACATTTTATTTATGCATATATGTTTACATATTTATATATGTATAAATCAGCATATATAGTGTATGTGTACACTTATAGCCTAAATGTTGATCAGGTGTGTTTACATATCCATACATGCCCATACCACATACAGAAATACTTACATAAATACACACACACACACATATAAATATATATATGCATGTCTATGTCCTATGTATTTACATATACTAGACAAGTTACTTTATGAAAGCTTACCTAATCTTACTATGCATGATTTACTCTGACACTTGCTTTTCTACTCCTAGTCTATTCTTTGTATTCTATTGAAACCATAATTTTTGAAAGGCCAGTCCTCAACCACTTCCCTGCTCCCCCATACAACCTCCTCAACCACAATTGCCAGCTCACCAGTCTTGTCTCCCCGAGGGGCTTGCTCATATTATGTTGTTTAGATTTTGTGGTTGAATCCTGCTCAGCCTGTGCCCTGCAGCCTCTTTCTTTGATAATTTTCCTGCTTTTATTTAGGGAGCAAGCTTAATTGTTATTTGGGCAACCACCTGTATAGCACTAAATCTGTAAATTTTAAGCAGAATCGACATATATGCAATATTGTGTTTCCCTTGAATGAATATGGAAACTGGTCCATTTGTTTGGTGATTCTCTTGTTTTAACCTGAATCTCTCAGTATAATTTTTAGTTGACTCTTTTGAAATTAAGATACTTCTTGGTTAAGTTTTGGCTTTTATAGCTGTGGTCAATGAGATTTTTGTATTACATGTTCTAATTAGTTATTGCTTTGTCTGGAAATGCTATGGTCATCTTCCATACAGTTTATTATGCATTTGATAATCCAGATCTCCATTTTTGAATTTTCCAGATAGATGGTCATATTACCAACAGATACTATTTGTTTATTTTCCATATTCATACCTCATACTTTCTTTTCTACCCACAGCCGGCAACTCTGACTTGTCCCTACCATTAATGGACATGCTTTTAATGTTTCACACTTAATTAGGTTGTTCTAAATTTTAGGAAATGGAAATTCCCTTTGGCTGAGTTTGTTCAAAGTTTTCCCCCTGAACTCATATTAAAGTGTTGTCTTTTTCCAAGGCTCTCTCTCTGTAGCCATTGACATGAAAAAAAACAAAACAAAACTTTTTTCTACTCTATTTAGTGTGCTTGGAGTTCCAATGGAATATTTTATACCATTAAATCCTATTTTTATTCTTTGGATATAGGCTGATAGGCTGCTTGGTCATTTAATGCACTGTTGAGTAGAATATGCCATTAATATATAGAGGCTATTTTATGCTATGCGAACGAACTTGTTTCAAAAGTCCTGTTTGTGAGAATTCCTCAAGATTTTGAATAAAAGAGAGGTAGCCTAAGAGGTTGTACAATTGCCCATTTTTTTGTACGCTTTGGAACAGTCAGCATAAGATTCTGGTGAGTTCTCCGTGACCATTTGATAGGACTGCCCTTTGAACCTTTCTTTTTTCTGGAACATTTGAGGGTGGCTTCAGCTTTGAATCCAAGTTTCAGTGTATAGCTGTATCAAAGTTTATTAATGAATTTGCCTCTTGAAGGAAGACTTGGTTGGCCATTATGAATCAAACTGCTCTAATCATGCATCGTTTTGGTGTGTTTTTATGGACCCCAAATTCACTTGACAAAACTGACAACTAGGGATTCTGAATCTGATGCCAAGTCCATGTTTGACTTTATAAGAATCTGCCAAACTGTCTTCTAAAGTGGCTGTAACATTTTCTTCCCTATTAACAATGAAGAAGAGTTCCTCATCCTCTCCCAAATTTGGCACTTTTGGGTTTGAGGACTCTAGACGTTGTGATAGATTTGCAGTTGAATATTTTTTGTAGTTTACACTTGCATTTTCTTAATGAAAAATAATGCTGAGAATGCTTATGTGTGCTTTTTATTTTCTTTAATGTGTGATCTATATATCCTGTTTGGTGAAGTGTCCTTAAATCAGTTCTATATTTGTATGGGTTTGTTAATTTCCATCATGTAGTAAATTTTTATTTATTTGTAGCATGAGTCCCTCATGATATATGAGACTTAAAATATTTTATCCCAGTCTGTGTTTTTCATAACTTGAGGTAGTTTTCATCAGGTTTCTCCTCTATAACGTTACTATTGTTGCTCCCTTTTATTTTTATTTATTTTTTCCATTACTTATTTTTTATTGTTTAAAGTAGTACAAATGGTAGTACACATGTCTTCCTTCTTTCCCCCTTTGACCTTTCCTCTGGCCTCCCCTACCCTCCGGCACATGCCCACAGTCCCACCACCCAGTGTCCTGTGTCCATTGGTTATGCTTATATGCATGAATACAAGTACTTCGGTTGATCTCTTACCTCCCCCCACCAGTCTTTCCACTGTAATTTGACAGTCTGTTTGTTGCTTCTTTCCTTCTGTATCTTTTTCTTCATCAGGTTATAATGTTCTTTATTAACCATAAAAAAGTAAAATGATTTGGTAATTTTCTCAGTTTTTTGAGTAAACTCCATACTGTTCTCCACAGTGGCTGCACCAGTCTGTATTACCACCAACAGTGTACGAGGGTCCCTTTTTCTCCCCATCCTTGACAGAACTTGTCATTTGTTGATTTGTTAATGATAGCTATTCTGATAGGTGTGAGGAGGTACCTCACTGTTGTTTTGATTTGCATCTCTCAGATGATTAGTAACTTTGAGCATGTTTTCATATGTCGCTTGGCTTTCTGAATGTCATCTTTAGAAAAGTGTCTATTTAGGTATTTTGCCCAGCCCATTTTTATCATTTATCTTCCTTTTTATAAGTTGTATGAGTTCCCCGTAAATGTTGGAGATTGAACCTTTATTGGTGACAACATTGGCAAATATGTTCTCCCATACAGTGGGCTTTCTTGTTGTTTTGTTGATGGTTTATTTTGCTGTTCAGAAGCTTTTTATTTTGATGTAGTCCCATTTGTTTATTTCCTCCTTAGTCTCTCTTGACCTAGGATCTATGTCTGTAAAGATATTGCTACAACATATGTCTGAAATTTTGCTGCCTATGGAGTTTTGTAGGATTTTTATCATTTCCCGTCTTTCATTCAAGTCCTTTAGCCATTTTAAGTTTATTTTTGTGTATGGTGTAAATTGTTGATCTAGTTTCATTTGTTTGCATGTATCTGACCAAATTTCCCATTACCATTTATTAAAGAGACTGTTTTGACTCCATTTTATGCTCTTGCCTCCTTTGTCAAATATTTATTGAGAATAATGGCTTGAGTCAATTTCTGGGTTCTCTATTCTGTTCCATTGGTCTATACCTCTGTTCTTGTGCCTGTACCAGGCAGTTTTGAGTACCGAGACTTGATAATGTAGCTTGATATCTGGTATTGTGATCACTCCAACTTTGTTCTTCTTTCTCAGGATAGCTGTGGCTATTTGGGGTCTTTTTCTTTTATTCCAGATGAATTTTTGAAGATTTTTTTCTAGGTCTGTGAAATATGCCATTGGTATTTTAATGTGGATTGCATTGAATCTATAGATTGCTTTGGGTGGTATGGGCATTTTGATGATGTTGATTCTACCAATCCATGAACACTGTATATTCTTCCATCTGTTAATGTCTTCCTCTATCTCTCTTTTTTTTTCAGACTCCTGTAGTTTTCACATATAGGTCTTTTACCTGCTTAGTTTAGTTTATTCCTAGGTATCTTAATTTTTTTGCTGCAATAGTAAATGGGATTTTTAGTCTCTCTTTCTGTAAGTTCACTGTTGTTGTAAAGGAATGCCATAGATTTCTAGGCATTACTTTTGCATCCTGCTACATTGCAAAATTCATTTATTAAGTCTAATGATGGAGTCTTTAGGGTTTTCTAAGTACAGTATCATGTCACCTGCGAATAAGGACAGTTTTAGTTCCTCTTTTCCAATTTGGAAGCCTTTTATATCTTACTCTTGTCTGATCCCTATGGCTAGTACTTCCATTACTATGTCGAACAGGAGTGGTGAGAGTAGGCATCCCTATCTTGTTCCTATTTTTAGGGGAAATGGTTTTAGTTTTCGTCCATTGAGTATGATGTTGGCTGTCGGCTTGTCACATATGGCTTTTATTAGGTTGAGGTATGATCCTTCTATTCCCACCTTGCTGAATGTTTTTATAAAGAAGGGGTGTTGGGTTTTGTGAAATGCATTTTCTGCATCAATTGACATGCCTATGTGATTTTTATCTCTCAATTTGTTTATGTGATGTATTACGTTTATTTATTTGTGAATATTGTACCATCCTTGCATCCCTGGGATAAATCCTACTTGGTCATGGTGTATGATCTTTCTGATGTATTGCTGGATCTGATTTGCTAGAATTTTGTTGAGTATTTTAGCATCAATGTTCATGAGGGATATGGCCTATAATTCTCTTTCATTATTTGTCTTTTTCTGGTATTGGTATTAGGGTAATGCTGGCTTCATAAAATGAGCTTGGAAGTGTTCCTTCCTCTTGAATTTTTTGGAATAGTCTGAGGTAGATAGGTTTTAATTATTCCTTGAATGTTTGGTATAACACCCTGTGAAGCTGTCTGTTCCCGGGCTTTTGTTTGCTGGAAGTGTTTTGATGACTGCTTCAATTTCCTCCATAGTTATCTACCTATTGAGATTATTAGAATTTTTCTGATTGAGTTTTGGAAGGTTGTATTTTTCTAGGAATATGTCCATTTCCTCCAGGTTATCTAGTTTGTTGGAATAGAGTTGTTCATAGTACTTTTTAAACAATCCTTTGTATTTCTGTGGGGTCTGTTTTTATTTGGCCTCTCTCATTTCTGATTTTGTTTATTTGAGTCCTCTCTCTTTACTTCTTGGTGAGCCTGTCTAGAGGTTCATCAATCTTGTTTATGCTTTCAAAGAACCAGCTCTTGGCTTCATTGATCTTTTGTATTTTTTTTCTTTTTTTATACCTATGTCATTTATTTCTTCTCTGATCTTTATTATCTCCTTCCTTCTGCTCACTCTGGGCTTTTCTTGTTGCTCTCTATCTAATTCTTTGAGTTGTAGAGTTACATGATTTACTACAATTTTTATTTTTTTTTATGTAGGCCTGTAGAGCTATAAACTTCCCTCTCAGGACTGCTTTCATTGTGCCCCATAGATTTTGGATTGATATGTTTTTATTGTCATTAGTTTCCAGGATGTTTTTAGTTTTTTCTTTGATCTCCTAGGTAACCCAATCATTATTTAATAGCATGCTACTGAGCTTCCAAGTGTTTGAGTTTTTTGGATTATTTTTATTGTAGTTTATTTCTAATTTTATGGCATTGTGACCTGAGAAGATGCTTGGTATGATTTCAATCTTCTTGAATTTGGGGAGATTTCGTTTGTGACCCAGTATGTGGTCCATTTTTGAAAATGTCCCATGTGTACTTGAGAAGAACGTATATTCCATGGCTTTGGGGAGAAATGTTCTGAAGATATCAGTTAAGTCCAATTGATCTAGTGAGTCATTTAGGATTGCTGTGTCTGTGCTGATTTTTTGTCTAGAGGATTAATCCAGTGATATCAGTAGTGAATTAAAGTCCCCTAACTATGATTGTATTGTTATCCCTCTCTCCCTTGATATCTTCCAGGGATTTTGTTATGTATTTGGGTGCTCCTGCATTGGGAACATATATGTTTATCAGGGTTATATCCTCTTGCTGTATCAATCCCTTTAGTATTATGAAGTGGCCTTCCTTATCTCTTGTTATGACCTTCACTTTGAGGTCTATTTCGTCAGATATAAGTATTGCTACCCCAGCTTTTTTTTTTCATTTCCATTTGAAGGTAAGATATTTTTCCATCCCTTCACTTTCAGTCTGTGTGAGTCCCTTGTCCTCAGGTGGGTATCTTCTTGACAGCATATATATGGGTCATGGTTATTTATCCATTCAGCCACTCGATGTCTTTAGATTGGAGCATTTAGTCTGTTTACATTTAAAGTTATTACTGAAAGGTATTTGTTTGTAGTCATTTTTATTTTTGTGCCTGTGTTCCTTCTTACCTCTTTATTTCTTCTTTTAACAGCATTCCCGTTAGCATTTCTTGCATTGCTGGTTTGGTGGTGATAAACTCCCTTAGCCTTTTTCATCTGAGAAGCTCCTGATTTCCTCTTCAATTTTGATTGATAGTCTTGCTGGATAGAGTATTCTTGGATTCAGTCCTCTGCTTTGCAACACTTTGTATACCTCCTTCCATTCCCGTCTAGCTTAATGAGTTTCTGTTGATAAATCATTTGATAATCTGATGGGGGATCCTTTGAAGGTAACTCTCTGTCTCTCTCTTGTAGCCTTTAACATTCTCTCTTTGTCATTAATATTTGCCATTGAAATTATGACGTGTCTTGGTGTGGATCTTTTGGGATTCATCTTGCTTGGGACTCTCTGTACTTGTGTAACTCTTTTTTTACCCATATCTGGGAAGTTTTCTGTCATTATTTCTTCAAATAGATTTTCTAATCCTTGCTGCTCTTCTTGTCCTTCTGGTAGCCCTATTATATGTATGTTTCTGCGTTTCATGTTGTCCCAAAACTCCCTTGGGCTCTCCTCCTGCTTTTTAATTGTTTTTTCCAGGTGTGTTCAGATTGAGCTTGTTTCTCTACCTTATCTTCTAACTCACTAATTTGGTCCTCTGCCTTTTCTAGTCTACTGTTGAAACTTTCCATGTGTTTTTAATTATAGCTATATCACTTTCCATTTCTTCCTGATTCTTGCATAGGTTGTTGATTTTCTCATCCATCTGATGTATGAATTGCATGACCATTACTCTGAATTCTTTTTAGGTCATGTTGCATGCTTCAATTTCACTAATTACCTTTCTTGGTGATGCCACATTTTCTTTCCTCTGGGGGTTGTGTCGTCTCCCCATTCTGAACATCACCAAAAGGTTCAAACTTCGAGTTGCATGGACCCAGGCTGTGTGCACTGGGAGCTTCACACCATCCGAGTGTCACTGAAGTGCTTCGACACTAAAATGTGTGGCTGCCATGTGTTGGTGGGAACCAGGCTCGCCCAGCGTCAGTGTTACCAGCACTCAGTGTGGTCTTGTGTGTGCACCTAGAATCAGGGACCCCATTTGCACCACACTGTTCGCAAGTGCTGAAATCAGTGTCCCCTAGCGCATACCAGGAGTCAGAGTTCCCCTGTGTCTGCACCAAGAATCGAGCATCAGAGTCTCTGTTGCTTTGTGAGGCCTCTTACTGAAAATCAGGGTCCCTGTGTGCACATGCACCAAGAACTGGAGACACTGGCTCTTAGTGGGAGTGCACTGGGAGTCAGGGATCGCAGGCGCATGCGATAAGAAACTGAGTCAAGTCAGTGGTGCTCAGTGCTGCCTACTGCCTGGATAATCAGGGTCCTGGTCAGCATGGGGGACTGGGTTGCACAGTAGCACTGTGTCAGCTGGAGGTCTGCTCCTGCACTGCGGAAAACAGACTTCTGTGTGTGCTTGCCCAGAATTGAAGTCAGGTGGCACTGCTGCCCTGTTTTGCGGGGAGCAGATTCCCAGTATCCCTGCATATGCAGGCTCAAATTCCTGTAGCAGCACTGAGGCCCATGCTGGGGGGGGGGGGGTTATCACTTACTATGGGTTGCCCGCGAACCTGCAGGGAGGAAAATAGGCTCCTTAACTCACAGAAATCTGCAGCTGGGAAGTCTGGATTCTTGTTGTCTGTTGGTCTGCAGCTGTGGTCGCAGGTCTTTGTTCCTTGGTGGCTGCAGGATCATAGTTTGCAGGTGAGATCAGAAAGGGTGGTGCTGATGCCAGGAACCTAGTCTCAAGCAGCTCTGTTTCTCAAGAGGGCTTGGTCTCTGTGCCTGCCTTGGCCACCCAGAAGTGTCCGCATTGTGCACGGGGCTCCACCATCTAAGATGACTGATTTGGTAGCCACTTGGAAGACCTGCAGAATCTAACTGTCCATAGCTCATACGCACACTCACACCACACGTCCACACACTCCTCTATTGCTCCCTCACTCTCTGACACTGTCTCCATCCCTACCTTCCGGCTGGTTGCCATCTTCTCCCATGTGCTTTTGAGAAGAATGTATATTCTCTAGCTTTTGGGTGAAATGTTCAGAAGATGTTAATTCCCTCTGATCTAGTGATTCATTTAGGATTGATGTTTCTTTGCTGATTTTTTTTGTTTAGAGGATTTATCCAGTGGTGTCAATGGGGTATTAAAGTATACTGCTATGATTGTATTCGTGTGGATCTCTCCATTGAAATCCTTCAGATGTGTTTTTATGTTTTTGGGTGCTCATGTACTGGGTGCATATATATTTAACAGACTTATACCCTCTTGTAGAATTGATCCCTTTAGTATTAAGAAGTGCCCTTTCTTATATCTGCTTACGGCCTTCACTTTGAGGTCTAATTTGTCAGATATAAGTATTGCTACCCCAACTTTTTTTTTCATTTTCAATCACCTGAAAAAAATTTCCCCCATCCCTTCACTATCAGTCTGTGTGAGTCCTTTGTTTTGAGGTGGGTCTCTTGTAGACAATAGATTTAAGGGTCATATTTTCTTATTTATTCATCTACCCTATGTCTTTTGATTGGAGCATTTAATACATTTACATTTAAGGTTATTATTGATAGGTACTTGTTTGTCACCATTTTTATTCTGTATGCCTGTGTTCCTTCTTCCCTTCTTATTTGTTCTTTTTACAGAAGTCTCTTTACCATTTCTTGCAGTGCTGGATTGGTGTTAATAAACTCCGTTGCGTCTTTTTGGTCTGTGAAGCTCCTTTTTCACCTCTATTTTTAAAAATAAATCTTTATTGTTCAGATTATTACAAATGTTTCTCTTTTTCCCCCCATAGCGCCCCTCCACCTGATTGCCCACCCCACCCCATGCTTTTACCCCCCGCCTCTGTCTTCATCTATAGGTGTAAGTTTTTTATCCAAACTCTTCCCGCACCACTCACACCCTCTTCCCCCGAGAATGATCAGTCCACTCCCTTTTTATGTCCCTGATTCTATTATATTCATCAGTTTATTCTGTTCATCAGATTTTTTTTATTCAGTTGATTTTTAGATTCACTTGTTGATAGGTATATATTTGCTGTCATTTTGTTGTTCATTTTTATCTTTACCTTTTTCTTCTTCATCCTCTTCTTAAAGAATACCTTTCAGCTTTTCATTTAATCCTGGTTTGGTGGTCATGAACTCCATTAGCTTTTTCTTTTCTGTGAAGCTCTTTATCTGACCTTCAATTCTAAATGATAGCTTTGCAGGGTCAAGTAATCTTGGTTATAGGTTCTTGGTGTTCATCACTTTGAATATTTCTTGTCACTCCCTTCTGGCCTGCATAGTTTCTGTTGAGAAATCAGCTGACAGTCGTATGGGTACTCCCTTGTAGGTAACTAACTGTTTTCTCTTGCTGCTTTCAAGATTCTCTCTTTGTCTTTTGCCCTTGGCATTTTAAGTATGGTGTGTCTGATGTGGTCCTCTTTGGATTCCTCTTGTTTGGGGTTCTCTGTGCTTCGTGAACTTGTCAGTCTATTTCTTTCACCGGTTAGGGAAAGTTTTGTTTTCCATTTTTTTAAATTAAGGTATTATATGTGTACAGATATAATCATTGCCCCCCCCACCCCACTCTCATACATGCCCTAACCCCCACCCAGTGTTTTGAGTCCATTGGTTATGCTTATATGCATGCATACAGGTCCTTCGGTTGATCTCTTATCTCCCCCACCTCTCCCTAACCTTCCCGCTGTAATTTGACAGTCTGTTTGATGCCTTCCTGACTCTGTATCTATATTTTTGTTCATCAGTTTATAATGTTATTTATTATCCACAAATGAGTGAGATCCCGTGGAATTTTTCTTTCATTGACTGGCTTATTTCACTTAGCTTAATGTTCTCCAGTTCCATCCAAGTTGCTGTAAATGGTAAGAATTCCTTCTATTTTATGGCAGCATAGTATTCCATTGTGTAGATGTACAATAGTTTTCAGGGTATGGAAGGGTTTCTTTCATTATTTTTTTCTAATAGGTTTGTTCTGGGCTACAAACATTGCACAGCTCCTCCGTTGCCTCTAGGCAGGATGCCTTAGGTCAGAGGGAGGTAGAGTAGGTATCTGAACAATGGGTCTGTCAGAGTTTGGAGGGAGGTAGAGGTCCAAGCTTTGGCCAAGCGTGCCCAGGCATTGCACCTGTGCCCAAGTTTCTTGGAAAGGGCTGAAATAACTTTTGTAACCTTTGGGTTGTCATTGTAACTGTCCTAACTAACTCTTATGCTTTCTGAGTATGGATTTGCTTTAACACCTGAGGTCTCCAACTGCAGTTCGGCCTTTACCGAAGGGAAGTGCTGCAACTGTAGTCCCTAGCCAGCTTAATAAAGGCTCATAAATTTTGATCTCTGTCTCTGGTGGTTGTCTCTTGCGGGTTGCCCCATAACAGGTTTTCAATATTTTGCTCTCTCTCTTCTTCTGGCACCCCAATAATTTGTATATTGGTATGCTTAAAGTTGTCCCAGAGGCTCCTTACACTATCTTCATATTTTTGGATTCTTTTTTCTTTTTGTTTTCTTGTTGGGCATTTTTTGTTTCCTCATATTTCAGATCTTTGGTTTGATTCTTGGGGTCCTTTGGTCTACTGTTTAATTTCTGTATATTCTTTATTTCAGACAGTGTATGCTTAATTTCTGGTTGGTCCTTTTCCATTTCTTCCATTCTCATTAAGGTCCTTAATGGTCTCACTAAGTTCCTCAGAGGTTTTTAGAAGATTCTTGAGTAACCTTATAAATGTATTTTTGAACTCTATGTCCAGTAGTTTGCTTTCCTCCATTTCTTTCATTCTTGACATGTTTCTTAGTCTCCACATTTTGCTGCTTCCTTTTGTTGATGGAGTGGTTTTCTGTGGTAGGTGATCTATATGGCTCAGTGGTTCAGCTTCCCCTATCACCTTAGGTGGACACTCTTGGTGCACCCCTTTGTGGTCTGAGTGCAAAATCTTGTTGTAGTTTAAGTTTTGATTGCTGGGAGGAATGACCTCCACACCAACTGGCTGTGAGGACCCGCTGTGTCTATAATGGAAGAATTGCTGTGCTGGAGACACCCTTATCGGGCAGGACTTGTTTCAGTGATGCTTTGGTGCTCACTGAGTCTGCCTCTTGAATGTGTCACTTATGGATGTAAGGAGTTGAAATCTGATGTCCTCTCACACTGAGCACTAGGTACACTGGCTTCTGGATCTCCAGTGGGGTGCAGGTCAGCTACTGTCTGAGGCCACCTAGCCGGAGCTACAGTGAAATCTGCAGATTTCTCCTCTTTGCTTGGAGGTTTTGGAGCTGTCTGACCAGAGCTGCAGTTTGTTAGGTTAAGCTGTGATAGGCAGGCCATTTATATGCCAAAGCTGCTGCGTATGGCTTGGGTGGGTTTGTAAATTGTGTGGGGCGGGGTCTCAGGGAATCACTAGGCTAGGGCGTGGCCAACAGTGATGGCTGCCAGTCACTCTTCTCTGTGTCTCAGAGTTTCTTTATCCCCACGTCCTGCATCCCAGCACAGTTAACAATGATTCCTGCACACACATCTGCAAGAAAGCCACCCTCACTTTCCAACCCGATGGCAGACAATCCTGCTTATCCACATAGGTTTCTGGGTCCCCAGATTCTTGCGATGAACTGGAGTTCAGAGTAATTGGGAGCTTGTATCTCCCTTCGGGTTGAAAAAAACAGCGCACCCAGTCACCCTCTGCCAGCCCGATTCATGCGATTCGCCTTTCTCCTCTACCTCAGCTTTTCTGTGCTTGTGCAAGTCTCAATGCTGTTTTCTCTTTGCTTCTAGTTGTAGAACTTCTACTCAGCCAGCTTTCCTGTGGCTCTGGGTGATAGATGTTTTGTCTTTTAGTTGTAGTTTTGGTGTGGTTGTGAGAGGCAGCACATACAGGACTTCACCTCAATTTTGAATGATAGCCTTGCTGGGTATAGTATTCTTGGATTCAGTCCCTTCCTTTGTATCACTTTGTATATTTCATTCAATTCATTTATGGCCGAATGTGTTTCTGTTGAGAAATTAGTTGATAGTCTAATGCAGTGGTTCTCAACCTTTCTAATTCCGTGGCCGTTTAATAGAGTTCCTCATGTTGTGGTGACCCCCAACCATAAAATTATTTTCGTCACTACTTCATAACTGTAATTTTGCTACTGTTAATGAATCATAATGTAAATATCTGTGTTTTCTGATATTCGTTGGTGACCCTGCTAGTGGTTCTCAACATAGATCTCATTATGTTCTGCTCTCCATAATAAATGTTGACTGGCATCCAGAGTTGTTTTGTCCAAAGTCTGCCAGTCATAAGACATCATATGGTAATTTTGAGACAAAGCATTAAGGTGTCTTTTTGTAAATAGTGTGCTAGCTCCATTTTCTCTAACAATTTTTCTTATTTCTTTAAAGGTATTAAAAAAGAGTGGTTCATGCATCCGATTACCTTACTGATCTTTCATAACTAGGCAAGCTAAAAGCTCTCCTAACATAGCTTGCCTGACACATGATCCCATAACTGAGGATCTAGTTGAGCTTTACCACACCAGAGGTGGAGGATGGGGAAAAGGTTCCTCTGATGTTGCGGCCTTAGGTATTACAAGGCCTACAGGCTCTACTTTGGCAGGAGAGGGCTGTGTTAAATCCTGGCATTCTGTAGACTTTTATTCCTCAATATGCAGTGGGGCGGCCACCTTTCTCCAGTTCCCCTTGGAGGCCCCCCATCTTTCAGTGATTCCTCCTTATAAACATTTCAACCAAATCCCATGCCTCCCCAGAGGTATCCTTGAGTTTACCTTGGCCAAGTTCAAGCAAAGGCCAGATTTTCTGAGAAGAAATGAAGAAAAATTGTTGGTTTTAAAGGAAGAACCACATGCAAAAGTGGAACTGCTCTAATACTGGACTGGAATTCTGGGGAAATGTGGGTTAGTTGCAACTTGTTGACAAGGACACCACACCCAAATCCAATAAGCTATTATCTAGTAAGGAAGTACCCAGCAGCAATTTGTGAAGATGCCTATTCAGTTTCCAATTGTGTTGAAAGTTCAATGAAAGGTCGTGGAAATAAATATGTAGAGGACAGAGTGGTGTGATCTGAGGTGCTAATAATACGAAAAATAACTACCAGCCCCTGTAGATCCAATAGATGCAACTTTCCATGTCCATGCCCATTCAGAAGGCAGCAGAGGCTCACAGGTAAATATTGGGACCTTGCATCGAAAGGAAGGAAAAAACTCCCATCCCCATGAGATTTCAGGAGGTATTGCTATGGAAAGTGCAGAAAGGTCCTTTGGAATGATGACGGTGAGCCCTGTCTACTGAGATGTGTAGAATGATTTGAAAATTCATGTGATGGGGGATTTGAAGCACCCTTCACACAGCAGGGGGACACTGGAAAAGGGTGGGGAATTTCAAGAGAAATGTGACTTTCTGAGAAAGTCCTCCCAGAAAGTAAATTTGTGTGTGTTTTTTTCTGTTTTCTTTCTTTTTCTTTTTTTTTTTCCACTACAGATTACAGCAGTTGCATTTTAGAGGTTCTACCATGCAACTTTTGACTGGGAGATGTCAAGTATTCTACATCCTTACCTTTTCTTCCTCTTCCCTGAATGAATGGGGACCCTGCATTGCCAGTCCTCTTGTACTTAGCAAGGGTTGTGTGATGACCCTTTGCCACTGAATGTTGAGCAGCAGCATTGTTTGTCACAGCCATTTCTACAGAAGGCAGCACAGGTTCCATGGATTCATTCTCAAGCCATGAGAACGCAGACACAGAGCACTGTGCTAGCTCACCCAGGGACTTAAGACATGCACATTTCCCTTTGATAAGTGAGATGCCAGATTTTGTTCCTTTAAGGACCTGGGCAGGGAAGGGGGTGTTCCAAGGACGACCCGGCCCACTGGAAGCTGGCTGCAGGAATTCCTTCCTGCCTCCTGCACTCCTTGGTTCCTGGGCCGCTCCAATCTACCCCTCAGTGCTGTGATGAGTTTTGGTAAGGAGGCCAAGAGCCACCTGGCCCTGTTGGCATTGTGGTGTCCTTCTTCTGGGGCCCTGCCTGTTGTCACCATCACGACTGCTGCCCACTTTCTCTCGATCCTGGACCCAGTCTGCACATCTTTGGGCTTTGCTTTGCCTGTGTCCCAAAAAACAACCACCCAGTTCCCAGTAATGATGTTCATATGCAGTTATCTTTACATGACAACCCCAGAAGAGTATCCCCTTTCAGCAAGTGTGGTTCAGGCAGAGCTGGCAGGATGTGAGATATCTTCCTAGTGAGTGCCCTAGTGATTGATAAATAATAATCACTGTCGTGTGACCATGTGACTAATCAATGTGACTGCAAGTTATCTAAATATATAAAAGTCTAATATCCAAAGTGTCCCCTCAGGAGTTCGACCAGGAGACCAGGAGTTCAACTGCTCACTATGCCATGCACTGCACACCAGGGGGTGGCGCAGAACAAGGGATGGTCCCAGCAGGCAGCCGGAAGGCCCTATCAGTCCACATCGCCAGCCAGGCCTAGAGACTGTACCATGCACAAATCTTGTGCACTGGACCTCTAGTTATAAAATAATTCCTTTTGTTATACCCAAATGCTTGATTAAACTATTGGCCTTGTTCAGGTGATTATTAGAGGGTGATGTTAGAGGCTGAGGCTGAGGTAGAGAGGGTGGCAGGGGTGCCTTGGCAGTTACCCACAAAACCAGCTGGGACCTTGGGATCTATATAGGCAATTTGAGAAGATGAAAGGCTATAGCAGATGGCAGGGGTGGTCACCAGGTTGCCGCCCAGGGGTAGTTTCTGGGCCTCCTGAGTTGAGTCCTTGGGTCAGAGAGGATCTAGCAGACCACCTGCTGAACTGCGAGTAGGCCAGGTGAGGGAGAAGCTGCAGGTCTGTGGGGATGGCGTCACATGGCCTTAGTGGCCAGGCCCAGTCATCCTGGTGCTTTTCCCCTGTGGGTGACACTGAAAGACCCTGTGCAGAGGAAGGATAGGATCACACTTCTGTTCTGCAAAAGCCACCTGGGAGACTGACCATGCGGGGCTCCAATGGCAGGACTGCCCATAGTGGGTTCCTGTCACTTTCCTGACAGGAATTGTGAGACTGGATTAGGCCTTGGCATGGGGCTGGAGAGGACCTGCAGATTCCATAGATGTTAATGAGCAGCACTAGGCCTGGTTTGTGGAGGAATCCAACTTGGAGGCTCAGGGAGAGCTAAGAGCTGAAGGTAATTCAGGAAGGATTGGCTTCACGCTGCCTGGTTCTGTGTGCTCATGTTTACTTTATATTTTGCTTTTTAAAACATATCTATCACCATTCCAGGTCCTCTTTCATCGTTAGAAATTTTGAAAAATTCAGTGGACTTCATGCTGAAAATTGGCAAACCACTTACAGAGAGTCCCTATATACCCCAAAGGCAGCTTGCCTGATGATTAACTAGTCACACTTATGTGCTGAATATGTAGCAGCTCATGAGTTATTATCAATGTGTTATTATGAGCCACAGTCCATTCTTTATTAATATGTCCTGCTTTCAAAAGTTTCCCTGCTATCTTTGTCTCTGTTTCAGCATCACATCTAGGATCCCACATTCCTCTCAGCTGCTGCATCTTCGTAAGACTCCTCTTGGCCCTGAGAGTATCTCAGACCCTATTTCCTTTTGATGGCCTTGATCATTTGGAGAAGTTCTGGGTAGGTCCATTATAGGATGTGCGTGCACTGGGACTTTACTGATGTGTTTCTCATGCTTAGACTGGGGCTCTGGGTTTATGGGAGGAGGACCAGGGAGTTAAAGACCATAATCATCACATCATATGAAGGGCACCTACATATTATGATCACACATTTTCATTGCTGATGCTGACCTTGATCAGGTGACACAGGTAGAGTTTGTCAGGTTTCCCCACTGTAAAGTGACCCTTTACTTGCCCTTTCCACATTGTCCTCTTTGGAAGGAAGTCTCTCTTTGAAGCCATGGCCACTTTAGGGTTTAGGGGTTTTGCTTACCCTCCTTGAAGTAAGTGTATGTACTTCAATGGTTTGGAATGATAATGCAGGAGAAGTTTTTCTACTCATGTATTGGGTTCTTTATCATTGAATCCTTTGTTTATCTCAGTAAATTACCCCAGCTTCCTTCTGTAGCTGATGTCTATTTTCATTCTATCTTGATCAGAGGACATACTTTGCATGATTTCAATCCTTCTGATAGAGTCCATGTAAATTTATTGAGGTATGCTTTGTAGTCAAACGTGTGGACTCTCGAAGAAAGTTACTTGGTGCACTTGAGAAGACATTTATTATCTTGCTGTTGGGGGGCGGGGAGGGGTTGTTAGAGATGTCTTTCACTGGAGATGGTTTCTTGTGTTGTTCACTTCTTTTATTCCATTATGGAGCTTCTTTCTAGTTGTTCTATCCTTTATTGACAGGTGTGCTGGTCTGCTGGGATTTCCATAACAAGTCCCACAGACTGGGTGGTTCACAGAACAGAAATGTATTGTCTCACATAATTCTGGAGGCCACAAGTCTAAGATGCAGATTCTGGAAAATTTGGTTTCTAGGGAGGAAGGGAGGACCACTCTTCCTGGCTTGGAGATGCCTGCTTATTGCTATGTCCTTCACGTGGCCTTTTCTGTGCACAGGTAGAGAGAGAGAGAGAGAGAGAAAGAGAGAGAGAGAGAGAGAGAGAGAGAGAGAGAGAGAGAGAGAGAGATTGGGGAAAGAAGAACGAGAAGAGGAAGAAGAAGAAGACAAAAAAATGAAGGGAGAAATCTCTGGCTTCTCTTCCTCTTCTTCAAAGGACACTCATCCTGTTAGATTGGGGTCCTTCTTTTTAGCTTAATTCCTTCTCTGAAGGCCCTATCTCAAAATACAGTCACATTTGTTGTTGAAGCTGCAACATATGATTTGGTGGGTGTAGGTCAGGGCCCAATTCATTCCATTGAGAGGGATATTGAATTCTCCAACTTCTATTGTAAGACAGTCTGTTTCTTTCATCAGTTCTGTCCATTTTTGCATCATTCATGTTGTGGCTGTATTATTGGCTTGCTTAAGATACCCCTGACCTCTACTAGCTATTGGATTGTGACCAAAAGGAGTGGGAAATGTGAGCACCCATCACCAGTGGTGACCCAGAAATCCTCAGGCTGGTGGTGGTTATAGCCTTCCTTGTACCTACATCCGCTGAACTCTCCCACTCTTTCAGCAGCAATGTTTGTGAATGTCTCTTGCTTTTACCATACTCCTGAGAGAGCCAATGAGTCCCAGCTCAATCTTTCCCTTCCCCTACATAGGAGAAAAGCAGAATATTGTTACCTGTCAGTTTACACTCTCCTTAAGTGCTCTTTAAACCTCCCTGTGCAGAGTTTCTGCTTCTCACTGTCCTCATGGAGCAGATAAGCTTAGGAGTGTCTTGCCCCTTCAGCTGGGACCCAGCTGCTTTCCAGAATGTAAGATGTTGAACAGTTCATGTATGATCAATCAAGTCTGTGTAGATGTTGTGCTGAGTGCTCAGGGGCCTTGCTTTCTCTAGTATAAGAACACACAGCCACCAAAGGAAGTGTGGCATTCCTGATGGGAATGCTCCACACCTGGGCTGACCCTCAGGGTGTCTTTTTTTAATTTAATATATTTTACTGATTTTTTACAGAGAGGAAGAGAGAGAGATAGAGAGTTAGAAACATCGATGGGAGAGAAACATCCATCAGCTGCCTCCTGCACACCTCCTACTGGGGATGTGCCCACAACCAAGGTACATGCCCTTGACCGGAATTGAACCCGGGACCCTTGAGTCTGCAGGCCGACGCTCTATCCACTGAGCCACACCGGTTTCAGCAAGGTGTCTTGCTAACATGTCTCAGTGGATGTCGAGGGCATCACTGAACCACCATCGATCTAAACAAACTGAGGAATTATTGTGAGGGAGGGGTCCAGGTAATCCAGGAGCTAGTATGTGGTGGATAGAGACTCCTTTGTACAGCACCAAGAAGGTGTGGAAACATTTCAGAAAAGCACCAATGAAAAAGGTAAAAATGATAAGTTTCGGTCATTATAAGCTTAAGCCTAGGCCATCCTAGGGAATACTCACTCCTGCCTTACCCAGGAATGCCCATAAGGTGATGCATTCTTTGCCCATCTACTGAGGAGCAAAGAGGCTAGCAGTATCAGTTTCAATGTGCTGGACACAAGCCTCCCCCTCAACATGGAAGAAGAGCCACTGACAACAGAAGCACTTGTTTTTGTGTGGTATTTTTAAAGTATGTTTTTATAGATTTTAGGGAGAGAGGAAGGGAGAGGGATGGAGAGATAGAATCATCATCAATGGGAGAGAAATGTCCATTGCCTGCCTCCTGCACAGCCTCTACTGGGGATGGAGCCTGCAACCTGAGCATTTGCCCTGACCGGGAATCCTTATGGTGTCCCTGTTTTATAAATTCAGATGAAGAGTTGAGGTAGAACCTGTGTTTTGAGTGTCATTAAGGTTTGTTTCTTTTTTAAAAATATATTTTATTGGTTTTTTACAGAGAGGAAGGGAGAGGGATAGAGAGTCAGAAACATCAATGAGAGAAAAACATCGATCAGCTGCATCCTGCACACTCGCCACTGGGGATGTGCCCACAAGCACGGTACATGCCCTTGACCAGAATGGAACCAGGGACCCTTGAGTCTGCAGGCTGATGCTCTATCCACTGAGCCAAACCAGTCAGGGCAGCCATTAAGGTTTCTTTCTGAAAAGAATACCTCACTATCACTGTAGAATTTTATAAACAACTAGAGGCCCAGTGCATGAAAATTCATGCACTGGAGGGGGGTACCCTCAGCCCGGCCTGTCCCATCTCACAGTCCGGGAGCCCTCAGGGGTAAGAGGCAACCCAGCAATCAGGGGAAGGCAAGGCGCCTATCAAACCTCTGCTGCTGCCACTAATGGTAGTGCAAGCCACACCCGGCCCTGGTTACCTGACGCTTATGCGGCCCTGCACAGCTAGGCAGCCGACATCTGAGGCTTCCTGCACTTCGGGCATTGGATGGGAGCTGCCATCTGAGGCTTTCTTGCATTTCAGGCTGGCCCTGGAGGCTGGGGGGATGAGGGGACTGGGGGACTTCGGTGTGTGAAGCAGACGGATCTGCCTGGGGGCGAGCCCTGCCTTGCCAAGGGCCTGCTGACCCAGTGGGGATGAGGAGACTGAGTGCCACAATCTTGTGGTTGTGGGCACTGCCATCTTTGAGGGCATGGCAGTCATTTAGCATATCCCCTCCTTATTGGCTGTGGACAACACAATCTTTGTTAGGGTCTGGTTTTCAATAAGGTATTTCCCCTTTTCCCCCCAATCTTTAATTTCTTTATTGACTAAGGTATTGCATATGTGTCCTCATCCCCCAATTAATACCCAACACCCTCCCCACTCTTGCCCTCATCCCCCTCTTGTCTGTGTCCATTGGTTGGGCTTATATCCATGTATACAATTCTTTTGGTTGATCTCTCCCCTTACCCCGACCCTCCCCTACCTTCCCTCTGAGGTTTGATGGTCTGATCGTTGCTTCTCTGTATCTGTTTTTGTTCATCAGTTTATGTTGTTAATTATATTCCACAAATGAGTGAGATCAAGTAGTATTTGTCTTTCTCTGACTGGCTTATTTCACTCAGCATAATGCTCTCCAGTTCCATCCATGCTGTTGCAAATGGTATGAATTCCTTCTTTTTTACTGCAGCATAGTATTCCATTGTGTAGATGTACCACCGTTTTTTAATCCACTCATCTGCTGATGAGCACTTAGGCTGTTTCAATATATTAGCTATGGTGAATTTGCTGCTATGAACATAGGGGTGCATATATCTTTTCTGATTGGTGTTTCTAGTTTCTTGGGATATATTCCTAGAAGTGGGATTGCAGGGTTAAATGGGAGTTCCATTTTTAGTTTTTTGAGGGAACTCCATACTGTTCTCCACAGTGACTGCACCAGTCTGCATTCCCACCAGCAGTGCACGAGGGTTCCTTTTTCTCTGCATCCTCAGAAAAGCACTTGTTAAAGGTGTCAAAACGAAGTTCTTCATTGTTCCAGGGCCCAGTACAGCTTCAGACCAGGCTTCCAATTCTATGGTTTGGCAAGTTGTTTCATGTTGGTGTGACCCTGTGGTATTAGTTTAACTTGTGCTCCTCACACTCAATATGAGGGGGTAGACTATGGTCACTAATATGGGACAAGGTGGTCGGTAGGAATGATGAGAAGGTACGGAGTCTTTACTTGCCTAAGCCTCAATCTGAGGAAACACCTTGTGCCCAGGAACTTATGGGCTCTGAGTGCTCTCTGTCACTGCACATGGGAAGACCAAAGTGTGGGTCCCCAGGGACATTCCCTAATGGTGTGAGGAGACTATTTGCCTGGCTCTTTTTGAACTTAATGACAAGAGATGGTCTCATAATGCAAGGACACTTGAATGGCCCATTTCCTGGTTCCTGTTGGTCTAACTCTTGAGTCCATAAGGTCAGAGGCCTACGAAGTAGACAGGTCTCTCATACGCCCCTCCACAGGGGTCCTGGTAGGTAGGGCTTAGCCTCACTGAATCCCCACCCAATCCCAGCAGAATTGTCACTGCAATGGCCTGGTCTCCAGCTCTGCTTGCTGGATCTGAGTGCCCTCTCAGTTGTAAGAGGTGCTCTAGAAGTTGGGGTGCTCCCTGGGAGCCACTTGAATTTCACCAGGTCTTCTATGAGGGCAAGAGGCTTATTTACTCAGGGTTTGCCCAGGGCCCTGGTGGAGTGCACTAGCTTGGCCTCTGACCCCGTCTGGGAAATCTGTCACTGTCAATGTGGGGCCCCTCCAACTGCCCCTTTCTTAGGTTCTCCCATCATCTAAAGCTGTACCATGGGGCTGTATCTGAACCCTGACACCAGGACAAAGACCCTGCTTCTGTTGGGAATGTGGACAAGAGGAAAGCATGGCCTATTATCAGCCTTAACTGCCAGTTTGAAGAGCTTAACTCATTTTGGGGCCTTTTCTCATGAAAGTGCACACCAACCCCCCAATGATTTTCTTCACTCACCAAAGTACATGTGGGTGCCCATCACCACAACTAAACCCAGTTTGGTCCAAATGCTTGACGCTGTTTTACTGCCAACTTGGGTTTGAAATATAGCTGAAGAACACCAAATTGGGGATTTTGAGAATTTAAGTTGTGTGTTCACTGTTATTTAGACACAAAGAAACAAATGGTTCCTCACCACCTGCAATTTAGCTGTTTAATAAGAGTTGGTGGGTCTTCCAAATGGTCAAAGCCTGTCATCCCATATTTTACAGAGCCCAAGCACCTACCTGTCAGAAATAAAGTTCCTAAGAATGACATTGATTCTATCCCCTTGGTTACCTAAATTTATCCCATTTTGACCTGAACTTTCATGTTTACCCGCACATTTCAAATGGTTTTTATATTTGGGGAGGATAAATTCATTTCTCTCAGTCCTGCTTTGAAGATTAAGGCCCCGTGTTGGTATCTTTTGCATGTTTGTGAGAGATAGGGGAATGCAAATTACTTTCTAGGTCTGCCCAGTGGTACCTGGCACATTGTGGGTTAGGTCATTCTCTGCGTGGGGAGCTGTCCTGGGCACTGCAGGCTGTTTAGCACATCCCTGCTTTCTGCCCAACAGATGTCAGCTGCATCTCCTGCTTCTTCCCTAGTTGGGAAAATGAAATTATCTCCCAGATATTCTCATATGTCTCCAGGAGGAGGATTGCCACTCTTCCTGTGGGGATTTGTAAGGTTTGCTTGGGGAACAAGTTTTCAAATTTGTGCTTCTCTTAGAAAGCTCTCTCAGGAGTCGCTGCTTTGTCCAGTTATATAGCCACATGACCGCCAATATCCACTTTTGATGCCCTCTGCCCTGTCCCAGAGCACCTGGTTGGTACCTGTGGCATTGCTGGGCCCCTGTTTCATATGGCCACCATCACAGTGACTGTAAACACAATTATCCACAAGCCCTAATGGGTGCACTGGTAGAAAGGGCCTGCATGTTTCCACAAATCAGGCCCAATGCTACAAATAATGACAGCACTTCTTTCTCTGGGGATAGATCACTCAGTGGGTTTAACTCTTCCACCCAAGGCTACTCACTGTTTGGCCTTAGGCACCTTCACTTGTGAAGGGAGAGAGAGAAATGAAACAAAAAGAATATGGGAGAGGTCCCCTGAGGACTAGAGCTGAGGCCTTAGCTAACGGAGGTTGGGGAATGGGTCCAAATGGCCAAAATCCCCGAACTCTACTACTTTAGGCATCAACTGTCACATTTTACATACTTCGGAGCCCTTAGAATACACCTCTCTCTATGCAACCATTTCTGGTTGAATTTCATTTTGTTTTCCTAGACCCTGTCACCTATGTCCTCCTGGGAACAAAAGTAAAACCAAGTGCTCTGAACCAGCCATGTGCCTCCTCTGGTCCCCTGAGCACGATTTCTTTTTATGACTTTTTGGCTGTCATGGCCCAGCCTGTGAGATGACTCATGCTCAGTTTACTCTTGGGTGAACATAGAATGCTGCCCTCTCTCCTGGCCCAGGAGGACACGAGGCCATTGTCTTGGACACATGGCTCATTTTCCCTGTCTGATATCAGCAGGGATACCCGTCCTGGTTTGTGTCCAATGTGTCAGCTGCACAATCCTTTTATTAAGTGTGGTGCCTGTGATCCCATAACAGGTGAAAATATGGAGATTATCCTTTCTTGCATATTCTCCTCCACATGCAAGTCCACCTTTGCTGAATCTGCCCCAACTTGATCTGGGAACAAAGCTCAATAATTTCCCAGGAATTCCATGAAGCAGAAGCACCCCCCAAACTCGCGGCATTATCAGCCCAGGGCCCAGGCACTCTGGCCTATGGAAGAGAACCAGGGCTCTGCATGAAGACTGCCAACACTGGCATCTCAGCCCTGCAATATGCTAGTTGGCATTGCCTAGTTTGGCTACTGAGTCCAATGTCTGTGCTTCCTCAGGGGCAGTTTCTACGAATTTCATTTTTTCCTAAGCATGAGCTATATTGTCTTCCATTGAATGCCTCCCAATTTCTTTTATGCTGAAATCTGACCATTCTGAATATCATAATTCAGGAGATCATATTACCACCACCCCAATATTTGTTGTTGCTATTTGTGCAATAAATTGTTCCATGATTTATCTAAACTATTTTTGGAAAGACTGCATTGTTGTCGTGTTGTACCACTGAATTCTTGTTATTATAACTTAGTGTTCAGTTTCTGATATGAGGAACATTTCCTTAACTATCTGCAGTCAAAACAAAATGAAGAAAAACAATACACGTGCATATACACAGAAAATGCCCTGGCCCTTGGGAAATTCTCTTTCCCAATGCCTTTTGCTTCCCTTTCAGAAACAAAGGATTTACACTCAGAGAGGTCGAATAACGCCACTGAGTGGAAGAGATGGGAGAAGGACCTAGAACAGTGCATTGGTGCCTTCCCACAGTACCCTTCTATTTCCCTATTCAGAGTGAGTATTAGGACCAAAGTTGTCCACAACAGCTAGAGAACATGGATCACAAAGAAACCACTGGAGTATCCTCTCTTCCATGGTGAAGATTACTTGAATTTGGCTTTTCTCCCATCCCACACCCAGGATCTCATCTATGTTCAAGTACATATTTATGATTATGTTCATATGGGCTTACTTCGACGTGGCTACCTAAAGAAATTGTAATTTTCCTTGGCAACTGAATTTATGTAAAATAGATTCTTTGAAAATATCTAAGGGAAGAGCAAACAAAATGATTCAGTGTAGGTACCTTCAAGGCTATGGCAGGAGAGGAACACACAGGTGGAGGAGGGGGTCTTCTGGTAAGGAGAAAAGGGCTGGCATGAGAGTGAGTCAGTGGAATGATTTGTTTCCACAGAGCTGAATATGCACCTCACCTCCAAATCCGTAATGAAAAGGGGAAGTATCAAAGGATATCCAACTTGGAAATAGGAGATCAGAATTCTGGGAAAGCTAAACCCTTAATGGAGTCTGAATCCGAGGGTCTGGTTTGGGTGATTTGGGAAGACAAATGCAGGTGTCCCTAATTGAGCCCATCTTGGGTAGTGAGAAGAATTCCTATAGGGAAGAAATGGAAACTAAAGCCAATCCTGTTGTGACCTAATAGATGTGAGATTTGCCTGCAACAGAGCTCGAGAGGATCTCCCCCCCCACCCTGAGGACATCAGAGGGTGTTGCTGTACATTCCCAAAGCAACCCCATGGATAACATTGTATTTGAGGTGCTTTGGATAGAACTGAGGTTGAGGAATGAGAGGAATGTTCCCACCTGTGCTGGAGCACAGCCCTACTCTAGGGACCCAGGGGTAAGAAAATAGGACTCTCTTTTGGGCTCATTGGATCAGGACCCACAAAGCAGCGGGTAGAACTGCAAGAGACTAAAGCAGGAATCTTGTGAGTGGTGCATTGAAGAGTGGGGCTACCTACTGAGACTGAGCCAGCCACCAATTTCTGGGAGGTACAGTACCCCAGGGGCCCATCTGACCCATGATATCTTGGTGGTAGCCCAGGCTAGGACTACCCAGGGCCTTGACCTTGAGCAACAAAGAAGCCATCAACCACGACCCCCCCTATAGGGATGGGGGTAGAGGTAGGATCTTGACCTCTCAACACATCCAGTGAACTAGCAACAGGAAACAATCTTCCTAGCAGCATATGGGCACCTTTTTTTTATTAACCTGAACACTGTTTACTGTACTATTTAAAAAGAGAGATGATGGGGGCTCTGAAGATGTCCACTCCCCCACACTTGGCCAGAGCCCACACTCCAGAGCAGACATAAGTCACTTTTGTGACATCACATGACTTAAGCAGCTGTTTGCCCTACGACCGAGACTCTAGAATTTTGAGGACAGTATATATAGGGCATTACTGCTGTGACCAAAGGCATTTATGACCCCACTTTTGAAGTGATTGGATCCTGGGTACCAAATTCTTGTTGATGTGGAGCATCAACATGGCTAGTCAGAGTGCCCAGGAGATGCATGAAGCCAAGCTGGCCCTGTCAGAGAATGGACAACCCACCAATAATAGTCCAACATGATACATCCCCAGGTCCTCATGTGGGTCCCAGGGAGGCTTTGGAGAGGCACGGGGGCCAAGAAGAGAGCCAAGATCCAAGCCTGCAAGACAACCCACAACCACAGGACCCAAACCAAAGCGCCACCAATGTGGAAGGAAACAACATTCTTCATTGGCCATCCTTCCCAAGAAAGCTTTGGAGGATAGTGGAGGGTGATGCTTTCAGGTCTATGTTCTGGAATGACGATGGGGACAACACGATCATCGAGGAAAATCTTTTCCAGAGGGAGATTCTCTGCCATAGGGGCAAGGAGCAAATCTTTGAATCAAACAGTTTAAAGAGTTTCATCGGCTTTCTGATCCTCCATGGTTTTAGCAAAATATGCCCAAGCAACTCTGCAGTTTATTCTCCAGGGAAAAAGATAATGTTAATGTAGATAGTCCTCCCATTTCCCATATTCCCTGTTACTCAAACATCTTCCTAGTGGATCCAGAAGAATGATATACTGAAAGGGCTTCATTTCAGGGTCTAACCCTTTTTCACATGATATCATGTTTATCAAAAGATGAAAAACTATACCCCCCCCCTTAGAGACAACCTGCAGGGATGAGTAAAGACTCTGAGAGGCCAGTTAATGTCAAATAGATATCTTTTCTCCACAAATGACTGAATTAATTAATTTTGTTTAAGATCTACAGAAATTGCAATTTCCAGAGAGGCAAGCCTTGGCTCCTCGAGAACATTAAGGCACAAGGCAAGCAAGTGACTCACGTTTGTCCAGGGTCCAGTGCCATACCTCGAATGAGAAAGACTAAGACGGCCCCCACAAGACACTCCCCAAGAATACACCACAAGGACGGCAACAAAAAAAGTCGAACAAAAGGCTCAGGAGAAACCCAGGCATTCACGTTCTCAGTTTCTCAGCCTCTTAGTAGTGCCAGGGAGGTTCAGTGCCCAAGTGCAGCAAGTGGTTGAAGTGGGGAGGACACTTCTGGTAATGTCATGTTTGTGTCCATGGTTACTGCCGGTACCGATGGCACAAGGCATCTGCACCCCCCACACACCCCCAAATGAACCACTGCAAAGTTCAGTGATGTCTTTGTACAATATCTGTTATTCCACTCAGATGTCTGGCCTTTCAGTCATGGCTCCACCCAAGGACCCTGAACAGGCCGATGAGGAGGAGCATGAGGGCTCCTTGGATAACAAGTGTTCACTCTGTGAGCAGTTTAAGGTCAATGCAGGCCCACAAATTGCAGGCTTTGTAACCACAAATCCATTTCTGCTTTAATAAAGAAAAGCAAAACTACATGGTACAAAATAAACAATGCAATGAGAATTGTGAGTCCGTGTTCTTCTGTTTCCATGCCACTCACCTCCTCATATGATCCTGAGGAGGCTAGAAATCCTGGCCCCAGAAAGATGTTCATCCCTGTTGTCCTCTTTCCTGTTCACACACTCAGCCAAGGATCTGGCTAATGGGTCCTTAGGCAAGCCCAGGAAGACGTAGTCCACTGAGCCTTGCCTATTGTACAGGATACAGAACTTCCTGGCTCCTGCCCTGGGTGAATCACCTTACATTAGTCATGCATCCTGAAACAAGAGGATATTTACTCATGGGTCCTCCTATGATGCCAGGAACTTTCTGATCAGCATCTGAGGGTCTCTAGCCCAAGTTCCAGGGGCCTCCCAGAGAGGCCCACTTAGAACCCAGGCCACCCCATCTGCTAAGTGGTGTACGACAGAGCTAGTCTGGCTCAAAAGATGGGCCATTGCAGTCAATGCCTGGGATAAAGCCCATCATCCTCGCAGCTAACAACCATTAGTAACCCTACTAGAAGGGATCCAAATAAATTAAAGATTGCCCACACAGGCAAACAAAAACTCTACCCATCACTTTTCCATCAGAGCTGTATTTCAGATCCGTCCTTGGGTCACGAGGTAGCTATGTGACATGTGTGACACAATACTTCGTGAGCCCAGGGACACTTTTACAATAGGTGAGTCACTTGCCAGGGGAGACAGGTGCTTTCTTGAAAATTCAAGTGTCTCCTTCAAGGGGAATGAGGCCATGCCTAGATGGACACTCTCCAGCAATAGTTCAGTGCCCGCTCCCAGACCTCCCACAAGGTTCCATGGGTGCTGTTGAAGCGTTCTCTGAGTTTGAACAGAGAGAGAGAGAGAGAAGGAAATCATGTAAAGGAGTCCCAAACACTAACCACTTCTCCTAAAACATTTCTCTTTGCACAGCCCTGAAATGAGCAGAAGCAAAAAGACTGATAAAACCATGTTATTTCTGGCCAGCTTTCCCTTTTCCCTGAAGGTCAGAGTCATTGAGACAGTCAATGAGCCCAGAGAGGCATCTCAGGAGGACAGTCCCCTACATCTGAGCACAGAAATCTGTTACCCTTTTGAGACAGCATGGAGGGACCCAGAGAATACTATGCTAAGTGAAATAAGCCAGAAAGACAAGTATCACATGATCTTACTCATATGTGGGATCTAAAGAGCAATCTAAATTGATGAACAAAATAGATCATGAGACATAAGAGCATGGAACAGACTGTCAAATCTCAGAGGGAAGGCGGGGGTGGGTGGGAAGAGATTAACTAAAGAACTTGTGTGCCACGCGCCCCTGGGTCCGGGGAAAGCTAGGTCCCGGGTCCGGGTGAGGCCACGCAACCCTGGGTCTGGGAGAGGCCACGCGCCCCTGGGTCCAGGTGAGGCCACGTGCCTCTGGGTCCGGGTGAAGCTGGATCCCGGGTCCGGGTGAGGCCGTGTGCCCCTGTATCCGGGAGAGGCTGGGTCCCGGGTCCGGGTGAAGCCGCGCGCACCTGGGTCCAGGTGAGGCCACGCACCCCCTGGGTCTGGGTGAGGCCACATGCCCCTGGGTCCGGGTGAAGCCGTGCCCCTGGGTCCAGCTGAGACCCAACCAGAGGGAATTGGACCTGCATTACCACCATTTGTCCACCATCCAGAGCTGAGGGGTCAGTGCTGACATGTACACATAAGGAACTGGTGGACATTGATATTGGGTCTCAAAAGAACTGTTGGTCCAGAAAGAAACTCACTACAGACTGATTCATTTGCCTGTCAGAATAACTATTATTGCTCATCTCACATTCAGTTCATATAAGTATATCTCTAGTGACACATGATCTCGCTCATCTAGGGGAAATGATAAACAACAAAGACTGATGAACAAGAACAGAACCAGAAACAAGGAGGCATCGATCGGACTATCGGGCCTCAGAGGGAGGATAGGGGAAGGTGGGGGGAGGGGGGAGAGATCAACCAAAGGACTTGTGTGCATGCATATGAGCCTAACCAATGGTTAAGTTCAACAGGGGGTTGGGGCATCCGTGGGGAGGGGTGTGGGATGGGAATGGGGGGATGAGGACAAATATGTGACACCTTAATCAATAAAGAAATTTAAAAAAAAGAACTTGTGTGCATAACCCAGGGACACAGACAATAGTGTAGTGAAGGCCTGGGGCAGGGGGCTGGTGCCCGCTGGAAGGGGTAAATGAGAAAAAAGGGGGAGCTCCATAACACTTTTGGCAATAAAGATTAAAAAAAACACACAATGGAATACTCTGCTGCCATATAAAAGAAGGAATTCTTACCATTTGCAGCAACCTGGATGGAACTGGAGAACATTATGCTAAGTGAAATAAGCCAGTCAATGAAAGCAAAATTCCACATGATATCACTCATTTGTGGATAATAAAGAACTTTATAAACTGATGAAGAAAAAGATAGATACAGAGTCAGTAAATCATCAAACAGACTCAAAATACAGCAGGAAGGTTAGGTAGAGGTGGGGGAGATAAGAGATCAATCGAAGGACTTCTATGCATGCATATAAGCATAACCAATGGATGCAAAACACTGGGGCGGGGGTGAGGTGAACTATTGCTGGAGAGTGTTCAATTAGGCATGGCCTCATTCCCCTTGAAGGAGACACTAGAATTTAAAAAAAGTGGTTAGTGTTCGGGACTCCTTTACATGTTTTCCTTCTCTCTTTCTCTCTCTGTTCAAACTCAGAAAATGCTTCAACAGCACCCATAGAACCTTGTGGGAGGTCTGGGAGCGGGCACTGAACTATGTATGGGAGTGGGGTTGGGGGGGTAATGGTAAGATATGTACACATATAATACCTTAATAAAAAAATGGAGGGGAAAAAAAGGCGGTCTTAGATAGGAAGAGGAGATTGGTCTTTGAGACAGGAACCCAGCATTGGCCCAGGTCATGTGACTCATGAATAAATCCTTGCGTTTTTCAACAGCACCTGCCTCATGCGTTTGGCTGTCCTTGAGGCAGGCAGCAGAACCTCCGTTTTTGTTCGGTTCCACCCTGACTTCCTCCAAGGGGCCTTAGACTGGGGACAGAGATCAAGAGCAGGGCTTCTGGTCAGCGGAGGGGAGGGCAGAGGCGCTGCCTAGAGTCATGGAGAGTACCAGGGAGGGGGGGGCGGGGAGGCTGGGAGACCCTGCCCCCTCCAAGACTCAACATGGAAGGGCTTTTGTGAGCGTGACCACACACGACTCATCCGAGTCTCAGAGACCCTGGGGATGCCCGGGGGAGAGCCAGAGCGAGCTCACATCCACAGAGTCGGGCCCGGGGCCTGGCCGAGTTAAGGTGAGGGTGCCCAGGGAGGGCGGAGGAACCCCGGGACCTCAAACAACGGTTTCTGTCCTCGAAGACCCCTGGGGGGCGGGGGCGGACCACACGCGGCTAGTGGAGTTTGGCACAGCCAGGTCTGGGCGACTCTGGTGGTTTGGTGAGAGGCGCGGTACCTCAACATGGCCGAGGAGTGCTCAGGGCCCTCCAGATCCATCTGACGGGCGGGCTTCTTGGGAGGAGGACCCTAGGTGGCGTGTCCTTCTGTCCGCCTCCACCTGGGTCTCACAAGGGGGATGGACCTAGGGACCCAGGGACCTAGAACAGAGCCAGCCCCGCCCGGAGCTCACAGGGGGTGAAAGCCTACACACAGCAGCCTCTGTGACCCTTACCCTGGGCTCCTAGAATCCCGGCCTTCGGGGCGGAGGCGGACCTCACCTGGGCAGGAGGCAGGCCCAGGGGCTGCCAGAATCCAGGTGAGGACCTGGGTCCCACCGCAGAGGGAAGCCCGCAGAAGTCCACCCCTGCTGCCCACCAGGAGGGGCACCGCTCGGGTGGCCATGCCCAGTGTGTCCTGACTCGCACAGCTGGCTCTGAGGTAGAGGCGGAGATAAGGAACAGGGCCTGTGGTCCGCATGGCGGGCAGAGGAGATTCCTAGTCACGGTCAGCTCGCTGAGGGGGATGGAAGGACCCGAGTCCCCACCACAAAGCCAACCAGGCAGCACGCAGGGAGGTGAACACATGGACATTATCTCACTTCCTCATGCGGTTCTGAGACAGGAGCGGGGGGGGGGGGGTGCCTCTGTGGGGGGTATCTCTCAGGGGAGGTTGCTGTAAGGATGAGGACCCCAGGTAAGCACAGGGTGGGGGCATGACCTGGAGAACAGATGGGAGGGCCTCGGATGAGAATGACGACACCTGCCATTTTCTCCCTTCTACATCCCCATCCAGGTCTCAGAGACTCTGGGGGTTTGGTAGAGGGAGTGGTATCCCATCTAGGCACATGAAGAGCCAAGGACCTTGGAAACTAGACCAGAGTCAGTCCTAGTCCCAGAGACTCTGGGGGATTGGGTAGAGGGAGTGGAACCGATATAGGCAGATGCTGTGCCAAGGACCCTGGAAGCTACACCAGAGTCAGTCCTTCTCTTCCACACTCTTGGGGTTGTGTAGAGGGAGAAGGACATCATATAGGCAGATGATGCGCGAAGAACCCTAGAAACTAGACCTGAGTCTGTCCTGGTCTCAGAGACTCTCAGGGTTGGGTAGAAGAAATAGCACTTCATATAGGCAGGTAGTGTGCCAAGGATCCTGGAAACTAGACCAGAGTCAGTCCTGGTATGAGAGACTCTGGGATTTCAGTAGAGTGAGATGGAACCTATACAGGCATATGGTGTGCCAATGAATTGCCAGAGCAAGGTGAGGACCATGAGGGAAGACTGAGGACCCCGGTAACTAGACCAGCGTCAGTTACCTCTGGTCTCAGAGATTCTGGGGGTTCGTTAGGGGAAATGGGAACCCATAGAGGGAGGTGGTGAGACAAGGACTATGGAAACCAGACCAGAGTCAGTACTGGTCTCAGAGTCTCTGGAGGTTCAGTACATGGAATAGGACCCCATTAAGGCAGATGTCACGCCAAGGACCCTGGAATCTAGACCAGAGTTAGGCCTGGTCTCACATGCTCTGGGGATGGGGTAGAGTGAATAGGAACCCATCTAGGAAGGTGGTGCTCCAAGGACCCTGGAATCCAGATCAGAGTCAGTCCTGGTCTCAGAGACTCTGAGGGTTCAGTAGAGGGAGTAGGACCCTATATAAGAAGATGGTGTGGCAAGGACCCTGGAAATTAGACAAGAGTCATTCGTTGTCTCAGAGTCTCTGGGGGTTCAGTAATGGGAGAAGGACTCCATATAGGTAGATAGTGCGCCAAGGACCCTGGAACCGAGACCAGAGTCAGTCCTGGTGTCCGGGACTTTGGGGGTTCAATAGAGTGATATGGACCCCATATAGGCATCATGTGTGCCAAGGAACTGCCAGAGCAAGGAGAGGACCATGACAGAGGACAGAGGAACCCTGGAATCTAGACCAGAGTCAGTCCTGGTCTCAGAGTCTCTGGGGGATGGGTATAGGGAGTGGTGCTATATAGGAAGATGGTTTGCCAAGGACACTGTAAACCAGACCACAGTCAGTGCTAGTCTCAAAGACTCTGTGGTTCAATAGAGGGAGCAGGACCCCATATAGGCTATGGTGCGCCATGCACCCTGGAAGCAAGAACAGCATCAGTACTGGTCTCAGAGACTCTAGGGATTTGGTAGAGGGATTGTTACCCCATTTGCAAGATAGTGTGGCAGAGACCCTGCAAACTAGACCAGAGTCAGTCCCGGTCTCAGAGACTCTGGGGGTTCAGTATATGGAATAGGATCCCATATAGGCAGATGGTGTGCTAAGGACCTGGAATCTAGACCAGAGTCATTTCTGGTCTGAGAGTCTCATGGGGTCAAATAGAGGGTGTATGACCCCATATAGGCAGATGGTATGCCAAGGACCTGGAATCTAGACCAGAGTCATTTCTGTTCTGAGAGTCTCATGGGGTTCAGTAGAGGGTGTAGGACCCCATATAGGCAGATGGTTTGACAAGGACCATGGAATCTAGACCCGTGTCAGAACTTGTCTCAGAGTTCAGTAGAGGGAGAAGGACCCCATATAGACAGATGGTGTGCCAAGGACCTGCCAGAGCAATGTGAGGACCATGAAAGAGGACAAAGCAACATTGGAAGCTAGACCAGAGATAATCCCTATCACAGAGACTCTGGGCTTTGAGTAGAGGGAGTTGCACCCCATATAGGTAGATGGTGCACCAATGACCCTGGAGAGTAGACCAGACTCAGTCCTAGTCTCAGAGTCTCTGGGATATAAGTACAGGAATGTGGTCCCCATATAGGCAATTGGTGTGAAAAGGACCTTAGAATCTAGACCTGAGTCAGTCCTGGTCTCAAAGACTCTGGGGGATTGGGTAGAGGGAGTTGGACTCCAATAGGAAGATAGTGCGCCAAGGACCCTGGATTCTATAACTGAGTCAAACTTAGTTTCAGAGACTCTGCGGGTTTGGTAGATGTAGTAGGACCCCATATACGCAGATTTTTAGCCCAAAACGCTGGAAACTAAACCAGAGTCAGCCCTGGTCTCAGAGACTCTGGGTGTTCAGTAGAGGGAGAGGGACCCCATATCGTCAGAAGGTGTTCCAAGGACCTGCCAGAGCAAGGTAAGGACCATAAGGGAAGATAGAGGAACCCTGGAAGCTAGACCAGAGTCAGTCCTGGTCTCAGAGACTCTGGGGGATTGGGTAGAGGGAGTTGGACACCATATAGGCAGATGGTGCGCCAAGGACACCAGAGTCTAGACAAGAGTCATTTCTGGTCTCAGAGATTCTTGGGGTTCAGTAAAGGGAGTAGGACCCCATATAGGCAGATGTTTTGCCAAGACCCTGGAATCTAGACCAGAGTCCATCCTGGTCTCAGAAACTCTGGGGGTTCAGTAGAGTGAGAAGGACCCAATATAGGCAGATGATGTGCGAAGGACAGTCCAGAGCAAGGTGAGGACAATGAGGGAAGCTAGAGGAACCCTGGAAGCTAGACCAGAGAAAGTCCTGCTCTCAGAGACTTTAGAGGTTCAGTAGATTGAGAAGGACCTCATATAGGCAGATGGTTCACCAAGAACCCTGAAATCTAGACCATAGTAAGTCCTGGTTTCAGAGACTCTGGGGTTTGGTTAGAAGGAGTGGTCCCATATAGGCAGATGGTATGCCAAGGACCCTGGAAACCAGACCAGAGTCAGTGGTGGTCTCTGAGACTCTTTGGGTTCAATAGAGGGAGAAGGACTCCATATAGGCAGATGGTTTACCAAGGACCCTGAAATCTACACCAAAGTCAGTCCTGGTCTCAGAGACTCTGGGGTTGGGTGGAGAAAGTGGGAACTCATACAGTCAGATAGTGTGTCAAGGACCCTGGAAGCTAGAACAGAATCAGTACTGGTCTCAGAGACTCTGGGGATTCAGTAGAGGGAGAAGGACCTCATATAGTTAGATGGTGCTCCAAGGCCCCTGAAAGCGAGAGCAGAATCATTCCTGGCCTCACAGACTCTGCGGGTCCAGTAGCGTGTGATGGACCCCTTATAGGCAGATGGTGTGCAAAGGACCTGCCAGAGGAAGGTGAGGGCCATGAGGGTGGCCTGAGGGACCATTGAAATTAGACCAGATTCAGTCCTGATCTTAGAGATTCTGAGTGTTGTTTAGAGGAATTGTGAACCCATATAGTCAGATGGTGTGCCAAGACCCTGGAATCTAAACTTGAGTGAGTCCTTGTGTCAGAGACTCTGTGGGTTGGGTAGAGGGAATAGGACCCAATATAGGCAGATGGTGCTCCAAAGACCCTAGAAGCTAGAACAGCATCTGTCCTGGTCTCAGATACTCTGGGGGTTCAGTAGAGGGAGTAGTATCCCATATGGGAAAATGGTGTGCCAAGGACCCTTGAACAGAGACCAGAGTCAGTACTGGTCTCAGAGCCTCTGGGGTTTGGGTACAGGGAAGAGGTTCCCATATATGCAATTGGTGCTCCAAGGATCCTAGAATCTAGACCAGTGTCAGTCCTGGTTTCAGAGACGCTGGGGAATTGGGTAGAGGGAGTAGGATTCCATATAGGCAGATAGCGCACCAAGGACCCTGGATTCTAGACCAGAGTCTATCTTGTTCTAAGAGACTGGGGGTTTGATAGGAAGACTAGTACCCTGTATAGGCAGATGCTGAGCCAAGAAAGGTGGAAACTAGACCAGAGTCAGTCCTGGTCTGTGTCTCTGGGGGTTGGGTAGAAAGAATAGGACCACATATAGGCATATGATCTGCCAAAGACCCTGGAAACTAGACCAGAGTCAGTCCTGGTCTCAGAGACTTTGGGTGTTGGGCAGAGGGAATAGGACCCCATATAGGCAGGTGGCTCGCCAAGTACCCTAGAAACTAGAACAGAGTCAGTCCTGGTCTCAGGGACTGGAGGTTCAGTAGAGGGAGTAGGACTCCATATAGGAGGAAGGTGCACGAAGGACCCTGGAAACTTGACGAAAGTCAGTCTTGGTCTCAGAGATTCTAGGGGTTCAGTAGAGGGAGAAGGAACCCATATAGGCAGATGGTGTGCCCAGGACCCTGGAACCGAGACCAAAGTCAGTCCTGGTCTCATAGACTCTGAGGGTTCATTAGAGGGGAATTACCTCATATAGGCAGAAGTTGTTTCCAGGACCCTGGAACTAAGACCAGAGTCAATCCTAGTCTCATAGACTCTGGGGGTTTAGTAGAGGGGAATTACCTCATATAGGCAGAAGTTGTTTCCAGGACCCTGGAACTAAGACCAGAGTCAATCCTAGTCTCATAGACTCTGGGGGTTTAGTAGAGTGAGAAGGACCCCAAATAGGCAGATGGTGCGTCAAGGACCCTGGATGCTAAATAAAACTCAATCCTGGTCACTGAGACAAGGGAGTTCAGTAGATGGAGTAAGACCCCATATAGGAAGATGGTGTGCCAAGGTCCCAGGTAGCAAGACTAGAGTCAGTCCTGGTCTCAGATTCTCTGGGGGTTCAGTAGAGGAGTAGGACCCCATATAGGTAGATGGTTCACTAAGGACCCTGGCAGCTTGATTGTAGTCAGTCCTGGTTTCAGAGTCTCAGGGAGTTTGGTAGATGAAGTGGGACCCAATATAGGCAGTTGGTGTTCCAAGGACCTTCCAGTCAAGGTGAGGACCCTGAGGGAGGACAGAGGGATCATGGAATCTAGCCAAGACTAATTCCTGCTCTCAGAGACTCTAAGGTGTTTGGCTGAGGGAGAAGTACCCCATGTAGGCAGATGGTGCATCAAGGACCCTGAAGCTAGACCAGAGTCAGTCCTGGTCTCAGAGACTGTCAGGGTTCCGTAGATGGAATAGGCAGGCAGATGGTGCGGCAAGGATCCTGGAAGCTAGACCAGTGTCAGTCCTAGTCTGAGACTCTGGAGTTGAGTAGAGGAAGTAGGACCCCATAAAGGAAGATGGTGCCCCAACGTCCCAGAAATGAAGACCAGAGTCAGTCTTGGTCTCAGAGACTCTATGGTTTTGGTAGAGGAAGTGGGACCCCATGTAGGTAGATGGTGTGCGAAGGACCTGCCAGAGTCAAGGTGAGTACCCTGAGGGAGGACGGAGGGACCCTGGAAGCTAGACCAGAGACAGTGCTGGGATCCCACCGAGGGGATGACCACAGACAGCATGTGCTGAAATGCACAACTAGGTCAGGATCAGGAGCAGTACTTGAGAACGGCAGCGGGTGGGCCCAGGACCTTCCAAAGTCCTTAGGCAGGCCTCATGGGAGGATGATCATAGGTGGCATTTTCTTATTCCTGCATCTGGGTTTGGCAGTCTGGGGCTTGGGTATAAAGAGCAGGACCTCACTTCAGCAGAGGGTGGGCCAGAATCTGCCAGAGTTAAGGGAGATCCTATGGGAGGACTGAGGGAACCTTGGATCCCACCACAGTGCAAACCCCTCAGATACCCTCACCTGCCTTCAGCCCTGGGGTTTCTGGAATCGCTTTCCCATGGATTCTCCCACTCCCTTTGCTCTCAGGAATCTGAAAGAGGTGGGGCCTTACACAAAGGGTGTGCTATATGGACTGCAGAGCCAGGACACTCGGGCACTGCAAGTGGCCAAGCTATTGACCATGAGGGAAGAAGGAGGGGGAATTGTCCTGCAGAACAAATGGGGGCCTCATGGACATTCACCCCACTTCCACTTTCAGCTCTGAGAGACCCCAGGCAGGGCTGTCCAACAGAGAGCACTCTGATTTTGTCTGGGGTGGTGGGCCTCAGTCAGGTGAGCAAAGGAGGAGAGGGGAGGTGTCCCGGACTCTGAGTTCCTATAAGGGGAGGAATATGAGGAAAGGCAGCAGGAGCCCAAATGCTCCTCCCCTGCTCCCGAGTCTTGCTGTCTCCTTTCAAGGTTCAGCTGAGGACTGAGGGAAAACCTCACATCACAGCTGGTCGAATCCCCGCCTTACTTTGCCACTTCTGTCAGCCATGAGAGAAAGTGGAACGTGGTGTCACTCACGTCCTCCACCAGTGACTCAGGAGGGTGAGTTTTTAGTCTGAAGGAAAGTGGCCTTAGTTCAACACAGGAAGTTGTCCAAGACCCTGTCAGATGTCAACGTTAGGACTGAGGGCACTCCCCGTCTCAGGGCAGATAGCCCCCACAGAGTTTGGGCATGTCATCCTGTATCCTGTGGGATGTCCTGGGCAGGTGTGGTCAGATGTGGGGCCCCCTCACTTTCTTCTGTTCAGTCTCAAGGGTGTAGCCTTGTCCTGAGAGTTTTGCCTCAGGGCCAGCAGAGGGGAAGTTCACGGGCCCTGCCAGGGGAAAGGTGAGAACCCTGAGTGAGGACGCAGAAGACCATCCAGCCCAGAACAGTGGGGAACTCACAGAATCCTGGCCTTTCTCTTGTCAGCACTGGAGGCCCATGGCTGTGCATGCCACCTGCACGCTGAGGTGTTTCCTTTTTTCCTGTTACAGGGGCTCCAGGAGCCAGGGTATAAAGGCCTTTGTCTGAGGCACAAAACACAGGTCACAGAGCAGAGGAGGTCCAGGCCGTGCCAGCAGTCAAGGTGAGGTGCCTGCCTTCACCTAGAATGTGTCCCCAGGTTCTCCCCCATGCCAAAGTAGAGGAGAACTCCTGCAGCACCCGACCCCACCACACTGCCAGCCACAGAACCCTGACCTATGCCGACTCTACCTGGAGAACCATCTGACTTCCTCATTCAGGATCTTAGCGGACAGGCCACCCAGGAGGAGAGACCCCAGTGAAGCCCAAGAGCACCGCTAAAGAGGAGACCTGTAGCTCTGCTTTGTTAAAGCTGACAAGGGTGTACCCAGCTGAGGCCACTTATATTTCCTCTCTCCACAGGCCTGTGAGTCCTCATTGCCCACCTCCAGTCCGCACTCCTGTGGCTGCCTGACAGGAGTCATCATGCCTCGAGCTCCAAAGCGATGACACTACATGCTTGAAATTAGCGAGGCTGAGGAATAGGATACTTCCCCCTCATGCTCCTCCACCTGCTCCTCCTCTTGTCCTTTCTCCATCTGCTCCTCCTCCTCTTCCTCTTGCTATCCTCTGCTTTCAAGTAATGCAAGCTCCTTGGAGAAGGAGGAGGAGAACGAGGATGAGGAGGAGGAGGATGAGGTTCATGCTGCTGCTGGGACACCAAGTTCTACCCGGAGCTCTCCAAGTGCCTGTGCCTCCCCTTGTGCCTTTGCTGCTGCTGCTCCATTGAGCCAGTCCAGCAGCCAAGAAGAGAAGGGTCCCAGTACCTCCCGGGCCCTGCCAGATTTAGGGTCCTTGCCCAGAGACGTGTTTGATGATAAGGTAGCTGATCTGGTGGGATTCCTGCTCCTCAATTATCGCACAAAGGAGCTGACCACAAAGGTAGAAATGCTGAGTAGCGTCATCAGAGAGCACCAGGACCACATTGCTGTAATCTTCAGCGAGGCCTCTGAGTGCATGCAGCTGGTTGATGGCATTGATGTGAAGGTAGTGGACCCCACCAGCCACACCTATGTCCTAGGCACCAACCTGGGCCCCACCTATGATGGGATGGTGAGGAATGAGCACAGTATGCCCAAGACTGTCCTTCTGATACTCATCCTTAGTATAATCTTCTAGGAGAATGATTGTGTCCCCGTAGAGAAGATATGGGAAGCACAGAATGCCATGGGGGTGCATGCTGGGATGGAGCATTGCATCTATGGGGAGCCCAGGGAGCTCCTCACCAAAGTTTGGGTGCAGGAACAGTAACTGGAGTACCAGCAGGTGCGCAACAGCCAACCGGCATGGTACAAGTTCCTGTGGGGTCCCAGGGTCCACGCTGAGTCAAGCAAGTTGAAAGTCCTGGAGTTTTTGGCCCAGATCTATTGGAGTGACCCCAGTTCCTTCCCACACTGGTATGAGGAGGCTTTGAGAGAGGAGGAACAGAGAGCCCAGGCCAGAATTAGCACCACACATGATAATACTGCCATGGCCAGTGCAAGCTCTTCTGCCATGTCCAGTAGCTTCTTCTGCCCTCAGTGAAGTCCAAGGCAGATTTCTTTACTTTGTGTTTTAAAAGGGAAGTCAATGATCCAAGCAGTGATAGGGCAGACTAGGGGATTATAGTGAATAACATCTGTATCTCATTCCTTTGGGTTGACCTAGAAATGGATCTTCTTTTATTTTTGGTATTTTAAAATGTTACTTTAAGTAGAATGTTTATTAGCTTCAGAATATAAGTTTACAAATGACAAGGGTCACACAGTATTTAACTTAAGAGAAAGAGCTTTGCTATTTTGTAAAAACAAATTGGGAATCATTCATTTTATTTGTACTCTGTAACCAGAGAACATGGACTTGGAATATGCTTTTTTTAAATGTGAAAGAACATAGCTGTAAAACAGATAAAATAGTTAATTTTTTATTCCTGTATCATTTTTAGTGTGTCATTCTGTAAAAATAGAGTATATATACCTGGATTTTCATAGCTTATTCAAGAATGTAGAAAAATAAACATCTAAAAAACTCTTCTCACTGGTTCATGTGCACCCTAAATATTCATTGAGCCTCTGTCCTCATAAGGAAAGGCAACCCAGCCAGAGAAAGGGGGGGATGCAGAGCAGAGGAGCTGGGCACCAGGACTAGAAGGACACTGGGCTGGGAAGGGAGTGAACACAGGCTGCTTTTGTTCCCGGGCCTTGTCTTTGAGAGTAGGTATGTTTCCATGCACACGAGGACATAATAGCTGATGTGAGGTTTATGTCCTTTAAGACAGGAGGGGAAGAGTCACCCAGAGTGGAGGGTTGCTCATGTGGAATGTGGTACTGAGGCTCAGGCACTATGATGATGATGTGTAGCCTCTGGTTGTGTCTGTCCTATTATGGTACAGGCCAGGTACTCAGACCCGTGGATTCCAAGCTCCACCAGGTACTAGGATCCCCTTCCCCAGGGAAAAGGCAAGGATAGGGTGTGATGCAGTCAGGGCCTCCATGATCCTGGGCCGTCTATTCATCCTGCTGTGCCACCTTCCCCACCACCGTTACTTGAGAATTGAATTCTAGGATTTGTGGATCATGCCCACCCCAGGGCCTGGCCTGGGGTTGGTGTGTGTGGGTACTGGTGCCAATTCTTCCTGCTCCTGTTAGTCCTTTCTGTAGGCTGCAGTGGGGGCCAGGAGTGCCTGCTGACAGCAGATAACAGTGGTTCAGCCTGGGGATGGAGGAGGGTGGCTCCAAAGGGGCCTGAGCGAGACACCTGGCAGGATGATCTGAGCTCACACGGTGGTGTCCCAGGGCCCAGCTTAGGTTGCATCACAACGATTTGCAACCAGCAGGCCAGGAAGCAGGACCAGTGTGCTTGGGGACCTGCAGTGCCTTGGGGTGAAAAGAGGAGGGAGCTGACTGTTTTAGGTTGGGTGGGGATGAGGAGAAGCAGCACAGCCCAGGAGGGTCTGCATTGGGAGAGGACTAGAACCCACTCATCCGGTGTGAAGCCAAATCGCCCTTCCTCCCTCCTTTGTGCTCCCCTGGCCTCAGTGACCTTCTTTGTAGAACTGACCACATCCTGTGTGAGTGCCTCTCCTTACCTGTCTCTACCTTCTTCCTTGAGCCCCCTCCAAAGAATCCATCTCATGGATGAGGCATCTGCATTACCAGCCCTTTCCATTGGGCCTGGCCGCTGACTGCGTGGGGATAGGAAGGAGGAGCCTCTCCCACCATCCCTGTCCGTGGGGTTCCAGGTCCCCAAGGGTTATTGGGGAGAGGTAATCCTACAGACCATGAAAATGGAGGGCTGATGCATGATGCTTATGGACAGTCACACTTGTGGGCTTCCCCAGGCCACGTGAGGCCCAAGGATCTCTAGGGAGATGGAGTTCTCATGCCTCTCCTTCCTGCAGCCTTATGCAGGCTTTGTTTTAAATGTGGTCAAGATTCCAGACTCATTGGCAACCCTAGTGAGCAGCCAGGGGAACTATACCATCACCACCCTCATTGCACACAGGGACTGGGAAGATGCCCTCTGGTGGAAGCTGCTGCTGGAGAGGCTGGGGTGGAACCCAAGGCAGATTCAGGCCCTGCTTGGGGAAAGGAGAAGTGTGGCTGAGCAGTGATCATAGGCAAAGTGTGACACCCTGAGCACAGCTCACACCCCTCCAAGAGTACCCCCAGGACCTTGCTCAGGGGTTTGGGGCTTATTTTCTTTTAAGCCTGTGGTGGTGGGGCTGTGGTTTCTGTAAGCAGCACACCTTCAAAGGGGCCACAAGGGGCCCAGGCTGGGGTTCCGTGGGCTGAGTTCCTACGACCTGGGTGAAGCCTTCTTTCTGTCCACACTGGACCTCAGTTCCCATTTGTGACCTGAAAGGCAGGGACAGGTCCAAGTCTGCATGTGGTGTTGCCTGTGTGCACACATGTGTATTTATGTGTGCGCACACATGTGTGTGTGCGTGACAGACCAGGGGAAGCTTCACAGCACACAGAGAATGTCAGGTGGCCTCCAGACTCAGGCTGTTTGCCTGACTTCACACACCTGCCCCACCCCCACTGCCCATGACATCCCTCAGTGGTTGCCCATTTGCTCACCCCTCAGTGGTTGAGGTCCCACATCAGCTCCTTTCACCTGGTGAAGAGCTTGGGACCTCATTGCCTGTGGGTTCCCCACAGCAGTCAGGGCCTTTCTGACTTGTACGTGCTGCCCACAGCAGTCGGGCTAGGACCTGCCCATTAGTGGACCAGGCTCTGTCCTCTTCTTTCCTTCTCTCCCCTGGCCTCACCCAGAATTCCCTGAACAGTGTTTGACACATCGGAAGTGCTCAGAGGGACCCAGCTCACTCCGTGTCCCTTTGGTGAAATCAGCTTAGCCTCTCGTGGGCGTAACTTTGAAGAACCAATTTCTCTCACAGGAAACCTTTGGTTTATGGAAGGGAAAAGATCACAGTGCTTCTCTCGTGGTACACGGGGATCCCTGACATTGGGGCAACTCTGCAGTGCCCAGAAAACGTGGCTCCTGAGGAGGTTGTGGAACTGGAAAAGCAGGCTGTACTGACCAACCTGAAGCAGAAGTACCAGACTGCACTTTCAAACCCTGGTGGTTACTGGAGCCATACCCAAAAAAAGGGGGAAAGGCTATCTTCTAGGTAGGCATCCCACATCTGTGGTATAACAGTTAGCAGATGGGGTGGCCCGGGTTCTAGGTGGGGCTCCCTGTAAGGTGCCTGGAACTTGGGTTAGAGACACTCAGATGTTGATCAGAAATTTCCTGGCATCATAGGGGGACCCATGAGTAAAGACCCTCCTGTTTCAGGATGCATAACTAATGTAAGGTGATTGCCCCAAGGTCAGGAGCCAGGCAGCTCTGTCTCCTATCCAGTAGGCAAGGCTCAGGGGACCAGATCTTCCTGAGCCTGTGTCAGGACCCCCTATCCCAATCCTTGGCTGAGTGGGAGAAAATGAAAAAGGACGACAGGGATGAATGTCTTTCTGGGGCCAGGATTTCTAGTCTCCTGAGGCTCATCTGATGATGTGTGTGGCACAGAAACAACAGAACATGGTCCCACAATTTTCATTGCCCTGTTTATTTTCCTCCATATAGTTTTGCCTTTCTTTATTAAAGCCTACATGGAATGGAGAATACAAAGTGGTGATTGTTTTCTGTCACCTATGATCTTACAGGCCTGCATTGCCCTTGAACTGCTCACAGAGTGAACAGTTGCCATATAAGGAGTCGACCCCTCCTCCTAGTCCTTCAGGTTCCTTGGGTTGGGTCATGACTGAAAAGTCAGCCATCATCATATGAATAACAGATGTTATACAAATACATCATCAAATCATGTAGTGTGTGATTTAGGGGGCTAGGGGCCAGAGTCCCGATCCCGTTGATTCGGGCAGTAGCCAGGGGAACAATCATGCCACTCCCAGATATGCCCTCCCCACTTGGGCCACCTTCCTCACTTGCACACCAGACCTCAATGGCACTACTAGCGGGCCACAGAACCGAGAACTTGAATATGCGGGCGGCACTGGGTCCCTAAGGATTGCGTGATTTCCTCTGGGCCTTTTACTTGATTCTTCGGTGCCTTTTTAATGCTGAATTCTTGCTAGGTGTCTGGTAGGGGGCAGCTGCTTATTTCTCTGGGAAGGGGTTGAGGTGGTATCTGGCCAAGTATGATTCATCTGGTTCCCTTTTGTCTTGATGTTCTCGATGAGCCAAGGCTTGTCTTTCTGGAAATTGCTGTTACTCTACACCTGAAACAAAATTAATTCAGTCATTCTGGGAGGAAATATGTCCTTTTGACATTAAGTGGCCTCTCAGAATCTTTTGTCATCCCTGCAGGTAATCTCTAAGGGGCTACAGTTTTATATGGAAATCTACACTTTCTCATCTTTGGAAAAATACTGTCTGATGTGAAAGAGTTATCCCCTGAAATGAAACGCTTCCAGTATTTCTGGGTCTACTAGAAAGGTGTTTGTGTAACAGATAATGTGGGACATGGGAGGACTTACTACTTTACCATCATCCTGTTCTCTGAAGAGGAAACTGGAGAGTCACCTGGGCGTAATTTACTGAATCAGATTCAGCAAGCAGATGGACAAAACTCTTCAGGCTGTCAGATTCAAATATTTGCTCCTTGCCCCTTTGTCAAAGAACCTCACATTGGAAAGATCTTTCTCAATGATCCCGGTGTCTCTGGCATCATTCCAGTGCACAGACGTGAAGGTGTCATTCCCCATTATCCCTAAAGCTTTCTTGGGAAGGACAGTCCTAGAAGATCATTGTTTCCTTCCACTTGGACAGCACTTTGGCTTGAGTCCTCTGATTGTGGGTTGTCTCGGTTGCAAGCTTAATACCGTGTCTCTCCAACACCTGTGATAGGACCAGCTTGGCTCCGTGAATCTCATGGGTACACAAACACGGCATGGAGATGCTCTACATTAAAAAGCATTGGCTACTCTCATCCTATCACTGAACTGTGGGGTCACAGCAGGGATGCCCAATATATACTGCCCACAAAATTCTAAGCCTTGGGGCAATCAGCTGCTTAAGTCATGTGATTACACCAGCATAGCCATGGGTGAACCTGAGCGCTGGTGGTGAAGGATTAGAAAAGACAGACAGAAGAATAAAGCCAGGGTTAGGTGGGATGCTACCCTCTGATTAGAGAGACAGTGCCATGGCCTGCAAGCCGAGTCTTTATTTTATAGCCAGTTTCCACTAGACAAAGTAAGGGTGTGGTCAAGATATTTACAATGTTGTTGATTTCAAATCTATTCAATTATATGCACTTGAACTCTATTAAGCCCACATCACCCAGCCACGTGGGACCACAGGTTTGGACCTTAAGGTCAAGCTCACAAATACAGCCTTTGGCTATAATTGTGCTGGGACTTGAAGGTAGCTTTGCCATGAGAGGATCATATCCTCTCATTAGTCCGAGGCCTAAACCTGTCCAAACGCTGTAGCCGCTCTCCACAATCCTGTACAGGTGGGAGCACAAGCAGTGGTACCTTCCCATGGTACCCTTCTATCTCGCTATTCAGAGTATTAAGATCAAAGTTACCCAAAACAGTTAGAGAACATGGATCATAAAAACTACTGTGGTATCCTCTCCTCTATGGTGAAGATGACTTGAATTTGACTTTTGTCCCATCCCACACCCACAATCTCATCTATGTTCAAGTACCTAGTTATGATTATTTTCATATCTGCTTCCTTCAGTCATAGTTACCTAAACAAGTTGTGATTTTCCTTGGTAGTGAGTCTGTGTCCTTGGCCCATGAGTCCTTGTCCCATGTCTTGCACTAAGTGGTATAGCTTGTGCTCTCTGAGGGTTGACACTTTGTTTCTAAAAGTGGAGTGCAAAGGCATTTGGGAACAGAATCCTCCCAAGGTGCCCCTCAGCCTAAGGACTGTATCCTTAATGGAGCACCTGGGTCTAGATTCAGGCTCAGTCCATGGTCTTTGTGCCAATAAACCGGATTACAAAGCATTCATTCATGAAGTCAGTTTATTCTTGGAGGACATGTCCAAGAGGATAGCTGTTGGTGGGTTTGGGGTGGATGTGGTTGGCTCCTAGTGTCGCTGGATATACAGCTAGCTCCCTTCAGTTGCCTACCAAACAATTGTTTCTTAAAGGAGTTATTTAAAGGCTGAAAAGATTTCCTTGTGCACTTTGCTAGCTCATGCCTCTAACTGTTAGTTATTTGAAGGGACTTGGCCATTTTATGTGAGGAAAATTGGAGAGAGGACTTTGGAAACCACCGTCTGGAATTTGGTGGAAAGAGGGTGTTTATTTGTTATGATCTAGGCACCCTTGCATCCCAAGGCTTCTGTAGGACCATTAGCTAATGTTCTTTGAAGCAAGAGCAACCGAATTTCCACTGTGGTGAAGAATCTAGTACATCAGGCCCATCCTTTCCTTTGAATATGAAATATTCACACTGCTGACTTCAGTGGAGTGGAAGAAAGCCATTAGGAAACTGGCCTTCCTCAGCTAAGCCTGCTGGGTCCCAGAAATCCAACTGTCGGTACCATGGCCACTAGTCAGACAGTCTTTATTAAGCACCATGTTCAGGACCTTTTGAGAAAGAAGAACAAAGCTATAGGAATCACAATACCTGATATCAAGCTATGCTACAAGGCCATTGTCATCAAAACAGTTGGTATTGATATAAGAGCAGGTATATGGATCAATGGAAATGAACAGAGAGCCTAAGAATCAACCCATACCTATATTGGGAAATTATAATTAACAAAGGAGGCAACAGCATATGATAGGGTAAAGACAGTTTCTTCAATAGTAAATGGCATTGAGAAACTTGCATGTGAAAAAATGAATCCAAACTACCAACTTATACTATTCAGAAGAATTCATTCAAAATGAACAAAAGACTTAAATGTAAGTCGTGAAACCATAAAAATCCTGGAAGAAAGCATCGGCCATAAAACCTCAGACATCTCCCATGGTAATATTTTATGCCGATATGTCACTCCAGCTGTGAGTCTGGCTTCTGGCCGAGCCGCCCTCCACCTGTGGGAGCCCACTGACCACCCTGTAGGGGGGAAGTGGGGAGCAGCTCCTGTGTTGAGCGTCTGTCCCTGATGGTCTGTGCACATCATAGCAGCTGGTTGTACTGCAATTCAGTTGATTTTCATATTAGGATTTTACTATATAGGATAGCCAAGTGCTGGAAACAGTGTAAATGCCCATCGGGAGAAGAGAGGATAAAATAAACAGTGGTATCCTATATAATAAAAGGCTAATATGTAAATCGACCAAACAGTAAAACAACCAGTCACTATGACACACCCTGACCACCAGGGGGCAAATGTTCAATGCAGGAGCTGCTCCCTGGTGGTCAGTGCGCTCCCATCTGGGAGCACAGCAGTGGTGGCAGGAGCCTCTCCCTCCTCTGCAGCAACACTTAGGATGTCTGACTGCCTGCTTAGGCCTGCTCTCCACTGGGAGCAGGCCTAAGCCAGTATTCAGACATCCTCCAAGGGCTCCTGGACTGCAAAAAGGCACAGGCCGCGCTGAAGGACCCCACAAGTGCATGAATTTGGTGCACCGGGCCTCTAGTCCTATATTAAAGAAAGGCTAATATGCAAATGGAACAAACAGCTGAACTACTGGTTGCTATTACATGCACTGACCACCAGGGGACAGACGCTCAATGCAGAAGCTGCCCCCTGGTGATCAGTGCCCTCCCACAGGGGGGACTCTGCTCAGACAGAAGCCATAAGCTAGGCTCACTGCTGGCAATGCAGTGGTGGTGACAGGGGCCTCTCCCATGGGGAGTGGGCCTAAGCCATCAGTCCGACATCTACCAAAAGCTCCCAGATTGTGAGAGGGCACAGGATGGGCTGAGGCACCCTCCTCCCCCTGCCCCCCGAATGTACGTTACCAGGCCTCTAGTATTTACATAATGGAATACTACCTGGCAAAAAAAGAGAAGGCATTCTTAACTTCTGAGATAGCATGTATGGACATGGAGATTATTATGCTCAGTGAAATAAGCCAGTCAGAGAAAGAGAAAAACTATATGATCTCACTTATATGTGGAATATAATGAACAACATTATCTGACAAACAAAATAGAAATACAGGCATGAAGACATGGATCAGACTGACAGTTGTCAGAGGGGTTGAGGGAGAGGGGGATTGGATGAAACTAACTGAAGGAATTAGCCAAAGAATATGGACACAGATGACAATGTGGTGAGGGCAAGAGGGTGCGGGGAGGTAAGGTGCTGTGAACAGGGCCAAAGGAAGAGAAAATGGAGATATTTGTAAGAGTGTCAACAATAAAATAAAAATTTTAAAGTATCTTGGTATTTACAGTTATCTCCTCATAGGACATAAATAAAGGGCTAGTGTTCTCAGATGGGATGGAGGGTGAGGCAAGAGAGAGCAGAGTAATTCTGAAGGGAATAGGGTGCCTATGTGTCGGAATGAGGGCAGGAGATTCTGTGCAGCCTTAAAAGGAGCCATCAGTCATGACCAATTCAGCAGACCATGATCCAGGGATGGACAGGAGGGCACCCAAGGGAAGACCAGGGGAAGGGTGTTGTCATGAGGGAAAATGCTGGGATGAGGCAGAAATCCTGGCACCAGGAAGACTCAGATATCAATAAACCTCAGACAATCCCCAAATTGATTCATTCTCAATGTCACCTTCCTTCCTCAGGCCTGCTCTTGCATGGGCTCCAGGGTTCTACTAATTGTCATCTGGAAGATTTCATTCATACTGAGAGGAGAACTTAATTGTGAGGTAGAAGGTGGGCCATTGGCTATGAAGGCAGAAAATATCAGACTCCTGATGAATTCGGGCAAGGGGCCAAGACTGCACGATGCGCCTTACTAGCCATGTAATCCTGGGAAAAGTAGCTGGCCCAAGGTGCATCAAGTTGTTCCTCTGTGAAGGAAGTGGGTCTGATAATCTGTCTTGTGGGAATGCAGGACAGTGTGGAGTGTTTGTAAAGCACTGCACACAGTGACTTGTGGAGATTGGAACTCTGATGAATGGCAGCAATTTCTAATATCATTTTTATCCCAGATACTTCCACTTTGGCACTGTGATTACTTGTTTATTATGAAGATCATATTAGAGAATGTGCAGTTTAGTAAGGAATAGAATACCCAACTGGCCAAAAAGGATGTACCCAATTCATGGATGTATGCTGAAATTCAGGTGTGGGGAGCATTCACAGCTGGACACAACACAAAGATGCTAGAAAGAGAATCTAGGAACAACTCTTTCCCTCAGTCCAAACTGCTCTTTCATGCAAACAAATGCTTTCATTCATTTCACCCCCAGCCAAAACCTACACCGTGATAATGACTGGCCAGATCACACTCAAGATCATTAACATTCAATCCCAATTAGGCTGTGGGCTGTGGCTCTCCCAGTCCATCCTTACTCATGGCCCAGTAACTGTATTTCTGTAGAAATCTGTGCGGATGATGGGTATAATATGCCTAGTGATCATACTGTCTAATGTCACTGAGACTGCATGCAGTAAACCACCCTTCCTAACCAGGTGGAGATTTCCCTCTGGTTTATCCATGATCCCAAAGGAACTTGTCCGGACAATTCTCCATTTCACACTTCCCTCACACCCAGACACACAATGTGCTGCTTCCACCCCCAACTGCCTTACAATCAACCCCTCAGAGGGAATCACAGTTTCCCACATACCCTGGTTCAGGCCATGCACAATTGAGTGCTGTTCCCTGGAGGGCCATGGTCTCACCTGTTCTGTTACTTGTTCTATAGGACTTAGGGGACACCTAACCCCTTCCTTATAGGACTTCACCTCTTACACTATCATCCTGTGGGTGGGTGTGCCCTGCTTATGTTGGTGTCTCCACTACTAACACAGGGCCTTCCAGAGGACATAGGCTCAGTGAATATCTGGGGATTAAATGAACCACTGAGCAGGGGTCCTCTTTATTCAGATGAAATCCCTCCACTTTCTTGCCAGAACCAAGGATCCTTAGATAAATTGTTTCATGAAAAGACAGACAAGAAGAGATAAGAAGCAAAAATGAACAAACTTTTGCTTTTATTTTTTATTTCTTGACTCTATTGATTGTACTGCCGAGTTTTTTTCACATTTCCAATGAAATCCTTTTATCATGCCATGTTATCTAGTTTGGGATCATTAACTAGGATGGGAAGTGTCCCAAATTGCGTTACACAGTAGCAAATCTCTTACGCTTGAGCTGGACATGGACAAATATATATGTGACCAATGTCATTTACAAACTTACATGCTAACAGCTTATGAAAACTTCTATGTAAAGGACTAACATTAGAAAATTTCCTTAAAAATTCACAAAGTAATAAAGTATAAATTTCTTAATTATCATAGAAGCCCAAATCATCCCCTAGGCCTCACTACTGCTTTCTCCTCAAACACATAGTTGAAAATAGAATGCACTTTATGCCCATCAAATAAAGTTCATACACAAGGGCCTGAAAAGTGCCTGGGTGCAACTCTGGCTCAGGCACATTGGTTCTCATTACACTCAGGCCCTTCAGGCAGGGATGGGAGAGAACGGGGATCTCTGTCATTAACCCTGAGCACAAAGCTAAGGGCTTGCGATGTCGTGGTCTCTGTGTGCGCCCTGGAACCCCACAGGAACTCATAGCATGGAGGATCGCTATTGGGCACCTGTCTGTACACCAGGTACTGTTCCTGCACCCAAATTTTAGTGATGAGCTCCCTGGGCTCCCCATACAGCCAATGCAATTTCCCATCATGCAGCCCTATAATATTCAGTGCTTCCCAGACTTTCTCCTCAGGGGCACAATCTCCCTCCGCAGCAATCACCCACAGGAGTGTGACGAGGAGGCCGGTGTTAGGATATCTGTTCCCATCGCTCACCATTCCGTCATAGGTGAGCCCCAAGGCGGTGACCATTACATAGGTGTGGGCACTGGGGTCGACTTCCTCCACAACTACACCAAAGACCAGCTTCATGACCTCAGTGGCTGCACTGAAGATCTCAGGGAAGTGCTCATGGTACTCTTTGATGACACTACTCAGCATTTCTGCCTTGGTTGTTGGCTCCTTTGCGCGATATTTCAGGATCAGGAACTCCACCATTTCCATCATCTTTGAATGCAGTGCTTTTTGGAGCAAGGTATCGCCATCATCTTCAGGGCCTCCCTCAGTGTTTGGACCCTCCTCCTCGTGGCTGCTGGAGCTCTCATCTTCAGGATGGCTCCATGGAAAGGTTGCCAAGGCATGGAGGGACGGGCAGGAAACCTGAGGACTCTGGGGAGGATTTGGTGTCTCAGTAGCAGCCACCTCCTCCAGGCTTTCCATAAACAGGACTGAGGGGGAGGAAGATAGAGAGGAGGAGAGAGATACAGCCTCTTCATCCTCCTCCTCCTCCTGCATAACCCAGAAGAGCTCCTCCACCACCAGGTCGGGCATCTCCCTTGGGTCCTGATGGTCTTCCTCAAGATTGCCGAGCTCACTCATATGATGGCCAGGCATGATGACTTCTGCTGAGACAGTGACCGCGTGTGGGCAGAAGATGTGCGATGAGGACCCACGGGCCTGGGGGAGAGGGGAGTGTAACAGGCATGAGTTTAGAAACACACCCTAGGCTGCTCTGACAAAGGTGACTTATAGGTCTCTCCTTTAGGCGTGTACATGGGCCTCACAGGGCTCACTCCTGATCAGCCTGCCCACTAAGAACCTGAAGTAGGAAGTGACATGACATGACTGCTCAGGGTATAGAAGGCACAGCACAGGGTTCTGTAACTGACGGTGGGGTGTGGAGGTGTCAGGCAATGTGGGGTCCCCTGTGACATGGGTGGGGGAGCCTGTGGGGACATATTCATGGTTGGAACCTCACCTTAATTCCTAGCACTTCCTGGCCTTCTGCTGCTCCGTGACCTGAGAATATTTAGCGTAGACCAAGGCCTTCAACTCCTCCAATCTGCGGGCTCTGCTTGAGGGAACAAAGGGCCACCTCAGCATGCACATGGCAGGGACAGCAATGGGACCCCAGTGCTGACAGGAGGGGTGGCAGAACTCTGTGAGGTTCCCTCTGTTGGGGGTGGGAGGTTCATCACTGCACATGTAGGATCTTCACCTTTCCCCTGCCAGTGCCTGGCCCTTCACTGCCTTCTGCTGGCCAGAGGTTAAACTCTCCAACAAGACCACCAACACCTGACACTTCAGTGAAGAAACTGAGGGGGCCCCATATGTGGTCCCTCTCCCGGAGGATCAAGAACGGGTGACTGAAGATCTGGGTCCATCTATCCTGGGATAAGGCTCTGATCATTTCTCACCATAGCACACTGCAGGGTTTCAGACAACTCTGCCCACTGAGCCCAATCTGCCTAGACTGAGGCTTCACCTCCCTTAGATACACGAGTAGGAAGTGAGCCGACCTAACCCAAGCACTATTCTAAGTTTCCTAACTGCTGACAGAAGAGGTAGGGTAGGTCTAGGTTCCCATGAGCTCTGGTTCCCCTCACTGCTCACCTTGATTCCTGGCAGGATCTGGGACTCGTCTCTCTGTTGACAAAACGTGGACCTACGGGATGACCCAATGTGTGGTCTCACACAAAGGTCCTCAGCTTCCTGAGAGATCTGTGACAAAAGAGAACAGGTGCTCCATCTGCCCCCATCCCACAGAACTGACACCAGGGACTAGACCTGTCTGTTCCAGGTACAGAGTTCCCTTACTTTGGCCTCAAGGTACTTGCCTTCCTTCCTGGCTAGGCCTGGATCTGAATCCAGCTGACCCGATTTCACCCTGAATAACTGTCCTCAATGAGAAATGCTCATGAGGAGCAGGCATGTGGAAAGGGAGTGCATATCACACCCAGGTACGCTGCCTGGGGAATATGGATGCTGAGGACAGGACACCCCCTGATGCTGAGGGCTCTCTTGTTTTCTCAGGGAGCACATAGCTGCAGCTTTCCACAGAAAGCACTCAGACCATTAGGACCCTTCCACAACCTCAGCTCCTCTTTTCATGAACTGAAGCCATCCCCTCTGACCAAGGCCCTGTCCTTCCTGAGTGCCCTGAGACAAACATGAGGAGGAACCACCTCTGCAGACCCATGCCAGGCCTTTCCCAGGGCCGACAGCAGCACAGATTGGGTTCAGGGCACCCATTGTCTGGAGTGTGGTACCCTCCTTTCTGCCCAAGCTACCCATGTTCACTCGTGGAGTGCCTGGGACCTTTCCCTTCTGCTGAACTGAGAATGAATACTGCAGTCCATGTCCACTATCTCTCTGAGACCTCCAAGGTGGACTTGAGGACACACCACATTGACTATCATGCCCGAGTGACCCAGTTGTGCCATCAGAGCCTATGCCAGCTCGTCCTTATTTTTACTCGGGTGGAATATACCACCATCCTGCCTCAAGACCCACGCTTTGATTACCAGCATTGCCGTGGACACTTTCCATTGTTGCCCTGAATCCAGCACCTTCAGGACAATTTCCTCACCTCCCTTTGCCACTCCTAAGGTAGAAATAACCCAAATCCACAGGCCTAGCATGAGGCTTCCAGGTGCTACTGGCAGGAACAGGCACACTGGGGACACTTTTGACACTGGCCAAACCTCAGGCATACTTCAAGGTGTGCTAGGGGGCTTCCTGAGCCCTAACTCGGGTCCTTACCTCATATCCTGGGAGAGCCCTGCAGCCCTTCTTTTCCCTCCTGGAGCCTGACCGCTCAGCCCTCAGGGGGTGGAATCCCCTCTTCTTCCCGCAGGATCCTCACCGTGACTCCTGGCTGGAGCCGGAACCTCCTTTCAACCTAAGATGCCCAAATCAGGAAGAAAGCATGTGGTCATTGACTGGCGGCCTCTCAGGGTTCACAGTAGGTGTAACATGGGGCATCTCTGTTGTGGGGTCTGGGTCCCTCAATCTTCCCTTTGCATGTTCACCTTGACTCTGTGCAATACCCACGTCCTCCCCTCTTCTGCATATGTTGTTCCCCCTGAATTGCCAGGGCAGACATCAAGTCTGGGCTTCTGTGGTTCCTCTCTGTAAGGTCATTCACCACAGGGCCTCCCAAGACTTTCAGCAGGGCAGACTTCTGTGGACTCCCCTTTGCTTAGGGTTCCTGGATTCCCTCAGTCCTCCCTTGGGGCCCTCCTAACCCTTCCCTCTGCCACCTGAGACCCTGCTCCTTACACTAGACCCCAGAGCCTGTCAGACCTGGATGCAGAAGTCAGAAAAAGCACCTTGACTCTGGGCAGTGCCTCTGCATCCCATCTTTTGACCTGAGGCCTTACACTTTTTATCAAGTTTCCACTCTCCCTCAGACCTGAATGCTGACGTCAGGAGACACCACATGTGGTCAACCTCCCTGGGGCCTTCCACGGCTGAAAGCAAGGTGGCATTCTGTGCGGCCTCTACATTGGGAGTCTGGGTCCCCTCAGTCCTGACACACGGTCCTGACCTTGATCCTGGCTGATCTTGGTTCCTTCTTCTGCCAACCTGGGGCTGGTTTGTTATAAGCTCTGAGATCCTGATTGAAGGCATCAAATGCCTCTTGAGTCTGGGCAGTACTTCTGCCCTCCCCTCTGTGGACCTGATACATTACACTGTTTTTTTAAATGGTTTAATATTATTTATAATTATAAATTCTACAGGCCTGATGCAGGAAATTTGTGCAAGAGTAGGCTTTCCTACACTAGGCTGCCAGCACCATCTTCCCTCTGTCACCTGGGATCTGTCTTCCCTGCCAGCCCTGGCTTCCACCGGAAGGTTGTCTGGAAGGATGTCCTGTCTAATTAGCATATATTGCTTTTATTATTATAGATTACACATGACCCCCTCCAGCCTACCCCTATCCCCTGCATATCCTACCTAATAAAAGAGTGATATGCAAATTGACCCCAACTCCGCAACACCCACAAGCCACGCCCTCAAGCCACGCCCACCAGCCAAACAGGAGCAAATATGCAAATAAACCCAACCAAGATGGCTACAGCCACAGAGAGCCCCAAGGAGGCTTGGGTTTCCCTGGTAACAAAGGAAGCCAAGCTTTCCGCCTGCCCTTGCAGGCTAAAGCCTTCACTCCACGCTACAAAGTTTCAATTATAGAAGGTAAACAAATCCAAACATAAATGGCGACAGCCACTGAGCTGGAAAGAGCAGGAGGTAAAGGTTGCCCCAGGCAGTGGAGGAAGCAAAGCTTCTGGAGTCCTGGCTGGCCTAAGCCTCCACTCCAGGCTACAAAGTTTCAATTATAGAAGGTACACAAATCCCAAAAGAAATGGCTGCCGGCCACGGAGCAAGCAGGAGGCTTGGCTCTGCTCCTGGCTACAAAGTTTCAATTATAGAAGATACATAAATCCCAGATACCAGGGCCTCTGGCTTGGGTTGTCAGCGGACGTGGCCGGCCTGCAAACCACCACATGCCCTTCACCCAGGCCACCCCACACCACAATGGAACCCCCACCCTAATACAGGATACCCTTTAGAGCAAACCAGCTGGCCCCCACCCATGCACCAGGCCTCTAGCCTATCTAATAAAAGAGTAATATGCAGATTGACCATCACTCCAACACACAAGATGGCTGGCCAAATGTGGTCAAAGATCCTGCCCCCATGTGGACACAAGATATCCGGCACAAGATGGCTAGCAGGGGAGGGCAGTTCTGAGGGACCAGGCCTGCAAGGGAGGGCAGTTGGGGGCGATCAAGCCTGAAGGGGAGGGCAGTTAGGGGTGACCAGGCCAGCAGAGGAGGGAAGTTGTGGGTGACTGGGCCTGCAGGGAAGGGCAGTTGGGTGTGACCTAGGACTGCAGGGGAGGTCAGTTAGGGGTGACCAGGCCTAAAGGGGAGGGCAGTTAGGGGCAAACACACTGGCAGGGGAGCAGTTAGGCATCAATCAGGCTGACAGGGGAGTGGTTAGGGGGTGATCAGGCTGGCAGGAAGAAGCAGTTAGGGGCAATCAGGAAGGCAGGCAGGCTAGCAGGTGGGAGCCAGCAGTCCTGGATTGTGAGAGGGATGTCCGACTGCCCACCAGGATCTGGCCTAAACGGGAAGTCGGACATCCCTCGAGGGGTCCCAGATTGGAGAGGGTGCAGGCTGCTCTGAGGAACACCCCTCACATCCTCCCCTGCACGAATTTCGTTCACTGGGCCTCTAGTATGCATATAAGGTCATTGGTTGATTACATCCCATTGTCCCCAACTTCCCTCTGAGATTCCCCAATCTGTTCCATGCTTACATCTGTGGGTATCTATTTGTTCATCAGTTTACTTTGTAAATTAAATTCCACATATGAGTGCAATCATGTGATATTTCTCTTCCTCTGACTGTCTTATTTCACTTAGCATGATACCCTCCACGTCTCTCCATTCTGTCTCAAAGGGTAGGACAGCCTACCTTTTATACTACTGCATAGTATTCCATGGTATAAATGTACCACGGCTTTTTCATCAAATCATTTACTGATGGGCACTTGGGCTGTTTCCAGATCTTAGCTATTGTAAATTGTGCCGCTATGAACATAGGGGTGCATACATTCTTTCTCAGAGGTATTTCCGTTTTTTTAGGATACATTCCTAGAAGTTTGATTCCCTACACCTTATACCAAGTCCTGAGTCTCACTCAGCTCTGGATACAGAAGTGAGGAAACTCTGCACTTAGTCTTACCAGGGAGCATCCCAAGGCTGATAGCAGGGTAGGGCTTTATGGGGTACCCTAGTTGTGGGGTCCAGGGTGCCCTCAGTCGTCCTGTGGCTGTGCTCCTTACAGCGAACCCCAGCGTATCTCAGACCTGCATGGCAAAGTCAGGAGACAACTGAAGGGGTCATCTGGCATGGGATCTCCCATGGCTTGTAGCAGGGGAGGGCTTTTATGGGGTCCCCTACATTGTGGGGTCCAGGGTTCTGTCTGATCTCCTTCAGCGGACCTGAGGCTTTGCTCCTTACACCGAACCTCAGAGTCTCTCAGACCTGATGTAGAGGTCACCCCACCCTGTAGTCACCCCGCCCACTGGTCTTCCCTAGACTGATGATTCTGTTGTCCGGGTCGCCCCAATATTCTTAAGGGTCCTCACCTTGACAGCAGCAGGACCTGGGGTCTCTCCTCTGCTGCCTGAAGCCTCTCTCCTTCAATGAAACCCCCAATGAATCTCAGAGCAAATGCAGAAATCACAAAGAACAATGTGTGAGATCACCCCTCCCTCACTGCCAAGGAGGCCTGCCAGATGGACACGGTTCTGGGGTCCAGGGCTCCCATTGTCCCTCAGTTTCCTCAACTTGACATCAGCCAGACCTGGGGTTCCCCCTCTCCTGAAGTCCTCTTCCTTGTATCAAACCCCCAGTTTATCTCAGACCAAATGGAGAAATCACAAAACACAATGTGTGAGATCACCCCTCCCCCACCCCGGTAGGCCTGACAGATGGACCCTGTTCTGGTGTCCAGGGCTCCCCAATATCTCTCAGTATCCTCAACGTGGCAGCAACAGGACCTGGGGTCCCCCCCCCCTCTGCTGCCTGAAGCCCCGCTCCTTCTATCAAACCCCCAGTGGATCTCAGACGGAATGCAGAAATCACTAAGAACAATGTGTGAGACCACCCCTCCCCCACCCCTAGGAGGCCTGTGGGATGAACACTGTTCTGGGGTCCAGGGCCCCCCAATCTCCTTCAGGGTCCTCACACTGAGACTGGGCAGGTCCCGGACACCCTCTGCCGACCTGAGACTCTGCCATGACCCGAAGCCCCCCCGACTGTCTCCACCCCGAAGATGCGGAAGTCAGTCCTAGCCGCTCGCGGTCACACCGCACCTTGGGGCTCCCAGGACTGACTGCTCTGGGGCCCGGAGTCACCTTGTCTTCCCCCACGGCCGGCCCTCACCATGAGGCCTGCAGGTCCTGGGACCCTCCCTCTGTGAGCCGGGAGGCCGGACCCCCACACTGAGGCCTCAACCCCGAGACCCCAGGGGAGGTCCGTGGGCCTCACTCCCCAGGGCTCCCGGCAGGGGCTGACCTAGATCCCAGGGGACCTCCGTCTGGTCCTCACCCTGATTCCAGGCAGAGTCTGGGCTCCGCCGACCTGAGATTGCTCCCCTCAGCGCTTGTCCCCTCTACCGGCCCGAAGCCGCCTTCTCAAGATGGCGCTCAGCTCCCTCAGACGTCTCAGGTGGAAGTCTATGACATCACTTCCGGAAACCAATTCTGGGGTCACCCAGGATGCTACCAGGGGCGGGGCTCCGCTCCCAGTGTGCCCAGCAGCACCATCTGGTCCCCACCTGGGCTGGATGGCCTGGGACCCCACCCTGTGCTGACCAGGGTCTGTGCCCCTCAGGCCAAGTGTCGGCCTCCCCCAGGTCCCTCTAGGAGGTGGGGCGGGAGGGCACAGCCTGGCACCTCTGCCTGAGGTACCCCCGATCTGACAGGAGCACCAGAGGTGAGTGCCTGGTGGGCCCTCTGTTGTGGGGCGGGTAGAGCCCTCAGTCCTTACTTGGAGGGTCCTCACAACCCTGGTGTAGACCACTGTGGTCACATCGCAGTTCCTAGAGAGGGCGCTGCAGAGCCAAGGTCCCTGGGGAGCATCAGACCCTGACTGCCTCCCCTCCCCCCACTTCCCATGGTGTCTCTTCACAGACAGGCTGACACTCTGGAAACCATGTGTTCTAAATGTTTCGTTTCCATTCAAGTCTCTGAGCTGTAGCAGGAGTTTGGAGAGGGCCTGTGGTTCGGGGGTTATCTGTCTACATTTGTTTGTTGCAGGCTTTTTCCCTTTTGTTCCTCATTCATAGTAATTATTGCATTTTGAAACTCTACCTCCTTTGTATACATTTTATTTATGCATACATGTTTATATATTTATATATGTATAAATCAGCATATATAGTGTATGTGTACACATATAGTCTAAATGTTGATCAGGTGTGTTTACATATCCATACATGCCCATACCACATACAGAAATACTTACATAAATACACACACACACACACATATAAATATATATATGCATGTCTATGTCCTATGTATTTACATATACTAGACAAGTTACTTTATGAAAGCTTACCTAATCTTACTATGCATGATTTACTCTGACACTTGCTTTTCTACTCCTAGTCTATTCTTTATATTCTATTGAAACCATAATTTTTGAAAGGCCAGTCCTCAACCACTTCCCTGCTCCCCCACACAACCTCCTCAACCACAATTGCCAGCTCACCAGTCTTGTCTCCCCGAGGGGCTTGCTCATATTATGTTGTTTAGATTTTGTGGTTGAATCCTGATCAGCCTGTGCCCTGCAGCCTCTTTCTTTGATAATTTCCCTGCTTTTATTTAGGCAGCAGTCCAAGATTAATTGTTATTTGGGCAACCACCTGTATAGCACTAAATCTGTAAATTTTAAGCAGAATCGACATATATGCAATATTGTGTTTCCCATGAATGAATATGGAAACTGCTACATTTGTTTGGTGCTTCTCTTGTTTTAACCTGAATCTCTCAGTATAATTTTTAGTTGACTCTTTTGAAATTAAGACACTTCTTGGTTAAGTTTTGGCTTTTATAGCTGTGGTCAATGAGATTTTTGTATTACATGTTCTAATTAGTTATTGCTTTGTGTGGAAAGATACTGTTATGGCCATGGTCATCTTCCATACAGTTTATTATGCATTTGATAATCCAGACCTCCATTTTTGAATTTTCGAGATAGATAATCATATTACCAACAGATACTATTTATTTTCCATATTCATACCTCATACTTTCTTTTCTACCCACAGCCAGCAACTCTGACTTGTCCCTACCATTAATGGACATGCTTTTAATGTTTCACACTTAATTAGGTTGTTCTAAATTTTAGGAAATGGAAATTCCCTTTTGGCTGAGTTTGTTCAAAGTTTTCCCCCTGAACTCATATTAAAGTGTTGTCTTTTTCCAAGGCTCTCTCTCTGTAGCCATTGACATGAAAAAAAACTTTTTTCTACTCTATTTAGTGTGCTTGAAGTTCCAATGGAATATTTTATACCATTAAATCCTATTTTTATTGTTTGGATATACGCTGATAGGCTGCTTGGTCATTTAATGCACTGTTGAGTTGAATATGCCATTAATATATAGAGGCTATTTTATGCTATGTGAATGAACTTGTTTCAAAAGTCCTGTTTGTGAGAATTCCTCAAGATTTTGAATAAAAGAGAGGTAGCCTAAGAGGTTGTACAATTGCCCATTTTTTTGTATGCTTTGAAACAGTCAGGATAAGATTCGGGTGAGTTCTCCGTGACCATTTGATAGGACTGCCCTTCGAACCTTTCTTTTTTCTGGAACTTTTGAGGGTGGCTTCAGCTTTTTATACAAGTTTCAGTGTGTAGCTGTATTAAAGTTTATTAATGAATTTGCCTCTTGAAGGAAGACTTGGTTGGCCATTATGAATCAAACTGCTCTAATCATGCATTGTTTTGGTGTGTTTTTATGGACCCCAAATTCACTTGACAAAACTGACAACTAGGGATTCTGAATCTAATGCCAAGTCCATGTTTGACTTTATAAGAATCTGCCAAACTGTATTCTAAAGTGGCTGTAACATTTTCTTCCCTATTAACATTGAAGAAGAGTTCCTCATCCTCTCCCAAATTTGGCACTTTTGGGTTTGAGGACTCTAGACATTGTGATAGATTTGCAGTTGAATATTTTTTGTAGTTTACACTTGCATTTTTTAATGAAAAATAACGCTGAGCATGCTTATGTATGCTTTATATTTTCTTTAATGTGTGATCTATATATCCTGTTTGGTGAAGTGTCCTTAAAACAGTTCTATATTTGTATGGGTTTGTTAATTTCCATCATGTAGTAAATTTTTATTTATTTATTTGGGGCATGAGTCCCTCATGATATATGAGACTTAAAATATTTTATCCCAGTCTGTGGTTTTCATAACTTGAGGTAGTTTTCATCAGGTTTTTACTCTATAAAGTTACTATTGTTGCTCCCTTTTATTTTTATTTATTTTTTCCATTACTTCCTTTTTATTGTTTAAAGTATTACCAATAGTAGTACACATGTCTTCCTTCTTTCCCCCTTTGACCTTCCCCCTGGCCTCCTGTAACCCTTGGCACATGCCCACAGTCCCACCACCCAGTGTCCTGTGTCCATTAGTTATGCTTATATGCATGCATACAAGTACTTCGGTTGATCTCTTACCTCCCCCACCACAGTCTTTCCACTGTAATTTGACAGTCTGTTTGATACTTCTTTCCTTCTGTATCTTTTTCTTCATCAGGTTATAATGTTCTTTATTAACCATAAAAAAGTAAGATGATGTGGTAATTTTCTTAGTTTTTTGAGTAAACTCCATACTGTTCTCCACAGTGGCTGCACCAGTCTGTATTCCCACCAACAGTGTACGAGGGTCCCTTTTTCTCCCCATCCTTGACAGAACTTGTCATTTGTTGATTTGTTAATGATAGCTATTCTGATAGGTGTGAGGAGGTACCTCACTGTTGTTTTGATTTGCATCTCTCAGATGATCAGTGACTTTGAGCATATTTTCATATGTCTCTTGGCTTTGTGAATGTTATCTTTAGAAAAGTGTCCATTTAGGTAGACAGTCCTTTTTTTAACCTTTATCTTCCTTTTTATAAGTTGTATGAGTACCCTGTAAATGTTGGAGATTGAACCTTTACCGGTGATAACATTGGCAAATATGTTCTCCCATACAGTGGGCTTTCTTGTTGTTTTGTTGATGGTTTATTTTGCTGTTCAGAAGCTTTTTATTTTGATGTAGTCCCATTTGTTTATTTCCTTCTTACTCTCTCTTGACCTAGCATCTATGTCTGTAAAGATATTGCTACAACATATGTCTGAAATTTTGCTGCCTATGGAGTCTTGTAGGATTTTTATCATTTCCCATCTTTCATTCAAGTGCTTTAGCCATTTTGAGTTTATTTTTGTGTATGGTGTAAATTGTTGATCTAGTTTCATTTGTTTGCATGTATCTGACCAAATTTCCCATTACCATTTATTAAAGAGACTGTTTTGACTCCATTGTATGCTCTGCCTCCTTTGTCAAATATTTATTGAGAATAATGGCTTGAGTCAATTTCTGGGTTCTCTAGTCTGTTCCATTGGTCTATACCTCTGTTCTTGTGCCAGTACCAGGCAGTTTTAGGAACTGAGACTTGATAATGTAGCTTGATATCTGGTATTGTGATCATTCCAACTTTGTTCTTCTTTCTCAGGATAGCTGTGGCTATTTGGGGTCTCTTTGTTTTATTCCAGATGAATTTTTGAAGATTTTTTTCTAGGTCTGTGAAATATGCCATTGGTATTTTAATGCGGATTGCATTGAATCTATAGATTGCTTTGGGTGGTATGGGCATTTTGATGATGTTGATTCTACCAATCCATGAACATTGTATGTTGTTCCATCTGTTTACGTCTTCCTCTATCTCTTTTTTTTTCAGACTCCTGTAGTTTTCACATATAGGTCTTTTACCTGCTTAGTTAAGTTTATTCCTAGGTATCTTAATTTTTTTGCTGCAATGGTAAATGGGATTGCCTTTTTTTAGTCTCTCTCTCTGTAAGTTCACTGTTGTTGTAAAGAAATGCCATAGATTTCTAGGCATTAATTTTGTATCCTGCTACATTGCCAAATTCATTTATTAAGTCTAATGATGGAGTCTTTAGGGTTTTCTAAGTACAGTATCATGTCACCTGAGAATAAGGATAGTTTTAGTTCCTCTTTTCCAATTTGGATGCCTTTTATATCTTACTCTTGTCTGATCCCTATGGCTAGTACTTCCATTACTATGTCGAACAGGAGTGGTGAGAGTAGGCATCCCTATCTTGTTCCTATTTTTAGGGGAAATGGTTTTAGTTTTCGTCCATTGAGTATGATGTTGGCTGTCGGCTTGTCACATATGGCTTTTATTAGGTTGAGGTATGATCCTTGTATTTCCACCTTGCTGAGTGTTTTTATAAAGAAGGGGTGTTGGGTATTGTCAAATGCATTTTCTGCATCAATTGACATGACTATGTGATTTTTGTCTCTCAATTTGTTTATGTGATGTATCACGTTTATTGATTTGTGAATATTATACCATCCTTGCATCCCTGGGATAAATCCTACGTGGTCATGGTGTATGATCTTTCTGATGTGTTGCTGGATCTGATTTGCTAGAATTTTGTTGAGTATTTTGGCATCAATGTTCATGAGGGATATTGGCCTATAATTCTCTTTCATTTTTGTCTTTTTCTGGTATTGGTATTAGGGTAATGCTGGCTTCATAAAATGAGCTTGGAAGTGTTCCTTCCTCTTGAATTTTTTGGAATAGTCTGAGGTAGATAGGTTTTAGTTCTTCCTTGAGTGTTTGGTATAACACACTGTGAAGCCATCTGGTCCCGGGCTTTTGTTTGCTGGAAGTGTTTTGATGACTGCTTCAGTTTCTTCCATAGTTATCTACATGTTGAGATTATCAGAATTTTTCTGATTGAGTTTTGGAAGGTTGTATTTTTCTAGGAATATGTCCATTTCCTCCAGGTTATCTAGTTTTTTGGAATAGAGTTGTTCATAATACTTTTTAAACAATCCTTTGTATTTCTGTGGGGTCTGTTTTTATTTGGCCTCTCTCATTTCTGATTTTGTTTATTTGAGTCCTCTCTCTTTACTTCTTGGTGAGCCTGTCTAGAGGTTCATCAATCTTGTTTATTCTTTCAAAGAACCAGCTCTTGGTTTCATTGACCTTTTGTATTTTTTTTTCTTTTTGGTCTCTATGTCATTTATTTCTTCTCGGATCTTTATTATCTCCTTCCTTCTGCTCACTCTGGGCTTTTCTTGTTGCTCTCTATCTAATTCATTGAATTTTAGAGTTAGAAGATTTACTACAATTTTTTCTTGTTTTTTGATATAGGCCTGTAGAGCTATAAACTTCCCTCTCAGGTCTGCTTTCATTGTGTCCCATAGATTTTGGATTGATATGTTTTTAATGTCATTAGTTTCCAGGAAGTTTTTAATTTCTTCTTTGATCTCCTTGGTAACCCAATGATTATTTAATAGCATGCTACTGAGCTTCCAAGTGTTTGAGTATTTTGGATTATTTTTATTGTAGTTTATTTCTAATTTTATGCCATTGTGATCTGAGACAATGCTTGGTATCATTTCAATCTTCTTGAATTTGGGGAGATTTTGTTTGTGACCCAGTATGTGGTCTATTTTTGAAAATGTCCCATGTGTACTTGAGAAAAACGTATATTCCATGGCTTTGGGGTGAAATGTTCTGAAGATGTCAGTTAAGTCCATTTGATCTAGTGAGTCATTTAGGATTGCTGTGTCTGTGCTGATTTTTTTTGTCTAGACGATTAATCCAGTGATATCAGTGGTGTATTAAAGTCCCCTAACGATGATTGTATTGTTATCCATCTTTCCCTTGATATTTTCCAGGGGTTTTGTTATGTATTTGGGTGCTCCTGCATTTTGTACATATATGTTTATCAGGGTTATATCCTCTTGCTGTATCGATCCCTTTAGAATTATGAAGTGGCCTTCCTTATCTCTTGTTATGACCTTCCCTTTGAGGTCTATTTTGTCAGATATAAGTATTGCTACCCCAGCTTTTTTTTTTCATTTCCATTTGCCTGTAATATAGTTTTCCATCCCTTCACTTTCAGTCTGTGTGAGTCCCTTGTCCTCAGGTGGGTATCTTCTTGACAGCATATATATGGGTCATGGTTATTTATCCATTCAGCCACTCGATGTCTTTAGATTGGAGCATTTAGTCTGTTTACATTTAAAGTTATTACTGAAAGGTATTTGTTTGTAGTCATTTTTATTTTTGTGCCTGTCTTCCTTCTTACCTATTTATTTCTTCTTTTTACAGCATTCCCTTTAGCATTTCTTGCATTGCTGGTTTGGTGGTGATAAACTCCCTTAGCCTTTTTTGTCTCAGAAGTTCCTGATTTCCTCTTCAATTTTGATTGATAGTCTTGCTGGATAGAGTATTCTTGGATTCAGTCCTTTGCTTTGCAACACTTTGTATACCTCCTTCCATTCCCGTCTAGCTTAATGAGTTTCTGTTGATAAATCATTTGATAATCTGATGGGGGATCCTTTGAAGGTAACTCTCTGTCTCTCTCTTGTAGCCTTTAACATTATCTCTTTGTCATTAATATTTGCCATTGAAATTATGACGTGTCTTGGTGTGGGTCTTTTGGGATTCATCTTGCTTGGGACTCTCTGTACTTGAGTAACTCTTTTCTTACCCATATCTGGGAAGTTTTCTGTCATTATTTCTTCAAATAGATTTTCTAATCCTTGCTGCTCTTCTTGTCCTTCTGGCAGCCCTATTATATGTATGTTACTGCGTTTCATGTTGTCCCAAAGCTCCCTTAGGCTCTCTTCTTGCTTTTTAATTTTTTTTTCCAGGTGTGTTCAGATTGAGCTTGTTTCTCTACCTTAACTTCTAATTCACTAATTTGGTCCTCTGCCTCTTCTAGTCTACTGTTGAAACTTTCCATGGTGCTTTTGATTGTAGCTATATCACTTTCCATTTCTTCCTGATTCTTGCATAGTTTGTTGATTTTCTCATCCATCTGATGTATGAATTGCATGACCATTACTCTGAATTCTTTTTAGGTCATGTTGCATGCTTCAATTTCACTAATTACCTTTCTTGGTGCTGCCTCATTTTCTTTCCTCCGGGGATTGTGTCGTCTCCCCATTCTGAACATCACCAAAAGGTTCAAACTTCGAGTTGCATGGACCCAGGCCATGTGCACTGGGAGCTTCACACCATCCGAGTGTCACTGAAGTGCTTCGACACTAAAATGTGTGGCTGCCATGGGTTGGTGGGAACCAGGCTCGCCCAGGGTCAGTGTTACCAGCACTCACTGTGGTCTTGTGTGTGTACCTAGAATCAGGGACCCCATCTGCACCACGCTGTTGGCATGTGCCGAAATAAGTGTCCCCTAGCGCATAACAGGATTCAGAGTTCCGCTGTGTCTGCACCAAGAATCGAGTATCAGAGTCTCTGTTGCTTTATGTGGCCTCTTGCTGAGAATCAGGGTCCCTGTGTGCACATGCACCAAGAACTGGAGACACTGGCTCTTAGTGGGAGTGCACTGGGAGTCAGGGATCGCAGGCACATGCGATAAGAAACTGAGTCAAGTCTGTGGTGCTCAGTGCTGCCTACGGCTCAGAGAATCAGGGTCCTGGTCAGCATGGGGGACTGGGTTGCACAGTAGCACTGTGTCAGCTGGAGGTCTGCTCCTGCACTGCGGAAAACAGACTTCCCTGTGCGCTTGCCCAGAATTGAAGTCAGGTGGCACTGCTGCCCTGTTTTGCGGGGAGCAGATTCCCAGTGTCCCTGCATATGCAGGCTCAAATTCCTGTAGCAGCACTGAGGCCCATGCTAGGGGGGGGGGGGGGGGGGAGGTCTATCACTTACTATGGGTTTCCCGCGAGCCTGCAGGGAGGAAAATAGGCTCCTTAACTCACAGAAATCTGCAGCTGGGATGTCTGGATTCTTGTTGTCTGTTGGTCTGCAGCTGTGGTCGCAGGTCTTTGTCCCTGGTGGCTACAGGATCATAGTTGGCATGTGAGACCAGACTGGGTGGTGCTGATGCCAGGAACCTAGTCTCAAGCATCTCTGTTTCTCAAGATGGCTTGGTCTCTGTGCCTGCCTTGGCCACCCAGAAGTGTCCGCATTGTGCATGGGTCTCCACCATTTAAGATGACCGGTTTGGTAGCCACTTGGAAGACCTGCAGAATCTAACTGTCCGTAGCTCATACACACACTCACACCACACGTCCACACACTCCTCTATCGCTCCCTCACTCTCTCACACTGTCTCCCTCCCTACCTTCCTGCCGGTTGCTATCTTCTCCCATGTGCTTTTGAGAAGAATGTATATTCTCTAGCTTTTGGGTGAAATGTTCAGAAGATGTTAATTCCCTCTGATCTAGTGATTCATTTAGAGGATTTATCCAGTGGTGTCAATGGGGTATTAAAGTCTCCTGCTATGATTGTATTTGTGTGGATCTCTCCATTGGTATCCTTCAGATGTGTTTTTATGTATTTGGGTGCTCATGTACTGGGTGCGTATATATTTAACAGAGTTATACCCTCTTGTAGAATTGATCCCTTTCGTATTAAGAAGTGCCCTTATATCTGCTTACGGCCTTCACTTTGAGGTCTAATTTGTCAGATATAAGTATTGCTACCTCAACTTTTTTTTCATTTTCATTCACCTGAAAAAAATTTCCCCCATCCCTTCACTATCAGTCTGTGTGAGTCCTTTGTGTTGAGGTGGGTCTCTTGTAGACAATAGATTTAAGGGTCATATTTTCTTATTTATTCATCTACCCTATGTCTTTTGATTGGAGCATTTAATACATTTACATTTAAGGTTATTATTGATAGGTACTTGTTTGTCACCATTTTTATTCTTTATGCCTGTGTTCCTTCTTCGCTTCCTATTTCTTCTTTTTACAGAAGTCTCTTTACCATTTCTTGCAGTGCTTTATTGGCGTTAATAAACTCCGTTGTGTCTTTTTGGTCTGTGAAGCTCCTTTTTCACCTCAATTTTTAAAAATAAATCTTTATTGTTCAGATTATTACAAATGTTTTTCTTTTTTTCCCCATAGCTCCCCTCCACCTGATTGCCCACCCCACCACATGCTTTTACCCCCTGCCACTGTCTTTATCCATAAGTGTAAGGTTTTTATCCAAACTCTTCCCGCACCACTCACACCCTCTTCCCCATGAGAATGGTCAGTCCACTCCCTTTTTATGTCCCTGATTCTATTATATTCATCAGTTTATTTTGTTCATCAGATTTTTTTTATTCAGTTGATTTTTAGATTCACTTGTTGATAGGTATATATTTGCTGTCATTTTGTTGTTCATTTTTATCTTTACCTTTTTCTTCTTCATCCTCTTCTTAAATAATACCTTTCAGCTTTTCATATAATCCTGGTTTGGTGGTCATGAACTCCTTTAGCTTTTTCTTTTCTGTGAAGCTCTTTATCTGACCTTCAATTCTAAATGATAGCTCTGCAGGGTCGAGTAATCTTGGTTGTAGGTTCTTGGTGTTCATCACTTTGAATATTTCTTGCCACTCTCTTCTGGCCTGCATAGTTTCTGTTGAGAAATCAGCTGACAGTCGTATGGGTACCCCTTGTAGGTAACTAACTGTTTTCTCTTGCTTCTTTCAAGATTATCTCTTTGTCTTTTACCCTTGGCATTTTAAGTATGGTGTGTCTGATGTGGTTCTCTTTGGATTCCTCTTGTTTGGGGTTCTCTGTGCTTCCTGAACTTGTCAGTCTATTTTTTTCACCAGTTATGGAAAGTTTCATTTGTTTTCCATTTTTTTTAAATTAAGGTATTATATGTGTACAGATATTATCATTGCCCCCCCCACCCAACTCTCATACATGCCCTAACCCCCGCAGTGTTTTGAGTCCATTGGTTATGCTTATATGCATGCATACAGGTCCTTCGGTTGATCTCTTATCTCCCCCACCTCTCCCTAACCTTCACACTGTAATTTGACAGTCTGTTTGATGCTTTACTGACTCTGTATCTATCTTTTTCTTCATCAGTTTATAATGTTATTTATTATCAACAAATGAGTGAGATCATGTGGAATTTTTCTTTCATTGATTGGCTTATTTCACTTAGCATAATGTTCTCCAGTTCCATCCAGGATGCTGCAAATGGTAAGAATTCCTTCTATTTTATGGCAGCATAGTATTCCATTGTGTAGATGTACCATAGTTTTGTGGGTATGGAAAGGTTTCTGTCATTATTTGTTCTAAAAGGTTTGTTCTGGGCTACAAACATTTCACAGCTCCTGCATTGCCTCGAGGCAGGATGCCTTAGGTCAGAGGGCGGTAGAGTAGTTAACTGAACAATGGGTCTGTCGGAGTTTGGAGGGAGGTAGAGGTTCAAGCTTTGGCCAAGCATGCCCAGGCGTTGCACCTGTGCCTAAGTTTCTTGGAAAGGGCTGAAATAACTTTTGGAACCTTTGGGTTGTCATTGTAACTGTCCTAACTAACTCTTTTGCTTTCTGAGTTGGATTTGCTGTAACACCTGAGGTCTCCACTGCAGTTCGGCCTTTACCAAGGTGAAGTGCTGCAACTGTAGTCGCTAGCCAGCTTAATAAAGGTTCATAAATTGTGATCTCTGTCTCTGGTGGTTGTCTCTTGCGGGTTGCCCCATAACAGTTTTTCAATATTTTGCTCTCTCTCTTCTTCTGGCACCCCAATAATTTGGATGTTGGTATGCTTAAAATTGTCCCAGAGGCTCCTTACACTATCTTCATATTTTTGGATTCTTTTTTCTTTTTGTTTTCTGGTTGGGCGTTTTTTGTTTCCTCATATTTCAGATCTTTGGTTTGATTCTTGGGGTACTTTGGTCTACTGTTTAATTTCTGTATATTCTTTATTTCAGACAGTGTATGCTTAATTTCTGATTGGTCCATTTCCATTTCTTCCGTTCTCATTAAGATCCTTAAAGGTCTCACTAAGTTCCTCAGAGGTTTTTAGAAGATTCTTGAGTAACCTTATAAATGTATTTTTGAACTGTATGTACAGTAGTTTGCTTTCCTCCATTGCTTTCATTCGTGACATGTTTCTTAGTCTCCACATTTTGCTGCTTCCCTTTGTTGATGGAGTGGTTTTCTGTGGTAGGTGATCTATATGGCCCAGTGGTTCAGCTTCCACAGTATTTACAAACCCACCCAAGCCGTACGCAGCAGCTTTGGAATATAAATGGTCTGAGGTGGACACTCTTGGTGCACCCCTTTGGAATCTGAGTGCAAAATCTTGCTGTAATTTAAACTTTGATTGCTGGAAGGAATTACCTCCAGACCAACTGGCTGTGAGGACCCACTGTGTCTATAATGGAAGAATTGCTGTGCTGGAGACACCCTTATCGGGCAGGACTTGTTTCAGTGGTGCTTTGGAGCTCAATGAGTCTGCCTCATGAATGTGTCACTTATGGATGTAAGGAGTTAAAATCTGGTGTCCTCTCACTGACCACTAGGTACACTGGCTTCTGGACCTCCAATGGGGTGCAGGACAGCTACTGTCTGAGGCCACCCAGCAGGGGCTACAGCAAGATCTGCAGATTTCTCCTCTTTGCTTGGAGGTTTTAGAGCTGTCTGACCAGAGCTGCAGTTTGTTAGGTTAAGCTGCGATAGGCAGACCATTTATATTCCAAAGCTGCTGCGTACGGCTTGGGTGGGTTTGTAAATACTGTGGGGCGGGGTCTCAGGGAATCACTAGGCTAGGGCGTGGCCAACAGCGATGGCTGCCAGTCATCCTTCTCTGTGTCTCAGAGTTTCTTTATCCCCACGTCCTGCACCCCAGTGCAGTTAACAATGATTCCTGCACACACCTCTGCAAGAAAGCCACCCTCACTTTCCAACCTGATGGCAGACAGTCCTGCTTCCCCACATAGGTTTCTGGGTCCCCAGATTCTTGCCATGAACTGGAGTTCAGAGTAATTGGGAGCTTGTATCTCCCTCGGGTTGAAAAAAACAGCCCACCCAGTCACCCTCTGCCAGCACGATTCATGCGATTCACCTACCTCCTCTACCTTAGCTTTTCTACGCTTGTGCAAGTCTCAATGCTCTTTTCTCTTTCCTTCTAGTTGTAGAACTTCTACTCAGCCAGCTTTCCCGTGGCTCTGGGTGATAGACGTTTTGTCTTTTAGTTGTAGTTTTGGTGTGGTTGTGAGAGGCAGCACATACAGGACTTCACCTTAATTTTGAATGATAGCAATGAAAGAAAAATTCCACATGATATCACTCAATTGTGGATAATAAACAACTTTATAAACTGATGAAGAAAAGGATAGATACAGAGTCAGTAAAGCATCAAGCAGACTGTCAAAATACAGCAGGAAGTTTAGGGAGAGGTGGGGGAGATAAGAGATCAACCTAAGGACTTCTATGCATGCATATAAGCATAACCAATGGATGCAAAACACTGGGGGGTGAGGTCCTGTATGGGAGTGGGGTTGGGGGGGCAATGGTAAGATATGTACACATATAATACCTTAATTTAAAAAATGGAGGGGAAAAAAAGGCGGGCTTAGGTAGGAAGAGGAGGTTGGTCTTTGAGACAGGAACCAGCATTGGCCCAGGTCACGTGACTCATGAATAAATCCTTGAGTTTTTCAACAACACCTGCCTAAGGCATTTGGCTGTCCTTGAGGCAGGCAGCAGAACCTCCGTTTTTGTTCAGTTCCACCCTGACTTCCTCCAAGGGACCTTAGACTGGGGACAGAGATCAAGAGCATGGCTTCTGGTCAGCAGAGGGGAGGGCAGAAGCGCTGCCTAGAGTCATGGTGAGTACCGGGGAGGGGGAGGGCGGGGAGGCTGGGAGACCCTGCCCCCACTAAGAATCAACACGGAAGGGCTTTTGTGAGGGTGACCACACACGCCTCATCCGGGTCTCAGAGACCTTGCGGATGCCCGGGGGAGAGCCCGAGTGAGCTCACATCCACAGAGTTGGGCCTGGGGCCTGGCCGAGTTAAGGTGAGGGTGCCCAGGGAGGGCAGAGGGACCCCTGGACCTCAAACAACGGTTTCCGTCCTCGGAGACCCCGGGGGTGGGGGGGCGGACCACACGCGGCTAGTGGAGGTTGGCACAGGGAGGTCTGGGCGCCTCTGGTGGTTTGGTGAGAGGCATTGTACCTCAACATGACCGAGGAGTGCTCAGGGCCCTCCAGATCCATCTGGCGGGCGGGCTTCTTAGGAGGAGGACCCTAGGCGGCGTGTCCTTCTGTCCGCCTCCACCCGGGTCTCACAAGGGGGATGGAACCAGGGACCCAGGGACCTAGAGCAGAGCCATCCCCGCCCGGAGCTCACAAGGGGTGAAAGCCCCCACACACACAGCAGCCTCTGTGACCCTTACCCTGGGCTCCTAGAATCCCGGCCTTCAGGGCAGAGGCGGACTTCACCTGGGCAGGAGGCGGGCCCAGGCGCTGCCAGAATCCAGGTGAGGACCTGGGTCCCACCGCAGAGGGAAGCCCGCAGAAGTCCACCCCTGCTGCCCACCACGAAGGCACCGCGGGGATGGCCATGCCCAGTGTGTCCTTACTCACACAGCGGGCTCTGAGGTAGGGGCGGAGATAAGGAGCAGGGCCTCTCAGCAGCATGGCGGGCAGAGGAGTTTTCTAGCCACGGTCAGGTCACTGAGGGGGATGGGAGGACCTGAGACCCCATCACAGAGACAACCAGGCAGCACGCAGTGAGGTGAACACATGGACATAATCTCATTTCCTCATGCGGGTCTGAGACAGGAGCAGGCGGGGGGGGGGGGGAGTTGCCTCTGTGGGGGGTATCTCTCAGGGGAGGTTGCTGTAAGGATAACGACCCCAGGTCAGCACAGGGTGGGGGCATGACCTGGTGAACAGATGGGAGGGCCCCGGATGAGAATGACGACACCTGCCATTTTCTCTCTTCCACATCCCTATACAGGTCTCGGAGACTCTGGGGGTTTGGTAGAGGGAGTGGGATCCCCTCTAGGCAGGTGAAGAGCCAAGGACCATGGAAACTAGACCAGAGGCAGTCCTGCTCCCAGAGACTCTGGGGGATTGGGTAGAGGGAGTGGAACCGATATAGGCAGATGGTGCTTCAAGGACCCTGGCAGCTACAACAGAGTCAGTCCCGGTCTCAGAGACTCTGGGGGTTCAGTACATGAAATAGGACCCCATATAGGCAGATGGTATTCCAAGGACCCTGGAATCTAGACCAGAGTCAGTCCTGATCTCAGAGTCTCTAAGGATTGGGAATAGGAAGTGGGACACCATATAGGCAGATGGTGCGCCAAGGACCCTGGAAGTTAGACCAGAGTCAGTCATTGTCTTCCACGCTCTGGGGGTTGTGTAGAGGGAGAAGGACATCATATAGGCAGATGGTGCGCGAAGAACCCTAGAAACTAGACCTGAGTCTGTCCTGGTCTCAGAGACTCTCGTGGTTGGGTAGAAGGAATAGGACTTCATATAGGCAGATAGTGTGCCAAGGATCCTGGAAACTAGACCAGAGTCAGTCCTGGTCTGAGAGACTCTGGGATTTCAGTAGAGTGAGATGGAACCTATATAGGCATATGGTGTGGTAATGAATTGCCAGAGCAAGGTGAGGACCATGAGGGAAGACTGAGGAACCTGGTAACTAGACCAGCATCAGTTACCTCTAGTCTCAGAGATTCTGGGGATTGGTTAGAGGAAATGGGAACCCATAGAGGCAAGTAGTGAGACAGGGACTATGGAAACCAGACCAGAGTCAGTACTGGTCTCAAAGTCTCTGGAGGTTCAGTATATGGAATAGGACCCCATTAAGGCAGTTGTCACGCCAAGAACCCTGGAATCTAGACCAGAGTTAGTCCTGGTCTCACATGCTCTGGGGATGGGGTAGAGTGATTAGGAACCCATCTAGGAAGATGGTGCTCCAAGGACCCTGGAATCCAGATCAGAGTCAGTCCTGGTCTCAGAGACTCTGGGGGTTCAGTAGAGGGAGTAGGACCCTATATAAGAAGATGGTGCGGCAAGGAACCTGAAAATTAGACAAGAGTCATTCTTTTTCTCAGAGTCTCTGGGGGTTCAGTAATGGGAGAAGGACCCCATATAGGTAGATAGTGCGCCAACGACCCTGGAACCGAGACCAGAGTCAGTCCTGGTGTCTGTGACTTTGGGGGTTCGGTAGAGTGATATGGACCCCATATAGGCAGATGGTGGCCCAAGGACTTGCTAGAGCAAGGTGAGGATCATGAGGGAGTAAAGAGGGACCCTGGAAGCTAGACCAGAGACAGTCCTGGTCTCAGAGACTGTGGATGTTCAGTAGAGTGAGTAGGACCCCATATAGCATATGATCTGCCAATCTCCCTGGAAACTAGAACAGAGTCAGTCCTGGTCTCAGAGACTATGGGGGATAGGTCGAGGAAATGGTCCAATTTATTCAGATAGTGCGCCAAGGACCCAGTATTCTAGACCTGAGTCAAGCTTGTTCTCAGAGATTCTATGTGTTTCGTATAGGGAGTAGGACCCCTTATAGGCCAATGGTGAGACAAGAATGCTGGAAACTAAACCAGAGTCAGTCCTGGTCTCAGTGACTTTGGGGGTTGGGTAGAAGGAATAGGACCCAATGTAGGCAGATGATCCCCCAAGGACCCTGGAAACTAGACCAGAGTCAGTCCTGGTCTTAGAGACTCTGGGAATTGGGTAGAGTGAGGAGGAGCCCATATAGTCAGAGCAAAGGACCCTGGATTCTAGAACAGAGTCAATCTTGTTTTCAGAGACTCTGGGGCCATGGTTGGCAAACTGTGACTCATGAGCCACATGCGGCTCTTTGGCCCCTTGAGGATGGTTCTTCCACAAAATACCATGGCCTGGGCGAGTCTATTTTGAAGAAGTGGCATTAGAAGTAGTTTAAGTTTAAAAAATTTGGTTCTCAAAAGAAATTTGAATCGCTGTACTGTTGATATTTGGCTCTGTTGACTAATGAGTTTGCCGACCACTGCTCTGGGGGTGTGATAGAGGTTGTAGGACCCCGTGTAGGCAGATGGTGTGCCAAAGACCCTGGCAGCTAGATTATAATCAGTCCAGGTTTCAGAGACTCGGGGGTTTGGTACAGTGTGGTACCCAATATAGGCAGTTGGTGTACCAAGGACCCTGGAATGTAGACCAGAGACAGTCCTGGTCTCAGAGACTCTGAGGGTTTGGTAAAGGGAGTGAGACCACATATAGGCAGATGTTAGGCGAAGATCCTGTAAGCTAGACCACAGTCATTTATGGTCTCAGAGATCCTGGGATTTGAGTGGATGGATAGGGACCCCATAAATGCAGATGGTGTACCAAGCACCCTGGAAAATAGACCAAAGTCAGTCCTGGTCTTAGGGTATCTGGGGATTTGGTATAGAAAGTGGGACCCCATCCAGGCATATGTTGCACCACGGACCCTGGAATCTAGATCAGAGTCAGTCCTGGTCTCAGATTTTGCAGGTTCAGTAGAGTTAGTAGGACCTCATAGTGGCAGATGGTGTGCCAAAGACCTTTGAATCTAGACCAGATTCAGTCCTGGTCTCAGAGACGCTGGGGGTTCAGTAGAGGGAGTGGGACCCTCATAGGAAGAGAGTGGGCCAAGGACCCTGGAATCTAGACCAGAGTCAGTCCTGGTCTCAGAGACGCTTGGGGATTGGCGAGAGGGTGTAGGACTCCATATAGGCAGATGGTTAGCCAAGGATACTGGAAGCTAGAGCAGAGTCAGTCCTGGTCTCAGATACTCTGGTGGTTCAGTAGATGGAGAAGGGCCCCATATATGCAGAAAGTATGCCAAGGTCCCTGGAACTGAGACCAGAGTCAGTCCTGGTCTTAGTGACTCTGAGGATTCAGTAGGGTGAGATGGACCCCATATAGACATCATGTGTGCCAAGGAACTGCCAGAACAAGGAGAGGACCATGAGGGAGGACATCGGGACCCTGGAATCTAGACCAGAGCCAGTCCTGGTCTCAAGAGTCTCTGGGGGATGGGTATAGGGAGTGGTGCCATATAGGCAGATGTTGTGCCAAGGACACTGTAAACCAGACCACAGTCAGCGCTGGTCTCAAAGACTCTGTGGTTCAATAGAGGGAGCAGGACCCCATATAGGCTATGGTGAGCCATGCACCCTGGAAGCTAGAACAGCATCAGTACTGGTCTCAGAGACTCTGGGGTTCAGTATATGGAATAGGACCACATATAGGCGGATGGTGCACCATGGACACTGTAATCTAGGCCAGCGTCAGTCCTGGTCTCAGAGACTCTAGGGATTTGGTAGAGGGATTGTTACCCCATTTGCAAGATTGTGTGGCAGAGACCCTGGAAACTAGACCAGAGTCAGTCCCAGTCTCAGAGACTCTGGGGGTTCAGTATATGGAATAGGATCCCATATAGGCAGATGGTGTGCCAAGGACCTGGAATCTAGACCAGAGTCATTTCTGGTCTGAGAGTCTCATGGGGTTCAGTAGAGGGTGTAGAACCCCATATATGCAGATGGTGTGCCAAGAATCTGGAATTTAGACCAGAGTCATTTCTGGTTTGAGAGTCTCATGGGTTCAGTAGAGGGTGTAGGAACCCATATAGGCAGATGGTTTGACAAGGACCGTGAAATCTAGACCCGAGTCAGAACTGGTCTCAGAGACTCTGGTGGGTCAGTAGAGGGAGAAGGACCCCATATAGACAGATGGTGTGCCAAGGACCTGCCAGAACAATGTGACGACCATGAGGGAGGACAGAGGGACCCTGAAAACTAGAACAGAGACATTCCTGGTCTTAGAGATTTTAGAGGTTCAGTAGAGGGGAAGGACCCCATATGGGCAGATGGTGTCCCAAGTACATGCCAGAGAAAGGTGAGGTCCATGAAAGAGGACAAAGCAACATTGGAAGCTAGACCAGAGATAATCCTTATCACAGAGACTCTGGGCTTTAAGTAGAGCGAGTTGCACCCCATAGAGGTAGATGGTGTACCAATGACCCTGGAGAGTAGACCAGACTCAGTCCTAGTCTGAGAGTCTCTGGGATTTAAGTATTGGAAGGTGGTCCCCATATAGGCAATTGGTGCGAAAAGGACCTTAGAATCTAGACCTGAGTCAGTCCTGGTCTCAAAGACTCTGGGGGATTGGGTAGAGGGAGTTGGACTCCAATAGGAAGATAGTGCGCCAAGGACCCTGGATTCTATAACTGAGTCAAACTTGGTTTCAGAGACTCTGGGGGTTCGGTAGAGGTAGCAGGACCCTGACCCAGATTGTTAGCCAAAAACGCTGGAAACTAGACCAGAGTCAGCGTTGGTCTCAGAGACTCTGCGGGTTCAGTAGAGCGAGAGGGACCCCATATTGTCAGAAGGTGTGCCAAGGACCTGCCAGAGCAAGGTAAGGACCATAAGGGAAGATAGAGGAACCCTGGAAGCTAGACCAGAGTCAGTCCTGGTCTCAGAGACTCTGGGGGATTGGGTAGAGGGAGTTGGCCACCATATAGGCAGATGGTGCGCCAAGGACACCAGAGTCTAGACAAGAGTCATTTCTGGTCTCAGAGTACTTGGGGTTCAGTAGAGGGAGTAGGACCCCATATAGGCACATGTTTTGCCAAGACCCTGGATTCTAGACCAGAGTCCATGCTGGTCTCAGAAACTCTGAGGGTTCAGTAGAGTGAGAAGGACCCAATATAGGCAGATGATGTGCCAAGGACAGTCCAGAGCAAGGTGAGGACAATGAGGGAAGACAGAGGGACCCTGGAAGCTAGACCAGAGAAAGTCCTGTTCTCAGAGACTTTAGAGGTTCAGTAGATTGAGAAGGACCTCATATAGGCAGATGGTTCACCAAGAACCCTGAAATCTAGACCATAGTAAGTCCTGGTCTCAGAGACTCTTGGGGTTGGTTAGACGGAGTGGTCGCATATAGGCAGATGGTATGCCAAGGACCCTGGAAACCAGTACAGAGTCAGTGGTGGTCTCTGAGGCTCTGTGGGTTCAATAGAGGGAGAAGGACACTGTGTAGGCAGATGGTGGGCCATGGACTCTAGAAACTGGACCAGAGTCAGTCCTGGTCTCAGAGACTCTGGGGTTGGGTGGAGAAAGTGGGAACCCATACAGTCAGATAGTGTGCCAAGGACCCTGGAAGCTAGAACAGAGTCAGTACTAGTCTCGGAGACTCTGGGGATTCAGTAGAGGGAGAAGGACCCCATATAGTTAGATGGTGCTCCAAGGCCCCTGAAACCGAGGCCAGAGTCATTCCTGGTCTCACAGACTCTGAGGGTCCAGTAGAGTGAGATGGACCCCTTATAGGCAGATGGTGTGCAAAGGACCTGCCAGAGGAAGGTGAGGGCCATGAGGGTGGCCTGAGGGACCTTGGAAATTAGACCAGATTCAGTCCTGATCTTAGAGATTCTGGTGGTAGTTTAGAGGAAGTGTGAACCCATATAGTCAGATGGTGTGCCAAGACCCTGGAATCTAAAGTTGAGTGAGTCCTTGTGTCAGAGACTCTGTGGGTTGGGTAGAGGGAATAGGACCCAATATAGGCAGATGGTGCTCCAAAGACCCTAGAATCTAGAACAGCATCTGTCCTCGTCTCAGATACTTTGGGGGTTCAGTAGAGGGAGTAGTATCCCATATGGGAAAATGGTGTGCCCAGGACCCTTGAACAGAGACAAGAGTCAGTACTGGTCTCAGAGCCTCTGGGGTTTGGGTACAGGGAAGAGGTTCCCATATATGCAATTGGTGCTCCAAGGATCCTAGAATCTAGACCAGTGTCAGTCCTGGTTTCAGAGACGCTGGAGAATTGGGTAGAGGGAGTAGGATTCCATATAGGCAGATAACGCACCAAGGACCCTGGATTCTAGACCAGAGTCTATCTTGTTCTAAGAGACTGGGGGTTTGATAGAAAGACTAGTACCCTGTATAGACAGATGCTGAGCCAAGAAAGGTGAAAACTAGACCAGAGTAATTCCTGGTCTAAGTGTCTCTGGGGGTTGGGTAAAAAGAATAGGACCACATATAGGCATATGATCTGCCAAAGACCCTGGAAACTAGACCAGAGTCAGTCCTGGTCTCAGAGACTCTGGGGGTTGGGCAGAGGGAAAAGGACCCCATAGAGGCAGATGGTTCGCCAAGTACCCTAGAATCTAGAACAGAGTCAATCCTGGACTCAGACTGTGGAGGTTCAGTAGAGGGAGTAGGACTTTATATAGGAAGATGGTGCACGAAGGACCCTGGAAACTTGACGAGAGTCAGTCTTGGTCTCAGAGATTCTAGGGGTTCAGTAGAGGGATAAGGTGCGCCCAGGACCCTGTAAGCAAGACCAGAGTCAGTCCTAGTCTCATAAACTCTGGGGGTTTAGTAGAGTGAGAAGGACCCCAAATAGGCAGATGGTGCGTCAAGGACCCTGGATGCTAAATAGGACTCAGTCCTGGTCACTGAGACCAGGGGTTTCAGTAGAGGGAGTAAGACCCCATATAGGAAGATGGTGCGCCAAGATCTCAGGAAGCTAGACCAGAGTCAGTCCTGGTCTCAGATTCTCTGGGAGTCAGTAGAAGTGTTGGACCCCATATTGGTAGATGGTGCACTAAAGACCCTCGCAGCTCGATTGCAGTCAGTCCTGGTTTCAGAGACTCGGGGGGGTTGGTAGATGAAATGGGACCCAATATAGGCAGTTGGTGTGCCAAGGACCTGCGAGAGTCAAGGTGAGGAACCTGAGGGAGGACGGAGGGACCATGGAAGCTAGACCAGATTCAGTTCTGGGATCCCGCTGGGAGCATGACCACAGACAGCATGTGCTGAGATGCACAACCAGGTCAGGATCAGGAGCAGTACTTGAGAACGGCAGGGCGTGGGCCCAGGACCTTACAAAGTCCTTAGGCAGGCCTCATGGGAGGATGATCACAGGTGGCATTTTCTTATTCCTGCATCTGGGTCTGACAGTCTGGGGCTTGGGTATAAAGAGCAGGACCTCACTTCAGCAGAGGGTGGGGCCAGCATCTGCCAGAGTCAAGGGAGGATCCTATGGGAGGACTCAGGGAACCTTGGATCCCACCACAGTGGGGACCCCTCAGGAACCCGCACCTGCCTTCAGCCCTGGGGTTTCTGGAATTGCTTTCCCATGGATTCTCCCAATCCCTTTGCTCTCAGGAATCTGAAAGAGGTGGGGCCTTACCTAAAGGTGTGGTATATGGACTGCAGAGCCAGGACACTCGGGCACTGCAAGTGGCCAAGCTATTGACCATGAGGGAAGAAGGAGGGGGAATTGTCCTGCAGAAAAAATGGGGACCTCATGGACATTCACCCCACTTCCACTTTCAGCTCTGAGAGACCCCAGGCAGGCTGTCCAACAGAGAGCACTCTGATTTTGGCTGGGGTGGTGGGTCTCAGTCAGGTGAGCAAAGGAGGAGAGGGGAGGTGGCCCGGACCCTGACTTCCTTTAAGGTGAGGAATCTGAGGAAAGGCAGCAGGTGCCCTAATGCTCCTCCCCTGCTCCCGAGTCTTGCTGTCTCCTTTCAAGGTTCAGCTGAGGACTGAGGGAAAACCTCACATCGCAGCTGGTCCAATCCCAGCCTTACTTTGCCACTTCTGTCAGCCATGAGAGAAAGTGGAACGTGGTGTCCCTCACGTCCTCCACAAGTGACTCAGGAGGGTGAGCTTTTTAATCTAATGGAAAGTGGCCTCAGTTCAACCCGGGAAGTTGTCCAAGACCCTGTGAGATGTCCACTTTAGGACTGAGGGCACTCCCGGTCTCAGGGCAGATAGCCCCCACAGAGTTTGGCCATGTCCTCCTGTATCCTGTGGGATGTCCTGGGCAGGTGTGGTCAGATGTGGGGCCCCCTCACTTTCTTCTGTTCAGTCTAACGGGTGTAGCCTTGTTCTGAGAGTTTTGCCTCAGATCCAGCAGAGGGGAAGTTCACGGGCCCTGCCAGGGGAAAGGTGAGAATCCAGAGTGAGGACGCAGAAGACCATCCAGCCCAGAACAGTGGGGAACTCACAGAATCCTGGCCTTTCTCTTGTCAGCACTGGAGGCTCATGGCTGTGCATGCCGCCTGCACGCTGAGGTGTTTCCTTGTTTCCTGTTACAGGGGCTCCAGGAGCCAGGGCATAAAGGCCTTTATCTGAGGCACAAAACACAGGTCACAGAGAAGAGGAGGTCCAGGCCGTGCCAGCAGTCAAGGTAAGGTGCCTGCACTCACCTAGTATGTGTCCCCAGGTTCTCCCCCATGCCAGAATAGAGGAGAACTCCTGCAGCACCCAACCCCACCCCACTGCCAGCCACAGAACCCTGGCCTATGACGACTGTACCCCAAAGATCCATCTGACTTCCTCATTCAGAATCTTAGGGGACAGGCCACCCAGGAGGAGAGACCCCAGTGAGGCCCAAGAGCACCCCTAAAGAGGAGACCTGTAGCTCTGCTTTGTTAAAGCTGACAAGGGTGTACCCAGCTGAGGCCACTTACACTTCCTCTCTCCACAGGCCTGCGAGTCCTCATTGCCCACCTCCAGCCCGCACTCCTGTGGCTGCCTGACAGAAGTCATCATGCCTCGAGCTCCAAAGCAACGACGCTACACGCTTGAGATTCCTGAGGCTGAGGAAGAGGATCCTTCCTCCTCCGCCTCCACCTGCTCCTCCTCTTTTCCTTCCTCTTTCTCCTCCTCCTCCTCTTCCTCTTGCTATCCTCTGCTTTCAAGTAATGCAAGCTCCTTGGAGGAGGAGGAGCAGGAGGAGGAGGAGGAGGAGGAGGAGGAGGAGGAGGAGGAGGAGAAGGAGGAGGAGGAGGTTCCTGCTGCTGCTGGGACACCAAGTTCTACCCGGAGCTCTCCAAGTGCCTGTGCCTCCCCTTGTGCCTTTCCTGCTGCTGCTCCATTGAGCCAGTTCAGCAGCCAAGAAGAGGAGGGTCCCAGTACCTCCCGGGCCCTGCCAGACACAGTCCTTTCCCAGAAATGTGATTGATGATAAGGTAGCTGATCTGGTGGGCTTCCTGCTCCTGAAGTATCACTCAAAGGAGCTGACCACAAAGGTAGAAATGCTGAGTAGCATCATCAGAGAGCACCAGGACCACATTGCTGTAATCTTCAGCGAGGCCTCTGAGTGCATGCAGCTGGTTTATGGCATTGATGTGAAGGGAGTGGACCCCACCAGCCACACCTATGTCCTAGGCACCAACCTGGGCCCCACCTATGATGGGATGGTGAGGAATGAGCACAGTATGCCCAAGACTGGCCTTCTGATACTCATCCTTAGTATAATCTTCTAGGAGGATGATTGTGTCCCCGAAGAGAAGATATGGGAAGCACTGAATGCCATGCGGGTGCATGCTGGGATGGAGCATTGTATCTATGGGGAGCCCAGGGAGCTCCTCACCAAAGTTTGGGTGCAGGAACAGTACCTGGGGTACCAGCAGGTGCGCAACAGCCAACCGGCATGGTACGAGTTCCTGTGGGGTCCCAGGGTCCACGCTGAGTCAAGCAAGTTGAAAGTCCTGGAGTTTTTGGCCCAGATCAATGGGAGTGACCCCAGATCCTTCCCACACTGGTATGAGGAGGCTATGAGAGAGGAGGAACAGAGAGCCCAGGCCAGAATTAGCACCACACATGATACTACTGGCATGGCCAGTGCAAGCTCTTCTGCCATGTCCAGTAGCTTCTTCTGCCCTCAGTGAAGTCCAAGGCAGATTTCTTTACTTTGTGCTTTAAGAGGGAAGTCAATGATCCAAGCAGTGGACAGCCAGACTAGGGGATTATAGTGAATAATATCTGTGTATCTCATTCCATTGGGTTGACTTAGAAATGTTTCTTCTTTTATTTTTGGTATTTTAAAATGTTACTTTAAGTAGAATAATTATTAGCTTCAAAATCTAAGTTTACAAATGACACAAGTCACACGTTTATTGTTATTTAACTGAAGAGAAAGAGCTTTGTTATTTTGTAAAAACAAACTAGGAATCCTTCATTTTGTTTGTACTCTGCAACCAGATAACATGGACTTGGAATATGCTTTTTTTTTTATGTGAAAGAGGATAGTTGTAAAACAGATAAAATAGTTAATTTTTGAATTCCTGTATCATTTTTAGTCTGTCATTCTATAAAAATAGAATATATATACCTGGATTTTCTTAGCTTATTCAAGAACGTAGAAAAATAAACAGTAAAAAGATTCTTCTCCCTGGTTCATGTGCACCCTAAACATAAATTGAGCCTCTGTCCTCATATGGAAAGGCAACCCAGCCAGAGAAAGGGAGGGGATGCAGAGCAGAGGAGCTGGGCACCAGGACTGGAAGGACACTGGGTTAGGAAGGGAGTGAACACAGGCAGCTTTTGTCCCCTGGGCCTTGTCTTTGAGAGTGGGTATGTTTCCGTGTACACGAGTATATAATAACTGAAGTGAGGTTTATGTCCTTTAAGAGAGGAGGGGAGAGTCACCCAGAGTGTGTGGTTGCTCAGGTGGAGTGTGGTACTGAGGCTCAGGCCCTATGATGATGATGTGTAGCCTCTGGTTGTGTCTGTCCTGTTATGGTACAGGCCAGGTACTCAGCCCCGTGGAATCCAAGCTCCGCCAGGTACTAGGACCCCCTTCCCCAGGGAAAAGGTAAGGACAGTGGGTGATGCAGTCAGGGCCCTCATGATCCTGGGCCGTCTATTCATCCCGCTGTGCCACCTTCCCCACCACCGTTACTTGAGGATTGAATTCTAGGATTTGTGGATCATGCCCACCCCAGGGCCTGGCATGGGGTTGGTGTGTGGGTACTGGTGCCAATTCTTCCTGCTCCTGTAATTCCTTTCTGTAGGCTGCAGTGGGGGCCAGGAGTGCCTGCTGACAGCAGATAGCAGTGGTGCAGCCAGGGGATGGAGGAGGGTGGCTCCCAAAGGGGCCTGAGGGAGACACCTGGCAGGATGATCTGAGCTCACACAGTGGTGTCCCAGGGTCGAGCAGAGGTTGCATCCCAAGGATTTAAAACCAGCAGCCCTGCAAGAGGGACCAGGGTGCTTGGGGACCTGCAGTGCCTTGGGGTGAAAAGAGGAGGGAGCTGACTGTGTTGGGGTGGGTGGGGGTGAGGAGAAGCAGCACAGCCCAGGAGTGTATGTGCTGGGAGAGAACTAGAACCCACTCATCCGGTGTGAAGCCAACACACCCTTTCTCCCTCCTCTGTGCTCCCCTGGCCTCAGTGACCTCCTTTGTGGAACTGACCACACCCTGTGCTGAGTGCCTCTCCTTGCCTGTCTCCACCTTCTTCCTTGAGCCCCCAAAAAACTCCATCTGATGGACGAGGCATGTGCATCGCCAGCCCTTTCCATTGGGTCTGGCCGCTGACTGCGTGGGGATAGGAAGAAGGAGCCAACACTCTCTGCTCTCCCACCATCCCTGTCAGTGGGGTTCCAGGGCCTCAGGAGACATTGGGGAGAGGTCAGCCCACAGACCGTGAACATGGAGGGCTGATACATGATGCTTATTGATATTCACACTTGTGGGTTTCCCCAGGCCACATGAGGCCCAAGGATCTCTAAGGAGATGGAGTTCTCCTGCCTCTCCTTCTGGCAGCCTTATGCAGGCTTTGTCTTAAATGTGGTCAAGACTGGAGACTCATTGGCAACCCTAGTGAGCAGCCAGGGGAACTGTACCATCACCATCCACATTGCTCACAGGGACTGGGAAGACGCCCTCTGGCGGGAGCTGCTGCTGGAGAGGCTGGGGTGGAACCCCAGGCAGATTCAGGCCCTACTCTGGGAAGGGAGAAGTATGGCTGTGGAGTGATCGCTGGCAATGTGTGACACCCTGAGCGTTGCTCACACCCCTCCAAGAGTACCCCCAGGACCTTGCTCAGGGGTTTGGGGTTTATTTTCTCTTAAGCCTGTGGTGGTGGGGCTGTGGTTTCTGTAAGCAGCACACTTTCCAAGGGGAAGCATGGGGCCCAGGCTGGGGTTCCGTGGGCCGAGTTCCTACAACCTGCGTGAACCCTTCTTTCTGTCCATACTGGGCCTTAGTTCCCATTGGTGACCTGAGAGGCAGTGACAGGTCCAAGTCTGCATGTGGTGTTGCCTGTGTGCACACATGTGTATTTATGTGTGCGCACACCTGTGTGTGTGCGTGACAGACCAGGGGAGGCTGCACAGCACACAGAGAATGTCAGGTGGCCTCCAGACTCAGGCTGTCTGCCTCACTTCACACACCTGCCCCACCCCCACTGCCCATGGCACCCGGGGCCCATTTGCTTACCCCTCAGTGGTTGAGGTCCCACATCAGCTCCTTTCACCTAGTGAAGAGCTTGGAACCTGATTGCCGGTGGGTTCCCCATAGCAGTCAGGACCCTTCTGAACTATACTTGCTGCCCACAGCAGTTTGGCTGGCACCTGCCCAGTAGTGGACCAGGCTCTGTCCTCTTCTTTTCCTTCTCTCCCCTGGCCTCACCTAGAATTCTCTGAACAGAGTTTGACACATTAGAAGTGCTCAGAGGGACCCAGCTCACTCCGTGTCCCTTTGGTGAAATCAGCTTAGTCTCTAGTGGGGCGTAACCTTGAAGAACCGTTTTCTCTCACAGGAAGCCTTTGGTTTATGGAAGGAAAAACATCTCAGTGCTTCTCTCGTGGTACACAGGGCTCCCTGACATTGAGCAACTCTGCAGTGCCCAGAAAACGTGGCTCTTGAGGAGGTTGTGGAACTGAAAAAGCAGGCTGTACTGACCAACCTGAAGCAGAAGTACCCCACTGCATTTTCAAACCCCAGGTGGTTACTGGAGCACATACCCAGGAAAGGGGGAAAGGCTATCTTCCAGGTAGGCATCTCACAGCACCTTATACCATAGGGGCAGGAGAACTACAAGGAATGTTACTGAGAATCCACCTGAATCATGACCATCAACGGGCCATCATGCCACGGATGTGGAATTGAATTGGCACCACCGTGGAGAGCACTACCCCCATCTGCTGTTCACGGAAACAGATTTCTGTGCCCAGATGTAGGCGACTGTCCTCGTGAGATGCCTCTCTGGGCTCATTGCCTGTCTCAAGAACTCTGTCTGACTTTAGGGAAAAGGGAAAGCTGCCAGAACATATCTTGTGGCTATCACTCTTTTTGGTCCTTCTCATTCCTGGGTATTACAGAGAAAAATGTGTTAGGAGAACTGGTTATTGTTTGGGAGGCCTGTCTCTTTGTTCTGGTCAAACTCACAGAACACTTCTGCAGCACCCAGAGGACCTTGTGGGAAATCTGCGAATGGGCACTGAATGATTGCCGGAGGGTGACCAGCCAGGCATGGCCTCATTCACGGTGAAAGGGATATCAGACTTTGAAAGAAAGCACCTGTCTCCCCTGGCAAGTGACTGGTCAGCTGTAAAAGTGTCCCTGGGCTCACGAGGACTTGTGTTACACATGTCACATAGCTACTTCGTGACCCAAGGACGGATCTGAAATACAGCTCTGATGATAAAGTGATGGGTACAGATTTTATTTTCCTGTGTGGGCAATCTTTAATTTATTTGGGTCCCTTGTGCAGGGTTATTAATGGTTGTTAGCTGTGAGGATGATGGACTTTCTCCCAGGTGTTGACTGTAATGGCCCATCTTCTGAGCCAGACTGGCTCTGTCGTACACCACTTAGCAGATGGGGTGGCCCAGGTTCTAGGTGGGCTTCCCTTCAAGGTGCCTTGAACTTGGGCTAGAGACACTCAGATGCTGATCAGAAACTTCCTGGCATCATAGGGGGGCCCGTGAGTAAAGACCCTCCTGTTTCAGGATGCATAATTAATGTAAGGTGATTCCCCCAAGTCAGGAGCCAGGCATTTCTGTCTCTTGTCCAGTAGGCAAGGCTCAGGGGACCAGATCTTCCTGGGCTCGCCTAAGGACCCACTAGCCAGATCCTTGGCTGAATAGGAGAAAATGAAAGAGGACGATAGGGATGAATGTCTTTCTGGGGCCAGGATTTCTAGTCTCCTGAGGCTCATCTGATGAGGTGTGTGGCATGGAAACAACAGAACACGGACTCACAATTATCGTTGCGCTGTTTATTTTCCTCCATGTAGTTTTGCCTTTCTTTATTAAAGCCTACATGGATTTGAGAATACAGAGTGGAGATGGTTTTTTGTCACCTATGATCTTACAGGCCTGCATTGCCCTTGAACTGCTCACAGAGTGAACAGTTACCATATAAGGAGTCCTCCCCCTCTTCCTAGTCCTTCAGGTTCCTTGGGTTGGGTCATGACTGAAAGGACAGCCATCATCATATGAAAACAGGTGTTGTACAAACACACCATCAAATAATATAGTGTGTGATTTAGGGGGCTAGGGTCCAGAGCCCCTATGCCGTTGGTTTGGGCAGTAGCCGGGGGAACAAGCATGCCATTCCCAGATACGCCCTCCCCACTTGGGCCACCTGCCTCACTTGCACACCGGACCTCAATGGCACTGCTCGTGGGCCACAGAACCGAGAACTTAAATATGCGGGCGGCACTGGGTACCCAAGGATTGCGTGATTTCCTCTGGGCCTTTTACTCGACTTCTTCGGTGCCTTTTTAATGCTGAATTCCTGCCAAGGGTCTGGTAGGGGGCAGCCTCTTGTTTCTCTGGGGAGAGTTGAGGTGGTATCTGGCCAAGTATGATTCATCTGGTTTCCTTTTGTCTTGATGTTCTCGATGAGCCAAGGCTTGTCTTTCTGGAAATTGCTGTTACTCTACACCTGAAACAAAATTAATTCAGTCATTCTGGGAGAAAATATGTCTATTTGACATTAAGTAGCTTCTCAGAATCTTTAGTCATCCCTGCAGGTTGTCTCTAAGAGGGTTATAGTTTTATATGGAAATCGATACTTTCTCATCTTTGGAAAAATACTGTCTCATGTAAAAAAGAGTTATCCCCTGAAGTGAAACCCTTCCAGTATACCATTCTTCTGGGTCTACTAGGAAGGTGTATGAGTAACAGAGAATGTGGGACAAAGGAGGACTTTCTACTTTACCATCATTCTGTTCCCTGAAGAGGAAACTGGAGAGTTGCCTGGGGGTATTTTACTGAATCAGATTCAGCAAGCAGATGGACAAAAGTCTTCAGGCTGTCAGATTAAAATATTTGCTCCTTGCCCCTTTGTCAAAGAACCTCACATTGGAAAGATCTTTCTCAATGATCCCGGTGTCTCTGGCATCATTCCAGTGCACAGACGTGAAGGAGTCATCCTCTATTATCCCGCAAAGCTTTCTTGGGAAGGACAGTCCCAGCAGATCATTGTTTCCTTCCACTTTAGCAGCACCCTGGTTTGAGTCCTCTGATTGTGGGTTTTCTCGGTTCCAAGCTTGGTACCCGTGTCTCTCCAACACCTGTGATAGGAGAAGCTTGGCTCCGTGCATCTCATGGGTACTCAGACACGACATGGAGATGTTCTACATCTCTAATCCTATCACTGAACTGTGGGGTCACAGCAGGGATGCCCAATATATACTGCCCTCAAAATTCTAGGGTCTCAGCCTTGGGGCAACCAGCTGCATAAGTCATGTGATTACACAAAGGTGGTTCACAGCTGCTCTGGAGTATGGTCCTTGCCAAACGTGGGGGAGTGGATGTGCTAGGTCCCCCAGGTTCTCTCATTCCAGAAAGTACAGAAAAATCAGGTTCAGGTTCCCAGAAAGAACTCTCATCTGCTGCCAGGGAGATAGTTTCTTGTTGCTAGTTCACTGGATGTGTTGAAAGGACATGATCCTATCCCTGCTTTCATCCCTATCGAGGGGTCAGGCCTGTTGATGGCCTCTTTGATTGCTCAAGGGAAAGACCTTAGTTAGTCCTAGATTGGCTATCACCAAGCCTGCCTGGGACAGATGGGCCCCTGGGGGACTGTACCTCTAAGAAAATGGTGGTTGGCTTCATCTCAGTAGGTAGCCCCCCTGTCCAATGCACCCTCCACAAGGATGCTGCCTTGGTCTCTTCCAGCTGCTCTTGCTGGCTGGTGGATTCTGCTCAGGTGAGCTCAAACTAAGAGTCCTGCTTTGTTACCCAGGGTCAAGTTTTCCCTAGAGTAGGGTTGTACTCCTGTGTGCTACACCAGCACAGCCATGGGTGAACCTGAGGGCTGGTGGTGAAGGATTAGAAAAGACAGACAGGAGAATAAAGCCAGTGCTAGGTGGGATGCTGCCCTCTGATTAGAGAGTCAGTGCCACAGCCTGAAAGCCGAGTCTTTATTTTATAGCCAGTTTCCACTAGGCAAAGTAAGGGTGTGGTCAAGATGTTTACAATGTTGTCGTCGGTTTCAAATCTATTCAATTATATGCACCCGAAATATATCAAGCCCACATCACTCAGCCACGTGGGACCACAGGTTCAGACCATAAGGTTAAGTTTACAACTACAGCCTTTGGCTATAATGGTGCTGGGACTTGAACGTAGCTTTGCCATGAGAAGATCATATCCTCTCATTAGTCTGAGGCTTGTACCTGTCCAAATGCTGTAGCCGCTCTCCACACTCTTGTACAGGTGGGAGCACAAGCAGTGGTACCTTACCATGGTACCCTTCTATCTAGCTATTCAGAGTATTAAGATCAAAGTTACCCAAAACAGCTAGAAAACATGGATCACAAAAACCACTGTAGTATCCTCTCCTCTATGGTGAAGATGACTTGAATTTGACTTTTGTCCCATCCCACACCCAGACTCTCATCTATGTTCAAGTACATAGTTATGATTATTTTCATATCTGCTTCCTTCAGTCATAGTTACCTAAACAAGTTGTGATTTTCCTTGGTAGTGAGTCTGTGTCCTTGGCCCATGAGTCCTTGTCCCATGTCTTGCACTAAGTGGTATAGCTTGTGCTCACTGAGGGTTGATCCTTTGTTTCTAAAAGTGGAGTGCAAAGGCATTTGGGAACAGAATCCTCCCAAGGTGCCCCTCAGCCTAAGGACTGTATCCTTAATGGAGCACCTGGGTCTAGATTCAGGCTCAGTCCATGGTCTTTGTGCCTCTAAACAGGATTACAAAGCATTCATTCATGAAGTCAGTTTATTCTTGGAGGACATGCCCAAGAGGATAGCTGTTGGTGGGTTTAGGGTGGGAGTGGGGGGCTCCTATTGTCACTGGATAAACAGCCAGCTCCCTTCAGTTGCCTACCAAACAATTATTTCTTAAAGGAGTTATTTAAAGGCTGAAAAGATTTCCTTGTGCACTTTGCTAGCTCATGTATCTGCCGATTAGTTATTTGAAGGGACTTGTCCATTTTATGGAAGGAAAATTGGAGAGAGGACTTTGGAATCCACTGTCTGGAATTTGGTGGAAAGAGGGTGTTTATTTGTTATGATCTAGGCACCCTTGCATCTCAAGGCTTCTGTACGACCATTAGCTAATGTTCTTTGAAGCAAGAGCAACCGAATTTCCACTGTGGTGAAGAATATAGAACATCAGACTCATCTTTTCTTTGAAGATAAAATATTCACACTGCTGACTCCAGTGGAGTTGAAGAAAGCCATTAGGAAACTGGCCTTCCTCAGCTAAGCCTGCTGGGTCCCAGAAATCCAACTGTTGGTACCATGGCCACCAGTCAGTCTTTATTAAGCACCATGTTAAGAACCTTTTGAGAAAGAAGAACAAAGCTATAGAAATCACAATACCTGATATCAAGATATGCTACAAGGCCATTGTCAACAAAACAGTTGGTATTGATAAAAGAGCAGGTATATGGATCAATGGAAATGAACAGAGAGCCTAAGAATCAACCCACACCTATATTGGGAACTGATATTTGACAAAGGAGGCAACAGCATACAATGGGGTAAAGACAGTCTCTTCAAAAGTAAATGGTGTTGGGAAACTTGGATGTGAAAAAATGAATCAAAACCACCAACTTATACTTTTCAGAAGAATTCATTCAAAATGAATAAAAGACTTAAATGTAAGTTGTGAAACCATAAAAACCCTGGAAGAAAACATAGGCCATAAAATCTCAGACATCTCACATAGCAATATTTTATGCCAATATGTCACTCCAGCTGTGAGTCTGGCTTCTGTCTGAGCTGCCCTCCCCCTGTGGGAGCCCACTGACCATGGGGGGAGGGTGCGGGGAGGGAGTAGCATCTGTGTTGAGCATGTGCCCCCTGGTGGTCAGTGCACATCATAGCTACTTTTTGTTGTGCATTTCAGTGGATTTTCACATTAGGCTTTTACTATATAGGATAGTCAAGAGCTGGAAACAGTGCAAATGCCCCTCAGTAGAAGAGTGGATAAAATAAACAGTGGTATCCTATATAATAAAAGACTAATATGTAAATTGACCAAACAGTAAAACAACCAGTCACTATGACACACCCTGACCACCAGGGGGCAAATGCTCAATGCAGGACTGCTCCCTGGTGGTCAGTGTGCTCCCACTAAGGAGCACAGCAGTGGTGGCAGGAGCCTCTCCCTCCTCTGCAGCAGCAGTTAGGATGTTTGACTGCCAGCTTAGGCCTGCTCTTCACAGGGAGCGAGTGCATGAATTTTTTCCACCAGGCCTCTAGTATTTACATAATGGAATACTACCTGGCAGGAAAAGAGAAGGCATTCTTACCTTTTGAAACTGCATGTATGGACCTGGAGATGATTATACTCAGTGAAATAAGTCATCAGAGAAAGAGAAAACTATATGATCTCACTTATATGTGGAATATAATGAACAACATTATCTGACAAACAAAATAGAAATACACGCATGAGGACATGGAACAGACTGACAATTGTCAGAGGGGGTCAGGGAGAAGGGGATTGGATGAAAGTAATTGAAGGGATTAGCCAAAGAACATCCATGGACACAGATGACAATGTGGTGAGGGCCAGAGGGTGCGGGGAGGTAAGGTGCTGTGGGAATTGGGCCAACGGAAGAGAAAATGGGGATATTTGTAAGAATGTCCACAATAAAATAAAAATTTTAAAGTATATTGGTATTTACAGTTATCTCCTCATAGGACATAAATAAAGGGCCATTGCTCTCAGATGGGATGGAGGGTGAGGCAAGGGAGAGCAGAGTAATTCTGAAGGGAATAGGGTGCCTGTGTGTCAGGTTGAGAGCAGGAGATTCTGTGCAGCCTTAAAAGGAGCCATCAGTCATGACCAATTCAGCAGACCATGATCCAGGGATGGACAGGAGGGCACCCAAGGGAAGACCAGGGGAAGGGTGTTGTCATGAGGGAAAATGCTGGGTTGAGGGAAAATGATGGGACGAGGCAGAAATCCTGGCACCAGGAAGACTCAGATATCAATAATCCTCAGACAATCCCCACATTATGCTTGATTCTCAATGTCACCTTCCTTCCTCAGGCCTGCTCTTGCCTGGGCTCCATGGTTCTACTAATTGTCATCTGAAAGAGTTCATTCATACTGAGAGGAGAACTTAATTGTGAGGTAGAAGGTGTGCCATGGGCTAGGAAGGCAAGAAATATCACGGACTCCTGATGAATTCGGGTAAGGGGTCAATACTCCACGATGCCACTTACTAGCCATGTAATCCTGGGAAAAGTAGCTGGCCCAAGGTGCATCAAGTTGTTCCTCTGTGAAGGAAGTGGGTCTGATAATCTGTCTTGTGGGAATGCAGGACAGTGTGGAGTGTTTGTAAAGCACCACACACAGCGACTGGAGAAGATTGGAACTCTGATGAATGGCAGCTATTTCTAATATCATTTTTATCCCAGATTCTTCCACTCTGGCACTGTGATTACTTGTTTGTTATGAAGATCATATTAGAGAATGTGCTGTTCAGTAAGGAATAGAACACCCAACTGGCCAAAAAGGATGTACCCAATTCATGGATGTATGCTGAAATTCAGGTGTGGGGAGCCTTCACAGCTGGACACAACACAAAGATGCTAGAAAGAGAATCTAGGAACAATTCTTTCCCTCAGTCCAAACTGCTCTTTCATCCAAACAAATGCTTTCATTCATTTCACCCCCACCCAAAATAAACACCTTGATAATGATTGGCCAGATCACACTCAAGGTCATTAACATTCAATCCCAATTAGGCTGTGGGGTGTGGCTCTCCCAGGCCATAGTTACTCATATCCCAGTAACTGTATTTCTGCAGAAATCTGTGCAGATGATGGGTATAATATGCCTAGTGATCATACTGTCTAAGTCACTGAGACTGTGTGCAGTAAACCACCCTTCCTAACCAGGTGGAGATTTCCCTCTGGTTTATCCATGATCCCAAAGGAACTTGTCCGGACAATTCTCCATTTCACACTTCCCTCTCACACGCAGACACACAATGTGCTGCTGCCACCCTCAGCTGCCTTACAATCAACCCTCTCAGAGGGAATCACAGTTTCCCACATACCTTGGCTCAGGCCATGCTCAATTGAGTGCTGTTCCCTGGAGGGCCACAGTCTCACCTGTTCTGTTACTTGTTCTGTAGGACTTAGGGGACACCTAACCCCTTCCTTATATGACTTCAGTTCCTACACTATCATCCTGTGGGTGGGTGTGCCCTGCTTAATTTAGTGTCCCCACTACTAACACAGGGCCTTTCAGCGGACACAGGCTCAGTGAATGTCTGGGGATTAAATGAACCACTGAGCAGGGGTCCTCTTTATTCAGATGAAATCCCTCCACTTTCTTGCCAGAACCAAGGAGCCATAGATAAGTTGTTTCATGGAAAGATAGACGAGAAGAGATAAGAAGCAAAAATGGGGAGAAAAAAGATGGCGACCGGCAGGAAGGTAGGGAGAGAGAGAGTGTGAGTGAGGAACCCATAGAGGAGAGTGTAGATGTGTGTGGTGTGTGTGTGTGTATGAGATAAGGTCAGTTAGATTCTGCAGGTCTTCCAAGGGGCTCCCGAACAGGGCAGCCCTAGACGGCGGAGCCCCGCGCACAAAGCGGACACTTCTCGGCGGCTGGTGCGGACGCAGAGACCACGCCATCTTGAGAAACAGAGCTGCCTGAGACGCGGATCCTGGCTTCTGACACAAACCAGGACCCTGCAGCCACCGGGGACAGAGAACTGCTATCACAGCTTCAGACAAACAAACAACAAGAATCCAGACTTCCCGGCAGATTTCCGTGAGTCAAAGAGCCTATCCCCCTCCTCGCAGGCAAGCTGATAGCGCCATAGTATCTGATAGACCTGCCCCTCCCCCAAGCTGCTGAGCACCCACAGGTGCGCGGAAAGCGCCATAGTAACTGATAGACGCGCCCTTCGCCCAAGCTGCTCACAGGAGCGCGCACAGACAGCACCATAGTAACTGATAGACCCGCCCCCAGCCCAAGCTGCTGAACTTTGCGCAGGGACACGCTCCCTCTTAGGGAACTTGGCTCGCGCATGGGACAGAAGCGGCTCCCAGTCGGGGAAATCTGTCAGTGCGCACAGAGGGCTCCCCTTCGGGGAATTTGGGGAAATTTGGCTCTCGGGTCACAGCTCCCCCTTCGGAGATTCTTAAGAGCCTGCACAGAGGGGCTTCCCTTTGGGGAATTTGGCGCGCAGGACGGACTCCGCCCCCCTTCTGGGACTTTGGGAGAGTGCACTGAGCCTGCTCACCTTCAGGTTTTTAAGAAAGTGCGCTCTAGCCGGTTTGGCTCAGCAGAGAGAGCACACACAGGACGCAGCTCCACTTCAGGGAATTTGGCACGCCGGACACAGCTGCCTGGGATCCCTGACTCACAGCGCATTCACACTAAGAGCCAGCGACCCCAATTGTTGGTGTGTGCACACACAGGGACCCTGATTCTCAACGAGAAACCGCACAAGGCAACAGAGACTTTGACACTCGAGTCTTGGTGCAGACACAGGGAAACTCTGACTCCTGGCATATGCTAAGGATCTCATTCTCGGCACATACCAACAGTGTGGTGCAGACAGGGCCCCTGATTCTAAATGTGCACACGAGACCACACAGAACACTGGGGACACTGATCCTGGGCAAGTCTGGTTCCCACCAACCAAAGACAGCCACACGTCCTAGTGTCAGAGCACTTCAGTGAAACTAGGGTGGAGCGAAGTCCCCACAGCACACGACCCAGGTCCACGCAAACGGAAGCTTGAGCTTTCTGGTAATAGCCAGAATGGGGAAACGAAATAACTCACAGAGGAAAGAAAATGTGGAGTCGCCAAGAAAGGAAATTAGTGAAAATGAAGCTTGCAACATGACCGAAAAGGAGTTCAGAGTAATGGTCATGGAATTTATACATCGGATGGATGAGAAAATCAACAACTTATGCAAGAATCAGGAAGAAATGAAAAGTGATATAGCTACAATCAAAAACACCATGGAAAGTTTCAACAGTAGACTACAAGAAGCAGAGGACCGAATTAGTGAGTTAGAAGATCAGGTACAGAAACAAGCTCAAGCTGAACAGCAATTGGAGAAAAAAATTAAAAAGCAGGAGGAAAGCCTAAGGGAGCTTCGGGACAACATGAAACAAAGTAACATGCGAATAATAGGGCTGCCAGAAGGACAAGAAGAGCAGCAGGGATTAGAAAATCTATTTGAAGAAATAATGACAGAAAACTTCCCGGATATGGGAAAGATAAAAGTTACGCAAGTAAAGAGAGTCCCAAGCAGGATCAACCCCAAAAGACCCACACCAAGACATGTCATAATTTCAATGGCAAATATAAATGATAAAGAGAGAATCCTAAAGGCGGCAAGAGAGAGACAGAGAGTTACCTACAAAGGAACACCCATCAGATTGTCAAATGATTACTCATCAGAAACACAACAAGCTAGAAGTGAATGGAAGGAGGTATACAAAGTGTTGCAAAGCAAAGGACTGAATCCAAGAATACTATATCCAGCAAGACTATCAATCAAAATTGAAGGGGAAATCAGGAGCTTTGCAGACAAAAAAAGCCTCAGGGAGTTTATCACCACCAAACCAGCAATGCAAGAATTGCTAAAGGGAATACTGTAAAAAGAAGAAATAAACAGGTAAGAAGGAATACAGACACAAAAATAGATATGACTGCAAACAAATACCTTTCAGTAATAACTTTAAATGTAAACGGACTAAATGCTCCAATCAAAAGACATCGAGTAGCTGAATGGATAAAAAAACACGACCCATATATATGCTGTCTACAAGAGACCCACCTCAGAACAAGAGACTCACACAGATTGAAAGTGAAGGGATGGAAAAATATCTTTCAGGCAAATGGAAATGAAAAAAAAGCTGGGGTAGCAATACTTATATCTGACAAAATAGACCTCAAAGTAAATGCCATAACAAGAGATAAGGAAGGCCACTTCATAATACTAAAGGGAGAAATCCAACAAGAAGAAATAATTCTGGTAAACATATACGCTCCCAATATAGGAGCACCCAAATACATAAAAAAACTCCTGGAGGATATCAAGGGAGAGATTAATAGCAACACAATCATAGTAGGAGACTTTAATACCCCACTATCACCACTGGACAAATCCTCTAAACAAAAAATCAGCAAAGAAACAGCAATCCTAAATGACTCACTAGACCAGATGGAATTAATTGACATCTTCAGAACATTTCACCCCAAAGCCACAGAATATACATTCTTCTCAAGTGCACATGGGTCATTTTCAAAGATAGACCATATGCTGGGTCACAGGCAAAGTCTCTTCAAATTCAAGAAGATAGAAATTATATCAAGCATCTTCTCAGATCACAGTGGCATAAAACTGGAAATCAACTACAATAAAAACAATCCAAAGAAATCAAACACATGGAGACTAAACAGCATGCTATTAAACAAGGACTGGGTCACCGGAGAGATCAAGGAAGAAATAAAAAACATCATGGCAACAAATGACAATGAAAACACAACAATCCAAAATCTATGGGACACAGCGAAAGCAGTCTTGAGAGGGAAGTTCATAGCTCTACAGGCCTATTGCAAAAAACAAGAAACAATGGTAATAAATTACTTAACCCTACAACTCAAAGAGCTAGAAAAAGAGCAGCAAGAAAAGCCCAGTGTAACCAGAAGGAAGGAAATAACAAAGATCAGAGCGGAGATAAATGACATAGAGACCAAAGAAACAATACATAAGATCAACAAAACCAAGAGCTGGTTCTTTGAAAGGATAAACAAGATTGATGGACCTCTAGCCAGGCTCACCAAGAAGCAAAGAGAGAGGACCCAAATAAACAAAATCAGAAATGAAAGAGGTGAAATAACAACAGACCCCGCTGAGATACAAAGGATTGTTACAAAATACTACGAACAACTCTATTCCAACAAACTGGACAATCTGGAGGAAATGGACATATTCCTAGAAAAATATAACCTTCCAAAAATCAATCAAGAAGAATCTAAACAACTCAATAGGCCAATAACTATGGACGAAATTGAAGCAGTCATCAAAAAGCTTCCAGCAAACAAAAGCCCGGGGCCAGATGGCTTCACAGGAGAGTTTTACCAAACATTCAAGGAAGAACTAAAACCTATCCTCCTCAGACTATTCCAAAAAATTCAAGTGGAAGGAACACTTCCAAGCTCCTTCTATGAAGCCAGCATCACCCTAATACCAAAACCAGATAAAGACAACACAATGAAAGAGAATTACAGACCAATATCCCTCATGAACATAGATGCCAAAATCCTCAACAAAATTCTAGCAAATCGGCTCCAGCAGTACATCAGAAAGATCATACACCATGACCAAGTAGGATTTATCCCAGGAATGCAAGGATGGTACAATATCCGCAAATCAATAAACGTGATACATCACATAAACAAATTGAAAGATAAAAATCACATAGTCATATCAATTGATGCAGAAAAAGCATTTGACAAAATCCAACACCCTTTCTTGATAAAAGCTCTCAACAAGGTGGGAATAGATGGCTCATACCTCAACATAATAAAAGCTATATATGATAAACCCACAGCAAACATCATACTCAATGGACAAAAACTAAAGACATTTCCCCTAAGAACAGGAACAAGACAGGGATGCCCACTCTCACCACTCCTGTTTGACATAGTACTGGAAGTATTAGCCATTGCAATTAGACAAGAAGAAGAAATAAAAGGCATCCAGATTGGAAAAGAACAAGTAAAGCTGTCTTTATTTGCAGACGACATGATATTGTACATAAAAAATCCGAAAGACTCCGTCAAAAAACTCATAGACTTAATAAATGAATTCGGCAATGTAGCAGGATACAAAATTAACGCCAAGAAATCTATGGCCTTTCTATACACCAATAGTGAACTTACAGACAGAGAGACTAAAAAGGCAATCCCATTTACCATCGCACCAAAAAAATTAAGATACCTAGGAATAAACTTAACTAAGGAGGTAAAAGACCTATACACGGAAAACTACAGGACACTGAAAAAAGAGATAGAGGAAGACGTAAACAGATGGAAGAACATACCATGTTCATGGATTGGTAGAATCAACATCATTAAAATGTCCATACTACCCAAAGCAATCTATAGATTCAATGCACTCCCCATTAAAATACCAACGGCATATTTCACAGACCTTGAAAGAACTCTCCAAAAATTCATCTGGAATAAAAAAAGACCCCGAATAGCCACAGCAATCCTGAGAAAGAAGAATAAAGTAGGAGGGATCTCAATACCAGATTTCAAGCTGTATTACAAAGCCACTGTTCTCAAAACAGCCTGGTACTGGCACAAGAACAGACATATAGATCAATGGAACAGAATAGAGAATCCAGATATCGACCCAAACCACTATGCTCAATTAATATTTGACAAAGGAGGCATGAACATACAATGGAATAAAGACAGTCTCTTCAATAAATGGTGTTGGGAAAATTGGACAGATACATGCAAAAAAATGAAGCTTGATCACCAACTTACGCCATACACAAAAATAAACTCAAAATGGATACAGGACTTAAACATAAGACGGGAAACCATAAAAATACTAGAGCAATCCACAGGCAGCAAAATGTCAGACATATGCCAAAAGAAATTCTTCACTGACACTGCCCCTAGGGCAATGGAAGCTAAAGAGAAAATTAACAAATGGGACTACATCAAAATAAAAAGCTTTTTCACAGCAAAAGAAACCATCAACAAAACAACAAGAAGGCCCACTGCATGGGAGAACATATTTGCAAATGGCATCACTGATAAAGGTTTAATCTCCAACATCTACAGGCAGCTTATACAACTTAATAAAAGGAAGATAAATGATCCAATAAAAAAATGGGCAACAGACCTAAATAGAATCTTTTCAAAAGAAGACAGAAGGAAGGCCAAGAGACACATGAAAACATGCTCAACGTCACTAATTATCCGAGAGATGCAAATCAAAACAACAATGAGGTACCATCTCACACCTGTCAGAATGGCTATCATCAACAAATCAAGAAACGACAAGTGTTGGCGAGGATGCGGAGAAAAAGGAACCCTCGTGCACTGCTGGTGGGATTGCAGACTGGTGCAGCCACTGTGGAGAACAGTATGGAGTTTCCTCAAAAAACTGAAAATGGAACTCCCATTTGACCCAGTAATCCCACTCCTGGGAATATATCCGAAGAAACTAGAAACACCAATTAGAAAGGATATATGCACCCCTATGTTCATAGCAGCACAATTCACCATAGCTAAGATTTGGAAACAGCCTAGGTGCCCGTCAGCAGATGACTGGATCAGAAAACTGTGGTACATCTACACAATGGAATACTATGCTGCCATGAAAAAGAAGGAATTCTCATCATTTGCAGCAACCTGGGAGGAATTGGAGAACATTATGTTAAGTGAAATAAGTCAGTCAATGAAAGAAAAATACCACATGATCTCACTCATTTATGGATAATAAAGAACATTATAATCTTGAACAAAAAGATAGATACAGAGACAGTAAAGCATCAAACAGACTGTCAAATTACAAGGGGAAGGTTAGGGAGAGGTGGGGGAGATAAGAGATCAATCAAAGGACTTGTATGCATGCATATAAGCATAACCAATGGATGCAAAACTCTGGGGGGTGGGGGCATATATGGGAGGGGTGTGTGGGGAGGGCAATGGTAAGATATGTACACATATAATACCTTAATAAAAAAATTGAAGAAAAAAAAAAAAGAAGCAAAAATGAACAACATTTTGCCTTTTATTTTTCTACTTCTTATCTCCATTGATTGTACTGCTGAAGTCTTTCCATTTCCAAGGAAATACACTTATCATGCTATGTTATCTAGTTTGGGATCACAAACTAGAAAGGGACGTGTCCCAATTTGTGTTACACAGTAGCAAATCTCTTACTCTTGAGCTGGACATGTACAAATACACGTGACCAATGTCCTTTACAAACTTACATGCTAAAAGCTTATGAAAACGTCCATGAAAAGAAACATTAGAAAATTGCCTTTAAAATTCACAAAGTAATAAAGCAAAAATTTTTCAATCATCATAGGAGCCCAAACCATTCCCTGGGCCTCACTAGTGTTTCTCCTCAAACACATAGTTGAAAATGGAACGCACTTTACGCCCAGCAAATTAAGTTAATGCACAGGGGCCTGAAAAGTGCCTGGGTGCAACTCTGGCTCAGGCATAGTGGTTCTCATTACACTCAGGCCCTTCAGGCAGGAATGGGAAGAAACGGGGATCCCTGTCATTAACCCTGAGCACAAACTTGAGGGCTTTCGATGTGGTGGTCTCAGCGTGGGCCCTGGGACCCCACAGGAACTCATAGCGTGCAGGATCACTATTGGGGACCTGGCGGTAAACCACGTATTGTTCCTGCACCCAAATTTTAGTGATGAGCTCCCTGGGCTCCCCATAGATCCAATGTTCCTTCCCATCATGCACCCCTAAAACATTCAGTGCTTCCCAGACTTTCTCCTCAGGGGCACAATCACCCTCCGCAGCAATCACCCACAGAAGTGTGACCAGGAGGCCAGTGTTAGGATAAATATGTCCATCGCTCATTATCCCATGATAGGTGAGCCCCAAAGAGGTGACCAGGACGTAGGTATGGGCACTAGGGCCCACTTCCTTCACATCAATACCAAAGACCAGCTGCATGCACTCAGCTGCTGCACTGAAGATCTCAGTGAAGTGGTCATGATGCTCTTTGATGACACTACTCAACATTTCTGCCTTGGTGGTCGGCTCCTGTGCACGATACTTCAGGAGCAGGAACTCCACCATTTGTGACATCTTCGAATGCACTGCTTCTTGGAGCAAGGAATCTGCATCATCTTCAGGGCCTCCCTCAGTGTTTGGACCCTCCTCCTCGTGGCTGTTGGAGCTCTCATCTTTAGATTGGCTCCATGGAAAGGCTGCCAAGGAATGGGGGAATGGGCAGGAACCCTGAGGACACTGGGGAGGACTTGGTGTCTCAGCAGCAGACACCTCCTCTAGGCAGTCTATAAACAGGTCAGAGGGGGAGGAAGACAGAGATGAGTAGAGAGACACAACCTCCTCCTCCTCCTCCTGCATAGCCCAGAACATCTCCTCTGCCACCAGGTTGGGCATCTCCCTTGGGTCCTGATGGTCTTCCTCAAGATTGCCGAGCTCACTCATATGATGGCCAGGCATGATGACTAGTGCTGAGACAGTGACCGAGTGTGGGCAGAAGATGGGCGATTTGGACTCACGGGCCTGGGGGAGAGGGGGAGTGTAAAAGGCATGAGCTTAGAAACACACCCTCGGCAGCTCTGAAAACAGTGACTTATAGGTCTCTCCTTTAGGGTTGTACATAGGCCTCACAGGGCTCACTCCTGATTAGCCTGTCCACTAAGAAACTGAAGTAGGAAGTGACATGACTGCTTAATGCAGTTCCTCATGTTGTGGTGACCCCCAAACATAAAATATTTTCATTGCTACTTCATAACTGTAATTTTGCTACTGTTAATGAATTGTAATGTAAAATCTGTGTTTTCCGATGGTCTTAGGAGACCCTGCTAGCGGTTCTCAACCTGTTGGTCGCGACCCACAGGTTGAGAACCATTGCTGTAGACCCTAGACCATCAGAAAACACAGATATTTACATTATGATGCATTAACAGTAGCAAAATTATAGTTATGAAGTAGCAAAGAAAATAATTTTATGGTTGGGGGTCACCACAACATGAGGAACTGTATTAAAGGATTGCGGCATTAGAAAGGTTGAGAACCATCGGCTTAGGGTAAACAAGACATAGCACAGGGTTCTGTAACTGATGGTGGGGTGTGGAGGTGTCAGGCAATGTGGGGTTCCCTCTGACAAGGGTGGGGGAGCCTGCGGGGACATATTCATGGTTGGAACCTTACCTTAATTCCTACCACTTCCTGGCCTTCTGCTGCTCTGTGACCTGAGAATATGTAGTGCAGACAAAGGCCTTCACCTCTTCCAATCCGCGGGCTCTGCTAGAGGGAATGAAGGGCCACCTCAGCATGCACATGGCAGGGACAGCAATGGGACCCCAGTGCTGACAGGAGGGATGGCAGAACTCTGTGGGGTCCACTCTGTTGTGGATGGAAGGTTCCTCATTGCACAAGTAGGATCTTCACCTTTCCCCTGCCAGGGTCTGGCCCCTCACTACCTTCTGCTGGCCAGAGGTTAAACTCCCAGAAGAAGAACACACACACACACCTGACATTTCAGTGAAGAAACTGAGGGGGCCCCGTATGTGGTCCCTCTCCCAGAGGATCAAGAATGGGTGACTGATGATTTGGGTGCATCTATCCTGGGATAAGGCTCTGATCCTTTCTCACCATAGCACACTGCAGGGTTTCAGACAACTCTCTCTGCTGACTGAGCCCAATCTGCCTAGACTGAGGCTTCACCTCCCTTAGATAAACGAGTAGGAAGTGAGCCGAGCTAACCCAAGCACTATTCTGAGTTTCCTCACTGCTGACAGAAGAGGCAGGGTAGGTCTGGGTTCCCATGTGCTCTGGTTCCCCTCACTGCTCACCTTGATTCCTGCAGGATTTGGACTCGTCTCTCTGTTGACAAAATGTGGACCCGGGGGATGACCCGACGTGTGGTCTCACACCAAGGTCCTCAGCTTCCTGAGAGATCTGAGACAAAAGTGAACAGGTGCTCCATCTGCCCCCATCCCACACAACTCACACCAGGGACTAGACCTGTCTGTTCCAGGTACAGAGTTCCCTTAGTCTGGCCTCAAGGTACTTGCCTTTCTTCCTGGCTAGGCCTGGATCTGAATCCAGCTGACCTAATTTCACCCTGAATAACTGTCCTCAATGAGAAATGCTCATGAGGAGCAGGCATGTGGAAAGGGAGAGCACGTCACACCCAGGTACCCTGCCTGAGGAATCTAGATGCTGAGGACAGGACACCCCCTGATGCTGAACGCTCTCTTGTTTTCTCAGGGAGCACATAGCTGCAGCTTTCCACAGAAAGCACTCAGACCATTAGGACCCTTCCACAACCTCAGCTCCTCTTGTCATGAACTGAAGCCATCCCCTCTGACCAAGGCCCTGTCCTTCCTGAGTGCCCTGAGACAAACGTGAGGAGGAACTACCTCTGCAGACCCATGCCAGGCCTTTCCCAGGGCCGACAGCAGCACAGATTGGGTTCAGGGCACCCATTGTCTGGAGTGTGGTATCCTCCTTCCTGCCCAAGCTAACCATGTTCACTCGTGGAGTGCCTGGGACCTTTCCCTTCTGCTGAATGGAGAATGAATACTGCAGGCCATGTCCACCATCTCTCTGAGACCTCCAAGTTGGATTTGAGGACACACCACATTGACTATCATGCCCAAGTGACCCAGTTGTGCCATCAGAGCCTATGCCAGCTGGTCTCTGTTTTTACTGGGTTGGGAGGGACCATCATCCTGCCTTAAGAACCACACTTTGATTACCAGCATTGCCTGGGACACTTCCCATTGTTGCTCTAAATCCAGCACCTTCATGACAATGCCCTCACCTCCGTTTGCCACTCCTATGGTAGAAGTCTGGAAGAAACCCAAATCCACAGGCCTAATTTGAGGCTTCCAGGTGCTGCTCGCAGGAACAGGCACACTGGGGACACTTTTGACACTGGCAAAACCTCAGGCATACTTCAAGGTGTGCTAGGGGGCTTCCTGGGCCCTAACTCGGGTCCTTACCTTGTATCCTGGGAGAGCCCTGCAGCCCTTCTTTTCCCTCCTGGAGCCTGACCGCTCAGCCCTCAGGGGGTGGAATCCCCTCTTCTTCCCATAGGATCCTCACCTTGACTCCTGGCTGGAGCCGGAACCTCCTGTCAACCTAAGATGCCCAAATCAGGAAGAAAGCATGTGGTCATTGACTGGCGACCTCTCAGGGTTCACAGTAGGGGTAACATGGGGCATCTCTGCTGTGGCGTCTGGGTCCCTCAATCTTCCCTTTGCATGTTCACCTTGACTCTGTGCAAGACCCAGGTCCTCCCCTCTTCTGCATATGTTGTTCCCCCTGAATTCCCAGGGCGAACATCAGGTCTGGGCTTCTGTGGTTCCTCTCTGCATGGTCATCCACCACAGCACCTCCCAAGACTTTCAGCAGGGCAGACTTCTGTGGACTCCCCAGTGCTTAGGGTTCCTGGATTCCCTCAGTCCTCCCTTGGAGCCCTCCTAACCCTACCCTCTGCCACCTGAGACCCTGCTCCTTACACCAGACCGCGGAGCCTGTCAGACCTGGATGCAGAAGTCAGGAAAAGCACCTTGACTCTGGGCAGTGCCTCTGCATCCCATCTGTGGACCTGAGGCCCTACACTTTTTATCAAGTTTCCACTCTCACTCAGTCCTGAATGCTGAAGTCAGGAGACACCACATGTGGTCAACCTAACTGGGGCCTTCCAAGGCTGAGAGCAAGGTGGCGTTCTGTGCGGCCTCTACATTGGGAGTCTGGGTCCCCTCAGTCCTGACACAGGGTCCGCACCTTGATCCTGGTCGGCCCTGGGTAGTTCCTCTGCGGAACTGGGGCTTGTTTGTTATATGAAACTCCACAGGCTCCTAGACCCTGATTTGAAGGCATCAAATGCCACGAGTCTAGGCAGTACTTCTGCCCTCCCTTCTGTGGACCTGATTCCCTACACTGTTTTTATTTGTATTGTTTTAATAATTCTTTTTTAAAATACTAGAGGCCCGATGCACAGAATTTCTGCAAGAGAAGGCTTTCCTACACATGGCTGCCAGCAACAGTTTCCCTCTGGCACCTGGGACCTGGCTTCCCTCAAAGCCCTGGCTTCCACCTGAAGGTTATCCGGAAGGATGTCTGGTCTAATTAGCATATTTCGCTTTTATTTTTTTAGATTACTTATGACCCCGTCCAGCATACCCCTGTCCTCTGCCCCCGCCCTCACCACCCAATTGTCTGTATCCATGGGCCCTGCATATATGTATACACGGTCCTTGGTTGATTAATTCCCACCCTCGATTAAGGAAAAAGATGGCGACCGGCAGGAAGGTAGGGAGAGAGAGAGTGTGAGTGAGGAACCCATAGAGGTGAGTGTAGAGGTGTGTGGTGTGTGTGTGTGTGTATGAGATAGGGTCAGTTAGATTCTGCAGGTCTTCCAAGGGGCTCCCGAACAGGGCAGCCCTAGACAGCGGAGCCCCGCGCACAAAGCGGACACTTCTCGGCGGCTGGTGCGGACGCAGAGACCACGCCATCTTGGGGAACAGAGCTGCCCGAGACTCGGATCCTGGCTTCTGACACAAACCAGGACCCTGCAGCCACTGGGGACAGAGAACTGCTATCACAGCTTCAGACAAACAAACAAGAATCCAGACTTCCCGGCAGATTTCCGTGAGTCAAAGAGCCTACCCCCCTCCTCGCAGGCGCTGATAGCGCCATAGTAACTGATAGACCCGCCCCTCCCCCAAGCTGCTGAGCGCCCACAGGCGTGCGGAAAGCGCCATAGTAACTGATAGACGCGCCCCTCTCCCAAGCTGCTCACAGGCGCGCCCACAGACAGCGTCATAGTAACTGATAGACCCGCCCCTGGCCCAAGCTGCCTAGCTTTGCGCAGGGACGCGCTCCCTCTTAGGGAACTTGGCGCGCGCTCGCGCACGGGACAGAAGCAGCTCCCAGTCGGGGAAATCTGTCAGTGCGCACAGAGGGCTCCCCTTCGGGGAATTTGGGGGAATTTGGCTCGCGGGGCACAGCTCCCCCTTCGGAGATTCTTAAAAGCGTGCATAGAGGGGCTTCCCTTTGGGGAATTTGGCGCGCAGGACGGACTCCGCCCCCCTTCTGGGACTTTGGGAGAGTGCACTGAGCCGGCTCACCTTCAGGTTTCTAAGAATGTGCCCTCTAGCCGGTTTGGCTCAGTAGAGAGAGCACACACAGGACGCAGCCCCACTTCAGGGAATTTGGCACGCCGGACACAGCTGCCTGGGATCCCTGACTCACAGCGCATTCACACTAAGAGCCAGCGACCCCAATTGTTGGTGCGTGCACACACAGGGACCCTGATTCTCAACGAGAAACCGCACAAGGCAACAGAGACTTTGACACTCGAGTCTTGGTGCAGACACAGGGAAACTCTGACTCCTGGCACATGCTAAGGATCTCATTCTCGGCACATACCAACAGTGTGGTGCAGACAGGGCCCCTGATTCTAAATGTGCACACGAGACCACACGGAACACTGGGGACACTGACCCTGGGCAAGTCTGGTTCCCGCCAACCAAAGGCAGCCACACGTCCTAGTGTCAGAGCACTTCAGTGAAACTAGGGTGGAGCGAAGTCCCCACAGCACACGACCCAGGTCCACGCAAACGGAAGCTTGAGCTTTCTGGTAATAGCCAGAATGGGGAAACGAAATAACTCACAGAGGAAAGAAAATGTGGAGTCGCCAAGAAAGGAAATTAGTGAAAATGAAGCTTGCAACATGACCGAAAAGGAGTTCAGAGTAATGGTCATGGAATTTATACATCGGATGGATGAGAAAATCAACAACTTATGCAAGAATCAGGAAGAAATGAAAAGTGATATAGCTACAATCAAAAACACCATGGAAAGTTTCAACAGTAGATTACAAGAAGCAGAGGACCGAATTAGTGAGTTAGAAGATCAGGTACAGAAACAAGCTCAAGCTGAACAGCAATTGGAGAAAAAAATTAAAAAGCAGGAGGAAAGCCTAAGGGAGCTTCGGGACAACATGAAACAAAGTAACATGCGTATAATAGGGCTGCCAGAAGGACAAGAAGAGCAGCAGGGATTAGAAAATCTATTTGAAGAAATAATGACAGAAAACTTCCCGGATATGGGAAAGATAAAAGTTACGCAAGTAAAGAGAGTCCCAAGCAGGATCAACCCCAAAAGACCCACACCAAGACATGTCATAATTTCAATGGCAAATATAAATGATAAAGAGAGAATCCTAAAGGCGGCAAGAGAGAGACAGAGAGTTACCTACAAAGGAACACCCATCAGATTGTCAAATGATTACTCATCAGAAACACAACAAGCTAGAAGTGAATGGAAGGAGGTATACAAAGTGTTGCAAAGCAAAGGACTGAATCCAAGAATACTATATCCAGCAAGACTATCAATCAAAATTGAAGGGGAAATCAGGAGCTTTGCAGACAAAAAAAGCCTCAGGGAGTTTATCACCACCAAACCAGCAATGCAAGAATTGCTAAAGGGAATACTGTAAAAAGAAGAAATAAACAGGTAAGAAGGAATACAGACACAAAAATAGATATGACTGCAAACAAATACCTTTCAGTAATAACTTTAAATGTAAACGGACTAAATGCTCCAATCAAAAGACATCGAGTAGCTGAATGGATAAAAAAACACGACCCATATATATGCTGTCTACAAGAGACCCACCTCAGAACAAGAGACTCACACAGATTGAAAGTGAAGGGATGGAAAAATATCTTTCAGGCAAATGGAAATGAAAAAAAAGCTGGGGTAGCAAGACTTATATCTGACAAAATAGACCTCAAAGTAAATGCCATAACAAGAGATAAGGAAGGCCACTTCATAATACTAAAGGGAGAAATCCAACAAGAAGAAATAATTCTGGTAAACATATACGCTCCCAATATAGGAGCACCCAAATACATAAAAAAACTCCTGGAGGATATCAAGGGAGAGATTAATAGCAACACAATCATAGTAGGAGACTTTAATACCCCACTATCACCACTGGACAAATCCTCTAAACAAAAAATCAGCAAAGAAACAGCAATCCTAAATGACTCACTAGACCAGATGGAATTAATTGACATCTTCAGAACATTTCACCCCAAAGCCACAGAATATACATTCTTCTCAAGTGCACATGGGTCATTTTCAAAGATAGACCATATGCTGGGTCACAGGCAAAGTCTCTTCAAATTCAAGAAGATAGAAATTATATCAAGCATCTTCTCAGATCACAGTGGCATAAAACTGGAAATCAACTACAATAAAAACAATCCAAAGAAATCAAACACATGGAGACTAAACAGCATGCTATTAAACAAGGACTGGGTCACCGGAGAGATCAAGGAAGAAATAAAAAACATCATGGCAACAAATGACAATGAAAACACAACAATCCAAAATCTATGGGACACAGCGAAAGCAGTCTTGAGAGGGAAGTTCATAGCTCTACAGGCCTATTGCAAAAAACAAGAAACAATGGTAATAAATTACTTAACCCTACAACTCAAAGAGCTAGAAAAAGAGCAGCAAGAAAAGCCCAGTGTAACCAGAAGGAAGGAAATAACAAAGATCAGAGCGGAGATAAATGACATAGAGACCAAAGAAACAATACATAAGATCAACAAAACCAAGAGCTGGTTCTTTGAAAGGATAAACAAGATTGATGGACCTCTAGCCAGGCTCACCAAGAAGCAAAGAGAGAGGACCCAAATAAACAAAATCAGAAATGAAAGAGGTGAAATAACAACAGACCCCGCTGAGATACAAAGGATTGTTACAAAATACTACGAACAACTCTATTCCAACAAACTGGACAATCTGGAGGAAATGGACATATTCCTAGAAAAATATAACCTTCCAAAAATCAATCAAGAAGAATCTAAACAACTCAATAGGCCAATAACTATGGACGAAATTGAAGCAGTCATCAAAAAGCTTCCAGCAAACAAAAGCCCGGGGCCAGATGGCTTCACAGGAGAGTTTTACCAAACATTCAAGGAAGAACTAAAACCTATCCTCCTCAGACTATTCCAAAAAATTCAAGTGGAAGGAACACTTCCAAGCTCCTTCTATGAAGCCAGCATCACCCTAATACCAAAACCAGATAAAGACAACACAATGAAAGAGAATTACAGACCAATATCCCTCATGAACATAGATGCCAAAATCCTCAACAAAATTCTAGCAAATCGGCTCCAGCAGTACATCAGAAAGATCATACACCATGACCAAGTAGGATTTATCCCAGGAATGCAAGGATGGTACAATATCCGCAAATCAATAAACGTGATACATCACATAAACAAATTGAAAGATAAAAATCACATAGTCATATCAATTGATGCAGAAAAAGCATTTGACAAAATCCAACACCCTTTCTTGATAAAAGCTCTCAACAAGGTGGGAATAGATGGCTCATACCTCAACATAATAAAAGCTATATATGATAAACCCACAGCAAACATCATACTCAATGGACAAAAACTAAAGACATTTCCCCTAAGAACAGGAACAAGACAGGGATGCCCACTCTCACCACTCCTGTTTGACATAGTACTGGAAGTATTAGCCATTGCAATTAGACAAGAAGAAGAAATAAAAGGCATCCAGATTGGAAAAGAACAAGTAAAGCTGTCTTTATTTGCAGACGACATGATATTGTACATAAAAAATCCGAAAGACTCCGTCAAAAAACTCATAGACTTAATAAATGAATTCGGCAATGTAGCAGGATACAAAATTAACGCCAAGAAATCTATGGCCTTTCTATACACCAATAGTGAACTTACAGACAGAGAGACTAAAAAGGCAATCCCATTTACCATCGCACCAAAAAAATTAAGATACCTAGGAATAAACTTAACTAAGGAGGTAAAAGACCTATACACGGAAAACTACAGGACACTGAAAAAAGAGATAGAGGAAGACGTAAACAGATGGAAGAACATACCATGTTCATGGATTGGTAGAATCAACATCATTAAAATGTCCATACTACCCAAAGCAATCTATAGATTCAATGCACTCCCCATTAAAATACCAACGGCATATTTCACAGACCTTGAAAGAACTCTCCAAAAATTCATCTGGAATAAAAAAAGACCCCGAATAGCCACAGCAATCCTGAGAAAGAAGAATAAAGTAGGAGGGATCTCAATACCAGATTTCAAGCTGTATTACAAAGCCACTGTTCTCAAAACAGCCTGGTACTGGCACAAGAACAGACATATAGATCAATGGAACAGAATAGAGAATCCAGATATTGACCCAAACCACTATGCTCAATTAATATTTGACAAAGGAGGCATGAACATACAATGGAATAAAGACAGTCTCTTCAATAAATGGTGTTGGGAAAATTGGACAGATACATGCAAAAAAATGAAGCTTGATCACCAACTTACGCCATACACAAAAATAAACTCAAAATGGATACAGGACTTAAACATAAGACGGGAAACCATAAAAATACTAGAGCAATCCACAGGCAGCAAAATGTCAGACATATGCCAAAAGAAATTCTTCACTGACACTGCCCCTAGGGCAATGGAAGCTAAAGAGAAAATTAACAAATGGGACTACATCAAAATAAAAAGCTTTTTCACAGCAAAAGAAACCATCAACAAAACAACAAGAAGGCCCACTGCATGGGAGAACATATTTGCAAATGGCATCACTGATAAAGGTTTAATCTCCAACATCTACAGGCAGCTTATACAACTTAATAAAAGGAAGATAAATGATCCAATAAAAAAATGGGCAACAGACCTAAATAGAATCTTTTCAAAAGAAGACAGAAGGAAGGCCAAGAGACACATGAAAACATGCTCAACGTCACTAATTATCCGAGAGATGCAAATCAAAACAACAATGCGGTACCATCTCACACCTGTCAGAATGGCTATCATCAACAAATCAACAAACGACAAGTGTTGGCGAGGATGCGGAGAAAAAGGAACCCTCGTGCACTGCTGGTGGGATTGCAGACTGGTGCAGCCACTGTGGAGAACAGTATGGAGTTTCCTCAAAAAACTGAAAATGGAACTCCCATTTGACCCAGTAATCCCACTCCTGGGAATATATCCGAAGAAACTAGAAACACCAATTAGAAAGGATATATGCACCCCTATGTTCATAGCAGCACAATTCACCATAGCTAAGATTTGGAAACAGCCTAGGTGCCCGTCAGCAGATGACTGGATCAGAAAACTGTGGTACATCTACACAATGGAATACTATGCTGCCATAAAAAAGAAGGAATTCTCATCATTTGCAGCAACCTGGGAGGAATTGGAGAACATTATGTTAAGTGAAATAAGTCAGTCAATGAAAGAAAAATACCACATGATCTCACTCATTTATGGATAATAAAGAACATTATAAACTTGAACAAAAAGATAGATACAGAGACAGTAAAGCATCAAACAGACTGTCAAATTACAAGGGGAAGGTTAGGGAGAGGTGGGGGAGATAAGAGATCAACCGAAGGACTTGTATGCATGCATATAAGCATAACCAATGGATGCAAAACTCTGGGGGGTGGGGGCATATATGGGAGGGGTGTGTGGGGAGGGCAATGGTAAGATATGTACACATATAATACCTTAATAAAAAATTGAAAAAAAAAAATTCCCACCCTCCCCAACTTCTCTCTGAGATTCCCCAATCTGTTCCATACTTGCACCTGTGGGTATCTATTGGGTTCATCAGTTTACTTTGTAACTTAGATTCCACATATGAGTGCAATCATGTGATATTTATCTTCCTCTGACTGGCTTATTTCACTTAGCATGATACTCTTCAGGACCCTCCATGCTGTCTCAAAGGGCAAGACAGCCTACCTTTTATACTGCTGCATAGTATTCCATGGTATAAATGTACCACAGCCTTTTCATCAAATCATTTACTGGTGGGCAGATCTTAGCTATTGTAAATTGTGCCACTATGAACATAGGGGTGCATACATTCTTTCTGAAAGGTATTTCCAGTTTTTTAGGATATATTTCTAGAAGTGTGATTCCCTACACCTTATACCAAGTCCTGAGTCTCACTCAGCCCTGGATACAGACGTCAGGAAACTCTTCACTTGGTCTTTTACCAGGGAGCATCCCAAGGCTGATAGCAGGGTAGGGCTTTATGGGGTCCCCTAGTTGTGGGGTCCAGGGTGCCCTCAGTCATCCTGTGGCTGTGCTCCTTACAGTGAACCCCAGTGTGTCTCAGGCCTGCATGGAGAAGTCACGAGACACCACAAGGGATCATCTGACGTGGGGTCTCCCATGGCATGTAGCAGGGGAGGGCTTTTATGGGGTCCCCTGCATTGTGGGGTCCAGGGTCCTGTCTGTTCTCCTTCAGCGGACCTGTGGCTCTGCTCCTTACACCGAACCCCAGAGTCTCTCAGACCTGATGCAGAGGTCACCCCACCCTGTACTCACCCCGCCCACTGGTCCTCCCTGGACTGATGATTCTGGTGTCCAGTGTCCCCCAATCTTCTTCAGGGTCCTCAATTTGACAGCAGCAGTATCTGGGGTCCCCTGTCTTCTGCCTGAAGCCTCTCTCCTTCAATGAAACCCCCAGTGTCTCTCAGACCAAATGCAGAAATCACAAAGCACAATGTGGGAGATCACCCCTCCCCCACCGCCAGGCGGCCTGCCTGAAGGACACTGTTCTCAGGTGAAGGGTTCCCCAATCTCCCTCAGTGTCCTCAACTTGACAGCAGCACGACCTGGGGTCCCTCTCTCCTGTCTGCAGCCCTGTTCCTTGTATCAAACCCCCAGTGTCTCTCAGACCCAGATGCAGAACTCACAAAGCACAATGTGTGAGATCACCCCTCCCCCACCCCCGGGAGGCCTGCTGGACAGACCGTGTTCTGGGGTCCAGGGTCCCCAATCTCCCTCAGGGTCCTCACACTGACTCAGGGCAGGTCCTGGACACCCTCTGCCCACCTGATACTCTGCCATGACCCGAAGCCCCCCCGAGTGTCTCCACCCCGAAGATGCGGAAGTCAGTCCTAGCCGCTCGCGGTCACCCCGCACCTTGGGGCTCCCAGGACTGACTGCTGTGGGGCCCGGAGTCACCTTGTCTTCCCCCACGGCCGGCCGTCACCATGAGGCCTGCAGGTCCTGGGACCCTCCCTCTGTGAACCGGGAGGCCGGACCCCCACACGGAGGCCTCAACCCCGAGACCCCAGGGGAGGTCCGTGGGCCTCACTCCCCAGGGCCCCCGGCAGGGGCTGACCTAGATCCCAGGGGACCCCCTCTGGTCCTCACCCTGACTCCAGGCAGAGTCTGGGCTCCGCCGACCTGAGATTGCTCCCCTCAGCGCTTGTCCCCTCTACCGGCCCGAAGCCGCCTTCTCAAGATGGCGCTCAGCTCCCTCAGACGTCTCAGGTGGAAGTCAATGACATCACTTCCGGAAACCAATTCTGGGGTCACCCAGGATGCTACCAGGGGCGGGGCTCCGCTCCCAGTGTGCCCAGCAGCACCGTCTGGTCCCCACCTGGGCTGGATGGCCTGGGACCCCACCCTGTGCTGACCAGGGTCTGTGCCCCTCAGGCCAAGTGTCGGCCTCCCCCAGGTCCCTCTCGGAGGTGGGACGGGAGGGCACAGCCTGGCACCTCCGCCTGAGGTACCCCCGATCTGACAGGAGCACCAGAGCTGGGTGCCGGTTGGGCCCTCTGTTGTGGGGCGGGTAGAGCCCTCAGTCCTCACTTGGAGGGTCCTCACAACCCTGGTGTAGACCACTGTGGTCACATCGCAGTTCCTAGAGAGGACGCTGCAGAGCCAAGGTCCCTGGGGAGCATCAGACCCTGACTGCCTCCCCTCCCCCCACTTCCCATGGTGTCTCTTCACAGACAGGCTGACACTCTGGAAACCTTGTGTTCTAAATGTTTCATTTTCATTCAAGTCTCTGAGCTGTAGCAGGGGTTTGGAGAGGGCCTGCGGTTTGGGGTTATCTGTCTACATTTGTTTGTTGTTGCAGGCTTTTTCCTTTTTGTTCCTCATTCATAGTAATTATTGCATTTTGAAACTCTACCTCTTTTGTATACATTTTATTTATGCATACATGTGTGTGTGTGTGTGTGTGTGTGTGTGTGTATATATATATATATATATATATATATATATATATATGTAAAGGTATATGTATAAATCTGCATATATAGTGTATGTGTACACACATAGCCTAAATGTTGATCAGTTGTGTTTACATATCCATAGTGCCTATACTACAAACATAAATACATATACATATACATATATATATATATATATATATATATATATATATATACACACACACACACACACAGTAGAGGCGGGATGCACTAAGATTTGTGCAAGAATGGACCTTCCTTCCCCTGGCTGCCATCACAGCCTTTGCTCAGGCCTGGAGCCACCTTTCTGCCTTCAGTCTGACCCAGAAACAACTGTTTGCATGCCATGTAGTTGATGGAAGCATCCTGTCCCCCGCCACTCTGCGCCTCTATATACAAATTAACCCACCATTTTGTTGGGATAATTTGCATACTCACTCCTGATTGGCTGGTGGGCATCATAAAGGTACAGTCAATTTTCATATTTCTCTTTTATTAGTATATATATATATATATATATATATATATATATATGCATGTCTATGTCCTATGTATTTACATATACTAGATAAGTTATTTTATGAAAGCTTACCTAATCTTACTATGCATGATTTACTCTGACACTTGCTTTTCTACTCCTAGTCTATTCTTTTTATTCTATTGAAACCATAATTTTTGAAGGGCCAGTCCTCAACCACTTCCCTGCTCCCCCACACAACCTCCTCAACCTCAATTGCCAACTCAACAGTCGTGTCTTCCCGAGGGGCTTGCTCATATTATGTTGTTTAGGTTTTATTGTTGAATCCTGCCCAGCCCGTGCCCTGCAACCTCTTCCTTTGATGATTTCCCTGCTTTTATTTAGGGAGCAGATGTCAACAGTCCAAGCTTAATTGTTATTTGGGCAACCACCTGTATAGCACTAAATCTGCACATTTTAAGCAGTATCAACATATTTGCAATATTGTGTTTCCCATGAATGAATATGGAAACTCCTCCATTTGTTTGGTGCTTCTCTTGTTTTAACCTGAATCTCTCAGTATAATTTTTAGTTGACTCTTTTGAAATTAGGATACTTCTTGGTTAAGTTTTGGCTTTTATAGCTGTGGTCAATGAGATTTTTGTATTACATGTTCTAATTAGTTATTGCTTTGTGTGGAAAGATACTGGTATGGCTATGGTCATCTTCCATACAGTTAATTATGCATTTGATAATCCAGATCTCCATTTTTTAATTTTCTAGATAGATGATCATATTATCAACAGATGCTATTTGTTTATTTTCCATTTTCATACCTTATATTTTCTTTTATACCCACAGCAGGCAACTCTGACTTGTCCCTACCATTAATGGAAATGCTTTTAATGTTTCACACTTAATTAGGTTGTTCTAAATTTTAGGAAATGGAAATTCCCTTTTGGCTGAGTTTGTTCAAAGTTTTTTCCCTGAACTCATATTAAAGTGTTGTCTTTTTCCAAGGCTCTCTCTCTGTAGCATTGACATGAAAAAAACTTTTTTGTACTCTATTTAGTGTGCTTGGAGTTCCAATGGAATATTTTATACCATTAAATCCTGTTTTTTGTGTTGTTTATTTATTTATTTATTTTTTTGGATATAGGCTGATAAGCTGCTTGGTCATTTAATGCACTGTTGAGTTGAATATACCATTAATATATAGAGGCTATTTTATGCTATGTGAATGAACTTGTTTCAAAAGTCCTGTTAGTGGGAATTCATCAAGATTTTGAATAAAAGAGAGGTAGCCTGGGAGGATGAGTTGTACAATTGCCCAACTTTTTGTGTGCTTTGGAACAGTCAGCATAAGAGTCTGATGAGTTCTCCCTGACCATTTGATAGGACTGCCCTTTGAACCTTTCTTTTTTCTGGAACATTTAAGGGTGGCTTCAGCTCTGAATCTATGTTTCAGTGTGTGACTCTATCAAAGTTTATTAATGAGTTTGCCTCTTGAAGGGAGACTTGGTTGGCCATTATGAATCAAACTGCTCTAATCGTGCATCGTTTTGGAGTTTTTTATGGACCCCAAATTCACTTGATAAAACTGAAAACTAGGGTTTCTGAAGTTAGTGGCAAGTCCATGTTTGACTTTATTTATTTATTTATTTTGCACTAAAGAATAAATTCATTTAATTTCTAAATTTCTGACAAGAACTGTATAATTTACATAATGCTCTATAACATATAGTTTGTAGCTTTTAAGAAACTTGCATTGCTCTAAATTTATATTTTATTTATTTATTTTATTTTTAAATTTAATAAACCTTTATTGTTCAGATTATTACAATCGTTCCTCTTTCACCCCCCCCCATAGCTCCCCTCCACCAGGTTCCTACCCCTCCCTCTTCCCTTACCTCCCCCCCACACTGTCTTCATTCATAGGTGTACGCTTTTTGTCCAGTCTCTTCCCGCACCCCACTCCCCCTTTCCCCCAAGAATTGTCAGTCCACTCCCTTTCTATGTCCCTGATTCATTTATATTCACCAGTTAATACTGCTCATCAGATTTTTTATTCCCTTGGTTTTTAGATTCACTTGTTGATAGATACATATTTGTTGTTCATAATTTTTATCTTTATCTTTTTCTTCTTCCTCCTCTTCTTAAAGAATACCTTTCAGCATTTCATACAATTCTGGTTTGGTGGCGATGAACTCCTTTAGCTTTTTCTTATCTTAGCTTTGCTGGGTAGAGTAATCTTGGTTGTAGGTTCTTGCTGTTCATCACTTTGAATATTTCTTGCCACTCTCGTCTGGCCTGCATAGTTTCTGTTGAGAAATCAGCTGACAGTTGTATGGGTGCTCCCTTGTAGGTAACTAACTGTTTTTCTCTTGCTGCTTTTAATATTCTCTCTTTGTCTTTTGCTCTTGGCATTTTAATTATGATGTGTCTGATGTGGTCCTCTTTGGATTCCTTTTGTTTGGGGTTTTCTGTGCTTCCTGGACTTGTAAGTCTATTTCTTTCACCAGATAGGGAAGTTTTCTGTCACTATTTCTTCAAATAGGTTTTCAGTATCTTGCTTTCTCTCTTCTTCTGGGACCCCCTTAATTCTGATGTTGGTATGCTTGAAGTTGTCCCAGAGGCTTATTACACTATCTTCAACTTTTTGAATTCTTTTTTCTTTTTTCTTTTCTGGTTGAGTGTTTTTTGCTTTGTATTTCAAATCTTTGACTTGGTTCTTGCAATCCTCTAGTCTGCTTTTAGGTCTCTGTATAATATTTTTTTATTTCAGTGTATGCTTAATTTCTAGTTGATCCTTTTTCATATCATCGAGGGTCGCATTAAATGTATAGGCCTTTTTCAGGAAACTCTTGAAAAACCTTATAACCGTGGTTTTGAACTCTATATCCAGTCGTTTACTTTTCTCCATTTTCTTCATTTGTCTCCGCATTTTGGCTGCTTCCCTGAGTTGATGGAGTGGCTTTGTGTGCTAGGTGTCCTAGCAGGGCCCAGTGGCTCAACCTCCCCAGTAACCTGAGGTGCACACTCTTGGTGTGCCCCTTTGTGCGCTGTGTGTGCAGAATTGTTGTAGTTAAGCCTAGATTGTTGTTAGTATCAGTGGGGAGAGTTGACCTCCAGCCAATTGGCTGTGAGGATCAGCTATGTCTCTACTGGGAGAGCTTCTGTGCTCAGCTTGGATGGGGTGGACTCTCAGGGCTGAGCAGACAGCCTTGGTTTCCCATCAGCTTGGATGGGGTGGACTCTCAGGGCTGAGCAGACAGCCTTGGTTTCCCATCAGCCCCTCCCTACAAGGCCCCTGTGTCTCAGTGTCCCACGGCAATGGCTGCACGCACCTCTGAGAGAAGGCTGCCCTGATTTTCATCAGCTGACAGATAGTCCAGTTTCTCCCTGAATGAATCTGGGCACTCAAAGTCTCAACCGGAACTGGATTTCAGTGCAATCAGGAGGTTTTATTTCCCTGCCAAACTAGAAAGTTAGCCATGTGCTTGCTGCCAGCCCTCTCCAAGCTCCATAAGTAAGCCAGCCTCATATTCAGCCACCCGCCCTTTCTGTGCGCGGGTCTCCGCACCTGTCCTCCAGAGCTCCACTGGGTCACAGTGTCCTTTTATCTGTCCTTCTAGTTTTAGAATTTCCACTCAGCCAGCTTTCTGGTGGTTCTGGACAATGTCCGCTCTGTCTTCCAGTTGCAGTTTTGAAATTGTTGTGCGAGGCAGCAGTATAGGTTTTACCTATGCCGCAATCTTGGTTTCTCCCATGTTTGAGTTTATAAGAATCTGCCAAACTGTCTTCTAAAGTGGCTGTAACATTTTCTTCCCTATTAACAATGAAGGAGAGTTCCTCATCCTCTCCCAAATTTGGCACTTTCAGGTTTGGGGACTCTAGCCATTCTGATAGATTTGCAGTTGAATATTTTTTGTACTTTACATTTGCATTTTCTTAATGAAAAATGATGCTGAGCATGCTTATGTGTGCTTTTTATTTTCTTTAGTGTGTGATCTATATATCCTGTTTGGTGAAGTGTCCTTAAATCAGTTATATATTTATATGGGTTTTTTTTATTTCCATCATGTAGTTAAAATTATTTATTTATTTGGGACACGAATCCCTCATAAGATATGGGACTTAAAATATTTATGCCCTGTCTATGGTTTGTACAACTTGAGGTAGTTTTCATCAGGTTTCTCCTCTATAAAGTCACTATTGTTACTTCATTTATTTTTATTTTTTCCATTACTTCTTTCTTTATTGTTTAAAGTATTACAAATAGTAGTACATACCTTTCCCCCCCCCCCCATTGATCTTCCCCTGGCCTCCCCTACCCCTCAGCACATGCCCTCAGTCCCACCACACCCAGTGTCTTTTGTCTATTGGCTATGTTTTATGCATGCATACAAGCCTTTGGTTGATCTCTTACCTCCGCCCCCCAGCCTTCCCACTGTAATTTGACAGTTTGTACCATGCTTCTCTGCCTCAGTTTCTATCTTTTTGTTCATCAGGTTATAATGTTCTTTATTATCCATAAATGTGTGAGATCCTGTGGTATTTTTCTGTCACTGACTGGCTTATTTCACTTAGCAAAATGCTCTCCAGTTCCATTCATGCTGCTGCAAATGGTAAGAATTCCTTCATTTCTGTAGCAGGGTACTATTCCATTGTGTAGATATACCATGGTTTCTAATCCACTCATCTGATGATGGGCATTTAGGCTGTTTCCAAATCTTAGTTATTGTAAATTGTGCTGCTATGAACATAGGGGTGCATATATCCTTTCTATTGGTGTTTCTGTTTTCTTAGGATATAGTTCTAGAAGTGGGATTACTAGGTCAAATGGCAGTTGCATTTTTAAATTTTTGAGGAAATGCCATACTGTTTTCCACAATGGCTGCACCAGTCTGCATTCCCACCAACAGTGAAGGAGGGTTCTTTTTTCTCTGCATCTTCTCCAGCACTTGTCATTTGTTGATTTGTTAATGATAGCCGTTCTGGCAGGTATGAGGTGGTACCTCATTGTTGTTTTGATTTGCATCTCTCAAATGATTAGTGACTTTGAGCATGTTTTCATATGTCTCTTGGCTTTCTGACTGTCCTCTTTCGAAAAGTGTCTATTTAGGTCCTTTGCCCATTTTTTGATTGTACTATTTATCTTCCTTTTGTTAAGTTGTATGAGTTCCCTGTAAATTTTGGAGATTAAACCCTTATGGGAGATAACATTGGCAAATATGTTCTCCCATGCAGTGGGCTTTCTCATTGTTTTGTTGATTGTTTCTTTTGCTGTGCAGACGCTTTTTATTTTGATGTAGTCCCATTTGTTTATTTTCTCATTAGTGTCTCTTGACCTAGGATCTGTCTGTAAAGATATTGCTATGAAATTTGTCTATAATTTTGCTACCTAGGGAGTATTCTAGGATTTTTATCCTTTCTGGTCTTACATTCAAGTCCTTTAGCTGTTTTGAGTTTGTTTTTGTGTATGGTGTAAGTTGGTGATCTAGTTTCATTTTTTTTGCAGGTATATGATGAAATTTCCCAGTACCATTTATTATTAAAGAGTCTATTTTGACTCCATTGTATGCTCTTGCCTCCTTTGTCAAATATTTATTGAGTATAATGGATTGGGTCAATTTCTGGGTTCTCTATTCTGGTCCATTGGACTATATGTCTGTTCTTGTGCCAGTACCAGGCAGTTTTGAGAACCATGGCTTGGTAATGTAGCTTGATGTCTGGTATTGTGATACCCTCCAACTTTGTTATCCTTTCTCAGGAGAGCTGTGGCTATTTGAGGTCTTTACTTATTCTAGATGAATTTTTGTAGAGTTTGTTCTATATCTTTGAAATATGCCATTGGTATTTTAATAGGTATTGCATTGAATCTATAGATTGCTTTAGGTAGTATGGACATTTTAATGATGTTGATTCTACCAATCCATGAACATGGTATGTTCTTCCATCTGTTTATGTCTTCCTCTATGTCTTTCTTCAGTGTCCTGTAGTTTTCAAGTACCAGTCTTTTATGTCCTTAGTTAAGTTTACTCCTAGGCATCTTACTTTTTTTGGTGCAATGGTAAATGGGATTTTTTCCCATTTATCTATCTATGAGTTCATTATTGGTTTATAAAAAGGCCATAGATTTCTGGGTGTTAATTTTATATCCTGCTACATGGCTAAATTCATTTATTAAGTCCAGTAGTTTTTTGATGGATTATTTGGGGTTTACTTTGTACAATATCATGTCATCTGTGAATAATGACAGTTTTTCTCTTCTTTTCCTATTTGGATGCCTTTTATTTCTTCTTCTTGTCTGATCCTATGACTAGTACTACCAATAATATATCATACAGGAGTGGTGAAAGTGGGCAGCTCTGATCTGTTCCTGTTCTTAAGGGAAATGGTGTTTGTTTTTGCCCATTGAATATGATGTTGGCTGTAGGTTTGTCATATATTGTTTTTATTATGTTGAGGTATGATCCCTCTAATCCCACTTTGCTGATAGCTTTTATCAAGATAGGGTGTTGGATTTTGTCAAATGCTTTTACTGCATCAATTGATATGACTATGTGATTTTTGTCTCTCAGTTTGTTTATGTGATGTATCACATTTATTGATTTGCGGATATTCTACCATCCTTGCTTCCCCGGAATAAATCCCACGTGGTTATGGTGTATAATCTTTCTAATGTATTGTTGAAACTGATTTGCTAGAATTTTGTTGAGGATTATAGCATCTATGTTCATCAAGGATACTGTCCTGTAGTTCTCTTTTTTTCTCTCTCTCTCTTTTTCTGGTTTTGGGGTTAGGGTAATGTTGGCTTCATAGAAGGAGCTCAGAAAGGTGCCTTCCTTTTGAATTTTTGGATTAGTCTGAGGAGGATAGGTTTTAGTTCTTATTTGAATGCTTGGTAGAACTCCCCTGTAAAGTCATCCACACCAAGGCTTTTGTTTGCTGGAAGATTTTTGATTACTGTTTCAACTTCCTCGGTAGTTGTCAGCCTATTTAGTTTTTTTAAAATTATTATTCCTGATTTAGTTTTGGAAGCTTGTATTTTTCTAAGAATATTTCCATTTCCTGTAGGTTGTCCAGTTTTTTTGAATAGTATTTTTTCATACTCCTCTGTATTTCTGTGGGGTCGATTGTTACTTCATCTCTTTCATTTCTGATATTGTTTATTTGGGATCTTTCTCTTTGCTTCTTGGTGATTCTGGCTAGAGATTAATCAATCTTGTTTATACTTTCAAAGAACCAGGTCTTGGTTTTATTGATGTTTTTTATTGCTTATTTGGTCTCTATGTCATTTATTTCTGCTCTGATCTTTACTGTTTCCTTTTTTTCTGCTGACTCTGGGCTTTCCTTGTTTTTCTCTTTCTAATTCTGTGAGTTGTAGAGTTAGATAATTTATTATCATAGTTTCTTGAGGTAGGCCTGTAGAGCTATGATCTTCCCTCTCAGGACTGCTTTTAGTGTGTCCCATAGATTTTGAGTTGTTGTGTTTTCATTGTCACTTGTTGCCATGATTTTTTTTATTTGTTCTCTGATCTCTCTGGTAACCCAGTCATTGCTTAATAGCATGATATTTAGCCTCCATGAGTTTGATTTTTTAATTGTTTTTATTTCTATTTTTATGCCATTATAAACTGAGAAGATGCTTGATATGATTTCTATTTTCTTGAATTTGAAGAGACTTTGCCTTTGTCCCAACATATGGTGTATCATTGAAAATGACCCATGTGCGCTTGTGAAGAATGTATAGTCTGTGGCTTTGGGGTGAAATGTTCAGAAGATGTCAATTAATTCCATCTGATCTGTGTGTCATTTAGGATTGATATTTCTTTGCTGATTTTATGTTTAGAGGATTTGTCCAATGGTGATAGTGGGGTATTAAAGTCCCCTACTATCATTGTATTGCTGTCAATCTCTCCCTTAATATCCTCCAGAAGTTTTTTATGTATTTGGGTGCTCCTGTATTGGGTGCATATATGTTTACCAGAGTTATATCTCCTGGTTGGATTGCTCCCTTTAGTATTATGAAGTGGCCTTCTTTATATCTTCTTATGGCCTTCACTTTGAGATCTAATTTGTCAGATATAAGTATTGCTACCCCAGCTTTTTTTTTTTTCATTTCCATTCACCTGAAATACCTTTTTTCATCCCTTCACCATCAGACTGTGTGAGTCCTTTTTGTCTTAGGTGGGTTTCCTGTAGACAGCAGATATATGGGTTCTGTTTTCTTATCCACTCAGCTACCTTCTGTCTTTTGATTGGGGCATTTAATCCATTTACATTTAAAGTTATTATTGAAAGGTACTTGTTTGTTGCCATTATTATCTTTTATGCCGTGTTCCTTCTTTGCTTCCTACTTCTTCTTTTTACAGCAGACCCTTTAGCATTTTTTGCATTGCTTGTTTGATGGTGATAAACTCCCTTAGTCTTTTTTTGTCTGTGAAGCTGCTGATTTCACCCTCAATTTTGATTGATAGCTTTGCTGGATACCAGTGTTCTTAGATTCAGACCCTTCCTTTGAATGACTTTGTATATTTCATTCCATTCCCTTCTTGCTTAATGTGTTTCTGTTGAGAAATCAGTCGGTAGTCTTATGGGTGATCCTTTGTAAGCAACTTTCTGTCTTTCTCTGGCTGCTTTTAAGATTCTTACTTTATTGTTGGTGTTTGCCAATTTAATTATAATGTGCCTTGATATCAGTCTTTTGGGGTTCATTTTATTTGGGATTCTGTGAGCTTCTTCGACTTGTGAGTTTTTTCTTCCCTATATCAGGGAGGTTTTCTTTCATTATTTCTTCAAACAGGTTTTCTATTTCTTGCTCCGTTTCCTCTACTTCTGGCACCCCTATTATGCAGATGTTGTTTGGTTTCGTGTTGTTCCAAAGTTACCTTAGGCTCTCCTCTTGTTTTTTAAGCTTTTTTTCTAGATGCTCCTTTGCTTGGGTATTTTTTCCTACCTTCTCATCTAGCTCACTCATGTGGTCCTCCGCCTATTCTCGTCTACTGTTGATGCTTTCTATTGAATTCTTTATAGCAGCGATGCCATTTTACATTTCTTCTTAGTTCTTCTTCATTTGCTCTTGGTTCTTACACATATTATTGAATTTGTCTTCCAATTTTTTCAGTGACTTTATGACCATTTCTCTGAATTCTTTCTCTGACATATAGCTTGCCTCCATTTCATTTACTTCCTTTTCTGGTGATGCCTCATTTTCTTTCCTCTGTGGGCTCTTTCTTTTTCTCCCCATGCTCTCTCCTCTCTGAGTGTCTGGTTATGTAGCTCTCTCTTTCTTGCATTGACTCAAAGGCACAAAATACAACACAGCAAGTCACAATGCACAAGGCACTGAACACAAATGTTTTCACGATACTAATAATCCTCCAAAAAAGGTGACCACCAGAGAATAGAGAATTAGTGGATTTTAAAAAAGAGTGCAAAAATGATATTGAGAAAAGGAAAAAAGTAATATAGACCGGAAAGAGAATAAAAAAGAAGGGGGGAAACTATTTATGGGGAGAAAACTCCAATAGAACAACAACTAATCCAAAAAAATGCAAACAACTAACACCCAGATATGAATGCAAACTACAAACAACAACTAATATCAAGCAAGTAGAGGAAAAATAGAAGCAAAAAAGGGAGATAAACAATCACACACACACACACACACACAAACAAACAAACAAAAAAGCAGTCTAATCAACAATCAAATTTTTCCATTTTTGGCCATTTGAAGTACTTTCCATTTGTTCTTATGTCCCCTTGACCTACTTCCAGTATTGTATTGTTTTAGCATCTCCTTACTTTCTGCCACTACAAGATGTTGTAGACTGTCTTGCCTGTTCCCTGCTCTAGAGTTAGCATAAGCCATCTCTCCATGGATTTCTGCTTCCTTGTATTGCACAATGGTATTAGAAATCTAGATGTGGGCACTTGGTGGGCTCATGACTCCTGGAGAGTTCTTGCTTCTAGCTGTCTCAGTTGAGAGTGAAAGTAAACATAAGTGTGTATATTAACCTATGTATACACATATATCTATAAATATGTATGTCACCATAGGTGTCTGTATTAAGCTGAACACAAGTTCATACTGATGTCTCCAGCTGTAGCACATTATTATCACAAGGAACCTCTGGTCTTCTCCCTTGCCTTATCTGTAACCATTTATCAGTGAGAATTCTGGCTCCCAACACCCACCATCCTTATAAATCCTTGGCCCCGTCCCGTATATATGTATAGTGGTTTCAGATTGAAAACTAACACCCCTGTGGGAAATACATCTACATCTATGATTCATATATGCTTCTACTCATTAAGGAGAGACAGAGAAATGCAATGTATAACCTAATTTTGTTCCATTACAAGCAAAGACATATTTGGGAGATTTGCAGCAATCTGAATGTAAAAGGAATATTAGAAGATACACTGGATTGTTGGTTTGTCTGGATGATAAAAATTAAGTGTTAAAGTCTTTATTTTTCAGAGTTCTCACCCTCTGGATTGTAGGAGTGAGCTGACATGGTATCTGAGGTTTGGTTCAAAGAGCTTTGGAAACAAAATTTAAAAAGTGAAGGAAGAAGGAAGTAAAGGAGGAAGGGACAAAGGGATAAAGGAAGGAATGGAATAGGTAAGCAAGGAGGGGGGGGAAAGAAAAGGAGGAAGCAAAACAAAAGTATGAATGGAGCACATAAGGCGCCATATCACTGCTCCTGGGTGATCGGAAATGTGGGGTTTTTATAGTTTTCTCTAATATTGAGTATGTTTGACGATTTTATGGTAAAAGTTAAACGGGGAAATTTAGCACCATATCATGAAATAGAATAGCTAATTACACATATAAATGTTAAATGAGAAGGAGGTTATTTAGGTCCTAAGATGGAGCCTATCATCAGAGTTTAGGGACATTCTGGTGGCTATTTCTGTCTGTTCCAATATGGTTTGGCCCTGTGGCCTGGCTTCTTTATTTTATATTATTTTTAATTTTTTAAATTTATTTATTAATTATGGTATCACATAATTGTCCTCATCCCCCCATTCCCATCCCAAATCCCTCCCCACATATGCCTCCACCCCCCTGTTGTCCATGACCACTGGTTAGGCTTATATGCATGCATACAAGTCCTTTGGTTGATTTCTCCCCCTTCTCCCCCCCGCACCTTCCCTCTGAGGTTTGACAGTCTGATGGATGCTTCCCTGTCTCCAGGTGTGTTTTTGTTCATCAATTGATATTTTTCATTTCTTCACCTAGATGCGTGAGATCATGTGATACAAGAAATCCTGTCTAATAAAAGAGTAATATGCAAATTAACCACCACTCCGCTACAGACACAAGCCACACATACCAGCCAAGCTCACCAACCAATCAGGAGCGAGTATGCAAATTAACCCAACCAAGATGGCTGTGGCCACAGAGAGAGCAGGAGGGAGGCTTGGGTTTCCCCTGCGATGGAGGAAGTCAAGTTTTCCACACACCCTGGCCAGCCCAGGATATAAAATTTTAATTCCACTCCAGGCTACAAAGTTTCAATTATAGAAGGGAAGCTGGGTGGCTACCCTTGTGTAATTATACTTCCTTGCCCCACCCATGGTCCTCCTGGATGACCAAGGTATTTGGTATCATTGGTGACTACATTAGGCGGGGGGATCAGCCCACGTAAGTGCTCCTACCCTTGAAGGGTAAGGAACATAAGTCCAAAATACTTCCCCATTTGCCCCAGATAATATTACCGTACAGCTGATGACTGCTAGCATGGCGGGAAAGATGTTCTCAGGTGTTCTTGGGGTTCTGGTTACCTCACACATTCTTTTTTATTTTATTATTATTATTATTATTATTATTATTATTATTATTTTACATATGTGTCCTTATCCCCCCATTATCCCCTACCTCACACTCATGCCCCACCCCCCTGTTATCTGTGCCCAAGGAGTGCAGTGTCCTGGCTGCTTGCACAGCCCAAGACACAAGCAAACCCTGACTAAAGTGTCTTGCCTGCCTATGGGGCTGGGAACATGCTCGCAAAATGGGCGTTCTGCTATTGGGGAGGGGGAGTTGCACTTACAGCTGCTGAGCAGTGTACCTTTGGATGTGGGGGTCCAGGGTCAGTGGGTCTGCAGCTGGGGTAGCAGGATATTGGCTGGAGTGGGTTCTGGGTCGCAGGGCAGTTCCAAGGCCTGTCTTGTTGGTGGTGTTGATGGGTTTCTAAAAAGGCCTTTCTCCGCTTCAATATGGCATGGGCTCAAAGCTGGAGTCCCTGGCCTGGCTTCTTCTTAATAAGAAAAACCCTTTTAAAATCTTATCAGAGAAAGAAATGGCAGTGCTTTTCATCTATATGGCATTAAATGCATGTGGGCTGAAGTGTATTTGCAACAAAAAGGAACCGACTTTCATTGTGAGAGCACAGGGGAACACGTCAGAGGGAGTCTGGTGGACAAGCATATATGATGTGCAGACTACCTGACGGAGAAATGCAAACAAGCCTGTAGGAGTTGAGAGTGTGGTGGTGAGCAAGGCCTCCTGAGACCTCACAAGGCCTTGAGCCATTAATGGACACAGAAAGGCTCTGTGTCCATGACACGGACAGTGCTGTTCAGAGGCACAGGTTCAAAAGCTGCCCAGAAAATCGTGTCCATATTGAAAGGGGAAGCCTGGCTGAGAAACACAGTGTTGGCCACAGCAAAATGCAAAGCAGGTGAGAATGCACTCTGAGCTTCCATGAATAACTCACAACTTTCATATGCTGACTCTAATATCTGAACAACCCAATGAACACACTGAACTTTGATTAAGGTGTAGTGACACATGGCAGCTCATGAGGTCATAGGGAGGCTTTGAGGAGATGATCCCTCTGTCCTGCTGGGCTTAGCACGTGGTCCATGGTGAGCTGTCAACTGACATTAATTTGGATTTTGAAGACTCTGTGTGGCAATTGTTTTCTCCAGAGACTATCTCAACTTTGGAAGCATCCTGGACACCTTAGGGGAATGTCTTTTTTTTTAATTTTATTGTTTAAGGTATTACAAATGGTAGTACATATGTCTCTCTTCCCCCCCCCCCCCCAATGACCTCTCCCTGGCCTCTCGGGGAATGTCTTTAACTCCTTCCATAAACCATTAATTTCTAGCTACAGAGTCAGGATCTGCAGGTGTTTGAGGTCCCAGGCCACTGATTCAGGAGCCAGAGAGTCATCACAACTAGATACCAGATTTATGGAATGTTTTCCCGTTGATATCCAGGACACAAACCCCTTTGGAGTAGACACTGCCTTGTCCAAGTTCTGCTATGCTCTCTCTTCCACCCAGTATGAAACTGTGTCATCCTGCATGCACAGCCTATGATGCATGGGGGAGCCCTTGTTTGAAATGACCTTGCCGCTCAGTGAAGACATGGGGTCATCCCTGTCATAGAACCACCAGATGTCATAAGACAGGCCTCTCTTGTGTTCTGGATCCAGTCAGTGAGGTGGGCACCTTCCTTCCTCCTGTCCTCTGCAGTGGTGCTATACTGTAGACCAAGCACCTTGCCCATTTCAGGACAACCCTGCCTTGCCTTCGCTTTATCCTGGAAAATGGTTACTGGACTTTTTCACCTGCATTCCGGCCCCACCCCACCAAGTCAAGTCAGAAACCTGGTGGTGGGACCTCTCTTCCTGTTCTCTTTCCATTCATGGGATCCATTTCTTCCAGTCTACCTCCATTTCCAGTCCATGTCCAGAGCTATCCCATTAGCCCCTATAAAATGACCATCCCTCTGGATGATGACAGCAGATTTCCTGTGGGTCTCTTGGTCCCTCCTATGGCCTTCCCACTCTCTTCTGCACCCACTAGATAGGTAAATGTTTTAAACATGAAATACGAATGTGTTCCCCTGGCTGCTTTTCTCCTAGAGTCCTCCAGGGCATATTTTTGATGCAGATAGGGGAAGTGGGGAGCTTGTTTGGATCCTGGGCACCTGCAGTGAGTATAGTGTTGTGGAGTGGGGAGAGGGGAAGCAACTAGGACTTGGAAGCAATTCATGTGAAGCTGTCAAGTGATTAAGGCCCCTGAGAGCAGAGTAATAGAGTGAAGATGGGAGTGCCTGACTTTGCTTGAAAGACCCCCTCAGAGGGAGAGCTTCCCCTCTTTTCTCCACCTGCCTGGGCCTCCCAGAATCCAGCAATGCCTTCCCTTCCCTTATACAAAAGGCATATCCTGATCAGGAGGACAAGAGTGTCAGGGATGGTGGATGAGTCTCGCTTCTTTGAGAAACTGAACCCAACCATGCAAACATAGAGTTCTAATAAGGATTTGTCTCATGTGGTTATGGAGGCTCAAGATACTTTGGGTAAAACTCTTAAAAGGCCTGCTTGTGCCTTTTCTGCACTTGACAACAACTGTCTGAAGATTTGATCTGTCTCTTAATAATATCACCCCCCCCCCCAATAAATAAACTCCTATGACAATGGCCAAAATGTGGTACAGTGACAACACCAAATGCTGTCAAGGTTGTGGAATAGCAAGAACTTGCATTCATTACCTGTGGGAAAGTGAAATAGTACAGCCACATTGGAAGCTGTATGGTCAGGCAGATTCTTATAATAGTAAACATAATTGTAACATATGATGTAGCAACTCCGTAAGTATTTATCCCACGTTGATGATGCTGTATCTGTGTAGGCACATCTGTTGTTAAAAACTTACCACTCTGGTTGGGGACAGTGATAATGGGTTAGCATTATACATGTGAAGGAGCAGTGGCTTAGTAGGATATCTCTGTAATGTCAGCTTTATTTTTCTCTGCCATATATAAAAGTTGTAAAAAATTAAGTCTTAAAAGAAACACAATATGAACCATAGTATCTGAACCACAAAATTTAAGCAGGCCCTAAGGGAGACTGAAAATTGTGATGAGCTGGCATTTGTGTCTGGGGTGGGAGTTTGGGGCAGTAGAGAAGTTGGGAGGGCTTTAGGCTATATGACACAGATGACAGGGAAGGTAGGAAAAAATATTTTAAATGTATGCTCTGTATCTTGGCTCAAATCTGGGGCATTCAGACCAAAAATGCCAGTAACCTTGGGGGAATACCACTGCCTTCAAAAACCTGGGACATTTGAGGCATGTTATTCAGAGTGTATGGTAATAATCACCTGACAACCATCTTGGTGGGTTAATGCTGTCTAGTAAAAAATTATCTTAATCCTATCTAATATAAGAGTAATATTCAAATTAACCATCACTCTGCTACACCCACAAGCCATGCCCACAATCACACCCACCAGCCAATCAGTGGCGAGAATGCAAATTAACCCGACCAAGATCGCTGCTGCCAGGGAGAGAGCTGGATCAAGGCTTGGGTTTCCCCAGCGATGGAGGAAGCCAAGCTTTCCGCACACCCTGGCTGGCCCAGGCCTCCACTTAAGGGTACAAAGTTTCAGTTATAGAAGTTAAATAAATCCCAACAAAAAATGGCGGCAGCCATGGAGCTGGAGACAGCAGGAGGCTAGGGCTGCTCCCGTCGATGGAGCAAACCAAGCTTCTGAAGCACTGGCCTGCTTTGGGCTCCGCTTAGGTCTATAAAGTTTCAATTGTAGGAGATAAATAAATCCCAGTTACCAGGGCCTCCACTTGGGTCGCCAGGGGGCGTGACCAGCCTGCAAACCACCACAGGCCCCTTGCCCAGGCCGCCCCATGCCCCAAGGGAGCCCCCACTGTGTTCTGGGACACCCTTCAGGGCAAACCAGCTGGCCCCCACCCATGCACCTGGCCTCTATCCTATCTAACAAAAGAGTAATATGTAGATTGACCATCACTCCAACACACAAGATGGCTGCCACCATGTGGTCAAAAATCCTGCCCCCCATGTGGACACAAGATGTCCACCACAAGATGGCCAGCAGGGGAGGGCAGTTGGGAGGGACCAGATATGCAAGGGAGGGCAGTTGTGGGCAATCAGGCAAGAAGGGGAGGGCAGTTAGGAGGGACCAGTCCTGCAATGGAGGGCAGTTGGGGGAGATTAACCCTGCAGGGGAGGTCAGTTAGGGGTAACGAGGCTTTCAGAGGAGGGAAGTCGGGGGCAAACAGGCTGGCAGGGGAGTGGTTAGGGGGTGATCAGGCTGGCAAGCAGAAGTGGTTAGGGGCAATCAGGAAGGCAGGCAGGCGAGCAGTTGGGAACCAGCAGTCCTGGATTGTGAGAGGGTTGTCCAACTGCCCGTTTAGGCCCAATCTCACTGGGATTGGGTATAAACAGGCAGTCAGACATCCCTCCAGGGGTCCCAGATTGGAGAGGGTGCAGGCTGGGCTGAGGGACACCTACCTCCGTGCACGAATTTCATGCACCAGGCCTCTAGTAGTATATAAAGGACAGACTAAATTATAATAGTGAGTAGCAGAATAAATCATGTATGTTAAGAGTAGGTATTCTCTCATAAAATCCCTTAGATAGTATCCTATCTAATAAAAGGGTAATATGCAAATTAACCATCATTCTGTCACAAAGATGGCAGTACACATAGCCGCAAGATGGTGGTGCTCAGTCCCGTCAGCCCCGCCACAGTCCCCCAGTCTTGTGGTGGCGGCCGCTGACAGCAGTCATCCTGAGCAGCCTGGCAGAATGCTTGTTTCATCGCCTTGGCAACTAGGCAAGCTTTCTGCCCTGGCCTCTTGCAGGCCCTCTGTGCAGCGGGTGCAGAGCAGCCGGGGCCTCTAGGAGACAAAAGGGCTGGCCCGCAGCCTCTGCGGCAAAGCACAGGCTGGGAGAGGAGACTGTAGACCAGCCTCCCACAGAATAGCGGGGCTCCCTCCTGCCTCCCGCAGAACCAGTGTAGATCGTTCCCAGCTCCCACAGAAGCCACAGGGCTCCCATGGAAGCAGCTCAGCTCCCAGCAGTGAGCTGCTATTCCTGCCAGCTCCTGAGGAAGCTGTGGGCAGCCTACTACGCACGATCTCACTCGATGGGCTATTAGTATTATATAGAAATATACATATAAATGCATATGTTCTTAGCTTACACACATACACACACATATTTAGGTACAGGACACATACATATGTGGGTATATAAGAACATGTAACTTGTATTTATGTTATATGTATTTAATTAATGTACACAAACTAGATAGAGATGTAGAATGTATTACTAAGAATGAGGATTAAAAGTGAAAACACCTGCATTGGACAAGGGACATGTAGACAGACAAACACAATGCCACACCTCCCCAAATCCCTGCTGCTGCTCAGCATCTTTAGTAGCAGCTAACTTTTAGAAACCACAGTTTCCACAGGACCATCTGAGCTGGTAAGAAACCCCATTAGAAGGGGGGCTCCTCTGCCCCTCCCCCTTGCCCTCCGTGCAACAGCGCCCCCTCCAGCATCGGCCCTGGTATTGCAGCATCTCTGCAAGGGTTGTGAGGACCTCCTGAGTGAGGACTTTGGGGTCCACCTGCTTCAGAACAGAGGGCGCTACAGAATCCATCTCCTGGTGTTCCTGTCAGCTCTACGGGACCCTGGGTGGGGCTCTCAAGGCTGAGCATATGCCTCCACATGCCCGGGAAATCTGGGGGAGTAGAGCCTAGGTGTGAGGGACACAGACTTGGGTCTGCAGAGGGCAGGGGCCCTGGTGTTGTCAGGTGCAGGAGGGGAACAGAGTCACGACTCCCAGGCCTCTAGATCTGAACTCTGCCCCTGCTCTCAGGCCCCAGGGACCCCAGAAAGCCCGTCCGGAAGTTCCGCCCACTGACTTCCGCCAGGGAAGTCTGAAAGAGGAGAGCGCCATGTCTGGGAGGCCGGCTTCGGGTCGGTAGAGGGAAGGAGTCCAGGTATGATCCTGAGGGACGACTGAGGCCCCAGGACCCAGGGTGGCCCTGCCGTCAGCACTGAGAGTCCGCGGTGGGGTGTCTGGGAAGTATTTCCTGCACCCCTCGCCCACCTCCTCAGAGAACGGGGGCGAGGGGGTCAAGGACAAGCGCTGAGGGGAGCAATCTCAGGTCGGCACAGGCAGGGCCCAAACTCTGCCTGGAATCAGGGTGAGGACCAGACGGAGGTCCCCTGGAATCTAGGTCAGCCCCTGTCGGGAGCCCTGGGGAGCGAGGCACACGGACCTCCCCTGGGGTCTCGGGGTTGAGGCCTCCGTGTGGGGGTTTGGCCTCCCGGTTCACACAGGGAGGGTCCCAGGACCTGCAGGCCTCATGGTTACGGCCGGCCGTGGGGGAAGACAAGGTGACTCCGGGCCCCAGAGCAGTCAGTCCTGGGAGCCCGAAGGTGCGGGGTGACCACCAGCGGCGAGGACTGACTTCCGCATCTTCCGGGTTGACACACTCGGGGGCCTCCGTGTCATGGCAGAGTCTCAGGTGGGCAGAGGGTGGACGGGACCTGCCCACAGTCAGTGTGAGGACCCTGAGGGAGATTGGGGGACCCTGGATCCCAGAACAGTGTCCATCCGGCAGGCCTCCCGGGGGTGGGGGAGGGGTGATCTCGCACATTGAGCTTTGTGAGTTCTCCATCTGGGTCTGAGAGACTCTGGGGGTTTGGTAGGAGGAGCAGGGCTACAGGCAGCAGGGGTGGGGGATCCCAGGTCCTGCTGCTGTCAGGTGGCGAACCCTGAGGGAGATTGGGGGGCCCTGGCCTCAGAACAGTGTCCTTCCTGCAGGCCTCCTGGGGTGGGGGAGGGGTGCTCTCACTCATTGTGCTTTGTGATTTCTGCATCTGAGTCTGAGAGACACTAGGGGTTTGGTGGAAGGATCAGGGCTTCAGGCAGCAGGGAAGGGGGCAGGCCCTGCTGCTGTCAAGTTGAGGACACTGAGAGACAGAGAGGTGACCCTGGACCCCAGAATACTCAGTGCTGGGAGGATAAGAGGGCCTTGGCCTGCAGGGTGCATCCTTTGGTTAGGTACTAAGCCTTAGGAGAAGGAATAGATCGAATCTCTGTCAGGAAAAAATGTGGATATCTCAAGGTCTCTGAGGGGATTTGTGCCACAGACAGTGTTCCCACTGAAATCAGCCCTGCCTCTGTCATCCCTGAAGTCCGTAGGCAGCGGCAGCCTCAGGTGGTGCGCCCTTACTTCTGCCTTGGGCTCTCAGGGCAGTGAGGCTTGAGGGCCAATTTCATGTCAGTAGAGGGGGCCACATCTGGTCAGCATAGAAAAGAGTCCCAGGATCTGACAGATCTCAACAATTTGCCTTGATTCCAGGCAAATTCTGGTCCACCTGAGAGGGTGGAAGGTGTGAAGCCTCCCCACTCCAAAGGGAAGGAACTTGGCAGTGTCTAGCTTGCCCTGTTCTCAGACCCGGGAAGGACTGGATGTTGCAAACTCCTGGTGTTGCCACATGGATGTGGATGGGGGGATCTTGGGGATGTGAGGACCTAGGTCTGAGAGTTAACCCAAGATCAGTAGCAGGACTAGTCCCAGGATCTGCCCAGTGTGAAGGTGCTGATAATCCGTGAAGCCTCAATGCACACCCCCTTCTCAGAAAAGGAGTGATACAAAAGCCAGCTGTCCCCAGTCCTCAACCCCGAAAGGAACAATGGTGGACCTAAGTGGCACGCTCCTTTCTATCATGGGTGGGAAAGTGGGGAGTCCTCAGTGAGGTGGGGTCTTTCTCTAAGGGGGAGAGATAGAGTATCCCAGGTAGGAGGCATAGAGATAGGGCCAGCCCTGGCAGGAGTAAACATGAATATCCTATAGGGGCACCGGGAATGCAACCAGGACTGAGTGCCCAGTCCCTGCTGCCAGCATTTTGTGATGCTGGTAGGGATCCCGGTGTTGCGGGGAGGTCGGATGGGGAGGTGGAGAGGGGAGATGGTAGCCACCTGAGGCTACCCCTGGAGTTTGTGCAATGTGATGCCTCCTCATTTGTCTCTAGGGGCTCTCAGGTAGATGAGGACCTTGGTCTGAGTGGACCAAGTCTGATCATCTGAGGAAGGGTATCCACTCAACAGTGAGAAGAGTCCCAGGTCTTGCCAAAGTGAAGGAGAGGACCCCGAGGGAGGAGTGAGTGTACCCCAAACCCCAGGAGAAAGACAGGGCCCAACACAAATCCAGCCTGCCCCTACTCTGAGCCCTAGAAACTCTGGGCAAGGCTGTCAGGCTGAGCCCCTTCTCATTTCCAGATTGGCGCTTTCCTGGAGGGCTTTGTCTGGGGGTCTGGACAAAGGTCAGCTGAGGCAGGATTCCACAAGTTGACAGGGTAGTCACAAGGAAGAGTGGGGGGATCTCTGACCCCAGGACACATGGAACCCCGGCCTGCCGAGCCTTTTTGGTCAGGAATGGGGACACCTGGAATCTGTGGGTGAACTGGCTTCCCTACTTCCTCCTCAGTTATCTATGGAGGTGAGACCTTTCCTTTAGGAGGGTAGCCACAGGACAACACATGGAGTTTTTCAGTTCCTGCAGGGTGACAAGGTAAGGACTGAGTGGGACATCATCCCAGGACAGATGGACTCAATAGAGTATAGTTATTGTTCCTTGGTGACACCTGTTAGACTCTGGGCAGGTGTTGCCAGATGTGGGGCCACCCCAAGTCCTTCTGGTGAGTGTCCGGGGTGTGTAGCCTTGTTCTGAGAATTTCGTTTCCGGCCAGCATAAGGGGAGGAGAAGGTCCTGGAGTGGACAGGTGAAGACGCTGAGTGAGCATGGAGGGGATCCCCCATCCAGAACAGAGGAGGCCCCACAGCACCCAATCCCATCACACCACACTGTCCCAGAACCTTGGTTTGTGCTAGCTGCACTCTGAGGAGCCTTCTCACTTCCTCCTTCAGGATCTTACTGGGCAGGTCGCTGAGGAGAGATACCTGTGACGCCGAAAAGCACTTCTGAAAAAGAGACTTGTAAGTAGCCTTTGTCAGAGCCCCCTAGGGTGAATTTCCCAAATGAGGCCCCTCACACTCCCTCTCTCTCACAGGTCCGTGAGTCCTCATTACCCACTTTCTGCCCAACTACTGCCGCGGTCTCAGCACACATAATCATGCCTCACCATCAGAGGAATGAGCTGTACAAGTCTGAGGAGAACATCGACCTGGTGGTGGTGCAGCTGCTTGGGCCTGAGGAGGTAGAGGAGGTGGAGGCTATATCTCCCTCCTCCTCTGTCTCTTCCTCACTCTCAGTCCTATTCCAAGAGAGTCTGGATGAGGTGGCTGCTGCTGAGACAGCAAGTCCTCCCCACAGCCCTCAGAGTGCCTGCCTTACCCCCGCTGCCATGGCAGCCTCTCCATGTATCCAACCTGAAGATGAGGGCTCCAGCAGCCGAGATAAGGAGGGGCCAAGCAGCAGGGAGGGCTCTGAAGAGGCCAAGTCCTCTCTCCAAGGTGCCCTACATTTGAAGAAGGCTTACCTGGTGGCATTTCTGCTCCTGAAGTATCGCACCAGGGAGCAGACCACAAAGGCAGAAATGCTGAGTAGGGTCATCAAAGAGCACCAGGACTACTTCCCTGAGATCTTTGGCGAAGCCTCTGAGGTCATGCAGCTCGTCTTTGGCATTGATGTGAAGGAAGTGGATCCCAGTGCCCACACCTATGTCGTGGTCACCTCCTTGGGCCTTACCTATGATGGGATGGTGGGTGATGGGCACAGGTTTCCCAACACTGGCCTCCTGGTCACAGTTCTATGGTTGATTGCCTCAGAGGGTGACTGTGTTCCTGAGGAGGAAGTTTGGAAAGCCCTGCAGGTAAGGGGCTTGCATGATGGGAAAGAGCATTGGATCTATGGGGAGCCTAGAGAGCTCCTCACCAAAGTTTGGGTGCAGGAACAGTACCTGGAGTACCGGCAGGTGCCCAACAGCCATCCTGCATGCTACCAGTTCCTGTGGGGTCCCAGGGCCCACGCCGAGACCACCAAGTTGAAAGTCCTTGAGTTTTTATTCAGGGATTATAGAGGGGATCCAAGTTCTGTCCCATCCCTGTCTGAAGAGGTTCTGAGTGATGAGGAAGAGCAGGCCTGAGCCAAGTTTCAGTCAGGCACACTTCAGGCCCATGTCTGACATGATGTGGGGACAATTCTTTAGTCTGTTTGAGAAGAGGGCAGTCAATGTTCTAGGTAGTGAGGCCCAGGGCTATTTGGGGAAATAAGGGCTGTAGCATCTGTGGGTTCCTGCGTTGATTTAGAAATGCATCCTTGTTTCCTTTAGGAATTGTAAATGTGTCCCATTTCGTAGAGGTTCCATAAGCTTCAGAACCTAATTTTGTGAATGATATTGACTATACATGTATTTGTACTATCCAGTTTGAAAGTAAGAGTTTTTTTTTATTGTGCAACACAAAATGGGACACCTTTCACCTTAGTTTGTGATTCTGAACTAGATAACATGGCATTAGAACAGGATGTTGTTGGAAATGTGAAAGAATTCAGCAATACAATGTATGGAGTCAAGTAATAGAGAAATAAAAGCAAAAAACTTGTTAATTCTCCTTTTCCATTCTTGTCTTTCATTCTATGAAACAAACTACATAAAGATTCTAGGATTTGCTTGTTTCATTCAAGAAAATGGAGGCATTTCATCTGAGTAAAGACGACGCCTGCTCAGTGGTTTGTATATTCTCCAGATATTTACTGAGCTTCTGTCCTCTGAAATGCCCTTTCTTGTAGTGGGCTCCACCATAAGCAGGACCTACCCACCCACAGGATGCAGTGGGAGCTGCAGACATATAATGAAGGTGGTGAAGTATCCCATAAGTCCTATAGAACAAGCAAAAGAATGTGAGAGGTGGTGGGGCTCCAGGGGACAGTACTCAAATGTAAAAGATATGACCAGGATAGTTTGGGGCTTTGGGAAACCGTGATGCCTTCTGTGGGGGATGATTGTAATGAAGCTGAGTAGTGGCAGTGGCCAGATCTTGCTGATAGTGTGTTTTGGGCTTGAGGGGATAGTATGAAAAAAGAAATTGGAAATTCCTTCTGGATCATGTATAAACCAGAGAGAAATGTCCATCCGAGGCAGGTGGAAGGGTGTCTGCCCTGTACTTCTATCCCATTGTAGAAACACACAGTGAAGACACAGGTGTTTCATCCACATTACCTGCAAGGATTTCCAGAGAAATAAGGGTCTTGCTCCTTGAAGCAATGCTCCCAAGTTACTGGACAGGCATTCTTCTCCCTGGCCTGGGAAAGCCAGGTCTGACTCCAGTGAAATAATATATTATTTCTGTTTTAGCCAGGGCTGACCAGCAGCACCTGAGCGATGGATGAATAATGATTACTCTCACACACGTTTCTGTGAAAGACAGGGCTAAGGGACTGCTTGGCTTAAACCAAACAGCCTGTTTCGCCTGCCTCCTTAGGCTGTTATTATAACAATAGCTTGAACTAAACTATTAGAGACTATCAGTAGCATATGTATCCTTGAGAGGACACACGCTTCTGCAGTGTCCTGTAAGCAAGGACTTCTAAAGACAAAACATAAAGATTCCAGTAAAACACTCGGGGGCTCAGACTTCTTTGGAAAAGTCAAGGCAGGCTTGGCCACCTTTACCTTTACCCAGCTCCCCCTGGAGGCCCCAGACCTTTTGGAGATTCCTCCTTCTAAATTTTCCAACCAAGTCCCTTGCTTCCCCACATCTCCCCATTTTTTTGTTTTGCTGGCTGCAGAAGAAAGAGGGAGGCAGCGAACTTTCTGCTTTGGAATGTTGGGGTCCGCGAAGCGTGTTCACTGCTGGAGTTCAGATTTTTTAAAATTATTATTTAAAGTGTTACATATGTCTTCCTTTTCCCCGATTGATACTCTCCTGGCCACTCCCACACCCAGGAGAGGCCCCCACCATCCCAGTGTCTGTGTCCACTGGTTATGCTAATATGAATGCATAAAAGTCCTTTGGTTGATCTCTAACCCCCTTCCCTGCCTTTTCTCTGTGGATGGATGGTTTGTTCAGTATTACCTTGCCTCTGGATCTATTTTTGTTCATCAGTTTGTGTTGTTTATTATATCCCACATATGAGTGAGATCATGTGATATTTATCTTTCTCTGACTGGTTTATTTCTCTTAACATATTGCTCTCCAGTTACATCCATTCTGTTGCAAAAGGTAAAAGTTCCTTCTTTTTTATAGCAACACTAGAGGCCTGATGCATGAAATTTGTGCAAGGGGTTTGGCCCTCAGGGCCCTGGCCAGCTATTGCAGCCCCTCACTTCCTCGGCTGGCCCTCGCAGCCCTAGCTTTGTCCAGAAGGTAGTCTGAATGGTTGTTCTGCTGTCTGGTCTAATTAGCATATTAGGTCTCTATTATATAGGATAGTATTCCATTGTGTCGATGTACCAAAGTTCTTTAATCCAGTCATCTGCTAATGGGCACTTAGGATGTTTCCAAATCTTAGCTATTGTAAATTGTGCTACTATGAACATAGGGGTGCATATATCCTTTCTGATTGGTGTTTCAGATTTCTTGGGATATAGTTCTAGTAGTGGGATTAGTAGGTCAAATGGAAATTCCATTTTTAACTTTTTGAAGGAAACTCCATACTGTTTTCCACAATGGCTGCCCCAGTCTGCATTCCCACCAGCAGTGCAAAAGGGTTCCTTTTTCTCCACATCCTCACCAGCACTTGTCGTTCGTTGATTTGTTGATGATAGCCATTCTGACAGGTGTGAGATGGTACCTCATTGTTGTTTTGATTTGCATCTCTAGGATTAGTGACTTTGAACATGTTTTCATATGTCTCTTGGCCTTCTGTATGTCCTCTTTTTTGGAAAGTGTCTATTTAGGTCCTTTGCGCAGCTCATTTTTTTTTATTGGATTGTTTATCTTCCTTTTGGTAAGTTGAATGAGTTCCTGTACATTTTGGAGATTAAACCCTTTTCTGAGGTAGCATTGGCAAATATGTTCTCCCACACAGTGGGCTTTCTTGTAGTTTTGTTGATGGTTCTTTTGCTGTGCAGAAGCTTTTTATTTTGATGTATTCTCATCTGTTTATTTTCCCCTTAGTTCCCATTGACCTAAGAGCTGTATCGGTAAAGATATTGCTACGACATATGTCTGATATTTTGCTGCCTGTGGAGTCTTCTAAGATTTTTATGGTTTCCTGTCTTACATTTAAGTCCTCTATCCATTTTGACTTTATTATTTTTTGTATGGTTTAAGTTGGTGATCTAATTTCATTTTTTGCAAGTATCTGCCCAATTTTCCCAACACCATTTATTGAAGAGACTGTCTTGACTCCATTGTATGTTCTTGCCTCCTTTGTCAAATATTAATTGAGCATAATGGCTTGGGTCTATTTCTGGGTTCTGGGTTCTGTTCCATTGGTCTATATGTCTGTTCTTGTGCCAGTACCAGGCAGTTTTAAGAATCGTGGCTTTGTAATACAGCTTGATATATGATATTGAGATCTCTCCAACTTTGTTCTTCTTTCTCAGTTTTGCTGTGGTATTCAGGGTATTTTTTTATTCCAGGTGAATTGTTGGAGAGTTTATTCTAGGTCTGTGTTATATGCCATTATCATTTTAATGGGGAGTGCATTGAATCTATAGATTGCTTTGGGTAGTATGGATATTTTATTTTATTTTTTTTTCAATTTTTTTATTAAGGTATTATATGTGTACATATATTACCATTGCCCTCCCCACACCCCACTCCCATATATGCCCCCTCCCCCCAGAGTTTTGCATCCATTGGTTATGCTTATATGCATGCATACAAGTCCTTTGATTGATCTCTTATCTCCCCCACCTCTCCCTAACCTTCCCCTTGTAATTTGACAGTCTGTTTGATGCTTTACTGTCTCTGTATCTATCTTTTTGTTCAAGTTTATAATGTTCTTTATTATCCATAAATGAGTGAGATCATGTGGTATTTTTCTTTCATTGACTGACTTATTTCACTTAACATAATGTTCTCCAATTCCTCCCAGGTTGCTGCAAATGATGAGAATTCCTTCTTTTTATGGCAGCATAGTATTCCATTGTGTAGATGTACCACAGTTTTCTGATCCAGTCATCTGCTGACGGGCACCTAGGCTGTTTCCAAATCTTAGCTATGGTGAATTGTGCTGATATGAACATAGGGGTGCATATATCCTTTCTAATTGGTGTTCCTAGTTTCTTCGGATATATTCCCAGGAGTGGGATTACTGGGTCAAATGGGAGTTCCATTTTCAGTTTTTTGAGGAAACTCCATACTGTTCTCCACAGTGGCTGCACCAGTCTGCAATCCCACCAGCAGTGCACGAGGGTTCCTTTTTCTCCGCATCCTCGCCAACACTTGTTGTTTGTTGATTTGTTGATGATAGCCATTCTGACAGGTGTGAGATGGTACCGCATTGTTGTTTTGATTTGCATCTCTCTGATAATTAGTGACTTTGAGCATGTTTTCATGTGTCTCTTGGCCTTCCTTCTGTCTTCTTTTGAAAAGATTCTATTTAGGTCTGTTGCCCATTTTTTTATTGGATCATTTATCTTCCTTTTATTAAGTTGCATAAGCTGCCTGTAGATGTTGGAGATTAAACCTTTATCAGTGATGCCATTTGCAAATATGTTCTCCCATGCAGTGGGCCTTCTTGTTGTTTTGTTGATGGTTTCTTTTGCTGTGAAAAAGCTTTTTATTTTGATGTAGTCCCATTTGTTAATTTTCTCTTTAGCTTCCATTGCCCTAGGGGCAGTGTCAGTGAAGAATTTCTTTTGGCATATGTCTGACATTTTGCTGCCTGTGGATTGCTCTAGTATTTTTATGGTTTCCCGTCTTATGTTTAAGTCCTGTATCCATTTTGAGTTTATTTTTGTGTATGGCGTAAGTTGGTGATCAAGCTTCATTTTTTTGCATGTATCTGTCCAATTTTCCCAACACCATTTATTGAAGAGACTGTCTTTATTCCATTGTATGTTCATGCCTCCTTTGTCAAATATTAATTGAGCATAGTGGTTTGGGTCAATATCTGGATTCTCTATTCTGTTCCATTGATCTATATGTCTGTTCTTGTGCCAGTACCAGGCTGTTTTGAGAACAGTGGCTTTGTAATACAGCTTGAAATATGGTATTGAGATCCCTCCTACTTTATTCTTCTTTCTCAGGATTGCTGTGGCTATTCGGGGTCTTTTTTTATTCCAGATGAATTTTTGGAGAGTTCTTTCAAGGTCTGTGAAATATGCCGTTGGTATTTTAATGGGGAGTGCATTGAATCTATAGATTGCTTTGGGTAGTATGGACATTTTAATGATGTTGATTCTACCAATCCATGAACATGGTATGTTCTTCCATCTGTTTACGTCTTCCTCTATCTCTTTTTTCAGTGTCCTGTAGTTTTCCGTGTATAGGTCTTTTACCTCCTTAGTTAAGTTTATTCCTAGGTATCTTAATTTTTTTGGTGCGATGGTAAATGGGATTGCCTTTTTCGTCTCTCTGTCTGTAAGTTCACTATTGGTGTATAGAAAGGCCATAGATTTCTTGGCGTTAATTTTGTATTCTGCTACATTGCCGAATTCATTTATTAAGTCTATTAGTTTTTTGACGGAGTCTTTCGGATTTTTTATGTACAATATCATGTCGTCTGCAAATAAAGACAGCTTTACTTGTTCTTTTCCAATTTGGATGCCTTTTATTTCTTCTTCTTGTCTAATTGCAATGGCTAATACTTCCAGTACTATGTCAAACAGGAGTGGTGAGAGTGGGCATCCCTGTCTTGTTCCTGTTCTTAGGGGAAATGTTTTTAGTTTTTGTCCATTGAGTATGATGTTTGCTGTGGGTTTATCATATATAGCTTTTATTATGTTGAGGTATGAGCCATCTATTCCCACCTTGTTGAGAATTTTTTATCAAGAAAGGGTGTTGGATTTTGTCAAATGCTTTTTCTGCATCAATTGATATGACTATGTGATTTTTATCTTTCAATTTGTTTATGTGATGTATCACGTTTATTGATTTGCGGATATTGTACCATCCTTGCATTCCTGGGATAAATCCTACTTGGTCATGGTGTATGATCTTTCTGATGTACTGCTGGAGCCGATTTGCTAGAATTTTGTTGAGGATTTTGGCATCTATGTTCATGAGGGATATTGGTCTGTAATTCTCTTTCATTGTGTTGTCTTTATCTGGTTTTGGTATTAGGGTGATGCTGGCTTCATAGAAGGAGCTTGGAAGTGTTCCTTCCACTTGAATTTTTTGGAATAGTCTGAGGAGGATAGGTTTTAGTTCTTCCTTGAATGTTTGGTAAAACTCTCCTGTGAAGCCATCAGGCCCCGGGCTTTTGTTTGCCGGAAGCTTTTTGATGACTGCTTCAATTTCGTCCATAGTTATTGGCCTATTGAGCTGTTTAGATTCTTCTTGATTGATTTTTGGAAGGTTATATTTTTCTAGGAATATGTCCATTTCCTCCAGATTGTCCAGTTTGTTGGAATAGAGTTGTTCGTAGTATTTTGTAACAATCCTTTGTATCTCAGCGGGGTCTGTTGTTATTTCACCTCTTTCATTTCTGATTTTGTTTATTTGGGTCCTCTCTCTTTGCTTCTTGGTGAGCCTGGCTAGAGGTCCATCAATCTTGTTTATCCTTTCAAAGAACCAGCTCTTGGTTTTGTTGATTTTATGTATTGTTTCTTTGGTCTCTATGTCATTTATCTCCGCTCTGATCTTTGTTATTTCCTTCCTTCTGGTTACACTGGGCTTTTCTTGCTGCTCTTTTTCTAGCTCTTTGAGTTGTAGGGTTAAGTAATTTATTACCATTGTTTCTTGTTTTTTTGCAATAGGCCTGTAGAGCTATGAACTTCCCTCTCAAGACTGCTTTCGCTGTGTCCCATAGATTTTGGATTGTTGTGTTTTCATTGTCATTTGTTGCCATGATGTTTAGTATGGATATTTTAATGATGTTGATTTTACCAATCCATGTCCACGGTATGTTATTCCATTTCTTTATGTCTTCCTCTGTGTCTTTCTCCAATGTCCTGTAGTTTTCCAAGCACAGGTCTTTAACGTTCTTAGATAAGTTTATTACTAGGTATCTTAATTTTTTGGTGCAATGGTAAATGGAATTGTTTTTTTACTTTCTCTTTCTGTGAGTTCTTTATTGGTGTATAATAAAGCCATAGATTTCTGGGTGTTAATTTTGTATCCTGCTATATTGTCAAATTCATTTATAAAGTCTAATAGTTTGTTGATGTAGTCTTTGGGGTTTTCTTTGTACAATATCATGTCATCTGTGAATAATGATAGTTTTTCTCTTCTTTTCCTATTTGGATGCCTTTTATTTCTTCTTCTTTTCTGATCCTTATGGCTGGTACTTCCAGTACTATGTTGAACAGGGGTGGTGAGAGTGGGTGTCCCTGTCTTGTTCCTGTTCTTAGGGGAAATGTGTTTAGTTTTTGCCCATTGAGTACGATGTTGGCTTTAGGTTTGTTACATAAGGCTTGTACTATGTTGAGGTATGATCCCTCTATGCCCATTTTGCTGAGAGTTTTTATCAAGAAAGGGCATTGGGTTTTGTCAAATGCTTTTTTCTGCATCGAATGATAAGATTATGTGATTTTTGTCTCTCAATTTGTTTATGTGATGTATCACATTTATTGACTTGAGCATATTGTACCATCCTTGCATCCCTGTAATAAATCCCATTTGGTCATAGTATATGATCTAATGTAATTGCTGGAATTTTGTTGAGGATTTTAGCGTCTATGTTCATCCAGGACAGTGGCTTGTAGCTCTCTTTCTTTGTGGTGTTTTTGTCTGCTTTTGGAATTAGGGTAATGTTGGCTTCATAGAAAGAGCTTGGAAGTGTGCCTTCCTCTTGAATTTTTTGAATTAGCCTGAGGAGGATAGGATTCTTTTTTGAATGCTTGGTAGAAATCCCCTGTAAAGCCATTCAGACCGGGGCTTTTGTTTGCTGGAAGATTTTTGATCACTGCTTCAATTTCTTGGGTAGTTATCAGCCTATTTAGGTTTTTTTTTTTTATTATTCCTGATTGAGTTTTGGAAGCTTGTATTGTACTAAGAATATGTCCATTTCATCTAGGTTTTCCAGTTTTTTTTTTCATACTCCTTTGTATTTCTGTGGGGTCGATTGTTACTTCAACTCTTTCATTTCAGATTCTGTTTACTTGGGTCCTCTCTCTTTGCTTCTTAGTAAGCCTGGCTAGAGGTTTATCAATCATGTTTATCCTTTCAAAGAACCAAGTCTTGGTTTTATTGATCTTTTTTATTGTTGTTGTTGTTGTTTTGTCTCTATGTCATTTATTTCTCCTCTGATCTTTATTTATTTATTTATTTATTTTTAAATTTTTTATTGAGGTATTATATGTGTACATATCTTACCATTACCCCCCCACCCCACACCCACACATGCCCTCACCCCCCAGAGTTTTGCGTCCATTGTTTATGCTTATATGCATGCATACAAGTCCTTCGTTTGATTTCTTATCTCCCCCCCTCTCCCTAACTTTCCCCCTGTAATTTGAAAGTCTGTTTGTTGCTTTACTGTCTCTGTATCTATCTTTTTGTTCATCAGTTTATAATGTTCTTTATTATCCATAAATGAGTGAGATCATGTGGTATTTTTCTCTCATTGACTGGCTCATTTCACTTAGTATAATATTCTCCAATTCCATCCAGGTTGCTGCAAATGATGAGAATTCCTTCTTTTTTATGGCAGCATAGTATTCCATTGTGTAGATGTACCACAGTTTTCTGATCCAGTCATCTGCTGACGGGCACCTAGGCTGTTTCCAGATCTTAGCTATTGTAAATTGTGCTGCTATGAACATAGTGGTGCAGATGTCCTTTCTGATTGGTGTTTCTAGTTTCTTCGGATATATTCCCAGGAGTGGGATTACTGGGTCAAATGGGAGTTCCATTTTCAGTTTTTTGAGGAAACTCCATACTGTTCTCCACAGTGGCTGCACCAGTCTGCATTCCCACCAGCAGTGCACGAGGGTTCCTTTTTCTCCGCATCCTCGCCAACACTTGTCGTTTGTTGATTTGTTGATGATAGCCATTCGGACAGGTGTGAGATGGTACCTCATAGTTGTTTTGAGTTGCACCTCTCGGATAATAAGTGACTTTGAGCATGTTTTCATGTGTCTCTTGGCCTTCCTTCTGTCTTCTTTTGAAAATATTCTGTTTAGGTTTGTTGCCCATTTTTTTATTGGATCATTTATCTTCCTTTTATTAAGTTGCATAAGCTGCCTGTAGATGTTGGAGATTAAACCTTTATCAGTGCTAGCATTTGCAAATATGTTCTCCCATGCAGTGGGCTTTCTTGTTGTTTTGTTGATGGTTTCTTTTGCTGTAAAAAAGCTTTTTATTTTGATGTAGTCCCATTTGTTAATTTTCTCTTTAGCTTCTATTGCCCTAGGGGCAGTGTCAGTGAAGAATTTCTTTTGGCATATGTCTGAGATTTTGTTGCCTGTGGATTCCTCTAGTATTTTTATGGTTTCCCGTATTATGCTTAAGTCGTGTATCCATTTTGAGTTTATTTTTGTGTCTGGTGTAAGTTGGTGATCTAGTTTCATGTTTTTGCATGTGTGTGTCCAATTTTCCCAACACCATTTATTGAAGAGACTGTCTTGACTCCATTTTATGTTCATGCCTCCTTTGTCAAATATTAATTGAGCATAGTGGTTTGGGTCGATATCTGGATTCTCTATTCTGTTCCATTGATCTATATGTCTGTTCTTGTGCCAGTACCAGGCTGTTTTGAGAACAGTGGCTTTGTAATACAGCTTGAAATCTGGTATTGAGATCCCTCCTACTTTATTCTTCTTTCTCAGGATTGCTGTGGCTATTCGGGGTCTTTTTTTATTCCAGATGAATTTTGGGAGAGTTCTTTCTAGGTCTGTGAAATATGCTGTTGGTATTTTGATGGGGAGTGCATTGAATCTGTAGATTGCTTTGGGTAGTATGGACATTTTAATGATGTTGATTCTACCAATCCATGAACATGGTATGTTCTTCCATCTGTTTACGTCTTCCTCTATCTCTTTTTTCAGTGTCCTGTAGTTTTCTGCGTATAGGTCTTTTACCTCCTTAGTTAAGTTTATTCCTAGGTATTTTAATTTTTTTGGTGCGATGGTAAATGGGATTGCTTTTTTAGTCTCTATTTCTGTAACTTCACTATTGGTGTATAGAAATGCCATAGATTTCTTGGCGTTAATTTTGTATCCTGCTACAATGCCAAATTCATTTATTAAGTCCATTAGTTTTTTGATGGAATCTTTTGTTTTTTTTTTTATGTACAATATCATGTCATCTGCAAATAAGGACAGCTTCACTTCCTCTTTTCCAATTTGGATGCCTTTTATTTCTTCTTCTTGTCTAATTGCAATGGCTAATACTTCCAGTACTATGTCAAACAGGAGTGGTGAGAGTTGGCATCCCTGTCTTGTTCCTGTTCTTAGGGGAAATGGTTTTAGTTTTTGCCCATTGAGTATGATGTTTGCTGTGGGTTTATCATATATAGCTTTTATTATGTTGAGGTATGATCCTTCTATTCCCACCTTGTTGAGAGTTTTTATCAAGAAAGGGTGTTGGATTTTGTCAAATGCTTTTTCTGCATCTATTGATATGACTATGTGATTTTTATCTCTCAATTTGTTTATGTGATGTATCACATTTATTGATTTGCGGATATTGTACCATCCTTGCATTCCTGGGATAAATCCTACTTGGTCATGGTGTATGATCTTTCTGATGTATTGCTGGAGCCGATTTGCTAGGATTTTGTTGAGGATTTTGGCATCTATGTTCATGAGGGATATTGGTCTGTAATTCTCTTTCATTGTGTTGTCTTTATCTGGTTTTGGTATTAGGGTGATGCTGGCTTCATAGAAGGAGCCTGGAAGTGTTCCTTCCTCTTGAATTTTTTGGAATAGTCTGAGGAGGATAGGTTTTAGTTCTTCCTTGAAAGTTTGGTAAAACTCTCCTGTGAAGCTGTCTGGCCCCGGGCTTTTGTTTGCCGGAAGCTTTTTGATGACTGCTTCAATTTCTTCCATAGTTACTGGCCTGTTGAGCTGTTTAGATTCTTCCTGATTGAGTTTTGGAAGGTTGTATTTGTCTAGGAATATGTCCATTTCCTCCAGGTTGTCCAGTTTGTTGGAATAGAGTTGTTAATAATATTTTGTAACAATCCTTTGTATTTCGTCGGGGTCTGTTGTTATTTCACCTCTTTCTTTTCTGATTTTGTTTATTTGGGTCCTCTCTCTTTGCTTCTTGGTGAGCCTGGCTAGAGGTTCATCAATCTTGTTTATCCTTTCAAAGAACCAGCTCTTGGTTTTGTTGATCTTTTGTATTGTTTCTTTGGTCTCTATGTCGTTTATCTCCGCTCTGATCTTTATTATTTTTTTCCTTCTGCTTACACTGGGCTTTTCTTGTTGCTCTCTCTCTAGCTCTTTGAGTTGTTGGGTTAGGTAATTTATTACCATTGTTTCTTGTTTTTTGCAGTAGGCTTGTAGAGCTATGAACTTCCCTCTCAGGACTGCTTTCGCTGTGTCCCATAGATTTTGGATTGTTGTGTTTTCATTGTCATTTGTTGCCATGATGTTTTTTATTTCTTCCTTGATGTCTTTGGTAACCCAGTCATGGTTTAATAGCATGCTGTTTAGTCTCCATGTGTTTGATTTCTTTGGGTTGTTTTTATTGTAGTTGATTTCCAGTTTTATGCCACTGTGATCTGAGATGATACTTGATATGATTTCTATCTTCTTGAATTTGGAGAGACTTTGCCTATGTCCTAACATATGGTCTATCTTTGAAAATGACCCATGTGCACTTGAGAAGAATGTATATTCTGTGGCTTTGGGGTGAAATGTTCTGAAGATGTCGATTAATTCCATCTGGTCTAGTGAGTCATTTAGGATTGATGTTTCTGTGCTGATTTTTTGTTTAGAGGATTTGTCCAATGGTGATAGTGGGGTATTGAAGTCTCCTACTATGATTGTATTGCTGTCAATCTCTCCTTTGATGTCTTCCAGGAGTTTTTTAATGTATCTTGGTGCTCCTGTATTGGGTGCATATATGTTTACCAGAGTTATTTCTTCTTGTTGGATTTCTCTTTTTAGTATTATGAAGTGGCCTTCATTATCTCTTGTTATGTCCTTCACTTTGAGATCTAATTTGTCAGATATAAGTATTGCTACCCCAGCTTTTTTTTCATTGCCATTCGCCTGGAAAACCTTTTTCCATCCCTTTACTCTCAGTCTGTATGCGTCCTTTTTTTTGAGGTGGGTTTCCTGTAGACAGCAGATATATGGGTTTTGTTTTCTTATCCAATCTGTTAACCTGTGTCTTTTGAATGGGGCATTCAATCCATTTACATTTAAAGTTATTATTGATAGGCACTTATTTGTCGCCATTTTTATTCTATACCCCTGTGTTCCTTCTTTGCTTCCTATTTCTTTCTTTCTTTCTTTCTTTCTTTCTTTCTTTTTTTTTTTTTTTTACAGCAGACCCTTTAGTATTTCTTTCATTGCTGGTTTGGTGGTGATAAACTCCCTTAGCCCTTTTTTGTCTGTGAAGCTCCTGATTTCACCTTCAATTTTGATTGATAGCCTTGCTGGGTACAGTATTCTTGGATTCAGACCCTTCCTTTGCATGACTTTGTATATTTCATTCCATTCTCATCTGGCTTGATGAGTTTCTGTTGAGAAATCAGTTGCTAGTCTGATGGGGGTTCCTTTGTATGTAACTGTCTGTCTCTCTCTGGCCGCTTTTAAGATTCTTACTTTGTCGTTGGTGTTTGCCAACTTAATTATAATGTGCCTTGGTGTCGGTCTTTTGGGGTTCATTTTGCTTGGAACTCTGTGAGCTTCTTGGATTTATGTGGGTTTTTTCTTCCCTATATCAGGGAAGTTTTCTGTTATTATTTCTTCTAACAGGTTTTCTATTCCTTGCTCCGTTTCCTTTCCTTCTGTTACCCCTATTATCCTGATGTTGTTTTGTTTTGTGTTGTCCCAAAGTTCCCTTAGGCTCTCCTCATGCTTTCTAATTTTTGTTTCTAGAAGCTGTTGTAATTGGGTATTTTTTTCCCTCTTGTCTTCTAGCTCACTTATGTGGTCCTCTGCTTCTTCTAGTCTACTCTTGATGCTTTCTATTGAATTCTTTACAGCAGTGATGTCATTTTTCATTTCTTCTTGGTTCTTCTTCATTTCCTCTTGGTTCTTACTCATATTGTCGAATTTGTCTTCCATCCTTTTCAGCCACCTTATGATCATTTCTCTGAATTCTTTCTCTGATAGGTTGTTTGCCTCTAATTCGTTTACTTCCTTTTCTGGTGATGCCTGCTTCTCTTTCCTATGTAGGCTATTTCTTTGTCTCCCCATGGTCTCTCTTCTCCGGATGTCTGGTTATATAGTTCTCTCTCTCTGGCGTTGATTTAAAGGTACAAAATACAACACAACCAGGCACAACACACAAGGCACTGAATAGAATTGTATTCACGATATTAATAACCTCCAATAAAGGTAACCACCAGAGAAAGACAAATTAGGGAATAGGAGTGGAAGAGGGAGAGTAAAAAGAAAGAACAACAACAAAAAAAAAGAGTGTGAATCTGAACTTGGGAAAAGAGCAGAAAAAAAAAGAAAAGAAAAAAAAGTAAGAGAGACAAGAACAATACTAAGAGGGAAAAGGGGAACAAACTATATATATGGGGAGTAGACTCCACTAGAACAACCACTAATCCCAGCAAATTCCAGCAACACTAGCCTGGAGATTAATACAAACTGCAACACCAATTAATATCAAGTGAGGCAAGGAAAAACAAAAGTAAAAAACAAACAAAAACAAGCAAACAAAAGAACCAACCAAACAAACAAAAAGAATAATTAAAAAAATCTCATAAAAAAGCATAAAAATTCAATCTAATCAACATTCAAGCAAACAACAACAAAAGGCCAGAGAGAAAAATATTTTTTTTAAGGTAGCGTAAAGAGCGGTATGTATGGATTTGGAGCAGGGGGTTGGGAATTAGATATATAAGTAGGGTGGAATTTTAGCAGAGGGTAAACTGAAAAAGTAGGGAAAATCTATAGCCAGAAATGATTAAGATAAACAGGAGACCATAAGGGGAAAGGTTAGGAGGAGAGTGATGGCAAAATGTTAGCGTTGAGATAGGGTAAGGGAAAGATGCAAATAGAATGTAGGACACTAATCCCAAAATACAAGAAAGGGAAAATCAAATGACATTTAAAAAAAAAAAGTAAAATAATAGTAATAATAATACTGATTGAAAATAAAAATGGAATAATTAAAAAGGTGAAAATCGAGTGAGGAAAAAGAAAAAAATTTAGTTTCTTAAATAAAAGATGCAAAAAATGAAAATAAAAAAATTAGAATAAAAAAATTAAAAAAAAATTGAAAAAAGAATTAAAAATTAAAAAATAGGAAGACTAAAATGTGCAGTAGCGGCTGTCATTCACTTCCTCTAATATTCTGTTTGGTATGCCTTTTTCCCAGTCTGGGCGGTATTTCAGTTCAGCTTTGTTCCACTGCTTCTCAGTGTTGTAAGCCAGTCCTGCTTTTTAAAGCCGGCCGTGTCTTAATTTCTCGTATTTATTTTTGATTACACCAGAGACAATTAGCGTTTCAGCCCCTGGGTGGCAGTGTTTCTGAATTGACTTCCGGGCCTCTCTAGCTTTTTTTTTTTTTCTCCCCTCTATGGCACTCACTACCGGTTTGTGGAGGTGTGCGCCTCAGAGCTGCCTCTCCGATGGTCACACCCAGCTCTGCTCCCCAGTTCCGAAAAAACAACTTCCCCCTGCAGTCTTTCAGGGTTTTTCCACCTGGGTTTTCCTATGTATTGGGCTTAGTAAGCAGAGTCGGAAAGAGCCCAAGTGCACGGACAGTGGGTCTGTGCGCCAGACTAAGGAGCCTGCCCTCCTTTGAAAATTCTTAGTCTGATCCTCCTCGTCAGATTAAAATGAGTTGCTTTTAAGAGGTCACTTCTGTTAGCAGCTCAGAGGACCCCCTTCCACATTCATGGATCACGGCAGCTCCAACTGCCGCCGATTTTTCTAGGCACAGACCTCCTGGTTCCTGCCGGTCCTACTGCTCGCGCGCTTCCCTTTCACCACGGGGATTAGAAACCACACCTTATTTCAGGCGAAATCTGACCTTTCCGTGGTTCAGTGAAGAGTTCCTTTGAATCCGAATGTTTGCTCCCATAGGGGACCGGTGTTCTGGTGCTCGCAGCTATTCAGTGTTTGCAGTTGTCGCGGAAAGTCAGGTTTCCAATAAAATCCTCCTTTCCTTGCAAGATGGCGAGGCGCCCGGTGAGCCCGCAGCTCCTGGAGGAGACCCAGCCCCTGTGGGTGCTGCACGGTCAGGGGAACCCTGGCCAGCACTCCCCCGCCTTCTCCTGTAGTTTAGCTGTCCCTTGGCTTGCCAATATACACTCCCCCTGCGAACCTCTGTGGCTCCTACTCTTCGCCCCAGGACCAGACTCCAAACACGACTCTATTCCGTCGCCATTTTTTTCTCCCGAAAAACTGGAGATTCCTTTTTACAAACTTTCCAACAAGTCCCATGCTTCTCCACAGGTTTCCTTGAGTTTGCCTTGGCCAAGTTCAAGCAAGGGCCAGATTTACTGAGAAGAAATGAAGAAAAATTGTTGGTTTTAATGGAAGAACCGCATGCAAAAGTGGAAAGGCTCTAACGGGTGGATTGGAATTCTGGGGAACTCTGGGTTAGTTGCACCTTGTTGGCAAGAGTCCACACCCAAATCCAATAAGCTATCATCTAGTAGGGAAGTACCCAGCAGCAATTTGTGAAGATGTCCTATTCAGTTTCCCATTGCATTGCAAGTTCAATGAAATGTCCTGGAAATAAATGTGTAGAGGACAGAGTGGTTGGTCTGGGGTATTAATAATACAAAAATAACAACCAACACCTGTAGATCCAATAGATGCAACTGTCCATGTCCATGCCTATTCAGAAGGCAGCAGAGACTCACAGATGGATATGGTGATCTTGCACAGGAAGAAAGGAGAAAATCCACAGCCTCATGAGATTTCAGGGGGTATTGCTATGGAAAGTGCAGAAAGGTCCTCTGGAATGAAGAGGGTGAGCCCAGTCTGCTGAGATGTGTAGAATGATTCGAAAACTCATGTGATAGGGGATTTGAAGCACCTCTCGCACAGCAGGGAGGCACTGGAAAAGGGTGGAGAATTTCAACAGAAATGTGACTTTCTGAGAAGTCCTACCAGAAACAGAGGTTTTTTGTTTTTTGTTTTTTTTCACTACAGATTACAGCAGCTGCATTTTAGAGCTTCTACCATGCAACTTCCCATTGGGGGATGTCAAGTGCTCATCCTCACCTTGTCTTCCTCTTCCTTGAATGAATGGGGACCCTGCAATGCCAGTCCTCTTGTACTTAGCAAGGGTTGTGTGAGGACCCTTTGTACTGAATGTTGAGCAGCAGCGTTGTTTGTCACAGTCATTTCTACAGAAGGCGGCACAGGGCCTGTGGGTTCACTCTCAAGCCATGAGAATGCAGACACAGAGCACTGTGCTAGCTCACCCAGGGACTTAAGCCATGCACATTTTCCCTTGAGAAGTGAGATGCCAGATTGTGTTTCTGTAAGGCCCTGAGCAGGGATGGGGGTGTTCCAAAGAGGACCTGGCCCACTGGAAGCTAGCTGCAGGAATTCCTTCATGCCTCCTGCATGCCTAGGTTCCTGGGACACTCCAATCTACCCCTCAGTGTTGTGATGAGTGTTGGTAAGGAGGCCCAGAGCCAACTGGCCCTGTTGGCATGGTGGTTTCCACCTTTTGGGGCCCTGCCCATTGCCCCCATCAACACTGCTGCCCATTCTCTCTCAACCCTGGCCCCAGTCTGCACATCTTGGGGCTTTGCTCTGCCTGTGTCCCCACAGACAACCACCCAGTTTCCAGTAATGATGTTCATATGCAGTTATCTTCACAGGACAATCCCAGAAGAGTATACCCTTTCAGGCAGTGTGGCAGGATGTGAGATATCTTCCTGGTGAGTGCCCTAGTGATTGATAAATAATAATCATTGCCAGGTGTACATGTGGGTAATCACTGTGACTGCATGTTGTCTAAATATATAAAAGCCTAATATGCAAAGTGTCCCCTAGGGAGTTCAACTGGGAGACCAGGCACTCAATTGTGCACTATGCCATGTGCTACCCACCAGGTGGCAACACAGAACAGGCCCAAGCCAGCAGCAGGAAGGCCCAATCAGCTCTGATCACTAGCCAGGCCTAGGGACTGTATCCATGCACAAATCTCGTGCACTGAGATTCTAGTTTTCAAATAATTCCTTTTGATACACCCAAATGCTTGATTAAACTATTGGCCTTGTTCAGGTGATTATTAGAGTGTTGGGTTAGAGGCTGAGGCTGAGGCAGAGAGGGTGGCAGGGGTGCCTTGGCAGTTACCCACAAAACCAGCTTGGACCTGGGGATCTATACAGGCAATTTGAGAAGATGAAAGGCTGTAGCAGATGGCAGAGGTGTCACCAGGTTGCCGCCCAGGGGTAGCTCCTGGACCTCCTGAGCTGAGTTCTTGGGTCAGAGAGGATCTAGCAGACCACCTGCTGAACTGCAAGTAGGCCAGGTGAGGGAGAAGCTGCAGGTCTGTGGGGCTGGAGTCACATGGCCTTAGTGGCCAGGCCCAGTCATCCTGGTGCTTTTCCCCTGTGGGTGACACTGAAAGACCCTGTGCAGAGGAAGGATAGGATCACACTTCTGTTCTGCAAAAGCCACCTGGGAGACTGACCATGCGGGGCTCCAATGGCAGGACTGCGCATAGTGGGTTCCTGTCACTTTCCTGACAAGAATTTTGAGACTGGAGTAGGCCTTGGCATGGGGCTGGAGAGGACCTGCAGATTGAAGAGATGTTAATGAGGAGCAATATGCCTGGTTTTTGGAGGAATCCAGCTTGGAAGCTCAGGGAGAGCTAAGAGCTGAAGGTAATTCAGGAAGGTTTGGCTTCACGCTGCCTAGTTCTGTGTGCTCATGTTTACTTTATATTTTGCTCTTTAAAACACATCTATCACCATTCCAGATCCTCTGTCATCCTTATAAATTTTGAAAAATTCAGTGGACTTCATGCTGAAAATTGGCAAACCACTTACAGAGAGTCCCCATATACCCCAAACGCAGTTTGCGTGATGATTAACAAGTCACACTTGTGTGCTCAAAGTGTAGCAGCTCATGAGTTATTTTCAATGTGTTATTATGATCCACAGTCCATTCTTTATTAATATGTCATGTTTTAAAATTTTTTTCTGTTGTCTTTTTCTCTGTTTCAGCATCACATCTAGGATCCCACATTCCTCTCGCCTGTTGCATCTTCTTAAGACTCCTCTTGTCCCTGAGAGTATCTCAGACCCTCTTTCCTTTTGATGGTCTTGATCATTTTGAGAAGTTCTGGGTAGGTCCATTATAGGATGGCCATGCACTGGGATTTGTCTGATGTGTTTCTCATGCTTAGAGTGGAGCTCCTGGTTTATGGGAGGAGGACCAGGGAGTTAAAGACCATAATCATCACATCATATGAAGGGCACCTACATATTATGATCACACATTTTCATTGCTGATGCTGACCTTGATCAGGTGACACAGGTAGAGTTTGTCAGGTTTCCCCACTGTAAAGTGACCCTTTACTTGCCCTTTCCACATTGTCCTCTTTGGAAGCAAGTCCCTCTGTGAAACCATGGCCACTTCAGGGCTCAGGGGTTTTGCTTACCCTCCTTGAAGGAAGTGTATCTACCTCAATGGTTTGGAATGATCATGCAGGAGAAGTTTTTCTACTCATGTATTGGGTTCTTTATCATTGAAACCTTTATCTCAGTAAATTACCCCAGCTTCCTTCTGTAGCTGATGTCTATTTTCATTCTATTTTGGTCAGAGGACATACTTTGCATGATTTCAATCCTTTTGATAGAGTCCTTGTAAATTTATTGAGGTATGTTTTGTAGTCAAACTTGTGGACTATCCTGAAGAAAGTTACTTGGTGCACTTGAGAAGACATTTATTCTCTTGCTGCTGGGGGTAGGGGAGGGGTTGTTGAGATGTCTTTCACTGGAGATGGTTCCTTGTGGTGTTCACTTTTTTTATTCCATTATTGAGCTTCTTTCTAGTTGTTCTATCCATTATTGACAGTGAGGTGTGTTGGTCTGCTGGGATTGCCATAACAAGTCCCACAGACTGGGTGGTTAACACAACAGAAATGTATTGTCTCATATAATTCTGGAGGACACAAGTCTAAGATCCAGATGCTGGAAAATTTGGTTTGTAGGCAGGAAGGGAGGACCTCTCTTTCTGGCTTGGAGATGGCTGTTTATTTCTATGTCCTTCACGTGGCCTTTTCTGTGCACAGGTTGATAGAGATATAGAGATACAGATATATAGATTTTATGTATATATATATATATATATATATATATATATATATATATAGAGAGAGAGAGAGAGAGAGAGAGAGAGAGAGAGAGAGAGAGAAAGAGAGAGGTTGGGGGAGGAAGAAGGAGAAGAGGAAGAAGACAAAAAATGAAGGGAGAAATCTCTGGTTTCTCTTCCCCTTCTTCAAAGGTCACTCATCCTGTTTGATTGTGGTCCTTCTTTTAAGCTTAGTTTCTTCCCTGAAGGCCCTATCTCAAAATACATTCACAAAGATGTTGGAGTTGTAACATATGATTTGGTTGGGGCAGAGCAGGGCACAATTCATTCCATTGAGAGGGATATTGAAGTTTCCAACTTCTATTGTAAGATAGTCTGTTCCTTTCATCAGTTCTGTCCATTTTCGCATCATTCATGTTGGGGCTGTACTATTGTGTTGCTTAAGATACCCTTGACCTCTACTAGCTATTGGATTGTGACCAAAAGGTGTGGGAAATGTGAGCACCCATCACCAGTGGTGACCCAGAAATACTTTGGTTGGTGGTGGTTGTTACCTTCCTTGTACCTACCTTCGCATAACTCTCCCACTCTTTCCGCAGCAATGTTTGTGAATGTCTCTTGCTGTCACCATACCCCTGGGAGATCCAATGAGTCCCAGCTGAATCTCCCCCTTCCCCTACACAGTAGAAAAGCAGAATATTGTTACCTGTCAGTGTACACTCTCCTTAAGTACTCTTTAATCCTCCCTATGCAGAGTTTCTGCTGCTCACTGTCCTCATGGAACACATATGCTTAGGAGTGCCCCGCCCCCTCAGCTGGGACCCAGCTGCTTTCCAGAATGTAAGATGTTGAACAGTTCATGTATGATCAATCAAGTTTATGTAGATGTTGTGCTGAGTGCTCAGGGGCCTCGCTTTCTCTTGTATAACAACACACAGCCACCAAAGGAAGTGTGGCACTCCTGATGGGAATGCTCCCCACCTGGGCTGACCCTCAAAGTGTCTTGCTAACATGTCTCAGTGGATGTCAAGGGGATCACTGAACCACCGTCACTCTAAACAAACTGTGGAATTGTTGTGAGGGAGGGGTCCAGGTCATCCAGGAGCTAGTATGTGGTGGATAGACATTCCTCTGTACAGCACCACGAAGGTGTGGAAACATTTCAGAAAATCACCAAAGAAAAAGGTAAAAATGACATGTTCCTGTCATTACAAGCTTAAGCCTAGGCCATCCTAGAAAATACTCACCCCTGCCTTACTCAGGAATGCCCATAAGTTGATCCATTCTTTGCACATCTACTGAGGAGCAAAGAGGCTAGCAGTATCAGCTTCGATGTGCTGGACACAAGCCTTCCCCTCAACGTGGAAAAAGAGCCACTGATAACAGAAGCACTTATTTTTTTTAAAGTATATTTTTATAGATTTTAGGGAGAGAGGAAGGGAGATGGATAGAGAGATAAAATCATCATCAATGAGAGAGAAATGTCCATTGGCTGCCTCCTGCACAGGCTCTACTGGGGATGGAGCCTGCAACCTGAGTATGTGCCCTGACCGGGAATCCTTACGGTGCCCCTGTTTTATAAAGTTCAGATGAAGAGTTGAGGTAGAACCTGTGTTTTGAGTGTCATTAAGGTTTCCTATTTAAAAAAATATATATTTTATTGATTTTTTTACAGAGAGGAAGGGAGAGGGATAGTCAGAAACAACGAGGAGAGAGAAACATCGATCAGGTGCATCCTGCACACTCCCCACTGGGGATGTGCCCACAAGCAAGGTACATGCCCTTGACAAGAATGGAACCTGGGACCCTTGAGTCCGCAGGCTGATGCTCTATCCATTGAGCCAAACCAATCAGGGCAGCCATTAACCCTTTGCACTCGCTTGCTTTTTTCTCGATTCCTTTATTCTAATGCTAACCTTGTCGAGTCACACTCGACATCCGAATGCAAAAAGTTAAGGTTTCTTTCTGAAAAGAATACCTCCCTACCACTGTAGAATTTCATAAACAACTAGAGGCCCAGTGCATGAAAATTCATGCACTGGAGTGTCGGAGACCTGCTCAGACAGAGAACAGGGTAATCCTGAAAGTAGGAGACTGTGAAGAAGAAGAAGAAAGAAAGAGAAGCAAAAGCGGGGGTCAGGAGGACCAACAACAGTGATGCTGCTGAAGGCAAGTTTATTCACAGAGAGCAGTACATTTATATCCCAAATTTTGGCTCCCCTCCCGAACTCCCGGGCGTCGTGCTATAAGTCTGGGCAGCGAGCCACACGCACCTCCTTGTGGAGACAAAGCAATCCTTGAGTCATGGACTCTCAATCCAATTTTCCTTGAGCAAAGTTCACTCCAAAAACACTTAATTTCTATATCTGTTACTATTACAGTTTGCCTATATAACATTCATGTGACCCCTTTCCAAGGACAGGCAATCACGCAGCTGCCTTGGAACAAGAACACCAGTTAGAGACAGACCCTTTTCAAGGCCCGTCTATCCAGTGCCCTTATGGGGAGGCCCCATGAATTTTCCCACAATTCCCCCTTTTTAATTTATTATAAATGAAGAAAACTTTGCTCCTTTTCTTGCTGCAGTTGCAGCCTTTTTATACTAATCATGATGTTAGCAACCTGAGTTGCAATCAATCTGCAGCCCCAAGGGATAAGACATAGCATAAGTATAACCCTTAAGCTACGTCGGGATTTCGTCGACCTTGACTGCTGTGGAGTTGGTCCTTTCCAGGTAGGAGTCAGTCAGTCACCAGGGTGGAAGGATGGACCGGATCAGAAGTTGGTATACATGCTTCTGGACTGCTTCCTGGGTAGACTGTAAAGCCTGTAACAACTTGAGTAAAGATTGGTTATGGATTTTAGCTTTTCTATGTAAGCTGGTGAGGTGGGTAGGTCAGGGTTTGGAAGAGTCACTAGAATCTGTAGAGGCCCCACTGGTTTTAGGGCAGCCTCCTGGGCTGCTTTATCTGCAGCCTCACTCCCTCTTGCTTCTGGGGAGTCCCCTTGTCTCACATAGGTAGAGATGGAAAGACTTAATTACATCTGGTAGTGCTAGTTGGCCCATTGTCCTTGCTCTGCTCATATCTGTCTAACTGCCTAATATATTACCTCAAGGATCCTGGCTCTGAATTCTTTTAGGGAAAATGGACATTGGTGGGCTCGTCTAGCTACTTCCTGCTGAGGCGGGTCAGAGGTTTCTCTCAGAGCCAAGAGATCCTTGCTGTCTGTCAGAGGGACAATGAGGCCTGGACACAGAAGGAGGTGGGCTTGTGACTTGGCGGAGACAAACTGTAACAAATGGTCTGGTGGAAGGGAAAGAAAACCCTTCAGTTTTAATACTAGAATCTGTAGTAGAATTTTTCTCCTCAAAATTACCCCCATGTTTATTAAAAACGCCAAATTAAAACTAATTTATCTATTGTATTTAATTTGGCCTGATTGTTTGCATAAACATAACAAGAATGGTAACTGACAACCTTTGCCGGAATTTCATGATTGAATCTTAATGTGCCCCATAGGGCCAGGAAGCCAAGCCATCCAGCTGCCGTCAGGCCTGCCTGTAGTACCTGCTGAGTTAGGTGAATCCCTCACCTGCAGTGGCTCTACCCGGGCCCACGCCCTAGGCTTTAAGGCCCATCTCAGTAGCCCTCCTACTCCTCATGGCTTAGGGTTCCGCAGGGACGCAGAGGCGCCCTTATTGCTCCCCTTCTACTCTGACCAACCGCCAGTGATGGTAGGGTTTGGGCCTGATGCTCCAGCACCAGCTATTTTCAGGGCTACCAAGCAGGATACCAGGCTTTCTTCATGGCATTCTTATTGGCTTCAAGTCTTCAGAGTTCAGGCAGGGCTCTTTAAAACATACTCCAGTTAAAGTTTCTGATTAATAAAACCACTATTGGAAACCGGTCTTATTGTATTTATGCAAAGAAATGTATTGCCAAATTTCGGAGGAATTGTATAAGGAGAAAAATACACTGACCTGCTTTAAGATAGAATTTTCCTTGCCATTCCTTTTTACGGACTTTATAAAGTATAAAAAACAGTAACTGTTAGATTTCTTTTACTAGTCCCTCCCTAAGTACTTTGGCATAAGTATTTACCCTCTGTTTAGGGAGGCAGAATGCAAATTATTTACTCTTCCTGGATTACTGGCCTGTATTACTTGATTTCTTTACAACATATCTCTTCTCCTTCTTACACCTACACAACCTTCTATTGAAACAGACACTTCTAAATTAGCCTTTAAACCTTCTTTCTATGTCCTTTAAAAATGCATAAACATGCCTCAAACTTTCTACTCAGTATTCCTTATTCTTTGAAACCTCAATCCTTTAATGAATCCTAAAAAGCATTAACAGCCAGAATTTCTTAGATTAACATTTATGACCACACTTTAAATGTACTTTTTCAAAAAAACATTACTAGACCTTCATTGATAAAACCAAGAGTAGGTAAAAATATTTCTTTTTGAGAGACAGAGATTCTTAAAACTTAAATATTAAAGATATTATATCTTAAAGTTCCCTTGCTGAATATTCCACCGCCGCCCAAGAAGTACCCAGTAACCCCTCCCTGCCAGGCTCAGTCTTCATGTGTATTGGAAGGGTTAAAGCAAAGAAAATGGGCAGAGGAAGATCCACTGTGTTTTGCCAGCATAGTTCAGATAAGCAAGAAACCAAGGACACCAGCAGAGCTGGTTGTACCCAGCAAAATCAACAAAAACCTATCTCTCCCTGCTCTCTCCGCCGATGCCCCCCTTTTCTGCATTAACCATTTACTCTGTCCTTAATGAGTGACCACAAAGCGAAAGCATCCACGGGAACAGCTTCTGACCCATTTGCTTGTAAGTACCCCTGTATGCGCTCTCCCACTTTCCTCCATGTTTCAATATTAATAGTGCCAGAATCGGGAAACCAAGGGCACACCTTCTTTACAAAGGCTATAAAATTAGAAAGCTGTTTAGTCTCTATTGCCACACCGCGAAGCGAAAGTGAGCTATGCAGAACTTGTAAGAACAACTCAGAGCTACTACTTTGCCCCATAGTTTTACTCCTGACTGAACGTCCTTTCCCGGCACCTACCTCTATAACCTGTCGCACGCTTCTGGCCTGATCACCTCTCCAGTGTTTTCAGGTGCCTGTTCGAGGCGCCACCTGTCGGAGACCTGCTCAGACAGAGAACAGGGTAATCCTGAAAGTAGGAGACTGTGAAGAAAAAGAAGAAAGAAAGAGAAGCAAAAGCGGGGGTCAGGAGGACCAACAACAGTGATGCTGCTGAAGGCAAGTTTATTCACAGAGAGCAGTACATTTATATCCCAAATTTTGGCTCCCTTCCCGAACTCCCGGGCGTCGTGCTATAAGTCTGGGCAGCGAGCCACACGCACCTCCTTGTGGAGACAAAGCAATCCTTGAGTCATGGACTCTCAATCCAATCTTCCTTGAGCAAAGTTCACTCCAAAAACACTTAATTTCTATATCTGTTACTATTACAGTTTGCCTATATAACATTCATGTGACCCCTTTCCAAGGACAGGCAATCACGCAGCTGCCTTGGAACAAGAACACCAGTTAGAGACAGACCCTTTTCAAGGCCCGTCTATCCAGTGCCCTTATGGGGAGGCCCCATGAATTTTCCCACACTGGAGTGGGGGTCCCTTAGCCCAGCCTGTCCCTTCTCACAGTCCGGGAGCCCTCAGAGGTGAGAGGCAACTCAGCTATCAGGGGAAGGCAAGGCGCCCATCACACCTCTGCTGCTGACACTAAAGGTATTGCAAGCCTCATCAGGCCCTGGTTACCTGATGCTCAGGCGGCCCTGCACAGTGGGCAGCCGCCATCTGAGGCTTCTTGCACTTTGGGCGTTGGCTGGGAAGTTGCCATCCGAGGCTTTCTTGCATTTCAGACTGGCCCTGGTGGCTGGGGGGATGAGGGGACTGGGGGACTTAGGGGGCAGGTGTGTGAAGTGGACGGATCCACCTGGGGGCAAGCCCAGCCATGCCAAGTGCCTGCCGCCCTAGTGGGGCTGAGGAGACTGAGTGCCACAATCTTGTGGTTGTGGGCAGCACCATCTTTGAGGGCATGGCAGTCAATTAGCATATCCCCTCCTTATTGGCTGTGGGCAACACAATCTTTGTTAGGGTGTGATGGTCAATTGGCATATTCCCCCTCTTTTCCCCAATCATTAATTTCTTTTTAAAAAAATATATTTTATTGATTTTTTACAGAGAGGAAGTAAGAGGGATAGAGAGCTAGAAACATCGATGAGAGAGAAACATCGACCAGCTTCCTCCCGCACACCCCCCACCTGGGATGTGCCCGCAACCAATGTGCATGCCCTTCACTGGAATCTAACCTGGGACTTTTCAGTCTGCAGACCGACGCTCTATCCACTGAGCCAAACCGGTTTTGGCTTTAATTTCTTTAATGATTAAGGTATTGCATATGTGTCCTCATCCCCCCATTAACCCCCCAACAGCCCCCCCCACTCATGCCCTCACCCCCCTGTTGTCTGTGTCCATTGGTTGGGCTTATATGCATGTATACAAGTCCTTTGGTTGATCTTTCCCCCATACCCCCACCCTCCCCTACCTTCCCTCTGAGGTTTGACGGTCTGATTGCTGCTTCTCTGTATCTGGATCTGTTTTTGTTCATCAGTTTATGTTGTTAATTATATTCCATAAATGAGTGAGATCATGTGGTATTTGTCTTTCTCTGACTGGCTTATTTCACTCAGCATAATGCTCTCCAGTTCCACCCATGCTGTTGCAAATGGTAAGAATTCTGTAGGAATCCCTTTCCACATCCTGCGTGGTCCAGGGTTCTGGCTCAGGGTTCGAGTTCTGGAGAAGGGCCGCACACAAATGAAAGGAGACTTGAAGAAATTCAATTTGGCAAAATGGGGGCTAGGCGGTAGTCCAACTCTAGCGGGAGAACTACTGACTGCATTGGCCCTGCCATCCCTTTTATTGAGGCTTTGGGGAAAACATCTCAGGCAAGATAAACAGAAATTTACATGTAGCCCTTAGGCAGGAAATAACAGAAACTTACATAGGACAAACAGAGGTGGAGGCTGCTTCAGCTAACAATGTCTCAACTAAAGGGTGAGTGGTTAGAGCAATTAAGGTTGTTGACCAGCCTTCCTGGCTTCCTGTCAACATCTCTTTTAGTGAAACTGATTGGTTACCGGCATCTCCCCCGTTTTCTTTCCTTAAAAAATCTTGCATATACAGACTAGAAATAAACATATAATAACAAAAAAATGAGACAAGCAACAATGGCTATGCTGAGAGTAAAATGAAATCAGTCTGCAGTAAGTTTCTTTCTGGGCCAACAGTTTTTGAATCCCAGTTTCAATGTCCAACACTTTTTTGAGTACATGTCAGCAATGGTATCTGGATGGTGAACAAATGGTGGTAATGCAGGTCCAACCTCGGGTTTGGTCCTGGGCAACCTGCAGCAATGCACAGCTGCTGACTGCTAGTATGGCAAGGCATCATAAGCGTCTTCCATCTCTGGATTGTTTTTCCTCTTGTCTTCATGGCTGGCGCATTCCTGTCAATTCCTCTCTATTGCAGGAATCCACATGGTCTTGGAGTTGTTTTCTGAAAATATACAAACATATTCTCGACCAAAAGTTAATAAAGCAATCTTTTCTATAAATTTTACTTGGGATCCTTTTTATTTTTGCCCAAATGATTTTCTTTGGCTTATTTTGATACCATGTGTGTTTTTCATGGGTGTCCTGCTGTTAGTATTACAAATGAATATTAATTTTCAAAGAAAAAATTTTCTGGATATTTTTCCTTACATAATATTTTTCCACTATCCCCCTTTTTTTGATTTAATTCTTACGACGCTTTTGGAAAAATTTTATAATGCAGTCTTTAAATTTTAATTTTTTTTGTACAAAAATATGACTGTTTTAGGTTCATTGCATGTTAAGCAATTTTACCATGAAGTGAACTATCAAAATTTTTAGTTAATACTATAGACAAAGCTTTTTGTCCAGTATAATTAAATTTTCTTGAATATTCACTTATTTCAATTAGCTAATTTAAATTAATCTGAAAACTTGACTACTATTTTACTGTCAAATTTAATACTCTAACAACAATCTTCGTTTACCCTATAAATATTAATGCAAAGGATTATTTGCATCCTTGAGAAGGCTCTAAGCATTCCTGGTATTAGATTGGATTTAGATATAGGGCTGCTGCTGTCAGCCAAGTCTCTGTTGCCTGGGTCCTGATCTGAGCTGGACAAGTCTCTGTCACCTGGGTCCCAATCTGAGCTGGACAAGTCTCTGTTTGTTGGCTGGGTCCCCATCTGAGCTGGGCATGGGAAGCGCGAAGCAGCCATGGGGCAGGAGACCTCCCTCAGAAGGGGCAAGTGTTCAGGCCCCTGCAATGTTGGGGGGGTGAAGGTCTGTGCCACACCTCTGTTGACCCCCAAGTTCTCTCCTGATGGCCCCTCTGCGACTGTGCCTGTCTTAGGTTGTTCCTCCCCTGAGGAATCTTACCCATCTCTAGCTAACCAGCCATCCTCCGGGGCCAAGCAGGGTGATGTGAGGTTCAGTTTTGTCTCCTTGGTAGCCTATGCCCCCGTGGTCTCCATGTCCAGCACCTGCCTTGGGATCCCCTCTCCTGCTGGCGGTGCCATGGCATTGATCACATATCTTGGGCAACCCAGGTTTCTTCTCCAGGGAGGGCCCAGCTCACGCCATTGTGCGAGAGACAGATCCATGGTACCAGCCACCATGAGGCTTCCACCTCAGCAGGAACAGAGAGCTGAGGCAACAGCTGTGGGCAATTGGATTGTGAGAAGAGTGTCCCTCTTGGCAAAAAGAGCAAGAAGGGCCAATATAGAATGCTCAAGTGCCTTCCCAGGGGGCCTTCCACACAGTAGAAGGGATTAAATACTTTCATGTGCTTTTAAATTGCTGCCAAACATTCAAAGAACTAGTTTGTAAGTTTGTTTGGTAGATGCTGTTGTAAAATATCAAAAATTATAATGACATTGTAGAATAATATCATGTAAGGATATTCTTTGCTCTAGGCCATGGCAATTCATTTTCAAACTGGCTGTCAATTTATTTTCATATAGATAAGGTCATGGTTACATTTTCTGTATCTCTCCCAGGAGCAAGTAGTGATAGTCCCCTACTTCCTTGCCCCATCCATGTTCCTCCTGGATATTACATTAGGTGGGGGATCAGCCCATGTAAGGGTTCTTACTCATGAAGGGTCAGGAGCATAAGTCTGAAATATTTCCACATTTGCCCCAGGTAATATTACCGTACAGATGATTACTTCTAGCATGGCAAGAAAGATGTTCTCAGGCATCAGGCATCTGTACCGTCTTCCTTACCATGTCCCAGGAGACCTCCGGGCTGTTTGTTGTCTGGCTCATTCTCCTCCTGCTTCTCATGTTCAGTGGACTGCTTGGAGTCGCTGCCCTCTGTGGCTGAGGTAGTTGATTGTCTGCAGCTGCATGGTGTGGCTCCAGGCACAAGATCCTCATTAGTATGGCTAGTTTCTCTCTTGGATCCCTGTTGAAGTTTAATATTTCTAGCAGGAATCCACACTGGTTTGGAAAAATTCTCTGGGAATATACAAGAATACCCTTTGCCAAAGGTTAATGGATCAGGTCCCTTCCATAAACCAGATTCGGGATCCTTCCATTTATCTAGACCATTTTCTTTTGTTTTTTTTTCTGTTAATGTTCGGGGAGAGGAAAGAGTAGAGTCACCTCTAAGTAAACTAGATAAATTTGTCATTTTATATCAGTCTGAAATAACATTTCTAATTGCTTCCCAGTGAGGGGTAGGTAGATACACTGGGGCTCTTCCCCCCTAAGCTGTTTACAATGTTTCCTAATTTGAAATAATAATTGGGCCAAATGTTCTACATAGGTAACTGCAGTTTTAGAGGATTGATACCCTAGGTGGACCCATTCAATAATGGCAGGAGAATTTTTATTTTGAAAGATGACTCCAGTGGGACTATTTGCAGTTGGGTTAATTTGTCCCAATAAAGGTAATTCGGGCTGGAACCGTGCTACTTGGGCTGAGGAAATTGCCTGCTCAACCCTTAGCAACTCATTCCTAGCTTCATCTGTTAAGATCCAGGCTTGCTTTTAGCCTTACAATTAATTTTCTAAAGTATTAATTTTCTAGATGTAATTTACTTACAGGTTATTTTTCCTTACATGATATTCTTCTACTATACCCTCCTTTTTTTATTTAAATGTTAGAATGCTTTTGAAAATTTTATAATGTAGTCTTGATGGCTTTTACATTTTAATTTTTTGCTCTATAGTATTACTGTTTTAGGTTCATTACATGGTGCACAATTTTATCATGAGATGAAGTACCAATAAAAATTTTAGTTAACACTTAAGACACCCATGAAAAACACACAAGGTGTCAAAACAAGCCAGAGGAAAATCATTTAGGCAAAAAATGAAATAGGACCCCAAGTCAAATTTATAGAAAATATTCCTTTATTAACTTTTGGTTGAGAATATGTTTGTATATTTTCAGAAAACAACTCCGAGACCATGTGGATTCCAGCAACAGAGAGGAATCGACAGGAATACTCCAGCCATGAAGACAGAAGAGAAGCAGTCCAGAGATGGAAGACGCTGACTTGGTCTTCCCATACTAGCAGTTAGCAGCTGTGCATCACTGCAGGTTGCCCAGGACAAAACGAGAGAGAGTTGGACCTGCATTACCACCATTTGCCCACCATCCAGAACTGTAATGTCAGTGCTGACATGTACACATAAGGAACTGTTGGACATTGTAATTGGGTCTCAAAAGAACTGTTGGCCCAGAAAGAAACTCACTACAGACTGTTTCATTTCCTGTCACCATAACCATTATTGCTTGTCTCATTTTCGGTTCTTATAAGTGTATTTCTAATAGCACATGATCTCACTTATCTAGTGGAAATAATGAACAACATAGACTGATGAACAAGAACAGACCCAGAAACAAGGAGGCACGGATCAGACTGTCGGGCCTCAGAGGGAGGGTAGAGGAGGGTGGGGGTAAAGGGGAGAGATCAACCAAAGGAATTGTGTGCAAGCATATGCGCCTAACCAGCGGTTGGGGACAACAGGGGGGTGGGGGCATGTGTGGGGAGGGGTGTGGGATGGGAATGGGGGCATGAAGACAAATATGTGATACCTTAATCAATAAAGAAATTAAAAGTGGAAAAAAAGATCCAGGCTTGCGCTTCCTGGAGTTGCTTGGATGAGTGAATCCACTGTGGGTCGTGCAGGGCAGATTTCCCCTATTGATGACGGGGCTGAGGGGTACCCCTTTGGTCGTTTCCCAGCGATTGAACAAGCCCTGTAGTTTGATCTAGCAGCTGCCCATTTCTATGAAATTTTGATTTACAAAAACTGGCCCAGTGGTTCCCTTTCTGACATCTAGGACACCGAGAGATGCTTAAATCTTGAGGTGGAGTGTTCACGCCTCTTCCTAGAGTGCTACCTTGTATCCTTCTCTGTTGCCTACATTCCTTTTGGAAATGTCCTATTTTTCCACACTTATAACACCTCTTATTTCTACCTGTTACTGCAGCATGGAGTAAATTTACTTGAAAAGTGCCTGATCCCACATTCTGACACGCTTGAATCATCTCTGTAATGGTACTATTTCTTCTTAGAGGTGTCAGGCATTTTTTGCAATCAGCATTGGCATTTTCATAAGCTAATTGCTGAACTAAAATACCTCCTGCTGCCTCATGTTGAATCTGTCGTCTCACTGCTTGAGTGAGACGAGCCACAAAATCAGAAAATGACTCTGTAGGTCCCTGCATACATTTACTAAAAGCTCCCTGAGGGTCCCCTTTTGCTGGTAAAGCCCACCAAGCTTTCCTTCCACAAAGTCTAATTTGCTCATATGCCTGTTGCACATAATGTAACTGATTTTGTACATCCATATACTGTCCCAGTCCTGCCAGCATTGTGTAAGTTATTTGAGCATTCGGCCCTCCATTTGTGTGGGCTTGCTCTTGACATTTCTCCAAGTAGTCTCCCTTCCATAGTAAATAATCTCCTCCATCCAGAGTTGCATGAGCCAGAGAATACCAATCAGAAGGAGTTAAGAATGCATCAGAAATATTATTCATGATTTATCCTGTAAAAGGAGCCGTTGGACCATTTTGAACAACGCTTTCTCGCAAAGCTTTTATCATTTTAAAATCATTTTTTTTTCATGGCGTCTTATTATCTGATTTGGGTGCTGTGGGTCAGCTACCTGTACAACAGGAAAAGCAAGCCTTTTTTCCACCGACATGTCCTTCATTCCTTCTCTGATGGCCCTCTGTATAGATGATTCTATTGGTGAATTAAATGTTTCAGGATTAGGACATGAAGGTGGAGGGGGCCATAAAGGCCATTCCTTCGATTTTTCTTCCTGCTCCTCTCTGGGAGGAGCAGAGGGAACCAGGGGAGGAAGCTCCTCCTCAGCCTCTCTAAAAGGCTCTAGCAAACGCAATATTATGTTCCCCATGGAGAATCAGTTTGTGTTTTTTTTTACCAACTTTTTGCCAAATACTCAAGATCTAATGTACCTTCCTCAGAAAACCAAGGGTTATGTTCTATAACATCAAACAAAAACTATAAAAGAATACCTTCTGAAACTTTTAATTCCTTAAGCATTCAAACAAAAATTCTAATAATAAAGTTTACTTTATATTTATAACCTAATTCTTCCCCATTAGCCTGGGTGAAAAAGACGTTCCCACCCTACTTACAGTTTGCAACTCTGCAGCTGGCCGTGGGCTTTTGTGTGCGGTGAACTTCCCTCACCTTTTTCCGTTGAATTTTGCACACCTTTTCTCGGTGTACTTTTTCCTTCCTTCACTCTTAGGCAAAAAATACCTTCTCCTCCAGAAGCCCCACGTTGGGTGCCAGAATGTAGGAATCCCTTTCCACATCCCGCGTGGTCCAGGGTTCTGGTTCAGGGTTCGAGTTCTGGAGATGGGACGCACACAAATGAAAGGAGACTTGCAGAAATTAAATTTGGCGAAATGGGGGGCCAGGCTGTAGCCCAACTCTACATAGGTAACTGCAGGGACCTATGCAGGGAGAACTACTGACTGCTCTGGCCCTGCCATCAGTTTTATTGAGGCTTTGGGGAAAACATCTTAGGCAAGATAAAGAGAAATTTACATGTAGCCCTTAGGCAGGAAATAACAGAAACTTACATAGGACAAACAGAGGTGGAGGCTGCTTCAGCTAACAATGTCTCAACTAAAGGGTGAGTGGTTAGAGCAATTAAGGTTGTTGACCAGCCTTCCTGGCTTCCTGTCAACATCTCTTTTAGTGAAACTGATTGGTTTCCGGCAGAAATCCTTCTTTTTTACTGCAGCATAGTATTCCATTGTATAGTTGTACCACAGTTTTTTAATCCACTCATCTGCTGATGAGAAATTAGGCTGTTTCAATATCTTAGCTGTGGTGAATTTGCTGCTTTGAACATAGGGGTGCATATATCCTTTCTGATTGGTGTTTCTAGTTTCTTGGGATATATTCCTAGAAGTGGGATTGCAGGCTCAAATGCCCATTTTTAGTTTTTTGAGGAAACTCTATACTGTTCTCTACAGTGGCTGCACCAGTCTGCATTCCCACCAACAGTGCAAAAGGGTTCCTTTTTCTCTGCATCCTCAGAGAAGCACTTGTTAAAGGTGTCAAAACCAAGTTCTTCATTGTCCCAGGGCCTAGCACAGCTTCAGGCCAGGCTTCCAATTCTATGGTTTGGCAAGTTGCTTCATGTTGGTGTGACCCTGAGGTATTAGTCTAACTTGTGCTACTCACACTCAATATGGGGGTATGGTCACTAATATGAGACAAGGAGGTCAGTAGGAATGATGAGAAGGTACAGAGTCTGTACTCGCCTAAGCCTCAATCTGAGGAAATACCTTGTGCCTAGGAACTTATGGGCTCTGAGTGCTCTCTGTCACTGCACATGGGAAGACGAAAGTGTGGGTCCCCAGGGACATTCCCTAATGGTGTGGAGAGACTATTTGCCTGGCTCTTTTTGAACTTAATGACAAGAGACGGTCTCAAAATGCAAGGGCACTTGAATGGCCCAGTTCCTGTTCCCTGTAAGTCTAACTCTGGAGTCCATAAGGACAGAGGCCTACGAAGTAGTCAGGTCTCTCATGTGCCCCTGCACAGGGGTTCTGGTAGGTAGGGCTTAGCCTCACCCAATCCCAGGAGAATTTTTCCCTCAATGGCCTGGACTCCAGCTCTGCTTGCTGGATCTGAGTGCCCTCTCAGATGTAAGAGGTGCTCTAGAAGTTGGGGTGCTCCCTGGGAGCCACTTGAATTTCACCAGGTCTTCTCTGAGGGCAAGAGGCTTATCTACTGGAGGTTTGGCCAGGGACCTGGTGGAGTGCACTAGCTTGGCCCCTGGCCCCGTCTGGGAAATCTGTCACTGTCAATGTGGGGCCCCTCCAACTGCCCCTTTCTTAGTTTCTCCCATAATCTAAAGCTGTACCATGGGGCTGTATCTGAACCCTGACACCAGGCCAAAGACCCTGCTTCTGTTGGGAATGTGGACAAGAGGAAAGCATGGCCTATTATCAGCCTTAACTGCCAGTTTGAAGAGCTTAACTCATTTTGGGGCCTTTCCTCATGAAAGTGCACACCATCCTCCCAATGGTTTTCTTCCACAGAGAGCTCACTCACCAAAGCACATGTAGCTGCCCATCACCACAACTAAGCCCACTTTGGTCCAAATGCTTGACGCTGTTTTACTGCCAACTTGGGTTTGAAATATAGCTGAAGAATACCAAATTGGGGATTTTGAGAATTTAAGCTATGTGTTCACTGCTATTTAGACACGTGTGCACACAAAAAAAATTTTTCCTCACCACCTGCAATTTGGCTGTTTAATAAAAGTCGGTGGGTCTTCCAAATGGTCAAAGCCTGTCATCCCATATTTTACAGAGCCCAAGCACCTACCTGTCAGAAATAAAGTTCCTAAGAATGACATTGATTCCATCACCTTGGTTACCAAAATTTATCCCATTTTGACCTGAACTTTCATTTTTATCTGCACATTTCGAATGGTTTTTATATTTGGGGAGGATGAATTCATTTCTCTCAGTCCTGCTTTGAAGATTAGGGCCCCGTGTTGTTATATTGTGAAAGGTTGTTAGAGATAAGGGCATGCAAATTACATTCTAGGTCTGCCCAGAGGTACCTGGCACATTGTGGGTTAGGTCATTCTCTGTGTGGGGAGCTGTCCTGGCACTGCAGGCTGTTTAGCACATCCCCACTTTCTGCCCACCAAATGTCAGCTGCATCCCGTGCTTCGTCCCCAGTTGGGAAAATGAAATTATCTCCCAGATATTCTCATATGACTCCAGGAGGAGGATTGCCACTCTTCCTGTGGGGATTTGTAAGGCTTTCTTGGAGAACACGTTTTCAAATTTGTGCTTCTCTCAGAAATCTCTCTCAGGAGTCACTGCTTTGTCCAGTTATATAGCCACGTGACCGCCAATATCCACTTTTGATTGCCTCTGCCCTGGCCCAGAGCACCTGGTTGATACCTGTGGCATTTCTGGGCCCCCGTTTCATGTGGCCACCATTACAGTGACTCTAAACACAATTATCCGCAAGCCCTAATGGGTGCACTGGTAGAAAGGGCCTGCACGTTTCCACAAATCAGTCCCAGCACCACATATAATGACAGCACTTCTTTCTCTGGGGTTGGACCACTCAGTGAGTCTAACTCTACCACCCACCGCTACTCACTGTTTGGCCTTAGGCACCTTCACTTGTGAAGGGACAGAGAGAAAGGAAACAAACAGAATATGGGAGAGGTCCCCTGAAGACTAGAGCTGAGAGGTCTTGGCTAAAGGAGTTTGGAGAATGAGTCCAAATGGCCTAAATCCCCCGAGTCTACTACTTTAGGCATCAACTGTCACATTTTACACACTTCAGAGCCCTTAGGATACACCTCTCTCTTCGCAACCATTTCTGGTTGAATTTCATTTTGTTTTCTTAGACCCTGTCACCTATGCCCTCCTGGGAACAAAAGTAAAATCAAGTGCTCTGGACCAGCCATGTGCCTCCTCTGGTCCCCTGATCATGATTTCTTTTTATGACTTTTTGGCTATCATGGCCCAGCCTGTGAGATGCCCCATGCTCAGTTTACTCTTGGGTGAACATAGAATGCTGCCCTCTCTCCTGGCCCAGGAGGACACGAGGCCATTGTCTTGGACACATGGCTCATTTTCCCTGACTGATGTCAGCAGGGATACCCATCCTGGTTTGTGCCCAATGTGTCAACTGCACAATCCTTTTATTAAGTGTGGTGCCTGTGATCCCATAACAGGTGAAAATATGGAGATTATCCTTTCTTGCATATTCTCCTCCACATGCAAGTCCACCTTTGCTGAATCTGCCCCAACTTGATCTGGGAACAAAGCTCAATAATTTTCCAGGATTTCCATGAAGCAGAAGCACCCCCAAACTTGAGGCATTATCAGCCCAGGGCCCAGGCACTCTGGCCTATGGAAGAGAACCAGGGCTCTGCATGCAGACTGCCAACACTGGCATCTCAGCCCTGCCATATCCTAGTTGACATTGCCTAGTTTGGCTACTGAGTCCAATGTCTGTGCTTCCTCAGGGGCACTTTTTACCAATTTCATTTTTTCCTAAGCATGAGCCATATTCTCTTTCTGTGAATGCCTCCCAATTTATTTTATGCTGAAATCTGACCATTTTGAATATCATAATTCAGGAGATCATATTTCCACCGCCCCAAGATTTGTTGTTGCTATTTGTGCTATAATTTGTTCCATGATTTTTCTAAACTATTTTTGGAAAGACTATATTGTTGTCGTGTTGTACCACTGAATTCTTTGTCATTATAGCTTAGTGTTCAGTTACTGATATGAGGAAGATTTCCTTAACTAGCTTCAGTCAAAAGAAACTGAATAAAAACAACACACGTGCATATACACAGCAAATGCCCTGGCCCTTGGGAAATTCTCTTTCCCAATGTCTTTGGCTTCCCTTTCAGAAACAAAAGATTGACACTCAGAGAGGACGAATGACATCACTTAGTGAAAGAGATGGGAGAAAGACCTAGAACAGTGCATTGGTGCCTTCCCACAGGACCCTCCTATGTCCCTATTCAGAGTGAGTATTAGGACCAAAGTTGTCCACAACAGCTAGAGAACATGGATCACAAAGAAACCACTGGTGTATCCTCACCTCCATGGTGAAGATTACTTGAATTTGGCTTTGCTCCTATCCCACACCCAGGCTCTCATCTATGTTCAAGTACGTATTTATGATTATCTTCGTACGGGCTTCCTTCAGTCGTGGCTACGTAAAGAAATTGTAGTTTTCCTTGGCAGTGAGTCTATGTAAAATAGATTTTTTGAAAATATCAAAGGCAAGAGCAAATAAAATGATTCAGTGTAGCTGCCTTCAAGGCTATGGCAGTAGAGGAACACACAGGTAGGGGAAAGTGTTTTCTGGTAAGGAGAATAGGGCTGGCATGAGAGTGAATCAATGGAATCATTTGTTTCCACAGAGCTGAATATGCACCTCACCTCCAAATCCGTAATGAAAAGGGGAAGTATCAAAGGATATCCAACTTGGAAATAGGAGATCAGAAATCTGGGAAAGCAAAAGCCTTAATGGAGTCTGAATCTGAGGGTCTGGATTGGGTGATTTGGGAAGACAAATGCAGGTGTCCCTAATTGAGCCCATCTTGGGTAGTGAGAAGAATTCCTATGGGGAAGAAATGGAAACTAAAGCCAATCCTGTTGTGACCTAATAGATGTGAGATTTGCCTGCAACAGAGCTCAAGAGGATCTCCCCCCACCCTGAGGACATCAGAGGGTGTGGCTGTCCATTCCCACAGCAACCCCATGGGTAACATTGTATTTGAGGTGCTTTGGGTAGAACTGAGGTTGAGGATTGAGAGGAATGTTCCCACCTGTGCTGGAGCACAGCCCTACTCTAGGGACCCAGGGGCAAGAAAATAGGACTCTATTTTAGGATCATTTGATCAGGACCCACAAAACAGCAGGTTGAGCTGGAAGTGACCAAAGCAGGAATCTTGTGAGGGGTACATTGAAGAGTGGGGCTACATCCTGAGACTGGGCCAGCCACCAATTTCTGGGAGGTACAGTCCCCCAGGGGCCCATCTGACCCATGATATCTTGGTGGTAGCCCAAGCTAAGACTACCCAAGGCCTTGCCCTTGAGCAACAAAGAAGCCATCAACCGCGACCCCCCACCCTCCCCCGTAGGGATGGGGGTGGAGATAGGATCTTGACCTCTCAACACATCCAGTGAACTAGCAACAGTAAACAATCTTCCTGGCAGCATATGAGCACCTTTTCTATTAACCTGAACACTGTTTTCTGTACTATTTGAAAAGAGAGATGATGGGGCTCTGACCATGTCCACTCCCCCACACTTGGCCAGGGCCCACTCTCCAGAGCAGCCATAAGTCACCTTTGTGACATGACATGACTTAAGCAGCTGTTTGCCCTACGACCGAGACTCTAGAATTTTGAGGACAGTATATATAGGGCATCGCTGGTGTGACCAAAGGCATTTCTGACCCCACTTTTGAAGTGATAGGATCCTGGGTACCATGTAGAGCATCAACATGGCTAGTCAGAGTACCCATGAGTTGCATGAAGCCAAGCTGGCCCTGTCAGAGGATGGACAACCACCAATAATAGTTCAACATGATACATCCCCAGTTCTACATGTGGGACCCTGGGAGGCTTTGGAGAGGCCCGGTGGGCCAAGAAGAGAGCCAAGATCCAAGCCCGCAAGACAACCCACAACCACAAGACCAAAACCAAAGCACCACCAATGTGGAAGGAAACAACATTCTTCAAGGGCCATCCTTCCCAAGAAAGCTTTGGAGGATAGTGGAGGATGATGCCTTCAGGTCTGTGTGCTGGAATGAGGATGGAGACAACATGATCATCGAGGAAAATCTTTACATAGGGATATTCTCTGCCGAAGGTGCAAGGAGCAAATCTTTGAATCAAACAGCCTGAAGAGTTTCATTCGCTTGCTGAACCTCCATGGTTTTAGCAAAATACGCCCAGGCAACTCTGCAATTTACTCTCCAGGGAAAAAGATAATGTTAAATTAGAAAGTCCTCCCACTTCCCATATTCCCTGTTCCTCAAACATCTTCCTAGTGGACCAAGAAGAATGATATACTGAAAGGGCTTCATTCCAGGGTTTAAGCCTTTTTCACATGATACTGTGTTTATCAAAAGATGATAAACTATGGCCCTCTTACAGACAACCTGCAGGGATGAGTGAAGACTCTGAGAGGCCAGTTAATGTCAAATAGAAGTCTTTTCTCCACAAATGACTAAATTAATTTTGTTTCAGATCTACAGAAATTGTAATTTCCAGAGAGGCAAGCCTTGGCTCCTCGAGAATATTAAGGAACAAGGCAACCAGTTGACTCGTGTTTGTCCAGGGTCAAGTGCCATGCCTCTAACCTGAAAGATGAAGATGGCCCCCACAAGACACTCCCCAAGAATATACCACAAGGACGGCAACAAAGAAGCCGTCCAAAAGGCTCAGGAGAAACCCAGGCATTCAACTTATCAGTTTCTCAGCCCCTGAGCAGTACCAGGGTGGTCCAGTGCCCAAGTGCAGCAAGTGATTGAAGTGGGGAGGACACATCTGGTAATGTCATGTGTGTGTCCACGGCTACTGCTGGTACCAATGGCACAAGGCATCTGCGCCCCCCCCCCCACACCCCCAAATGAACCACCGCAAGGTTCAGTGATGTCTTTGTACAATATCTGTTATTCCATTTAGATTTCTGGCCTTTCAGTCATGGCTCCACCCAAGGACCCTGAAAAGGCTGAGGAGGAGGAGCATGAAGACTCCTCAGATAACAAGTATTCACTCTGTGAGCAGTTTAAGGTCAATGCAGGCCCATAATATCACAGGATTTGTAACCACAAATCCATTTCTGCTTTAATAAAAAAGGCAAAACTACATGGTACAAAATAAACAATGCAATGAGAATTGTGAGTCCGTGTTCTTCTGTTTCCATGCAACACACCTCGTCAGATGATCCTGAGGAGGCTAGAAATCCTGGCCCCAGAAAGATGTTCATCCCTGTTGTCCTCTTTCCTGTTCACACACTCAGCCAAGGATCTGGCTAGCAGGTCCTTAGGCAAGCCCAGGAAGACCTGGTCCCCTGAGCCGTGCCTACTGGACAGGAGACGAACTTCCTGGCTCCTGACCTTGGGAGAATCACCTTACATTAATCATTCATCCTGTAACAGGAGGATAATTACTCATGGGTCCCCCTATGTTGTCAGGATGTTTCTAATCAGCATCTGAGTGTCTCTAGCCCAAGTTCCAGGCACCTTGCAGAGAGGCCCACCTAGAACTCAGGTCACCCCAACTGCTAAGTGGTGTACGACAGAGCCAGTCTGACACAAGACTGGCCATTCCAGTTAACACCTGGGAGAAAGCCCATCATCCTCACAGCTAACAACCATTAACAACCCTGCTAGAAGGGACCCTAATAAATTAAAGATTGCCACACAGGAAAAAATAACTCTACCCATCACTTTTCTATCTGAGCTGTATTTCAGATCCGTCCTTGGGTCACGAGGTAGCTATGTGACATGTGTGACACAAGTCTTCGAGAGCCCAGGGACACTTTTACAGCAGACCAGTCACTTGCCAGGGGAGACAGGTGCTTTCTTGAAAATTCTAGTGTCTCCTTCAAGGGGAATGAGGCCATGCCCAGTTGGACACTCTCCAGCAATAGTTCAGTGCCCACTCCCAGACCTTCCACAAGGTTCCATGGGTGCTGTTGAAGTGTTCTCTGAGTTTGAACAGAGAGAGAGAGAGAGAGAGAGAGAGAGAGAGAGAGAGAGAGAGAGAGAAGGAATAATACGTGTAAAGGAGTCCTGAACACTAACCACTTCTCCTAAAACATTTCTCTTTGCACAGCCCTGAAATGAACAGAAGCAAAAAAAGTGATAAACCCATGTTATTTCTGGCCAGCTTTCCCTTTTCCCTGAAGGTCAGAGTCCTTGAGACAGTCAATGAGCCCAGAGAGGCATCTCAGGATGACAGTCCCCTACATCTGAGCACAGAAATCTGTTACCCTTTGAGACAGCATGGAGGGACCCAGAGAATACTATGCTAAGTGAAACAAGCAAGAAAGACAAGTATCACATGATCTTACTCATATGTGGGATCTAAAGAGCAATCTAAATTGATGAACAAAATATATCCTAAGACATAGGAGCGTGGAACAGACTGTCAAATCTCAGAGGGAAGGCGGGGGTGGGTGGGAAGAGATTAACTAAAGAACTTGTGTGCATAACCCAGGGACACAGACAATAGTGTAGTGAAGGCCTGGGGCAGGGGCTGGTGCCCGCTGGAAGGGGGCAATGAGGAAAAAGGAGGAGCTCCATAACACTTTTGGCAATAAAGATTAAAAAAATAAAAAAGGCGGGCTTACTTAGAAAGAGGAGATTGGTCTCTGAGACAGGAGCCCAGCATTGGTCCAGGTCATGTGACTCATAAATAAATCCTTGCGTTTTTCAACAGCACCTGCCTCATGCATATGGCTGTCCTTGAGGCAGGCAGTAGAACCTCCGTTTTTGTTAGGTTCCACCTTGACTTCCTCGAAGGGGCCTTAGACTGGGGACAGAGATCAAGAGCAGGGCTTCTGGTCAGCGGAGGGGAGAGCAGAGGCGCTGCCTAGGGTCATGGTGAGTACCTGGTGGGGGTGGGGAGGGGAGGGTGGGAGACTCTGCCCCACCACAGACTCAACACGGAAGGGCTTTTGTGAGGGTGACCACACACGTCTCATCCGGGTCTCAGAGACCCCTGCCAGACAGAGCCAAGGTCCTCACTTCCGCCACCACATCTAGGTCTCAGAGACCCTGGGGATGCCCGGGGGAGAGCCAGAGCGAGCTCACATCGACATAGTCGGGCCCGGGGCCTGGCCGAGTTAAGGTGAGGGTGACCAGGGAGGTTGGAGGGACCCCGGGACCTCAAACAACGGTTTCCGTCCTCGGAGACCCCTTACGGGGCGGGGGGGGGGGGTGTTGACCACACGCGGCTGGTCGAGGTTGGCGCAGCCAGGTCTGGGAGACTCTGGTGGTTTGGTGAGAGGCGCGGTACCTCAACATGGCCGAGGAGGGCCCAGGGCCCTCCAGATCCATCTGGTGGGCGGGCTTCTTGGGAGGAGTACCCTAGGCGGCGTGTCCTTCTGTCCGCCTCCACCCGGGTCTCACAAGGGGGATGGACCCAGGGACCCAGGGACCTAGAGCAGAGCCAGGAGCTCACAGGGGGTGAAAGCCTACACGCAGCAGCCTCTGTGACCCTTACCCTGGGCTCCTAGAATCCCGGCCTTCGGGGCGGAGGCGGACCTCACCTGGGCAGGAGGCGGGCCCAGGCGCTGCCAGAATCCAGGTGAGGACCTGGGTCCCACCGCAGAGGGAAGCCCGCAGAAGTCCACCCCTGCTGCCCACCAGGAGGGGCACCACGCGGGTGGCCATGCCCAGTGTGTCCTGACTCACACAGCGGACTCTGAGGTAGGGGCGGAGATAAGGAGCAGGGCCTCTCCTCAGCATGGCAGGCAGAGGAGATTCCTAGTCACGGTCAGCTCGCTGAGGGGGATGGAAGGACCTGAGACCCCACCACAGAGACAACCAGGCAGCACGCAGGGAGGTGAACACATGGACATTATCTCACTTCCGCATGCGGGTCTGAGAGTCTCTGCGAGGGCGGTTTGCTGTAAGGATGATGACCCCAGGTCAGCACAGGGAGGGCCATGACCTGGAGAACAGATGGGGGGGGGGGCGGTTGAGAATGATGACATCCGCCATTTTCTCCCTTCCACATCTCCATCCAGGTCTCAGAGACTCTGGGGTTTGGTAGAGAGAGTGGGATCCCATCTAGGCGATGAAGCGCCAAGGACCCTGGAAACTAGACCAGAGTCAGTCCTGGTCTCAGAGACTCTGAGAGTTGGGTAGTGGTAAGTGGACCCCATATAGGCAGATGGTGTGCCAACAACCCTGGAAAGTAGACCAATGTCAGTCCTGGTCTCAGAGACTCTAGGGATTGGGAAGAGGAAGTGGGACCTTATATAAGCAGATGGTGTGCCAAGGACCCTGGAATTAGACCAGAGTCAGTCATTGTCTTCGACACTCTGGGGGTTGTGTAAAGGAAGGACATCATATATGCAGATGTTGCGTGAAGAAACCTAGAAACTAGACCTGAGTCAGTCCTGGACTCAGAGACTCTCAGGGCTGGGTAGAAGGAATAGGACCCCATATAGGCATATAGTGCGACAAGGATCTTGGAAACTAGACCAGAGTCAGTCCTGTTCTGAGAGACTCTGGGCTTTCAGTAGAGTGAGATGGAACCTATATTGGCATATTGTGTGCCAATGAATTGCCAGAGCAAGGTGAGGACCATGAGGGAAGACAGAGGACCCTGGTAACTAGACCAGAGTCAATCCTGGTCTCAGAGTTTCTGGGAGTTGGGTTTAGGGAGTGGTCCATATAGGCAGGTGGTGTGCCAAGGACTATGGCAACCAGAACAGAGTCAATGCTGGTTTCAGAGATCCTGTGGGTTCAAGAGATGGAGTAGGACTCCATATAAGCAGATGGTGCGCCATTGACCCTTGAAGCCTGACCAGAGTAGTCCTGGTCTCAGAGATTCTGGGGGTTGGTTAGAGGAAATGGCAACCCATAGAGGCAGATGTTGTGCCAAGCACGCTGGAAGCTATAATAGAGTCAGTACTCAGGAGGCAGGCCCAGGCCCTGCCAGAATCCAGTTGAGGAACTGGGTCAGTACTCAGAGTCAGTACCAGGTCTCAGAGTCTCTGCGGGTTCAGTACAAGGAATAGGACCCCATTAAGGCAGATGTCGCGCCAAGGACTCAGGGATCTAGAACAAAGTCAGTCCTGTTCTCACATGCTCTGGGGATTGGGTAGAGTGAATAGGAACCCATCTAGGAAGGTGGTGTACCAAGGACCCTGGAATCCAGATCAGAGTCAGTCCTGGTCTCAGAGACTCTGGGGGTTCAGTAGACGGAGTAGGACCCTATATAAGAAGATGTTGCAGCATGGACTCTGGAAATTAGACAAGAGTCATTCTTTGTCTCAGAATCTCTGGGTGTTCAGTAATGGGAGAAGGACCCCATATAGGTAGATGGTGCGCTAAGGACCCTGGAACTGAGACCAGAGTCATTTCTGGTGTCCAGGACTCTGGGGGTTCAGTAGAGTGATATAGACCCAAAATTGGCAGATGGTGTGCCATGGACTTGCTAGATCAAGGTTAGGGGCCCTGGAAGCTATACCAGAGACAGTCCTCTTCTCAGAGTTTGTACGTTCAGTAGAGTGAGTAGGACCCCATATAGCATATAGTCCGCCAATCACCCTGGAATCCAGATCAGAGTCAATCCTGGTCGCAGAGTCTCTGGGGGTTCAGTAGACAGACTAGGACCCTATATAAGAAGATGGTGCAGCAAGGACCCTGGAAATTAGACAAGAGTCATTCTTTGTCTCAGAGGCTTTTGGGGTTCAGTAATGGGAGAAGGACCCCATATAGGCAGATAGTGCGCCAAGGACCCTGTATTCTAGACCTGAGTCAAGCTTGTCCTCAGAGACCCTAGGGGTTTGTTAGAGGGAGTAGGACCCCATATAGGCCGATGGTGGGCCAAGAACGCTGGAAAATAGACCAGAGTCAGTCCGGGTCTCAGTGACTTTGGGGGTTTGGTAGAAGGAATAGGACCCCATATAGGCAGATGATCCACCAAGGATCCTGGAATCTGGACCAGAGTCAGTCCTGGTCTCAGAGACTCTGGGGATTGGGTAGACTGAGGAGGAGTCCATATAGTCAGAATGTGAGCCAAGGACCCTGGATTCTAGGCCAGAGTCCATCTTGTTTTGAAAGACTCTGGGGCCTTGGTCGGCAAACTGCGACTCACGAGTACATACTGCACTTTGGCCCCATGAGTGTGCCTCTTCCACAAAATACCATGGCCTGGGCGAGTCTATTTTGAAGAAGTGGCATTAGAAGAAGTTTAAGTTTAAAAAATTTGGCTCTCAAAAGAAATTTCAATCATTGTGCTGATGATATTTGGCTCTGTTGACTAATGAGTTTGCCGGCCACTGCTCTTGTGTTTTGATAGAGGTTGTAAGACCCTATATAGGCAGAAGTTGCACCAAGGACCCTTTCAGCTAGATTATAGTCAGTCCAGGTTTCAGAGACTCGGGGGTTTGGTACAGGGAGTGGGACCCAATATAGGCAGTTGGTGTTCCAAGGACCTTCCAGTCAAGGTGAGGACCCTGAGGGAGGACAGAGGGATCATGGAATCTAGCCAAGACTAATTCCTGCTCTCAGAGACTCTAAGGTGTTTGGCTGAGGGAGAAGTACCCCATGTAGGCAGATGGTGCATCAAGGACCCTGAAGCTAGACCAGAGTCAGTCCTGGTCTCAGAGACTGTCAGGGTTCCGTAGATGGAATAGGCAGGCAGATGGTGCGGCAAGGATCCTGGAAGCTAGACCAGTGTCAGTCCTAGTCTGAGACTCTGGAGTTGAGTAGAGGATGTAGGACCCCATAAAGGAAGATGGTGCCCCAACGTCCCAGAAATGAAGACCAGAGTCAGTCTTGGTCTCAGAGACTCTATGGTTTTGGTAGAGGAAGTGGGACCCCATGAAGGTAGATGGTGTGCGAAGGACCTGCCAGAGTCAAGGTGAGTACCCTGAGGGAGGACGGAGGGACCCTGGAAGCTAGACCAGAGACAGTGCTGGGATCCCACTGAGGGGATGACCACAGACAGCATGTGCTGAGATGCACAACCAGGTCAGGATCAGGAGCAGTACTTGAGAACGGCAGCGGGTGGGCCCAGGACCTTCCAAAGTCCTTAGGCAGGCCTCATGGGAGGATGATCATAGGTGGCATTTTCTTATTCCTGCATCTGGGTCTGGCAGTCTGGGGCTTGGGTATAAAGAGCAGGACCTCACTTCAGCAGAGGGTGGGCCAGCATCTGCCAGAGTTAAGGGAGATCCTATGGGAGGACTGAGGGAACCTTGGATCCCACCACAGTGCAAACCCCTCAGAAAGCCTCACCTGCCCTCATCCCTGGGGTTTCTGGAATCGCTTTCCCATGGATTCTCCCACTCCCTTTGCTCTCAGGAATCTGAAAGAGGTGGGGCCTTACACAAAGGGTGTGATATATGGATAGCAGAGCCAGGACACTCGGGCACTGCAAGTGGCCAAGCTATTGACCATGAGGGAGGAAGGAGGGGGAATTGTCCTGCAGAACAAATGGGGGCCTCATGGACATTCACCCCACTTCCACTTTCAGCTCTGAGAGACCCCAGGCAGGGCTGTCCAACAGAGAGCACTCTGATTTTGGCTGGGGTGGTGGGCCTCAGTCAGGTGAGCAAAGGAGGAGAGGGGAGGTGTCCCAGACCCTGACTTCCTTTAAGGGGAGGAATCTGAGGAAAGGCAGCAGGTGCCCTAATGCTCCTCCCCTGCTCCCGAGTCTTGCTGTCTCCTTTCAAGGTTCAGCTGAGGACTGAGGGAAAACCTCACATCGCAGCTGGTCGAATCCCCGCCTTACTTTGCCACTTCTGTCAGCCATGAGAGAAAGTGGAACGTGGTGTCACTCACGTCCTCCACCAGTGACTCAGGAGGGTGAGTTTTTAGTCTGAAGGAAAGTGGCCTTAGTTCAACACAGGAAGTTGTCCAAGACCCAGTCAGATGTCAACGTTAGGACTGAGGGCACTCCCGGTCTCAGTGCAGATAGCCCCCACAGAGTTTGGCCATGTCATCCTGTATCCTGTGGGATGCCCTGGGCAGGTGTGGTCAGATGTGGGGCCCCCTCACTTTCTTCTGTTCAGTCTCATGGGTGTGTAGCCTTGTTCTGAGAGTTTTGCCTCAGGGCCAGCAGAGGGGAAGTTCACGGGCCCTGCCAGGGGAAAGGTGAGAACCCTGAGTGAGGACGCAGAAGACCATCCAGACCAGAACAGTGGAGAACTCACAGAATCCTGGCTTTTCTCTTCAGCACTGGAGGCCCATGGCTGTGCATGCCACCTGCACGCTGAGGTGTTTCCTAGTTTCCTGTTACAGGGGCTCCAGGAGCCAGGGTATAAAGGCCTTGGTCTGAGGCACAAAACACAAGTCACAGAACAGAGGAGGTCCAGGCCGTACCAGCAGTCAAGGTAAGGTGCCTGCCTTCACCTAGAATGTGTCCCCAGGTTCTCCCCCATGCCAGAATAGAGGAGAACCCCTGCAGCACCTGACCCCACCCCATTGCCAGCCACAGAACCCTGACCTATGCCAACTCTACCTAGAGAACCATCTCACTTCCTCATTCAGAATCTTAGGGGACAGGCCACCCAGGAGGAGAGACCCCAGTGAGGCCCAAGAGCACCCTAAAGAAGAGACCCGTAGCTCTGCTTTGTTAAAGCTGACAAGGGTGTACCCAGCCGAGGCCACTTATATTTCCTCTCTCCACAGGCCTGTGAGTCCTCATTGCCCACCTCCAGTCCGCACTCCTGTGGCTGCCTGACAGGAGTCATCATGCCTCGAGCTCCAAAGCGATGACGCTACATGCTTGAAATTAGCGAGGCTGAGGAGTAGGATCCTTCCCCCTCATGCTCCTCCACCTGCTCCTCCTCTTTTCCTTTCTCCATCTCCTCCTCCTCCTCTTCCTCTTGCTATCTTCTGCTTTCAAGTAATGCAAGCTCCTTGGAAGAGGAGGAGGAGCAGGAGGAGGAGGAGGAGGAGGAGGAGGAGGAGGAGGAGGAGGAGGAGGTTCATGCTGCTGCTGGGACACCAAGTTCTACCCGGAGCTCTCCAAGTGCCTGTGCCTCCCCTTGTGCCTTTGCCGCTGCTGCTCCATTGAGCCAGTCCAGCAGCCAAGAAGAGGAGGGTCCCAGTACCTCCCGGGCCCTGCCAGATTTAGGGTCTTTGCCCAGAGACATGTTTGATGATAAGGTAGCTGATCTGATGGGATTCCTGCTCCTCACTTATCGCACAAAGGAGCTGACCACAAAGGTAGAAATGCTGAGTAGCGTCATCAGAGAGCACCAGGACCACATTGCTGTAATCTTCAGTGAGGCCTCTGAGTGCATGCAGCTGGTTGATGGCATTGATGTGAAGGGAGTGGACCCCACCAGCCACACCTATGTCCTAGGCACCAACCTGGGCCCCACCTATGATGGGATGGTGAGCAATGAGCACAGTATGCCCAAGACTGGCCTTCTGATATTCATCCTTAGTATAATCTTCTAGGAGGATGATTGTGTCCCCGAAGAGAAGATATGGAAAGCACTGAATGCCATGCAGTGCATGTTGGGATGGAGCATTGCATCTATGGGGAGCCCAGGGAGCTCCTCACCAAAGTTTGGGTGCAGGAACAGTACCTGGAGTACCAGCAGGTGCCCAACAGCCAACCGGCATGGTACGAGTTCCTGTGGGGTCCCAGGGCCCACGCTGAGTCAAGCAAGTTGAAAGTCCTGGAGTTTTTGTCCCAGATCTATTGGAGTGACCCCAGTTCCTTCCCACACTGGTATGAGGAGGCTTTGAGAGAGGAGGAACAGAGAGCCCAGGCCAGAATTAGAACCACACATGATACTACTGCCATGGCCAGTGCAAGCTCTTCTGCCATGTCCAGTAGCTTCTTATGCCCTCAGTGAAGTCCAAGGCAGATTTCTTTACTTTGTGTTTTAAGACGGAAGTCAATGATCCAAGCAGTGATGGGGCAGACTAGGGGATTATAGTGAATAACATCTGTGTATCTCATTCCATTGGGTTGACTTAGAAATGGATCTTCTTTTATTTTTGGTATTTTAAAATGTTACTTTAAGTAGAATGTTTATTAGCTTCACAATCTAAGTTTACAAATGACAAGGGTCACACGTTATTTAACTTAAGAGAAAGAGCTTTGCTATTTTGTAAAAACAAATTGGGAATCATTCATTTTATTTGTACTCTGTTACCAGATAACATGGACTTGTAATATGCTTTTTTTTTTAATGTGAAAGAGCATAGCTGTAAAACAGATAAAATAGTTAATTTGTTATTCCTGTATCATTTTTAGTGTGTCATTCTGTAAAAATAGCATATATATACCTGGATTTTCATAGGTTATTCAAGAATGTAGAAAAATAAACATCCAAAAAACTCTTCTCACTGGTTCATGTGCACCCTAAACATTCATTGAGCCTCTGTCCTCATAAGGAAAGGCAACCCAGCCAGAGAAAGGGAGGGGATGCAGAGCAGAGGATCTGGGAACCAGGACTGGAAGGACACTGGGCTGGGAAGGGAGTGAACACAGGCTGCTTTTGTTCCTGAGCCTTGTCTTTGAGAGTGGGTATGTTTCCATGCACATGAGGACATAATAGCTGAAGTGAGGTTTATGTCCGTTAAGACAGGAGGGGAAGAGTCACGCAGAGTGGGGGGTTGCTCATGTGGAGTGTGGTACTGAGGCTCAGGCCCTATGATGATAATGTGTAGCCTCTGGTTGTGTCTGTCCTATTATGGTACAGGACAGGTACTCAGTCCCGTGGATTCCAAGCTCCACCAGGTACTAGGATCCCCTTCCCCAGGGAAAAGGCAAGGACAGTGGGTGATGCAGTCAGGGCCTCCATGATCCTGGGCCATCTATTCATCCCACTGTGCCACCTTCCCCACCACCGTTATTTGAGAATTGAATTCTAGGATTTGTGGATCATGCCCACCCCAGGGCCTGGCCTGGGGTTGGTGTGTGTGGGTACTGGTGCCAATTCTTCCTGCTCCTGATATTCCTTTCTCTAGGCTGCAGTGGGGGCCAGGAGTGCCTGCTGACAGCAGATAGCAGTGGTTCAGCCAGGGGATGGAGGAGGGTGGCTCCCAAAGGGGCCTGAGGGAGACACCTGGCAGGATGATCTGAGCTCACACGGCGGTGTCCCAGGGCCCAGCTTAGGTTGTATCCCAAGGATCTGCAACCAGCAGCCCAGGAAGAAGGACCGGTGTGCTTGGGGACCTGTAGTGCGTTGGGGTGAAACGAGGAGGGAGCTGATTGTTTTGGGGTGGGTGGGGATGAGGAGAAGCAGCACAGCCCAAGAGGGTCTGCATTGGGAGAGGACTAGAACCCACTCATCCGGTGTGAAGCCAAATCGCCCTTCCTCCCTCCTTTGTGATCCCCTGGCATCAGTGACCTTCTTTGTAGAACTGACGACATCCTGTGTGAGTGCCTCTCCTTACCTGTCTCTACCTTCTTCCTTGAGCCCCTCAAAGAATCCATCTGATGGATGAGGCATCTGCATTGCCAGCCCTTTCCATTGGGCCTGGCCGCTGACAGCGTGGGGATAGGAAGGAGGAGCCTCTCCCACCATCCCTGTCCGTGGGGTTCCAGGTGTCCAGGGGTTATTGGGGAGAGGTAATCCTACAGACCATGAAAATGGAGGGCTGATGCATGATGCTTATGGACAGTCACACTTGTGGGTTTCCCAGGCCACGTGAGGCCCAAGGATCTCTAGGGAGATGGAGTTCTCCTGCCTCTCCTTCCTGCAGCCTTATGCAGGTTTTGTCTTAAATGTGGTCAAGACTCCAGACTCATTGGCAACCCTGGTGAGCAGCCAGGGGAATTGTACCATCACCATCCACATTGCTCACAGGGACTGGGAAGACGCCCTCTGGTGGAAGCTGCTGCAGGAGAGGCTGGAGTGGAACCCCAGGCAGATTCAGGCCCTGCTTGGGGAAAGGAGAAGTATGGCTGTGGAGTGATCCCTGGCAATGTGTGACACCCTGAGCACAGCTCACACCCCTCCAAGAGTACCCCCAGGACCTTGCTCAGGGGTTTGGGGCTTATTTTCTTTTAAGCCTGTGGTGGTGGGGCTGTGGTTTCTGTAAGCAGCACACCTTCAAAGGGGCCACAAGGGTCCCAGGCTGGGGTTCCGTGGGCTGAGTTCCTACGACCTGGGTGAAGCCATCTTTCTGTCCACACAGGACCTCAGTCCCCATTTGTGACCTGAAAGGCAGGGACAGGTCCAAGTCTGCATGTGGTGTTGCCTGTGTGCACACATGTGTATATATGTGTGTGCAGGCATGTGTGTGTGCGTGACAGACCAGGGGAGGCTTCACAGCACACAGAGAATGTCAGGTGGCCTCCAGACTCAGGCTGTCTGCCTGACTTCACACACCTGCCCCACCCCCACTGCCCATGGCATCCCTCAGTGGTTGCCCATTTGCTCACCCCTCAGTGGTAAAGGTCCCACATCAGCTCCTTTCACCTGGTGAAGAGCTTGGGACCTCATTGCCTGTGGGTTCCCCACAGCAGTCAGGGCCTTTCTGACTTGTACGTGCTTCCCACAGCAGTCGGGCTGGGACCTGCCCATTAGTGGACCAGGCTCTGTCCTCTTCTTTTCCTTCTCTCCCCTGGCCTCACCCAGAATTCCCTGAACAGTGTTTGACACATCGGAAGTGCTCAGAGGGACCCAGCTCACTCCGTGTCCCTTTGGTGAAATCAGCTTAGCCTCTCGTGGACGTAACTTTGAAGAACCAATTTCTCTCACAGGAAACCTTTGGTTTATGGAAGGGAAAAGATCTCAGTGTTTCTCTCGTGGTACACGGGGATCCCTGACATTGGGGCAACTCTGCAGTGCCCAGAAAACGTGGCTCCTGAGGAGGTTGTGGAACTGGAAAAGCAGGCTGTACTGACCAACCTGAAGCAGAAGTACCAGACTGCACTTTCAAACCCTGGTGGTTACTGGAGCCATACTCAAAAAAGGGGGAAGGGCTATCTTCCAGGTAGGCATCCCACATCTGTGGTATACCACTTAGCAGATGGAGTGGCCCGAGTTCTAGGTGGGGCTCCCTGTAAGGTGCCTGGAACTTGGGCTAGAGACACTCAGATGTTGATCAGAAATTTCCTGGCATCATAGGGGGACCCGTGAGTAAAGACCCTCCTGTTTCAGGATGCATGACTAATGTAAGGTGATTCACCCAAGTCAGGAGCCAAGCAGCTCTGTCTCCTATTCAGTAGGCAAGGCTCAGGAGACCAGATCTTCCTGAGCCTGCGTCAGGACCCCCTATCCCAATTCTTGGCTGAGTGGGAGAAAATGAAAAAGGAGGACAGGGATGAATGTCTTTCTGGGGCCAGGATTTCTAGTCTCCTGAGGCTCATCTGATGAGCTGTGTGGCACAGAAACAACAGAACATGGACCCACAATTTTCATTGCCCTGTTTATTTTCCTCCATATAGTTTTGCCTTTCTTTATTAAAGCCTACATGGAATGGAGAATACGAAGTGGTGATTGTTTTCTGTCACCTATGATCTTACAGGCCTGCATTGCCCTTGAACTGCTCACAGAGTGAACAGTTGCCATATAAGGAGTCGACCCCTCCTCCTTGTCCTTCAGGTTCCTTGGGTTGGGTCATGACTGAAAAGACAGCCATCATCATATGAATAACAGATGTTATACAAATACATCATCAAATCATGTAGTGTGTGATTTAGGGGGCTAGGGGCCAGAGTCCCGATCCCGTTGGTTCGGGCAGTAGCCAGGGGAACAATCATGCCATTCCCAGGTATGCCCTCCCCACTTGGGCCACCTTCCTCACTTGCACACCAGACCACAATGGCACTACTAGCGGGCCACAGAACTGAGAACTTGAATATGCGGGCGGCACTGGGTCCCCAAGGATTGAGAGATTTCCTCTGGGCCTTTTACTTGATTCTTAGGTGCCTTTTTAATGCTGAATTCTTGCTAAGTGTCTGGTAGGGGGCAGCTTCTTGTTTCTCTCGGAAGGGGTTGAGGTGGTATCTGGCCAAGTATGATTCATCTGGTTCCCTTTTGTCTTGATGTTCTCGATGAGCCAAGGCTTGTCTTTCTGGAAATTGCTGTTACTGTACACCTGAAACAAAATTAATTCAGTCATTCTGGGAGAAAATATGTCCTTTTGACATTAAGTGGCCTCTCAGAATCTTTTGTCATCCCTGCAGGTAATCTCTAAGGGGCTACAGTTTTATATGGAAATCTATACTTTCTCATCTTTGGAAAAATACTGTCTCATGTGAAAGAGTTATCCCCTGAAATGAAACCGTTTCAGTATATCATTCTCCTGGGTCTACTAGAAAGGTGTTTGAGTAACAGATAATGTGGGACATGGGAGGACTTACTACTTTACCATCATCCTGTTCTCTGAAGAGGAAACTGGCGAGTCGCCTGGGCGTATTTTACTGAATCAGATTCAGCAAGCAGATGGATAAAAGTCTTCAGGCTGTCAGATTCAAATATTTGCTCCTTGCCCCTTTGTCAAAGAACCTCACATTGGAAAGATCTTTCTCAATGATCCCGGTGTCTCTGGCATCATTCCAGTGCACAGACGTGAAGGAGTCATCCTCCATTATCCTGCAAGCTTTCTTGGGAAGGACAGTCCCAGAAGATCATTGTTTCCTTCCACTTGGACAGCACTTTGGCTTGAGTCCTCTGATTGTGGGTTGTCTCGGTTACAAGCTTGGTACCCGTGTCTCTCCAACACCTGTGATAGGACCAGCTTCGCTCCGGGCATCTCATGGGTACACAGACCCGGCATGGAGATGCTCTACATTAAAAAGCATTAGCTACTCTCATCCTATCACTGAACTGTGGGGTCACAGCAGGGATGCCCAATATATACTGCCCACAAAATTCTAAGCCTTGGGGCAATCAGCTGCTTAAGTCATGTGATTACACCAGCATAGCCATGGGTGAACCTGAGGGCTGGTGGTGAAGGATTATAAAGACAGACAGGAGAATAAAGCCAGGGTTACGTGGGATGCTACCCTCTGATTAGAGAGACAGTGCCATGGCCTGCAAGCCGAGTCTTTATTTTATAGCCAGTTTCCACTAGACAAAGTAAGGGTGTGGTCAAGATATTTACAATGTTGTCGGTTTCAAATCTATTCAATTATATGCACTTGAACTCTATTAAGCCCACATCACCCAGCCACGTGGGACCACAGGTTTGGACCTTAAGGTCAAGCTTACAAATACAGCCTTTGGCTATAATTGTGCTGGGACTTGAAGGTAGCTTTGCCATGAGAGGATCATATCCTCTCATTAGTCCGAGGCCTAAACCTGTCCAAACACTGTAGCCGCTCTCCACAATCCTGTACAGGTGGGAGCACAAGCAGTGGTACCTTCCCATGGTACCCTTATATCTCGCTATTCAGAGTATTAAGATCAAAGTTATCCAAAACAGCTAGAGAACATGGATCATAAAACCCACTGTGGTATCCTCTCCTCTATGGTGAAGATGACTTGAATTTGACTTTTGTTCCATCCCACACCCACAATCTCATCTATGTTCAAGTACATAGTTATGATTATTTTCATATCTGCTTCCTTCAGTCACAGTTACCTAAACAAGTTGTGATTTTCCTTGGTAGTGAGTCTGTGTCCTTGGCCCATGAGTCCTTGTCCCATGTCTTGGACTAAGTGGTATAGCTTGTGCTCTCTGAGGGTTGACCCTTTGTTTCTAAAAGTGGAGTGCAAAGGCATTTGGGAACAGAATCCTCCCAAGGTGCCCCTCAGCCTAAGGACTGTATCCTTAATGGAGCACCTGGGTCTAGATTCAGGCTCAGTCCATGGTCTTTGTGCCAATAAACCGGATTACAAAGCATTCATTCATGAAGTCAGTTTATTCTTGGAGGACATGCCCAAGAGGATAGCTGTTGGTGGGTTTGGGGTGGGAGTGGGGGGCTCCTATTGTCACTGGATAAACAGCCAGCTCCCTTCAGTTGCCTACCAAACAATTGTTTCTTAAAGGAGTTATTTAAAGGCTGAAAAGATTTCCTTGTGCACTTTGCTAGCTCATGCATCTGCCGATTAGTTATTTGAAGGGACTTGTCCATTTTATGTGAGGAAAATTGGAGAGAGGACTTTGGAAACCACCGTCTGGAATTTGGTGGAAAGAGGGTGTTTATTTGTTATGATCTAGGCACCCTTGCATCCCAAGGCTTCTGTAGGACCATTAGCTAATGTTCTTTGAAGCAAGAGCAACCGAATTTCCACTGTGGTGAAGAATCTAGTACATCAGGCCCATCCTTTCCTTTGAATATGAAATATTCACACTGCTGAGTTCAGTGGAGTGGAAGAAAGCCATTAGGAAACTGGCCTTCCTCAGCTAAGCCTGCTGGGTCCCAGAAATCCAACTGTCGGTACCATGGCCACCAGTCAGACAGTCTTTATTAAGCACCATGTTAAGAACCTTTTGAGAAAGAAGAACAAAGCTATTGAAATCACAATGCCTGATATCAAGCTATGTTACAAGGCCATTGTCATCAAAACAGTTGGTATTGATATAAGAGCAGGTATATGGATCAATGGAAATGAACAGAGAGCCTAAGAATCAACCCATACCTATATTGGGAACTGATATTTAACAAAGGAGGCAACAGTATCTAATAGGGTAAAGACAGTTTCTTCAATAGTAAATGGCATTGAGAAACTTGGATGTGAAAAAATGAATCCAAACTACCAACTTATACTATTCAGAAGAATTCATTCAAAATGAACAAAAGATTTAAATGTAAGTCGTGAAACCATAAAAATCCTGGAAGAAAGCATCGGCCATAAAACCTCAGACATCTCCCATGGTAATATTTTATGCCGATATGTCACTCCAGCTGTGAGTCTGGCTTCTGGCTGAGCCGCCCTCCACCTGTGGGAGCCCACTGACCACCCTGTTGGGGGGAAGTGGGGAGCAGCTCCTGTGTTGAGCGTCTGTCCCTGATGGTCTGTGCACATCATAGCAGCTGGTTGTACTGCAATTCAGTTGCTTTTCATATTAGGCTTTTACTATATAGGATAGCCAAAAGCTGGAAACAGTGCAAATGGCCATCAGGAGAAGAGAGGATAAAATAAACAGTGGTATCCTACACAATAAAAGGCTAATATGTAAATCGACCAAACAGTAAAACAACCAGTCACTATGACACACCCTGACCACCAGGGGGCAAATGCTCAATGCAGGAGCTGCTCCCTGGTGGTCAGTGCGCTCCCACCAGGGAGCACAGCAGTGGTGGCAGGAGCCTCTCCCTCCTCTGCAGCAACACTTAGGATGTCTGACTGCCTGCTTAGGCCTGCTCTCCACTGGGAGCAGGCCTAAGCCAGTATTCAGACATCCTCCAAGGGCTCCTGGACTGCAAAAAGGCACAGGCCGCGCTGAAGGACCCCACAAGTGCATGAATTTGGTGCACCGGGCCTCTAGTCCTATATTAAAGAAAGGCTAATATGCAAATCGAACAAACAGCTGAACTACTGGTTGCTATTACATGCACTGACCACCAGGGGACAGACGCTTAATGCAGAAGCTTCCCCCTGGTGATCAGTGCCCTCCCACAGGGGGGACTCTGCTCAGACAGAAGCCATAAGCTAGTCTCACTGCTGGCAATGCAGTGGTGGTGACAGGGGCCTCTCCCATGGGGAGTGGGCCTAAGCCATCAGTCCGACATCCACCAAGGGCTCCCAGATTGTGAGAGGGCACAGGATGGGCTGAGGCACCCTCCTCGCCCTGCCCCCCGAATGCACGTTACCAGGCCTCTAGTATTTACATAATGGAATACTACCTGGCAAAAAAAGAGAAGGCATTCTTAACTTCTGAGATAGCATGTATGGACATGGAGATTATTATGCTCAGTGAAATAAGCCAGTCAGAGAAAGAGAAAAACTATATGATCTCACTTATATGTGGAATATAATGAACAACATTATCTGACAAACAAAATAGAAATACAGGCATGAAGACATGGACCAGACTGACAGTTGTCAGAGGGGTTGAGGGAGAGGGGGATTGGATGAAACTAACTGAAGGAATTAGCCAAAGAACATGGACACAGATGACAATGTGGTGAGGGCCAGAGGGTGCGGGGAGGTAAGGTGCTGTGAACAGGGCCAAAGGAAGAGAAAATGGGGATATTTGTAAGAGTGTCAACAATAAAATAAAAATTTTAAAGTATCTTGGTATTTACAGTTATCTCCTCATAGGACATAAATAAAGGGCTAGTGTTCTCAGATGGGATGGAGGGTGAGGCAAGAGAGAGCAGAGTAATTCTGAAGGGAATAGGGTGCCTATGTGTCGGAATGAGGGCAGGAGATTCTGTGCAGCCTTAAAAGGAGCCATCAGTCATGACCAATTCAGCAGACCATGATCCAAGGATGGACAGGAGGGCACCCAAGGGAAGACCAGGGGAAGGGTGTTGTCATGAGGGAAAATGCTGGGACGAGGCAGAAATCCTGGCACCAGGAAGACTCAGATAACAATAAACCTCAGACAATCCCCAAATTGATTCATTCTCAATGTCACCTTCCTTCCTCAGGCCTGCTCTTGCATGGGCTCCAGGGTTCTACTAATTGTCATCTGGAAGATTTCATTCATACTGAGAGGAGAACTTAATTGTGAGGTAGAAGGTGGGCCATTGGCTATGAAGGCAGAAAATGTCAGACTCCTGATGAATTCGGGCAAGGGGCCAAGACTGCACGATGCGCCTTACTAGCCATGTAATCCTGGGAAAAGTAGCTGGTCCAAGGGGCAACAAGTTGTTCCTCTGTGAAGAAAGTGGGTCTGATAAGCCCTGTCTTGTGGGAATGCAGGACAGTGTGGAGTGTTTGTAAAGCACTGCACACAGTGACTTGTGGAGATTGGAACTCTGATGAATGGCAGCTATTTCTAATATCATTTTTATCCCAGATACTTCCACTCTGGCACTGTGATTACTTGTTTGTTATGAAGATCATATTAGAGAATGTGCTGTTCAGTAAGGAATAGAATACCCAACTGGCCAAAAAAGATGTGCCCAATTCATGGATGTATGCTGAAATTCAGGTGTGGGGAGCCTTCACAGCTGGACAAAAGACAAAGATGCTAGAAAGAGAATCTAGGAACAACTCTTTCCCTCAGTCCAAACTGCTCTTTCATCCAAACAAATGCTTTCATTCATTTTACCCCCACCCAAAATAAACACCTTGATAATGACTGGCCAGATCACACTCAAGATCATTAACATTCAATCCCAATTAGGCTGTGGGCTGTGGCTCTGCCAGGCCATAGTTACTCATATCCCAGTAACTGTATTTCTGCAGAAATCTGTGCAGATGATGGGTATAATATGCCTAGTGATCATACTGTCTAATGTCACTGAGACTGCATGCAGTAAACCACCCTTCCTAACCAGGTGGAGATTTCCCTCTGGTTTATCCATGATCCCAAAGGAACTTGTCCGGACAATTCTCCATTTCACACTTCCCTCACACCCAGACACACAATGTGCTGCTTCCACCCCCAACTGCCTTACAATCAACCCCTCAGAGGGAATCACAGTTTCCCACATACCCTGGTTCAGGCCATGCACAATTGAGTGCTGTTCCCTGGAGGGCCATGGTCTCACCTGTTCTGTTACTTGTTCTATAGGACTTAGGGGACACCTAACCCCTTCCTTATAGGACTTCACCTCTTACACTATCATCCTGTGGGTGGGTGTGCCCTGCTTATGTTGGTGTCTCCACTACTAACACAGGGCCTTCCAGAGGACATAGGCTCAGTGAATATCTGGGGATTAAATGAACCACTGAGCAGGGGTCCTCTTTATTCAGATGAAATCCCTCCACTTTCTTGCCAGAACCAAGGATCCTTAGATAAATTGTTTCATGAAAAGACAGACAAGAAGAGATAAGAAGCAAAAATGAACAAACTTTTGCTTTTATTTTTTATTTCTTGACTCTATTGATTGTACTGCCGAGTTTTTTTCACATTTCCAATGAAATCCTTTTATCATGCCATGTTATCTAGTTTGGGATCATTAACTAGGATGGGAAGTGTCCCAAATTGCGTTACACAGTAGCAAATCTCTTACGCTTGAGCTGGACATGGACAAATATATATGTGACCAATGTCATTTACAAACTTACATGCTAACAGCTTATGAAAACTTCTATGTAAAGGACTAACATTAGAAACTTTCCTTAAAAATTCACAAAGTAATAAAGCATAAATTTCTCAATTATCATAGAAGCCCAAATCATCCCCTAGGCCTCACTACTGCTTTCTCCTCAAACACATAGTTGAAAATAGAATGCACTTTATGCCCATCAAATAAAGTTCATACACAAGGGCCTGAAAAGTGCCTGGGTGCAACTCTGGCTCAGGCACATTGGTTCTCATTACACTCAGGCCCTTCAGGCAGGGATGGGAGAGAACGGGGATCTCTGTCATTAACCCTGAGCACAAAGCTAAGGGCTTGCGATGTCGTGGTCTCTGTGTGCGCCCTGGGACCCCACAGGAACTCATAGCATGGAGGATCGCTATTGGGCACCTGTCTGTACACCAGGTACTGTTCCTGCACCCAAATTTTAGTGATGAGCTCCCTGGGCTCCCCATACAGCCAATGCAACTTCCCATCATGCAGCCCTATAATATTCAGTGCTTCCCAGACTTTCTCCTCAGGGGCACAATCTCCCTCCGCAGCAATCACCCACAGGAGTGTGACGAGGAGGCCGGTGTTAGGATATCTGTTCCCATCGCTCACCATTCCGTCATAGGTGAGCCCCAAGGCGGTGACCATTACATAGGTGTGGGCACTGGGGTAGACTTCCTCCACAACTACACCAAAGACCAGCTTCATGACCTCAGTGGCTGCACTGAAGATCTCAGGGAAGTGCTCATGGTACTCTTTGATGACACTACTCAGCATTTCTGCCTTGGTTGTTGGCTCCTTTGCGCGATATTTCAGGATCAGGAACTCCACCATTTCCATCATCTTTGAATGCAGTGCTTTTTGGAGCAAGGTATCGCCATCATCTTCAGGGCCTCCCTCAGTGTTTGGACCCTCCTCCTCGTGGCTGCTGGAGCTCTCATCTTCAGGATGGCTCCATGGAAAGGTTGCCAAGGCATGGAGGGACGGGCAGGAAACCTGAGGACTCTGGGGAGGATTTGGTGTCTCAGTAGCAGCCACCTCCTCCAGGCTTTCCATAAACAGGACTGAGGGGGAGGAAGACAGAGAGGAGGAGAGAGATACAGCCTCTTCATCCTCCTCCTCCTCCTGCATAACCCAGAAGAGCTCCTCCACCACCAGGTCGGGCATCTCCCTTGGGTCCTGATGGTCTTCCTCAAGATTGCCGAGCTCACTCATATGATGGCCAGGCATGATGACTTCTGCTGAGACAGTGACCGCGTGTGGGCAGAAGATGTGCGATGAGGACCCACGGGCCTGGGGGAGAGGGGAGTGTAACAGGCATGAGTTTAGAAACACACCCTAGGCTGCTCTGACAAAGGTGACTTATAGGTCTCTCCTTTAGGCGTGTACATGGGCCTCACAGGGCTCACTCCTGATCAGCCTGCCCACTAAGAACCTGAAGTAGGAAGTGACATGACATGACTGCTCAGGGTATAGAAGGCACAGCACAGGGTTCTGTAAATGACGGTGGGGTGTGGAGGTGTCAGGCAATGTGGGGTCCCCTGTGACATGGGTGGGGGAACCTGTGGGGACATATTCATGGTTGCAACCTCACCTTAATTCCTATCACTTCCTGGCCTTCTGCTGCTCTGTGACCTGAGAATATTTAGCGTAGACCAAGGCCTTCAACTCCTCCAATCTGCGGGCTCTGCTTGAGGGAACAAAGGGCCACCTCAGCATGCACATGGCAGGGACAGCAATGGGACCCCAGTGCTGACATGAGGGGTGGTAGAACTCTGTGAGGTTCCCTCTGTTGTGGGTGGGAGGTTCATCATTGCACATGTAGGATCTTCACCTTTCCCCTGCCAGTGCCTGGCCCTTCACTGCCTTCTGCTGGCCAGAGGTTAAACTCTCCAACAAGACCACCAACACCTGACACTTCAGTGAAGAAACTGAGGGGGCCCCATATGTGGTCTCTCTCCCAGAGGATCAAGAACGGGTGACTGAAGATCTGGGTCCATCTATCCTGGGATAAGGCTCTGATCATTTCTCACCATAGCACACTGCAGGGTTTCAGACAACTCTGCCCACTGAGCCCAATCTGCCTAGACTGAGGCTTCACCTCCCTTAGATACACGAGTAGGAAGTGAGCCGAGCTAACCCAAGCACTATTCTGAGTTTCCTCACTGCTGACAGAAGAGGTAGGGTAGGTCTGGGTTCCCATGTGCTCTGGTTCCCCTCAGTGCTCACCTTGATTCCTGGAAGGATCTGGGACTCGTCTCTCTGTTGACAAAATGTGAACCCGGGGGATGACCCGACGTGTGGTCTCACACCAAGGTCCTCAGCTTCCTGAAAGATCTGAGACAAAAGTGAACAGGTGCTCCATCTGCCCCCATCCCACACAACTGACACTAGGGACTAGATCTGAATCCAGCTGACCCGATTTCACCCTGAATAACTGTCCTCAATGAGAAATGCTCATGAAGAGCAGGCATGTGGAAAGGCAGTGCATATCACACCCAGGTACCGTGCCTGGGGAATCTGGATGCTGAGGACAGGACACCCCCTGATGCTGAACGCTCTCTTGTTTTCTCAGGGAGCACGTAGCTGCAGCTTTCCACAGAAAGCACTCAGACCATTAGGACCCTTCCACAACCTCAGCTCCTCTTTTCATGAACTGAAGCCATCCCCTCTGACCAAGGCCCTGTCCTTCCTGAGTGCCCTGAGACAAACGTGAGGAGGAGCCACCTCTGCAGACCCATGTCAGGCCTTTCCCAGGGCTGACAGAAGCACAGATTGGGTTCAGGGCACCTATTGTCTGGAGTGTGGTATCCTCCTTTCTGCCCAAGCTACCCATGTTCACTCATGGAGTGCCTGGGACCTTTCCCTTCTGCTGAATGGAGAATGAATACTGCAGGTCATGTCCTCCATCTCTCTGAGACCTCCAAGTTGGATTTGAGGACACACCACATTGACTATCATGCCCGAGTGACCCAGTTGTGCCATCAGATTATATGCCAGCTGGTCCTTATTTTTACTCGGGTGGGATATACCACCATCCTGCCTCAAGACCCCCACTTTGATTACCAGCTTTGCCTGGGACACTTTCCAATGTTGCCCTGAATCCAACACCTTCAGGACAATTTCCTCACCTCCCTTTGCCACTCCTAAGGTAGAAGTAACCCAAATCCACAGGCCTAGCATGAGGTTTCCAGGTGCTGCTGGCAGGAACAGGCACACTGGGGACACTTTTGACACTGGCCAAACCTCAGGCATACTTCAAGGTGTGCTAGGGAGCTTCCTGAGCCCTAACTCGGGTCCTTACCTTGTATCCTGGGAGTGCCCTGCAGCCTTTCTTTTCCCTCCTGGAGCCTGACCCCTCAGCCCTCAGGGGGTGGAGTCCCCTCTTCTTCCCGCAGGATCCTCACCGTGACTCCTCGCTGGAGCTGGAACCTCCTGTCAACCCAAGATGCCCAAGTCAGGAAGAAAGCATGTGGTCATTGACCGGTGGCCTCCAAGGGTCCACAGTAGGGGTAACATGGGGCATCTCTGTTGTGGCGTCTGGGTCCCTCAGTCTTCCCTTTGCATGTTCACCTTGACTCTGTGCAAGACCCAGGTCCTCCCCTCTTCTGCATATGTTGTTCCCCCTGAATTCCCAGGGCGGACATCACGTCTGGGCTTCTGTGGTTCCTCTCTGCATGGTCATCCACCACAGCACCTCCCAAGACTTTCAGCAGGGCAGACTTCTGTGGACTCCCCTCTGCTTAGGGTTCCTGGATTCCGTCAGTCCTCCCTTGGAGCCCTCCTGTCCCTTCCCTCTGCCACCTGAGACACTGCTCCTTACACCAGACCCCAGAGCCTGTCAGACCTGGATGCAGAAGTCAGGAAAAGCACCTTGACTCTGGGCAGTGCCTCTGCATCCCATCTGTGGACCTGAGGCCCTACACTTTTTATCAAGTTTCCATTCTCACTCAGACCTGAATGCTGACGTCAGGAGACACCACATGTGGTCAACCTCCCTGGGGCCTTCCACGGCTGAGAGCAAGGTGGCGTTCTGTGCGGCCTCTACATTGGGAGTCTGGGTCCCCTCAGTCCTGACACACTGTCCTGACCTTGATCCTGGCTGATCTTGGTTCCTTCTTCTGCCAACCTGGGGCTTGTTTGTTATATGCTCTGAGACCCTGATTTGAAGGCATCAAATGCCACTTGAGTCCAGGCAGTACTTCTGCCCTCCCCTCTGTGGACCTGATACACTACACTGTTTTTTAAAATGGTTTAATATTATTTATAATTGAAAATTCTACAGGCCTGATGCACGAAATTTGTGTAAGAGTAGGCTTTCCTACACCAGGCTGCCAGCACCAGCTTCCCTCTGTCACCCGGGACCTGTCTTCCCTGCCAGCCCTGTCTTCCACCGGAAGGTTGTCTGGAAGGATATCCTGTGTAATTAGCATATATTGCTTTTATTATTATAGATTACACATGACCCCCTCCAGCCTACCTCTATCCCCTGCATATCCTACCTAATAAAAGCGTGATATGCAAATTGACCCTAACTCCGCAACACCCACAAGCCACCCCCACAAGCCACCCCCACCAGCCAATAAGGAGCAAATATGCAAATAAACCCAACCAAGATGGCTATAGCCACAGAGAGCGGGAAGGAGGCTTGGGTTTCCCTGGTAACAAAGGAAGCCAAGCTTTCTACCTGTCCTTGCAGGCTTAAGCCTCCACTCAAGGCTACAAAGTTTCAATTATAGAAGGTAAACAAATCCAAACATAAATGGCGGCAGCCACTGAGCTGGAAAGAGCAGGAGGCAAGGGTTGCCCCCGGCAGTGGAGGAAGCAAAGCTTCTGCAGTCCTGGCTGACCTAAGCCTCCACTCCAGGCTACAAAATTTCAATTACAGAAGATACATGAACCCCAAAAGATATGCCTGCCGACCACAGAGCAAGCAAGAGGCTTGGCTCCGCTCCAGGCTACAAAGTTTCAATAGTAGAAGATACATGAATCCCAAATACCAGGGCCTCTGCTTGGGTCGCTAGGGGACGAGGCCGGGCTGCAAACCACCACATGCCCTTCACCCAGGCCACCCCACACCACAAGGGAACCCCCTCCCTAATCCAGGACACCCTTCAGAGCAAACCAGCTGGCCCCCACCCATGCACCAGGCCTCTATCCTATCTAATAAAGGAGGAATATGCAGATTGAACATCACTCCAACACACAAGATGGCTGGCCGCATGTGGACAAAGATCCTGCCCCCTTGTGGACACAAGATGGCCAGCACAAGATGGCCAGCAGGGGAGGGCAGTTGTGAGGGACCAGGCCTGCAAGGGAGGGCAGTTGGGGGGGATCAAGCCTGAAGGGGAGGGCAGTTAGGGGTGACTAAGCCAGCAGAGGAGGGAAGTTGTGGGTGACTCGGCCTGCAGGGAAGGGAAGTTGGGTGGGATCCAGGACTGCAGGGGAGGTCAGTTAGGGGTGACCAGGCCTAAAGGGGAGGGCAGTTAGGGGAAAACACGCTGGCAGGGGAACAGTTAGTCATCAATCAGGCTGACAGGGGAGTGGTTAGGGGGTGATCAGGCTGGCAGGAAGAAGCAGTTAGGGGCAATCAGGAAGGCAGGCAGGCGAGCAGGTGGGAGCCAGCAGTCCTGGATTGTGAGAGGGATGTCCGACTGCCCACCAGGATCGGGCCTAAACGGGAAGTCGGATATCCCTCGAGGGGTCCCAGAGGAGAGGGTGCAGGCTGGTCTGAGAGACACCCCTCCCCCCCTCCCCTGCACGAATTTCGTGCACCGGGCCTCTAGTATGCATATAATGTCCTTGGTTGATTACATCCCATTGTCCCCAACTTTCCTCTGAGATTCCCCAATCTGTTCCATGCTTACATCTGTGGGTATCTATTTGTTCATCAGTTTACTTTGTAACTTAGATTCCACATATGAGTGGAATCATGTGATATTTATCTTCCTCTGACTGGCTTATTTCACTTAGCATGATACCCTTCAGGACCCTCCATGCTGTCTCAAAGGGCAAGACAGCCTACCTTTTATACTGCTGCATAGTATTCCATGGTATAAATGTACCACAGCCTTTTCATCAAATCATTTACTGGTGGGCAGATCTTAGCTATTGTAAATTTTGCCGCTATGAACATAGGGGTGCATACATTCTTTCTCAGAGGTATTTCCGTTTTTCTAGGATATATTCCTAGAAGTTTGATTCCCTACACCTTATACCAAGTCCTGAGTCTCACTCAGTCCTGGATACAGAAGTCAGGAAACTCTGCACTTGGTCTTTTACCAGGGAGCATCCCAAGGCTGATAATAGGGTAGGGCTTTATGGGGTACCCTAGTTGTGGGGTCCAGGGTGCCCTCAGTCGTCCTGTGGCTGTGCTCCTTACAGCGAACCCCAGCGTATCTGAGACCTGCATGCCAAAGTCAGGAGACAACTGAAGGGGTCATCTGGCATGGGATCTGCCATGGCTTGTAGCAGGTGAGGGCTTTTATGGGGTCCCCTACATTGTGGGGTCCAGGGTTCTGTCTGATCTCCTTCAGCGGACCTGTGGCTTTGCTCCTTACACCGAACCTCAGTGTCTCTCAGACCTGATGTAGAGGTCACCCCACCCTGTAGTCACCCTGCCCACTGGTCCTCCCTAGACTGATGATTCTGGTGTCTGGGGTCCTCCAATCTTCTTCAGGGTCCTCAACTTGACAGCAGCAGGACCTGGGGTCTCCCCTCTGCTGCTTGAAGCCTCTCTCCTTCAATGAAACCCCCAGTGAATCTCAGAGCAAATGCAGAAATCACAAAGAACAATGTGTGAGATCTCCCCTCCCCCACCCCGGGAGGCCTGACAGATGGACCCTGTTCTGGTGTCCAGGGCTCCCCAATCTCTCTCAGTATCCTCAACGTGACAGCAACAGAACCTGGGGTCCCCCCTCTGCTGCCTGAGGCCCCGCTCCTTCTATCAAATCCCCAGTGGATCTCAGACGGAATGCAGAAATCACTAAGAACAATGTGTGAGATCACCCCTCCCCCACCCCAAGGAGGCCTGTTGGACGGACACTGTTCTGGGGTCCAGGGCCCCCAATCTCCCTCAGGGTCCTCACACTGAGACTGGGCAGGTCCCGGACACCCTCTGCCGACCTGATACTCTGCCATGACCCGAAGCCCCCCCGAGTGTCTCCACCCCGAAGATGCGGAAGTCAGTCCTAGCCGCTCGCGGTCACCCCACACCTTGGGGCTCCCAGGACTGACTGCTCTGGGGCCCAGAGTCACCTTGTCTTCCCCCACGACCGGCCGTCACCATGAGGCCTGCAGGTCCTGGGACCCTCCCTCTGTGAGCCGGGAGGCCGGACCCCCACACTGAGGCCTCAACCCCGAGACCCCAGGGGAGATCCGTGGGCCTCGCTCCCTAGGGCTCCCGGCAGGGGCTGACCTAGATCCCAGGGGAACCCCTCTGGTCCTCACCCTGACTCCAGGCAGAGTCTGGGCTCCGCCGACCTGAGATTGCTCCCCTCAGCGCTTGTCCCCTCTACCGGCCCGAAGCCGCCTACTCAAGATGGCGCTCAGCTCCCTCAGACGTCTCAGGTGGAAGTCAATGACATCACTTCCGGAAACCAATTCTGGGGTCACCCAGGACGCTACCAGGGGCGGAGCTCCGCTCCCAGTGTGCCCAGCAGCACCGTCTGGTCCCCACCTGGGCTGGATGGCCTGGGACCCCACCCTGTGCTGACCAGGGTCTGTGCCCCTCAGGCCAAGTGTCGGCCTCCCCCAGGTCCCTCTAGAAGGTGGGGCGGGAGGGCACAGCCTGGCACCTCCGCCTGAGGTACCCCCGATCTGACAGGAGCACCAGAGCTGGGTGCCGGTTGGGCCCTCTGTTGTGGGGCGGGTAGAGCCCTCAGTCCTCACTTGGAGGGTCCTCACAACCCTGGTGTAGACCACTGTGGTCACATCACAGTTCCTAGAGAGGGCGCTGCAGAGCCAAGGTCCCTGGGGAGCATCAGACCCTGACTGCCTCCCCTCCCCCCACTTCCCATGGTGTCTCTTCACAGACAGGCTGACACTCTGGAAACCTTGTGTTCTAAATGTTTCATTTTCATTCAAGTCTCTGAGCTGTAGCAGGGGTTTGGAGAGGGCCTGCGGTTCGGGGGTTATCTGTCTACATTTGTTTGTTGTTGCAGGCTTTTTCCCTTTTGTTCCTCATTCATAGTAATTTTTGCATTTTGAAACTCCACCTACTTTGTATACATTTTATTTATGCATATATGTTTACATATTTATATATGTATAAATCAGCATATATAGTGTATGTGTACACTTATAGCCTAAATGTTGATCAGGTGTGTTTACATATCCATACATGCCCATACCACATACAGAAATACTTACATAAATACACACACACACATATATAAATATATATATGCATGTCTATGTCCTATGTATTTACATATACTAGACAAGTTACTTTATGAAAGCTTACCTAATCTTACTATGCATGATTTACTCTGACACTTGCTTTTCTACTCCTAGTCTATTCTTTATATTCTATTGAAACCAGAATTTTTGAAAGGCCAGTCCTCAACCACTTCCCTGCTCCCCCACACAACCTCCTCAACCACAATTGCCAGCTCACCAGTCTTGTCTCCCCGAGGGGCTTGCTCATATTATGTTGTTTAGATTTTGTGGTTGAATCCTGCTCAGCCTGTGCCCTGCAGCCTCTTTCTTTGATAATTTTCCTGCTTTTATTTAGGGAGCAAGCTTAATTGTTATTTGGGAAACCACCTGTATAGCACTAAATCTGTAAATTTTAAGCAGAATCGACATATATGCAATATTGTGTTTCCTGTGAATGAATATGGAAACTGGTCCATTTGTTTGGTGCTTCTCTTGTTTTAACCTGAATCTCTCAGTATAATTTTTAGTTGACTCTTTGGAAATTAAGATACTTCTTGGTTAAGTTTTGGCTTTTATAGCTGTGGTCAATGAGATTTTTGTATTACATGTTCTAATTAGTTATTGCTTTGTGTGGAAAGATACTGTTATGGTTATGGCAATCTTCCATACAGTTTATTATGCATTTGATAATCCAGATCTCCATTTTTGAATTTTCCAGATAGATGGTCATATTACCAACAGATACTATTTGTTTATTTTCCATATTCATACCTCATATTTTCTTTTATACACACAGCCGGCAACTCTGACTTGTCCCTACCATTAATGGACTTGCTTTTAATGTTTCACAATTAATTAGGTTGTTCTAAATTTTAGGAAATGGAAATTCCCTTTTGGCTAGTTTGTTCAAAGTTTTCCCCCTGAACTCACATTAAAGTGTTGTCTTTTTCCAAGGCTCTCTCTTTGTAGCCATTGACATGAAAAAAACAAAAACATGTTTTTTCTACTCTATTTAGTGTGCTTGGAGTTCCAATGGAATATTTTATACCATTAAATCCTATTTTTATTCTTTGGATATAGGCTGATAGGCTGCTTGGTCATTTAATGCACTGTTGAGTTGAATATGCCATTAATATATAGAGGCTATTTTATGCTATGCGAACGAACTTGTTTCAAAAGTCCTGTTTGTGCGAATTCTGCAAGATTTTGAATAACATGGAGGTAGCCTAAGAGGTTGTACAATTGCCCATTTTTTTGTATGCTTTGGAACAGTCAGCATAAGATTCTGGTGAGTTCTCCGTGACCATTTGATAGGACTGCCCTTTGAACCTTTCTTTTTTCTGGAACATTTGAGGGTGGCTTCAGCTTTGAATCCAAGTTTCAGTGTATAGCTGTATCAAAGTTTATTAATGAATTTGCCTCTTGAAGGAAGACTTGGTTGGCCATTATGAATCAAACTGCTCTAATCATGCATCGTTTTGGTGTGTTTTTATGGACCCCAAATTCACTTGACAAAACTGACAACTAGGGATTCTGAATCTAATGCCAAGTCCATGTTTGACTTTATAAGAATCTGCCAAACTGTCTTCTAAAGTGGCTGTAACATTTTCTTCCCTATTAACAATGAAGAAGAGTTCCTCATCCTCTCCCAAATTTGGCACTTTTGGGTTTGAGGACTCTAGACATTGTGATAGATTTGCAGTTGAATATTTTTTGTAGTTTACACTTGCATTTTCTTAATGAAAAATAATGCTGAGAATGCTTATGTGTGCTTTTTATTTTCTTTAATGTGTGATCTATATATCCTGTTTGGTGAAGTGTCCTTAAATCAGTTCTATATTTGTATGGGTTTGTTAATTTCCATCATGTAGTAAATTTTTATTTATTTATTTGAGGCATGAGTCCCTCATGATATATGAGACTTAAAATATTTTATCCCAGTCTGTGTTTTTCATAACTTGAGGTAGTTTTCATCAGGTTTCTCCTCTATAACGTTACTATTGTTGCTCCCTTTTATTTTTATTTATTTTTTCCATTACTTATTTTTTATTGTTTAAAGTAGTACAAATGGTAGTACACATGTCTTCCTTCTTTCCCCCTTTGACCTTTCCTCTGGCCTCCCCTACCCCCCGGCACATGCCCACAGTCCCACCACCCAGTGTCCTGTGTCCATTGGTTATGCTTATATGCATGAATACAAGTACTTCGGTTGATCTCTTACCTCCCCCCACCAGTCTTTCCACTGTAATTTGACAGTCTGTTTGATGCTTCTTTCCTTCTGTATCTTTTTCTTCATCAGGTTATAATGTTCTTTATTAACCATAAAAAAGTAAAATGATTTGGTAATTTTCTCAGTTTTTTGAGTAAACTCCATACTGTTCTCCATAGTGGCTGCACCAGTCTGTATTACCACCAACAGTGTACGAGGGTCCCTTTTTCTCCCCATCCTTGACAGAACTTGTCATTTGTTGATTTGTTAATGATAGCTATTCTGATAGGTGTGAGGAGGTACCTCACTGTTGTTTTGATTTGCATCTCTCAGATGATTAGTAACTTTGAGCATGTTTTCATATGTCGCTTGGCTTTCTGAATGTCATCTTTAGAAAAGTGTCTATTTAGGTATTTTGCCCAGCCCTTTTTTTATCCTTTATCTTCCTTTTTATACGTTGTATGAGTTTCCCGTAAATGTTGGAGATTGAACCTTTATTGGTGATAACATTGGCAAATATGTTCTCCCATACAGTGGGCTTTCTTGTTGTTTTGTTGATGGTTTATTTTGCTGTTCAGAAGCTTTTTATTTTGATGTAGTCCCATTTGTTTATTTCCTTCTTACTCTCTCTTGACCTAGCATCTATGTCTGTAAAGATATTGCTACAACATATGTCTGAAATTTTGCTGCCTATGGAGTCTTGTAGGATTTTTATCATTTCCCGTCTTTCATTCAAGTCCTTTAGCCATTTTGAGTTTATTTTTGTGTATGGTGTAAATTGTTGATCTAGTTTCATTTGTTTGCATGTATCTGACCAAATTTCCCATTACCATTTATTAAAGAGACTGTTTTGACTCCATTGTATGCTCTTGCCTCCTTTGTCAAATATTTATTGAGAATAATGGCTTGAGTCAATTTCTGGGTTCTCTATTCTGTTCCATTGGTCTATACCTCTGTTCTTGTGCCTGTACCAGGCAGTTTTGAGAACCGAGACTTGATAATGTAGCTTGATATCTGGTATTGTGATCACTCCAACTTTGTTCTTCTTTCTCAGGATAGCTGTGGCTATTTGGGGTCTTTTTCTTTTATTCCAGATGAATTTTTGAAGATTTTTTTCTAGGTCTGTGAAATATGCCATTGGTATTTTAATGTGGATTGCATTGAATCTATAGATTGCTTTGGGTGGTATGGGCATTTTGATGATGTTGATTCTACCAATCCATGAACACTGTATATTCTTCCATCTGTTTATGTCTTCCTCTATCTCTCTTTTTTTTTCAGACTCCTGTAGTTTTCACATATAGGTCTTTTACCTGCTTAGTTTAGTTTATTCCTAGGTATCTTAATTTTTTTGCTGCAATAGTAAATGGGATTGCCTTTTTTTAGTCTCTCTTTCTGTAAGTTCACTGTTGTTGTAAAGGAATGCCATAGATTTCTAGGCATTACTTTTGTATCCTGATACATTGCCAAATTCATTTATTAAGTCTAATGATGGAGTCTTTAGGGTTTTCTAAGTACAGTATCATGTTACCTGCGAATAAGGACAGTTTTAGTTCCTCTTTTCCAATTTGGAAGCCTTTTATATCTTACTCTTGTCTGATCCCTATGGCTAGTACTTCCATTACTATGTCGAACAGGAGTGGTGAGAGTAGCCATCCCTGTCTTGTTCCTATTTTTAGAGGGAATGGTTTTAGTTTTTGTCCATTGAGTATGATGTTGGCTGTCGGCTTGTCACATATGGCTTTTAATAGGTTGAGGTATGATCCTTCTATTCCCACCTTGCTGAATGTTTTTATAAAGAAGGGGTGTTGGGTTTTGTGAAATGCATTTTCTGCATCAATTGACATGCCTATGTGATTTTTATCTCTCAATTTGTTTATGTGATGTATTACGTTTATTTATTTGTGAATATTGTACCATCCTTGCATCCCTGGGATAAATCCAACTTGGTCATGGTGTATGATCTTTCTGATGTATTGCTGGATCTGATTTGCTAGAATTTTGTTGAGTATTTTAGCATCAATGTTCATGAGGGATATGGCCTATAATTCTTTTTCATTATTTGTCTTTTTCTGGTATTGGTATTAGGGTAATGAAGGCTTCATAAAATGAGCTTGGAAGTGTTCCTTCCTCTTGAATTTTTTGGAATAGTCTGAGGTAGATAGGTTTTAGTTCTTCCTTGAATGTTTGGTATAACACCCTGTGAAGCTGTCTGTTCCCGGGCTTTTGTTTGCTGGAAGTGTTTTGATGACTGCTTCAATTTCTTCCATAGTTATCTACCTATTGAGATTATTAGAATTTTTCTGATTGAGTTTTGGAAGGTTGTATTTTTCTAGGAATATGTCCATTTCCTCCAGGTTATCTAGTTTGTTGGAATAGAGTTGTTCATAGTACTTTTTAAACAATCCTTTGTATTACTGTGGGGTCTGTTTTTATTTGGCCTCTCTCATTTCTGATTTTGTTTATTTGAGTCCTCTCTCTTTACTTCTTGGTGAGCCTGTCTAGAGGTTCAGCAATCTTGTTTATGCTTTCAAAGAACCAGCTCTTGGCTTCATTGATCTTTTGTATTTTTTTTTCTTTTTTTGTCTCTATGTCATTTATTTCTTCTCTGATCTTTATTATCTCCTTCCTTCTGCTCACTCTGGGCTTTTCTTGTTGCTCTCTATCTAATTGTTTGAGTTGTAGAGTTACATGATTTACTACAATTTTTTTTTTTTTTTTTATGTAGGCCTGTAGAGCTATAAACTTCCCTCTCAGGACTGCTTTCATTGTGTCCCATAGATTTTGGATTGATATGTTTTTATTGTCATTAGTTTCCAGGATGTTTTTAGTTTTTTCTTTGATCTCCTAGGTAACCCAATTATTATTTAATAGCATGCTACTGAGCTTCCAAGTGTTTGCGTTTTTTGGATTATTTTTATTGTAGTTTATTTCTAATTTTATGCCATTGTGATCTGAGACAATGCTTGGTATCATTTCAATCTTCTTGAATTTGGGGAGATTTTGTTTGTGACCCAGTATGTGGTCCATTTTTTAAAATGTCCCATGTGTACTTGAGAAGAACGTATATTCCATGGCTTTGGGGAGAAATGTTCTGAAGATATCAGTTAAGTCCAATTGATCTAGTGAGTCATTTAGGATTGCTGTGTCTGTGCTGATTTTTTGTCTAGAGGATTAATCCAGTGATATCAGTAGTGAATTAAAGTCCCCTAACTATGATTGTATTGTTATCCCTCTCTACCTTGATATCTTCCAGGGATTTTGTTATGTATTTGGGTGCTCCTGCATTGGGAACATATATGTTTATCAGAGTTATATCCTCTTGCTGTATCAATCCCTTTAGTATTATGAAGTGGCCTTCCTTATCTCTTGTTATGACCTTCACTTTGAGGTCTATTTCGTCAGATATAAGTATTGCTACCCCAGCTTTTTTTTCATTTCCATTTGCCGGTAAGATATTTTTCCATCCCTTCACTTTCAGTCTGTGTGAGTCCCTTGTCCTCAGGTGGGTATCTTCTTGACAGCATATATATGGGTCATGGTTATTTATCCATTCAGCCACTCGATGTCTTTAGATTGGAGCATTTAGTCTGTTTACATTTAAAGTTATTACTGAAAGGTATTTGTTTGTAGTCATTTTTATTTTTGTGCCTGTGTTCCTTCTTACCTCTTTATTTCTTCTTTTAACAGCATTCCCTTTAGCATTTCTTGCATTGCTGGTTTGGTGGTGATAAACTCCCTTAGCCTTTTTCATCTGAGAAGCTCCTGATTTCCTCTTCAATTTTGATTGATAGTCTTGCTGGATAGAGTATTCTTGGATTCAGTCATTTGCTTTGCAACACTTTGTATACCTCCTTCCATTCCCGTCTAGCTTAATGAGTTTCTGTTGAGAAATCATTTGATAATCTGATGGGGGATCCTTTGAAGGTAACTCTCTGTCTCTCTCTTGTAGCCTTTAACATTCTCTCTTTGTCATTAATATTTGCCATTGAAATTATGACGTGTCTTGGTGTGGATCTTTTGGGATTCATCTTGCTTGGGACTCTCTGTACTTGTGTAACTCTTTTTTTACCCATATCTGGGAAGTTTTCTGTCATTATTTCTTCAAATAGATTTTCTAATCCTTGCTGCTCTTCTTGTCCTTCTGGCAGCCCTATTATATGTATGTTACTGCATTTCATGTTGTCCCAAAACTCCCTTGGGCTCTCCTCCTGCTTTTTAATTGTTTTTTCCAGGTGTGTTCAGATTGAGCTTGTTTCTCTACCTTATCTTCTAACTCACTAATTTGGTCCTCTGCCTTTTCTAGTCTACTGTTGAAACTTTCCATGTGTTTTTAATTATAGCTATATCACTTTCCATTTCTTCCTGATTCTTGCATAGGTTGTTGATTTTCTCATCCATCTGATGTATGAATTGCATGACCATTACTCTGAATTCTTTTTAGGTCATGTTGCATGCTTGAACTTCACTAATTACCTTTCTTGGTGATGCCTCATTTTCTTTCCTCTGGGGGTTGTGTCGTCACCCCATTCTGAACATCACCAAAAGGTTCAAACTTCGAGTTGCATGGACCCAGGCTGTGTGCACTGGGAGCTTCACACCATCCGAGTGTCACTGAAGTGCTTCGACACTAAAATGTGTGGCTGCCATGTGTTGGTGGGAACCAGGCTCGCCCAGGGTCAGTGTTACCAGCACTCAGTGTGGTCTTGTGTGTGCACCTGGAATCAGGGACCCCATTTGCACCACGCTGTTGGCATGTGCTGAAATCAGTGTCCCCTAGCGCATACCAGGAGTCAGAGTTCCCCTGTGTCTGCACCAAGAATCGAGCATCAGAGTCTCTGTTGCTTTGTGAGGCCTCTTACTGAAAATCAGGGTCCCTGTGTGCACATGCACCAAGAACTGGAGACACTGGCTCTTAGTGGGAGTGCACTGGGAGTCAGGGATCGCAGGCGCATGCGATAAGAAACTGAGTCAAGTCTGTGGTGCTCAGTGCTGCCTACTGCCTGGATAATCAGGGTCCTGGCCAGCATGGGGGACTGGGTTGCACAGTAGCACTGTGTCAGCTGGAGGTCTGCTCCTGCACTGCGGAAAACAGACTTCTGTGTGTGCTTGCCCAGAATTGAAGTCAGGTGGCACTGCTGCCCTGTGTTGTGGGGAGCAGATTCCCAGTGTCCCTGCATATGCAGGCTCAAATTCCTGTAGCAGCACTGAGGCCCATGCTAGGGGGGGGGGTGTTATCACTTACTATGGGTTGCCCGCAAACCTGCAGGGAGGAAAATAGGCTCCTTAACTCACAGAAATCTGCAGCTGGGATGTCTGGATTCTTGTTGTCTGTTGGTCTGCAGCTGTGGTCGCAGGTCTTTGTTCCTGGTGGCTGCAGGATCATAGTTTGCAGGTGAGATCAGAATGGGTGGTGCTGATGCCAGGAACCTAGTCTCAAGCAGCTCTGTTTCTCAAGATGGCTTGGTCTCTGTGCCTGCCTTGGCCACCCAGAAGTGTCCGCATTGTGCACGGGGCTCCACCATCTAAGATGACTGATTTGGTAGCCACTTGGAAGACCTGCAGACTCTAACTGTCCATAGCTCATACGCACACTCACACCACACGTCCACACACTCCTCTATTGCTCCCTCACTCTCTCACACTGTCTCCCTCCCTACCTTCCGGCTGGTTGCCATCTTCTCCCATGTGCTTTTGAGAAGAATGTATATTCTCTAGCTTTTGGGTGAAATGTTCAGAAGATGTTAATTCCCTCTGATCTAGTGATTCATTTAGGATTGATGTTTCTTTGCTGATTTTTTTTGTTTAGAGGATTTATCCAGTGGTGTCAATGGGGTATTAAAGTCTACTGCTATGATTGTATTCGTGCGGATCTCTCCATTGATATCCTTCAGATGTGTTTTTATGTTTTTGGGTGCTCATGTACTGGGTGCATATATATTTACCAGAGTTATACCCTCTTATAGAATTGATCCCTTTAGTATTAAGAAGTGCCCTTCCTTATATCTGCTTACGGCCTTCACTTTGAGGTCTAATTTGTCAGATATAAGTATTGCTACCCCAACTTTTTTTTTTTCATTTTCAATCACCTGAAAAAAATTTCCCCCATCCCTTCACTATCAGTCTGTGCGAGTCCTTTGTTTTGAGGTGGGTCTCTTTTAGACAATAGATTTAAGGGTCATATTTTCTTATTTATTCATCTACCCTATGTCTTTTGATTGGAACATTTAATACATTTACATTTAAGGTTATTATTGATAGGTACTTGTTTGTCACCATTTTTATTCTGTATGCCTGTGTTCCTTCTTCCCTTCCTATTTGTTCTTTTTACAGAAGTCTCTTTACCATTTCTTGCAGTGCTGGATTGGTGTTAATAAACTCCGTTGTGTCTTTTTGGTCTGTGAAGCTCCTTTTTCACCTCTATTTTTAAAAATAAATCTTTATTGTTCAGATTATTACAAAGGTTTCTCTTTTTCCCCCCATAGCACCCCTCCACCTGATTGCCCACCCCACCCCATGCTTTTACCCCCCGCCTCTGTCTTCATCTATAGGTGTAAGTTTTTTATCCAAACTCTTCCCGCACCACTCACACCCTCTTCCCCCGAGAATGATCAGTCCACTCCTTTTTTATGTCCCTGATTCTATTATATTCATCAGTTTATTCTGTTCATCAGATTTTTTTTATTCAGTTGATTTTTAGATTCACTTGTTGATAGGTATATATTTGCTGTCATTTTGTTGTTCATTTTTATCTTTACCTTTTTCTTCTTCATCCTCTTCTTAAAGAATACCTTTCAGCTTTTCATTTAATCCTGTTTTGGTGGTCATGAACTCCTTTAGCTTTTTCTTGTCTGTGAAGCTCTTTATCTGACCTTCAATTCTAAATGATAGTTTTGCAGGGTCAAGTAATCTTGGTTATAGGTTCTTGGTGTTCATCAGTTTGAATATTTCTTGTCACTCCTTTCTGGCCTGCATAGTTTCTGTTGAGAAATCAGCTGACAGTCGTATGGGTACTCCCTTGTAGGTAACTAACTGTTTTCTCTTGCTGCTTTCAAGATTCTCTCTTTGTCTTTTGCCCTTGGCATTTTAAGTATGGTGTGTCTGATGTGGTCCTCTTTGGATTCCTCTTGTTTGGGGTTCTCTGTGCTTCCTGAACTTGTCAGTCTATTTCTTTCACCAGTTAGGGAATGTTTTGTTTTCCATTTTTTTAAATTAAGGTATTATATGTGTACAGATATAATCATTGCCCCCCCACCCCACTCTCATACATGCCCTAACCCCCCCCCAGTGTTTTGAGTCCATTTGTTATGCTTATATGCATGCATACAGGTCCTTCGGTTGATCTCTTATCTCCCCCACCTCTCCCTAACCTTCCCGCTGTAATTTGACAGTCTGTTTGATGCCTTCCTGACTCTGTATCTATATTTTTGTTCATCAGTTTATAATGTTATTTATTATCCACAAATGAGTGAGATCCCGTGGAATTTTTCTTTCATTGACTGGCTTATTTCACTTAGCTTAATGTTCTCCAGTTCCATCCAAGTTGCTGTAAATGGTAAGAATTCCTTCTATTTTATGGTAGCATAGTATTCCATTGTGTAGATGTTCAATAGTTTTCAGGGTATGGAAGGGTTTCTTTCATTATTTTTTTCTAATAGGTTTGTTCTGGGCTACAAACATTGCGCAGCTCCTCCGTTGCCTCGAGGCAGGATGCCTTAGGTCAGAGGGAGGTAAAGTAGGTAACTGAACAATGGGTCTGTCAGAGTTTGGAGGGAGGTAGAGGTCCAAGCTTTGGCCAAGCGTGCCCAGGCGTTGCACCTGTGCCCAAGATTCTTGGAAAGGGCTGAAATAACTTTTGTAACCTTTGGGTTGTCATTGTAACTGTCCTAACTAACTCTTATGCTTTCTGAGTATGGATTTGCTGTAACACCTGAGGTCTCCACTGCAGTTCGGCCTTTACCGAAGGGAAGTGCTGCAACTGTAGTCGCTAGCCAGCTTAATAAAGGCTCATAAATTTTGATCTCTGTCTCTGGTGGTTGTCTCTTGCGGGTTGCCCCATAACAGGTTTTCAATATTTTGCTCTCTCTCTTCTTCTGGCACTCCAATAATTTGGATATTGGTATGCTTAAAGTTGTCCCAGAGGCTCCTTACACTATCTTCATATTTTTGGATTCTTTTTTCTTTTTGTTTTCTTGTTGGGCATTTTTTGTTTCCTCATATTTCAGATCTTTGGTTTGATTCTTGGGGTCCTTTGGTCTACTGTTTAATTTCTGTATATTCTTTATTTCAGACAGTGTATGCTTAATTTATGGTTCGTCCTTTTCCATTTCTTCCATTCTCATTAAGGTCCTTAATGGTCTCACTAAGTTCCTCAGAGGTTTTTAGAAGATTCTTGAGTAACCTTATAAATGTAGTTTTGAACTATATGTCCAGTAGTTTGCTTTCCTCCATTTCTTTCATTCGTGACATGTTTCTTAGTCTCCACATTTTGCTGCTTCCTTTTGTTGATGGAGTGGTTTTCTGTGGTAAGTGATCTATATGGCTCAGTGGTTCAGCTTCCCTTATCACCTTAGGTGGACATTCTTGGTGCACCCCTTTGTGGTCTGAGTGCAAAATCTTGTTGTAGTTTAAGCTTTGATTGCTGGGAGGAATGACCTCCACACCAACTGGCTGTGAGGGCCCGCTGTGTCTATAATGGAAGAATTGCTGTGCTGGAGACACCCTTATCGGGCAGGACTTGTTTCAGTGATGCTTTGGTGCTCACTGAGTCTGCCTCTTGAATGTGTCACTTATGGATGTAAGGAGTTGAAATCTGATGTCCTCTCACACTGACCACTAGGTACACTGGCTTCTGGATCTCCAGTGGGGTGCAGGTCAGCTACTGTCTGAGGCCACCCAGCAGGAGCTACAGTGAAATCTGCAGATTTCTCCTCTTTGCTTGGAGGTTTTGGAGCTGTCTGACCAGAGCTGCAGTTTGTTAGGTTAAGCTGCGATAGGCAGGCCATTTATATGCCAAAGCTGCTGCGTATGGCTTGGGTGGGTTTGTAAATTGTGTGGGGCGGGGTCTCAGGGAATCACTCTGCTAGGGCGTGGCCAACAGTGATGGCTGCCAGTCACTCTTCTCTGTGTCTCAGAGTTTCTTTATCCCCACGTCCTGCATCCCAGCACAGTTAACAATGATTCCTGCACACACATCTGCAAGAAAGCCACCCTCACTTTCCAACCCGATGGCAGACAATCCTGCTTATCCACATAGGTTTCTGGGTCCCCATATTCTTGCCATGAACTGGAGTTCAGAGTAATTGGGAGCTTGTATCTCCCTTCGGGTTGAAAAAAACAGCGCACCCAGTCACCCTCTGCCATCCCGATTCATGCGATTCGCCTACCTCCTCTACCTCAGCTTTTCTGCGCTTGTGCACGTCTCAATGCTGTTTTCTCTTTGCTTCTAGTTGTAGAACTTCTACTCAGCCAGCTTTCCTGTGGCTCTGGGTGATAGATGTTTTGTCTTTTAGTTGTAGTTTTGGTGTGGTTGTGAGAGGCAGCACATACAGGACTTCACCTCAATTTTGAATGATAGCCTTGCTGGGTATAGTATTCTTGGATTCAGTCCCTTCCTTTGTATCACTTTGTATATTTCATTCAATTCATTTATGACCGGATGTGTTTCTGTTGAGAAATTAGTTGATAGTCTAATGCAGTGGTTCTCAACCTTTCTAATTCCGTGGCCGTTTAATAGAGTTCCTCATGTTGTGGTGACCCCCAACCATAAAATTATTTTCGTCACTACTTCATAACTGTAATTTTGCTACTGTTAATGAATCATAATGTAAATATCTGTGTTTTCTGATGTTCGTTGGTGACCCTGCTAGTGGTTCTCAACATAGATCTCATTATGTTCTGCTCTCCATAATAAATGTTGACTGGCATCCAGAGTTGTTTTGTCCAAAGCCTGCCAGTCATAAGACATCATATGGTAATTTTGAGACAAAGCATTAAGGTGTCTTTTTGTAAATTGTGTGCTAGCTCCATTTTCTCTAACAATTTTTCTTATTTCTTTAAAGGTATTAAAAAAGAGTCGTTCATGCATCCGATTACCTTACTGATCTTTCATAACTAGGCAAGCTAAAAGCTTTCCTAACATAGCTTGCCTGACACATGATCCCATAACTGAGGATCTAGTTGAGCTTTACCACACCAGAGGTGGAGGATGGGGAAAAGGTTCCTCTGATGTTGCGGCCTTAGGTATTACAAGGCCTACAGGCTCTACTTTGGCAGGAGAGGGCTGTGTTAAATCCTGGCATTCTGTAGACTTTTATTCCTCAATATGCAGTGGGGCGGCCACCTTTCTCCAGTTCCCCGTGGAGGCCCCCCCATCTTTCAGTGATTCCTCCTTATAAACATTTCAACCAAATCCCATGCCTCCCCAGAGGTATCCTTGAGTTTACCTTGGCCAAGTTCAAGCAAAGGCCAGATTTTCTGAGAGGAAATGAAGAAAAATTGTTGGTTTTAAAGGAAGAACCGCATGCAAAAGTGGAACTGCTCTAATCCTAGATTGGAATTCTGGGGAAATGTGGGTTAGTTGCAACTTTTTGACAATGACTCCACACCCAAATCCAATAAGCTATTATCTAGTAAGGAAGTACCCAGCAGCAATTTGTGAAGATGCCTATTCAGTTTCCAATTGTGTTGAAAGTTCAATGAAAGGTCGTGGAAATAAATATGTAGAGGACAGAGTGGTGTGGTCTGAGGTGCTAATAATACGAAAAATAACTACCAGCCCCTGTAGATCCAATAGATGCAACTTTCCATGTCCATGCCCATTCAGAAGGCAGCAGAGGCTCACAGGTAAATATTGGGACCTTGCATCGAAAGGAAGGAAAAAACTCCCATCCCCATGAGATTTCAGGAGGTATTGCTATGGAAAGTGCAGAAAGGTCCTTTGGAATGATGACGGTGAGCCCTGTCTACTGAGATGTGTAGAATGATTTGAAAATTCATGTGATGGGGGATTTGAAGCACCCTTCACACAGCAGGGGGAAACTGGAAAAGGGTGGGGAATTTCAAGAGAAATGTGACTTTCTGAGAAAGTCCTCCCAGAAAGTAAGTTTGTGGGTTTTTTTCTGTTTTTTTTTTTTTTTCTTCACTACAGATTACAGCAGTTGCATTTTAGAACTTCTACCATGCAACTGTCGACTGGGAGTTGTCAAGTGTTATACATCCTCACCTTTTCTTCCTCTTCCATGAATGAATGGGGACCCTGAATTGCCAGTCCTCTTGTACTTAGCAAGGGTTGTGTGATGACCCTTTGCCACTGAATGTTGAGCAGCAGCATTGTTTGTCACAGCCATTTCTACAGAAGGCAGCACAGGTTCCATGGATTCATTCTCAAGCCATGAGAACGCAGACACAGAGCACTGTGCTAGCTCACCCAGGGACTTAAGACATGCACATTTCCCTTTGATAAGTGAGATGCCAGATTTTGTTCCTTTAAGGACCTGGGCAGGGATGGGGGTGTTCCAAAGAGGACCCGGCCCACTGGAAGCTGGCTGCAGGAATTCCTTCCTGCCTCCTGCACTCCTAGGTTCCTGGGCCGCTCCAATCTACCCCTCAGTGCTGTGATGAGTTTTGGTAAGGAGGCCAAGAGCCACCTGGCCCTGTTGGCATTGTGGTGTCCTTCTGCTGGGGCCCTGCCTGTTGTCACCATCACGACTGCTGCCCACTTTCTCTCGATCCTGGCCCCAGTCTTCACATCTTGGGGCTTTGCTTTGCCTGTGTCCCAACAGACAACCACCCAGTTCCCAGTAATGATGCTCATATGCAGTTATCTTTACATGACAACCCCAGAAGAGTATCCCCTTTCAGCAAGTGTGGTTCAGGCAGAGCTGGCAGGATGTGAGATATCTTCCTAGTGAGTGCCCTAGTGATTGATAAATAATAATCACTGTCGTGTGACCATGTGACTAATCAATGTGACTGCAAGTTATCTAAATATATAAAAGTCTAATATCCAAAGTGTCCCCTCAGGAGTTCGACCAGGAGACCAGGAGTTCAACTGCTCACTATGCCATGCACTGCACACCAGGGGGTGGCGCAGAACAAGGGATGGTCCCAGCAGGCAGCCAGAAGGCCCTATCAGTCCACATCGCCAGCCAGGCCTAGAGACTGTACCATGCACAAATCTTGTGCACTGGACCTCTAGTTATCAAATAATTCCTTTTGTTACACTCAAATGCTTGATTAAACTATTGGCCTTGTTCAGGTGATTATTAGAGGGTGATGTTAGAGACTGAGGCTGAGGTAGAGAGGGTGGCAGGGGTGCCTTGGCAGTTACCCACAAAACCAGCTGGGACCTTGGGATCTATACAGGCAATTTGAGAAGATGAAAGGCTATAGCAGATGGCAGGGGTGGTCACCAGGTTTCCCCCCAGGGGTAGTTTCTGGGCCTCCTGAGCTGAGTCCTTGGGTCAGAGAGGATCTAGCAGACCACCTGCTGAACTGCGAGTAGGCCAGGTGAGGGAGAAGCTGCAGGTCTTTGGGGATGGAGTCACATGGCCTTAGTGGCCAGGCCCAGTCATCCTGGTGCTTTCCCCCTGTGGGTGACACTGAAAGACCCTGTGCAGAGGAAGGATAGGATCACACTTCTGTTCTGCAAAAGCCACCTGGGAGACTGACCATGCGGGGCTCCAATGGCAGGACTGCGCATAGTGGGTTCCTGTCACTTTCCTGACAAGAATTTTGAGACTGGAGTAGGCCTTGGCATGGGGCTGGAGAGGACCTGCAGATTCCAGAGATGTTAATGAGCAGCACTAGGCCTGGTTTGTGGAGGAATCCAGCTTGGAAGCTCAGGGAGAGCTAAGAGCTGAAGGTAATTCAGGAAGGATTGGCTTCACGCTGCCTGGTTCTGTGTGCTCATGTTTATTTTATATTTTGCTTTTTAAAACATATCTATCACCATTCCAGGTCCTCTTTCATCCTTAGAAATTTTGAAAAATTCAGTGGACTTCATGCTGAAAATTGGCAAACCACTTACAGAGAGTCCCTATATACCCCAAAGGCAGCTTGCCTGATGATTAACTAGTCACACTTGTGTGCTGAATGTGTAGCAGCTCATGAGTTATTATCAATGTGTTATTATGAGCCACAGTCCATTCTTTATTAATATGTCCTGCTTTCAAAAGTTTCCCTGCTATCTTTGTCTCTGTTTCAGCATCACATCTAGGATCCCACATTCCTCTCAGCTGCTGCATCTTCGTAAGACTCTTCTTGGCCCTGAGAGTATCTCAGACCCTATTTCCTTTTGATGGCCTTGATCATTTGGAGAAGTTCTGGGTAGGTCCATTATAGGATGTGCGTGCACTGGGACTTTACTGATGTGTTTCTCATGCTTAGACTGGGGCTCTGGGTTTATGGGAGGAGGACCAGGGAGTTAAAGACCATAATCATCACATCATATGAAGGGCACCTACATATTATGATCACACATTTTCATTGCTGATGCTGACCTTGATCAGGTGACACAGGTAGAGTTTGTCAGGTTTCCCCACTGTAAAGTGACCCTTTACTTGCCCTTTCCACATTGTCCTCTTTGGAAGGAAGTCTCTCTTTGAAGCCATGGCCACTTTAGGGTTTAGGGGTTTTGCTTACCCTCCTTGAAGTAAGTGTATGTACTTCAATGGTTTGGAATGATAATGCAGGAGAAGTTTTTCTACTCATGTATTGGGTTCTTTATCATTGAATCCTTTGTTTATCTCAGTAAATTACCCCAGCTTCCTTCTGTAGCTGATGTCTATTTTCATTCTATCTTGATCAGAGGACATACTTTGCATGATTTCAATCCTTCTGATAGAGTCCTTGTAAATTTATTGAGGTATGCTTTGTAGTCAAACGTGTGGACTCTCGAAGAAAGTTACTTGGTGCACTTGAGAAGACATTTATTATCTTGCTGTTGGGGGGCGGGGAGGGGTTGTTAGAGATGTCTTTCACTGGAGATGGTTTCTTGTGGTGTTCACTTCTTTTATTCCATTATGGAGCTTCTTTCTAGTTGTTCTATCCTTTATTGACAGGTGTGCTGGTCTGCTGGGATTTCCATAACAAGTCCCACAGACTGGGTGGTTCACAGAACAGAAATGTATTGTCTCACATAATTCTGGAGGCCACAAGTCTAAGATGCAGATTCTGGAAAATTTGGTTTCTAGGGAGGAAGGGAGGACCACTCTTCCTGGCTTGGAGATGCCTGCTTATTGCTATGTCCTTCACATGGCCTTTTCTGTGCACAGGTAGAGAGAGAGAGAGAGAGGGAGAGAGAGAGAGAGAGAGAGAGAGATTGGGGAAAGAAGAACGAGAAGAGGAAGAAGAAGAAGACAAAAAAATGAAGGGAGAAATCTCTGGCTTCTCTTCCTCTTCTTCAAAGGACACTCATCCTGTTAGATTGGGGTCCTTCTTTTTAGCTTAGTTCCTTCTCTGAAGGCCCTATCTCAAAATACAGTCACATTTGTTGTTGACGCTGCAACATATGATTTGGTGGGTGTAGGTAAGGGCCCAATTCATTCCATTGAGAGGGATATTGAATTCTCCAACTTCTATTGTAAGACAGTCTGTTTCTTTCATCAGTTCTGTCCATTTTTGCATCATTCATGTTGTGGCTGTATTATTGGCTTGCTTAAGATACCCCTGACCTCTACTAGCTATTGGATTGTGACCAAAAGGAGTGGGAAATGTGAGCACCCATCACCAGTGGTGACCCAGAAATCCTCAGGCTGGTGGTGGTTATAGCCTTCCTTGTACCTACATCCGCTGAACTCTCCCACTCTTTCAGCAGCAATGTTTGTGAATGTCTCTTGCTTTTACCATACTCCTGGGAGAGCCAATGAGTCCCAGCTCAATCTTTCCCTTCCCCTACATAGGAGAAAAGCAGAATATTGTTACCTGTCAGTTTACACTCTCCTTAAGTGCTCTTTAAACCTCCCTGTGCAGAGTTTCTGCTTCTCACTGTCCTCATGGAGCAGATAAGCTTAGGAGTGTCTTGCCCCTTCAGCTGGGACCCAGCTGCTTTCCAGAATGTAAGATGTTGAACAGTTCATGTATGATCAATCAAGTCTGTGTAGATGTTGTGCTGAGTGCTCAGGGGCCTCGCTTTCTCTAGTATAAGAACACACAGCCACCAAAGGAAGTGTGGCATTCCTGATGGGAATGCTCCACACCTGGGCTGACCCTCAGGGTGTCTTTTTTTAATTTAATATATTTTACTGATTTTTTACAGAGAGGAAGAGAGAGAGATAGAGAGTTAGAAACATCGATGGGAGAGAAACATCCATCAGTTGCCTCCTGCACACCTCCTACTGGGGATGTGCCCACAACCAAGGTACATGCCCTTGACCGGAATCGAACCCGGGACCCTTGAGTCTGCAGGCCGACGCTCTATCCACTGAGCCACACCGGTTTCAGCAGGGTGTCTTGCTAACATGTCTCAGTGGATGTCGAGGGCATCACTGAACCACCATCGATCTAAACAAACTGAGGAATTGTTGTGAGGGAGGGGTCCAGGTAATCCAGGAGCTAGTATGTGGTGGATAGAGACTCCTTTGTACAGCACCAAGAAGGTGTGGAAACATTTCAGAAAAGCACCAATGAAAAAGGTAAAAATGATAAGTTTCGGTCATTATAAGCTTAAGCCTAGGCCATCCTAGGGAATACTCACTCCTGCCTTACCTGGGAATGCCCATAAGGTGATGCATTCTTTGCCCATCTACTGAGGAGCAAAGAGGCTAGCAGTATCAGTTTCAATGTGCTGGACACAAGCCTCCCCCTCAACATGGAAGAAGAGCCACTGACAACAGAAGCACTTGTTTTTTTGTGGTATTTTTAAAGTATGTTTTTATAGATTTTAGGGAGAGAGGAAGGGAGAGGGATGGAGAGATAGAATCATCATCAATGGGAGAGAAATGTCCATTGCCTGCCTCCTGCACAGCCTCTACTGGGGATGGAGCCTGCAACCTGAGCATTTGCCCTGACCGGGAATCCTTATGGTGTCCCTGTTTTATAAATTCAGATGAAGAGTTGAGGTAGAACCTGTGTTTTGAGTGTCATTAAGGTTTGTTTCTTTTTTTAAAATATATTTTATTGTTTTTTTAGAGAGAGGAAGGGAGAGGGATAGAGTCAGAAACATCAATGAGAGAAAAACATCGATCAGCTGCATCCTGCACACTCCCCACTGGGGATGTGCCCACAAGCAAGGTACATGCCCTTGACCAGAATGGAACCAGGGACCCTTGAGTTTGCAGGCTGATGCTCTATCCACTGAGCCAAACCAGTCAGGGCAGCCATTAAGGTTTCTTTCTGAAAAGAATACCTCACTATCACTGTAGAATTTTATAAACAACTAGAGGCCCAGTGCATGAAAATTCATGCACTGGAGGGGGGTACCCTCAGCCCGGCCTGTCCCATCTCACAGTCCGGAAGCCCTCAGGGGTAAGAGGCAACCCAGCAATCAGGGGAAGGCAAGGCGCCTATCAAACCTCTGCTGCTGCCACTAATGGTAGTGCAAGCCACACCCGGCCCTGGTTACCTGACGCTTATGCGGCCCTGCACAGCTAGGCAGCCGACATCTGAGGCTTCCTGCACTTCGGGCATTGGATGGGAGCTGCCATATGAGGCTTTCTTGCATTTCAGGCTGGCCCTGGAGGCTGGGGGGATGAGGGGACTGGGGGACTTCGGTGTGTGAAGCAGACGGATCTGCCTGGGGGCGAGCCCTGCCTTGCCAAGGGCCTGCTGACCCAGTGGGGATGAGGAGACTGAGTGCCACAATCTTGTGGTTGTGGGCACTGCAATCTTTGAGGGCATGGCAGTCATTTAGCATATCCCCTCCTTATTGGCTGTGGACAACACAATCTTTGTTAGGGTCTGGTTTTCAATAAGGTATTTCCCCTTTTCCCCCCAATCTTTAATTTCTTTATTGACTAAGGTATTGCATATGTGTCCTCATCCCCCAATTAATACCCAACACCCTCCCCACTCTTGCCCTCATCCCCCTCTTGTCTGTGTCCATTGGTTGGGCTTATATCCATGTATACAATTCTTTTGGTTGATATCTCCCCTTACCCCGACCCTCCCCTACCTTCCCTCTGAGGTTTGATGGTCTGATCGTTGCTTCTCTGTATCTGTTTTTGTTCATCAGTTTATGTTGTTAATTATATTCCACAAATGAGTGAGATCAAGTAGTATTTGTCTTTCTCTGACTGGCTTATTTCACTCAGCATAATGCTCTCCAGTTCCATCCATGCTGTTGCAAATGGTACGAATTCCTTCTTTTTTACTGCAGCATAGTATTCCATTGTGTAGATGTACCACCGTTTTTTAATCCACTCATCTGCTGATGGGCACTTAGGCTGTTTCAATATATTAGCTATGGTGAATTTGCTGCTATGAACATAGGGGTGCATATATCTTTTCTGATTGGTGTTTCTAGTTTCTTGGGATATATTCCTAGAAGTGGGATTGCAGGGTTAAATGGGAGTTCCATTTTTAGTTTTTTGAGGAAACTCCATACTGTTCTCCACAGTGACTGCACCAGTCTGCATTCCCACCAGCAGTGCACGAGGGTTCCTTTTTCTCTGCATCCTCAGAGAAGCACTTGTTAAAGGTGTCAAAACCAAGTTCTTCATTGTTCCAGGGCCCAGTACAGCTTCAGACCAGGCTTCCAATTCTATGGTTTGGCAAGTTGTTTCATGTTGGTGTGACCCTGTGGTATTAGTTTAACTTGTGCTCCTCACACTCAATATGAGGGGGTAGACTATGGTCACTAATATGGGACAAGATGGTCGGTAGGAATGATGAGAAGGCACGGAGTCTTTACTTGCCTAAGCCTCAATCTGAGGAAACACCCTGTGCCCAGGAACTTGTGGGCTCTGAGTGTTCTCTGTCACTGCACCTGGGAAGACCAAAGTGTGGGTCCCCAGGGACATTCCCTAATGGTGTGGAGAGACTATTTGCCTGGCTCTTTTTGAACTTAATGACAAGAGATGGTCTCATAATGCAAGGACACTTGAATGGCCCATTTCCTGGTTCCTGTTGGTCTAACTCTTGAGTCCATAAGGTCAGAGGCCTACGAAGTAGACAGGTCTCTCATGTGCCCCTGCACAGGGGTTCTGGTAGGTAGGGCTTAGCCTCACTGAATCCCCACCCAATCCCAGCAGAATTGTCACTGCAATGGCCTGGTCTCCAGCTCTGCTTGCTGGATCTGAGTGCCCTCTCAGATGTAAGAGGTGCTCTAGAAGTTGGGGTGCTCCCTGGGAGCCACTTGAATTTCACCAGGTCTTCTCCGAGGGCAAGAGGCTTATCTACTGGAGGTTTGCCCAGGGCCCTGGTGGAGTGCACTAGCTTGGCCCCTGGCCCCGTCTGGGAAATCTGTCACTGTCAATGTGGGGCTCCTCCAATTGCCCCTTTCTTAGGTTCTCCCATAATCTAAAGCTGTACCGTGGGTCAGTATCTGAACCCTGATGCCAGGCCAAAGACCCTGCTTCTGTTGGGAATGTGGACAAGAGCCAAGCGTGGCCTATAATCAGCTTTAACTGCCAGTTTGAAGAGCTTGACTCATTTGGGGGCCTTTTCTCATGAAAGTGCACACCAACCCCCCAATGATTTTCTTCACTCACCAAAGTACATGTGGGTGCCCATCACCACAACTAAACCCAGTTTGGTCCAAATGCTTGACGCTGTTTTACTGCCAACTTGGGTTTGAAATATAGCTGAAGAACACCAAATTGGGGATTTTGAGAATTTAAGTTGTGTGTTCACTGTTATTTAGACACAAAGAAACAAATGGTTCCTCACCACCTGCAATTTAGCTGTTTAATAAGAGTTGGTGGGTCTTCCAAATGGTCAAAGCCTGTCATCCCATATTTTACAGAGCCCAAGCACCTACCTGTCAGAAATAAAGTTCCTAAGAATGACATTGATTCTATCCCCTTGGTTACCTAAATTTATCCCATTTTGACCTGAACTTTCATGTTTACCCGCACATTTCAAATGGTTTTTATATTTGGGGAGGATAAATTCATTTCTCTCAGTCCTGCTTTGAAGATTAAGGCCCCGTGTTGGTATCTTTTGCATGTTTGTGAGAGATAGGGGAATGCAAATTACTTTCTAGGTCTGCCCAGTGGTACCTGGCACATTGTGGGTTAGGTCATTCTCTGCGTGGGGAGCTGTCCTGGGCACTGCAGGCTGTTTAGCACATCCCTGCTTTCTGCCCAACAGATGTCAGCTGCATCTCCTGCTTCTTCCCTAGTTGGGAAAATGAAATTATCTTCCAGATATTCTCATATGTCTCCAGGAGGAGGATTGCCACTCTTCCTGTGGGGATTTGTAAGGTTTGCTTGGGGAACAAGTTTTCAAATTTGTGCTTCTCTTAGAAAGCTCTCTCAGGAGTCGCTGCTTTGTCCAGTTATATAGCCACATGACCGCCAATATCCACTTTTGATGCCCTCTGCCCTGTCCCAGAGCACCTGGTTGGTACCTGTGGCATTGCTGGGCCCCTGTTTCATATGGCCACCATCACAGTGACTGTAAACACAATTATCCACAAGCCCTAATGGGTGCACTGGTAGAAAGGGCCTGCATGTTTCCACAAATCAGGCCCAATGCTACAAATAATGACAGCACTTCTTTCTCTGGGGATGGATCACTCAGTGGGTTTAACTCTTCCACCCAAGGCTACTCACTGTTTGGCCTTAGGCACCTTCACTTGTGAAGGGAGAGAGAGAAAGGAAACAAAAAGAATATGGGAGAGGTCCCCTGAGGACTAGAGCTGAGGCCTTAGCTAACGGAGGTTGGGGAATGAGTCCAAATGGCCAAAATCCCCGAACTCTATCACTTTAGGCATCAACTGTCACATTTTACATACTTCGGAGCCCTTAGAATACACCTCTCTCTATGCAACCATTTCTGGTTGAATTTCATTTTGTTTTCCTAGACCCTGTCACCTATGTCCTCCTGGGAACAAAAGTAAAACCAAGTGCTCTGAACCAGCCATGTGCCTCCTCTGGTCCCCTGAGCACGATTTCTTTTTATGACTTTTTGGCTGTCATGGCCCAGCCTGTGAGATGACTCATGCTCAGTTTACTCTTGGGTGAACATAGAATGCTGCCCTCTCTCCTGGCCCAGGAGGACACGAGGCCATTGTCTTGGACACATGGCTCATTTTCCCTGACTGATGTCAGCAGGGATACCCGTCCTGGTTTGTGTCCAATGTGTCAGCTGCACAATCCTTTTATTAAGTGTGGTGTCTGTGATCCCATAACAGGTGAAAATATGGAGATTATCCTTTCTTGCATATTCTCCTCCACATGCAAGTCCACCTTTGCTGAATCTGCCCCAACTTGATCTGGAAACAAAGCTCAATAATTTCCCAGGAATTCCATGAAGCAGAAGCACCCCCAAACTCGCGGCATTATCAGCCCAAGGCCCAGGCACTCTGGCCTATGGAAGAGAACCAGGGCTCTGCATGAAGACTGCCAACACTGGCATCTCAGCCCTGCAATATGCTAGTTGGCATTGCCTAGTTTGGCTACTGAGTCCAATGTCTGTGCTTCCTCAGGGGCAGTTTCTACGAATTTCATTTTTTCCTAAGCATGAGCTATATTGTCTTCCATTGAATGCCTCCTAATTTCTTTTTTGCTGAAATCTGACCATTTTCAATATCATAATTCAGGAGATCATATTACCACCGCCCCAATATTTGTTGTTGCTATTTGTGCAATAAATTGTTCCATGATTTTTCTAAACTATTTTTGGAAAGACTGTATTGTTGTCATGTTGTATACTGAATTCTTGTTATTATAACTTAGTGTTCAGTTTCTGATATGAGGAACATTTCCTTAACTATCTGCAGTCAAAACAAAATGAAGAAAAACAATACATGTGCATATACACAGAAAATGCCCTGGCCCTTGGGAAATTCTCTTTCCCAATGCCTTTTGCTTCCCTTTCAGAAACAAAGGATTGACACTCAGAGAGGACGAATAACACCACTGAGTGGAAGAGATGGGAGAAGGACCTAGAACAGTGCATTGTTTGCCTTCCCACAGTACCCTTCTATTTCCCTATTCAGAGTGAGTATTAGGACCAAAGTTGTTCACAACAGCTAGAGAACATGGATCACAAAGAAACCACTGGAGTATCCTCTCTTCCATGGTGAAGATTACTTGAATTTGGCTTTTCTCCCATCCCACACCCAGGATCTCATCTATGTTCAAGTACATATTTATGATTATGTTCATATGGGCTTACTTCGACATGGCTACCTAAAGAAATTGTAATTTTCCTTGGCAAGTGAATTTATGTAAAATAGATTCTTTGAAAATATCTAAGGGAAGAGCAAACAAAATGATTCAGTGTAGGTACCTTCAAGGCTATGGCAGGAGAGGAACACACAGGTGGAGGAGGGGGTCTTCTGGTAAGGAGAAAAGGGCTGGCATGAGAGTGAGTCAGTGGAATGATTTGTTTCCACAGAGCTGAATATGCACCTCACCTCCAAATCCGTAATGAAAAGGGGAATTATCAAAGGATATCCAACTTGGAAATAGGAGATCAGAATTCTGGGAAAGCTAAACCCTTAATGGAGTCTGAATCCGAGGGTCTGGTTTGGGTGATTTGGGAAGACAAATGCAGGTGTCCCTAATTGAGCCCATCTTGGGTAGTGAGAAGAATTCCTATAGGGAAGAAATGGAAACTAAAGCCAATCCTGTTGTGACCTAATAGATGTGAGATTTGCCTGCAACAGAGCTCGAGAGGATCTCCCCCCACCCTGAGGACATCAGAGGGTGTTGCTGTACATTCCCAAAGCAACCCCATGGATAACATTGTATTTGAGGTGCTTTGGATAGAACTGAGGTTGAGGAATGAGAGGAATGTTCCCACCTGTGCTGGAGCACAGCCCTACTCTAGGGACCCAGGGGTAAGAAAATAGGACTCTCTTTTGGGCTCATTGGATCAGGACCCACAAAGCAGCGGGTAGAACTGCAAGAGACTAAAGCAGGAATCTTGTGAGTGGTGCATTGAAGAGTGGGGCTACCTACTGAGACTGAGCCAGCCACCAATTTCTGGGAGGTACAGTCCCCCAGGGGCCCATCTGACCCATGATATCTTGGTGGTAGCCCAGGCTAGGACTACCCAGGGCCTTGACCTTGAGCAACAAAGAAGACATCAACCACGACCCCCCCCCCCCATAGGGATGGGGGTAGAGGTAGGATCTTGACCTCTCAACACATCCAGTGAACTAGCAACAGGAAACAATCTTCCTAGCAGCATATGGGCACCTTTTTTTATTAACCTGAACACTGTTTACTGTACTATTTAAAAAGAGAGATGATGGGTGCTCTGAAGATGTTCATTCCCCCACACTTGGCCAGAGCCCACACTCCAGAGCAGACATAAGTCACTTTTGTGACATCACATGACTTAAGCAGCTGTTTGCCCTACGACTGAGACTCTAGAATTTTGAGGACAGTATATATAGGGCATTACTGCTGTGACCAAAGGCATTTATGACCCCACTTTTGAAGTGATTGGATCCTGGGTACCAAATTCTTGTTGATGTAGAGCATCAACATGGCTAGTCAGAGTGCCCATGAGATGCATGAAGCCAAGCTGGCCCTGTCAGAGAATGGACAACCACCAATAATAGTCCAACATGATACATCCCCAGGTCTACATGTGGGTCCCAGGGAGGCTTTGGAGAGGCACGAGGGGGCCAAGAACAGAGCCAAGATCCAAGCCTGCAAGACAACCCAAACCAAAGCACCACCAATGTGGAAGGAAACAACATTCTTCATTGGCCATCCTTCCCAAGAAAGCTTTGGAGGATAGTGGAGGGTGATGCTTTCAGGTCTATGTTCTGGAATGACGATGGGGACAACACGATCATCGAGGAAAATCTTTTCCAGAGGGAGATTCTCTGCCATAGGGGCAAGGAGCAAATCTTTGAATCAAACAGTTTAAAGAGTTTCATCGGCTTTCTGATCCTCCATGGTTTTAGCAAAATATGCCCAAGCAACTCTGCAGTTTATTCTCCAGGGAAAAAGATAATGTTAATGTAGACAGTCCTCCCATTTCCCATATTCCCTGTTACTCAAACATCTTCCTAGTGGATCCAGAAGAATGATATACTGAAAGGGCTTCATTTCAGGGTCTAACCCTTTTTCACATGATATCATGTTTATCAAAAGATGAAAAACTATACCCCCCCCCCTTAGAGACAACCTGCAGGGATGAGTAAAGACTCTGAGAGGCCAGTTAATGTCAAATAGATATCTTTTCTCCACAAATGACTGAATTAATTAATTTTGTTTAAGATCTACAGAAATTGCAATTTCCAGAGAGGCAAGCCTTGGCTCCTCGAGAACATTAAGGCACAAGGCAAGCAAGTGACTCACGTTTGTCCAGGGTCCAGTGCCATACCTCGAATGAGAAAGACTAAGACGGCCCCCACAAGACACTCCCCAAGAATACACCACAAGGACGGCAACAAAAAAGTCGAACAAAAGGCTCAGGAGAAACCCAGGCATTCACGTTCTCAGTTTCTCAGCCTCTTAGTAGTGCCAGGGAGGTTCAGTGCCCAAGTGCAGCAAGTGGTTGAAGTGGGGAGGACACTTCTGGTAATGTCATGTTTGTGTCCATGGTTACTGCCGGTACCGATGGCACAAGGCATCTGCACCCCCTACACACCCCCAAATGAACCACTGCAAAGTTCAGTGATGTCTTTGTACAATATCTGTTATTCCACTCAGATGTCTGGCCTTTCAGTCATGGCTCCACCCAAGGACCCTGAACAGGCCGATGAGGAGGAGCATGAGGGCTCCTTGGATAACAAGTGTTCACTCTGTGAGCAGTTTAAGGTCAATGCAGGCCCACAAATTGCAGGCTTTGTAACCACAAATCCATTTCTGCTTTAATAAAGAAAAGCAAAACTACATGGTACAAAATAAACAATGCAATGAGAATTGTGAGTCCGTGTTCTTCTGTTTCCATGCCACTCACCTCCTCATATGATCCTGAGGAGGCTAGAAATCCTGGCCCCAGAAAGATGTTCATCCCTGTTGTCCTCTTTCCTGTTCACACACTCAGCCAAGGATCTGGCTAATGGGTCCTTAGGCAAGCCCAGGAAGACGTAGTCCACTGAGCCTTGCCTATTGTACAGGATACAGAACTTCCTGGCTCCTGCCCTGGGTGAATCACCTTACATTAGTCATGCATCCTGAAACAAGAGGATATTTACTCATGGGTCCTCCTATGATGCCAGGAACTTTCTGATCAGCATCTGAGGGTTTCTAGCCCAAGTTCCAGGGGCCTCCCAGAGAGGCCCACCTAGAACCCAGGCCACCCCATCTGCTAAGTGGTGTACGACAGAGCTAGTCTGGCTCAAAAGATGGGCCATTGCAGTCAATGCCTGGGATAAAGCCCATCATCCTCGCAGCTAACAACCATTAGTAACCCTACTAGAAGGGATCCAAATAAATTAAAGATTGCCCACACAGGCAAACAAAAACTCTACCCATCACTTTTCCATCAGAGCTGTATTTCAGATCCGTCCTTGGGTCACGAGGTAGCTATGTGACATGTGTGACACAATACTTCGTGAGCCCAGGGACACTTTTACAATAGGTGAGTCACTTGCCAGGGGAGACAGGTGCTTTCTTGAAAATTCAAGTGTCTCCTTCAAGGGGAATGAGGCCATGCCTAGTTGGACACTCTCCAGCAATAGTTCAGTGCCCGCTCCCAGACCTCCCACAAGGTTCCATGGGTGCTGTTGAAGCGTTCTCTGAGTTTGAACAGAGAGAGAGAGAGAGAGAGAAGGAAATCATGTAAAGGAGTCCCAAACACTAACCACTTCTCCTAAAACATTTCTCTTTGCACAGCCCTGAAATGAGCAGAAGCAAAAAGACTGATAAAACCATGTTATTTCTGGCCAGCTTTCCCTTTTCCCTGAAGGTCAGAGTCATTGAGACAGTCAATGAGCCCAGAGAGGCATCTCAGGAGGACAGTCCCCTACATCTGAGCACAGAAATCTGTTACCCTTTTGAGACAGCATGGAGGGACCCAGAGAATACTATGCTAAGTGAAATAAGCCAGAAAGACAAGTATCACATGATCTTACTCATATGTGGGATCTAAAGAGCAATCTAAATTGATGAACAAAATAGATCATGAGACATAAGAGCATGGAACAGACTGTCAAATCTCAGAGGGAAGGCGGGGGTGGGTGGGAAGAGATTAACTAAAGAACTTGTGTGCCACGCGCCCCTGGGTCCGGGGAAAGCTAGGTCCTGGGTCCGGGTGAGGCCACGCAACCCTGGGTCTGGGAGAGGCCACGCGCCCCTGGGTCCAGGTGAGGCCACGTGCCTCTGGGTCCGGGTGAAGCTGGATCCCGGGTCCAGGTGAGGCCACGCACCCCCTGGGTCTGGGTGAGGCCACGTGCCCCTGGGTCCGGGTGAAGCCGTGCCCCTGGGTCCAGCTGAGACCCAACCAGAGGGAATTGGACCTGCATTACCACCATTTGTCCACCATCCAGAGCTGAGGGGTCAGTGCCGACATGTACACATAAGGAACTGGTGGACATTGATATTGGGTCTCAAAAGAACTGTTGGTCCAGAAAGAAACTCACTACAGACTGATTCATTTGCCTGTCAGAATAACTATTATTGCTCATCTCACATTCAGTTCATATAAGTATATCTCTAGTGACACATGATCTCGCTCATCTAGGGGAAATGATAAACAACAAAGACTGATGAACAAGAACAGAACCAGAAACAAGGAGGCATCGATCGGACTATCGGGCCTCAGAGGGAGGATAGGGGAAGGTGGGGGGAGGGGGGAGAGATCAACCAAAGGACTTGTGTGCATGCATATGAGCCTAACCAATGGTTAAGTTCAACAGGGGGTTGGGGCATCCGTGGGGAGGGGTGTGGGATGGGAATGGGGGGATGAGGACAAATATGTGACACCTTAATCAATAAAGAAATTTTAAAAAAAGAACTTGTGTGCATAACCCAGGGACACAGACAATAGTGTAGTGAAGGCCTGGGGCAGGGGGCTGGTGCCCGCTGGAAGGGGTAAATGAGAAAAAAGGGGGAGCTCCATAACACTTTTGGCAATAAAGATTAAAAAAAACACATAATGGAATACTCTGCTGCCATATAAAAGAAGGAATTCTTACCATTTGCAGCAACCTGGAAGGAACTGGAGAACATTATGCTAAGTGAAATAAGCCAGTCAATGAAAGAAAAATTCCACATGATATCACTCATTTGTGGATAATAAAGAACTTTATAAACTGATGAAGAAAAAGATAGATACAGAGTCAGTAAATCATCAAACAGACTCAAAATACAGCAGGAAGGTTAGGTAGAGGTGGGGGAGATAAGAGATCAATCGAAGGACTTCTATGCATGCATATAAGCATAACCAATGGATGCAAAACACTGGGGCGGGGGTGAGGTGAACTATTGCTGGAGAGTGTTCAATTAGGCATGGCCTCATTCCCCTAGAAGGAGACACTAGAATTTAAAAAAAGTGGTTAGTGTTCGGGACTCCTTTACATGTTTTCCTTCTCTCTTTCTCTCTCTGTTCAAACTCAGAAAATGCTTCAACAGCACCCATAGAACCTTGTGGGAGGTCTGGGAGCGGGCACTGAACTATGTATGGGAGTGGGGTTGGGGGGGGGTAATGGTAAGATATGTACACATATAATACCTTAATAAAAAAATGGAGGGGAAAAAAAGGCGGTCTTAGATAGGAAGAGGAGATTGGTCTTTGAGACAGGAACCCAGCATTGGCCCAGGTCATGTGACTCATGAATAAATCCTTGCGTTTTTCAACAGCACCTGCCTCATGCGTTTGGCTGTTGAGGCAGGCAGCAGAACCTCCGTTTTTGTTCGGTTCCACCCTGACTTCCTCCAAGGGGCCTTAGACTGGGGACAGAGATCAAGAGCAGGGCTTCTGGTCAGCGGAGGGGAGGGCAGAGGCGCTGCCTAGAGTCATGGAGAGTACCGGGGAGGGGGAGGGCGGGGAGGCTGGGAGACCCTGCCCCCTCCAAGACTCAACATGGAAGGGCTTTTGTGAGGGTGACCACACACGACTCATCCGAGTCTCAGAGACCCTGGGGATGCCCGGGGGAGAGCCAGAGCGAGCTCACATCCACAGAGTCGGGCCCGGGGCCTGGCCGAGTTAAGGTGAGGGTGCCCAGGGAGGGCGGAGGAACCCCGGGACCTCAAACAACGGTTTCTGTCCTCGAAGACCCCTGGGGGGCGGGGGCGGACCACACGCGGCTAGTGGAGTTTGGCACAGCCAGGTCTGGGCGACTCTGGTGGTTTGGTGAGAGGCGCGGTACCTCAACATGGCCGAGGAGTGCTCAGGGCCCTCCAGATCCATCTGGCGGGCGGGCTTCTTGGGAGGAGGACCCTAGGTGGCGTGTCCTTCTGTCCGCCTCCACCTGGGTCTCACAAGGGGGATGGACCTAGGGACCCAGGGACCTAGAACAGAGCCATCCCCGCCCGGAGCTCACAGGGGGTGAAAGCCTACACGCAGCAGCCTCTGTGACCCTTACCCTGGGCTCCTAGAATCCCGGCCTTCGGGGCGGAGGCGGACCTCACCTGGGCAGGAGGCAGGCCCAGGCGCTGCCAGAATCCAGGTGAGGACCTGGGTCCCACCGCAGAGGGAAGCCCGCAGAAGTCCACCCCTGCTGCCCACCAGGAGGGGCACCGCTCGGGTGGCCATGCCCAGTGTGTCCTGACTCGCACAGCTGGCTCTGAGGTAGAGGCGGAGATAAGGAACAGGGCCTGTGGTCCGCATGGCGGGCAGAGGAGATTCCTAGTCACGGTCAGCTCGCTGAGGGGGATAGAAGGACCCGAGTCCCCACCACAAAGCCAACCAGGCAGCACGCAGGGAGGTGAACACATGGACATTATCTCACTTCCTCATGCAGTTCTGAGACAGGAGCGGGGGGGGGGGGGGTGCCTCTGTGGGGGGTATCTCTCAGGGGAGGTTGCTGTAAGGATGAGGACCCCAGGTAAGCACAGGGTGGGGGCATGACCTGGAGAACAGATGGGAGGGCCTCGGATGAGAATGACGACACCTGCCATTTTCTCCCTTCTATATCCCCATCCAGGTCTCAGAGACTCTGGGGGTTTGGTAGAGGGAGTGGGATCCCATCTAGGCACATGAAGAGCCAAGGACCTTGGAAACTAGACCAGAGTCAGTCCTAGTCCCAGAGACTCTGGGGGATTGGGTAGAGGGAGTGGAACCGATATAGGCAGATGCTGTGCCAAGGACCCTGGAAGCTACACCAGAGTCAGTCCTTCTCTTCCACACTCTTGGGGTTGTGTAGAGGGAGAAGGACATCATATAGGCAGATGATGCGCGAAGAACCCTAGAAACTAGACCTGAGTCTGTCCTGGTCTCAGAGACTCTCAGGGTTGGGTAGAAGAAATAGCACTTCATATAGGCAGGTAGTGTGCCAAGGATCCTGGAAACTAGACCAGAGTCAGTCCTGGTATGAGAGACTCTGGGATTTCAGTAGAGTGAGATGGAACCTATACAGGCATATGGTGTGCCAATGAATTGCCAGAGCAAGGTGAGGACCATGAGGGAAGACTGAGGACCCCGGTAACTAGACCAGCGTCAGTTACCTCTGGTGTCAGAGATTCTGGGGGTTCGTTAGGGGAAATGGGAACCCATAGAGGGAGGTGGTGAGACAAGGACTATGGAAACCAGACCAGAGTCAGTACTGGTCTCAGAGTCTCTGGAGGTTCAGTACATGGAATAGGACCCCATTAAGGCAGATGTCACGCCAAGGACCCTGGAATCTAGACCAGAGTTAGGCCTGGTCTCACATGCTCTGGGGATGGGGTAGAGTGAATAAGAACCCATCTAGGAAGGTGGTGCTCCAAGGACCCTGGAATCCAGATCAGAGTCAGTCCTGGTCTCAGAAACTCTGAGGGTTCAGTAGAGGGAGTAGGACCCTATATAAGAAGATGGTGTGGCAAGGACCCTGGAAATTAGACAAGAGTCATTCGTTGTCTCAGAGTCTCTGGGGGTTCAGAAATAGGAGAAGGACTCCATATAGGTAGATAGTGCGCCAAGGACCCTGGAACCGAGACCAGAGTCAGTCCTGGTGTCCGGGACTTTGGGGGTTCAATAGAGTGATATGGACCCCATATAGGCATCATGTGTGCCAAGGAACTGCCAGAGCAAGGAGAGGACCATGACAGAGGACAGAGGAACCCTGGAATCTAGACCAGAGTAAGTCCTGGTCTCAGAGTCTCTGGGGGATGGGTATAGGGAGTGGTGCTATATAGGAAGATGGTTTGCCAAGGACACTGTAAACCAGACCACAGTCAGCGCTAGTCTCAAAGACTCTGTGGTTCAATAGAGGGAGCAGGACCCCATATAGGCTATGGTGCGCCATGCACCCTGGAAGCAAGAACAGCATCAGTACTGGTCTCAGAGACTCTAGGGATTTGGTAGAGGGATTGTTACCCCATTTGCAAGATAGTGTGGCAGAGACCCTGCAAACTAGACCAGAGTCAGTCCCGGTCTCAGAGACTCTGGGGGTTCAGTATATGGAATAGGATCCCATATAGGCAGATGGTGTGCTAAGGACCTGGAATCTAGACCAGAGTCATTTCTGGTCTGAGAGTCTCATGGGGTCAAATAGAGGGTGTATGACCCCATATAGGCAGATGGTATGCCAAGGACCTGGAATCTAGACCAGAGTCATTTCTGTTCTGAGAGTCTCATGGGGTTCAGTAGAGGGTGTAGGACCCCATATAGGCAGATGGTTTGACAAGGACCATGGAATCTAGACCCGTGTCAGAACTTGTCTCAGAGTTCAGTAGAGGGAGAAGGACCCCATATAGACAGATGGTGTGCCAAGGACCTGCCAGGGCAATGTGACGACCATGAGGGAGGACAGAGGGACCCTGAAACTAGAACAGAGACATTCCTGGTCTCAGAGATTTTAGAGGTTCAGTAGAGGGAGAAGGACCCCATATGGGCATATGGTGTCCCAAGTACATGCCAGAGAAAGGTGAGGTCCATGAAAGAGGACAAAGCAACATTGGAAGCTAGACCAGAGATAATCCCTATCACAGAGACTCTGGGCTTTGAGTAGAGGGAGTTGCACCCCATATAGGTAGATGGTGCACCAATGACCCTGGAGAGTAGACCAGACTCAGTCCTAGTCTCAGAGTCTCTGGGATATAAGTACAGGAATGTGGTCCCCATATAGGCAATTGGTGTGAAAAGGACCTTAGAATCTAGACCTGAGTCAGTCCTGGTCTCAAAGACTCTGGGGGATTGGGTAGAGGGAGTTGGACTCCAATAGGAAGATAGTGCGCCAAGGACCCTGGATTCTATAACTGAGTCAAACTTAGTTTCAGAGACTCTGGGGGTTTGGTAGATGTAGTAGGACCCCATATACGCAGATTTTTAGCCCAAAACGCTGGAAACTAAACCAGAGTCAGGCCTGGTCTCAGAGACTCTGGGTGTTCAGTAGAGGGAGAGGGACCCCATATCGTCAGAAGGTGTGCCAAGGACCTTCCAGAGCAAGGTCAGGACCATAAGGGAAGATAGAGGAACCCTGGAAGCTAGACCAGAGTCAGTCCTCGTCTCAGAGACTCTGGGGGATTGGGTAGAGGGAGTTGGACACCATATAGGCAGATGGTGCGCCAAGGACACCAGAGTCTAGACAAGAGTCATTTCTGGTCTCAGAGATTCTTGGGGTTCAGTAAAGGGAGTAGGACCCCATATAGGCAGATGTTTGGCCAAGACCCTGGAATCTAGACCAGAGTCCATCCTGGTCTCAGAAACTCTGGGGGTTCAGTAGAGTGAGAAGGACCCAATATAGGCAGATGATGTGCGAAGGACAGTCCAGAGCAAGGTGAGGACAATGAGGGAAGCTAGAGGAACCCTGGAAGCTAGACCAGAGAAAGTCCTGCTCTCAGAGACTTTAGAGGTTCAGTAGATTGAGAAGGACCTCATATAGGCAGATGGTTCACCAAGAACCCTGAAATCTAGACCATAGTAAGTCCTGGTTTCAGAGACTCTGGGGTTTGGTTAGAAGGAGTGGTCCCATATAGGCAGATGGTATGCCAAGGACCCTGGAAACCAGACCAGAGTCAGTGGTGGTCTCTGAGACTCTTTGGGTTCAATAGAGGGAGAAGGACTCCATATAGGCAGATGGTTTACCAAGGACCCTGAAATCTACACCAGAGTCAGTCCTGGTCTCAGAGACTCTGGGGTTGGGTGGAGAAAGTGGGAACGCATACAGTCAGATAGTGTGTCAAGGACCCTGGAAGCTAGAACAGAATCAGTACTGGTCTCAGAGACTCTGGGGATTCAGTAGAGGGAGAAGGACCTCATATAGTTAGATGGTGCTCCAAGGCCCCTGAAAGCGAGACCAGAATCATTCCTGGCCTCACAGACTCTGCGGGTCCAGTAGCGTGTGATGGACCCCTTATAGGCAGATGGTGTGCAAAGGACCTGCCAGAGGAAGGTGAGGGCCATGAGGGTGGCCTGAGGGACCATTGAAATTAGACCAGATTCAGTCCTGATCTTAGAAATTCTGAGTGTTGTTTAGAGGAATTGTGAACCCATATAGTCAGATGGTGTGCCAAGACCCTGGAATCTAAACTTGAGTGAGTCCTTGTGTCAGAGACTCTGTGGGTTGGGTAGAGGGAATAGGACCCAATATAGGCAGATGGTGCTCCAAAGACCCTAGAAGCTAGAACAGCATCTGTCCTGGTCTCAGATACTCTGGGGGTTCAGTAGAGTGAGTAGTATCCCATATGGGAAAATGGTGTGCCAAGGACCCTTGAACAGAGACCAGAGTCAGTACTGGTCTCAGAGCCTCTGGGGTTTGGGTACAGGGAAGAGGTTCCCATATATGCAATTGGTGCTCCAAGGATCCTAGAATCTAGACCAGTGTCAGTCCTGGTTTCAGAGACGCTGGGGAATTGGGTAGAGGGAGTAGGATTCCATATAGGCAGATAGCGCACCAAGGACCCTGGATTCTAGACCAGAGTCTATCTTGTTCTAAGAGACTGGGGGTTTGATAGGAAGACTAGTACCCTGTATAGGCAGATGCTGAGCCAAGAAAGGTGGAAACTAGACAAGAGTCAGTCCTGGTCTGTATCTCTGGGGGTTGGGTAGAAAGAATAGGACCACATATAGGCATATGATCTGCCAAAGACCCTGGAAACTAGACCAGAGTCAGTCCTGGTCTCAGAGACTCTGGGTGTTGGGCAGAGGGAATAGGACCCCATATAGGCAGGTGGCTCGCCAAGTACCCTAGAAACTAGAACAGAGTCAGTCCTGGTCTCAGGGACTGTGGAGGTTCAGTAGAGGGAGTAGGACTCCATATAGGAGGAAGGTGCACGAAGGACCCTGGAAACTTGACGAAAGTCAGTCTTGGTCTCAGAGATTCTAGGGGTTCAGTAGAGGGAGAAGGAACCCATGTAGGCAGATGGTGTGCCCAGGACCCTGGAACCGAGACCAAAGTCAGTCCTGGTCTCATAGACTCTGAGGGTTCATTAGAGGGGAATTACCTCATATAGGCAGAAGTTGTTTCCAGGACCCTGGAACTAAGACCAGAGTCAATCCTAGTCTCATAGACTCTGGGGGTTTAGTAGAGTGAGAAGGACCCCAAATAGGCAGATGGTGCGTCAAGGACCCTGGATGCTAAATAAAACTCAATCCTGGTCACTGAGACAAGGGAGTTCAGTAGATGGAGTAAGACCCCATATAGGAAGATGGTGTGCCAAGGTCCCAGGTAGCTAGACTAGAGTTAGTCCTGGTCTCAGATTCTCTGGGGGTTCAGTAGAGGAGTAGGACCCCATATAGGTAGATGGTTCACTAAGGACCCTGGCAGCTTGATTGTAGTCAGTCCTGGTTTCAGAGTCTCAGGGAGTTTGGTAGATGAAGTGGGACCCAATATAGGCAGTTGGTGTTCCAAGGACCTGCCAGTCAAGGTGAGGACCCTGAGGGAGGACAGAGGGATCATGGAATCTAGCCAAGACTAATTCCTGCTCTCAGAGACTCTAAGGTGTTTGGCTGAGGGAGAAGTACCCCATGTAGGCAGATGGTGCATCAAGGACCCTGAAGCTAGACCAGAGTCAGTCCTGGTCTCAGAGACTGTCAGGGTTCCGTAGATGGAATAGGCAGGCAGATGGTGCGGCAAGGATCCTGGAAGCTAGACCAGGGTCAGTCCTAGTCTGAGACTCTGGAGTTGAGTAGAGGAAGTAGGACCCCATAAAGGAAGATGGTGCCCCAACGTCCCAGAAATGAAGACCAGAGTCAGTCTTGGTCTCAGAGACTCTATGGTTTTGGTAGAGGAAGTGGGACCCCATGTAGGTAGATGGTGTGCGAAGGACCTGCCAGAGTCAAGGTGAGTACCCTGAGGGAGGACGGAGGGACCCTGGAAGCTAGACCAGAGACAGTGCTGGGATCCCACCGAGGGGATGACCACAGACAGCATGTGCTGAAATGCACAACCAGGTCAGGATCAGGAGCAGTACTTGAGAACGGCAGCGGGTGGGCCCAGGACCTTCCAAAGTCCTTAGGCAGGCCTCATGGGAGGATGATCATAGGTGGCATTTTCTTATTCCTGCATCTGGGTTTGGCAGTCTGGGGCTTGGGTATAAAGAGCAGGACCTCACTTCAGCAGAGGGTGGGGCCAGAATCTGCCAGAGTTAAGGGAGATCCTATGGGAGGACTGAGGGAACCTTGGATCCCACCACAGTGCAAACCCCTCAGATACCCTCACCTGCCTTCAGCCCTGGGGTTTCTGGAATCGCTTTCCCATGGATTCTCCCACTCCCTTTGCTCTCAGGAATCTGAAAGAGGTGGGGCCTTACACAAAGGGTGTGCTATATGGACTGCAGAGCCAGGACACTCGGGCACTGCAAGCTGCCAAGCTATTGACCATGAGGGAAGAAGGAGGGGGAATTGTCCTGCAGAACAAATGGGGGCCTCATGGACATTCACCCCACTTCCACTTTCAGCTCTGAGAGACCCCAGGCAGGGCTGTCCAACAGAGAGCACTCTGATTTTGTCTGGGGTGGTGGGCCTCAGTCAGGTGAGCAAAGGAGGAGAGGGGAGGTGTCTCGGACTCTGAGTTCCTATAAGGGGAGGAATATGAGGAAAGGCAGCAGGAGCCCAAATGCTCCTCCCCTGCTCCCGAGTCTTGCTGTCTCCTTTCAAGGTTCAGCTGAGGACTGAGGGAAAACCTCACATCACAGCTGGTCGAATCCCCGCCTTACTTTGCCACTTCTGTCAGCCATGAGAGAAAGTGGAACGTGGTGTCACTCACGTCCTCCACCAGTGACTCAGGAGGGTGAGTTTTTAGTCTGAAGGAAAGTGGCCTTAGTTCAACACAGGAAGTTGTCCAAGACCCTGTCAGATGTCAACGTTAGGACTGAGGGCACTCCCCGTCTCAGGGCAGATAGCCCCCACAGAGTTTGGGCATGTCATCCTGTATCCTGTGGGATGTCCTGGGCAGGTGTGGTCAGATGTGGGGCCCCCTCACTTTCTTCTGTTCAGTCTCAAGGGTGTAGCCTTGTCCTGAGAGTTTTGCCTCAGGGCCAGCAGAGGGGAAGTTCACGGGCCCTGCCAGGGGAAAGGTGAGAACCCTGAGTGAGGACGCAGAAGACCATCCAGCCCAGAACAGTGGGGAACTCACAGAATCCTGGCCTTTCTCTTGTCAGCACTGGAGGCCCATGGCTGTGCATGCCACCTGCACGCTGAGGTGTTTCCTTTTTTCCTGTTACAGGGGCTCCAGGAGCCAGGGTATAAAGGCCTTTGTCTGAGGCACAAAACACAGGTCACAGAGCAGAGGAGGTCCAGGCCGTGCCAGCAGTCAAGGTGAGGTGCCTGCCTTCACTTAGAATGTGTCCCCAGGTTCTCCCCCATGCCAAAGTAGAGGAGAACTCCTGCAGCACCCGACCCCACCACACTGCCAGCCACAGAACCCTGACCTATGCCGACTCTACCTGGAGAACCATCTGACTTCCTCATTCAGGATCTTAGGGGACAGGCCACCCAGGAGGAGAGACCCCAGTGAAGCCCAAGAGCACCCCTAAAGAGGAGACCTGTAGCTCTGCTTTGTTAAAGCTGACAAGGGTGTACCCAGCTGAGGCCACTTATATTTCCTCTCTCCACAGGCCTGTGAGTCCTCATTGCCCACCTCCAGTCCGCACTCCTGTGGCTGCCTGACAGGAGTCATCATGCCTCGAGCTCCAAAGCGATGACACTACATGCTTGAAATTAGCGAGGCTGAGGAATAGTATACTTCCCCCTCATGCTCCTCCACCTGCTCCTCCTCTTGTCCTTTCTCCATCTGCTCCTCCTCCTCTTCCTCTTGCTATCCTCTGCTTTCAAGTAATGCAAGCTCCTTGGAGGAGGAGGAGGAGAACGAGGATGAGGAGGAGGAGGATGAGGTTCATGCTGCTGCTGGGACACCAAGTTCTACCCGGAGCTCTCCAAGTGCCTGTGCCTCCCCTTGTGCCTTTGCTGCTGCTGCTCCATTGAGCCAGTCCAGCAGCCAAGAAGAGAAGGGTCCCAGTACCTCCCGGGCCCTGCCAGATTTAGGGTCCTTGCCCAGAGACGTGTTTGATGATAAGGTAGCTGATCTGGTGGGATTCCTGCTCCTCAATTATCGCACAAAGGAGCTGACCACAAAGGTAGAAATGCTGAGTAGCGTCATCAGAGAGCACCAGGACCACATTGCTGTAATCTTCAGCGAGGCCTCTGAGTGCATGCAGCTGGTTGATGGCATTGATGTGAAGGTAGTGGACCCCACCAGCCACACCTATGTCCTAGGCACCAACCTGGGCCCTACCTATGATGGGATGGTGAGGAATGAGCACAGTATGCCCAAGACTGTCCTTCTGATACTCATCCTTAGTATAATCTTCTAGGAGAATGATTGTGTCCCCGTAGAGAACATATGGGAAGCACAGAATGCCATGGGGGTGCATGCTGGGATGGAGCATTGCATCTATGGGGAGCCCAGGGAGCTCCTCACCAAAGTTTGGGTGCAGGAACAGTAACTGGAGTACCAGCAGGTGCGCAACAGCCAACCGGCATGGTACAAGTTCCTGTGGGGTCCCAGGGTCCACGCTGAGTCAAGCAAGTTGAAAGTCCTGGAGTTTTTGGCCCAGATCTATTGGAGTGACCCCAGTTCCTTCCCACACTGGTATGAGGAGGCTTTGAGAGAGGAGGAACAGAGAGCCCAGGCCAGAATTAGCACCACACATGATAATACTGCCATGGCCAGTGCAAGCTCTTCTGCCATGTCCAGTAGCTTCTTCTGCCCTCAGTGAAGTCCAAGGCAGATTTCTTTACTTTGTGTTTTAAAAGGGAAGTCAATGATCCAAGCAGTGATAGGGCAGACTAGGGGATTATAGTGAATAACATCTGTATCTCATTCCTTTGGGTTGACCTAGAAATGGATCTTCTTTTATTTTTGGTATTTTAAAATGTTACTTTAAGTAGAATGTTTATTAGCTTCAGAATATAAGTTTACAAATGACAAGGGTCACACAGTATTTAACTTAAGAGAAAGAGCTTTGCTATTTTGTAAAACAAATTGGGAATCATTCATTTTATTTGTACTCTGTAACCAGAGAACATGGACTTGGAATATGCTTTTTTTAAATGTGAAAGAACATAGCTGTAAAACAGATAAAATAGTTAATTTTTTATTCCTGTATCATTTTTAGTGTGTCATTCTGTAAAAATAGAGTATATATACCTGGATTTTCTTACCTTATTCAAGAATGTAGAAAAATAAACATCTAAAAAACTCTTCTCACTGGTTCATGTGCACCCTAAATATTCATTGAGCCTCTGTCCTCATAAGGAAAGGCAACCCAGCCAGAGAAAGGGAGGGGATGCACAGCAGAGGAGCCTGGCACCAGGACTAGAAGGACACTGGGTTGAGAACGGAGTGAACACAGGCTGCTTTTGTTCCCGGGCCTTGTCTTTGAGAGTAGGTATGTTTCCATGCACACGAGGACATAATAGCTGATGTGAGGTTTATGTCCTTTAAGACAGGAGGGGAAGAGTCACCCAGAGTGGAGGGTTGCTCATGTGGAATGTGGTACTGAGGCTCAGGCACTATGATGATGATGTGTAGCCTCTGGTTGTGTCTGTCCTATTATGGTACAGGCCAGGTACTCAGACCCGTGGATTCCAAGCTCCACCAGGTACTAGGATCCCCTTCCCCAGGGAAAAGGCAAGGACAGTGGGTGATGCAGTCAGGGCCTCCATGATCCTGGGCTGTCTATTCATCCCACTGTGCCACCTTCCCCACCACTATTACTTGAGAATTGAATTCTAGGATTTGTGGATCATGCCCACCCCAGGGCCTGGCCTGGGGTTGGTGTGTGTGGGTACTGGTGCCAATTCTTCCTGCTCCTGTTATTCCTTTCTGTAGGCTGCAGTGGGGGCCAGGAGTGCCTGCTGACAGCAGATAACAGTGGTTCAGCCTGGGGATGGAGGAGGGTGGCTCCAAAGGGGCCTGAGCGAGACACCTGGCAGGATGATCTGAGCTCACACGGTGGTGTCCCAGGGCCCAGCTTAGGTTGCATCACAATGATTTGCAACCAGCAGGCCAGGAAGCAGGACCATTGTGCTTGGGGACCTGCAGTGCCTTGGGGTGAAAAGAGGAGGGAGCTGACTGTTTTGGGTTGGGTGGGGATGAGGAGAAGCAGCACAGCCCAGGAGGGTCTGCATTGGGAGAGGACTAGAACCCACTCATCTGGTGTGAAGCCAAATCGCCCATTCCTCCCTCCTCTGTGCTCCCCTGGCCTCAGTGACCTTTTTTGTAGAACTGACCACATCCTGTGTGAGTGCCTCTCCTTACCTGTCTCTAACTTCTTCCTTGAGCCCCCTCCAAAGAATCCATCTCATGGATGAGGCATCTGCATTACCAGCCCTTTCCATTGGGCCTGGCCGCTGACAGCGTGGGGATAGGAAGGAGGAGCCTCTCCCACCATCCCTGTCCGTGGGGTTCCAGGTCCCCAAGGGTTATTGGGGAGAGGTAATCCTACAGACCATGAAAATGGAGGGCTGATGCATGATGCTTATGGACAGTCACACTTGTGGGCTTCCCCAGGCCACGTGAGGCCCAAGGATCTCTAGGGAGATGGAGTTCTCATGCCTCTCCTTCCTGCAGCCTTATGCAGGCTTTGTTTTAAATGTGGTCAAGATTCCAGACTCATTGGCAACCCTATTGAGCAGCCAGGGGAACTATACCATCACCACCCTCATTGCACACAGGGACTGGGAAGATGCCCTCTGGTGGAAGCTGCTGCTGGAGAGGCTGGGGTGGAACCCCAGGCAGATTCAGGCCCTGCTTGGGGAAAGGAGAAGTGTGGCTGAGCAGTGATCATAGGCAAAGTGTGACACCCTGAGCACAGCTCACACCCCTCCAAGAGTACCCCCAGGACCTTGCTCAGGGGTTTGGGGCTTATTTTCTTTTAAGCCTGTGGTGGTGGGGCTGTGGTTTCTGTAAGCAGCACACCTTCAAAGGGGCCACAAGGGGCCCAGGCTGGGGTTCCGTGGGCTGAGTTCCTACGACCTGGGTGAAGCCTTCTTTCTGTCCACACTGGACCTCAGTTCCCATTTGTGACCTGAAAGGCAGGGACAGGTCCAAGTCTGCATGTGGTGTTGCCTGTGTGCACACATGTGTATTTATGTGTGCGCACACATGTGTGTGTGCGTGACAGACCAGGGGAAGCTTCACAGCACACAGAGAATGTCAGGTGGCCTCCAGACTCAGGCTGTTTGCCTGACTTCACACACCTGCCCCACCCCCACTGCCCATGACATCCCTCAGTGGTTGCCCATTTGCTCACCCCTCAGTGGTTGAGGTCCCACATCAGCTCCTTTCACCTGGCGAAGAGCTTGGGACCTCATTGCCTGTGGGTTCCCCACAGCAGTCAGGGCCTTTCTGACTTGTACGTGCTGCCCACAGCAGTCGGGCTAGGACCTGCCCATTAGTGGACCAGGCTCTGTCCTCTTCTTTCCTTCTCTCCCCTGGCCTCACCCAGAATTCCCTGAACAGTGTTTGACACATCGGAAGTGCTCAGAGGGACCCAGCTCACTCCATATCCCTTTGGTGAAATCAGCTTAGCCTCTCGTGGGCGTATCTTTGAAGAACCAATTTCTCTCACAGGAAACCTTTGGTTTATGGAAGGGAAAACATCACAGTGCTTCTCTCGTGGTACACGGGGATCCCTGACATTGGGGCAACTCTGCAGTGCCCAGAAAACGTGGCTCCTGAGGAGGTTGTGGAACTGGAAAAGCAGGCTGTACTGACCAACCTGAAGCAGAAGTACCAGACTGCACTTTCAAACCCTGGTGGTTACTGGAGCCATACCCAAAAAAAGGGGGAAAGGCTATCTTCTAGGTAGGCATCACACATCTGTGGTATAACAGTTAGCAGATGGGGTGGCCCGGGTTCTAGGTGGGGCTCCCTGTAAGGTGCCTGGAACTTGGGTTAGAGACACTCAGATGTTGATCAGAAATTTCCTGGCATCATAGGGGGACCCGTGAGTAAAGACCCTCCTGTTTCAGGGTGCATAACTAATGTAAGGTGATTCCCCCAAGGTCAGGAGCCAGGCAGCTCTGTCTCCTATCCAGTAGGCAAGGCTCAGGGGACCAGATCTTCCTGAGCCTGTGTCAGGACCCCCTATCCCAATCCTTGGCTGAGTGGGAGAAAATGAAAAAGGACGACAGGGATGAATGTCTTTCTGGGGCCAGGATTTCTAGTCTCCTGAGGCTCATCTGATGATGTGTGTGGCACAGAAACAACAGAAAATGGTCCCACAATTTTCATTGCCCTGTTTATTTTCCTCCATATAGTTTTGCCTTTCTTTATTAAAGCCTACATGGAATGGAGAATACAAAGTGGTGATTGTTTTCTGTCACCTATGATCTTACAGGCCTGCATTGCCCTTGAACTGCTCACAGAGTGAACAGTTGTCATATAAGGAGTCGACCCCTCCTCCTAGTCCTTCAGGTTCCTTGGGTTGGGTCATGACTGAAAAGACAGCCATCATCATATGAATAACAGATGTTATACAAATACATCATCAAATCATGTAGTGTGTGATTTAGGGGGCTAGGGGCCAGAGTCCCGATCCCGTTGATTCGGGCAGTAGCCAGGGGAACAATCATGCCATTCCCAGATATGCCCTCCCCACTTGGGCCACCTTCCTCACTTGCACACCAGACCTCAATGGCACTACTAGCGGGCCACAGAACCGAGAACTTGAATATGCGGGCGGCACTGGGTCCCTAAGGATTGCGTGATTTCCTCTGGGCCTTTTACTTGATTCTTCGGTGCCTTTTTAATGCTGAATTCTTGCTAGGTGTCTGGTAGGGGGCAGCTTCTTGTTTCTCTCGGAAGGGGTTGAGGTGGTATCTGGCCAAGTATGATTCATCTGGTTCCCTTTTGTCTTGATGTTCTCGATGAGCCAAGGCTTGTCTTTCTGGAAATTGCTGTTACTCTACACCTGAAACAAAATTAATTCAGTCATTCTGGGAGGAAATATGTCCTTTTGACATTAAGTGGCCTCTCAGAATCTTTTGTCATCCCTGCAGGTAATCTCTAAGGGGCTACAGTTTTATATGGAAATCTACACTTTCTCATCTTTGGAAAAATACTGTCTGATGTGAAAGAGTTATCCCCTGAAATGAAACGCTTCCTGTATTTCTGGGTCTACTAGAAAGGTGTTTGTGTAACAGATAATGTGGGACATGGGAGGACTTACTACTTTACCATCATCCTGTTCTCTGAAGAGGAAACTGGAGAGTCACCTGGGCGTAATTTACTGAATCAGATTCAGCAAGCAGATGGACAAAACTCTACAGGCTGTCAGATTAAAATATTTGCTCCTTGCCCCTTTGTCAAAGAACCTCACATTGGAAAGATCTTTCTCAATGATCCCGGTGTCTCTGTCATCATTCCAGTGCACAGACGTGAAGGTGTCATTCCCCATTATCCCTAAAGCTTTCTTGGGAAGGACAGTCCTAGAAGATCATTGTTTCCTTCCACTTGGACAGCACTTTGGCTTGAGTCCTCTGATTGTGGGTTGTCTCGGTTGCAAGCTTAATACCGTGTCTCTCCAACACCTGTGATAGGACCAGCTTGGCTCCGTGAATCTCATGGGTACACAAACACGGCATGGAGATGCTCTACATTAAAAAGCATTGGCTACTCTCATCCTATCACTGAACTGTGGGGTCACAGCAGGGATGCCCAATATATACTGCCCACAAAATTCTAAGCCTTGGGGCAATCAGCTGCTTAAGTCATGTGATTACACCAGCATAGCCATGGGTGAACCTGAGCGCTGGTGGTGAAGGATTAGAAAAGACAGACAGAAGAATAAAGCCAGGGTTAGGTGGGATGCTACCCTCTGATTAGAGAGACAGTGCCATGGCCTGCAAGCCGAGTCTTTATTTTATAGCCAGTTTCCACTAGACAAAGTAAGGGTGTGGTCAAGATATTTACAATGTTGTTGATTTCAAATCTATTCAATTATATGCACTTGAACTCTATTAAGCCCACATCACCCAGCCACGTGGGACCACAGGTTTGGACCTTAAGGTCAAGCTCACAAACACAGCCTTTGGCTATAATTGTGCTGGGACTTGAAGGTAGCTTTGCCATGAGAGGATCATATCCTCTCATTAGTCTGAGGCCTGAACCTGTCCAAACGCTGTAGCCGCTCTCCACTATCCTGTACAGGTGGGAGCACAAGCAGTGGTACCTTCCCATGGTACCCTTCTATCTCGCTATTCAGAGTATTAAGATCAAAGTTACCCAAAACAGTTAGAGAACATGGATCATGAAAACTACTGTGGTATCCTCTCCTCTATGGTGAAGATGACTTGAATTTGACTTTTGTCCCATCCCACACCCACAATCTCATCTATGTTCAAGTACCTAGTTATGATTATTTTCATATCTGCTTCCTTCAGTCATAGTTACCTAAACAAGTTGTGATTTTCCTTGGTAGTGAGTCTGTGTCCTTGGCCCATGAGTCCTTGTCCCATGTCTTGCACTAAGTGGTATAGCTTGTGCTCTCTGAGGGTTGACACTTTGTTTCTAAAAGTGGAGTGCAAAGGCATTTGGGAACAGAATCCTCCCAAGGTGCCCCTCAGCCTAAGGACTGTATCCTTAATGGAGCACCTGGGTCTAGATTCAGGCTCAGTCCATGGTCTTTGTGCCAATAAACCGGATTACAAAGCATTCATTCATGAAGTCAGTTTATTCTTGGAGGACATGTCCAAGAGGATAGCTGTTGGTGGGTTTGGGGTGGATGTGGTTGGCTCCTAGTGTCGCTGGATATACAGCTAGCTCCCTTCAGTTGCCTACCAAACAATTGTTTCTTAAAGGAGTTATTTAAAGGCTGAAAAGATTTCCTTGTGCACTTTGCTAGCTCATGCCTCTAACTGTTAGTTATTTGAAGGGACTTGGCCATTTTATGTGAGGAAAATTGGAGAGAGGACTTTGGAAACCACCGTCTGGAATTTGGTGGAAAGAGGGTGTTTATTTGTTATGATCTAGGCACCCTTGCATCCAAAGGATTATGTAGGACCATTAGCTAATGTTCTTTGAAGCAAGAGCAACCGAATTTCCACTGTGGTGAAGAATCTAGTACATCAGGCCCATCCTTTCCTTTGAATATGAAATATTCACACTGCTGACTTCAGTGGAGTGGAAGAAAGCCATTAGGAAACTGGCCTTCCTCAGCTAAGCCTGCTGGGTCCCAGAAATCCAACTGTCGGTACCATGGCCACTAGTCAGACAGTCTTTATTAAGCACCATGTTCAGGACCTTTTGAGAAAGAAGAACAAAGCTATAGGAATCACAATACCTGATATCAAGCTATGCTACAAGGCCATTGTCATCAAAACAGTTGGTATTGATATAAGAGCAGGTATATGGATCAATGGAAATGAACAGAGAGCCTAAGAATCAACCCATACCTATATTGGGAAATTATAATTAACAAAGGAGGCAACAGCATATGATAGGGTAAAGACAGTCTTTTCAATAGTAAATGCCATTGAGAAACTTGCATGTGAAAAAATGAATCCAAACTACCAACTTATACTATTCAGAAGAATTCATTCAAAATGAACAAAAGACTTAAATGTAAGTCGTGAAACCATAAAAATCCTGGAAGAAAGCATCGGCCATAAAACCTCAGACATCTCCCATGGTAATATTTTATGCCGATATGTCACTCCAGCTGTGAGTCTGGCTTCTGGCCGAGCCGCCCTCCACCTGTGGGAGCCCACTGACCACCCTGTAGGGGGGAAGTGGGGAGCAGCTCCTGTGTTGAGCGTCTGTCCCTGATGGTCTGTGCACATCATAGCAGCTGGTAGTACTGCAATTCAGTTGATTTTCATATTAGGATTTTACTATATAGGATAGCCAAGTGCTGGAAAGAGTGTAAATGCCCATCGGGAGAAGAGAGGATAAAATAAACAGTGGTATCCTATATAATAAAAGGCTAATATGTAAATCGACCAAACAGTAAAACAACCAGTCACTATGACACACCCTGACCACCATGGGGCAAATGTTCAATGCAGGAACTGCTCCCTGGTGGTCAGTGCGCTCCCATCTGGGAGCACAGCAGTGGTGGCAGGAGCCTCTCCCTCCTCTGCGGCAACACTTAGGATGTCTGACTGCCTGCTTAGGCCTGCTCTCCACTGGGAGCAGGCCTAAACCAGTATTCAGACATCCTCCAAGGGCTCCTGGACTGCAAAAAGGCACAGGCCGCGCTGAAGGACCCCACAAGTGCATAAATTTGGTGCACCGGGCCTCTAGTCCTATATTAAAGAAAGGCTAATATGCAAATCGAACAAACAGCTGAACTACTGGTTGCTATTACATGCACTGACCACCAGGGGACAGACGCTCAATGCAGAAGCTGCCCCCTGGTGATCAGTGCCCTCCCACAGGGGGAACTCAGCTCAGACAGAGCCATAAGCTAGGCTCACTGCTGGCAAGTGCAGTGGTGGTGACAGGGGCCTCTCCCATGGGGAGCGGGCCTAAGCCATCAGTCCGACATCCACCAAGGGCTCCCAGATTGTGAGAGGGCACAGGCTGGTCTGAGGGACCCTCCTCCCCCTGCCCCCCGAATGCACGTTACCAGGCCTCTAGTATTTACATAATGGAATACTACCTGGCAAAAAAAGAGAAGGCATTCTTAACTTCTGAGATAGCATGTATGGACATGGAGATTATTATGCTCAGTGAAATAAGCCAGTCAGAGAAAGAGAAAAACTATATGATCTCACTTATATGTGGAATATAATGAACAACATTATCTGACAAACAAAATAGAAATACAGGCATGAAGACATGGACCAGACTGACAGTTGTCAGAGGGGTTGAGGGAGAGGGGGATTGGATGAAACTAACTGAAGGAATTAGCCAAAGAATATGGACACAGATGACAATGTGGTGAGGGCAAGAGGGTGCGGGGAGGTAAGGTGCTGTGAAGAGGGCCAAAGGAAGAGAAAATGGGGATATTTGTAAGAGTGTCAACAATAAAATAAAAATTTTAAAGTATCTTGGTATTTACAGTTATCTCCTCATAGGACATAAATAAAGGGCTAGTGTTCTCAGATGGGATGGAGGGTGAGGCAAGAGAGAGCAGAGTAATTCTAAAGGGAATAGGGTGCCTATGTGTCGGAATGAGGGCAGGAGATTCTGTGCAGCCTTAAAAGGAGCCATCAGTCATGACCAATTCAGCAGACCATGATCCAGGGATGGACAGGAGGGCACCGAAGGGAAGACCAGGGGAAGGGTGTTGTCATGAGGGAAAATGCTGGGTTGAGGGAAAATGCTGGGATGAGGCAGAAATCCTGGCAACAGGAAGACTCAGATATCAATAAACCTCAGACAATCCCCAAATTGATTCATTCTCAATGTCCCCTTCCTTCCTCAGGCCTGCTCTTGCATGGGCTCCAGGGTTCTACTAATTGTCATCTGGAAGATTTCATTCATACTGAGAGGAGAACTTAATTGTGAGGTAGAAGGTGGGCCATTGGCTATGAAGGCAGAAAATGTCATAGACTCCTGATGAATTTGGGCAAGGGGCCAAGACTGCACGATGTGCCTTACTAGCCATGTAATCCTGGAAAAAGTAGCTGGTCCAAGGGGCAACAAGTTGTTCCTCTGTGAAGAAAGTTTGTCTGATAAGCCCTGTCTTGTGGGAATGCAGGACAGTGTGGAGTGTTTGTAAAGCACCGCACACAGTGACTTGTGGAGATTGGAACTCTGATGAATGGCAGCTATTTCTAATATCATTTTTATCCCAGATACTTCCACTCTGGCACTGTGATTACTTGTTTGTTATGAAGATCATATTAGAGAATGTGCAGTTCAGTGAGGAATAGAATACCCAACTGGCCAAAAAGGATGTGCCCAATTCATGGATGTATGCTGAAATTCAGGTGAGGGGAGCCTTCACAGCTGGACACAACACAAAGATGCTAGAAAGAGAATCTAGGAACAACTCTTTCCCTCAGTCCAAACTGCTCTTTCATCCAAACAAATGCTTTCATTCATTTCACCCCCACCCAAAATAAACACCTTGATAATGATTGGCCAGATTACACTCAAGATCATTAACATTCAATCCCAATTAGGCTGTGGGCTGTGGCTCTCCCAGTCCATCCTTACTCATGGCCCAGTAACTGTATTTCTGTAGAAATCTGTGCGGATGATGGGTATAATATGCCTAGTGATCATACTGTCTAATGTCACTGAGACTGCATGCAGTAAACCACCCTTCCTACACAGGTGGAGATTTCCCTCTGGTTTATCCATGATCCCAAAGGAACTTGTCCGGACAATTCTCCATTTCACACTTCCCTCACACCCAGACACACAATGTGCTGCTGCCACCCCCAACTGCCTTACAATCAACCCCTCAGAGGGAATCACAGTTTCCCACATACCCTGGTTCAGGCCATGCACAATTGAGTGCTGTTCCCTGGAGGGCCATGGTCTCACCTCTTCTGTTACTTGTTCTATAGGACTTAGGGGACACCTAACCCCTTCCTTATAGGACTTCACCTCTTACACTATCATCCTGTGGGTGGGTGTGCCCTGCTTATGTTGGTGTCTCCACTACTAACACAGGGCCTTCCAGAGGACATAGGCTCAGTGAATATCTGGGGATTAAATGAACCACTGAGCAGGGGTCCTCTTTATTCAGATGAAATCCCTCCACTTTCTTGCCAGAACCAAGGATCCTTAGATAAATTGTTTCATGAAAAGACAGACAAGAAGAGATAAGAAGCAAAAATGAACAAACTTTTGCTTTTATTTTTTATTTCTTGACTCTATTGATTGTACTGCCGAGTTTTTTTCACATTTCCAATGAAATCCTTTTATCATGCCATGTTATCTAGTTTGGGATCATTAACTAGGATGGGAAGTGTCCCAAATTGCGTTACACAGTAGCAAATCTCTTACGCTTGAGCTGGACATGGACAAATATATATGTGACCAATGTCATTTACAAACTTACATGCTAACAGCTTATGAAAACTTCTATGTAAAGGACTAACATTAGAAACTTTCCTTAAAAATTCACAAAGTAATAAAGCATAAATTTCTCAATTATCATAGAAGCCCAAATCATCCCCTAGGCCTCACTACTGCTTTCTCCTCAAACACATAGTTGAAAATAGAATGCACTTTATGCCCATCAAATAAAGTTCATACACAAGGGCCTGAAAAGTGCCTGGGTGCAACTCTGGCTCAGGCACATTGGTTCTCATTACACTCAGGCCCTTCAGGCAGGGATGGGAGAGAACGGGGATCTCTGTCATTAACCCTGAGCACAAAGCTAAGGGCTTGCGATGTCGTGGTCTCTGTGTGCGCCCTGGGACCCCACAGGAACTCATAGCATGGAGGATCGCTATTGGGCACCTGTCTGTACACCAGGTACTGTTCCTGCACCCAAATTTTAGTGATGAGCTCCCTGGGCTCCCCATACAGCCAATGCAATTTCCCATCATGCAGCCCTATAATATTCAGTGCTTCCCAGACTTTCTCCTCAGGGGCACAATCTCCCTCCGCAGCAATCACCCACAGGAGTGTGATGAGGAGGCCGGTGTTAGGATATCTGTTCCCATCGCTCACCATTCCGTCATAGGTGAGCCCCAAGGCGGTGACCATTACATAGGTGTGGGCACTGGGGTCGACTTCCTCCACAACTACACCAAAGACCAGCTTCATGACCTCAGTGGCTGCACTGAAGATCTCAGGGAAGTGCTCATGGTACTCTTTGATGACACTACTCAGCATTTCTGCCTTGGTTGTTGGCTCCTTTGCGCGATATTTCAGGATCAGGAACTCCACCATTTCCATCATCTTTGAATGCAGTGCTTTTTGGAGCAAGGTATCCTCATCATCTTCAGGGCCTCCCTCAGTGTCTGGACCCTCCTCCTCGTGGCTGCTGTTGCTCTCATCTTCAGGATGGCTCCATGGAAAGGTTGCCAAGGCATGGAGGGACGGGCAGGAAACCTGAGGACTCTGGGGAGGATTTGGTGTCTCAGCAGCAGCCACCTCCTCCAGGCTTTCCATAAACAGGACTGAGGGGGAGGAAGACAGAGAGGAGGAGAGAGATACAGCCTCTTCATCCTCCTCCTCCTCCTCCTGCATAACCCAGAAGCGCTCCTCCACTACCAGATCAGGCATCTCCCTTGGGTCCTGATGGTCTTCCTCAAGATTGCCGAGCTCACTCATATGATGGCCAGGCATGATGACTTCTGCTGAGACAGTGACCGCGTGTGGGCAGAAGATGTGCGATGTGGACCCACAGGCCTGGGGGAGAGGGGAGTGTAACAGGCATCAGTTTAGAAACACACCCTAGGCTGCTCTGACAAAGGTGACTTATAGGTCTCTCCTTTAGGCGTGTACATGGACCTCACAGGGCTCACTCCTGATCAGCCTGCCCACTAAGAACCTGAAGTAGGAAGTGACATGACATGACTGCTCAGGATATAGAAGGCACAGCACAGGGTTCTGTAACTGATAGTGGGGTGTGGAGGTGTCAGGCAATGTGGGGTCCCCTATGACATGGGTGGGGGAACCCGTGGGAACATATTCATGGTTGGAACCTCACCTTAATTCCTATCACTTCCTGGCCTTCTGCTGCTCCGTGACCTGAGAATATTTAGCGTAGACCAAGGCCTTCAACTCCTCCAATCTGCGGGCTCTGCTTGAGGGAACAAAGGGCCACCTCAGCATGCACATGGCAGGGACAGCAATGGGACCCCAGTGCTGACAGGAGGAGTGGCAGAAGTCTGTGAGGTTCCCTCTGTTGGGGGTGGAAGGTTCATCACTGCACATGTAGGATCTTCACCTTTCCCCTGCCAGTGCCTGGCCCTTCACTGCCTTCTGCTGGCCAGAGGTTAAACTCTCCAACAAGACCACCAACACCTGACACTTCAGTGAAGAAACTGAGGGGGCCCCATATGTGGTCCCTCTCCCGGAGGATCAAGAACGGGTGACTGAAGATCTGGGTCCATCTATCCTGGGATAAGGCTCTGATCATTTCTCACCATAGCACACTGCAGGGTTTCAGACAACTCTGCCCACTGAGCCCAATCTGCCTAGACTGAGGCTTCACCTCCCTTAGATACACGAGTAGGAAGTGAGCCGAGCTAACCCAAGCACTATTCTAAGTTTCCTAACTGCTGACAGAAGAGGTAGGGTAGGTCTAGGTTCCCATGTGCTCTGGTTCCCCTCAGTGCTCACCTTGATTCCTGGCAGGATCTGGGACTCGTCTCTCTGTTGACAAAACGTGGACCCACGGGATGACCCAATGTGTGGTCTCACACCAAGGTCCTCAGCTTCCTGAGAGATCTGAGACAAAAGTGAGCAGGTGCTCCATCTGCCCCCATCAAACACAACTGACACCAGGGACTAGACCTGTCTGTTCCAGGTACAGAGTTCCCTTAGTCTGGCCTCAAGGTACTTGCCTTTCTTCCTGGCTAGGCCTGGATCTGAATCCAGCTGACCTGATTTCACCCTGAATAACTGTCCTCAATGAGAAATGCTCATGAGGAGCAGGCATGTGGAAAGGGAGTACATATCACACCCAGGTACCGTGCTTGGGGAATCTGGATGCTGAGGACAGGACACCCCCTGATGCTAAATGCTCTCTTGTTTTCTCAGGGAGCACATAGCTGCAGCTTTCCCCAGAAAGCACTCAGACCATTAGGACCCTTCCACAACCTCAGCTCCTCTTTTCATGAACTGAAGCCATCCCCTCTGACCAAGGCCCTGTCCTTCCTGAGGGCCCTAAGACAAACGTGAGGAGGAACCACCTCTGCAGACCCATGCCAGGCCTTTCCCAGGGCTGACAGCAGCACAGATTGGGTTCAGGGCACCCATTGTCTGGAGTGTGGTACCCTCCTTCCTGCCCAATCTAACCATGTTCACTCGTGGAGTGTCTGGGACATTTCCCTTCTACTGCAGTGAGAATGAATACTGCAGGTCATGTCCTCCATCTCTCTGAGACCTCCAAGTTGGATTTGAGGACACACCACATTGACTATCATGCCTGAGTGACCCAGTTGTGCCATCAGATCCTATGCCAGCTGGTCCTTATTTTTACTCAGGTGGGAGATACCACCATCCTGCCTCAAGACCCCCACTTTGATTAGCAGCATTGCCGTGGACACTTTCCATTGTTGCCCTGAATCCAGCACCTTCAGGACAATTTCCTCACCTCCCTTTGCCACGCCTAAGGTAGAAGTAACCCACATCCACAGGCCTAGCATGAGGCTTCCACGTGCTACTGGCAGGAACAGGCACACTGGGGACGCTTTTGATACTGGCCAAACCTCAGGCCTACTTCAAGGTGTGCTAGGGGGCTTCCTGAGCCCTAACTCGGGTCCTTACCTCGTATCCTGGGAGAGCCCTGCAGCCCTTCTTTTCCCTCCTGGAACCTGACCCCTCAGTCCTCAGGGGGTGGAATCCCCTCTTCTTCCCACCGGATCCTCGCCATGACTCCTCGCTGGAGCTGGAACCTCCTGTCAACCTAAGATGCCCAAGTCAGGAAGAAAGCATGTGGTCATCGACCGGTGGCCTCCAAGGGTCCACAGTAGGGGTAACATGGGGCATCTCTGTTGTGGCGTCTGGGTCCCTCAGTCTTCCCTTTGCATGTTCACCTTGACTCTGTGCAAGACCCAGGTCCTCCCCTCTTCTGCATATGTTGTTGCCCCTGAATTCCCAGGGCGGACATCACGTCTGGGCTTCTGTGGTTCCTCTCTGCATGGTCATCCACCACAGCGCCTCCCAAGACTTTCAGCAGGGCAGACTTCTGTGGACTCCCCTCTGCTTAGGGTTCCTAGATTCCCTCAGTCCTCCCTTGGAGCCCTCCTGTCCCTTCCCTCTGCCACCTGAGACACTGCTCCTTACACCAGACCCCAGAGCCTGTCAGACCTGGATGCAGAAGTCAGGAAAAGCACCTTGACTCTGGGCAGTGCCTCTGCATCCCATCTGTGGACCTGAGGCCCTACACTTTTTATCAAGTTTCCATTCTCACTCAGACCTGAATGCTGAAGTCAGGAGACACCACATGTGGTCAACCTAACTGGGGCCTTCCAAGGCTGAGAGCAAGGTGGCATTCTGATGCACACTTGGGCTGTTTCCAGATCTTAGCTATTGTAAATTGTGCCGCTATGAACATAGGGGTGCATACATTCTTTCTCATAGGTATTTCCGTTTTTTTTAGGTTATATTCCTAGAAGTTTGATTCCCTACACCTTATACCAAGTCCTGAGTCTCACTCAATCCTGGATACAGAAGTCAGGAATCTCTGCACTTGGTCTTTTACCAGGGAGCATCCCAAGGCTGATAGCAGGGTAGGGCTTTATGGGGTCCCCTAGTTGTGGGGTCCAGGGAGCCCTCAGTCATCCTGTGGCTGTGCTCCTTACCGCGAACCCCAGCATATCTGAGACCTGCATGCCAAAGTCAGGAGACAACTGAAGGGGTCATCTGGCATGGGATCTCCCATGGCTTGTAGCAGGTGAGGGCTTTTATGGGGTCCCCTACATTGTGGGGTCCAGGGTTCTGTCTGATCTCCTTCAGCGGACCTGTGGCTTTGCTCCTTACACCGAACCTCAGAGTCTCTCAGACCTGATGTAGTGGTCACCCCACCTTGTAGTCACCCCGCCCACTGGTCCTCCCTAGTCTGATTATTATGGTGTCCGGTTCCCCCAATCTTCTTCACGGTCCTCAACTTGACAGCAGCAGGACCTGGGGTCTCCCCTCTGCTGCCTGAAGCCTCTCTCCTTCAATGAAAACCCCAGTGAATCTCAGAGCAAATGCAGAAATCACAAAGAACAATGTGTGAGATCACCCCTCCCTCACTGCCAAGGAGGCCTGCCAGATGGACACGGTTCTGGGGTCCAGGGCTCCCATTGTCCCTCAGTTTCCTCAACTTGACATCAGCCGGACCTGGGGTTCCCCCTCTCCTGAAGTCCTCTTCCTTGTATCAAATCCCCAGTTTATCTCAGACCAAATGGAGAAATCACAAAACACAATGTGTGAGATCACCCCTCCCCCACCCCGGTAGGCCTGACAGATGGACCCTGTTCTGGTGTCCAGGGCTCCCCAATCTCTCTCAGTATCCTCAACGTGACAGCAACAGAACCTGGGGTCCCCCCTCTGCTGCCTGAGGCCCCGCTCCTTCTATCAAATCCCCAGTGGATCTCAGACGGAATGCAGAAATCACTAAGAACAATGTGTGAGATCACCCCTCCCCCACCCCAAGGAGGCCTGTTGGACGGACACTGTTCTGGGGTCCAGGGCCCCCAATCTCCCTCAGGGTCCTCACACTGAGACTGGGCAGGTCCCGGACACCCTCTGCCGACCTGATACTCTGCCATGATCCGAAGCCCCCCCGAGTGTCTCAACCCTGAAGAGGCAAAAGTCAGTCCTCTCAGCTCCTCCTCACCCCGCACCTTGGGGCTCCCAGGACTGACTGCTCTGGGGCCCGGAGTCACCTTGTCTTCCCCCACGGCCGGCCGTCACCATGAGGCCTGCAGGTCCTGGGACCCTCCCTCTGTGAGCCGGGAGGCCGGACCCCCACACGGAGGCCTCAACCCCGAGACCCCAGGGGAGGTCCGTGGGCCTCACTCCCCAGGGCCCCCGGCAGGGGCTGACCTAGATCCCAGGGGACCCCCTCTGGTCCTCACTCTGACTCCAGGCAGAGTCTGGGCTCCGCCGACCAGAGATTGCTCCCCTCAGCGCTTGTCCCCTCTACCGGCCCGAAGCCGCCTTCTCAAGATGGCGCTCAGCTCCCTCAGACGTCTCAGGTGGAAGTCAATGACATCACTTCCGGAAACCAATTCTGGGGTCACCCAGGATGCTACCAGGGGCGGGGCTCCGCTCCCAGTGTGCCCAGCAGCACCGTCTGGTCCCCACCTGGGCTGGATGGCCTGGGACCCCACCCTGTGCTGACCAGGGTCTGTGCCCCTCAGGCCAAGTGTCGGCCTCCCCCAGGTCCCTCTAGAAGGTGGGGCGGGAGGGCACAGCCTGGCACCTCCGCCTGAGGTACCCCCGATCTGACAGGAGCACCAGAGCTGGGTGCCGGTTGGGCCCTCTGTTGTGGGGCGGGTAGAGCCCTCAGTCCTCACTTGGAGGGTCCTCACAACCCTGGTGTAGACCACTGTGGTCACATCACAGTTCCTAGAGAGGGCGCTGCAGAGCCAAGGTCCCTGGGGAGCATCAGACCTTGACTGCCTCCCCTCCCCCCACTTCCCATGGTGTCTCTTCACAGACAGGCTGACACTCTGGAAACCTTGAGTTCTAAATGTTTCGTTTCCATTCAAGTCTCTGAGCTGTAGCAGGAGTTTGGAGAGGGCCTGTGGTTTGGGGGTTATCTGTCTACATTTGTTTGTTGTTGCAGGCTTTTTCCCTTTTGTTCCTCATTCATAGTAATTATTGCATTTTGAAACTCCACCTACTTTGTATACATTTTATTTATGCATACATGTTTACATATTTATATATGTATAAATCAGCATATATAGTGTATGTGTACACTTATAGCCTAAATGTTGATCAGGTGTGTTTACATATCCATACATGCCCATACCACATACAGAAATACTTACATAAACACACACACACACACACACACACACACACACACACACACACACACACAAATATATATATATGCATGTCTATGTCCTATGTATTTACATATACTAGACAAGTTATTTTATGAAAGCTTACCTAATCTTACTATGCATGATTTACTCTGACACTTGCTTTTCTACTCCTAGTCTATTCTTTATATTCTATTGAAACCATAATTTTTGGAAGGCCAGTGCTCAACCACTTCCCTGCTCCCTCACACAACCACCTCAACCACAAGTGCCAGCTCACCAGTCTTGTCTCCCTGAGGGGCTTGCTCATATTATGTAGTTTAGATTTTGTGGTTGAATCCTGCTCAGCCTGTGCCCTGCAACCTCTTTCTTTGATAATTTCCCTGCTTTTATTTAGGCAGCAGTCCAAGATTAATTGTTATTTGGGCAACCACCTGTATAGCACTAAATCTGTAAATTTTAAGCAGAATCGACATATATGCAATATTGTGTTTCCCATGAATGAATAGGGAAACTGCTCTATTTGTTTGGTGCTTCTCTTGTTTTAACCTGAATCTCTCAGTATAATTTTTAGTTGACTCTTTTGAAATTAAGATACTTCTTGGTTAAGTTTTGGCTTTTATAGCTGTGGTCAATGAGATTTTTGTATTACATGTTCTAATTAGTTATTGCTTTGTGTGGAAAGATACTGTTATGGCTATGGTCATCTTCCATACGGTTTATTATGCATTTGATAATCTAGACCTCCATTTTTGAATTTTCCAGATAGATGATCATATTACCAACAGATACTATTTATTTTCCATATTCATACCTCATACTTTCTTTTCTACCCACAGCCCGCAACTCTGACTTGTTCCTACCATTAATGGACATGCTTTTAATGTTTCACACTTAATTAGGTTGTTCTAAATTTTAGGAAATGGAAATTCCCTTTTGGCTGAGTTTGTTCAAAGTTTTCCCCCTGAACTCATATTAAAGTGTTGTCTTTTTCCAAGGCTCTCTCTCTGTAGCCATTGACATGAAAAAAAAAAAATTCTACTCTATTTAGTGTGCTTGAAGTTCCAATGGAATATTTTATACCATTAAATCCTATTTTTATTCTTTGGATATAGGCTGATAGGCTGCTTGGTCATTTAATGCACTGTTGAGTTGAATATGCCATTAATATATAGAGGCTATTTTATGCTTTGTGAACGAACTTGTTTCAAAAGTCCTGTTTGTGAGAATTCCTCAAGATTTCGAATAAAAGAGTGGTAGCCTAAGAGGTTGTACAATTGCCCATTTTTTTGTATGCTTTGGAACAGTCAGGATAAGATTCGGGTGAGTTCTCCGTGACCATTTGATAGGACTTCCCTTTGAATCTTTCTTTTTTCTGGAACATTTGAGGGTGGCTTCAGCTTTGAATCCAAGTTTCAGTGTGTAGCTGTATTAAAGTTTATTAATGAATTTGCCTCTTGAAGGAAGACTTGGTTGGCCATTATGAATCAAACTGCTCTAATCATGCATCGTTTTGGTGTGTTTTTATGGACCCCAAATTCACTTGACAAAACTGACAACTAGGGATTCTGAATCTAATGCCCGGTCCATGTTTGACTTTATAAGAATCTGCCAAACTGTATTCTAAAGTGGCTGTAACATTTTCTTCCCTATTAACAATGAAGAAGAGTTCCTCATCCTCTCCCAAATTTGGCACTTTCGGGTTTGAGGACTCTAGACATTGTGATAGATTTGCAGTTGAATATTTTTTGTAGTTTACACTTGCATTTTCTTAATGAAAAATAATGCTGAGCAAGCTTATGTGTGCTTTATATTTTCTTTTATGTGTGATCTATATATCCTGTTTGGTGAAGTGTCCTTAAATCAGTTCTATTTGTATGGGTTTGTTAATTTCCATCATGTAGTAAATTTTTATTTATTTATTTGGGGCATGAGTCCCTCATGATATATGAGACGTTAAATATTTTCTCCCTGTCTGTCTTTTTCATAACTTGAGGTAGTTTTCATCAGGTTTTTACTCTATAAAGTTACTATTGTTGCTCCCTTTTATTTTTATTTATTTTTTTCCATTACTTCCTTTTTTATTGTTTAAAGTATTACAAATAGTAGTACAAATGTCTTCCTTCTTTCTCCCTTTGACCTTCCCCCTGGCCTCCCGTAATCCCTGGCACATGCCCACAGTCCCACCACCTAGTGCCCTGTGCCCATTAGTTATGCTTATATGCATGCATACAAGTACTTCGGTTGATCTCTTACCACCCCCCACCACAGTCTTTCCACTGTAATTTGACAGTCTGTTTGATGCTTCTTTCCTTCTGTATCTTTTTCTTCATCAGGTTATAATGTTCTTTATTAACCATAAAAAAGTAAGATGATGTGGTAATTTTCTTAGTTTTTTGAGTAAACTCCATACTGTTCTCCACAGTGGCTGCACCAGTCTGTATTCCCACCAACAGTGTACGAGGGTCCCTTTTTCTCCCCATCCTTGACAGAACTTGTCATTTGTTGATTTGTTAATGATAGCTATTCTGATAGGTGTGAGGAGGTACCTCACTGTTGTTTTGATTTGCATCTCTCAGATGATCAGTGACTTTGAGCATGTTTTCATATGTCTCTTGGCTTTGTGAATGTTATCTTTAGAAAAGTGTCTATTTGGGTAGACAGTCCTTTTTTTATCCTTTATCTTTCTTTTTATAAGTTGTATGAGTACCCTGTAAATGTTGGAGATTGAACCTTTACCGGTGATAACATTGGCAAATATGTTCTCCCATACAGTGGGCTTTCTTGTTGTTTTGTTGATGGTTTATTTTGCTGTTCAGAAGCTTTTTATTTTGATGTAGTCCCATTTGTTTATTTCCTTCTTACTCTCTCTTGACCTAGCATCTATGTCTGTAAAGATATTGCTACAACATATGTCTGAAATTTTGCTGCCTATGGAGTCTTGTAGGATTTTTATCATTTCCCGTCTTTCATTCAAGTCCTTTAGCCATTTTGAGTTTATTTTTGTGTATGGTGTAAATTGTTGATCTAGTTTCATTTGTTTGCATGTATCTGACCAAATTTCCCATTACCATTTATTAAAGAGACTGTTTTGACTCCATTGTATGCTCTTGCCTCCTTTGTCAAATATTTATTGAGAATAATGGCTTGAGTCAATTTATGGATTCTCTAGTCTGTTCCATTGGTCTCTACCTCTGTTCTTGTGCCAGTACCAGGCAGTTTTGGGAACTGAGACTTGATAATGTAGCTTGATATCTGGTATTGTGATCACTCCAACTTTGTTCTTCTTTCTCAGGATAGCTGTGGCTATTTGGGGTCTCTTTGTTTTATTCCAGATGAATTTTTGAAGATTTTTTTCTAGGTCTGTGAAATATGCCATTGGTATTTTAATGCGGATTGCATTGAATCTATAGATTGCTTTGGGTGGTATGGGCATTTTGATGATGTTGATTCTACCAATCCATGAACACTGTATGTTCTTCCATCTGTTTACTTCTTCCTCTATCTCTTTTTTTTTTCAGACTCCTGTAGTTTTCACATATAGGTCTTTTACCTGCTTAGTTAAGTTTATTCCTAGATATCTTAATTTTTTTGCTGCAATGGTAAATGGGATTGCCTTTTTTTAGTCTCTCTTTCTGTAAGTTCACTGTTGTTATAAAGAAATGCCATAGATTTCTAGGCATTAATTTTGCATCCTGCTACATTGCCAAATTCATTTATTAAGTCTAATGATGGAGTCTTTAGGGTTTTCTAAGTACAGTATCATGTCACCTGCGAATAAGGACACTTTTAGTTCCTCTTTTCCAATTTGGATGCCTTTTATATTTTACTCTTGTCTGATCCCTATGGCTAGTACTTCCATTACTATGTCGAACAGGAGTGGTGAGAGTAGGCATCCCTATCTTGTTCCTATTTTTAGGGGAAATGGTTTTAGTTTTTGTCCATTGAGTATGATGTTAGCTGTCGGCTTGTCACATATGGCTTTTATTATGTTGAGGTATGATCCTTCTATTCCCACGTTGCTGAGTGTTTTTATAAAGAAGGGGTGTTGGGTTTTGTCAAATGCATTTTCTGCATCAATTGACATGACTATGTGATTTTTGTCTCTCAATTTGTTTATGTGATGTATCACGTTTATTGATTTGTGAATATTGTACCATCCTTGCATCCCTGGGATAAATCCTACGTGGTCATGGTGTATGATCTTTCTGATGTGTTGCTGGATCTTATTTGCTAGAATTTTGTTGAGTATTTTGGCATCAATGTTCATGAGGGATATTGGCTTATAATTCTCTTTCATTTTTTGTCTTTTTCTGGTATTGGTATTAGGGTAATGCTGGCTTCATAAAATGAGCTTGGAAGTGTTCCTTCCTCTTGAATTTTTTGGAATAGTCTGAGGTAGATAGGTTTTAGTTCTTCCTTGAGTGTTTGGTATAACACCCTGTGGAGCCGTCTGGTCCCGGGCTTTTGTTTGCTGGAAGTGTTTTGATGACTGCTTCAATTTCTTCCATAGTTATCTACCTAGTGATATTATTTGAATTTTTCTGATTGAGTTTTGGAAGGTTGTATTTTTCTAGGAATATGTCCATTTCCTCCAGGTTATCTAGTTTGTTGGAATAGAGTTGTTCATAGTACTTTTTAAACAATCCTTTGTATTTCTGTGGGGTCTGTTTTTATTTGGCCTCTCTCATTTCTGATTTTGTTTATTTGAGTACTCTCTCTTTACTTCTTGGTGAGCCTGTCTAGAGGTTCATGAATCTTGTTTATTCTTTCAAAGAACCAGCTCTTGGTTTCATTGATCTTTTGTATTTTTTTTTCTTTTTGGTCTCTATGTCATTTATTTCTTCTCGGATCTTTATTATCTCCTTCCTTCTGCTCACTCTGGGCTTTTCTTGTTGCTCTCTATCTAATTCAGTGAGTTGTAGAGTTAGATGATTTACTACAATTTTTTCTTGTTTTTTTTGATATAGGCCTGTAGAGCTATAAACTTCCCTCTCAGGTCTGCTTTCATTGTGTCCCATAGATTTTGGATTGATATGTTTTTAATGTCATTAGTTTCCAGGAAGTTTTTAATTTCTTCTTTGATCTCCTTGGTAACCCAATCATTATTTAATAGCATGCTACTGAGCTTCCAAGTGTTTGAGTTTTTTGGATTATTTTTATTGTAGTTTATTTCTAATTTTATGGCATTGTGATCTGAGACAATGCTTGGTATGATTTCAATCTTCTTGAATTTGGGGAGATTTCGTTTGTGACCGAGTATGTGGTCTATTTTTGAAAATGTCCCATGTGTACTTGAGAAAAACGTATATTCCATGGCTTTGGGGTGAAATGTTCTGAAGATGTCAGTTAAGTCCATTTGATCTAGTGAGTCATTTAGGATTGCTGTGTCTGTGCTGATTTTTTTGTCTAGACGATTAATCCAGTGATATCAGTGGTGTATTAAAGTCCCCTAACGATGATTGTATTGTTATCCATCTTTCCCTTGATATTTTCCAGGGGTTTTGTTATGTATTTGGGTGCTCCTGCATTGGGTACATATATGTTTATCAGGGTTATATCCTCTTGCTGTATCGATCCCTTTAGAATTATGAAGTGGCCTTCCTTATCTCTTGTTATGACCTTCACTTTGAGGTCTATTTTGTCAGATATAAGTATTGCTACCCCAGATTTTTTTTTCATTTCCATTTGCCTGTAATATATTTTTCCATCCCTTCACTTTCAGTCTGTGTGAGTCCCTTGTCCTCAGGTGGGTATCTTCTTGACAGCATATATATGGGTCATGTTTATTTATCCATTCAGCCACTCAATGTCTTTAGATTGGTGCATTTAGTCTGTTTACATTTAAAGTTATTACTGAAAGGTATTTGTTTGTAGTCATTTTTATTTTTGTGCCTGTCTTCCTTCTTACCTATTTATTTCTTCTTTTTACAGCATTCCCTTTAGGATTTCTTGCATTGCTGGTTTGGTGGTGATAAACTCCCTTAGCCTTTTTTGTCTGTGAAGCTCCTGATTTCCTCTTCAATTTTGATTGATAGTCTTGCTGGATAGAGTATTCTTGGATTCAGTCCTTTGCTTTGCAACACTTTGTATACCTCCTTCCATTCCCGTCTAGCTTAATGAGTTTGATAATTTGAGAAATCATTTGATAATTTGATGGGGGATCCTTTGAAGGTAACTCTCTGTCTCTCTCTTGTAGCCTTTAACATTCTCTCTTTGTCATTAATATTTGCCATTGAAATTATGACGTGTCTTGGTGTGGGTCTTTTGGGATTCATCTTGCTTGGGACTCTCTGTACTTGTGTAACTCTTTTCTTACCCATATCTGGGAAGTTTTCTGTCATTATTTCTTCAAATAGATTTTCTAATCCTTGCTGCTCTTCTTGTCCTTCTGGCAGCCCTATTATATATATGTTACTGCGTTTCATGTTGTCCCAAAGCTCCCTTAGGCTCTCCTCTTGCTTTTTATTTGTTTTTTTCCAGGTGTGTTCAGATTGAGCTTGTTTCTCTACCTTATCTTCTAACTCACTAATTTGGTCCTCTGCCTCTTCTAGTCTACTGTTGAAACTTTCCATGGTGTTTTTGATTGTAGCTATATCACTTTCCATTTCTTCCTGATTCTTGCATAGTTTGTTGATTTTCTCATCCATCTGATGTATGAATTGCATGACCATTACTCTGAATTCTTTTTAGGTCATGTTGCATGCTTCAATTTCACTAATTACCTTTCTTGGTGATGCCTCGTTTTCTTTCGTCTGGGGATTGTGTCGTCTCCCCATTCTGAACATCACCAAAAAATTCAAACTTCGAGTTGCATGGACCCAGGCTGTGTGCACTGGGAGCTTCACACCATCCGAGTGTCACTGAAGTGCTTCAACACTAAAATGTGTGGCTGCCATGGGTTGGTGGGAACCAGGCTCGCTCAGGGTCAGTGTTAACAGCACTCACTGTGGTCTTGTGTGTGTACCTAGAATCAGGGACCCCATCTGCACCACGCTGTTGGCATGTGCCGAAATCAGTGTCCCCTAGCGCATACCAGGAGTCAGAGTTCCCCTGTGTCTGCACCAAGAATCGAGTATCAGAGTCTCTGTTGCTTTATGCGGCCTCTTGCTGAGAATCAGGGTCCCTGTGTGCACATGCACCAAGAACTGGAGACACTGGCTCTTAGTGGGCGTGCACTGGGAGTCAGGGATCGCAGGCGCATGAGATAAGAAACTGAGTCAAGTCTGTGGTGCTCAGTGCTGCCTATGGCCCAGAGAATCAGGGTCCTGGTCAGCATGGGGGACTGGGTGGCACACTAGCACTGTGTCAGCTGGAGGTCTGCTCCTGCACTGTGGAAAACAGACTTCTGTGTGCGCTTGCCCAGAATTGAAGTCAGGTGGCACTGCTGCACTGTGTTGCAGGGAGCAGATTCCCAGTGTCCCTGCATATGCAGGCTCAAATTCCTGTAGCAGCAGTGAGGCCCATGCTAGGGGGGCGGTCTATCACTTACTATGGGTTGCCCGCGAGCCTGCAGGGAGGGAAATAGGTTCCTTAACTCACAGAAATCTGCAGCTGGGATGTCTGGATTCTTGTTGTCTGTTGGTCTGCAGCTGTGGTCGCAGGTCTTTGTCTTTGGTGGCTGCAGGATCATAGTTTGCATGTGAGACCAGACTGGGTGGTGCTTATGCCAGGAACCTAGTCTCAAGCAGCTCTGTTTCTCAAGATGGCTTGGTCTCTGTGCCTGCCTTGGCCACCCAGAAGTGTCCGCATTGTGCACGGGGCTCCACCATGTAAGATGACTGATTTGGTAGCCACTTGGAAGACCTGCAGAATCTAACTGTCCGTAGCTCATACACACACTCACACCACACGTCCACACACTCCTCTATCGCTCCCTCACTCCCTCACACTGTCTCCCTCCCTACCTTCCTGCTGCTTGCTATCTTCTCCCATGTGCTTTTGAGAAGAATGTATATTCGCTAGCTTTTGGGTGAAATGTTCAGAAGATGTTCATTCCCTCTGATCTAGTGATTCATTTAGGATTGACGTTCCTTTGCTGATTTATTTATTTTTTTTTTGTTTAGTGGATTTATCCAGTGGTGTCAATGGGGTATTAAAATCTCCTGCTATGATTGTATTTGTGTAGATCTCTCCAAGGATATCCTTCAGATGTGTTTTTATGTATTTCGTGCTCATGTACTGGGTGCGTATATATTTAACAGAGTTATACCCTCTTGTAGAATTGATCCCTTTAGTATTAAGAAGTGCCCTTCCTTATATCTGCTGACGGCCTTAACTTTGAGGTCTAATTTGTCAGATATAAGTATTGCTGCCCCAACTTTTTTTTTTTTCATTTTCATTCACCTGAAAAAAATTTCCCCCATCCCTTCACTATCAGTCTGTGTGAGTCCTTTGTTTTGAGGTGGGTCTCTTGTAGACAACAGATTTAAGGGTCATATTTTCTTATTTATTCATCTACCCTATGTCTTTTGATTGGAGCATTTAATACATTTACATTTAAGGTTATTATTGATAGGTACTTGTTTGTCACCATTTTTATTCTTTATGCCTGTGTTCCTTCTTCCCTTCCTATTTCTTTTTTTTACAGAAGTCTCTTTAGCATTTCTTGCAGTGCTGGATTGGCGTTAATAAACTCGTTGTGTCTTTTTGGTCTGTGAAGCCCCTTTATCACCTCAATTTTAAAAAATAAATCTTTATTGTTCAGATTATTACAAATGTTTCTCTTTTTTCCCCCATAGCTCCCCTCCACCTGATTGCCCACCCCACCCCATGCTTTTACCCCCTGCCACTGTCTTCATCCATAGGTGTAAGGTTTTTATCCAAACTCTTCCCGCACCACTCACACCCTCTTCCCCCTGAGAATAGTGAGTCCACTCCCTTTTTATGTCCCTGATTCTATTATATTCATCAGTTTATTTTGTTCATCAGATTTTTTTTATTCAGTTGATTTTTAGATTCACTTGTTGATAGGTATATATTTGCTGTCATTTTGTTGTTCATTTTTATCTTTACCTTTTCCTTCTTCATCCTCTTCTTAAAGAATACCTTTCAGCTTTTCATATAATCCTGGTTTGGTGGTCATGAACTCCTTTAGCTTTTTCTTGTCTGTGAAGCTCTTTATCTGACCTTCAATTCTAAATGATAGCTTTGCAGGGTCGAGTAATCTTGGTTGTAGGTTCTTGGTGTTCATCACTTTGAATATTTCTTGCCACTCTCTTCTGGCCTGCATAGTTTCTGTTGAGAAATCAGCTGACAGTCGTATGGGTACTCCCTTGTAGGTAACTAACTGTTTTCTCTTGCTGCTTTCAAGATTCTCTCTTTGTCTTTTGCCCTTGGCATTTTAAGTATGGTGTATCTGATGTGGTCCTCTTTGGATTCCTCTTGTTTGGGGTTCCCTGTGCTTCCTGAACTTGTCAGTCTATTTCTTTCACCAGTTAGGAAAAGTTTTATTTGTTTTCCATTTTTTTAAATTGAGGTATTATATGTGTACAGATATTATCATTGCCCCCCCACCCCACTCTCATACATGCCCTAACCCCCACAGTGTTTTGAGTCCATTGGTTATGCTTATTTGCATGCATACAGGTCCTTCGGTTAATCTCTTATCTCCCCCACCTCTCCCTAAGCTTACCACTGTAATTTGACAGTCTGTTTGATGCTTTACTGACTCTGTATCTATCTTTTTGTTCATCAGTTTATAATATTATTTATTATCCACAAATGAGTGAGATCATGTGGAATTTTTCTTTCATTGACTGGCTTATTTCACTTAGCATAATGTTCTCCAGTTCCATCCAGGATGCTGCAAATGGTAAGAATTCCTTCTATTTTATGGCAGCATAGTATTCCATTGTGTAGATGTACCATAATTTTATGGGTATGGAAAGGTTTCTGTCATTATTTGTTCTAATAGGTTTGTTCTGGGCTACAAACATTGCACAGCTCCTGCGTTGCCTCGAGGCAGGATGCCTTAAGTCAGAGGGAGGTAGAGTAGTTAACTGAACAATGGGTCTGTCGGAGTTTGGAGGGAGGTAGAGGTTCAAGCTTTGGCCAAGCATGCCCAGGCATTGCACCTGTGCCTAAGTTTCTTGGAAAGGGCTGAAATAACTTTTGTAACCTTTGGGTTGTCATTGTAACTGTCCTAACTAACTCTTCTGCTTTCTGAGTATGGATTTGCTGTAACACCTGAGATCTCCACTGCAGTTCGGCCTTTACCGCAGGGAAGTGCAGCAACTGTAGTCGCTAGCCAGCTTAATAAAGGCTCATAAATTGTGATCTCTGTCTCTGGTGGTTGTCTCTTGCGGGTTGCCCCATAACAGGTTTTCAATATTTTGCTCTCTCTCTTCTTCTGGCACCCCAATAATTTGGATATTGGTATGCTTAAAGTTGTCCCAGAGGCTCCTTACACTATCTTCATATTTTTGGATTCTTTTTTCTTTTTGTTTTCTGGTTGGGCGTTTTTTGTTTCCTCATATTTCAGATCTTTGGTTTGATTCTTGGGGTCCTTTAGTCTACTGTTTAATTTCTGTATATTCTTTATTTCAGACAGTGTATGCTTAATTTCTGATTGGTTCTGTTCCATTTCTTGCGTTCTCATTAAGATCCTTAATGGTCTCACTAAGTTCCTCAGAGGTTTTTAGAAGATTCTTGAGTAACCTTATAAATGTATTTTTGAACTCTATGTCCAGTAGTTTGTTTTCCTCCATTTCTTCCATTCGTGACATGTTTCTTAGTCTCCACATTTTTATGCTTCCCTTTGTTGATGGAGTGGTTTTCTGTGGTAGGTGATCTATACGGCCCAGTGGTTCAGCTTCCCCTATCACCTGAGGTGGACACTCTTGTTGCACCCCTTTGCGGTCTGAGTGCAAAATCTTGTTGTAATTTAAGCTTTGATTGCTGGAAGGAATTACCTCCAGACCAACTGGCTGTGAGGATCCTCTGTGTCTATAATGGAAGAATTGCTGTGCTGGAGACACCCTTATCGGGCAGGACTTGTTTCAGTGGTGCTTTGGAGCTCACTGAGTCTGCCTCATGAATGTGTCACTTATGGATGTAAGGAGTTGAAATCTGGTGTCCTCTCACACTGACCACTAGGTACACTGGCTTTTGGATCTCCAATGGGGTGCAGGTCAGCTACTGTCTGAGGCCACCCAGCAGGAGCTTAGCGAGATCTGCAGATTTCTCCTCTTTGCTTGGAGGTTTTGGAGCTGTCTGACCAGAGCTGCAGTTTGTTAGGTTAAGCTGTGATAGGCAGACCATTTATATTCCAAAGCTGCTGCGTATGGCTTGGGTGGGTTTGTATATTATGTGGGGCGGGGTCTCAGGGAATCACTAGGCTAGGGCGTGGCCAACAGCGATGGCTGCCAGTCATCCTTCTCTGTGTCTCAGAGTTTCTTTATCCCCACGTCCTGCACCCCAGCGCAGTTAACAATGATTCCTGCACACACATCTGCAAGAAAGTCACCCTCACTTTCCAACCCGATGGCAGACAGTCCTGCTTCCCCACATCGGTTTCTGGGTCCCCATATTCTTGCCATGAACTGGAGTTCAGAGTAATTGGGAGCTTGTATCTCCCTTGGGTTGAAAAAAACAGCGCACCCAATCACCCTCTGCCAGCACGATTCATGCGATTCGCCTTCCTCCTCTACCTCAGCTTTTCTGCGCTTGTGCACGTCTCAATGCTCTTTTCTCTTTCCTTCTAGTTGTAGAACTTCCACTCAGCCAGCTTTCCTGTGGCTCTGGGTGATAGACGTTTTGTCTTTTAGTTGTAGTTTTGGTGTGGTTGTGAGAGGCAGCACATACAGGACTTCACCTCAATTTTGAATGATAGCATTGAGAGAAAAATTCCACATGATATCACTCATTTGTGGATAATAAAGAACTTTATAAACTGATGAAGAAAAAGATAGATACAGAGTCAGTAAAGCATCAAACAGACTGTCAAAATACAGTAGGAAGGTTAGGGAGAGGTGGGGGAGATAAGAGATCAACCTAAGGACTTGTATGCATGCATATAAGCATAACCATTGGATGCAAAACACTGGGGGGTGAGGTCCTGTATGGGAATGGGGTTGGGGCGGGCAATGGTAAGATATGTACACATATAATACCTTAATTAAAAAAAAAGGAGGAAAAAAAAAGGCGGGCTTAGGTAGGAAGAGGAGATTGGTCTCTGAGACAGGAGCCCAGCATTGGCCCAGGTCATGTGACTCATGAATAAATCCTTGCGTTTTTCAACAGCACCTGCCTCAGGCGTTTGGCTGTCCTAGAGGCAGGCAGCAGAACCTCCGTTTTTGTTCAGTTCAACCCTGACTTCCTCCAAGGGGCCTTAGACTGGGGACAGAGATAAAGAGCATGGCTTCTGGTTAGAGGAGGGGAGGGCAGAGGCGCTGCCTAGAGTCATGGTGAGTACCGGGGAGGGGAAGGGCGGGGAGGCTGGGAGACCCTGCCCCCACCAAGACTCAACACGGAAGGGCTTTTGTGAGGGTGACCACACACGACTCATCCGAGTCTCAGAGACCCTGGGGATGCCCGGGGGAGAGCCAGAGCGAGCTCACATCCACAGAGTCGGGCCCGGGGCCTGGCCGAGTTAAGGTGAGGGTGCCCAGGGAGGGCGGATGGACCCTGGGACCTCAAAAAACGGTTTCTGTCCTCGGATACCCGGGGCGCGGGGGGGGGGGGGGCGGACCACACGCGGCTAGTGGAGGTTGGCACAGCCAGGTCTGGGCGACTCTGGTGGTTTGGTGAGAGGCGCGGTACCTCAACATGGCCTAGGAGGGCCCAGGGCCCTCCAGATCCATCTGGCGGGCGGGCTTCTTGGGAGGAGGACCCTAGGCGGCGTGTCCTTCTGTCCGCCTCCACCCGGGTCTCACAAGGGGGATGGACCCAGGGACCCTGGGACCTAGAGCAGAGCCATCCCAGCCCGGAGCTCACAGGGGGTGAAAGCCCACACACACAGCAGCCTCTGTGACCCTTACCCTGGGCTCCTAGAATCCCGGCCTTCGGGGTGGAGGCAGACCTCACCTGGGCAGGAGGCAGGCCCAGGCGCTGCCAGAATCCAGGTGAGGACCTGGGTCCCACCGCAGAGGGAAGCCCGCAGAAGTGCGCCCCTGCTGCCGTCCACGACGGCACCGCGCGGGTGGCCATGCCCAGTGTGTCCTGACTCGCACAGCAGGCTCTGAAGTAGGGGCGGTGATAAAGAGCAGGGCCTGTGGTCCGCATGTCAGGCAGAGGAGATTCCTAGACATGGCCAGCTCGCTGAGGGTGATGGAAGGACCTGAGACCCCGCCCCCCCCAACAGAGCCAACCAGGCAGCACGCAGGGAGGTGGACACGTGGACATTATCTCACTTCCGCATGCGGGTCTGAGACAGGAGTGGGGTGGGGGTTTGCCTCTATGGGGGGTATCTCTGGGGGGAGGTTGCTGTAAGGATGACGACCCCAGGTAAGCACAGGGTGGGGGCATGACCTGGAGAACAGATGGGAGGGCCTCGGATGAGAATGACGACACCTGCCATTTTCTCCCTTCTACATCCCCATCCAGGTCTCAGAGACTCTGGGGGTTTGGTAGAGGGAGTTGGATCCCCTCTAGGCAGATGAAGAGCCAAGGACCGTGTAAACTGGACCAGAGTCAGTCCTGGTTCCAGAGACTCTGAGGGTTTGGGTAGAGGGAGTGGAACCGATATAGGCAGATGGTGCGCCAAGGACCCTGAAGCTACACCAGAGTTAGTCCCGGTCTCAGAGACTCTGGGGGTTCAGTACATGAAACAGGACCCCATATAGGCAGATGGTATTCCAATGACCCTGGAATCTAGACCAGAGTCAGTCCTGATCTCAGAGACTCTAAGGATTGGGAAGAGGAAATGGGACCCCATATAGGCAGATGGTGCGCCAAGGACCCTGGAAGTTAAACCAGAGTCAGTCCTTGTCTTCGACAATCTGGGGATTGTGTAGAGGGAGAAGGACATCATATAGGCAGATGGTGCGCGAAGAACCCTAGAAACTAGACCTGAGTCTGTCCTGGTCTCAGAGACTCTCGTGGTTGGGTAGAAGGAATAGCACTTCATATAGGCAGGTAGTGTGTCAAGGGTCCTGGAAACTAGACCAGAGTCAGTCCTGTTCTGAGAGACTCTGGGATTTCAGTAGAGTGAGATGGAACCTTTGTAGGCATATGGTGTGGCAATGAATTGCCAGAGCAAGGTGAGGACCATGAGGGAAGACTGAGGACCCCGGTAACTAGACCAGCGTCAGTTACCACTGGTCTCAGAGATTCTGGGGGTTGGTTAGAGGAAATGGGAACCCATAGAGGCAGGTGGTGAGACAAGGACTATGGAAACCAGACCAGAGTCAGTACTGGTCTCAGAGTCTCTGGAGGTTCAGTACATGGAATAAGACCCCATTAAGGCAGATGTCATGCCAAGGACCCTGGAATCTAGACCAGAGTTAGTCCTGGTCTCACATGCTCTGGGGATGGGGTAGAGTGAATAGGAACCCATCTAGGAAGATGGTGCACCAAGGACCCTGGAATCCAGATCAGAGTCAGTCCTGGTCTCAGAGACTCTGAATGTTTAGTAGAGGGAGTAGGACCCTATATAAGAAGATGGTGCGGCAAGGACCCTGGAAATTAAACAAGAGTCATTCTTTGTCTCAGAGTCTCTGGGGGTTCAGTAATGGGAGAAGGACACCATATAGGTAGATAGTGCGCCAAGGACCCTGGAACTGAGACCAGAGTCAGTCCTGGTGTCTGGGACTTTGGGGGTTCAGTAGAGTGATATGGACCCCATATAGGCAGATGGTGGGCCAAGGACTTGCTAGAGCAAGGTGAGGATCATGAGGGAGTAAAGAGGGACCCTGGAAGCTAGACCAGAGACAGTCCTGGTCTCAGAGACTTTGGATGTTCAGTAGAGTGTGGAGGACCCCATATAGCATATGATCTGCCAATCTCCCTGGAAACTAGAGCAGAGTCTGTCCTGGTCTCAGAGACTATGGGGGATAGGTCGAGGGAATGGTCCAATATAGGCAGATAGTGCGCCAAGGACCCAGTATTCTAGACCTGAGTCAAGCTTGTTCTCAGAGACTCTAGGCATTTCGTAGAGGGAGGAGGACCCCATATAGGCCAATGGTGAGCCAAGAATGCTGGAAACTAAACCAGAGTCAGTCCTCATCTCAGTGACTTTGGGGGTTGGGTAGAAGGAATAGGACCCAATGTAGGCAGATGATCCCCCAAGGACCCTGGAAACTAGACCAGAGTCAGTCCTGGTCTCAGAGACTCTGGGGATTGGGCAGACTGAGGAGGAGCCCATATAGTCAGAATGTGAGCCAAGGACCCTGGATTCTAGAACAGAGTCAATCTTGTTTTCAGAGATTCTGGGGCCATGGTTGGCAAACTGCGACACATGAGCCACATGCGGCTCTTTGGCCCCTTGAGGATGGTTCTTCCACAAAATACCATGGCCTGGGCGAGTCTATTTTGTAGAAGTGGCATTAGAAGAAGTTTAAGTTTTAAAAATTTAGCTCTCAAAAGAAATTTCAATCATTGTACTGTTGATATTTATTTGGCTCTGTTGACTAATGACTTTGCCGACCACTGCTCTGGGGGTGTGATAGAGGTTGTAGGACCCCGTGTAGGCAGTTGGTGCACCAAGGACCCTGGAATATAGACCAGAGACAGTCCTGGTCTCAGAGTCTCTGGGGGATGGGTATAGGGATTGGTGCCATATAAGCAGATGGTTTGCCAAGGACACTGTATACCAGACCACAGTCAGCGCTGGTCTCAAAGACTCTGTGGTACAATAGAGGGAGCAGGACCCCATATAGGCTATGGTGTGCCATGCACCTTGGAAGCTAGAACAGCATCAGTACTGGTCTCAGAGACACTGGGGGTTAGGTAGATGGATAGGGACCCCATATAGGCAGATGGTATACCAAGCACCCTGGAAAATAGACCAAAGTCAGTCCTGGTCTCAGGGTCTCTGGGGATTTGGTAGAGAAAGTGGCACCCCGTCTAGGCATATGCTGTGCCACAGACCCTGGAATCTAGACCAGAGTCAGTCCTGGTCTCAGAGATTTTGCATGTTCAGTAGAGTTAGTAGGACTTCATAGAGGCAGATGGTTTGCCAAGGACCATTGAATCTAGACCAGATTCAGTCCTGGTCTTAGAGACACTGGGGGTTCAGTAGAGGGAGTGGGACCCTCATAGGCAGGGTGTGGGCCAAGGACCCTAGAAACTAGGCCAGAATCGGTCCTGATCTCAGACATTCTGGGGGTTGGGTAGAGAGAGTAGGACCCCATATAGGTAGATGGTGCACCAAGGACCAAGTAAACTAGACCAGAATCATTACTTGGCTCAGAGACTCAGGGTTTGGTAGAGGTAGTGGGACCCCATAGAGGCTGTTGTTCCACCAAGACCCTGGAATCTAGAGCAGAGTCAGTCCTGGTCTCAGAGACTCTGATGTTTCTGGACAGGGAGTAGGACCCATATATGCAGATGGTATGCCAAGGACCATTGCAGCTAGATTATAGTCAGTCCAAGTTTCAGAGACTCAGCTGGTCCAAGGGGCATCAAGTTGTTCCTCTGTGAAGGAAGTGGGTCTGATAAACCCTGTCTTGTGGGAATGCAGGTCAGTGTGAAGTGTTTGTAAAGCACCATACACAGTGACTCGAGAAGATTGGAACTGTGATGAATGGCAGCTATTTCTAATATCATTTTTATCCCAGATACTTCCACTCTAGCACTGTGATTACTTGTTTGTAATCAAGTTCATATTAGAGAATGTGCAGTTTAGTAAGGAATAGAACACCCAACTGGCCTAAAAGGATGTGCCCAATTCATGGATGTATGCTGAAATTCAGGTGAGGGGAGCCTTCACAGCTGGACACAACACAAAGATGCTAGAAAGAGAATCTAGGAACAATTCTTTCCCTCAGTCCAAACTGCACTTTCATCCAAACAAATGCTTTCATTCATTTCACCCCCACCCAAAATCAACACCTTGAGAATGATTGGCCAGATCACACTCAAGATCATTAACATTCAATCCCAATTAGGCTGTGGGCTGTGGCTCTCCCAGGCCATCCTTACTCATGGCCCAGTAACTGTATTTCTGTAGATATCTGTGCAGATGATGGGTATAATATGTCCAGTGATCATACTGTCTAATGTCACTGAGACTGCGTGGAGGAAACCACCCTTCCTAACCAGGTGGAGATTTCCCTCTGGTTTATCCATGATCCCAAGGGAACTTGTCAAGAAAATTCTCCATTTCACACTTCCCTCTCACACCCAGACACAATATGTGTCGCTGCCACCCCCAGCTGCCTTACAATCAACCCTCTCAGAGGGAATCAAAGTTTCCCAAATACCCGGGCTCAGGCCATGCACAATTGAGTGCTGTTCCCTGGAGGGCCACCACCTCACCTGTTCTGTTACTTGTTCTGTAGGACTTAGGGGACAACTAACCCCTTCCTTATATGACTTCAGCTCCTACACTATCATCCTGTGGGTGGGTGTGCCCTGCTTATGTTGGTGTCCCCACTACTAACACAGGGCCTTCCAGAGGACATAGGCTCAGTGAATGTCTAGGGATTAAATGAACCACTGAGCAGGGGTCTTCTTTATTCAGATGAAATCCCTCCACTTTCTTGCCAGAACCAAGGATCCATAGATAAGTTGTTTCATGGAAAGATAGATGAGAAGAGATAAGAAGCAAAAATAAACAACCTTTTATTTTTCTACTTCTTAACTCCATTGATTGTACTGCTGAAGTCTTTCACATTTCCAAGGAAACACTCTTATCATGCCATGTTATCTAGTTTGGGATCACAAAGGAGGATTGGAAGTATCCCAATTTGTGTTACACAGTAACAAATCTCTTACTCTTGAGCTGGACATGTATAAATATAAATACATGTGACCAATGTCGTTTAAAACTTACATGCTAAAAGCTTATAAAAACTTCTATGAAAAGGAACATTAGAAAATTGCCTTAAAAATTCACAAAGTAATAAAGCAAAAAATTTTCAATCATCATAGGAGCCCAAGCCATTCCCTGGGCCTCACTAGTGTTTCTCCTCAAACACATAGTTGAAAATGAACACACTTTACGCCCAGCAAATGAAGTTAATGCACAGGGGCCTGAAAAGTGCCTGGGTGCAACTCTGGCTCAGGCACAGTGGTTTTCATTACACTCAGGCCCTTCAGGCAGGAATGGGAAGGAACGGGGATCCCTGTCATTAACCCTGAGCACAAACTTGAGGGCTTTCGATGTGGTGGTCTCAGCGTGGGCCCTGGGACCCCACAAGAACTCATAGCGTGCAGGATCACTATTGGGGACCTGGCGGTAAACCACGTATTGTTCCTGCACCCAAATTTTAGTGATGAGCTCCCTGGGCTCCCCATAGATCCAATGCTCCTTCCCATCATGCACCCCTAAAACATTCAGTGCTTCCCAGACTTTCTCCTCAGAGGCACAATCACCCTCTGCAGCAATCACCCACAGTAGTGTGACCAGGAGGCCAGTGTTAGGATAAATATGTCCATCGCTCATTATCCCATGATAGGTGAGCCCCAAGGAGGTGGCCAGGACATAGGTATGGGCACTAGGGCCCACTTCCTTCACATCAATACCAAAGACCAGCTGCATACACTCAGTGGCTGCACTGAAGATCTCAGCGAAGTGGTCATGGTGCTCTTTGATGACACTACTCAGCATTTCTGCCTTGGTGGTCGGCTCCTGTGCACGATACTTCAGGAGCAGGAACTCAACCATTTGTGACATCTTCGAATGCACTGCTTTTTGGAGCAAGGAATCTGCATCATCTTCAGGGCCTCCCTCAGTGTTTGGACCCTCCTCCTCGTGGCTGCTGGAGCTCTCATCTTCAGATTGTCTCCATGGAAAGGCTACCAAGGCATGGGGCAAGGAGCAGGCACCCTGAGGACACTGGGGAGGACTTGGTGTCTCAGCAGCAGACACCTCGTCTAGGCAGTCTATAAACAGGATTGGGGGGATGGAAGACAGAGAGGAGGAGAGAGACACAACCTCCTCCTGCTCCTTCTCCATTTCCTCCTCCTCGTCCTCCTCCTCCTCCTCGTGCATAGCCCAGAACAGCTCCTCTGCCACCAGGTCGGGCATCTCCCTTGGGTCCTGATGGTCTTCCTCAAGCTTGCTGAGCTCACTCATATGATGGCAAGGCATGATGACTCATGCTGAGACAGTGACCGAGTGTTGGCAGAAGATGGGCGATTTGGATCCTGGAGCCTGGGGGAGAGGGGGAGTGTAAGAGGCATGAGCTTAGAAACACACCATCGGCAGCTCTGAAAACAGTGACTTATAGGTCTCTCCTTTAGGGGTGTACATAGGCCTCACAGGGCTCACTCTTGAGCAGCATGCCCACTAAGAACCTGAAGTAGGAAGTGACACGACTGCTTAGGGTGTAGAAGGCACAGTACAGGGTTCTGTAACTGACTGTGGGGTGTGGAGGTGTCAGGCAATGTGGGGTCCCCTCTGACATGGGTGGGGGAGCCCGTGGGGACATATTCATGGTTGGAACCTCACCTTAATTCCTAGCACTTCCTGGCCTTCTGCTGCTCTGTGACCTGAGAATATGTAGTGTAGACCAAGGCCTTCACCTCTTCCAATCTGTGGGCTCTGTTAGAGGGAACAAAAGGCCACCTCAGCATGCACATGGCAGGGACAGCAATGGGACCCCAGTGCTGACAGGAGGGGTGGAAGAACCCTGTGGGGTTGCCTCTGTTGTGGCTGGAAGGTTTCTCATTGCACAAGTAGGATCTTCACCTTTCCCCTGCCAGGGTCTGGCCCCTCACTGCCTTCTGCTGGCCAGATGTTAAACTCTCAAAATAAGAAAACACGCACACCTAACATTTCAGTGAAGAAACTGAGGAGGCCTAGTATGTGGTCCCTCTCCCAGAGGATCAAGAAGGGGTGACTGACAATTTGGGTCCATCTATCCTGGGATAAGGCTCTGATCCTTTCTCACCATAGCACACTGCAGGCTTTCAGACAACTCTCTCTGCTGACTGAGCCTAATCTGCCTAGACTGAGGCTTCACCTCCCTTAGATACACGAGTAGGAAGTGAGCCGAGCTAACCCCAGTACTATTCTAAGTTTCCTCACTGCTGACAGAAGAGGCAGGGTAGGTCTGGGTTCCCATGTGCTCTGGTTCCCCTCAGTGCTCACCTTGATTCCTGGCAGGATCTGGGACTCGTCTCTCTGTCGACAAAATGTGGACCCGGGGGATGACCCGACGTGTGGTCTCACACCAAGGTCCTCACCTTCCCAAGAGATCTGAGACAAAAGTGAACAGGTGCTCCATCTGCCCCCACCCCTCCCCAGGTTCCCACACAACTGACACCAGGGTCTGGGCCTGTCTGTTCCAGATACAAAGTTCCCTTAGTCTGAGCACAAGGTACTTGCCTTTCTTCCTGGCTAGGCCTGGATTTGAATCCAGCTGACCTGATTTCACCCTGAATAACTGTCCTCAATGAGAAATGCTCATGAGGAGCAGGCATGTGGAAAGGGAGAGCACATAACACCCAGGTACCGTGCCTGGGGAATCTGGATGCTGAGGACAGGACACCCCCTGATGCTGAGGGCTCTCTTGTTTTCTCAGGGAGCACATAGCTGCAGCTTTCCACAGAAAGCACTCAGACCATTAGGACCCTTCCACAACCTCAGCTCCTCTTTTCATGAACTGAAGCCATCCCCTCTGACCAAGGCCCTGTCCTTCCTGAGCGCCCTGAGACAAACGTGAGGAGGAACCACCTCTGCAGACCCATGCCAGGCCTTTCCCAGGGCTGACATCAGCACAGATTGGGTTCAGGGCACCCATTGTCTGGAGTGTGGTACCCTCCTTCCTGCCCAAGCTACCCATGTTCACTCCTGGAGTGCCTGGGACCTTTCCCTTCTGCTAAACGGAGAATGAATACTGCAGGCCATGTTCACCATCTCTCTGAGACCTCCAAGATGGACTTTAGGACACACCACATTGACCATCATGCCCGAGTGATCCAGTTGTGCCAACAGAGCCTATGCCAGCTGGCCCCTGTTTTTACTGGGTTGGGAGGGACCATCATCCTGCCTCAACACCCACACTTTGATTAGCAGCATTGCCTCGGACACCTCCCATTGTTGCTCTGAATCCAGCACCTTCATGATAATGCCCTCACCTCCCTTTGCCACTCCTAAGGTAGACATCTAGAAACAACCAAAATCCACAGGCCTAGCCTGAGGCTTCCAGGTGCTGCTGGCAGGAACAGGCACACTGGAGACACTTATGACACTGGCCAAACCTCAGGCATACTTCAAGGTGTGCTAGGGGGCTTCCTGGGCCCTAACTCGGGTCATTACCTCGTATCCTGGGAGAGCCCTGCAGCCCTTCTTTTCCCTCCTGGTGCCTGACCCCTCAGCCCTCAGGGGGTGGAGTCCCCTCTTCTTCCTGCAGGATCCTCACCATGACTCCTGGCTGGAGCCGGAACCTCCTGTCAACCTAAGATGCCCAAATCAGGAAGAAAGCATGTGGTCATCGACCTGCGACCTCCTAGGGTTCACAGTAGGGGTAACATGGGGCATCTCTGTTGTGGGGTCTGGGTCCCTCAATCTTCCCTTTGCATGTCCACCTTGACTCTGTGCAAGACCCAGGTCCTCCCCTCTTCTGCATATGTTGTTCCCCCTGAATTCCCAGGGCGGACATCACGTCTGGGCTTCTGTGGTTCCTCTCTGCATGGTCATCCACCACAGGGCCTCCCAAGACTTTCAGCAGGGCAGACTTCTGTGGACTTCCCTCTGCTTAGGGTTCCTAGATTCCCTCAGTCCTCCCTTGGAGCCCTACTGACCCTTCCCTCTGCTCACCTGAGACCCTGCTCCTTACACTAGACCCCAGACCCTGTCAGACCTGGATGCAGAAGTCAGGAAAAGCATCTTGATTCTGGGCAGTGCCTCTGCATCCCATCTGTGGACCTGAGGCCCTACACTTTTTATCAAGTGTCCACTCTCACTCAGACCTGAATGCTCAAGTCAGAATCATCACATATTGTCAACCTCCCTGGGGCCGTCCAAGGCTGAGAGCAAGGTGGGATTCTGTGCGGCCTCTACATTGGGAGTCTGGGTCCCCTCAGTCCTGACACAGGGTCCGCACCTTGACCCTGGTAGGCCCTGGGTTCTTCCTCTGTGGAACTGGGGCTTGTTTGTTATACAAAACCCCACAGTCCCTCAGACTGATTTGAAGGCATCAAATGGCACTTGAGTCTGGACAGTACTTCTGCCCTCCCCTCTGTGGACCTGGTTCCCTACACTGTTTTTTTTTTTTAATGTTTTAATAATTTTTTTATTATTGAGAGTACTAGAGGCCCAATGCATGAAATTTGTGCAAGAGAAGGCTTTCCTACCCCTGGCTTCTGGCACCAGCTTCCCTCTGTCACCCTGGACCTGTTCTCCCTGCCAGCCCTGGCTTCATCCAGAAGGTCGTTCTGAAGGATGTCCGGTCTAATTAGTATATTTTGCTCTTATTATTATAAATTACAATAAAGGCCTGGTGCATGAAATTCGTGCATTGTGTAGGGGGGCGTCCCTCAGCCTGGCCTGCCCCTTCTCACAGTCCGGGAACCCTCAGGGGATGTACTACTGATGGTGGGGAGAGGGCCTAAGCTGCAGTCTGGCCTCCCTCTTTGGAAGCATCTGGCCAATCAGGGGAAGGCACCACCCCCATCACCCCCTTGTTGCTGCTGCCTCTGGCTTCCCCCTGCAATAGATGACCCTGGGATCAGGGGAAGGTGATGCCCCCATCATGCCTCTGCTTCTGCCACTGCCTGTGGCGAGGCTGCCTGAGCCTTGGCCATCGCAGCCACTGCGGCTTGCCTGAGCCTCGCCCATACATCATTGCCTGAGCCTTGGGCCCTTGAAGTGCCGGCCACCATCGATGGCTTGCTAGAGCTCCAGGCTATCCCACTGCAATGGGCAGCGGCCATCGGTGGCTTGCCAGAGCCCCAGGTCAGCCCTGGGCAAGTGGCAGAAGTCATTGGGAGCGCTCACAGCCGCTGCCATATGGGGAGTACGGGCTGCCCTCTGCTGGATCCCATCTCACCTGCGCCTGTTCCAGATGCTGCCAGTCCCTGCCCATGCCTGCTGGGCATGCAGCTTGCTGATCAGTCATTACGTAATGGTGTCCTGACCAATTTGCATATTATCCTATCATTATATAGATATGACCCCCTCCAACCTACCCCTGTCCCCTGCCCCCTGCCCTCACCACCCAATTGTCTGCATTCATGGGCCCTGCATATATGCATACAAGGCCCTTGGTTGATTACTTCCCACCCTCCCCAACTTCCCTCTGAGATTCCCCAATCTGTTCCATACTTGCACCTGTGGTTTTCTATTTGGTTCATCATTTTACTTTGTAACTTAGATTCGACATATGAATGCAATCATGTGATATTTATCTTCCTCTGACTGGCTTATTTCACTGAGCATGATACCCTCCAGGTCCCTCCATGCTGTCTCAAAGGGTCAGACAGCCTACCTTTTATACTGCTGCATAGTATTCCATGGTATAAATGTACCACAGCTTTTTCATCAAATCAATTACTGATGGGAACTTGGGCTGTTTCCATATCTTAGCTATTGTAAATTGTGCCACTATGAACATAGGGGTGCATACATTGTTTCTGAAAGGTATTTCCAGTTTTTTAGGATATATTTCTAGAAGTGTGATTCCCTTACACCTTATACCAAGTCCTGAGTCTCACTCAGTCCTGGATACAGAAGTCAGGAAACTCTTCACTTGGTCTTTTACCAAGGAGCATCCCAAGGCTGATAGCGGGGTAGGGCTTTATGGGGTCCCCTAGTTGTGGGGTCCAGGGTGCCCTCAGTCATCCTGTGGCTGTGCTCCTTACAGTGAACCCCAGTGTGTCTCAGGCCTGCATGCAGAAGTCACTAGAAACCTCAAGGGGTCATCTGATGTGGGGTCTCCCATGGTTTATAGCAAGGGAGGGCTTTTATGGGGTCCCCTACATTGTGGGGTCCAGGGTCCTGTCTGTTCTCCTTCAGCGGACCTGTGGCTCTCCTCCTTACACCGAACCCCAGAGTCTCTCAGACCTCATGCAGAGGTCACCCCAACCTGTAGTCACCCCACCCACTGGTCCTCCCTGGACAGATGATTCTGGTGTTCAGGGTCCCCCAATCTTCTTCAGGGTCCTCAACTTGACAGCAGCAGGATCTGGGGTCACCACTCTGCTGCCTGAAGCCCTGCTCCTTCTATGAAACCCCCAGTGTCTCTCAGACCCAAATGCAGAAATCACAAAGAACAATGTGTGAGATCACCCCTCCCCCACCCCCAGAAGGTCTGCTGGATGGACACTGTTCTTGGGTGCAGGGATCCCCAATCTCCCTCAGTGTCCTCAACTTGACAGCAGCAAAAACAGGGGTTCCCCTTCTGCTGCCTGAAGCCCCGCTCCTCCTACCAAACCCCCAGTGTATCTCAGGTCCATATGCAAAAATCACAAAATACAATGTGTGAGATCACCCCTCCCCCACCCCAGGAGGCCTGCTGGATGGACACTGTTCTGGGGTCCAGGGCCCCCCAATCTCCCTCAGGGTCCTCACACTGACTCAGGGCGGGTCCCGGACACCCTCTGCCGACCTGAGACTCTGCCATGACCCGAAGCCCCCCCGACTGTCTCCACCCCGAAGATGGGGAAGTCAGTCCTCTCAGCTCCTCCTCACCCCGCACCTTGGGGCTCCCAGGACTGACTGCTCTGGGGCCCGGAGTCACCTTGTCTTCCCCCACGGCCGGCCGTCACCATGAGGCCTGCAGGTCCTGGGACCCTCCCTCTGTGAGCCGGGAGGCCGGACCCCCACACGGAGGCCTCAACCCCGAGACCCCAGGGGAGGTCCGTGGGCCTCACTCCCCAGGGCTCCCGACAGGGGCTGACCTAGATCCCAGGGGACCCCCTCTGGTCCTCACCCTGATTCCAGGCAGAGTCTGGGCTCCGCCGACCTGAGATTGCTCCCCTCAGCGCTTGTCCCCTCTACCGGCCCGAAGCCGCCTTCTCAAGATGGCGCTCAGCTCCCTCAGACGTCTCAGGTGGAAGTCAATGACATCACTTCCGGAAACCAATTCTGGGGTCACCCAGGATGCTACCAGGGGCGGGGCTCCGCTCCCAGTGTGCCCAGCAGCACCGTCTGGTCCCCACCTGGGCTGGATGGCCTGGGACCCCACCCTGTTCTGACCAGGGTCTGTGCCCCTCAGGCCAAGTGTCGGCCTCCCCCAGGTCCCTCTAGGAGGTGGGGCGGGAGGGCACAGCCTGGCACCTCCGCCTGAGGTACCCCCGATCTGACAGGAGCACCAGAGCTGGGTGCCGGGTGGGCCCTGTGTTGTGGGGCGGGTAGAGCCCTCAGTCCTCACTTGGAGGGTCCTCACAACCCTGGTGTAGATCGCTGTGGTCACATCGCAGTTCCTAGAGAGGGCGCTGCATTGCCAAGGTCCCTGGGGAGCATCAGACCCTGACTGCCTCCCCTCCCCCCACTTCCCATGGTGTCTCTTCACAGACAGGCTGACACTCTGGAAACCTTGAGTTCTAAATGTTTCGTTTTCATTAAAGTCTCTGAGCTGTAGCAGGAGTTTGGAGAGGGCCTGCGGTTTGGGGTTATCTGTCTACATTTGTTTGTTGTTGCAGGCTTTTTCCCTTTTGTTCCTCATTCATAGTAATTATTGCATTTTGCAACTCTACCTAGTTGTATACATTTTATTTATGCATACACGTTTATATACACTGATTGGCCAGATTATTATGCCCTATGAACACATAATAATCTGGCCACGAATTGATATATATATATATATATATTTTAGAGGCCTGGAGCATGAATTCGTGCATGTGTGGTGTCTGGCCAGACTGGCCAGGGGGAGGGGACATGGGCAGTTGGCTGGCTTGCCTGCTGGTCAAAGTCCTGATCGAGGGGACAATTTGCATATTAGCCTATTATTATATAGGATATACACTGAGCGTCCATATTATTATGAGTTCAGAGATCATAATAATCTGGCCACTCAGTGTATGTGTATATATATGTATAAATCTGCATATATAGTGTATGTGTACACATATAGCCTAAATGTTGATCAGGTGTGTTTACATATCCATAGTGCCCATACCACATCCAATAAATACACACACACACACACATACACACATATATATATATATATATGCATGTCTATGTCCTATGTATTTACATATACTAGACAAGTTATTTTATGAAAGCTTATCTAATCTTACTATGCATGATTTACTCTGACACTTGCTTTTCTACTCCTAGTCTATTCTTTTTATTCTATTGAAACCATAATTTTTGAAAGGACAGTCCTCAACCACTTCCCTGCTCCCTCACACAACCTCCTCAACCACAAGTGCCAGGTCACCAGTCTTGTCTCCCCGAGGGGCTTGCTCATATTATCTTGTTTAGATTTCATTGTTGAATCCTGCCCAGCCTGTGCCCTGCAACCTCTTCCTTCAATAATTTCCCTGCTTTTATTTAGGGAGCAGATGTCAGCAGTCATATCTTAATTGTTATTTGGGCAACAACATGTATAGCACTAAATCTGTAAATTTTAAGCAGAATTGACATATTTGAAATATTGTGTTTCCCATGAATGAATATGGAAGCTGCTCCATTTGTTTGGCGCTTCTTTTTTTTAACCTGAGTATCTCAGTATAATTTTTAGTTGACTTTTTATTTTTTTAAATATATTTTATTGATTTTTTTTACAGAGAGGAAGGGAGAGGGATAGAGAGTTAGAAACATCAATGAGAGAGAAACATCAATCAGCTGCCTACTGCACACACCTTACTGGGGATGTGCCCGCATTCAAGGTGAATGCCCTTGACCGGAATCGAACCTGGGACCCTTCAGTCCATAGGCCAATGCTCTATCCACTGAGTCAAACTGGTTAGGGCTAGTTGAGTCTTTTTAAATTAAGATACTTCTTGGTTAAGTTTTGGCTTTTATACCTGTGGTCAAGGAGATTTTTGTATTACATGTTCTAATTAGTTATTGCTTTGAGTGGGAAGGTATTGTTATGGCTATGGTGATCTTCCATACAGCTTATTATTCATTTGAGTAATCCAGATCTTCATTTTTGAATTTTATAGATAGACTAGAGGCCCAGTGCATGAAATTCGTGCACGGGGGTGTGTGTCCCTCAGCCCAGCCTGCACCCTCTCCAATCTGGGACCCCTCGAGGGATGTCTGACTGCCCATTTAGGCCTGATTCTACCGGGATCGGGCCTAAACGGGCAGTCAGACATCCCTCTCACAATCCAGGACTGCTGGCTCCCAACTGCCTGCCTGCCTGCCTTCCTGATTGCCCCTAACCGATTCTGCCTGCCAGCCTGATCACCCCCTAACCACTCCCCTGCCAGCCTGATTGATGCCTAACTGCTTCCCTGCCAGTGTGTTTGCCCCTAACTGCCCTCCCCTGCAGGCCTGGTCACCCCTAACTGCCCTCCACTGCAGGCCTGGTCACCCCCAACTGCCCTCCCCTGCAGGCCTGGTCACCCCTAACTGCCCTCCCCTGCAGGCCTGATCACCCCTAACAGCCCTCCCTTGCAGGCTTGATCACCCCCAACTGCCCTCCCTTGCAGGCCTGGTCCCTCCCAACTGCCCTCCCCTGCTGGCCATCTTGTGGTGGCCATCTTTGACCACATGGGGGCAGCCATCTTGTGTGTTGGAGTGATGTTCAATTTGCATATTATTCTTTTATTAGATAGGATTAGACAGGATAGAGGCCTGGTGCACGGGTGGGGTCAGCTGGTTTGGCCTGATGGGTGTCCCATTTCAGGGTGGGCATTCCCTTGGGACATGGGGCAGCCTGGGTGAGGGGCCTGTGGTGGTTTGCAGGCTGGCCACGCCCCCCGACAACCCAAGCGGAGGCCTTGGTATCTGGGATTTATTTATCTTCTATAATTGAAACTTTGTAGCCTTAAGTGGAGGCCAAGGCAGGCCAGGGCTGCAGAAGCTTGGCTTCCTCCATTGCCGGGGGCAACTCAAGCCTCCTGCTCTCTCTGAAGCCACAGCCATATTGGTTGGGTTAATTTGCGTACTCACTCCTGATTAGCTGTTGGGCATGGCTTGTGGGTGTGGCGGAGGTACGGTCAATTTACATATTACTCTTTTATTAGATAGGATGGTCATATTGTCAACAGATACTATTTGTTTATTTTCCATGTTCATACCTCACATTTAGTTTTTTTAAGTAATTTTTTATTGTTTAAAGTATTACATAAAGTAGTACATATATCTCCTTTTTTTCCCCATTGACCTTCCCCAGCCTCCCCTACCCCCTGTCGCATGCCCTCATCCCACCCACCTCCCAGTGTCTTGTGTCCATTGGTTGTGCTCATATGCATGCATATGAGTCTTTTGGTTGATCTCTTTCCCCTCATCCCCAACAGTCCCCAGCCTTCCCGCTGTGATTTGACAGTCTGTTCAGTGCTTTACTGCCTCTGTATCTATCTTTATGTTCATCAGGTTATAATGTTCTTTATTTTCCATAAATGAGTGAGATCATGTGGTATTTTTCTTTCATTGCCTGGATTATTTCACTTAACATAATGTTCTCCAGTACATTTATACCCACAGCCCACATCTCTGACTTGTCCCTACCTTTAATGGAAATGCTTTTAATGTTTCACACTTAAGTAGGTTGCTCTAAATTTTGGGAAATGGAAATTCCCTTTTGGTTGAGTTCTTTCAAAGTTTTTTTCCCTGAACTCATATTAAAGTGTTGTTTTTTCAAGGCTCTCTCTGTGGCCATTGACATGAACAAAATTTTTTCCACTCTATTTCGTGTGCATGGTGTTGCATTAGAATTTTTTATAACATTAAATCCTATTTTTATTATTTGGATATAGGCTGATAGGCTGCTTGGTCATTTAATGCACTGTTAAGTTGAATATGCCATTAATATATAGAGGCTATTTTATGCTATGTGAATGAACTTTTTCCAATAGTTCTGTTTGTGGGAATTCCTCAGGATTTTGAATAAAAGAAAGGTAGCCTTGGAGGATGAGTTGTACAATTGCCCATCTTTTTGTATGTTTTGGAACAGTCAGCATAAGAGTGTGATGAGTTCTCCCTGACCATTTGATATGATTGCCCTTTGAACCTTTATTTTTTTCTGGAACATTTGAGGTGGCTTCAGCTTTGAATCCAAGTTTAAGTGTGTGGCTGTATCAAAGTTTATTAATGAATTCCCCTCTTGAAGGAAGAGTTGTTTTGCCATTATGAATCAAACTGCTCTAATCATGCATCGTTTTGGTGTTTTTTTAAATTACTTTATTGATTAAGGTATTACATATTTGTCATCAACCCCCATCCCCCCGTTCCCTTCCCAATCCCCCCCCCCACGCAAGCCCCCCTCCCCCTGTTGTCCGTGATCACTGGTTAGGCTCATATGCAAGCACACAAGTCCTTTGGTTGATCTATCTCCCTTGTCCCCACCCTCCCCTACCTTCCCTCTGAGGTCTGACAGTCTGATCAATGCTGTTCTTGTTCTTCAGTCTATGTTGTTCATCTTTTCCCCTAGATGAGTGAGCTCATGTGATATTAGGAATACACTTATAGGAACCGAAAATGAGACAAGCAATAATGGTTATGCTGAGAGGCAAATGAATCAGTTTATAGTGAGTTTCTTTCTGGGCCAACAGTTCTTTTGAGTCCCGGTTTCTATGTCCAACAGTTGTTAATGTGTTCATAACAGCAATGATATTTCAGTTCTGGATGGTGGACAAATGGTGGTATTGCAGGTCCGACCCTCTCTGGTTTGGTCCTGGGCAATCTGCAGTGACGCATATCTGCTGACTGCTAGTATGGCAAGGCATCGTTGGTGTCTTCCATCTCTGGACTGTTTCTCTTCTGACTTCATGGCTGGAGCACTCCTGTCAATTCCTCTCTGTTGCAGGAATCCACATGTCTCAGAGTTGTTTTCTGAAAATATACAAACATATTCTCAACCAAAAGTTAATAAAGGAATATTTTCTATAAATTTGACTTGCGATCCTTTTTCATTTTTTTGCCCAAATGATTTTCCTTTGGCTTGTTTTGACACCATGTATTTTTTACCTGGGTGACTTGCTGTTAGCATTACAAATGAAAGTTAATTTTCTAGAGTAAAAATTTTCTAGATGTAATTTATTTGCAGGATATTTTTGTTTTTTATGGAACCCAAATTCACTTGATAAAACTGACAACTAGGGTTTCTAATGGCAAGTCCTTGTTTGACTTTATAAGAATCTGCCCAACTGTCTTCTAATGTGGCTGTAACATTTTCTTCCCTATTAACAATGAAGGAGAGTTCCTCATCCTCTCCCAAATTTGGCACTTTCAGGTTTGGGGACTCTAGCCATCTCCCCATGGATTTCTGCTTCCTTCTATTGGAGAATGGTATTAGAAAGCTAGATGTGGGTACTTGGTGGGCTCATGACTCCTGGAGAGTTCTTGCTTCTAGCTGTCTCAGTTGAGAGTGAAAGTAAACATAAGTGTGTGTATTAACCTATGTATACACATATATCTATAGATATGTATGTCACCATAGGTATGTATTAAGCTGAACACAAGTTCATGCTGATGTCTCTAGCTCTAGCCCATTATTACCACAAGGGACCTCTGGTCTTCTCCCTTGGCTTATCTGTAACCATTTACTCTTATCAGTGAGAATTCTGGCTCCCAACATCCACCATCCTTATAAATCCTTGGCCCCCTCCCGTATATATGTATAGATTGATAACTAGCACCCCTGTGGGGAATACATCTACATTTATGATTTGTATATGCTTCTACTCATTAAGGAGTGACAGAGAGAATTAAGGGACATGAAAAATGCAATGTATAACCTAATTTTGTTCCATTACAAGCAAAGAAATATTTGGGATATTTGCAGTAATCTGACTGTGAAAGGAATATTAAGAGATACACTGGATTATTGTTTTGTCTGGATGATAAAAATTAAGTGTTAAAGTCCTTATTTTTCAGAGTTTTCACCCTCTGGATTGTAGGAGTGAGCTGACTTGGTATCTGAGATTTGGTTCAAAGAGCTTCGGGAAGAAAATTTATAAAATGAAGGCAAGAAAGAAGTAAAGGAGGACGGGACAAAGGGATAAAGGAAGGAATGGAGTAGGTAAGCAAGGAGGGCGGGGGGAAGAAAAGGAGAAAGCGAAAGAAGAAAAGTATGAATGGAGCACCTAAGGCACCATATCACTGCTCCTGGGTGATAGGAAATGTGGAGTTTTTATAGTTTTCTCTAATATTGAGTATGTTTGACGATTTTATGATGAAAGTTAAACGTGGAGATTTAGTACCATATCATGAAATAGAATGGTTAATTACACATATAAATGGGAAGTGATAAGGAAGTTATTTAGGTCCTAAGATGGAGCCAATCATCAGAGTTTAGGGACATTCTGGTGGCTCCTTCTGTCTGTTCCAATATGGTTTGGCTCTGTGGCCTGGCTTCTTCTTATTCTTTTTCCCTTCTGTTTGATGTTTTTTATGTTTTATTTTATTTTTTAAGGTACTACAAATAGTAGAGCATATGTCTTCTTTCCCTCCCCCCTATTAACCTCCCCCAGCCTCCCCTATCTCCCTGCACTTGCCCTCACCCCCCGCCCGGGTCTTGCTTCTGTTGGTTGTGCTTATATGCATGCATACAAGTCCTTCTATTGATCTCTTAGCCCCCCAAACCTCCCCTACCTTCCCACTATAGTTTGACAGACTGTTCGATGCTTCTTTGCCTCTATTTTTGTTCAACACTTTTTTTATTGTTTAAAGTATTACAAATAGTAGTTCATATGTCTCCTTTTTTTCCCCATTGACCTTCCCCCTGCCTCCCCTAATCCCGGCACATGCCCTCCCCCTCCCCCCCAGTGTCTTGTGTCCATTGGTTATGCTTATATGCATGCATATAAGTCCTTCAGTTGATCTCTTACCACTCCCAAACACTCCCCAAACTTCTCACTGTAATTTGAGTCTGTTCAATGCTTCTCTGCCTCTGTATCCATCTTTTTGTTCATCAGGTTATAATGTTCTTTATTACCCATAAATGAGAGAGATCGTGTGATATTTTTCTTTCTCTGCCTGGTTTATTTCACTTAGCATAATGCTGTCCAGTTCCATCCATGCTGCTGCAAATGTTAAAAATTCCTTCTTTTTTTATAGCAACATAGTATGCCATTGTGAAGATGTACCATAGTTTTCTAATCCACTCATCAGCTAATAGGCATTTAGGCTGTTTCCAAATCTTAGCTATTGTAAATTGTGCTGTTATGAACATAGGGGTGCATATATCCTTTCTGATTGGTGTTTCTGTTTTCTTGGGATATATTCCTAGAAGTGGTATTACTGGGTCAAATGGCAGTTCCATTTTTAAATTTTTGAGGAAACGCCATACTGTTTTCCACAATGGCTGCACCAGTCTGCATTCCCACCAGCAGTGAAGAAGGGTTCCTTTTTCTCTGGATCCTCTCCAGCACTTGTCATTGGTTGATTTGTTGATGATAGCCATTCTGACAGGTGTGAGATGGTACCTCATTGTTGTTTTGATTTGCATCTCTCAGATGATTAGTGACTGAGCATGTTTTCATGTGTCTCTTGGCTTTCTGGATGTCCCTTTTTGAAAAGTGTTTATTTAGGTCCTTTGCCCATTTTTTGATTGGGTTGTTTATCTTCCTTTTGTTAAGTTGTATGAGTTTCCTGTAAATTTTGGAGATTAAACGCTTATTGGAGATAACATTGGCAAATATGTTCTCCCATGTAGTGGGCTTTCTTGTTGTTTTGTTGATGGTTTCTCTTGCTGTGCAGAAGCTTTTTATTTTGATGTATTCCCATTTGTTTATTTTCTCCTTAGTCTCTCATGACCTAGGATCTATGTCTGTAAAAATATTGCTACGAAATATGTTTACAATTTTGCTACCTAGGGAGTCTTCTAGGATTTTTATCCTTTCCTGTTTTACATTCAAGTCCTTTAGCCATTTTGAGTTTGTTTTTGTATATGGTGTAAGTTGGTCGTCTAGTTTCTTTTTTTTTTTTTTTTTTGCATGTATCTGACCAAATTTCCCAGTACCATTTATTAAAGAGACTGTCTTGACTCCATTATGTGTTCTTGCCTCCTTTGTCAAGTATTTATTGAGTATAATGGCTTGGGTCATTTTCTGGGTTCTCTATTCTGTTCCATTGGTCTATATGTCTGTTCTTGTGCCAGTACCAAGGCAGTTTTGAGAACCTGGCTTGGTAATTTAGCTTGATGTCTGGTATTGTCATCCCTCCAACTTTGTTCTTCTTTCTCAGGATAGCTGTGGCTATTTGGGGTCTTTTTGTTTGTTCCATATGAATTTTTGGAGAGTTTGTTCTAAATCTTTGAAATATGTCATTGGTATTTTAATAGGTATTGCATTGAATCTATAGATTGCTTTAGGTAGTATGGACATTTTAATGATGTTGATTCTACCAATCCATGAACATGGTATGTTCTTCCATTTGTTTATGTATTCCTCTATCTCTTTTTTCAATACCCTGTAGTTTTTTCAGTACAGGTCTTTTAAGTCCTTGGTTAAGTTTATTCCTAAGTATCTTAATTTTTTTTGATGCAATGGTAAATGGGATTGTTTTTTTTTCATTTATCTTTCTGTGAGTTCATTATTGGTGTATAAAAAGGCCATAGATTTCTGGTCGTTAATTTTGTATCCTGCTACATTGCCAAATTCATTTATTAGGTCTAGTAGTTTTTTATGGAGTCTTTGGAGTTTTCTACGTATAGTATCATGTCATCTGCGAATAAGGACAGTTTTACTTCTTTTCCAAATTGTATGCCTTTTATTTCTTCTTCTTGTCTGATCGCTATGGCTAGTACTTCTAATGCTATGTCGAACAGGAGTGGTGAAACTGGGCATCCTTGACTTATTCCTGTTCTTATGGGAAAAGAGTTTAGTTTTTGCCCATTGAGTATGATGTTGGTTGTAGGTGTGTCATATAGGGCTTTTATTATGTTGAGGTATGATCCCCCTATTCCCACTTTGCTGAGAGTTTTTATCAGGAAATGGTGTTGGATTTTGTCAAATGCTTTTTCTGCATCAATTGATATGATTATGTGATTTTTATCTCTGTTTGTTTATGTGATGTATCACATTTATAGATTTGCTGATATTGTACCATCCTTGCATCCCTAGTATAAATCCCATTTGGTTATGGTGTATGATCTTTCTAATGTATTGTTCAATCCAATTTGTTAGAATTTTGTTGAGGATTTTAGCATCTATGTTCACCAAAAATATCACACGATCTCTCTCATTTATGGTGTCTTTATCTGGTTTTGGGATTAAGGTAATGCTGGCTTCATAGAAAGAGCTTGAAAGTGTGCATTCCTCTTGAATTTTTTGGAATAGTTTGAGGATAATAGGTTTTAGTTCTTCTTTGAATGCTTGGTATAACTGCCCTTTAAATCTGTCAGGACCCAGGGCTTTTGTTTTCTAGAAGATTTTTGATTGCTGTTTCAATTTCTTCAGTAGTTATTGGCCTATTCAGTTTTTTTTATTCTTCTTGGTTGAGATTTGGGATCTTGTATTTTTCTAGGAATATGTCCATTTCATCTAGGTTGTCTATTTTGTTGGAATATAGTTGTTCATAGTATTTTTTTTATAATCGTTTGTATTTTTGTGGGATTGGTTGTTATTTCACCTCTTTCATTTCTGAATTTGTTTATTTGGGTCCTCTCTTTTTGCTTCTTGGTGAGCCTGGCTAGAGGTTCATCAATCTTGTTTATCCTTTCAAAAAACCAGCTCTTGGTTTTTTTAATCTCATGTATTGTTTTTCTGGTCTCTATTTCATTTATCTCCACTCTGATCTTTATTATTTCCTTCTGCTTATGCTAGGCTTTTCTTGTTGCTCTCTTTCTAACTCTTTGAGTTGTAGGGTTAGGTAATTTATTACCATTGTTTCTTGTTTTTGTGTTTTTTTTTTTTTTTCTGTAGGCTTGTAGAGCTATGAACTTCCCTCTCAAAAGTGCTTTCATTGTGTCCCATAGATTTTGGATTGTTGTGTTTTCATTGTCATTTGTTGCCATGATACTTTCTATTTTATCGTTGATCTCTCTGGTAACCCAGTCATTGTTTAAAAGCATGCTATTTAGTCTCCAGGTGTTTGATTTTTTTATTGTATTTATTGTAGTTGATTTCTAGTTTTATGCCATTGTGATCTGAGAAGACGCTTGATATGATTTCTATCTTCTTGAATTTGAAGAGACTTTGCCTGTGACCCAATATGTGGTCTATCTTTGAAAATGACCCATGTGCACTTGAGAAGAATGTATATTCTGTGGCTTTGGGTGAAATGTTCTAAAGATGTCAATTAATTCCATCTGATCTAGTGAGTCATTTAGGATTGATGTTTCTTTGCTGAATTTTTGTTTAGAGGATTTGTTCAATGGTGATAGTGGGGTATTAAAGTCCCTTACTATGACTGTATTTCTGTCAATCTCTCCCTTGATATCCACCAGAAGTTGTTGTTTTTTTTAATGTAATTGGGTGCTCCTGTATTGGGTGCTTATATGTTTACCAGTGTTATTTCTTCTTGTTGGATTTCTCCCTTTAGTATTACTAAGTGGCCTTCCTTATCTCTGGTTGTGTCCTTCACTTTGAGGTCTAATTTATCAGATATAAGTATTGCTACCCAAGCTTTTTTTTTTTCATTTCAATTCACCTGAAAACCTTTTTCCATCCCTTCACCATCAGTCTGTGTGAGTCCTTTTTTTCTGAGGTGGGTTTCCTGTAGACAGCAGATATATGGGTCATGATTTCTTATCTACTCAGCCACCCTATGTCTTTTGATTGGGGCATTTAATCCATTTACATTTAAAGTTATTATTAATAGGTACTTGTTTGTCACCATTTTTATTTTTTATGCCTGTGTTCCTTCTTCACTTCCTATTTTTTCTTTTCACTGCAGACCCTTTATCATTTCTTGCATTGCTTGTTTGGTGGTGATAAACTCCTATTTGTCTGTGAAGCTCCTATTTTCACACTCAATTTTGATTGATTGCCTTGCTGGGTACAATATTCTTGGATTCAGACCCTTCCTTTCCATGAATTTGTATATTTCATTCCATTCCCTTCTTGCCTGATGTGTTTCTGTTGAGAAATCAGTTGTTAGTCTGATGGGGGATACTTTGTAGTTAACTTTCTGTCTCTCTCTGGCTGCTTTTAATATTCTTACTTTTTTGTTGGTGTTTACCAATTTAATTATAATGTGTCTTGGCATCAGTCTTTTGGGGTTCATTTTGTTTGGGACTCTGAGCTTCTTGGATTTGTGTGAGCTTTTTTTGCCTATATCAGGGTAGTTTTTTGTCATTATTTCTTCAAACAGGTTTTCTATACCTTGCTCAGTTTCCTCTACTTCTGGCACCCCTACAAAGCAGATGTTGTTTTGTTTACTGTTGTCCCAAAGTTCCTTTAGGCTTTCCTCCTGTTTTTTTAATTTTTCTTTTTTACTAGATGCTCCTCTGCTTGGGTATTTTTTTCACCTTGTCTTCTAGGTCACTGATGAGGTCCTCTTCTTCTTCTAGTCTACTGTTGATGCTTTCTATTGAATACTTTACAACATCAAAGTCATTTTTCATTTCATCTTGGTTCTTCTTCATTTCCTCTTGGTTCTTACACAAATTGTTGAATTTGTCTTTCATTCTTTTCGGCAACCTTATTACCATTTCTCTGAATTCTTTCTCTGACAAATTGCTTGCCTCCATTTTGTTTACTTCCTTTTCTGGTGAGGTACCCTTTTCTTTCATATGTTGGCTGTTTCTTTGTCTCTCCATGATCTCTCTTCTTCGGATATCAGGTTATGTATTTCTATCTCTCCTTTCCCCAGGCAAAATCTGACCTTTCCGTGGGAAGGTGCAGAGCTCCTCTGAGTCCGTGTATTTGTGCTGCCTGAGGTTCAGTGTTCCTGGGTTCACAGCTTTTCCCTGGGTGTTTGGCCTGGCTTCTTTTTAATAAGAAAAACCCTTTTAAAATCTTATCAGAGAAACACATGGAAATGCTGTTCATCTACATGGCATTAAATGCATGTTGGCTGAATTGTATTTACACCAAAAAGAAATCAGCTTTCATTGTGAAAGCACAAGGGAAAACGTCACAGGGAGTCTGGTGGACAAGCATATATGATGTGCAGACTACCTGACGGAGAAATGCAAACAAGCCTGTAGGAGTTGAGGGTGTGGTGGTGAGCAAGGCCTCCAGGGACCTCACAAGGCCTTGAACCATTAATGGACACAGAAAGGCTCTGTGTCCACTACACGGACAGTGCTGTTCAGAGCCACAGGTTCAAAAGCTGCCCAGAAAATCGTGTCCATATTGAAAGGGGAAGCCTGGGTGAGAAACACAGTGTGGGCCACAGCAAAATGCAAAGAAGGTGAGAATGCACTCTGAGCTTCCATGAATAATTCACAACTTGCATATGCTGACTAACATCTGAACCACCCAATGAACACACTGAACTTTGATTAAGGAGTAGTGACACATGACAACTCAAGAGGTCACAGGGCCGAAACCGGTTTAGCTCAGTGGATAGAGCGTCAGCTTGTGGACTCAAGGATCCCAGGTTCGATTCCAGTCAAGGGCATGTACCTTGGTTGTGGGCACATTCCCAGTAGGGGGTGTGCAAGAGGCAGCTGATCAATGTTTGTCTCTCATCGATGTTTCTAACTCACTATCTCTCTCCCTTCCTCTCTGTAAAAAATCAATAAAATATATTTTTTTTAAAAAAGAGGTCACAGGGAGGCTTTGAGGAGATGATCCCTGTGTCCTCCTGGGCTTAGCACATGGTCCATGGTGAGTTGTCAACTGACATTAATTTGTATTTTGAAGACTCTGTGTGACAATTGTTTTCTCCAGAGAATATCTCAACTTCAAAGCATCCTGGCCACCTTAGGGGAATGTCATTACCTCCTTCAATAAACCATAAATTTCTAGCTCCAAGGTCATGATCTACAGGTGTTTGCAGTCCCAGGCCACCGATTCAGGAGCCAGAGAGTCATCACAACTAGATACCAGATTTCTAGAATGTTTTCCCGTTGAAATCCAGGACACAAACCCCTTTGGAGTAGACACTGCCTTGTCCAAGCTCTGCTATCCCTCTCTTCCACCCAGTATGAAGCTGTGTCATCCTGAATGCACAGCCTATGATGCATGGGGGAGCCCTTGTTTGAAATGACCTTGCCACTCAGTGAAGACATGGGGTCATCCCTGTCATAGAACCACCAGATGTCATAAGACAGGCCTCTCTTGTGTTCTGGATCCAGTCAGTGAGGTGGGCACCTTTCTTCCTCCTGTCCTCTGCAGTGGTGCTATACTGTAGACCAAGCACCTTGCCCATTCCAGGACAACCCTGCCTTGCCTTCGCTTTATCCTGGAAAAGGGTTACTGGACTTTTTCACCTGCATTCCGGCCCCACCCCACCAAGTCAAGTCAGAAACCTGGTGGTGGGACCTCGCTTCCTGTTCTCTTTCCATTCATGGGATCCATTTCTTCCAGTGTACCTCCATTTCCAGTCCATGTCCAGAGCTGTCCCATTAGCCCCTATAAAATGACCATCCCTCTGGATGATGACAGCAGATTTCCTGTGGGTCTCTTGGTCCCTCCTATGGGTTTCCCACTCTCTTCTGCACCCACTAGACAGGTAAGTGTTTTAAACATGCAAGATGAATGTGTTCCCCTGGCTGCTTTTCTCCTAGAGTCCTCCAGGGCATATTTTTGATGCAGAAAGGGGAAGTGGGGAGCTTGTTTGGATCCTAGGCACCTGCAGTGAGTATAGTGTTGTGGGGTGGGGGGAGGGGAAGCAACTAGGACTTGGGAACAATTCATGTGGACCTGTCAAGTGATTAAGGCCCCTGAGAGCAGAGTAATAGAGTGAAGATGAGAGTGTCTGACTTTACTTGAAAGACCCTCTCGGAGGGAGATCTTTCCCTTCTTTTCTCCACCTGCCTGGGCTTCCCAGAATCCAGCAATGCCTTCCCTTTCCTTACACAAAAGGCACATCCTGATCAGGAGGACAAGAGTGTCAGGGATGGTGGATGAGTCTCGCTTCTTTGAGAAACTGAACCCAACCATGTAAATATAGAGTTCTAATAAGGATTTGTCTCATGTGGTTATGGAGGCTCAAGATGCTTTGGGTAAAACTCTTAAAAGGCCTGCTTGTGCCTTTTCTGCACTTGACAACAACTGTCTGAAGGTTTGATCTGTCTCTTAATAATATCACGCCCCCCCCCCCCCAATAAATAAACTCCTATGACAATGGTCAAAATCTGGTACAGTGACAACACCAAATGCTGTCAAGGATGTGGAATAGCAGGAACTTGCATTCATTACCTCTTGGGAAAGTGAAATAGTACAGCCACGTTGGAAGCTGTATGGTCAGGCAGTTTCTTATAATAGTAAACATAATTGTTACATATGATGCAGCAACTCCATAAGTATTTATCCCACGTTGATGATGCGGTATATGTGTAGGCACATCTGTTGTTTAAAAAGTACCACTTTGGTTGGGGAAATTGATAATGGGGGGGGGGTGTTATACCTGTGAGGTACTTGGATATCTCTGTACCATCAGCTTTATTTATCTCTGCCATCTAAAAGCATTGTAAAAATTTAAGTCTTAAGGGAAACACAATATGAACCACAGTATCTGAACAATAAAATTTGAGCAGACCCTTAAGGGAGACTGAAAATTGTGATGAGCTGGCATTTGTGTCTGGGGTGGGAGTATGGGGGAGTAGGGAAGTTGGGAGGGTCATAGGCTGTATGAAACAGATGACAAGGAGGTAGGAAGAAAGATTTTAAATGTATGCTCTATATCTTGGCTCAAATCTGGGGCGTTCAGACCGCAAATGCCAGTAACCTTGGGGGAATACCACTGCCTTGAAAAGCTGGGATATTTGAGGCATGTTATTCAGAGTGTATGGTAATAATCACCTGACAACCATCGTGTTGGGTTAGTGCTGGCTAGTAAAAATTATCTTAATAGTATATAAAGTACAGACTAAATTATAATAGCGAGTAGCAGAATAAATCATGTATGTTAAGAGTAGGTATTCTATCATAAAACATCTTGGATAGTGTATTATATAGAAATATACGTGTAAATGCATATGTTCTAAGCATACACACACATACACATTTAGCTACATACATATGTGGGTATATAAGCACATGTAACCTATATTTATTTTATATGTATTTAAGGAATGTACACAAACTAGATAGAGATGTAGAATGTATTACTAAGAATGAGGATTAAAAGTGAAAACACCTGCATTGGACAAGGGACATGTAGACAGACAAACACAATGCCACACCTCCCCAAATCCCTGCTGCTGCTCAGCATCTTTAGTAGCAGCTAACTTTTAGAAACCACAGTTTCCACAGGACCATCTGAGCTGGTAAGAAACCCCTTGAGAAGGGGGCTTCTCTACCCCTTCCCCTTAACCTCCGTGCAACAGCGCCCCCTCCAGCATCGGTCCTGGTATTGCAGCATCTCTGCAAGGGTGGTAAGGCCCTCCTGAGTGAGGACTTCGGGGTCCACCTGCTTCAGAACAGAGGGCGCTACAGAATCCATCTCCTGGTATTCCTGTCAGCTCTACGGGACTCTGGGTGGGGCTCTCAAGGCTGAGCATATGCTTCCACATGCCGGGGAAATCTGGGGGAGTAGAGCCTAGGTCTGAGGGACACAGACTTGGGTCTGCAGAGGGCAGGGGCCCTGGTGTTGTCAGGTGCGGGAGGGGAACAGAGTCATGACTCCCAGGCCTCTAGATCCAAACTCTGCCCCTGCTCTCAGGCCCCAGGGACCCCAGAAAGCCCGTCCGGAAATTCCGCCCACTGACTTCCGCCGGGGAAGTCTGAGAGAGGAAAGCGCCATGTCTGGGAGGCCGGCTTCGGGTCGGTAGAGGGAAGGAGTCCAGGTATGATCCTGAGGGACGACTGAGGCCCCAGGACCCAGGGTGGCCCTCCGTCAGCACTGAGAGTCCGCGGTGGGGTGTCTGAGAACTATTTCCTGCATCCCTCGCCCACCTCCTCAGGTTGGCGGGGCCCAGACTGCCTGGAATCAGGGTGTGGGGGCCCGGCCTCCCGGTTCACAGAGGGAGCGTCCCAGGACCTGCAGGCCTCATGGTGAGGACTCATCTCCCTCAATACTGAGGGTGCATCACCTGTGGGATTTCAGGGATGAAAAGGATGACAGGGGCAGACTTTATTGAGCCCCCTCTGTCTGTGTTGGGGATTCCCTCAATGAATTTAAGGTATAAAATATTACTCCTGGCAGGGCCTAGATCTATCCCTTTTCCTAACCAGAGAATGCATCCTGCAGGCCAAGGCCACCCTCTGCTGACCTATAGCCACACTCCTTAGTCCAGTGGTTTTCAACTTTCCTAATGCCACGACCCTTTAATACAGTTCCTCATGTTGTGGTGACCCCCAACCATAAAATTATTTTCGTTGCTTCTTCATAACTGTAATTTTGCTACTGTTAATGAATCGTAATGTAAATAACAGATGGACACTGTTCTGGAGTCCAGGACCCCCCAATCTCCCTCAGGGTCCTCACACCGACTCAGGGCAGGTCCCGGAACCCCTCTGCCGACCTGAGACCCTGCCATGACATGGAGCCCCCAGAGTGTCTCAACCCGGAAGATGCGGAGTCAGTCCTCACCGCTGGTGGTCACCCCGCACCTTGGGGCTCCCAGGACTGACTGCTCTGGGGCCTGGAGTCACCTTGTCTTCCCCCACGGCCTAAAAATCTTCATTCTCAGAGCTGCCAAGGGTATGTTTCTCAGCTGAGGATACTCACGTATCCAAAACCTGTCGCAGGTGCAGCTATTTGGGAATGAGGAGGATTTGATTGTGTCTGCCTCCTTACCTTTGTCCCTCTCTGCCTCGTTCCCACACAGCCAAGAGAAGGTGTGTGCTGCTGAGACACCAAGTCTTCCCAGAGCCCTCTGGGTTCCTGACTCTGTGCCCCTGCCATGGCGGCCCCTGCATGGAGCCAATCTGAAGACAAGGGCTTCAGCATCCAAAATGAACAGGAGACAAGCAGCAGAGTGGACTCTGAAGATTCTGAGTCATCACTCCACGATGCCCTATATTTGAAGATGACTGAACTGGTGGAGTTTCTACTCCTGAAGTATTATGCAAAGCAGCCAACTACTAAGGCAGAAATGCTGAGTAGGGTCATCAAAGAGCACCGGGATCACTTCCCTGAGATCTTCAGCCTAGCCTCTGAGTGCATGCAGCTGGTCTTTGGTATTGATGTGAAGGAAGTGGACCCCAGCAACCTCACCTATGTCCTGGTCACCACTCTGAGGCTCACATATGATGGGATGGTGTCCCATGGGCAGTCCATGCCCAACACTGGCCTCCTGGTCATGCTCCTGAGATTGATCCTTGCAGAGGGCAACTGTGCCCCTGAGGAGAATGTCTGGGAAGCACTGAATGTCATGGGTGTGCATGATGGGAAGGAGCATTGGATCTATGGGGTGCCCAGGGAGCTTCTCACCAAAGTTTGGGTGCAGGAACAGTACCTGGAGTACCAGCAGGTGCCCAACAGTGATCCTGCATGGTGCCAGTTCCTCTGGAGCCCCAGAGCCCATGCTGAGACCACTAAGTTGAAAGTCCTCGAAACTTTTCTCAGGGATTATAGAAGGGATCCCAATTCTGTCTCATACCTGTCTGAAGAGGCTATGAGTGATGAGGAAGAGGGGGCTTGAGCCAAGTTGCACCCAGGAACCTTTCAGGCCCCTGTCTGGCAGCTTCTCATGTTAGACATGATGTGAGGCCAATTCTTTACTCTGTGTTTGAGAAGAGGATAGTCAACATTCTAGGTAGTAAGGCCCAGGGCTATTTGGGGGAATAAGTGCTGTAGCATCTTTGGGTTCCTGTGATGATTTAGAAATTTTTCCTTGTTTTCTGTAGAATTTTTCAAATTTTGTTTCTTTTCATAGAAGGTTTTATATACTTCAGTTTGTGAATGACATTGACCATACATGTATTTGTACTATCCAGTTCAAAAGTAAGAGTTTTGCTATTGTGTAATACAAAATGGGACACCTATCAGCATACTTTGTGATTCTGAACTAGATAACATGGCATTAGAATGACATTTTCTTGGAAATGTGAAAGAACTTGAAGGAGAAAAGTGAGACAGCTCTCAGGGTGAAGCTGGCACAACCCAAGGTAATGAGTTTGACAGTGGTGTGGTGTGGGGCCAGGGACTGTTGGGTTTACTCTGTTCTGGGGTGGATGGTCCCCTTTCTGGTCACTCAGAGCCCTCACCTTTTCTTTGGTTGGGCTTGGGCCCCACCCTTCTGTTGGCATGAGGCAAAACTCTCAGAATAAGACCACACATCCCTGAGACTGAATAGAAGAAAGTGAGGGGGCCTACATCTGGCCCTTATACTCCCAGTGGTTCTAGGATGGGATGACATCTGGCTCCTCACCAAGACCCCTACCAGGGCTGCAGATCTTACTTTAGCTGACCTGACTTCAGACCCTCAGACCAGGGCCCTCTGGTCCCTGAGACGACCAATCTGGAAATGAGGAGGGGCTCAGCCTGACAGCCCTGCCTGGGGTTTTCAGGGCTGACAATAGGGACTGGCCAGATTTCCTTGGAATCCCCTCTTTGTTCTCAGGGTTGGACTACACTCACTCTTTCTTTGGGGGCACTCACTTTGACTCTTAGCAGGACCTGGGACTCTGCTGTTAGCAGATGTGCTTCCTCAGTTGACTTGAATTGTCATCTCAGACCAAGATCCACCCTCCCTGAGAGCTCCGAGAGAAGAGCTCCAAGGTCAAAAAAGACTGGCAGCAGGGACTGGGCCTTCTATCCTGGGGTGGGGTTCTAACTATTCCTGTAAGTTACTCATCTTTACTCCTGCCAAGGTCTGCCCTTCCTCCTAGCACCCAAGATAGGATAGTTGACTTCTCCCCCTTGGACCAAGACCTCACCTCCCTGAGGACTCCCTATCTTCCCACCCATGACAGAAAAGATTGTGCCACTTAGAGTCACTAGTAACTATTCCTTTCAGGGCTGAGGACAGATGGAGACTGGACTCTGGGTCGTCCTTTCTTTTCAGATAAGCAGGTGAGAAGAACATTAAGTTTTCATAAAGGGCCTGCATCTTGACATCTGGCTGATCCTGGGACACCTCCTTCTGCTGACCTCACCTTTCCCCTCAGACCAAGGTCCTCAGATCCCTGAAATCCTCCATCCCCAGCCACATGGCAGTCATGGGAGCATGCCACACCCATTCATCCCTGCCTGGATCCTCCCAGGCCTGAGAACAAGGCAAGCTGGACGCTGTAAGGTCCCTTATCTTTTGGGATGGTGGAACCTTCATACTCTCCACCCTCCCTTTCTTAAGACCTGGTAAATCCTGGGACTCCTTTCTCTGCTGACCAGATGTGGCTGCTTCTGCTGACCTGAAATTGCCCCCTCAGAACAAGGCCTTACCTCCCTTGTTGAGGGTGCATCACCTGCAGCCACCCATACCTGGGGACTTCAAGGATGACAGGAGCAGGCCAATTTGAGTGGGCTCCCTATGTCTGGGGTGGGGGTCTGCTAAGTTCTCCATCAGGATACTGAGACCCCACAAACTGCTGATTTGCTGTCACACTCCTCATCCCAAGGCCCCCAAGGCAGAAGTCAGGAATCATCTCATCTAATTATTCTGTTCTTGGGCCTTCAGAGACTGAAAGCAGAGTCATAGGATCCATCTCTGATTTGGTATCTTAGGTCCTCAGTTCTCCCTCAGGGTCCTCACCTAGACTCTCCGCAGGACCTGGACCTGCCCCCCCATGTGGTGATTTGAGGCCCTGATCCTTACATGAAGTTCCCAGTCTCTCTTAGACCTGGATGCAAAAGTCAGAAAAGACCACATGTGATTAATAGCTCCAAGGGGTCTCTCAGGGCTGACAGTAGGGGTGGGCTTCTGTTGGGTCACTTCTGTTCTGGGGTTCAGGGTACCCTCAGTCTTGCCTCAGCATCCTCCTCTTGACTCGGGAAGGAGTTGGGATCCTCCCCTCTGCTGCCTGAGGTCCTCCTGCTCCTTATACCAAACTCCCAGACTCTTTCAGACCCAGATGTGAAAGTCGGGACACACTGCCTGTGGTTATCCTGCTCTTGGAACCTCCCAAAACTGACTGTTCTGGGGTCCAGCTCCCTTTTGGCCTTCCTCAGGGTCCTATCCTTGATACTAGCATGACCTGAGATTCTCTTCTGCTGCGTGAGGTCCTACTCCTTATACCAAACTCACAGAGTCTCCCAGACCTGGATGCAGAAGTCAGGAAATGTCATATGTATTCATCCTCCCTTGAGGCCTGCCAGAATTGGCTCTGTTTTGTGGTGGGTGCGAGATTCTCATTCTTCCTCAAGGTCATAAACTTGATTCCACACTATGCCTCTGCCCTTACTTGAGACCTTATTCTTTTCACCAAGTCCCCAGTCTCTCTCAGACCCAGATGCAGAAGCCAGGAGATGCTGCACCTGGTCATCAATCAGGGGCTCTCCCATGGCTGATGGCAGGGGCACACTTTGGTGGGGTCCCCTTTGTTGCGAGCCCTGGGTTCCCTTACCTTTCCTTAGGATCCTCACGTTAACTCTGGCAGTTCACGGGCCTTCACTCTGCTGCCTGAAGCCCTGATCCTTATACCAAATCACCAGAGTCTCACAGACCCAGATGCAGAAGTCAGGAAACACCACGTGTGGCCATCCTGCCTTCTTGGCCTCCTAGACATAACTGTTCCTTTGTCGTCCCTCATGTTCTTTACATTGAACCCTAGTAGGTTTTGGAACCTATTTTTGTTGATCCAAGGAACTCAGACCAAGGTCCTCACTGTTAAATCTGAGAACATCACATCAGGCCACTAAGCCTGGGGATTCCCAGGGCTCCCAGCAGGGCCTGAAATAGATTCCATGGGGCCCTCCCTCTGTTCCTCACCCTGATTCCAGGCAGAGTCTTGGCCCCACCAGTGCTGACCTGAGATTTGCTTCCCTCAGAACTTGTCCTTGACTTCCCATTCTCTGAGGAGGTGGGTGAGGGGTGCAGTAAATATCTCTCAGTAAGACACCCCACTGTAGACTCTCAGTGCTGACAGCAGGGCCACCTGGGTCCTGGGGCCTCAGTCCTCCCTCAGGGTCATACCTGCACTCTGCAGCACTGGGCTCCTTCCCTCTATGGACATGAAGCTGGCCTCCAAGACACGGGCTAACCTCTCTCAAACTTTTGAGGTGGAAGTCAGTGAAGGTCATATCTGGACAGCATTTCTGCCCCCACCCCAGAGCTGACAGTAAGAATGGAGATAGGCCGAAACCGGTTTGGCTCAGTGGATAGAGCGTCGGTCTGCGGACTGAAAGGTCCCAGGTTCGATTCAGGTCAAGGGCATGTACATTGGTTGTGGGCACGTCCCCAGTGGGGGATGTGCAGGAGGCAGCTGGTCGATGTTTCTCTCTCATCGATGTTTCTAGCTTTCTATCCCTCTCCCTTCCTCTCTGTAAAAAATCAATAAAATATATTAAAAAAAAACACACAAAAAGAATGGAGATAGGTTCCATGGGCGCTGAAGTACTCCCCACTCTGGTCCTCATCTTTATCTTGTAAGACCTAAGCCCCTGCCTTCTGTTAACCTGAGTCTGTGACCAAGGCTGTGACTCCATCATTTCCCTGAAAAAGTGGAGGGGACATGGGTGTTCAGTCTGAGAGACCTCTTGGGATTCCCTAGAACTGACAGTAGTACCCAGAGTTGGATTCTGTAGTGCCTTCTGTTCTGGAGTGAGTAGATCCTTCAGTCCTCACTCAGGAGAGGGCCTCACATTCCTTGCAGAGATTGCTGCAGTACCAGGACAGATGCTGCAGGGGGCACTGCTGCGCCCAGGGTGTGGGGGAGGGTCACAGAAGTCCTCCCTCACTTTCCATAGCCTCCCTTCACCAGCCTGACTGAGACTTTGGAAAACATCTGTTTTTAAGGTTTCATTTTTTGTTTGTTTGTTTTTATTGATTTCAGAGAGGAAAAGAGAGATAGAAACATCAATGGTGAGAGAGAATCACAGATTGGCTGCCTCCAGCACGCCCCACACTGGGGACCAAGCCCACAACCCAGGCATGTGCCCTTGACCAGAATTGAACCCAGGACCCTTCAGTCCACAGGCTGGCATTTTATCCACTAAGGCAAACCAGATAAGGCTAAAGGTTTCATTTTTGTACTGAAGACACTGAGGAACAGAAGGAATTTGAGGAGGTCCTGTGGGTTTGTGGTTGTCTGTCTGCTTGTCATTGCAGGAGTTTTTGATCACTTTTGGTCTTTATTCATAGTAAGTAATACATTTTACATCTCTACCTAAGTGTATTTTTAGAATATATTTGTGTATATATAATTTCATGAAAGACTACCTACCTTTACTATCTGTAGTTCACTGGTTATTCTATTTCTATTCCATTCTTTACATTAGATTAAAATAATAATTTTTTGACAGACCCATCCTCACTCACTGAGGCGATTTCAGATGGCTATTTACAGACTGCAGGGTATCTCAATCAATGGTACTTTTCTGCTAATCTGGTATTATCCCAGGGATACTAGCATGTGTAGTCTGAGGGCCTCAGATTTGTGCAATGAAGCAGGAAAGGAGTTTAAACATTTCCCCCTACCTACCCTGTTGTCTGCATCTATGTAAACTACAGCCCCTCCCTATGCCCTTACTCCCCATGTCTCTATCCCAAACACAAGTCTTCAGTCTCCACAAGACAGTTCACCAGTCTTCAGTCTCTCCCAGGCTTTCTCATGGCTCATTGTTTAGATTTTGTTGTTGATTTCCCCACCTGCTTCCTTCTATAGTTTTCCAGGTTTGATTTGGGGAGCAGAAGCCATCAGTCTGAGAATGGTTGTGATCTTGACAGTTACAGGTAAGGCACTAAATCTGTAAATCATTTAAACAGAATCAACATGTTTACAATACTCTGGTCCCCATCAATGAATATGATATACTGTTTCATTTATTTAGGTCTTCTTTTACCTAAATCTATTAGTAAACTTGCATATTTAGATATATTTATACAGATATATAAAGGTATATACCCATACATACAATATGGTATACATATATACAATATTAAAGATATATCCAAAATAATATATCTTATGTGTGTCACATACGTATAATATACACTGAGTGGCCAGATTATTATGACCTCTGAATGCACAATAATCTGGCCACTTAGTGTATATCCTATATAATAGAAAGCTAATATGCAAATTGTCCCCTCGACCAGGAGTTCGACCAGCAGGCAGGCCAGCCAACCGCCCATTTCCCCTCCCCCTGGCCAGGCTGGCCAGATCCCCCACCCATGCATGAATTCATGCACTGGGCCTCTAATATATATATGTATATTGAGTGGCCAGATTATTATGCGTTCAGAGATCATAATAATCTGGCCACTCAGTGTACATTATTATCTATAAAGTAGTTATATAGTTTTACATAGTTACATAGATCTTATACAGTTTTGATAGACTTCTTCATCAGTAATTTTCAGATATTGTTGCTGTTGTGAATGAGGTATTTTATATTACATGTTCTCATTAGTTACTGAATTAGTGGCAGAACTTTTTATTTTGCTATAGTAATCTTTCATATACTATCTGAAGTCTCATTTACTTGACTATCCCATGTGCCGACTATACCTTTGAATTTTCAAAATAGATGATCATATTGTGATCAAACATTATCTCTTTATTTTCAATATTCATACATCTTATTTATGTGACATCCACAGCTCTGTCTTTGTCTTCCAGTACAGTTATGAATGGTAGAGGTGAGAATAAACATTTATGTGTAGTTCCTGATTTTAATAGGGTTGCTGCTAACATTTTACATTTAAGTATGCTTACTGTCTATTTTAGGAAATGAAAGTTCCTCTAATCTTAGTTTGCTAAAACTTTGAACTATGAACTCATCTTGGATTTCTTTAAAAGACTTTTTCTTTATTCATTGACCTGATCAAATGATTTTTATTTCCTCTAATTTTTTAATGTAGGGAATTACAATTGAAAGTAGTTTATAATGTTAAATCATATTTTTATTTCTCAGACACAGACTGTTTATTTAATTCTCTGCTCCACTGAATATGCTAATAGTCATCAGAAAAATTCCAAGTAGCATCCTACAATATAGCTGACCAGTACTCTTCAAAACTGTCAAAATCATAAAAAATAAGGAATGTCTGTGAAATTGTCACAGCCAATAGTATCCTAAGGAGGTCTGATGAATGAATGTAATGTGGGATCCTACATTGGATCCTGAATCAGAAAAGGACATGAGATAAAAACTAAAGAATCTGAGTCAAGTGTGGATTTTTGTTAATAACACTGTAACAATATTAGTTCAGTAGTTGTGACAAGTGTACCATAATATAGCATGTTAATAATAGAGGAAGCTGAATGTGTAGCATATGGGAACTCTTTGCAAAAATTTGTGTAAGTCAAAAACTATTCTAAAATAAAAAGTTTATTTGAAAATTTAAAAGGGAAAAATTTAGCCAACTAGATAAATAAATGATAAGTATGAAAAAACCTATAGCAAAACATCAAACTTATATGAAGAAAAGTTGAAAGCTTTTAACTTTAAATTGAGAACTAGACAAGGATAACTGCTTCCACCAATTCTATTCAATATTTTTTATAAAAATACTAGCCAGTGCAGTAATGGAAACAGAAAAAATAAAATATATACAGATCAGAAAACAAGAAACAAAGATGCCACAATAGATGGTTAGATTGTGCATGAAGAAAATTAAAAAGAGCTAAAGTTAAACTATTGATTCAATGAAAGTGTATATAAAGGTTGCTGACTTTAACACCGATATACAACTTTGTTTCAACAGCAATAAATAGTATGAAAATAAAAGTAAACAAAATGTAATCTGTAACTTATCATATCAAAATATCAAGTAAGACTAATTCTGGCCAAATAATATTTAAGAACTTTGTAGGAAAATGGATAAATGCTACTTAGATAAATTTATAATGTTTGACATAAATATAAAATATAATACAATCATGAAGGTGAAGATTCAATATTGTAAACATGTTAGTTCTTTCTAAAATTAATCTATAGATTGACTGCAATAGCAATAAAAAGCTCAAAAGGATTTGTGGGTAAATATGTGTATTTATGTACATTTGTATATGAGACATAACACAATGATTCTAAAATTTAAATTGACATAAATTGGGCCAAGGCGCTCTTGAGATATTAGAAAATAAGACAAGTTATGTTGCTAGATAAGAACTGTTAAAATACTATAGTAATTAAAATGGTGGTGTGAATTCAGGGGTTAACAAATAGACCAATGGAACTGCATAGAACCCTGAAATAGACATGCTTATATATGGACCCTTGATTTATGAAAAGGTGCAATTTCAGAGCAGTGGGGAAAGGACAGTATTTTATGAATGACAGTGAAATAACTGGTGTCTATATAGAAAACAAAATGCAACTGGAACCCTCCTGTTATTATACAAATATCAACTGCAGAGGGATTAAATACTTACTTTTTAAATTGTTATAAAAATGTTCAGCCGTACATATAAGTATACAGAATAGTAAAATGAACCTTCATATATTCTATCATCTAGAGCAGCAATTTTCAACTATTTTTATCTCATGGCACACCTAAAGTAACTACTAAAATTCTGCGGTTGAAAATCACCGATCTAGAGAGCTAGCATCCTGGGTCAAGTAGAGTATGGATAATGCTGAAAAGGAAAGGACTATGGTAAAAGAGGCTTGGGACATTGGTCAGATTAGCAACAAAAAGGGTGAAGATTATATGAATTGAGGAGTATAGGAAATGGTATCTCCTTCTGCCCCCTTATCTCCAATATTGATGTCTTTATTACCTGATGGGCCTTTGTTTTCAAAGAGCAGGACATTGTACTTAGCCATGGCTTGGGAGAAAGCTACCTGGGCCAAGGATCTGTTCATTTAGTCTCTCACTGCACCCATCTTTCTGCTGACCTCTGGAGCTCTTGAGAGTATGTTTTGACATACCCATAGATGTATGACTTGACAGCATGATTTCAGAGACTCATGACAAGGGGATGTTTTGCTCTGATGAAGGTGTCCTGTACATCCTGCTGTCTTGCAGAAAATCCTTTATGTATACCCCCACTACTGGGTCTTGGGTTACTTAATGAAGCAACAGAGGGGTCTCTTTACTTCTTGAGGTCAGGGGTACTTTTAATGGTGAGAGGATAGGAATCACAGAATGATTCCACAGTGGTCAGGGAGCTTCCAAAGATGGCAATGGGAAGGACTCTTCCTCTAGCACATGAACTACTACCAGTCTCATCAGAACGAATGCAAATCCTGCCATAGCTGAGTTGGTCCTGGACAAAGTGGACCTGGAGATGCTCAAGCCTTCAGTGAAATCTCTGACAAAACTACAAGTAACCTTATTTTGGCATCTCAGAGTTTCCAAATTCTTCTGAGAGTCCTGTCAATAGTGTGGACAGATGAAAGAAAGTGTGTGGAAGAGATATATGGATGGGCCCAGTATTGAGACAGCAATTCCCACCCTAACTGGCTTGGCTCAGTGGATAGAGCATTGGCCTGCGGACTGAAAGGTCCCAGGTTTGATTCCGGTCAAGGGCATGTACCTTGGTTGCAGGCACATCCCCAGTAGGAGGTGTGCGGGAGGCAGCTGATTGATCTTTCTCTCCCATCAATGTTTCTAACTCTCTATCCCTCTCCCTTCCTCTCTGTAAAAAATCAATAAAATATATTTTTTTAAAAAAACAGCAATTCCCAATGGGTGGATGAGATGACCAACATGGGCTCTTTCCTCTTGTAGGGCCTTCCAGCCAACCAAATTGTGGCCTTATTTATGTGTGACCCAATTCTCATTTAGAAACTGAGACTGCCAGCCTGATGCCTTTCTAATCAGGAGGTTCAAATCCCATTTTGATAGTACAGGGACTTCATTAAGACACTTCCATGACACTCAACTGCTGAGCCACATCAGTCAGGCCAGCACAGCATTTTAATGAGACTCTGTAAACTTTCAAAAGCCTGAATATGATATCCTCTTTTCACCTTCACAGGGTTTTCTTGCTCTCTATTCTGCACGTCTATATCAGCAAAGGACATTTAAAATAATTTATAAAGACCACCCCCAATGGAAATAAATGTCCGTATTGTATTTTGGCACCACAATGGCTTGCTGTGTTTTAAAATACTTTTGTTTAAAATGATTAGAATAGTTTGTGTAAAAGTATAAACTAATTTTACTAGTAACTGTGACGTTACCATTTCCCTTCTGCTCAAAAACCCTGGATTCAAATGTCCCAGGGTATGAGAAGGGCAATGCGCAAAGCCAGGGGAAGGTGAAGGTGAGCAATGGAAATGAGAAGTTTCCAGGGCTCAAATAAAGCTCCCTCCCAACTCAACAGAGAGGAAACACAATGACCCATAAACATATTTGCCATTATATATATATTTATTTATTTTCTTCTTTTGGCTATTTACAAACCTTTATTTCATCATAATTTTCAGAAACATAATTTTGTTTCTTCATGGTTTCATTTTTTTAAAATTCAGAACTGGTCAAGTCTTTTTCATGCAAGAATTTACATTTAATAAGGACAAAGGGCACCAGGTCATCTTGTGGGGTCTCTGCTGCTCTGCGTCCTTTTGTGGGTCAGGCCATCCAGGGCACATGGATCTTAGTCCTCTTCCTTTCTTGGTTTTCATCGCTTGGACCCAGCACCTCTCCTGAAGAAGTACATGTGTATATGTGTAGTTTTACTTTATTTCATCTGCCTCCAGGATGACACTGCATTTTCTGGCTTCTGAATAATTCCCTGGCACTGTGGTCAGTTGAACTATACCTGGGCACCTTCAGTTCTGCTGATGACTACTGACCCCAGGGACACAATCTGACAAGATGGTGGTTGCAAAGTCTTACACATGTTGAGTCAGCAAAGGTGACCCTGACCAACTGGAGCTTTTTCATAATTGAAGTATTTGAGGGTGACACTGTAACACCCTTCCCCCTCCCTACCCTGAAAACCCAACAATGATAATAAAGATTTCAATTCGATCACAGGACACGATACAGCAAGCATGAACACAATGCACTTTGTAGGACAAGTCACAATTTCCTTTGATGCTCAGCACCATAATAGGGTACCATATTGGTGGATAACTTAGCAAATGCATTCATTAGTTAATAGCTCAGAGGGTTAGTTAGCTCTTTTATGTACATAATAAGGAATGGCCACAGTCTCAGCAAAACACAGCTCTAAATATACAAAGACCTTTCAGCATTGCTATTAACAAGATGACATGGATTGTAAGAATACATTTGACAAGCTCTAGTAAGACTCAACAGCTCCTCTGTTAGTTCTACAAAAGCACCCCACAATGGCAGATGGAACAGGCGAGAATTTGGTAGAAAACATGTCCCACATAAACATAATAAAATGACAGAGGGTGTCTTTCCCATGGTAGTGATGGAGAGGGTATTTGAGGGGGAAAGTTAATATGATAGCCCATGTGAGGAAAAGAAAGGGAAAGTGGGTAGAGGATTAAGTGGGGGTTGCTCTATCCCAGACTTAGCAACACCTTTCCCTCTGCCAAAGATCAAAATTATCTATCGCCACAAGCGCTCTCTGGCTGGGGCTGAGAAAGGCTCCATGTGCCAAACCCCAGGAGTGTCCTACTAGGTGTTCTGCACTTCCAGAGTTACTTAGTGTGAGGTATGGAGTAGGAGGGGATATAGGCAGCCAGTTGGAGGAAGGTGTGCCTGTACCACTGGGGACAGCTAAGGATGGGGCTCAACAATGATGCTGAAGACAGAACACACATTGAACATGACAAGGGGCGATCTGGCAATTTTCACGCTAAAATGACCAAGTCCATGGCAAACTCACAAGGTTCAAGTTTCAAGTTTCTGAAAAGGTGTCATTGCCAGACCTCCACCTCACCTTGACACTTAGCCTCACACAGTGTGAGTTGCAGTACAGTTCAACACATTGCAGCACATTAGGGCAATATATTCTTTTTAAGATATACTATTACATCTAGCTATGTGGATCTATAGATATTTACAACTGGACTCTCTACTCTTCTTCTGTGCTTTGAAGTTTTCCTGTGCATTGCTGCCAGATACACTTTAAACCCCATTTTTGTCCCCACTGATCTCGTCTCTTTCACTAGTATGACCTCACCCTAAATGAACTGCTTGTCTCCCATAGGGCTCAAAGGCCTTCCAGGAAACCCAAATCCAAGCCAACCAACCAATGTTTAAGTCTTTCTGTAGCCATGATGGTAGCTTCACATGTGGGGTCATTGCACCCCCTCCAGCCTGGATCTCTCTGTGAGGGGTGTCCAAAAATAAAGAAGCAATCTTAGACTTTCCAGGGGCAACTTTCTTGTTTTTAATTGTCTTACAAGATGTGTGTGTGTGTGTGTGTGTGTGTGTGTGTGCGCGCATACAAGTGTAAACACGTGATTGTGACTGTGTGTTTGTGGCTGTGTGTTTGTGTATGTCTCTGTGTGTACTAGTATATGTATATACTGCTGAGGGTGAGTGACCAACATGTGCATCATGTGTGTGTGACTGTGTAGATCTCTGTGGGTGTGTATGTGTAGAAGGCTATATTTATATGCTATATATATAGAAAAGAAGAGGGTAGGTGACAAAATGGGTTGATCCTGGCAGGCTGTCCCTGGGACCTTTTGTACTTCTCTTCTTGGTCAGCCTTCTCACCCGTCTAACTATCTCTTTCCCTAGAGGGGGTGGAAAGAGGAAGTTCCAAATCCAAGGCTGAAGTTCAACAACCACCATCCATCCCAGGGTGGCTACTAAAGCATTCCTGCCTCTGAATGGACCCACCACCACAGTCCATGGCTGCAGCCATCTCCCAGGTACCTTTGGTTCTCTGCATCCAGCTGTTAGTAGCCAATTCCCGGGTTCATTTCCTCACATCACCAAACTGCTTGCTTGGGGCTTACTCCAAGCTCAGGCTTACAAGGTGGTTGAAATAAAAGGATGAGTTATCAAGGCTATATACAACCATCTCTATAGTTCTTTATATCATATTTCTGTTCTCAATGCATCTTCAAGGCATTCCAAACATGTCCTTCCAGGACAAAACAAAATGCTCTGCACTCCCAACTTATCCCATGATTGAGCAATTCCTGCCTCAAGGCACTAAATTATCACTTCCTAAGACTCTAGAACTACATTCACTTCTGTGTCTTCTATCCAGGAGATAGCACAAATGGGTGGAGGGAGAAGGTGAGGAGCCACTCCCTGAAACAGGAATTGGAAAGAAGAAGTTAATCAGCCTGGCCAAATAGACACCTCCCCCTTCATGTGGGAAAAGGCCAAAGGAATTCTGTTGATTCTAGAAGAGCCACCAACAAGAAATACATATGCTTTCGGGTGTATTTCCTTTCACACCCATTCAAATCAGATAAATAAGCATAAGTATGCACACATGCACTTAGACCTACACGCAAAATATACCCATGTGTGTACACACAAACACACACATACATAAATCACAAATTTACACACTCTTTCATAGGGGTACACACACACACACATATATGTATCCACACGTTGTTATATATATATTCTTAGAGATTTACACTGATATACATATAGCTATACAGCTTTTCAAATAGTTGTATGTGCACATAGAACTACCTTGATGCACACACACACACACACACACACACACCCTGGTATACACAGAAACAAACACAGAAACACAGTTAAAAGGGGAGGTGGCTGAGGGATTGCAGGGGAGGCTGCCTAGGAAGGAAGGAGGACCATATGCTGAGTGCTTTGCAAATCTTGTTCCTCCATGGCCTCAATCAATGAGTTGGAGTTGTTTGGCACATTGGAACACAAACTAATTTCTACTTCCCTTAGAAGCCCCAGTGAGTGGGCATATTCCATGTGTACACACTGGTCACCAGCCTCTTCCTGCAGAAATGCTCCAGGTGCTATAGAATGAGGTCTGGTGCCTAGCAGAACCTAATGGAGCACCCCCTTTTGTAAAGTGGAGGGGAGAAAAAGGGAGTGCCTCAGTTGAAAGAGTTAAGAGGACAAGAAGGAAGAGCAAGTGGTGTGGCTTTACCACTTACTGGCTGCATGTTCACAAGCTCCATTTTCCCCCCTCGGAACATTGGGACAATGTGTTTTGCTTTCTCTGGCTCACAGGGCTCCTGTGAGGGTCTGACGATATGATGGTTCAGTGAGCTCATTAACACTACACTGGACAAATAGAAAGGATTAGTATAGAGATTCACAACAGTTGTTCATCTGCTATTCTAGATCAGATGGTGAAGTAGCAGGTCAGAACTTTTCTAACCCTAATCTTCATTCACCAAGTACTTGTTCTATGACTAGTGTTCAAATCAGCATCTGACCTAGACACATGTACTAAGTCCTTATTGTCAATCATTCTGGAGCAGAGATATAGATAAAAGAAGTTCCAACCCCTCCAAAGATGCCAGTTCAATTTGGGTAATCTCTAACTTGACATTACTCAGCACCTCACAAGCTCCTGCTGGAAACATGCTCTCTCACCCTAACATCTCACTCAGCACCCCTAACTACCCACCCACATTCCACTCTCAATCCTGTGCTACAACAACATACTCAAAATAAAACAGAAAAATAGTGCGAAAAAGGCACTTTCAAAAGTCCTCAGTTTTCCTAGAGCCAGTCTACTACACTTCCAAGCCATAGCTAGCCCATTCCCCTGTGCATCCTAGCCCAACCAAGCTTGACTTTCTCCCATAAAACCCTAAGCAACAGGTGAGCAAGGACCATAATCATGAGGAAAAAACAAAGCATAAGAAAAAAAGTAATGAAAAAGAAAATTAAACACTTTAGGGAGACAGAAAAGTGCCCAGAAATGTTTGTGCACAGGGATCAGCTTCTTTCTCTGTCCCTCAAGCTGGCTCCTCTCTGTCCTCTAAACATTTTCAGGGGCTTTTCTGTACTTATTAGATATTAGAAATATTTGAAAAGGTGGCAGTCTTCCAGTAGAAAAGTAAAATCAATTAGGATTGTCCTCTCTTTCTCAATCCCTTTCCTTCCAGCCAGAACACGTTATTACCAACTACTCACCACCTCATGTTTATAAAGAGAAAGGTAGAACTGATTTGACTGCCCAAATAACCAAAATTAAATGAACAAAGAAAAGAAGGCAAAATGGAACCAAAAGAAACTGTGAAAGGAGCACAACACAGTGTCCCTGCTACTCTGAGGCACTATGGTACTAAAAGCCATGGTATGGCCAGTAAATAATGTTGAACACCACAAAGGCAAGAGGGAACATGATCCGGCACCACTTATCAATCGTAGGAATGTAGTCAGGGTCAAAGATCTCAGAGCAAAACCTTTCCCTGCAGGAGTACCCAGGGCTTGGGGGGCAACTATCATCAGATTCTGAACTACTGTCCTCATCTTCATCAAAGCCCATGAAATTGTCATCATCATGGCTCCAGGTAGTGTCAGCATCACATTGCAGTTGGTTCTCGGCGTCAGGGTAGTCTTGTTGAATGTTGATGTCACCAGGCAAGTGAAGGAACTCCTCACGGCATCTATGCATGTTATCAGGCTCACAGCTTGCTTCTTGCACACACCTCTGGCCATGGACAAGCAGATGCTTTCTATTGGGGCCATAGCCATGGTTGTCATCCAAGCTGTAGCTCTCTTCAGGGTCTGCTGGGTCACAGAAGGTCTCAGCATGGCAATGGGCCTCACCAGGATTGTAGATTTTTGTAGGAATAACACTGCCATCAGTCTCAAAACCATTAAAGTGAGAGTCACAGCGGTGCAGTGTCTGCTCTGAGGTGGAGGAGAGATCATTCAGGCTTTCTTCAGTGGCCAGCCAAGACTGGAGTGAGAGTGAAGACAGTGAGCTGAGGCTTTCTGAGGTGGCCAGTGGGACCCGCTCTGAGATGAAGGGCAAAGAGTCAAGACTTTCTGGGCTTGCTGAGTGGGCCTGCACTGGTCTAGAGAGAGGAAAGCCACTTTCGTCTTTGATGTCAAACTGGTCATCTTTTGAGGAAACAGTGGATAGACTCATAAAGTCAGCAGATTCACATCCTACATGAATAACCACTTTCGGGGAGGGAGGAGCACTTGTGATCTGTTCGACTGACAGAATCTCCTCTTCCTGGCTTCTCTGGCACACACGGGGCTGAGGAACAGGACCAAGAGGCTGTTAGCATGTAAAGGAAGTCCCTGGTGGCTGCCAGATCTGTGTAACTCTGAGGCAGCTGCTCCCTCTGGAGTGCTGTGTGGTGAACAGAGGCAAGGCCTCCTTAAGCAGTTAAGATTTGGCTCCCTGTGAAGGAAGGGGTGGTGCTAGACATTAATGTACCACCAGCAGCAAAAGCCTCAGCATGGCTTTGGGAGTCAGAAAAGCAAAAGAAGGAAGGGTAGGCCAGCCTCTCTGTTGTCTGTTTTTTCCCTTTCGACCTCCCTATGCTCCCTTTTGCTCTGACTCTATCGCATGCCCTTGGAAGCATGCTAAGTGGACTGGATTTGAAGACCAAAGGTCTGGGGAAATCTAGCTCTGCCACTTACAAGCCTTGTGACTTTGGACAATGACTTAACCTATAGAGGAGTGATAATAAATTTTTCTACTTCTTTGTTATCTGGTGTGTGTGTGTGTGTGTGTGTGTGTGTGTGTGTGTGTGTGTGTTTTAAAGGAATTACTAAGAAATGTGAAAGGGTCAAGTGCTAAGCTTAGGCTAAAGAGGTACTCAGGAAAAGCTTATTATCAGTCAAAATGTCAAACCTGCTGCTCTGATTCCTCCTGGTAGCGATAGTGGTCCATGATTCTTCGGGCTCTGCTGTGTTGCCTATAACGGCGCCGAGTTCCTACTCGGCTGTAGAAAAGATAGTTGATGTAGACATATTCCAGCAAGGACAGGAACACGAAGAAGAAGCAGACAACCATATAGATGTCAATAGCCTTGATACAAGAAAATTCGGGGAGTTTTTCCCGCAGGTGTGAATTGATGGTGTTCAGGATGAACATTGAAGTCAGACCTATAAACAACATGGCATAGGTGGCTGAAGTTCTTGGCAAGCCATTGGACTCACATAGTATAGGAAGAGAGCAAAGACAATTTCTGGGGTGGGGAGGGTTCTCAGCAAAAAAAGGCCTTCAGCTCTCTAAGCCTAGGGCCTTTGCTCTTTTTTTCCTGCTCCTCATCTTTATACTGAGCCTGTGCTTCAATGGTTCAGTGACTTCCCATTGCTCTTAGGATCAAGTAAAAATTTTCTAGCTATGATTTCACAGTGATTTACATCTCCAGCCCCATTTTACCCTATAGAGTGGCCCTTATCCTTTGCCTTCTAGTCCATATGCTTTTCTTTAGTTCCCCAATACTAAATGATATCACATCCCTAGAAGGTTTTGTGAGCCATAAAATATTACAGCAATATGAAGTTTTAGGGTAGCATGTGTTCCTAAAGAAGGAGTCTAAGGAGTCTGCCTCAAAGATGGTGAAGGAGAAACCAGACCTGGATCTAAGACACACTGCTTTCTTTGAGGTAAGACCAGATATACTTAGGAGTTGATTTCTTAGGCTCCTCCTTGTTACTGCTAAAAAACCTTTGATGCTCCCCATTGCTTAGCCATGAAATTCCAACTGCTTAAACTACATTTTAAGGTCTTTCCAAGTCAAACCAAGCTTTCTTTCTGTTACTCTTTCCCAGCTGCTGCCCCAGCTGCTTCACTTTATGATTTAGCCCCCTTTTAGGGCCCCTGGGCCTTTAATCAATTTATTTCCTCTTTTCAGGGAATGGCAAGTCTTGTGTCTCTGTCTCCTACAAGTCTTGAAAACCCAATTCATGCAACAGTTTCTTGGGGAAGTTTTAGCTAAAAACAAAACAAGCAAGCAAGCAAGCAAACAACAACAACAGCAACAACAACAACAACGAAACTGGGTCATTTCCTCCTCTGGATTCCAGTGGTATTTGTCTTGGTCTTCCACTAGATACTCATTGAGGGCAGCTCATTTAATAGTCCTCTGCTGCCTAGCAGGGCATTTTGATATGTTGCTTAATCAATGTGCGTTGTATTGCATTTCTGACCTACATTTATGACTTGTCCATTCATCTACTATATATCCAGAAAATAATGAATTCTGGTACTTTGGACCCAACACATGAAGATCCCAGCCCTGATATTTTTCACACCTGTTGGTCTCTCTGCTGGGGATTAGCTAAGTACCTGTACAAATGCTTGCTGGGTAGGTCCTATCTTGTTTCCTTGCCTGTGCAGTCACACACTGTTCCTAGTACTCTTCCCTTATTCTCAGCTTTTTTCCTCTCTGGGATTGGGGGGAGAGGGAGGACAGGACCTACCGATTGTCACCCTGGCTACAGAAGATTCATAGTTCATCCAAAACGTCACCCAAGAGGCAATAGTGGTGATGATAGTAGGCCAATAGACTTGCACAAGGTAGTTGATAATTTTCCTCTGGATCAGGAATCTCAGTATAAGTCGCACATAGGAACCTGGCAAGAAGACATACTGGTATCAGGGTGGCAGGGCTAAGGGGATTTTCACGGTGAAATACAGGATGAAGGATTGGAAATCAGTGGGCAGTTCAATTTCTAATACTATAGCCTAGGTTGTCTGCCAAACAGACCACATTTGCCGCCTTAAGGACAGTGACAATGGCATGTGTCCCATATGGCATAGCAAATCTGCTTTCTCCTTCTTTCTTTCTCCCTTCCTCCATTTCAACTGAAGTTTAAAAATTGGAGAGACATGACATGTTTTAAAGCTGCAAACAGATGGAGGGTGAAAGGATGGCCCTGAGAGGAGGCCTGCTTTTATCAACATAAGCATGAATCCTTTATACCTGTGGAGTGAGTGTTAAACTTGGCCAAGTGCTTCCACACCCATTTCCTTATTTGCAGAGAGTAAGCCACAGGGACTTTATGAAGGGTGTTTTTGGAAGGTTCCAGAATCAGAAAAAAATAGTAAAGGAGGCCGTGCAGAGTGTAGAGGTCCAAGGCAGAGGTCCTCAGGAGTTTACCAGGGTACCAAAGAAACAAGAGATAGGAGACAAGGAAGCAGTCAGACCCACCTGTGTAGAAAATCTCCTCTTTTCTAGTTATTATCTTTCCCAGGAGGGTGAACTGAGGGATTTGTAGCTTTTCAGTCCCCTGGATGGCATTCTCATCACCTTCCCAGTATAACATGATGTCTTCAACTGTGTAACCATCTGGGAAACAGAGAGTAACAGTAACAGAGTTATTCAATCTCAGAAAGCAGGGAAAGGCAGATTTCACACTAGAACATTCTGTGGAATCAAAGGATGGTTGGAACCTGCACTTAGGGGGTTCCTTTGTGTTTTGCTGAATCTGAGTATTTGGGAGGGGGCACTTGGAAAGGGGACTCTCAGTTTGGAGGGTTTTGTTTTTTTGTTTTTGCCAGGAAGGAAAGCACAGCAATGTGTTCCCACCCACTAGCTGGTGCATAATTTCCCAATAGCATGGTACAATTTTCCCATGGGACTATTTACACCCTAAACTACACCTTCTCCCAGATGCCATGCCTGTCTGTCTATCTATCTATCTATCTATCTATCTATCTATCTATCTATCTAATTATCTATCTATCTATCTATCTATGAACAGAGACAGGGAGGGGGGAAGGGAGATATGCCATTCCTCTCACTATCGAGTCTGTCTTTAGTTTCCTGATGGCCACAACCACAGGTAGGGAAGAAGGGGCCATGGGAGATAGACGTACAGCTCTCCACCTCCAGCTTGCAGATTTGCTTGTCCAAAGGGTATTTCTGAAGATTCATAGAACAAGCTGCTGTGGTAGTGAGTCTGCAAAGGAAAAGCAAAAGGAAAGGAAAAGTGAGTCTAGCCCAGGCAAGCTGAGAACATTGAAGGGGTGGGGAGGGGCGATATCCCAAGGACTGACCTGTCCAACACCTTCCTGTACTTCCTACACTAGAGCTGAGCCCTCCCTCCCTCTCTACTTTTTTCCTTCCTTCCTTCCTTCCTTCCTTCCTTCCTTCCTTCCTTCCTTCCTTCCTTCCTTCCTTCTTTCCTTCCTTCCTTCCTTCCTTCCTTCCTTCCTTCCTTCCTTCCTTCCTTCCTGAAGGTAAGATGAGGTACAATTATGTAAGGAGGAGAGAGACATTGTATATGACAAAGAAACCAAGAGATCTGGCAGGACTTGAACTAATAATACATGTGTGGCATGTCAGGACACCTCAGGATGTCAGAAGAAGAAGGGCCCTTGAGGAAACTGAATGCAGAGACAGAAAAAGGACTTCCTTGCTGAAGAAACAGCAAGACTCCCAAGAGGAAACTGCTGCACTGAAACAGCTAAAGCTCCACATCTGCTGTGCAGTGCTCACATGAAGTCCTCAGGTATAGATGTGAACAGTGGCCCAGACTCATCTTTGGCCATGGAAGCTGTTCCCACCCCACCGTTCTCTCATCTTTGTGTATCTGACTTTGAGGATACTGTGAACTAGCAAAATGTCAGTGGATATAAATGGGTAGGAGGGATTAACATATCTGAGGTGGGCCATAAAGTGTTGGGCAGAGGCTTCAAGTAGCCTTGTGTTGGGTCCGTGAGAGGAATCTGAGGAGGAATCTTGGAGAAGCTGGGGAAATGAGAGAAGTGACCAGTGCGAACAGGATAGTTTTAAAAAGCTCTGTGCTATCTCAGCTGGGGGGCTCTGCTCCAGCCCTTATCCTACCATTCCCAGCTGCTAACCCCAGCCTAGTTCCTTTCAACTTTTGAAGTGATTTCTATTTTGCACAGTGGGTAGGTTGTGTGTGTGTGTGTGTGTGTGTGTGTGTGTGTGTGTGTGTGTGTCCCTTCTATGAATCTTCCATGCAGTACTAATCAGCTGAAATCCCCTTTAAATGAAACAAGTGTGATCAGTGTCTTGTTCCATGCAAACTTTGTTATTCTCTGACTCCAGCACCTTGTTCCATGGGACAGTGGATGGGCAAATAAGAGGGAAACAAGTGACAGAGCAGTAGTACCCTAGAGAAAGAGAGACCCAGAGATAGAGCTGAACCCTGGCAGCTACCTCTTGGGGAAATTTTCTGAGCTAAATTTATCTCTTATGCTTAAGTGATGGTTTGTAAGAGATGACACTGTGAGGAGAGCTTTGGTGGATGTCTGCAATGCTATATATGGACCAGTGAGGAGTTCTAGCATGCACACATTCTGTGCATGCAAAGCCACAGACAACAAAGCCATACTGCATACCTCTGGGTCTCTATATGATACAAATATGACCAATGGCACAGCTCAGCCCCCTCCCTTAATGCATATACTTCAGAATTTATATGATCTCCCTCCCTCACTCCATGGGAGAGAAAATACACAAAGATAAATAACAGAATGTCTACAATGCTAAGGCAGAGGGATAGATCTTCCAGTGAGAATCAAGGAGGATTTATTGACAAAGAAGGCATTTGAGTTAGCAACTGAATGATGGCCAAGATTTGGACTCATGGAAAGGGCCACTCCAGACAGAAGCAACAGCAGAAGCCAAGGTGTGGAGACAGGACAGCCAAGATGTCTGTGGAAAATTGGGTAGGATGAATGAGGGGGCAGTGCAAGACAGGTTTGAAGAGCAACGGGATCCTCTGTGTGTCCCTTAGAGTGCATTCATGGGATACTCAGTGGGAATTATGAAGCCTGCCAGGAGGCTCCCCTGGCCCCTGGGGAACTCACCGGATGCCATAATGCACCGTTCCATCTGGGTGAAGCTGAAACATACGATTTTCCACACTCATGTCATGCACGAAGGTATCCTTGCTATTTAGAAAGTAGCAGTCGGGAACCCACAACTTGTCAGCCATCCGATAGTCCAGAGTCAGGTTTAAGTTGGTCTCACAGTATGCTAGACGTGGATCTTTCCAGGTTTGATGAAAAAACATCGTGACCTTAGAGTCCTGGGGAAAGAAAGGTAAATCTCAATTGTGAGCGAGGGTGTCCAACTTTTCATTCTCAGAGAGTGTGTGTATGTATGCAGGTGTAAGAAATACATTATAACTATTGATGAGTAATGAAACATATGTAAGAATGTTAAATGTTAAGAATAATAAAATGAACCCTGGGGAATTAAAATCCAGGTTAAGAAATAGAACATTATCAATAATTTTCAAGTTTCAATGTATCTCTTCCAGAACATATTTCCTACATGTCTCAGCAGTAACCATTTAAATCTTAGATTTAAATGACAATAATTCCCTTGTTTTATGTTAAAGTTTTATTATCTATGTATATATTTCTAGAAAACATATTGCTTAGCTGGGCCTATTTGAAGATTTTTTTCCAAAGGGAATCAAACTGTATGAATTCATAATCTTCTTTCACTCAACATTATATTTGTGATATTTATTCAGGTTGCTGTGTGTAATTAAAATTTGCTCACTTGCATCACTTACATATTAGATATTTCTTTATATGAATATACTATGTATATTATTGTGTGAACACACCATTCATGCCAAAATCACAATGAAATAAGAATTATAAAGTGAAAGTTCTATGTCACACCCCCTCTAAGAACAGATGAGAGTTTCTAATGCTCCTGCCTTGCCAACATTGGTATTGTCTGACTTTTGATTTTTGTAAATCTGGTAGACATGTAATAAGGTCTCATTGTGGTCTTATTTTGCATTTCACTGATTAACAATAAATTTCTTCACTTTTGTGAAGAAAACTAAATAGCAAATAAGTGAAGTTCCTGTTCAAATTTTCTGATCATTTTTTTTGTTCTTAGTATTCTTTTTATTAGTCCACAGGAATTATGCATATTTTGTATCAGTCCTTCGTGTTGCAAATATCTTAGTCCACTCTAATTTATCATTTCACACTTTTTAAACTGGTTTTGTTTTGTGTTTTTTGTTTGTTCAAAACAGAAATTCCAAAAGTTTTGGCTAAGCATAATTTTTATATAATTGAAGTTAGCAGTGTTTATTTTTATGGTTTGTTTTTTATGTGTTTTTTTTAAGTCCTTATCTACCATAAAGGTGTAAACACAGTATCCTATATTATCTTTTAGAAACTTCATAAGCCTTTTAGGTCTAGAATTCATCTGGATTTATTTATTTTTTTATTCCAAGTGGTTGTAGTTTCTAAAACCTACTGTTTCTCCATATAAGCTATGTTGCGGGTCAGCACAACTGGAGTTGGCATATGATCTTGCCCATTGTTCCATGTACTTTGTCCCCAGTCTTATGGCTGGAGTTGACATACTTACCATAGTTATTTCTGAGATGTGTTCGATATTGGAGACATACATAGATATTCCCACAGGCACAGGGTCACCTGCAATATAGGAAGACGATATTACATGTAGGGTAAGATAAAGGGTAAGAGTCTGAACTCAGGAGCCAGACTGCCTAGTTTTTAACCCCATTTTGACACTTACTAGCTGTGAGACCTTGAATAAGTTACCTAACCTCTTTGAGCCTTAGTTTCCTCATGGGTAAAATGAAGATCATTTAAGCACCGATCTCATAGTTAATGCAGGGCAAGAACTTAGAGCAGGGCCTGGCCCCTATTACACTAAAAAAGAAGAAATTAGGGCATAATAAAGAGAAAATAAGTTGGTGAAGCACTCTTCTTTTAAATGTTTTCCTGATAAAAACTAAGGAGCAGTAAGCCCAAAACCAAGAGCTAAGATTTTTGGTGTGTATGATATTTCTATGAGTGCATGTGGGTGTGTCCATGTGTGAGGGAATGTGTGGCTTTGTGTGAATGAATGTGTGAGCTGTGCACATGAGTTTATGTGAGCATACTCACAGGGATGAGTAAATATGTGAGTGTGTTCATGTGCAGGTGAATGTGTCAGTGTGTACATAAGTGTATGTGAGCATGCCTGTGTGTGAGAGAATGCATGAGCATGATTGTGTGCTTCAGCGTGTGGTGTGAGCACATATACATGCATGTAGGCATGTTGTATGGGAGTGAATCTATGAGTGGGTTCATGTGCAAATGAATATTTGTGTGTGAATGAGTGAATGTGTTACTATGTGTGAGTATTATGTGAATTTGTTAACATATAAAGAAATGTGTGAGCATGGGTGTATTTGGGAACTTATCTGTGTGTGCGTGTGTGTGAATGTGTGTATGTGAGTATATCCATGTATATGAGTGAATCTGTGTGTATTCATATGCGTGAATGCATGAACATATTTGTGTTTGCATACACTTTATGTGAGTAAATATGTAAGTACATGCAATCATGTAGGCATGTTGATGTGTGGAAGTGAATGTGTGAATGTGTTCATGTGCAAGTGAATACATGAACATCTTTGCATTTGTGAGTTTGTCTGTACATGAATTTGTATTTTCATGTATGTGAGCATCTTTGTCTGTGAGTGACTGTGTGACCATGTACATATGTGAGTAAATGTGAACATGTTTACATGTATGAATATTTCAATATTATTTAAATGTTTTTGAGGGACTGAATGTGTGAGCATTTCCATAAGTATCAGTGTATTCATGTGAGTGTATTAATGTGGATGTGTGAGTGAAGCTATGCAAGCCAATAAATGTAAGAGCACATTTCTGAGTGAATGAATGTGTGACCATTTGCATTTAATTGAGTGTACTGTGTGGGAGTGAATATGGGGTTGTCTGTGTGAGACTGTTCACATATTAGTATATTTGTCAGCATGTCCATGTGTGAGTGAATACATGGTCATGTTTGTGTGTGTAAAGTCTTTACATGAGTGTATGTGGATATGTTTGTGTGTTGAGTCAATCTGTCGGTTCACATGCATGAGTATGTTCATGCATGAGTCTGTGTTAGTATGTTAAGTGCATATAGGAGGGAATGTATAAATCTGTGCTTTTATGAGCATTTTTGCATGAGTGACTCTATGTATGTGAGTGAATATTTGTGGATGTAAGTGAACTTATGAGTGTGTGATTGTATGTGTCTGTGTGAGGGAATATGTGAACATGTGTGTGACCTTGTTCAGATGCAAGAAATAACTGCAATAAGTTATCATACTTATATACTCACATTCACCATATACACTGAATGGCCAGATTATTATTCTCTTTGAACCCATAATAATCTGGCCACTCAGTATATATATATATATATATATATATATATATATATATATATATATTATTATTATTATTATTAGAGGCCCGGTTCATGAATTTGTGCAGGGGTGGGGTCAAGCCAGCCTGGCCAGGGGGAGGGGACATGGGCAGTTGGCCGGCCTGCCTGCTGGTCGAACTCCTGGTCAAGGGGACAATTTGCATATTAGCCTTTTATTATATAGGATATACACTGAGTGGCCAGATAGTTATGCATTCAGAGATCATTATAATCTGGCCACTCAGTGTATATGTGAGTATATAAGTGTGAGTGTATGTAAGCATATTTATGTATTGAGTGAATGTGTGAGCATGTCTGTGAGTGTAATTAAGTGTGAGTCTACGTGAGTGTGGTTGTGTGTGAGTAAACATGTGGTCATGCTGATGTGCAAGTGAGTTCATGAGAAAATTCATATGTGTTAGTATATCACTGTGCAGGTATCAGTGAATTGTGAGTATGTTAATATGTGCATTTGTGCATGCTGATGTCTATATGTATTATTGAGTGATGTCTGTGATGTATTAATGAGTGATGTCTATAATGCTGATGTCTATATGTATTAATGTGTAAGGATGTTTGTGTGAGTTGGTAAATATGTGGACATGTTTGTGTGTGTGAATGAGTGTGCTCATGTGTGAATGAATACATGAGTCTGTTTGTTTGTATGTGTGTTAATGTGGGAGTATGTGTATGTGAGTGAATGCATCATTTCATGTGTGTGAATGTTTAAGTATGTATGTGAGTGAATTTGTGAGTGTGGATGTGATCATGTTTGTGTGTGCATGTTTAGCTGTGTTCATGCACATATGTGAATGTCTGAGCATGTGCATGTGAGTGTATGTCAGTATGCATATACATGTGAGTAAATTCATCAGTGTATTGAAGAGTGTGTATGTTAATGTGTGTGTGTGTATGTGTATGTGTGTGATTGAATGTGTGAGTGTGTTTCTGCCTCCTGGCTTTCTTTTTCAGACCTAGGTCTGAGTGCTGCCCACTCAAATGTGATCAGGAATGTGAAAATATATACTAAATTATAAGGTATTGTGAAAAAATGCATTTTTATTGTTTCCTCGTTGGCTCAAAGCTGCCTTCACCAAGCCTCACAGCTAAGTCATTATTCTATGTGTATTACATCACAATGCTGCTATGGAAACATGTATGACACCTGCAATTCAGCCTGTTGGTTTCATTGCAGGCTGACTACCCAGAAGGTCAGCTGCTAAGGGGGAAATGTGTTATTCCTATCCCAGTTCTTCAAAAAGCAAAGTGCTACTGGGAATCAGCATATGAATGTCATCTGAGAAGTAAATGGGCCTCTGTGTGAGGTCATAGCCCAGGTCTAGCATTCAGGTTTATTGTGAATAATCCCCAGCAAAGTGCTCTGTAGTGACAGGGGTTTCTAGAAATGAAGTTCTTTATGACAGGCTTTCAGGTTCCCCACATTCCTCCAGAGGATGGATGCTGTGTTAGGTAAGTATTAAGCCCCAGAGAGGCCAGGCAGCCATCCCCTCACCACCTCACTGCACTGTCAGACTTCTTATCCTAGACCAGTCAGTGCCACTCAGGCAACTCTATCTCCTATAGAGCATAACGATGTTCAAGGGCTCCCAGTTAAAGGGGCAAGTGAGAGCTGAAATATAGTCACCAGGTCATGTGTTCTGGCTCAGGGATATAGCCTGGAGGAAGGGGATCTGAGACGTATTTATATTTTATCCACCTAGAGGGGACACCTTATGTGCTAGCAGTGGTCAAGATGAGAGCTAATGTATCCCACATCCCTAAAAGCATAAGAAAATGGGAATAAGAAGTTTCCAGATAAGGTGTCTAAGTGTTCTCTCTGGGGTGATGGCCTCAGCCCCATATCCCATTGCTGTCACTCCTGATGGGCTCAGGAAGGCAGGAAAAGTGGAAGGGGTAACCACTTCCTTCCCTCTGGGAAACTGTGTTACCTCACCTCTTCTTCCTCTCTAGAATCCATCAGAATACCAGAGGAAGACAAATAAATAAAGGAATGATGATGATGTCCCATTCATTCCTTCACTCTACACCTATGTCATACCAGGTGCTGGGCTAGACAAAGTCCTCAGGGGCTTGCCTTTGGAAACACTGTGGAGTCCACTTCTCTTGCACAGAAGGAAGCAGCTTTGCTAATTTTCCCTGGCTCCTCCTCCTTCTCTTCATCCCCGTCCTCTTCTTCTCAAAGATATAATAAGGCTTCCATCTGAACCTGACCCAGTTAGGTGTAGCCTCTGCATTCGGGTTGTGTTTGTGTGTGCCTGGAGGTGGGTGGGGCTTGAAATTCCACTTCACTTCAGACACAAAGGAGAATTTGACTCTGTCTAGTAGGAGGCTTTACAGAGAGCCCTGGTTCCCTCAACCTTGAATCCCCTAGCTCATATATCCCATTGATTGCTTTCCCTCACAATACAACAGCCCCAGACTTAAAGCTTATACTGTCTCTTATCTAAATGTTAGAAGGTCCAGTGTTGTTCTAGCCCTCCTACCTTCATATACTGTTTGGCCAAATAAAGAACCCATCTTTCTCATATGCCCCAGTCTGCATATTCATAAAGCTTATGAGGAGTTTGTCAAGATGCTAGGCATCAGGTGTAAACAAATGCAAATTAGCTCAAAATATGGATATATTGTGAACCAGCCACATCTGACAATCCTCAGAGGTTGGTCTTTGCCCTACTCCTTACCCCTAGCCCTGGGTACCTACAGAGATGGTATCTTGAAACATTTCCATATACTGAAATGGATGTTGGTCAGCCTTTGCTGAGAAACAAGAGAATGAGGAAAAGAGAAAACATAATAGCTACTCCCTTGACACCCACCCACTGGTGCTTGGTGCAACTGATCAAAAACCTGTGTCATGAAATGGGATGCTGGCTGTGCCCTAACACCTGAATTCCTATATTGAAAAGAGCTTGCCTTCTGCCCTCTTTACTCCTTCTTCCCAGTCCCAGTGCACACTCACCTTGGATCCTGGAGCTGCACATTCTGCCTTCATGGAAGGAGCACACAGCAAAGGGGACACGAGTGAAATGTCCCGCCTCCAAGCTTATCCCAGGGAGACCACCTTGGTTTTCAATGTGCCTCAGCAGGTAAATCACAGCCTTTCACCCATCTCCCCCAAAAGGTGTACTACAAAGGAAATTCCCCACAGTTGTAAGCCCCTTAGAGTGGAGGCATTGTGTATTCAGAGGACCTTTCTCTATTCATATGTACAAATGTTAACCATTAGCACTCATTAACCCTTTAGAATGGGGGTCTACTACCACCTGCAGGAAGTGGAGTGCTTTCTCTGACTTAGTCATTCACTCTTTTTTTTTTTTTTTTTGCTTCTTTTCTGTTCCTTTGAGCAGAAATGTGACTAATCTCTATTTAATGCACAGTTCCTTTTGTTTGTCCTTGGTCTAGGTTTCCTGGGTGTTCCTTGGGCTAGAGGATGCTACTCCTATTCTGTGGGTTGCCTGTCCCTTATAAATTCTGTGACCCAGACCATTTGTCTTTTATAAGGGGGGGGGGGGCGGTTATGTAGCGATATAAAGATAAACTGATATATTTGCTTCCTGGAGGTTCAAGCATCAGTTTATTTGTCATTTCTCATCTCTGTGCTTGAGGTCTGAGTGCTGAAGTACAGACTTTCGATTTTATTTGTCAGTTAAATAAAGCCATCAAAAGTTCCTGAGGTGATCAGGTTGGATTTATAAAGATCACGCCGCCTGGAGTGTGTTGAATAAAATGAACTTAGTGGGAACTAAAGGTTTACGGAAGACCCGGTGGGTAGGTGAAGTAGACAACACAGAGGAGACCATGCCCTTAATTTTGAACTAGCTGAATAGGGTGAGTGTCCAGGGTGCCCAGAATGTATATTCAAGTAGAAGAATATGTTACTCTGCATAGATGGGACAGAAAATTCTAACCTGAGAAGCATGACACTTGTGTTGTTTGGCATACCCATTTCTGGGGTTAGCACTTTTCCAAGCACACCAGGAAGTGCTCTTCAGGCTTTCTCTGTGTAAAGGAGTATGGAGGTAAGGCAGAAGGCTTCTTGCAGAGAAGTGGGGGAAATACCAGGGGTAGAGCCAAAAGGCCTGGAGGTTGGAGGCCTGGTGGTGTTCACTGCAGGTCTCTGAAGGGGAGAGGCAGAAGTATTGAGCCAGGGGAGTGCCACTGGTCTGCTTATTGACTAGGGGTGGCTTGTTGTATCTCAGCTTTGTTCCACTTAACATACGTCTGTGTCTGGACGTATCTTACCTCCAAAATGTGGTCTCAGACGGGCATCATATCCTGACAGCACCCTGTCCAAAATCTTGCGAACCACACCTTCATTTGCACAATTTTTGCTAAAACAGAAAAGTCATTATTAAATGATACATTGCTTCTCAGAGAACAAACACCAAAGAGCACGCCAGGTGTCAGCTTTCCAGGGCCTTCCCTTCTCCTGCACACATGCAGACATGTACAGTCATACATGTATGCGTCTCTTCCTGCTCTCCTCCCACCCTACGGTGAGTCAGCCAGAAGTGCAGCAGTGACGCAGACTCCTCTTTCCTCCTCCCCCTCCAAAGCTTTTATCCAGAGGGTGGAGCACACAAATTGGATCCTGGTTACTAGGCAGGTTTAGGGGTGGGAAGGGGGAGGCTATAGGGGATGTGGAGAGGGGATGGAGCGGACAGTTGGGAGCCTCAGAAAAATGCATTGCTTCAATCCCTAAGGAACCTCACCTTACCATTAGCCTGAATACAGCTTTCCGGGTTGGTGGGAACATTTACAGAGACACCTAATTGCCCCAGGAAAGTCATCTTCTACCCTCAGTGCCCTCCTGAGCTGATCCAACCAGTTTATATTTTCCAGCCCAGTCACATTGCCCCTACCTGGGCATTTTGTTGTCACGTCTATGTGAACCTTCTTTTTTGTACACCTGTTCTTAATACTTGGCATATGGCATATGACACAGAGAGAGCCTGGCTCATATAGCAGAGATTTATGACCCTCACCCAACCAAAACATTTCCGATCCTCGAGGCTCAAGGCTGTCCTTAAAAAGCAATAACTTGTATTCTGGGAGCAGGCATCTCTCTGGCTAAGTATGTGCTTCCAGCTTAGATGTGTCTTGGGTGAGTGTATATATAAGTAGACCCAGCTCAGCCCCGCAAAGCCGATCTTTCCAGAAATCTCTGATGATGCGCTCACCCAATTCATCTAGATCTTCAGTGGGTCTCTTTCTCCCAAAAGGAGCTTGTGAATTAAGACAGGCTCTGGCTATCACTATGACTCTTAGAATCTTTGACGCAATGACCAGGGAATGTCAGCCCCTGTACATTTCAATGTGTGTGTGTGTGTGTGTGTGTGTGTGTGTGTGTGTGTGTGTGTTGGGTTGAGGTTTAAACCATTGCAGAGCTGTCTGCTGGAACCTTGCTCAACTACCCCCCCTTTTTTTGATGACATGTTCATTTCTAGTTTGCCATTAAAATTATTTCCAATCATCTTTAATGACAAAATTTCATTACATATCATTCCAAAGTGTGCACATAAATTACTCCTAAATTACAGTAATGCATTCCCACCTGTTTAGGACTGCACATTACCCATATGCCAGCACTCAGGTTCCCTGGCCAACACAAATAGACATTTCTATGTGATCTACACATAAAGGTTGACTGTTCAATATCTCTTCAAAAATTTGCAGACCCAAACAAACTTAAAATCAAACACAGAAAAAAAAAACCTGAATCTTCAAATATTTTCATAGGATTACGTACAAAAGTACACCTCTCTTAGACCACCTGGTTATAGGGTTATATAGTCACCGATCACACTATCTGGGCTCCTGTGAAGTTGAGTCATTAATTTCTACCTGCGGCATCAGAAAAGGTCCTCACCGCTCAACATGCACACGCAAGAACACACACGCATGCGCCTCAGGGAACAGACTAAAATGCACACTCAAACAGGTGTCTCCACTGCGTATGCTTTGAGAATTGCCCATCACCCTGTACCACCACCTCCACACCAATCCCACAGATGTGAAAAGATGTGACTGGGGAAAACTGCCCATGGTCTTAGTCCCTGGGGATGGCTGGCAGACCCTGGGGTAAGGGCATCTTCTCCACACCTTCGGGGATGCAATTTGGGCATACAGGGCTCTGTCAGGCGCCAAAGTAACAGGTGGGTTCCAGCACAGGACTATATTTTCAACAGGTCGCCTCCACTCCCACTCAACTTCCCTCAGGGAACCCGCAGGCAGGGCCTGAGTGCCAGGGCTCCCTGACCCCGGGTCTAAGCCTCCCCCAGCTCACTCTGTCCAAATGGCATGAGGTTCCCCGCCCTACTCTGTGGCTGCCCTGCCCGCCCTGGTGGCAACTGGCTTACCAATTGAAGACGTTCTGGACGACTTCAGGCATGGTCGAAGAGAGCTCGAAGTAGAATTTCGGGAGGGAAGTGGTGTTGTTGCCCTCTGAGAGCCATGTCCTGATGAGTAGCAGGAGCACAGCGGCTCGCAGCATCCCTCTAATGCCCATGGCCGCAGCGCTCTGGGGGCCAGAGAGCGCTTGAGAGAGCCCACTGCCACTGGGACAGGGACCGGGTAGGGACAGTGCAGAGCGGGAGGTTGCTCGGGGGTCTCTAGGAGACAGTAGCTAATGTATGGGAAGCAGAGAGGGCGGGAGGAGCAGCCCCCGCAGCTCTGCGGCACGCATCACCCCTTGGATGCTCCTGGCAGCTGTGACGGTGCGCTGCTGCAGCCGCTTCAGGCTGCGACTGGGCACCCAGCTGGAAGCTTGACTGGCTCCACCCACTGCTACCACGGCAGCACCCGCTGAACCAATCCTGCAAGTACCAGTTGCCGCACAAAAAGGCGGGAGCTCTTGTCTCCACCCAGAATCTGCGCTCTACTGGGTATCCCCCTCCCCCTGCCTTCCTTTTCAGGCCTCTGCAGAGGTTCCCAAGCTAGCCTGAGACAGACAGGGGCGGGGCCTGCGGGGAAGGGGGAGGGGAGCCACCTGCTAGAGGGCTAGGCGCTGATCTGTTGCTAGGGAGATTGGCTTGGTCCTGCTTTTCCTCTTTGCAAAATGTAAAATATGTGTTTCTCTTGAAAAAGCGTGTGCTCAAGAGGTTTTGTGTGTGTGTGTGTGTGTGTGCGCGCGCGCGCGCGTGTGTGGTGATCAGGAGGTATCTGACTGCTGCTCATTACCAAACCCCTGGCTCTCCATTAACCCCACGTGCCTTGCCTCTGGGTTTTATGGCACCGCTGTGGCCATAGCAGGAGTGCCTCTTCATAAGTATGGAAATTGGGCTCCTGGGGACTGAGAGTTTCTTGAAGGCTTTAGTTTCCCAGAGTATTCTTGACTCCAAGTTTGGGTCCCTGGGACAAAACGCAGGGAATTGGAAGGGTTTACCAACTGGGATCATCCTGAGTTGTGACTCTGTCCCCTAGCCAGGGCATGCAGAGTTGAAGTGAGGGTCTAAGGCTGACACCATTGAAGGGGAGTGTTTCAGATGTTCAAGGGAATTAGACCCTGGAGAGCAGTCCATGCCAACGCTCCTAAATTCTGGCCCTATTATGTGGAAAAGCCTGGAACTTTGACTAGAGGGCTCTTATTTTTTCCACTACCTCAAATATTGTCCTATGAAACAGAAGGATCTCAAAGAATGAGGAAAATTCTCCACCCAATCCCCTCTGTTCTTCCCATCTCAAATCTAGGACAAAACAAGTTCAAAAAGAGGTTCCTCACAGCCCATGGGCCAGAAGGACAATCAAGAAATAGACCTCAGTCATGCTCAGCAGTGTTGAACCTCCTAAGGCATGCCATTGGGAAGTATTGCAATGAAAATAAATTTCAAGTCCACTCTTGGTTAATTAGAACATTCACACAGAAATGCAGCCCGCTTCCCCTTTCTGTTAGCATTTGAAGAAGTGAATTGGGATTGCTTGTGCCCAGCAGAGCTTCAGTTGCCTAGTTGGCTGAGGTTCCCTGAGGTAAGGGTTTAACTCTATTTCTGCTTTCTTAACCATTTTAGAATCAAACTTTAAAAGTCTTGCAGTTCTCTGCCTTCTTTTCAAGAACAGACCAGCCTCATATCTTCCTTTCCCTCACTTTCCCCTGCTATTGCAGCAAATTTTCTCCTTCCCAGGGGTGCAGAAATAAAAAAAAGGATGGTGGGACCTATCTGTCACTTACTGTCATATACAGGAGTGGATCAATCGAACCTACTCCTACTGCTATTCTGTCCCCATTGTCCCTGGTCACACAAACATGGTTGTAGAGAGAATCCTATGCCATTCCAGGTCATTTTGTCCAAATATATGGATTGTAATATGAGAAACTGAGGCCCAGATAAGAAAAAGGGATTAAACACATACAAAATGGTCACAGAAGCATAGAGGCCCAAACTAGAATCCTGTTTGCAGGTTTGCCTGTTTCCAGAAGGTTGTTTCCTGTGATTGAGCTTTGACTGGAAGTTCAGGCAACCGCCAGCAGGTGGGAGTAGATTTATTTAGATGTAGGATATTCCCAGCAACCTGGAATTAAATTCCAAGGGCAGTGGGTCCCTCATTTGTCAGGGTAAACAAGCCTGAAGCTTTAAGTTATAATTTTTGGGTGACCTTGTGACTATGGAGAGTGTAAAAACGTTGATGATGATAATGAATTCACTTCCAGACCTTACATCCCAGAAGGCCCTCACACGAAAAAGAGTCTGAAAAGCAATAAAAAAATTACCAAAATGTACTTGTTGAACTTTTGTCTGGTTAATCTATTAGAAGATCCATAAATATACATATTGAATGGACTCAAGCCTGAACATGGGATCATGTTATAGGAGAAAGAACATTGACCTGAAGTTAGTCTATTTGTGTTCTGAACCAAGGTCTACCTCATGACAGTGAATGTTCCCGTTTGACTAGAGTGTAGGGTAAATTTAGAGTTAGACAAGAGGTAAGAGGCAAGAGATTAGGCAGAACCTGGCCTAGTGAGCACCACACACAAAATACTCAATAAATAAATAAAGCAAGGAAGATAGTTTTGTAGTTAATTGTCCAAACTAAGGAATTTGATCCTTATTTTAGAGTCACCATAAGCTTTGAAGTGTTTGTGCAGGGGAATGACTTAATCAGAGTGTTGCCTTGTAAAAATCCCTGGCTACTTTGGAAAGGAGGAACTGGAAGTGAGATTGAGGACAATGAGAGCAGTTAGGAGGTATCTTATACCTCTGCTTCTGGTAATGGCAGCCTAGGTGATTTGGACTGACTGTCCCAGTGAGTTCAGGTAAATAAACTGGATGAAATATAGGAAGAAGTTATCTTCATAGAAAGCTAAAACTAATGAGTCTAATCTATAGATTCAACGAAGTCCCTATAAAAATTCCAAACGTGTCTTTTTAAAACTAGAACAAATAATCCTAAAATTCATACAGAACCACAAAAGGTCCCCCAAATAGCCAAAGCAATCCTGAGAAGAAAGGACAAAGCTGGAGGCATCACAATTCTGGATTTTAAACTTTTTAATAAAATTATAATAATTAAAATAGTACAGTGCTGAGTAAAATGAGACACACAGACACATGGAACAGAATTGAGAGCCTAGGATAAAGGCCAAGCATATACAGTCAACTAATATTTGAGAAGGGAGCCAATAAGACTCAGTGGGGAAAGGATCATTTCTTCAATAAATGGTGTTGGGACCCTGGCAAGTGTGGCTTGGTTGGTTGGAACATCACCCAATACACCAAGAGGTGGCAAGTTCAATTCCTAATAGGGTCACGTGCGGGAGGCAGCCAAATTGATGTTGCACTCTCACATTAATATCTCTCTCTCTCTCTCTCTCTCTCTCTCTCTCTCTCTCTCTCTCTCCCTCCCTCCCTCCCTTTCTCCCTTCCTCTCTCTCAAGGTCAAAAAGGAAGGAAGGAAGGAAGGAAGGAAGGAAGGGAGGAAGGAAGGAAGGAAGGGAGGGAGGGAGGGAGAGAAAGAAAATTTTAAAACAAAAATACAGTAAATGGTGTTGGGAAAACAGGATAACCACATGCAGAAAATGAAATTGGACCCCATCATAGAATACATAGAGAAAAAGCTTCTTGACATTGGTCTTGGCAACTATTTTTTATATGACACCAAAATTATAAGTAACAAAATAAAAATGGGACTATATCAAACTAAAAAGCTTCTGCACAGCAAAAGAAACAATCAGAAAAATGAAAAGGCAACCACAGAATGGGAGAAAATATTTGCAAACCACACATCTCATAAGGGGTTAAGATCTAAAATATATAAGGAACCCATACAATTCAATAGTGAAAACACCAACAATCTGATTTTAAAATGGGCAGAGGCACTGAATAGATAGTTTACCAAAGAAGACATACAAATGGACAACAGGTACATCACTAATCATTAGGAAAATGCTAATTAAAACCATGAGATATCACCTCATACCTGTTAGAACGGCTATGGTAAAAAAATACAAGAGACAACAAATGCTGGTGAGGCTGTGGAGAAAAGGGTAGTGTACATTGGTACAGCCACAATTGAGAACAGTATGTAGGTTCCTCAAAATGTTAAAAACAGAACTACTGATCCAGAAATCCCACTTTTGGGTATATATGTGAAGGAAATAAAATCAGGACCTCAAAGAGATATCTGTACTTCCATGTTAATTGCGGCATAATTTACAAAGTCAAGACATAGAAACAACCTAAGTATTTTCATCAATGGATGAATGCATAAAGATAACATTATATACAAGGTGGGGCAAAAGTAGGTTTACAGTTTGTGAGTATGCAAAACAAAATTTATTCTTGTATTACTATTTATTGATTATTGTATTATTTTCCATATGAACAACTCTAAACTTACTTATGCTCCACCCTGTATTGGCTATAAAAACAGAAAACCCTGCTATTTGCAACAATACTTATGAATCTTGAGGGCATTCTGCTAAGTGCAATAGGTCAGACAGAGAAAGACATACTGCATGTTCTTACTTACATGTGGAATCTAAAAAAGCTGAACTCAAAGAAATAGAGAATAGAATGATGATTGCCAGGGGCTGGGGGGGTATAGAAGAAATGGGGAGATGTTAGTCAAAGGGTACAAATTTTCAACTTATAAGATGAATAAGTTCTGGGTATCTAATGTGCAGCATAATAACTATAATAAGTAATGTATTATATAGTTGGAAGTTGTTAAGAGATATTCTTAAAAGTTATCTACACACACACACACACACACACACACACACACACGGTAATTATGTGAGGGGATGGAAATGTTAACTAGAATTACTGTAATAATCATCACATAAAATATATATGCATGAAATCATCATGTTGTACACCTTAAACCTACATATCTTATAAGTAAAGAATATCTCAATAAAGCTAAAAAGAAAACACACCAAAAACAGGGGCTAAAATTTAGAGCTTAAGAAACAGAAGTCCAGGACTTGAAGCCACTTTTTCCCTGAGGGCACTTGATAAATCAAAAGAGAGTTGTGAAACTGAACTCTGTTTTCGGTGCCCTCATGAACAAAAGGGACAAAAGTTGAAAACTAAGTCCCAAATAAGTGGGAGATTTGATAAGTTTTCCTGTGCTTTAAGCTGAGACCCTGAGTAGTTGCCCCTTTAGGATAATGGTGAATCAGAAGTAACGAGCCCTTGCAATGGACTTCAGCCTAGATACCCATCATCTGGGTGGTTTCAGGAACCTGAAGCCCTGAACTTGCATTAAAGTGGCCTTGGAAAGTGTCACCAGGCATTTATCAGAAGCAAATGAATGTACTCTCTACAAGAAAGTACTGTCATCTTAGGCCTGAAATAATTTTTACAAATAAATTTTCAATAATATATCAGCATATAGTAAAAAATAACTAAACATACAAGAAAAATATATTATAAGTTGCAGCCAGCAGACAAAAGACGATAGAAACAAATTCACAAAGATTTCAGATATCAGAATTATTAGACATAGACTATAATAACTATGAATTACCATACTTCAGAAAATAAAAAAGCTTGAAAACAAATTCAGGGAACAGAGACGTGATATAGCCAATTGAAAAGGAATCAAATGGAGACCTAAAACTAAAAAATATAACAATGAAAATTGAGAATTTAATAGATGGATGGGTTTAACAAAAGGCAAAGCACAGCTGAAGACAAGATGTTGTTCACATCTGGAGAAGCAAATTATATGGAAAAAACAAAAATGGGAAAAGAGTCACAAGGAATAGAGTGAGAAGATCTAACATACATTTAACGGAAGTCCCAGAAGGAGAGGTGAGAGAAATGGGAAAGAAGATGCTGGCTCAAAATTTGAATATGCAACTTTCAGAAGCCTAATGAATTTTACACAAGACAAAATAACAGTAATTACACTCCTAGAGACATCATAGTGAAAGTGTGAAAAATCAGACAAAGAAAACTTTGATAATGGTCCAGGTTAGAATTAATGGGGTCCCAGTTGAGGGCACAGCAGGAAATTGAGACAAGTGGGTGGGAGTTAGACCTTGGTCTTTAGAATGCATTTTATTCAATTTCCCCATCAAATACAATTTAATAAAGATGTCATCTGTTTCATTCCCAATTAATAGAATAAAATACATTGGTTAAAAATGGAATTATTTAGAGCAATCTGACATGTAGGAGCCTTTCTCAGTTGTCATGCTTGGAAGGCCATCTTCCTGTAAGTATATTTTCCTTATCTATGGTCCATGAAAGAGGTAAGTCTTCTTCATGGTCTGAAATACTAGTTGCAGTTGAGTTCTAAGAGAAATGTGCAATATATTTTTCTTGTATTTTTAGTTATTTAAGGCTTTCTTAAAGTAAGCAGAATAAAAGTGAATTTTTGTAGAAAGGCTTCCTTTTGCTTACTCTCCCCCCACAAATTTTCACTGTTTCTAAGAAAAGTATATAAAATAAATAATTCTGTGTTTTCCAGGGTATCTTACTACACCCTTCAGGCTTAACCATATATACTCACTGGGATATATAATGCTGGACTGCAGTTAAATTCCTGTAGGGGGGGGTATATTTGTAACAAACAGAGCTAAACATGCATTGAACTGTATTTTGAGAGTATGAACTTTTGATTTGTTACTAGAGCTGTTCAGACAAAGACTGACTGACTCAATGGCCATCTGTCAGGGATGGCCATTTAGGAGCACCAGAGTTCTTGTGGTCTCCTGCACCTATGCTGAAAACACGTCTATAGTGTCTTCTAAGAAGAATTTTAAATGTTTTTAAATCAAACTCCTTCATGCATTTCTTCTATTTGAGGTACATTGTTATATATCCTCTGGACCCCCTTCCTAAAAATTATTTCTCCAAGAGAAGCTATTGTGAGGGTAGGAAAGCTTTCCCTATGCGTAACCCCAAACCAATCAGAAAGTTGTCCAGCAGTGAAGACATAAACCCACCTTCATTTGTGACATTCAGTATTTCAACACAAATATTGACCAAATATTATTAAGAGATGGGTTACTGGGGTTCTGATTCTGGAGTTTGCATGGTTTCTCTTCACCTTTTTCTGGGAAGTTACAGTTTGTGTAGGCCACAGATTTCCTCCTACAGTCTGCAGAAATCTGCCCTCTAATATACAGCATCATCAAACAGTATCTCTCTCTCTCAGCATGGAAGGGAAGGAATAGGAAGAATGCTCCACTAACTCTAAAGTTTTTCTCCCAGGTACTGATTATAGAATAGTATGCTAAAAGGTATTTGTCTAATCTGAAGATCTAGATTGAGCATCATAACCAGCTAGCTACCTAGCCATGTATCACTGCCTCTGAACCTTAGTTCTCTCATCTGAAATATGGAGTGATAATAATTACTACTTGTTAATGTAACAAGTGGGAGAGAGATGAATCCTTGTTCTTCCCAATTTCCCACTCTGAGGCTTCACTTCAATTATTCCCTCCACCCCATCAGTTTTAAAATACTCCTTCTGGAAAGACTGCTGTCATTATCACTGTTAGCCACCAGGTGTCCTCAGATCTTGGTCTAATTGTGAACTGACCCTTTTTATAATTGTTTATCTGAATTCAGGCAAGCCAGACTGATATTTATGGAAATAATCCTCTTCAGAAGCTCAATAAAACAGAGGGGAATAAGCACAGGGAGCAGAGATCATTCCGAGAGAGGAGGTTTTAGTGTACAAATGGATGGACCTCTGCTTCTATACTGGGGTCCTAGATGCCACTAGCTACTCTGCCCCTTAGTGAGACGGTTGCTGGCTGGCCTTGGGCATCCTGGATCCTGTTTCCAGGGGGTAAGAAGCAGGGATCCTGTACAAATAGTGACTGGGTAGCTACTGGAGTTGTGTAGGGCACAGCCTGTGTGACCATATGAGGTGCCCCTTTCTTATGTGGCTCCCAGAGCCCTACAGGATATCAGAGAGCCTGCATTAGTCTTGCACCAGTTCTCAATTCCTTTTCAGTTCCACTCTTCTCACCTCCACATTTGGTTCCTAATTATTATATGCTTGTATCCTTAGCCATCTTCTCTCTGCTCCTTTCTCAGGTTAAATTCTACCAGACTGGGGGGTGGGGTTTCTTTTCGATAGTCTTATTAATTTCTTTACATTTGTGGTAACAGCAGTAATTCATAATAAAGCTGCCAGCAACTCTTTCAGAAATCCTGGTACTTCCCCAAATTGCTCAAAACAGCCCTTTACTCCATGATCTTTGAGATAGTTGGTAGTGCTCACCAACTATTCCAGGTTCTGCCTACACTCCCCAGCCCCTATTCATTGACCTGGGGCTGTGTGAATAGTTATAGATAATGTAATGAAAACATAAGTGATGCATACCATTTCCAGGATGTGGCAATTAAGATCCCATGTATGATCCATAAACTTTCGCTTTCCTTGCCCTGGTGATGCTGAAAGCCAGATGTTAAAATGGTGTTATCAAAGATGGGAGAAACCTATATCCTGAGTCCTCAGGTGGAAGAGAGGTGATGTTGAATCTGATATTGTTTGAGCTCATAATCAAGATTTGTTATGCTAAGCTGCTGAAATTGGGGACTTATTTATTATTTCAGCAATGCCTCATCTATCTTGATGAATACCCTTTCTCTAGGATTCCTCTCAATACATGTACCATTATTATAAAGGTCCATGGACAATTCTTTTGACATATTTCATAGGTATCTTGAATCCAAAATATCCCAAGATTATTTTATTCTCCTGAAAATATGGTCCTTTTTAGTTATTCTTAATCTCAGTGAGCTGATATTCGGTTGTGACCTAGAAGTCATATATGCCATATTCTTCTATCTTCCCACATGCATATCCATGCAAGCATTCACTCATTACCTATTTATTGAGTACTATCATGTGCCAGATACTTTTCTGAGAACTGGGACATAATAGTAGAAAAAACAAACAAACAAACAAAATAAAATCAGTCAAAAATCCCTGCCATCATGGAGCTTAAATTCTAGGAGGGGAAGGCAGACAACACACAAGTGAAATGAGTAAAATATATTGTCTGTTAGAAGATGACAAGTACAACAAAGAAAATAAAGCAGGGAAGTGGGGGTAGAGAATGCTAGATAAATGGGATGGTGGTAATTGGAGGATGAGTATGTTATTTTATTTTTTTAATATATTTTTATTGATTTCAGAGAGGAAGAGATAGAGAGATAGAAACATCAATGATGAGAGAGAATCATTGATCAGCTGCCTCCTGCATGCCTCCTACTAGGGACCGAGCCCACAATCCAGCATGCACCCTTGTCCAGAATCAAACCTGGGACCTTTCAGTCTGCATGCCAATGCTCTATCAACTGAACCAAACCAGTGAGGGTGAGGATGTTATTTTAAATAAGGTGATCAGGTAAGGGCTTGTTATGAAGATGGAATTTGAACAAAAAGACCTGAAAGAGGAGAGGGTGCAAGCCATGCAGACATCTGGAAAAGGATCCCGGTAGATAGAACAGCATAGGAAAAGGCCTAAAGGTGGAAGCATGCTTTGTGTATTCAAGGAAGAACAAGAAGCTCAGTGAGGCTAGAAGAGGATGAGTGATGGGGAGAGGGATAGGAGATGAGGTCAGAGTGAAAGCAGGGAGGACAGATCATGTAAGGCCATGATCTGTAATCTATATATATAAAAGGCTAATATACAAAGTGTCCTCTTGGGAGTTGGACCAGGAGACCAAAATTTTGAGCGCTCGCTATGACATGTGCTGACACCAGGGGGTGGCTCAGAACAAAGGAAGGCCTCGGCTTGCCCTGATCTCCAGCCAGGCCTAGGGACCCTACTTGTGCATGAGTTTCATGCACCAGGCCTCTAATCCATTATAAGAACTTTGACTTTTCCATGGACTGAGCTGGGAAACCAATGGCAGATTTTGGATACAGGAGTGTCATGATCATACATATATTTTACAGGGATCACTCTAACCACTGTGTAGGGAATAGGCTGTGGGGAGCAAGGGCAAAAGTTGGGACATCAGTTGGGAAACTACTGCAATCACCCAGGTGGAAGATGATGGGTTCAGACTAGGACAGTAGTAGTGGAAGTGGTCAGATTCTGGATATCTTTTTAGGTAGAAACAAAAGGATTCCCTAACAGAATAGATGTAGGATGTGAAGAAAAAAGCTGGAATCACAAAGGACATCAAGAGTTTTGGCCTAACCAGTTGGGATAATTGATCCGCCATTTATGAAGCTGTGTGACTCTGGAAAGAATTTAAGGTACATGGGTAGCCAAAGATTTGGTTTTGAATATTAGAAGTTTGTTTCGACTATAAGGTACTTAAGTGATGATGTTCAGTAGAAATTTGAATATATGATATTCTCCCTTCTCTGCCCAGTGCATTCATATTCATACTTCAAGACTCAGTGCAGCTATTATGCACTTTTTCCCAACTGGCCAGAAAAATAGTTATACCTCCCTTCATGCTCCAAGGATGCCCTTGATAGTCCTCTAGAATAGCACTTTGCTCCTGTATTTTCATTATTGTTCCTCATCTCTCTGCCATGATGGACTGGGAGCTCCTGTAGTCTGGAGACTGTTTCTGACTCATCTTGTAGCTACTTGGAACCCAGTCCAGAGTCTGCCTTATAGGGAGCATTTAAGAGATGTCTGTTGAATGAAGCATCTCAGAAATGAATAGAGGAGAAAATTCCCAAAGTTGGAGTTTATGGAGAATGAGGACTTGGAAGTCACCATCATGTTTATTAGTCACAGATTTCAAAGGTGACTACTGGAAGAGCAAATGCCTAAGTGCCACATGTTGAGGAGTCAGGTTTTGCTATGGGGCCTTCTTTGGCTTTCATTTTGATGAAAGTGGTCTAGATTTGTATCTCTATCACAAAGAGGGCATCCTCTTCCTAAGAAGGAATATTATAACTCTGTGAGTGGGTGAGATGTACAGGCAGATAGATTTCTGGCTTAGACTTAGTTCTAATGGAGGGAACTTAAGAGTCAGATAGGTTTAGGGGTTCAAATCCCAACTCTACCACTCACCAACATGTGTATGACCTTGGACAAGTCACTTTCTCTGATTTGTTTTCTCATCTGTAAAATTTGAGAATTAAGTGGGGATTAAGTGAGATCAAGATAGTAAAGCACCGCCGAAACCGGTTTGGCTCAGTGGATAGAGCGTCAGCCTGCCGACTCAAGGGTCCCATGTTCGATTCCGGTCAAGGGCATGTACCTTGGTTGCGGGCACATCCCCAGTAGGGGGTGTGCAAGAGGCAGCTGATTGATGTTTCTCTCTCATTGATGTTTCTAACTCTCTATCCCTCTCTCTTCCTCTCTGTAAATCAATAAAATATATTTTAAAAAAAGATAGTAAAGCACCTAGTGTACTTATTGGCAAAGTAATTGTTAGCAAGAGTGGATAAAAGAGAAATGATGTTCAGGGAAAGCAAAATATGGATTGAGCTTCTCATCACCGTAGATGTTCAAGGACAGACTACATGACCAATTTGTGGAAATATTATGGAGAGAATATTAATTTAGATTGAATCAGATGAACATTGAGGTCCTTCCCAGTCTTTATTTTATTTTATTTTATTTTATTTTATTTTATTCCTCATCTGAGGATATTTTTTTTTCATTGATTTTAGAGAGAACGGAAGAGAGAGGGATACACAGAGAGAAATATCAATGTAATAGAAACACATCAATTGGTTGCCTCCTGCATGAGCCCTGACCAGGGCCTAGGCCAGGGAGGAGCAATTGAGGTACATGCCCTTGACCAGAATCACAGGCTGATGCTCTATTCACTGAGAAAAACTGGCTATGGCATTCCCAGTCTTTAGTTTTATAATTCTAAGAATACCAAGCAATAAAATTGCAGACACAAAGATAGTTACTGAGACTACTCAGCTAATAGAGTGTTTATGCCTAGATGGGGTCTTTCTGGAGTAATTGGCCAAAGAGTGAAACTACATGACATCCAGGGGCCTGTGAGTATGCAGCAGTTTTGTTTTGTTTGGGATGGGGGCGGGGGACTGGTACTGTCTCAGATTTGAAAATACATTGCCTGCTGCTGCACACCTGGCATCTTGCCTCAGCACTACATTTCCTTCCAATAACCAAATAAGTCCCTGAAGTGGCTGCATGTTCATTTTACTCTTTGACTCAGTAAACTGGGACTGTCCATACTAATCTCTCATTTACTCTCTTGCAGTTTTATCACAATTGATTCCAGTTTGGGGGAGAATATTGAAGGAGCTGGTACAGGGAGAAAGAGTATTTCTTGATTATCTTGTCTTTTCTGTGTAGCTCACCATATCTTCTTCAATTTGCCCTCTGAGACTATCTCCATGATGCTTTTTCCCACTGTGTCCTCCTCACATCACTGCTCCCACCCTCAGTTCTGGCTTTCATGCCTGACTTGGATTCTTGCAATAGTCTTGTAATTGCTTTTCCCTTTTGGTGTTTGCTTTCTCTTTAATCTATTCTGCATTCAAACCGTTTACTCTCTGATTTCAAACTACCCTTCTAGCCCTCTCCTCCCACTCCTTCCTATTATGCATACCCAACTTCTAACCACAGGGACTACTGGCCTTTCCATATGCAACCCCCTCTTGGTGGATATTCAGTTTCCCAACTCCATCTGTCAAAATCCAATCTATGTTTTAAGCCCAAGACAAAATACTCTTGTCCTCAACGCCACCAGTGAGGGCTCTGACTGTGTGTGCAATGTGTGCGTTCTTTGTGCCTTTTATTAGAGCTCTGTGTGTACATCATTTATTCCCCTTAAAAGTCTGTGAGCCTCGTTTCTCTCATCATTAGCTACATTCTTTCCATGTCTCTTCTCATTTTAAAAAGAAACTTTTTTTTGCACACCACGATTTATCTCCGGAATCCCTATGTCACTTAATGAATAAACAACTAAACCAAATCAGGAGTTGTGTGGGTGGTACCGCAAAGTCATTTTAACACCAGACATACTAAAAACACAAATTACATAAGTTACTTTAGGTACTAATTGATAATGTAGAGCCTGGGAAAAGATGGCGACCGGCAGGAAGGTAGGGAGAGAGAGAGTGTGAGTGAGGAACCCATAGAGGAGAGTGTAGATGTGTATGGTGTGTGTGTGTGTATGAGATAGGGTCAGTTAGATTCTGCAGGTCTTCCAAGGGGCTCCCGAACAGGGCAGCCCTAGACGGCGGAGCCCCGCGCACAAAGCGGACACTTCTCGGTGGCTGGTGCGGACACAGAGACCACGCCATCTTGAGAAACAGAGCTGCCTGAGACTCAGATCCTGGCTTCTGACACAAACCAGGACCCTGCAGCCACCGGGGACAGAGAACTGCTATCACAGCTTCAGACAAACAAACAACAAGAATCCAGACTTCCCGGCAGATTTCCGTGAGTCAAAGAGCCTATCCCCCTCCTCGCAGGCGCTGATAGCGCCATAGTAACTGATAGACCTGCCCCTCCCCCAAGCTGCTGAGCGCCCACAGCGCGCGGAAAGCGCCATAGTAACTGATAGACGCGCCCTTCGCCCTAGCTGCTCACAGGAGCGCGCACAGCGCGCACAGACAGCGCCATAGTAACTGATAGACCCGCCCCCGGCCCAAGCTGCCGAGCTTTGCGCAGGGACGCGCTCCCTCTTAGGGAATTTGGCGCTCGCTCGCGCACGGGACAGAAGCAGCTCCCCGTCGGGGAAATCTGTCAGTGCGCACAGAGGGCTCCCCTTCGGGGAATTTGGGGGAATTAGGCTCGCGGGTCACAGCTCCCCCTTCGGAGATTCTTAAGAGCCTGCACAGAGGGGCTTCCCTTTGGGGAATTTGGCGCGCAGGACGGACTCCGCCCCCCTTCTGGGACTTTGGGAGAGTGCACTGAGCCGGCTCACCTTCAGGTTTTTAAGAAAGTGCGCTCTAGCCGGTTTGGCTCAGCAGAGAGAGCACACACAGGACGCAGCTCCACTTCAGGGAATTTGGCACGCCGGACACAGCTGCCTGGGATCCCTGACTCACAGCGCATTCACACTAAGAGCCAGCGACCCCAATTGTTGGTGCGTGCACACACAGGGACCCTGATTCTCAACGAGAAACCGCACAAGGCAACAGAGACTTTGACACTCGAGTCTTGGTGCAGACACAGGGAAACTCTGACTCCTGGCACATGCTAAGGATCTCATTCTCGGCACATACCAACAGTGTGGTGCAGACAGGGCCCCTGATTCTAAATGTGCACACGAGACCACACAGAACACTGGGGACACTGATCCTGGGCAAGTCTGGTTCCCACCAACCAAAGACAGCCACACATCCTAGTGTCAGAGCACTTCAGTGAAACTAGGGTGGAGCGAAGTCCCCACAGCACACGGCCCAGGTCCACGCAAACAGAAGCTTGAGCTTTCTGGTAATAGCCAGAATGGGGAAACGAAATAACTCACAGAGGAAAGAAAATGTGGAGTCGCCAAGAAAGGAAATTAGTGAAAATGAAGCTTGCAACATGACCGAAAAGGAATTCAGAGTAATGGTCATGGAATTTATACATCGGATGGATGAGAAAATCAACAACTTATGCAAGAATCAGGAAGAAATGAAAAGTGATATAGCTACAATCAAAAACACCATGGAAAGTTTCAACAGTAGACTACAAGAAGCAGAGGACCGAATTAGTGAGTTAGAAGATCAGGTACAGAAACAAGCTCAAGCTGAACAGCAATTGGAGAAAAAAATTAAAAAGCAGGAGGAAAGCCTAAGGGAACTTCGGGACAACATGAAACGAAGTAACATGCGTATAATAGGGCTGCCAGAAGGACAAGAAGAGCAGCAGGGATTAGAAAATCTATTTGAAGAAATAATGACAGAAAACTTCCCGGATATGGGAAAGATAAAAGTTACGCAAGTAAAGAGAGTCCCAAGCAGGATCAACCCCAAAAGACCCACGCCAAGACATGTCATAATTTCAATGGCAAATATAAATGATAAAGAGAGAATCCTAAAGGCGGCAAGAGAGAGACAGAGAGTTACCTACAAAGGAACACCCATCAGATTGTCAAATGATTACTCATCAGAAACACAACAAGCTAGAAGTGAATGGAAGGAGGTATACAAAGTGTTGCAAAGCAAAGGACTGAATCCAAGAATACTATATCCAGCAAGACTATCAATCAAAATTGAAGGGGAAATCAGGAGCTTTGCAGACAAAAAAAGCCTCAGGGAGTTTATCACCACCAAACCAGCAATGCAAGAATTGCTAAAGGGAATACTGTAAAAAGAAGAAATAAACAGGTAAGAAGGAATACAGACACAAAAATAGATATGACTGCAAACAAATACCTTTCAGTAATAACTTTAAATGTAAACGGACTAAATGCTCCAATCAAAAGACATCGAGTAGCTGAATGGATAAAAAAACACGACCCATATATATGCTGTCTACAAGAGACCCACCTCAGAACAAGAGACTCACACAGATTGAAAGTGAAGGGATGGAAAAATATCTTTCAGGCAAATGGAAATGAAAAAAAAGCTGGGGTAGCAATACTTATATCTGACAAAATAGACCTCAAAGTAAATGCCATAACAAGAGATAAGGAAGGCCACTTCATAATACTAAAGGGAGAAATCCAACAAGAAGAAATAATTCTGGTAAACATATACGCTCCCAATATAGGAGCACCCAAATACATAAAAAAACTCCTGGAGGATATCAAGGGAGAGATTAATAGCAACACAATCATAGTAGGAGACTTTAATACCCCACTATCACCACTGGACAAATCCTCTAAACAAAAAATCAGCAAAGAAACAGTAATCCTAAATGACTCACTAGACCAGATGGAATTAATTGACATCTTCAGAACATTTCACCCCAAAGCCACAGAATATACATTCTTCTCAAGTGCACATGGGTCATTTTCAAAGATAGACCATATGCTGGGTCACAGGCAAAGTCTCTTCAAATTCAAGAAGATAGAAATTATATCAAGCATCTTCTCAGATCACAGTGGCATAAAACTGGAAATCAACTACAATAAATACAATCCAAAGAAATCAAACACATGGAGACTAAACAGCATGCTATTAAACAAGGACTGGGTCACCAGAGAGATCAAGGAAGAAATAAAAAACATCATGGCAACAAATGACAATGAAAACACAACAATCCAAAATCTATGGGACACAGCGAAAGCAGTCTTGAGAGGGAAGTTCATAGCTCTACAGGCCTATTGCAAAAAACAAGAAACAATGGTAATAAATTACTTAACCCTACAACTCAAAGAGCTAGAAAAAGAGCAGCAAGAAAAGCCCAGTGTAACCAGAAGGAAGGAAATAACAAAGATCAGAGCGGAGATAAATGACATAGAGACCAAAGAAACAATACATAAGATCAACAAAACCAAGAGCTGGTTCTTTGAAAGGATAAACAAGATTGATGGACCTCTAGCCAGGCTCACCAAGAAGCAAAGAGAGAGGACCCAAATAAACAAAATCAGAAATGAAAGAGGTGAAATAACAACAGACCCCGCTGAGATACAAAGGATTGTTACAAAATACTACGAACAACTCTATTCCAACAAACTGGACAACCTGGAGGAAATGGACATATTCCTAGAAAAATATAACCTTCCAAAAATCAATCAAGAAGAATCTAAACAGCTCAATAGGCCAATAACTATGGACGAAATTGAAGCAGTCATCAAAAAGCTTCCGACAAACAAAAGCCCGGGGCCTGATGGCTTCACAGGAGAGTTTTACCAAACATTCAAGGAAGAACTAAAACCTATCCTCCTCAGACTATTCCAAAAAATTCAAGTGGAAGGAACACTTCCAAGCTCCTTCTATGAAGCCAGCATCACCCTAATACCAAAACCAGATAAAGACAACACAATGAAAGAGAATTACAGACCAATATCCCTCATGAACATAGATGCCAAAATCCTCAACAAAATTCTAGCAAATCGGCTCCAGCAGTACATCAGAAAGATCATACACCATGACCAAGTAGGATTTATCCCAGGAATGCAAGGATGGTACAATATCCGCAAATCAATAAACGTGATACATCACATAAACAAATTGAAAGATAAAAATCACATAGTCATATCAATTGATGCAGAAAAAGCATTTGACAAAATCCAACACCCTTTCTTGATAAAAACTCTCAACAAGGTGGGAATAGATGGCTCATACCTCAACATAATAAAAGCTATATATGATAAACCCACAGCAAACATCATACTCAATGGACAAAAACTAAAAACATTTCCCCTAAGAACAGGAACAAGACAGGGATGCCCACTCTCACCACTCCTGTTTGACATAGTACTGGAAGTATTAGCCATTGCAATTAGACAAGAAGAAGAAATAAAAGGCATCCAAATTGGAAAAGAACAAGTAAAGCTGTCTTTATTTGCAGACGACATGATATTGTACATAAAAAATCCAAAAGACTCCGTCAAAAAACTAATAGACTTAATAAATGAATTCGGCAATGTAGCAGGATACAAAATTAACGCCAAGAAATCTATGGCCTTTCTATACACCAATAGTGAACTTACAGACAGAGAGACTAAAAAGGCAATCCCATTTACCATCGCACCAAAAAAATTAAGATACCTAGGAATAAACTTAACTAAGGAGGTAAAAGACCTATACACGGAAAACTACAGGACACTGAAAAAAGAGATAGAGGAAGACGTAAACAGATGGAAGAACATACCATGTTCATGGATTGGTAGAATCAACATCATTAAAATGTCCATACTACCCAAAGCAATCTATAGATTCAATGCACTCCCCATTAAAATACCAACGGCATATTTCACAGACCTTGAAAGAACTCTCCAAAAATTCATCTGGAATAAAAAAAGACCCCGAATAGCCACAGCAATCCTGAGAAAGAAGAATAAAGTAGGAGGGATCTCAATACCAGATTTCAAGCTGTATTACAAAGCCACTGTTCTCAAAACAGCCTGGTACTGGCACAAGAACAGACATATAGATCAATGGAACAGAATAGAGAATCCAGATATTGACCCAAACCACTATGCTCAATTAATATTTGACAAAGGAGGCATGAACATACAATGGAATAAAGACAGTCTCTTCAATAAATGGTGTTGGGAAAATTGGACAGATACATGCAAAAAAATGAAGCTTGATCACCAACTTACGCCATACACAAAAATAAACTCAAAATGGATACAGGACTTAAACATAAGACGGGAAACCATAAAAATACTAGAGCAATCCACAGGCAGCAAAATGTCAGACATATGCCAAAAGAAATTCTTCACTGACACTGCCCCTAGGGCAATGGAAGCTAAAGAGAAAATTAACAAATGGGACTACATCAAAATAAAAAGCTTTTTCACAGCAAAAGAAACCATCAACAAAACAACAAGAAGGCCCACTGCATGGGAGAACATATTTGCAAATGGCATCACTGATAAAGGTTTAATCTCCAACATCTACAGGCAGCTTATACAACTTAATAAAAGGAAGATAAATGATCCAATAAAAAAATGGGCAACAGACCTAAATAGAATCTTTTCAAAAGAAGACAGAAGGAAGGCCAAGAGACACATGAAAACATGCTCAACGTCACTAATTATCCGAGAGATGCAAATCAAAACAACAATGCGGTACCATCTCACACCTGTCAGAATGGCTATCATCAACAAATCAACAAACGACAAGTGTTGGCGAGGATGCGGAGAAAAAGGAACCCTTGTGCACTGCTGGTGGGATTGCAGACTGGTGCAGCCACTGTGGAGAACAATATGGAGTTTCCTCAAAAAACTGAAAATGGAACTCCCATTTGACCCAGTAATCCCACTCCTGGGAATATATCCGAAGAAACTAGAAACACCAATTAGAAAGGATATATGCACCCCTATGTTCATAGCAGCACAATTCACCATAGCTAAGATTTGGAAACAGCCTAGGTGCCCGTCAGCAGATGACTGGATCAGAAAACTGTGGTACATCTACACAATGGAATACTATGCTGCCATAAAAAAGAAGGAATTCTCATCATTTGCAGCAACCTGGGAGGAATTGGAGAACATTATGTTAAGTGAAATAAGTCAGTCAATGAAAGAAAAATACCACATGATCTCACTCATTTATGGATAATAAAGAACATTATAATCTTGAACAAAAAGATAGATACAGAGACAGTAAAGCATCAAACAGACTGTCAAATTACAAGGGGAAGGTTAGGGAGAGGTGGGGGAGATAAGAGATCAATCAAAGGACTTGTATGCATGCATATAAGCATAACCAATGGATGCAAAACTCTGGGGGGTGGAGGCATATATGGGAGGGGGGTGTGGGGAGGGCAATGGTAAGATATGTACACATATAATACCTTAATAAAAAAATTGAAAAAAAAAATAAAAAAAAAATAAAAGGGCAGCCTGTTGGGAAGGCCCAGAAGCACCCAATCCCATGGCAAAAAAAAAAAAAAAAAAAAAAAAAAAAAAAGATAATGTAGAAGTCTGAATGGATAAAAAAACACAGGCTACTAATGATTGAGTCCACTGAATGTTGCCTAAGTGTTTTTAATTAATCAAAATGAAGCCACATTTTCTTCCCTGTACCACTTTCTCTATTTTAGAAATGCCAAACCCAAGGGAAAGGTTGCTTAAACTACTTATTTGATTCATTTCTTAGATTCTGAGATTGACTAGCTCAAGCCTTTGGTTTGTTCTTGGGGATTATGGGGTTTTTAAGAATTGAACCATTCTCTAGTTTGCTTTTCAGGATGTGGGCATATTGCAATCATTTAATCCCTTTAATTTACAGAGCATAGAAACCAGAAGTGAACACAGTATTTATTTTGGTGGTCTGTATTTCCATAAAACAAGATGACAGCAACCCACTGCAGTGCTTCTGACAGGTCTCATGTTCCTGATGTTGTTTATGGCATCATTGCCTGTTACGGTGGGTTGGTTCTTCTAGACCAGTGGTTCTCAACCTTTCTAATGCTGCGACCCTTTAATGCAGTTCCTCATGTTGTGGAGACCCCCAGCCATAAAATTATTTTCGTTGCTACTTCATAACTGTAATTTTGCTACTGTTAATGAATCGTAATGTAAATATGTGTGTTTTATGATGGTCTTAGGTGACCCTGCTAGCGATTCTCAACCTGTGGGTCACGACCCACAAGTTGAGAACCGCTGCTGTAGAGCCCAAGACCACTGTTCTAGACGTTTCTTTCTTAGGGAGCCTATTGAATTGAGATGAAGCATGAAAGGCCAACCTACCTTAGTGAATGAACATCCACCAAGGCTATGTTTGTTAATACCAACAACATCACTAAAGTAGGACAGAAGGTTTTCACAGTAGCATATGCACATATTCAAGTACATAACCTTATTCCATGAGTTATGAGGCCTATGAAAGCTTTTCTGTGTAGTTGTAGATGCTACTTAGGATTCAGCTTTGGAAATAAAGTCAAAGTGACTCTTCTTGTGTTCCATTAAGTATAAACATTTTAAGAGAGCTTCTTTCCAACAAAATCCATTATTATGGAACTTTGCACAACTTCACTTTGGGTTCAGTAGGTTTATTAAAATAAAAGGATATGCTTTTTCCAGACTGTATCTGGAACTTAGTTTGCAAAATGTACTTTCAATTCCAGCCTACTGGACAGAAAACAGCCACTCTACTCCAGAGAACGAATAAGAATAAGAATAAGAATAAGAATAAGAATAAGAATAAGAATAAGAATAAGAATAAGAATAAGAATAAGAATAAGAATAAGGCCCTGACCAGTTTGGCTCAGTGGATAGAGCGTCAGCCTGCAGACTGAAGGGTCCCAGGTTCGATTCCGGTCAAGGGCATGTATCTTGGTTGTGGGCACATCCCCAGTGGGAGGTGTGCAGGAGGCAGCTGATCAATGTTTCTCTCTCATCAATGTTTCTAACTCTCTCTATTCCTTTCCATTCCTCTCTGTAAAAAAAATATATTGAAGAAGAAGAAGAAGAAGAAGAAGAAGAAGAAGAAGAAGAAGAAGAAGAGGAGGAGGAGGAGGAGGAGGAGGAGGAGGAGGAGGAGGAGGAGGAGGAAGAAGAAAATACAACATCCCTGTAAACTAGGTACTGTTTCTCAGCCAGGAGTGGAGAGGATAAGATGGGGGTCAGAGGTTGGACTGTGAAGCCAAACTGCGTGGGTTTGAACCTCAGCCCTTCTAGCAGTATGAACTTCAGCAAGTTACCTAACTTATCTGTGCCTTAATTTCCTCATCTCTAAAGTGGGATAATAGGACTTCCTCACAGGGTAAAATGAAGTAATATGTGGAAAATACCTAAAAACAATTGCTGAACCCATGGTCAATGTGCAAGCAATGCAAAATCATCTTCTGGAGTTCAGTGGCCATTTTCAGGCTGGCCAGTAGGTCATATGAGTCACTGTTTCAGGATGCAGGCCAGAGGGAGCCAGAGCCTGGAATGTGTCCCAAATATGTCTGGTCCCAGCCTGAAGCTCATGGAGCTCAGGAGATAAGAAAATGTATTTTCTCTACACAGACCAGACACCAAGAAGAATTTAGAACCTCAAGTAATATACTATTAAGCTCAATGAATCACAGTTCATTTTTAAAATTTTTATTGTTCAATTACAGTTTATATTCAATATTATTTTGTATTAGTTTCAGGTGTACAACATAGTGGTTGGACAATCATACACTTTACAAAGTATTCCCCCAGACATTTCCAGTACCCACCTGGCACTCTACACAATTAATAAAATATTATTGTTTATATTCCATATACTGTACTTTACATCCCTGAATCAAAGTTAATTTTTAAACTACTAATTTATCTTCTCAATTTAGATGTGACAATTCACAAAACAACTGACCACTCATAATATGTTTGTTTTGTGGGGCCTGTAGCACAATTGGTTTACCCATTAGGGTTGTCAAAGATCTGAGTCACAGACTTGTCATCTTACACTTGAATTTCTAATGTTTTATTGCCACTGTAAATGTAAATGTTTCAAATATGGTCCCCCCCCCCCCCCAAAGTTCTCAGTCCATGTAGAACTAACTGATGCCTTACCTTTAATTTCTAGAAGCACTTTCAGGGCACTTTCCATAGCAGCAGCTTTAGCATTTATATCATATGTGTTAGCAGCTTCATCTCAGGTATAAATGTAGACATGGATCTGCTTCACAATGGAGCACAAGAGCTGGTTCAAAATACAGGATTTATTCATTTTCTGGTGTGGTATAATGACGCTTAGTGTATTTAAAAAGACCAAAGGCCCCTGGAAAGCTCAACATAGTGTTTAAGAACTTGAGAAATTCAGCCCAGGATATTGTTCCAAGTAAGCCTGGATCCCATGCTCCTCACTTAGAATCAAATTACAGTTTCTGACTACCCAAAGGATTTCACAATGCAAACTGGAAGATGTAGCCCCACCCAGCAATATTGGCAATGAGTGAGTGCCAGGGCTAACCGGCAGACCCTGAACAATGGATAAATGATTACTCTAACAAAGGTTTCTGTGAAAGAGAGGGCTAAGGCACTACTTGGCTATCGCCGCCAAGTAGCCCTGTTCGCCAGCCTCCTTTGGCTTTTATTGTCATCACAGTTTGAACTAAAATTAATCTCTAGATACAATCATACAATCATGGACTGATACAGCAAGGTAAGTATCCTTGAGAAAGCACATGCTTCTACAAGGTCGGGTCTTTAAAGAGTAAACATAGAGATTCTAGCAAAACACCCCAGGGGATCAGACTTGTTTGGAAAAGTCAAGGTAGGGGCTGCCGCCTTTGGCAAGGTCCCCTCAGAGGCCCCTGGCCTTTCAGAGAATCCTTCTTACAGACATCCCAACCAAGTCCTATGCTTCACCATAAGTGAGAAGTCATAAAGGCCCCTTAACACAGAGAGATTCACCAGGCCACTGAATAGATGGGCTCAAGGTGATATGGTCTTCCTTCCTTCCTTCCTTCCTTCCTTCCTTCCTTCCTTCCTTCCTTCCTTCCTTCCTTCCTTCCTTCTTTCCTTCCTCCCTTTCTTTCTTTCTTCCTTTCTTTCTTTCTTTCTTTCTTTCTTTCTTTCTTTCTTTCTTTCTTTCTTTCTTTCTTTCTTTCTTTCTTTTTCTTAAAATAGCTATCCTACCTAATAATAGACAAATATGCAAATTGACCATACCTTCGCTATGCCCACGATTGGCCAGGAGGCGCGAGGGGGGGGGCGGGACTCGGGGTGGCCGGGGTGGCCGATTGGGCTGGCAGGACGCTGAGCTCGCATCGCCAGTGGCGGCTGGAGCTCAGTGTCTGTGCCATGGCTGTGCTGCCACAGAAGGGGCCTCTGGGGCAGCGAGCTCACGTCCCACCGTGGACCATCAAAAGCGGGGGAGCTGGGTGCCTGTCCGCTCAGGCACCAGCCCTTTCAGAAGCCTCTGCTGCGCTGGAGGCTTCTGAAAGGCCTGGTGCACCAGCGATCAAAAGCAAAAGTGTGGGAGCTGGGTGCCTGGTGCACCAGCGATCAAAAGCAAAAGCGTGGGAGCTGGCTGCCTGTTCGCTCAGGCACCAGGCCTTTCAGAAGCCTCCGCCACACTGGAGGCTTCTGAAAGGCCTGGTGCACCAGCGGACAGGCACCCAGCTCCCCCTCTCCTACACGTGCATGATTCAATCATGCACTGGGCCTCTACTAGTAAGATATAGTTGACATACTACACAACTCTTTAAAGTGTGCAATTTAATGGATTTTTGTATATTCACAATGTTTTGCATGCCTCTACCTAGTTACAAATTTTTTTATTGTTCCCAAAAGAAACCTCAAAGCCATTAAAATTCATTTCCCATCCCCCCCCACACACACACACACCTGGCCCTGTCAATCACTAATCTGCTTTCTGATTCTATGTATTTGTCTATTCTGGACATTTCATATAAACAGAACCATATGTGGTCTTTTGTTACTAGCTTCTTTCATTTAGTATATTGTTTTCAAAGTTCATCCATATTGTATAATGCACCAACATTTCATTCCTTTTCAAAGCTGAATAATATTTCATTGTATAGATATATTCCATTTTGGGTGGTATCCACTTTTTGGTTAGTGTGAAAGGTGCTGCTATGAACATTCATGTGTAAGTCTTCACCTTGTACTCACCTTGTGAAAACCTCTGTTTTCAATTCTCTTGTGTATATACCTAGGAGTGGAATTGATGGGTGATATGGTAATTATATATTTACTTATTGAAGAACCACCACCCTTGAATTCTTGAAATAAATTCCATTTAGTCATGATGTATACTCATTTTAATGTGCTGCTGGATTTTGTTTGCTAGTATTTTTTTTTTCTTTTTTTTTTTTTTTTTTTTTCAATTTTTTAATTAAGGTATTATATGTGTACATATCTTACCATTGCCCTCCCCACACCCCACTCCCATATATGCCCCCACCCCCCAGAGTTTTGCATCCATTGGTTATGCTTATATGCATGCATACAAGTCCTTTGATTGATCTCTTATCTCCCCCACCTCTCCCTAACCTTCCCCTTGTAATTTGACAGTCTGTTTGATGCTTTACTGTCTCTGTATCTATCTTTTTGTTCAAGTTTATAATGTTCTTTATTATCCATAAATGAGTGAGATCATGTGGTATTTTTCTTTCATTGACTGACTTATTTCACTTAACATAATGTTCTCCAATTCCTCCCAGGTTGCTGCAAATGATGAGAATTCCTTCTTTTTTATGGCAGCATAGTATTCCATTGTGTAGATGTACCACAGTTTTCTGATCCAGTCATCTGCTGACGGGCACCTAGGCTGTTTCCAAATCTTAGCTATGGTGAATTGCGCTGCTATGAACATAGGGGTGCATATATCCTTTCTAATTGGTGTTTCTAGTTTCTTCGGATATATTCCCAGGAGTGGGATTACTGGGTCAAATGGGAGTTCCATTTTCAGTTTTTTGAGGAAACTCCATACTGTTCTCCACAGTGGCTGCACCAGTCTGCAATCCCACCAGCAGTGCACGAGGGTTCCTTTTTCTCCGCATCCTCGCCAACACTTGTCGTTTGTTGATTTGTTGATGATAGCCATTCTGACAGGTGTGAGATGGTACCGCATTGTTGTTTTGATTTGCATCTCTCGGATAATTAGTGACGTTGAGCATGTTTTCATGTGTCTCTTGGCCTTCCTTCTGTCTTCTTTTGAAAAGATTCTATTTAGGTCTGTTGCCCATTTTTTTATTGGATCATTTATCTTCCTTTTATTAAGTTGTATAAGCTGCCTGTAGATGTTGGAGATTAAACCTTTATCAGTGATGCCATTTGCAAATATGTTCTCCCATGCAGTGGGCCTTCTTGTTGTTTTGTTGATGGTTTCTTTTGCTGTGAAAAAGCTTTTTATTTTGATGTAGTCCCATTTGTTAATTTTCTCTTTAGCTTCCATTGCCCTAGGGGCAGTGTCAGTGAAGAATTTCTTTTGGCATATGTCTGACATTTTGCTGCCTGTGGATTGCTCTAGTATTTTTATGGTTTCCCGTCTTATGTTTAAGTCCTGTATCCATTTTGAGTTTATTTTTGTGTATGGCGTAAGTTGGTGATCAAGCTTCATTTTTTTGCATGTATCTGTCCAATTTTCCCAACACCATTTATTGAAGAGACTGTCTTTATTCCATTGTATGTTCATGCCTCCTTTGTCAAATATTAATTGAGCATAGTGGTTTGGGTCAATATCTGGATTCTCTATTCTGTTCCATTGATCTATATGTCTGTTCTTGTGCCAGTACCAGGCTGTTTTGAGAACAGTGGCTTTGTAATACAGCTTGAAATCTGGTATTGAGATCCCTCCTACTTTATTCTTCTTTCTCAGGATTGCTGTGGCTATTCGGGGTCTTTTTTTATTCCAGATGAATTTTTGGAGAGTTCTTTCAAGGTCTGTGAAATATGCCGTTGGTATTTTAATGGGGAGTGCATTGAATCTATAGATTGCTTTGGGTAGTATGGACATTTTAATGATGTTGATTCTACCAATCCATGAACATGGTATGTTCTTCCATCTGTTTACGTCTTCCTCTATCTCTTTTTTCAGTGTCCTGTAGTTTTCCGTGTATAGGTCTTTTACCTCCTTAGTTAAGTTTATTCCTAGGTATCTTAATTTTTTTGGTGCGATGGTAAATGGGATTGCCTTTTTAGTCTCTCTGTCTGTAAGTTCACTATTGGTGTATAGAAAGGCCATAGATTTCTTGGCGTTAATTTTGTATCCTGCTACATTGCCGAATTCATTTATTAAGTCTATGAGTTTTTTGACGGAGTCTTTCGGATTTTTTATGTACAATATCATGTCGTCTGCAAATAAAGACAGCTTTACTTGTTCTTTTCCAATCTGGATGCCTTTTATTTCTTCTTCTTGTCTAATTGCAATGGCTAATACTTCCAGTACTATGTCAAACAGGAGTGGTGAGAGTGGGCATCCCTGTCTTGTTCCTGTTCTTAGGGGAAATGTCTTTAGTTTTTGTCCATTGAGTATGATGTTTGCTGTGGGTTTATCATATATAGCTTTTATTATGTTGAGGTATGAGCCATCTATTCCCACCTTGTTGAGAGCTTTTATCAAGAAAGGGTGTTGGATTTTGTCAAATGCTTTTTCTGCATCAATTGATATGACTATGTGATTTTTATCTTTCAATTTGTTTATGTGATGTATCACGTTTATTGATTTGCGGATATTGTACCATCCTTGCATTCCTGGGATAAATCCTACTTGGTCATGGTGTATGATCTTTCTGATGTACTGCTGGAGCCGATTTGCTAGAATTTTGTTGAGGATTTTGGCATCTATGTTCATGAGGGATATTGGTCTGTAATTCTCTTTCATTGTGTTGTCTTTATCTGGTTTTGGTATTAGGGTGATGCTGGCTTCATAGAAGGAGTTTGGAAGTGTTCCTTCCACTTGAATTTTTTGGAATAGTCTGAGGAGGATAGGTTTTAGTTCTTCCTTGAATGTTTGGTGAAACTCTCCTGTGAAGCCATCTGGCCCCGGGCTTTTGTTTGCTGGAAGCTTTTTGATGACTGCTTCAATTTCGTCCATAGTTATTGGCCTATTGAGCTGTTTAGATTCTTCTTGATTGATTTTTGGAAGGTTATATTTTTCTAGGAATATGTCCATTTCCTCCAGATTGTCCAGTTTGTTGGAATAGAGTTGTTCGTAGTATTTTGTAACAATCCTTTGTATCTCAGCGGGGTCTGTTGTTATTTCACCTCTTTCATTTCTGATTTTGTTTATTTGGGTCCTCTCTCTTTGCTTCTTGGTGAGCCTGGCTAGAGGTCCATCAATCTTGTTTATCCTTTCAAAGAACCAGCTCTTGGTTTTGTTGATCTTATGTATTGTTTCTTTGGTCTCTATGTCATTTATCTCCGCTCTGATCTTTGTTATTTCCTTCCTTCTGGTTACACTGGGCTTTTCTTGCTGCTCTTTTTCTAGCTCTTTGAGTTGTAGGGTTAGGTAATTTATTACCATTGTTTCTTGTTTTTTGCAATAGGCCTGTAGAGCTATGAACTTCCCTCTCAAGACTGCTTTCGCTGTGTCCCATAGATTTTGGATTGTTGTGTTTTCATTGTCATTTGTTGCCATGATGTTTTTTATTTCTTCCTTGATCTCTCTGGTGACCCAGTCCTTGTTTAATAGCATGCTGTTTAGTCTCCATGTGTTTGATTTCTTTGGATTGTTTTTATTGTAGTTGATTTCCAGTTTTATGCCACTGTGATCTGAGAAGATGCTTGATATAATTTCTATCTTCTTGAATTTGAAGAGACTTTGCCTGTGACCCAGAATATGGTCTATCTTTGAAAATGACCCATGTGCACTTGAGAAGAATGTATATTCTGTGGCTTTGGGGTGAAATGTTCTGAAGATGTCAATTAATTCCATCTGGTCTAGTGAGTCATTTAGGATTGCTGTTTCTTTGCTGATTTTTTGTTTAGAGGATTTGTCCAGTGGTGATAGTGGGGTATTAAAGTCTCCTACTATGATTGTGTTGCTATTAATCTCTCCCTTGATATCCTCCAGGAGTTTTTTTATGTATTTGGGTGCTCCTATATTGGGAGCGTATATGTTTACCAGAATTATTTCTTCTTGTTGGATTTCTCCCTTTAGTATTATGAAGTGGCCTTCCTTATCTCTTGTTATGGCATTTACTTTGAGGTCTATTTTGTCAGATATAAGTATTGCTACCCCAGCTTTTTTTTCATTTCCATTTGCCTGAAAGATATTTTTCCATCCCTTCACTTTCAATCTGTGTGAGTCTCTTGTTCTGAGGTGGGTCTCTTGTAGACAGCATATATATGGGTCGTGTTTTTTTATCCATTCAGCTACTCGATGTCTTTTGATTGGAGCATTTAGTCCGTTTACATTTAAGGTTATTACTGAAAGGTATTTGTTTGCAGTCATATCTATTTTTGTGTCTGTATTCCTTCTTACCTGTTTATTTCTTCTTTTTACAGTATTCCCTTTAGCAATTCTTGCATTGCTGGTTTGGTGGTGATAAACTCCCTGAGGCTTTTTTTGTCTGCAAAGCTCCTGATTTCCCCTTCAATTTTGATTGATAGTCTTGCTGGATATAGTATTCTTGGATTCAGCCCTTTGCTTTGCAACACTTTGTATACCTCCTTCCATTCACTTCTAGCTTGTTGTGTTTCTGATGAGTAATCATTTGACAATCTGATGGGTGTTCCTTTGTAGGTAACTCTCTGTCTCTCTCTTGCCGCCTTTAGGATTCTCTCTTTATCATTTATATTTGCCATTGAAATTATGACATGTCTTGGTGTGGGTCTTTTGGGGTTGATCCTGCTTGGGACTCTCTTTACTTGCGTAACTTTTATCTTTCCCATATCCGGGAAGTTTTCTGTCATTATTTCTTCAAATAGATTTTCTAATCCCTGCTGCTCTTCTTGTCCTTCTGGCAGCCCTATTATACGCATGTTACTTCGTTTCATGTTGTCCCGAAGCTCCCTTAGGCTTTCCTCCTGCTTTTTAATTTTTTTCTCCAATTGCTGTTCAGCTTGAGCTTGTTTCTGTACCTGATCTTCTAACTCACTAATTCGGTCCTCTGCTTCTTGTAATCTACTGTTGAAACTTTCCATGGTGTTTTTGATTGTAGCTATATCACTTTTCATTTCTTCCTGATTCTTGCATAAGTTGTTGATTTTCTCATCCATCCGATGTATAAATTCCATGACCATTACTCTGAACTCCTTTTCGGTCATGTTGCAAGCTTCATTTTCACTAATTTCCTTTCTTGGCGACTCCACATTTTCTTTCCTCTGTGAGTTATTTCGTTTCCCCATTCTGGCTATTACCAGAAAGCTCAAGCTTCTGTTTGCGTGGACCTGGGTCGTGTGCTGTGGGGACTTCGCTCCACCCTAGTTTCACTGAAGTGCTCTGACACTAGGACGTGTGACTGTCTTTGGTTGGTGGGAACCAAACTTGCCCAGGATCAGTGTCCCCAGTGTTCCGTGTGGTCTCGTGTGCACATTTAGAATCAGGGGCCCTGTCTGCACCACACTGTTGGTATGTGCCGAGAATGAGATCCTTAGCATGTGCCAGGAGTCAGAGTTTCCCTGTGTCTGCACCAAGACTCGAGTGTCAAAGTCTCTGTTGCCTTGTGCGGTTTCTCGTTGAGAATCAGGGTCCCCGTGTGTGCACGCACCAACAATTGGGGTCGCTGGCTCTTAGTGTGAATGCGCTGTGAGTCAGGGATCCCAGGCAGCTGTGTCCGGCGTGCCAAATTCCCTGAAGTGGGGCTGCGTCCTGTGTGTGCTCTCTCTACTGAGCCAAACCGGCTAGAGCGCACATTCTTAAAAACCTGAAGGTGAGCCGGCTCAGTGCACTCTCCCAAAGTCCCAGAAGGGGGGCGGAGTCCGTCCTGCGCGCCAAATTCCCCAAAGGGAAGCCCCTCTGTGCACGCTTTTAAGAATCTCCGAAGGGGGAGCTGTGCCCCGCGAGCCAAATTCCCCCAAATTCCCCGAAGGGGAGCCCTCTGTGCGCACTGACAGATTTCCCCGACGGGGAGCTGCTTCTGTCCCGTGCGCGAGTGCGCGCCAAATTCCCTAAGAGGGAGCGCGTCCCTGCGCAAAGCTCGGCAGCTTGGGCCAGGGGCGGGTCTATCAGTTACTATGACGCTGTCTGTGCGCGCGCCTGTGAGCAGCTTGGGCGAGGGGCGCGTCTATCAGTTACTATGGCGCTTTCCGCACGCCTGTGGGCGCTCAGCAGCTTGGGGGAGGGGCGCGTCTATCAGTTACTATGGCGCTATCAGCGCCTGCGAGGAGGGGGATAGGCTCTTTGACTCACGGAAATCTGCCGGGAAGTCTGGATTCTTGTTTGTTTGTCTGAAGCTGTGATAGCAGTTCTCTGTCCCCAGTGGCTGCAGGGTCCTGGTTTGTGTCAGAAGCCAGGATCCGAGTCTCAGGCAGCTCTGTTTCCCAAGATGGCGTGGTCTCTGCGTCCGCACCAGCCGCCGAGAAGTGTCCGCTTTGTGCGCGGGGCTCCGCCGTCTAGGGCTGCCCTGTTTGGGAGCCCCTTGGAAGACCTGCAGAATCTAACTGACCCTATCTCATACACACACATACACCACACACATCTACACTCTCCTCTATGGGTTCCTCACTCACACTCTCTCTCTCCCTACCTTCCTGCCGGTCGCCATCTTTTTCCTGTGTTTGCTAGTATTTTGATGAAGACTTTTGTATCTATGTTCATAAGGGATATTGAGTGGCCTGTGGTTTTCTTTCCTTGTCTGGCTTTGATATCAGGGCAATGCTGACCTCATAGAATGAATTAGGAAGTACTCTATACTTTTCTGTTGATTTTTTTGGAAGAATTTGAAAAAGATTGGTATTAATTCCTTAAATGTTTGGTAGAATTCCCCAGTTAAGCTGGCTTGTCCTGGGCTTTTCTTTGTTGGCTGTTTTTGATTACTGATTCAATCTCTTTACTTGTTACAGGTATGTTCAGATTTTCTATTTATTCTTGAGTCAGTTTTGGTAGTTTGTTTCTAAGAATTAGTTCACTCATCTCTTTCACCCATTCTTAAAATAGTATTTATTGAGATAGCACAATGTGCCAGGCACTGTGACATATGCAATCAGGCAATGCTCTGCTTCTAAGGAAATGAAAACTTGGTAGAAAATAGATGATGAAACAAGTGATTCTTGTACAGTTTGATGCTCTGATATACATAAGATCATCACCTAAACCAGGCTTATTGGCTCAGGAAAAATAATCAAAGATGGCTTGGACAGGAAGTCTTAATGTTCTCTCTCTTATATCTTTTTATCAACCCTGCCCCAATCTATAAACAAGTCCTACCTTCAGAGTAAAATATTAAATCCAACCATTTTTCAAAACTTTTATTTTTTTCACTCTAGTCCAAATCATCATCATCATCATCATCATCATCATCATCATCATATCTCAGGTGGACTACTATAAGAGCCTCTGACTTCCCCACTTCTGATCTTCTATCCTGTGGCAATATCATATATTGGATCACTTGACCTCATTCCAATCCCAATCATAGCATACCTTACTAAATGATAAAGATTGAAAAGCTAAATACTGTATTTCCAGAACTCCCTCATAGCCTGGATTCCACAGGTTTCCTAGACTCTGCTAAGAAGATAAACCTGCATACAATTTGGAAGGATGAGTGGAGCAGAGTCCATGCTTCTGCTTTTGTTAATTTTGACTCTTGCTAGGGAGCATTGTCCTGGAACCTTGTGCTTCTGCATGAGCAGTAACTACTGTCCCAAGGTGCAGTTCCTAGTTTTGTGGGCATCAAAAGGTAGGTCATAGGGTATCTACTTTGTTTATGTATATGGAGAATGAGGCAGTGTGGTCATGTAGCCAAGATTTGTGATGATCTCAGCAGAAGTGGTGTGGTCCTGGAGGCAGCAAATGGGGCAGTGGCTATCTGATTTTCCAGCTTCCTCATGCCAATTATGTGATGTTATTATGGGAAACAGTCCTGGAAATTCAACCTACAGTATGTTATTTTGATTATTTTAATAACTTTGTAAGCACATAATTCTGGGGCCTTCTGCCTAAATGGGTTAAAATGGTTTGTTGTCTGTAATATAACTCTATATTCTACTCACTACATAGAAGCTAAAGTAAATGTTTAAAAAATAGAAATCAGATTCTATAAGTTCTTTGCTCAAAACCCTCCAATGGCTTTCTGTCCACTCATCACAAAAGTCAAACTCCTAATTTCCTTTCACTCTCTCCTGGATCACTTCACTGAAACTTCACTTGCTTTCTTGCTATATTCCTCAAATGCACCAAGCACATTACTGCCTTAGGGTCTGGCACTTGTTCCTTCTACCTGGGATAACTTGTCTTCTAGATAGGTGCATAGCTCAAATTTTCACTTCATGTCAATCATCTCCTTGTAATACTAGAGAAACAATGCACAAAATTCATGCAGCGCGGGGGTCCCTCAGCCCGGCCTGCACCCTCTTGCAGTCTGGGAGCCCTTGGGGGATGTCTGCCTGCTGGCTTAGGCCCACTCCCCACAGGGATTGGGCATAAACTGGCAGTCAGACATCCTTCTCGCAATCCGGGACCCCTCACTCCTAACTGTTGGCCTGCTCGCTCCTTACAGCTCCGCTCACCACTCTTTAGCACTGCCATGGAGGTGGGAGAGCCCCCCGCCTACCGCCACTGCAATCACCAGCCGTGAGCCTGGCTTCTGGCTGAATGGCGCTCTAGCTGTGGGAGCATACTGACTACCAGGGGGCAGCTCCTGCATTGAGCATCTGCCCCCTGGTGGTCAGTGCACATCATAGTGATCGGTCTTTCTGGTTGTTCCACCAAAACAGTCACTGGGCTTTTATTATATAGATAAGATTAGCACAACTTTACTATCTATGACATTGCTTTCTTGATTTTCTGAAGAGCATGCTTCAGTCTTTGAGATAGTCTTGCTTATTTAATGTGGGTGTGCGTGTGTGTGTGTGTGTGTGTGTGTGTGTGTGTGCGCGCGCGCACGCGCATCATCTATTTCTTCAGTAGATATAAGTTACATGAGGGTAGGGATTCAAGGGAAAATAAGTGACCAAAACACATTAAGAAAATATCTAGGAATTCAGACGGGGGACAAAGAAACAGAACACACAGCACATTTCTGAGCACTGTTGGGGTGTTTAGGGAGTGTTAGAAGGCAGAGTGCCAAAGACTGAAAACTCAAATCACCTGAGAAAGGTGGCAATTTCTGAAGAATATTTTTGCAATTGTGAAATAAAAATTATATATACAAGCAGTGTGAAGAACAGCCAGAGCTGTGTTGGTAATATGTGTCATCACACCATTGGCATCCAATTAGAAGGCTTATTCAAGACTGGTTCTGTAGCTCATTTGGGATTTTCTTCCATAAGAGCATGTACTTGGTCCAGTCAGGTCATCTGAGGAGAAATAAATATGGTGTTTGGGTTCATATAATTTTGAGGGGGCAAAAAATAATTTGCAGGCCTCTGGTGTCTATTCAGCCCATCACTAGGCATTCTGGGATGGAAGTAAGAAAGGAAAAAGCCACAGACCCTTCCTGCAAAGAAGGAGGGCAGACAAAGTACTGTACAATGTGAGTCATGGTCCTGACTATGAGAGGATTGGCTTGTAGGAATCAGATAGGGTGGATGCTCTGGAGAGGGATGAAACCATGACATCAGTGAACAGGAGATAGTGAAGTACATTGAAATTAGGGATGAATTCAATGCTCAGCCTCCTAGGCCCCACTACCAACAGCTGCCAGGCCACTGAGAGAATGGGTATCAACTAAACTACTCAGGACCACTGCCAATACCCTGTGTCCCACCTCTGTCCAAGGCTTCAGGTGGCTAGTGCTTGTTTGCTCATGGTTGTAGCCACTGTCATATTAATTATATCACTATATAAATTCATAATTAGCAGTTTCATTTGGATCTTCACCACTACTCTGTTTTTCTAGCCAGTTCTTTTATTCTCTCTCCAAAATTATATTACCTTATTTTATACATGCTCCTTAAGCACCCTTTTTCTCAGAAGATGACCTTACCCTCCTACTTCACAGAGGAAACAGAGAACTCCAAATGGGATTTCCTTCAATGTTCTATCACCAAACCTCCAGTTGCCTGCATTTGGTCTCCAGCTTCTTGTTTTTCTCTCTCTGGCTCAGATATAATGGCTTTCAGACAGTTTTACACAGAGAGGGTACTTCTATGGCCACTAATTGGCTGTGGCTGAGTCCCTCTTACAAAGCAACATTCTAATGTCTTGGTGCTTTTGTCCATATGAGAAAATCTCATATGGGACTGAATTGATCAGATACTTTTATTCATGTAGCCAGAACTAAAGGAAATATCAGGTTCTAAAGGTTGATTGATACATACTGGGATCACCTGTATTAGAAGAATCTTCATATGTTTTTGTTCAAAATGAAGATTTCCTCTACCTGCCCCATCCTTTACTGGGACTAGCTATAAAGATTCCTAAATTTGACAATCTTCCCATAAAATAATTTTTGTGTACACTGTTTTGAGAGCCACTGATATTGATCATAGCTAATTTGTCAAGTGGAAAGTTCTGGAATGAGATTTTCATTACAAATGAAGGTGGACCTGCCTACATTGTGATTCTTTAAAAGGTAAGGTCAATCAAAAACCAGGAGACTCCTCCTAGATCATTTTGTCATCAAATTTTAAAATGGTGTGTCACATACTATACCTCACTCCAGTATTTCCATTTTCATCAAAACATACCTCCATACTTAGATCCTGCACTAATGCATGGAGGAACATGTTGGCCTCCAACCTCAACCCAATAAAGGGATTCAGCTGTGTGAGTACTGAACAATATTGAAGGTATTTTAGTGAAATATAACACACCTACAAAAAAAGTACACAAAACTAATTATATGGTTTAAGGAATAATTATAAAGTAAGCACTAATTAAGTCAAAGAAATAGGACCAGTCCCCCAGAATTCCCTCATACTCTTTCCCAACAACAGCCCCTGGTTTTTGTGTATTAGTTTTATCATCTATTTACAAATGTCTGCTTTTAACTTTATAAAATGTAATTATACAATACATAATCTTGTGTGTATGGCTTATCTGACTCAATATTATATTTATACTAGAGGCCCAGTGCACGTATTCATGCACCAGTGGGGTCCCTCGGCCTGGCCTGTGGGGATCTGGCCAAAACCAGCTCTCCGACATCCCCTGAGGGGTTCTGGATTGCAAGAGGGCTCAGGCCAGGCCAAAGGACCCCACTGGTGCACGAAAGGGGCCAGGAGGTACCATGAAAGGCTCCAGAGCTTGTCCAGCCCATTTGTCTTGCCCAGTCTGATCAGGGCCAGCCAACCGGGGAGGGAACATGGGAGGTTGGTTGGCCAGGGAGGGACCCCAGGAGGGCACCAGAGCATGTCTGGCCTGTCTTGCCCAGTCCTGATTGGCTGGACCCCAGCAGTAAGCTAACCTACCAGTCAGAGAGTCTGCCCTCTGATGGTCAGTGCGTGTCATAGTGACTGGTTGAACAGTCAAACAAAGGATTGATCACTTAGCATATTATGCTTTTATTATACACTGAGTGGCTAGATTATTATGATCTCTGAACACATAATAATCTGGCCACTCAGTGTATATCCTATATAATAAAAGGCTAATATGCAAATTGTCCCTTTTACCAGGAGTTCCACCAGCAGTGAGGCTGGCCAATCACCCATGTACCCTCCCCCTGGCCAGGCTGGCAGGACCCACCCATGCACAAATTCATGCACTGGGCCTCTAATATATATATACTAGTAGCCCGTTTGCACGAAGATTCGTGCAATAGACCTTCATTCACCTGGCTGCCTGCACCAGTTTTCTGCCGGCACCGGGGACCCAGGCCTTGGCTGTGGCCACCGCCTTCTGCCTTTTTCAGGGTCGGGGCTTGGGCAGTGGCCTTGGGCTCGGCCGCACCCAACATCCCTGCTAAGGATCGCAGGAGCCGACCCCCAGTGGTTTCCTGCGATCCGTGCAGGCTCCCCGCTGGTGCCCAAGGCCTGGAAAGCCTCGGGCGGCTTTCCCAGCCTTGGGCTCGGCCCACCCAGTGTCCCTGCTACCGATCGCAGGAGCCGACCCCCAGTGGTTTCCTGTGATCGGTGCAGGCTCCCCTCTGGTGCCCAAGGCCGGGAAAGCCTCCACCCGAGGCTTTCCCGGCCTTGGGCTCCGCCACACCCCAACGTCCCTGCAACGGTTTCCTGGTGGGTGTGGCTTGGTTGGTGGGCGTGGCTTGGTTGGTGGGCGTGGCTTGGGCGTAGCGAAGGTGCAGTCAATTTGCATATTTGTCTATTATAAGGTAAGATAAAACCACTGGCTATGATGTGCACTGACCACCAGGGGGCAGACAGTCAATCAGTTGGCCAGTCGTTATGATGTGCACTAACCACCAGGGGGCAGATACTCCAACTGGTAGGTTAGCTTGCTGCTGGGGTCCAGCCAATTGGGACTGGGCGAGATGGGCCAAACATGCCCTGGAGCCCTCCTGCGGTCCCTCCCCAGCTGGCCAACCTCCCACATCCCTCCCTGGCCCCGATCGTGTACTGGTGGGGTCCCTCGACCTGGCCTGCACTCTCTTGCAATCTGGTTCCCCTCAGGGGATGTTGAAGAGCCTGTTTTGGCCCAATCCTGTAGACCAGGCCAAGGGACCCCACTGGTGCATGAATTCGTGCACCAGGCCTCTAGTATTTTAATAACTATGTATGCTGCCAGTGAGATACTAGAAATATTGGGGGGAACACTTTGTAAAGTATATGATTATCTATCCACTATGCTATACACATAAAATGAATGCAAAATAATATTGAATGAAAACTGTAATTGAAAAAATAAAAAGTAAAAAACAAACAAACATTAATTTCCTTCAATCCAAGGGTTTGTTAGTAATATGCTATTTTGTTTATAAACATTGTGCATTTTTAATTATATCTTTGTGTTAACTTCTTCATAAAAATTATGGTCAGAGAGCCTAGTTTTTATGATATTAATCCTTTGGGTTTTATTGAGGCTTCCCTTGTCCTAATTTATATTCTATTTCAATAATGGGCAATGTGCCTCCAAAGAATTTGTATTATTTTCTTGTTGGATGTACAGTTTTATATTATCTATTAGCTCAAGTTTATTATTGTGTCTTTGATATCACTGCTTTATTTTTAAATTTTAGTTTCTGAGAGTGTTAGGTAAAAATATTCAGCTATGATTGTTAACTAGACTACCAACTTAAACCATACACAAGAATAAACTCCAAATGGATAAAAGAGTTAAATGTAAGTCGTGAAAACATAAAAATCTTAGAAGAAATCATAGGCAGCAAAATCTCAGACATCTCTTGTAGCAATATGTTTACTGGTAAATTTCTTAGGGCAAAGGAAACTAAGGAGAATATAAATAAATGGGACTATATAAAAATAAATAGCTTCTGCACAAGAAAATAAATGATCAACAAAATGAAAAGAGAGCCCACTGCATGGGAGAACTTATCTTCCACTGATACATCCCATAAAGGATTACTTTCCAAAATATATAAGGAAATCATACAAGTTAACAGAAATAAGACAAGCAATCCAATTAAAAAATGGGCAAAGGACCTAAATAGACACTTCTCCAAAATGGACATACAGAAGGCCAAGAGACATTTGAAAAAATACTCAAAGTCACTAATCATCTGAGAGATGCAAATTAAAATGACAATGACTTATCACCTCATACCTATCAGAATGACTATCATCAACAAATCAACAAACAATAAGTGTTGGTGAGGATGTGGAGAAAAGGGAACACTAGCTCACTGCTGGTGGGAATGCAGACTGGTGCAGCCACTGTGGAAAACATTATGGAGTTTTTTCAAAAAATTAAATATGGAACTTCCATTTGATCCAGTGATCCCACTTCTAGGATTATATCCTAAGAAACTAGAAACACCAGTCAGAAAGAATATATGAACCCCTATATTCATAGCAGCACAATTTACAATAGCTAAGATTTGGAAACAACCCAACTTCCCTTCAGCATATGAGTGGATAGAAAGCTGTGGTACATTTACACAGTGGAATACTAGGCAACTGTAAAAAATAACTCCTACATTTTGAGACAGCATGGAGGAACCTGGTGAGTATTATGCTAAGCAAAATAAGCCAGTCAGAGAAAGGCAAGTATCACATGATCTCACCCATATGTGGGATCTAATGAACAAAATAAACTGATGAACAAAATATATCCAGAAACATAGAAGCATGGAACAGACGGATGAGTATCAGAGGTAATTTGGGGGTGGGAAGATGCGTGAAGAATGGTTAACCAGGGAACTTATATGCATATATGCATAGCCCATGGACACAGACAATAGAGTGGTGAATGCCTGGGAGGAATGGGTGGGGGTGGAGGGGGTCAATGGGAAAAAAAAGTAAAAAAACAAACAAACAAAAAAAGGGGATATCTGTAATACTTTCAACAATAAAGATAAATTAAAAAAAATAAAAATACAAAGGCAAAAGTGGACATAATTATTAGGAGAAAAAAATAATAGTTGGATATTTTAACACACTTCTCTCTGTAATTTATAAAACAAGCAAAACAAAAATAGGTAAGTATATAGAAGAGTTGAAAAAATGATTTACAATATCAACCTAATGAAGAAATAAATTGAATATGCATCTATATTTATGTCTATTTCTATGCCTATACCTATATTTATACATCTAGTACATATACATCTTTGTCTATATCTTCCAAGCAACTGGTTAAGTACAGGTTTTTTTTTCCCAATATATGTGTAACCTTTACAAAAATTGACCCTACTATGTCCAAAAAGTAAGTCTCAACAAATTGCAAAGGACTGAAACTATACAGAGCATGTTCTCTGACCACAGTGGAATTAAGATAGGCATCAATAACTAACACTAACTAAAAAACCCTTCATGTTTGAAAATAGTCCATTTAAAATAACTCAAATAAAAAATAAATAATAAAAAGAATTTCAAGATAATTTGAACTGAAAAGCAGTGAAGATAAATAACAAAATTTGTAGGATACAGTTAAAGTAGTAGTAATCAAGTGGAAAAGAAGAAAGTCTGAAAATTAATGAGCAAAGTATTTCTTCCAAGAAGTTAGAAAAAGGACAGCAATGTGGATTCAATAAAATGGTTAGAGCCCAGACAGTGTGGCTCAGTGGTTGACCATTGATTTATGAACCAGGAGGTTGCAGTTTGATTCTCGGTCAGGGCACATGCCTGGGTTTCAGGCTAGATCACCAGTGTGGGGCGTGCAGGAGGCAGCTGATCGATGATTCTCTCTTATCATTGATGTTTCTATCTCTCCCTCTCCCTTTCTCTCTGAAATCAGTAAAAAAAAAAAAACATGTTTTAAATAGAAAATGGTTAGAAAATAAAGTTTAAAAATAAATTTAACAGTGATATTAAAAATATGAAGTACATAGGAACAACTATAATAAAACATGGCAAGACCTTCACAGAGAATATGATAGAACTTTACTGGGAGCATGAAACAAGGCTGAAATAAATACAGATGTCATATTCATAGATTGAAAGAGTGAATATCCTATGTAATAAAAGGCTAATATGCAAATTGTCCCCTGGACCAGGAGTTCAACTAGGAGTTTAACCAGGGGGCGGGGCTATCCTGCCAACCACCCACCCCTGATCTCCCCCCACCCTGATCAGGGGTGGGGCCAGCTGGCCAACCTCCTGCGTCCCCCCCACCCGGCTGGTCTGGCCCTATTGGGGCAGGCCAGCCAGAGCCCACCCGTGCACGAAATCTTGCACTGGGCCTCTAGTTGTATATATATTAACACTCCCCTAATTGACTGATAAGTCAATGCAATTACAGTAAAAATTCTAGCATGTTTTATTTTGTAGAATTTGTCAAACTGTAAAATTTATATAAAAAAGCAAAGATCCAAGAATAATCAAGATACTTCTAAAGAAGATGGTGGGAGGATTTGCTCTGACAAATGTCATGATAAGGCTATAATAATTAAGATAGCAAAGTCCCAACAGAGGGACATATAAATACACCAGTGGACAGAATAGGAAATCCAGGACATCTTCACTCCAACATCTTCTCTGAATGATCCCTTCATCTTCAGACCTTAACTGCACCCTGGTTATTTGCTGAAGACATAGCTTATCCTGAAGCCCTCCCTAGTGGAGACTTTGTTCTCTCATATACCATGGACCTTTGGGCTGGAGAGATGGGTCTTCCTCACTCCCATGTTGCTTCTAGGCCAAATAATATCTGCCCTTTCGAGTTTTATGCCATTCTGATATGTTGTCTTCTATGACTATTCATGTTATGATCTACTGACCTTCTAGTTATTCCATCTTATCAAGGACGTGGGAGTCTAGCTCGTGGTCTTCATCTCTGCCCCATCCTACCATGTTCCAGGAGACTTTAACATTCACATTGATCACTCAGCAATTTGGCCTTCTCATTTCCAGTGAACTTCCCTACCCCGTACTTGCCACACTCTCCCACAGACACATTGTGGGTTTATTCTTCACCTGAAACTATTCTACCTCTGACAGAATAAATTAAAATATCCCGGATTATGAACTCCTAGCCATTCTACTCTCTACTAGTAATTCTTCTACACCTGCTTGGTCTTTTTTTTTTTTTTTTTTTTTAACTATGAGGGAACATTTATTAAAGCTGGGGACAGTAAAAGAAGAAAGCACTTAGCATAAAAGAAGCAACAGGAGAGCTTAGGCTGGGCTGCCTTTGGTCTCTGGGAAGTCTGAGAAAAGGGGGCATTGGAGACAAGTTCAGGGGATTAGCCTGTGAGGAACTTCAGCTGCCCATTGCTCCTCTGATCTTTGATCTTATTGAGACTTCCTTCCTTTCATCTATTTATTTGCTGCCCGTCTGTCTTCTCCCTTTTCTCTCTCATCTCCTCACTGATTTGACGTGGTAAAATTCTTCTACTTTTTCTTCCTATTTACATGCAGACTTACTAAGCAATGAATACATCCACTATCCCTTATCCCCTTATATTAGCAACATCTGCATCCCCCACAAACAGTCACGCCTCACATGCAATCAATTGCTGATTCTAAATTCTAAATAGTTCTCAACATGTATTCTACTACTACCTTCAGCATTTCTCATGTAAATTTTGCCATAGTTTGCACTACATTGTTGCCTTTCTTTGATCCTTTCTCCATATAGCTTCCAGAGTGATACATTTAAAACACAAATCACTTTTCTAATTAAAGCCTTTCTGATGGCTTCTTGTAGCCTTTAGCATAAATATGAACTACTGGCTCTGACATCCAAATCCCCTTCCTGCCTTTTTACCCTGGCCTTCTGCCATTCTCCCTCACAAAATCCTTTGCTGTAATCACATGGTAACATTGACAGTACCTGAAATATGAAATACTCTTTCACACTTCTATGAATTTCTTTGAACATGATCTTCTCTCTGCTTGGAGATTCATCTTCCCCTCACCACTTTTCTAAGTAACTCCTCATAGTTCAAAACTTAGCTTTCTCATACTCCTGTGGGCTCACTTTACCTTACTGTGGAACTTATCTAACTGAACTGTGATCATTCTTCTATTTGCCATTAGACATTGAGGAACTGTGAGGTCAGAGATCATATCTTGTTTTGTTTGTTTTTTCTATCCCCAGTTGTGAAATCAAGGCCAGATACATAGAAGGTACTCTTTTAATAATTTTTATTAGTTGAGTGAAGAAATGAACTAGTGTCATCCTAATGATGCCTTGGCATAAGAAATACAATATTTTTCCAGGTTTTAGAGAATCATTTTCTTATAAGACAGAGCTAAATAGAGTAAAGCCTCTTATTTTGTACCTCATATTAGATGTGAGTCAACTAGACTGCTGTAAAGACTGCCAAGAGACCTGTTATTTACACATAAGTTGGCAAGAGACCACCTAAAATGAATCCCTGAGTTTATCAATGAATCTTAAGAGAGCAAGAAACAAATTTGAATTTAACAAGCACATAACTCTTGGAAGTCTGAATAGCTGGGATATGTGAAAGATATTGACATCAGCTAGACCTGTCCAGTTTAGGGCATAGGCAGACGAACACCTCCATGGTTTAAGGTACATCCTTTCCTCAACTACACAATGAAGAACCCCAAAACCCAGCATTACTGAGAGACAAAGTTGTTAACCCTAGTACAGCTGTGAGTAGAGTGCATAAAACTAGAAACAACCTCCATGTCCATCAACAAGAGCATAAATACATTGTGAACTTTTCATATAATGGATAACTATTTAACAGTAAAAAATAATTACTATGTCTACCCACATCAACATAGATAAATCCCCCAAAGTTGGAAGGAAAAAGAAGCAAAAATATAACACATACAGTATGACTGCATTTATATTAAGTCCCAAAATGGAAAAAAAGGAAATAACATATTATTTAAGGAGACATCCCTATAAGGTGAACATATAAAAAAGCAAGTGAATGATGACTCAGGGAGAGCACACCTGGGTTTCAGAGACATTGATTATGTTTCTAGTTATCAAGGTTGGTGGTGGGTATAAATGTTTTTATTTTATGGTGATGCATATTATTGTAGAAGCAGCCATCATGGGACTTGCCACCTCTCTTCAGGGTTGCCCAATTAGTTCCCTGGGTCTGGAACTTTCCTCTATAAGGAATACAGCTGTCAGTTGGCCCTGGATTCTTCTTTCTTATCAGGAGAAAGTTTTCCCCATTCTGGATATGCAGTGAATGTCCTTGTACTGTTTAAGTGTGAGTATCATATGGAACCTGGCCAGCCCCACCAATATACGTATGTGCCTTCTGTAGAAAAGGAACAAGGCCTTCACCTGCAGCTGAGAGGGATGTGTGCAGTCTGTTGTCTTGTGCTAGGTATCAGGAGGGACCCGCTGGCCAATGGAGACTCTTGTACACTACCAATGCTGACTTGGCTGTGTCCCTTCACCTGTGTGTCCAGAAAGCCTTGTTCTAACTGGTGCCTTAAGTGTTGAATTCCCTTTGACAACTCCAAACCACCAATGTCTGTGAGCTCTGACTTCTGTTGGGCACTGTGATGATCTTGGTTATCCTCCAAGTGGGAATCTTCACTTGAGACTGGTAGCTTAATCTTCCTGTCCAGCATATACCTTATATATAGGCCATTTTCTCTTTTGTATATATGAAATATTTCATAATTTTTATGGAAGTAATGGGATCTAAAATAAGGGAGAAAGAATGGAGAGGAGAGAATCAGAGTCAATAATTAACTAGATGTTGGATGAGAGAGAGAAAATCCAACCTTCAGGTACTTCTTGAGTGGATGCAAGAACAGTTTTAAGCTTTTTTGTTCAGAGATTTGGTAATGAGATCAGTAGTTCCTTACCCTCTCAATTAACAAACATGACTCACACTTCTGATAACTCTAAAGTTCACATCTCAAAACTGATTCAATGCATGAGAGAGTCACAGGACTTCATTACATGTTCTGTCAATAATGGCATATTTAACAAGACTGCATTGCCTGAAAATTCTGCCTTATTAGACTTCTAAAGCGTGTACTCATTTACATTCTTTGAAGTCATAAGCATCTGAAAATAGGGTGCTTAGAATAAAAGTGATTCTTCATCTCTAATTTTAGTATCATTACAATATCTCCAACTGCAGAAAGCTATCTCCAATTCTGCCCCCTACTTTTTCTTCTTCTAGTGGTCATCCACCAGGTAGAGGAATGAAAAGTGAATTTGTGACCAAATCCCTTCAAAAGACTAAACCATAACCAAGGAAAACATCAAAACATTTTAACCTTTCCAGAGTGTGTGGGGGAGGAGAGACTGGCCTTTTCCTAGAAGATGCACAATGTTTTCAAGGTTGAAGTACTCACTGGAAACATAGTTTACCCATGTGAAAATAGAAAAAGCCACAAATATGCAGAAAAACAGGAAATTGCCCTGATCTGATTAGTGATGAGCACTAGAGGACTTAGACAAGCCTGATAAATTAGAGCTGTATTGAATTGGCAAGAGCAGGAAGTCTAACTTCTGTTTGTGAATGTGGGAGGGAAGTGAGGCCCAGAAAGAGAAAGCTTGATTAAGTTCCCCCAGCAACCCAGAGGCAGAGCTGAGGTTAGAGTCTAGATCTCAGTGCCTTTGTTGTTCCAGAAGTTGTTTCCCATAAAAATCATGGATATTGCTATTCTGAATGTTAGAACTGGAAGTATCCTTAGATTTGGGAGATTTGGTAAAATTCTCTCTTAATACTTGTGAGAAATCTGAGACCCAAAGAGGATAAGTTAATTTGAAAAAATCATTTATCCACAGGGTAGTCAATAGGGGGAGGAAGATGTATGTAAGGTGGGAGAGAGCACAGGCTGGGACCAACAAGCATGAGCTGGATCTCATAAGGATGGACGAAAACCCTAGTCAGTTCTTGTTACCTCTGCCCTTGATGACATGCATGTCTTACAGAAGTTGGACATTTGGCCCTTTGTCATTGAGTTAAACACACACCTGGTCCAGAAGTCATAGAAGCTGAAATGGGATTAAAAGGAAGATGGAGCAGTTGCTGGCCAGGTTACTGCCTTATGCCAACAGTTGAATCAGCAGATTAATAACAATTTGTGTGAGCTACAAAATAGTTGCCACTTTCCTTCTACCTTTCAAATCTCCCACAAGAATCTTTCTTTTGGCCCACTGTGATTTATAGGAAAGGTAATTCTGTGAAATTTAGTTTAGTTTAGCCAAGTTGAAACATTACAAAGCCAGTGTTATGTGGAGACATAGGTGGGGAATACTGTATGATGGACGAGGGAGGGGATATCAGGTAGATGAGTGTAGAGGAGAGATATGGAGTATGGGAATCAGCAAGTATCCCAATTTGTCAGATGTTTGGGTTGTATATAGTAAATGTGCATATATTAACCTGAAAATGGAGGTTATGACAATATTAAGTGTCTCTTGAATTCCAGGGTAATGAAACTAATATCATAAGGAGTGGAGACATAATTGCAAGTTGCTGAGCAGGTGAATGGCATTTTTGGAAATTTAATCTGTCAGCAAGTACAGGATGAATTAGACATGGGGGAGACTATGCTAGGGGAGAAGCTTGGTGCAGACAAAGGGCTTGAGATTATTTTTGCTCTATTCCAGCTTTCAGACATTGGAGAGATTTGAGAAGGAACGGGAACTGCTGACCTGCTACATGGCACTCAGTTGCCAGCCAGTCCTTTTTCTCTCTTTCTGATCCTGCAGACTCTCTGGCCCTAGTCATCAATTACTCCCATCTCTTAAATATCCTTCTCCCTATACAAGAAGTTTTCCAAATATTGGTGGTTATTCTGAAAATGAAAGCAGCATGTTTTCCTGAGAGAATGGGTGCCTAGTGATATCTCAAGGGGTTGTTAGAAGCAGGCTATACACCAAAGCCAATTAAGCTCTGCTCTGGGAGGTACAGCTGGGTACGCTTGCATATAGGGAGAAAGGAGAAGCCCTCTATTGGCTTAAGACATTGCAATAACTCTTCAACTCTCATCTCAGTATGTGCTGGAGACCAAGTGCCTCACTCAGGGGTCCAACACACTTAGTATGCAATTGGAAAGTCCAAGGAGATCAGCATCTCAACCCCAGTCATGGAACATGGAATCAGAACCCCAGGTTGGCAACCTTGAACTAACCTTACTAATATGAGGTCCTGCAAAACTGCTCTTACTTTCAGAGCCTCAGTGTTTTCATGTGTGGAGTTTAACTCACAATAATTCCCACATTGCCTACCTCACAGAGCTGCAGTAAAGGTCCCATGAGATGGCAGCTGAGAAAGCACTTGGTAAACTGTAAAGAGCTGTACTCCAGGGATGAGTTCTCATTGTGGTTATTATAAAAGAGGATCTTTACTGGACAGAACAATGCTGTGGACCCAGTAATGCCTAATAAAGAATTCCGGGTGCTGTTGCGGCAACAGAACATTTGACTTTTGAGGGAAAAATACAATTAGGAAAAGAAACTGGCTAACTTTCATTGTGAAATAAAGGTAGCTCATCAGCCATCAGTGAGAGGATTTGGGAGAGGAGGCCCCTCTTGTTGACTCCATCACCCCCTCAATTCTTTCTTTGGAAATCTCTCTTTTCAGCTTGTGCCCTCTCCCTTTTTCCACCAACTGAGTTCATTTCTCAGCCCACTTTCTGAACCTCTCTCCATTTCCCATTTTCCCTAAATTTGTTCTCATTATCTCTCACTTTTTCCATTGTCTACTAAACTCTCTTCTTTGTTTGTCTTTGTCTTTGTCCATTTTTATATTTCACTGTCTCTCTCTGTCCCCCTTCATTCTGTTTCCCCTCCAGATCCCATCTCTCTCTCTCTCTCTCTCTCTCTCTCTCTCTCTCACACACACACACACACACACACACACACACACACACACACACACACACTTTTGAAACCAATTCTCTCTGCTGAGAGGCTCAGGAAGGAGAGCCTTCCAGCCAGTGTTGCTAAGCAACTCAGTATCACATGGCCAGCCCCACATTTTCTATTTCTTCAGAGCTCTGCTGCTCAGATTCTATACCAGGCGTCCTCAAACTATGGCCCTCGGACCACATGCGGGTGTTTTTGCTGTTTTGTTTTTTTACTTCAAAATAAGATATGTGCAGTGTGCATAGGAATTTGTTCATAGTTTTTTTTTAAACTATAGTCCGGCCCTCCAACAGTCTGAGGGACAGTGAACTGGCCCCCTGTTTAAAAAGTTTGAGGACCCCTGCTCTATACTATAGTTCACATTGAGCAGATCTGAGTAAATAAAGGACCCAGTTGATTCACTTATAGTTTGGCCAAACAGCTCTCCAGAGCAGGGAGTTCCTAACTTGGATCCGTGGAACTCCTTGGTACACTATGGAGATTCCTCAGGCATTGCAAGATCTGTTGAAATGTTATGGAAAATCAAATATTTATACTTATTTGCACTTTTTGTTGATGTGAAAGTTTATAGCTTTTGTCAAATTCTCAAAGGGAGAAGGGCTTTCCAGGACGTGCTCACATGTGTTTCCAAGTCTTATCAAGTTGTCTGTGCTGAAAATTTCCATGGCTGGCCTCATACCCAAACTTCCTACTTCTCCATCCTGCTTTGACTGCTTGGACTGCTTCAATGCTCCTCCCTTGCCCTCCAGCTTCTACAGCCAATGGAAGGCACTAACAAAAGATCAAAGAGGGGGGTCAGAGGAGAGTGAGGACAGAATGCTTATTTCCCTGGCTCCCTCTCTGCTAGCTTGCCAGAGGTTTGTTGCACCCCTCTACTAAAGATCACAAATCCTGTCTTGTAGTCTTTTATGTAGCTGCCATCTCCCTCTGAGTTTTGGTAACTGCTATATCTTCTTTTTCCTTTAGATATAGGGATAGTAAGGGCTCCACCAATTAACAGTGCCAGAAGACCTTGTTGGTTTCTTTAAACCATAACCACACACCAGTAAACAGTCTATTTATTAAACCTCTTCAAGTTACCCAGTTTGGAAGAGTTATATATTTCCTGTAGGACCCTGTAGGATCTTAAAAAATTAAAAGGTGGAGGCAAAAGATAAGGATTTGGAAGTTATCTGCAAATAGCAAATATTTGAGTAGGGGTGGCTGTTTTCAAAACCCAGCTTTACTGGCCATAGCATTATGTCTCAGATGACTTTTATGCTGTTCCACCAGGTTTCATTACCAGGAATGGAAGGCGCATAACTATTTGATGGTTCCTAACGCTGACATAATTTCAATGGCTCAACTGGTGGTACTTGCCTCCATTGCTGTCACTGCACAGCAATGACAATTTGAGATTAAGAGTGAACCTTGTAGCATTGGGTGTTTCAATAGTCTTAATTCCATGGAATATTTCAAGATAGTTCTTTGTCATCCACCCTTGCCTAGGTGTTCAAGAGTTTAATTGGTCCTGGAATGCTCAATGGTTGTAGCCAGCCATTGTTTATGTTGGACAATCAACCAGTGAGCAGTATGCTACTTGGCACATGGCTTTCTGGTGCTGGCCACTAATGGAGTTTTCTTTTGTGAAGCTTGATATTCCATTTCTCCTGACTTCACTCTTTTCACTGCACTCCCTCCCCTTTCTGCTCCCTTGTCTATGCAATCTGGATCAGGGCAAGAAAAGTAGGTCACCAAATGCCTCCAAATCTTCTCTGTCTTACACCTGAACCTCTGGCTTTTGAAAAACTCAAGAGCCAATATTTTGAGAATTTTTTCATATGTCTCTTGGCCATTTGTATGTCCTCTTTGGAGAAGTGTCTATTCAGGTCTTCTGCCCATTTTTAAATTGGATGGCTTGTCTTCCTTTTGTTGAATTGTATGAATACTTAACATATTTTGGAAATTATTCCCTTATCAGATGTATCATTGGCAAATATGTTCTCCCATACAGTGAGTTCCCTTTTCATTTTGATGCTGGCTTCCTTTGCTGCACAGAAGTGTTTTTTTTAGTTTGATTTAGTCCCTTTGTTTATTTTTCCTCTGTTTTTCTTGCCCTAGGCCAGTGGTCAGCAAACCACAGCTCTCGAGCCACACGCCACTTCTTCAAAATAGACTCGCCCAGGCTGAAAACCGACTTCTGAGCATGGGCCACGAAGTTTCAATTGCACTGTATGTGCGCGCCTGTACATGGTATTTTGTGGAAGAGCCACACTCAAGGGGCTAAAGAGCCACATGTGGCTCGCGAGCAGCGGTTTGACAACCACTGCCCTAGGCAATGTATCTGTGAAAATTCTTCTATGCAAGATGTCTGATATTGTGCTCCCTACGTTTTCTTTTAGGATTTTTATAGCTTCACAGCTGCTTACATTTAACTCCTTCTTCTATTTTGAGTTTATATTTGTGTATGGTGTAAGTTGGTGGTTTAGTTTCACTTTCTGCATGTATCTGTCCAATTTTACCAACACCATTTTATTTAAGAGACTGTCTTTACTCCATTGTATGATCTTGCCTCCTTTGTCAAATATTAATTGAGCATAGTGGTTTGGATCAATATCTGGGTTCTTTGTTCTGTTCCAATGATCTATATGCCTGTTCTTGTGCCAGTACCAGGCTGTTTTGATTACAGTGGCTTTTTAGTATAACTTGATATCCAGTATTGTGATCCCTCCAACTTTGTTCTTTCTTAAGATTGCTGCAGCTATTCAGCGTCTTTTTTGGTTCCATATACATTTTTGGAGTGTTTATTCTAGATCTGTGAAATATGCTGTTTGTATTTTAATAGGGATTGCATTGAATCTATAGATTGCTTTGGGTAGAATGGACATTTTAATGATGTTGATTCTACCAATCCATGAACACTGAATATTCTTCCATTTGTTTATATATTTTTCTATCTTTTTTCAATGTTCTGTAGTTTCCCAAGTGCAGCTTTTTTACTTCCTTGGTTAAGTTTATCTCTAACTATCTTAATTTTTCTGTTACAATGATAAATGGGATTGTTTTTTGTTTGTTTGTTTCTCTTTCTGAGAGATCATTATTGGTGTATAAAAATGCCATTGATTTCTAGGTATTGATTTTGTATCCTACTACTTTGCTGAGTTCATGTATTAAATCTAGTAGCTTTTTGGTGGAGTCCTTAGGGTTTTCTATGTACAATATCATGTCATCTGCAAATAATGACAGTTTTATTTCCTCCTTTTCAATTTTGATGACATTTATTTTTTTCTTTTTGCCTGATTACTGTGGCTAAGACTTCTAGTACTAAGTTAAATAAGAAGGGTGAAAGCAGACATCTTTCCCTTGTTCCTATTCTTAGGGGGAATGCTTTTAATTTTTGGCCATTGAATATGATGTTGGCTGTAGGTTTGTAATATATAGCATTTATTATGTTGAAGTATGATCCCTCTACTCCTACTTTGCTAAAAGTTTTTATAAAAGATGGGTGTTGGATTTTGTTGAATGCATTTTCTGCGTCTATTGATATGATCATGTGATTTTTGTCTTTCAATTTGTTTATGTGATGTATCACATTTACTGATTTGTGAATAGTGTATCACAAATACACTATTCACATCCCTGGAATACATCCCACTTGGTCATGGTGTATGATCTTTTTAATATATTGCTGGATCTGCTTTGCTAATATTTTGTTGAGGATTTTAGTATTTATGTTTATCAGGGATATTGGACTGTAATTTTCTTTCTTTGCAGTATCTTTATCTGGTTTTGAATTAAGATAATGCTGGCACCCTAACCGGTTTGGCTCAGTGGATAGGGCGTCATCCTGCGGACTCAAGGGTCCCAGGTTCGATTCTGGTCAAGGGCATGTACCTTGGTTGCGGGCACATGCAACCAAGTGGGGAGTGTGCAAGAGGCAGCTGATTGATGTTTCTCTCTCATAGGTGTTTCTAACTCTCTATCCCTCTCCCTTCCTATCTGCAAAAAATCAATAAAATATATTTTTAAAAATATAATGCTGACCTTATATAAAAAATATTGGAAGTGTTCTTTCCTCTTGTAGTTTTTGGAATAGTTTGAGGAGGATAGGTGTTAGTTCTTCTTTGAATGTTTGGTAAAACTCCCCTGTGAAGCTGTCTGGACACGGGCTTTTGTTTGCTGGGAGGTTTTTATTATTATTATTATTATTGTTATTATTATTACTGCTTTTATTTCATCAGTTGTTATTGGCCTATTCAGGTTTTCTGATTCTTCCTGATTCAGTTTTGGAATATTGTATTTTTCTAGGAATTTGTCCATTTTGTCCATGTTGTCCAGCTTGTTGGCTTATAATTGTTCATAGTATTTTCTTACAATCCTTTTTGTTTCTGTGGTGTCAATTGTTCAGGAGCCTTTTTGACTAAGATTGTAGGGGACAAACAATATGAAAAAAAGGGAGGACAAATAAATTCTGGACCCTTTATATGTGTGGGAGAATCCCATTTGTAATTGAGGACACCATTTGAGAAGTCCTCAGCAATCAGTCAGATGAGATGATATGACCCAGAGATCTCACTTTTTGGGGTCAATTGCACATTTTGACATTTTTTTCTGGTTTCACATCTAACTGGAAATTTCAGAAATATTGAAGCAGAGCCTGAAACTGGTTAGTCATATTAACATAATGTAATGAAAAAAAAAATCAAGATATTGTCCTGACAGACTATGATGAGCTGGTTCATGAAGTCCTTTGGGATTTTGCTGGGAAAGACTGGGGAACTACATAGCAAAAACAGCATGGAACTGCATGCAAAGAGTCACTGTCTCAGGAAGAATGCTATCCTCCATTTTTTACCTTTGTACACCCAGACTTGAGTATAGGCTCTCTGGGGGGGTTTACTTTGTTAACCATCTGGCCTATCAAAAATGTTTGAATAATTTGAGGATAAGAGGAAGCACTTATCCATCTCTTGCAGTGAATTGGAAGAGTATAGTAATCAGTATGGACAGTTTTTTTTTAAAGTTTTTTTTATTATTCTTCTTTGTGCAAAATCCTGGCTAGTGATGTATGTGTTTGTATATGGGGGAGGTGGATGGGCAGATTGAGTGAATACAACAGTTCCCTGTGAAATTGCTTTCAACCCAAGTAGATGATTGGATTATTGAGTTTTCTAAGAAGCAGATGATGGATTAGAGATGTAGGAGTATAAGAGGTGAGCATCTGTGAAAAATAAAAGGGTGATGAAGCATGCTTGGGCTGGAAGAGCTTCAGATGTCAATGCATATCTGACAAAGTCACAGTCAATGTAACAGAGAGCTCTGGAACAAGGATTTCCCATTAGAGGAATTCTGTGTTGGTAGTCATTGACCACAGCATGTCTATGAACTGTGTAGTCTCTTTGCAAAAAGTGAGATGGGTCCTGAAATTCCTAATAGTTGAAGGTTGTCAGATCACTTCATTCTTTGCTGATGAACAACAAGTTCTTGCTTGAAGAGAGAATTGAATGGTGCACCTCTGTAGCTGCCACAATGATCTGCTGAATTTGGTGATAGAATGTTTTGATTCTTTTATTCTGTCATGCATTTCATTTCATAAACATTGACCCTGTAACCATTGAGCAGCATGAATAACATACATAGGACCTTGAACCTTCAGATAACTAGCATGCTCTTTATTCAGTCTTAGTATGAGGATGAATCATTTGGAAGTGAAGGTAATGCATATGGAGTAGGATTATACTCTGAAAAATTATAGTGTCCAAGACTTCCAAGAACTAAGAGTTCTAAGAAACATGTAGGGTTTGGAATATCTTTCAAAAGAGTACTTCAAATCTTGGCAGTGTGACAGATCCAGAGGTAAAGACATCTAAGTCTTACTGACAGCCACAAAATGGTACTTGTGTCACATAATGCTGTCTGTCCTGTAAAGCTACCATCCACAGAACTTAGGAACACTCAAAGCCAATATAGATAATTTCTTCTCAAGTATTTGAACTCACAGTGACTATAAGTTTCCATGGAGGCTTTACTCCTAACCACCTGTTTCATAACCCACTCAGACCTTGGGGATCTCTACTCAGAGAAGAATCTTCATAATAGCTTGGTTCCTTTGGAATACCATGTCTCAACCTCTGAGAGACTTTTCTTTTTCTTTTTTTGGTTCCAGAGTTATCAGCTTTTAATATATATATCCTATATAATAAAGAGGTAATATGCAAATTGACAGTCACTACAACACACAATATGGCTGCCCCCATTGGGTCTAAGATGGCCACCCCCATGTGGACACAATATGGCCACCACAAGATGGCCAGGAGTGGAGGGAAGTTGTGGGTGATCAGGCCTGCAGGGGAGGGCAGTTAGGGGTGACCAGGCCTGCAGGGGAAGACAGTTGTCAGGGACCAGGCCTGCAGGGGAAGGCAGTTGGGGGGACCAGGCCTGCAGGAGAGGGCAGTTGTGGAGGACCAGGCCTGCAGGGCAGGGCAGTTAGGGGCAACCAGGTCTCCAGGGGAGGGCAGTTAGGGGTGACCAGGCTGGCAAGGGAGGGAAGTTAGGGGCAATCGTGCCTGCAGGGGAGCAGTTAAGTCTTGATCAAGCTGGCAGGGGAGTGGTTAGGGGGTTATCAGGCTGGTAGGCAGAAGCAGTTAGGGGCAATCAGGCGGGCAGGCAAGTGAGCAGTTGGGAGCCAGCAGTCCTGTATTGTGAGAGGAATGTTTGACTACCCGTTTAGGCCCGATCCCAGTGGGATCGGGCCTAAATGGGCAGTTGTACATCCCTCGAGGGGTTCCAGATTGAAGAGGGTGCAGGCTGGGGTAAGGGACACACACAGACTCCCCCCCCCCCATGCACGAATTTTGTGCACCAGGCCTCTAGTGTATGTGTGTATATATATATTGTTTTTTTGAGTGGTCAGATTATTATGATCTCTGAACACATAATAATCTGGCCACTCAGTGTACTTCTTTTGAGTACCTCATTTATTTGATATCAAAGATACTATAAATTGTGCACCTGATCAGTTTTTCCCTTTGCACTGGCTGATAGAAAACTCAGGGCAAATAGGTGGTTGATCTCCAGCCAAAGTCTAGAATACTTTTGGTACCCATTTGAGATACAAATACACTGAGTGGCCAGATTATTATGCATTCAGAGATCATAATAATCTGGCCACTCAGTATATTTATATACCATTCCAGGAAATCACCCCCTATGCCTATCCCCTGTCCATAACTTAATATAAGTAGTGCCAGTTAAACTCATCTAATTTTAAGGTACAGTAATTTGTGGATGTTTCACCTATCTTGGCATAGAAAAATTCAGTCAACTCAGGTCATTATAATGAAGAATGGGAGTAATGCCATGCTTATATTATTGATACCTAATAATTATTAAGCACTCATTATTTACCAGGTACTTTACATATATGGTAGGTACAATTATTATTCTTGTTTTACACGTGACAAACTGGAGACACAAGAGATTAAGTAGCTTGTCCTATATCATACCATCTAGGAGAAGGTGGAGCACAGATTCAAACCAATGCTCTTGGTCATTACACTAATGCAGAGTCTGCAGGTTATCTCAGCCATTTGGAGTGCATCTCCCTCTTAGATGATGCAGGAAATAGTAAAAGATAGGATTAAATAATTCATGTGAAAGTCATTAGACTTAGAAGCTCAATTCTGACTCTATTGGAGCAGAAAGATATTTGGACAGCCATAGAGATGGAAATGGAAGTGGCAACTAGGAAAACTAGTAAGACAATGACATTGGTAAGGGTAGGTGTAGGTAAAGGGATGCCCATGGAGATATATATATATCTTAATTCACAAGGGCACTCACTACAAGGCTTTCTCTGGCAATCAATATCATTTTATTTCCTGCCTGAGCCCAAAGAGACTATCATGTCATGGTCAGCATGCAACAGGAGAACCTAGAAGGCCCTGATACTTGGAACCTTGCTATGAAAAAAATTGTTGAAACTCCAGTTCCAGCCATGCCATGAATCAAGACTAAGGGAATTAAGAAAGATAAGGAGGAGCAAGTAGGTGCTACATTTCCAAGCTGGTTGGCAGGTAGCATCTGGAAACCAGAAAGTTAGAGTCTACAAGCAACCAATATCAGCAATTAAGTTGGATGTTGATCCAATACAGAAGAGGTTTGGCTTCTATTTGCATCCTGCCTTTTGAATCAGGCCTCCTGAAGCCAGCAGGATAAGTTGTAATTAGAAGGCAAGAAACTGCTGATGATTTCCACCCTTAAGTATAGAGAGTTATCAAGATTCTCTCATGCCTCAGATATTGTGAGATTCTCAATGTGACTTGCAGTTTATTTGTGTTTCACATATAATCTACCATGATTTTAGTCATGTTATGTAGCAAAGAGAATCAAATGCAGTAATTTTAAATTTTACATTTGGCATAAATTCAGCCCTATACCAATACTGACTTAATTTTTCACAAGAAGAATAAAAAAATATAAATTTTAGTTTACCATAATTGAATTAACAAGTTTAAGAAGTTGAGTAATAGAGCCAGAAAGAAATATAAAATTTTCCCCAATGTAATTTTGAGTCTGCAAGGTGGTTATCCAAGAGAAATAAACTTTTCTGAGAAATAAATTTGGTTTCAAGTCATAATTTGAATGTAAATAGAACCAAAAGGCAAAAGTTTAAAAAATGCACAGGGTAAGCATTATTTAACTCAGAGCAAGTATTTAGACTTAAGTGAAGAAACAACCTCCCTCAAACTATGCTTTTCTCAGAAAATAAAAGTGAATCTAACCCCCTTAGCTGTTTTCTAACTTGAACCTGACCATCACAACCATCAGAAAAATACAAGAATCCGACCAAGTACCTGGCCTTGGTATATTGGGAACCAAATGATGCCAAATAACAGATTCTGCTAATTTATTTCATCTATTTCATCCTCTCTTCCTTGTTTGTCTCCCTCTTTTCCCTTTCGGCAGCCTTCCCTACTTCAACCCAAGAGATTCACAACTCTTTGGTAGTGAATCTCAGAGTAGTTAATAACTTCCATTCCAAATTGTTTTTGGTTTCCTGGTAGTGATTGCTTTTAGTAGACATTTTTCTTTCCAAATATGTGTAGACAGGAAATATTTTTAGAAGAAAAGTGAATTAAATGTTTAAAAAAAGCTGCTCACAGTGTTCTAGTCTCCTTTGCTACATTTAAGAATTATCAGTACTACTAAAGCACTATATACTTCTCCTACTGAGTCTAAACTTGTCCATGCCAGAGCTCCATTCTTCATCTAATTCCCTACTAGACTATGAACTCCTTGAGGGCAAATCCTATATATTACTCATATATATTTCTCCAGACCCTAAGGAAGGAGTAAATGCTGAAAAAATATTGTTGAGTGAATACTGTCTTATTCCTGCTCCACCAAAATATTTCTGTCTAGTAGTTCACTTTCATTAATTAATTAAAAGTGTTTACTTTTGGACTATTATTGTGCCAGGACTATGCTCTTATGAAGCCCACGGGAAAGAGGGGAAATAATTAAGGAATCTATTGTAGTATGATATAACTGCTGGGAAATTCTAAGAACAGAGCCGAAGTAGGCAAAGAGTGTTCAGAAATGCTTCTTACAGGTAATATTTGATGTGAGTCTTAAAGACTGTATAGAATTAGTTTAGCTAGGTGAAGCAAGAGAGAGGTAAGCAGGGGGAGCAGCATGTGTAAAAGCACAAAAGCAGGACATAGCATAAAGGGTTCAGGAAATGACACAGCATTCAAGATGACTGTAAAGAAGGGTACTGTATGGATAGATGAGGTTTAAGAAGTATTGAGGGCCCAGGTAATGCACCACATTATATGACAACTTTAGGGAATTAAACTTGATTGTGTGTGCAATGGATAGTGGCATCAATTTATAAGTTATGACTCTGGTGGCACTATAGAAGATAGATTGAGAAGAGTTGGACTGGCTGCACAGAACTGGGTAGGAGGCTATTGCAGTATTTCAGGTGAAAAATGGTGACTTGAACAAAAAATAACAGCATTGAATATAGAAACGAAGAAATGGGCTCAAGAACTACTTAGAAGGTTGAAATAAAAAGCATCAATTAGACATCAAAGTGTGAGAGAGGTAAAAAGACTCATGGTGACTCAAAAATTATGGTGTCGATCACTGAAATGAAAGGAGGAACAGATACAGGCAGAGGAAAGATGAAAGCATAAGTTTGAAGAATCTGTAGTACATCAAAGTCAAGATCATATCCTTTAGGAAGTTGGGTAGGAGAGATAGGAGCTCAGGAAATAAAATGGTAGATAAATATTTGCATGTCATCAGCATAGAGGTGATACTTGAGGTAGTAATATATAATATCAACCCAGGAGTGAGAAAAGAAGAAAACCTAGGAGACAGCCCTAATAAATACTAATACTTTTTAAAAAAAAAAGTAGAAGAGAGCTTCTGGAGTCTGAGGTGGATCAGCCAGAAAGGCTGTAATCTGTTAAAATCCAAGAATATAAGGTTGCTGGAATTGGAAAATGACCCTGGGCCTTTTATGCTGTCAATGTTCCCTAACTACTCTTGTTTTGGCTCTTGGATATTACCTTCCTTTATTTTCTTATAAGTTTTGTTATGCATTTATAAGGAAATTTGATGTAATTTATCCAGCATTTTGGTCTGTGGATCAAGAAAGTATTTTAGAATACCTAATTCACCATACTGCCAAGAGTATTCCACTGTATTCATTTAAAAAATATATTTATTTAATTTTAAATTTTTCTTTATTGCTTAAGGCAGTGGTCGACAAACTCATTAGTCAACAGAGCCAAATATCAACAGTACAACAATTGAAATTTCTTTTAAGAGCCAAAGTTTTTAAACTTAAACTTCTTCTAATGCCACTTCTTCAAAATAGACTCGCCCAGGCTGTGGTATTTTGTGGAAGAGCCACACTCAAGGGGCCAAAAAGCCGCATGCAGCTCACAAGCCGCAGTTTGCCGACCATGGGCTTAAGGTATAACATATGTGTCCTTATTCCTCCTTCCCCTCTCATGCCCATATGCATGCATACCAGTCTTTTGGTTGATATCATATTTTTGAAAGTATTACAGATGCCCCTCTTCCCCCCCTCCATTGCTCCCTTCTACCCAGTTCCCGCCCCACCCCAGGCCTTAATCACCCTGTTATCTGTGTCCATGGGTTATGCATATATTCATATAAGTTCTTTGGTTAATCTCTTCCCATTTCCTCCTTTCTTCCCTCTGAGACTTGACAGTCTGTTCCATGCTTCTATGTCTGTGGTACTATTTTGTTCATCAGCTCATTTTGTTCACTAGATTCCACGTATGAGTGAGATCACGTGATACTTGTCTTTCTCTGACTGGCCTATTTTGCTTAGCATAATACTCTTCAGGTCCATTCATGTTGTCTAAAAAGATAAGAGATCTTTTCTATAGCTGCATAGTATTCCATTGTGTAAATTTACCTTTTTTAAATTAAAAAGTGTTGGATACAACTTGATAAGGAACATTCATGAAAAAACCTATGGCCAGAATCATACTTAATGGTGAAAGAATGAATATCTTAAGATCAAAACAAGACGAGGATGTCTGCTCTCATCATTTCTAGTCAACGTTATACTAGAGATTCTAGCCAGTGCAATGAACGGAACAAAACAAGAAGTAATAGTCGTCCATGTTAAGGAAGAATGATTAGAACTTTCCACCTTGGCAGATGCCATACTCATCTATGTAGAAAATTCTATGATCACTACAAAGAATATTAGAACAACCCTAATCAGTTTGGCTCAGTGGATAGAGCGTCGGCCTGCAGACTGAAAGGTCCTAGGTTCGATTCCGGCCAAAGGCATGTACCTTGGTTGCGGGCACATCCCCAGTAGGGGGTGTGCATGAGGCAGCTGATCAATGTTTCTCTCTCATTGATGTTTCTAACTCTCTATCCCTCTCCCTTCCTCTCTGTAAAAAATCAATAAAATATATTTTTAAAAAAGAATATTAGAACAAATAAGTGATGTTGGCAAGGTTGCAGAATACCAGATCAATATACAAAAACAACTGGATGTTTATATATAAGCACTAACTCTAACAAAGGACATGAATGACCTGTGCAATAAAACTAATAAACATTGTTGAGAGAAATTTTAAAAGGCCTAAATAAATGGAGAGATATGTTGTGTTCATGGGATGAAAAAAAATATTATTAAGATATTAGCTCCCCCCAAGTCAATCTGTAGATTCAATGCAATCTCATTCAAAATCCTAGCAGGCATTTTTGTGAAAATTGACAAGCTAATTTTAAAGTTCCCATGGAAATGCAAATTATGCAGAATAGCCGAACTAATTTTGAAAACAACAAAGTCGGAAGATTTACACTAACTGATTTCAAGAGGTATTATAAAGCCACAGTAATCAAGGCAAGTGATATTGTTATAAAAATAGATAAATGGAACAGAACAAATTTTCCAGAAATAAACCCATATATGTATGGTTAATTCATTTTTGACAAGGATACAAGCAATTTGGTGGGAAAAGTATTATCTTTTCAGCAACAAGGTACTGGAACAATTGGAATGCCAGATACAAAAAAAAAAAAAAAAGCAACCCACAAAAACAAAACAAAACTGTTACTCATATTTTGTAGCATATAAAAATTAACTCAAAATGGGTCTTAGGGCTAGATATAGAACCTAAAACTTTAAGATTTCTAGAAAAATAAAAAATATTGGAGAATATTGTTGAGACCTTGGGTTAAGCAAATATTTCTTTGATAGTGTACAAAAAACATGATCCATAAAAGAAAACTTGGGTAAATAGGACTTCATAAAAATTTAAAACTTCTACTCTTTGAAATACAATGTTAAGAGAAGGAAAAGACAAGCCACAGACTTGGAGAAAATATTTGCAAATCATATACCTGACAATAGACTTGCATACAGAATGTATAAAGTACTCTTACACTTCAATGATAAGAAGATAAACAACTCAATGGATAAAATATTTGAACAGACACTTCACCGAAAAAGTTATATTAATGGCAAATAAGCATGTGGAAGGATGCTAAATATCATTAGTCATTAATGAAATGCAAATTAGAACCTGAACGAAATGCAAATATCTACTCAGTAGAATGGTCAGCGGACAGGGACACTGATACACTTTTTTTGGAAATGTAAAATGGTACAACCATTTGGGAAAAAATTGTGACAGTTTCTTTAAAAGTTAAACATGTACCTACCATATGACCCAGGTATACCACTTGTAGGTATTTACTTGAGTAACAAAAGTGTATGTCCACTCAAAGACTTGAAACAAATGTTAATAGTAACCTTATTTTTAATAGCCCCAAACTGGAAACAATCCAAGTACCCATGAACAGGTGAATGAATAAACAAATTGTGGTACATACATAAAATGAAATACTACTTAGCAATAAAAATGAGCCACTGATACACACTACAGCATGGATGAATCTCAAAATAATTATGATGAATGAAAGAAGCTGGACCAAAAGAGCACATGCTGTGTGATTCTCTTTATAGAAAATGAAAACTAGTCTATAGTGACAGAAAATAGATCAATGTTTGTCTCAGGATTGGGGTATGGGAAGGGATACAAAGGAAGGGTAATAGGAGAATGAGGAAATTTTGGCGATGATGGATACATTCACTATCTTCATTGTGATGATGATTTCACATGTATGTATATATGTCAAATTTAAATTAAATGTGTGCCTTTAATGTTTGCCAATTATACCTCAATAAAACTACTTAAACAATAGATTTAAAAAGATACACATATTTAAAAACATAGGGTCTCACAGTCTGGCTAGTTGGAAAACAAACTTATACATTGGTATCAATCCTCACTTTATCTTACCTTTTCAAACTCAGGCAAACTTCTATGAATCCATTACCCAGTTTTTCAGATGGATGCTCTTGCTCCAGCAACTCTGTCTCTGTGGAAGGACCTTCCATATTTACTTTTTTTCCCCTCTGTCCTTATGAATCTAGAATCATTTAATAATTTTTGGGAGTGCTTTTTACTTACCTGTAGAATAACATTGGAAAAAATCAAGCAAATATTATATAGGATGTATGTAGGCATAAACACTGTCATCTTTTATTTTGCAGTAATTCAGAAATCCAGAAAACTGGTTTAAATGCTACAGATAAAATGACTAGAGATGCATAAATTGAATGAATACAATCTTAAAACATGACCCACACTTACTCTTAGAAGCTCACTCTCATTTGGTCTGTTTTAATTCTTCTAATTTATTTTACTAGTAAAGTTGACATCATATGCACTCTTTTCTGAATATTACAATGGCTTTTGGCCAAAAGTAATCCTGATGTAATCAGAATATTAGAACAATGTTTGAATAAAGAAAATGGTCAAACAGAACTGTCAGAGGATTCATCGACAGAGTCCTTTCCTGCCCCAAGTTTTGTGGTTTCTATGACCTCTTTTACTACGTGGGTTCTTGACCAAGAGTCTGATTATTCCTTGAAAATGCAGGCAGAATTTTGTATATGTGAATTTTTATGGAGAAAGGGTTTAAACTTTCTATTACTATTCTCACTTCCTTTGTAAGCTATGCCCAGGTCATACTCTCTCTTTCAAATATAAACCATTCACGGACTTACCCTTTTATAAATATATGGGGGGAAGGGGGCAGAGAGAAAGGAGGGAAGAAGAAAGAGAGAAGATAAATAAAAGAAGAGAGAAGGAGGAGTGGAAGGATATGAGCTGTGGCACTTGTCTTGAAATCAGCAGGCCCGAGTTTGGTTCTGATTCTGCTATGTACTATATGTGTGACTTTAGTCAAGTGTTCTTCCTCTCTCTTGGCCTGTTTCTCTATCCCTTTCAAGTAAAGAGGTTGGAGTAGATAGATGCTAGGAGCTCTCCCTTCCATTTACAACTTCTTAGGGTTCTATGTAATAAGAAAAGATTTAACTTTGATTTTCATTCCTTTTCCCCAGGTCTTTGGTGTTTTCCTTTTTCTGCCAAGACTCTGCCATCAGGGTGATATATTGCTCTAGTAACATTGGCTTCCAGCCTTGGACAGTGCCATTGATCTGCATGGCAAAGACAAGGCTTTAACAATGACAAGGACTGCTGCCTTTTCCCCTGAGGCTGCAGGGTCTGATGCATCTTATGTCCTTCACATTATCTGACGGAGGGTAAAACTTGGTTCCTATGATGGTATGCCCCACAGCCATATCCTAAATCCTTGTACTTGATCAATTCACCATTTAACAAGTTGTGGTCACTCTTGTCATAGTACATCAGGTCAGTAAGAGTCCTTAGAAATTACCTAGTCCATCAGTCTACCCATCACCATACCATTGCTTTCCAGATATGTGTTAGGATAAGAGGAAGAAGGGACTTACACAGAGTCACACATAGAGTTCACACAACAGGATTAAAACATAGGGGCTCTGACTCCATGTTCAGTGCTATTTCCATACACCTTGTTGTCATCATAGTGCCAGGCGTCATGCCTTATTTTATCTGGCTATTTATTCATTCTTTCATTGAAAACAATGATAAAACTTTACACTGTGTTTGGTGCTAGGGAAAATGCTAAAATGAGCAAGCCATATCTTTCCTAAGGCGTTCCTAGGCTGTAGACTAAGCATTGTTTCTTTTAGTACTGGCTTGGGCTTAGTGCAACAGAACAAGTTGATTATCATCATTACCATTACCCCCACCTCCAGGCTCCCACAAACCTGCACTTAACTAAGGTCTAAAATACTTTGAAACAGACTCAACAAATAGCATTTAATGCCATTTCATTGATTCACTTGAATGCACAAGCATTCATTGAGCACCTGCTGATTCAATCCTATCAAAGATGGAATTAATCACTAAAAGAGAAATCTCAAGTTTCCACTGAGTGGTTCTGTGCATGTTCCCAATGAAAGGCAATCCTATATTAACCATAAACATCTCTTGAAATTGTCATTTGTATATTTTGTTTGCTTTCCACAACTGTGTAAACTAGGTGGAGGAGACATTATTCCCATTTCACTGAGGCTTAAAGTGCCTAGGATGTGCTAGAGCTGAAACTCCTGATTTCTGTTGCCTTATAATATTCTTTATATTTTTTAGTTGAGACTACAATATAGGGCAGTTTGTTTTCATCTAGAAAAGAGGAAATGTGAAAAGCAATGCAATTTACTAAGAAACACATTTTTCTGCCATGGCAAAAGAAGTCTTCTGGAAAAGGAACTGTACTTTGGAGAGGAGATTCCAAAGAAAGAGTGACACAGAAATGAATGAGTGCTACTTAGAAGGACCAAAGTCAGGAAGCAAAGGAAGTGGGAAACACCTGGAAAAGTCCCAGTTTGTGATGTGCATCAGGCCTGGTAGAAATAAAAGGAGGGGAAAGCAAGTGCCAGAGAGCAAGGGAGTTCAAGTTCTAGAAAGGAAGTAAAGGTGGGAAGAAGCAGGCAAATGTCATGAGCCTTGGTCAGGAAACAGTCCTGTCTGGCAAGGGAGACAAGGGAGGAAAGAGCATGCAAGTCAGCATGGTTGAATAGAAGAGTCATATGTTTTAAGACTTTAACTTACAGACATTCAAATATGCCTGCTGACAAAAGACATGGGATGGGTAAGGGAGAAGGGTGATTGATGCTGTCTGTCCATGAATTTATGGTTCAGGGTGCATGTGAGACAGAGACATGATCCAGATGTAATCTCAATTGGTCTCACTGCTGAGATCTTCCAATCTGGGGAGCAACTCTGAGCATGATTTCAGTGGTTAAAGATGGGCATTTTGCAACCAGTACTGCTATGGCTCCTGAATGCAAACCAAAGACATAATCTGGTGCTGAACCAGACACAGAGATCTCTTCCAGTGCTGAGGGGAAAGCTGGTGGTAATAGACTTACTGACACATGGTACACCTGAACACTTTACTTGATGGTAATAGCTGGAGTGAACCTTTTAAAATTGAAGTCCTCTTGGAAGAAGGACCTCTCTGCAGTCCCTAAGTGGGTGGACTTTTGAGCCAGCTCACCTGGCTTTGCACCATGGTTCTTCCACATACTAGCTGTGTATAGCCTTGAGCAACTTGCTAGTCTCTCCAGACTTTCCTGTTTGAACAATGGTGATGATAATGGTACTTATCAGATGAATGCTGTGAGGATTAACACATTAATATCTAATATCTAGAAAGTTTTATATATTAACTAGAAGCCCGGTGCACGAAATTCGTGCACGGCGGGGGGTTGTCCCTCAGCCCAGCCTGTACCCTCTCCAATCTGGGACTCCTGGAGGAATGTCCGACTGCCCGTTTAGACCCGGGCCTAAACGGGCAGTCGGACATCCCTCTCACAATCCAGGACTGCTGGCTCCCAACTGCTTGCCTGCCTGCCAGCCTGATCACCCCCTAACCACTCCACTGCCAGCCTGGTTGATGCTTAACTGCTCCCCTGCTAGCCTGTTTGCCCCCAACTTCCCTCCTCTGCCAGCCTGGTCACCCCTAACTGCCCTCTCCTGCAGGGTTGATCACCTCCAACTGCCCTCCCTTGCAAGCCTGGTCCCTCACAACTGCCCTCCCTTGCAGGCCGGGTGCCTCTCAACTGCCCTCTCCTGCTGGCCATCTTGTAGTGGCCATCTTGTGTCCACATGGGGGCAGGATCTTTGACCACATGGGGGCAGCTATATTGTGTGTTGCAGTGATGATCAATCTGTATATTACTCTTTTATTAGATAGGATAGAGGCCTGGTGCACGGGTGGGGGCCAGCTGGTTTGCCCTGAAGGGTTTCACAGATAAGGGTGGGGGTTCCCTTGGGGTGTGGGGCGGCCTGAGTGAGGGGCCTGTGGTGGTTTGCAGGCCAGCCACGGCCCCTGGCAACCCAAGGGGAGGCCCTGGTATCTGGAATTTATTTTCCTTCTACAATTGAAACTTTGTAGCCTGGGGCGGCAGCCATTTCTGGGGCGGCAGCCATTTCTGTGGCAGTTAATTCACCTTCTACAATTGAAACTTTGTAGCCTTAAGCGGGTGAGCCCGGCCAGGGTGTGCGGAAAGCTTTGCTTCCCCTGTTGCCGCCGGCAACCCTGGCCTGCTCTCTCAAGCTCCATTCTGCCACCATTTGTTTGAATTTGTTTACCTTCTATAATTGAAACTTTGTAGCTTGAGTGGAGGGTTAGGCCTGCAATGGATATGGAAAGCTTGGCTTGCTCTGTTACCTGGGAAACCTTGTTCTCTGTGACTGTAGCCATCTTGGATTGGGGTTAATTTGCATACTCTCCCTGATTGGCTGGTGGGCGTGGCTTGGATGGTGGGTGTGGCTTATGTAGCGGAGTGATGGTTAATTTGCATATTACCATTTTATTAGAGAGGATTACACAGAGTAAAATCTGCATGTCTGTTTGTTATCACTCAAAACTCTGCAATGGTTTTGCATTTTTAGCCCTCAGAGTAAAAGCCAACATTTTTACAATGGCCTTGTGAGTCCCTACACAATCTGGCCCCTATCACCTCTTAACCTACACCTCCTATTACTCTATCCATGGCTCACTCAGTTCAAGTCAAGTTGGTCTCCTTGCTGTTCCTTCAATATGCCAGGCATACTCCTGTCTCAGGGCTTTGTCACTGGCTGGTCATTCTGCCTGGATCCTCAGTGCAAACTCTCTCACCTCCTTCAAATTCCTGTTTCAATGTCAACCGCTCAGTGAAGTTTACCCTGACCTTATGGTTCAAAGTTGCTTCCCTCACCCCCAGCACTCCTGATCTTCCTTATTCTGTTCTCTGTGTTTTTATAGTACTTAGTACCTTTTAACATGTTAAGTAACTTAGTTATTATATTTATCATTTATTGTCTGTCTCCTCCTGCTGGAAGGAAATCAGCACAGGGCATGGACCTTTGTCCGTTTTGGTCATTGTTGGATTTCAAGCATTCAGAATAGTGCCTAGCACAAAGCAGGTGCTTAAGAAATATTTGTTGAATAAATGAATTGTAGTTTAAGGATTTTTAAGAGTAGTTTGATTATACTTGATTTTCAGTCTCTGTGTGGCTTTGTTTGCTACCTTTAGGTCTTCAAATGCACAGAATCAAATAGATCATACTTGATAGTGAAGCATCCATCTTATATAAAAACTGCTGTTTGAAATTTTAACCCTGCTATTTTGGCTTCTGTATACGCTTGCTTGCTTAAATAATAAGGAAAATAAGACTACCCCCATTCCAGAGAGGCCGTGGACTATGCCCCAGACAGAGTTCAGTGCTGACACCAGGCCAGGCCTTGAGATATGGTCTCATGGCCCCTTCCCAGCACACAGACCTTCTTTCCCAGAGGCCCAGAAGTCTCATTCCAAATTGGGGAGAAAAAAGAGCTAGGAAAAGTATAAATAGAAAAGGTTTCCTCCATGTTGGGGGGGGGGAGCCAGAATTTGAAAGACACATTTTTCTCTGGGCCTGAGCATAATAAAATGTAACTCCCTTTCTCTAAGTGTGGCTTGGTTTTTCTCCAGTCTTCTGTAACATAATGGTTCCCTGACTGTGAAGAAGGCCAAACATGCTGGTCTTTTGGCCTCTGGTGGGTGGACTGGGTTTGGGGCCTGGGGGAGCCGGACAGGCCTCCGGGAGGTGTTGCTTTGCTGATTTAGCAGAATTGAACTGGGGAACTCTGGGCACTCCCGTACCTCAGACTAAGACCCGGCCGGCATCTGGAGAGAGTGGACAGACACTTCTGGACCTGCCGACAGAAACTGTAAGGTAGAGGCCCCTATCACTCAGGCCCACTCCAAGTGAGTGGAAGGGGGAGCTAGATTACCTCCCCGGAAGTCAAGGACTTCCTCAGGCAATTAATCAGGAATCAGGTGGACTGTTTAAACTCTGAGTAAATATCTGGTAGAAGTTAAAAGCTCAGACTGTCTGATGTATAAATGTAAGTGTGAGAGTCTGTGTGAAAGATAGAGCAAACCCCACTTTAGGGGGAAGACAGTAGAGAACATTTAATTGCCTTTCCTTGATTTATACTTTTGCTGTGTTAGTTTAAAATTTTGGAATTCTAGGGTTAATTTAAGGGTATAAAATTTGTGAAGGTTGCCAATCCAGAGAAGTTTAAACAAAGGCTTGTTGGGTTAAGATTAGTCATAATTAACTGCTTTGTAGGCTGCCTTTTTCAGCCCTGCTAGCAAACAGAGAATCATGTGGTCCCAAGAACTGCGACCTGCCTACCCTTCCTGATAGATTTACAGTGGGTCTCTGAAGGAGGAGGAGAGCCGAAGACTGCTCTGGAGCAGGTGTGAGAAAGGGTAGAGGCTGTGGAATTCACTCTCAGCCTGCTGAGATATAAGAGCCCTAGGCTGGGGGACAGGGGGATGGTTGGAGATATCAGAAGTGGTGAAGGAGGAGGAGGATTTGAGATCCTCTGGGGCCTTGGAGTAAAGAAGGAAAATCTGGGAGGGAGAGCAGCTGTTCCTTAAGTGTAAAAAACCTGGATATACAGGTTCTCAGACTGCTTGCCTTATTCCCCCTGCTTAGGACAGAACAAATGGTTAATGCAGAAAAGGAAGGGGGGGCGTTGGCAGGTACAGATAGGATTTTGTTGATTTTGCTGGCTACAACCCACTCTGCTGGTGTCCTTAGTTTCTTACTTATCTGAACTATGCTGGACTCAAGACTTTCTGCAAAACACAGTGGATCTTTCTCAGCCCCGTTTAATTCTTTTTAACCCTTCCAATTCACATAAAGAAAATCTCATTGTCCGAGCCTGGCAGGGCGGGGTTATTGGGTACTTCTTGGGCGGTTGCAGAATATTCAGCAAAGGAACTTTAAGATATAATATCTTTAATGATACAACTAGTTTAAGTTTTAAAAATCTCTGTCTCTCAAAAAGAAATATTTTTACCTGCTCTTAGTTTTATCACAGAAGGTCTAAGTCATAAATGTTAATCTAAGAAATTCTAGCTGTTTACTTTTTAGGAATCATTAAAGGATTGAGGTTTCAACGAATAAGGAATACTGAGTAGAAGATCTGAGGCATGATTATGCATTTTTAAAGGACATAGAAAGAAGGTTTGAAGGCTAATTTAGAAGAGTAAAATTTATAAAAGTTGTGTATATAATAAGAAGGAGAAGAGAAATGTTAAAAGAAAATGAATCAAATAATACAGGCCAGTAAGCCAGGAAGAGTAAATAATTTACATCCTGCCTCCCTAAACAGAGGGTAAATAGTTATGCCAAAGTACTTAGGGAGGGACTGATAAAAGAAATCCACCAGTTACTGTTTTGTTACTTTATAAAATATTACTTTGGAAAGTCCATAAAAAGGACTGGCAAGGAAAATTCTATCTTAAAGCAGGTCAGTATATTTTTCTCCTTATATAATTCCTCCGAAATTTGGCAATACTTAATAAATAAATCATGGCAATACATTTCTTTGCATAAATTCAATAAGACCGGTTTCCAATAGTGGTTTTATTAACCAGAAACTTTGACTGGAGTATCATGTTTTAAAGAGCCCTGCCTGAACTCTGAAGACTGGAAGCCAATAAGAGTGCCATGGAGAAAGCCTGGTACCCTGCTTGGTAGCCCTGAAAATAGCTGGTGCTAGATCATCAGGCCCATACCCTACCATCACTGGCAGTTGGTCAGAGTAGAAGGGGAGCAATAAAGGCACCTCTGCATCCCTGCGGGACCCCCATGCACTCTGAACTGTGATGAGTAGGAGGGCTGTTGAGATGGGCCTTGAAGCCTAGGGCATGGGCACGGGTAGGGCCACTACAGGTGAGGACTTCACGTAACTCAGCAGATACTACAGGCAGGCCTGACGGCAGCTGGATAACATGGCTTCCTGGCCCTATGGGGCACACTCAATCATGAAATTCCGGCAAAGGTAGTCAGTTACCATTCTTGTTATGTTTATGCAAACAATCAGGCCAAATTGTATACAATAGATAAATTGCTCATCTAGTGGAAATAATGAACAGCATGGACTGATGAACGGGAACAGACCCAGAAACAAGGAGGCACGGATCAGACTGTCGGGCCTCGGAGGGAGGGTAGGGGAGTATGGGGGTGGAGGGGAGAGATCAACCAAAGGACTTCTGTGCAAGCATATGCGCCTAACCAGCGGTTGGGGACAACGGGAGGGGGGGGGCATGTGTGGGGAGGGGTGTGGGATGGGAATGGGGGCATGAGGACAAGTATGTGATACCTTAATCAATAAAGAAATTTTAAAAAAATAAAAAAATAGATAAATTGGTCTTGATTTGGCTCTTTTGATAAACATGGAGTAATTTTGAGGAGAAAATTTCTATTTCAATTGAAGTTATTAAAACTGAAATATTTTCTTTCGCTTCCACCAGACCATTTGTTACAGTTTATCTCTGCCAGGTCACAAGCCCACCTCCTTCTGTGCCCAGGCCTCATTGTCCCTCTGACAGACAGCAAGGATCTCTTGGCTCTGAGAGAAACCTCTGACCTGCCTCAGCAGGAAGTAGCTAGAAGAGCCCACTGACGTCCATTTTCCCTAAAAGAATTCAGAGCCAGGATACTTGAGGTAATATATTAGGCAGTTAGACAGACATGAGCAGAGCAAGGACGATGGGCCAACTAGCACTACCAGATGTAATTAAGTCTTTCCATCTCTACCTATGTGAGACAAGGGGACTCCCCAGAAGCAAGAGGGAACGAGGCTGCAGATGAAGCATCCTGGGAGGCTGTCCTAAAACCAGTGGGGCCTCTACTGATTCTAGTGACTCTTCCAAACCCTGACCTACCCACCTCACCTCACCAGCTTACATGGAAACCCAATCTAGAAAAGCTGAAATCCATAACCAATCTACTCAAGTTCTTACAGGCTTTACAGTCCACCCAGAAAGCAGTCCAGAAGCATGTCCAAGATGCTCTGCCTATACCAACTTCTGATCCGGTCCATCCCTTCCAACCTGGTAACTCTGTTTGGGTAAAAAAAAAAAAAAATTGCCACGCAAGAACTGACTCTTACCTGAAAAGGACCACCCACACGGCAGTCAAGGTCGACAGGATCCCGACGTGGCTTCATCACACCTGGCTTAAGACAGCCCAGGCAAAATAGAGAGTCCAGGACTGTTTGGACCCTCTAAAGATTACTCCTGGCCCTCATTCTGGGCCCTTACCTTATAAACAGACCCACTGACTTTATTTGGCAGAGAATTAATTCTATCAAGCTTATAGTCCTCAGGGGTCAATATAACTCCCTCCCCAACAATGACCCCAAAAAGTCAATGATTTGACTTTTGTACATAAAACCAGTGGGGAATGAAGCATCCATCTTATATAAAAACTGCTATTCAAAATTTTAACCCTGCTATGTTGGCTTCCGTAAACGCTTGCTTGCTTAAATGATAAGGAAAATAAGACTACTCCCATTCCAGAGAGGCCGTGGACTATGCCCCAGACAGAGTTGTCAGTGCTGACACCTGGCCAGGCCTTGAGATATGGTCTCATGGCCCCTTCCCAGCACGATGGCCTTCTTTCCCAGAAGACCCGGAAGTCTCATTCCAAATTTGGGAGACAAAAGAGCTAGGAAAAGTATAAATAGAAAAGGTTTCCTCCATGTGGGGGGGCCCAGAATTTGAAAGACACATTTTTCTCTGGGCCTGAGCATAATAAAATGTAACTCCCTTTCTCTAAGCATGGCTTGATTTTTCTCTGGTCTTCTGTAACAATAGTTCAAGGCACACCGATGTAATCAAATGGTGTGAGACCACTTGTTTTATTTTCTTTTATAGTTTTTCATTTCATTTCCCATCCCCTCTCTACTTCCTCTTCTTACCCCACCCTAGTGTATTTAGTCAATATCCTTCCAATCCAACTTCCATGTGAGTGTTTAGATGTATGTATATCTTTGAAAAAAATCATAGTATTATTGTGTGAGTTTAATTTAAAGAAATAGAATTATATTTTAAATATCCATTCCTTTCTTGCCCTTTTGATGCAACATCATGTTATGAAGTATAGGCTTTTGGCTGCATATAAACTTAATTCTTTATTTATAACTGTTGTTTACTATTCTATCTATCTAATGATAAACATTGAGGTTACTCCTATCTTTGCTCCCCAAAACACCATTTCAGGAAACATTCCCTTATGTGTCTCTTTTTGGATCTTAGTGAGAGTTTCTCTTGGTGTATAATAACAGGCATGGGTTTGCGTTGCTTATCATATCCTTTGCCCATTTTCCTAGTGCAATTCCTGTCTTTTATTTACTACTTGGAAGATGTTTCTTTTTTTCCTCCATAGGCTTTTTAAACATTGAATTTATTGGGGTAACATTGGTTAATAAAATTATATAGGTTTCAGGTATAAGATTCTATAATACATCATCTGTGTATTGTATTGTGTTCACCACCCCAAGTCAAGTCTCCTTCCATTACCTTTTATCATTCTTTTACCATCTTCTACCTTCCTTCACTCTTCCCTCTGACAATCACCATACTACTGTCTGAGGTTTCTTGTTTATCCTAGATATTGATATATTGCTTTTAGACATTGCAAGTATCTTTCTCACCCTCCTGTTAACTTTGTGTATGGTGTCCACTATTGAAAATAAATTTTTAATGTTGGTACAGTCAAATTCATTGCTTTTTTTACTTTACTGTTTGTACTTAAAAAAATATATTTATTGTTGAAAGTATTACATATGTCCCCCTTTCCCCCATTGACCTTTCCCACCCCACCCCTTCCCTCCACACCAGGCCTTCACCACCCTGTTGTCTGTGTCCGTGGGTTATGCATATATGTACACATATGAGTTCCTTGGTTGATCTCTTCCCATCCCTACCCTCCCCTGCCTTCCCTCTGAGGTTTGACAGTCTGTTCGATGCAGCTATAAAAAAAGAAGAAACTCTTACCATTTGCAACAGCATGGATGGACCTGGAGAGTATTATGCTAAGCGAAATAAGCCAGTCAGAGAAACATAAGTATCACATGATCTCACTCATTTGTGGAATCTAATGAACAACATAAACTGATGAACAAAAGTACTGTTTGCACTTTTAGAGGTTTATTTAAGAACTCTCCTATGAGATCTCAAATATATTATCCTTACTTTTATTATTTGTATAGGTTTCCTTTTTGCCCTTAGTACTGTAATTTAACTTTATTTGTTTTTTTATATTCTTTATAGTTTAAAGTATTACATATGTCTCCTTTCCCCCCCCCCATTGATCTCTCCCCAGCCATTACCACCTCCAGCACATGCCCTCACCCCTTTACTGTAAATGTCCATGGGTTATGCTTATATGCATGCATACAAGTCTTTTGGTTGCTCTCTTACCCCCCCCTCTGCCTTCTGTCTGAGGTTGGATGATCTGTTTGATGCTTCTTTGTCTCTGGATCTATTTTTGTTCATCAGAAAAAGGAACCCTCATGCACTGCTGGTGGGAATGCAAACTCATGCAGCCACTGAGGAAAACAGTAAAAATGGAACTCCTATTTGACCCAGTAATCACACTTCTAGGAATATATCCCAAGAAATCAGAAACACCAATCAGAAAGGATATATGCACCCCTATGTTCACAGCAGCACAATTTACAATAGCTAAGATTTGGAAACAGCCTAAGTGCCCATCAGCAGATGACTGGATTAAAACACGGTGGGTCATCTACACAATGGAATACTACGCTGCTTTAAAAAAGAAGGAACTCTTACTATTTGCAACAGCATGGATGGAACTGGAGAGCATTATGTTAAGCGAAATAAGCCAGTCGGAGAAAGATATCACATGATCTCATTCATTTGTGTAATATCATGAGCAACATAAACTGATGTCTAACTTTATGTTTGTACATGGTGTAAAAAGGTATACACATTCCTATTTTTCCATGCAGTGAGCCAGTTTTACCAATGATGTTTACTAGATGATCTATTTTCTCCACGTTAATTTGTAATAGTGGCTCTATCACATACTAAGATGCCACTACTGTACTATTATTTATTACTAGGGTTTTGTGATAATTGTTATTACATAGTATCTTTGTGAGGTGCTTAAAGAATATGCTTTCTGATTCTTTTAAAAAGCAGTATAAATATCTCTGCATATATACATTTTTCTAACATTTTTACCAGCATTTACTGCTTTAATGACAACTTGAAAAAAGTTTGTCCTTTAACCTCTGATTTACAAATGTGGCAATGAGGCAATGCAGTTGGCTTTTAAAATAAGGAATTTACCTCTGAGCACCTATATGCATCCCAGCTTTTATTTATACCAACCATTTTGAGCATATTCCTTGGGATCAAATGAAGGGAGTTCCTTCACAACAATAGATGCAAGCACTCTCTGGTCGCCTGTGGCATCTTTTCCAGGCAATGCCACATGGTGTTTAAAGCAGCAGTCTTGCAGGTGAATAAAAAACATAGCCAGAAAACCAGTAACAAATGAGAATTTCCTTAATTCCATCTTATGGGGAAGAAGGGTTTCTATCTGAAAGGTCAAAATGGGGCTGGTTGTTTTCTGGTCAGATTTGCAAGGCTGGCTTGTGCAAGAGCACAGGAGATAAAGTTACGAAAGGGCTGAACTAGTGTAAAAGTTACAAATACATATTTAGATCAATAGGTTTCTATAGTCAAGCTTTTGTCATGTCATCCATTAACTATTAAAAGACCAAACTAAAGGTATCAAGTATTTCTATGGCTCTTGACAAGAAGACAAAAATCCTAGTTGACTTAACCTTTGGCTGCCTAAAGGGTTGGTGTTCCCTGTTCTGGGTGCTACTGCCAAATGTCCTGGTGCTTAGAGTTTGGATGCACAACTTCAACCACCAACTTATCAGTACAGCAGCCTGTGCATGGCAAGTGGCCATTAGATCAGCACTGAACCACCCAGATTTAGTTTGATCATTTCGATAAATACATTTACTGGCAGGGATTCTGCTCTATTGAAGCACAGCAGAGGTTCTCTTCTGTCCTTTCTGTTTATAGTTCTCTGGGAGAGTTATAGTCTTTTGTTTTGTTTAATGTTTTCTTTGGCATGTTATATCTTGTACTTATCCCTAAACATGTTTTGTACATTTTTTAAGAAAATAAATTCTTTTTTGTATATATAGATACTTGCATGATATACTGTAGTCAACGTTTGATTCCTCAAAAAGGTCTTGCTGCTGTCAGGTGTTATACACTATATCCATCAGAACTGTATAAAAAACATTTCATATGTAAATAGACGTGGGACACTTGGCAAAAAAACAAACAACAACAACAACAAAAAAACTACTCTCAATCTTAAGGCATGTCAGTTTGGTTATTTTTTCAGCAGATTCCAGCAAAAACAAACTTTCTCTGAAAGTAACCAAATCTATTCCATTCATGAGGACATGTTAGAAAGAAGATATTCAGTTAGCAGCAGATTTTTATTATTTAAACAGAAAAAAACCCCACTGCATTCACAACCCATTCGAACACTCAAACCCATTTCCCTAAATATTACTAAAACACTCTCAAACAACTATATAACAACACACCAAAGATTTCTTCACAACGTAAAACATTTTAAACACCAATTGCCTAATTATTTAACAATTAAGAAACTCAGTGGGTATATTTGTGAGCAATAGGCAACAACTCTATAGAGTATTGTATATGAACTTGATTTTCCCTGTATCCTTCAATGACTTGTACTGCAACGTAATGCAAATAAACAATGTAAGGACACATTATAGGTAATATCTAAATTAGACCAGGTTTGGTCATTCCCCTAGGAACCTGGCAGAAGTAAACACTGGGACCCATGAAAGGCTAAATCCTTAGGGTAGGGAGGAATGATATCTATAATGCCTAGCATATATTTAAAAAGTTTGTAACTTCTGTTTGGAATAGTTCAGGACCTAAACATTTTGGCTGACATTGTATGAGGATTCATTAGAGCAGGATTGTATGAGGATTCATTAAATCAGGATCCCACTTCAGAGTCTAAATTTTGGATAAACATTTTTACAGGGGGTTATAGCCAATCTTTGGATAGTGAAAGCTCAGATATCTAAGTAAAAGAAACCCATAAAGGAAGCAAAATTGATTAAAAGCTGTGTGAGGAAGGTTGGAGAGAGAGTATGTGTGGGTGATGTCACTGAGTTAAAGCCTCACTTTCCACAGCTGTCAATAAATACCATAAAAAAGGATGAAGCACAAAATAGCAGTAGAAGCATGATTTAGAGATGTGATAAAAGTCCCCAGAAGATAAAAATCATCAGATAGAAGAATTCAAAGGGGTCATTCTAGGGAGCAGGACTGGGATCAAGTAAAGGACTATTGCTTTGCATTACTAATTATTTTGTTTTTCAATTTTTCAATTACAGTTGACCTACAAAATTATATTAGTTTCAGGTGTACAACATAGTGATTAGACATTTATATACTTACAAAATGGTCACCCTGATAACTTTAGTATCCATATGAAACCATGCAATTTTTATAATATTATTGACTATAGTCCCTATGCTTTACTTTACATCCCATGACTATTTTTATAACTGGACATTGTACTTCTTAATTCCTTTCACTTTTTTCATTCATGCCCTCCCAACCCCCTTCCATCTGGCAACCATCAATTTGTTCTTTGTATCTATAAGTTTGTTTCTGTTTGTGTGGGGGTTTTTTATTCCACATATAAGTAAAATCCCATCCAATGGTGTATTTATTTGCTAGGGCTACCTAACAACCACAAATTGGGTGGGTGAAAAAAACAGGAAGGTATTGTCTTATAGTTATGGAGGCTAAAGTCCAAGATTAAGGTATTGTCAAAGTTAGTTCTTTCTGAGGGCTATGAGGGAAGAATCTGTACCAGGCCTTTCTTTGGGTTGTAGATACATCACCCCAATCTCTGCTTTGGTCTTCACATGGCATTTTCACTGTGTGTGTGTGTGTGTGTGTGTGTGTGTGTGTGTGTGTGTCCAAATTTCTCCTCATAAGAATTCCAGTTAAATTTAATTAGGGTAGGGCAGTATAACCATATCCTAACTTAACTAGTTACATCAGTAATGACTCTACTTCCAAATAATGTCACTTCTGAGATACTGAGGATTGGGGCTTCAACATATGAATTTTGGGAGAATTCAATTCAACTCTTAACAGATAGTATCATTGGAATGAAGCTACCTTTGTGAGGACTTGTAAGTCCAAACACCATTCTTCTGGTGGCGAGAGTGCTGTTGAGTCCCATGTTTAGTACACCAAGCTTTATACAGTTACATTCATGTTGCTGACATAATGAAACTATTTTCTATGTATTAAAAAGTGTCTTTCAATCACTATTACCCTATGACAAGCACAGTCTCTGACTGAGATGAAGGCTGTGTTTGAAATGCCTTTTTAGAACTTGTTATGAACTGAGTTGTACCTAACCCACAATAACTCAGGATGTGATTATTTGGAAATAGGGTCTGCACAGAGGTAATTAAGATAAAATTAGGTCAACATAGTGGATCCTAACATAATATGACTGGTATCCTTATAAAAAGAGGAGATTAGGACACAGACACACAGAGAGAAAACCATGTGAAGAGATGAGGGAGAAGGCAGCCATCTATACACCAAGGAGAGAGGCCTCAGAGGGAACCAACTCTCCCAACACCTTGATCTCAGACTTCTAGTTTCCAGAACTGTAAGACAGTAATATGTGTTGTTTAAGAAGCCTAGTCTTTGGTAGTTTGTTACAGCACCCCAAGCAAATGAATACAGAGGTCCTCAAAGGGAACAATCCTAGAGTAGAACAAGAGCTTCATGAGGACTCCTAGAGAGGCTGGGAAAAGCCTTCAGATCCTCTTTGATGATGACAAGGCAGGTGCATGTCAATAGGTCTCTTTTTAAAAAAAAATTATTGTTGACAGTCTTACAGATGTCCCCCATTTGTTCCCCTCCACCAAGCCCCGACCCCACCCAGGCTTTCCCTGCACTATTGTCTGTGTCCATGGGTTATGTATATTTTCATATATGTTCTTTGGCTAATCTCTTCCTGTCTCCTCCCCACTGTTATTCTGTCATTCTGTTCCATGCATCCATGCCTCTGGACCTATTTTGTTCATCAGTTTATTTTGTCCATTAGATTCCACATACCAATGAGATAATGTGATATTTGTCTTTCAATAGTTGGCTTATTTCACTTAGCATCATGATCTCCAGGTCCCTCCATGCTGTTACAAAGGGTAAGAGCTCCTTTTTTCCTGCTGCATAGTATTCCATTATGTAAATGTTCCACAGTTTTTTACCCACTCATCTACTGAAGGGTACTTAGGCTGTTTCTAGATCTTAGCTATTGTAAATTGTGCTGCTATGAATATAGGGGTGCATATATTCTTTCTGATTGATATTTCGGGATTCTTAGAATATATTCCTAGAAGTGGGATTGCTGAGTCAAATGGAAGTTCCATTTTTAATTTTTTGAGGAAACTCCATACTCTTTCCCACAATGGATGCCTTGGTCTTCATTCCCACCAGCAGTGCACTAGTGTTCTCAATGGGCCTTTTTGATAGCTAAGAAAATGATCTGGTGCTACTGCTACTGCTGCTGTCATCTATGCCCCTCCTCCACCCGTCCACCTTCAAAATTGGTTTGTTATCAGCTTTTCCATGATTTACCTTTCACTTGGCCTGTAGATTCAAATGATGAGCTTGATTCTGGGTACTGGATTTTATAAGAAAACTAGAAGCCCGGTGCACAAAATTCGTGCACGGTGGGGGTTGTCCCTCAGCCCAGCCTGTACCCTCTCCAATCTGGGACTCCTGAAGGGATGTCCCACTGCCCGTTTAGGCCCGATCCTACCAGGATTGGGCCTAAACGGGCAGTCGGACATCCCTCTCACAATCCAGGACTGCTGGCTCCCAACTGCTTGCCTGCCTGCCTTCCTGATTGCCCCTAACCGCTTCTGCCTGCCAGCCTGATCACCCCTAACCACTCTGCTGCCAGCCTGGTTGATGCTTAACTGCTCCCCTGCCAGCCTGTTTGCCCCCAACTTCCCTTCTTTGCCAGCCTGGTCACCCCTAACTGCCCTCTCCTGCAGGGTTGATCACCTCCAACTGCCCTCCCTTGCAGGCCGGGTGCCTCCCAACTGCCCTTCCCTGCTGGCCATCTTGTAGTGGCCATCTTGTGTCCACATGGGGGCAGGATCTTTGACCACATGGGGACAGCTATATTGTGTGTTGCAGTGATGATCAATCTGTATATTACTCTTTTATTAGATAGGATAGAGGCCTGGTGCACCGGTGGGGGCCAGCTGGTTTGCCCTGAAGGGTGTCCCTGATCAGGGTGGGGTTCCCTTGGGGCATGGGGCGGCCTGAGTGAGGGGCCTGTGGTGGTTTGCAGGCCGGCCAAGCCCCCTGGCAACCCAAGGGGAGGCCCTGGTATCTGGAATGTATTTTCCTTTTACAATTGAAACTTTGTAGCCTGGAGCGGAGCCAAGCTACAGGGGTGGCAGCCATTTCTGTGGCAGTTAATTCACCTTCTACAATTGAAACTTTGTAGCCTTAAGCGGGTGGGCCCAGCCAGGGTGTGGGGAAAGCTTTGCTTCCCCTGTTGCCGCCGGCAACCCTGGCCTGCTCTCTCAAGCTCCATTCTTCCGCCATTTGTTTGAATTTGTTTACCTTCTATAATTGAAACTTTGTAGCTTGAGTGGAGGCTTAGGCCTGCAACTGCTATAAAAAGCTTGGCTTCCTCTGTTACCTGGGAAACCTTGCTCTCTGTGGCTGTAGCCATCTTGGTTTGGGTTAATTTGCATACTCGCCCTGATTGGCTGGTGGGCGTGGCTTGGCTGGCGGGTGTGGCTTATGTAGCGGAGTGATGGTTAATTTGCATATTACCATTTTATTAGAGAGGATAGTGAGTGGACAAACCTGTTTCATCAAATATCATAAAGGGTACTAGAGCTTCAGTCAGAAGTCTTTCTCATGTAGCTGGAAGATCTGCAACCTAGGCATGAGAACAACTAAATTAGCATCCCATACTCAATAATTCCTTTGCATTAAACCACTAGTTTTTAGCCCATGATATATTACAAAGTTTGTCCCTATCACAAGCATGCAAGCTGGCTCCTGGGTTCCTGAGTCACTGAATGTCAAATATGGTGATATGCTGAGGTGGCACTGCTAAAGTTAGAAGGCTCAAAGTTGCCAATTAATTCTCTGCAAAAAGGTGTTTACATCAGCCTCCACTTTGAGCTTCTGTCAGTCCGGGGGCTCCTCAGAAGCAACCGCTTGCCTCAGGCTTGGAAACAAAACAATCACAACAAAGTTACCAGCCTATTTGTTGGACAGCAACTAATTATATTTATCCTCTATATTCCTTTCACTTCCTCTCGCCCTGTACTAATGCTGTGTAATAAATTACCACAAATTTAACAGCTAAAAACAACACAGATTTATTAGCTTAGTTTCCATGGGCTAGAGGTCATGGTACAGCTAAGTTAGGGCCTTTGCTCAGGGTCTCACAAGTCTGCAGTGAAGGTGTCAGTCAGGCTGCCTTCTCTTCTGGAGCTTGGGGTTTTCTCCCAAGCTCCCATAGTTGCTGGCAGATTTCATTTCTGTGTACTGTATGACTGAGGGCCCTGGGTTTTGCTGGCTCTTGACTGTAGGTTTCCCTCAGATCCTCTAGAGGCTGAGGCAGTTACAACATGGCTGTTTGTTTCTTTAAGGCCAGCAGTAGAATCTCTCCAGTTTTCTAGGATGAAGGCTTAGATAACATAACATAATCATGGCAGTAACATCCTATTATATATGCCATATTCTGTTCTTTAGCAGCAAGTTTTAGGTACTGCCCACATTGTATGGAAGGTATTATACAAGGGTATGGATCATTGGAGGTCCTCTTAAGGTATGTCCACTATCCTCTGAACACTCATCTTCTTGAGGGTAGCAAGCATGGCAGTCACTGACTGCTTCTGTTCATAATACCACCAACTGATTTTGAGACAGGATTCAAATTGCCCTTTTTTATTGTGTTCTCCTTGTCTAGTTGTCATACCAGGTTCATTCCTTTGTGGTCATTACTATCATGCTAAGTAAGTCACACATAGTTTATTATCTGTGTGCTCCAAGGCTCAGCTAATCTCAGAAAATAACACATGAGGTCTCATGACAAGCCACATCAGCATCCCCTGGACACTTGTTAGAAATGAAAATTCCCAGGTTCCACCCCAGACCTCCTGAATTAGAAACTCTGAGGTGGGGCCCTGCAGTCTGTATTTTAATAGAGAGTGCTGATATGTGTTCAGGATTGAGCACTACTGAGTTCATAAATAGACTTTATAGAGAAAAAGGACTTAAATAACCAAAGAGCAACACGAGAAGAAAAAATAAAGGTTCCCCTGTGTATGAGTTTTCTGGAGCTGCCATAACAAAGTACCATGGACTGGATAGTTGAACAAACAGAGACTTATTCTCTCAAAGTTCTGGAAGCTAGAAGTCTGAGATCAAGGTGTCAGCAGGGTTCATTCCTTCTAAGGCCTCTCTCCTAGATAGTCATCTTCTCTCTGTCTTCCTTCAGGGTATCTTGATATGCTAACCTTTTCTTATAAGGAGACCAGTCAGATTGGATTAGGGTCCACTCTAATGGCTTCATTTAACCTTAATCACCTCTTTAAAGACCCTACTTCCAAATACAGTCACATTCTGAGATACAGGGGATATGAACTTCAACATATGATTTTTGGGTCATAACACCTTGTTCTTTGATATTGCCAAAGAAAGATGTGCTGGGGCAAGGGTGTTACTGTGCCCAGAAAGTGTGCCTTATAGTAGAAGTGTGCCTTCACACTATGGGTCTCCCTTTTTGTCCTGTTTATTAGGGGAAAGTATAGGCTGCTTGGTGCCTGGCAGTTTGAGGTATCAACAGTTTCTAGGCATTGTTTAAGAATGCCAATGGCTCAGCATTATGAGATCTTGGGACCAATAGAATGTTGTCAGCCCCCTGCTAGAGGAGGAGCTGCTGGTCTTATTACAAGTTGAACTTGGAGATAGTTTGCTGTCTGGAAGAATGGAAAAGCTGGTTCCAGCTAACTGCTTGTCTAGCCCGTGGAGTGAGCTCTCAGGGTTACATTCAGATAATGCTATCCACTGCCCTACAATTTATAAGGACAAATGAGCCTTCTATGGCTCTGAATGGCAGGCACCATCAAGCATTGCCAATTAAGCACTGCTCTGCCAAATAAAGCAGGTCTTACTAGGGCTATTGTTTTGGCAAGAATGGTTGTATTTCATGCCATTCTTCTAGGCACAGAAGAGATTTATTTGTTGCCTCTGTAAGCTCTCACAATGACAGAACTTTTATTTTCTGAAAAAGTGGAGAAGAATGTCCCTTTCCCTTTTATATTGCTCTGTTATTGAGTATCACATTCCTCTTGAGCCTACTGGAGAGACATTTTATATCTATTCTGAAAGATCACATTTTGTGTCAGGTATCTATCTTTAAACCAATCAGCTATGGCCAAGGAGACAGGATCACATTGCCCAGATGATGTGGTCACAAGGCACAGGGGTTTGTTCTTATGTTTTAGAACCATTTCTAAGGAATTACGGAGCCATCCAATTGTTGTTTTTAAATCTTTGATATATGTTTATTCTATATTTGTATGAGAAACATGTTTTCAACTTTAGAAAAATGGCACATTATCAAAATATAATTAAAACTAGTTTTACTTTTATACCTTTTTTTACATCTAACACAAAATTGACTGTTTTAACCATTTTTAAGTGTGCAGTTCAAAGGCATTAAGTACATTCACGTTGTTGTGCTACCATCACCATCATCCACCTATAGAACTTTTTCATATCGCAAATCTGAAGTTTATCCTCATTAAACACTATCTTCCCATTCCCCCCTCCCCTCAGTATCTGGCAACTACCATTCTATTTTCTGTCTTATGAATTTAACTACTCTAGAGACCTCATACAAGTAAAATCATCTTTTGGGGGTGGCTTATTTCATTTTCATTTAGTTGAATGTCTAGTTGGTTTTTCTACTGTCCCATTGTACTGGATTCTTCTATCAGTTAACAAACAAAGCACTCCTGTGTTCATCACAGAATTTGTTAAAATGCCTTATTCCTCCTCCAGTTCTGTAACTTACCCCTCTCTTACTTTTACTTGACTACTCACTCTCTAAGCAATTGTACTCTGGCTTTCAAGCTACTCCCTGTTTATCAATGACCTCCTAATCAGTTACTTATTGGTCTTTCCCCTCAAATCCCTCTATCTTTATGTTTCAATAGAATTAAATGTACAGTATGTCACTTATTCTACAAATACCCTGTGAGCTATGGAGGACTTGTATAAGTATTATTCAATGGAGGATCATCTTATCGCTATTTTACAGGTGGAGCAACCAAATCTTTTAGTTTCATTTTCTCAGTCACTGAACAAATGTATAGTATTGAGTTCATACTACACATTAGACCTCTACTGAGTGTCAGAGAGAGAATGATGAGCACCACAGAGTCTATTTCCTAGCTTAGAGGCTAGTGAGAAAGAGACATCCTTATGAATATATCACACATGGGAATATAATTACCAATTGTGGTTTGTGTTTTTAGAAAAAGATATAGGATCGCTGGTGGTTCACAGGAAGACCTGATTCAGATTGCAAGTGTAGTGCAGGAAAATTGCCTCTTAAGGAATAATACAGTGGCTAAGAGAGAAGGAGACATAGAAATAGAGTGAAAGATAGAGGGAAATAGAGACAAGAGGAGGGAGGAGAGAGAGAGAGAGAGAGAGAGAGAGAGAGAGAGAGAGAGAGAGAGAGATCTAAGCAAAGTAAACAACATGTCCTTATTCCTCAGGGGAGAAAAGCTGGTCACCTTTGGAGAACTGAAGGAAAACCTGAGTGACAGAATCAGAGACAACAAGCCAAAGAGAGACCAAAGAAGAGGCTCCAGAGGGAGGCAGAATTTCATTGTAAGGTCAATATGAAGCTTTAATCAGCAGAATTAAAAGGAACAAATTTGACAGAACAAATCTCAATGTATGAGTACAAACAGCCTCTCATCCTCTTTCCATATCCAGCACCCTGACTAGGACTAATGAATTTGGAGTTTACTGGCTAACTGGGTATATGTTTTACTTCCCCAAGAAATTTCAATATTTGAGGGTTAAGTAGAGGAGAAGGACCCACCAAAGGGCACTCATAAGGAGCATCCAGAGAGATGAGAAGCCAGTAGAATTCCATGTCTTGGAAGACAACAGTGTTTCAAGAAGGGAATCGTCAATCTGTTCAAGGCTACTGATAACTCCAGTGGGTGTTAGACTTGAGATTGTCCATTTGATGTGGCAACAGGCAAGTCCTTACTAACTTTAACAAAATCAGATTCCACAGAATGACAAGAAATAAGTCATATGGGAATAGGTGGAGAGAGATGTGTAGACTACTTTTCTGAAAAAACAAAGAGTAAGGTGGTGGGGGGGGGGGTGAAGAGGACAATAGCTGGATGGAGGTGTAAATTTAAAAAGAGAATTTTTTTAATATTGAAGATATTAGAGAATATTTGAAACCTGAGGAGAATAATACAGTTGGAAAAGAAAATGTTAAAGAATGAAAAAGAAGGAGGGCATAAACAATGTAATAATTCCCTTAGAAAGTGAGGGGAAGGTTGGATTCACAAACAGGTGTGTTGTGAATAGGATGAGGGACATCTCTCTTTCTTTTTTAAATATATTTTATTGATTTTCCACAGAGAGGAAGGGAGAGGGATAGAGTGTTAGAAACATCGATGAGAGAGAAACATCGATCAGCTGCCTCCTGCACACTCCCCACTTGGTTGCATGTGCCCGCAACCAAGGTACATGCCCTTGACCGGAATCGAACCCGGGGCCCCTGAGTCTGCAGGCCGATGCTCTATCCACTGAGCCAAACTGGTCAGGGCAGACATCTCTTCTAGTAAAATGCTATTGAAACCATAACATGTCTGTGAAACCCCTGTGGATTATAATACAAGGGAGATTCTGCTTCAGCAGGTCTGGAGTGGGGCCTGATACACTGAATTTCTAACAAGCTTCCAGGTGAGGCCAATGTAGCTGGTCCACCAACCACACTATAAGCTACAAAGGGCTAGAACAGTGGTCGGCAAACTCATTAGTCAACAGAGCCAAATATCAATACAACGATTGAAATTTCTTTTGAGAGCCAAAGTTTTTAAACTTAAACTTCTTCTAATACCACTTCTGCAAAATAGACTTGCCCAGGCCATGGTATTTTGTGGAAGAGTCACACTCAAGGGGCCAAAGAGCCGCATGTGGCTCGCGAGCTGCAGTTTGCCGACCACGGGGCTAGAAAATGTTTCTCAACCTTGGCTTCAGATTAGAATCACCTGGAGGAGCTATCAAAACTCCAGATGATAGAAAAGATCCAAAATTTATTTTAAAAAATATCTCTTGCAAAACCCAAACAAGCCAATTAAAAATGGGCAAGGGATCTGAATAGACACTTCTCCAAAGAGGACACACAGATGGCCTATAGACATATGAAAATATGCTCAACGTCAGGAATCATCAGAGAGATGCAAATTAAAACTGCATTGTGGTATCATCTCACACTTTTCAAAATGGCTACCATCAATAAATCAATAAACAACAAGTGCTATTGAGGATGTGGAGAAATCCTAGTACGCTGCTGGTGGGAATGCAAACTGGTGCAGCCACTGTGGAAAACACTATGGTGTTTCCTCAAAAAATTAAAAATGGAATTGCTTTATGACCCAGTGATTCCACTTCTGGGAACATATCCGAAGAAACCCAAAACATTGATTTGAAAGAATGTGTGGACCCCTGTGTTCATTGATTTACATTAGCCAAGATATGAATGTAACCTAAATGTCCATCAATAGATGAGTAGATAAAAAAGTGGCGGTACATATATACAATGGAATATTACTCATCCATAAAAAGAATGAAATATTATCATTTGCAACAACATGGACAGACCTAGAGGATATTATGCTAAGTGAAATAAGTCAGAGAAAGACAAATATTGTATTAAATCACTTATATGTCGAGTCTAAAAAGACAAACTTGTAGAAACTGAGAAAGTAGAATGAGACTTACCAGGGGCTGGGGCATGGGGTATTTTAGGAGGTATTATCAAAGGGTACAAACTTGCAACTAGAAGATGAAGATGTCCTCGAGATCTAATGCACTCTTTAGTGATTATAGCCAACAGTACATTATTGCATACTTCAAAATTGCTAAGACAATAGATCTTAAACATTCTTACCACAAAAAATGAAATGATAATTATGTAATGTGATAAAGGTGTTATCTAAAGATACAGTGGTAATCATATTGCAATATATAAATGTAATAAATCAACATGTACACCTTAAACTTATACAATGTTATATGTCTGTTATATCTCAATTAAAATAATTTTAAAAATAAAAACACATGCACTAAAGATTTTCATAAGAGTGATGCCAGCTTGCTACATTGAAACAGTTTTATTTAAGGAAATGGTTGTGATAGCCTCTTTAATACATGTAGAGAGGGACTTATAAACACATATAATCAAGATATTGACAAGAATGCTACATCAAAAAAAAACATGAATAAAGCAGGATGGAGACAACTTTGAAGGATACGGTAGTTATGACTTGACTTGGGCAGATTTATGTTCTTAAAATCAAATATTCAAATTTATTTTTAGCAAAAACATTTCTGGTTTCTGTTGTTCCTCTGAGAAGTCAATTTTACTTTTATAATTTCTCATTTGAAGAGAGTGTGTCTTTTTTTTCTGGCTGCTTTTAAGATTTTCACTTTGTCTTTGGTTTTCCACAGTTTGACTTAAGATGTGTGTAAGGGGAAATTCTGCTTGACTTTTATAGGACTTTCTGAATCTTTGGATAAATTTGTTTCATCTGTTTTAGAAAATTCTCAACAGTTATTGCCTCAAACATTGCTTCTCTCTTCTCTCATTCTGGGATTCTAATCTTACAAATGCTAAAAATTTTTTCACACTATGCCGTACTTTCTTACTTTCATTTCTGCATTTCCTATCATGTTATCCTTTTGTGCTTCAGTCTGAAATTTTTTCTTCAGAATTATCTTCCTTTTCATGACTTTTCTCTTCAGTTATATTTAATCAGCCCTTAACATATTCATTAAACTCTTAATTTATTGTTTTCTATGAGTCTGCCACAAGCTCAGCTCAACTGCTTAGCTTCTCATCCATAGCTTTTCAGGATCAGCACTTTCTTAGAAGGAATGCCTGACTCCTCTCCCTGAGCTTGCATCCTGTCTGTGATCTTGGTCCTGTAAATCTCCCCTTCTTTGTTATGTCCCTGATTAATTTAAAGTGTTTTAGTTTGTCCAGCTTCTCTAGTTGTTTTCAATGGGGGGATTGGTATAGAACAACTTATTCAACCATTACAGAAAGTGGAATTTATTATTTTGGGAGGCCGCATAGTGCTGAGAAGACTTTGAACTGTGTTTGGCACAATAGTATGTACACAGTAAGTTTATACTATTATTACATATAAAATTAGCATAGAGTTCCCTTTTTGTGTTGTCCTTGATCAGTTTTAGTATCATTATTCTGAAAGTTTTGTAAAATAAGTTGGATGGCATTGCATATTTCTCTATCCTCCAGAATTTTTTATATAATACAGAGATTATCTATTTCTTGAAAGTTTGCTAGAACTTACTTATAAAATTATTTGGGCCTATTATTTTTTAGGGATAAACTTTGCCTATATTTTCAATTTATTTTATAGTTGTTAATTATTCTTATACAAGAATTATTCAGACATTTTAACAGGGATTCAGGAATTATGCATATTTAGAGTTTTTTAATCTCTTGAAAAAAATCATAAAATTTATAACAAATTGAATAGAATATTATTTAACAAAGCTTCTTTGGGTCTGTGGTTATGCCTCATTTATCATTTCTATTATCATTTGTGCTTTTCTTGCTTTTTAAATCACACCTGACAAATTATACTTTTTTAATTTTTAGAAAAACAACTTTTGGTTTTGTGGTTCAAGTCTACTGTTGTTGTGAGAAGCAACCTGTGTGGCTTTTGTGCTGAGGTAGTTTAAAGCCCTTTCTTCCCCTGTCTTGGTGATAAAGGAGATCACATGTTCTAGGTGGAACTAGACAGTTGAATGGCACCCAACCCACATCAGACTCTGTGAGAAAAAAATCTTAACTTTGATATCCAGTCACTGAGATATCAAGGTTTATTTGTCACTATGTTACAGTAGGCAGATAGCTAGATATTAACTAAAAAGAGGAGAGCCAGATTTTCAATTAAGCTGGATTAACTGGGAGACAGCTTCAGACACTCCAGGGAATAGCTGGAATTGCTCTGCCAAAAGGACTAGCATCCAAGTGGACAGGAAAGACTGGCCTTCCAATTTTCCAAGGGAAAACCAGCCCATTTCTGAAGAATAATGGGGTGAAGGGGGATAAGGCTAAATAGCCAGGAGCAAATTTCTCTGCGGAGGCACCTGCAGTAGAAGACAGATGATAAGCAAAACTAGGAGGCATGCACAGTAAGAGCCAAAATGGCTACCATAGAGGGGAGGAGTCTAGCCTGGGGAAATATGGGAAAAGCATAGGATAGGACAAAGGCATGAAACTCTGGAAGATCCAAGAAAGGGATTGGATAGGGATAGGCATCAGCATAGCCCTGGGAAGATACCGGAAGAAAATTGGTTAGTTTGAAAGAAAGCTTACCCCTTCCCAAATCCAAGTAGATATAATCAAAGCTTAACAAAAGCCCAAGGCTCCATCAATCAGTTGATGGGCACTTAGGCTGCTTCCAAATCTTAGCTATGGAGAATTGTGCTGCTATGAGCATAAGGGTGCATATATCCTTTCTGATTGGTGTTTCTAGTTTCTTGGGATATATTCCTAGAAGTGGGATCACTGGGTCAATGGAAGTTCCATTTTTAGTTTTTTGAGGAAACTCCATACTGTTCTCCACAGGGTTCCTTTTTCTCCACATCCTCACCAGCACTTGCCGTTTGTTGATTTGTTGATGATAGCCATTCTGACAGGTGTGAGATGGTACCGAATTGTCATTTTGATTTGCATCTTTCAGATGATTAGTGACTTTGAGCATGTTTTCATATGTCTCTTGGCCTTCCTTCTGTCTTCTTTCAAGAAGTATCTATTTAGGTCCGTTGTCCATTTTTTGATTGAGTTGTCTATCTTCCTTTTGTTAAGTTGTATGAGTTCCCTGTAAATGTTAGAGATTAAAGCCTTATTGGTGATAACATTGGCAAATATGTTCTCCCATGTGGTGGGCTTTCTTGTTGTTTTGTTGATGGTTTTTTCTGCTGTGCAAAAGCTTTTTATTTTGACGTAGTCCCATTTGTTTATTTTCTCTTTAGTGTCCATTGCCCTAGGAGCAGTATCATTGAAGAAATTGCTTTGGCATATGTCTGAGATTTTGCTGCCTTTGGATTCCTCTAGTATTTTTATGGTTTCCCATCTTATATTTAAGTCTTTTATCTATTTTGAGTTTATTTTTGTGTATGGTGTAAGTTGGTGGTCTAGTTTCATTGTTTGCATGTATCTGTCCAATTTTCCCAACACCATTTATTGAAGAAACTGTATTGACTCCATTGTATGTTCTTGCCTCCTTTGTCATTGGAATACTACACTGCAGTAAAAAAGAAGGAATTCTTACCATTTGCAACAGCATAGGTGGAACTGGAGAGCATTATGCTAAGTGAAATAAGCCAGTCAGAGAAAGATAAACATCACATGATCTCATTCATTTGTGTAATATAATGAACAACATAAACTGATGAACAACAACAGATCCAGAGACAGAGAAGCATTGATCAGACCATCAAACCTCAGAGGGAAGGTAGGGGAGGGTGAGGGTAAGGGGGAGAGATCAAACAAAGGACTTATTTGCATGCATATAAGCCTAACCAATGGACACAGACAACAGGGGGGTTAGGCCATGAGTGGAGGGGTGGGGTGGGGCAATGGGTGGATAAAGACACATATGTAATACCTTAATCAATAAAGAAAAAAAAATACATTAAATAAATAAATAAATAAATAAATAAATAAATAAATAAATAAATCCATTGACTGATTTAGTGACATTGGGGGTGAAAAAAAAAAAAGCCCAAGGCTCACACTCTCTTTCTAGAGCAGCAGCATGGGCCTGGGTTCAGTGGCTGCACAGGATGAAATACAGTGCTGCAAGTGGGCTGGAGGGGAACAGAAACTAAGCTATACTACTGAAGCTTCAGATGTTGAGGCTGGGGTAATGGCACAGCATCTCTGGGCCCTGAACCTCCTTCTAGGCTTGGTGGGGACAGTGCAGGCCTGGATATAACCATTTTGTCTAGTTATACTTTGGAATCTGGACTTTTCCCACAAAGAGATGGAGCTGAACTACCTGGCCATGGATGAGGCAGTGTGGCAACCTCTTTACGTCTATGCGCAGTGCACCTGCACTAAATCTTGCCACTATACCTCAAAGCCTCTTATGGGTGAATCCCTGAAATTCATTTCCTGTGACTTCACAAGGACATATCTCCAGACCAGTTCTACAGACCCAACTTGGTCCCAGTCCGTGTCTGACAACTGCAGCACAGTCAAGGCAATTCTGTTTAGTACAGGAATTAAAGAATTTTGGCACCCTAAAACATGGTTAAATTTTAAAAGTTCCATGATTGGTTAAAATGAATTTGTATTCTTTGCCTCTAGTTGTGTATTCCTTTGTTTTGTAGTTGTTTGAGTTTATTTAATTTTTAAATTACCTTTCCACCATATTAAGGACTTTGGAATAGGAAAGGACATATATTCAGCCCCCAACCTGTATCATTTATCTAGTTATATTCTGGAATGGTTTGCGTTTTGTTAGAAATAGATACTTTTAAAAAATATATTTTTTATTGATTTCAGAGAGAGGAAGGGAGAAGGAGAGTGATAGAAACATTAATGATGAAAGAGAATCATTGATTGGCTGCTTCCCGCACGCCCCCCACTGGGGACTGAGCCTGCAACCCAGGCATGAGCCCTTGACTGGAATCAAACCTGGGACCATTTCAGTCCACAGGCTCTATCCACTGAGCCAAACCAGCTAGGGCTGGATTTTTTTTTTAAAGAAAGCAGGTAGTAAAAGTCATGTAAGCTTTATAATTTTAGTACTGACTAAGGAAATGTGAGCTTTGTAAATCTAATCTCTTTATTGACACATCAGAAGGTAGTCAGTTGTAAACATGAAATCTACCACCCCAATCCCCACCCTATCATTGCCTTCAACTTTGTCTCATAATGATATCTCAGGTAGATCTCACAGCATTTAGGTCTCTTACAGCTTGAAAAATTCCATTTCAGGATAATTCACTCAAATACAAATTTTAATCTCAGAGCCTCCCCTCTTTAGCAAGTGCCAGCTAGGCTTCTCCCAGTAGAACTTGCAGTGAGAGAAGGGTTGCCCTCTGACAACTACCCCTTCTCTCCTCTGAGTCTCCATTTTTATTTAGATGTGAAGATGGTTTCTTAGTCCTATTGAATGTATGAAAAGATAGGGCAATGTGGCCCTATTTAAATCATAGGGTTACTCAGAAACTCTCATTGACAAAGTTAGTCCTTTAGCCATAGGAGAGACATAACAGGGAAGGTCTTATTCAGCATACTTTAATTATATACATTCCAAAGAAATGTTTACAGGGATGAAGAAGGTTCACTGTTTTGAAAGGCCATAATACTGAAAAGAGAAAAAAAATGTTATTCTCATATTATTGGTGATGGGCATTTTGTATTCCAATATTTATTAACTATGCACATGTTCCTGGTATAGCTTAGGATTCTGGAGTACAGAGGTGTCAATACAGATAAGGTCCTTGACCTCCAGGAGCTTACATTCTACTAAGGGGTATATATATATCAGAAACAAGTAAATAAAATATGTGACAAGTGATATAAAAGAAAACTGAGGGGTGTGATAGACAGTGAATGATAGAAGGGGAATGTGAGACTACTTTAGAGCCTTCAGGGAAGACTACTTGGAGGAAGGATATTTGAGCCATGATCTGAAGCATAACAAGGAGCCAAGTGCTCAAAGAAGTAAACTTGAGAAAGATATTCAGGCAGAGACAATAGCAATTTCAATGTAATCCTGAGACAGGAATGAGCTTTGTGTAACAAACATCAAAGGAGACCTGCTGGGATGTAGTTCCATGAAGGAGATGGTTGGCCAGTTTGGGCAGGGACTAGACCAAGTAGAGCCTTATATAAGTCCTAGGGAGAAATTTGAATTATATTCAAAATGCTATGGGAAGCTATTAAAGGGTTTCATAAAGGGGTAGAAATGCACTGGTTTATATTTTTATTGTTTTCAGAGAAGAAAGGAGAGGGAGAGAGAGATAGAAACATCAATGATGAGAGAGAATCATTGATTGGCTGCCTTCTGCATGCTCCCTACTAGGGATGGAGCATGCAACCCAGCATGTGTTCTTGACTGGAATCAATCCCAGGATCCTTCAGTCCACAGGCTGATGCTCTATCCACTGAGCAAAACCAGCTAGGGCACAAGTGTGTGTTTTTTTAAAGAGAGATTGGTAGAGTTGATGTTCTATTATGAAACTTCATATTGGGAAACACGTTTAAGATTGAGGTTCTATTCTTATTCTTATCCCGTGCCTTAATAATCTCAAATCTAGGTTGAACCTCACCTCTTGCATTCCCCATCCCCTATACCCAGGAATGCTCACATATTAGCCACATATCCATATTCTTATTCACCAAAGGTTAAAGATGGGAAATTTCAATGGTTTTCTTACACCAGATCACACATTTATTTTCTGCTTTGGATTTTTCCAAATCAGACAGGGGAAAAAAAGATGTAAAGAAGACAATTGGTGAATGGAAGAGTCTGAGGGTAAGGAAATGAAAACAAAAGAAGTAATGCAGAAAGGGATGGCACAAAAAAGCCTCCGAGCAAGGATGACAATGTGACTTAACAAAGAGAGTTCTGGGTAAGTACTGAGACCTGGAGTGGGCTCTTAGCTTTGTCACAGACTCCGTGTGAAACTTTGGGCAACAGTCTACTACTCTTTGCCATTTAATTTGCTTTTCGGTAAAGTGAAGATAGTTCTTTAACCCCTAATTCTTACCTCATAACAGTGTTATAAGATCCCATAAAATTACACATGTAAAGCATTTTTGAAAACTATTAAGACTCAAACCGAAGGGATTAGTGATGGGAGTCTTAAATATGAGCCAACAAAATTAGCATAGAAATGGATATTCTTTTTTTCTCTCACCTGCCACTTGGTTTCAAGTTCTTCAAAAACCAGTATTATCATTTAGAATAAGACTGTGATCTATTCATTTAACAAGTCTCTGATTTTCTTTATCTTTTTCCCAGTTTCTACTTCAAGCTTATCTCTGAGGAAAAAAAATGAGAGAAATATGATTACTAGATTACTTCATGTTATGGTTCATAAGGACATGTATTGGTCATAATCCCTTAAATGCATACAGTATAGGTCTGAGCCCATATATATATAATGGAATACACACACACACACACACATACACACACACACACACACACACACACATCACCGTGAGGCTCTCACCCTCCTTTTTACACCTAGCATGTCATGTGATAAAGAGATGTCATGGTCCTTGGGAAGGAAAATCTTGCGATCTAGGTCACACTGTTAACTTGCTCACTCAGGGATTATTTTACCCAATGAGATGCTCCACCAATTTTACATGTTCTCTTTCTATTTTAATGTAATTGAGGCAGAATTAAATCATCTTAAAGCATCTTCCAATGATCAGCAACTTAGTTTCATGTTCTTCATAACACAGTATTATTATTTGGAATGTTTTTTTGTGATCCATTTATATAACAGCCTCTGAGGTTTCCTTCTTTCTTCTACTTTCTCTTTTAAACTGATCTTCATAGATAACCAGGCAGGCCCAAGATATTTCATCAGGAGGAAAAAGTGAGGAGAGGAGACTAAGTGTTAGATTACTTAGTGTCATGTCCCATAAGGAAAAAAAACCCATGTCAGTAATAATCCTCTGTATTTATAAAAAGTGCTTTGAAAACAGCCCAATGCTAGTTATGTGACTGAGTGTCACTTCACTTCCCTGCATTTCTTTCTTTGTCTGTAAATGGTGAAGTCACCGTGAAAAGCAGTATGAAGTTATTATATCTCAAAAAATTGAAAATGGAACTGCCTTCTGACCCAGTGATTCTACTTTTGGGAATATATCCAAAGAAATCCAAAACACTGGTTTGAAAGCCTATATGCACCTCTTTGTTCATTGCAGCACTATTTGAAATAACCAATATTTGAAAGCAACCCAAGTGCCCATCAGTAGATTAGTGGATAAAAAAGCAGTGGTACATTTACACAATGGAATATTACTTGGCCATAAAAAGAACTAAATATTACCATTTGCAACAGCATAGATGGACCTTAAGAGCATTATGCTAAGTGAAATAAGCTAATCAGAGAAAGACAAGTACCGTATGATTTCCCTCTATGTGTAATCTGATGAACAAAATTAACAAAACAGAAATAGACTCATAGGTGAGAACAAACTGACAGTTGTCAGAAGGGAAAGGGGTTGCAGGGATGAGTGAACAGGGTGAAAGGATTAAGCAAAAATGACATCTTAAAAGTAACAAAATAAAATAACTTCCCATTGCAACTCTTTATTCATGAAGTTATCTTTTCCAAACAAAAGAAAAATAAAGACATTTTCAAATAAAAATAATTGAGAAACCTCATCACCAGGAGACTTGCACTAAAGGAAATACCTTTAAGGGTGTTCTTCAGGCAACAGGAACATTATCCCAAGTGGAAGCTAGCAGATGCAAAAATAATACAGAGCAATAAAAAAGGTAGACCATCAAACCTCGAAGGGAAGGTAAGGGAGGGTGGGGGTAAGGGGGAAAGATCAACCAAAGGACTTGTATGCATGTATATAGGACTAACCAATGGACTCAGACACCAGCGGGGTGAGGGCATAAATAGGGGGAGAATGGGGGGAAGGACACATATGTAATAGCTTAATCAATAAAGAAAAAAAGTTTTGTGCTAAAATAGAGGGAATTTTTCTTTGTCATGATCATTTTTCTGTTTGGTCACATGATCCTGAAAATTAAATGTGTAGCTAAGAGTTTAAAGAAAGCCAAAACACTGGTTTGAAAGACTATACCCTTTGCAACAACATAGATATAACAAAATAAATAAACAAATAAATAAATAGGGGGGGAAGCAAATTAGAAATGTCATGGTAAAATTATTCTACATCACAATAGCAAGAAATATTATGAATACCAAAAAGATGCCTAACAAGAAATGGCATACATTACTGATGGGTTGAAAGACAAATAAATGGAGAAGCATACCTAGAGCCTGGATGAAATGTAGTGTAAGATTAAAGAATGCTGACTCTGTCTCCAGGAATCTGGAGCCCAGACTGCTGAAGTTCAAACCAAGGCTCTGCCACTTCCTAGCAATGTGACCCTGGCAAGTTATTTAACCTCATTATGCCTTAGTTTCCTTTATCTGTAAAGTGGCAATAATCATGATGGTCTTTACCTCACAGAGGTAGGGCTAACTCAGTTTCTCTCCTATGGCTAACCTATATAAGGTTGTGACCTATCCCCTGCTCTCCTGAGCCCCAGTTACTACTTTTTTCATTTTTTTGTATGTTCTGTAGCACTCACTACCCTATAACATACTATATCATTTATTTATTTCTTATATTTAGTGTTTATTGCCTGCCTACTTCTGCTAAAATATATATGCTCCTTGAAGGCTAGAAACTTCATTATTTTCCCCCAATTTTTAAAAATGTCTATATTTTTGGCACATGTATCCCAAATGCTTAGAAAATTGCTTGACACATGGCAGAGTACATAGAATAGTATCTGAAACATAATAAACACTATTATAATAATAAAGATGTCAATTGTCTAGAAATTATAAATGTAATTTAGTCCCAATCGATATCCCAATGAAATATTTTATAGAACCTGAGAAGCTAATTCTAATTTTCATTAGAAAGAGAAAGTGAATAACAACAACCAAGAAAAATTTTACAAAGAACATGGGGGAAGGACTTGACTTACTATTAATTAGCACAATGAGTTATTGGCACAGTAATAGGCAAATAGATCTGTGAGAAAGTGGATGCTTGTGGTGTGTGTGTGTGTGTGTGTGTGTGTGTGTGTGTGTGTAAAGATGGAATTTCATCTAAGTTGGGGGGGGGGGCAATAAACTGTCCTATACATAGTATGGAGATAATTGGCTGGTGGTTATCTATCTATAAAAGCACTCCCACACACTGCAAGCTTAAAAACAATTCCCAATGGTTTAAATAGCTTCTATTTTTGACAATCTACTATCATGATTTTTAAATCAATATTTTCTCATTACTCCTTGGAACAATTTGAGGGTAGTTAGGTATAAGCTCTATTGGTATATTAAGTTGGACTCCAAATCAAAATAGCCCTGGTTTCAACTCTTGCTTCTGCTACTAATTTTCTTTGTATCCTGAGCAAATCACTTCCCATTTAAGTGTACAGTTTCATTGGCTACAAAGTGAGAAGATTTTATTAGATTAATTGATTAATATCCAGAGGTAGGTTCAACCATAAGCTCTTGAGATCCTGCTATTGTTTGGTGATTTTCATTAATCCTCAAATTATGTTTTCTCTCTGTTTTATATTTGAAGAAAATAAAATACAGAAGAAAATGGTTTGTCCAGGATATCACAGCCAGCAGTTGTTTATTCCAGTTTGAACAAGGTTTGGTTATTAATAAAGAGGCCTGGTGGATCAAGATAGGAGTTTTTGTGTTCCCAGTAAGATCAGTACAGTGTTGGGCAGTGCAAGGTCAGCATTGCAGCTCCTCATCATGGGAGGTCCTCAGAGACCCTGGCTTCTTATCTTTATGCTTTGTCTTCTGAGTGCTGTCTTCCAGTCTGATTGATGCCTCAGAGGCTTCAGAGGGTTACTGTAATTCCAGGCATAATGAGATGAGGGGGGCAGAGAGGTGAAGGGTCCTTATCTCCAAACCAAGTCAATTCACTCTGAAGAACTTTCCCAGAAATGCCATCTAGAGTTTCCATCTCATTTGCCACTCCCATCAGCAAGGGAGGTTGGAAATGCAATTTACTGAGCTAAGTGTATTGTTGTCTCAAGTCAGTTATTAGGGAAGACTAGGAGAATACAAATCAACTCAATGACTAACATTTCTTCTATCGTGGCAAAGCCTCAAAACCAGGTCTACTGATCCAATGCAATGCTATTTTCATTAAATCTATAGGCCTGACTCTCAGATTTGAAGTGGCAACATGGAGAGAGAATCAGGGTAAATGTCATGGAGGAAAGAGCATTTGGGTTGTGCTTGCATTGATCTCATTAGATACCAGGATCTAGGGAGTGCACTACAGGGGTGGGAACAAGATGGTTATAGATTGGGAGGTGAGAGGGTAGATGAAGGACAAGATGTGGCTCAGGTTGACTGGGGCCCCAAATGGGTAATGGAGGTTGTCAGGAGCCCAGGCTGCTAGTAGGTGGATTTGTAAATCATAGTTTCTTACAGCTCCTGCCTTAAAGACGTTATTGCCTGGGGACCCTCTCACCCCCCTCACACATATACAAATTCTGGAACACCAGGGTTGGAACAGGCAAGAGGATGGATAAGACAGTACTTTATGTAGAGAGTTTGCTCAGCTCAAAAGTTTTAGCTCCTGCTTGCCTGTCCAGGGTTTTCAGTGTCTTTCATTTGGGTTCAGGGAATGGTTTACAAACTTTGCTGTACATTGGAATCACCTGGAATTATCTTCAGCAAATACTGCTCTTGACCCCAGAGATTCTAATTTGATTGGCATGTGGTGTTATCTGGGCATCAGAATTTGGCAAAGCTCCCTAGGTGATTGGAACGTTTAACCAGATTTGGGATTCACTGGGTTAAGGCCGTGATCGGGAAACTGCGGCTCACGAGCCACATGCAGCTCTTTGGCCCCTTGAATGTGGCTCTTCCACAAAATACCATGTGCGGGCATGCACGTACAGTGCAATTGAAACTTTGTGGCCCATGCGCAGAAGTTGGTTTTTGGCCTGGGCGAGTCTATTTTGAAGAAGTGGTTCTAACGCCGAGCCACACTCAAGGGGCCAAAGAGCTGCTTGTGGCTCGCGCGCCATGGTTTGCTGACCACTGGGTTAAGGCATTGTAATGATTAACATATATAACTAGAGGCCCAATGCACTAAATTCGTGCATGGGGGTGTGTGTCCCTCAGCCTAGCCTGCACCCTCTCCAATCTGGGAACCCTCTCACAATCCAGGACTGCTGGCTCCAAACTGCTCGTCTGCCTGCCTTCCTGATTGCCCCTAACTGCTTCTGCCTGCAGGCCTGATCACCACCTAACCACTCCCCTGCCAGCCTGATTGATGCCTAACTGCTCCCCTGCCAGCCTGTTTGCCCCTAACTGCCCTCCCCTGTAGGCCTGGTCACCCCTAACTGCCCTCCCATGCAGGCCTGGTCACCCCCAACTGCTCTCTCCTGCAGGCCTGGCCCCCCCAAACTGCCCTTCCCTGCAGGCCCGGTCACCCCCAACTTCCCTCCTCTGCCGGCCTGGTCACCCCCAACTGCCCTCCCCTGCAGGCTTGATCACCCCCAACTGCCCTCCCTTGCAGGCCTGGTCCCTCCCAACTGCCCTCCCCTGCTGGCCTGATCAACCACAACTGCCTTCCCTTGCAAGCCAGTCCCTCCCAACTGCCCTCCCCTGTTGGCCAAATTGTGGTGGCCATCTTGTGTCCACATGGGGGCAGCCATCTTGTGTGTTGGAGTGATGGTCAATTTGCATATTGCTCTTTTATTAGATAGGATAGAGGCCTGGTGCATGGGTGGGGGCCAGCTGGTTTGCCCTGAAGGGTGTCCCAGATCAGGGTGGATGTTCCCTTGGGGCATTGTGTGACCTGGGTGAGGGGCCTGTGGTGGTTTTCAGGCTGGCCATGACACCTGGCAACCCAAGTGGAGGCCCTGGTATCTGGGATTTATTTATCTTCTATAATTGAAACTTTGTAGCCTTGAGTGGAGGCCTGGGCTGGCCAGGGTGTGCAGAAAGCTTGGCTTCCTCCATTGCCGGGGAAACCCAAGCCTCCTGCTCACTCTGTGGCCACAGCCAGCTTGGTTGGGTTAATTTGCATACTAGGTCCTGATTGGCTGGTGGGTGTAGCAGAGTGATGGTTAATTTGCATATTACTCTTTTATTAGATAGGATAGCATATATTATTATTATCAATACAATTTTCAATCAGCTTGCAGTGAACAGGCTGCGATGTGGTGTCACAGCCACCTTGTCTATATAACTGTATAACCCAGAGGTTTTCACACAGCAAGGAAGTCACCTCCTTCCTTGCTTAAGAGTGTGCTGTATTTGGCAATGTCTGACTCCGAGGTGATGCATCCCCTATTAGCACCTTCATAAGATGTTTTAGTACACATCTAAGGCCTTCTGGTTTGAAAAGCCAACACTAGGAATTGCAAAGATGGATCTCCTGTGACTGAAAAAGTACTTATAATTAAATTTCTTCTCCTTCCCAGCCCCTGCCCTGCACTCCTTTGTTTCCTGCCTTTTCAGGAAGAGAGGCTGGAGAAGCACAACTATCTATGTAAATAAACTCATTATCAGTAAAATTGCAATACCATGTGTAAATTTCCCTGGGTTCAGAGTTGCAGTGGATAAGGATACAACTTAGCTGAGAACCTGCCTACTGACTGCTGGTGGGATAAGGGTGTGGGCAAGGGGTTGTCAAACGCCACAGTCAGGCTCAGTTTGCAAATGGGAGTGGAGGCTGAGAGTTAGTGGACTGTCAGCTTCCTCCTCCTCCTTGATGTTTAGGGTATTTAGATGAAATTGCCGCTGCTGGCAATAGAGATCAACAATTGGAAGAGCAGAAAGTGCCTGCCTGTTGATTGAATTTATTTATAAGCCACAATTTCGACCATGATTAGAGGTGGCTTATCAAAAGGACACGGCATGATGCCTAAGCCATTTAGTTTAGCAAAAGTTGAAGTAAATAACATTATTTATTTTAGTACCTCCTCATCAACTTCTCACCCAGAGTGGGCTGGACCAGTCCAATTATTAAACTACTAGAGGCCCGGTTCACGAAATTCGTGCATGGAGGAGGGGTTCCCTCAGCCCAGCCTGCACCCTCTCCAATCGAGGACCGCTTGGGGGATGTCCGACTGCCAGTTTAGGCCCTCCCCTGCAGGCCTGATTTCACCCCCAATGGCCCTCCCCTGCCGACCTGGTCACACCCAACTGGCCCCCTGCCGGCCTGGACACCCACAGGGATCGGGCCTAAACCGACAGTCAGACAACACTCTCGAAATCTTGGACCGCTGGCTCCTAATCACTCACCTGCCTGCCTGCCTGATTGTCCCTAACCCCTCTGCCAGCCTGCCTGATTGCCCCTAACTGCCTCTGCCTGCCTGCCTGTTCACCCCTAACTGCTCCCCTGCCATCCTGATTGCCCCCAACTGCCCTCCCCTGCCAGCCTGGTCACCACCAATGGCCCTCCCCTGCAGGCCTGATCTCGCCCCCAATGGCCCTCCCCTGCAGGCCTGATCTCACCCCCAATGGCCCTCCCCTGCTGGCCTGATCGCCCCTAACTGCCTCTGCCTCGGCCCCCACCACCATGGCTTTGTCCGGAGAAAGTCGGATATCTGGAAGATGTCCGGTAGACCCAGTCTAATTAGCATAGTATAGATTTCAAGAGAAGGCTGACCGAGAGAGAATTGCTGCTATATCTTTTTCCCAAAATATTTTCCCTGCAAGAGAAGGGGATAAGAAGAGTGAAGAATAAGGTGCAGGGAAAAGAAGAAGGGCAATTGTTGGTCTGTAGTTAGAAGCTTTTATACCCCAGGGCAGGCCAGGTTTGTTGAAGAAAGAGGTCTTTCTACAAAGATATGGATCGAAATGTTAATAAGACAGCTACAACAAAAGCTTTGTTAAGAATGAGTAAGTCAGAAAGTGAGGAAAAAAAGGGAGGCAGTTGGAGAAGGACGTACATGACTCTGAGAACACAATTATGGATGAATTAAAATAAGACACAAGGTAAGTACATAGTAAAGTATTAAGGGTTTAATATTTACCTAATTCTAACCATATGATAGACACTGTTCTAAATATTTTACCTGTATTAACTCATTTATTTTCACAATAATCTTGTGAGGTAGGTATTATTAGAATTATTCCCATTTTGTAGCTGAAGAAATATAGAAAAAGAAGTTAAATAATTTGCTCAAGGTCAAATGGTAGTAAGTGGTAGAACCAAAATTTGATTCTAGGAAGGATGGCTCTATATCCCATTCTCTTGACCAGTGGTGTTTCAAGTGTGGTTCCTGGACCAGCAGCATCAGCAGCACCAGAGAACTCATTAGAAATGCAAAGTTTGAAGCTAACTTAGCTACTCTGTGGTAGAAGCCAGCAACTTGATCTATTCTCTCTCTCTCTCTCTCTCTCTCTCTCTCTCTCTCTCTCTCCCTCCCTCTCTCCCTCTCTCCCTCTCTCTCTCTCTTTCAGTCTCCCCTCCCCCCTTGAGATCTTTTGTTGTTGTTGTGATATCCAAAGCAGAATTTGCTTCTTGTAAAATTTTGAACATTGTGTGAATAATACAGAAAAATAAGTATCGATCCTTCTCCAATCCCACTTGTTTTAAAAGCTTATGTATTACTTTTCTATGGCTGCTGTAACAAATCACTACTTAGTGGCTTAAAACAGCATGCATTTATTATCTTATAGTTCTAGAGATCAGAAGTCAGCTACAGTCTCACTAGGATAACCTCAAGTTGTCAGCAGGCTGCATTCCTTTCAGGAGGATCTAGGGGAGAATCTGCTTGCATGCTCATTCAAGATGAGCTCATTCACATGTACTTCCTTGCAATACTGAGGTCCTCTTTTCATTGATGACTGTCTTCCAGGGGCTACCCTTAAATCCTAGAAGTCTCTTTCTGGTCCTTTCACATAGCCCAGTATATCTCAGAACAAGCAATGGGGTGTTAAATCCTTTTTATACTGCCATCTCTTCGATTCACCTGGAAAAATTTCTCCACTTTCAAGGAATTATGTGATTAGGTTGGGTTTACCTACATAAACCAGCACAATCTCCCTATTTTAAGGGGCTACACCTTACTCATACTGCAAAACCATTTTTGCCCTGTAAGGTAACATATTCACTTGAAGCACAGTAACTTCCATCCTATATAATAAAGAGGTAATATGCAAATTGACTATCACTCCAACACACAATATTGCCGCTGCCATGTGGTCGAAGATGGCTGCCCCCATGTGGACACAAGATGGCCACCACAAGATGGCCAGCAGGGGAGGGCAGTTGTGGGCAACCAGCCATGCAGGGGAGGGCACTTGGGGGGAACCAGACCTGCAGGGGATGGAAGTTGGGGGCAACCAGGCCTGCAGGGGAGAGCAGTTGGGGGGGAACCATGCCTGCAGGGGAGGGCAGTTGGGGAGAACCAGGCCTGCAGGGGAGGACAGTTAGGGGTGACCAGGCCAGCAGGGGATTAGTTAGGTATCTATCAGGCTGGCAGGGGAGTGGTTAAGGGGCAATCAGGCAGGCAGGAAGGCAAGCGGTTGGGAGCCAGCAGTCCTGGATTGTGAGAAAGATGTCCGACTGCCCGTTTAGGCCTGATCCCCGTGGGGTCCCAGATTGGAGAGGGTGCAGGCTGGGCTGAGGGACACCCCCCTCGTGCACGAATTTTGTGCACTGGGCCTCTAGTCTTGTATAAAACTGTTGTTTGAAACTCTCTGCTATTGTTAGATAGTCCCTAGTCCTGTAAACTCTTTCATTATAAACTCTGTCACTTTAAGACAGTCTGTTATTCTGTAAAATGACTTTGTTTTTAGTTCAAATAATAGAAAAAGATAAACTTAACTGTCTGACCTTGCAAGCTAGTCATCCAATGTAATAGACTAATATAGACTAATACTGATAATAATTCCCATATTCTTACGCCAAGTACAAACTCATGTATTCAAGGTTGCAACTGTCTGTAACAATAGCGCACACAGAGCCCTTTGTAATATCTGCAAACAAAAAGGCTCAAAAAGTATAAATACAGGAGACTTCCTGTATGTGGTGCTCCGAGATTTGGAAGAGACACCTCCCTATGGGCTGCACACAATAAATGATTCCTAATTAATTGGCTCATTAAGGCATCTTGTATCTCATTTGCTGATTTGCGATACAACACACTGATACCAGTGATTAGGATGTGAATATTTTCCGAATGCCATTATTCTGTCTACCATAGTTTACCAGTTTGTTCCATGTGCTTTTATTTATTTATTTATTTTAATCTTTATTGTTGAAAAAGATTACAGATGTCCCTCTTTTTTCCCCCATTGACCATAGCTCCTCCAAACCCAAGCCTTCACCACACTATTGTCTGTGTCCATGGGTTATGCATATATGCATATAAGTTTTTTGGTTAATCTCTTCCTGCCCACCCCTTCCCTCTGAAATACCTGCTTCAATGTATCTGGATCTATTTTGTTTGTCAGTTTATTTTGTTCATTAGATTTCACATATAAGTGAGATCATGTGATACTTGTCTTTCTCCGTGTTCCACATGCTTTTAATTTTTACTCTGCTTCTACAAATAAGTGTGTGCTTGTGTGTGTACAGCTCTATATGTTTTCTTTTTTGTTTTTAACTAAAAAAATGATGTTTTTTTTAAATTTATCTTTATTTTTGAACATATTATAGATATCCCCTTTTTTTCTCATTGACCCTCTCCACCCTGCACCGGCCATTCCTAGGCCTTCACCACCCTATTGTCTGTGTCCATGGGTTATGCATATATGCATATAAGTTATTTAGTTAATCTTTCTCCCCATCCCACCCCCAGTCCCCCACTCCCACCTTCCCTCTGAGATTTGACAGTCTATTCCATGCTTCTATGTCTATGGATCCATTTTGTTCATCAGTTTATTTTGTTCATTAGACTTCACATATGAGTGACATCATGTGATACTTGTCTTTTCTAAACAAGGATTTTACTAGTTTTACCAGACAGTTTGTTTTGCAATTTGCTTAGGAATCTTTCCAAATCATTACATACAGTTTTGCCTCATTCTTTGGAATGGCTGCCTTGTGGTCCAGGAGATATTTACATCACCATTTTTAAAAAATCTACTCACATTAATGGATATGCGAGCAGTTTCTATTTTTTAAACTACAGACACAGTGATTATCACTGTACATTTCTGCACCTTTTACTTCCTATAGTCTGTCTTACACACAGCAGCCAGTGTATACTCATTTTAAAATGTAAGCCTACTCGATACCTTTCAATGTCTTCCCATCTCATTTCCTTACCATGATCTACTAGGGCCTTCAGGATATGGTTACCTGCTACCTCCATGGCCTTTATTTATCCTATTGCTCACTCCATTCCAGCCACAATTAACTTTTCTTAATCACTTCAAACCCCTTTCTACCTCAGAACCTTTGAATTTTCTGCATGGCTCATCCCCTGATTTGATTCAGGTCATTCTGACATGTTACCTTATCTGAGAAGTGTTCCCTTACTTTCCACTCAACAAACAATGGCACTCTCACTTTCCTCCATCAACATACTCCCCTATTCTGCTTTCTCTTTTATTTTTATGTATTATTTGACATATATGTAATGAATGCAATATAATGCATGCCTTGTATATCAATGGTATGAATGATTATGAACAAAGCAATGAAATGAACACAACTCTACTTTATTTTCTGTCAGAGCACTGATCAGCACCTGACATAATTTTTGTGATCTCCCTCCCTACTGGAATAAAGCAACCTTATGAGACTGCAACTTTGAGCTGTTCACTGCTATTTTTTCAGTGTCCAGCTCAGTGTCTGGCACATAGTAGGTGTTTGGCATTTGTTGAACAAATACATTTCTGAATATTGATTACTATAAGTTTAATTTCTAAGTCAAAGGAATTTCACAATATCATTTAAAAGATCATACTACTATAGACACTCTCACCAACAGTATATTGTTTTCATTTTAATAACTTTTATGTGAGATAATGTTTTTGAAATATGTAGGTTGTTATAAATAAAAATAAGTCACAGGATTCTGACAGTAAAGAATTTCTTTTTTTTTCCTTACAGAGGATGGTGCCAAAACTTTGATGATGGTGGAGTTGATCTCCATCTTGCTTTCCTCAATTTGAGAGTAGGAGAACATCTCTCTCATAGCATTTTGTGGTCAGAAGAGAAGGTAAGAGCAAGGCAGGGGAGAGAGTACATTTCTGTCTGTTAAATAATGGGATTAGAGGTTAAATGTTATCAGATAAAATGTTCTCTTGTCAGGGAAGCTTTCTCACACTAGTCTATGTACTATCATAATCCCCATCTCATTAACTTTTTTTGCTTATCAGTTATATTGAGGTTTAGTTTACATAAAATAAAATTAATACATTTTACTAGTAAGTGTATGAATTTAAATTTCACTATGTCTGTCAATCCTTTTTACCTCTAAAGTTAAATCTAATTGCATCTTTTATTTTTGATAAATTAGTGTGAAGAAATTTATCCTCACAGGAGAAAAGCTATTTGCAAGTCCATTTGAGCAGTTAGTAATTTTTTTTTCTGGAAAGGTTATTTTGTTGGATGGGGAACTGAGATGAATATGGAAATAAGTTTGAGTAAGATCTTGGAATGAATAATGTCTCCCTTTAAAACTCTAACCTCATATGATCCCACTCTCCTCTTCTCTTGGCTTTTCTTGCTTAGTTGAATCATGCTGGTCTTTTCAAAACTAACTTGGCCAAACATTAAGAGAAGCCAATAAAGATACTGTCAGAATCCAAAATGGCTACAGGAAACGATGTGTAATATCACTAGCCATTAGGAAAGTATAAATTAAAATCACAATGAGATATCACTACACACAGTATGGTTAAAATTTTAAAAATATATATTGACAACAACAAAAGCAGGTGAGGATGCAGAGAAATTGGATTACTCATACATTGTTAGAGGAATGTAAAATGGTAAAGCTACTCTGGAAAACATTTGGCAGTTTTATAGAAGACTAAACATGTGACTATAATACAACTCAGCAAATGTATCTTTGGGCACTTACCCCAGAACAATGTAACCTTATGTTCTCACAAAAATCTGTACAAGAAATTTTATAGCCAAATATTGGAGGGAAAACACTCATGTGTCCTTCAATGGGTAAATGGTTAAACAATCTGTGGCCTATCCATACCATGAAATAAATTCAGCAATAAAAAGGAACACACTATTGATGCAACAACTTGGATGGATCTCAAGGGCATTATTTTGAGTGAAAAAAAGCTAATCTCAAATGGTTATATAATAGACTAGAGGCCTGGTGCACGAAATTTGTGCACTGGGGGGGTGTCCCTAGGCCCAGCCTGCACCATCTCCAATCTGAGACTGCTGGCTCTCAACCACTTGCCTGCCTGCCTGCCTGATTGCCCCTAACCACTTCTGCCTGCCAGCCTGATCACCCCCTAATCATTCCCCTGCCTGCCTTATGGACGCCTAATTGCTCCCCTGCTGGCCTGGTCGCCCCCAACTGCCCTCCCCTGCTGGCCTGGTCCCCCCTAACTGCCCTTCCCTGCTGGCCTGGTCACCCCTAACTGCCCTCCCCTGCAGGCCTGGTCACCCCCAACTGCCCTCCCATGCAGTCCTGGTCCCCCCAACTTCCCTTCCCTGTAAGCCTGGTCACCCCCAACTGCCCTACCCTCCAGGCCTGGTCTCCCCAACTGCCCTCCCCTGCCGACCTGGTTGCCCCAAACTCCCCTTCCCTGCAGGCCTGGTTGCCCCCAACTTCCCTCCCCTGCTGGCCTGGTCTCCCCCAACTGCCCTCCCCTGCTGGCCTGATCACCCACAACTGCCCTCCCTTGCTTGCCATCTTGTGGTGGCCATCTTGTGACCACATGGGGGCGGCCATCATGTGATAACATGGGTCGGTCATCTTGTGCAAGGGCATGACGGTCAATTTGCATATTGCCTCTTTATTATATAGGCTGATTCTATGTATATAACATTTTTGAAATGAGAAAATTTGAGAGATGGAGAACCTATTGGTGGTTGTCAAGGGCTAAGGATGGAATATGAAGGTGAGAGTGGAGTGGGCAAGGTTATTGAAGGGAAATGTGGATGATCCTTGTGGTGATAGAGTGTTCAGTGTCTTGAATATGATGATGTGATAATAAACATACATGTATATGCACAAATGAGTACAGATAAAACAAGTAATCTAAATGAAATAGGTGGATTGTATCAATGTCAATATCCTGGTTGTGATAATGTACTATAGTTTTGCAAAATGTTACCATTGAAAAAAACTTAAATAAACTGTACATGGGATCTCTTTATGTTGTTTCTTTTTTTAAATTTCTTTATGGATGAAGGTATCACATATTTGTCCTCGTCCCCCCATTCCCATCCCACACCCCTCCCCACACATGCCCCCACCCCCCTGTTGTCCTTAACCGCTGGTTAGGCTCATATGCCTGCACGCAAGTCCTTTGGTTGATCTCCCCCTTTACCCCCACCCTTCCCTTCCCTCCCCCTGAGGCCCGACAGTCTGATCCATGCCTCCTTGTTTCTGGGTCTGTTCTTGTTCATCAGTCTATGTTGTTCATTATTTCCCCTAGATGAGTGAGATCATGTGCTATTAGAAATACACTTATAAGAACCGAAAATGAGACAAGCAATAATGGTTATGGTGACAGGCAAATGAATCAGTGTGTAGTGAGTTTCTTTCTGGGCCAACAGTTCTTTTGAGACCCAATTTCAATGTCCAACAGTTCCTTATGTGTACATGTCAGCACTGACATTTCAGTTCTGGATGGTGGACAAATGGTGGTAATGCAGGTCCGACTCTGTCCGGTTTGGTCCTGGGCAATCTGCAGTGATGCACAGCTGCTAACTGCTAGTATGGGAAGGCCACATCAGCGTCTTCCGTCTCTGGACTGCTTCTCTTCTGTCTTCATGGCTGGAGTAGTCCTGTCGATTCCTCTCTGTTGCTGGAATCCACATGGTCTCCGAGTTGTTTTCTGAAAATATACAAACATATTCTCGACCAAAGGTTAATAAAGGAATATTTTCTATAAATTTGACTGGGGATCCTTTTTCAATTTTTGCCCAAATGATTTTCCTCTGGCTTGTTTTGTCACCTTGTGTGTTTTTCATGGGTGTCTTGCTTTTAGCCTTACAATTAATTTTCTAAAGTATTAATTTTCTAGATGTAATTTACTTACAGGATATTTTTCCTTACATGATATTCCTCTACTATCCCCTCCTTTTTTTATTTAAATGTTAGGAGGCTTTTGAAAATTTTATAATGTATTCTTGATGGCTTTTAAATTTTAATTTTTTGCACTATAATATTACTGTTTTAGGTTCATTATATGGTGCACACTTTTATCATGAGATGAAGTACCAATAAAAATTTTAGTTGACTCTTTAGGAACACCTTTTTGTCTGGTACAATTAATTTTTCTAGAATATTCACTTGTTTCAACTAGCCAATTTAAATTTGCCTGAAAACTTGACTACTATTTTACTGTCAAATTTATTACTCTAACAATAATCTTGTTTTACCCTGTAAATATTGGTGGAAGGGATTATTTGCCTTCTTGAGTAGGTCCTGAGCATTCATGGTGGTAGGCTGGATTTAGATATCGTAAACCCCCTTCCCCACACCATGGGTACAAGGCAACTCAAACAATTTTTGTTGGAGTGAGAGGGCAGCTGCTGTCGGCCAAGTCTCTGTTGGTCACCTGGGTCCTGATCTGAGCTGGGCATGGGAAGCACAAAGCAGCCATGGGGGCAGGAGACCTCCCTCAGAAGGGGCTAGGATTCAGGCCCCTGCAATGTTGGGGGGTGAGGGTCTGTGCCCCACCTTTGTTGATCCCCAAATTCTCTCCTGATGGCCCCTCTGCGACTGTGCCTGTCTTAGGTTGTTCCTTCCTTGAGGAATCTTACCCGTCTCTGGCTAACCAGCCATCCTCCGGGGCCAAGCAGGGTGAAGTGAGGTTCAGTTTTGTCTCCTTGGTAGCCTATGCCCCCGTGGCCTCCATGCCCAGCACCTGCCTTGGGATCCCCTCGCCTGCTGGCGGGGCCCCAGCACTGATCACATATCTTTTGGAACCCGGGTTTCTTCTCCAGGGAGGGCTCAGTTCGCCCTACTGGGTGAGAGACAGATCCATGGCACCAGTCATCACGAGACTTCAACCTTGACATGAACAGAGAGCTCATGCAACAGCTGTGAGCAATTGAATTGTGAGAAGAGGGTCTCTCTTGGCCTAAAGGGTAAGAGGGACCCATATAGAATGCTCAGGTGCCCTCCCATGGGGCCCTCTACCCAATGAAAATGGTTAAATCCTTACATGTCCTATTTAAATTGCTGCCATACATTCAAAGAATTAGTTTGTATGTTTGCTTGGGATAATTGTATATTATGCTGTAGTAATTCTAAAGTATCAAGAGATGTGTTAAGTTTGTCTCCAAGCGCCAAACAGATGACTTTTTTTATTTTATTTATTTTTTTATCCCCAAGGGTGCGATGAACTATTATAAGTACTGGGGGTGATCCAAATCTGGGAATAATTTTTAATGACAGTGTAAGATAATATCATGTAAGGATATTCTTTGTTCTAGTCCATGGGAATTCCCTTTCAGACTGGCTGTCCATTTCTTTTTATATAGACAAGGTCTTAGTTACATTTTCTGCACCTCTACTGGGGGCACGTAGTGATAGTAGTGACACCCTTTCTTTGGTGTCCACACAAGCCAGAAACCTCTCTTTAATTGTACACACAAAGGGGCATTGTTTTGATTACGTATCATACAAAAGGGAAGCTGGGTGGAGACCCCTATGTATTTATAATTTCTTGCCCCACCCATGGACCTCCTAGATGTCCAGGGTGTTTGGTATTATTGGTAACTACATTAGTCAGAGGATCAGCCCACGTAATGGGTCTTACCCATGAAGGGTCAGGAGCATAAGATCAAAATACTTACCCTCTTGTCCCTGGTAAAATTACCTTACATCTGATGATTGCTAGCGTGGCTAGAAAGGCGTTCTCAGGCATTCTTGGGTTTCTGGTTACCTCACAATTTCTTCCCTGCGGTTTGACGTTCTGATTGATGTTTCTCTGTTTCTGGATCTATTTTTCCCCCCATCAGTTTATGTTGTTCATTATATTCCACAAATGAGTGAGATCATGTGATATTTATCTTTCTCTGCCTGGCTTATTTCACTAAGCATAATGTTCTCCATCTCCATCCATATTGTTGCAAATGGTAAGAGCTCCTTCTTTTTTACCGCAGCGTAGTATTCCATTGTGTAGATGTACCACAGTTTTTTAATCCACTCATCTGCTGATGGGCACTTAGGCTGTTTCCAAATCTTAGCTATGGTGAAGTGTGCTGCTATGAACGTAGGGGTGCATATATCCTTTCTGATTGATGTTTCCAGTTTCTTGGGATATATTCCTAGAAGTGGGATCACTGGGTCAAATGGGAGTTCTATTTTTAGTTTTTTAAGGAAACTCCATACTGTTCTCCACAGTGGCAGCACCAGTCTGCATTCCCACAAACAGTGCACAAGGGTTCCTTTTTCTCCACATCCTCTCCAGCACTTGTCATTTGTTGACTTGTTGATAATGGCCATTCTGACAGGTGTGAGATGGTACCGCATTGTTGTTTTGATTTGCATCTCTCTAATGATTAGTGATTTATTTATTTATTTTTCTTTTTTTTTCTTTTTTTTTATTGAGGTATTATATGTGTACATATCTTACCATTCCCCCCCACCCCACACCCATACATGCCCTCACCCCCCAGAGTTTTGCGTCCATTGTTTATGCTTATATGCATGCATACAAGTCCTTCGTTTGATTACTTATCTCCCCCACTTCTCCCTAACTTTCCCCCTGTAATTTGAAAGTCTGTTTGTTGCTTTACTGTCTCTGTATCTATCTTTTTGTTCATCTGTTTATAATGTTCTTTATTATCCATAAATGAGTGAGATCATGTGGTATTTTTCTTTCATTGACTGGCTTATTTCACTTAGTATAATATTCTCCAATTCCATCCAGGTTGCTGCAAATGATGAGAATTCCTTCTTTTTTATGGCAGCATAGTATTCCATTGTGTAGATGTACCACAGTTTTCTGATCCAGTCATCTGCTGACGGGCACCTAGGCTGTTTCCAAATCTTAGCTATTGTAAATTGTGCTGCTATGAACATAGGGGTGCATATATCCTTTCTGATTGGCATTTCTAGTTTCTTCGGATATATTCCCAGGAGTGGGATTACTGGGTCAAATGGGAGTTCCATTTTCAGTTTTTTGAGGAAACTCCATACTGTTCTCCACAGTGGCTGCACCAGTCTGCATTCCCACCAGCAGTGCACGAGGGTTCCTTTTTCTCTGCATCCTCGCCAACACTTGTCGTTTGTTGATTTGTTGATGATAGCCATTCTGACAGGTGTGAGATGGTACCTCATTGTTGTTTTGATTTGCATCTCTCAGATAATAAGTGACTTTGAGCATGTTTTCATGTGTCTCTTGGCCTTCCTTCTGTCTTCTTTTGAAAATATTCTGTTTAGGTCCGTTGCCCATTTTTTAATTGGATCATTTATCTTCCTTTTATTAAGTTGCATAAGCTGCCTGTAGATGTTGGAGATTAAACCTTTATCAGTGATGGCATTTGCAAATATGTTCTCCCATGCAGTGGGCTTTCTTGCTGTTTTGTTGACGGTTTCTTTTGCTGTAAAAAAGCTTTTTATTTTGATGTAGTCCCATTTGTTAATTTTCTCTTTAGCTTCCATTGCCCTAGGGGCAGTGTCAGTGAAAAAGTTCTTTTGGCATATGTCTGAGATTTTGTTGCCTGTGGATTCCTCTAGTATTTTTATGGTTTCCCGTCTTATGTTTAAGTCCTGTATCCATTTTGAGTTTATTTTTGTGTATGGTGTAAGTTGGTGATCTAGTTTCATTTTTTTGCATGTGTGTGTCCAATTTTCCCAACACCATTTATTGAAGAGACTGTCTTGATTCCATTGTATGTTCATGCCTCCTTTGTCAAATATTAATTGAGCATAGTGGTTTGGGTCGATATCTGGATTCTCTATTCTGTTCCATTGATCTATATGTCTGTTCTTGTGCCAGTACCAGGCTGTTTTGAGAACAGTGACTTTGTAATACAGCTTGAAATCTGGTATTGAGATCCCTCCTACTTTATTCTTCTTTCTCAGGATTGCGGCAGCTATTCGGGGTCGTTTTTTATTCCAGATGAATTTTTGGAGAGTTCTTTCTAGGTCTGTGAAATATGCTGTTGGTATTTTGATGGGGAGTGCATTGAATCTGTAGATTGCTTTGGGTAGTATGGACATTTTAATGATGTTGATTCTACCAATCCATGAACATGGTATGTTCTTCCATCTGTTTACGTCTTCCTCTATCTCTTTTTTCAGTGTCCTGTAGTTTTCCGTGTATAGGTCTTTTACCTCCTTAGTTAAGTTTATTCCTAGGTATCTTAATTTTTTTGGTGCGATGGTAAATGGGATTGCTTTTTTAGTCTCTCTTTCTTTAAGTTCACTATTGGTGTATAGAAATGCCATAGATTTCTTGGCGTTAATTTTGTATCCCGCTACATTGCCGAGTTCATTTATTAATTCTATTAGCTTTTTGATGGAATCTTTTGGGTTTTTTATGTACAATATCATATCATCTGCAAATAAGGACAGCTTCACTTCTTCTTTTCCAATTTGGATGCCTCTTATTTCTTCTTCTTGCCTAATTGCGATAGCTAATACATCCAGTACTATGTCAAACAGGAGTGGTGAGAGTGGGCATCCCGGTCTTGTTCCTGTTCTTAGGGGAAATGGTTTTAGTTTTTGCCCATTGAATATGATGTTTGCTGTGGGTTTATCATATATAGCTTTTATTATGTTGAGGTATGATCCTTCTATTCCCACCTTGTTGAGAGTTTTTATCAAGAAAGGGTGTTGGATTTTGTCAAATGCTTTTTCTGCATCTATTGATATGACTATGTGATTTTTATCTCTCAATTTTTTTATGTGATGTATCACGTTTATTGATTTTCGAATATTGTACCATCCTTGCATCCCAGGGATAAATCCTACTTGGTCGTGGTGTATGATCTTTCTGATGTATTGCTGGATTCGATTTGCTAGAATTTTGTTGAGGATTTTGGCATCTATGTTCATGAGGGATATTGGCCTGTAATTCTCCTTCATTGTGTTATCTTTACCTGGTTTTGGTATTAGGGTGATGCTGGCTTCATAGAAGGAGCTTGGAAGTGTTCCTTCTTCTTGAATTTTCTGGAATAGTCTGAGGAGGATAGGATTTAGCTCTTCCTTGAATGTTTTATAAAACTCCCCTGTGAAGCCGTCTGGCCCCGGGCTTTTGTTTGCTGGAAGCTTTTTGATAACTTCTTCAATTTCTTCCATAGTTATCAGCTTATTGAGATTTTTAGTCTCTTCCTGAGTAAGTTTTGGAAGGTTGTCTTTTTCTAGGAATGAGTCCATTTCCTCCAGGTTGTCTAGTTTTTTGGAGTAGAGTTGTTCATAGTATTTTTTGACAATCCTTTGTATTTCTGTGGGGTCTGTTGTTATTTCACCTCTTTCATTTCTGATTTTGTTTATTTGGGTCCTCTCTCTTTGCTTCTTGGTGAGCCTGGCTAGAGGTTCATCAATCTTGTTTATCCTTTCAAAGAACCAGCTCTTGGTTTTGTTGATCTTGTGTATTGTTTTTTTGGTCTCTATGTCATTTATTTCTGCTCTGATCTTTATTATTTCCTTTCTTCTGCTCACTGTGGGCTTTTCTTGTTGCTCCCTTTCTAATTCTTTGAGTTGTTGAGATAGATGATCTATTACCATTTTTTCTTGTTTTTTGAGGTAGGCCTGTAGAGCTATACATTTGCCTCTCAGGACTGCTTTCATTGTGTCCCATAGAATTTGCAATGTTGTGTTTTTATTGTCATTAGTCTCCAGGATGTTTTTAATTTCTTCTTTGATCTCATTAATAACCCAATCATTGTTTAGTAGCATGCTATTCAGTTTCCAAGTGTTTGAGTTTTTTGGAATGTTTTTATTGTAGTTTATTTCTAATATTATGCCATTGTGATCTGAGAAAATGCTTCAATCACACCCAGCAGGGGCTCAGTGTAGCTTTCCAGAGAACCCTGTGGATATATGGGCTCAGGGTGCCTTCCCTTGCTGTGTCCGTGAGTTTGCCAGCCCTTGAGTGTGCGCGAACTGGTGGTGCGCCCACCGGCGCAAAGCTCTGAAGCCCCCTGGAACTGAAGTTGCACCGCAGGGGTGTCCCTGGGCAGTTATTTAGGAAGAGGCAGTTCAGAGATTCTACTGTAGGGCCGTGCACCCTTGACTGTGCAGAATAACCCCCCCCAGGGGCTCTCAGTGGTTCCCAAGCACTGCCTGGGTTATGGAGTGCCCGGGTGCCTATGGGCTGGGGACGCAGCGAGTCCTGAGTTCCAGCGCTGGGGAGGGGGAGGTTGTACTTACTGCTTTCAGCGGCGCACTTTTGGAGATGGAGGTCTCAGGGTTCGCGCTTCTGCAGCTGGGGTGGCAGGTCTTCTACCAGAGTGGCTGTAGTGACCAGGTTTGCTTCCGAGACCAGACTAGGTGGTGTTAAAGTTAGGATTCTAGTCTCTAGCAGTTCCGTTCTTAAAGATGGCAGGGTCTCTGTGCCACTGGTGTTCTCCTTGGAGTGTTTGCAGCGGCCACGGGGTTTTGCCAACCAAGATTGCCTGGATTGGATGCCCCCTGGAAGAACTGCAGGGTCTAACTGTCCCTATTTCATTCACACACACACCCACACATGTCCACACACACCTCTGTCACTCCTTCACTCGATCACACGCTCACCCTCCCTACCTACCTGCCGGTCGCCATCTTTCTCAAAAAACCTGTCTTTATGTTGTTTCTCATGACTTAATTGGAATCTACAATTATCTCAGTAAAATTTTTAATTAAAAAATACCAATGGTAGCGCTGGCCAGTGTGGCTCAGTTGGTTGAGGCATCATCCTATGTACTGAGAGGTGATGGGCTCGATTCCTCATCAGGGTGCATGCCAGAGACAACCAATGGATGTTTCTCTCTCAGTTATAGGCCCACATTATAACAATTCTTTACCAGAACAGTAATTATGACATCTATACTGCAAGAATTATGAACATTCATTAATAGGATGGTTGTTTTCTCATGTTGGTGATTATAGTAAGTATGGTCAGATGGTGTTGTTGTATAAAGTTAGCTTAATGGATTCCAAGATGGCAGCGGATTAAGTGGAAGCTACACTGACACTCTCCCAGGACCAAACTGGAATTACAACTAAAATACAGAAAAACTTCCTGAAAAATCAATTGAAGACTAGTTGGAGAGAACCCTGATAACCAAGGACATAAGTGGAGACCACATAGAGACAGCATTGACAGGGGCTGGGTCCCCTCCCGGAGCTGCGGGCTCACCGGGCGCCTCGCCATCTTGCAAGGAAAGGAGGATTTTATTGGAAACCTGACTTTCCGCGACAACTGCAAACACTGAACAGCTGTGAGCACCAGAACACCAGTCCCCTATTGGCGCAAACATTCGGATTCAAAGGAACCCTTCACTGAACCACGGAAAGGTTAGATTTCGCCTGAAATAAGGTGTGGTTTCTAATCCCCGCGGTGGGAGGGAAGCGCACAAGCCGTGGGACCGGCGGGAACCGGGAGGTCTGTTCCTAGAAAAATCGGCGACAGCTGGAGCTGCCGTGATCCGTGAATGTGGAAGGGGGTCCTCTGAGTTGCTAACTGAAGTGACCTCTTAAAAGCAACTCATTTTAATCTGACGAGGAGGATCAGACTAAGAATTTTCAAAGGAGTGCGGGCTCCTTAGTCTGGCGCACAGACCCACTGTCCGCACACTTGGGCTCTTTCCGACTCTGCTTACTAAGCCCAATACATAGGAAAACCCAGGTGGAAAAACCCTGAAAGAATGCAGGGGGGAGTTGTTTTTTCGGAACCTGGGAACAGAGCTAGGTGTGACCATCGGAGAGGCAGCTGTGAGGCACACACTTCCACAAACCAGTAGTGAGTGCCATAGAGGGGAAAAAAAAAAAAGCTAGAGAGGCCCGGAAGTCAATTCAGAAACACTGCCACCCAGGGGCTGAAACGCTAATTGTCTCTGGTGTAATCAAAAATAAATACGAGAAATTAAGACACGGCCGGCTTAAAAAGCAGGACTGGCTTACAACACGGAGGAGCAGAGGAACGAAGCTGAACTGAAATACTGCCCAGACTGGGAAACAGGCATACCAAACAGAATAAAAGAGGAAGTGAATGACAGCCGCTACTGCACATTTTAGTCTTCCTATTTTTTAATTTTTAATTCTTTTTTCAATTTTTTTTTCAATTTTTTTATTCTAATTTTTTTATTTTCATTTTTTGTATCTTTTACTTAAGAAACAAAATTTTTTCTTTTTCCTCGATTTTCACCTTTTTAATTATTACATTTTTATTTTCAATCAGCATTATTATTACTATTATTTTACTTTTTTTTTTAAATGTCATTAGATTTTCTCCTTCTTTTATTTTGGGATTAGTGTCCTACATTCTATTTGCATCTTTCCCTTACCCTATCTCAACGCTAACATTTTGCCATCACTCTCATCCTAACATTTCCCCTTAAAAATATTATTTTTCTCTCTGGCCTTTTCTTGTTGTTTGCTTGAATGTTGATTAGATTGAATTTTTATGCTTTTTTTATGAGACTGTTTTGATTATTCTTTTTGTTTGTTTGGTTGGTTCTATTGTTTGCTTTGTTTTTGTTTGTTTTTTACTTTTGTTTTCCCTTGCCTCACTTGATATTAGTTGGTGTTGCAGTTTGTATTAATCTCCAGGCTCGTGTTGCTGGAATTTGCTGGGATTAGTGGTTGTTCTAGTGGAGTCTACTCCCCATATATATAGTTTGTTCCCCTTTTCTCTCTTAGTATTGTTCTTGTCTCTCTTACTTATTTTTCTTTTCTTTTTTTTTCTGCTCTTCTCCCAAGTTCAGATTCACACTCTTTTTTTGTTGTTGTTCTTTCTATTTACTCTCCCTCTTCCACTCCTATTCCCTAATTTGTCTTTCTCTGGTGGTTACCTTTATTGGAGGTTATTAATATCGTGAATACAATTCTGTTTAGTGCCTTGTGTGTTGTGCCTGGTTGTGTTGTATTTTGTACCTTTAAATCAATGCCGGAGAGAGAGAACTATATAACCAGACATCCGGAGAAGAGAGACCATGGGGAGACAAAGAATTAGCCCCCCCAGAAAAGAGAAGCAGGCATCACCAGAAAAGGAAGTAAACTAACTAGAGGCAAACAACCTATCAGAGAAAGAATTCAGAGAAATGGTCATAAGGTGGCTGAAAAGGATGGAAGACAAAGTCGACAATATGAGTAAGAACCAAGAGGAAATGAAGAAGAACCAAGAAGAAATGAAAAATGACATCGCTGCTGTAAAGAACTCAATAGAAAGCATCAAGAGTAGACTAGAAGAAGCAGAGGACCGCATAAGTGAGCTAGAAGACAAGATGGAAAAAAATACCCAATTACAACAGCTTCTAGAAACAAAAATTAGAAAGCATGAGGAGAGCCTAAGGGAACTTCGGGACAACACAAAACAAAACAACATAAGGATAATAGGGGTACCAGAAGGAAAGGAAACGGAGCAAGGAATAGAAAACCTGTTAGAAGAAATAATAACAGAAAACTTCCCTGATATAGGGAAGAAAAAACCCACACAAATCCAAGAAGCTCACAGAGTTCCAAGCAAAATGAACCCCAAAAGACCAACGCCAAGGCACATTATAATTAAGTTGGCAAACACCAACGACAAAGTAAGAATCTTAAAAGCGGCCAGAGAGAGACAGACAGTTACATACAAAGGAACCCCCATCAGACTAGCAACTGATTTCTCAACAGAAACTCATCAAGCCAGAAGGGAATGGAATGAAATATACAAAGTCATGCAAAGGAAGGGTCTCAATCCAAGAATACTGTACCCAGCAAGGCTATCAATCAAAATTGAAGGTGAAATCAGGAGCTTCACAGACAAAAAAGGGCTAAGGGAGTTTATCACCACCAAACCAGCAATGAAAGAAATGCTAAAGGGTCTGCTGTAAAAAAAAAAAAGAAAGAAATAGGAAGCAAAGAAGGAACACAGGGGTATAGAATAAAAATGGTGACAAATAAGTGCCTATCAATAACTTTAAATGTAAATGGATTGAATGCCCCAATCAAAAGACACAGGGTAACAGATTGGATAAGAAAACAAAACCCATATATCTGCTGTCTACAGGAAACCCACCTCAAAAAAAAGGACGCATACAGACTGAGAGTAAAGGGATGGAAAAAGGTTTTCCAGGCGAATGGAAATGAAAAAAAAGCTGGGGTAGCAATACTTATATCTGACAAATTAGATCTCAAAGTGAAGGACATAACAAGAGACAATGAAGGCCATTTCATAATACTAAAAGGAGAAATCCAACAAGAAGAAATAACTCTGGTAAACATATATGCACCCAACACAGGAGCACCAAGATACATTAAAAAACTCCTGGAAGATATCAAAGGAGAGATTGACAGCAATACAATTATAGTAGGAGACTTCAATACCCCACTATCACCATTGGACAAATCCTCTAAACAAAAAATCAGCAAAGAAACATCAATCCTAAATGACTCACTAGACCAGATGGAATTAATCGACATCTTCAGAACATTTCACCCCAAAGCCACAGAATATACATTCTTCTCAAGTGCACATGGGACATTTTCAAAGATAGACCATATGTTAGGACATAGGCAAAGTCTCTCCAAATTCAAGAAGATAGAAATCATATCAAGTTTCTTCTCAGATCACAGTGGCATAAAACTGGAAATCAACTACAATAAAAACAACCCAAAGAAATCAAACACATGGAGACTAAACAGCATGCTATTAAACCATGACTGGGTTACCAAAGACATCAAGGAAGAAATAAAAAACATCATGGCAACAAATGTCAATGAAAACACAACAGTCCAAAATTTATGGGACACAGCGAAAGCAGTCCTGAGAGGGAAGTTCATAGCTCTACAAGCCTACTGCAAAAAACAAGAAACAATGGTAATAAATTACCTAACCAAACAACTCAAAGAGTTAGAGAGAGAGCAACCAGAAAAGCCCAGTGTAAGCAGAAGGAAAGAAATAATAAATATCAGAGCGGAGATAAACGACATAGAGACCAAAGAAACAATACAAAAGATCAACAAAACCAAGAGCTGGTTCTTTGAAAAGATATACAAGATTGATGGACCTCTAGCCAGGCTCACCAAGAAGCAAAGAGAGAGGACCCAAATAAACAAAATCAGAAATGAAAGAGGTGAAATAACAACAGACCCTGACGAAATACAAAGGATTGTTACAAAATACTACGAACAACTCTATTCCAACAAACTGGACAACCTGGAGGAAATGGACATATTCCAAGACAAATACAACCTTCCAAAACTCAATCAGGAAGAATCTAAACAGCTCAACAGGCCAGTAACTATGGAAGAAATTGAAGCAGTCATCAAAAAGCTTCCGGCAAACAAAAGCCCGGGGCCAGACGGCTTCACAGGAGAGTTTTACCAAACTTTCAAGGAAGAACTAAAACCTATCCTCCTCAGACTATTCCAAAAAATTCAAGAGGAAGGAACACTTCCAGGCTCCTTCTATGAAGCTAGCATCACCCTAATACCAAAACCAGATAAAGACAACACAATGAAAGAGAATTACAGACCAATATCCCTCATGAACATAGATGCCAAAATTCTCAACAAAATCCTAGCAAATCGGCTCCAGCAATACATCAGAAAGATCATACATCATGACCAAGTAGGATTTATCCCAGGAATGCAAGGATGGTACAATATCCGCAAATCAATAAATGTGATACATCACATAAACAAATTGAGAGATAAAAATCACATAGTCATATCAATAGATGCAGAAAAAGCTTTTGACAAAATCCAACACCCTTTCTTGATAAAAACTCTCAACAAGGTGGGAATAGAAGGATCATACCTCAACATAATAAAAGCTATATATGATAAACCCACAGCAAACATCATACTCAATGGGCAAAAACTAAAACCATTTCCCCTAAGAACAGGAACAAGACCGGGATGCCCACTCTCACCACTCCTGTTTGACATAGTACTGGAAGTATTAGCTACCGCAATTAGGCAAGAAGAAGAAATAAGAGGCATCCAAATTGGAAAAGAAGAAGTGAAGCTGTCCTTATTTGCAGATGATATGATATTGTACATAAAAAACCCAAAAGATTCCATCAAAAAGCTAATAGAATTAATAAATGAACTCGGCAATGTAGCGGGATACAAAATTAACGCCAAGAAATCTATGGCATTTCTATACACCAATAGTGAACTTAAAGAAAGAGAGACTAAAAAAGCAATCCCATTTACCATCGCACCAAAAAAATTAAGATACCTAGGAATAAACTTAACTAAGGAGGTAAAAGACCTATACACGGAAAACTACAGGACACTGAAAAAAGAGATAGAGGAAGACGTAAACAGATGGAAGAACATACCATGTTCATGGATTGGTAGAATCAACATCATTAAAATGTCCATACTACCCAAAGCAATCTACAGATTCAATGCACTCCCCATCAAAATACCAACAGCATATTTCACAGACCTAGAAAGAACTCTCCAAAAATTCATCTGGAATAAAAAAAGACCCCGAATAGCTGCTGCAATCCTGAGAAAGAAGAATAAAGTAGGAGGGATCTCAATACCAGATTTCAAGCTGTATTACAAAGTCACTGTTCTCAAAACAGCCTGGTACTGGCACAAGAACAGACATATAGATCAATGGAACAGAATAGAGAATCCAGATATCGACCCAAACCACTATGCTCAATTAATATTTGACAAAGGAGGCATGAACATACAATGGAATCAAGACAGTCTCTTCAATAAATGGTGTTGGGAAAATTGGACACACACATGCAAAAAAATGAAACTAGATCACCAACTTACACCATACACAAAAATAAACTCAAAATGGATACAGGACTTAAACATAAGACGGGAAACCATAAAAATACTAGAGGAATCCACAGGCAACAAAATCTCAGACATATGCCAAAAGAACTTTTTCACTGACACTGCCCCTAGGGCAATGGAAGCTAAAGAGAAAATTAACAAATGAGACTACATCAAAATAAAAAGCTTTTTTACAGCAAAAGAAACCATCAACAAAACAACAAGAAAGCCCACTGCATGGGAGAACATATTTGCAAATGCTAGCACTGATAAATTTTTAATCTCCAACATCTACAGGCAGCTTATGCAACTTAATAAAAGGAAGATAAAAGATCCAATAAAAAAATGGGCAACGGACCTAAACAGAATATTTTCAAAAGAAGACAGAAGGAAGGCCAAGAGACACATGAAAACATGCTCAAAGTCACTTATTATCCGAGAGATGCAAATCAAAACAACAATGAGGTACCATCTCACACCTGTCAGAATGGCTATCATCAACAAATCAACAAACGACAAGTGTTGGCGAGGATGCAGAGAAAAAGGAACCCTCGTGCACTGCTGGTGGGAATGCAGACTGGTGCAGCCACTGTGGAGAACAGTATGGAGTTTCCTCAAAAAACTGAAAATGGAACTCCCATTTGACCCAGTAATCCCACTCCTGGGAATATATCCGAAGAAACTAGAAACATCAATCAGAAAGGATATATGCACCCCTATGTTCATAGCAGCACAATTTACAATAGCTAAGATTTGGAAACAGCCTAGGTGCCCGTCAGCAGATGACTGGATCAGAAAACTGTGGTACATCTACACAATGGAATACTATGCTGCCATAAAAAAGAAGGAATTCTCATCATTTGCAGCAACCTGGATGGAATTGGAGAATATTATACTAAGTGAAATAAGCCAGTCAATGAAAGAAAAATACCACATGATCTCACTCATTTATGGATAATAAAGAACATTATAAACTGATGAACCAAAAGATAGTTACAGAGACAGTAAAGCAACAAACAGACTTTCAAATTACAGGGGGAAAGTTAGGGAGAGGTGGGGTAGATAAGAAATCAAACGAAGGACTTGTATGCATGCATATAAGCATAAACAATGGACGCAAAACTCTGGGGGGTGAGGGCATGTGTGGGTGTGGGGTGGGGTGGGTAATGGTAAAATATGTACACATATAATACCTCAATAAAAAATAAATAAAATTAAAAAAAATAATAATAAAAAATAAAGTTATCTTAAGGTAATAGGTGCCTGGAGTGAAATACGAATAATACAAGGAGATCAGTGGGATTGAAGAGTAAGGAGGGACAGTGCAGCTAGTGCATTCATTGGGACATCATTATGGATGTCAATGTTCCAATGTCAAATGTAGAACACAAGTGGGAAAGAAGAATTTCAGCAGTTACATGAGACACCTACTTACTAGATTGGCTAAATTTTATATTTCTTGAAAATTAAGTGGTGATTTCATTAAGGCCAAAGGTCACAATCAGCACAAGGACTCTGCCAAGTTCCCCCTCACTGCTCTAGAGAAAGGTCTTGACTTAAGCTAGTAGCCTCATGGCTGTTTATAAAATCTACTAGAGGTCTGGTGCACAAATTCATGCACAGGTAGGGTCCCTTGGCTTCGCTGGCGATTGGAGCTGATCGGGGCCATCTGGCCCAATCCCGATCAGGGCCATGGGGGCCGACCAGCCAGGGGGAGGGACCATGGGAGGTTGGCTGGCCATGGGAGGTTGGCTGTGGGAGTGCACTGACCACCAGGGGGCAGCTCCTGCGTTGAGCATCTGCTCCCTGGTGGTCAATGTGTGCCATAGCTACCAGCTGGTCTTCTGGTCATCCGGTCCTAATGGTCACTTAGGCAGATAGATAGGCAGATAGATAGATAGATAGATAGATAGATAGATAGATAGATGATAGATAGATAGATAGATAGATAGATAGATAGATAGATAGATAGATAATACCTTAAAATTATTGTAGAAATATCATAGGCATTGGATTTTTAAAAATCCAGGAAACCCAGGGGTTCCTGAGAAGCATATACATATTTAATCAGACAGTCATATTTCATATTTTGAAAAGGGCACCAAGTCCTCACATACCTCCTCTACTCTCTTAAGAAAATATTTTATTTCTGTTACTCCTTTTGATATATCAGATTTTCTGTCATGTCATTTTGACCCTACTGATCCTAACCAGAATTCATCATGACCCTACTGATCATAATAGATTGTCTGGGCATGGTGGGTCAACTAGAGAAAAAAAATAACTGCATTTGGTCAAGATGTTTTCTTCTTTGTTCTGAGTGCAAATTGGAACTAAATTATTTTATACAGTTCAAATTCTTTTACCTTTAGTTTTATCTTTTGCTGTTCATTTGCATTTTGTATTCATGATATTTTAATCATTCGAGGTTTATTTTGAGTAAATTAATGTGGGATTCAATTTTATTTTCTAAATTAAGTATCTCCAGAAGAATCTAGAAATTGGAATGATGGGTATCTGTGTATTGTTAGTAACATACCTGACTCTACTACTTCTATTTTAATTATGATGTGAAAATTGTCAAGAACATTTAGGCAACAGATGATTCAGCTAGACATTTAACTCTCAAACTGAAAACATTCGTTGATTTGTTTATTCTTTCAACAAAATTTGAGTACTTACTGCATGCCAGGCATTATTCTAGGTGCTGGAGTTGCCGCAGTGAATAATACAATATCCCTACTCTAATTGAAGCTTATAGATTAGTGGGAGAAAGAGACACACTATTAGATTTATAATTTTGAATATTGATAAGTTTGATGAAGAAAAACAGAGCATGCTAATGGGTTAGAGAGATATAAAGCATTCTGTCTTAGAAAGGATAGAAAAGTTTTCTCCAAGGAGGTGCCATTTGGACAGAGATATGAATGAAATGAGAGTAATCCATGAAGATATCTTGGGAATGAGGGATCCAGGCAGAGGAAACAGCAAATGCAAAGGCCCAGAGGTAGGAGTTGTTTGGTATATGTGAAGTATAGTAAGGAGACTGCTATGTTTGCAGTATAGTGAGTTCAAAGAAGTCAGTAGTAGCAGGGAATTGTAGGGCTCTGGGCCATGGTAAAGATAAGAATTGTTTCTAAGCATGGCACTTACATCATCTTTATCACCTTTATGATTCAATCATCACATTTATCAGCATGGTCAGTTAATGTCTGATCCCCTCACCTTAAATTGCCTTTGGATTATTTAACACACATTTACTAGGTACCTATTTTGAGTTAAACACTGTGCTAATTGTGTTGGCTGTGGACATAAAAAGAAAAAGAATACCTAGTTTCTGCCCTCTGATTGCTAACAGCCTGATGAAGGAATGCAGACACATGCAATATAACCATTTACTTTTTGTTAGCATTAAGGACTTTGAGAAAAGTGTGAGGCACTATGGGAATACTTTCTGCTATCTTTCTCATTGTAAGGGAGGGATTGCAGCAATAATTCCATACAAAAATAAATCTTACATTTTTATACTGTTTATAAGTCATTTTTATATTATGGTCATAATTTTTACTGAAATAAGATAACGTTTAAAAGCACCTAATATAGTGCTTGGCCCATAACAGGTACTTAGTAAATGGTAATTCACTTTTTTTTCAAAATCATCTAAATCAGGGTGAGGAATGTCCAGCCCAAGGGCCATATAAGGCCTGCAAAATCATTTGGTCTGGCCTTGCCAAGGCATTAGGGGTGAGTTAATTAAATGTTTGACCAAGTATAGCAGGCTAATTTTTATGTTGGTAATTGTGTATGGCCTGAGAATGATGTTATAAATATCCAAATGTCCTTTGACAGAAAAAAGGTTTCCTATCCCTGAAAAGGTTGCTCAGATTGCTAGGCATGCTCAGTGAAGAAGTAATGAGTTCATTGCCAAATAGCCAATAAATGGCAGAGCAAGGACTTTGTGTCAGACTCTTGTTTTTACAAGAACAGAGACTTGCTCAGGACGGATTGGTTTAGGGATTGTCAAGATTTGTGAAGAAATGAGCAGGAATCTCAGTGCAGACACCTAAAATAGCTACATACTAGTAGTTAGACTTCATGAGGACTGAAAGGAGGTTTGGGAAAACTAAAGATTTTCAAAATTCAACACAGCTATAGTGAATTATGAGTTGGTGGCAACTTGCTGCAACAGAAGTTCAGGGTGTATAGGCGGGGGCAATGTTGGACATCAGCACTGCCTGGAAAAATACTTCCCCAAAATTGCACCTCCAAACCGCCAGAGACATCACCAGGGGGTTATTGGCCATGAGATGTAATCAGATGGATGCTTCCTATTTTTTCAGTTTTATGGAGCTTTATTTGCCAAATAAAATTATAAGATAAACTGTACAACATGGTGATGTGGTATAAAGATACTTTGTGAAAGGATACCCCTCATTGAGTTAATTAATACATCCATTGCCTCACATATTTACCTTTTATTTTGTGTGTGAGAACATTTAAGTTCTACTCTCTTAGTAAGTTTCAATTTTACAATAAAGTGACTATAGTCACCATGTATCACATTGGATCCTCAGGCCTTATTCATCTTATAACTGAAAGTTTGTACCCTTTTACCAACCTTTATCTATTTCCCCCACTCAGTCCCTGCCCTGCCAACCACTTTTCTATTCTCTGTTTCTATGAGTTGTTCTTTCTTTCGTTCGTTCGTTCCTTCCTCCCTTTCTCTCTCTCTCTCTCTCTCTCTCTCTCTCTCTCTCTCTCTCTTTCTTTTTTTCTTTCTCCCTTCTTTCTCTCCTTCCTTCCTTCCTTTTTATTTTTTTAAGATCCCTCATACAAGTGAGATCATACACTAGTTTTCTTTCTCTGTCTGGCTTATTTCACTTAGCATAATGCCCTCCAGTTTTATGCATGTTATTGCAAATGGCAGATTTCCTTCTTTTTTTTTAAGGCTGAATATTATTCCATTATATATATATATACACACCATATGTTCATTATCCATTTGTCTGTTGACAGACACTTGGGTTATTTCCATACCTTGGCTACTGTGAATAATGCTGCAATGAACATGAGAGTATAGATATCTCATCAAGATAATAGTTTTGTTTCCTTTAGATATATACCCAAAAGTGGGATTGTTGGATGATATTATAGTCTGTTTTAAACTTTTTTCCATACTATTTTCCATAGTCTGTATCAGATGACATTCCCATCAACAGTCCACAAAGATTATCTTTCTCTGCATCCTTACCAGCATTTGTTATCTCTCATCCTATATAATAAAAGCCTAATATGCTAAGTGTCTTGTTGTCCAGTCGGCCATTCAACCAATCAAAGGGTAATATGCTAATGATATGCTAAGGCCGCTCAACTGCTCGCTATGACGTGCACTGACCACTAGGGGGCAGACAGTTGACTGGTCGACCAGTCATTATGACATGCACTGAACACTAGGGGAAGATGCTCCTACCCGTAGGTTAGCTTGCTTCTGTGGTCCGGCCGATCAGGACTGAGCGAGATGGGCTGGACATGCCCTGGAATCCTCCCGTCATCCCTCCCTACCTGGCCAACCTCCCATTTTCCTCCCCGGCCTCGATCGTGCACCAGTGGGGTCCCTTGGCCTGGCCTGCACCCTCTCACAATCTGGGACCCCTCAGGCGATGTCGGAAAGCTGATTTCGGCCTGATACTGCAGGCCAGGCCAAGGGACCCCACTGGTGCATGAATTAATGCACTGGGCCTCTAGTCCTATATAATAAAAGGCTAATACACAAATTGACCAAACAGTGGAACAACTGGTTGCTATGATACGCACTAACCACCAGGGGGCAGATGCTCAATGCAGGAGCTGCCCCTGGTGGTCAGTGCACTCCCACAGGGGCAGCGCCGCTCAACCAGAATCCAGGCTCGCCAGCAGGCTCACAGCTGGCAAGCGCAGGTGGTGGGAGCCTCTCCTGCCACCGCAGCAGCACTAGGGACCCCTCAGGGGATGTCCGCCTGCTGGCTTAGGCCTGATCCCCCGTGGGTGGGAGCTGGCCTAAGCCAGCAGGCGGACATTCCCTGAGGGGTCCCAGACTGTGAGAGGGCACAGGCCGGGTTGAGGGGCCCCCCCCAGTGAAGGAATGTTGTGTACCGGGCCTCTAGTCTTTTTGATAATAGCCATCCTAACAGATGTGAGGTGATATCTCCATTGTGGTTTACATTTGCATTTAATTGATGATTAGTAATGTTGAGCATATATTCATAAACCTGCTGGGTATTCCTATGACTTCTTTGGAAAAATGTCTATTCAGACCCTTTGCCCATTTAGAAATTGGGTTATTTGTATGTGTTTTTTGTTTTGTTTTGTTCTGTTATTGAGTTATATGAGTTCCTTGTATATATTAGATATTAACCACTTATTGGATATGTGTTTTGAAAATATTGCTCATGAATCATGCTCCTGAACTCTGAGCATCTTTATGACTATTATTTTGAACTCTACCAGGTAAATCATGTTTCTCCATTTCATTAAGGTCTATTTCTGAGATTTATCTTGTTCTTTTGTTTGGAACATACTTCTCTATTTCTTCATTTTCCTTGACTCTCTGTGTTGGTATCTGTGCATCAGATGAAACTTCCACTCCTACCAGTCTTAATGGAATGGTCTCATATAAGAGATGAACCTTGTTGATCAGCCTGGATTGAGCTCTTGGTTGTCTCGCAAACCTGTGTGAATGTCCAAGACACCTTCTTTGTTCTTAGCAGCTCCCAGTAGTTGAAGGTGTCATATCCCATTAGAGGTTTTAAATATCCATGCATAGCTTGTCTTGGTTTCTGCACTCCTGTTACCATCTATGAGAAGACTATGTCCCCAGGTAGCTGCTGTTTCTTCTGCTTGGGTCACAGAATGAGAAATATATGGAGCAGATTTGAACCTGATACCATATGAGCTCAACCAAACCACAGCTAGTCTGAAGGCTCTCTGTTGTTCAAAGTAGCAACAAACAATTATTTGTTATAAGCCAATGAGATTTGGGAGTTGTGATTGCCACAACAATAACTTACTAATTCAGTGGCTAATGCTTATGAGTACTTTTAGTATGACAGACACATTGCTAAGCATAACAAATTGATAATCTCATATAAATAATCATGTGGGCCATGCTAAGCGATTTAGACTTTATCTTTTAAGTGGTTGAAACCTTTGAAGACTTTGAGCAAAGGAATACTATGTTTAAATTTATATTTTAGAAAGATATTCTAAGCATTAGCATAGACTGCATAGCGTCCTCAAACTATGGCCCGCGGGTCACATGCAGGTGTTTTTGCCGTTTTGTTTTTTTACTTCAAAATAAGATATGTGCAGTGTGCATAGGAATTTGTTCATAGATTTTTTTAAACTATAGTCTGGCCCTCCAACGGTCTGAGGGACAGTGAACTGGCTCCCTGTTTAAAAGGTTTGAGGACCCCTGGCATAGAGAATAGATTTGGGGATAGGTATTAGTTAAGAGGTTGCTATCGTAGAATAAGTGAGAAATTGTAAGGTTCTGAACTAGAATAGCAATAATAGGAGTAGAAAGAGAGATATAGAACTATTCAGAAGAAAAAAGTAATTCATTGAAAATATTTTGCTTTCTTTTTACTAGTTACCTTGTCAAGAACTCAGGATACAAAAGCAAATGAGATACAGTCCTTGAAGTTAGCTGTAATAATGAATAACACATGCTTTGATAATGCAGTATATGTTATAGGAGTGTATGAGAGGTATGCCTAACACATTCTTAGGGAGTCAGGGCAAGCTTTCAAAAGAAATAATTTCTAAAGCTTGTTTCTAAAGGAAAATAGGAGTTACCCAGACAAAGGAATATGGAGAGAACTTTTCAGGCAGAGAGGATAAAGTGCAGAGAATGAGAAGTGATAGAAAGCATGGTGAGTTTGTAGAAGTGCAAACAGTTGAGTGTGGAGAATGACGTGGGAATGGAGAATGTTGGAAGACGAACCTAAAGTGGCAAACAATATCTTTTTCAGGCAATATGTTATGTCATGTTGAGGAGTTTGGCATTCATCCCAAGGGCATTGGGCAACTATTTTGTTTTATTCATCTTTTCTTATGAAGAAAATTGAAAGGGTATACGTAGAAGCAGGAATAACAATTAAAGGGCTGTTGAGGTAGGTCCACAAACATTTATTGAACTCTAGCTATGTTCCAGGAATTGTGCTAGGCATTGGGAATATACTGTTGAACAAAGACAAAACTCCCTGGACTTTTGGATCTTAGTCTTTTGGGAGTGAGAAGATATTAATTGTGTACATTAAATGGTTATGTGTTGCTAAGTGCTGTGAAGAAGCAGCACAGGATTATGTGGAAACTAAAGGAGGGGACCTGGCATTGTTTGAAGTGGGGAAAATAAATAAATGTTCAACTAGGGAAGTGAAGTTTAAACTGTGGACAGAAGAAAGAATAGAGGTTAACCAGCTGAAAGGAGTTGGGGCTTGTGAGTAAATTATGTTGTGGTAGAGGAAATAAAATATGCCAAGGCCCAAGTTGGAGAGGACATAGTATGTGTCAAGTAATAAGAAAAACTAGTGAGATTTGTAATAGAAAGAGTGGTGGGGTAGAATAGCATGACAGAAATGGAGAGGTAAGCAGTGTTCAGAACATGTAGAATCCAGTGGACCACATTATATTGATTTTGGGTCTTTAACCTAAGAGAAATGGGAGCAGATGAGTGACATGGTTCTGATTTTTGTTGTAAAAAGAACACCCTGTGCTACGTGAAGAATTAATTAGAGACACAAGAGTGAAAGCAAGTAAACCAGGTAATGTGCTCTTGAAATAGTCCCGGCAAAAGATAAATGGTGGCTTGAGCTTGTGTAGTAATAATGGAAGAAGAGGAAAGAATTAAAATAAATTTAGCATAATTAAAATGGCAAATGTTAAAGACAAAGAAATAATCTTAAAGGCAGCAAGAGAGAGACAGAAAGTTATCTTCAAGAGAGTTCCTATTAGACTGTTTGCTGATTTCTCAATAGAAATACTTCAGACCAGAAGGAAGTGGCATGAAGTATTCAAAGTAATGAAGAACAAGGGGCTGAATCCAAGACTGCTCTCCAGCAGGCTATCATTTAAAATTGAAGGTGAGCCCTAACCGGTTTGGCTCAGTGGATAGAGCGTCAGCCTGTGGACTGAAAGGTCCCAGGTTTGATTCCGGTCAAGGGCATGTACCTTGGTTGCGGGCACATTCCCAGTAAGGGGTGCGCAGGAGGCAGCTGATCGATGTTTCTCTCTCATCGATGTTTCTAACTCTCTATCCCTCTCCCTTCCTCTCTGTAAAAAATCAATAAAATAAATTTTAAAAAAATAAAATTGAAGGCGAAATAAAGAGCTTCCTTGGTGGTAAAGGAATACATTACCACCAAACCAGTATTACATGAAGTGTTGAAAGGTATTCTTGAATAATAATAATAAGAAGAAGAAGAAGAAGAAGAAGAAGAAATAAAATAATATGAACAATAAAATGGCAATAAATACATATTTATCAACAGTTGAATCTACAAATCAAAATAAACAAACAAGGAATCTAATGAACAAAATAAACTTATTAATAAAATAGAACCAGAGGCATGGAAACATGGAACAGACAAATCTTCCAGGGAAGTGGGGAGGGGATGAGAAGAGATTAACCAAAGAACTTATATGCATATATGCATTATCTATGGACACAAACAATAGGGTGGTGAAGACCTAGAGTGGGGCGTGAACCAGGTGAAGGGGGAAATGAGAAAAGGGAGAAAGGGGGGCACATGTAATACTCTCAACAATAAAGATTTAAAAATGAAATAAATTTAAAAATAAATTAAATTAAAAAACAAAGAGGATATACAGATGGCAAATAGACATTTAAAAATACTAACCATCAAGGAGATGCAAATTAAAATGACAATGAGTTATAACCTTACACCTGACAGCATGGCTACCATCAATAAATCAATAAACAACAAATGCTGGAGAGGATATGCAGAAAACGGAACTTTAGTGCACTGCTGGTGGAAACGCAGACTGGTGCAGACACTATGGAAAACATTATGGTGTTTCCTCAAAAAATTAAAATGGCAACTGCCTTTTGACCCAGTGATCCCACTTCTGGGACTATATCCCAAGAATCTCAAAACAATAATCAGAAAGAATGTAGCACCCCTATGTTCAGAGCAATGCAATTTACAATAGCTAAGATCTGAAAAATGCCGAAATGCCCATCAGTAGATAAGAATGCTGTGGTACTTTTACACCATGGAATACTATGCAGCTGTAAAAAAAAAAGAATCTCTAACCCTTTGAGGAAGCATGGGTGGACCTGGAGATTATGATACTAAGTGAAATAACACAGTTAGGGAAAGGCAAATATCATATGATCTTACTTATTTGTGGAATCTAATGAACAAAGTAAACTGACTAACAAAATAGATACAGAGGCATGGAGGCATGGAACAGACTGATAAATCTCAGAGGGGATTGGTGAGGGAATGGAAGTGATTAAACAAAGAACTTATATGCTTATATGCATGGCTCATGGACAGGGACAATAGTGAGGTGAAGGCCTGAGGTGGGATAGAGGCTGGGTGGGGACGAACAAAAGGAGGAATGGGGGACATCTATAATAATGTCAACAATAAAAAATATATATTAAGACATAAAAATTCCAGGATAAAGTAATGTTAAAAGTAGAGAAAAATAAATGAACCAATACAATTTTTGAAAAAAAATTTGGAGATGTAATTAATATTACTTGGTATATGGTGGAGCCATTTACCAAGACTGAGAAGACTGCAGGTGAAACATGTTTAGGAAAAGGAGGGAGAAATTTTGATTTCAATATTGGCCATGTTATGTTGAGGTGCATTTGGGGCATCTCAGTGAATATGTAAAATAGTCAAATTGATGCATGGGTGTGTAGCTTAGAGCTCTCACTGCTGGAGATACTTGTCAATCATTCACTTATAGTAATTAAAGTCATGGGAATGAATCTCCTAGAGCAGTGGTCGGCAAAACGCAGCTCATGAGTCACATGCGGCTCTTTGGCCCCTTGAGTGTGGCTCTTCCACAAAATACCACATGCAGGCGTGCATGTACAGTGCTATTGAAACTTCATGGCCCATGTGCAGAAGTCGGTTTTTGGCCTGGGCGAGTCTATTTTGAAGAAGTGGTTCTAACGCCGAGCCACACTCAAGGGGCCAAAGAGCCACATGTGGCTCGCGAGCCGCGGTTTGTCAACCACTGTCCTAGAGCAAGCATATCAAACTCATGGCCCACAATGAATATTTTTGCAGCCCAGCCAATATAATAGTATGTAAGAAACATTTTAATAACAATTTCATCACTTAATTTTTACAATATCTTGTTATACATAATTATTAATAATGAACTACAATGTTCGCTAATGACTGACCACTATAATCGTGTTGCATTCATTTCCCTTATGTGCCTTATGCTCAGGTGCACCATTTCTCTCCACTAATGCTAGCAGCGAATATTTTAGCAGCCCATTGCCACGTCATTAATCTTGTACTGACTTGTTTGGTTTGTGCAACAGGAAATATTTCGCTTTCGGAGAACAAGAAAAATAGGTTTATTTGGGTGACGCTTATTAATTTGTGCAGTTATTCAGTGTCTGGTATGAGTGTTCAAGAAAAAATACTAATTTTTATTAAAAGGATCTATTATTTTATGTGAATGATGACTCATTTATTTCAGCCCTTTGCATTCAGCATGTCTTTATCGAAATAAACCTACGTTTCTATGAAAATTGAAGCTTTTGTTTCTTTGTGGCCCCCATAAACTTAAACCTTGTTTATTTGGCCCGTTTTAGCCTTTGAGTTTGACTTGCTTGTCCTAGAGGAAAGAGTAGCAATAAGAGAAGAGGTCAGGAAGCAGCCTTGAGGCCATGTAATGGTCATGTAGAAGAGGAGCTTGCAGAGGCAATTGAGTGTTAGAGACTGACTGAATAATCCTCACAGAAACCCTAAAAGGAGGTGGTGGGATTCCTATTTTATAGCTGAGTAAAGTTAGCTCAGGGAGCTTAAGTGATTTGTATGCAGTGAAGAAACTATTTAAGTGGCAGGGTCCAGAGTAGAATGCCAGTCTTTCCCAGTTCAGAGCCTTTGTTATTGCTATGGTGTCAAGCAGCCTTTCTTGATGCACAGAACTTGACCAGAACTATCATTAAGTTTTTTTCATGGAGTAATTAGAGAACAAGTTTTTTAGAAGGTTTTAATTTCTTTTTTGTACATTGCTATTGCCCTTTATATTCTCAAGAAAGAATATTTATTCTCTCAGCAATATTCTAGAGACTTAGGGAATGGTTCACTTTTAAAACTTAGAAGCTGTGAGTGCCCTAAATCAAGTGATATCTTAAAAGTGGGAATTATAGAGGATTCTGACATCATAAGCTTTAGCTTTTGTCAGTGCTTAAGAAAGGCTATTGTTACTGTTGTCTCTTGCCATTTCCATCCTTATTTGGCTCAGTCTCCAAACAAAAAGCCAGTAAGACATAAGCCATGCTTAAACAAGATAACTTATCACCATCTGACTCCATGTACAGGTTGGGAATTTATAAATGCTCAGAGAGATGAGTTTCTGGAATTAAGTGGTTAGTGGATTTGCCTAACAGATGGTTTTTGTTTGTTTGTCTTTTGCATAGAACCAGGAAGTAATCTATCCTATATAATAAAGAGCTAATATGCAAATGGTCCTCACGCCCTCACACCATCACACCCTTAAAGGCTCAGACACTCAACACTGGGGAGAGAGGAATGGGGACCAGCCAGACACAAATGAGCTCATGAGAGAGGAATGGGGACCAGCCAGGCTGCAGCCCAGGAGAGGGACCAGCCACCCGCCCCATGGTCCCAGACACCAGTGCCTGTGGCTGCAGCCCGGGAAAAGCCACCTGCCCATGGTCCCTTGTGGCTGTGGCCATCCCCAGCTAAGCCGGCCTGGGTCCTGGGTGCCTGTGACCGGCAAGAGGAGGGAACCCTGGGTCCCGGGTGTGGGGCGAGGCAGTTAGGGGTGATCAAGCCAGCAGGGGAGCAGTTAGGGGTGATCAGGCAGGCAGGCAGAGGTGGTTAGGAGCCAGCGATCCTGGATTGCGAGAGGCAGTCGGGCATCCCCCAAGGGGTCCCAGATTGAAGAGGGTACAGGCCGGGTTGAGAGACCCTCCCCGTGCATGAATTTCGTGCACCGGGCCTCTAGTATATATATAAAAGCCTAAGTGACAGTTAAGACCAAATGACTGGAACGCCCAGTCAACCAGTTGCTATAATGCTCACTGACCACCAGTGGGCAGACGTTCAATGCAGGAACTGCCCCCTGGTGGTCAGTGTGCTCCCACAGCTAACAGCCCCTCCCCTTTGGCCGGCCCCCCAATAGGCCCCTATGGGGGGACCCATCGGCCATTCTCCTGGGGTCCCTCCCCCCGGCCAGCTGGTCCCCCAATAGGCCTCGATCACTGGCCAGGCTGAGGGACCCCCACCCATGCATGAATTCATGCACTGGGCCTCTAGTAGGAAAATAAAAGACCATAGCTCCAAACAGAAAACAGTTGGCAATGAGTTTGTTAAGCTTGACTTGAGGTGTAAAGTACATTTCTATTGCCCTTTAGGATGGGCCCTCAAGGCATTTATTCCATCAGCAATATTCTAGCGACTTAGGGAAAATATCATTGATAGGTGGCTTTCAGTGCATCTTTATGATGAAAGCTGTCCCCAGGGGATGGCAGGACAAGTACATGGGTGTTAAAAAGAGTGAGGGAAAGATTATTGAAAGGAGTGCAGAGACTCAAAAGGAGAAATTTAAATAAAGGTTGATGGTGTGTGTAAAAGAAATATACTAATTCATGATTTTTTAACTAAACATAAAGATTTTAAAAGGTCGCATATATTGGACTAGAAATTTGATCTTTTCAAGTTGAGGAATTTGAGAAATACCCTGGTTTCTTAAGTGACTTGTTTAAGGTTAGACTTCTACTTGCTGGCAGGCATTCAAGCCCCAGTTTTATTCCATTTCATCAAACTAGTCAATATTAGAGGGGGAGGAAGTAAATGAATAGCTAAAGGTAGACTTTGTCCATTATGATTTGAGTGTTTTAACAGCTCCTTTTAGGGCATTTTCCCATCAAGTCAAGCCAGGTATAGTTTGAGGAGACTCACTCCATGATGTTAGTGTTTGCCATCTTGCTATATTGGTTACAATTGAGGTGTCACAGATCAAGGAAATGCTTCATAGATATAGAAGTTCCCCAACTTTTACTTGAATTTCCTATTATGGAAAAAAAATCAACTTTTATTTCTTAAAGAAGAAGCTTAAAACAGAGATTATCCCAGCAGATTCAGGTCACACAATTGGATTTGGAGCAAACCTGTTGAGGCCTCTACTCTGATACTCATGCATTAAGATATGGAGGGATCTGGGGGTCAGAGAGAGTCTAAGAAGCAGTAAGGCAAAACGTTTTTTACTAATGGTAGGAATTAAAGTTTGAGAAGCACTATTATAAGGTATTGGAGGTACCCCCACACTTTTTTTTGCTGATTTAATAGAACTGAGCAGGGCTAGACACAGGAAGAGAATATAGTAATTCATTTCACCAGAAGGTTTCTATTTCTCACAGTAGGGTCTGACATAAGATAAGAATTAAAGTGCAACAAAGCCCTAGATGTTTAAAAATTTAATAGCAAAATACTTCAAAGGTATTAATAAGTAAAAACAAGTATAACAAATCATCGAGATATAGTAGATGTCAACTTACTGATAATATGATTAGGCGATAAGTTCTTTCTGATCTTTCTTCCATTTGACAAATAAAGATAGAATTTCACATCCTCACCCTTTTCCTCTTACTTCCTCAGGGTAAGTATTCTCCTAAAATTAGTGTATATTATTCCCATAAAGTTTTAAAAAATTAACTATATAGGTATAGATCCATAAACACAATATAATATTGTATTGAATGTTTTCAATGTACATGAAAAGTATCAAACTGTATTCTAAGACTTTCTTTTGTTAAGCATCACTATGTTTTTAAATGGTTATGCATGTTGATATGTGGTAATTCTAATAATTTCAGTTACCAAACAGTACTCCATTTTATGAAAATCTACAGGTTATTTATCTATTATAGTACTAAGGAATATTTAGGGTCTTTTCTTTTTTCCTCTATCCCTGCTAATACAAACAGGGCTCTAATGAGTGTCCTTGTATATGTCTCCTTTGATACATCTTGGAGAATTTCTCTAAGGCCTTGCTACCCAAAGTGTGGTTCAATGAAACATCAGTTTCAGAATCACCTGGGAGCTTGTTAGAAATGAAGAATATAAAGCCCCATGATACATTTACTGTATCAGAATTTACTTTTTTATTCCCCAGATGATTTTCATATACATTCAAGTTTGATAATCACAATTGTAAGGGAGTGTTTCTCAACCCTAGCTGGACCCAGGGAGTTATAAAAACATATGAATGCCCAAGCTGGAAGTTTATGTTTACTCTTCTATCTTGGCCTTTCTCTTCCTGAACCTACATCCCTTCTTCAATCATTTCACCTTGAGCAAACTTATTTGACTTTTATTTTGGTAAAAAGAGGTTATAATAAAAAATAAATTCATTTAAACAGTATAGAAAGAACCCCAGGAATGAAATGAAATACCAATGTATTGATAGATTACAGAGTAGTTTTTCTATTTATGTTGAACCTTTAATCTTGTGGCTGATACAATAAAATGTGTATATAGAACTTAATTATCCCTTTTTGTGGGTTCATGTCATAGATCCTTAGCTGGGATCTTACTAAATTATCAGTCATAACGTTGTGAAATTTCCTCACCTCCATGACTGTTATATTTACCTTTCTCCATGTGATTTCTAGGTTGGTGGCGATAAAAGCAAAAGGTTAATATAACTGACTACAGCTCTATGTCAGTATGATCTGGGCTTACATATTATATAGATTACAACTCAGATTTGTCGACTGTTGCTACAATAGTAAAAAGAGAAGAACACGTGTGAAGCCAGCATAGATAGTACCCATCTGCTTAGAATATTCCTAATGGGAAGCAAAATCAAGGTAAAAATAGTGCTTTATTTTTTTTTCAAATAACTTATATCCATATATGCATAGCCCATGGACACAGACAGTAGTGTAATGAAGGCCTGGGGTAAGGCAGGAGCCTGGTGGAGGGGAGGCAAAGGGGAAGAAATGGGGTGCATTTATAATACTCTCAACAATAAAAATAAATTTAAAAAATAGTGCTTTAAAATTGCCAAAAGGTGTATTCCTACATTATTTCTCTAACTTTCAAGAAATAAAAAGAGGCCTTCTATGTTGTAGCAAAGCCATATCAAAACTTCTTGTTAATTATTTCACAGGTAAGAAAGACAGCAGGTTCTGTTATTGTTGGGGTGATGATTGTTAACTAGCATAGAACTTAGACTATAGTACCAAATAAGTATTAAGGGAAGGAGGAAAATGGGTCTGGGTTAATGAATAAATGAATGAATAAAACTGGAACATATCCCAAGCTTCATTACAACCTAAGATCGCCTCCTCCTCAACTATTACTTTCCTCTGATAAAGTTGCTCAATTTTTCTACTGTTAGAAAGCATTTATTTAGTGGCTATGTAAGAATTAGGCATTAGTAATATAACCATGAATAAGTCAGAGCTCTACTCTTTTTTTTTTTCTCAGAGCTCTACTCTTCAGGAAATGCACCTGTAAACAGGTCCTGTGATTAGGAGCTAAGTTTTCTTATAATTCTTTAAGAGAAGCAAGTACCACATGGAAGTTAGATTTCATAGGAAGAAGAGATTGTAACTGCTGTAAAGGAAAAACTTTTTTTAAAAAAATATATTTTATTGATTTTTTACAGAGAGGAAGGGAGAGGGATAGAAAGCTAGAAACATCAATGAGAGAGAAACATCGACCAGCTGCCTCCTGCACATCCCCCACTGGGGATGTGCCCGCAACCAATGTACATGCCCTTGACCGGAATCGAACCTGGGACCTTTCAGTTTGCAGACCGATGCTCTATCCACTGAGCCAAACCGGTTTTGGCCAGAAAAAACTTTTGAAAAAGTAGCCTTTGAATCTGGCTCTGAAATGTGAGGATGTGGGGGCATGGCAATGGGGTAGTAGACATTTTAGGCATTGGGGGTCTGTATAGTTAAAGACACAGAGATGGGAAAATCTACTACATGTTTGAGAAACCATAAGGCATCTAGAGTGTGCATGTAGCACAGGATAAGCAAGAAATAAATCTGGTAGGTTAAATTAGGTTAGATTATGGAATACTTCATTTACTTCTCTTTAATTTGATCAAGTTTGCAACAGGCATTGAAGCTCTATTTTTGGGTTAAAACTATGATGGCTTCTTGATACACCATTCTCTTTACTATTCTGAAATGCCCCTTTTAGTCCCAGACAAATTCTTTGCTGTGAGGCCTACTTTGTCTGATATTAATATAGCCCTTCCAGCTTTATTGTGATTAGTGCACATGGTACATTTCTGTCCATCTGTTTACTTTTCATCTATACATGCTTTCATATTTAAAGTGAATTTCTTGTATACAGCATATACTTAAGTCTTGATATTATTTAACCTAGTCTGACAATCTTTCTTCTTTTTCAATTTAGACTATACATTTAACGTATTTATTGTTAAGTTGGTGAAACAAAGAGGTGTCCTTGTGATGGTCCTTCAGGATGTGGCCAGACTGGTTGATGCAAAAAAATAATAAAAAATCACAATTTTTAAAGAATAAGGTTCATATTTCTCCCTCTGGCAGTAGCAAATCTGCCTCAGTTATGTGGGCTGCCATTTTCATGATCACTGCAAATCTGGAAAGTGGAAGATGGTAGGGGGCAATTTAAAAAGTCATAGCATCCTCTTAAGACAATGCAGAAGCTTCTTCCTTCATCAAACATTTTCTGGTTGTATGTTTTGACTATTTTCCAAAGTCCTGAAAAGTTGAGGGTTGATTCTGAAGTTTTTCCCAGTGTATTTGTTGCTTTTGTGGAGCAAGGGGACCATAGAGTTTCCTATTCTGTCATTTTCAGTGATACCACGCTTTTTGTTCATTTTTGACATATTTAGGAAGTTTTTCTTATACCTTTTTTATTCTCTAGTGGTTGATAATTTTCACTTTCTATTTTTATTCTACTTGTGGCTACTTAAAATTTTTCTTTTCATCAATTTTATAAAAAGCAACACCTGTGTTTATAAAGCAAACAGCTGTGAAAGCAAGATTCATCTCAAGAAGTAGAACATTACCAGCACCCAAAAGGCCCACTGTTTGTCCCCTACAAATTATTCCCTTTTAATTATTTCATAGAAAAAATTGATATCCTCAATTTTGTTATTAGAATATCTGTTTTCATTAAAGTTTTATCCATATGTGCATCACTACACAATATTTTATAGTTGTGTTTATTTTTTCAACATTATATACATGCAATCACAGTGTATATATTTTATTATATTGGCTCTTGTTTCTTTCAGTCTTTATAAAATTTGTGAGATTCATGTATATTAGTTAAAGTGAGAGTTCATATATTTTATCTATTAAAAAATTAGGCTGTTTGCTTATTTATTCTTGAGGTGTACAAATTTGACAATCTCTATACAAGTACCTTGTCAGATATATATTTTGTAAAAAATTTCTCTTAGTCTGTGGCTTACCTTTACATTTTCTTAACAGCGTCTTTGGAAGAGAAAAAGCCTTTAATTTTAATGCAACCTAATTCATTACTTTTTCTTTTATATTTTGTGGCTGTTATGTACTGTTTAAGAAATATTTTACTGTTTCAAAGTCACTAAATGTTTTTCTTGTTATCTTATAGAACATTTATAGTTTTAGCTGTTACATTTAGATCTACGATTGATTTCAAGTTAATGTTTCTATATGGTGAGCGGTAATGGTCAAGGTTTTTTTTGCATATGGATATTTAATTGTTTCAGTACCATTTCCCCTTTTTAAAATATGATTTTTAAATTTAACTCTAGTTGATATACAATATTATATTGGTTATATTAGTTTAGGGCTACAATATAGTGATTTGACATTTTTTATACCTTACAATGTTATCACCTCACTAATTCTAGTAATCATCTGTTACCATGCAAACCTATTGATTATCTTTTCATTACTTAATTGCCCTTTCACTTTGTACATCAGTTGGCCATATATGCTTGAGTCTATTTCCACACACTTTAGTCTGTTTCATTGATCTATATATTGATATTTACACCAATAATATTCTATCTTGATTATTGTAGTTTTATAAGAAGCCTTTAAATAACAATGATTATTATTTTCTTTTTCAAAATAGTATTTTTTACATTTTTTGCATTTCTATATGAATTTTAAAATCAACTTGTCTGCTTCTGTAAAATAGTCTGCTGATGTTTTGACTGGCACTACATTGAATATCTAGATCAATATTAACAATAATAAAACTTATCTCCGAACATGGTATACCTCTTCATCTATTTTGTTTTTTTATTTCTCCCAACAATGCTTTGTAAATTCTGTTGTTCATATTTTGTACATCTGTTGTTACTTTTTTTTATTTTTCATTTGAACATTTTTGAATGCTATTTGGAAGTATTTAATTTTTCATTTTTTGGATGATAATTGATAATTGTAAATTTTATGTCAATCTCTGAGTGTTCATAACTAATATATAGAAATGTAGTTAATTTTGTATATTGACCTCATATATTCGAAAGTTCTCATAATTTACATATTAGTTCTAACAGCCTATTTGTGGATTCGGAAAGATTTTATAGATGATCATGTCTTCTGTTAATAAATATAATTGCATTCTTTTCTTCTTAAGCTCTATGGTTATTTTCCCTGTATGTTTTTATAGCACTGGATTGTAACTCCAGTAGAATGTTTAATAGAAATCTTACCTTAAAATAATATCATAGTACTTTTTATGTTGTATAAAAACCACACAACACTGTACTTTCTTTCCTCTCCTCAAACCTTTTTGCTATTTTTGTTGCACATTATACTCCTACATATGTTTTAAGCCTTACACTCACTATGTTGTCATTATTTTAATTAAACAATCATCTTTTCTCCCTCTTTTACTTTTAACTGTATGTGGTAAAGTAGCATTGCATAAACTGCTCAGTAACTAGGACACAGCTTACCCAGCATGTTAAATTCATGTACATTATCAGCAGCAAATTAGAAACAGGACAAAAACAGTATTGAGCTACAAGTCTCCTAAAGTTTTTTTGTTGTTGTTGTTGTTTTATTGTTTGTTTGTTAAAGAAAAAGGAAGAAATGAGTTAGGTTTAATCTGAACAGTGAGGGTTTTACAGTCCATCACCTGCCATCTTTTTAAGTTTTAATTTACAAATGCCTAATTTTAAGGTAACAGTACAGCTGGTTGTATCTACAACATGGCATTCTGACATCACATCAAAGCTTTCAGAATGGAAACTCATCTCTATTTTCTTAGTAGCATATAACAGGATATTCAGATACCAAGTAACTTAACTTGTGAATGATGGATTATCTGATGCTCAAAATCAATGTGAAAAATTACTATCAGAATATAATTAAGTGCCCACGAAGAAAAAAACACAATTGCTCAAAATCAGAATTCACAAACCATGTTTTCCATTTTGCGAATACCTCCTTTTTATATTGGGCTTGGATCTGTAACTGGACAATCAACGGGTCCAGCTGTCTATCACTACTTGAGCCAATTAAGGAGAGACAGAGTTGAATCCTATATGAGCATTTATTCCAATACTGACAGCAGTATGGGAGAGAAGCAAGTCATCCACAAAAATCTGCTCTCCTCTCCCCATAAACCAGCTGCTTATATTGACAAAGATTACATGGGGAAGTAGGCAAAGGGTATGCCAAATGGGCAATTAACAGGTAATGCAGGCTGGGGATTTGTAAAGGCCTGTGGGTATGCAGAGGCTGGAGGTCTTCAAAGGGCTGGCAACTCTGGTTTCTGCAACAAGGTTCTTAGATAATAGGCAGCTCCCTGATAGGGAGGATGGGCTGCATTTCCAGGTGAACTTCCAGGTCTGACATGCAACTCCCAGCCAGGTTAGAATGTGCCTTCTTTAATCAGAACAAAACAATCATGGTTAACAGAGCATGGCTAACATTTCTTATAATTATAGCTGGTCCCCAATATTCTATTTCTGCCCCATCAGATCTATGAGTTTGGTTTTCATCTAGTTTGTAGATTTTGGCCATTATTTCTTTAAATAATCCTACTCACTTCTCAGTCTCCAGTTAACACATATGTTAAGCCACTTGATGTTGTCCAAACAGTAACTGATACTCATTTTGTTACTCATTTCTAATTACTTTTCTAATTACAGTTGATGTGCAATAATATATTAATTAGTTTCAAGTGTATAACATAGTGATTAGACATTTATATAACTTACTAGAGGCCCGGTACATGAATTCGTGCACCAGTGGGGTCCCTCAGCCTAGCCTGTGGGATCAGGCTGAAACTGGCTCTCTGACATCCCCCAAGGGGTCTCAGATTGCGAGAGGGTGCAGGCCAGGCTGAGGGACCCCACAGGTGCATGACCAGGGCCAGGAGGGACACGGGAGATTGACCAGCTGGGGAAGGACCATGGGAGGGCTCCAAGGCGTGTCTGGCCCTTCTCGCTCTGTCCCGATCGGATGGACCCCAGAAGCAAGCTAATCTACTGGTCAGAGCGTCTGCCCCCTGGTGGTCAGTGCACATCATAGCGAGCAGTTGAGCGGCCTTAGTATATCATTAGCATATTATGCTTTGATTGGTTGAACTGCTGACCATAGGACTGGACACTTAGCATACTAGACTTTTATTATCTATCTATATATAAAAGCCCAAGTGACCATTATGACCGAACGACTGGAACGACTGGAATGACCAGTCAACCAGTCACTATGATGCACACTGACCACCAGGGGGCAGATGCTCAATGCAGGAGCTTCCCCCTGGTGGTCAGTGGACTCTCACAGTCAACCTCCTGCAGTCCCTCCCCCCAGCCGGCCAGCCCCCCGATAGGCCTCAATCACTGGCCAGGCTGAGGTAACCCACCTGTGCACGAATTTGTGCACTGAGCCTCTAGTATAGGATAAAGTGATAAGTCTAGTACTCATCTTATACCAATACAATTACTATATTATTGACTATATTTCTAAAAATATTATTTTTCTCTTTCATTTTGGATAATTTTTATTGCTGTGCTGAAAGGTTAGCACTTTGTTTTCTGTAATGTGAAATGTATTGTTACTTCAATCCACTGCTCTTTTATCTCAGGTATTATCTTTTCCTCTAGAATTTTACTTTGTTCTTTTTATATCTGACATTTCTTTCCTCATTATGTTCACATCTGTGTTGGTGTTGGGAGGTGTAGGTGTTTGTCTCAGCTGTCCTCCAATATTTTGTCACCATGATGATTTTTCTATGACCTGATTATGCTTCCTGCTTTTGCTTACCCAAAGCTTTAAATTTCTTTGAAGCACCACTGTAAAGCATGTCTCTTACCTCTGCAAGAGTTAGCTTTCTCCTCTTTCTATTTTACATTTGCATATTCTGTGCTCTAGTTTCACCAACAATACCTGATTTCTACCTTGTAGAAATTCTTAATTGTTTTTGGTCTAATAATGGTTCCCCTATTTGGACTTTCGCATTTAATATATTATTTTATTTATATTTTTAATTATTTTAATGGTGATTTGGACATTCAAGGAGGCAAATAATTGAGCTCATTTCATAGTCTCAAGATAGAAGTCCATATTAACTTTCTAATATTGACCTACCTTGCCTCCCTTTTCCACTAGACCTTTCCTCCTGCTTTTCCAGAGTTGCAAAGAGGTAGTAGATATATCATGCTATTTGTGAATCTGTTGCTTTATAAAATAATTCTTACCCAGTTTTTGCACATTTTTAACATATATTTATTTATTGTTGACAGTATTACAGATGTCTCCCATTCCCCCATGCATTGACCCCCTGCACCCAGCCCGTGCCCCACCCCAGGCCTTTACCACACTATTGTCTGTGTCCATGGGCTATGCACATACGTATATAAGTTCTTTGGTTAATCTCTTCCTGTCCCCACCACCCTCCTCCCTTCTGAGATCTGTCAGTCTCTTCCATGCATCCATGCTTCTGGAGCTATTTTGTTTGTCAGTGTATTTTGTTCATTAGATTCCCCATTTTAGCTATCTCTTTGTGTTTGTTTCTATGTTTTATATAGAACTGCTATGACTCCCAGTCTTCATGAGGTGGCCTTATATAGAAAATGTCTTGTGGGACCCAGTGGTGCAGTCTCTTTGATCTCAAGCTGAATGCTCTAGGTATGTCCCTTGTGTGGGTTATTTGGGCTCTCCTGTTGTAATTGGGTCTTGATTGTTAATATCCCATTTGTGGGTGGAATCTCCCCTCAGGCTTGTTGACTGTAAGGCTCAACCCCAATCACATCTTGCTAGCTGTTATACATGTGCTGTTCGTTGTAGAAGAAATACCAGAGAGACCAGCATTCACTGTTTCTGTCTGAGCCTCAAGGAGAGTTCCTTTTATTTATTTATTTATTTTTCTCCACTTCAGCAGAAACCAAGGAAGCAACAAACTCAATTCTTACCCAGTTTTAAAATGTTGAGGTAATTTAATTTACCTCTTTCCCACCAGATAATCCTTTACAGTCCATGGTGATTAGGAAAACTTCTAACATATTGTTCATTATCAATAATTTTTTCTGAGAAATAATAGATATTAGCTTAAGCCTTCAGCAAAGCTATTTAATATGGACTGTAGATAGATGTCACATAGAGGTTTGACAAGGGAAATAAATCAAACTCTTCTAATCACATTGTTTCAGAGCAAGATGGACCTTTAAAGACCATTCAGTCTAACTTCTTCATACATATGTAGGGTAAACTGAGTTAAATAAGTTGTTCAAATTCACACAGCTAGCTAGAGGCAGAACCAAGAGTAAATCTTAGACCTTTTGTGCTTTACACAACATTATGCTTTTCACCATAAAATGATGATGACAATAATCTCTGTTCTTTCAGGTTATCAGAGTGGTTTAAAGTCCAAATTCAATTCCCTGGCTTTCAAATATTCTAATCATGTCACCCCCATCTATCTTTTATTACCTTGTGTGCTATGTTTATTTATCCAGCAAATTGGACTGTTACTTGCAAACTTGTCTCTCTGTATACTTTTTTCCTTTTTTGTGTGAATATCTTTTCCCTTTCATCATGGATTTTTAACATCTAATTCATTATATAAGGACATTTTTCCTATGAAGCCTTCTTGACCTTCCCCATCAGCAATAGGTCCCACATATATGTTCCTATAATACTTTTTCATATGCTTGTCATGGTGTGTATATCATAATGCTTATAAATTGTGAGTTATAACAAAGATTAGAAAGTTTTGTTTTATGATGTGCCCTTTGGATTGACAATAAGCCTCTTTTTTTTTTTTTTGACAATAAGCCTCTTTCACCAGCAATTTTGTGCCAAGAGGTATGCAAAAGTCACTTACTATGATGTGATGGAAGGAGAGAAACAATGTCATTTTTAGAATTGGAGTCAATATTGTTCTCATAAAGGACAGGAAGCTGGGAGAGAGAAGTCACTAGAACAGGCTAGTTACTGGAAAGAACAGAAATGAACCTAGGAAGTTCCCCCTGTGGATATGAAGAATTCCCTTTGGGACAACGCGGATGGACCTGGAACCTATTATGCCAAGTGAAATAAGCTAACATGAGAAAGGCAAATATCACATGATCTCACTTATTTGTGGAATCCTCTTGTACACTTACTTTTCACCGGGAAAATAGAAAGATTCAGAAGGCAACCTCCTCATGCCTTCACCACTTCTTCGACCTACCTTTCATTATCTGTATTCATATAACCTGCCTTCCTCCTATTAACTAATGTTAATTTCTCCACTTCTACCTTGGATCCCACTCAAGGGCAGCATTCCAGTTAGTCTCATCTCTCTCCTCTGCATCACCAATCTTTCCTTTTCTACTGAATCATTTCCATCTGTCAACAAACATGCTATAATACCTTCTATCTTAAACAATACTAAAAACAACTCCTTGGACCTCATGGTTCCCTTCTGCTTCCTTAAGTATGTTTCTGCTGCTCTTTACAGACAAATTTCTCAAAAGACTTTTCTATCTTGCAATTTGCCCTTTCTCTTCCCATTCTCTCCTAAATCCACTGTAGTTAGGTTTTTAATATCATCATTTTACTGAAACTTCTCTTGTTAAGTTTTCTAAGGAACTTTATCAAATTCTTGGACAAAACTCATTTCTCATCATACCTAATCTTTCAGAAGCATCCAAAACTGTTTACTTTTCTTTCCCTCTTGGAACTCTACCTTCCCTTGGCTTTTGTCACCTTAATTAGTTTCTTTTAATTGTTCTCCCAGATCACTGGCAACTCTCAATGTCTGTTATTTCCTTTCCTGCCTTTTAAATGGTGCCATTAGGCTCAGTCCTAAGACCTCTTATCTTGATTTACTCCCTTTCGGAGTGATATCCTCAATTACTTTAATCATGATCTACATGGTGACAACTCCCATATCTACAACTTTAGTGCCTTTCCTAACTGGTATATTTCCAACTACTAACATCTTCACTCACATGCATGTTCCAAATCAAAGTCCTATCTCTCCTAAAACAGAAAACAAAAACTGAACAGCAATAAATCATCACTGTCCACACCCTCCAACTCCCCTACCTAAATTATCCTTGAGAGGTGACCTCTACCTGCTATGCATTTTGGAGCAGCTGGCATAAAGTTAACAGATGTCAGACAGAAGCAAAACTACTCAGCTCTAATTTTGTGTCCAACAAGAGGAATCATCATATTGAAAAAAAAAATATTGGTTTTCAACCAGGAGAGGTATTATCTCACTAAGGAGAATTTGCTATTATGTGTCTAGATTCTTTGGTTTCACAGTAACAGAAGAAGGAGAACATGCTGCTTGCATGACCTAGATGTTCTAAAATCTTTCAAATTGCAGGACAGTGTCTTATGATAGCCAATTATCCTACTCCAGATGCCAGCAGTACCTTCATTGCAAAATACTAGAATAAGCGTTTTAGAGAATGAATTGCATTCTAAGAGAGTATGGACAACAAATAAATTCCATTTGTAGCACAGGTAAAATTCATCCCAGAACCCTAAAATTTATTTATATCATATTTGAAACTTTGTCAACCTCCTTTAAAGAATTACTGAAAACAGCAGTGGGATATGAGATAGTTTAGTAGCCAAACAGAAAAATCGAGTCTTAATGTATTATAGTCACATTTTACTTTTATCAAAAGTAGTGTTTCTAAGCCTGATAACCCAATGTAATTCACTTTGATTCAAATCTTAAAATATTTTTGAGCATTTAGTGCTTCTTAACCAATGCTTAATCTCTCCTTATCTTATTCGACCTCTCAGTAGCATGAACTTGGAAATTCCTTGCAACCCTGAAATATGAAGATTCTGAAATTTTGAGTTGAAGTGATAAAAGTAAATAAGCATTACTTTAATATTCCTCCAGTATGAATGGCCCCTTATTGGGTAGCAGTAACCTGAAGCATGTATGTTTGTGTTAGGTGAAGCTATGCCTTGCTGTTATTAGAGTGGTTGTTTGAATTATGAAGTTTCATTTCTTTTGGGAAGCTAACTCAGCAGCACAGATGTTGGGCATATATGTGTCCTGCTTTTGTTCCATAGAGAAAAATAGGCATTGCCTTACCTGGCCAATCTTCCTCCTCAGTGCCCTTCTGTACTACCCTCTACCAGAAAGTGAGTATAGAGGTATGACTTCTATCAAGAGTCATTCTCCAGCTTCCCCTTCCAAGATGGGCTGAAGGAGAGGGTAATTATTATATTTTGTTTGTGATGCCCTTTCTCTTCTCCCTACCTACCCATTCATTGTGCAGGTGCTTGCTCATATGTCATCTCTATAAAGTATTCCCCCAAAATGAGCCTAAATAGTATAGTGATCCCCAAAATACCAAGATCTGCTGCTGCTTTTAGTAAACAAACTTGCTCTACTTATAGAGAATCTGACAGGCCTTAAGTTGTGTTATTTTGTACAAGAGCCAGCCACTGTTAGATGAATTGTTGCTAGAGCCTATCCCAAGTGTCACAAATTGTGACTGTCTCTGTTCTGAATTTCCCCAGGTGGTTTTACATTTCCTTGGAACTTTTTAAAAAATATATTTTATTGATTTTTTACAGAGAGGAAGGAAGAGGGATAGAGAGCTAGAAACATCGATGAGAGAGAAACATTGACCAGCTGCCTCCTGCATACCCCCTACCGGGGATGGGCCCACAACCAATGTACATGCCCTTGACCGGAATCGAACCTGGGACCTTTCAGTCCACAGACTGATGCTCTATCCACTGAACCAAACCGGTTTCGGCTGGAACTTTTATTTTAAGTAAGTTTCGGTTGGCTGATTTTTAAGGACTTAGTAGGTTAATATGTTACCTCCTAGACTAGAGAAGTTACTTATAATTTGTCTGGGTTTTCAATGTATAAACATAATGGAATGGTTCTAATGGTGGACACAGCAGCTCTTTTAACAGACTTGTGAGGACAGAGTTAGAGCTCATTCTCCAAAATTTTCAGGGATCCTGAGATGTCATGTATATTGATGGTGAGCAGTTCCTAGTGGAAACTTATGGTGGAGGAGCAGGAGGCCAGCTCTTTGGATATATCAGTTGCTGGTAAAGGAGATCTGTGGCTAATGTACACAATTATAATCAAAGCAATAAAATAATAATAGCTAACACATATACAGAACTGAATACACGATGAGCATTACTCTAAGTATCTTACCTATATTAATGCATTTAAACCTCTTTCAGACTAGTACATTGCCCTTTAAATTTCACCTCTAGTAGCCATATAGCCTTAAGAAATCACTTCTCTATGCCTCTGTATTCTTAAAAGCAAAATGAGACCTTTTTAACAGGGCTGGTGTGAAGTTCATAAGAGTTCATTGCATAAAAGCATATTGCATAATTCAGGGCACATAATAGATGTTCGGTGTTAACATAATCAGGATTTAATAATCCAATTTTGTCTGAGCCTTTGTTCCAGGGACTCTCAAATTTTCAGATATATTAGAATCATCTGGTCTGTTATAAAGATGTAGATTTGTAAGTCTCGCCCAAACACTGGTTCAGTAGTCTTTTGCAGCAAATAGGAATTTACATTTTGCAAGAGATTCTGCTATAGATAATTTTGGAATTATACTTTGAGAAGCACAGTGTATGGTGAAATGCCCTTTGCCACCACACCTTCCCTGTTATTCTCTCTAAATATATGCAAATCTAGGTATATGAATACTGCATTTAGGTAATGTTATATCTGTATTTGCCATACAGCCTTTATGTAAGGGCAGAATATCATCTGCGAGGTTATTTACCGGGGACGGAGGCATATGCCTCAGCATAGCAACCAGAAAACCAGATTTTAGTGGGAGGCTTTCAATAGATAGTCAACATAGGGGGAATCAATTTCTTATTCCGTCCTTCCATCCTTTCATCCCTGCCTCCCCTCTGTTTATCTCCACACCATGGATAGTATTTGCTTGTCCAGGGGTGGATTTATGGGTAGTAGGTTGGTGAAAACATGATAACACAGTAGCCATATGGTAAAAAGGAATCAAGGCAAGGTGCTGCAAGATTGTATCGGCTCTTTGCAGCAAGTCAGCAGAGGGAGTAGGTGGGACCTATACAAACTGAATTGTGTTACCTTTTTTTGTTTTCTACTATCTATGTTTCCTTTTAAAAAACTTCCTTAATATAAAAAAGGGTTGTTTCTTTCTTTGAAAACATTTCAATCTCTCTGTTATGCTCTGGGGAAACCAAATAAAAGGGTTTGTTGGGAAAGAGTTTTAAATCATATCCTTGAGGTAAAAGGGACTGTCAGGGTGATGTAGAGTTATTATTTGTGATAGCTCTTCAACTCCTCAACCTAAGATTTAACTTCTAGTTCTGAAGTTTTGTCTGTGGTTGATTTTACCATAGAAGGTACATCAGGCAACTTATACCTACTACAAAGATGGCTGAAGCAGTATCCATTCCACAGCTGTCCCCAGAGCAGACATGGATAGCATAGTATTACTATGCCATAGTTTAAGTAAACTATGCCATAGTTTAAGACTGATAATGTGTTTAGGGCATATCAGGTTCTTCCAGTAACCTTGTGTAGAAAACTTTGGATCCTAGCTCTATGGCCAGATCATCATCTATCTTTATGACAAATTTATAACAATTTGGAGATCATATGTGTTTGACCAAAGTTATCTTTTTTTAAAAAATATATATATATTATTGATTTTTTTTACAGAGAGGAAGGGAGAGGGATAGAGAGTCAGAAACATCGATGAGAGAAAAACATCGATCAGCTGCCTCCTGCACACCCCCTACTGGGGATGTGCCCGCAACCAAGGTACATGCCCTTGACTGGAATCGAACCTGGAACCCTTCAGTCAGCAGGCCGACGCTCTATCCACTGAGCCAAACCAGTTAGGGCCAAAGTTATCTTTAATGCATATACATTTTAGTACCTCAAGTCTTTGCCAAGGACATTAAAACTAAGTACATTAAATATTGTTTTGACACAGGCTATACTTGGATGAAACTTTGAAAGATGTTTTAATATAGACATAGAGAAAAGTACAAGAAAAAGGTTTTAAAATGTTTAATGCTAAATGGTGAGCAAAATAGTAGTTATCTCATTGTAAGAATTTTATGCAAGTAAAATGTAATATCCAGGTTTCAATGCCTTAGATTATTCTGTTGTTAGTGTGGTAAAGGCTGTGCAGCACTGGGTGGTAGGTAATCACACAATGCCACTCATCATTAATCCTTTCCTTCTTATTTTTTAATAAAATATATTTTTATTGATTTCAGAGGGGAAGGGAGAGGGAGAGAGAGATAAGCATCAATGATGAGAGAGTCATTGATCAGCTGCCTCCTGCATGCCTCACACTGAGGATTGAGCCTGCAACCTGGGCATGTGCCCTGACTGGGAATCAAACCTTGACCTCCTGGTTCATAGGTTGATGCTCAACCACTGAACCATGCCAGCCGGGCAATTCTTTACTTTTTAAAAAATAATCTTTATTGTTGAAGGTGTTACATTTGCCCCTTCTTTACCCCCCTTGACCCCTTCTAACCCGCCCCGTTCTCAGCCCCAGGCCCTCACCACACTATTGTCTGTGTCCATGGGTTATGCATAAATGCATATAAGTTCTTTGGTTGATCTCTTCCCACCCACCTGCCTTCCCTCTGAGATTTGACAGTCTGTTCCATGCTTCTATGTTTCTGGAGCTACAACTAATTTTAACAGCTGATTTTTTACACACCTTTTTTTTAAAATTTTCCTTCCATTTTCTATATTATGGGAGATGATTCAGGTTGAAAGTCACCTAAATACACTGTAATCAAGTCATTGCTGTTGTAGTTGGACATGCTGTGAGAGTCTGAATCAATGTCTTGATTCCACCTTATATTGTATTTAGGTGGCTACATTTCTACTTCCTTATTAGACTTCGAAATCCTTGAAGAAAGAGACCATGACTTTCAGCCTGAATCGTTTCCCATATGTTCTCAGGAAATGCTATGTTGAGAAAAATATAAGGAAAATAAAGAAAAAGCTGTGTACAAAAATCAGCTATAAAAATTAGTTGTAGACATAAAGGTCACTTCCATTTATAGCAAGTTGAGATGAGTCTAGACTCTAAACAGACATGAGCATCTGCTCTCAGAAGAAGATACAGTCAAGTACCACATTATTCTTTCCACAGAGATCATCAGCACAACTAGATGTTCTGTTCATAGCTCTTAGAATAAATAACACCTTAGGTGGCTTACTTTAGCCCCTTCCTCAGACAGAAAATTTACATATCTCACTTGGAAACAGAGAGTCTAAATGCAGCCTGAGCTGCTTAGCAAATGGTTTGGTAATGCCTGTCAGTGAAGGTTGTTAGTCAGGTTGGGCTAGGTAATCTGTTGTAACAGATTCCTTCCTGTCCCCATCTTAATGCCTAACATTTATTTCTTTTTTTCTAGTACATTTTTAGTACTGGATCTCTGCTCCAGTCACTCATGAGCCCAGGCTGACGGCATCTTATGACTGCATCATTTGGCCTCCATAATTTTCATGGCAAAATAAAAGAACTGGACAATCATAGAGTTGCTTTTAACTACCTCAGCCTAGAAGTGGCACATGCCCTTCTACACACATTGAGTTAGTCAGAACTAGTCACATGATGCTGCTCAACATGAAGGGGAATTTCTAGGCGAGCAAAAGACATATTTAGTGACCTTTACCATCTCTGCCAAAGATAAGCCAAAAACACCTGGGTGATTGAGTAGGTAGTGGTGAATTATTGCATTAGGGGTGGAGCCTGGGATGACTGAGGACTGGTAGTTCGTGGTAGATATGAACAGTTGGCAGAGAGATGGTTTTATTCTGGATCATTTGGAATTTTATACCAATAGAAACAGAAAAGAGACCATCTTTTTGCCTTCCTTATGGACTACTAGTAAATTGGTCCACATACAAAAATAATCAGAAACCATTATATTTAAAGTTGGAAGATACCTTACTGGTTACCTAATCCTCATCAAACCTCCTGTTTGATGCACTAATTCCCTGGAAAATAACACTGTTAAATACCTGTCTAGTCTCTCCTTTATCCCTACATGTATTAGTAGGAAAACTATATAATGTGTCATCCAAAATTGGAATACATTTGTGAATAAAAGTGGGCACTATGTATAATTATACTGGGATAATAGGTAGAACCTTGGAATTTTTGGCATAAAATATAATGTATAACCATAGATATGGCAAAATCACTCTCTGTCTCTTGAGGTTATTCATTGCATTGGGAACAATTCTTTCAAAAATTATTTTTTTCAAGGAAACATAAACACAGTTAAATCAAATAGTGTATCCAACCCCCAAATTTAAAGATAAATGCTTGATGCTGGAACAGCTGAGTGGTATTGGCAAAGATTATAAAATTGGGTAATGTGGTAGTTTGGTGCCAGTAAAAAATCATTTTTTTCACTCTCAGCTAAAACCTCAACACTGACTGTTCTTATTTTTTCTTTTGGCTGGAATAATCTCAGAAGTTTTTCTTGTCCAAAAGTTATACAACAAACCATGAGATCAGGCTAAGACCTAGACCCAGCCTGTCTCAGAGAGACTTGCACAAAGTATTTTTCTTTCTATCAGCAGTGTCACATATATACATAGTTTAAAAGCCAAATAGTATTACTAGACTTCCAAGGAAAAATGTCCTCTGCCCTAATTCCCTTCAGTTATGATTCTCTCTAAACTGATTTAATCACTTTAAACTTTACACATTTTCCCATTAATTTCATATGTCTAAATATTTATAAACTATTATTTATTTGTATTTTCTATTTTTGATACTATTGAAATGAGTTAGAAGCAGAATTAGGTAGACGGGGTGGAAGAAAGAGGACTCATGGAGCTAGCTGAAACCACAAAATATTTTTCAGAAAAACAGGATAGCAGAAAAACAGGGTGTTTTGAGACAAGGATGTTTTTCTTGCAAGTACAAAATAAAATGTTTCAAAAAGGCCAGGAACCAATCAGAAAGTGACACAGATAGACAAAGAGCGGGCCTTTAGCAGATGAAGGGAAGAACAGAATGCTTAGGAGGCAACCTATTTGGATCCCCTCCCCGAGTGGGGAGCCTGTGTTTGCTTGCAATAAACTTCCTTGCCTGAACTCCTCTGGTCCAAGGCTTCATTCTTTGATTCCCTGAGACATAATCCCAGGAAGAATTCCTGCTCACCCTTTCCGGTATCACTATCTGCTTACTTTCTATATGAATGATAAGGACACATTTCTCACAGACAATTCCATCAACTAACACACACACACACACACACACACACACACACACACACACACACTTCCCTTCTTCCAATCATCTCAATAGGTTTTGGTAACATATAACACAGCTACAGTTCTCCAGTTCTCTTGTACAACCTGCTGCCTTCCCTGAAGTTCATGGTACCTTGTCTGTTTACTTTTCAAATCAATCATTAAGCTTAAATATCTTTTAATTTTGCTCAGAAATATTAGGTAACCTCACAACTTCTTCTTTTTTTTTTTAACCTTCAGTGCTGCTCCAGTATGGAGTGGTTGCTCTCTAGGGTCTCCTGCATAGCTTTCATCCTGGAATAACCATTTTTAGGAAAACTTATGAATTCCCTTCTCCTTTATTTTAGGTTGGAGTTTCTGGGGGGGTTTTGTTGTTGTTGTTTGTTTGTTTGTTTTTTAATATTTTTCTTTCTTAAATTGTGTCCTAATTTGATGGAGCACCTTTTCCAGTAGCTCCTTGAGAAAGAGTGTGTCGATAGTAAAAATTTTTAGCTCTCATGTATCTGTAAAGACATTTATTTTAGCTTCAAAACTGCTTAGTGTTTTCACTGGGTACAGAATTCTAGGTTGGAAATAATTATTTTTTCAGAATTATGAAGGAATATACCCATTATTTTCTAGCTTTCTTTATTGATATTACAAGTTTTTTTTTCATTCAATATGTTGGAAATTTGATGATCAAGTTATCTGACTTCTCTGTGTCTTAGTTTCCTAATGTATTAAAATGGAGCTAATAATAGTAACTACCAATTTGTATGATTTAAAATAGTAACTATCAATTATTGTGACTTTAAACACAGCATCTTACTAAATTAGAATTCATTAAGACAAGGTATATTTTTTATCAATGATCTTATGGTATACCATTTTTGTCTTTTTATATTCAGCTCTTTTGCATGTTAACACTTAAAGTACACTTGTAATTTGCAAATCCAATTTGAAAATTTTATTCTTTTTTATTTATAGATTAAGGTATTACATATGTGTCCTTATCCCCCTTTGCCCCTCCACCTCACCCCTCCCCCCGCTCGTATTTAACTTGGACATATTTGGTTTACTTATACATTTAATCATTTAATTTAATTACTCATATAACTTATTTTAGAATATATCTACCACCTATTCATGCATTTTCTACTTGAGTCATTTGTATTATATTTCTCCTTGACTTCCTTCTTACCTTAAGATTAATATTTTTATTTTGCATATTTTTCCTCTATTAACTTATCAGTTGTACCATCTTCTACTATTTTAGTAATTACCTTAGAAAGTATAGCAGGGATTTTTGACTTATCACAGTCTGATACAATTTATTTGTACCTCTCTGATAATACTAGAACAGTTAAATTCCACTTATCTCTTTCATACATTTTTGCATTATTTTTGTCATGCATTTTAGTTTTACACATAATTTGAACTCTATAAAATATTATTAGTGTCAATATTCACTTATATTTACCATGTTTTTGTGTAGATTATTTTCCTTTTTCCTGAGGAATTTTCTTTCTTTTTTTCTTCTTATAGTGTTGGTCTGCTGGAATTCCTTTAGTCTTTCTTGATCTGAAAGCTCCTTTATTTCACCCACATTGTTGAAAAATATTTTCCTTGGGCATAGAGTTTTATGTTTGTGGTTCTGTTTGTTTATTTTTACTTTAGAAGTTTTTTAAAAAAATGTCATAACATTGCCTTCTGGCTTATGTTGTTTCTTTTGAGAAGCTTGCTTTCAGTTTTAATATTGTTCTGGCTGCTTTTAAAGATTTTATCTGTACCTATGGTTTTTATCAACTTGATTATGATGGGCCTACATGCAGTTTTCTTTTGGTTTATTCTGCTTATGGTGCTCTGATCTGCTTGATTATGTGGGATTATGTCTTTCATTCGTTTTATAAACATTTTGGATATTATCTCTTTGAATATTGCTTCTACCACATTGCTTCTCCCATGACATACATATTAGACCTTGACTGTGTCCTACATCTCTCTTAAGCTCTGTTTTTCCCCCAATTCATTGTTTCTGTGCTTCAGTTTTAGTATTTTGTATGAACTTATTTTGGAGTTATGTAATCCAGTTCTTTTCATCTATTATATTGTTAAACACGTGTATTGAGGTCTTTGTTTTTCCATTCTTGCATAGTCAACTGTTTCTTTTTAATTTTTCAATTATAGTTTACTTTCAATATTATTTTCTATTGGATTCAGGTGTACAGCTTAGTGATTAGACAATCATATAATTTATATAGTATTCCTCTTGATATTTCCAGTACCCAATTGACACCATACATAAATATTACAATATTATTGACTATGCTTTACATCTTTTTTTTTTTAAGGATTAGGATTTTTTATTTATTTTTATTTTTTTTATTGAGGTATTATATGTGTACATATCTTACCATTCCCCCCCACCCCACACCCATACATGCCCTCACCCCCCAGAGTTTTGCGTCCATTGTTTATACTTATGCATGCATACAAGTCCTTCGTTTCATTTCTTATCTCCCCCACCTCTCTCTAACTTTCCCCCTGTAATTTGAAAGTCTGTTTGTTGCTTTACTGTCTCTGTATCTATCTTTTTGTTCATCAGTTTATAATGTTCTTTATTATCCATAAATGAGTGAGATCATGTGGTATTTTTCTTTCATTGACTGGCTTATTTCACTTAGTATAATATTCTCCAATTCCATCCAGGTTGCTGCAAATGATGAGAATTCCTTCTTTTTTATGGCAGCATAGTATTCCATTGTGTAGATGTACCACAGTTTTCTGATCCAGTCATCTGCTGACGGGCACCTAGGCTGTTTCCAAATCTTAGCTATTGTAAATTGTGCTGCTATGTATGCTTTACATCTTCATGACTATTTTGTAACTATCAATTTGCACTTCTTAATCCCTTCACCTCTTTCTCCCAGTCCCCCAACCCATCTCCCCTCTGGCAACAACCAGTTTATTCTCTGTGTCTCTGAGTCTACTTAAATTTTGTTTGTTGATAAGTGAAATCCTATGGTATTTGTTTTTCTCTGTCTGGCTTATTTCACTTAGCATAATACTCTCCAGGTCCCTACATGCTATCACAAAACGTAAGAGATCCTTTGTTGTTTTTTTACAGCTGCGTAGTATTCCGTTGTGTAAATGTACCACAGATTTTTTACCCACTCATCTACTGATGGGCACTTGGGCTGTTTCCAGATCTTAGCTATTGTAAATAACACTGCTATGAACATTGGGATGCGTATATTCTTTCAGTTTAGGATAGATTTCTAGAAGTGGAATTACTGGGCAGTTCCATTTTTAATTTTTTGAGTAAACTCTATACTGTTTTCCAAAGTGGCTACACCAGTCTGCATTCCCACCAACAGTGCACAAGGATTCCCTTTTCTCCACATCCTCACCAACACTTGTCATTTGTGCATTTATTGATGACAACCATTTGTGAGATGACATCTCATTGTTTTAATTTGCATTTATCTGATGCTTAGTGACATTGAGCATCTTTTCACATGTGTATTAGCCATCTGTATGTCCTCTTTGGAGAAGTGTCTATTCAGGTGCTCTGCTCATTTTTCATTGGATGTTTTTAATGAGCTCTTTATAAATTTTTGTTAACTTCTTATCAGATGTATCATTGGCGAATATGTTCTCCCATTTAATAGGTTGTTGTTTTTGTTTGTTTGTTTTGTTGATGGTTTCCTTTGCTGTGCAGAAACTTTTCAGTTTGATATAATTTCATTTATTTATTTATTTATTTATTTATTTATTTATTTATTTATTTATTGTTTTCCTTGCCTGAGTAGATATGTCAGAAAAAAAATATTGCTAAGAGAATTGTCAGAGATTTCAGTAAGTATAATTCCCTATTGAATTTCTTTATGCTTTTATCTCTTTTGTTTATCTTTTCCTGTATTGTTTAAATGTTCATCATAGCTAATTTTAAAGTAATTTTTGATTATTTTACTATCCAGATCATCTGTCCTTTTGCATCTCTTTATCTTTTCTTTTAGGGTATATATCATGTTGCCTTAGCTCTTTGCTTATATCTACCATTTAAAAAATATGTTTCCATTGATTTTTTAGAGAGAGAGGAAGAGAGAGAGAGAGACAGAAACATGGATGAGAGAGAAAGAGCTGCCTCCTGCATGTCCCCACTGGGGATGGAGCCCACAATCCGGGCACTTGCCCCGACTGGGAAATGAACCGTGACCCCTTGGTGCATGGGACAATGCTCAACCAACTGAGCCAAACTGGCTGGGCTCTACCATTTTTATTTTAGTACTAGAGGCCCGATGCATGAAATTCATACAAGGGGCTCGGCCCTTGCAGCCCCTCGCTGGCCCTTGGCCAGCCCTCACAGGCCCTCGCAGCCACTTGCAGCCCCTTGCAGCCTCCGCCAGCCCTTGTGGCCTCTCACAACCTCGGACTGCGGAAGGTCGTCTGGATGGTCGTCCAGCAGGATGTCCAGATGGTTTTTCTGCTGTTCGGTCTAATTAGCATATTAGCTCTTCATTATATAGGATTACCAGTATTTTAATCCTCACCTGAGGATATGTTTTTATTGATTTTAGAGAAAGGGGATGGGGTGAAAGAGAGAAAAACATCAATCACTTGGTTGACTCCCCTACACCCCCCAACCAGGAATCAAACCCACAACTTAGGTATGTACCCTGACCAGAAATTGAATTTGCAACCTTGTGGGGTTTTTGGTGTATGGCAGTGGTCAGCAAACTCATTAGTCAACAGAGCCAAATAGCAACAGTATGACGATTGAAATTTCTTTTGAGAGCCAATTTTTTTAAACTTAAACTTCTTCTAATGCCACTTCTTCAAAATAGACTCGCCCAGGCCGTGGTATTTTGTGGAAGAGCCACACTCAAGGGGCCAAAGAGCTGCATGTGGCTCGTGAGCCGCAATTTGCCGACCACTGGTGTATGGAATGATGCTACAACCAACTGAGCCACCTGGGTAGGCCTAATTTTAATACACTTTATTTTTTAAAGCAGTTTTACATTCACAGTAAAATTAAAAGAAAGGTACAGAGATCTTCCATCTACCCCCCTGCACCTAATCATTCACAACCTCCTCATTATCAACACCCCCCACCAGAATGGTGTATTTGTTATAATCAATAAACCTACACTGACACATCATATTCACCCAAAGTCCATAGTTTACATTAGAGTTCACTCTTGGTGGTGTACATTCTATGGGTTTGAACAAAAATATAATGACATGTATCCACCATTACAGTATCATACAGAGGAATAATTTTACTGCCCTGAAACTCCTCTGTGTTCCATCTATTCAACCCTCCCACCCTCCATAATCCAAACAATTGCTGATCTTTTTATTGTCTCTACAGTTTTACCTTTTCCAGAATGTCATATAATTGAAATCATACAGTATGTAGCCTTGTCAGATTAGCTTCTTTCACTTAGCAATATGCATTTAAGTTTTCTCCATGACTTTTAATGGCTTAAGAGCTCTTTTCTTTTAGCACTGAATAAAATTCTACTGTCTGGATGTACCACAATTTACATATCTATTCACTTATGAAGGACATCTTCATTGCTTCAGGTTTTGGAAATTATGAATAAAGCTGTTATAAACATTTGTGTGTATGTTTTTGTGTGGACATAAGTTTCAGCTGCTTTGGGTAAATACCAAGGAGTTTGATTACTAGATTGTATGGTAAGAGTATGTTTAGTGGGGTTTTTTGTTTGTTTGTTTTGTTTTGTTTTGTTTTGTAAGAAACTGCCAAACTATCTTCCAATGTGGCTGTACCTATTTACATTCCCAACAGCAATGAATGATAGTTCCTGTGCTACACATCCTTGTCAGCAATTGTTGTTGTCAGTGTTTGGATTTTGGCATTTGTAATAGGTATGTAGTGGTTCTAGTAATATTTTATTGCATGCCTTGCAAAATGTATAAGAGAACCATAGAGGCTCTAGATGAGATATTCTAGAGAGATTTCTACATTTCCCCTGGTAGGCAGATAAATTAAGGGGATATTTACTGGTACCTCAATTCAATTAGATACTGAGCTGAATTAGGGCTGAAGTTTTAGTAAAACACAGTCTACTTCTGGTTTTCTCTTCTCTAGGATGTAAAACTTGGGTTTCTGTTTTTTAATCCCTGAAAGACTACACAAGATCCCAATCTGCCATTCACACTTTGCAACCTTCTGTAGCTTCAAATTCTGGTACACGTCTGTTTCCTAAGAATGGGGTGGTTGCTGAAGATTTCACTTTACCTTTTAGAAGTATTTGACCTAGCTCCTTGTATTCTTGTGCAGTACCAGAAGTCAGCAAATGTCTGGTATGGGAAATCTGCTGAGCACTTAAGTCTCATCAACTTTTCAATTTGTCAACCAGCCCTGTCAAACTGTTAAAAGCTTTGTTGTTTTTTTCTTCCTCCCAGTAGAGGCTTTTTGCTTGAGTAAGCCTGATCCTTAGCCTCTTCTCAGAGTTGGTACCTTTTGCAGAGGAGAAAAACAATTGAGGACTGTAAATTCACTTTGGAAAAATTTTCTCCTCCTTGGAATGTTAATTTATTTAATCCTTGTTGTTTCTACAACTATCCAGTACCTTTAAAAATTATGATACTTGAAAATTATCGAGTTTTTTTTCTAGTTCTAGAGAATTGTTGTCTTCATGACCTTTTACTCAGAGGCATATTTGAAAAGATATTTTAAAAATTTAATCTTTATTTATAGGACACTGTAAGATATGAAATTCCACATAGAAATAATAAATCCATCGACAGGAGAAGCTTCATACAGTATGTACAGTTTGGAACTGTTCAAGTATAGTTCCATTGTATAAAGTGCTACAATATCAAACCACATTTAAAAAGAGTTCTTAGTAGAGAAACAGTAAGATAAACTTATACCAAACATAGTACATAAACAATCTAATGACTCAGCTGTACAATCTAAAAGTTAAAGGTCTCAGAGTGCCAATGTGAACTTGGAAAGCAAAGCCTTCAGAGGTAATTTCTGGCACAACATTTTTTTTATTGTTCACATTATTACATTTGTTTCAATCCCGCCCCCCTTTGGCCACCTCCACCCAGCCCCAGCCTCCCTTCCTTCTGGCCATTACCATACTTCTGTCTATGTCTATAGGTTATACTTATATGTTCTTTGTCTAATCCCTTCACCTTCTTTCATCCAACCTCCTCCTCCCACCTCCCCTCTGACAGCTATCAGTCTGTTTCATGTAAACATGCCTCTGGTTCTATTTTGTCTGTCAGTTTCTTTTGCTCATTAGATTCCACATATAAGCGATGTCATATGGTATTTGTTTTTCTCTGACTGGCTTATTTCACTCAGCATAATAATCTCCAGATACATCCATGCTGTCCCAAAAGGTAAGATTTTCTTCTTTTCATGGCTGTGTAGTATTCCATTGTGTAAATGTACACATCTTTTTTATCCACTCATCTACTGATGTGCACTTAGGCTGTTTCCAGATCTTGGCTATTGTAAATAATGCTGCAATGAATGCAGGGTTGCATATATTCTTTTGAATCAACATTTCTGAATTCTTAGTATATATTACCAGAAGTGGGATCACTGGGTAAAAAGGCAGTTCCCTTTTTAATTTTTTTAGGAAATTCCATATTGTTTTCTATACATCTGCATTTCCACCAACAGTGCATGAGGGTTCCCTTTTCTCCACATCCTTGCCAGTGCCTGTCATTTGTTGGTTTATTGTTGGTAGTCATTCTGGCAGGTGTGAGGTGATACCTCTTTGTGGTTTTAATTTGTATGTTTCTGATGATGAGTGACATTGAGAACTTTTTCATATGTCTGTTGGCAATGTATGTTCTCTTTGGAGAAGTGTCTATTCAGGTCCTCTGCCCATTTTTTATTGGATTGTTTGTCTTCCTGGTGTTGAGTTGTGTACGTTCTTTATATATTTATATATTTTGGAGAATAATTCCTTATCTGATGTATCATTGGTGAATATGTTCTTCCAAACAGTGGGCCCCATTTTCATTTTTTAAAAAATTGATGAGAGAGAGAGAGAGAGAGAGAGAGAGAGAGAGAGAGAGAGAGAAATGCCTTGACTGGGAATTAAACCTGCCACCTTTTGGTGTATAGGACACACTCCAATCAACTGAGCACACTGGCCAGGGCCCCTTTTCATGTTGTTGATGGTTTCTTTTGCTATACAAAAGCTTTTTAGTTTGATGTAGCTCCATTGTTTATTTTTTCTCTTATTTACCTTGCCTTAGGTGACATATCAGCAAAAATATTCCTATGAGAGATGTCTGAGATTTTATTGCCTATGTCTTCTAGGTTTTTTTATGGCTTTGCAACTTACTTTTAAGTCTTTTATTCATTTTGAGTTTATTGTTTGAATAGATATTTTTGATGATAGTATACCTGGGATCTTTTAACAACTTAAAAGTTTCTTGCTCATATATACAAAATTGATTTTTGTATTTCATTTTTGTATCCTGTAATTTTGCTAAAGTCCTTTTTTAAATGTAATAGTTTATTCATGGATTCCTTTAGATTTTTCTATGTAATCAATAATATAATCTATGAATGATGACAATTTTATAGTTATTTTCCTATATTTATATTTCTTATTTTATCTTTAATGCACTGAACTGATTAGAACTTCCACTATAATGTTCAATAGCAGTGATGATCGCAGTCATTTTGTCATATTCCCAATGTCAAAGATAAGTATTTTAATATATTACAGAGAAGTGTCATGTTTTTAATATTTTTATAGATATATTGTATAATATTAAGAAAGTTCTCTTGTGTTCCTTGTTTGCTTTTTTTGAAATAATTAATATCAAATTTTATCAAATGCTTTTTGTCTTATGACTCTTTGCATAATCAAAATATTGCTTTCTTCTAAAATGTTAATGTGGTAAATTTCATTTTTAAAGTTTTAACTGAATTGTATTTCTGGGATAAACTCAACTGGGTTATGATGTATTAGGTTGTTTATATATTGTTGGATATAATTTATGAACTTTTTATTTGTGGTTTGTTTGTTTTGCTAATCCTTACCAAAGGATACTTTTTCCATTGATTTTTTAGAGAATGGAAGGGAATGATAGAGACAGAGAGAGAAACATTGATGTGAGAAAGACATATCAACTGGTTGCCTCCCACACACACTCTGACTAGGGCTGAGGACCAAGCTTGCAACTGGTACCCTTGACCTGAATTGAACCCATGACCCTTCAGTCCACAGGCTGAAGCTCTAATCACTAAGCAAAACTGGCCAGAGCAGAATTTATTAACATTTTTAAGGATTGGTTCATTCATGACCATGAATCAGAATGGTTTGTAATTTTATTTGCTCATATAGTCCTTGTCAAGTTTTTTTCCTCAAAGCTATGTTAGCCTCATAAAATTATTTGGGTGTGTTGCACCATTGTCTATTCTATGAAAGAGCTTTTGTTAGATTGTAATTACTTATTTCTTAAATGATTGTTATAAATTGAAGCAAAGCTGTTTTGGCCTAGGTTTTTCTCTGTGGGAAAATTTTACTTTTGCATTTCTTTAAGAGTTTATAGTAATATTCAGGTGATCCTTTTGTTTTTATTTTCTAATAGTGCTTTATTTTTATATAATGTGCAAGTAACAAAACTCACAAATCTTTTTTTAATATATTTTTATTGATTTCAGAGAGGAAGAGAGAGAAAGAAACATCAATGATGAGAAAGAATCATTGATTGGCTGCCTCCTACACTCCCCCCACTGGAGATTGAGCCCACAAACCAGGCATGTGCCACTGACAGGTATTGAAACCCAAACCCTTCAATCCACAGGCCAATGCTCTATTCCTTGAGCCAAACCGGTTAGGGCAAAACCCACAAATCTTAAATAAACAAAAAAGATGAATTTTGACAAATATATTCATTTATCCATCACCCAGATTGAAATAAAGAAGATTCCAGTAACCTAGAAAGTTCTCTTATGCCCCTTCCAGTCACAATAGCCTTGTAAGTGACCATTGCTTTGACTTCTCATATTATAGATTAATTTTACCTGTTACTGCACCTCATAAATAGAATAACAGTGTGTACTATGAATTATCTCACTGCTTTCACTCAGCATCATCTATTTGAGATTCATGTGTGGCATTGTATTTATCAATAGTCTGTTCTTTTTCACACTGACTAGAACTCCACTGTTTGACTATTATTACAGTTTATCAATTCTATTGCTATGGACTTTGTTTATCGCCTCACCCCATTTTTAGCTATTTTGAATAAAGCTGCTATGAGCTTTTCTAAACAATTCTTTTTGTGAAAATATGATTTCCTATATATTGGTTACATATCTATGAGTAGGATTGCTGCACTGTAGGTATAGTTGTATATTAAATTTTTTGAAGAACTGCCAAATGGTTTTTCCAAGTGGTTGTAGCATTTTGAACTTCCACCCCTCATGTATGAGAGTTCCATCTGTTCTACGTACTTGACAACAGTGAATAGAAATTGATCTTTTTCACTTGCTGGTTTGGCCCAGTGGATAGAGCATTGGCCTGTGGACTAAAGGGCCCTGGGTTTGATTCCAACCAAGGGCACTTGCCCAGGTTGTGGCTCAATCCCTAGTAGAGGGCATGCAGGAGGCAGCCAATCAATGATTCTCTCTCATCATTGATGTTTCTATCTCTCTTTCCCTCACCCTTCCTCTCTGAAATAAATAAAAAAATGTATTTTTAAAAAGAAATTGATCTTTTATCCATTCTAGTGAATGTTTATTTATATTTTATTATAGTGTTAATTTGACTTTTTATAATAACTACTGATAGACAATTTTCTGTACTTATTGGCTATCTGTGTTTATTTATATATCTTGTTTTGTGCAGCATCTATTAGAGTATTTTTCCAATTTTTGTTATTTATAATTTTAACTCTAGTATAAATGTTAAATTACGAAAGTATCAAAATAAATATAACTGAAGTAATTGTTTAATAGATACACAATGTAAAACGATGTAAATTATGACATCAAAAACATAAAATGTGTGTGGGAGAAGAAAAGAGTTTTTATATGCAATCAAACTGGGGGTGGGTGGGGTGACCAATCTCCTGTGGCACCCAGGTGGGGGACTGCAACCTCTCGCTAGCTACCTGGGGGTGGGGGTGACGGATGGACAGAGGTGTGGTGAGAATGCAGGGTGTTCGCTGAGCTCGCTCTCACTCCCCCTGCTACCCTCTCCCTGGATGCCATGGCTTGCATGCTGGGGAAGCCCCCATGCTCAGGTACCAGGCATCGATGAGGAGCCTGCTCCTCACCTGTGCGGCCTTTTCCAGGTGAGCCGTGCCGCAGCTGCCAGGAACACAGGGGCTGGTCGGGCTCCCCATGGGTTCCCACAGGAGCTGGTCTGCAAGGCCGGCTGGGGAGTGTGCTGCCCGCCCGGCTTCCATATGGCACTGCTGGGCGGCCCAGAAGCCCATGCTGTGCCCCAGCCCACGGTGTCCTCACTACATCTCTGCATGGGGACTCTGGCGCTATAACTCAGGTGGAGGGGGGTGCGTGGGGTACTGGTGCCCAGGGGCTACTCAGGGCCCAGAGGTCAGCTGGGGCCTGCCCTTCCACACCAGATTCTCATGCTTCGATTGCTGACCAGGTCAAGGGACCGCACCCATGCATGAATTTTGTGCATCGGGCCTCTAGTTACTTTATATAAAAATGTTTTAAAGTCTCCAATAAAAAGACACAGAGTTGCTAAATGGATTAAATAAAAACAAGTATATGCTGCCTATACAATAGTTTCACTTCAGCTTTAAAGATACACATAGGCTTAACGTAAAGGTATAGAAATAGATATCTATGCAAATGATAACCAAAGGAGAGCAGGGGTCCCATAGTTATATCAGATAAAATATACTTTTAGACAAAATTGGTAAAAGAGACAAAGATGGTCACTATATAGTGATAAAGGAATAAATTAATAAAGATAATATAACAATTGTAAGTATATATGCACCCAACATTGGAGCACCTAAATTTTTGAAATAAAATTAATAGAACTCAAGAGAGAAATGGGCAGTAATAAAATAATAGTAGAGGGGGGAGACCCAAGATGGCAACCAGCAGGAAGGTAGAGAGGGAGAGAGTGTGAGAGAGTGAGGGAGCGATAGAGGAGCATGTGGATGTGAGTGGTGTGTGTGTGAGTGAGAGCTAGGGATAGTTAGATCCTGCAGGTCTTCCAAGGGGCTGCCAAACAGGGCAGTCTTAGATGGCAAAACCCCACTGCCACTGCAAACACTCCGGGGGCAGCCAGTGTGGGCACAGAGACCATGCCATCTTGAAGAACAGAACTGCTTGAGAATAGGATCCTAGCCTCGCCACTACCCAATCTGGTCTCAGACGCAAACCGGGACCCTACAGCCACTTGGGGAAAGACCTGCGAGTACAGCTGCAGACCCATGGACACCAAGACCCCAGGCAACCTGGCCGCAGATTTCTGTGAGTCACAGAGGCAATACCCCTCCCCGCCAGTCCCGCTGTAGAGGCATAGGAACTACCAGACTCTCTCCACTCAAACAGGCCTCCAGCCCACACACAGCAGCATCGGCTCTACCTGAATACACAGGGAGTTTGTTTCCTGTGGCCAGATCTTGCACCCACACAGGCAGGTTGCGCTAAATTTGAGCCTGGGAGCGCGTTCTTGGGGAATTTTCCCCCCACGACCAGACCCTGAGCCCATGCAGGGAGGCTGTGCTGAATTTGAGCCTAGGTACATGGATATGGGGAGTTTTCTTCCTGCAGTGCACATCCACGGGACCAGACCCCATACCCACACAGAACAGGAGAGCCACCTGACCTTGATTCAGGGCACGCACACATGGAAGGCTGTTTTCCGCAGGGCAGGAGTGGACCTCCTGTTGACACAGTGCAACTGTGCAACCTGGTCCCCCAAGCAGGCCAGAGACCCTGATTCTCCACGCGAGAGGCAGCACTGAGCACCAGTGACTTGACTCTGTTTCTCATAGAGCGCGCCTGGGATCCCTGATTCCCAGTGCATTCACACTAAGAGCCAGTGACTCCAATTCTTGATGAATGGGCACACAGGGACCCTGATTTTTGGTGCAAGGCTGCACCAAGCAACAGAGACTCTGATATTCAATTCTCAGAGTGGGCACAGGTGGTCTCTGACTCCTGACATGCACTAGAGGACTCTGATTATTGCCACATGTCATTGGGGTCTCTGTTTCAGCGTGGTGCAGGTGGGGTCCTTGATTCTAGGTGTGCACACGAGGCCACACTACGTGCCTGTGACTTTGATCCTGGGTGAGCATGGCTCCCACCAACCCAAGGCAGCCACACATCTTGGTGTCAGAGCTCTTCAGTGACACTTTGGGGTGTGAAGCTCCCACTGCACATGGCCCAGGCCCCTGCAACATGACATTTGAACCTTCTGGTGATAGTTAGAATGAGGCAACAACAAAACAATCCCCAGAGGAAAGAAAATGAGGAATCACCAAGAAAGGAAATAAGTGAAAAGGAAGCAAGCAACATGACCGAAAAAGAATTCAGAGTAATGGTCGTACAGTTCATACACCAGATGGACGAGAAAATCAACAACTTACACAAAAACCAAGAAGAAATCATAAATTATATAGCTATAATCAAAAACACCATGGAAGGTTTCAACAGTAGACTAGAAGAAGCAGAGGACTGAATTAATGAGTTAGAAGGTAAGGTACAGAAACAAGACCAATCTGAATAGCAACTGGAGAAAAAAAAATTAAAAATCAGGAGGAGAACTTAAGGAAGCTTTGGGACAACATGAAATGAAGTAACATACGTATAATAGGGCTTCCAGAGGAACAAGAAGAGCAGCAAGGATTAGAACATCTATTTGAAGAAATAATGACAGAAAACTTCCCTGATATGGGGAAGAAAAAAGTTACACAAGTACAGAGTCCCAAGCAAGATGAATCCCAAAGACCCACACCAAGACACATCATAATTACAATGGCAAATGTTAACGACAAAGATAGAATCTTAAAGGCTGCAAGAGAGAGACAGAGAGTTATCTACAAAGAATCCCCCATCAGATTATCAAATGATTTATCAACAGAAACACATCAAGCTAGAAGGGAATGGAAGGAGGAATACAAAGTGATGCAAAGCAAAGGACTGATCCAAGAATATGCTATCCAGCAAGACTGTCAATCAAAATTGAAGGGGAAATCAGGAGCTTCGCAAACAAAAAAAGACTAAGGGAGTTTATCACTACCAAGCCAGCAATGCAAGAAACACTGAAGGGAATGCTGTAAAAAGAAGAAATAGAAAGGCAGGAAGGAACACAGGCATAAAATACAGAAACGGCTACAAACAAGTACCTATCAATAATAACATTAAACATACATGGATTAAATGCTCTAATCAAAAGACATCGAGTGAATGAATGGATACGAAAACATGACCCATATATATGCTGTCTACAGGAGACCCACCTCAGAATAAGGGGCTTACACAGACTGAAAGTGAAGGTATGGAAAAATACCTATCAGGTGAATGGAAATGAAAAAAAAAAAAAAGCTGAGGTAGCAATACTTATATCTGACAAAATAAACCTCAAAGTGAAGACCATTATAAGAGACAAGAAAGGCCACTTCATAATACTAAAGAAATCGATATAAGATGAGGATATAAGTCTGGTAAACACTTATGCACCCATACAGGAGCACCCAAATACATTAAAAAAAAAAACCTCCTGGAAGATATCAGAGGTGAGAGTGACAGCAACACAATCATAGCAGGAAACTTTAATACCCCATTAACATCACTGGATAAATCCTTTACCAAAAAATCAGCAAAGAAACTTCAATCCTAAACGACTCACTAGATCAGATGGACTTAATGGACATCTTTAAAACATTCCAACCCAAAACTACAGAATATACATTCTTCTCAAGCGCACATGGGACATTTTCAAAGATAGACCAAATATTGGAACACAGGCAAAGTCTCTCCAAATTCAAGAGGATTGAAATCATATCAAGCTTCTTCTCAGATCACAATGGTATAAAATTAGAAATCAACTACAGTAAAAACAATCACAAAAATGCAAACACTTGGAGGCTGAATAGCACACTATTAAACAATCAGTGGGTTACCAAAGAGATCAAAGAAGAAATAAAACACATCCTGGAAACAAACGACAATGAAAATACAACAATCCAAAATCCTTGGGACACAATGAAAGCAGTACTGAGAGAGAAGTTCATACCATACCGGCTTACCTAAAAAAAAACACACAAGAAAAACTGGTAATAAACCATCTAACTCTGTAACTTGAAGAATTATAAAGAGAGCAACAAGAAAAGCCCAGAGTGAGCAGAAGGAAGGAAATAAAAAAGATCAGAGAAGAAATAAATGACAAGAGACAAAACAAAACAAAACAAAACAAAACAAACAATACAAAAGATCAGCGAAACCAAGAGCTGGTTCTTTGAAAGAATAAACAAGATTGATGAACCTCTAGCCAGGCTCACCAAGAAGCAAAGGGAGAGGACCCAAATAAACAAAATCAGAAATGAAAGAGGTGAAATAACAACAGACTCCACAGAAATATAAAGAATAGTAAGAAATACTACGAGCAACTCTACTCCAACAATCTGCTCAATCTAGAAGAAATTGACATATTCCTAAAAAAATATGACCTTCCAAAACTCAACCACAAGGAATCAAAAAATCTGAACAGGCTGATAACTATGGAGGAAATTGAAGCAGTAATCAAAAATCTTCTAACAAACAAAAGCCCTGGACCAAATGGCTTCACAGGGGAGTTTTATAAAACATTCAAAGAAGAAATAAAACCTATCTTCCTCAGACTATTCCAAAAAAATTCAAGAGGAAGGAGCTCTTCCCAGCTCTTTCTACAAAGCCAGCATTACCCTAATCCCAAAACCAGATAAAGACAATATAAAGAAAGAGAATTACAGGCCAATATCCCTCATGAACATAGACGCCAAAATCCTCAACAAAATTCTAGCAAATCAAATCCAGCAATACATTAGAAAGATCATACACCATGACCAAATGGGATTTATTCCAGGGGTGCAAGGATGATACAATATCTGCAAATCAATAAATGTGATACACCATAGAAACAAATTGAGAGATAAAAACCATATAATCATATCCATTGATGCAAAAAAAGCATTTGACAAAATCCTACACCCTTTCTTGATAAAAAGCCCCAGCAAGGTGGGATTAGAAGGATGATACCTCAACATAATAAAAGCCATCTATGACAAACCTACAGCCAACATCATACCCAATGGGCAAAAACTAAAACCATTTCCCCTAAGAACAGGAACAAGACAGGTATGCCGACTCTCACCACTCCTGTTCGACATAGTACTGGAAGTACTAGCTATTGCAATCAGACAAGAAGAAGAAATAAAAGGCATCCAAATTGGAAAAGAAGAAGTAAAACTGTCTTTATTCTCAGATGACATGATATTGTACATGGAAAACCCCGAAGATTCCATAAAAAAACTACTATATTTAATAAATGAATTTAGCAATGTAGCAGGATACAAAATTAACACCCAGAAGTCTATGGCTTTTCTATACACCAATAATGAACTCACAGAAAGAGAAATTTAAAAAGCAATCCCATTTACCATTGCAACAACAACAAAAAATTAAGATACCTAGGAATAAACAAAACCATGGAGATAAAGGACCTGTACTCAGAAAATTTCAGAACCCTGAAAAAGATAGAGGAAGACATGAACAAATGGAAGAATATGCCATGTTCATGAATTGGTAGAATCAACATCATTAAAATGTCCAGATTACCCAAAGCAATCCATAAATTCAATGCAATTCCCATTAAACTTCCAATGGCATACTTCAAAGACCTAGAACAAATTCTCCAAAAATTCATCTGGAATAAAAAAAGACCCTGAATACCTGCAGCAATCTTGAGAAAGAAGAACAATGTTTGAGGGATATCAAGCTATACTACAAAGCCATTGTTCTCAAAACTGCCTGGTACTGGCACAAGAACAGACATAGACCAGTGGAACACAACAGAGAACCAAGATATTGACAGAAGCCATTATGCGGAATTAAAATCTGACAAAGGAGGCACGACCATAAAATGGAGTCAAGACAGTCTCTTCAATAAATGGTGTTTGGAAAACTGGACAGATACTTGCAAAAAAAAAAAAATGAAACTAGACCACCAACTTACACCATACACAAAAATAAGCTCAAAATGAATAAAGGACTTAAACATAAGATGGGAAACCATAAAAATCTTAGAAGAAGCCATAGGCAGCACAATAGCAGACATTTGTCATAGCAATATATTTAACAATACAGCTCCTAGGGCAATGGAAACTAAAGAGAAAATAAACAAATGGGACTACATCAAAATAAAAAGCTTCTGCACAGCAAAAGAAACCATCAACAAAACAACAAGAAAGCCCACTGCATGGGAGAACATATTTGCCAATGTTATCTCCAATAAGCATTTAATCTCCAACATTTACAGGGAACTCATACAACTTAACAAAAGGAAGATAAACAACCCAATCAAAAAATGGGCAAATGACCTAAATAGACACTTTTCAAAAGAGGACATTCAGAAAGCCAAGAGACATATGAAAACATGCTCAAAATCACTAATCATCCGATAGATGCAAATCAAAACAACAATGAGGTACCACCTCACACCTGTCAGAATGGCTATCATCAACAAATCAACAAACAACAAGTGCTGGAGAGGATGCACAGAAAAGCGAGCCCTTTTGCACTACTGGTGGGAATGCAGACTGGTGCAGCCACTGTGGAAAACAGTATGGAGTTTCCTAAAAAAAATTAAAAATGGAACTACCATTTGACCCAGTAATACCACTTCTAGGAATATATCCCAAGAAAACAGAAACACCAATCAGAAAGGATATATGTACCCCTATGTTCATAGCAGCACAAGTTACAATAACTAAGATTTGGAAACAGCCTAAATGCCCATTAGCAGATGAGTGGATTAGAAAACTGTGGTACATCTACACAATGGAATACTACGCTGCTATAAAAAAGAAGGAATTCTTACCATTTGCAACAGCATGGATGGAACTGGAGAGCATTATGCTAAGTGAAATAAGCCAGTCAGTGAAAGAAAAATACCACATGATCTCCCTCATTTATGGATAATAAAGAACATTATAAACTGATTAACAAAAATAGATACAGAGGCAGAGAAGCATCGAACAGACTGTCAAATGACAGTGGGAAGGCTGGGGAGGGTTGGGGGGCGGGGGGGAAGTAAGAGATTAACTGAAGGGCTTGTATTCATGCATATAAGCATAACCAATGGATGCAAGACACAGGGAGGGGGTTGAGGGCATGTGCCAGGGGGTAGGGGAGGCTGGGGGAAGGTCAATTGGGAAAAAAAGGAGACATATGTACTACTATTTGTAATATTTTAGTTAATAATAAAAAATAATAGTAGAGGACTTTGATATCCCACTTTCAACACTGAATAGATCCTGACAGAAAATCAATAATAAAACAGTAGACTTTAATTACACTATAGACCAAATGCATCTAACAGACATATATAGAACATTCCGTACAACAGGAAAGAATACTACTAAATTCATTTATGAGGACAGCAATACCATTATATCAGCACCAGATAAGAATACTACAGGCAAATAAATCTGTAGACCAAAATCTCTGGTGAATATAGATGCAATATTCCACCAAAATACTAAAAACCGAATTCAACAGTACATTAAAAGGGTCATACAACATGATCAAGTTGGATTTATTCATGGGATGCAAGGATGGTTCAACACATGCAAGTCAATAAATGTGATAACCATATTAATAGAATGAAGGATAAAAATAATAAGATAATCTCAACAAATGCAGAAAAAGCATTTGAAATCAACATGCTTTTATAATAAAAAATTTCAAGAAATTGGGTATAGAAGAACTGTACCTCAACATAATAAAAACCATATACCATATGAGAAACCAATCCTATCTAATAATAGACAAATATGCAAATTGACCATACCTCTGACACACCACAAGCCACACCCACAAGCCACACCCACCATCCAATCAGAGCAAGTATGCAAATTAACCCAAACCAAGATGGCTACAGCCACAGAGAGCAAGGTTTCCTAGGTAACAGAGGAAGCCAAGCTTTCTGCCAGCCGTTGCAGGCCTAAGCCTCCACTCAAGCTACAAAGTTTCAATTATAGAAGGTGAATTAACCCAAACAGAAATGGCTGCCGGCTGTGGAGCATGCAGGAGGCTTGGCTCCACTCCAGGCTACAAAGTTTCAATTATAGAAGGTAAACAAATTCAAACAAATGGCGGCAGAATGGAGCTTGAGAGAGCAGGCCAGGGTTGCCGCTGGCAACAGGGGAAGCAAAGCTTTCCACACACCCTGGCCGGGCCCACCCGCTTAAGGCAACAAAGTTTCCATTATAACCCCAACACAAATGGCTTCGGACCTCAGAGGGAGCCCCAGGCTTGGCTCTGCTCCAGGCTACAAAGTTTCAATTGTAGAAGGAAAATAAATTCCAGATACCAGGGCCTCCGCTTGGGTTGCCAGGGGGCGTGGCCCACCTGCAAACCACCACAGGCCCCTCACTCAGGCCGCCCCACGCCCCAAGGGAACCCCACCCTGATCCGGGACACCCTTCAGGGCAAACCAGCTGGCCCCCACCCCATGTACCAGGCCTCTATCCTATCTAATAAAAGAGTACTATGCAGATTGATCATCACTGCAACACACAATATAGCTGCCCCCATGAGGTCAAAGATCCTGCCCCCATGTGGACACAAGATGGCCACCACAAGATGGCCAGCAGGAGAGGGCAGTTGGGAGGCACCCGGCCTGCAAGGGAGGGCAGTTGGAGGTGATCAACCCTGCAGGAGAGGGCAGTTAGGGGTAACCAGGCCGGCAGAGGAGGGAAGTTGGGGGCAAACAGGCTGGCAGCAGAGTGGTTAGGGGGTGATCAGGCTGGCAGGCAGAAGCGGTTAGGGGCAATCAGGAAGGCAGGCAGGCAAGCAGTTGGGAGCCAGCAGTCCTGGATTGTGAGAGGGATGTCCGACTGCCCGTTTAGGCCCGATCCCAGGGATTGGGCCTAAACGGGCAGTCGGACATCCCTTGAGGGGTCCCAGATTGGAGAGGGTACAGGCTGGGCTGAGGGACAACACCCCTCCGTGCACGAATTTCGTGCACCGGGCCTCTAGTAGTTAACATAATACTCAATGGTGGAAGGTGGAAAGCTTTTCCTCTAAGATTGGGAGCAAGACAAGTGTGCTCACTCTCCAGAACTCTTGTTCCACATAGTACTAGAAGTTCTATCCAGAGCATGTAAGCAAGAAAAAGAAACAAAAGGCATCAAAATAAGCAAGTTAAATTTTCTCTGTTTACATATGGCATGATCTTATGTATAAAAAACCCTACAGTTTCCACAAAATATGTTAGAACTAATAAACAAATTTAGCATAGTTGTAGGATATAAAATCAACATACAAAAATAAGTTGGTTGAACCAGCTGAAAAAGTAATTTAGAAAACAATCCAATTCACAATAGTATAAAAAACAAAATCCCAATGGCATTTTTCACAGAAATAGAAGAAAAAAAAACACCCTTAAATTTGTATGAAACCACCAAAGTCACTGAATATCCAAAGCAATCTTGAGAAAGAGTATCAAAGCTGGAGGCATCACACTTCCTGATTTCAAACTAGATTACAAAGCAGTATTAATCAAAACAGTATGATACTGTCATAAAAGACCAATGAAACAATTGAGACCACAGATATAAATCTATGCATATATAATCAACTAACATTTAACAAGGTAGCCAAGAATACTCAATGGAGAAAGGATAGTCTCTTCAACAAATGGCTTTGGAAAACTGGATATTCACATGTAAAGAATGAAATTGGACCCTTATATGACATCACTCATAAAAATTAACTTAAAATGAATTGAATCCTAAATAAAAGACCTGAAACCATAAAACTTCTAGAAGAAAATATAGGATAAAAGCTCCTTGATATGGGGTTTGGCAATGATTTTTTTTTCACATGACACCAAAAGGACAAGCAACAAATCAAAAGTCAACAAGTGGAAATATATTAAACTAAGAAGCTTTTGCATAACAAAAGAAACAATAAACACAATGAAAAGACAACCTACAGAATGGGAGAAAATACTTACAGTACAAACCACATATCTGATAAGGGGCTAATATCCAAAGCATATTTTAAAAATTCATAGTACTCAAAAACAAAAGAAATAATTTAATTAAAATTGGATAAAGAAACTGCATAGAGATTTTTCCAAAGAAGTCATACAAATGGTTAACAGGTACATGAAAAGGTGCTCAACATAAAAAAAAAAAAAATCCTCAGGGAAATGCAAATCAGAATCACAATGAAGTATCAGCTTTCACCTGTTAAAATGGCTAGTATAAAAACCACAAGCAGTAACAAGTTTTGGTGAGGATGTGGGTAAAAGGGAACCATTTTATACTGTTGGTGGGAATGTAAATTAGGATAGCCATCATGGTAAACAGTATGGAGGTTCCTCAAAAAATTACAAATAGAACCCATGAATTCTACTTCTGTGTATTTATCTGAAAAATTGAAAGCACTAACTGAAAAAAAGTTATATGTACCCCCAAGTTCATTGCAGCATTTTTTTTTACAAGTCAAGATATGGAAGCAACCTAAGCATCCATTGATGGATGAATGGATAATAAATGTGGTATATATTCAATGGAATATTATTCATCCATGAAAAAAAGAAAACTCTGACATTTGTGACAACATGGATGAACCTCGAGGTCAGTATGCTCAGTGAAATAATCAGGCAGAGGAATACAACTACTGTATGAAGCTGCATTAATAGAAACTGAGCAGATCAGACATTGCCAGGGATTGAACAAAAAATTGAAATGGAGGGAACACTTCCAAACATTTATTATGAGGTCAGCATTACTCTGATACCTAAGTCTTAAAAGGATACTATAAGAAAAGAAAACTACATACCAGTATCCCTGATGAATATAGACGCAAAAAATCTCAGCAAAATATTAGCAAGCCAAATTCAACAATACATTGGAAGGATCACAAACCATGACCAAGTGGAACTTTTCCCTGAGATGCAAGAGTGAATCGACATACACAAATCAGTAAAAGTGATACACCACATTAATAGAATGAAATATTGAAATCATATGATCATCTCAATAAATGCAGAAAAAGCATTTGACAAAATACTGTATCCTTTCATGATAAAAAGTCCTCAACAAAGTGGGTATAGGAGGAAGGCACCTCAATGTAATAAAGGCCATATATGAGAAATCCACACATAACATCATACTCAACAGTGAAAAATTGAAAGCTTTTCCTCTAAGATTAGGAACAAGACAACGGCTATCACTCTCACCTATTATTTAAAATAGTACTAGAGGTGCCAGGTAAGACAAAGAAATAATAAGCATCCAAAACATACAAAAGGGAGCAAGTTGTCATTATTTGCAGATGATATAATCTTAGAGAAAGTCCTGAAAACTCAACCAAAATCCTGTGGGAACTAATCAATGGATTCTTTAGAGTTTCAGGATATAAAATCAGCATACGAAAACCAGCTGTATTTCTATACACTAACAATAAAATATCGGAAAAAATTGTTCTATTAACAATAATATTAAAAACAATAAAATATTTAGGAATAAATTTAATGAAGAAAGTTAAAGATCCCTACATTGAAAGCTATAAGACTTTAATGAAAGAAATGGAAGAAAACACACACAAATGGAAAGTTATCCTATATTCAAGGATTGGAAGAATTAATATTGTTAAACTTTCCTTAATAACCAAAGCCATTAATATCTGCAATGAAATTCTTATAGAATTTTCTTGCATGGTGTCTACTTTATCCATTAGAGCCTTTAGCATGTTAATCATAGTTGCTGGTCTGATAATTCTAACATCCTTGTCATGCCTGTTTTTGTCTCTTCAAAATGTGATTTTTGCCTTTGGCATGTCTAGTAATTTTTTCTTAATATTTGGACATTCTATATCAGGTATAAGGAACTGCTTTACATATGTCTTTAGTAATGTGGTTGTGAGGTATTAGGTCTCAATCTTTCTTGAGCTTGTGTCTCTTCACAGTACTTCTCAGTGTTGTTGTTGTTTTGTTTGTTTGTTTTTATCCTGCCCCTCACTCCTCTCCTGTTGGGTCAGGATGGCTAGAGTGGAATGGAGTTGGGTATTTTTCTTCTCTCACACAAAAGACTAGAACTAACTAAAACTGGGTATTCCCTTTCTCCCATATCAGTTAGGCTTTGATACTAAACTATCAAATTGAGCTCTGATTAACTAGCTTCTGTTGTGGGCAGACCTTTTTAAGACCAATGATCTGGTGTATTACAAAATGGTTCCTTTGCCTCTCCCCTGCCACAGGAAGCATGAGGGAATTTTTCTCCAAATACTTATTGTGAGAGCCTGGTTAAGCTTCTGGAGGCAAATGTCATAATATTGTGGGGTTCCCCTGGAAAATTTTATCCTCATACTTGTCTACACTGAGCCTCCAGCAATTCATCAATTGCAATTCAGGTTTCCCTACCCTGGAAATTTGAGCTAGTGAGTCTCTTTTTGTGGTAAGTTGTGAATCCCTGTATTTGGCTCTGTCTCTCCAGTCTTGGAGACAGCAGTTTGCTATGTGTTTTCAGCTTTTTTATGTATCCAAGAGTAATGTTTTTTAGTTTGTTCAGGGTTTACTTGTTAGGATGGAGTGGTGACTTCCAAGTCACTTACATGGGGAACTGGAAATCAGAAATCCACCCTTAAATTTTCAAAGTTTGCTCAGAGTCAATCTTGTACTGTCTTAAGTAAAATCAAAATGTAAGGACCTTGCCAATGTATCATTCTGCTTATCCTTGCCCCTCTTTCATATTTTAGTTGCCATGTGTATTATTCTATCTACATTATCTAGTGTATATTATAATGTCATTTCTCTTAAACTAATATATATATATAAATTAAGATAAAAATATTATTTTATATTTATATACATATTACCATTTCTGATGTTCTTCGTTCTTTCCTGAAGATCACGCTTTTCATCTGGTATTATTTCCTTTCATGCTTAAGGATTTTTTGTAGGATTTCTGACACTGTAAATATGCTGATGACAAACTGGTCTAATGTTTACTTATCTGAAAGTGTCATATTTTGTCTTTATTCATAAAGATTTTTTTTCTGGATGTAAAATTCAATCTTGATAGATTTTTTTCTTCAATGTCAGCACTTTAAAGGTTTTTTTTATTATGAAAGGTCAGTGGTCATCCCCCCCTAGTATGTTATTTTTTTCTTTCAATATTTCCCCTTTATATTTGATTTTCAATAATTTTACTATGATGTGTACCTAGATATGATATCCTACTTGGGGTTCATTAAGCTTCTTGAAACTGTAAATATTTATTTCATTATATTTGGAAATATTTTGGACATTGTTTTTAAAAATTTTTTCTTCCTCTTTTGTTCTTTGACTTCTGGGACTCAAATTACATGTACATTAGAACTTTGTATTATCCAAAAGATTATAATCTTTTCTCTTTGTGTGCTTCAGATTGAATACTATCCATTAGTTAGTATTTAAGTTAACTTACTCTTTCTTCTTTCATCTCAAATCTGCTGTTAAGCCCACACAGTAAATTTTACTTCAGATATTTTAATTTTCAGTTCTAGAATTTGCATCTGATTTTTAAAAATTGTTTTTATATCTCTGCTATGGTTTCTCACCTGTTCATTTATTAAGGGCACATTTTCTTTTATGTCCATTAGTATTGTTATGATAAATGACTGAAAATCCTTTTCTGCTAATTTCTACATCTGTTCTATTTTAGGGCTGGTCTTCATTGATTGCATTTTCTCTTGAATATAGGTAATATTTTCCTGTTTGTGTTTTGTTTTTTTCCTATTTATCTTGGCATGTACCCTGAACTTTGTGAATGATATAGTGTAGGATTTCTATATTCTTTCATTTCTCTGTGGAATGTTGCTTTTTTTGTTTGTTTGTTTGTTTTAGTAAGCAGCTAATATGGCTTAACTGAAACTCCAAACTCTCCCTTATGGTGGGCAGCTTTATTTAGGATCTTTGGAATCTGTCCCCACATGCATTATTTATGATTCCACCAAGGATTTGGGTAGTTTATACACAAAATTAGGGTCTCCCATTTTGTAGTTTTGTCCATTCTTATATTTCTCTCATCATATTCCACTTCAGTGGTCATCTTGAACTCTGTCTGCTGGTTCTTCAAGCCACTAGGACTGTGAGCAGTTGTGTTAGGTAGCTAAATGGCTTTGGCTTGTGAGAGCCAACTGCACATCTCTTCTCAAGTTTATATTGATGGAATTGGCCATGTGGGAATATTTACACTATGGAAATTGGGAAATGCTAGCAAGGGCTTTTATTTATTTTTCCTGGAGAGCATTTAGCACTTAGCACTTGTTAAGCATTTAGCACTCCAACACTCATTGTTTCTCTAGAGTTTTAGTTACTGCTTTGACCTGGGGCCTTCCCTCAGGCAAAAATTCCTGAAAAGGGGTAAACTCACCTAGTATTGTTCATTTCTTCCAATTGTCAGCTCTTTTCCAACTCATGCCTGTTTATGATTATTTTTCAATGCATTCAGATTTTTCTTCACCACTGCCAGAAGTAATTCTCATGTTTTTCTGTGATTTGCAGTAAATTGAGAACATTTATGAAAATGCTATTAATTTTTTACATAGCTAAAATTGTACAAAGAATAGTTTTTGTTATGAGAGTATTTTCATCTAACTTATTTGTATTAAAATATATATATTTTTAAAAAATTACGGTACCCTAGATGGTTTATTTGTTTAGTGTCTTCATTTGAAAAGGAAGTTGGCCACTCACTGTAGTGGGTTGAATAGTGTCTCCAAAAAAAATCATGTCCACTGAGAATCTAAGGATGGATCGATCTTATTTGGATGTGTGCTGTCTTTGCAGAAGTAATTAATTAAAGATCTCAAAATAAAATAATCCTGGATTAAGGGTGGGCCTTAAATCCAATGACTAGTGTTTTTATAATGAAAAAGATGGGGAGATTTGGTCACACAGAGACACAAAGGAGAAGATAATTTGAAGACTGAGGCAGAGATTGGAGTTATCTTTCTACAAGCCAAGGAATTAAAAAACACACCAGAAGCTGGAAAAGGCAAGGAAAGATTGTCCTTCTAGAGCCTTTGGGCCCTGCCAGTATCTTGATATCAGGCTTCTAGCCTCCAAAACTGTGAGACAATACATTTCTATTTTTTTAAGCCACCAGATTTATGGCAATTTGTTATGACAGCCCTAGCAAATAAAACAGCAATCTTATGCCAGTTCATAATATTTCTTTTTGCCATTCTGCTAATCTGTTCATTTCAATGGATATTTATGCAAAAACAATACACACAAAAATCCATACTTCTGCAAGAAGGAGTGTGCTTAACTATTTGCCCACATAAACCTTGCTTTGTGAACAAACTTACATGTTGCTTTGGTAGACAAAAATACTATAACTGGGGTCAGCAGTCTGGGTGCTGGTCTTGATTTAGTCACTGGTTCACTATGACATTATATAGACTATATTTTTTCTGCAGGCCAGTTTCTCTTTCTATACAATAAGACGGTTATCTTTATGGGTCCTTTCAGCTCACCGACTCAGAGTCTAAGGATCCCTGTGTCTCTCTCTACTCAATGTTGGCTATATGCTTTTAAAGAAGTATGTGATTGCAGTGGAGCACATGTGCCTTATTGGATAGGAGTAGAGTGTTAGGAATTTTTTTTTTCGGGGGGGGGGGGGGTAGAATCCAACAGGATAGTGGTTTAGATAAAAATAGCACACTGTTGGAAAATTTTTAAATGCCAACCATGTCTTAGTCACTGTATATATACTGAGACCAGTACTCTTACTTAACATGCACAACATAGCTCATGTTCAATCAGATACCCTGAATAACCTTTTTTTTTTTTAATTCTCAATGAGGATATGGTTATTGATGAGAGAGAGAGAGAGAGAGAGAGAGAGAGAGAGAGAGAGAGAGAGAGAGGAGAGATGTGACAATGTGAGAGAGAAACATCTATTGGTTGTCTCCCACAGACATCCTGACAGGGAATCGAACCTATGACCTTTCTGTGTACAGGACACAGGATGATGCTTCATTCAACGGAGCAGCACCGGCCAGTGTATCCATTTTGACTCTCTGACTAAATGGACTGGAAAACACAGTATAAGGTGTTTTATTAAGGAAACTTTAATGCTAATCATTGTATGTAGGTAGAAGCTAAATTCTTTGATAGGAGCAGATTTTTACACATATGCTTATATTCATATTACCTCTGAAACACTCAAAATGGAAGGTCGATCAAGTGTGTCTTGGGGTTCAATTTGGGTGCTCACTTTTGGAGGACCTTTGAAATTTGGATTTTCCTGTCTTAGAGGCTAGATTGTTTGGTCCAAAAGGGTCTTTCAAGATCATCTACTAGTACATCCATCACTATTCATTTTTCCATTGAGATAATGAGGGCCAGATTGAAGAAATGACTTGAAGGCAACAGTGGAGTGATTTTTCAGAGGCAGAACTCAAACCTAAACTCCTTTGTTTTATTCTTAGCCTAGGTCTCTTTCCACCCTTTGTTGCATTTTTATTATAATTTGCCCAGGTTTTATTTTTTTACCCCAATGAGAATACAATTATTTTATACTTTGAGTTAATTAATCGCCTTCTCTCCCCCTCTTCTTCCCCCTTGTACAAACTCACACACTCCTGTACACTTATATTCCCATCAGAAGCTTTTTTTTTAAAGGAAAGCATTGTGGTTCTGCTGCTTTTCTGTTTTGCCTGAAGGGAAGTTCCAGCTGACAGTTCTGAATTGGGTTCATACTTCTACTTGGTTGGGGGTGGGGTGGCCATTGGGTTATTAGGGGATCAATGTCCCTGAACTCCTTTTTCTTAGCTGGGTGGGAATGACAACCTTTGATGTACAATTTTTAAAATCTCATATTTGTCAGAAATGTAATGTGGACAGGATTGTCAAAGCTTTATTTAGAGCCTGGGCTAAGGGATGTAAGGGATACAGACCACTTCTCTCTGTCTTAGAGCAGCTAGTAAGCATCACACATCAGCTATGGTAATCCATACTTCCTTTATCCTCCCATTTGCTTTTACCCTTTTGCTTTCTTTCTCTTCCTCTTGCTTCCTTTGCTCCTCCCAATCTCTTTGAGCTTCCCTAGATTTCTCTGCTGGATACCTTACAGAATAAAACACTACTTCAGTCTTTCCTAAAACAACCACGGATTCAAAGCCTTGCAGCTCTGCATTGAGAGCCCCAGCACAGCCGCGTGCTCAGCACCAGTCAGTGGTGAATCCAAAGCCAGCAAAGGGTGAGGGGAGGAGGGAAGAAAGGAAGGAAGGGAGAGAAATAGAAAGAAAGAAAGGAAAGAAAGGGAGGGAGAGGGAGGGATAAGGGACGGGAGGGAGGGAGGAGGGAGAGAGAGAGAGAGAGAGAGAGAGAGAGAGAGAGAGAGAAGAGCAGGGGGAGGAGAGAGGAAGAGAGAGAGAGGGAGGGAGGGAGATCGTGAGCGCGGCAAGCCAGCAAGCAAACCAGTGAGACAGAGGAGAGAGGGACCAGGATAGAGACCCAGAGAAAGAGAAGAGGAAGCCGAGCTCTGTGAGGGCTCAGCCTCTAACTTGTTTCAGTTCATTCATCCTTTTCTTCTGTCCACTTCAGGAAGTGACTGTGGCGCTTGGTAAGAAACCCAGATGTCCCTCCTTCCCCCTCCCCCAATCTCAGGTCTCCTTTAGCGATAGCATCTTTCCCGGTACTGAGAGTCTCCTTGGGTTGGCGGGGAAGGCGAGACATGCTCTGCAGCTGTGATGCTATGCTGGGTTCCCCAGTAGGGCTGGTGGAAGCCAGAGTCTGCATCTGGGCAGTAAGGCACTGGGGTAAAACCTGATTTGGGGAGGGGATTTGAGATGTGGTGTATGGGAGATTTGCTTAATTGTCAGTGAATTGTTTTGTTCCTCTTTGGAAGCAGGTCAGCATTGACCTTGCAAATTGCTTGGTGGGGGGGCAGGCAGCAGCTGCTGCAGAAAACCACCAAGTGGCCCCTAGCCAGAGCAGACAGCCCTAGGTATGGGGATGGGGTAATGGCTGGAGCTTCCTTTCTCCTTTAACTCTTTCTCTGCAGCTGCTTCTCCTTGTTGGAAATAAAAGACAAGGAGAATACCATGAAGTCCCTTTCCCCATCTCCCTATTACCTTCCCCAGATGCAAGTGAGTACAAAGTTGTAAATAACTGCTTCCTTTGAAAGCAGATTGAGGCTCCCCCCTTCCTTTAAGAGGCTCATTGTGGGGTTGGGACTGAGTTTCTTCACACACTTGGGAGGCTTCTCTTGTTTCTCTGTGGGAAACCCCATTGCCTGCCCAATTCCCATCCCAGGTAGTTGAGCTGACAAGCTAGACCAGGGATTCAGATACCTTACCCTATCCCACTGGTAGGCATGGAATTTGATCCAGCTGTGTCCTTGGGAGGGAAGAAACACCTGATGGTTTGTCTGGAACTGGCTTCCAGTTTGCAGCTCCTCTGACTATGACAAGGGACTGGGGGGAGGGGTGGCTGTTGGATTTAGAGAGACCTGGTGAGGAGCCAGGATTCCTGTTGTGAATGGTATGGTTTATTGAGGGACAGCAGGTTCTGGATGTCTGGAGTTATGCAAGGACTGGCTGAAGCTCTTGTAATATAGCGTCTCTGAACTGGTAGTAGGAGGGACCTGATTGCTTAATGGGGCTTTTTGAGTTAGCAACACTAACGTGTCCATGATGTTAATTATAACAGCAACATTACTAATTACTAGTATTTCTGACTGCTTAATAAGTTTTGGATCTTGGTATGAGGGTTTAATGTGTATTATTCTTATATCAACCTTATGAAGAAGATACTATTATTATCTTTTGATATACGGATGAGGAAACTGAGGTATAGAAAGGTTAAGTAACTTGTCCAAGGTTACACAGTAATTAACTGTCCCAATTGGGAATTAAAACACAATTTGGTTCCAAAATGCATAGTCCAGACCAGGGGTCCTCAAACTTTTTAAAGAGGGGGCCAGTTCACTGTCCCTCAGACCGTTGGAAGGCCAGACTATAGTTTAAAAAAAAACTATGAACAAATTCCTATGCACACTGCACATATCTTATTTTGAAGTAAAAAAACAAAACGGCAAAAACACCCACATGTGGCCCGCGGGCCATAGTTTGAGGATGCCTGGTCCAGACAATTAAGCACTACTGCCTCCTTTGGGAGAATTTTGCACCTTTCTCTGTTAGGCAAATGTAGGTACACTAGGAAAGACATTTTGGGAGTGGAAATAGTACTCTGGCCTTTGTGTAGCATAAGAAGAACAAATTTGCCCAATGGCTTTCCTTGGCCAGTTTGCTTTCCTCTTAAAAGGATGCCTGGAAAGACTTCACTTTGCCATTGTCATAACCTCATCCATCTCACGTTGAGCAAAAAAACCTTTTTCTTTTAGGACCAGATCTTGCTCTTATTTTCTGGTCGTTTAGGGTCACTCAGCCCTGAAAATTTTAGAATACTAAAATCTTGGAACTGGAATGACCCCTAAAGATCATTAAGCTTTATTTCCCCACCCAGGCCTTTAATTTGCTCTAAGCATTCAATTTGTTGACCGATTTCTATTTGAATTTCCTTGCAATGATAGAGAGCTCATTAGATGGCTCCTTCTATCTTTGAGCAACTCTGATTGTCAGATAATGATCTCCATTATAAGCCAATTTCTGTCTCCCCATAACATTTATTCATTGGTTCTTTGGGACTATCTAGAACACATTTGCTTCTTCTTAATAATAGCTCTTCAGATAGTTGAAGACAGCAATCATACCTTTCCCCTCAAGGATCAGATCTGACAATACCACAAGTAAAGGGTCATCATTTGCCTCATTTTGGAGCCTATACTTTTATTAATATGGTCTAGTACCCCATTCTCTTGATTGTCAGCCACAAACTGAAAGTACTGAGCTTTCTAAAGCAGCATTGATAGTGTGTGCTTTCTTCCTTGGAAAAGCTTGCTATCTGATATCAAGTAGACTCATGGGAACAAAGAATCTCTCTTTTCTTTTCCTAAAGACCAGGAATCAGTTGCTGCTAGTACTTCTGAAGGCTCAGAATATCCATCTAGCAGTCACACAATATGCATATGGTAAGATTTGAGAAGCAGGGGTTAAAGGTAATTATCATAAAGGAGACAGTTGAAATAGTGGTGATTCAAAGTTCACACAGTATATGGAAGGAAGAAGAATAAATAGTTTCTGAGATACTTTCTGATAAAACAATGACATCACTGAGGGATGGTGCAGAGTGGGATTCGGTAGAATAGGAGTGATCATGCAGTATGCTAGAGTGGAAAACTGACTCAGGTGTTGGGAAACGTGTTATATTCCTAGCTCTGCTAATTTGCCAATTATCTTGGACACATGACTTTTTCTCTCTTGAATTCAGTTTTTCCATCTATAAAATGATGAGGTGGATGCTATCTCCTCTGCAGTTTTTTATCTGAAGTAAATTATAAAATCTTAAGGTTCTAAGGGGCTTTAGAAATCATCTAGGCCAGTGCTTCTCTAACTTTAATGTGTAAAAGGACCCCCTGTGGATCTTGTTAAAATGCTAATTCTGATTCAGAGGATCTGGGGTGGCACCTGAGATTTTGCATTATAACAAACTGCCAGGTAATCTTGAACTTGCTGTTCCAGTGCTTTGCAAACTATCTTGGTGAAGGACCATTTTTTCCTCCAAAATATTCCATTCTATCATAGACAGTTACTTTAGTAAAATACATTAACTACGAATGTCTAAAAATTTAAAGAAAAAGCATAAAAATATAAGCTGATAGGTTTATTATTAGCTTCAACAGAAAAATTACTTAGTCAAATTGCTGTAACATTTTGTAAGTGTTTATTCTCAGTTTTCTGCATTTAGGTTACTGCTGTCTGGTAATAAACATTCACAGACAAGTACTGCTCTCTGGAACACACTTTGACCAGCACTGGTCTAGGGCAGTGGTTGGCAAATCGCGGCTCTTTGGCCCCTTGAGTGTGGCTGTTCCACAAAATAACCACATACCCTAATTAAGTTAATAACAATGTACCTACCTATATAGTTTAAGTTTAAAAATTTGACTCTCAAAAGAAATTTCAATCATTGTACTGTTGATATTTGGCTCTGTGTTGACTAATGAGTTTGCCGACCACTGATCTAGGGTACCTGCCTACATAATTTAATAGGCCCAGATTGGGCCCGTTACAATTTTTAAATCATCTCTGCCAGATTATCTTTCACCCTCTGGTATTCTGATGGTCATAAAAGTTTTTTTAAAGCATATATAGTAAGTTCTAGTCTTAGATTAAACATACCTATCAAGTAGGGTGCTGTATCAGTCTAGTTTATTGTACTATCAGCCACAATCCTAGTGTATGGCATAGAATAGGTACTTAATAAATGTTTGTTAAGTGAATAAATAAAATACTTGGTGTTAGTTATACCTTCTGGGGTCATACTGTCATTAAAGAAAGGCAATTTTGGTTTCCTCCCAGCATTAGAGAGGCAGTATTTATCCTATTTTATAACTTTCTTATGATGAATAAAAGGCAACCTTACCTGTCTCAGAGAGCTCCCTGGCATCCCAATTTTACTTTGAAGGAATTATAGGAAGACAGGCAAAGATTCTGTACACTCTAAGTCCCAAGTCTTTACCTTTAAATCAGTCATTCTTTAGTTCATTTGTTCAATGGCTATTTATTCAGTGCTGTGCTTAGACCATGCAGATAATATAAAGGTGAGCAAAACAGACACACACCATCCTTGCTTACTTGGAGCTTATGGTTTGATGGGGAAGAGGCAATATATCAGACTATCATACTACTGTGTTATTTCAGCAACGATAAATGCTATGAAGGAAAAGTATGGGGGTTGGGGGCTATAAAGGCATATAACAGAGGAAACTGGCCTTAGCATCAGGTTTAAGAAAAGATTCCTTGAGGAAGTGATATTAAGACTAAATAGAAACATGAAGGTGGGGTGGGAGTGATGGTAAGGGTGGAATAGTTTTCTAGATGAGGAGAAGAGCATACAGGAGCACCCTGAGATGAGAGAAGTATAGTGAATTTAAGAAATTGAACAAAAGGTGGAATGGCTGGAATGGACTGTTGTAAGGATTTTGGTCTCTATTCCAGAAACAAAGAGGCTTTTAATCAGGACTACTGATATGGCCTAACCTGAAACCATTCAGTATAATGTTTCTAAGTGCATACAATGAACCAAAGGCAATTCAGGAGATATAGGCTGATTTAGGAATAGCCTCTGCTCTCCAAGAAGACTAGAGTTAAGTAAGAGATAGAAGAAATAATACAAACAACTATAATATTCCACGAATGAGATCCACACCCATAAAAGAGAAGCAAAGAGCTTGCAGACAAGGAGATCAAAGACAGTTCCTGAAAATCACTTTGCACTGGGTTTGGAAAATTAAAAAAATTTTTTTTAATATGAAGCATTTGGGGGATGGAAAAGATGCCTGGGGATGGGAAAGATGTCCTAGGCAGAGGCCAGAAAAGCAGAGGACATTGGGAACAGTGAGGGAGCTCAGTTGTGTTGGAGTAAATTGTATGTTGAAAGTATGTTAAAAATATTTTCATATAGGTTGAGGGCTTGACGGTAAATGAGGTAGAATCTTAACTTGGAAAATTAGGATTTTGTTCTATATACTGTAGAGAAGGAACTCCTTCATATTATGGATGAGCAAATTGATCCTGAGAGGGATAGTGACTTGATTTGACTGAGGTCACACAGGTAGTTCTATTGCTATAGTCCAGCAAGAGGTATTCTGTACAGTTGAAAAAATGTGGAATTGGAACTCTGGAAAAAAGACAGCTGAAGAGAGTGATTTGAGAGTAATTGATAAAGAGGTGGTACTTAAAATAGAAAGAAGGGATCCAAGGATGGGAAAACAAAGATGTGCCTGTGTGAAGGCTACAAAGAAGGAGAGGTCACATGTATGGAAGAAAAATTAGGAGAGTATTGTGAAAGAGTCAAGAGAAAAGAGGCCTCATGCATTGGTTGGACAAATATTTTCAAATACATCCCATTTACTAAGCATGGAGAATATAATAGTTAGCAGAGTAGACATGGTTGTTGCCATGTTGGGGCTCATGGTTTAGATGGGGAGATAGGTATTGTTCTATACAACAAACTATTGAACTATATAGTTATACATTTTGATTATTGTGCAGAGGAAAATGCACTGCTTTAAGAACAAAGACATGGTCTACATTATTAGACTTTTCAGGAGAGTTCAATACTGATAAATGACACCTCTCCCTACTAATAGTCCTTTCTACTCTGATGCTCACAGTTAAGATTGGATGATGCAGATGTTTGGCAGATGATATGGCTGTAAGGAAAAGTGAGGTTCCCTTCAGCCTCATGAATATAGGAACACAGGCTTACTTGAAAACCAGTGTATATATCATGATGCTTAACTTAAATTCTCAATGAGCCAGCCCTCTTCTCAGATACCCTTTTTCTCCCCATTTAACAAGTTTGAGAAAGAGGCACTTAATAAGAAAAAAATGAAGAGTTGGATATTAAAAATCTCTTTTAAAATGGGATTTCAGGTAGCCTAGTCTACATTCTAGTCCCATCCTGGATGCTGACTTAGTTCTTGTGACAAATTACTTGTCTTGTTTGAGTCTCAGATCCTATAACTGTAAAATGAGGAGGGTTGGACTAGACCTAGATGATTTATAAAGACCCTCTCAGCTGTAAGGTTCTATAGTTTATGCTCTGCTCTATACTACATTCTCAAGGTCCTGTGCAAGTAGGTCAGCCTCAATCACTTATTTAAGCAACACTAAGGATTTTAAACGGAAATTCTGATGAAGATTTCTAATTTTGGTGGAAGTATTAATAGGGTTTGGAAGTGATCATAGTAAGGCCCCTTCTTTGTTTTATTCCTGGGATTGCTGAAATCATGACTGTCCTGAAAGCTAAGGAAAAAACTGACTATATTCTAAAATCTGTAGTAAATTTTGGTATTGGGTGATATTTCTACTACTGCTAACTTGAAATAAACTAAGGTTGCTGAAAAGAAAATGGGACAAGGTACTATGAAATAGAGGCAAAGTGATTATCTCATAGGTCAAGGTAATCTCTTCCTAGGAGGGAAGATATATGGTAAAGGGAAATATTGGTTGATAATAGAAAATATTTTTTATATTTAAAACATGATTTTAAAGGTATTAATGTTTGTACACAGTATGTGTCCTCACCATACACAGAAGGAAGACTAAAAATTTTGCCTGGCCAGTGTGGCTCACCTGTTGAGTGTTGACCTATGAACCAGGAGGTCACAGTTTGACTCCCTCCTGATCAGGGAGTATATATATATATATATATATATATATATATATATATATATATAGAGAGAGAGAGAGAGAGAGAGAGAGAGAGAGAGAGAATTATAGAGTTATATATGTATCCTATATAATAAAGAGGTAATATGCAAATTGACCATCACTCCAACACACAAGATGGCCACCCCCATGTGGTCAAAGATGGCCACCCCCATGTGAACACGAGATGGCCAGCAGGGGAGGGCAATTGGGAGGGACCAGGCCTGAAGGGGAGGGCAGTTAGGGGTGACCAGGCCAGTAGGGGAGGGCAGTTGGGGGCAACCAGGCCTGCAGAGGAGGGCAGTTAGGTATGACCAGGCTGGCAGGGGAAGGCAGTTAGGGGTGACTAGGCCAGCAGGGGAGGGCAGTTAAGGGCGACCAGGCCAGCAGGGGAGGGCAGTTAGGGGCAATCGGGCTGGCAGGGGAGCAGTTAGGCATCAGTCAGGCTGGCAGGGGAGTTGTTAGGGGGTGATCAGACTGTCAGGCAGAAGCAGTTAGGGGCAATCAGGCAGGCAGGCAGGTGAGCAGTTGGTAGCCAGCAATCCTGGATTGTGAGAGGTATCCCAGATTGGAGAGGGTGCAGGCTGGGCTGAGGGACACTCCCCCCATGCACAAATTTTGTGCACTGGGCCTCTAGTATATATATAGTTAGTTATATATGTATAGTTGTATATAGTAGGTTCTCTTTGGGATTAATCTATTTTCCATTTATTTTATTTATTTATTTTTATTATTTTTAAAAAATATGTTTTTATTGATTTCAGAGAGGAAGGGAGAGGGACAGAGAGATAGAAACATCAATGATGAGAGAGGATCATTGATCAGCTGCCTCATGCACACCCCCTACTGAGGATCGAGCTTGAAACTTTGGCATGTGCCCTGACAGGGAATTGAACCTCCTGGTTCATGGATGATACTCAACCAACTGAGCCACACTGGCTGGGCTATTTATTTATTTTTAATTTATCTTTATTATTGAGATTATTAATCTGTCACTTCTTGTACTAGTTAAAAAGTTTAAATTTGATCATAGTTTTTAAATAATTATTATCACCTCAACTTTTCTACTTACTAGCTGTATGGTCTCTACATCTCAATTTGTCTATCTGTGTAGAGTGTTTAATAGCAGTAACATTTATTTTATGCCTTTAACTTTGTAAAGGCAAATCTTTCTATCATTATTTCTGCTAATTTATTATGACTGGTATACAGGGAAATTATTATTTATAATTTTAACTTATATTTTTTCACTTTGCTCAAATTTATTATTATAAATTTATAGTTTACAAGTTCATTTTCTTGTTTTATTCTTTTATAATTTGGAAGAATTTAAAATATTTTGAAAGAAACTCAGAGAAGTATTTAAAACAATGAGCAAATAACCACCATATACTGCTCAGAATGAACAAGTGTTAGCATTTTGTCATTTCTGCTTCAGCTATGTTTTAATGAAATAATAATTAAATTACAGATAAACTTTACTTGTATCTCGTCCCAGCTTCCTTTGTCTCTACTCCCAAAATATAATACCCAGAGCCATCCACATTTGCTTATTTTTCTGTTTGGTCACATTTTACTTAGTGATTTGTATAAGTTCTTTATATATTCTGGATACTAATTTTTTGCAAGTTACATATGTTGCATTTATCTGCTTTTGGCATGTCACCTTGGCTTTCTATTTTGTTTATGGGGTTCTTTATTATACTAAAACTTAAAATTAATCTTTTCCTTTAGAAATTGTGATTTTTGTGTCACATTTAAGAAATATTTTCTTATCCCATGATCATAAAAAATGTTCTCCAATTTTTTATTCAGCGTTTTCAAATTTTGCTTTACATTTACTTTTTAAAACCATCTGGATTTTATTTTTGCATACGATATAAAATATGTGTCAATTTTTTTCTATGCCAAATACCACTTGTTTAAATACCATTTATACATAATAGATTTAGAATGCAAATTACATCCTATTACCCAGTTTCTACACTTACTTGGGTCTATTTCTAAGCTGTCTATGTACCCCATTAATGCATTTGTCTACACTTGAGTTGTTTTAACTATGAATACTTTGTGAATCTTGATGTTTGTAAGGTCAGTTATTCTTCATTCTCTTCCCTTTCCCAGCTCACACCCACAACATTTATTTGCTCTTTCTAAATTGTTTCTAAATTGTACACTTATCTTAATTTTAAAATAAGATTTTTAAATTTCAAGAAAATCATGTTGGTTTTTCTTGAAATTGTATTAAATCTGTAGAATGATTTAGAGAAAATTTGGCATCTTTTTTATAAAGATATTTCCTAGTCATAAATGTATTGTTTGATTCTTGGTATTTATTCAGGTCTATTTTTACAATTATTGGTAGAAGTTTGTAATTTTATTAGTAATACTTTTCCATATAAGACATATTCCTAGGCATCTTTTACTTTTCAAGCCAGGTTTATTAAACTAAAATTTACATAAAAGTTACCCTTTGAGAGTTATATATTTCTAAGAGTTTTGACAAATATATATGATCAAATAAACACAACCATCACAACAATAAAAATATAGAAAATTTCCCTTACCTCAGAAGGTTCACTTGTGCCCCCTGCATTCAGTTTTCTCCCCCACCTACAGCCCTGTGCAACCATTGATCTATTTTCTTCCTTTATGGTTTTGGATGTTGATCAAGTAGGACTCTCATATGCTGCTAGTGGGAATCCTATCTAATAAAGAGGGAATGTGCTAATTGACCCTCACGCCGTTGCAAAGATGGCAGTGTCCACAGCCAATAAGGATATAATATGCTAATTGATTGCCATGACCTCAAAGATGGCAGCGCCCACAGACACAACAGACACAAGATGACAGTGCCCAGTCTCCTCAGCCCCGCTGGGGTGTTAGGCACACAGCAAGGCCAGGCCTGCCTCCAAGTGAGCCTGGCTGCTGCACGTGCCTACCTCCAGAGTCCCCCAGTCCCTACAGCCCCCCAGCCACCCAGGGCCAGCCCGAGGTGCAGGCAAGCCTCAGATGATGGCTGCCCAGCCACACAGGGCCAGCCTGAGGCATAGGCAAGCCTCGGATGGCGGCTTCCCAGCTGCCCAGGGCCACTGAGGCTCAAGTAACCAGGGCCAGCTGAGGCTTGTGCTGCCCGCAGTGGCAGCAGCAGAGGTGTGATGGAGCGTCACCTTCCCCTGATCGCCAGGTCACCTCCCGCCCCTGAGGGCTCCTGGACTGTGAGAGGAGACAGGCCAGGCTGAGGGACCCCCCCACCTCCAGTGCATGAATTTTCATGCACTGGGCCTCTAGTCTATACTAATATGCTGAATAGACCAGGTCGACCAGCCATATTCTGGACATCTGACTTTCTTCCAGACAAAGCCATGGGCCATGGTGGTGGGGGCCGAGGCAGAGGCAGTTGGGAGGGTGATCAGGCCGGCAAGGGAGAGCAGTTAGGGGCGAGATCAGACTGGCAGGGCGTTACGGGTGATCAAGCCAGCAAGTGGAGGGCAGTTGGGGGTGACCAGGCTGGCAGGGGAGGGCAGTTGACATTAGGCAGGCAGGCAGGTGAGTGGTTAGGAGCCAATGGTTCTGGATTGTGAGAGGGTGTAGGCCAGGCTGAGGGACAACCCCCTTTGCATGAATTTTGTGCACTGGGCCTCTAGTATAAAATAATATAGCCACTTTGGAAAAGAGTTTGGTAGTATCCTATAAAGTCAGACATTCACTTTCCATATAACCAAGAAATTCTCCTCATAGGTATTTACCTAGTATAAATGCAAATATATGTGCAAACAAAAACCTGTACAGGAACATGTATAGCAGCTTTACTTGTAATAACTAAAAAGTGGAAACAACACAAATGCCCATCAAGTAGTGAATGGATACTCTACTCAGCCATGATAATGAATATCCCATTTATGAGTTGCTGAGCGATTTTATCATGAATGTATGTTTGGTTTTTCAAATGCTTTTGCTGAATCTATTCAAATAATATTTCTTTAAATTCTCACCTGTGGATATGTTTATTGATGAGAGAGAGAGAGAGAGAGAGAGAGAGAGAGAGAGAGAGAGAGAGAGAGACTGATCAGTTGCCTCCCATATGTTCCTTGATCTAGAATCGAACCCACAACCTAGGTATAGGTATGTGTACTGATGGGAAATAAAACCTGTAACCTTTTTTGATGTAGGAGACTATACTGCAACCAACTGGGCACCCAGTCAGTGCTATTTAAATTATCTTTTAAGTTTGTTGATATGATGAATTACAGTGATTATTTTTCAAGTGTTGAACCACCTTTGCAATCCCAGAATAAAACACTGCTTGGCTATGATATATTATCCTCCTTATATATTTCTGGATTCCATTTGTTTTATTGGGTGTCTATATTACATTAGTGATTTTGACCTTTAATTTTCTTTTATTGTTTTTGTTTGGTTTTGGTAAAGAGTTATTCTGACCTCATAAAATGTGTTGGGTAATTCCTTCCTCTTCTATTTTCTGGAAGAATTTATGTAGAATTGGTAGTGTTTTTTCCTTCAGTGCTTGGTAGAAATCACTAGTGAAGCCATCTGGGCTTTTGCAGTTTTCTTATTTGAAATTTTCTTCATGATAAGGTTTTTCTTTTTTTAATTTTAGTTTTATTTTTTTAAATTACAGTTGACATTTAATATTATATTAATTTCAGGTGTACAGCATAGTGATTAGACATTTATATAACTTAGGAAGTGATCCCTCCAAGAAACCTAGTATCCACCTGGCACCATACATAATTATTAAAATATTATTGACTGTATTCCCTATGCTGTACTTTATATCCCTGGTAAAGTTTATAACTATGAATTTAAGTTACTTAATAGACAAGGGGATATTGAGGTTATCTATTTCTTCTTGAGTGAAGGTTGGTGATTTATGTCTTTCAAGGAATTTGTTCATTTCATTTACATTAAGTTTATTTCCATAAATTTGCTCATAATAGTTTCTTATTATCCTTTTAATATTTATAAACTCTAGTGATATACTTGTTTTCATTGCTGATAATGGTGATTTTTGTCTTCTTTTCCTTTATCAATGTGTATAGAGGTTTAAAAATTTTATTAATCTTTTCAAACAACTAGCTTTTGGTTTCATTGATTACTTTTTATTGTTTCTCTATTTTATTGAATTCTTCTATCATTATTTTCTTCTGCTTGCTTTTGGATTTAATTTGCTCTTCATTTTCAAGTTGCATAAGATGGAATCTTAGATAATTGGTCTGATTTTTGTCTTGTCTAATATAAGCATTTAATGCTATAAATACTCCTATATGAACTTATTTAGCTGTGCTTTATAATTTTTGATAAATACCTTTTATTATAATGGCTATTTTAATTAGAATCCCTTTTTTATTATATTTGCTAATTGATATTTGTAAGTCGATCTTATATCTAGCAGCTTTGAAGATTCTTATTCATTCTTATGAATTGTTATTGATCCTTTTGAATTTTCCATGTTTTTATATCTACTGCAAATATCAACAATTGTGTCTTACTTTTAAAATTCTTATATTGATGTATTATATCTTATTGTTATGGCTAAGAATACAATATCATATGCTTAATGTAGGGATGACACAGTCCTAGTCTTGTTCCCGACTTGAGTGAGATTATTTATAAAGGGTCTTTGTTAAGTATAGTATTTGGTGTAGGTTTCTGGTAGATATTCTGTATTAAATTAAGGAAATTTCCTTGGACTTTTAAGTCTGTTGATATGCTAAGAGTTTTATTATGAATAAGAGAAGAATTTCATTGCATGCTTTTTTTTCTTTATTGATATGTTCATATACTTCTTTAGATATAATATGTTAACATGTATAGGATGTCCATCCAAAAATGTATACATACACTTTGAATAATTATAAAGGCAGCATTTAGTAAACTATATTTCATTTCCAAAATTGAGCTATCACCTGTTAAAGTGTGTATACATTATTTTGGGGCACCCTGTATTTTAAAATTACTGTCAACCCTTTTGTCCCCTTTTTACAGAATTGTCAATTGCATTGATAAACTATTTGATATTAAGTTGTCTTTACATTTCTGGGATAAATCTACTTTATGTGTTATATGTGGCCATATTTAATTAATTTATTTATTTATGATATTTATTTATTTTAGAGAGAGAGAAAACATACACACACACGTCGATTTGTTGTTCCACTAATTTATGCATTCATTGGTTGATTCTTGTATAGGCCCTGACCAGGAATAAAACCTGCAACCTTGGCATATCAGTACAATGCACTAACTAACTGAACTTCCTGGCCAGGACCATATTTGTTTGTTTTCCCTTTAAAAGTTTACTGTTTATAAGTTGATTTTATTGTTTCTGTTCAATTTTAAAATTAATATTATACTAGCTCACAAAATAAGTTACATAGTTTTTCATCTTTTTTCATTTTATGGAACTGTTTGTAGAAGGTAAGATTAACATTCATGATAGTTTAATAAAGTTGACTTTTGATTCTAGTATGATCCCATTTCTTCTCACTACAGATGTATGAAGGGGGATTTTATGTTTAACCTGCTTGTTCAATTTCTGTTCTATACAAGTTTCCTATTTCTTCTATTATTTTATAGGAAATTATTTATTCTGTTTTTTAATATAACTGCCTAAAGCAATTTATAAAATTTTCTTTGGATTTTTATAAATTTGTTTTGATTTTTTATCAAAATTATATGGTGACTTAGTTTAAAGTCAAATATTTCTCCAAGGTTTGTTAAAAAGAATAATAGTTCCCTGCTTTTTCCCCAGAAGGAATAATTTTCAACCCTTTCAGATAATTCTTTGAGTATTTATATTCTATCCTTAAATAACATGCTCATATTGCTCCTTTTTTTAAAGATTTTTTTTATTGATTTCAGAGAGGAAGGGAGAGGGAGAGAGAGATAGAAACATCAATGATAAGAGAGAACCATTGATTGGATGCCTCCTGCACGCTCCCTACTGGGGATCAAGCCCACAACCCGAGCATGTGCCCTTGACCAGAATCGAACCTGGGACCCTTTAGTCCGCAGGCTGATGCTCTGTCCACTGAGCCAAACCAGCTAGGGCACTCCTTAATTTTAAATGTTTAGGCACTATTTAGTAATATCACACTCTAGTAGATAAGATTTAGGTAATTTTAAAATCCCCTGCTTGTGCAACATACACAAGATTCTTCTACCACCCCATGCTCTTTGTTTTAATATTGATCAACAACATAACATTGATTATTTATGTTATTACTAGAGGCCCAGTGCACAAAATTCGTGCACAGGGGTGTGTGTGTCCCTCAGCCCAGCCTGCACCCTCTCCAATCTGGGACCCCTCGAGGGATGTTCGACTGCCCATTTAGGTCCGATCATAGTGGGATAGGGCCTAAACAGGCAGTTAGACATCCCTCTCACAATCCAGGACTGCTGGCTCCCAACCGCTCACCTGACTGCCTAATTGCCCCTAACCGCTTCTGCCTGCCAGCCTGATCACCCCCTAACCACTCCCCTGCCAGTCTGATTGATGCCGAACTGCTCCCCTGCCAGCCTGATTGCCCCTAACTGCCCTCCCCTGCAGGCCTGGTCCCCCCAACTGCCCTCCCTTGCAGGCCTGGTCTCCCCCAACTGCCCTCCCCTGCTGGCCTGATCGCCCACAACTGCCCTCTCCTGCTAGCCATCTTGTGGTGGCCATCTTGTGCCCAAATGGGGGCAGCCATCTTTGAACACATGGGGGCAGCCATCTTGTGTGTTGGAGTGATGGTCATTTTGCATATTACTCTTTTATTAGATAAGATACTATGTCAATGCCATTCATAGCTGAGCCAGATAATATATTGTATTAGTTTTCTATTGTTGCTGTAACAAGTTTAATGGCTTAAAACAACAGAAAAAAAATATCTTCTTACAGTTCTGGAGGGTATCCAGGGCTAAAATCATGGTGTTGGCAAGGTTGTGTTCCTATCTGGATACTGGGGAAAAGGGGTGTGGTATTCATTGCCTTGCCCTTTCAGGATCCTAGAGGCCACCAGCATTCCTTGAATTCACATCCCTCATCCTCCATCTTCAAAGTCATTAGTGTTAAGTCTTTTTCACATCACAACACTCTGATACTGACACTGCTGCCTCCTGCTTCTACTTTTAAGGACCCTTGTGATTACATTGAGCCTTCCCAGATAACCCTAAACAATATCCCTATTTTAAGGCCAGCTGATTAGCAACCTTAATTCCATCTGCTACCTTAATCCCACTTTGCCATGCAGTATAACACAGTCATAGTTTTGGGAATTAGAATGTTAATTTCTTTTGAAGGCCATTACTCTGCCTATTATAAATATTATATTCATTTGTCCTAGCTGGTTTGGCTCAGTGGATAGAGTGTCCACCTGTGGACTGAAGGGTCTTGGGTTTTATTCCGGTCAAAGGCACATGGCCGGGTTGTGGGCTCAATTCCTCTTTGGGGGTGTATGCAGGAGACAACTGATAGATGTTTCTCTCTCTACCTTCCCCTCTATCTAAAATTAATGAAAACATATTTTTAAAAATCTGTTCAGAAATACTGAGTGAAGATGTATATTATCTGCTGAGATTCTTTTGTTGAGAACTATGATGTCAATAATTTTAGGTATTGTCCCTTAGACTGAGAAGGTTCAACAGAAATGGATATTCTAAATGTCTTCATTGGAAATACAGATCTAATATCTTATATTCTGGGTGACAAATAGGGTTGGATGTGTTCCATGAAATTTTTTTGTCACATCTCCCTGTCTCTTTGTCAAAGAAGAAGTAAATCATTTTACTTCTACTTTGGTAGGGTTTCAGTACAAAGAAGATGAGAATCCTTATGTTCAATTGACTATCTTTAACTGAAGATTTAAAAAGAATTATTGAATTTATGGGGGTGACATTGGTTACTTTTTGTGATAGCATGGATATAGATCTTAAGAGTATTATGCTAAGTGAAAAAAAGCCAGTCAGAGAAAGACAAATACCATATGATCTCACTTATATGTAGAATCTAATGAAGAAAATAAACTGATGAACAAAATAGAAACAGACACATAGATACAGAGAACAGACTGACAGCTGTCAGAGGGGTGGGGGGTTGGTGTGAAAAAGGTGAAGCAATTAATCAAAACAAATAAAATCATGGAGAGAAGGACTAAAAATTTAAAAAAAAATTGTAATTTACAATCTCTTGTATATTTTCTTATAGTTATTTCTTTTTTAAAATTTCTTTATTGATTAAGGTAGAATCTGTAGGTAGTAAACTTTGTTTAGTATATATGCAAATGCCTTTCTTTTACCAATACAATTGTATGATGGTTTAAATTAGTATACAACTATATATGTAATAGAAGCCCGGTGCACGAAATTCGTGCATGGGGGGTGTGTGTCCTTAAGCCCATCCCACACCCTCTCCAATCTGGGATCCCACGGGCCTAAACGGGCAGTCAGACATTCCTCTCACAATCCAGGACTGCTGGCTCCCAACTGCTCGCCTGCCTGACTGCCTGATTGCCCCTAACTGCTTGTGCCTGCCAACCTGATCACCCTCTAACCACTCTCCTGCCAGCCTGATAGACGCCTAACTGCTCCCCTGCCAGCTTGATTGCCCCTAAATGCCCTCCCCTGCCAGCCTGGTCGCCCCTAACTACCCTCCCCTGCCAGCCTGGCCACTCCTAACTGCCCTCCCCTGCAGGCCTGGTCGCCCCTAAATATCCTCCCTTGCAGGCCTGGTCGCCCCAAACTGCCCTCCCCTGCTGGCCCAGTCACCCCTAACTGCCCTCCGTTGCCAGCCTGGTTGCCCCTAAATGCCCTCCCCTGCAGGCCTGGTTGCCCCTAAATGTCTTGCCCTGCAGGCCTGGTCGCCCCCAACTGCCCTCCCCTGCTGGCCTGGTCACCCATAACTGCCCTCCCTTGCCATCCTGGTTGCCCCTACTGCCCTCTCCTGCCAGCCTGGCCACCCCAAACTGCCCTCCCCTGCTTGCCTGGTTACTCCTAACTTCCCTCCCTTGCCAGCCTGGTCGCCCCTAACTGCCCTCTCCTGCCAGCCCGGTTACCCCTAACTGCCTTCCCCTGCCAGCCTGGTCGCCCCAAACTGCCCTCCCCTGCTGGCCTGGTCACTCCTAACTGCCCTCCCTTGCCAGCCTGGTCGCCCCTGGCTGCCCTCCCCTGCCAGGCCAATTGCCCCTAACTGCCCACCCCTGCCAGCCTGGTTACCCCTAACCACCTTCCCCTGCCGGCCTGGTTGCCCCTGTCTTCCCCTGCTGGCCTGGTCACCCCTAATTGCCCTTCCTTGCCAGCCTGGTTGCCCCTAACTGCCCTCCCCTGCCAGCCTGGTCCCCCTCAATTGCCCTCCCCTGCAGGCCTGCTTACACCCAATTTCCCTCTCCTGCAGGCCTGATCCCTCCCAACTGCCCTCCCGTGCTGGCCTGATTGCCCACAACTGCCCTCCACTGCAGGCCATCTTGTGGCAGCCAACTTTGACCACATGGGGGCAGCCATCTTGTGTGTTGGAGTGACAATCAATTTGCATGTTAGGCTTTTATTATATAGGATATCCATATGTGTGTGTGTGTGTATATATATTTCTTGGGCGTATCATGGGACCCAGAGTCAAGTCCCTGCCCACCCACATGCACCTCAAAATCGCACAAGACCCAGACCCGGCTGGCCTCCCCTGCCATTGGGCTAGATCCAGACCCAGCTGGTCCCACACTTGTCAATACCCACCAGGCCGGGGGCACAGCCTCAGGTCTTCTGGCCTGGGCTGGGGCGGGGGGCACACCTTGAGGTCCCTCATCAAGCCCTGCCGTGTGGGGGATGTGGTCTGAGATCCCCTGTAAAGCCCTGCTGGGTGGGGGGCATGGCCTGAGGTCCCCCGTCAAGCCCCATCAGGAGGGGGATACAGCCTCAGGTCTCCTGTCAAGCCACACTTGTCAGGGGGTGTGGCCTGAGGTCTCCTGGCCTGGGGCGAGGGGAGCAGCCTGAGGTCCCCTGGCCCAGCACTGGGGTGGGGGGGCGCACCTTGAGGTCCCCATCAAGCCCCTCCATGTGGGGGGCATGGCCTGAGTTCCCCTGTCAAGCCCTGCCAGGCAGGGGTCACTGTCTCAGGTCCCCCGGCCTGGCGCCGGGGTGGGGGGTGTGGCCTCAGGTCCCCTGGCCCGGTGCTGGGGTAGGGGGGCGTGGTCTGAGGTCCCCTAGCCTGGTGCCAGAGTGGGTGGCATGGCCTGAGGTCCCCTGTCAAGCCCCATGGGGGCAGAGTGGGCGCAGCCTCAGGTCCCTGCTGATTTCTCATTAAGGCTCATTACAGGAACTCAGCCTTTGCTGTGGATGCAGCCATCTTGTGTTAGGGAAACCCCACTTCCACTGTGGGTGCCACCATCTTTGTGGTGGAGTGATGGTCAATTTGCATATTCCCTCTTTATTATATAGGATATCCATATATATACATGCATACTAATAAAAGAGTAACATGCAAATTAACCATCACTCTGCTACACCCACAAGCCACGCCCACCGGCCAATCAGGAGCGAGTATGCAAATTAACCCAACCAAGATGGCAGCCAACCGCAGGGTGAGCAGGAGGCTTGGGTTTCCCCAGCAATGGAGGAAATCAAACTTCCTGGCTGGCCATGGGCTCTGCTCAAGGCTACAAAGTTTCAATTATAGAAGATAAATAAATCCCAGATACCAGGGCCTCTGCTTGGGTCGCTGGGGGGTGTGGCCGGCCTGAAAACCACCACAGGCCCCTCACCCAGGCCACCCCATGCCCCAAGGGAACCCCCACCCTTATCCAGGACACCCTTCAGGGCAAACCAGCTGGCCCCACCCATGCACCAGGCCTCTATCCTATCTAATAAAAGAGTAATATGCAAATTGACCATCACTCCAACACCAAAGATGCCTGCCCCTATGTGGTCAAAGATCCTGCCCCCATGTGGACACAAGATGGCCACCACAAGATGGCCAGCAGGGGAGGGTAGTTGGGAGGGACCAGGCCTGCAAGGGAGGGCAGTTGGGGGCAATCAAGCCTGCAGGGGTGGGCAGTTAGGGGTGATCAGGCCAGCAGAGGAGGGAAGTTGGGGGTGACTGGCCTGCAGGGAAAGGCAGTTAGGGGAGACCCAGGCCTGCAGGGGAGAGCAGTTGGGGGTGACCAGGCCTGCAGGGGAGGGCAGTTAGGGGCAATCAGGCTAGCAGGGGAGCAGTTAGGCATCAATCAGGCTGGCAGGGGAGTGGTTAGGGGGTGATCAGGCTTGCAGGCAGAAGTGGTTAGGGGCAATCAGGAAGGCAGGCAGGCGAGCAGTTTGGAGCCAGCAGTCCTGGATTGTGAGAGGGATGTCCGACTGCCCGTTTACTGGGATCAGGCCGAAACGGGCAGTCGGACATCCCTCGAGGGGTCCCAGATTGGAGAGGGTGCAGGCTGGGCTGAGGGACACACCCCTCGTGCACGAATTTCGTTCACCGGGCCTCTAGTGTGTATATGTATATATACATACACACACACACACACACACACACACACACACACACACACACACATATATATATATATATATATATATATATATATATATATATATATATATGCTATTATCACTCCTCTATGCTATTTTCTACCCCTGAAACAACTATGATATTCCATTTCAGAATCTATAGTCTTGATTTACATGATTTCTATTTTTTTAGTATCTGCCATTTCTGATTCGTGTCTTTTTTTATTTTATAACCTCTTATTCTTTCTTTTCAGAAGTTTATTACATTAGTTCTTTCAGAACTAAACATTTAAATTCATGTTTTCAAATTACTGTATTTCTCTGGGTCTTCTACCTCACATTTGCTGCATTTGTTTCCCATTTTTTCATGGTTTTTATTTTGTGGGCTTGGAATTTTAACTTGATGCAAGCTTACCTTAAATGGGAAAATTCATGCTTATTATATCTTTTAGGTATAACTACATTATGTTTTATCTGATCAGATCCCTAGTTCAAAACTAGTTCTTACATTAGTAGCTTGGGGCTTTTATTCTATGAGGATGCATGCCATTCTCAGTTGCATAGCTATCTCTATTACTTCCTACCATCCTGGTAGCACCTCAGTTGTCTATCCCAGTTTCCTGTACTCATCATAGCATTTTTAAAGTCATTATGTGCAGGCAGGAAATCCCTCCTTCACCTCCTGTTTCCTGCAGTGATCTCACTTTGCTATCCTATAATACTTTTGGTTTATATTGCCTCATAGAAGTTGAACACCTGGCTGCCTCTGCCTGCTTTCTAGTAGGTGAGTGGCTTTAGATCCCTCTGTTGCTAAGTTGTTTTTTGTTTGTTTGGTTTTATTTCAGCTCTATGGACATATTTCTATTTTTCTTTTTAAAAATAATTGCAGTGTTTTTTTTATTTTCTAAAGTATGTTTTATGATTTTGCTATCATTACTCTATTCTATGTTTAGATATGAGGGAAGATATTTTTCCTATGTAAACCTGTAGTGTTAGCTTGACATGATGATACCTTGGAATTTCTAGATAAATAGAAACTTTTTCTTCATGTAATTACTACTCAGCATTCAGGGTCATAGTTGTGAAGAGTTCATGATTAGAGTTCCATGCTTAATCTGTGATCATAGATTCTAAGATTCATATATCTGAATATCACTGTAGGTTGTGAAGCAATGGAAGCCTGAGTACACTCAGGCTCGATTAATTTGGCAGGTGTTTTTGTATATGAAGGCAAGGACACTAGACTTGCATAAAACAAGGGCCCCAGACTGATGGAAGATAATTTTTTGTAGTTTTGTTGGGCAACAGTGATTATCTCAGCAGGAGAGTCTTGTGAAAGATGGGAGGACAAGAGAATAGGAGTTGGAAAAGTCATGGTCCTCAGGTTGATGTTGGAACTTAAAATGACTGATCTTTGGGTTCCAGAGGGATGAATGGCCAATTGGAGGTTTTGCCATAGTCTTCCATCATCTCTAAGGTGGGAAATCATGGTGCCAATGCATTAGGGATTGTGAGAGGAGGTTGGTATGGCACTGGAGAGGTAGGGTTTTGCTAATTCTTACAAAACCTTGTAGGTTAAATTCAAGAGTTTAGTATTTTCCAATCACTAGTAGGGAGGTTTTGAATAGTTTTAAGCAAGGAAGAAGTAATCTGATTAGCATTTTAATAGCCTCCTCTGGTTGTTCTATGAAGACTAGATTAATGCAAAGTAAGGGTAGTCAGAGTGAATGTGAGAAAGTCAGTAATGCCACTTTGGTTGGGTGGTGTCTGGGGAGATAGGGAGAGAAGAGGAGGAGAGGAAGAGAGAGAGAGAGAGAGAGAGAGAGAGAGAGAGAGAGAGAGAGAGGAGAGAGAGAGAAACACTGATTTGAGTTCCAGTTATTTATGCATTCATTGGTTGTTCTTGTATGTGCCCTGACTGGAGATCAAACCCACAACCTGGTTTATCTGGACAACACTCTAACCAACTGAGCTATTGCTTGCACTTCTGATTGTGTTTCTTTCACTCATTTTATTTCCTACCAGTTTTCCTGACTTGTCTTACTTGCATATATATACTGTTACTTGTCCCCCCTCTCTTTTAATTCCACTAGAGGCCCAGTGCACAAATTCATGCATGGGTGGGGTTCCTCAGCCTGGCTCGCGATTGGGGCTGATTGGGGCTGTCCAGGAGAGGTTGGCTGTGGGAGTGCACTGACCACCAAAGTGCAGCTCCTGCATTGAGCGTCTGCTCCCTGGTGGTCAGTGTGCATCATGGCAACTGGTCTTAAAGGTCGCTTAGGCTTTTATATATATATAGATTATGTTCCTTTAACCTTTAAGGTTCTGCTTTCTCTCACTGACACAGAGGCTTGGCTGTTTTTGTGCCTGGACTCCTTTATCAACTCCTTTGTCCCTTTCCATTTTCTTTCTTCTCCTTCCACATTGGTGACCCATTAAAAGCATTCTCATTTTCAGTGGTCTATATTGCATCTGCCTCCTCATTCTTTGCTTGCTTTCAAGTGATATTTTTCAGTTTTCAGCTGGGATTAGTTTGAGAAAGAAAGTTGCTCTTGGGGAGTGGATATATACTTGCCAAATGTTTGCAAAAAGTATCTCATTGTTACCAGTGGCATTCCAGCTGCATTAACACTCGGGCAAAAAGGAGTAAATACTCAATCTTAGAACTCATTATCATCTTTACTTGGGGAGTGATTTCTCCCTGCATTCTGAATATCTGTTTAGAAATATATAAATGATGCAGACTTTAGAAGCATTTGGGGATCCTGGACAGTATCCATGTTACAGTAATGCTCTTAGTTATATGCAATGTGAAGGCTGGAAGCTGAAATTGGTATATATGGGTGGTACCTTTCTCTATTTTTGTGTCTGGTCGGCAGATTATCCATTTTTAGATAAAGGTAGCTTGCCTGAAAAAGGTACATTTCACATTCCTGATTATAGTTCCTGTACCCTGGGAACAAACTACAAATCTGCAGTTACTCCTTAGTAAACAGCTTCATCTGTCTGCCTGAAGCCCCGGGGACTACTATTGAGAGTAGCTCTTTGGATGAGAAGCAGAACACTGCAGCATAGCACCAGGGCTCTGAATCACTGTCTGCAGGGTGTGTTTTGGAATCTGGGTGCTGTGTTGGAAGGGAATATGAATCAGTGCATTCTTACAATAGGGCTAGTTGTAAATCAAACCAGCAGCCTAAGGTGACTGCAAATGACACAAGGTGTCTCTCCTTCCCTGGCGATTTAGTTCTTGATTTACTGTCTCTAATTGATGGGACTGTGAGTCTCATTCTGTTAATAGTTTTGTTGCTTTGCCAAGAACCAGGGGTAAGTAAAATAATAATTTGAGCTATAACCTGTATTCTTATATAAAAGCTAGAAGCCCGTTGCACGAAGTTTTGTGCAATAGACCTTCCTTCACCTGGCTGCCAGCACCAGTTTTCCGCCAGCACCAGTTTTCCTCTGGCCACCCACCGATCGGAGTGCCTCCTGCCAGCGCTCCAATCGGTGGCGGGTGGCCAGAGGAAAACTGGTGCTGGCGGAAAACTGGTGCCGGCAGCCACGCAATCGGCCACCCTGAGTTCCACCACCAGCGCCTTCTGCCGGCCCCATGGGTCCTCCTGCAGCGCCGGCCTTTGGGGCCAGCGAGAGGAACGGGGGTGGGGACTCATGAGGGCGGGGACCCGCTTCTTCCGCCAGCCCAATCAGCCACCCGAGTCCCGCCCCCAGCCTCCCACCAGCCCAATCGTGGGCGTAGCGAAGTGATGGTTATTTGCATACTTCCCTTTTATTAGGTAGGATATTTAGGGTCATATAAACAATACATATGGATGGGTGATAGCTCTCCAGATGTTTTGGCATACTGCAGCAGGTCCAGGCAGGATTTGGCTGTGAATATTGTGGCCAAATTGATAAGTTCAATGTTTGCTTATTGGAGGTCTTGTGTCATCAATCTCTGTAGAACTTCTCAGATATCTTCAAGTTCTACTTCATGAACTCCTTTCTTAAGCATTAGTTTTTTCTTGGTAAGAGACAGAAGAGATTTTAATTTTAATATCTATTGAGTATGTGAAATATATCAATTCACTATGCTAGGCATTGAGGATATGATGATGAACCAGATGGATCTGGTCCCTGTTCTCTTGGAGCTCACAATCTAAAAGGTAAAGAATATTTTGAGCAAGTAATTTGCAGGTTACATGAATGTTATGGAGTAAAGAGTGTTGTAAAGTAATTAAAATGCAGACCTACTTAGTGGGAGGGGACATTATAGGCAAACTTTCTTTAATAAAGTGATATTCAAGCTTAGAAAGTAAAGCTCTATTAGCTATTCCAATTATGATGGGGATGGGAGGTGGAAGATGGAGAAGAAAATATTTCAGGGGAACAAAGGTTGTGTGAAGATCCTGATTATGGGAAAATTCATTTTCCATTTTTGGAGGTAAGAGAAGGCCAATATGATGAATTTAGAGAGAGAGGGATGAGACTGTAGAGAAAATATTATGCAGGTCATATACCATATCTTTATTTATTTATTTTAAAATATTTTTGTTTTCAGTTACAGCTGACATACAATTTTTTATATTAGTTTCAGAGGTACAACCCAGTGATCAAACATTAACCCACTAATTGATCATCCCAATAAATCTCATACCCATCTGGCATCATAAATATTTATTACAATATTATTGACTATATTTTCTAATGCTGTACTCCACATCCACTATTCTGTAACTACCAATTTTCTCTTCTATCCTCTTCTATCCCACCACCTTTTTTACCCATTCGCCAACCCCCCTCCCATCTGGAAACCATCAAAATGTTCTCTGTATCTATGAATCTGTTTCCGTTCTGATAGTTTATTTTGTTCTTAGATTCACTTGTCGATAAGTATGTATTTATTGCCATTTTATTATTCATATTTCTTCTTGTTGTCCTCCTCCTCCTTCTCCTCCTTCTTCTCCTTCTAAAAGACCCTTTCGCATTTCTTGCAATATTGTTTTGGTGGTGATGAACTCCTTTAGCTTTTTCTTGTCTGGGAAGCTCTTTATCTGACCTTCAATTCTAAATGATAGCTTTGCTGGGTAGAGTAATCTTGGTTGTAGGTTCTTGATTTTCATCACTTTGAATATTTCTTGCCAATACCTTCTAGCCTGCAAAGTTTCTGTTGAGTAATCAGATGACAGTCTTATGGGAGATCTCTTGTTGGTAACTAACTGCTTTTCTCTTGCTGCTTTTAAAATTCTCTCTTTGCCTTTAATCTTTGGCATTTTATTATGACATGTCTTGGTGTGGGCCTCTTTGGGACTCTCTGCACTTCCTGGACTTGTATGTCTATTTCCTTTACCATATTAGGGAAGTTTTCTATCATTTTTTTCATAGGTTTTCATTTCCTTGCTCTCTCCTTCTGGAACCCCCCTGGTGCAAATGTTGATATGCTTGAAGTTGTCACAGAGGCTTACTATCCTCATTTAAAAAAAATCCTTTTTGCTCTTCTGATTGGTTGTTTTCTGCTCCCTGTATTCCAAATCTCTGATTTGATTCTCTGCTTCATCTACCCTACTGTTGATTCCCTGCAATGTATTTTTAATTTCAGTTAATGTCTTTTGCATTTTTGACTAGTTCTTTTTTTTAATGTTTTCTAGTGCTGTTTTTCTGTTTCTTATTTCTTTGCTGAAGTTATCACTAAGTTCATTTACTCTTCCCCTATGTTAATTGAGCATCCTTATAACCAGTTGTTTTAACTCTGCATTTGGTAAATTGCTTGTCTCCATTTTTTTGTAGTTATTTTTCTAGAGTTTTGTCCTCTTCTTTCATTTGGGACCTGTTTCTTTGTCTCCTCATTTTGGCTGCTTCCCTGTGTTTGTTGCTATGTATTAGGTAGAGCTTCTACATCTCCCAGACTTGGTAGAGTAGCCTTAAGTAGTAGTAGGTGTCCTGTAGGTCCCAGTGGCTCAGCCTCCCCAGTCACCCAAGATGGATGCTCCAGGTGCTCTGCTGTGTGGGCTGTGTGCTCTGTCCTGTTGTAGTTGAGTCTTGATTGCTATTGGCATACCTGGGATGATTGACCCTATTGGCTGATCAACTACTAGGATTGGCTGCAACTACAGCAGAGGATTTGTTGTGCAGGAGCTGACCTTGCAGAGCAGGACTTGCTTCAGTGATTTGGTGCCCAATGAATATTCCCCTTGAATGTGTCACTTGTGGAGGTGGTAGGACTGCAATACAGCATGCTCTGGAGCTGTCCACTGGTTACACTGGCTCTGGGGCCTCCTGGGAGGTACAAGGTCAGTCACCACCTGTGCCCTGCCTGGTGTCAACTGGAACCAGCTACAGAGATATCTGAAGATAGCCACTACTTGTGCTGGGCTTGGAGATGCCCAGGAGAGGCCATGCTGTAAACCAAGGTGGGCTGCTACTAGTGCTGGGCATGGGGCCACTTAGCAAGATGTCAGGGGTACACAGAGGCCAGATTCTACCTGTTTGAAAGATTTTAGGCAAGTCTGAAGCATGAGGCCAGGGAGGTCATTTGTATGGAAAAGCCATTGGAAACAGCTTGGATAGGCCCACAATTTGGGTGGGGTCTAAGGAAATCACCAGGGGAGAGCTACAGTATTAGCCAGGTTGATGGAGACTCAAATATGGTGCCAATCTACCAGTTCTGTGGGGAAGAACTCAGCAAAAGAACAATGGCATCTGTGAGCCAGATAATTTAGTTCCTCTCCATTTGTCCAAGACGCCTTTTGAGCTGCTACCCCAGCACTGGAACACAGAGTAAATGAGTCTGAGTAAGTCCATGTGTAGACCCTTTAAGAAGAAATTCTGGACCCCCATTAAAATACCAACGGCATTTGTCGCAGACCTAGAATGAACTTTCCAAAAATTCATCTGGAATAAAAAAAAGACCCGAATAGCTGCAGCAATCCTGAGAAAGAAGAACAAAGTAGGTGGGGTCTCAATTCCAGCTATAAAGCTGTATTACAAAGCTACTGTTCTCAAAACAGCCTGGTACTGGCACAAGAACAGACATATAGATCAATGGAATACAATAGAAAACCCAGAAATCAACCCAAACCACTATGCTCAATTAATATTCGACAAAGGAGGCATAAACATACAATGGAGTCAAGACAGTCTCTTCAATAAATGGTGTGAAAATTGGACAGATACATGCAAAAAAATGAAACTAGACCACCAACTTACACCATACACAAAAATAAACTCAAAATGGATAAAGGACTTAAACATAAGATGAGAAACCATAAAAATACTAGAGGAATACACAGGCAGCAAAATCTCAGACATTTGCTGAAGCAGTATCTTCACTGATACAGTTCTTAGGGCAATAGAAACTAAAGAGAAAATAAACAAATGGGACTACATCAAAATAAAAAGCTTCTGCACAGCAAAAGAAACCATCAACAAAACAACAAGAAAGCCCACTGCATGGGAGAACATATTTGCCAATGTTATCACCAATAAGGGCTTAATCTCCAACATTTCCAGGGAACTCATACAACTTAACAAAAGGAAGATAAACAACCCAATCAAAAAATGGGCAATGGACCTAAATAGATACTTTTTGAAAGAAGACAGAAGGAAGGCCAAGAGGCATATGAAAATATGCTCAAAGTCACTAATCATCCGAGAGATGCAAATCAAAACAATAATGAGGTACCATCTCACACCTGTCAGAATAGCTATCATCACCAAGTCAACAAATGACAAGTGCTGGCAAGGATGCAGAGAAAAAGGAACCCTTGTGCACTGCTGGTGGGAATGCAGACTGTTGCAGCCACTGTGGAGAACAGTATGGAGTTTCCTCAAAAAACTAAAAATGGAACTCCCATTTGACCTAGTGATCCCACTTCTAGGAATATATCCCAAGAAACTAGAAACACCAATTATAAAGGACATATGCACCCCTATGTTCATAGCAGCACAATTTACAATAGCTAAGATTTGGAAACAGCCTAAGTGCCCAACAGCAGTTGAGTGGATTGAAAAACTGTGGTACATCTACACAATGGAATATTATGCTGCGGTAAAAAAGTTCTTACCATTTGCAACAGCATGGATGGAACTGGAGAGCATTATTCTAAGTGAAATAAGCCAGGCAGAGAAAGATAAATATCACATGATCTCACTCATTTATGGAATATAATGAACAACATAAACCGATGAACAAAAATAGATCCAGAGACAGAGAAACATCGATCAGACCATTAAACCTCAGAGGGAAGGTAAGGGAGGGTGGGGGCAAGGGGAAGAGATCAACCAAAGGACTTGTATGCATGCATATAAGCCTAACCAATGGACACAGACAACAGGGGGGGTGAGGACATGAGGGGGGACGTAGGAGGTGTAATGGGGGAATGACACATATGTAACACTGTAATCAATAAAGAAATTTTAAAAAGTCATCACTAACCCCCCGCCAAAAAAAAAGGAAGAAATTTTGGGACTCCAGTAGACTCAGTTTCACTCAGCCGCAATCCCTGCTGGTTTTTACAGCCAGAAGTGATTGGGACTTCTCTTCCTGGCACCAGAACACAGGTCTGGGGGTCCTGATGTGGGGCTGGGACCCCTCACTCTTTACAGAGGACCTCCATAGCCAAGATATCCCTCCTGATTTTTAACTACCACATATGGATGTGGGACCAGCCTGTTCCTTGTTTCTTCCCCTCCTGCCAGTCTCAATGAGGCTTTTTCTCTATATGTTTAGTTGTAGGATTTCTGTTCAGCTAGATTTTAGGCAGTTCTGAATTATAGTTGTTCTGTAGTTGAGTTGCAATTTTGAGGTGGTTGTGGGAGATTCTGCATACCAACACTTACCAAATCAACCATTTTAATCAGAAGCTCATGCAATGTTTTATAGGCCGTATTGTTTGGATCCTATTCCAAGGTCATAGATAAATTATTGAAGGGCTTTAAACAGGGAACGACATGGTCAAAATTGCATTTTTCAAAGCTAATTCTGGCAGCACAAAATGGATTGGCTTTCAAGGAAGTCAAACCTAGATATGGAGGGAGAATTTGGTAATGGAAAGATGTGGTGACTCAGGCTATGGTGGTGCCAGAGTGGAACGGAGAAGAATGAGTGTAGTAGAGAGATATTTAGAATATATTTAGATCATAGAGGATTGATCAAGAGGCAGTATAATATATCTGTGTCATAGAGTTGTTGTGAAGTACTTAGAATAGTGCCTGATACAGACTTTTTTTTTCAATTTTAAGAAGCAAATTTTCTCTCCACATTTTAATATTTTGAAATCAGGATGAGTCATACCTATCAATGATATACTAGTCTTTATTTGGCAGCATTTCTATTTTCTTAGTGGTATGTAAAGTATTGGTGTTTCTTAAAATTGATGGCATGTTATATTGGATGAAGTATGATAGTGTTTGCTGCTAACATTATTATTTTATCATTAGAGGCCTGGTGCACGGATTTGTGCACCGGTGGGTTCCCTCGGCCTGGTCTGTGGGGATCGGGTTGAAACCAGCAGTCTGACATCCCCTGAGAGGTCCCAGATTGCAAGAGGACACAAGCCAGGCCGAGGGAACCCATTGGTACATGAATCCATGCACTGGGCCTCTAGTATGCATATAAGATCTTTGGTTAATCTCTTCCTGCCCTCCCCCTCCCCTCTTCCCCCTGAGATTCAACTGTCTGTTCCATGTTTTCATGCCTGTGGTTTCTGCTCCTGCATTGAGTGTCTGCCCCCTGGTGGTCAGTGTGCATCATAGTTACTGGCCAGTTGGCCAGTCGCTTAGGCTTTTATATATACAGGCAGTCCTTGGGTTACGTTGGATTCGATGTATGTCGTTTCGTGGTTACGTTGCCATCTCCCATTTATTTATTAAAAAAAAAAGTTCCATCATTTCAACATATGTGCATATGTGCTTTATGTTTTTTATTATTGATTTACCACAAGTAAAGGTCAGGAATTGTTATATTTCTTTTAAATCTTTTTTTACTGTTTCACTTCATTACTGCTGTGTATGTGCTCCAAGTGAGTGATGTAGGTGCTTATGTAGGTGGATTCCGACTTATGGCGAAAATCACATTATGTCACACCATAGGAACGGATCTCCAACATAACCCAAGGACCTACTGTATAGATTATTATTATTAGTCTGAGAAAATCTAATGGGAGATAAACTCAGGCACATACAATTAAATAATACAAAACTCTTATGATAATGAATGCAATAGAATAAGAGAAAATACAATGAAAATATATCTACCTACTGGGAAAAACTGATTTTTATTAGGGGTATGCCCCTTAGATTAGATGTAGAATCCCTTCTATTCCCATCGCAGGGCTGGGTCCAGAGTGGAACTGAGTATGAAGAGTGACTAGTTCACTTGTACTTGTGAATACACAGCAAGATAGGTAGTACGATTTAAGAGTGTTTTCTGGAAAGACGGACTACCTCTTAATCCAGAAAGAAGGTTAACCCTATTATTTATGAAGTTTTCTTTACACACTAAGCATGACTCTAGTTTGTTTTACAAAAATTTAATCCCAACGATCCAGTGAAGTAAATGATGATATGACTAATTCACCTCTGAGAAATCTGAGGCTCTGAAAGTTCAAGGTCATGCATAATTATTCTGATTTGGAATTTGAATCTGAGTCTGCATGACTCCAGAATATTTATCCTACACCATGCTGTATCTTAGGATGCCAGTTTTTTAGTTAAGGGAGATAATGTGATTTGTTCTTAAATGGCCATAAAGAATACTAGCTCCTCATTTCTCTACTAATATTAGTTGATTTGCTTACATGCCAGGCACTATATATGGAGCAGGAGATGCAAACTTGAAATCTTGTGGAACTTATAATCTAGTGGGGGAAGATAGACTATATAATTTTTAATGTTATTTATTGATTGATATGAGAGAGAGAGAGAGAGAGAGAGAGAGAGAGAGAGAGAGAGAGAGATTTTGTTATTCCACTTATTTGTGCATTCACTGGTTGATTCTTGTATGTGCCCTGACTGGCGATCATACCTATAAAGTTGATGTATTGGGTTGACACTCTAACCAGCTAAGCTACTTGACCAGGGCTAGACTGTATAATTTTTAATTTCATGACAAATAAGTAGAAATTTTGAGAAGTAATATGACTGAAACACACAAGGTTCTGTGATAGGGGAAAGCAGAGGACACCTAATTCAGGTACGGCAACTTGAGATAGCCTCTCCAAGAAGATACTACTTAAACTGAATTTAAAGGATGAAAAGGAGCCTGCCATGCAAGCAAGGCGAGGAAGAGTTTTCTGGACCTATGTATGGCCTCTGAGACAGGAACAAGCATGTTTTGTTTAAGAAGAACAGCAAAATGGGGTCAGGGGGTAGAGTAGGAATAGAAAAGTAGGTAGGGGCAGATCTTCAGTTGCATAAGTAAAAACAGAAGCAAACTGTACTGTACTGGAGAACCTGGCAGTCAATATTTAGCCAATTGATCAAACTTAACATAAACAAAAAAAATCATGTTTCCTAATGTGATGCAGTAAGAAGTACACAAAATTGCTTTATGTATTGTTTTTGCCCAGAACTGCAGTATATTCCTAAGAAAACATCAAACATACTCAAACTGAGAAACATTCTAAAAAAGAACTGGTATTTTCTATTCAAAACTGTCAATGCCATGAAAAACAAAAGAAGGCTGGGGAAATATTCCAGATTAAAAGAGAATAAAGACATGTAAAGTAAATATAATGTGTGATCCTAGACTGGATTCTGAACTGGGGGAAAATAACTATAAAGGGCAGTATTGGAACAATTGGTGAAATTTTAATTTGGAATCTAGATAACACTACATCAATGCTAAATTTCTTGGTTTTGATAATTGTTCATGAGTTGTTATATAAAAGTATACTATTGTTCTTTAGTAAGTACACAATGAAATATTTATGGGTATAGAGGCACAATGTGGCAAATGTTAACTATTGGTGATTCTGAACAAAGTATGTTCTATTCTTGGAACTTGTTAGACAGTTATGTTATTTCAAATAAAAAGCAAAAACAGAGAGGAGGAGGCAGCATCAGTATCAAACCAATGTGGGCAAATTAAAAGCCTATTATAGTAGTTTAGATGAATAATAACGATAGCTTGTACTGGGGTTTTTGTTGATAGTGATGATGATAATTGTGGCAGCAGCATGGGAGGGGAGTAGGGAGAAGATTGGACTGGACTGATCTGGAATAACATTTAGAAATAAAATGGGCAGGGCATTCTGATGATGTACATATGGTAGATGATGTAGAATGGATTGAGGGACTGGTATTATAAGAGGCAATGATTCATAGAATTCAAATTCCTGTTGTCACTTGTGTGATTTTTTACCATGAACAAGAAACTGAACCTCTTTCTAAGACTCAATTGCTAATTGTAATCACATTTTGTTCTTGTATGTTCCTGATTTTCTTAAATAGTTTTTCTTGTGCTCTTATAGCTCTCTAAGCATTTTTGAACAAATATTTAAAATTTGGGGGGCTGTGCATGTATCTTTATTTCTTTGGGGTCAGTTACTGGAAGTTTACTGTGTTCCTTTGGTGGTATGTTTCTCTGATTCTTTGCGATTCCTGGCTGACTTTGTTAAGGAAAGATTTTTCACCTGTGGTTGTGACCACATTATGACTGCAGGTCTAGTGGTTAAGGAACCAAGTACAGGGATGTGTAATGGCTCTGTAGTTAGGGGTGGGGAGGGAGGTGTTATGTCTCATCAGCTCAGGCAATGTGGTCCATAGCATCAACAACTGTATGGTCCTTTGTGAGCACTGTAGGGAGTTCATAGTGTCTGCAAGGGCTGTTAGTGTACTCAGTAGAACCTCCTGGTTTACGGGCTAAGGATCAGGGAAGGCAGTAATAGTGGCCAGAGCCAGTAGTGTAAATACAGTCAGCTGCAGGAACTAGCTGCATGTGCCTGTGTAGTGGTGGGTGTCAGTTGTAGACACACATATAGTGGTGAGGATCAGGGCCAGCAGGAAGGGCCAAGGAAATCTGTGGGTGCACTGGCAGCTACAATGGTCCTGGCTATCAGCATGCTCTCTTTTGCCTGCAGAGTGTTCCCTCAAGCTCACACATAGCAGTGGAGGAGGATTATAGAACTTGGGCCAGTGTGGTGCAAATGCCCAGCTGGAAAGGCTAGTTGCAGATAAGCCTAGTGATGTGGGCCAGTGACAAGAGATATGGCTAAATCTTGCCCCACACATACCTGTGGGATCTCTGGCTGTTGGAGTGCACTCCTTTGGCTTCAGGGTAGGTGCACAGCTGTAGCAGCTAGCCTCAGGTGTGCACACAGAAATGAGGGTCAGCCATGAGGGGCTAGGCTGGTGTCTTGTACTCACACTGCTGCACAGTCCTGAGCTGGCTGCCATTGTAGCTCTTGGTCTATAGCAGGGTTGGGAGGAAACAGGGAGGGATTCTGGTGGATGTCATTTGTGAATTCAGAAATGAATTCACAGCATTGGCTGTGCTGGCTATTGGTTTCTTCAGTGGGTAAGGCTGCTGGGGTCCTCTGCAGAGCAAATAACTAAGAACAAGTTGTTGTTGTTGTTTTTTTTGTGTGTGGCTGATACTAGTAGCCCCTGCTTTTCTTCCTTTATCATAGACATCTCTATATGTCTCAGCTTTACTAGTCTTTGTTGGATGAAATCAAAGTAGATCCTTTGTATGGTTCATCCAAAAGACTGGTGAACATTCCCTCATCCCATCCTCCCTTTCCCAGAGAGGGGAACTCTTTCTAGCTGGGGACTTCCTTCTTAGCACTGATCAGTGTCATCCTGGAGGAAAGAAAAATGAGTCTTTTAACCCATCAGTTTCTGGAATAGCAGACTCTGTCTTGGTTCACCATTTATACAGGTATGAACAATATTCTTTAGAAGGATTCTATACTATAGTGTTTTTGGATTTGGACCAATGAAAGTATCTTGTACAGACCTTGTTTAGGTTACCTGCAGTTGCAATCTACCTTCAGGTAACCTGCTGAGTTTATATTAGTTATTCTTAAACTTTGAAATAAAGTTGAATTGTAGAGCTTTTGGGATTGGTGTATGAGTGAGCTGAAAAAGCAGGGAGCATAGAGGATTAATGGATTTGGCTGAAACCACAAAACTCTGGGTTAAAGAACTACATAATTCTTGTACTTCAAATAGCTATATCAGATTCCTAAATCCTTTAGTGCTGATTTTGACATGGCTTTATCCAAATCTCTCTATACTATAGTCTCTGCTGCTTTCCTAGAGTGGTCCCCAAGCAGACCCATAGTAAAATTGTATTTCTTGCCAATACTCAGTATTCATTCCCAGAACCTAGTACAGCTCTATGCTACATGAGAGATATCAAGCAAAAACTTTGCCAAAATATACTCCACCATCCTACCTAATAAAAGCGCAATATGCAAATTGACCGCACCTTCGCTATGCCTAAGCCATGCCCACCAGCCACGCCCACCAGCCAATCAGGGTGAGTATGCAAATAAACCCAACCAAGATGGATACAGCCACAGAGAGCAAGGATTCCCAGGCAATGGAGGAAGCCAAGCTTTCTGCCTGCCCTTGCTAGGCCTAAGCCGCCACTCAAGCTACAAAGTTTCAATTATAGAAGGTAAACAAATCTTAACAGAAATGGTGGCAGCCACGGAGCTGGAGAGAGCAGGCCAGGGTTGCCCCCAGCAACGGAGAAAGCAAAGCTTTCCGCACACCCTGGCCAGGCCCAGGCCTCCGCTTAAGGCTACAAAGTTTCAATTATAGAAGGTGAATTAACCCCAACAGAAATGGCTGCCAGCCACGGAGCAAGCAGGAGGCTTGGCTCCGCACCAGGCTACAAACTTTCAATTGTAGAAGGTAAATAAATTCCAGATACCAGGGCCTTCTCTTGGGTCGCCAGGGGGCGTGGCTGGCCTGCAAACCACCACAGGCCCTCGCTCAGGCCGCCCCACGCCCCAAGGGAACCCCCATCCTGATCCAGGACACCCTTCAGGGCAAACCAGCTGGCCCCCACCCGTGCACCAGGCCTCTATCCTATCTAATAAAAGAGTAATATGCAGATTGACCATCACTCCAACACACAATATGGATGCCCCATGTGGTCAAAGATCCTGCCCCAATGTGGACACAAGATGGCCACCACAAGATGGCCAGCAGGGGAGGGCAGTTGGGAGGCACCAGGCCTGCAAGGGAGGGCAGTTCAGAGGGACCCAGGCCTGTAAGGGAGGGAAGTTGGAGGTGATCAACCCTGCATGGGAGGGCAGTTAGGGGTGACCAGGCCGGCAGAGGAGGGAAGTTGGGGGCAAACAGGCTAGCAGGGGAGCAGTTAGGCATCAATCAGGTTGGCAGCGGAGTGGTTAGGGGGTGATCAGGCTGGCAGGCAGAAGCGGTTAGGGGCAATCAGGAAGGCAGGCAGGCGAGCAGTTGGGAGCCAGCAGTCCTGGATTGTGAGAGGGATGTCCGACTGCCCGTTTAGGCCTGATCCCGGGCAGTCGGACATCCCTCAAGGGTTCCCAGATTGGAGAGGGTACAGGCTGGACTGAGGGACACCCCCCCCTCTGTGCACAAATTTCATGCAACAGGCCTCTAGTCTATATATATAAAAGCCTAATATGCTAAGTGTCCAACAGTTCAACTGTTTGACCAGTTGCTATGATGCTCACTGACCACCAGGGGGAAGATGCTCTGACAAGTAGGTTAGCTTGCTGATGGTTTCCGGCTGATTGGGACTGGGCGAGATGGGCTGGACATGGCCTGGAGCCTTCCTACGGTCCCTCCCCAGCCGGCCAACCTCCTGTGGTCCCTCCCTCGCTGGCCGGCCCTGATGCCCCTGATCGGGACTGGGCAAGATGGTCTCAATTGGCCCTGATCTGCCACAATCTGGACTGGACGAGATGGGCCGGACATGCCCTGGAGCCCTCCAGCAGTCCATCCCTGGCCCTGATTGTGCACCAGTGGGGTCCCTCAGCCTGGTCTGCATTCTCTCACAATCTGGGATTCCTTAGGGGATGTCGGGGAGCCGGTTTCGGCCTGATCTCCACAGGACAACTGAGGGACCCCACTGGTGCACAAATCCATGCACTGGGCCTCTAGTATCCCAATAATATAACTGAATCCTCACCATCATAGTGACTCTTTAGGAAGTATTCACTTTTTAATTGTTTGCTTATTTATTTTACATTTTTACTTTTAAAATTTCTTTCAATTACAGCTTATATTTAATATAATTTTGTATTAGTTTCAGGTGTAAAATATTGTGATTAGATAATCATATACTTTACAAAGTTTTGCCTGATATTTCTAGTACCCACCTGGCACCATACATAGTTATTATGCTACTGACTCTAAAATGCTGTACTTTACATCACTATGACTATTTTGTAACTACCAACCTGTATTTCTCAATTCATTCACCTTTTTCATAAGGTATGGAAATAACACTTAATCAGGAGTCAGAAGTGAGGGGTTCAGTTCCTCTCTGACACTTATTAGTTACTATTTTGTGACCAAGTGAAAACCTCTTTATGTTTTAGTTTCTTATTCAATATATAAGTTAAAAAATTTCTTATCCTGCTTACCTAGATTGTGATAAGGATAAAATCTGACAATGAATGGCAAAATATATTATACTAGTAAATGTACAGGTAGAATTTATTAATGTAACAAAATTGCAACCATTTTAGATGCTTAATACTCTAATAAATTCAAACTCTCTCTCTCTCTCTCTCTCTCTCTCTCTCTCTCTCTCTCTCTCTCCCTCTCTCTCCCTCTCTCTCGCTCCCTCCCTCCCTCCCTCCCTCTCTACACACACACACACACACACACATACACATTTTCTCATTCAGCCATCACACAATCAGCTATTAGTATCCTACCCTTATAGATGAGGAAACCAAGTATATTAGTTTCTATTGCTGATTTAACAAACTAGTATTTAGTAATTTAGATCAGCACACATTTTTTAAAAATATATTTTTATTGATTTCAGAGAGGAAGGGAGAGGGAAAAAGAGATAGAAACATCAATGGTGAGAGAGACTCATTGATTGGCTGCCTCCTGCACACCCCCTATTGGAGATCAACCCACAACCCGGGCATATGTCCTAGACTGGAATCAAACCCAGGACCCTTCAGTCCACAGGCTGATGCTCTATCCACTGAGCCAAACCGGCTAGGGTGATCAGCATACATTTTTAATCTCACTATGTGTAGGTCCAAAGTATGGTTGACTGAGCTGGGTTCTCTTCTTAGAGAACATCACAAGGCTGAAATGAAAGGTTTTCAGGACTAAATTTCATTTTTGGAAGCTCTGAGGATGGATTTGCTTCCAAACACACTTAGAATACTAATCAATTTCAGTTCCATGTATTTGTTGAACTGAGGTACCCATTTCTTTGCTGGCTGTTGGCCAGAAGTTTTTCTCATTCCCTGGCTCATGTTTTCCTTCATCTTCAATGTCAGCAATAGAGGATTGAGTTGCTCTACTGTTTTGAATCTCTCCTGCATCCTCTTCTGCTGCATCTCTCTGACTTCCTCTTCTGCCTACCTCTTCTTCACTTAAGGACCCTTGTGATTACATTGGGCTCATCTAGGTAACCTAGGATGATCTTTTTATTTTAAGGTAAGTTGATTTTTAACTAATTCAGTTTGTAAAATCTCTTTGACCATGTAACATTAAAATATATGCTGTCATAATACTAGGGGGTGAAGATCATGGGGAAAAAAACTTGCTACTACACTAAGAGAGCCATATTTATTTAATTTTAATGTCTATATTTTTATCTATCTATCTATTTATTTATTCATTTATTTTTAAAGTGTGGTGAAGGCCTAGGAGGGGCAGGTGCAGGGTGGATGGGGGTCAATGAGAAATAAAAGGGGGACATCTGTAATACTTTCAACAATAAAAATAAATTTTAAAATGTCATAAAACTTGGGCAAAATTGCAATACATATTTAAAAATACTAGGAAAACTATCAGGAGTATATATACTTAAACTTATTAATTTTTGCTAATAACAAAATGAATATAAAAATCTCAATAAAATGTGGCATCTATATATATAAAAGATTAAGCAACCATCTGACTGTTGGACTCTTTGACCGTTCAAACTGTAGCTATGACGCACAATGACCACCAGGAGACAGACGCTCAACACACAGGCATGAAAACATTGAACAGACTGATGAATCTCAGCGGGAAGCCAGGAGCAGGGAGGGTGGGAAGAGATTAACCAAAGATCTTATGTGCATTCTAGGGTCCCTCAGCCTGGCCTGTGGGGATCAGGCTGAAACTGGCTCTCTGACATCCACTGAGGGGTGCTGGATTGCGAGAGGGCTCAGGCCAGGCTAAGGGGCCCCACTGATGTACAAATCTGTGCACTGGGCCTCTAGTATAAAAATAATAAAGTTAATTTTAATTATAGTTGACATATATTAGTTTCAGGTGTACAACATAGTGATTAGACGTTTATATATCTCATGAAGTGTTCACCACAATAAATCTACTAACCATCTGTCACTATACATAGTTATTAGGACATTATTGACTATATTAGAGTCCCAGTGCATGAAATTCATGCACAGGTAGGGTCCCTAGTGGTTGCTGGCTGCCAGCCAGGGCCTCCCTTCCCCAGCTGGTGGCTGCTGGCTTGGGCCTTCTTTGTTCCGTGCCACACCCTGGTGGTCAGCGCACGTCATAGCGAGTGATTGAACTCCTGGTCGGTCGAACTCCTGAGGGGACACTTTGCATATTAGGCTTTTATATAGATAGATTACATTTCTATGACTTATTCTATAACTGTCAATTTGTAATTCTAAAACCCCTTTATTTTTGTCACCACCCATTCCACCTGGCAACAAACAGTTTGTTCTGAGTATCTATGACTGTTTCTGTTTTGTTATTTTTTACATTTGTTTTGTTTTTCAGCTTCTCTTTCTGACTTATTTTACTTACCATAATGCCCTATAGGTCTATCCTTATTGTCACAAATGGCAAGATTTTATTTTTTAAGGCTGAATAATATTCCATTGTATATATACTCACATATTTTTATCCATTTATCTATTGATGGACACCTAGGTTTCTTCCATATCTTGGCTTTGGTAAATAATGCTGCAATGAGCATAGGTATACATATATTTTTTCAAATTAGTGTTTTCTATATCTTCAGGTAAATACCCAGAAGTGGAATTGCTGGGTCATATAGTAGTTCTTTTAATTTTTTGAGGAATCTCAATACTGTTTTCCATAGTGTAGTGGCTGTACCAGTTTACAGCCCCACCAATAGTGAACATCCTCATCAACATTTATTCTTTGGTATACTTTTGATAATAGCCATCTTGACAGGTGTGGTGATATCTCATTGTTGTTTTGATTTGCAATTTCCTGATGATTAGTGATGTTGAGCATCTTTTCATGCGTCTGTTGTCCATCTGTATGTCTTCATTGGAAAAATGTCTATTCAGGTCCACTGCTCATTTTTTAATTGGATTTTTAAAATTGATTTTATGAGTTCTTTATATGTCTTGAATATTAATGCCTTATCAGATATATTATTTGCAAATATCTTCTCCAATTCAGTAGGTTTTTATTTGCTTGTTTGGCAGTTCCAAAGTATTTTTATTTGATGTGGTCTTCATTTGCTTATTTTGGCTTTTGTCACCTTTGCCCTGAGAGACATATCCAAAACATATTACTAAGACAGATGCAAAGACTTTATTGACTACTAGAGGCCCAGTGCACGGATTCATGCACTGGTGGGGTCGCTCAGCCTGGCATGTGGGGATCAGGCCGAAACTGGCTCTCTGACATCCCCCACAGGGTCCTGGATTGTGAGAGGGTGCAGGCCAGACTGTGGGATTCCACTGGTGCATGATCGGGGCCAGGGAGGGACTATAGGAGGGCTCCAGGGCATATCTGGCCCATCTCGCCGAGTCCCAATCTGCCAGACCCCAGCAGCAAGCTAACCTACCAGTCAGAGTGTCTGCCCCCTGGTGGTTAGTGTGCATCATAGCTACCAGTCGAATGGTCGAACAGTCACTTAGGCATTTATATATATATGTTTTCTTCTAGGAGTTTTATGGTTTCAGATCTTAGATTTCAATTTTTAATCCATTTTGGCCAGAAGTTTTGAGTTTATTTTTTATACGGTATAAGAAAGTGGTCCAGCTTGATTTATTACATGTATCTGTCCAGTTCTTCCAACATTATTTATTGATGAGACTTTCTTTAGCCCTTTGTATGTTCTTGCTTCCCTTGTCATAGATTAGTTGATCATGTAAGAATGGGCTTATTTCTGGGCTCTCTATTCTGTTCCATTGATATATGTGTCTGACTTTGTGCCAGTATCATACAGTTTTCATTACTGTAGCTTTGTAGTATAGTTCGAAATCTAGGAATGTGATGCTTCCATATATATATATGTAATTGCCATCTACAAATAGTGACAGTTCTTCCAATTTTTTTCCAATTGGGATGACTTTTCTTTCTTTCTCTTGTCCGATTGCTGTAGCTAGGACATCCAATTCTATGTTGAATAAAAGTGGTGAGGTTGGAATCCTTGTTTTGTTTTTTATCTTGAAGAAAAAGCTTTCAGCTGTTCAGCACTGAGTATGATGATAGCTGTAGGGTTCTCATATACAGCCTTTATTATGTTTAGGTATGTTCCATTTATACTCACTTTTTTGAGAGTTTTTATCATAAATGAATGGTGAATTTTGTCAAAGTCTTTTTCTGCATCTATTGAGGTGATCATATGATTTTTATTCATTTTGTTTATGTGGTTTATCATGTTGATTGATTTCCATTTATTGAACCATTCTTGGAATAAATCCCACTTGATCATGGTATATGACTATTTTAATGTATTTCTGAATTTAATTTGAATATTTTGTTGAGGGTTTTAGCATCTATATCATCAGGGATATTAGCCTGTAATTTTATTTTTTTATACTGTCTTTGTCTAGTTTTGGAATCAAGGTAATGCTGGCCTCATAGAATGAGTTTGGAAGCTTTCCATCCTCTTAATTTTCTTTTTTGGAATAGTTTGAGAAAGATTGATGTTAATTCTTCTTTGAATTTTTTTGTAGAATTCAAGTGTGAATCCATCTGGTCCTGGAATTTTTTTGTTTATTGGGCGTTTTTTGATTACTCATTCAAATTTGTCTCTAGTAATCTGTCTGTTTCTTCCTGATTCAGTCTTGGAAGATTATATGTTTCTAGCAATTTATCTGTTTCTTCTAGATTGTACAATTTGTTGGTGTATAATTGTTCATAATAATATCATAATCTTTTGTATTCCTGTGGTGTTAGTTGTCACTTCTCTTTAATTTTTGATTGTGGATTATCATTATATAATACCCTTCTTTGTCTTTTGATACAGTCTTTGTTTTGATGTCTATTTTGTCTGAAAGATGTATTGCTACCCCAACTTTATTTTTGTTTTCATTTGTATAAAATATCTTTTCCCTTCGCCTCACTTTCAGTCTGCCTGTGTCTTTTGATCTGAATTGCGTCTATTGTAGGAAGCATATGCATGGATCTTGATTTTAGTTATTTGGGCCTTCCCTCTTTTTCTTTTTTCTTTTATTAATTGTAATTTAAACATTTGTGTTGGGCTTCGGGCCACATTGTAGGAGCTACAATGTGAGCTGAGCTGAGGCTGGTTGCTGTATTTGTTGGGCTTGGGGCTGCTTGGGATGATATGGGTTGAAGCTGGATATCACTTATGCTGAACTTGGGAACACTTGGTAGGAGCTAATGTGTGATCTGAGGTCCACTGCCACTTGTGCCAGGCTTGGGGGAACCTGGGAAAGACTATGATGTCTGGCTCCACTTTTGTCAGGCTTGGGACCTTTTAGGAAATGCTGTGATGTGAGTTGCGGCTGGCTGCCAATTTTGTCAGGCTTGGGGCTGTTTGGGAAAGGCTGCTATGTAAGCTGAGCCTGGCTGCCGTGTGTGGTGGGCCTGAAGCTGCTTTGGAAAGGCTTTAGCAAGGTGAGCACGTTGGGTGTGGTGGGATTTCAGGGGAACATCAGTGCAAGGCAAACAGTGTTAGCCAGGTTAATGGAGGTTTGGCACCTGCTTGCTCCAGGTTAGCCAGGTGAAGAAAAGCACAACAAATGAAATGAAGAAACAATGGTGCTGGCCAGTGCTTTTGTCACCAAAGAGAGTTCCCACTGATCCCTGCCCTTCTGGCACTTGACCTAAAGTTAGTCAATTTAATTCTCCCCCATATGACCCAGGCAATTCTTGAACTGCTGCATGTAGCTGGAGCTTGAAGTAAATGAGTTTGTGCATAAGCCTTTAGGAACACCATCTTGATCTCCCATTGCCCTTCATCTCTCTCAGACAAAATCTCTTGCTGGTTTTCAAAGTAAGATTTTATGGGGACTACTCTTCCCAGAACAGGTCCCCTGAGGTGGGGAACTCAGTGTGGGGCTCAAACACATTGCTCCTCAGGGAGGAACTTCATGGCTGAGATATCCCTCCCTTTTTTGTATTACCACACTATGAGTGTCAGACCTGACCAGACTGTATATCTGACTTTCCTATCTATCTCAGAGTGGCTTTTTTTCATATCTTAATTATAAGAATTCTGTGCAAATATTCTTTAGTTTGTTTTGAGCAATGGTTGTTCTATATTTAGTTGTAATTTTGATGTGTTTGTGGAAGGGTGTAAGTTCAGGATCTACCTACTCCATCATCTAGATAGAACTCATCCTCAATGTCTATATATATATTTTAAATGTTTATTCTTGAAAGTATTACATATTACCCCTTTTTTTCTTCATTGACCCCTTTTAGTCTGCCTCCCCACCCCCTGCCCCAGGCATTCGCCACACTATTGTTTGTGTCCATGGGTTATGCATACTATATACATATAAATTCTTTGGTTAATCTCTTCCCATCCACCCCCGCATTCCCTATGAGATTTGACAGTCTAGTCCATGCTTCTATATCTCTGTATCTATTTTGTTCATCAGTTTATTTTGTTCATTAGATTATACATATGGGTGAAATCATGTGATACCTCTCTTTCTCTGACTGACTTATTTTGCTTAGCATAATACTCTCCAGGTCCCTTCATGCTGTCTCAAAGGGTAAGAGATCCTTCTTTTTCACCGCTGCATAGTATTCCACAACTTTTTTTATCCACTCATCTACTTATGGGCACTTGGGCAGTTTCTAGATCTTAGCTATTGTAAATTGTGCTGCTATGAACATAGGGGTGCATATATATTTTATAATTGGTGTTTTGGGTATCTTAGGATATTTCCTAGAAGTGGAATCACTGGGTCAAATGACAGTTTTATATTTAATTTTTCAAATATATTTTTATTAATTTCAGAGAGGAAGGGAAAGGGAGAGAAAGAGAGAAACATCAATGATGGGAGAGAATCATTGACTGGCTGCCTCCTGCACAGCCCCATACTGGGGATCAAGCTGCACCCAGGCATGTACCCTGACTGGGAATTGAACCATGACTTCCTGGTTCATAGGTTGACGCTCAACCACTGAGCCATGTGGGTTGAGTCCATATTTAACTTTTTGAGGAAACTCCATACTGTTTTCCATAATGGCTGCACTAGTCTGCATTGCAAACAGCAGGGTACTAGGGTTCCCTTTTCTCTACATCCTTGCCAGCACTTGTCATTGTTGATTTATTGATGATAGCCATTCTGACAGGTGTGAAGTGAAACCTCATAGTTTTTATTTGCATCTCTCGGATTTTCATTGACTTTGAGCATTTCTTCATATGTCCCTTGGCCATCTGTATCTCTACTTTGTAGAAGTGTCTATTTAGGTCCCTTTCCCAGTTTTTAATTGGATTATCTTCATTTTGTTAAGTTGTATGAGTTCATTATATATTTTGGATATTAACTCTTTATCAGATGTATCATTGCCAAATATGTTCTCGCATACAGTGGGCTCCCTTTTTATTTTGTTATAGGTTTCTTTTGCTGTGCAGGTTTTTATTTTTATACTAGAAGCCTAGTGCATGAATTCGTGCACCAGAGGGGTCCCTCGGCCTGGCCTGTGGGATTGGGCTGAAACCGGCTCTCCTACATCCCCCGAGGGGTCCAGGATTGCAAGAGGGTGCAGGCCAGGCTGAGGGACCCCACTGGTGCATGATTGGGGCTGGGGAGGGACTGCAGGAGGGCTCCAGGGTGTGTCCAGCCCCTCTCACTCAGTCCTGATCAGCTGGACCCTAGCAGTAAGCTAACCTACCAGTTGGAGCATCTGCGCCTGGTGGTCAATGCATGTCATAGCAACTGGTTGGCCAGTTGACTGTCTGCCCCCTGGTGGTAGGTGCACATCATAGTGAGCAGTTGAGCGGCCTTAGCATATCAATAGCATATTATGCTTTGATTGGATGAATGGCCAACCAGACACTTAGCATATTAGGCTTTTTAAAAAATATACATTTTATTGCCCTAACTGGTTTGGCTCAATGGATAGAGCATCGGCCTGCGGACTGAAGGGTCCCAGGCTTGATTCCAGTCAAGGGCATGTACCTTGGTTGCGGGCACATCCCCAGTAGGGGGTGTGCAGGAGGCAGCTGATCGATGTTTCTCTCTCATCAATGTTTCTAACTCTCTATCCCTCTCCCTTCCTCTCTGCAAAAAATCAATAAAATATAATATATATATATCCTACCTAATAATAGACAAATATGCAAATTGACCACACCTCCAACACACCCACAAGCCATGCCCACAAAGCCACGCCCACCATCCAATCAGAGCGAGCTTGCAAATTAACCCAAACCAAGCGGGCTACAGCCACAGAGAGCAAGGTTTCCTAGGTAACAGAGGAAGCCAAGCTTTCCGCCTGCCTTTGCCAGGCCTAAGCCTCCACTCAAGCTACAAAGTTTCAATTATAGAAGGTAAACAAATTCAAACAAGTGGCGGCAGAATGGAGCTTGAGAGAGCAGGCCAGGGTTGCCGCCGGCAACAGGGGAAGCAAAGCTTTCTGCACACCCTGGCCGGGCCCACCTGCTTAAGGCAACAAAGTTTCAATTATAACCCCAACACAAATGGCTTCCGGCCTCGGAGGGAGCCCCAGGCTTGGCTCCGCTCCAGGCTACAAAGTTTCAATTGTAGAAGGAAAATAAATCCCAGATACCAGGGCCTCCACTTGGGTTGCCAGGGGGCGTGGCCGGCCTGCAAACCACCACAGGCCCCTCGCTCAGGCCGCCCCACACCCCAAGGGAACCCCCACCTGATCCGGGACACCCTTCAGGGCAAACCAGCTGGCCCCCACCCCATGTACCAGGCCTCTATCCTATCTAATAAAAGAGTAATATACAGATTGATCATCACTGCAACACACAATATAGCTGCCCCCATGTGGTCAAAGATCCTGCCCCCATGTGGACACAAGATGGCCACCACAATATGGCCAGCAGGAGAGGGCAGTTGGGAGGCACCCGGCTTGCAAGGGAGGGCAGTTGAGAAGGATCAGGCCTGCAAGGGAGGGCAGTTGGAGGTGATCAACCCTGCAGGAGAGGGCAGTTAGGGGTGACCAGGCCGGCAGAGGAGGGAAGTTGGGGGCAAACAGGCTGGCAGCAGAGTGGTTAGGGGGTGATCAGGCTGGCAGGCAGAAGCGGTTAGGGGCAATCAGGAAGGCAGGCAGGCAAGCAGTTGGGAGCCAGCAGTCCTGGATTGTGAGAGGGATGTCCGACTGCCCGTTTAGGCCCGATCCCGGGCAGTTGGACATCCTTTGAGGGGTCCCATATTGGAGAGGGTACAGGCTGGGCTGAGGGACAACCCCCCTCCGTGCACGAATTTCGTGTACCGGGCCTCTAGTAAATAAATAAATAAATTTTAAAAAGGGGGTAGGCCAGGACACATACAAGAAACAACCAATGAATGCATAAATAAGTGGAACAACTAATTGATGTTTCTCTCTCAACCAATAAAAAAATAAATAAAAGGGGGTAAGTTTTATAGTATGTAAATTATCTCAATAAAGCTGTTATTTAAAAAAATCTATGGCAAACACTTGTCGTTTGTTGATTTGTTGATGATAGCCATTCTGACCGGTGTGAGATGGTACCGCATTGTTGTTTTGATTTGCATCTCTCAGATAATTAGTGACGTTGAGCATGTTTTCATGTGTCTCTTGGCCTTCCTTCTGTCTTCTTTTGAAAAGATTCTATTTAGGTCTGTTGCCCATTTTTTTATTGGATCATTTATCTTCCTTTTATTAAGTTGTATAAGCTGCCTGTAGATGTTGGAGATTAAACCTTTATCAGTGATGCCATTTGCAAATATGTTCTCCCATGCAGTGGGTCTTCTTGTTGTTTTGTTGATGGTTTCTTTTGCTGTGAAAAAGCTTTTTATGTTGGCGAGGATGCGGAGAAAAAGGAACCCTCGTGCACTGCTGGTGGGAATGCAGACTGGTGCAGCCACTGTGGAGAACAGTATGGAGTTTCCTCAAAAAACTGAAAATGGAACTCCCATTTGACCCAGTAATCCCACTCCTGGGAATATATCCGAAGAAACTAGAAATGCCAATCAGAAAGGATATATGCACCCCTATGTTCATAGCAGCACAATTCACCATAGCCAAGATTTGGAAACAGCCTAGGTGCCCGTCAGCAGATGACTGGATCAGAAAACTGTGGTACATCTACACAATGGAATACTATGCTGCCATAAAAAAGAAGGAATTCTCATCATTTGCAGCAACCTGGATGGAATTGGAGAACATTATGTTAAGTGAAATAAGTCAGTCAATGAAAGAAAAATACCACATGATCTCACTAATTTATGGATAATAAAGAACATTATAAACTTGAACAAAAAGATAGATGCAGAGACAGTAAAGCATCAAACAGTCTGTCAAATTACAGGGGGAAGGTTAGGGAGAGGTGGGGGAGATAAGAGATCAATCAAAGGACTTGTATGCATGCATATAAGCATAACCAATGGATGCAAAACTCTGGGGGGTGAGGGCATATATGGGAGTGGGGTGGGGGGCAATGGTAAGATATGTACACATATAATACCTTAATAAAAAAATTGGAAAAAAAATCTATGGCAAAGATTCACTACATTATAGGATACTTCCGTTTAAGGTCTCTTGATCGCTTAACCTGACAGCATACTAGAAAATCTAAGGAATGTTTTTTTTTTCAAGAAATGTTATAATTTGTGTTTACTAAATTAACAATAAATTGTTAATTTTATGTTAAAAAAAACTAACCTTTTTAAAATCAATTTTATAAGAATGAATGGCAATATAAACAGAATCAAATCTATACCACACATATTATAAATAGGAAATTAAAAGCCATAAATATAGCTTCTTTACAATATCTACAATACAAATTGAGCCAATTTATATGTTGAAGGCAAAAATTGATCTGATATGAGCAAATCATATTAAGAAATGTGGTATCATTTTACAAACTGTTTTCTACATGTTACTTTCTGAGATTCTCAGAGATCATGACCTTAAAGGTTAAGACAAGTGCCCAACTGGCATGGCTCAGTGGTTGAGCACTGACCCATGAACCACGAGGTCAAGGTTCAATTTCCGGTCAGGGCACATTCTCAGGCTCCAGGCTCAATCCTACTGTGGGGTGAGCAGGAGGCAGCTGTTCCATGATTCTCTCTCATTTGACGTTTCTCTCTCTCTCCCTCTCCCTTCCTCTTTGAAAGCAATAAAAAAAAATCTATATATATAAAAAAGGCTAAGTGGCCGACCCTCCTTCCGTCTGCCAGTTTAATCAATTTATCAGTCATTGTTTTTATATCATGTCTTTGTTGCTGTTATATCATGTTATTATTTATTTATTAACCAATTTATATATTACTAGAGGCCCAGTGCACACTGGTGGGGGTCCCTGCCTGGCTGGCAGATATTGGGCCAAAACCAGCTCTCTAACATCCCCCTCTGTACATTTGTTTAGAGGGGTCCCGGATTGTGAGAGGGCACAGGCCAGGCCAAGGGACCCTGCTGGTGCACAATCAGGGCCAGGGAGGGCCCACAGGAGGACTCCAGGGTGTGTCTGGCCTGTCTCGCCCAGTCCCAATTGGAGTTGGGGAGGGACCGTGACAGCGCCTGCCCCCTGGTGGTCAGAGTGCATCATAGTGAATGGTCGAATGAACGGTCGGACACTTAGCATATTAGGCTTTTATTATATAGGATTTTCATATACATTTTACTAATTTTCTTTCATCTCTGACACTTCTATTATAGAGAAAGGGTGAATAGTGATATTAAAATCTTTCTTCTAATTAATTTCCTTTCAGTGTGCACAAATAGGTGCACTGGGCGACTAGTGTGTGTATATATATATATATATATATATACATATATATATATATATATATAATTGATGTTTTACGGAGAAGGATAGAGAGTTAAAAACATCGATCAGCTGCCTCCTGCACACCCCTCACTGGGGATATGCCTGCAACCAAGGTATATGCCCTTGACCGGAATTGAACCGGGGACCCTTCAGTCTGCAGGCCGACTCTCTATCCACTGAGCCAAACCAGTCAGGGCTAGGCTTTTATTATATAGGATACTAGCAGTGTACTAGGGTTTACATTTTATTTTGGAATATTTCACAGATCTAGGACAAATACTCCAAAAATTTATGTGGAACCAAAAAAGACCCCAAATAGCCGCAGCAATCTTGAGAAAGAAGAACAAAGTTGGAGGGATCACAATACCAAATATCAAGTTTTACTACAAAGCCACTATAATTAAAGCAACCTAGTACTGGCATAAGAACAGGCATATACGTAGATCAGTGGCATAGCGCAGAGAACCCAGAAATTCACCCAAGACATTAAGTTCAGTTAATATTTGACAAAGGAGGCAAAAACATACAATGGAGTTAAGACAGTCTCTTCAATAAATTGTGTTGGGAAAATTAGACAGATACATGTAAAAAATGAAACTAGACCACCAACTTACACCATACACAAGAATAAACTCAAAATGGATAAAAGACTTAAATATAAGTCATGAAACCATAAAAACCTAGAAGAAACCATAGACAGCAAAATCTCAGACATCTTTCATAGCAATACTAAAGGTACTGGTGGGGTCCCTTGGTCTGGCCTGTGCCCTCTCGCAATCCAGGACCCCTCAGGGGATGTCGAAGAGCCAGCTTTTGCCCGATCCCCACTGGCCAGGCTGAGGGACCCTGCTGGTGCACGAATCCGTGCACCAGGCCTCTAGTATGCATATAAGATCTTTGGTTAATCTCTCCCCCCCCTCCCCCCTCCCCCTTCCCTCTGAGATTCATCAGTCGGTTCCATGTTTCCATGCCTATGCATTGAGCGTCTGCCCCCTAGTGGTGTATGTCATAGCTACCAGTCAACCAGTCAAATGGTCCAACAGTAGGACACTTAGCATATTAGCCTTTTATGTATATTTATAGATGTTTGCGGATACATCTCCCAGGGCAAGGGAAACTAAGGAGAAAATAATCAAATGTCTATATTCTTAACCAGACAACCAATTATAATATTAATAAAACAAATTAATGAATGTAAATATTTCATTCTTTTCAAAGTAATGTATATACATGTGTGTATATATATGTGTATGTGTGTGTATATATATATGTATATACACACACACACACACACACACACACACACACACACAGAGTGGCCAGATTATTATGATCTCTGAACGAATAATAATATGGCCACTCAGTGTATATCCTATATAATAAAAGGTTAATATGCAAATTGTCCCCTTGACCAGGAGTTCGACCAGCAGGCAGGCCTGACAACCTCCCATGTCCCCTTCTCCTGGCCAGGCTGCCCGGACCCCACCAATGTAAGAATTCATGCACTGGGCCTCATATATGTGTATGTGTGTGTGTGTGTGTATATATATATATGTTGTGTGTGTGTATTTATATATAGAGAGGGATGGGCAAAGTAGGTTTACATTTGTGAGTATATGAAACAGAGTTTATTTATTACTAGAAGCCCGGTGCACGAAATTCGTGTACGGCGGGGGGTTGTCCCTCAGCCCAGCCTGTATCCTCTCCAATCTGGGGCTCCTGGAGGGATGTCCGACTGCCCGTTTAGGCCCGATCCCGGGCCTAAACGGGCAGTCGGACATCCATCTCACAATCCAGGACTGCTGGCTCCTAACTGCTTGCCTTCCTGCCTTCTTGATTGCCCCTAACCGCTTCTGCCTGCCAGCCTGATCACCCCCTAACCACTCCGCTGCCAGCCTGGTTGATGCTTAACTGCTCCCCTGCCAGCCTGTTTGCCCCCAACTTCCCTCCTCTGCCAGCCTGGTCACCCCTAACTGCCCTCTCCTGCAGGGTTGATCACCTCCAACTGCCCTCCTCTGCCGGCCTGGTCCCTCTCAACTGCCCTCCCTTGCAGGCCGGGTGCCTCCCAACTGCCCTCCCCTGCTGGCCATCTTGTAGTGGCCATCTTGTGTCCACATGGGGGCAGGATCTTTGACCACATGGAGGCAGCTATATGGTGTGTTGCAGTGATGGTCAATCTGCATATTACTCTTTTATTAGATAAGATAGAGGCCTGGTGCACAGGTGGGGGCCAGCTGGTTTGCCCTGAAGGGTGTCCCGGATCAGGTGGGGGTTCCCTTGGGGCATGGGGCGGCCTGAGCGAGGGGCCTGTGGTGGTTTGCAGGCCGGCCAAGCCCCCTGGCAACCCAAGCAGAGGCCCTGGTATCTGGGATTTATTTTCCTTCTACAATTGAAACTTTGTAGCCTGGAGCGGAGCCAAGCCTGGGGCTCTGGCAGCCATTTCTGTGGCAGTTAATTCACCTTCTACAATTGAAACTTTGTAGCCTTAAGCGGGTGAGCCCGGCCAGGGTGTGCGGAAAGCTTTGCTTCCCCTGTTGCCGGCGGCAACCCTGGCCTGCTCTCTCAAGCTCCATTCTGCCGCCACTTGTTTCAATTTGTTTACCTTCTATAACTGAAACTTTGTAGCTTGAGTGGAGGCTTAGGCCTGCAACAGCTATGGAAAGCTTGGCTTGCTCTGTTACCTGGGAAACCTTGCTCTCTGTGGCTGTAGCCATCTTGGATTGGGGTTAATTTGCATACTCGCCCTGATTGGCTGATGGGCGTGGCTTGGCGGGTGGGCGTGGCTTATGTAGCAGAGTAATGGTTAATTTGCATATTACCATTTTATTAGAGAGGATTATTTATTGGTTATTGCATTATTTATCTTACCTAATAATAGACAAACATGCAAATTGACCGCACCTTCGCTACGCCCACAGCCAATCAGAGCGAACAAGATGGCGGTTAATTTGCATATGCGGGCGCTGAGCGGCCTGGGTCCCATAAACATCCTCCGGACCCAGGCCGCTCAGAGCCTGTAGACCCGCACTTAGGTCCTGGGCGGCAGGGGTCCCAGAACGCCCCCTGGCCACTTCGAGCCTATAGGTGCAGGCGCCAAGGGGCTGGGGGCGGGGCAGGGCGGGAACATCCCGTGTCACCATAGTGCCCCCAGCCGCTTGGGAATGCTCCAGCACCAAGAGGCAGTTTGGGTCCACGCCCCCAGCCTGGCGCACACGATGGGGGGCTGGCTGCTGGCCTCTGAAGTGTGTGGAGACCCCGGCGGCCACCGCTGCATGCGGCCCAGGGGTCCCTGCATGCCCCTCAGCCTGGTGCCCATGGTCAGGGCTCATACAGGAGGCAACCAATCAAAGTGTCCCTCTCACATTGATGTTTCTCTCTGTCTCTCCCTCTCTCTTCCACACTCTCTAAAAATCAATGGGAACATATTCTCAGGTGAGGATTAAAAAAAAAGAAATGCATATCCTATGAAAGACACATCTTGAAAATGCCTAAAGAAAGTTGTCATTTTTTCTTGGTGAAGGGACTGGAGTCCGTGTTGATGAAAACACCTTGGCGGCTGAGGTGACTGGCAGTGGCTGCAACAGTGGGGTGATGGGGCTGGTGCCTTCCCCTGATCAGCCCGGTTGCCTCCCACAAAGGGAGGCCAGACTTTGGCTTAGGCCCGCTCCCCTCGGGGAGCGGGCCTAAGCCATCAGTAGGACATCCCCTGAGGGCACCCAGTATGTGAGAGGGGGCAGGTTGGGCTGAGGGACCCCCGACCCCCAGTGCACGAATTTCGTGCACCGGGCCCCTAGTTTGTATTATAACTGTAAACCTACTTTTGCCAATCTATCTGCTCTGCTCAAGGGGAGAGATTTTCCTTATCCAACATCTCTGCCAAGATTCTTACTTGAGATTCCTAGTGCATGTTATGCATTTTAGCTCTCCAGCATAAATATCTTGATTTCTGCTGCTGAAGATGGTGTTAGGCTATCGAATGATGTACTTGTCAAATAAGTCACCAGAGTTCACTAGATTATAGATGTAGGTGTTCTCAGAAGAGCTTCAAAGCTATTCCTATAATGTGTTGTTCTCTTCCTTCTAGATATTCCTGAATTGTTACACCACATTTGACTCCAACTTCTTTATCTACTTACCAGCATCAATTTTGCTTTCTAGCTTTACTCTCTTTTACCCACTTTGAGCCCAATCTGCACCCAGCAACCAGAATTATCTCTCTAATATGCAAATCTGCTGTGTCACAACATCATTCAATGATTTCTCTTTGCTCTAAAAATTAAACATAAGCTTTTTGTAGTGGCTTGCAAGACCATGCATGAACTGGTCTCTGCTGACCTCTGGCCTTATTTCTAGCCAATATCCTCTCTTGTACCAGAAGTACTGAAATACTTTTCTATTTTCTAGTTTAGAATGATCTCTTGCTTCTTTTGGTTTTTGTATGTGAAAGGAATTTTTTCCTCTCTTTTTTTTTCAACCTGAGCTTCATAAGTTCATCATTCAGTTCTCTATTTAAATGTTACTTTTATCATGATATCTTCCTTTATTCCCCAAAACTCAATTTAATGTCTTTTCTATTTTTAACCATAGTTACCTTTACAGTAACTTTAATGTTCCTATATAATGGGCAAACAAATATCATGTTTGGTTTTATAACATGATCAGCTACTAATACATTATAGTCATTTTAAGCATTCTCTATAGTCATCTACTCGGGTACAATAGACACCTTATTCAGCATCATGGTGATCTGAACATATTCTAAGTTTTATGTGTCATGGAATTCTGAACTTAATTATACTATTAAGGTCATACCATCACCTGAGCACATATCATGGTCATCTTGCCATAAATCATAGGCAACTGATCCAATATTTAAGTTATATGGTTTTCTTCCCCTACAGTATGGCTTTGCCACTTTGAGTCTCCGTACATTAAGACATCCAAGCAAGGACCATGGCCTTCTGTTTCTGAATCATAAGTATCTGCTTCTATATAGCAAGAGCTATGCACATGAACCTGAACCATGGTCATGATGTCATTATCATGACTTCAAAGGATATGTCAGTCAGGTCTTCCCATGTATCATAGATATTTGAGCATTTACCATGGTCATCTTTTCTTGATATCATGATTCTTTGTGTAGAGCCAGGGCCTATAACTTCCATGTTTTATACAACTTATGTTGTTTGCAGTTTACCTTAACATTCACCATGACATTGTGTACTTGTACTGGAGCTTTAAGCCACTGTAATATGATTACTAGCTCATGAATCATTATTTTCTTGACAAGCTCCATTATTTAAACATATATTAATGCAGTCTTCTCAAATATAGTGTTGACTACAAACACAAGATAGATACTTGTAAATGATTACTCTCTATTTCTAACAGATGACTGTCAGCACATTGTACTGTGGATGTCTACTCATATATCATGGCTGACTGATAATATTTTGGGGTTTTCTGAGTGTGCATCTTCTTCAGGTGATAAAACTACAGAAAGATATTTGTATGTGATAGAGTCATGTAAGCATGTGCCTTGACATCTCCTTTTGCAGCAATGCCATTTGTATTTGTTTTCTAGGGCTTCTGTACCAAAGTGCAACAAACTGGGTAGCTTAAAACAACAGAAATATATTTTATCACAGTTCTGGAGGCTATAGGCCCAAAATAAAGGTGTTATAGGGCAGTACTTCACCCGAAGACTCTAGAAGAGGATCTATTCTTGTGTCTTCCTGTTTTTGGTAGTTATGGGTATTCCTTGACTTGTGGCATCATCATTCAAATCCCTGACTCTATTATCACATGGAATTCTCTCTCTGTCTGACTGTGTCTAAATTTCCCCCTTCTTATAAGGATATCAGTCATTGAATTTAAGGCCCATCCTAATCCAGTATGACCTCATGTTGATTATACCTGCAAAGACTCTATTACCCAAAAAGGTCACATTTATAGGTCCTAGGAGTTAGAGCTTAAACATCCCTTTTTGGGGGGGGGTGGCATAATTCAATCCATAATAGCATCTACACTTGAAGATGTTTTCTTTTTACAATCCTTTTGTATAATATTTATTATTTACTTTAGTATATATATATATATTGATTTCAGAGAGGAAGAGAGAGGGGGAGAGAGAAAGATAGAAACATCAATGATGAGAGAGAATCATTGATCAGCTGCCTCATGCACGCCTCATGCTGGAGATCAAGCCTGCAACCCAGGCATATGCCCTTGACCAAAATCAAACCCAAGGCTCTTCAGTCTGCAGGCTGGCACTCTATCCACTGAGCCAAACAGGTTAGGGCTTATTATTTACTTCTAAAATCTAAAATTTTTAGACATAAATGAAACATTGAGTAGAATTTTTAAAGTATCCGAATTTTTAGTCTGTTGCAATCCAGACTTAAATTCCATCTTGCTGCAAGATGTGATGTACCCATTGAAGAGAGAAGATATGTTGATTAAGACAATTAAATTTCCATCACTATCATCTGACATTGAACTGTTTCAACATTTGCATTTGTATTATGGTTTTTAAATTAGGCATTATGTCCATCTGAGTAAGCACCACTGTTTGATTGTTCATATACCACTGATGTTTAAGCTTGATCTGTGATTGTCCACCCTCTATGTCATAATTATCATGTTGGGTAACATTATTAGTAACTCATACATAAGCCACATCTGCCTGCTGCTTCAACATTGCTCTTTACTCCTATACCATGTCAAATGCCCCCTGTATATTTTTAATTTTTAAATAGAATTTATTGGAGTGACATTGGTTTGCAAAACCATACACGTTTCAAGTGCACAACTCAATAAAACATCATCTGCACACTACATTATGCACCCATTGCCCCAAGCAGTCTCTTTCTGTCCCTATTTCCTCCCTTTGCCCACCTCTACCAACCCCCACACCCCTCTCCGACTGCCGACTGTCTACCACCACACTGTTGTCTGTATGTGTGTGTGTGTTTATTAATAAATAAACTCTATTTCATATACTCACAAATGTAAACCTACTTTGCCCATATCTCTCTCTCTCTCTCTCTCTCTCTCTCTCTCTCTCTCTCTCTCTATCTCTCTCTCTCTCTCTCTCTCTCTCTCTCTCTCTCTATATATATATATATATATATATATATATATATATATATATATACATATAATGTTTTTTGTTTAATCCTTTCTCCTGTATTTTGGATATTTTCTTGCTGTATTTGTGCCTCACATTTTAAGGTTGTCTGGATGTACATCATGATCAAAAGCTCAAACACAAGAGGTGGCTGTTTATGTCTCATAGCCATCTGAGCAAATGGCATGGGCTCTCAGTTTGGTTCTATAGTGTGTATATTGGATAGTGATGTGCATCTGAATAAAAATTATTCAATTTTTATTTTCACTTACAGGATTTCCAACTTTGTGTATTTGCTCATTGATAATGGTTATGTTTATGTGCATATAATGTACCATATATTATATATACATGTGATGGATGTTGCTCATCTCTCATGCGTTGTAAAATAGATGCCCTCTCTGAATGGCTCAGTTGGTTGAGCATCATCCCATGCACCAAAAGGTCACCGATTTGATTCCTGGTCAGGGCACATGCCCAATTGCAGGTTCAATTCCCACTAGGGGGTGTGCAGAGGCAGCTGATCAATGATTCTCTCTCATCATTGATGTTCCTATCACTCTCTCCATCTCCCTCCTCTCTCTGAAATCAATAAAAACAGATTTTTTTTTAAAGAGAAGCATCATAATCTTTTATGTAGAGAATGATGACTTTTATAACATAGATATTAGCTCTTTGATTGTGGTCATTAGCTCCTGCACAATGGTTGTTTCCTCCATATTTGCTGTCTGCTCCTATAATGTGTCTGCTACCTGTATGAATCATAGCTTTTAACTCTTATAATGACATAGTTTGAGTGTATAACAGGCTCAAACATAAATTCTGGGTAGTTATTCACCATGTTTATTTTAAATTAAGCACATGTCCATCTGAGTCTCCTTCTTTACCATTGTCATCTTCTGGACCAAAGTCATTCATTATTTGCATGGTGATGTTTTATTATATACTACTGGAGGCCTGGTGCACAAAATTTGTGCACGGCTGGGGGGGGATGTCCCTCAGCCCAGCCTGCACCCTCTCCAATCCAGGACCCCTGCCTGCCTGATCGCCCCTAACTGCCTCTGCCTTCCAACCTGATCCCACTAACTGCTCTCCCCTGCTGACCTGATCACCCTAACTGCTCTGCCCTGCCAGCCTGATTCCCCTAACTACCTCTGCCTTGGCCCCCGCCACTTTGGCTTTGTCCAGAAGGACATCTGGAAGAATGTCCAGAAGATGTCTGGTCTAATTAACATATTACCCTTTTATTAGTATAGATAACTATTTGAGTAAGAATTACACAACTGTTATTTTTATACCATATCCATCTGCACCTTTATCATAATTGACAACTTATGTCCTATAGATGCATGAGGGTAATCTGCTATTGGACCAATGCCATATAGTCTGATAATTTTTAAAAGTCATCTGAGCAGTTTTCTATTCTGTGTTTTTTCCTGGTCTCCTATATCAGTTCCCTCTTTCATATGTGAATTGACTTATTCTCCATGATAGTCTAAACATACATAATTATTTTCTGTTTTTATACTGTGTTCTAAGTTATATTATGGATTTCCACTTAAATGCTATGTTTGTGTGAAAATACGTGAGTATTGTCTACTCTTATACTGGGGATTAATATTTTGTTCCCTGTATATTAGTTTGTATTCCATGGTTTTGCTATTACAATGAGTTTTCTCTCCTTTGTCATCACTGTCTATTTTTATAACCTGGGTATCAGCTCATGTTGCAGGATCTTCGTGGTCAAATGCTCAGACTCCTAGGTGGCTGCTTATGCACCGTGGATGCTTGAGCATGTGCTATGGTGTCTACTTTTGCAACATCACCATCTGCTTCTAGAACCAAGCAATTTATTGCTCTGTTTTAAATTCTTGTATCACGTCTGTCAGAAAAATCACAGCATATTGTCATTTATCATTGTATTTAAGAGAATGGTTAGTGGAGCCAAAATGAATGGATTTTTATCCTGAATTTAGGTGTGAGATCTTGGCCATATCAATACACATCTCCCTTCTCCTTCTCCTTCTCCTTCTCCTTCTCCTTCTCCTTCTCCTTCTCCTTCTCCTTCTCCTTCTCCTTCTCCTTCTTCTCCTTCTCCTTCTCCTTCTCCTTCTCCTTCTCCTTCTCCTTCTCCTTCTCCTTCTCCTTCTCCTTCTCCTTCTCCTTCTCCTTCTCCTTCTCCTTCTCCTTCTCCTTCTCCTCCTCCTCCTCCTCCTCCTCCTCCTCCTCCTCCTCCTCCTCCTCCTCCTTCTCCTTCTCCTTCTTCTTCTTTTTGCAAAACAGCAAAAAAACACCTCATAAGTTATTGTAAGGATTATGAGTTATTATACATAAATATTTCAAATACTGCCTGACGTGCTGAGATATATGTGGTGATGATAATGATGGTGATGATGATACTAGATAATCTGATTATGTATCATGATTGTCAGCTTAAATTCTGGGGTTCTCTAAGTGTGCATTATGGTAAAATGCTTAGATACTTGTGATTGTTTTTAAAGAACCACGATGTGAACATACATCATGGGGTCTCCCTTTGAGTCATTGCCATCTGTACTATTCTATTAGCTCCTGCACTATCATTTTGTGCTCTTTTAACATATCTACCCTAATATCCTTGTTCATCTGCCTCTATTTTGCGGTTATCAGCTCATTTTCTTGGGATGTCTGGGTGAACGTCACAGTAAAATGCTTAAACACCAATGGTAGTTGTTCATGCACTATGACTGAGTTTCTGCCTTGGTATCTTCTCTAGCATTATTGCCATATGCTGGAGGCCTAAAGAAAATGTATTCATATATTTTATGCTTTATTCATATGCTCAGTTCATTTGACCATGTTCCATGGCATGTTGTTTGCTTTTATATCACATCCATGTGTTTTTCTATTATAGGTTTTTGCTCATGCACCGTGGATGTCTAAGTATGCAGCATGCTTGGCTGCTCACACTCCATATTTCCTGAGAAGGAACTTTATTGCCTACTGCTTGCTGTGGAAATGATGTTTTATACATCATGTATATCATTTTGTGCTTTATGGTAATTTGTTCCTATTCCATTGCTCTCTACTCCTCAATCACTCCTGCCTTTTCCTGCACTGAGTCTATAAATTCCCAAATGATAGATGTTATTCCATGTCATTGGCTTGTCTGAATATGCATCAGAGTCAAAATGCTCAAACACCTATGGTGGTTATTCATGTACCTGGTTATTTAAGTATTATCATGATTTCACCTGTTTCATTATTACAATCTGCTCCTAAAACTAAAGGAATTCGTTATGTTTTAAAAATCACCAACTACATTCATTTCAGGAATCATAGTGGCATGCTCCTGTGCCATCACTTTCAATTCATGTCATGAGGTTGTGTGGGTAAGCATCATAGTCAAGTGCTCAAATAATAGCTGTGGCTGTTAATGTAACACGGTCATCTGTGTATTTGATGCCAAGTCTCCCTTTTTTCCTTTTTCTTTTCAAATTCATGGGGACTGTATTGTAGACACTGTTCTAAATGTTCTGCAAGCAATAACTTTTTTATTATCTAGTAAATACTAAGATTTCCAAGAGTGGGGCATAATTATTTTGCAAGGGCACTGGAATACAAGCCTGGTACTTTTTATGCAAGTTCTGGATCATCAAATTGTCCTCTAAATTTTTTCTTATATCTCTCTGTGTGAGAAATTTCTAAGTTATTTACTTATTTACTTAATTACTTATTTGTCCTTTTAAAAATTCCCTTTCATATTTTTACCCTCCCATTATGGCAACCATCAGTTAATTCTCTATTTCTGTGAGTGAGGTCTTCTTTGGCATACCTGATATCTATATACTTATGGACAAAACTATTCACCCTGTACCATGGCCTTTTTTGTAAAGCACAGTATCCGAGTACCACATGTCATAAGCAGTGAACATGGTTTTTGTCTCAGAAAACAATTTTGTGTACCATAACCGATGTCTTAGTTTCTGTGTCATGACTGCTATGATACAGTGTAGAGTATTTTTCTTCATTTGTGTACATCATGATCAAATGATCAAATACCACTGGCTTTTATCAACTGCTATTGCCTGAACCTGTTCCAGAGTATCTCTCTATGCACCTTTGCCATCTGCATCTAAAACAATCCTTCATATACTGAGATGTTTTGATTATGTACCATAATCCATTTGTGATGTCTCCACTCATGGTTATTTTCTACTGTAACTTGTCTCTTGGCTCTAAATGGGTGTTGATTTATTATGCACGGTTATATGAATGTGCATAAGGCATTCTGTTCTTTTACTGTTTGAAATTTTACTACAATCTTCTGTTCATTTATCGTGTGTGTGAAAATGCACCATCATCATCTGGTTTGTACTAAGAATGGAAATTTCTGTACCATAAATATCATTTTATGCACCATGATTATTTGTTATTTCAATTTCTTGGCTTCCTCCTTCGTCTTAAGTACCTGCTCCTATACACTGGATGTCAGCTCATTTTGCAGGACTTTCTGAGTGTGCATCGTAGTCAAATGCTCAGACTCCTGTGGTGGCTGCTCATGCACCACGGATGTTTGAGCATGTGCTATGGTGTCTACATTTTCTACATTGCCGTCTACTTCTGGACGAAAGCCATTTGTTCCTGTACTCTGTGTTTTTAATCTTGTACCACATCCAACTGAGAAAGCATTGCACCGTCAGTGTATATACACAGTGATGACTCTGAAGTTAGAGTATTTGTATTTAATATAAGTTCTGTCATTTAATAGTTTGGTGTCCTTCCAGCAAGTCATTTCACCCCTTTGTGTCTCTGTTTTCTCAACTACAAAATGATAATGATAATAATACCTACCTCAAAAGGTTGTTGTGAGGATTCAGCATTAAATGGAAAATGCTTAGATTAGTGCTTGGCACATGGTAAATGCTAAGTATAATAGTACATTACTATGTCTCTTCTTTATTATGATTGTCAGCTTGTTTCTGGTTGTACATCTCAGGCACATGCTAAATTGCTGGTGGTAGCTGTCTTTTCAATATGCACATCTGATATTATGCCTTGATTTCTCATTTTTCAATAATATATCTACTCCTTCAAGAAAGCCCATTCATTGTGGTGTGTTCTTTATTACTCATCAAATCTCCTAGAGCAAGAATAGCATGATAGATGACTACTGTGCCATTTTCACATATACCTGTATCATAATTGATTGTTCATGTTTCAAGGTATATTGATATATATTGTGTTCAAATACTCAAACACCAGTGAAATATAGTATATGTATATTTGCATTTTGTGGAGTTGTCTCTGCATTATGGTCATCTGAGCATAGATCATGGTGTATCCCACCATTGCTATCTAATTACTTGTTTTTTTTTATCATAAACCGAGTAATTCCTTATTGTAGTGTGGCTTTTTGATAATATATTGTGACTATCTGTGCAATTTCCACTATGTGATTGTTTCCTTTGTATCATTCTGTTGTCTCTTACATATAGGTGTTGGTTCATTTTCCCTGTTGGGGTTGTACTATAGATTTCTACTCATGCACTATGATTCTTTGAAAATGCAGTCATTGTTTACTTCAGAATTGATATAAAGTGATGTTAGACTGTGATGAATAAGTCACTTTCTACCTTTCTGCTTTAGTTTTCTTGATCCTAAAATAATACAAAAATACCTACCTGATATGCTTGTTTTGAAAATAAAATATTTTTTGTATGTAAAGTTCTTAGTTCCTTGGTAATGTGGTAATGAGATTGCCATTTTCCATGTTATAGAAAAAATTTATGTAGCAATTTTATTTCATTTTGAATTCCCTTTTCATAGTTTCCCATCGCTGCTGATGGTTTCTGTATTAACTTTTGCCTCTGTATCCAGGATGTTAGCATATATTTTGAAGTTATTAGATTGTATGTTAGAAGCTTAAATACCAGTGATGTTTGTTCATATCCCATTGCTATTTGAGCATATACTGTGCTGTTTTCCTTTTCACTATTTCCATCTACTTTTACTCCAAATCATTGTCCCTGTATTATGTTTTTTTATATCATACCATAAAATGTAAACAACCTCTAAGTCATGTTTTTTGGTTCCTTTAAGTTTTTGATCATAAACCATGCTTTCCTGTGCATACTACATATCATATATCACAATTTTCTTAGCATGAACCATTATAGTTTGATCCTGTACTGTGAATATAATTTTCTGTATCTTGGGCCATGCATTAACTTATGCATGCTTTTTTTCAAAACCTACACTGAGGTGTTCTCTTTCATCACTGTTGTCTGCTCCTATACCATCTACCTATATCATGGCTAAGAGCTCATTTTGCGGAGTTGTCTCTGCTCTGTTCCTTTATATAGAAATTTCTGCCTGCACTTGGGCCATATAGATCTGCTCTTTAATCAGTGCTATCTCTTCCTATATAATGGTTGTAAGGTTAAGTAGCAGGGCTTTGATTATGCATCTAGTCAAATGCTCAGATTCCAATAGTACCTCTTCATCATATGCTGTGGTCATTTGGGCATGTACCATGGGATCTCCATTTGCATTAATTCCTTTAGCTCCTGGACCAAAGCCATTAAAAAAATATTGCCACACTGGTGTCGCTCAGTGGTTAAGCATCGATCTATGAACCAGGAGGTCATAGTTCGATTCCAGGTCAGGGCACATGCCTGGGTTGTGGGCTTGATCCCCAGTGGGGGTGTGCAGGAGGCAGCCAATTGATGATCCTATCTCATCATTGATGTTTTTATATATCTCTCTCCCTTCTTCTCTGAAAGCAATAAAAATATTTTTTTTTAAAATATCGTGCTCTAAGTCTTTATCATATAGCAGAGCATTCATGAATACATCTGTACTTTGTCCATTTATTCCTGCACCATGGCTGCTTTTTCCTATTTCATAAATTTCAATTCATATTCTGAGATTGTTTGATATGCATCATGGTTAAATTCTCAAAACCCATTGGTGGGTATTCATGTGCCTCTTTGATCTATGCCTAGTTGTTCCCTATTATACTATTACCCTCTATTTTGGGACCAAAGTCATTTCTTTCCATGCTTTGTGTATGTTTCATTTGTGCAACACATATACTTCAATAAGCAGAAACAGTATCATTTCTTTTATGTTTTCCCACTTTTTCAGTTTTATTGAAATACTAGAGGCCTGAATCCGTGCATGGGTGGGGTCCAAAGGCCTGGCTTGTGATCAGGTCCATAGGCCTGGCCAGCAATCAGGGCCGATTGGGGCCTGCTGGCCAGCGGGAGGTCCAGGGGGAGGGACCAGCCAGGAGGAGGGACCACAGGAGGTTAGCTGGCTGGCTGGGGGGAGGAACTAGCTGGGGGGAAAGACCACGGGAGGTTGGCTGGTTGCAGAAGGTTGGCTGTGGGAGCACACTGACCACCAGGTGGCAGTTCCTGCATTGAGTGTCTGCCCCTTGGTGGTCAGTGCGCATCATAGCAACTGGTCAACTGGTCGTTCCTGTCGTTTGGCTGTAAAGGTTGCTTAGGCTTTTATATATATACTAGAGGCCCATTGCATGAAGATTCATGCAATAGGCCTTCCTTCCCCTGGCTGCCAGCACCGGTTTTCTTCCGGCACCCAGGACCCAGGCCTTCACTCCGGCCGCAGCAGAGAAGCCAAGCCTTGAAGCTTCTCCACTCCGACCTCAGCAGAGAAGCCAAGCCTCAAGGCTAGGTTTCTCGACTCAGGCCACAGTGAGGCTTGGCTTCTCCGCTCTGGCCACAGTGGAGAAGCCAAACCTCTTCAGTCTTCAGTCTTCAGTCGTCTTCAGTCTTCAGTCTTCAGTCTTTGGTCAGGCCGGAGCCTTCAGTCTTCTCTCTGTGCCTGTGTATGCAAATGAACCCACCATTTTTTTTGTTGGGTTAATTTGCATAGTCACTCCTGATTGGCTGGTGGGCATCACAAAGGTATGGTCAATTTGCATATTTCTCTATTATTAGTGTAGATAGATAACTGATATACAGTACTGTAAGTTTAAAGTGTACAGCATAATGACTTGACTTACATCTAGTGTGAAATGATTACCACACTGTTTGGTAACATACATCACTTTATATAGTTATTTTTAAAAATATTTTCTTTCTTATGATGAGAACTTATATGATTGACTCTCTTAGCAACTTTCAAATGTACTAATCAGCAGTGTTAACTATAGTCATCATGTTGTATGTTACATCCCCAGTACTTATTTATCTTATAACTGGACATGTGTATCTTTTTCTAATTCTCTACCTACGCACCCCACACCTCTCATAGCCACAAATATGATTCTTTTTAAATTCGGTTGTTTTTTGGGGGGAGTATTACACATATAAGTAAGATCATAGAAAGTTTTTCTTTCTCTGTCTGGCTTATTTCATTCAGGTTAGTGTCCTCAAGGTCCATCCCTGTGGTTCCAATGGCAGAATTTTCTTCTTTTATGGCTGCATAGTATTCCATTTTGTATATATTATATATTTTCCTTATGCATTCATCTGTTGACAACCACTTAGATTGGTTCCATGTCTTGGATATTATAAATAATACTGCCATGAACACAGGGGTGCAGATATCTCTTTGACATAGTGATTTCATTTCCTTCAGATATATACCCAGAGATAGAATTGCTGGGTCATATAGTAGTTCTATTTTTAATTTCATACTCTTTTCCATAGTGGCTATACCAATTAACATGTCCATTAACAGTGTACAAAGGTTCCCTTTGCTCCATATCCTCTCTTGTCTTTTTTATGATAGCCATTCTAACAGGCATGAAGTGGTTTTTCTCTCTTTTTTTAAATTTTATTTTTCAATTATGGTTTACCATTTCCTTATTTCTTAAGTTGTAAGGATGTACTTATTTACTATGCTTGTCTGTGCTTAAACCATGATTGTTTACACTAGTACTGAGAATAAAGTGTTATAAGCATTAGATAATTGGCTCATGTACTATGATTACCTACTCTTTTATCATTATTCTGCTTTTCTTTTCATGTCCAAATATCTACTGTTTCATGCCTTTCAATACATGTTGCTGGATTGTTTATTCATAATGACCAGTAGCACAAAATTAAGTAGTTTATGCATCATGGGTTCTTGAGCAGGTACCAGTGTAATCTTTTTCATTGTTGTGTCTGCTCCTTGAAGCACTGTTTCAGTATTTTTAATCATATGCAAAATCAGCATTCTATAGTTGTATGTTCTGGCATTATTATTACATGTTCCATGGTTGAATGACTTCATACTATTAGTGGTAATTTTGTGGATTCTTTCCTTCACTATGGCTGTCTACTTATTTACCATTGCCACCTTAGCATACATCCTGCTCTTGGAATATTGATGTCTGTTCATACATAATGTTTGTCAATTTATGCATGTGGACATCTACTCCTTTGTGGTCATGGTTGTCTGAGCATGTGCAGGTTAATAGTTCATAATTGGGCCCTGATTATCATGGCAGACCACATGTGGTTCTATGTCTAAGCTCTTAGTAATGTTTATTTATCCACTGTAGCAATCTTGTGTAGACAATTCACTATGGTCAGATGGGCACTCATATTACTTATATGCTCCTATACCATATTTACTCTCTTTGAGCATTTCTGGGTTCAATTCCATTTTCTGTTTTAACAAGTATTGAGACCATCAGCAAGTTACTCAATCTTCTTGGATTAACACTTATCTTTCTAGATTATATATTCTAACTAGAGGCCAGGTGTATGAAATTTGTGCACTCGAGGGAGGGGTCCCTCAGCCCAGCCTGTGCCCTCTTGCAGTCTGTGAGCCCTCGGGAGCGGACCTAAGCCAGCAGTTGGACATCTTTAGGGCTGCCGTAAAGGTGGGAGAGGCTCCCGCCACTGACACTACGCTTGCCAGCCTTGAGCCCAGCTCAGGGCTTCTGGCTGAGCGGTGTTCCCCCTGTGGGAGCGCACTGACCACCAGGGGGCAGCTCCTGTGTTGAGTGTCTGCCCCCTGGTGGTCAGTGCATGTCATAGCGACCAGTCGTTCTGCTGTTCAGTCAACTTGCATATTAGCCTTTTATTATATAGGATTTGTGCTCATCCTATCTAATAATAGAGTAATATGCAAATAACCATCACTCCATTATGCCCACGATTGGGCAGTGGGAGGCTGGGGGGCAGGACTCGGGGTGGCCTATCCAGCCATTGAGAGGCCGCCGCCGCCGCCGCCCCTGGAGAGACCCCTCAGCATTTGTGGGTCCGGGGGCGGCAGCGGCAGCGGCAGCGCCCGGACCCGCCCCCATCAGCGTTCGCAGGTCTGGGGCAGCGGCAGCGGCGCCTGGACCCACCTCCATGCACCTGCACTGGGGGAGGGCCTGGTCAGCAGCCACTGAGGCTGCTTCAAGGGCCAAAGAGGGAGGCAGGGCCAGACCCCAGTGGCCGCAGCTGCTGTGGGGCCCGGGGAGCCAGGCAGGGCTGGACAGGCAACCTCAGGGTGGGCCTGGGGGTGGGTCCAGCGGCGCAGCTTGACAGCAGACAGCAGGGCCTGCTTGGCCGTAGCTGCTGGTGACCCACAACAGGCAAATGGGCCTGCAGGCAGCACCCAGCAGGGCCTGCTTGGCTGTTGCTGCGGCGACCTGGGAGCAGACAAGCCCAGCTGCAGGCAGCACCCAGCAGGGCTTGCTTGCCCATCGCTATGGTGTGGAGCAGGCAAGCCCCGCAGAGAGCAGAGAAGCACAGGGAGCGGGCCTAAGCTGTCAGCAGGACATGCCCTGAGGGCTCTCGGATTGGAGAGGGTACAGGTCGGGCTGAGGGACCCCCCGTGCATGAATTTCATGCACTGGGCCTCTAGTGTTAATATAACATGCACATTTGTCCAATATGAAAAGAGATTTAAAATGTAATCTTAACCTGTATAATATTCAGATGTGTCAATGACCATTATTTATTTTACCATTTTCTTAATAGGCACATTTAAGTTATTTTTAAAATTTCACTAATATAGTGTTATATTGTGATAAATATCTTTGAAATTATTTTTTTTGCATCTATGATTTTCTTCTGTTTAGTAGATTTCTAGAAATAGAGTTACAGAGACAGAACATTTTTGTAGGCTTTTTTATTTATGTTGCCAGATTTTTTTCTAGGAAGGTTGCACAGATATATGCTCTCATTAGTATATATATATGGAATTTCTCTCTTGTTCTATCTTCAACAAAATTGTTTAGCATTTTTAAAAGCTTTTGTTTGTTTGATAAGTAAAGTAATGCTTTAGTTGAATTTCTTGAATCAATGTTAAGACTAACATTTTAAACAAATGCATCAATATAATAAATATTATGAAATTTTTAGCATTTAACTGTGCATAGAACTTATTTTTCTGAATTTTAACTTAAAAATATGAGATATACACACATATAAATATCATATAATAAAGCACACTGTCAAACTAAAATGCTTCTTCACAACAGAAGAAACCATCAACAAAGCAAAAAGGCAACCAACCAAATAGGAGAAGATATAGCCCAAATATATAAAGAATGCATACAACTTAACACCAAACAAACAATCTATTTTAAAAATGGGCAGAGGACCTGAACAGATACTTCTCCAAAGAATAAATACAAATGGCCAACAGATATATGAAAAGATGCTCAACGTCATTAGATAGTAGGGAAATGAAATCAAAACTACAATGAGATACCATCTCACACCTGTTAGAATGGCTCTTATGAATAAAACAAGTAATAACAAGTGTTGGAAAGGTTGTGGAGAAAAAAGAACCCTTGTTCCCTGCTGGTGGGAATGTAAACTGGTACAGCCACTATGGAAAACACTGTCGAGGCTCCTAAAAAAGTTAAGAATAGACTTGATTTAGCATCTGCTTCATTGTGGCCTGTTAAATCTGCAATGATTGATCATTTAACCAAGATGTTACAGTGATTTTTAAAAATATATAATAAGGTATTTGTAAGAGAATAAAAAGAATGGAGTCACCTTATGTCCCAGCAGCCCCCTTTCTGGGTTTCTACCTCAAAATTTGAAATCATTTATTTGTAAATATATATACACCCCTATGTTCATTGTAGCATTATTCACGATGGCCAAAACATGAAAACAACCAAAGTGTCCTTTGACAGATGATTAGATAAAAAAGATGTGGGACATATATACAATGGAATACTACTGAGCCATAAGTAAAGATTAAATACTGCCATTTGCAACAACATGGATGACTCTTAAGAATATCATGCTAATTGATATAAGTCAAATAGAAAAAGTCAAGAATCATGATTTTACTCATATATGGGATATAAAACTGAAAACAACAAATGAACAAACAAATAAACAAAACTCACAAACACAAACAACAGTATGGTGGTTACCAGAGGGGAAGGGGATGGGAAGCAGTAAAGAGTAAAGGGGGCCAAATATATGGTGATGGAATCATATTTGACTTTGGGTGGTGGGCACACAATGAAACATACATATGATGTAACAGAGTTGTACACTTTAAAACCTATATAATCTTATTATCCAATAGAGGCCTGGTACATGGATTCATGCACCGGTGGGGTCCCTCAGCCTGGCCTGTACCCTCCCGCAATCTGGGACCCTTTGGGGGATGTCGGACTGCTGGTTTCGGCCTGATCCCTGCAGGCCCTCGCATCCCCCAAGGGATGTATTAGTGCGTGAAACTGTAGGTAGCCTGGGAGGTGGGAGAGGCGTCACACTGCTCCTGCTCATCCTGGCCCCACTGTGCCTGCAGCCACTGCTCAGTAGCACTGCCATGGAGGCAGGAGAGGCTCTTGCCACTGCAGCTGCGCTCGCCAGCTGTGAGCCCAGCTTCTGGCTGAGTTGTGCTCTCCCTGTGGGAGTGCACTGACCACCAGGGGGCAGCTCCTGCATTGAGTGTCTGCCCCCTGGTGGTCAGTGTGCATCATAGAGACCAGTTACTTAGGGTTTTATATATATGTATATGTTCTAGTAAGACATACACTTTACTTTCCAAAGTCTTTTTATTTCCAGAAGTAGTGTTTGGTTCTTTTTCAAGTCTCCTAGCTTATTGTTCATAGTTTCTTGTTCTCTGTAGATGTTTTACATTTTTGTGGAGGCCATAGTTCTTATATTATCTGTGTCTGAAAATTCAACATGTGAAGTATGTGGTTTTGTTTCTATTCTACTTGTTTTTTCTCGTTTCTTTCTCATAGTGGCTAGGTTCCTTGTGTTCTTGGTTATTTTTTTATACTGATTGATGCCTATGAAAATGTTGTTTATGTGGGTTCTACACAGCCAAATATGAAGATATTATCTTCCATAAATTATTTATATTTACTTCCTTAGGTCACCTTGGGCATGCTTTGCACTCACTTTAAACTAAATTCATGACTTGAGGTTTCTGGGACCAAACAGTAATCTGAATTTAGATTGCAAACCTGAGAGACAAGCCCACCTATGGTTTAAAATCTTTGGTGAGTTGAGTCTGTCTTTCTGTTTTTATGTGTCCATGTTCAGTTCAAACTGAAGCAATTCTCCTGCATGCCCCTGGGATTGGATACATACTCACTTATGATTGATTAACACCCTGTAATTGTAGCTCTTGGAGCATCTGAGCTCACGTGAGTGTCTCTCTATGTGTATATATACGTCTGTATGTTGTCAGAATCCCCATTATTGGAAAATACTAAGCTTTGGTTTATGTCTGCTACAACTTAATTTTTTAAATCTGTTTTTTCCTCAGGTTATTGTTTTTTTTTTCTTGAGATTTTTTTCTATTTTGATTAATTACTAAGTCATTGAAAAGTATCAATTTATTAATGTATCCATCTGTCCAGCTCTGGGTTTATTCCCCCCAAAGAATGTTTTGTTTTATAGTTTTACCTATTTATAATTTTCCTTGAGATGGTGCTTAAAAAGAAGTAGTATTATGTGCTATTTAGAGAGCAATTGTCAATTTCTATTTTTTAGTTTTATTAATTATGATGTTTGAATTTCTCATATTTGTCAGCTTAATCTGTTGAAAACTGAGTAATGTAACGTAATTATTGCAAACCTTTTGGTGTGTTAATCTAGATCAACAATACAGTTTCTTTCATTTATCTTTTATTTCTAAGTTTTTATTTTATTTATTCTGAAGTAGTGTTATTAAATGAAGGAATTTTACATGTTGCTGCTAATAGTAGGATTGAGGAAGAATGGCAGCTATACCTGTATATGCCTTATAGAACAGTAGAGAACAAAATACATTATCCTCAACAGTAGGGTAATCAGTTTAACTTGATGTGAGTAGGGGAAAGGCTAAGTAGAAGGAGGAGAGATTGAGAGGTGGCCAGTGGTCAAATCAAGTAGAACTTTATAGGTCATAGCAAGTACTTTGGATCCAATAAAAAATACACTGGAAAATTTTGAGACTGGGATAATATAATCTGGTTTAAATTTTTAAAATCTCACTTTGGCTGCTGTGCAGAAAATGTACTATAGTGGGCAGAGAGACACTTTAGGAGGCCATTCATTACAGTCATGGAAGTTAGATGAGCTTATGGACATTGGAGATGGTGAGAAGTGGTTAGAGTCTGAATCTGTTCTGAAGTCAAAAGGGTAAGTTGATAGTTTGAATGTAGGGTATAAAAGAGAGAAATAAAGGTATAGGTGTGAACTGGATATGGGTGGATTTGATGTGGGTGTGTGAAAAGAGGAATTCTTGGCCTTCTTGGTCTAGTGTTCTTTTCTTTCTTTGCTGATTCCCTTTTAGGCTGTTAGTTTCACTGCTATATTCCCAACACTTAAAACAGTGCCTGGTACATATAGTGCTCCTTACTTTTGAATGAATAAATAATAAGAGTGTTTTCAGTGGAGTAATAAAATACCTGATTGGTGTAAGTAGTTTGAGAGAAGGAGAAGTGAGAAAGTTGAAATAGTGATAACAAAAATTATTGAAATGAGTTAGCATAAAGGGAAGCAGAGAAATTTGGAAAGAGTTTGAGGAGGGTCACGAGAGGGCTTTATTTTTTTAATGATGGATGACAATACATTATGTTTATGCTTCAGAGAATAAGCCAGTAGAGAGGAAAAAACTTACAAGTGTGGGAGAGAAGAAATTTACTAAAATCATAAAGGGGATAAATGATGATGGAAAAAATTAAATTATAAAAAAGAAATGTACTGAAATAAAATCCTTAAGCAGGAAGCAGGGAACAGGATCCACAGCACCTAGATAGCCCTGGTAACAAAAGAAAGATAGAATACTATATATGGCTCAGATTCAGGTAGTTTTATATAACTGATAGTAGGAAGAGGAGGTCTTCTGATTGTTTTATTTTCTTGCTAAAATAAGAAGCAAACCCATTTCCTGAGAGCCTGGGAGGAGAATATTGGAGATTTAAGGAGAGAAAAGAAAGTAAGAAATGTTATTTCAGAAAGTGGGAGAGTAAATTTGTTTGACAAATGTAAAAGGATCATGGGAAATTTGAAATATGTTGAAGAAAATTTAAAGAGAGTCCACGTAAGCACACTTATGTATTTTTTATATAGCTATATGTAGCTACTCATTTGCAGGCCAAGAAATGGATTTAATCAGTGTTTATATTTTCCCAGGCAGTTACAACAGGGTCAGAAAGTGGCAAGAGTGTTTAGGGTACATACCAGAGAATGATTATAATGATTTTAATTATGGACTATGTATGTAATTCAAGTAAGGTAAGAAAGGATGTAAAAACATGAAGGTGATGATGGAGAATTTAAAGGTGGAAGGTTCAAGAGATTAGAGGTTAGGAGGGTACAAGAATTGACAGTATGAAGGTACTGGATGAAAAGTGTTGGAAAGATGTGGTCAGGTATTATTTGAGATCCTGGATTTGTAAATAACAAGATTTTGGCACATGGGAATGAGCAACTAGATAACAATAGAGCTGAGGTTCATTGGAGGCCAAGAGGTAAAAAAAATTGACCTGTACCTTATAGTCACTAAGTATTACTATATGTCAAACATAATGCTTAATGCTGTACATAAATTATGCCATTTAATTCTCATAATACTACTATATGGAAGTGTTATTATTATCAACATTTTTAGATGAGAATGTTTGAGTTAAATCACTCACCCAATGTCAGATTTCTATGTGGTATATCAAGTACTGGAATTGAGATGTTTCTAACTCCAAAAACTTTAATAATGGCAGTGCTTCAAGGATGGGTAGAATTAGATGACCTCAAATGAAACTCGGAGACAAATTGACAGAAATAAATGTCAGAAGGAGAAGCCAAGACTGCTGTGGAGTAGATGGAAGTTACACTCATCTCTGCCCAAGACCAAACTGGGATTACACCTAAAATATAGAAAAATAAATATGAATAATAAACAGAATACTAGCTGAACAGAAGTCTTATAACCAATGATTTACAGAAGCCACATTGAGACTGGTACGAAGGACTGAGAGGCAACAAGGGCTGGTCTCACTACCACATTCAACAGCTGAAAATCCAACAGAGTATCTCAGCTGCAAATGTTCCCCTTGAAAAGCATGGAGTATCAACTCCATGCTGGGCTCCACAATCCAGAACAACAGACCTAAGAAGAGGTGCCCACATGACATCTGGCTGTGAAAATCAGCAGAGATTCTGTCAACAGGGGAGAGAGCTAGGAGGCTGCTGGAAACCCAGGTGTTATCTTAAAGGGCACAAAATCTCATTCTCAGCCTCTCACTCTAGGCTCCAGTGGAGGGAGGGCAGCTCAGAGTGGAAAAAAGATGTGTGAGGAGAGACTGGGCTGTGTGGCTTCAGAAAGAGAGCTGAAGGGACAGCTGCCAGTGTCCCTGTGCTGAGTCCCTCTCCCACACCAGACATAATTTTTCTTGGGTTGAATACTCTCCTCCATATGGCACCAGCCTCCCAACTCTGTGTTGTTCTGCACTGCAGAGTGTATCCCCTCTGGAGGAATCAGCTGCCGGGTCCTGGGTATAGAGGTCCCAGAGGACTTAGGGAGTGTCAGAATCTGACTTGTTTGGCTCTGGAGCAAGAGCCATTCCCTCCACCTTCCTGAGGGCCTTGCCAGCACCACCCCTCACAGGAGATCCACTAGCCCCACCCTCCCATTTCCTATGGCCCCACCCTGTTGAGCTCTTGCTCTCCAGGAGGTCCTGACAGAATCCAGGACAGACTGAGTTGTATGCTTCTAGGAAAGGGATAATTTTTCCCTTGAATACCTTACTGGTGAAGAAAGTTCTCTTCACATGGCCAAATCTTGGTTGGTTAGTGTCTGATGAACTCTGCTGGCCTCCCCCTGATGATTCCCTGACATCCTGGCCCACCACAAAGGTCTTCAAGAACTCAGTAGAAGGCAGCTATTCTTGGTGTATCCTGGGACTTTTGCTGAGTGAACTCAGAACCAGCAATGGCACTGAGTACAGATCACTATCAATCAGGTGAACAACACTTGCTTCTCCCTGGTGACTCACTAAGAACCTACCTCAAACAATGCAAGTACTGACTGAGCCTAACAGGCAGCTGGCAGGCAGAGACAGGTGAAGGCAGAACTCAGGGTGCCTTGGGCCTGCCTCTGGGTCCTCTTTAAGAATAAGAGCCCCAGCTGGTTTGGCACAATGGATAGAGCTTCGGCCTGCAGACTAAAGGGTCCCAGGTTTGATTCCAGTCAAGGGCACATGCCCAGGTTGTGAGCTCTGTTTCCAGTAGGGGGTTTGTGGAAGGCAGATGATAAATGATTCTCTCTCATCATTGATGCTTCTACCTCTCTCTCCCTCTCCCTTCCGCTCTGAAATTAATAAAAAAAACAACTATTTTTTAAGAATAAGAAAAGGGGGGCTCATTGATATAAAGAATAAAATGACAATAAATATGAACCTGACAATAATAGCTTTAAATGTAAATGGCTTAAAAGCTCCAATCAAAGACATAGGGTAGCTGAATGGATAAGAAAACAAAACAATGTTGTCTATAAGAGACCCAACTCAGAACAAAAGACACACGCAGACTAAAAGTAAAGAGATGGAAAATATATTTTATGCAATAAAAAGCTGGGATAGCTATACTTATATGACAAAATAAACATTAAACAAAGGCTATAATAAGAGACAAAGAAGGACACTACATAATGATAAAGGGATCAAACCAGTAAGAGGATATAACCCTTGTAAACATGCTGTCAACCTAGGAGCACCTAAATATATAAAGCAAATTTGTATGGACCTAAAGGGAGAGATCAACAGTAATACAGTCATAGTAGGGGATATTAAAACACCACTGACATTAATTGATAGATCTTCTGGACAGAAAATTAACAAGGAAATATTGGCTTTAATCTACACACTTTATCTGATGGATTTAATAAATATCTTCAGAGGATTTCACCCCAAAGTAGTAGAATATACATTTTTTTCAAGTGCACATAGTACAGTTTCTATGATAAACCATGTGTTAGGACACAAAATAAGTATCAGTAAATTTAAGAAGATTGAAATCATATCAAGCATTTTCTCCAACTGCAATGCTGTGAAACCAGAAGTTAATTAAAAAAGAAAACTTAAAAATACAAACACATGGAAGCTAAATAACATGTTACTAATAATGAATGGATGGCAGTGAGATCAAGGAAGAAATCAAAAGATACCTTGAAACAAATGAAAATAAATACATAGCAATCCCAAATTTGTTGGACACAGCAAAAGCAGTCCTAAGAGAGACATTTATAACATTACTAGAGGCCCAGTGCACGAATTCGTGCATGGGTGGGATCCCTCGGCCTGGCTGACAATCAAGGCCTATCAGGGGACCAGCTGCCTTGGGGGAGAGGCTATAGGAGGTTGGCTGGTTGGCGGTGGGGGGGGGGGGCATGGAGGGGCTGCAGGAGGTTGGCCAGCCCAGGGGGATAGGGGTAACAGGAGGTTGGCCAGCTGCCCCCCCCCCCCATCGGGGCCGATCAGGGGGGCCAGCCAGGTGAGTGGGGGAGGGGCCATTGGAGGTTGGCTGTGGGAGTGCACTGACCACCAGGGGGCAGCTCCTGCATTGAACATCTATATCCTGGTGGTCAGTGCGCATCATAGCGATTGGTCAACTGGCATTCCAGTCGTTCTGGTCATTTGGCTGTAAAGGTCACTTAGGCATAGATAGATAGATAGATAGATAGATAGATAGATAGATAGATAGATAGGCTTCCCTCAAGAAACAATAAATTTTTCAAATAAACAATGTAATCCTACACTTAAATGTACAAGAAAAAGAACAATAAACAAATTCCAATGTGAGTAGAAGAAAATAAATAAAAAAGGTCAGAGCAGAAATAAACAAAAGAGAGTCTAACAAAAATACAAAGATTGATTCTTTGAGCCCGGCCAGTGTGCCTCAGTGGTTGAGTGTCGACCCATGAACCAAGAGGTCGCTGGTTTGATTCTTGGTCCGGGCACATGCCTGGGTTGCAGGCTCAATCCCCAGTAGGGCAGGTGCAGAAGGCAGCCAATTGATGATGTTTCTCTCTCATTGATGTTTCTATCTCTCTATTCCTCTCTTTTCCTCTCTGTAAAAATCAATATAAACATAATTTAAAAAATAAAAAAAGTTGGTTTCCTGAAACAATAGAAAAGATTGTTAAAACTTTAACCAGACTCATCAAGAAAAAAGAGAAAGAATCCAAATAAATAAAGTCAGAAAGGAAAGAGAAAAAGTAACAACTGACACCACAGAAATACAAAGGATATGAGAAAATATTATGAACAACTATATACCAACAAATTGGACAATCTGGAAGAAATGGATAAATTCCTAGAAACATACTACCCCCCAAAACTGAATCAAGAAGAAACAGAAAATTTGAATAGACTGAGTACAACGAATGAAACTGAAGTAATAATCAAAGTGATCTCAACAAACAAAAACCTTAGACCAAATGGCTTCAAAGGTGAAGTTTACCAAACATTTAAAGTAGTAACACCTATCCTTCTCAAATTATTCCAAAAAATTAAAAAAGCAAGAAGACTCCCAATCTCATTTTATGAGGCCAGGGATTATTCTAATACCAAAACCAGACAAAGACACTACAAAGAAAGAAAATTACAGGCAAATATTGCTGATGAACATAGATGTAAAAATCCTCAACAAACTATTAGCAAATCACATTCATCAATACATTAGAAATATCATACACCATGATCAAGTAGGATTTATTTCGGGATGCAAGGTTTGTATAATATCCATAAGTCAATTAATGTGATATACCATATAAAATGAGGAATAAAAATCATATGATCATATCAATAGATACAGAAAAAGCATTTGATAAAATCCAGCACCCGCTTTTTCGCAACGGGTTTGCTGCCAGAACACAGGTGTCGTGAAAACCACCATGAACTCAAACCCAAGATGGGAAAGGAAAAGACTCACATCAACATCGTCGTCATTGGACACATAGATTCCAGCAAGTCTACCACTACTGGCCATCTGATCTGCAAATGTGGTGGGATCGACAAAAGAACCATAGAGAAATTTGAGAAGGAGGCTGCTGAGATGGGGAAGGGCTCCTTCAAGTATGCCTTGGTCTTGGATAAATGGAAAGCTGAACGGGAGCGAGGTATCACCACTGATATCTCCCTGTGGAAATTCAAGACCAGCAAGTATTATAGGACCATCATTGATGCCTCAGGGCACAGAGACTTCATCAACAACATGATTACAGGCACATCTCAGGCTGACTGTGCTGTCCTGATTGTTGCTGCTGGTGTTGGTGAATTTGAAGCAGGCATCTCCAAGAATGGACAGACCCGTGAGCATGCCCTTCTGGCCTACACACTGGGTGTGAAACAGCTGATTGTTGGTGTTAACAAAATGGATTCCACTGAGCCACCCTACAGCCAGAAAAGATACGAGGAAATTGTTAAAGAAGTCAGCACCTACATTAAGAAAATTGGCTACAACCCTCACATAGTAGCATTTGTGCCAATTTCTGGTTGGAATGGTGACAACATGCTGGAACCAAGTGTTAATATGCCTTGGTTCAAGGGATGGAAGGTCACCTGTAAAGATGGCAATGCCAGTGGAACCACCCTGCTTGAAGCTCTGGATTGCATCCTGCTACCTACTCGGCCAGCTGACAAGCCCCTGCGTCTGCCCCTCCAGGATGTCTACAAAATTGGTGGTATTGGTACTGTCCCTGTGGGCCTAGTGGAGACTGGTGTTCTCAAGCCCAGCATGGTGGTCACCTTTGCTCCAGTCAAAGTTACAACTGAAGTAAAGTCTGTTGAAATGCACCATGAATCTTTGAGTGAAACTCTTCCTGGGGACAGTGTGGGCTTCAACGTCAAGAACGTGTCTGTCAAAGATGTTTGCCGTGGCAATGTGGCTGGTGACAGCAAAAATGATCCACCAATGGAAGCAGCTGGCTTCACAGCTCAGGTGATTATCCTGAACCACTCAGACCAGGTCAGTGCTGAATATGCACCTGTGCTGGATTGTCACACAGCTCACATTGCTTGCAAATTTGCTGAGCTGAAGGAGAAGATTGATCGTTGTTCTGGGAAAAAGCTGGAAGATGGCCCCAAGTTTTTGAAATCTGGTGATGCTGCCATCGTTGACATGATTCCTGGCAAGCCCATGTGTGTTGAGAGCTTCTCTGACTACTCTCCTCTGGGTCGTTTCACTGTTCGTGACATGAGACAGACAGTTGCTGTGGGTGTCATCAAAGCAGTGGACAAGAAGGCAGCTGGAGCTGGCCAAGTCACCAAGTCTGCCCAGAAAGCTCAGAAGGCTAAATTAATATTATTCCCAACACCTGCCACCCCAGTCTTAATCAGTGGTGGAAGTACGGACTCAGAACTGTTTGTCTCAATTAGCCATTTAAGTTTAATAGTAAAAGTCTGGTTAATGATTACAATGCATCATAAAACCTTCAGAAGGAAAGGAGAATGTTTTGTGGACCATTTGGTTCTTGTGTGTGTGTGGAAGTTTTTAAGTTATTCGTTTTTAAAAACAATACTTTTTAATGGAAACAACATGACCAAAAATCTGTCACAGAATTTTGAGACCCATTAAAATAACAAAGTTTAATGAGAAACCTGCGTGTTCTTTTGGTCAACACTGTAACTTTCTGTTATACTACTTAGGTAAAAGACTTTAGAGTTGCCCATGACCTATTTCTAGTATTATATCTGCTGATACTTCACAATTGGATGGTTCTGTTAACATTTTTTTCTGGGTGGGAATTTTGGGGGTTTTTGTGGGATTTTTTTCCCACTGAATCACCTGTCTCTTCATGGTAAAAGCTATGAAAAAGGGGTCTGTTGGTGTAACACTAAATAGGTTTAGGACTGGTAAGCAAAGAGTAACTTTGTGTTTGTAAGCTAGTTTCTAAAGGCCAAATTCTGTAAAGGCCACGTGTTAACAAAATTTTGTAGTTACATCAATATTGAGTAAATGTGTTGGTATGTCAAATTTTAGTTTTCCAGTTTTACTGGAATGTAAATTCACATTTACAAATGCTGAGGTAGTTTAAGAACCTTAAGTGAGATTTGAATAGTACTGAGCACTGTCTTGCTGCAGTTACTGTATCCAAATTCTAGGAAAAATAAATTGATGCTGGAAAAAAAATAAAATCAAGTACCCATTTATGATTAAAAAAAAAAACACTCTCAGCAAAGTGGAAAGAGAGTGAATTTATCTCAACATAATAAAGGCCATATATGACAAACTCACAGCTAACAACACACTGAAGGGGGAAACTAAAAGCATTTCCCTTAAGATCAGGAACAAGACAAAGATGTCCGCTTTCACCACTCTTTTCGACAGAGTTCTGGAAGTCCTAGCCACAGCAATCAGACAAAAAGAAGAAATAAAAGGCTTCCAGGTTAGAAAGGAAGAAGTAAAATTATCATTATTTGCAGATGAGGTGATACTGTATATAAAGAACCCTAAAGATTCCACCAAGGAAAATACTGGGACTGATAAATAAATTCAGTAAAGTGACAGAATACAAAATAAATATCCAGAAATCAGTTGCATTTTTATGCAGCATAATGAACTACCAGCAAGGGAAACAAAGAAAACAATCACTTTTTAAATTGCATTAAAAATACTAGGAATAAATTTAACCAAGGAGGTAAAAGACCTGTACTCAGAAAATTATAAGACACTGAAGAAATTGAAGAAGGTACAAATAAATGGAAGCATATATCATGCTCATGAATAGGAAGAATTAACATTGTTAAAATATCCATACTACACAAAGTGATCTATAGATTCAGTGCATTCTTATTAAGATAACAATGGCATATTACACAGAACAAGAACAAATAATCCATAAATTTATATTGAACCACATAAAAACTTGAATAATCACACCAATCTTGAGAAAAAAGAACAAAGTTGGAAGAATCACACTACCTGATATCAAACTGTACTACAAGGCCATCATAATAAAAACATCATTATATAGGCATAAAAACAAACTTATAGATCAATGAAATGGAATAGAGTCCAGAAACAAACCTACCCCTTTATGGTCAATTAATATTTGACAAAAAAATGCAAAGATACACAATAGGGTAAAGACAGTCTATTCAATAAATGGTACTTTGAAAATTGGACAGATACAGGCAAAAATAAATAAATCTAGACCACCTTCTTACACCATATACAAGAATAAACTCAAAATGGATTAAAGACAAATATAAGACTCAAAACCATAAAACACCTAGAATAAAACAGGCAATAAAATTTGACATTTCTCCAGTCAGAGAAAGATGAATATCACATGATCTCACTCTTATGTGGGATATAATGATCAACATAAATTTGATGAATAAGAATAGATCCAGAGACAAATGGTAGGGGGGGGGGTTAGAGAGCAACCAAGGAACTTGTTTGCATGCATATTAGCATATCCAATGGACACAGGTACTGAGGTGGTGGGGCCTTGCCTGGGATGGGAATGGCTGGGGGGGGGGGGCGTCAATTGGGGAAAAAGAAGACAAATGTAAAACTTTAGACAATAAAAAAATTGGCATTTCTTTTAGTAATATTTTTTTCTGATATACTAGTATCTCCTTGGACAAGGGAAGCAAAAGAAAAAAAATTAACAAATGGACCTCATAAAACCAAAAATGTTTTTACACAGCAAAGGATACCATCAACAAAATGAAAACACAGCCCACTAAATGGGATAATATATTCTCCAATGATACATTTGATAAGAGGTTAATATCCAAAATTTATAAAGAATTTAGAAAATTCAACACCAAAAGAACAGCAATCCAATTAAAAAATGGGCAGTGGACCTGAATAGACACTTCTCCAACGAAGACATGGAGGTGGCCAATAGACATAAGAAAAGATGCTCAATGTCACTAATAATCAGAAAAATTTAATTAGAACCACAATAAGAATTGACCTCACACCTGTCAAAATGGTTATCATCAATAAATTAACAACCAAGAAATGTTGGTGAGGACTTGGAGAAAAAGTAAGCCTCATTCACTGTTGGTGGGAATGCATGTTTGCACAACCACTATGGAAAATATTATGGAGTTTCCTCAAAAAATTAAAAATGAAACTGCCTTATGATCAAACAATTCCACTTCTGGGGAGTTATCTGAAAAAACTCAAAATACTAATTTGAAATAATATATGCACCCCTGTGTTCATTGTAGCATCCTATATAATAAAAGGCTAATATGCAAATCGACCAAACAGTGGAACGACCAGTTGCTATGATGCGCACTGACCACCAGGGGGCAGACGCCCAATGCAGGAGCTGCTCCTGGTGGTCAGTGTGCTCCCATAGGGGGAGCACTGCTCAGGCAGAAGCCGGGCTCATGGCTGGCGAGGGCAACGGTGGTGGTGAGAGCTTCTCCTGCCTCTGCTGCAGTGGGACATCCCCCAAGGGGTCCTGGACTGGGAAAGGGCGCAGGCCGGGCTGAGGGACCCCCCTGAGTGCACAAATTTCATGCACCAGGCCTCTAGTTATTTATAATAGCCAAACTATGGAAGAAATCCACTTGTCCATCAATAGACAAGTGGATAAAAATACGGTGGTATATTTTTAAAATGGAATACTTCTTAGAGATAAAAAGAATGAAATATTACCATTTGCTGCATCATGGATGGACCTAGAGGTTATTATGCTAAGTAAAATAAGTCAATCAGAGCAAAATACCATATTATTTCACTTATATGTGGATTATAAAGAACAATATAAATGAACATCAAAACAGAAACAGGCTCATAGATACAGAGAACAGATTGATGGTTGCCAGCAGGGATGGGTTTGGGGGACTTGGTGAAAAAGGTGAAGGGACTGAGAAGTAAAAATTGTTAGTTACAAAATAGTCATGGGGATGTAAAATATAGCATATGAAATATAGTCAACTAGAAGCCCGGTGCACGAAATTCGTGCACGGCGGGGGGTTGTCCCTCAGCCCAGCCTGTACCCTCTCCAATCTGGGACATCCCTCTCAAAATCCAGGACTGCTGGCTCCTAACTGCTTGCCTGCCTGCCTTCCTGATTGCCCCTAACCGCTTCTGCCTGCCAGCCTGATCACCCCCTAACCACTCCGCTGCCAGCCTGCTTGATGCTTAACTGCTCCCCTGCCAGCCTGTTTGCCCCCAACTTCCCTCCTCTGCCACCCTGGTCACCCCTAACTGCCCTCTCCTGCAGGATTGATCACCTCCAACTGCCCTCCCTCGCAAGCCTGGTCCCTCTCAACTGCCCTCCCTTGCAGGCCTGGTCCCTCACAACTGCCCTCTCTTGCTGGCCATCTTGTAGTGGCCATCTTGTGTCCACATGGGGGCAGGATCTTTGACCACATGGGGGCAGCTATATTGTGTGTTGCAGTGATGATCAATCTGTATATTACTGTTTTATTAGATAGGATAGAGGCCTGGTGCATGGGTGGGGGCCAGCTGGTTTGCCCTGGAGGGTGTCACAGATAAGGGTGGGGGTTCCCTTGGGGTGTGGGGCGGCCTGAGCGAGGGGCCTATGGTGGTTTGCAGGCCGGCCATGCCCCCTGGCAACCCAAAGGGAGGCCCTGGTATCTGGAATTTATTTTCCTTCTACAATTGAAACTTTGTAGCCTGGGGCGGCAGCCATTTCTGGAGCGGCAGCCATTTCTGTGGCAGTTAATTCACCTTCTACAATTGAAACTTTGTAGCCTTAAGCGGGTGGGCCCGGCCAGGGTGTGTGGAAAGCTTTGCTTCCCCTGTTGCTGCCGGCAACCCTGGCCTGCTCTCTCAAGCTCCATTCTGCTGCCATTTGTTTGAATTTGTTTACCTTCTATAATTGAAACTTTGTAGCTTGAGTGGAGGCTTAGGCCTGCAACGGCTATGGAAAGCTTGGCTTGCTCTGTTACCTGGGAAACCTTGCTCTCTGTGGCTGTAGCCATCTTGGATTGGGGTTAATTTGCATACTCACCCTGATTGGCTGGTGGGCATGGCTTGGCTGGTGGGTGTGGCTTATGTAGCAGAGTGATGGTTAATTTGCATATTACCATTTTATTAGAGAGAATAACATTGTAATAAATATGCATGGTGCCAGGTGGTACTGGAAATGGGGGGGGGGGTAGTTTATAAAGTATATGATAGTGTAACCACTATGCTGTATACCTGAATCTAATACAAAAATAAGATTTAATGTAAACTGTAATTTAAAAATGATTAAAATATTTGAAAGGTTAAAAAAATGAAAACATTAGGATGAAGTTTAGAGTAAGGATTAGGCTTAACATTTGGGTTGAGGTTAGATTTAAACTTAGTGTTAGAGTTAAAGTTAGGTTTAAGGTTGAGGATAGAACTAGGGTTAGGTTTAAATTATGGTTAAGGTTAGAGTTGCATTTAGGATTAGGTATAAGTTTGGTTTTAAAATAGGAATGTTTAAAAATGAAGTTAAAGGGGTTTTATTGAAAAGGAAAAGTAACAAGATTACATTTTTAATAAAAAGAACCTGAGTTTTGGTTTAATGGTGTATAATATGTTTTTTTCATAAATTAATAATAAAAAGTTTCTAATTCAGGTATTATAAAAATAACCCTGGCCAGTTTGGCTGAGTTGGTTGGGCGTTTTCCCATGCACTGAATGAAAGGTTGCCAGTTTGATTCCTGGTTAGGGCACATGCCAGGGTTGCTGGCTGGATCCCCAGTAGGGGGCGTGCAGGAGGCAGCTGATCGTTGTTTGGTTTCACATGGACGTTTCTCTCTACCTATCCCTTCCTCTCTCTCTAAAAATCAATAAAATAAAAAAGAAACAATACAAAATTTTCAATAAATAAATGTATAAATAAATACATTAATTAATTAAAAACACTGATGGAGAAATTGAGACATAACAAAGCACATAGTGATATAGGCACATAATGCTTAAGAGAACCTTTGCTGTAACAGTATGTATTCAATTTATAATGTGAGCTAACATGTTGGGTGGCTCCTGCTTTTGTACATAACTACTTACACCAGTTTGTTACCATAGTATAGTAGCAAATGACCAATAAAGAATTTTTTGCCCTCTCAAAAAAAAAACACAATTTTTTTAGTATGTCTGCCTTCTATTGGACCATGGCCCTCTGTTCCTGCTTCATGGTAGTCTGCTATGCTAGCATGGCTATCTGCTCATATCAGGGTTGCCATGATACACACATTGTATGAGCACAGATCATATGTGCACACATCATAGTTAAGGACTAATATACCAAATACCTCTTCACATGAATCATGGTTGTTTAAGCATATACAATAGTTGTCTTAAGCTACATGGATACTTTATTATGCTTGGAGGCTCTATGTTCAAATGTCATCGTTTTCAGTTTATGTACTACAGTAACTAGAAAATTCACCAAGTTTGTCATGAGAATTTTGGGTTTCTGCTCATCTCTGCACTTGTTTGCACTTGTTTGATGGTCATCTGATCATGTACCATAGATGTATGCGTGTTCATTTAATACTAATATCTGCTAATGTGCTACATTTCTCTCTACAGGGTTGGACCTGTTTTGTAGAAATTTGCTAACTTGTGAAGGCTACCTGTTCCAGTAGTATGTAGAGTTTTAATAACCAATATCATCCCAATACATTTAATTTAAAAATTTAATCATGGTATAAAAATAACAGGTCTTAAATCTTTAAATGTACATTTTAGTAGAGTTATGTATATTCATATTGTTGTGCAACAGTCCAGGAGGTATGCTTTTTACAATTTTTAAAATATGTTTTCATTGATTTTTTAGAGAGAGAGGCAGGGAGAGGGATATATATATATATATATATATATATATATATATATATATATATTGATGAGAAGGAAACATTGATTGGATGCCTTCTGCATGCCCCCTATTGGGGATCAAGCATGCAACCCCCGGCATGTGCCCTGACCATGAATCAAACCAATGACCTCTTGGTGCATGGGTCGATGCTCAAACACTGAGCCACACTGGCTGGGTAGGTGGTATGCTTTTGATAATGTACAATGTCTTAATGGAGTGAGTATAGGGTCCCTCTTATCTTGTTCAGTGACTACTATGCTCATGTGCTATGGTTTTCTGACATTTAGCATGGTTAAATTGTTTTACCATACATATCTCCACATGCATTGTAATAATGAGGTTTGCTAACAAAGTGTCATAGTAGTTTGGGGGCACATATTATGTCCAACTTCTTCTATATATGATAGCAGTCTTCTCATACATAATGATTATTTGAACATGCACCTTAGTCATTACCGTACTTTCCGGCGTATAAGACGACTGCGCGTATAAGATTTTCCTGGGTTAAAAAGTCGTTTTATACGCCGGAAAATACGGTATATTGGACTATATTGATGGGATTAGATATAATGGATTAGATATATTGGACTACCGTATTTTCCTGCGTATGAGATTACTTTTTAACCCAGGAAAATCTTATATGCCCAGTCGTCTTATACGCCGGAAAATACGGTAAGTTAATATAAAATTCTTCTATTTTTATGTATCATACTACATATCATAGTCTCTCCTTCCAAATCATGGGTATTTGCTTCTGTTCATTAGCACCTATTCGTAGTGTGAAGGTTCGCTGCTTATTTATCACGATTATTTGAATGTAACTCATACTAGAATAGCATAGTTGCACACACACTATTAATCTCTTTGCTTATGCAGCATGGCCATCTTCTCCAGGATCATTAATTATGCATTTGTGTTTTCTGAGCACCCACCATGGTTATGTCTTACATTTCGTGGATCATTTCTGTAATTTGGACTTATATCCTGTACCAAGTCTCTTTGTTCCTGTAAAGTAATCGTCAATCTTGCATTGTCTAAGCATTGATGTTTGTCATGTGACTGATCATATAACATTAGGATCTTGGAAAAAAAGATGGCGACCGGCAGGAAGGTAGGGAGAGAGAGAGTGTGAGTGAGGAACCCATAGAGGAGAGTGTAGACGTGTGAGGTGTGTGTGTGTGTATGAGCTAGGGTCAGTTAGATTCTGCAGGTCTTCCAAGGGGCTCCCTAACAGGGCAGCCCTAGACGGCGGAGCCCCGTGCACAAAGCGGACACTTCTCGGCGGCTGGTGCGGACGCGGAGACCACGCCATCTTGGGAAACAGAGCTGCCTGAGACTCGGATCCTGGCTTCTGACACAAACCAGGACCCTGCAGCCACTGGGGACAGAGAACTGCTATCACAGCTTCAGACCAACAAACAACAAGAATCCAGACTTCCCCGCAGATTTCCGTGAGTCAAAGAGCCTATCCCCCTCCCTGCAGGCGCGCAGATAGCGCCATAGTAACTGATAGACCCGCCCCTCCCCCAAGCTGCTGAGCGCCCACAGGCACGCGGAAAGCGCCATAGTAACTGATAGACCCGCCCCTCGCCCAAGCTGCCGAGCTTTGCACAGGGACGCGCTCCCCTGTAGGGAATTTGGCGTGCACGGGACAGAAGCAGCTCCCAGTCGGGGAAATCTGTCAGTGCGCACAGAAGGCTCTCCTTCAGGGAATTTGGGGAAATTTGGCTTGCGGGTCACAGCTCCCCCTTCGGGGATTCTTAGAGCGTGCACAGAGGGGCTTCCCTTTGGGGAATTTGACGCGCAGGACGGACTCCGCCCCCCTTCCGGGACTCTGGGAGAGTTCACGGAGCCAGCTCACCTTCAAGATTTTAAGAATGTGTGCTCTAGCTGGTTTGGCTCAGTAGAGAGAGCACACACAGGACGCAGCTCCACTTCGGGGAATTTGGCACGCCGGACACAGCTGCCTGGGATCCCTGACTCACAGCGCATTCACACTAAGAGCCAGCGACCCCAATTGTTGGTGCGTGCACACACAGGGACCCTGATTCTCAACGAGAAACCGCACAAGGCAACAGAGACTTTGCCACTCGAGTCTTGGTGCAGACACAGGGAAACTCTTGACTCCTGGCACATGCTAAGGATATCATTTTCGGCACATACCAACAGCGTGGTGCAGACAGGGCCCCTGATTCTAAGTGTGCACACGAGACCACACAGAACACTGGGGACACTGACCCTGGGCAAGTCTGGTTCCCGCCAACCAAAGGCAGCCACACGTCCTAGTGTCAGAGTACTTCAGTGAAACTCGGGTGGAGCGAAGTCCCCACAGCACACAGCCCAGGTCCACGCAAACGGAAGCTTGAGCTTTCTGGTAATAGCCAGAATGGGGAAACGAAATAACTCACAGAGGAAAGAAAATGTGGAGTCGCCAAGAAAGGAAATTAGTGAAACAGAAGCTTGCAACATGACCGAAAAGGAGTTCAGAGTAATGGTCATGGAATTTATACATCGGATGAATGAGAAAATCAACAACTTATGCAAGAATCAGGAAGAAATGAAAAGTGATATAGCTACAATCAAAAACACCATGGAAAGTTTCAACAGTAGACTACAAGAAGCAGAGACCGAATTAGTGAGTTAGAAGATCAGGTACAGAAACAAGCTCAATCTGAACAGCAATTGGAGAAAAAAATTAAAAAGCAGGAGGAAAGCCTAAGGGAGCTTCGGGACAACCTGAAACGAAGTAACATGCATATAATAGGGCTGCCAGAAGGACAAGAAGAGCAGCAGGGATTAGAAAATCTATTTGAAGAAATAATGACAGAAAACTTCCCAGATATGGGAAAGATAAAAGTTACGCAAGTACAGAGAGTCCCAAGCAGGATCAATCCCAAAAGACCCACACCAAGACATGTCATAATTTCAATGGCAAATATAAATGATAAAGAGAGAATCCTAAAGGCGGCAAGAGAGAGACAGAGAGTTACCTACAAAGGAACACCCATCAGATTGTCAAATGATTACTCAACAGAAACACAACAAGCTAGAAGTGAATGGAAGGTGGTATACAAAGTGTTGCAAAGGATCTGCCAAAGCACTGTGGATGTTTGGACATATATTATGGTTTCTGCCTATACTAGAGTTGTCTGTGCATACACCATATTTTCTTACTTATATGCCATGAACTGTTCTGTTTTTGTTCATTTCTATAAAATGACCATCATCTCCTGTGCAGCTTTGAATCATGAATGCCACAGCACATATATTAGATTGACAAGAAATTGCTGTTTTGTAAAACAAAATTGTTGCATATTAGTCCATAATTTTATGTGATACAACCTAATACTATGACTACTTATTCCTATATGTAATGTGGACATTTCATTATGTCAGAAGTCCATGTTCTCCAGTATCATAGTTTTCTATGCCTATACCAGATTGTGTTGGGGAGCCTGTAGCTAGTGTATTAAATTAAGAATATTCAGATTATATAAGCTGTATAATGAGGAGGCACAAGCCACCTACACAGGGTTTTCAGGAAAATTGTTTAATTGAACTGTATCAAGATGAGAATCAATCCTAATTATGCTATAAAGAGATTCCAGGTCTTAATATTCTGGTGTTTTCTACAATACTTGACTATGACAAAGGCATTTGTGGCAATAAATATCAGAGAGAAATGGTGGAAAATAAAATGAAGACATGAGAGATTAATTTAAATTTTTGGATTATAAGAGATGACTGAGGCTGAGAGAAATTCTGTGAGTCACCTAATCAGAAGAAGACAAGGAAAGAAATGGAGCTGTAACCTAAGGCTACTGTTTTAGAGCTCTTTACATTACCTTTACTTAGATGGGCTCTGTTAAATTTAAAGAGGGGTAGGTTGGCAGTGAATTTTGGTGACATTGATTAACTGGAGAATGGGAATTGTCACATCAAGCATTAGGTAACTAGATATCAGGGAAGTTAAATGAGTCTAATAGAGTTAAAATGTTTTTTGAAATTTCTTCTTTCTCCTTTCCCTTGCCTACTTATTTCCCCTTTTCCTTTCCCTCACAGGACTCTCCAAGTTGGTGCCTAAGAAGATGATAATCAAAAGAATGAGTTACTTCTACATAACCAGCTTTGGGCTTCTCTTCCTGATTAATATTCCCCCTGAAACAACTGGCCAAGGGGAATCAAGACGACAGGAACCTGGTGATTTTGTGAAGCAGGATATTGGCGGGTAAGATGGCTTAATGCTTAAAAAAGAATCCTGTGATAAATTCTTGTCTTGGACAAAAACCTTATTTTTTTTCCAGATGAACTAAAGTACTCTGGTCCTTGATACTAGACATTGCATTGAATTTATAAAAGCATAAACAGCTCCGACTTTCAAGGTAGAAAGAGATCTCTTGGGCAACTTCCTAGCCCATGTTTGAATTCTCTCTATAACACCCAAAAGGCAATTCTGTCCAATCATTTGCTCTCAGTCTTTTTTAAATCTTCAATCTGTCCCTTATTTTTTATTGGCTCTGTCCTATTAATATTTAAATGTGATCAAGAATCTTCCATCTTAAATTTAAACTTTCCTTCAGATGGTGCCTTAAATATTTTCTCCTCTTTACAGTCATCCTTCTTAAAGGAGTGGTTTTCTTTATTTTCTCTATCTACCTTTCACTCTGCTCCACTGGTGCTGACTTCCAACACCAGAATTCTAAGGCAACTTAAGCAACCAACATGGTCAATGTTGACTCTGTTGCTAAAATGATCACTTGTCTGTTCTTATCTCTCTATATAAAAGCCTAATATGTAAATTTCCCCCTCAGGAGTTCAACCGGGAGTTCAATTGCTTGCTATGACGTGCACTGACCACCAGGGGTCAGTGTGGAATGAATGAAGGCCCCAGCTGGCATCCAGAAGGCCCTGATAGCGTGTGATTGCCAGCCAGTCCTAAGGACCCTACCCGTGCATGAATTTTGTGCACCGGGCCTCTAGTACAACATAATTTCTTTAGTACCATGTGGCAAAATTCAGCATTGTTGACTCTTTCCTCCTTCCTTAACTCCTTTTTATTATGAAATAAAACATCCATAAATATGCATAAAATAAATAAGTTTAAACATAATTCTTTCTTTGACTTCAGAGATACCACAATGCCCTGGTTCTTAGATTAGGTTCTCTAGAAACAAGGCCCAGGACAAAGACTCTTGTAGTAGTCCAAGTGGAAGAAAACATATTCCTTTTTTTTTAAGGGAATATGTACCATATTTCAGTGCCTAGTAACCTGATATCATTGAATACAGCTGGAAAGAGATCCACACAATTGCTCTCATGAGCCAGTGCTAGCCAGATCCAATAATTAAATATTATTGAGGACCTGAAAGAACTTTAGTTTATGTGGGTTATATCTATAAACATTTATAGCATTAGAAATTAGAACAGAGAAATTCTTTTTATTATTATTATTTTAAAAATAATTCTTTATATGTCCCCTTTTTCCCCCCATTGACCCACTCCAGCCCGCCCCTGCCTCCTCAGCCCCAAGCCTTCAGCACCCTATTGTCTTGCCCAGGAAAAGATTTCTTAAGCAAATGATTTATTGAGAGAGTGCTCTCAAAGAAAGTTATATGGAAGTAAGAGAAGCAAGTTGGAAAGAGGAAGAAGTAAAGCAAAGGCAATTTCACTTAAAGTGTAGCTTCCATTTGACCCCACAGGGTGCTATAGAACATGAATGACACTAAAGAATTGGCCCACCTTGAGGCAATGGACTTGGGCTTTTGTAGCCTCACCTCAATCATTCATTGCCTGAGGACTGAATAGAGGAAGAGATAACCTCCTAGGCTCCCTTCAGCTGATGGTAATACTCTAAAGTTGTTGTGGATGGTTTCCCTGGCCTGATAAAAGAGATCTAGATATACCACCAATATTACACCTGGGTTTCTTTATACTTTTATGTCTATGCTTTCTATAATATTTTCTACAATATTGCACAGCTATATCAAGGCTTTTGTGATATGAAGATCTTTTGTAATCTGGCAATCTTCTTTTCCGTTGTTCATTGCACAGGTAATGGTGGCTTTTGCTTTTTTTGTTTTGTTTTGTTTTTTGTTTTAATTCAGGTGCTCTTTTTTACTATATAGACTCCTAAGTGACTTAATCCATCCCCATGACATGGTTACCTTACATATATACCAATGACTCTTATCTCAATTACTGTTCCTAATTTGGCTATGGTCCCATATTCTTGGAAGCATTAAGATTTGCTTCTAATTCTTTTTGCAGGGTTGATTACCTTAATGTACTCTGAGTCTTTCCATCTCTGGGCAGAGGGCTATAGAACTGGACTAATATGTCTTTAGTACATGGCCCATGTGAGGTTCTTTTTGTTCTTTACCCCACTCTGGAAAAAAAAAAAGATTAATTAAAAGTATCTGATTTCAGTGTGCAATAATAGATATTCTAAGTAAGGAGGAAGTTCCAAATACACAAACCTTATCTCTTCAAGTATTTACATTAAGATTTTTCAATATTCATATTATTGCAGGTGTCCTAAATCTAACTATATATTGGACATGGCCACTTGGCTACTTCATAAACTGTTTAAGCTAACTATGTCTAAAATAGTAGCATTATCTCCATCTCTCTCCTTCAACTCTAAAAACAAAGAACAAGCAAACACAACATGTATCCTGTTGCTCAAGCCAGAAACTTGGAATCATTTTGGCCAATTTTCTACCCTTCACTCTTCAGATTAAATCAATCACCAAGAGCTGTCATTTTTACCTCCCACATCCATTGGATTCATCTACTTTTTTCCAACTTTCCCGCTACCACTCCAATGTAATATAATGTTTTCTTCTACTTGGACTACTACAAGAGTCTCTAATTGGTTTTACTTCCTAGAATCTTGCCCCCATTCAGAGTAACTGTCACTCTGTAGCTAGTGTTTCTTCTACAGTGTATGTTAAATCATATCTTTCCTGTTTAGAGTAATTTAATGGATTTTTATTGTCCCTAGATTAAAATCTAAACTTAACATGATTTTATAAGGCCCATTAAGTCCTAGGCTCTACCCATCTTGTCAGCCTATTTCTTAGTCCTCTTGTCACCAAATTCTGTGTTATTCAGCTATATTGAACTTCTTTTGACTTTTTTATAAAACTTCTTTTGATACAAAATCCCATTTCATTCAAGGAATATCATTACTAGAAATGATCCCCTTAGCCTTGAAATAGTTCAGTATTACACAGTGTATTTTATTCTTTGATAGTGGTTTTTCTGTTCTCATTTCACATTTGGCTACGGTCCCATATTCTTGGAAGCATTAAGATTTGCTTCTAATTATTTTTGCAAGGTTGATTACCATAATGTACTCTGAGTATTTCCATCTCTGGGCAGAGGGCTATAGAACTGGACTAATTTGTCTTTAGATACTTGGCCCATGTGAGGTTCTTTTTGTTCTTTACCCCACTCTGGAAAAAAAAATAATTCTGCTTTATTAACTTTTCATGTATCTGATTTCATTGTGCAATGATAGATATTCTAAGTAAGAAGGAAGCTCCAAATACATGAACTTTATCTCTTCAAGTATTTTTATTAAGATTTTTCAATATTCACATTATTGAATATTGCAGGTATCCTCCCTTTTCCCTCCTTTTGCCCACTCTACCCATCCCCATCTCCGCCTCCCTTGGCCTTCACCAAATTACTGTCCTTGTCCATAGGGTATGCATATATGTTCTTTTTCTAGTCCCTTCATATTCTTTATCCACTCACCCCCACTCCCATCCCCTTGGGCACCAGCCAGTTTGTTCGATGTGTCCATGCTTCCAGTTCCATTGTGTTCATCAGTTTATTTTGTTAATTAGATTCCACATATTAGTGAGATCATATGGTATTTGTCTTTCTCTGACTGGCTTATTCCGCTTAGCATAGTACTCTCAAGGTCCATCCATATTGTCACAAAGGATAAGAGTTCTTTTTTTTTTTTTTATAGCTGGGTAGTATTGTGTTACTGTACCATAGCATTTTTATCCACTCATCTTATGATGGGTACTTAGGCTGTTTCCAGATGGTGGCTATTGTAAATAACGCTGTTATAAACATAGGGATGCATATATTCTTTTTGATTGGTGTTTCAGGATTCTTAGGATATATTCCCAGAAGTAGGATTGCTGCGTCCAAAGGCAGTTCTATTTTTTAATTTTTTGGGGGAAATTCCATACTGTTTTCCACATTGGCTGTACCAAATGGCATTCCCACCAACAGTGCACAAGGGTTCCCTTTTCTTCATATCCTCGCCAGCGCTTATTGTTTGTTGATTTATTGATGGTAGCCATTCTGGCAGGTGTGAGGTGATACCTCAATGTTGTTTTAATTTTCATCTCTCTGATGATTAGTGACCTTGAGCATTTTTTTCATATGTCTATTGGCCATCTGTATGTTCTCTTTGGAGACTTTATTTTTATTTATAGTTTTCATATTGCATTATGCTAGTTTAAAGCATATATTTAAATAATTCTTACTATGTACCTAGCATGAGTCTAAATCCTTTACATATGCTGACTTATTTTTTATAACAGATCTGCTAGCTAGTTGCAGCTGTTATTCCTGTTTTAGAGATGAAATATGGAAGCATGGAGAAGTCAAGTAACTTGCCAAAGCTCACACAGGTAAAAAGTGTCAGAGCCAGGACTGAAACCCAGACAACCTGGGTCTTAGAGTTCATGTTATCAACTGCAACAATATATTGCTTTTCATGCATTTGGTCACTTTTATTTAAGAACTAGGCACATGTCTATTTCTTTTATGTACATGAACATTTAGGTTCATATAGTGATCCCTCAATCTCTTAATACTTAATATATCAGCCACAGACTGACTGGCTGGCACTTGCTAAAATGGGGCAGGTCCAATTTTCTTATAAGACCTGAAGGAATAAGAAATACATTTCCCTTTTGAAGTAGAAATGTAGCATTTGTGACACAGGCCATGGATGGACATTTGAAGCCAAGATGAAGAATACATGGTAGGTGGTGCTATGACTTCCTATTGCATGCATCACGTCATAAGGCAAGGTCGTCTCAGTATTACTGATGCTAAATATGATCTCTTGATTAAGGTGATGAACATCAGGACTCTCCATTGTAAGAATACCAGCCATCAGTACTGATTGAGATATTTGAGCTTTTGCCCATGGGAGTGGGGGAGAGAGATAAGAGATAATCAGGAAGAGTTTTGCACAAAATCAACTGAGCTCCAACAGACTTTCATGTAATGTGGATTTAGAATATTGGTTGATTGAGCCAACTATAGGCTATCACCTGGAAGGGTGTCTGTATATATCTCTTCAGCATATTGATGTCAGTTAGTTCTTCACTACAGTTCCCTTCTTTCTTCCTCCCCTCCCCCTTCCCAATGAATCTGTATCACTTTTAGCACTCTGTTCACTAAACCAGGCAATCTTTCTACTCTTCACTGGGTTTCAATGCCTCTCTGGCCAAAGCTTCCTTTATAGCTTTTGGTTGATGGTGAGCCAATATTTGTTACTATTTAAACTTGAATAATGCATTCAAGTACATAAACTATTTTTTTTTAAAAAAGAAAAAAACAAATTGTGAATACATCTAGATATTAAGCATTAATCTTGGAAATTTTAATATAGTATTTAATATCTACAATAATAAAAGAGTAAGATGCAAATTGACCGTACCTTCACAATGCCCACCAGCCAATCAGGAGTGAGTATGCAAATTAACCCAACAAAGCTGGCAGGTTAATTTGCATGCGCAGGCACCAAGTGGCCGGGGGCAGGGCGACGACGCAGGCGTTCTGCACTGCCCCAGCTGCTCTGGGTCTCTGGGCAGCGTGGGAAGGCTGAAAGGCGGCTCCGGGCAGGAGCAAAAAGGCAGCTCCAGCTGGAGCGAAGGCGTTGCCGGCCGCCAGAGGAAGGAAAGCCCATTCTTGCACGAATCTTCGTGCATTGGGCCTTTAGTATGAATAATAATACAACATACCTATGAAGTTATTTTAATTTTAAAGATGAGAAAACTTACTAGAGGTGTTATATGAATTGCTTAAGGTTACATAACTGATCAATTCAAATGCATGTCTCCAGATTCTTTAAGCTTAGTTCCATTTTTCCTTCCATGAGTATCTATTTTATCATTTGATTATCTCAGAAACCCTGTAAGCAGGGAAAGATTACTTACCTTGTTTTACCTTTTTTCCTTGCTCTATCGCAACATGTAGAACAGTAATAGGTACATAGTTTATGCTTAATAAAAGATGTATTGAATGATCAAATGAATTTAATTAGGTTTATGAATTAAGGGGGAAAATGGGGGCTCAAATGAATTTTCTGGTATTATTAGCTAGAGAGTGACAGTTTAGAGCAAAACTGTTCAATTCAGATGTTTCTACTATTCTGTAGATCTTTCTCAGTGTCTTTTTCAGAACAGGAACTTTCTCACTGCTAAGGATAAATATTGATGGGGATACTATTGAGTGTTTCTTAAGACTCCTCAAATGTTATTCTATGTCTTTTATAGCCCTGAGTAACTGGATGCTAGGAATAGTTATTATGTATCTACTAGTGGCCCGGTGCATGAAATTCGTGCACATTAAAAGGGAATTAATTAGAGGAAATATTTTAATATTGCTATTTGCCCTTTCTCTATAATAGAAGTGTCTGGCCGGCCCTACCCCCACTGGATGACACCAAGACCTGGCCGGCCCCACCCCCGTCAAGCCCTGCTGGGCGGGGGATGCAGCCTCACGTCCCGGCGCGGGGATGGGGGGCACAGCCTCAGGTCCCTGGCCCCAGCACCAGGACGGGGGTCATGGCCTCAGGGGGACCCACAGAGCCAGAGGCGCCGAGACCCGCCTCTGCAGGTCCGCACACACACAGCCTCCTGGTGATGGATTGTGACGGAGTGAGGGCATCATGGCGTGACGGCATGAGGGCATGACGACCATTTGCATACTAGCTCTTTACTATATAGGATTAATTGCAATCTCTGGGTCCAAAGTAAGAATGGGGAAGGCAAACCTAAGGAGATACAGCACTGTAACTTATTTAACTGGTCTATTCAAAATAAATCACAAATACAGCTGGCATGAGAACCCAAGATTTCTGACTTTTGATTTGTTACTTAATTTCACACCATGCTTCTTGAGCCTTTGCAACTACCATTTCTTCCACAATTTTCTCTTTTCCCTAAACTATTTAGGGCCTTTATTTCTAGTCCTGTCAAACCACAATAAGCTCCTCAGGAGGGCCTGATTAGGTGGTTAGTAAAGTAACTAATGCTTTGAAAGGCTTACAAAAGGCATCCAAGATGGAGAAGTAGGAGGTAGCTAAGCATTACTAGAAAACCAGAGAACTTAGATTACAGTCTTACCTCTCAGTAGCAATATGTCTATGGGCAAATTTGGTGTCCTCTCTGAGTTTATTTCCTTATGTATAAAATGAGAGATTTTAGGGAATCTCTTAAGAGTTCTGATAACTTGAACATTTCATGTATTACTATAGCTTTGTTGCCCTATCTCCTTAGGTAGGATGTAAAAAGACTAGATACAATTCAAAGGTTTGTCTGGTTCTGTTGTTCTATGAACCTATGTTTCTCTAGGCTAGAAAAAGGGTAAGTTCTTAGTTTAAAAGTTTTCCATGTTTTATTTTGAGTTCCTTTCATTTATGCAACAAAATTTGCTGAATCAATTTTATGCCAGGTACTATTTCTAAGGACATTCTGTCCAGAATTTCTCCTTGTGTTTCTCCACTTCTGGGTTGGGGCTGGATCATTTGTTTGGTAAAGCTCATGCCAATGCTGGAATAAGAGTACAAGTATAGTGACCACTGTCTGCCCTCATTCATAGGTAATCATTGTGACAAATAGGAAGTGCTTACTGGTTTGGTTAAAATACAAGGCTATTTAATTGACCCAGTCTATTGATTGAAATCTTCTTGAATTAAAGTGTTTAGAGATGTAATTGTTTTTTATTAAAAACCATTCTTTTTCATTTATTTTCCTTCTATTGCCCCAGACTCTCTCCCAAACATGCCCCAGATATTCCTGACGACAGCACTGAAAACATCACCATCTTCACCAGAATCTTGGATCGTCTTCTGGATGGCTATGACAACCGGCTGCGACCTGGTCTTGGAGGTCAGTTATTATTTTAAGATCTTCTGCTTGGCTATGTTCATCTAAAAAGGTTCTTTTAAAAATATATATTTTTTTTATTGATTCAGAGAGGAAGGGAAAGGGAGAGATAGAAACATTAATGATGAGAGAGAATCATTGATCGGCTGCCTCCTGCACACCCCAAACTGGATAGAGCCCACAATCCAGGCATGTGCTCTGACTGGGAATCGAACCATGACCTCCTGGTTTGTAGGCTATGCTCTGAGCCATGTCGGCCATGGTAGATTGTTGTTGTTTTTTTTTAATCAGAGTTTTGGCTGTTTGTGCCTGTGTTCCAGTATGCAGCTTTGCCTTAGTGGCAGAACTGCAAGAGAAAAGAAAAAAAAGGTTCCTTCACCAAGTTTTGAATCCCCTCCATAAATCACCTGTTTGTTTGTGTTTTTGTTGTTTTTTTGTTGTTGTTTTTACTTTTCAGGGTCCTTGAGTAGGTGCTTTTATATTTTGTCCAGAGATTTTATTTAGAATCAGTGGGAGAGAAAGACTTCATTGCACTTAATCTACCATCTCCAGAAGCCACTTTAGTTCTGTTTTAATTTTAGTTTTTCACCATCTTTTTCTTATGGTCTAGTTGTTTTGTGGTTTTCTTCTACTCTGAGCCGTATTCCAAAGTGCATTTAAAATAGCATTTTAAAATATTTTCTCTATTGTGATATTGCTAATCCACTCCAGGTCCAACAAGTTTACTTGGCTCAATTCCTAATCCCAAGACTATTTCTTTGTATATCATGTCATCCACACCTACCCCCCAACCCAAGCTTGTAGCCTCAAACAGAGCCCTAAGCATCAGTTCAGCTTTGCTTTTTCTATCTTCTTTAAAAGGAGAGCCCCAGCTCCAACCAGTAAATACTCGGCCTGTTTCCAGCCTTACCTTTTTTACAGAGTAATATTTTAATCTCTTTTACTGCAGTTACTTTCAGACTCATAACTCTGGCTTTATCCTTACACCTTTGTTTTGTTGCTATTCCATGATATTTTGATCTTTTATTTGAAACAACTATATCGTTTTGTCATATATTTCATGCTTTTTATCTCTCATTATTGTGTGTTTGGATCAGAGTGGTTATACTGAGATATGAAGTTACTTGTGCCATCTTATCTGGAAGTCCCAAACACTTCTTAAGGATGGTAATGTATATGACTCTGGTAGCATCTTCTAATATATTTTGGCCTTGGAAAGCATAGTATTTTTTAATATTTGAATAATAACAAAAGCAGCTACCATTTTTAAATTAAATTTTATTGGGGTGGCATTAGTCTACATGAACATATAGGTTACATGTGTAGATTACTGTTATAAGATCTGTATATTGCACCATGTGCCCACCACCCAAAGTCAAATCTTCTCCTGTCACCTCATATTGGGACCCCTTTCTTCCCCCACCCTCTTCCCTCTGGCAACCACCACACTGCTGTTTGTGTTCATATGTTTCAGTTTTATATTCCACATATACGTGAGATCATATAGTGCTTAGCTTTTTCTGTCTGATTTATAACTACCATTTTTATAGATAAGGAAACTAAGGTATAATTAACTTGAAGTAGGACCAGTACTCCATATTCCTATACCAATGGTTTTGCCATTTATTAATTTTATGTTTAAGCTAAAATTCAGTAGGCCCTGGGAAAATACCAGAGCATCCTTGTAACATTTTGGGATATTTCAGCTGTTTTAAAGATTCTGTTACTTCTCCCCTGGCTTTCAGCTTTTCCTGTAGACATTGTGTTTTCTTGGTCATTGTTTGGGCACTGCATCAACTTCCTTCTCTAATTTTGTTATAATGTTGTCCCATGGAAACCCTCTTAGCTCTCAGGAATGGACTCTATTTGCAGGAAAGAGCTATGAATCTCTGTAGAGGCTGCTCTCTAATGTTTTCATTTCTTCTACAGCTGATACTGACATTTCTTTCCATGTGGATGGATAGTTCAACATATTTACCCTTTTCGGCTGGAACTACAAATCCAGATATTGCCATTGGTCCCTATCACAAGAAAGAGAAGTCACTAGAAAGTCTAAGGGAAAAGATATTCTAGGAAGGTGCTTCTGTAGACATATAGTAACACCCCTGGGAGCATTGAGCACAGCATCCTTTTTAGAGAAAACTGAAAAATACTGCGGGGGCCTGATGCAGCGGGGGCCAAACATGGCGGGGATCTCCCTTTTCTGTGTCCCACATGGAAAGAGAGATGAATGAACTGGTTCTAAATGGAGGCGGCCAGGGATTGAGAAATAATAGAAATAAAGAAAACAAGACACAGAAATAGATTCATGAAGCTGGGAGCCTGGGTGGATCTTTCTGTGCCTGGCTGAGGCCACAGAACAGATCCAGACTGCAAAGCTGAGGCTTTATTTATAATCAGGGACAAACAAGGCAATTGGCAATGTTCTTGTAAGTTTCACTTGTTTTGGCAGCACTTGCTGCCCTTCCCATAGCCCACTAGCTACCCAGGAAAGATCTAGGGATCAGTTACAGGATCAAGCTTAATTATGCTTAGAGGACTGTGCCCTTCCAAGCTTGGAACTTGTTTGTGACTTTGCCAGCAGGTCAGTCCGAGGCTTAACCCTATAACCGCTTCCTACAAATACCATTTGAATATTTTATTCCCATGGAGCAAAACCTGGATATTATTATTTTTTCTATCTCCTTCTTTACTGTTTTAGTGCTTATTTCTTCCCTCCCCCCCCCCCCTACGGTACCTATCTCTTTGCTCTTTGTTTATAATTTAGTGTTTCTGATCTATTCTGGGTTTAGAAACCAGAAAACCAAAGATTTATATAGTAGTTTTAAATGATCTTTAGATATTTCTGTGCTGAAACCCTTCATGTTCTAGATAAGGAAACTGAGGCTCAGAGAGATAAAAGTGCCATTCAAGATAATAGAGTTTGTCGGTAGCACTGCGCGGGTTTGTACCAAGATCTGAAATGAGATTCAGTGTTTTTTGCATTATATTCTGGGTAAGTATTGGGTTAGGTAACAAATAATAGGTGCAGGGGAACGGTTGCAGGAGAGAAATATCCAGAATGAGTGAAAGACAAATGCAACCATTTGAATTAAAACTTGAGATATGTTTTGGTGCTTTACAATTTAAGTATTAAATACTAGATTTAAAGGAAGATGAAATGTAGAGGGTGATGGAACAGAAATCAGTGTTTTTGTGGAATTGGTGAAAGGAGTTGAGTGATCTGAGTGCTCTAATGCCAACAACTGTATCTGGCTTGGGACTGAAAGGCATATTTTAGGGTCTCTTTAAGACTGAAATTCCTGAGAATTTTGGGAAATAGGCAGTTAATTTTGTTCTATACTCCCTGTGGGAGGGTGAAGATTCTAGCAATAGTGGAATGAAAGAGAACCCACAGCGATTAGGTAGGTAGTAATTGTTGTCTCTTTTAAATATTGTGGTATTTTTTACTGGTGTGTTATAAATATGCATTGTGTATAGCTAGCTATTGAAGATTTGCTGTACATTTTAGGTACCAGACACTAGATGGAGCAGCATAAATGCAGTGCTAGATTTCTAACAGACCAAATATGAAAGTTGTGAGTTCTGTCAAAACAGTCTGCAAAACGATGTGTGAGTCAACTGCAAAGTTTAACCCTTTGCACTCGCTTGCTTTTTTCTCGATCCCTTTATTCTACTCGGGATTTAATTTTTTAAATACCCCAGATTTTACAAAGCACGGCAGTAGAATAAAAAACTGGAGTTTCTTTTCATACAAACTTATTTATTTGGATTTTTTTATATTTCAAATTATTGATACATTCAAAGAGTATAAAAAGAGCTGCTACCGATGCTAACCGTGTCGAGTCACACTTGACATCCAAGTGCAAAAGGTTAAATTATAGCTCAGGATCTCTGACACAGACTCTTATAATTTCTGCTTCCTTAGGCCACCTGTTTCTGATTCCTCCAGAGACTTAGCCTGTAATTAATGCTTTTGGGAGATGGGTCACTGATTACTTACCCCCCAATGATTGTCAAAGACAAATGGAAAGGTAATTAGCATGAGAACCAAGCAATCCAGCTCTCCAATCCTTGAGGGCCTGTCAAGGTCACTGTAGCCCATTCCCTAAATCCATGTAGCTAGTTGACCCAGCCTGCTAGTCACATGGGACTTCATTTCCAGCAGCTTAGTCTCTCTTCAAGATGAAAAGTGTGCACAACAATAAACACTTATTCTCCAAAATTTCCAGTGATATGAAAAGTAAGAAAACAAAAATTTCAAAGTTTTATTTATTTTTTGTTTAGCTAACATCCCAATCCTCAAAGCCTCACTATTCTTAAGAAAACTGTCTTTGGGAATAACTGAAGAGTACATCTGTGCTTAAAATGATTTAAAGGGGTATAGTTAGCTTTTGTTCATATAATTGGTTTTAGGACCTTGTCTCTAGTGGAATTGTAACAAACTTTTTCTACAAAACATATTTCAGGAATGACAGTAAAATTTTAGACCTGAGCTAGAGAAAAGTGAATGGGGGATGGTCAGGGTCCATAAAACCATATCAAAAGAGGGGAGACACAGTCAATGGAAATAAGGATATTTAGTCTGAAAAGGAACAAGAAGAACAGACTAAGGGGTACTGTGATCACTTTCTTTTGATTTCTGAAGGTTTTTAAACCTAAAAAGAACAAGAAGCAGACCTGTTGTGTGGGTCCAAAGGGCAGTGTTTATGTATATGATGGGGTGGAACACTATAATTGGGGCAACTACTCTGGTTTCTGCTCAAAAGAGAAAATTCACAGTTTCTTGGGGGATCTATTTGATATGAGCAATATATTTAATATAAACATAGCGATCACTTATTGGCTTATCTTTATTCTTTTATATAAAAAACAAGCAGAAATGGCATAGAGACTGGTTGATGAGTTTCCCATTGATGGGAGACTCGATGCCACAGTAAATTTACAAAAGAAAAGATAATTCTATTTACCTTTGGTTTCAGAGGGTAACATTGGAAGGAAATTGGGTTCCCAAAGCAAATTAAGAAAAAGCCAAAGAGCATCTGAAAACACTTGTTTAAAAAGCAGTGGAAATTCCTCTTATCCACTCATTAATTTATGTTTCACATTTGTCTCTCCTAAGAAGACTGTAAGCAGGAGCTATAGTTTAAGTTAGAGCCATTATCAGGTTTAGTCTAATTCACTCATCTTTTCATTTATTCAAATGAAATGATAAATTTCTAATAATTCCCTCACACAGAGGAGCTGTAGTGGTGGGTAGATATTGTCTTCTATATCTGGGACCCAAGATCTTAAACTTCTGGGTAAGTTCTGTCCACCTGGCTTTATTGTATCACCTCTGGAATAGTATTAAACAGAAGCAACAGTTAATGTATACTAAACACTGGATCTGTTCTAACTGCTGGCCTAAATGTTGGCCATCTCTTTATTATTTTTCTTTATTGTTGAATGTATTACAGATGTCCACTTTTTAATATCATCTCTTTAAATTCTCTGAACAATTCTGAGGTAAGTGCTATCATTATTCCAATTTTTCACATGAAAAAACAGATACAGAGACAAAAGGCACATGAAGAGTAAATGGCAGAACCTGAACTCAAACCCAGTTAGTCATGCTTTTAACCACTGTGCCATACTTCTGCAGGACACTTCCCTGAGTATTGCTATATCCTGATTCAAGGCAGCTGGATTTTCTAGTCTGTAAATGGGATTTAGCCATTGGGTCTTGGTGGTCCCTGTGTGGAACACTGGAGCACTGTCAAGTATCCCTGTGTTTGCCTGGCCATTGAGTAGAGGGCCAGAGATCTAAGGATGATAACATAAATTCACAACCCTCCCTCACTTGAGCTGCCAGGACAATCCCTGGCTCCACATCCCTCTACATGAGAGATTTCTGGCTACTTTGATGAAAAGAGCATTACCTCTCTTTTTCTCTTAGCATCTTCTCTCTTGCTTTCTCTTTCTCTCTCTCACTCTTAGTACTGGCTATCTCTTGCCCTGTAACTTTCTGTATAGTTAGTTTTATTTCCTCTTACCAGTCTCTTTCTTTTCCACTGTCCTATTGTTTTACTTCTTCCTCTTCATACTTTCTTTCCATTTTCCTTCAATCCTCTTCTAATGACCTCTTTCCTATTCCTTTCTTTCCACTTACTTTTTCTCTCTTCCTTTCATTTTACACAACTTCTCCTAATATCTTTATTTGCCATATTCTTACCAATTGGGATAGAAATGGAGAAGAAAGAATTAGGTGTCCAGTGTACAATACCAAACTTCCCAACTTTTCCTGCAGTAAAGCCAGTGAAAGTTCTGCAGCTTGGCTAAGCCCTAATTTGGGAAATCAGACTTTCCCCACACTGTTTATTTCTTAGCAATCGATGGGTGCCTTTTAAATGAACACAAACAATTGAGAGAGGAGGAGCATCAGATTTGTACAAAACCTCCCAACTTCCATAGGCAGCAAAAAAAGCATGCCTTTTGTTACCATCTGGTACCTTTAGTTAGATACTTTTTGCTTGGTGCTACAGTCAGAGAGTTCCTAGTAGAGTTCCTCTGTTCTGAGTGAAAATTCAGAATTTGACTGGTCCCAAACCCTCGTTGTACAAGAGAGCAGCCAAAAGGAAACAGTCTTGGTAAGGCATTTAGCGAGCTAGGTTTCAAAGATCTAGAACGCAAGCCTTCCCATTCCAGCCCAAGACTCTTTTATTTTAGCTACTTCCCTTTCTACCACCAGTGACTCTACTCTCCCATTGAAACTACAGCAGTCTTCTGCCACTTGACTTTGCCACCATTCTCTCTCTCTCTCTCTCTCTCTCTCTTCTTCTCCTTCTCCTTCCCCTTCCCCTTCCCCTTCCCCTTCCCCTTCCCCTTCCCCTTCCCCTTTCCCTTCCTCCTCCTCCTCCTCCTCCTCCTCTTCCTCCTCCTCCTCCTCTTCCTCCTCCTCCTCCTCTTCCTCCTCCTCCTCCTCCTCCTCCTCCTCCTCCTCCTCCTCCTCCTCCTCCTCCTCCTCCTCCTCCTCTTCTTCTTCTTCTTCTTCTTCTTCTTCTTCTTCTTCTTCTTCTTCTTCTTCTTCTTCTTTTTTCTGTAGTCTGGGTCCCCTGTTTTTAGGCTGCATAACTATCTTGCAATTTTGCAATTATATTGGTTTAGAAAGTTCTTCTGTGTCTACCTATGTCCTGCCTGGCATACTAGATTCAAATATAATTGTTTGAATTATATTTGAATTTCCCATTAATTAATGAATTTTGTTTTCTGTACTAGGAGAAAGAGCAGTGCTTCTCCAGCCAATGAACCTGGCATTGTATCTGAAGGGATAGGTCTTTAGGGTGCATGTTCTGGGTTCTGAAGTGTTGTCTCTACTTCAAGCACAGAAATGGCTTCAAAGGATGCCTGTGCCCTAGATGAGAGCCTATTTAAAGCACACCTCTTGTTTCAGAGACTTGGATTTTACTGATTAAGCTTGGGAGTAAATTGTGTGTTTTAGTAAATTGATTATAGTGTTTATTATTATTAAATGATACTCATAATCTCTTCTGAAAATGAAATGTTTGTGGATACATGCAATGGTCTTGAGCATACTCAGTATGTGAGTAGGAGAACAGTGTATTAAGCCTAAGGGATGGTTCTGGAAAGTGGGAAGTCAAGCAGATCTAAAGTACATGTGGGCCAGAACCCAGGACTGGATGAATAGAGTGAATATGCTACACATGCAGTAGGTGTGTTCCCTTTTCCATGAGGGAAAAGAAATAGTGCCATAGACTGCATTAGCCAGTCTCATTATACACATACATTGAGTCTTGTGTGGACTTTGTTTGCATTAGCTGTGTTACTGGTGTGCTCTACTGGGGTCATCTGTGCTGGGCTGGAATGGGACTTGTTTGAATTTACTGTAATGATGGAGTGTTTGGTAGGTTGGAATGGGCTTTGTTAGGCTGGACTAAGCAGCCCTATGCTCTGTTTGAGGTATGCTGGAGTGGATGTGTTAGTCTGGGCTGCAAAGGGGTAGACAGGGCTGACACAAGCAAGAAAAGAGAAACTTAATAGTGTAATAACTTTACTTTTTGGGTATCATTTTTCAACTTGGCAAATATGTGATGAATTCATCCATTCATACCAAATTATTCAGTCATCACTATCTGAGTAATAGGTTCCTTTTCTATTTATTGAGGATACAGAGATAACAAAACAGGGAAACTGCCCTTCAGGGATTCTTGGATTAGCTAGGAAGGCAGACTAGAAAGCAGACAGTTATAAGAAAGAAAAATAAATGCAAAGAGAGTGTATGAGGTAATGTCAGTCATCTCCAATATTTGTCACTTAACCCAACAAAAGTTTCTCACTCACGCAAAGTCTATTGTAGATCTAGACTCTTTTGCTAATTTACCTTTATTTTTGAAAGTATTACAGATGTCCCTTCCTCCGCCCCATGACTCACTCCTCACCACACCTACCCACTCCCCAAACCTTCACCACACTATTGTGTCCATTGGCAACTCTTCAGGGCAGTTGTCCTCCATGTGTTGGCTCATCATTCCAGGCTATATCAATCTTATGGTAGCTCCACATCAACATATGTTCCCATGATGACCATGGCAGGGAGGGGCTTGTATGGGACCATAATTGTTCCACCCAGGGAGGGACACATATTACTTCCTCACATAAGCAAAACGAGTCCCATGACCCCTCTCTACTTTAAGCAGGCAGGGAGTGGGAGTGCATTCATCTTATGTTCCTGGAAGTAGAAGAGAGTTGGATATTGGAATATTTGTAACCTACCACAGGTAAGGATATTCCCAGTGTGAATGTCCACCACAGGTGATTCCAGAGATCTCTAAGGACTCTCACTAAGCTTTGGGATTCTGCTGTCATTCTCAATGACACCTAACGGAATGGACTTTGTATCTGTACCTAGCATGTTTCCATGAAGAAATAGTATAAGTAAGAGGTTTTTTAAAGGGGTTCCCCTCTGACTGTGCCAAATATCCTTTCTCAGATGTAGCAAGCTGGTTATCATTCAGAGTATTGCACTGGTCTCTCTCAGAGCTAAGGCCACAGGTTTTCATGACACTCTGCTTTTCTATTTTCTTTGGCCCAGATGCAGTGACTGAAGTGAAGACTGATATCTACGTGACCAGTTTTGGCCCTGTGTCAGATACTGACATGGTAAGTGTAGTTCCTGGTAAAGTAAGAGTGAAAAATGATACAACAGATAAAATAAAATGTGTTTTTTCCCTACAGCAGGGCCTTGTAGCTATGTCCTATGGAGAAGTCTTATCTCAGATGAATTCCCCACCCTCACCATCCTACATTTAGCTGAATCCATCTCTTGCCATGCTCTCCCCACATATTTACATAAAAAAGCATATATCCTCAACAGGAGTATCCTTTCCTTCTTTCCACAACACATCTTTCAAAATAAACTTGGCTTCCTATCCACAATTAAACTTTCCCTGACCTCTCCCTTCACATTTTGCCATCACCACACAGGATTAGTACTGATAAGTCATGTGAAGAGAGCATTGTGGTGGGGACTCTCACCAGTGGTATTATCAAAGAAGTCTGTTCCTTGCAAACAGGCCCAGGGACTTGGCTTGGCCAGGGTGATGCAGAGTGTTTGGAGTAAGAGTCTAAGCTACTTCTGGAAACTGATCCTTCTACTGATGTGAGCAGTTAGAGAGCTTTGGAGCATATTTAAGGAACAGGGCAGAGCACAGTAGAGCTAGAAAGGGGATGACTCCTAAATCATTTGCAAGGACTTTCCCTTTTCCTATTGTTCTTCATTTCTGCCAAAGCAAAGAATGCAGAGGAGAGTTGAGACAGGAGACCCCATCCTAATGGACCACCTGATTAATACCAACTAAGTATCAGATATTGATTGAATAATTATTATATCAGGAAACAGAAAAGCTATTATCTGCTCAGTATGCCTAGCAGTTATTAGATGCTCAGTAAATTTTTGTTGAATGAGTGACTTTGTGTTGAAAATAACAATTTTTTAATCAAAAGAAATATATTTAAAAATATGAAATGTCCATTTTTATTACTTATTTTTCTCTGTATCTCTATCTTCAGTGAGACTACTACTTAGCAAGGGACAGGGCTTCTTTAGACCTGTTGGGTAAATATAAACAGTATATAGGGACATAATAGAGTTTTCCCTGTAGGTAATATAGAACCATTGAGTAGGGCAGTAAAAATATGCTTTGTTTTAGAATGATTGATCTGGCACTCTGTACAGGATGGACTATAAGAGGCAAAATACTGGAGGATCAGAATTGATTTAGGCATGTTGACTTCACAGGACTATCCCTTCAGTCACACAGTTCTAGGAGTCAGTTGGAGAAGCAGGTTAGTTTTCAGGAGAGGGAGTCATGAGTGGTTGTGAGGGAAGGCAGGGAGATAGTAGAGGCCTAAACTTTGTATTGCAGGTGTGGAATAAAGAGAAGGGTGTGCATGGATATAGTAGACTCCCTGTAAACTCCTTAAGGGCAAGTACCAAGTCTTTATGGTTTCTCTGGCTTTTAATAGAGTGCTTGACACACAGGGAGAGCTCAGTGAGGGGCATGTTTGACATGGGGGGCATAGGAAATGGGTCTTTCATAGGGTCAGCAGGAATGCCTTTATGTCTATCTTACCTCTTTTCAACTTGTTGACTATTAAGTCCCATAGATTCAGATCTAGGTGTGCATGAAAACTGTTGCTAGTTGGTAATTCAACAAGTACTCCTTAAAAGTCCAAATCTGCATTAAGGGGTTCTGGGAATCCCTATATTCAGAGAGAGCTCATAGGCCATTGAGGATAACCAGATTAACTAAGGATATGCAGCTCTCTCTTTCTATTGGTGGGTATTAGTTAATAATTAGGATTTTCATAAGAAAGCAACTGAACACACACACACACACACACACACACACACACTCATTCAAGTACCAACATCCACAAATACATTCAGAAAAATGTATATGCATGTAAAAAAATACACACAGAATACAAACAACCCACATGTTACCCTAGGCACTCCATAGACACACATGTACAAATAGATTCCTAAATCTAGGGATACTACAAACACACAAACAGTCCCTGCCCAAACCAGCTCTTATCTTTGCTCCTTCCCAACCCAAGCAGGCCAACCCTGAAGTCATTTCAAATAATCCAGACTTTCTATCTCTTTTGAAGTTTCATGTTCCACTTGCTTGTTTGTTTTTCTTCCTCAAGATTAAGTAGAAAAATGGCTCTTTCCTAATAGGGAGGGAAGACTTTGGTCAAATAAACTTAAGGTTATTTTTTAGCTGCACTTCCATCCTATCACAAGACAGAATAGCTATCATCACTCTGGCTGGGAAACACATTTCTGGTGTTTTAAAAACTTCTTCATTGAAAACTTATTCATGTGCTACTTGGTAGACTGGGCAATTGATCCAGGGTCAGGGATGACTTTTGGTGAAGCATCAGGCCTTAGCAGCTAGTTGAAGCATGAACCCAGGCTCCCCCGAGACCACAGATAACATGGAAAAATAGATGAAAAGTTATTATAGTTGGCTGGGTTCTTGACTCATTTGGTCTAGAATACTTTTTAAGGAAATAGAGACAGACTTTTATTCACAAAGTGAGGAAATTATGGTGCCATTTTAATCATTGAACCAGCACCACCCATAATCCTTTATAGCCATTTCACTCCTTGGTCAAACACTGACCTCCAAAGACATAGATCCTGTATTTGATAGAAAGCTCCATGTCTGTTTTGTTAATATCAGTACCACCAACGCCTAATTCAGTGTTTGGTATTTGGTAGACTCTCAACTGTTTATTAAATACAAAAATGAATGAGATGGGAAAAATTAAATTTGAGGATAAAATTATAACTGTATTCCTCCATTTGACTAAAAGTTCATCAAAGGGAGAAAACATGTCAGGTACATTTCTGTATCTCCAGCACCTAGCACAGGAATTGACACAGGTACTCCGTGTTTGCTGAGATTAAATGAAATATTAGTAGTAAGCCCTGCAGATAAAGACGGGAAGTAACTTTCTTCAAGGGATGCTGTTGAATAGCAAGACTAATGAATTTATGATTGATAGCTCCAAGCTTTAAGCTTGCTCATTGATGTTTTGGTGGCTTTTCCACTCATGAAAATAAGGAGCTGTGACAATAGGGAATTCGGCAGAGATGGAAGCTGAACAGTTGTAGATTTTTCTAAGGGGAAAGTCAGAGAAAGAAAGAAACTTAATGCAGAGCATAAGATATAAGTTGTAAACTGGTTATTATGGGGATTTTATAGGCATCTCAAATGAAAGGCTTGTGTTAACCATTTGCAATAAATGGAGCTTGATGGTCACACCATACCTAGCTCCTAAGTAGCAATACCAATTTTGTGTCAATGGTCTCCCAGAAGAGAAATAAAATAAGGGATACAATCCTAATTTGAATAAATAGGCCATGCAAACTTCTCTGATTTTCTATTTTTAGGAGAGTTTAGACCCTTCTTTCAATGTATGAAAAGATGGTGGAGGTAACAATGAGAGGAGGCTGAAAAAGGTTTCGTAAAAATGCAGTTTAATTGTTACTTCTCTCTCAAATTGTGTCTGTTTATTCCTTGCCAATGAGTAATGGCTCTTGGCAAGTGGGAAATTTCCCTGGTATCCCAAGAACATTTTAATTTAAATGCAGAGAAACTGGGATACTGGCTTAAAGGTGGCATGCTATGCATATGGTCAGTGACTGGAAAGGAAAATAGAACGTTGACAGATGATAGTTGATGAGAATAGATCTTAAGTGTTCTTACTACATACACACAATTAAAGTAATAGAAGTTAGTATGGTAATAAATTCACAATGTATATGTATCCTGGTTCAAACCAGCTTCTGACAAAGTTTGTATTCTAGCTCTCCTCCTAAAGCTTCAGGCTCTGCTCTGGTCCTTGAACATGCCAGAGGTGCAGGGGCCCAGGGTTCTGAGTTATGTATTCAGTAATGATCTCTCTGAATGTGAGAAAATAAAGAGGACAAAGGGTAGTAATATTAGTAGAGTCAGAGAGAATAACTGGGAAACTTAAAATGCCAATTCTAGATATTATCAACCTCACCCTTTTCTCTAGGGATACTTTAACTGCTTAGATACCTGGTAGATAATAAGTGCCCAGCTCCCACTTGTCAGAGAAACTTCTTAGGGTATGTGGTTGACAGCCAGGTAATGAAGAAAGTAGATGATGTAATAAGAGAACCAATAGTCCAAATTGATTAGAAAAATAAAATGGAGGATTGGGGGGGTCAGAACCAATAAAAGACATTATAATCATAATTCTTGGTAACATATTCAGGTAACTTACATTTTGTTCTGTCAACTGCTTATGAAAATCATGCAAAGTTATCAGAGTATTCAAAGACTGTATAGGAAAAAATGGTGTTAATTAAAAAGAAAGTAGCATAGAGACCTCTTTCCTGGTGTTAGTGGGCTTGAAGTTATTGCACCTGTTTCCTTTCTAGCACTGGAAAAAGTGGCTATGTCCACTTTAAATCCTCACTTACTGGTGATCTTGGGTACAAAAGAAGAGGGTCTTTGTCTATTTTGAATGCCTCCTAGGCTATCAGTTTCCTCTTATTCCTAGGATACCATATTCCTATATGCAATATAGAAAGAGGGTCTATGTCTATAGGATTTTGCCTAGGATTCCATGACCAGGAATTTCCTGGCCACTTTATGTAAAATAGACAGGTAGGACACATAAACAAAGCTAATAAGACCATTTCAAGGGCTAAATGCAACTAAAAGAGGCATACGGATTATGAGTCTCTAAAATAGAAAACGATAGAGAGAAGGCAAAGACCAAAGGGAAGTCTGGAAGGCCAAAACAAACAGGGGAGGGTAGCCTGCATATGGGACAATGACAGTGCATTTACTATAATGTAGTTGTCATGTACCTTGGCCTCAGACCCTGATAATGTGGAATCAACCTCAAGGTCCTTTCTGTTGGCTGCTTTAAAACACTGCACAGTGTAGGAGTTGAAGACATTCAAGCTTTAATACCAAGCCAAACATTCTTCCCCAAGAGCCACATGTCCTTACACATCATCTCTGACTGGTACAGGAAAGTCCAGCCCGTAAGAGACAGACTTAGGCTTATTATCTGGAAGATGGAATTTAGATGCCTCACAGAACAGCAGAATTTGTTTGTCAAATTGGAGGCAATTTGGAGAGTACACATGGGTCAATTTTCAAGGAAAGAATTGATTTCCTTCCTTCCTTCCTTCCTTCCTTCCTTCCTTCCTTCCTTCCTTCCTTCCTTCCTTCCTTCCTTCCTTCCTTCCTTCCTTCCTTCCTTCTATTGCATTTTGAGAATAGTCAGGTCAAAATCGGATTGCTTTTGGCCAAAGATCACAGGATACTTATGGAGCAAATAATCACAATGTGATTTTCCCCAGTAGTTTTTACTTTGTCAAGAATAATATTTTTAAGAACGGGTATTCATCATCCAAATTTTTTAAATCTTAAAAATTTTGCTATATATATTTTATTTTTTAAATCTAAAGATACACATGAAGTTCCCTGTGTACCTTAAACTAACTCCATTCCTCTCCCTCCCCAGAGATAATCACAGGCTGGAAGTGATTTTATCACATAGAGACACACCAAAGTAGAGAAAATAGTTTAATAGAATCTCATGTACCAACACCCAACATCAAAAATTGTCATCTTTTTTGGCCAATCGTATTTAATCTATATTCCTACCACTACCCCAAACTGTTTTCTCCTGTTTTATCTTCTTTTCTTAAACTTATGAGAAGTTTTCTATATTTTTAGTAATGTTAAAGCAGCCTAGTTTTGGTTTTGTTCATCCTCTGTATTATTTCTTTTTTGTTTTCTGTTTCACTGATGTTTTCTTTTGTCTGGATTATATTTTCCTTGGGGTACTCTGTGGTCCTTCTGGCTTCTTAAAGTAGATTAGTTTATAGTTTTCCACTTTCTTAAGGCTGTCTTTAAGGCTTCTTTATGGCTGTCAATTTCTCTCCCAGTACCAATTCAAGAGTCTACTATAAGATTTCATACACAAGCATTTTCACTGTTGTTCAGTTCCAAGTATTTTCTAATATATTTATTTTTTCTTTGTTTCTCAAAAACTTTAGTGGATTTTTCAATTTTCAAAAATAAAACTTTATTAATTTCTTTTTTGTTTTGTTTTTGTTAATCCTCACCCAACGATATTTTTCCATTTATTTTTAGAGAAAGTGGAAGGGAGAGGGAGAGACAGAGAGAAAGTTCTATGTAAGAGAGACCCATCGATTGGTTGCCTCCCGCATGCACCCTGACCGGGGCCAGGAATGGAGCCTGCAACCACAGTATGTGCCCTTGACTGGAATTGAATCCAGGACCCTTCAGTCCGAGGGCCTAACTCTATCCACTGAGCCAAACCGTCTAGGGCTGTTATCAATTTCTAATTTAATGCCTCATTGAAAGAAGGTGGTTTATAAGATATGGAATCTTTTTTGTGTTTTACAGTAAAACCTTGATATAAGTGAGTAATTTGAGCAAAGGTGTGTCTGTTAAAGCCAAAAGTCCATTATGTAATAAAGTAAGTTTGCCAAATGCATATGTTAAAAATTGACCAATTAGCTAGCTTACCTGTTTTCACTTAAGTAGATGTATTTGTGTAATTAAAATTATGTATGTAAAATTTAATTTCACAGAAAAGTTTTATATATGAATTACTATAATTTTAAATTTATACTGACTAAGTCTAGTAAATGTATGCATTCACCAGTCACCATGAGCAAACAAATGCACATGACTGGAGTGTTGCTTATCACACATCAGAACATTGACATCAGGTGTTAAAACTGCTGCAGAAAGTCACACCACGAGACAACAGAATCAATTATTGCACTCAATGCCATGTGATCATATGCTAATCACTCATTGTCTATGAGCGGTGTGTCTTGGATTTAAATATGAAGACTATAGTTGTAGATGTGTAATATTTATTTATGTTGGCAAAAGTACTAGTGTTTTTTTCCAACACATGGCCTATTTGCTAAAATTTATTTAAAATGACAGTAAATTAATAACAAAAAATAACCTGTTAATTTAATTATAATCAAATATTGATTTAAAGCAATTTAAAATTAACAAGGTGGCCCTAGTTGGTCTGGCTCAGTGGATAGAGTGTCGGGCTGCGGACTGAAAGGTCCCAGGTTCGATTCCAGTCTAGGGCACATGCCCAGGTTACTGGCTTAATCCCCAGTGGGGGGCATGCAGGAGGCAGCCAATCAATGATTTTATCATCATTGATGTTTCTATCTCTCTCTCTCCCTCTCCTTTCCTCTCTGAAATCAATAAAAATATATTTTAAAAAATAAATAAAATTAACAAGGTATACATTTTCCCATATGACATATGGACTGGAAATTTTATCTGTTAAATCTGAAGTCCATTAAATCAAGGTCCCCAAAATCAAGGGTCACTTATATTAAAATTCATGTTATGGTTTAACATTTTTGGAAAAAAATGTGTGTTTTGTTAAGTGTTAGTGATAAGTCTACGTGTGTTCCTTGGCTTATGCTTCTCAATTCATTGTTCACATATCTTTCTTTTTGTTGTTGTTTTTATATGTTTAATATATTTTTATTGATTTCAGAGAGATAGGGAGAGGGAGATTGAGTTAAAAACATCAGTGATGAGAATCATCAATCAACAGCCTCCTGCATGCCCCACACTGGGAATCCAGCCCGTAACCTGGGCATGTGCTCTGAAGGGAATCAAACCGTGACTTTCTGCTTCATAGGTCAACACTCGACCATTGAACCACACCAGCTAGGTCATTGTTCATGTATCTTAATCATCCATATTGTTGGTCTGATTGGTCTTTCATTTATTGAGAGTCTACAAGTGTGTCACTTTCTCTTTGTAATTCAGTTTTTGCCTTACGTATTTTGAGGACATGTTAACCATACAGGAAAACTTAGAATTTTTTTTTCCACTTGAGATACTCCATTTTTTAGTATAGTGATATTGTATCCCAAGGAATAATGTTTGTGCTACAGTCCATTATGTCTGTATTTCTTAGTTATAAAACTTTTTTATTTGGATTTTTCCAAACAGATGTTTCCACCATTTTATTTTGACCTGTGTTTTTATGTGTCTTTAGGTGTGTCTCTTGTATATATACATAGCATATGGCTACATTATTTATTTATCCTCAGAATATATTAATTTTGTTTAATGTATTCTTTTCCCCATTTTTTTCCTATGCCTTTTTCTTACCTTCTATAGGATTGAAAAAACTTTATTCCCATTCATTTTTTTCCACTGTATTATACACTGAGTGGCCAGATTATTATGGTCTCTGAATATATATGTATATGTATATACTAGGGGCCCGGTGCACGAAATTCGTGCACTGGGGGGGGGGGGTCTCCTCAGCCCAGCCTGCCCCCTCTCACATACTGGGAGCCCTCAGGGGATGTCCTACTGACGGCTTAGGGCCGCTCCTGGGGAGCGGCCCTAAGCTGCAGTCTGGCCTCCCTTTGTGAGAGACAAACAGGCTTATCAGGGAAAGGCACCAGCCCCATCACCCCGCTGCTGGAGCCACTGCCAGTCACCACAGCCACCATGGTGTTTTCATCAACATGGACTCCAGTCCCTTCACCAAGAAAAAATGACAACTTTCTTTAGGCATTTTCAAGATGTGTCTTTCATAGGATATGACATTTCTTTCTTTTTTTTTTTTATCCTCACGTGAGTATATGTTTCCATTGACTTTTAGAGAATGTGAAAGAGAAAGGGAAAGACAGAGAGAAACATCAAAGTGAGAAGAATACTTAGGTTGGTTGCCTCCTGCATGAGCTCTGACCTGGGCCCCAGCCAGGGAGGAGCCTGCAATTTAGGTACATGCCCTTGATCAGAATCTAACCTGGACTCTTCAGTTAGCAAACCTAGGCATTATCCACTAAGCCAAACCGTGTAGGGCAGGTTATGACATTTCTTAGCCCTCCAGCAGCAGACCTTCATTTTCCCCCCCAGGAGTGTGGTGGAAAAGCCCTAGATCACCTTTTTGGATTCTTATACCCAAGTTACTAAGAATATTACCAGTGGCATACAGGGAGCTTAGCCAATGAGCGGTCAGAAAAGGTATTTCCTCTGTAGTTCACACCTATCTCCTGTGATCTCCAGCTCCGCCCCTGGCCAAGGCCTCAAGCCTCTGTTTGAGGCTCAGGTCCTGAGCAGGGACCCCCAGCTGGTTCTGATTGCCCGCAGGGACCCTCAGCTGATGCAATCACCGGGCTCCACCCAAAGCCAAGGCCTAAAGCCTCTGTTTGAGGCTCGGGCCCTGGGAAGGGACCCCCAGCTGGCTCTGATCTCCCGCAAGGGACCCCAGCTGGCTCTATCGCCCAGCTCCATCCAAGCCTAAGGCCGCAAGCCTCTGGCCAAGGCTTGGGCTCTGGGCAGGGACCCCCAGCTGGCTCTGATTGCCAGGCTCTGCCCCTAGCCAATGCCGCAAGCCTCTGGCTGAGGCTTGGTCCCTGGGCAGGGACCCCCAGCTGGCTCCGATCCCCTACAGGGGACCCCAGCTGGCTCTGATCGCTTGTGGGGGACCCCAGCTGGCTCCGATATTCCCCTCTGATTTTCGGCTCCAATCGCCCAGTTCCAACATTGGCCACTCTCCGAGGCTGCAGCCATCTTGATTGGGTGTATTTGCATATTCTCTTTCTGATTGGCTGGTGGGCGTGGTTTGTCAGTGTATCGGAGTGATGATTTGCATATTACTGTTTTATTAGATAGGATATGTATATATATATTTATATACTAAAGGCCTGGTGCACGAATTCATGCACGGGTGGGGTCCGGGCCTAAATGGGCAGTTGGACATCCCTCTCACAATCCAGGACTGCTGGTTCCCAACCGCTCGCCTGCCTGCCTGCCTGATTGCCCCTAACTGCTTCTGCCTACCAGCCTGATCACCCCCTAACCACTCCCCTGCCAGCCTGAATGACACCTAACTGCTCCCCTGCCAACCCAATTGCCCCTAACTGCCCTCCCCTGCTGGCCTGGTTGCCCCTAACTCTTCTCCCTTGCAGGCCTGGTCACCCCCAACTGCCCTCCCCTGTTGGCCCCGTCACCCCTAACTGCCCTCCCTTGCCAGCCTGGTTGCCCATAACTGCCCTCCACTGCCAGCCTGGTCACCCCCAACTACCTTCCCCTGCTGGCCTGGTCACCCCTAACTTCCCTCCCTTGCCAAGCTGGTTGCCCCTAACTGCCCTCCCCTGCAGGCCTGATCACCCCCAACTGCCCTCTCCTGCAGGCCTGTGGACCCCCAACTGCCCTCCCCTGCAGGCCTGGTTGCCCCCAACTGTCCTCCCCTACAAGCTTGGTCACCCCCAACTGTCCTCCCCTGCTGGCCTGACCCCCCCCCATCTGCCCTCCCCTGCAGGCCTGGTCCCCCCCCCCAATTTCCCTCTCCTGCTGGCCTGGTTGCCCCTAACTGCTCTCCCTGCAGGCCTGGTCCCCCTGAACTGCCCTCCCCTGCAGGCCTGGTCCCCCTCAACTTCCCTCACCTGCAGGCCTGGTCCCCCCCAACTGCCCTCCCCTGCATGCCTGGTCACCCCTAACTGCCCTTCCCTGCAGGCCTAGGCCCCCCCAACTGCCCTCCCCTGCAGGCCTAGTTGCCCCAACTGTCCTCTCTTGCAGGCCTGGTCCCTCCCAACTGCCTTCCCCTGCCGGCCATCTTGTGGCAGCCATCTTATGTCCACATGGGGGCAGCCATCTTTGACCACATGGGGGCGGCCATCTTGTGTGTTGGAGTTAGGGTCAATTTGCATATTATTCTTTCATTAGATAGGATTAGAAGCCCGGTGCATGAATTTATGCATGGGTGTGGTCCAGCCAGCCTGGCCAGGGGGAGGGGACATGGGCAGTTGGCCGGCCTGTCTGCTGGTTGAATTCCTGGTCAAGAGGACAATTTGCATATTAGCTTTTTATTACATAGGATATACACTGAGTGGCCAGATTATTATTCGTTCAGAGATCATAATAATCTGGCCACTCAGTGTAAGCTTTACATTCTATTTTTAATATATTCTTTAGTGGTTACCTTAAATGTTAACATACATACTTGACTTAAAGTCTGATATTTCCAGTCTCATCCCAAATAATATAAGAATGCATCAACTCACATTTTACTACATCCTCCTTCTATTTTACTCTAGTTATTTGTTCCACTTTGTTTTTATAGCCATTGCTAGAAACCTGATGCATGAAGATTTGTGCAAGAATAGGCCTTCCTTCTCCTGGCTGCCGGCGTGCCGCGGGCTCGCTCAGGCAGCCTATGCAGTGGTGGCTGCAGTGGCAAGCTCTTCACGCTCTGGCGCTGCTTCCTCCTCACCCTCCTTCTCGAAGAGTTCCTCTGTGCAGTGCTGGCACTCCCTGGGAGGTGTGGAGGAGAAGAGGTAGGGGGGAGCGAGGCAGGCAGGGAGGACTGGAGAGGTTGGGTGTGCTAGTGCGTTTCACTTTCCCATTGTGAATGTGGGATGCAACTGGCCTCTTTCCTCATCCTCTTCCTCCTCCACCCTCTGCCTCCTGCCCGCCCGCCCTCCCTCCACGCTCATCTTCTCTCCCCTTTTGATTTGGCAAGATAGGGAGGAGGGAGATCTGATAATTTGGGTTACTCTGTAGGTGGCCTCTTTCATCTATTCAAAACAAAGCTGAGCCGCCTGCTGCTGCCACCAAGGCTGCCGCCATCGCCCCTTGGCTGGTCCGGGGCTCCCGGGGCACGCTAACTGTGCACTGAGCGAGCTCCCGCATCCACACCTGTGAGGCTGCTCCAATGCTAGGGTTTTGTTTACCAGAGCAGCGGGGCAGGGGTGGAGTAGAGGGAGACACCAGACACTAGAAGCTACGACCTCAGGCACCATAGGGTTGCCTCTGAGGCCGGGGGCTGGGCCACAGGGAGACTGCAAGGACGGTTGACAGGTGTGGAGCACAGAAGGGAAGCCCTGAGGAGGTTCGCTGCCCAGAGGCCCGGAGTGGCTGGGGGGGCACTGCCATCTTTGTTGGATTAATTTGCATACTAACTCCTGATTGGCTGTGGGGTGGTATGAAGTGATGGTCAATTTACATGTTTATCTTTTATTAGTATAGATTATACTTTACAAAGTACCATTATTTGTTTAGTTTACCCTTAAGTTTGTCAACACTTATGCTCACTCTTCCTTCTTGCATCTTCCTGGTTGTTTCATTTTCAATCACATGAAGAACTTCTTTTAGTAGTTCTTTTCCTGAGGATCCATTCACTAATTTATTTATTCAAAAGTATTTTTAGAGCACATACTATATGCCAGGTAGAGTTTTAGGTGCTAGGGATGTAGCAGCAAACAGAACAAAGTCTTGGCTCTCATTGAACTTCCAGGTTAGTGGAATGAAAGAAATAGTAAGCAAATAAAAATACATTTTGTTAGTGCTATCTGATAAAATAATGCATGAAGAAAAAATAATGCATGGTAATGAGAAGGGGGATTGCTATTTATGATAGGATGGTCAAAGAATGCTTCTCTAATATGGAGACTTTTGAATGAGACCTGAATGGTGTGGGTGACCCAGACATGAGAAAATCAAATTTTGTGTAAAATTATCTTTATTTTGATCTCATATTAAAAGATACTCTAGTTGGCTATAGAAATATTTTGGCTCTTATTGTTGTTTTCAAGAAGTCTGCTATCATTCAAATTATTATTTCTTTGTAAGTAATATGCCTTTTCTATTTTGCCTTTTAAAGATCTCCTCTTTGGTATTCTTCAAATTCACTATATATTGGTTTGGATCTATTTTATTATATTGAGCTCTGAACTCATTATGCTTCTTAAAGCTAAGGATGAATATATTTCAATAATTTTGAGAGGCTATCATTCATTAGTACTTTAAGTATTGTTTCTCCCTCATGTTCTCTCTAACTTTAGAATTTTATTAGATTACTAGTAACCCGGTGCACAGATTCATGCACATTGAAAGGAAATTAATTAGAAGGTATCTCGTGGGGTGGGACTAGGCAAGATGGGCTGGGCACACCCTGGAGCCAACCTCCCCCAGTCACTCCCTAGTATCTGAGGAGTGAGCAGGATCCCTCCGGCAGGTGGGGTCCCTTGGCCTGGCCTGTTGGGAATGGGGCCAAAACCAGTTCTCCGACATCCCCTAAGGTGTCCCGAAGTATGAGAGGGCACTCTGCAAAGTTGCTGTCATACAGGGTGTGGAATGCAAATGCAATTGTGCAGTAAACCAGATTTGGGGCCAACAGTGTCCCAGCAACAACTTAACCCATGGCCAAAGGTGCAATCGCGGGGCCCTGCGAGGAATCGGGCTCCCTCCTCTCTGGTTTTGTGTGCGTCACCTGAGAACCACCGCTGCCAAGTAACTGTAGCTCAGCAGCTTCTGCGTTGGCATCTTCTCTCTGGTGGTCAGTGCGCATCATAGCAACTGGTTGGATGGTCGGACACTTAGCATATTAGCCTTTTACATATATAGATACTGAACCTTTCCCTTTCATATTTCATGTTACATACCGTTTCGTTTATCTGTCTGAAATTTGTTCTGGACAATTTTTCTTCACATGTATTTTACAATTTTCTAATCTCTCTTTAGTGATATCTAACCTTCTATGTAACATCTATTTTCAAGTTTATTTTTCTTTTACAGAAGATCTACTTAAAATAGACCTTTTAAAAATCTGTTCTTTCTTGCTCTTACTCCATAATGTTTGGATTTTTTCTAATGTTCTCAATATCTCCTTTGATGTCTGTGTCATCTTAATTATAGTTCCTTTATAATATGTTTGATTATTCTGTTATATTAAGTTATTGGAGAGGGTTCAGTTATATGTTATATGTTATATCAGCTGACTCTTTCTCATGACCATTTCCTTTGGCATTTGTTGTTGTGGATTGTGAGATGATTTTCAGCAAGCATTTATTTGTAGTTATGTCCCTCCACAATGTTTTTGTATTTGCTTTTGCAAGTCAGTCTAGAGGTATCCCCATCTGTAGACCAATTTTATGTTAATGTTTCTGCTTAAAAGCCCCAAATCAGGCAGATAGTATACATTTAACATCAATCCCATATATAATTAGGCCTAAGGTTGCTAAATCTCGGTAGAAATACTTCTTCTAAATCCCTCTTCATTCAGAATTCATGCTTGGATAAACAAGTTTCCTTTCTGAATTTTCATTTTGTGGACTGATTTTGTCTAGTTCATTTTATGTAATTAACCTTTTTGTTGAGGTTGAGTCCTTCAGGATCTTGGTTTTATGTAGGAGTCTAGTTCTAACATTTTACCTGGCACAGTCCTGATTTATACCTGTTGTCCTGGTATAATTGTTGATAAAACCTCCTATCACTATCAAAAGTGTTCCAGTTTAGACAATAAAGTATATAACACCCTAATCCTTAAGCAGGAATATGCTGGGTATTCTAGAGGAAAAGAAAAGCCAGATTGGGTAATCTGAAGAGGGAAGAATGGTTAAAACTGAACTCAGACTTATTTTGCTTAGCATAATATAATCAAGGTCCATCCATATTGCCCCAAATGGCAATATTTCATCTTTCCTTATGGGTAAGTAGTATTCCATTTGGTGGGGGGGCACACAATGCAATATACAGTTCATGTATCATAGAAATGAACACTTGAAACTTATAAAATCTTATTAACCAACTAGAAGCCCAGTGCACGGATTTGTGCACCAGTGGGGTCCCTTGGCCTGACCTGCAGGGATTGGGCCTAAACTCCCTCTCTGACATCCTCTGAGGTGTCCAAGATTGTGAGAGGGCAGTTCTTGGGTGATGCATGCCAGAATCGGGCTCCCTCCTATCTGTCTCCTGGTGCATCACCTGAGAACCACAGCTGCCAAGTCACCGCAGCTCAGCAGCTCCTGTGTTGAGCATCTGCCCCCTGGTGGTCAATGTGTGTCATAGCTACTAGTCAGAGTGTCTTCCCCCTGGTGGTCAGTGCATGTCATAGCTACTGGCTGGTTAGCCAGTCAGCTGGTCTGTTGGTTGCTTAGGCTTTTATGTATATACTAGAGGCCTGGTGCATGAAATTCGTTCATGGCGGGTGTCCCTCAGCCCAGCCTGCACCCTCTCCAATCTGGGACCCCTCGAGGGATGTCCGACTGTCCTGGTGGATCAGGCCTAAATGGGCAGTCGGACATCCCTCTCACAATCCAGGACTGCTTGCTCCCAACTGCTCGCCTGCCTGCCTTCCTGATTGCCCCTAACTACTTCTGCCTGCCAGCCAGATCACCCCCTAACCACACCCCTTCCAGCCTGATTGATGCCTGGCTGCTCCCCTGCCAACCTGTTTGCCCCTAACTGCTCTCCCCTGCAAGCCTGGTCACCCCTAACTGCCCTCCCCTGCAGGTCTGGTCCTTCCCAACTGCTCTCCCCTGCAAGCCTAGGTCCCCCCCAACTGCCCTTCCCTGCAGACTTAATCACCCCCAACTGCCCTCCTCTGCTGGCCTGGTCACCCCTATCTACCCTCCCCTGCTGGCCTGATCGCCTACAATTGCCTCCCTTGCAGACCTGGTCCCTCCCAACTGCCCTCCCCTGCTGGCCATCTTGTGTCCACATGGGGGCAGGATCTTTGTGTGTTGGAGTGATGGTCAATTTGCATATTACTCTTTTATTAGATAGGATAGATGTCACCCCAATAAATTTAACTAAAAAAGAAAATTAAGTAAAATATCATACATTTCACGGAGCAGAATTTTCAATGACATATCTCCTAGGACAAAGAAACAAAGGAAAAAATAAGCAAATGGGACTACATCAAACTAAAAAGCTTCTGCACAACAAAATAAACTATCACCAAAATGAAAAGGGAATCTACAGTATTAGAGAACATATTCACCAGTGATACATCTGATAAGGGGTTAATTTCCAAAACATATAAAGAAATCATACAACTCAAAAAAGGAAGACAAACAATCCAATTAAAAAATGGGCAAAGAACTTGAATAGACACTTCTCCAATGAGGACATACAGGTAACCAACAGGTACATGAAAACATGCTCAATGTCACTAATCTTCATAGATATGCAAATTAAAATGACAATGAAGTATCACCTCACACCTGCCAGAATGGCTACCATCTATAAATCAACAAACAAGTGCTGGCGAAGATGTGGAGAAAAGGGACCCCTCATGCACTGATGGTGGGAATGCAGACTAGTGCAGCTACTTTAGAAAACAGTATGGAGTTTCCTCAAAAAATTAAAAATTGAACTCCCATTTGACCCAGCCATCCCACTTCTGGGACTATATCTTAAGAATCCTGAAACAGCAATCAGAAAAATATATGCACCCCTATGTTCACAACAACATTATTTACATTAGCTAAGATCTGGAAACAGCCCAAGTGCTCATTAGTAGATGAGTAAATAAAAAAGCTGTGATACATTTACACCATGGAATACCATGCTGCTGTAAAATAGAGAAATCTCTTACCATTTGCAACAGCATGGATGGACCTAGAGACCATTATAGTGAAACTAGAGGCCCAATGCATGAAATTTGTGCAAGTTGCTTGCCCCTCACAGCTGTAGTGGCTTGCCTCAGCCCTCACAGTCCAGCTTCGTCTGGAAGGTCATCCGGACGGATGTTGGGAAGGTCGTTTGGCTGTCTGGTCTAATTAGCATATTACGCTTTTATTATTATAGATAAGTGAAATAAGCCAGAGAAAGACAAATACCACATATGATCTCACTTATATGTGGAATCTAATGAACAAAATAAACTGATGAAAAAAATAGTAACAGAAGCATGGATACATGGAACACACTGACAGCTGTCAGAGGGGAAGTGGGTTGGGAAATGGGAAGAGATTAACCAAAGAACTTGTATGCATATCTGCATAGCCCATGGACATAGATAGTAGTGTGGTGAAGGACTGGCTGGAGGGGAGAAGTGAGGTAATAGAGGATATCTATAATACTGCCAACAATAAAAAAGAAAATTTAAAAAAGAAGAGCTCAGAGAGGAAGGTAAGGGCCAGTTTATTATTTTTTTTGTAGGTAAGGGAAGGATATTAGAATTTATTCCAGGTATGATTGGAGGCCATTAATGGATTTTAAGCCAAAGGATTTTAAGCAGCTTCTGGTTGTTTCTTTATTTTGCCTGGCTACCTAAAGGTGTCCTCCATGCCTTATGTATTTTAGTGGTTAGCCAAGGATTTGGGCAGAGTTTGTACTCAGATTTTGGGACATACCCTCTCAGTGGTTATCCTGCTTCCAGGGTCTCCCCCTGAATTTTCAGCTCTTTGGCCAGTCTTGAGCTATATCATCTGAGATATTAAGCCAATAAGATTTCTGCCAAACTTACAATCATCACCCAGAACGGTTCTGTTATCTGTGATTTAGTGGAAGACGCCACTATTGTTTCTGTCTGCATTTTTTAAACATGAGGTCTTCCTCATATGTGTATAGTATAGTGGTTAGCTAGGATTTGGGGCAGAGTATATTAGTATACCCAGATTTAGGCTACCATTCCTACTGTGGCTCTTTTTCTTCCAGGACTCTCACCCCTAAATTTTCAGATTATTTGCCACTTTGATCAAATAAGGCTGTGTTATTGTACCATGTGAATTCGAGGTTTGGAGGAACACCTTTAAGAAAAAAAAGCCACAAATGTACTTTTAATCCATTGGTATTGCCATCTTCCAATGGTAAACTTTTCTCAAGTATTTGCCTGCTTTTAGTCACTTTCAATTGCTTTAAAATAGTCTATCTTTCTATTTATTTATTCAAATTTTATAATTAATAGCTATAAGAGGATATATCAAAATGATTTAGTCTGCTGTTACCAAAACATAGAACATTTATTATTTTAATTTGTGTTTATATTAAGAACAATTTTGAAAATGTTCATGTTTATTAACCATTTTTATCCATTTCATGAATTTTCTGTTAATGTCATTTACCCATTTTCTATTTGTGTGTTCCTTTTTAACTTATCTGTAAGAGTTTCTTATTTATTAACTATATTAAGATATTAATTCATCAAACATTTTTATTTGAGGCTCAAATGAAATATGTTCTAAAATTTAAAGTTTTGTATTTGTGGTGATATCTGCATAGCCCATGAACACAGACAGTAGTGTGGTGAAGGACTGGCTGGAGCGGGGTATGTGCCTTTGACCGGAATCAAACCCGGACCTTTCAGTCCGCAGGGTGACGCTCTAACCACTGACCAACCCAGATCGGTGTGGTTAGCTTTTATGATGTGCAGGGCAATGTTGGCAGTGACTTTCCTAAGCAAAATCTTGTCAGATATATTCTCTCTGTACTTACTGATCTTCATGGCATTATTTTTCAATCATAATCATTTGTTGTACTCACCCATATTTAGTGTAAATAGGCTGCTGCATCTCTGCATCAGAGGAAATATTGCAAGGTAATTAATATTTGCTAAGGACACTGTGTGTCCTTACTAGAATGCTACTTAAACATTGTTCTCTCTTTTTTGTCCCTAGGAGTACACCATTGATGTATTTTTTCGACAGACATGGCATGATGAAAGACTGAAATTTGATGGACCGATGAAGGTCCTTCCACTGAACAATCTTCTGGCTAGTAAGATCTGGACCCCTGACACCTTCTTTCACAATGGGAAGAAATCGGTGGCCCATAACATGACCACACCTAACAAGTTGCTCAGACTGATAGACAATGGAACCCTCCTCTATACAATGAGGTCAGAAAGTGATATCCCTTTCTAAAGTATACTTGGGGGTAGTACTAGGGTTTAAAGCAGCATGTTTTAGGCTATCCATTGAAAATTATTTCAAGTTTACAAATTATAAATGCACACATAGGTGTGTATTCTTAACACATTTGCAGATATATATATATATATATATATATATATATATATATATATATATATATAATATACACATATAAATTGAGATTTGGCCATATGAACATTCTAAAAAACACAGATATATGTTCATGATGTATAAATGCTGCATACTCCAAGACACATGTGCACTAATACACATGCATATACACTTTAAAAAACACTTAAATACACAGATTCACAGCCATATACATAGGCATTAACATTGTGATAGTCAGAATAGGCTAACTTTAACTAACAACCAAGTACTATGATGCAGAGTTATGAGAATCACATGACATAATGATGGATATTTTCTGAAACATACTGTGTGTGTGTGTGTGTGTGTGTGTGTGTGTGTATGTGTGTATATATATATATATATATATATATATATATATACAAAATTACAGCAGCATATGTTTAATGCCACATGGTATTGGAATGCTGAGGAGTGAAGTTTCCAAAGAACTTAAAACTATATCTTCTAAGCCAGCAGTCACCAACCTTTTAGACCTCACAGACCACCAGTTGGTGACCGCTGTTTTAAGCAATATATAATGAGTCATCAGAAATATAAAGTTGTGATGGTTTTTGTGCTTTGGGGGATTGTGATGGTTGTTATGCTTTGGGAGTAGAAAAGTATGATATACAGGATTAGGAAAAAAAAGCTTTACAGTTGTTTGTATGGAAAATAACACAATAATCTATACTAATAAAAGCTAGGTGGTCCTCGTGTGCAACGTCATCACAAGATGGGTGTCAGATGATGGCCGCGCACACAGCGGAGGTGGGGCCCAGTGGCCGCTCTGCACGGTGAGGCCTGGGGGTCCCGCGGCTCTGCGCAGCTTGGAGGAGGCCGGTCCTAGTGTCTCCACCGCCTCGTGCAGAAGAGGCGGGTCCCGGTGGAGGAGGCGGGTCATGGCAGGGGAGGGCAGTTGTGGGTGATCAGGCCAGCAGGGGAGTGGTTAGGGGGGTAATCAGGCTGGCAGGCAGAAGTGGTTAGGGAAAATCAGGCAGGCAGGCAGGCAAGCGGGATCGGGCCTAAACCGGCAGTCAGACATCCCCTGAGGGGTCCCAGATTGGAGAGGGTGCAGGCTAGGCTGAAGGACACCACCCCCATGCACGAATTTCATGCACCGGGCCTCTAGTCTCTATATATAAAAGCCTAAGTGACTGAACGACCGAATGACCGGTAGCTATGATGCACACTGACCACCAAAGGGCAGATGCTCAACGCAGGAGCTGCCCCCTGGTGGTCAGTGCACTACCATAGCCACCCTCCAGTGGCCAGCCAACCTCCCCCCAGCTAGCCAACCTCCCACGGTCCCTCCCCTTGGCAGGCTGGCCCCATCGACCCAGATCGGGGCAGCCGGCCAACCTCCCGTGGCCCCTTCTCCCAGCCAGCCAACCTCCCACAGCCCCTTTCCATGGCCCCGATTGGCCCTAATTGCTGGCCAGGCAGAGGGACCCCACCAACACACAAATTCGCACACTGAGCCTCTAGTAGATAATAATACAAGAATAACCTCCGTGTTTTGTGTACTCTCAACTGTAAACCTACTTTTGCCCAACCCTATATATTTTATTTTTTAAAAATCTTTATTGCCGAAAGTATTACATATGTCCCCCTTATTCCCCCTTTGACATCTTCTAGCCTGCCCCCATCCCCGACCCCTTGCTTCCTTTGGATCCCACTCTTCTGTCTGCCAATTATGGGTTTCCTGTTAGGTACTTAGGTGCTAATCACTGTCAGGCACTATCCTTTGGCTTTCTGCAACCTGCTTGAAGCTCCAAGCAATTCAGTTTGTGTCTGTCTCCACAGGCCAAGGCTGCAAGCAGGAGGGGCCAATCTGCCCTCTAATGTAGGTTTGTTAGCATCATGGGCCCAGGGCTGGGTCATCAATTTCCCTTGGTTCCCTGGGCTCCACCTCTGCCCTTTTTGCCTGCTAGCCAGCTTTCAATCTTAATCATTCAATAGTCTGTTTCTGAAAGGGCTTTAGGTGGGGGAGGTGCTGTTTAGCTTTCAGGGAATGTGGTAGGTGTGTTTTCCTGTCCCAGAGCTACTCTTCCATGAGTGGCCCAAAATATTACTCTGCCCTTGGCTGGACAGAGATAATCAGCTGGAAACAGAGCTTTTATCAGTTCTCCTGGGAGAAAATATCAGTCTGATTCCCAGGATATTGGGGCAGATCCCCTCTGCCCTTGTCCAGTCACTGAGGGCTCCTTGAGACTGTTCAAACCCATAAGCTTGGCCTCTGCTTTTGTTTCCTCAGAAAAGCTCAAAATGCAGGGTGTGGCATGCAGGGATCCTGAGGGTGGGGCAGGCTGTATCAACTAGGGTGGGTCTTATTTCTTTTCCCACCTTGAAGTTACTGGAAGGAGCTAGCTCCTTTCAGGAAAAATCGCCGTTTTGGTTTGGGGGCCTACAACCAAATGCTCCTGGCTGCTATTTTGCTAAATCTCCCCACAACGCTTCCCACCCCAGTCTCCTTAGGCACCACAAGTCCGCACCTCCCTCCCTGCACAAAAGCCTCGGGTGTAGCTGCAAATGAAAACTCCTGGGTTCTGGGAGGATGGAAATGTGAAATTACAAAGAAGACTGAGGATGCTTATTGAGAAGGGCAGAAGATGAAGTTTGAACAAAGGACTAGCCACCTGAAGATAGAGTTGGATGAATGGGAAGAAGATGACCATTGGGCCCTTCATTTTATTCTGAATTGGACAAGTTTAGGAAGATAGGAGTCTATGCAGAATGCCCTTGTGCTTATTCTAAAGTACGGAATAGAGGAGGTACAGAAGTTTAGAAGCATGATGAAGCCATTGGTTCCCTTACACAGTATATGCTTCACCTTGGACCCAGGACAATGGGTCCAGAGGAAGACCTAAGTTCAAGACTGAAAATAAATGCTTGGCTCTATTTGTGACACCATGATTTATTCATCTGGTGACCTTTTTTTTTTTTTTTTGTAAGATACACATTACCTGTTTTCTCATTCAGGTAACAAGGTAGCTGCTACCTTCTTGAAGACACTTAAAAAACACAAATTGGATAAGGTCTGAAGAACACTTAGAATTTTTTAGAAAGTGTTTGTTACTCTACCACATTACTGTTATTTTTGATCCTCAGAAATTATATCTGGATTTCATGAGAAAACTACAGAATGATAGCTTAGAAAAATCTTACCAAGGATTGCAGGGCTGTGTAACTAGGGCAGTTGAGAATGAAGCCTTGTCTTGTCTCATCTTGAGACCTCAAGACAGCCATAAAAATGCAGGCCAAAGCTCATTACCTGCTGCTTACTTCAGCAGCACACATACTAAAATTGGAATGATATAGAAAAGATGAACAGAACCCTGATCAAAGTGATGCACATGCTTATGAATTTTCCGTTTTATCAGACATGAATATATATGGAACTGCATTTCTATTAATGACATTTTGTTTATTGATGAAGATATGGATACATATGTTCATTGCATTTTTCTTTATACCTATGGTATATGAATGTTGCATAATACATAACAGTAAAACAGTTCCAGTGATTATTTGAGTATGAGGGACAAGTACTCATTGAATTTAACTAGATTTTATCCCATTGACTTGAATCATTCATTCAACCCATTTATGAGTGCTTATCATGTTTGTGGATTTTGGAATAAGTGCTGATCTATAGAGATAAATAAGACACATATCATGCTCTTAATGACCTTACAGCCCAATGGTTAAAGCAGATATGTGCACAGATAGCTGCACAATAATATAAAAGTCCTTAAACAGAGAGAGGTGCAAAATGTGTTAGAATTACAGTGCAAGGAACATCCAAAATCATGTTATGGCATCAAGGAAAGTTGCAGAAAGAAGGCAATGCTTATCCTATATCCTGAATCTTGAAGAAAGTGTAGGTACAGGGTAAGGTACAGGAGGGTATTCTAGGCAGAGGAAATAGCATGCACAAAGGCAGGTATTCATGAATTGACACAATTCATCATAAAACTAGGAATACATGATGAGCAAAAATAAATGAGGTCTCTGCCCTCACTTATATTTTAGTGGGGAAAACAATTAAATAAATCATGACAGTAAAGTAGAATAAAGTGAGTTTATGGTGAATAGCCACAATGAATTCCAGAGGAATTCACTTTTAAACCGAGACTAAAAAGAAGTGAAGAGTTAAATTAGATTAAAAGATAGAAAGAAAATGTTTCATAGAGAATGGGGGGAGGGAGGGAGACAGTGAGATAATGAGATAAATAGGGAGGGAGGAAGAGAGAGAGAGAGGAAGAAGAAGAAGGAGAAAGGGAAGGGGAAGGGGAAGTGGAAGGGGAAGGGGAAGAGGAAAGGGAAGGAGAAGGAATGAAGGCCAGGGGAATGAGGGAGGAGGTGGTAATAATACATTAAAGAAACTAAAAGAAGTTCAGTGTGGCTGGACCACAGAGTAAAGTGCAGAGAAGTGGCCTGGGTTGAAGAAGGGGTGCTTATAAGCTATGTCAGCATAAAAATTATAGGGATTCATTAAAGAGTTTATTACAAAAGAATGACACAAACAGATTTGCATTTTAGATAGATCACTCTGGGAGCAGTGTGGCAGGTAGATTAGAGGAAATCAAGGATGAAGATGAGGTGCCTAGTTTTATGAGCTGCAATGCTCTAATAATGATAGTAATAACAATTACTATGTACTACAGAGCTACTATTGCCACTTTATTAAAACAACTCTAATCTTAACAAAAACTATTCAAAATATGTATTATTTCTATTTAATTGATCTAGAAAGTAAAGCTTAAAATTAATAATGACTTATGCAAGTTGATGCAGTTATTAAGCAAATTAAGGACTGTCTGGCTTAAAACTACTGCTTTTTCCACTAAATAAGGTATTTTTTAAATATATTTTTTATTGATTTCAGAGAGGAAGGGAGAGGGAGAGAGAGATAGAAATATCAATGATGAGAGAGAATTATTGATTGGCTGTCTCCTGCATGCCCCCTACTGGGGATTGAGCCCGAAACCTGAGCATATGCCCTTGACCAAAATTGAACCCGGGGACCCTTCAGTCCGCAGGCCGAGACTATCCACTGAGCCAAACCAGCTAGGGCTAAGTAAGATTTTTTTTTAAAGGATATGGATCTATTATATGTTCAAAAGGTAGCACTGGTGGTATTTAGTGCCTGATTGGAAGTTGGTGGGGGTCATGATGTTGTATGAGTGCTTCTTGTAAGTAAATAAATCCCCTAGGATAATGGAAGTACTAAAGGTTAGGAAAAAATGATAATCCAAGTGTTAACATTTTCATTGAATGTGGATGAAAAAATAAGCTTTTGGAAAATAACAGTGATAAGGAAGTATATTGGGAAATACAGCCAAATAAAATACCTGTTTGGAAATATTTCTGCATGACAGATGAGGGATAATAGTTTGAAAGTGATACAGCATGTTTATCCTGTAGTTATAGGGAGACATTATTGTTTTTTTAAAAAGTGAGCAACATGATCAGATCATTCATGTTATAGTTCAAATATGACAGATTTAGAATATATGTTCTGTAGTAAGACTATGCCTGGACCTTCCTTTGTAAAATGGGTTGGATCAAAACAATACTTGCCTCACAAGGCAGTTATGGGGAATGAATACGGTAAGCCATGTCAGTTGCTTGACATATGTCCTGGAACATGTCCACCTTGTAGAGGTGTTTGTGTTAATGTCCCTACTTTTATAATTACTTTGACACAATGGAGTTTTGTAAAATTGAATACATTGCACAGAGTGTCTTCTATGTATTAAGCTACACAATAATAGGGTCCTATACTTAATGTAGAATTAAAGAAAATAAGCATTCATTTCTCCATCTTGCATCATCAAGAAGAAAGTGGTATTTTTTCTGAACCAATTAAGAGGCTTGCTGTCATATTAGACCTTCATGCCTTCCTTTATTCTTTGATTATATGAGTCAGTTGGGGTGTTTCAAAGAAAAATATTTTGAAAGATAAATTGTGCATGATGCCAGGACTTCAAATGTTAACAGCAAATCTCTTCTCTTCCTACTTTAGATATAAATGGCTTGCCCTTGTGTCTTCATTATAGACAATACCTGTGAAATGGTCAGGGACCAGGGAAAGCATTTAGGTCACATTGCTAGTTGTATATGATTTAATGTAATCAAAACAACCAATCATTGATAGCTTTATTGCACATGGTCCTTTTTTTGTAATGACTTTAGGAGATTCCACTTATAGTTCTTTATTCATTTAGCTCGCAACTAACTCACAGAAGTGGTTCATACTTTAGTGAACCTCACTCTAATGAACAGAAGTAAGAGCATAGACCAGTGGCCGGCAAACTCATTAGTCAACAGAGCCAAATATCAACAGTACAACGATTGAAATTTCTTTTGAGAGCCAAATTTTTTAAACTTAAACTTCTTCTAACGCCACTTCTTCAACATAGACTCACACAGGCCGTGGTATTTTGCAGAAGAGCCACACTCAAGGGGCCAAAGAGCCGCATGTGGCTCACGAGCCGCAGTTTGCCGACCTCGGGCATAGACGATAGAGTGGCTCATTTTGGACTCTGAGAAAGCTTGTAATGAGGGAAGAATCAAGTAATAGTACAAGTCCTCAGTCAATTACAAATTATTCTCTGCACTTCACATGGTGATGTTAACCCCTACCTTCTAAGAGCTCATATCTTGCAGAAATGATAGGACACATTTTTCACTGTATTATAAGGCATAATAGAAGTTTCACAAACAGCCAGCAATGAAGTGCTGTGAGCTAAAAATTACACGTTTCATCATGATTTGGAGGTCTGGGCCCAGATATGGGAGAGCCTCACAGGGGAACTGATATTTGAGCTGGAAGGATGGAAGAAAGAATGTACTCCCAACAGGTCCTCACACATTTGTTTCATTTTTGCCAGCTGCAAGAGGAAATTGGGGTCTTGAACTAACAAGAATTTCCTTTATTCTCAAAGGCAAGATGCTGATCTCCAAGCAGATTGAGTTAAAAAGCTCACTCTAACACAAGGGGGATTTACAGATCATCAGAAGGTTTCCTCTAGTTCCAAATAACATAGCTATTTTAGATGCTACCCCTAAACAGAGTAGAGACCTATGTTGTAGTGACATGGACTTTAAAATTGGAATTAAGAGCTCCAGCTGTGAGTCCCAACTCTGGCACAGATCAATAGTATAACCCTGGATAAGGCATTTCTCCGCTCTGGGCCTCAGTTGTTTTTTGTTTGTTTGTTTTGTTTTGTTTTGTTTGTTTGTTTTGAAAAATGGGCTGAAAATACCTGTTCTGCCTATCTTGCAAAAATAGTTATTAAAAAAGAAACATTTATTGACTATCCAATTACCATACTAGGGATGGGATTACAATGATAAATAGAGATGCTTCTCTCAAGTTGCTCACAGTCCAGTGCAGAAGACAAACACATAAACAGGCTGATAACATTATGTGTTATTAAAAATGATCAAAGAAAAACAATTTAGGCAACACAAACAAACTTTATTAACACATCATGAAGTGAACAGACTCCATAGGGAGAACTGCAAAATGGGGCAGAAGGCAGGAAGCTTTTATAGGATAAAGAATAAAGAACAAAGAAGAAAAAACTAGAAAAGATCTGATTGGTAGGGGCACATAGTTAAACATGTTTGGTATGAGAAGGCCTGGAGTTGCCTTGGCATTTGGAGATTGTCTGATTGGATATACTATGTTTCTGGTCAAGCAGAGTTTTACTGGGACAGGAGTTATTTAAGTTTCAGTTTGTTGACATGACCCTCCAGGCAGGAGTAGCATTATCGTGGGGCTAGAAGGTTATTTCAACAGTGATAAAAACTAAAGTATTTGTCCATAGTGCTCTGGGATTTCTGTGAGCCAGAGAACTCAACTATGCCTGTAGGGCACATACAAAGCATTGTGGAAGAGGTAATATTTGATCAAGGACTTGAAGGAAATTCGTTGCACATATAAAGAAAAAATGGCATTCCAGGCAGGGGGGAAAATCAATGTGTACAAAGACACAGAAGCATGAAAGCTTTGGTAAAATCACAAGTATTTGAAGATGGCTGGAGAGTTGGGGACAGTGTGAATATGAGAAAATGTGGCTAGAGCTATACATCTGAGTAATTGTTAAAACTGAGATGTGCTTCCTCTAAAAGCTAAATGCAGTGGTAGAGTGTTGACCTTCCAGTGTACTGAAGTCTTTTGCCTATAGTTCCAGGATTTAATGTAAAGCCTGAGACAACTGGGATTCTTGTGACTAATATGCTGCTGGGTTTGGGTGGTTGATAGTGGTATATTTCAAGTGACTCATCCTCTACTTCTCTACTGGTAATCGCTATTAATTTACTATCTTTTCCTTTTCACCATAAATCCCAGATCCTGCCCTTTAATCCACAATGATAGAAATAGCCTGTCTGGCATATCAGCCACTCCAGAAGTAATGTTTACCCTTTGGTTTTTAGAAAAAAAAAACACAACAAAACAAAACAACAGTTCTCTGAATGCAGACCAGATTGTTCCACTTCTAAAGACCTAGGTGACATATTGACTAGGGGCTCATACTGAGCTCCAGAGACACTTGTCCCTATAAATTTAAGCTACTCCTTCCTCCATCCTCTCAATGTGTTGACAGTCTAGCTGAACAATAAATGCATATACTCAATAACATTTAGATGTTTAACTGTTAGGACTCCAGTTAGTTCAGGAACATATTTTTTATCTAGATATGTTTTTCCTATTTTATGCCCCCATTTGAAGATTTTTATTCTATATGAAAAAAAATCTAGGAATAATTTTATATTTTTCTGTAGGGCAGTTGTTAATAAGTAGGTTATTCATGTCTGTTTTCTAATTTTTAGAATTCTCAATTGAGTTATGACATGTATATTTTAAGGCCTGCAAATATTATGTGCATTGTTCCCCAGCATTATGGGTAAGAAATGTGTTCTAGCCCTAACCGGTTTGGCTCAGTGGATAGAGCGTCGGCCTGCGGACTGAAGGGTTCCAGGTTCAATTCTGGTCAAGGGCATGTACCTTGGTTGTGGGCACATCCCCAATAAGGAGTGTGCAGGAGGCAGTTGATCGATGTTTCTCTCTCATCGATGTTTCTAACTCTCTATCCTTCTCCCTTCCTCTCTGTAAAAAATCAATAAAATATATATATATTTAAAAAGAAATATGTTCTAGACATTGCAGTAGTCAAAGGTTAAAAAATGGGAAATTAGCTTAGTAAAGTGAGAGGCATTATCAAGATATGAAAATGAGAGCTTCATTTTCCAGAAGGGTCACTTTCAGTATGCCAAAGGCAAATGGACACTGAAGACATGGATGTAATAGCATATGAATTGGATTTTTTTTTCTTGTTGGCTTAGTGCATTGGGTGAATTCCCATTTAAAAGCAGATGACTTACATGTGATAGTCAATCTAGTTCAAGAAACATGTACAAAAAAATCCTAAAAATGCAAAGCACTACATAATAAGTGTAAAATAAATACTGTTTTTTGTATTAATGATAAATTACAATATAAGAAATCATAAAATAGTATAGTAAGAATAATCTCTGATATGTGTGCTCATTTTGAAAATGTGCATATAGTCAAACCTTGGTTCTCGAATGTCTGCCATCTTGAACAGTTTGTTTCTTGACCAGGTTGTGCACAGGAAAATATCTCAGTTGTCGAACAAAACTTGACCCAAAGGCCCTTTCATGCTGATACCCTTCTCTCGGATGGCAAAGGAGAGGATGCACGATTATGAGTCAATTTACCACTAAACCTCGCATTCTTACCATCTCAGGAAATTGTGCTGTGAATATTTTCATGTTGTTTTTAGCTTTTGTTGCTGCTTATTATTATTAAATGCATACAGTAAGTCACCATAGGTCCTAGGAAGGTTAGTGATAGCAACAAAGTAAAAATGAAAGTTGTGAGAACAACAATAGAGCTTAAGAAAGAAACAATTGCAAAGTATGATCGAGGTGTTCAAGTGTTGTCTGATCTGGCTACTGGTGAAATTGATTATTCACATAATTTTAAAACATAAGAGACCATCAAGAGTGTTGCTGTTGCTAAAGGTGTGAAAGTGTTCGTGAAACAATGATCACAGGCAATTAAGAAAGGTTCAAACAAAATCATTTGGGGGTCTGGAATTGATTAATTCAATTTATATTATTTCTAATGGGAAAAATGATTTTTTAAAACAAATCACTTTTCAAACAGCCTTCTAGAATGAATTAAGTTTGAGAACTGAGATTCCACTGTATTTCCAATGAAGATCAGATAAGGGCACCAAATAACCAAGTCACTAATTTGTTTCAATTCCAAAGAAGTAGAAAAGAAACTATTTACTCAGTGGCTTTAAGTCTATAGCAGGGATCCCCCTTTTTTAAAGTTATATGAGATCTTTATTCCAAAATGAGATTTCTTATAACAAATGATGGTTTAGCCCTAGTAATTTTCAAATCAGCAAACATTTATTTGGTTCTATTATGTAGAAAATAGCATAGAAACTGCCCATGAAGGAATACAAAATTGAATAGCAGGATAAAAAGGAATATATGTAGAGCAAGCATAAGTTTGAGACAATTTAAGCAACAATTTACAATTATAAACAGTGTAGCAATGAATAAGCATGTGGATATGTGTTTTTATATTGTTAGAAGTGTACTTTCAGAGCAAATACAAAAAAAAGAAAGAAAAATGTCCATTCAAATTGTTAATGCACATTGAGTTTTGTTGGATGTTGCCAAATTTTCCTCCAAGAAGGTTGTACCAATTTATATTTTCACCAGCAATGTATGAGACTGTTTACATAGTCTCACCAATAGAATGAGTTATTAAATGTGTAAATTTTCTCCAATCTAGTAGATAAGAAATGATGTCTCCATATGTTTTTAATTTGTATTTCTCTAATTATGAGTGAGCTTGAATATCTTTTCATATGTTCAAAGGCCATTTTGAAATCATTTTGTGCATTGTGTGCCCATGATTTTTGCCCATTTTCCATTAAGTTTTCTTATTTTAAGAGTTCTTTATGTATTAAGGATATTAGCCCTTGTTTATGATATATTACAAAAATTTTCTCCCAGCTTATCAGTAGTCTTTTGATTTTTTGTTTGTGTGTTTTCTTTGTTTTGCTATGTGTGGTAGACATAATAATGCCCCTAAAAGATGCCCATGTCCTAATTCTCAGAAACTATAAATGTACATGGCAAAGGGTATTTTGTAGATATGATTAAATTAAGGACCCTCAGATGGAGAATTTATCCTGGCTTATTCAACCATCTGAAATAATATCACAAGAGTCCTGAAAGCTAGGAATCATTCTTAGCTATGGTGAGAGGGAAATATAAGTGTAGAGAAAAGATCAGAGAGCTGCAACATGGCTGGCTTTGAAAACAGAGCAAAGGGCCATGAGTCAAGGAATATAAACAGCATCTAAGAAGCTAGATAGGCAAGGAAACAGATTCTCCTCTAACACCTCTGGAAAGCAACTCTAGAGTAGGAATTCTTAACTCAATGAGAGAGTATAGCATAATCACTGGTTTAAACATTTTTAAACTACCATATTCCACTTACTGTTTATCCCTTATTTTATGCCCCTTCCCACTTTGAGATTCAGATACATGTACTTTTTGCCCAAGGTAAAAACAATATTACCCATGGGTAGCACATACTGTAGGAAGCAAATGAAATATTGAGAATCACCAGTGTGTTGAAATTCAGTGGAAAAGACAAGAACCCCATTGTTTTATTCTGGATCTCAGTCCTTGGACTTCTTGTCTTCCCTATATACCATCACCTACCTCATAATACCATCCTATCTTAGAGCTTTAATTAGCATCTGTAAAATATAAGCAAACAAAGCACAGAGAATGGAAATAAGTTGCACACCACTATGAAGAGGTAGAGCTGTGTTGTAAATTTAGTAGTCTGGCTTTGGAATCCATGCTCTTCAAGGCTGTGCTTAAATCCCACTTCTGCTTTTTAATTTTATAAGAGCTTTTCTTGAACTATCATTTACATATGCTAACATTAATCTGTTTTAAGTTTCAGGGATTTATATTAATATACAGAGTTATGCAACAATAACCAAATGTGGATTTATAACATTTCCATCACCTCCAAAAATCCCTTCAAAAATTTCCAGTCACCATCCATTCTCAGCCCTAGTCCTTGGCAACCGCTAATCTATTTCCTGTATCAATAGATTTTCCTTTCCTAGATACTTAATGCGAATGGAATCATACAATATGTTTCCTTTTGAACAATATATGCTACTTTTACTTAGCATAATGTATTTGAGATTATCCATGTTGTGTGTATTCCTTTTTGTTAATGACTAATATTCCCTCATATGGATGTTTCATATTTTGTTTATTCATTCATCATTTGATGGACATTTAGATTGTTTCTGTGTTGTTGTTTTTTTGGCTATGATAAATAACTCTGCTATTAATAGGTCTTTCTGTGGACATATGTATTCATTTCTCTTGGGTAGTGGAGAATTGAAGTGGAACCATAACATTTTAAGGGAAGTTTATGTTGAAATTTTAAAGAAACTGCCAAAATGTTTTTCCAAAGTGTGCTTTAGTATTATATATTTCCACCAGTAATTTATGAGGCTCCATTTTCTCCAAATTTTTGTCAACACTTGATATTGTCAGGTTTTTTACTTTAGTTATTATAATTCACACATAGCAGTGTCTCATTGTGGTTTTAATTTGCATTTCCCTAATGGTTAATAATGTTGAGCACATTTTCATATATCCGTATGCCTTTTGTGGAGTGGTGTTTATTCAGATACTTTGTCCATTAACAATACTTAAAAATTTCCAAAGTGGACATCTTATGTTAAGTGTACTTATCACACAAAATAATAATTATTATTATTATTTAAAAAGAGGATAGGGAAATTTTTTGGAGTGGATGGAGATGTTTATGGCATAGATTGTGGTGATGAGTATACTACCCTGAGTACAGTAAGGGTGCTTTCTGCTGCAAAAAAAGCTTAAAGAAGTCTTGAAAGTTGTGGCAAGGGAGAGGGAAGGCAAGAAAGGAAGACAGTATAACACAAGAGGTTAGAGAGCTTTAGGATATGTTTAAGAGCCAATGAAAAGAGCACAGAATAATTTAGCTTGTGAGGTACCTTGCCCTCATCAATCTCTGCTTTCTCCTTTCTGCTCTGCTTAGGAGGGATGGGCAAGAAATAGATGGAAAAGAAGATAGGAGAGTTATTATAAATAAGTTCTGGTCCTAATAAAAAACCAGTGCCTTTTGCGTTTTGCTTTGGTAATCTATTTGTCGTACTCTTATTTTCCATGTCCCCAGGACTGCTGGGTAGATGTAAAGTAATTTTCCCTCGGAATTACTCATAAGAGGCAGTATCTTAAAAATACTAAGTGAAGAGAAGAAACACAATATTTTTTTATTAAACTCATAGAATATTTAAGTGTCCAACACAAGGAGCAGGTTTCTCAGTGAAATACATTTCTCTTATATCAAACTCTTTGAGGCATAAAACCTCCTTTAATACTTAAAAACAAAGAGTGGATCAGTGAGATATAGACTAACTTGAGAATTGAAGTTTTCTCCAGGACATATGGGAAATTTTGTAAATATCTAAGGGATTAGTTAGAGCTGCGAGGACATTTGCTATCTAGTTCCAACCTCTATTGCTTAGATAGGGAAACTGAAAATAAAAGATGGGTAACTATTTGTTGAAGGGCACACACTTGCTTGCTGCCTACTGGCCTAGGTAAGGGTCTTGCTAATACACATCTAAGCATGCTTGCTTTAGCCAACCTGCTTTGAGCAATATCTAGTGTTGCTATGCTGATCATTTGTGAGGTGTCACATATTCATCCAGTTTTAACAATTAGCCAGGATTGGAGGTGCTTACCAGTTGGCAATTTACAACTCGAAGAGCATGATAGGGATTGAATCCAATATAAGCAGGATTTATATAGGATATCTAGAAACAGCTCAACAAATCTAGGTCACAAATAACTCTAAATTTTTGCTTGTGGGTCCCATTTCTATGTAGTAGGCTACTGTCTAGGCCAGGGGTGGGGAATGTCTGGCCTGATGGCTATATAAGGCCCGATAAATAATTATCTGGCCCTGCCAAGGCATTAGGCGTGAGTTAATTAAATGTTTGACCAAATAAAGCAGGCTAATTTTTAAGTTGATAATTTTGTATGGACTGAAAATGATATTATAAATATCTAAATATCCCTTGGCAGAAAAAAGGTTACCACCCCTGATCTATGTCAAGGAAAGTTAAGGTTCAAAAATTTTGAAAGAAATTGGAAAGGAAACCTTGGAATAGATTATTTGAACATATTAAAGAAGGGGAATGAGTATAGGGCATGGCAAATCGTACCCCATCCAGTTTTCCATTGAGGAATCCATGCACAGTCTCTCCCATATGTTGTCGCTGTTAAGAAACCATGAGCTCTTCAGACTTGATTTCTAAGGTTTTGGATGTCTTTCATCACCTTTGCATTTTTCTGGCCAGTTGCTGTGTGTGTGTGTGTGTGTGTGTGTGTGTGTGTGTGTGTGTGTGTGTGTATGCGTGTATGCATCTGTTCTCCAAGAGCCATCTCCTTTAGCAAAGCTATAGTAGTTGCTGTGAGCAGCAGAGCCATCTTTTGTGCCTGTTCATTATCAGAATAATCTTTCTACACATCTCTCCTCTCCAGTGAAAATTTTAAATTGGTTAACTTGCGTGATAGCCTACTGAGGAGAATTACTTTAGAAATTATTAAAAAATAAATGAATCAGAACCTGCTGTTTTAAGGTTTCTTTGGATGGGGGTAGTAGTTAAAGGAGCTCAGCTAGGGCATAAGTTATATTTGTTTTACTAAAGGTGGTAAGGTGGGATTCAGATCTAATAAAAAAATCTAAATACTGAATGGTGCTGTGAGAGGCTATCTGCTTCATTTACTCCATTCTTTGTGTTCATAAAGATGTGGATCTCCGTGAACCTAAACCAACAAAATCCAGTTATTCTTAGGAGCACTCTATTGATAATAATTGGAACTCAGCTTTATGTTTAATACCATTCAGTTTAGCTTGACTTCATTTTCTGTTCTCCTTACTTTTAGGTTAACAATTCATGCCGAGTGTCCCATGCATTTGGAAGATTTTCCCATGGATGTGCATGCCTGCCCACTGAAGTTTGGAAGCTGTATGTATTTTCTCTCTTTCTGTTTGCCTGAGTCTTTTTTCAAAAGAAATTGAATATTCAATATTCTGTGCCCCTAGTAATTTCTAAAGCTGAGGCTTTTAATCCAGGCTGGTATGAAAACAGGGAAGGGAAAGTGGGGTTGAGTAGTATTAACTGATCAGGAGAAGGAGACAGTCTTGAATAGAATTTTCGTTCTACAAAGCAAACCTTATTTAGACTAATTTCATGTCATTAGATTGAAATATTAACATCTGTTTCTTAAATTGTCCAGAAGACAGAGCTTGTATAGATTCCTCAAATAGAATGTTATTATATTTTTGAAATGCCTATTCTACCTGTACCCTCATATACATCTATCCAATTCTCTATAGTAAATGGTAAACAGGAAGAAACTCTGGAGATTTTCTCATTTTTACAGTATTGCCCTTGCTGGTAGCTGTAAATATGACAGAAAAATTAGTAGCTACACAACCCATTTTAAAATAAATCAGAGAAATAAAAATTGAAAAGAATTTGAGTGAGTTTCTTACTCTCAATTTCAGAGTAAGTTTTATGTGAGTCATCAAAGCAATATATCAACGTCTGTGTTGATCATGTCTAAATTAGATTTAGCTCTGTATTTTGAAATAGACAGAGCATTTGAAAAGACCCAAATAATTATGTTTGACATATTTTTTTCAATCATTGTCAAATATTTACAGATTGTGTTTCAAGCTCTATTCTAGGAACTTGGAATGCTTCCATGAATAAAACAAAAACCCTGCCCTTGTGGAGCTTATATTATAGAGGAGAGTGATGATGAAAGATAAAATAAACAATGGATAAAAAGTAAAGTATAAAGTATGTTGTAAAGTGAGAAGCACAATTGAAGACATGAAATTACTACAGAATAATGGGGATAAGTCATGTATAGGTGGACGATAGGTGTTGCCATTGAAATTTAAAATAGGGTTATCAACATATGCCTCTTTGAAAAAGTGACGAGTGGAAATTTTAAGAAGGAAAAAGTGTTAACACAGCTATCTGAGGCAGTTGTGCTCGGGTGGAGAGAACAATCAGGGAAGGGCAAGACCATTATCAGAAAAGTGAATGATTTTTTCTGAGAGCATCAAAGTGGCCAGTGTGGCTAGAGTGAGCAAGGGAGAAAGCACTAGGAGAAGATTAAATCAAAGAGCAGGCCAGGTCATCTAGAGTCTTGTAGGACATTAAAGGGCTTTTAATTTTATTTTGAGGGAAGATGGGGAATGATTGGAATATTTTGAACAAAATAATTATATTATCTGGCTTATGTTGTAAAAAATCATTATGGATGCTCTGGGAAAGAGAGAAGCAGGGCATCCGGTTATAGGTTATTAATATTTCAGATGAGAGCTGATAATGGCTCAGATTAGAGTGATAGTGGCAAAAGTAGTGACAAGTAACTTGATTCACATTTTTAAATAAATAAGAGAGTATGTTTAAAAGTATTTAAAAGATCAGTAATTTAGAATATATTCAAACCCTGAAAAAACTGAAAAACACCAGCTAATCTTCATGTGTTTGGATCTCTTAGCAAAGTAAGTAGCACTATACCAAATCAAAGGTCAAAATTGCCAGTTTGAGGTTTATTTTGCTTCTCAAACTTATTTCCTGAAAGAGCAATCACAGGGTTTATATATTGTATGCATATAGGCTTATTAATATATAATTTGTAAGAATAGCTCACCATTAGCAACATACAGGGCCACAAATGCACACTTATAATAAGCAAAATCAACTGATCAGATCAATATGTACTTCTGTACTGATCCCTGGAAATTTCAAAATTTTCAACTCAATGTGCCATCATTTCCTGGTTTTGCTTTTTATTTGACATTAGTAGATTCCTTCAAATCAGTAATGTCTCTATGTCTATTATTAAGACTTAATTCTTATAGTAAAATTGTAATGCATTTTCCATTTTGCTGATTTATCAACTACTTTTCTCAGTATTTGATATTCAGGACAATATATAAATTTCCTGGTAAATTCCAGGAAAGAATTTCCACATAGAAACAATAGTCAGGATGCTGGTTACCCTTGCTGGGGGTTGTACTTGATAAGGGACACAAAAAGTACTTCTGGATGCTGATGATATAGGATGTAAGTGTGATGTTTTGGAAAAGCTATCTGGACTAGAGATTTAATTTAAGCATCATCCATATAGGTGATATTTAAAGCCATAACCTGGAGATCAATAGGAAATATTGTATATAGATAAGAATATCAAGGACTGTTTCCAAAGTCACTACAATATTTAGAGGCTACAGAGAAGAGAATAACTCAGTATATTGAAGGACAGGACAGGTGAATTATGAGGAAACTTAAGAGAACATGTTGCCTTGGAAGACAAAGTGCATCAAGAAGGAGAGAGTGATTTAAATTCTTAAAGTGTGCAGTTAAAATTAACCTTAAATAAACTCTAATGGAAAGCAATTCTGGAATGGTGGAGTAAGGACTTCTGAAAATACATTCCTCCATAAATTGCCAAAATAAATTTTCTCCAAACTCTAACCAAAGGTTCACAACAATCTGAGGATTGCTTAAAAAAACCAAACCAAACCAAAGCAACCAAACAAAAATAACCTGATTCTTAGTAAGACCAGGGAACCCTGTTCTCATCCTCTTCTTCCACACTCTCCAGATGCTTTGAGGATTTTTAAAAAATATACTTTATTAATTTTTTTACAGAGAGGAAGGGAGAGAGATAGAGAGTTAGAAACATTGATGAGAGCCCTGGCGGGTTTGTCTCAGTGGATAGAGCGTTGGACTGCGTACTCAAGAGTCCCAGGTTCAATTCAGGTCAAGGACATGTACCTTAGTTGTGGGCACATACCAGTAGGGAGTGTGCAGGAGGCAGCTGATTGATGTTTCACTCTCATCGATGTTTCTAGCTCTCTACCCCTCCCCCTTCCTCTCTGTAAAAAATCAATAATACATATATATATATATATATATATATATATATATATATATATATATATGTATTGCATTGTAATGCATTTATATATATATATATATAAAAGAAACATTGATGAGAGAGAAACATCGATCGATCAGCTGTCTCCTGCACACCCCCTACTGGGGATGTGCCTGCAACCAAGGCACATACCCTTGACTGAAGTCAAACCTGGGACCCTTCAGTCTGCAGGCCTACGTTCTATCCACTGAGCCAAACCGGTTAGGGCGAGGATTTTTTTCAATGATAAAAGGGTCAATCTATCAGGAAGATATAACTGTTATAAAGATATATATATATTCACCTAACCATATAACCCCAAAATACATGAAGTGAAACTGATAGAATTGAAAGGAGAAATAGATAATTCAACAATAATAACTGAATATTTCAATATTCCATTTTAAATAAAACAATTAGACCTAACATCATCATAGAAAGAGAAGACAACACTACAAACCAACTAGATCCAACATTTATACTGCAGTCTACCAAAAAACATTATTTTTAAGTGGACATGGAACATTTTCTGGGCTAGACTATTAAACAAGACTAAATAAGTTTGAAAATACTGAAACCATGCAGAGTGTGTTATCTGACGTAAATTGAATGAAATTAGAAAACAATTAATAGAAGGGAATTTGGAGAATTCACAAACAAGTTTATCCCTAAGTAAACAATAGATCAAAGATGAAATAACAAGAGAAATTAGAAAATATTTTGCAATAAATGAAAATGATGCACAACATATCAAAATTTATGGAATGTATCAGTTTAAAGCAGTGTTTAGAGGGAAATTTATTATTGTAAAGTATATATTAAAAGTAAGTAAAAAAATCTAAAATCAAGAACAAGCCAAACCCAAAACAAGAAGGAAGAAGATAATAAATATTGGAGTGAAATTAAATGAAATAGAGAATAGAAAAAAACATTAAAGAAAATTAAAGAATATAAATAAAGTTAGTTCTTTGAAAAGATTAAAAAAGAACTGACAGACCTTTAGCTAGACAGACCAAGGGAACAAAGAGAGAGAAGGATCAAATTACTAAAATCATGAAAAGGTGACATCACTATTGCCTTACATTAATAAACAGGATTATACAGAAATACCCTGAGCACTCACAAATTAAATAGTCCAGAAGAAATGGAAAAATTCCTGGAAACACACAAGCTACTAAAATTTTAATATACCTAAATTAGTAATTTAATAACTTCCCACAAAGAAAATCCCAGGCGCATATGGCTTCACCATTGAATTCTATCAAACATTTGAAGGAGAATTAATGAAAACTATAGAAGAGGAAGTAACCTTTCTTAACTCATTCAACCAGGTCAGTATTACTCAGATACAAAAACCAAAGTCTACAAGAAAACCACAGACAAATATCCCTATTTAGACACAAGCTCTTCAACAAAATCCTAGCAAACTGAATCTAGCGACTTATAAATGGACTAGAGGCTTGGTGCACGAAATTTATGCACTGGGCAAGTGGGGAGTGTCCCTCATCCTGGCCTGCACCCTCACGCAGTCCAGGACCCCTTGCTCCTTACCACCTGCCTGCTCACTCCTTACTGCTCGGCTTGCTGCTTCTTAGTGCTTCCACAGAGGTGGGAGAGGTTCCCACCACTGTCACTGTGCTTGCCAGCCATGAGTCTGGCTTCTGGCTGAGCAGTGCTCCCCCTGTGGGAGTGCACTGACCACGAGGGGGCAGCTTCTGCATTGAGCATCTGCCCCCTGGTGGTCAGTGCGCATCATAGTGACCAGTCGTTTCAGTTGTTTCACCATAACAGTCACTTAGGCTTTTATTATATAGATTATACACTATCTTTAAGTGGAATTTATCCCAGGAATATAAACTTGGCTTAACATCCCCAAATCAGTGAATATAGCTCTGCACAGTGGCAGTATGTTAGCCAATGAGTTTATCCGAGGTGTAATTATTGCTAACTGAAAACCTTTCCCCCAAAATCAGTGAAGGATATACACCATCCTACCTAATAAAAGAGCAAATTAACCACCACTCTGCTACATGCACAAGCCACGCCCACCAGCCACACCCACCAGCCAATCAGAGCGAGTATGCAAATAAATCCAACCAAGATAGCTACAGCCACAGAGAGCAGGAGGGAGGCTTGGGTTTCCCAGGCAACAGATGAAGCCAAGCTTTCCACCTGCCCTTCCCGGCCTAAGCCTCCACTCAAGGCTACAAAGTTTCAGTTATAGAAGGTAAACAAATCCAAACAGAAATGGCGGCAGCCACGGAGCTGGAGATAGAAGGAGGCTAGGGTTGCCCCCCCGCTTTCCACACACCCTGGCCGCCCCAGGCCTCCGCTTAAGGCTACAAAGTTTCAATTATAGAAGATATACACAAACCCCAACAGAAACGGCTGCCAGCCACAGAGCGAGCAGGAGGCTTGGCTCCACTCCAGGCTACAAAGTTTCAATTGTAGAAAGTAAATAAATTCCAGATACCAGGGCCTCCGCTTGGGTTGCCAGGGGGCGTGGCTGGCCTGCAAACCACCACAGGCCCCTCACTCAGGCCGTCCCATGCCCCAAGGGAACCCCCACCCTGATCCGGGACACCCTACAGGGCAAACCAGCTGGCCCCCACCCATGCACCAGGCCTCTATCCTATCTAATAAAAGAGTAATATGCAGATTGACCATCACTCCAACACACAATATGGATGCCCCCATGCGGTCAAAGATCCTGCCCCCATGTGGACACAAGATGGCCACCACAAGATGACCAGCAGGGGAGGGCAGTTGGGAGGCACCAGGCCTGCAAGGGAGGGCAGTTGGAGGTGATCAACCCTGCAGGGGAGGGCAGTTAGGGGTGACCAGGCCGGCAGAGGAGGGAAGTTGGGGGCAAACAGGCTGGCAGGGGAGCAGTTAGGCATCAATCAGGCTGGCAGGGGAGTGGTTAGGGGGTGATCAGGCTGGCAGGCAGAAGTGGTTAGGGGCAATCAGGAAGGCAGGCAGGTGAGCAGTTGGGAGCCAGCAGTCCTGGATTGTGAGAGGGATGTCCGACTGCCCGTTTAGGCCCGATCCCAGTTGGACATACCTTGAGGGGTCCCAGATTGGAGAGGGTGTAGGCTGGGCTGAGGGATACCCCCCTGCCCCCATGCACGAATTTCGTGCACTGGGCCTCTAGTATTAACATAATAAAGGACAAAACACACATGATCACCTTAATAGAAGCAAAAAATATATAGTACATGCTTGAAATCCAAAAATTTGTTCTACTTTGCCAGTAACTAGTGCCTATAGCATTGTCATGTCATTTTGGATAATTTAAAGTCCTGAGAATTAGAAATGTATTAGTTATAAACCTATACAGTGTCTGTTTCCATTTGGTTGCATATGTATGCCAACCTTAGGCAGTAGTTGTTAGGTTAATAAAACTATTGTATTTTTATTGAACATGCCTAAATTAAATGTATTATTTTTTCTATAAAACCTTCTTTTGTGGTCCCTGTCTTGGTGTTGGCTGTTATTTATCTCTTCAACCTCATATCTGTCTCTCTCCTTTACATTGACATTCTGCCCGTTCCTACAACTCTGCAGGATCTTTCCCACTTAGAAACCTTTGCACTTGCTGCTTTTTTTTTTTTTACCTGAAATGTTCTCCATCAAACTCTGCGTCGTTTTCCTTTTTCATGTTTCAGCTTAAAAGCTACGCCCTCAAAGAGGTCTTCTCTGATCACTGTGCTTAATGAAACCCCTCCCTACCCTATAAACTGTTTTGTTTTTTTGATAGCACATATTACTGTATGATATTTTATTTATTTATTTATTTATTTATTTGTTTGTTTGTTTATTTATTTATTTATTTTCTGTCTTTCCCCAGTAGAATATAAGCTCAATGAAGGGATGTGACCTCAAATGTCTTATGACTTATGAACCTTAACTAGGTAAAATAATGTCTTAATATTTGTTGAATGAGTAACTGGCTGAATCAAATAAGCAAGCAAACGAGCAAACTCTATGACAATATGAGTTCAAAAGAAATGCTCTTTTATTGGTGCTATTGTGGCAGGATTGTTTTTTACTTCCCATTTTCCTAAAGCCTGACACATACCAAGGCTCAAGTAACAGAAGGAGACATTTGGCAAAACAACAAAAGCGATGACATGCTTGTGTCATCATAGTCCATACAATATACTGTATATTGAGGGAGCCATTCTGGGAATGCAGTAGTTTTTATAGTTTGGTAGATATCCTTTCTGCAGTATTCATCTCCCCCCACTCTACCTTTGCTCCTCCATGAAAATACAAAGATTAGAACTGAGAATAAGAGGTAAGACTCTATGAGAGGAAAGCTGAGGTGCTAAAGGAATCCAAAGGGGCATGGAGGAAGGAGAGAAGAAAGAGAAAGCCTGAAGGGAAAGAGTTCTGTTCCCTGGTGGGTGAATGAATTCCATTATTATCTACCTACTGGCAAAAGCTATAATTTCAGAAGCATCTAGGATATTTCCTTAAACGTCCTCCTTTCCTTAACCATCAGTTATAATCTGCTTTATCTTTGAAATGTCCTCTTTGTTCCACTCAATTCAACCCACTGTCTACTACTATATATTATACCCTAAGAGTCACTCACTCCAAGCATTGTGGTGACCTTTTGGCTACAGTTTCACTTTTTCCAACTAGTAATCCAAACTGCAGCTAGAGGGAGCCTTCCAAAGCATAAATCTGGATATATCATCTTGCTACTTTAGTCAGGTCCACAATAACTTACAGTCTATGGACTAAAATCTTTATTTCTTAGTGTGGGAAATTAGGACATGGTATAATACGACATTAGCTCTTCTCTAGCCTCTAAGTCCAGGGATGTCATGAATTCCCTAATATTCCATAATTTCAATATGTTTTTTGCCTTTGCTGTGTTGTTCTTTTGCTAGGAATATCCTCTCACATACAAAAGGTGGCCTCATCTTCTAAGTATTTTTCCATTGATTTTTAGAGAGAGTGGAAGAGAAGGAGGGAGGGAGGGAGGGAGGGAGAGAGAGAGAGAGAGAGAGAGAGAGAGAGAGAGAGAGAGAGAGGTGTCTCACACCGATTGATTGTCTTCCGCAAGGACCCCTGATGATGGCCAGATTGAACCTGAATAGCACCTGCACCCTACAGTGTGTAGGCTGACACTTTAACCACTGAGCAACACCAGCCAGGTCCAAGGCTACTTTATGAATTGTTCTTTATTTTTTTTTATTTTCTTTATTGATTAAGGTGTTACATATGTGTCCTTCTCCCCCTATTGCCCCCAGCCCCCCACTCATGCCCTCACCCCCCTGGTGTCTGTGTCCATTGTTTAGGCTTATAGGCATGCATGCAAGTCCTTTGGTAGGTCTCTCCCACTTACCTCTGCCCTCCCCTACCTTCCCTCTGAGGTTTGACTGTCTGATCGATGCTTCTCTTTGGATCTGTTTTTGTTCAGCAGTTTATGTTGTTCATTATATTCCACAAATGAGTGAGACCATGTGATATTTATCTTTCTCTGACTGGCTTATTTAATATTGCACTTGGAGCAGAACCAATAGCGCCATCCTCTGGTTTCATTTAACACTTGTTTTTGTTCCACTAATGTGCATAGTTTTCATGTTCAGGCTTATACTATGACCATTGTAAGCTCTCTTTCTCTACCAATAGATTGTGGGCACCCTGTTGGTAGTTACTGTGCTTTATTAACCTTTGTTTAGCAGTACAGGGTCAGACTATGAACAGACAATCAAATAGTTTTCAATTTTTTTAAATTTATTTCTCTCTCTTTTCTCTTTCACTATTATTTTATGCCTTTCCTGCTTTGACCTCCACCACATGAGAAGATAATATTTTTCCTCCATAATTACTCTGTAACCATATATTTTTCCAAATAAATTAATCCATTGCTTTTTGTATGAAACAAGTTGCCACTCTGGGCCCATTGAAATTTCAATTTACTGTCAAATCTATACTAGGATATTTATTGTCAAATCTATACTAAGAAATGGTTGGATTTTGGAGCTAATATTCAGGAGTTTCTGCTCAAGGTACTCAGCTTAAGTTAAGAGACCCAGCAAGAAATTGCTTTTCTTTCTTAGTGGTAGAAAATATATTCCATATTCTACCCTTTCCCTCAAAAAACATGTTCTAGTTTTTATATTTTTAAACTCTTGAGTATATGGGGCAGAACACTGCATTGTCCTTTAAACATAGGGAGTTACAATCACCTACACAGCAAAGATAAGAAGACATACATAGATGATTCTCTTAAGTAGTGGAACCCAAAACATCTATACTAATAAAAGGCTAATATGCTAATAAGATCAGGTTGACAGGCCATCTTCCTGATGTCCAACTTCCTTCCGGACAAAGCCATGGTGGTGGGGGCTGTGGCAGAGGCAATAAGGCTGGCAAGGGAGAGCAGTTAGGGCGAGATCAGACTGGCAGGGGGTTAGAGACTATCAGGCTGGCAGGGGAGAGCAGTTGGGGGTGACCAGGCCAGCAGGGGAGGGCAATTGGGGGCATTAGGCAGGCAGGCAGGTGAGTGGTTAGGAGCCATTGGTGCTGGATTGTGACAGGGATGTTTGACTACTGGTTTAAGCCTGATCCCATAGTCGACATACCCTGAGGAGTTCCATATTGGAGAGGGTGCAGGCTGGGCTGAAGGACACCCCCCCATGCATGAATTTCATGCACCGGGCCTCTAGTATATACTAAAGATAGAAGGCACTGAGGAAAATCAGAAGACATGAAATCACATTTCACTAATACCCCTGGTATAGTCCTCACTTAATAGTCTTAGAATAGATTTGGGGTAAGGTTGTGAGATGAGTCCTGAGAACATTTCCATTTCTTCTTGCTGTCACTAATTTGAAGATCTACAATTCTAGATGAGACCCCTCAATACCCCATAGGCAGCAGCTGATGCTTTGTTTCCATGGATGAATCACAGAAGACCATAGCCGTCTATAGGAGAAAGTCTCTAGACCAGAGGTTGTACATTGGTGGTTTGCAAATGTGATTTACTTGATATATACAGTGTTTATAACTTTTGAAATTATTTGTCAAGATTTGAAATTTGGGGAATGTCACATAAAATTCCAGATTTTTTTATGTGTTTACTGCTTATTTGTTTATTGAACCTGAAAGTCCAATAAGTTTTGTGTTTGAATGCATACACTAAGTGTTGCTACTGGGAAATGCAGTTAAGCATTAAGCAACAAACCTTCCTAGGCATTAAAATATTTTATAAATGCTAGATTTATAAAATATCTATTAATCACAGATGAAATTGTATGTTGAATTAGAAGTATTTTTGTCAGTGGTTTGAAGAAATTACTGAGACCAAACAGGGCATACTATGTGGAAAATTTAGATTTCTTATGGTATTTTCTTTTGTAGTTTATGAGAGCACAAATATAAAAATACCATAGAGTTATGTATAATTTTTCATGATTTCAATGAGAATTTTGATGTGAATGAAGAACTTTTTGGCATGTTGCCCATTACAAGAAAATCAGGAAATGGTTTACTTGGGTATACTGATAAAGTCCTAAGAAGTGTACTATAAACAGATCACAATTAGTGTGTGTAAAGGTTAATATCAGACTGTTATGAAATGTATATCCAAGTTGCAAGGTTTTGTATGGACACAGAGTTTATATTTGTTCATTGGAAAACTCACTAGGAATTATTTGTTTTGTAGTAAAACATTTAAATAGAGTGTATTATGGACATAATACCAGCCCAAACCTTGGATGAAATGGGTGAACAGTATGGTGGTCAACTTCCCTTTATGAGCCCAGGTGCTAGAGTTAGGGCAAGGTGTTCATCCAAAATATAAAATCTACTGTGCAGAGATTTAATCCATGTCTGGAAAGAAAACAAGTCTCTTCCTTTAATATACTGGCTAAAATTAAATAGCATTGCCCTTCATTCCCATCTCATTTCCCTTACCCACACCCTTGTTAAAACTAATCTGTAGTAAATTCTTTACTTGCCATTGGAATTCTAAATACAAGACCTATCATTAACACCTTGGTGCAGAAAAAAGATGGCAGGTTTGTGTTTTTCAAATCATAATAGTAATAAGTTTAAAAAATAGTAATTAATTATTGTTATGTCATTTGAAAATTTTCATTTCATTAAAATTTAAAGTATTCCTAGTGTGATTTTTTTTAACTTTATCTCATATGGTCACCCTATAATTAATTAAAGAAAATTTGTTACATTTTGTGGCAGTTACTTTTTCTTACAACTAGCCTGATTTACAATAATTTAAGGTACCTCTCTAGCTTCTGTAAGCATCTCAATCCATGACAACTGCATTAGATAATATTTTATCTATTATTCCCCTTATCCCCACTCTTTACACTCCAAGAGAAGGAAAAAGTTAACAATTTATTGGCAATGCAAAAAAACTGTGGGTAATTGAAGGAAGAGACAACTTTAGGTTCATTTCTATGTTCTCAGCATAAACTATAGTGGTTATACAATGATTGTTTATTAGATGGATGGATACATGTACTTCAGTTGAAGAGAGAACACCTACCCAGAACTCTTTTGGGATGTAAATGGTATTTTAAACTCATGCAAGTTTAATATAAAATATAACCATTTTCCTTTCCGTTCAACTTCTCCTTCTTAACCCTTTTATGCCTTAGATGCCTATACAAAAGCTGAAGTGGTTTATTCTTGGACTCTTGGGAAGAACAAATCTGTGGAAGTAGCACAGGATGGCTCTCGCCTGAATCAGTATGATCTGCTGGGCCATGTTGTTGGGACAGATATAATCCGCTCTAGTACAGGTATTTATTTTATTTAACAAGAATTTTTATAATCTGTACCACATACTAGTAACTGTAACCCCCCCTACACCCCCCCACACACACACCCCTATCTCTTACAACAAATAATCTTTGTATCTGTGAGCTTGTTTTTGTTGTTTTTTTTTTTGTGTGTGTGTTTTGTTTTAGATTCCACATATAAGTGAGATTATACAATATTTGTCTTTCTCTGTATAATTTATTATACTTAATATAATGCCCCCAATGTCCATTCATTATATCAAAAATGGAAATATTTTCTTCTCTTTATGGCTAAATAACATTTCATTGTGTATATGTACCACATCTTCTTCACCATTCGTCTACCCATGGATACTTACTTTGCTTCCATATCTTGGCTATTGTAAATAATGATTCAGTGAACTTAGGAGTGCATATATTTTTTCGAGTTAGTGTTTTTGTTTTCTTTGGCTAAATATCCAGAAGTAGGATTGCTGCATCACGTGGTCATTCTACTTTTAATTTTGGGAGGAACTCCCATATTGTTTTACATAGTGGCTGCACCAATTTATATTCCCACCAACAGTTAAGAAGGGTTTCCTTTTCTCCACATCCTCACCAATACTTGTTATTTCTTGTTAGTTATAAATAGAAATATTTTAATAATTATACTGGACATACATTATTATTATTTGTTTTAATTACTTTAAATTTTAAAAAGAGAAATAAAAAGCCTTCCTTCAATGTCACAATATTCTTGACAATGATGTGATAAGTGTTGCTATCACTGGGAAGTATAGCATTTCATTGTTAAATTCAGTAAAATAATATTTTCATTTTTAATGACCTCATATATGTGAATCATACTCAATTTAGCAAATTATCTACTATTATTTTATGTGACTTAATGCTATAATCAACACTGTGTAGACCTTTGTTCCATATAGCATTTTATTCCTGTGTAATTATCTGCCTAGGATAGAGACAGAATATCAAGATTGCTATTTCAGAAAGTAGACACATTTTTAAAAATTTAATACATATGAACAAATTGCCATTCTAAAAGGTTAAGCAATTCACACTCCCATTATCAGTGTATGAGCATGCCAATTTCCCTTCAATCTTGGCAATGTATGTGTTACAGGTTGAATTATGTCCCCTCATATGTTGAAGTTCTGACCCCAGTATCTGAGAATGTGACCTTATTGAAAATAGAGTCATCACATATATAATTAGACTACATCTCAAATTAGTTTAAAAGCATGATACAAAGTACATCAGTAAAGAGGTGATTTAGTATATTAAAATACATTCGCACAATTCAATACTCTGCAGCTGTGAGAAATAATGATGAAGTACTTTATGTTACTGTTCATTGCAAATATTTGCAGGATATACTGTTGAGTGAAAAAAATGCAGAGCCCAGAACACTGAAGATATATAGGGATATATGTTTGTATAGGGATATTATTTCTAGAAATATATATAAGAAGCTGTTAATTGTAGTTAAAGTAGGGAGAAATGAGATAGGTGGTTTAGGGCAGCAATGAGAGGGAGACTTTGCTGTACACCCTTTGATAACCTTTGATTTAGGTACCACATACATATTATTACATCACATAAGTATATTGTTTTTATATCACTATAAATTATGGATATTCCTTTATGAATTCTGAATATGCTACTCAATGTATATTTACGGGGTACAACATATTAATAGGATGCTGAACTGTAGATTATAGGGAAAGACCTATAATTTATGAAAGTTCTATTTTGTATGAGTGTCTTTCTCTCTGAATGCTGTCAGTCCTTGGTATGAAGTAATTCTAATCAGAGGGCTCCTGCTCTTTGCTGCAGATTTAAACATGTGTTAAATAAATAAATAAAAGTCCTCAAAATCTGTGGCTAATTGTTCACACCATTCCCTATTTCAACACTGATTCCATTTCCCCACATTTGGAAACATTTTGCATTAATTTTCTAAGAGTAGGGTTTGGGTATATGATCTTATTTTTCCATCTTTCCTAGAAATTTGACCATTCATTAGAATAAGTATATTATGGTCATTGTATACTAGTATATTAGGTCTTTAGACATGTAGCAAAGGTTAAGTAAAGACAAAGCAGAAAATGAGAGTGAAAGAGACACAAAAAGAACTCTGAAAGATGAGGATTACAAGAATACAGGAGGCAAGATAAAGTTCAAGGAACATAGATAGTTGGAAAAATACCAAACATGAATTTAAGAAAATATATCCACTCATTTCGTATGAATTAATTTGCCAAGCTCTTAAAGAAGCCCCTTGTGTCATTCACAGCCTTAGGAACTGGCTAAATTGTGAATGTGTTTTACACTGTATTCTCAAATATTTGTGCACTTAACACAGATGGAGCATAGTAGGATATAGTGCAATGGCAGGGAAAGTTCCCCAAACTACTTAAAGAGTAATCTTTCACAATAAGGCACACAGAAAGAGGCAGCAATACCAGCAAGAAGAGAAAGTAACCATGCTGGTGTGGCTCAGTGGTTGAGCATAACATTTGAACCAGGAGGTCACTGTTCAATTCCTGGTCGGGCATATGCCTGGGTTGTGGGCTCAATCCCTAGTGGAGGTTGTGTAAGAGGCAGCCTATCAATGATACTCTCTCATAATTGATGTTTCTCTCTCTTACTCTCTCTCTCCCTTTCTCTCTGAAATCAATAAAAGTATATTTTTAAAAAAGAAAAGGAATATAATTTTCCACTTTATGAAAATATGTGCAGTTATATAAAGCATTAATTTGCTAAGCTGTTCTGCATTTCTGATCCATAGATAATAATTCATGAATACACATCCATTATCCTATTTAATAAAACTCTAATATGCAATTCGACCAGACAGCAGAACAACCAGTCGCTATGATGCACATTGACCACTAGGGGGCAGACGCTCAATGCAGGAGCTGCCCTCTGGTGGTCAGTGCGCTCCCACAGCGGGAGCGCCGCTCAGCCAGAAGCCAGGTTCATGGCTGGAAAGCACAGCGGCAGTGGCGGGAGCCTTTCCCACCTCCACTGCAAGCAGCGGGTAAGGAGCGAGGGGTCCCAGACTGCAAGCGCCCCAGACTGTGAGAGGGATGTCTGACTGCTGGCGTAGGCCCAATTCCTGGGGGCATTGGGGATCAGGTCTAAGCCAGAAGGTGGACATCCCCCAAGGGGTCCCAGACTGCGAGAGGGCACAGACTGGGCTAAGGGACCCCCCAGTGCACGAATTTCATGCACCAGGCCTCTAGTATATTTTATATTATACTCTGTGTATTTCACACATAACACAGATGTTACTTAAGCTTAATAAGCTAAGACAGAAGGGTGGAAATAGAATAGGGAACTTGGAAATATCTAATCTGATCAAACCTTCAGTTCCCACTTTGGCAGAGAAGAGGATACAAAGAGATACAAAATATCATAGTTGTATTTAACATAACCTATTCAGTTAATTGATGCAATGAATTTACTTGTTAAGCTTTCTAAACATCTACGTGTAATTTTTCTTCACCGAAGGTATCTAGGTTATGAACCTGTAAATGTGGTAAAGTAACTTTCCATTGACCTTTATCTATTCCACAGTGGACTCAGATAGTCCGCAGTACAAGGACAGAAATGAAAATCTTCACAACTGAGTGAAAGGCGCTTCAGTTTTTACTAAGGAGAAATCTTTTTGCCTCTGCTCCCCTCTCCCAATTTTATTAAAGTATAAGTGAAAAATAAAATTGTACACATTTAAGGGTTACATTGTGATGATATATAATATACATTATGAAATTATTAGAACAATCCAATAAACTATCTTTTGTGTGTATATACAGTATAATCAGAACACTTCAGACCTACTCTTAGAAAGTTTCATGTATATAATACCGGTCGCTATAACACATATTGACCACCAGGGGGCAGACGCTCAATGCAGGAGTTGCCCCCTGATGGTCAGTGCACTCCCCCAGAGGGAGCACTGCTCAGCTGTACATTAGATCCCCAGTACAGAGAGTCCTCGGGTTACCTCAGACTCCACGTATGTCGTTTCCTGGTTACGTGGCCATCTCCCATTTACTTACAAAAAAAAAGGTCCATCATTTTGACATATGTACATATGTGCTTTATGTTTTTTATTATTTATTTACCACAAGTAAAAGTCAGGAATTATTATCCTTCTTTTAACTTTTTTTTTTTTTTTTTTTTTTTTTTACTGTTTCACTTCATTACTGCTGTGTATGTGCTCCCTGTGAGTGAATTAGGAGCTTATATAGGTGGATTCCGACTTAGGGTTGGCTGCAACCCAGCCCGCCATGACCCCTGAGAATCAAAACCCACTGGCCTAGGGTCAGCAAAGCCGCCTGCCGATCTCGGATAAGACAATTCCCTGGGGAACATGTCAGACAAGCCAGTGGAGCTTGCCGCATACAGGGCAACCCTTGATAGTCAAATCCCTGTATTGCTGCTCCACGCCGCATGTCCGGGCATATTTGTTCCCTAGGAAATTGTCTTCAGAAAGGAGTTGCTGCCACTCCCAGGATGTTTGACTCCCAGGGGTTGTGGTGTATACTTACAGCAGAGACGCTGGTCTAGGCTGAGTGGCCAGCTTGTAATGTTTTCCCGGGTTCATTCTGTGGCTGGACGGGGTGGGCTGTCACTTCTAAGCCACGTGGTCAGCGGGTTTTGATTCCAATGCCACCCCCCTCCGCCGGCTACACTCCCAGAAATTGCCGCACATGCGGCATCTCTACCGGCTTGTCTGGCATAATTGCCTTGTCTGTGGTGGGCGTGTGGTAGGCCACGTGGCCAGCAGGTTTTGATTCTTAGAGGTCATTGTGTTGGCGGACTAGGTCTCTGCCTTCTCCACGCTCTGTTGCAGGAAGTGGATAGAACAGCTGCTGCTCTGACGTCACGTGGCCAGCGGGGGTTTTTATTTTCATTGAATTTATTGGGGTAACATTGGCTAGTAAAATTATATAGATCTCAGGTATACAATTCTATAATATTTCACCTGTATATTGTATTGTGTATTTATCACCCCAAGTCAAGTCACCTTCCATCACTTTTTATCCCCCTTCTGCTCTCTTCTACAATCCCACCCCCTTTCCCTCTGGTAATCACCATACTGTTGCCTGTATATTATTATTATTATTTTGTCGTTTGCTTAATCCCTTCACCATTTTGATTCCCGGGAATGGCATGATTGGCGGGGGTCAGGGTGGGGATGGGGTGGGGTGTGTGTTGCGGGGGGGGGGGGGGGGGGGGGAGCTGCACCGCCACCCTAGGCTGAGCAGCTGGCAAGTTTTAACCACCAGGGGTCACCATTTGAGCACATCAGGACTCCAAAGAATGTGGGACTTTTGATTGGCCCACCACCATTGCTCGAAATCTGTACTGGAGTTTTACTATTGGCCAGACCTCCGTTGTTGGGCGGGACCTCCACCTATACTGTACTTATCTGGTTGCCAGAGCTGCAGGCTTCTCTCAGAGGTTGGATTTCTAAGCAGGCAAGGCAGACTGCTGGACTCTCATCAGAAGAGATTGCAATCTGGCACTGATGGCTGTAAGTTCCCCCGTGCCCCCTTCTTTGTTCTTAGCTGACAGCAAGTGGTTTAACCCTGCCAATTCCCCCAGTGTGCCCCATGGAGCGAGACAGAAGTGAACCTCCAGGGGAATGCCCTGGAATACTGGTAGCGTCCATCTGCCTTGAGCTCTCCTTTCCCCACTGGATAAACCTTAGATCCAGAGGAACCTCCTAGGCGCGGCACTGAGTGCATGTCTTGGTGGGGGGAGGGAAGGGAAGAAGGCAGCAAAATGAAACCACTTCTTTTACCTTTTTAATGTGGCTTTGTTTTGTGCTCTAAGAGGGAACTTCAGCCTTACTTCCAGGTTCTGGTATTTTCAAAAAGGCATTCTTGTCTGTGGATAGTTGTGAATCCATATTTTTGTGATTGGGTACTAGAGCCTATATCTCCTTTTCCACCATTTTGCTGATTTTAGTCACCCTCTTTGATTCTTTGGAAAGATAGAAAGACAGAAATTGAAGGAAAGAAGGATATAGAAGGAAAGGATTGAATAACATATATTCAGTTATTTAAGGCAAATGGGTAATTTGATAAGATTTTGCAAAGTCCACTTGCTTTGCCTTTCATATCCAGAGAATATATCTAATTTATGAATAATATTTACTATATATTTTATTTATTAAATTTTGTAGATTATAGGATATAGGTCAATAGACAGGAATTTAGGGGTACGAGCCTAAGCTGGGGAAGGGGGGAAATTGCCCATGCTAATCAAAGTCCAATTGTCATTAAAAATATATCCTCAATGCCTTCTCAGTGGAAAAAGAGTGAAGGGAAGGACAGGGAGAAAAAGGAATAGAAATGGACATAGACAGGAAAGAGGTGGAGAGAGAGAAGGTGAGAGTGGGGAACAAAGACACAAATAAAAAGATTGGAAAATAAACAGAGGGAAAGAAAAGAGAGAAACTCCAAAGATATAATGAAGAACAAATTCCATAATTTTGTATGAGAATTATTTGCTAAATTAAAAATAAGCCTTATTTTTTCATGTTTGTATAAACAAGGTAGATTGTGCATACACACACAATATGTATTGTATATTGAGCTTTGAGTAACCAGATGGTGCTTCCTTGGCTTAGGTAGAAGGGAGTGGGTAGGGTAGAAAGTGGGAAATTGCCTCATTTGGGAGACCTGCCAAAACCAAATGTGGGTGGAGAGAAAGAGATGAAAAATAAGAATCTCTGACAAGAAAGATAGTGGAACAGTCAGATTGGATGGATCTTTGGGGATCATTTAGGGGAAGTTGGCCTTTACTCTTTGAAAGATGGTAGACTTGAACAAAAGAGAGACCGAATCTGACTTATGTTTTAATATGATCATTTTGGCTACTGTACAAAGAATGCATTGAAGAGGGCAAGAACAGAAGCAAGACCAGTTTGAAAGCTTTTATAGTACTCTAGTGGCTTAGACCAGAGTGGTAGTGGTGGAGGTGGTGAGAAGTTGTCAAATTATGGATATATAGTTTTTGGAGAAAGAACTGCCAATGTTTGTTGATTGATTGGGTATCTGCGTGTGTATGCATGTATGTACATGAAGATATATACAAGGGAGAGAGAGAAAGACGTCAATGATGATGCTAACTTTTTGAAGAATTTTATTTTGGCCTGTGCTTCTGAGAGCTACCATTTACTGAAATGGGAAAAAATCTGTTGGGAGAGCCAGTTGAAGGGGGTGAGAGATGGGGAGAGTAAAAGCTATGACTTGGACATCTTAGGTCAAGATACCTGTTAGATCCCCAAGTGTCAGGTCCAGCCTGACGATTGAACCGGGCTGAGGTAGGGAGGTGGGAATTGAGAAATAGAAAGAATAAGAGAAATAAAAGCAAGAGAAACAACAGCGGGGTCAGGAGGCCCAGAACTCTCGAGAAGCTCTGGCAACTTTTATTAGTAATACAGTGCTTTTTATACATAAGACACTAAGCAGGGAATCACTCACAAGGAAAACATTCTTTGTTTCTCTAAAATCACTACTGGAGGGATAAGTTGAAGGACAGGTCTCTTGTTACAATAAATCTCACTAGTTGGATACATATTTCTTGGTAAGCCATGAAAGTAGCTCTTATCCTACTGATAGCAGTCATATAAACAAACCCTGGGAAAGCTCTGTAGGCAGGGGTTGCTCTCGTTATACTGATTAGTTGCCATCCAAACAGGCCTGGGAAATCTGTGTGGGTAGGTGCCAGCCTTGCTAGCCCCTACAGGTGCAAGGACCGTATCAACTTACAGCCCGTTCCCCACAGATCTCCCTTCTCTGTCTTTTAAGCGAAGTTCATGTAGTCCTATTTGCAGGGACCGGATGCTGGATCCGATGGTTCGGAAGCAGACTGGAATTAAACAGAGAATAATGAGAGCAAGGATAACAATAATTAACAGAGACCAGGTGAATGACTGCAATCCATGAGAAGACATAAGGCTTAGAATTTTATCAAAAATATTCTGTGCCACTTCGCTAGGAGGCAACAGAGCAGAACCTGCATCATTAATAGCTTGAATCTCTCCATGTAATCTACTGATATCTGTTTTTTAGGCTACTAATAATAAAAGTAAAATTTAAATATCAATAACAAAGCTCTAATATTAAAACAATGCCAATGCAAAATTAAATTATATACATGTTATCATTTTTAAAACTTGAATGTTAAGAGCAAAACTATGGCTATTAAATAATAATAAAACAATAAGAGAAATCAAAACTATGGACATATTAATATTTTTAGCTACTAAATGAAAGAAAGTCTCTTTTGCTGCTGGTGTTCCTGTTGTATATTTACTTAGAGTCTTTTGTTTGCCTGCGTAAAACTTTGCAGAAGACTGGCAGCTAATAGATGCTAGCATGAGCAGGAACATGGTTGAAGAAGTAGCTTCAACTTCTTGCTTTTCCATAATCTGCTGCACTTCAGTTGTTAACTTCTTCAGATGACTCTATGTTGGCACCTCAGTCCCTTGCGTAGCTTTCAGTTTTTCTTCTTCCTCTGCTTTGCTGTACTTAGTCCTTTCGAGTGAAGGGACACAGGAGCTTGTCTGAGTCCATTTCGGTGACACACGTAACTCTCTGGCACCCGAATTGGCTGCATTGCTCCTTCTGGAAAGATATAAAACACAACCTCTTCCCCTTTTTTGTTTTTTAGTAAATGATTGTAAGAGTATGAATGGTTCTTTCTACAATTGAGTGACATTCTTATGCTAGATATGATTAGGTTTAAGTCCTTGGGGACTTACCCCTAAAGTTGGTATAGGAAGGTGGATAATATACTGAGAACATTGCTTCTAATAAAATATGGAAATTGTTATTGTTAAATAATATTTTAAAGGCTGAAAATTAAATAAAAAATTCTTGTAAATTAGTGTGCCTTATAGTAGCTGCTTTAATAGTTAGTTATCTGGGCTACTTAGATCTTTATAATTAATATATTATTTATATTTTAATAATTTCTGAGATTCAAATCTAATTCTTATTATTTTAAAGCATTTATTTTGAATAAATTCTATGACAGAGATAAATTTACTTATATTCTTGAAGGCTTTAAAAGTCAACCTTTTAACACACTTTATTAGTATTTTTAAAACAGCTCTTTATTATGGAAATGCGAATCTTGTTGCTGGAATTAGCTTGAATTTCTTTTAAGAAGACTTTTTCGCCATTTCTCTTAGGAAAAATAACCAGTTCTGGGTTTTTAATTTTCTATAGCTTTTGCAGAGAGATTCCAGCTGAAGACAATCTAAATGTCTGAAATCAGACTATGCGCGCATTCTGTCTTACAGCTAAGTTCTCTCCCCACCAGTACAGAAATTCCAGACACATTTCTAAATTTTTAAGGCTTTTTCATGGCAAGAAAGGAAACTTTAAATTTGTATACTGGGAGAGTGGGCATCCATATTGGATCGTCACGTGTCTCTTCCTTCCCCCATATCCTGCTTACTTCAGGGGAAATATTAGTAACGGATCTGGCCAAATTTCTGTTTATGCTTAAAAGAAAGACAGATCTCAAATTTTTTCTTTCTTTTATGCTTTCTGAAGTAATAACTTATACCTAATTTAGCCAAGATTCGAATTTCCCTGGGCTGGGGCAGTAACAAGGGCAGCACTCAGAGCAGACAGAATGTCTCGTCCCCATAAATTCACAGGGATCTCTGGCAAGACATATGGCCGAAATAACCCAGAATGACCTTCATTGTCTTGCCACTTTAACATTTGTGAGCTCTGTAAAGGAGAGTTGGTCTGTCCTATTCCTTGAAGCTGTGTTATAACTTCTCTATAAGGCCACTGTTTAGGCCAGTGGGCCAAGCTTATGACAGAAACATCTGCTCCTATATCTAAAATTCCTGTAAATCTTTTTCCTTGTATAAGTAAAGTTTTCTCAGGCCTTTTATGAGAAATAGCTTGTACCCAATATGCCTTGTCCGAGGAGCCAAATGCCTTGGCCCCCCGAGACTCTGTGGAAAGTAGATTGCCTGTGTTAGGCAGAGGGAGCAGAATCAATTGAGCAATTTTCATATCTGAGGTGATAGTGATAATATTTCTGGGGGCAGAGGCCATAATTTTAATTTCCCCTTCATAATCAGCATCAATTACTCCTGGAAAAACTTGTAATCCTTTTAAAGTTAAGCTGCTTCTACCTAGTAAAAGGCCAAACATCCCTTTAGGAGTAGGTCCATATACCCCTGTGGGGATGGCCTGTGGTCCCAATTCTGGAGTTAATACATATCGATTTATAGGTCCAAGGTCCAACCCGGCACTTCCGGGGGTTGCTCGGAATAACTCCTGTATCCGTTTTGCTCCCGGGGGCAGGCTGGATGCTGTGCAGCCAGCTGGCCTTGAGGCGGCACAGGGACAGGAGGGTAAACAGATAGTGCCCCCATTATTTGTCGGGGCTGGGCTGGCCCCCTTCGAGAGTTTCCTGACTGCTGCTGAGTTATTCCCTGGTTATTTGTCTTAGATTTACACTCATTTGCCCAATGTTTTCCTCTTTTACATTTAGGGCACAGTCCAGGTTGTTTAAGACCTCTGCCATTTCTTTTATTAACTCCTTTATTGGAGGGACACTGCTTTGCCATGTGTCCTGCTCCTCCACAAGTGAAACACTTGTATGTCTGACCTCTCCCTGTGCTGAACTGTTGCTGAAGAATTCCTTCAATGGTGGTTCCCTTTAATGCGGCCGCGATGGCAACTCCTTGTACATACGAGGGACCAATATCTGCACAAATGCGGATATAATCTGAGAGATCCCCTTTTCTTTGATAGGGCCGCAATGCAGCTTGACAGGCACCATTAGCATTTTCATACGCCAACTGCTTGACTATTAACATGCCAGCCTCTCCATCCACCACTACTTGGCTAACAGCCTGTAACAGCCGAGAGACAAAATCCTGATACTTTTCATCTGGCCCTTGAATAATCTTTGAGAGGTGGGAAGCTTTTTCCAGGCTCTGATCCCAGCCCCATTAATTTGTCCATAAGCTTCCAGGTGGTATTGAATTTGATTATGGGTATCAGCATAGTCTCCTTCTCCTACCAGCATTTCATAAGAAATATTAACTTGTGCAGCTCGATTACGAGCAGCTTGCTCCTTAGCCTTTTCATCATATTCTGATTTCCACAAGAGATAATCTCCTCCTGATAAACAGGCCTTGGCAATAGCTCTCCAATCATTAGGTGGGAGAGCCTCTGAGGCTATAGTTTTCAAGATGGTTAAAGTATAAGGAGAAGTAGGCCCATACTGAGCACAGGCTGTTTTTAACTCCTTCAGGGTTTTAAAAGGAAGTGGGTCATAAGTACACTCACGCTGTCCCGTGTTAGGGTTCACCCGTTCCATAACGGGGAAGGCGTGAATGCCTAAGTCTTCACCAGCCTTTCGTGCCTCCTGCAAAGCCATCTGGAGAGGGGAAAGTGGAACTGGTGCTGCACAGGGCAGCGGAGAGCGGCGGGGACTGCCCCCACGGCTTCTCTTTTTCTTGCCAAGACGCTTTAATCCTTCTAAAAATTGTTCTAACACATCTTCCATATCACTACCCTCTTCAGTTCCAGCAGAGAAATAATCTTCCTCCTCTTTTGCCTGAACAACACCTGTATCATCATTATGACAAAGAGCAGTAGCTTCCTCAAGATCCTCCTCATCTTGAGTATTTAATTTGTCTTTAAAATTTACATTACTCTTTTTTAATATGCTGTCTTTTTCAGACCCCTTTTTTGTGCCAGTACACTGCTTCTCCTTTTTTCCTGGCTTAAGAGATGGTTGATTATGATCATACCTGGGATCTAAACAGTTCCGTATTGAACTCCATAAAGAAAATGCATCAATCGGGGTCTTATTTGGCCCAAAGGCTTTATAATGATTGCGCATTTTTCTCCAACTTTCTGCCACGTTTGTAAGTTAACGGTTCCTTCCTCAGGAAACCAAGGGCAGACTTCTTGAATGAATTTTTAAATATTTTCTACTTGCTTGTCAGTAACTTTAGTTCCTTTACTGTTGAGCATAGACTTTAACATTTGCTCATAAAGGGCATTGTCTCTAGATTCTAACTGCCCCATTTTACTCCCGATTATCAAAAAGATGCTCCTCCCTTACCTTTACGAGTGCACTCTTTTTTCCGGAGGAGTTCCTCACCTTCTGTGTCCCAAGTCCTCAGTGACCTGTTCAGGCGCCAATTGTCAGGTCCAGCCTGACGATTGAACTGGGCTGAGGTAGGGAGGTGGGAATTGAGAAATAGAAAGAATAAGAGAAATAAAAGCAAGAGAAACAACAGCGGGGTCAGGAGGTCCAGAACTCTCGAGAAGCTCTGGCAACTTTTATTAGTAATACAGTGCTTTTTATACATAAGACACTAAGCAGGGAATCACTCACAAGGAAAACATTCTTTGTTTCTCTAAAATCACTACTGGAGGGATAAGTTGAAGAACAGGTCTCTTGTTACAATAAATCTCACTAGTTGGATACATATTTCTTGGTAAGCCATGAAAGTAGCTCTTATCCTACTGATAGCAGTCATATAAACAAACCCTGGGAAAGCTCTGTAGGCAGGGGTTGCTCTCGTTATACTGATTAGTTGCCATCCAAACAGGCCTGGGAAATCTGTGTGGGTAGGTGCCAGCCTTGCTAGCCCCTACAGGTGCAAGGACCGTGTCAGCTTACAGCCCGTTCCCCACACCCAAGTGATGATGTATAATAGGTAATTGAATACATAGGTCCAGAGTAGTGTAGGGAACCCTAGGTCTGTGTATGAAAGTACCACCAACTGGGTGGCTTAAAACAATTGAAATGTATTACCACTCAGTTTTGGAGGCTAAAAGTCTGAAACAAGGTGTCAGTAGAGTTTATTTCTTTTGGAGGTTCTGAAGCAGAATCTGTTCTGTGCTTTTGTCCCCTAGTTTCTGAAGGTTGCAATATTTGGCATTCCCTAGCTTGTGGATTTATCACTCCAATCTCTGCCTCTGCCATCACATGTCATTATAACATCACCCTGTGTGTTTCTTTCTTTATAAGAGTACTAGAGGCCCAATGCACGAAATTCATGCAAGGGGCTCGGCCCTCGCAGCCCTTCACAGCCTTGGGCAGCCCTCACAGCCCTGGCTTTGTCCAGAAGGTCATCCAGATAGTAGTTCTGCTGTTCGGTCTAATTAGCGTGTTAGCCCTTTATTATATAGGATTATCCATAGTGAATTACAGCCCATCCTACTCCAGTATGACCTCATCTTAACTAATTATATCTGCAAAAACCCTATTTCTAAAGAAGGTCACATTATTAGGTACTTAGGGTTAGGACTTTACCATATCTTTCCAGGAGACACAATTCAACCTATAACAAGTAGGATGCCCACTAAGAATATATACCTTGGGGATTATCAGAGTTTGAGGTATTATTTAAAGACACAGACTGAGAAAGCAAAGGCAGTGAGTGAGACAGAAAAGAGTACAAGTCCTGACATCCTCAAGTGTTTAGAAATGTAAAGGAATCGTCAAAGGAGACTGGAGAAGTAATGAGGTAGGAGGGAAACCAAAAGAGCACCATGGCCAAGAAATTCCTTGAAGAGAGTCATTCCAGGAGGATGGAGGGCTCGACTGTATAAAATGCTTCAGACAAATCCAATAAGAGTGATAATTAACTATTGAATTTAACAACAAGGGATAATAATTAGTATCTTCCTTACAGGGTTGTTGGAAGGGTGCAAAGTAAATACTCCAAAAACACTAAAAGTTTTTTGGCACATAATAAGATCTTAATTATTTTTTTATTTATTTCACTACGTCATGAGATCTGGTTTCATGGATTTGGGAGGTGCCAGGATGTTAAGGAGCTTTGTGAACTGAATTGGAACCCACCTCAATCCAACAATGTTTGTTCGGTTACATACCACCTAATTTTACTTTCTTTCCAGGAGAATATGTTGTTATGACAACCCACTTCCACCTCAAGAGAAAAATTGGCTACTTTGTGATCCAGACCTACTTGCCATGCATTATGACTGTCATTCTGTCACAAGTGTCTTTCTGGCTCAACAGAGAGTCTGTTCCTGCCCGCACAGTCTTTGGTGAGTGTCGTTTTATAGAGAATGAAAGGGGGGGGCATTTTCAAAGTGTTATGATGGGCACTCAGAGTAGGTGTGAGAAGGTAGAAGAACCATTACTGGAGATAATGGGAGCAACACCTTAGTCCAGCATTAGCAACTGAGTCATTAGATCCTGGTATATCAGACAACTAAACTCTTAACAAAGAAGTGGGAATAAGAAGAGTGTTGAAGTAGTAAGGTTACTGCAGTGCTTACTGTCTCAGTCAGGCTTGTTCCAGGAGATGGGGAGGGTTGGAGAGTTTAGTGAAAAAGAGAAAATTAATGAGCAGAGCTCCAGAAGGAGAAGGGTGGGAAACCAAACTGAAACAGAGAGGTGGATTGAAAGCATTTTTATAACCCATTTTTTGTATGTACATGTAACTTTGCTCCTTCTCCTCTAGCCTTTTTGAAAGTATGAATCATCTGGTATTTAGTAAAGGCTATACAGAGTTTGTAGAGTTTTTAAATAGTACCTAAATCAGAGATATTTTCTTCAATATGAATTTACTGATGTCTAGGGAAAGGCTTGTATATAATTAGCACTTTTCCCTGGGAGAAATACAGCATATAAAATTTTCTGGTTTTTTCCACTATAAGATTTTTTAGGAGGTAAATATTAATTAACTATTTTAGTCTACTAAACTGCCTCCATGGCATGGTGGCTATGAGTCATATACTTGGGTGTGCTACATACCCACACAGATGGCCAATATTTACTACCAATATTCTGAAGTTATACAGTGTACTTAAATAGTAAATGATGTTTCAGAGAAAAAGCAGTATTTTAGATCAGGTAGAGAAGGAGATAGCAATGGAGAAAGAAACAGTAACCTATAAAGTATGAAAAATAAAGTAGAAGGGTGTGATATTATAGAAATCAAGAGAGGAAAAGTGTTTAAAGAAGCAGGGAATAATCATCTGGGGTGAATTCTATTGTGTGTTTAGGTAACATGCAGATAGAAACTATCTATTGGGTATGGTGATATGATTGGTTGTTAGTGATTTTGAAAAGAACAGTTCTAGTGAAGTGAAGGGAGCAGAAACTATATAGGAGTAGATTAAAGATGCCCATTTTTAAAAATATAACAAATTAAATACCCTGAAAAATCTTTCTTTACAAAATCCTAGCAAAGCTAGCTAAAACATAGGAACCATCCTTTTTTAAAAATATCTGCGCTCATAAGAAATTAAAGGAAATACTCAAGGACTCATATAGTATAAGGAACTGAAAACTGGAGTGTTAATCACATGACCTGATACTGTTGTATCAGTAAAAATATATTTTAATATATTTTTATTAATAAAGATATGTCTATATTTTAAAATGCATTTTTATCAATAATATATATATTATTGATAATATATTTAAATAATATATTTAAATATATTTAAATATATTTTAAAATATATTTTATGGATTTTTTTTAGAGAGGAAGAGAGAGGGATAGAGAGTTAGAAACATTGATGAGAGAGAAACATTAATCAGCTGCCTCCTGCACACCCCCTACTGGGGATGTGCCCACAACCAAGGTACATGTCCTTGACCGGAATTGAACCTGGGACCTTTCAGTCTGCAGGCCTATGCTCTATCCACTGAACCAAACCAGTTAGGGCTAAAAAAATATTTTTAATATATTGATTTCAGAGAGGAAGGGAGAGGGAGAGATAGAAATATTAAAGATGAGAGAGAATCATTGATTGGCTGCCTCCTGCATGCTCGCATTGGGGATCGAGCCCACAACCTGGGTATGTGCCCTGACTGAGAATTGAACCATGACCTCCTGATTCATAGGTCTATGTTCAACCACTGAGCCATGCTGGCTGGACAATAAAAATTTATTTTAAAAGAAAATAATATTATTCTGAGTGGAGGAAAGCAGACACAAATGAGTACATATTGTATGATATTTATATGAAAATCTTGTGGGGGGGGTCTAATCCATAGTGAAAGAAAGCAGAGCGGGGCATTAAAATGGAATGAGGTTGTTACCTGGGACCAAGGAGGGGATGAAATGGTCTCAAACGAACCTTTGAAGTAATGTAAGTATTCAATAGACTAGAGGCCCGGTGCATGAAATTCATGCACGGGGGGTGGGGGTGTCCCTCAGCACAGCCTGCACCCTCTCCAATCTGGGACCCCTCAAGGGATGTCTGACTGCCCCTTTAGGCCCGATCCCGGTGGAATCGGGCCTAAATGGCAGTCGGACATCCCTCTCACAATCCAGGACTGATGGCTCCCAACCGCTCACTTGCCTGCCTGCCTGATTGCCCCTAACTGCTTCTGCCTGCCAGCCTGATCACCCCCTAACCACTCCCCTGCCAGCCTGATCAATGTCTAACTGCTCCCCTGCTGGCCCAATTGCCCCTAAGTGCCCTCCCCTGCTGGCCCCGTAACCCCTAACTGCCCTCCCTTGCCAGCCTGGTCCCCCCCAATTGCCCTCCCCTGCAGGCCTGGTCCCTCCCACCTGCCCTCCCTTGCTGGCCTGATCACCCACAACTGCCCTCCCTTGCTGGCCATCTTGTGGCAGCCATCTTGTGTCCACATGGGGGCAGCCATCTTTGACCACATGGAGGCAGCCATCTTGTGTGTTGGAGTGATGGTCAATTTGCATATTACTCTTTCATTAGATAGGATGATGCTTATGAGAGAGAGTATAGGGATAAATGGTGATGGAAGAAGACTTGACTTTGGGTGGTGCATGCACAATACAGTGTTCAGGTCATGTGTTGTGGAATTGAGCACCCAAAACCTGTATACTTTTGCTAACTAGTGTCACCTCAATAAAGTCAATAAAAAGGAAAAAAAGAGTGGACAGGGATATCACCTGATATTAGAAATATCACAGGAGCACAGATTATCACATGACTATGATAGTGTATTGGACTAAGAAATAATAGAGATCAAGGAAAATATGGACCCCTACCACTGGAGATCTTGATTCTGATTGATCAACCAGCTTTTGAGAACCAGAATGGTATATACAATAAGAGAGTCAGGTTTCAGTTAAGATCAAAAGAGGAATGTGCATTCAGATAAAAGGGTTAGAAGATAGGTGAATTTTTCATAGAGCAGCAGAGTTGGGGAGTTAGAAGATTTTGGAGAAAAGTGTGGTAGAAAAGGAATGGGGCACTGAGTCATATTTAGTAATGCACTTTGTAAAATAGATTAAACCTGGATGACAATTAATTAACAAAAATGTTTTCTCCTGTGGTGGTATCTGAGCTCAACAGGTTTATGAATTATGATTAATTCTAATTATCTATTGGGGAGAGTGTGTGCTCATTTTGAATACTGTAGTCTGAAACATTTTAATTTTTGTATCCCTAGGACCTAACTCTGCAAGACACAGAATAGACAGTTAATGCTGGGGAAAAGAAGAGAATAAGAACTATATTATTGACTAGAGGCCTGGTGCATGAAATTCATGCACTCGGGGGGCGAGACCCCTTAGGGGATGTCTGAATGATGGCTTAGGCCCGCTCCTGAGGGGAGCGGGCCTAAGCTGGCAGTCAGTCATCCCACTCGTAGTCTGGGACCCCTCGCTCCTTACTGCCTGCCTGCTCACTGCTCCTTACCACTCAGTTTGCTGCTCCTTAGAGCTGCAATGGAGGTGGGAAAGGTTCCTGGCACCACTGCTGCACTCGCCAGCCATGAGCCTGGCTTCTGGCTGAGTGGTGCTCCCCCTATGGGAGCACACTGACCACCAGGGGGCAGCTCCTACATTGAAGGTCTGCCCCCTGGTGGTCAGTGTGCATCATAGAGACTGGTCATTCCACCTTTCGGTCAATTTGCATATTAGTCTTTTATTATATAGGATAATAAAAACCTATTGTCACTATTAAAAAGTACATTATTGCCCTGACTGGTTTGGCTCAGTGGATAGAGTGTCTGCCTGTGGACTGAAGAGTCCCAGGTTCAATTCCAGTCAAGGTCAAGTACCATGGTTGTGGGCACATCCCCGGTAGGGGGTGTGCAGGAGGCAGCTGATCAATGTTTCTCTCTCATTGATGTTTCTAACTCTCTATCCCCCTCCCTTCCTCTCTGTAAAAAAATCAATAAAATATATATATTTTTAAAAGTACATTATTCACTATGATGGGAGCAAATGTGCTGCAGTCCATGGGCTGTAGGCTGAGCAGAGCAGTTCCATTCATTACACATGAACTAGGCACAGTGGTCGCCAACCTTTTGGACCTCATGGACCACCAGTGGTCTGTGGACCACTGGTTGGCAACTGCTGCTCCTAAAAAACAGCATTCACTAACCTTTTGGACCTCATGGACCACCAGTGGTCCACGGACCACCAGTTGGCAATGGTTGAACTAGGGAACTACTCCATTGTGTTCAGGGTTGAGAAAATAGAGACATTATCCATAGTCCCTACTCTCATGCAACTCCTGGTTTGCTGTAACAGACTTGTTATTGAAGAAGCATATTAGACTTTTAGAAGTGCTCAAAGGAAGTGAGGCAGGGCAGTCACAAAAACCTTTCTAGAAGAGTCTTGATAGAGAAGCACTGGGTGACAGGCCTGTATCTCTTCTAAAATGCCATACCTCTTTGTCCATTCATTAAGTAAACCAAATGCTTTATTGAGGATGCTAACAGCTTTGAGTAGCTAAGAACACTTTACAAGATGATAGTTCTAATTAAGACCTGGAGGATAGAGCTCTAAAAGTCTCTACTGAGATATGGCACAGAAACACTTATGTTTCAGTGTTTTTTCTCTCTATCCATGCATTGGTATAGTCCGTGAATGTTTCAAGGGTGGACAACTGCATAAGGTGATAATCATAAATGAGGTAACTTGTTTCTCCCATGAATTACTCATTGTTTGCTATGGTGAGTTACTAAACCTTGGGTCCATTATCAGAGCTTATAAGGCTATAAATTCAGATAGATTATTAATATGTACTAGCTATGTGGCTGATTCCTGAAAGGACGACTCTGCTTAATTTGTTCAAAGGTGCTCCTTTAGAGTATCTCTGTTTAAACTGTACTATATCTTGCAGTCTGGATTTTCATTTGTGTAGCAAATATTAGCAAAGTACTCAAGGAGGCAAGATATGAGAGGAGGCCCCAGAGGCTGCAGTACACATGGCTAACTTTCTGGTGGAGTTAATAGTTAATAGGACTTATCTGCTTGCTCACCCCATTAGGACTTCCTTCCATGCTCTATTTTGTCTAGTTCATGAGGTTCACATATCCATGCTCTTGAACATGTCAACACAAAGGTTTTGACTATTCCCCCTTCCCTAAGTTTGGATGACTTTGGATACAGCCACTGCCTCATCACCATTCTGGGGGATGGAGAATATAGGGAATATTCATAGGAGAGAATGATGGCACAGGGGAATTAAGATAATTACCTAAGATAAAAAGCAAGTAAGTGACAGAACTCAGGACTTCTGACTTCTAATGTAGGTATTCAAGACCAGAATACTATTGCTATCAATTATAAAATTATTATAATATTGTTTTAAATGTGTTTATAATCATACTACTATAAATAATCAGTAATTATGACAACACTATTATTAATAAAAATAGTAAAATTAAGGGAGATGTTAATTATAGAAGCTACTATTTATTGAGAGATTACCATGTGCCAGATATTGTGCTATGAGCTCTGTAAACATCACTGGATCCCCCAACAAATCTGAGTTTGGTATCATTGCACACAATTTACATATGATAAAACTGAGTCTGAGAGGGGTAAAACATCTTGTTCAATGCCATATTAAGTGGGATTGCCAGATTTTCAGTCTATTTCAGTCTGAGTCTAAAATTCATATTTTTAACCACAACATTATAGAGCTCAAATTAAACAGATTAGAAAAAATAAATAGGAAGTGACGTCAGAGGAATGATGGCATGAGAGAACCTCTTAGCTTTTCCAAAAAAATTTCAACAAGTTAACCGACTATAATTCAACAAAGAAATCCCTGCTTAACACAGACACATGCCTGAGAGACCCACACATTGAAACATGTGGGCAACCAGGAATAAACAGGGAGCCAAGAAGGCAGGAAAGCACAGATGGCCCATAGATGCAGCCTTGTAGGCTGGGAGCTCCTGGCTCAGCCTGGAAAGAGGAGAAAGCTGGTAGTAGCAAGTACTTCCTTTAGCCAGGAGGAACAGAGAGCTGTGGTAGGAGGAGGGGGTGTGAAGGCAGAGGGGGGAAACCAAGCAGGGCAAGCAGCAAGGGAGCAAACAGTGTCTGAGTCAGCAGAAGCTTAACAGAGCACAGGTTTCTGCCATGTGGCTCTCATTGATGTGCCACTGGTGGTGGTGTTTCAGACAAAGAAACAGAACCACAGAGCCCTGCTGTGGCTTGGACTCCCAAAACTCACCTCCTGTTGCCCTAGGAGTCAGGTCCAGGGACATATAATCTATAAACCAATAGCTATTTCAGTAAGATTGCTATTTCCTTCTGTGACTGACCCCCAGGAAGCGGGCCTTGGGAGGACCCCATGGAGGTCAGGGGTTGCCATTACAGTGAGGGCAAAACAAACCCCACCCCCAAGTAGTGGGGATGTACTGTCTTACCGAAACCATGGAGGTCATGACTGGGAGATCAGAGAGGTAAATTATCTTGTGATTCAATGCCATCTACTGGAAAAATAATATATAGACAGAGATAAATGCATAGGCAAAGAAGAACAGCAAATACTATGAGTAACCACAGTAATTAGGATGATGAGAAAGAAAATGAAAAATTTCCAGAAGGCATGCTGGAACACATGGAAATATGTAATAAAAATGACAGAGATTTCAAGATTACAGTTCTGAAAATACTCAACAAGATGTGATAAAATGCAGACAGACGATTTAGTGCACTCAGAAAGCAAATCAATGAACAAAATGAGTACTTTACCAAACAGATTGAAATTTTAAAAAGAACCAATCAGAAATCCTGGAAATGAAGCATGCAACTAAGGAGATTAAGAGTAAACTACTGAGCATTGAAAACAGCTTACCACATGGTGGAAAGAATTATGATATTGAAGATAAGAATCCAGAAATGATGCAGAGGGAGGAAGAGAGAGACCTGAGCATAAAGAAAAATGAAAGACTTCTATTAGAACTATCTGAATCCATCAGAAAAAAGGCAGTATTATAATTATATGCATTGCAGAGGAAGAAGAAATGAAGCAGGGGACAATCTATTCAAACAAATAGTGGATGAGAACTTCCCAAATCTATGAAAAGAACTAGATCCTCGAATCCAAGAAGCAAACAGAAAACCTAGTTACCTTAATCCAAAGAGACCCTCTCCAAGGCAGTTGGTATTAAAACTGTAAAAAATTAATGAGAAAGAAATAATTCTCAAAGCATCTACGGAAAAGAAGGCAGTGACCGAAAAGATGGCGACCGGCAGGAAGGTAGGGAGAGAGAGAGTGTGAGTGAGGAACCCATAGAGGAGAGTGTAGACGTGTGTGGTGTGTGTGTGTGTGTATGAGATAGGGTCAGTTAGATTCTGCAGGTCTTCCAAGGGGCTCCCGAACAGGGTAGCCCTAGACGGCGGAGCCCCGCGCACAAAGCGGACACTTCTCGGCGGTTGGTGCGGACGCAGAGACCACGCCATCTTGGGAAACAGAGCTGCCTGAGACTCGGATCCTGGCTTCTAACACAAACCAGGACCCTGCAGCCACTGGGGACAGAGAACTGCTATCACAGCTTCAGACAAACAACAAGAATCCAGACTTCCCGGCAGATTTCCGTGAGTCAAAGAGCCTATCCCCCTCCTCGCAGGCGCTGATAGCACCATAGTAACTGATAGACCCGCCCCTCCCCCAAGCTGCTGAGCGCCCACAGGCGTGCAGAAAGCGCCATAGTAACTGATAGACGCGCCCCTCGCCCAAGCTGCTCACGGGCGCTCGCACAGACAGCGCCAAAGTAACTGATAGATCCGCCCCTGGCCCAAGCTGCCGAGCTTTGCGCAGGGACGCGCTCCCTCTTAGGGAATTTGGCGCGCGCTCACGCACGGGACAGAAGCAGCTCCCCGTCGGGGAAATCTGTCAGTGCGCACAGAGGGCTCCCCTTCGGGGAATTTGGCTCGCGGGTCACAGCTCCCCCTTCTTAAGAGGGGCTTCCCTTTGGGGAATTTGGCGCGCAGGACGGACTCCGCCCCCCTTCTGGGACTTTGGGAGAGTGCACTGAGCCGGCTCACCTTCAGGTTTTTAAGAATGTGCGCTCTAGCCGGTTTGGCTCAGTAGAGAGAGCACACACAGGACGCAGCCCCACTTCAGGGAATTTGGCACGCCGGACACAGCTGCCTGGGATCCCTGACTCACAGCGCATTCACACTAAGAGCCAGCGACCCCAATTGTTGGTGCGTGCACACACAGGGACCCTGATTCTCAACGAGAAACCACACAAGGCAACAGAGACTTTGACACTCGAGTCTTGGTGCAGACACAGGGAAACTCTGACTCCTGGCACATGCTAAGGATCTCATTCTCGGCACATACCAACAGTGTGGTGCAGACAGGGCCCCTGATTCTAAATGTGCACACGAGACCACACGGAACACTGGGGACACTGATCCTGGGCAAGTCTGGTTCCCACCAACCAAAGACAGCCACACGTCCTAGTGTCAGTGCACTTCAGTGAAACTAGGGTGGAGCGAAGTCCCCACAGCACACGGCCCAGGTCCACGCAAACAGAAGCTTGAGCTTTCTGGTAATAGCCAGAATGGGGAAACGAAATAACTCACAGAGGAAAGAAAATGTGGAGTCGCCAAGAAAGGAAATTAGTGAAAATGAAGCTTGCAACATGACCGAAAAAGAGTTCAGAGTAATGGTCATGGAATTTATACATCGGATGGATGAGAAAATCAACAACTTATGCAAGAATCAGGAAGAAATGAAAAGTGATATAGCTACAATCAAAAACACCATGGAAAGTTTCAACAGTAGATTACAAGAAGCAGAGGACCGAATTAGTGAGTTAGAAGATCAGGTACAGAAACAAGCTCAAGCTGAACAGCAATTGGAGAAAAAAATTAAAAAGCAGGAGGAAAGCCTAAGGGAACTTCGGGACAACATGAAACGAAGTAACATGCGTATAATAGGGCTGCCAGAAGGACAAGAAGAGCAGCAGGGATTAGAAAATCTATTTGAAGAAATAATGACAGAAAACTTCCCGGATATGGGAAAGATAAAAGTAACGCAAGTAAAGAGAGTCCCAAGCAGGATCAACCCCAAAAGACCCACACCAAGACATGTCATAATTTCAATGGCAAATATAAATGATAAAGAGAGAATCCTAAAGGCGGCAAGAGAGAGACAGAGAGTTACCTACAAAGGAACACCCATCAGATTGTCAAATGATTACTCATCAGAAACACAACAAGCTAGAAGTGAATGGAAGGAGGTATACAAAGTGTTGCAAAGCAAAGGACTGAATCCAAGAATACTATATCCAGCAAGACTATCAATCAAAATTGAAGGGGAAATCAGGAGCTTTGCAGACAAAAAAAGCCTCAGGGAGTTTATCACCACCAAACCAGCAATGCAAGAATTGCTAAAGGGAATACTGTAAAAAGAAGAAATAAACAGGTAAGAAGGAATACAGACACAAAAATAGATATGACTGCAAACAAATACCTTTCAGTAATAACTTTAAATGTAAACGGACTAAATGCTCCAATCAAAAGACATCGAGTAGCTGAATGGATAAAAAAACACGACCCATATATATGCTGTCTACAAGAGACCCACCTCAGAACAAGAGACACACACAGATTGAAAGTGAAGGGATGGAAAAATATCTTTCAGGCAAATGGAAATGAAAAAAAAGCTGGGGTAGCAATACTTATATCTGACAAAATAGACCTCAAAGTAAATGCCATAACAAGAGATAAGGAAGGCCACTTCATAATACTAAAGGGAGAAATCCAACAAGAAGAAATAATTCTGGTAAACATATACGCTCCCAATATAGGAGCACCCAAATACATAAAAAAACTCCTGGAGGATATCAAGGGAGAGATTAATAGCAACACAATCATAGTAGGAGACTTTAATACCCCACTATCACCACTGGACAAATCCTCTAAACAAAAAATCAGCAAAGAAACAGCAATCCTAAATGACTCACTAGACCAGATGGAATTAATTGACATCTTCAGAACATTTCACCCCAAAGCCACAGAATATACATTCTTCTCAAGTGCACATGGGTCATTTTCAAAGATAGACCATATGCTGGGTCACAGGCAAAGTCTCTTCAAATTCAAGAAGATAGAAATTATATCAAGCATCTTCTCAGATCACAGTGGCATAAAACTGGAAATCAACTACAATAAATACAATCCAAAGAAATCAAACACATGGAGACTAAACAGCATGCTATTAAACAAGGACTGGGTCACCAGAGAGATCAAGGAAGAAATAAAAAACATCATGGCAACAAATGACAATGAAAACACAACAATCCAAAATCTATGGGACACAGCGAAAGCAGTCTTGAGAGGGAAGTTCATAGCTCTACAGGCCTATTGCAAAAAACAAGAAACAATGGTAATAAATTACTTAACCCTACAACTCAAAGAGCTAGAAAAAGAGCAGCAAGAAAAGCCCAGTGTAACCAGAAGGAAGGAAATAACAAAGATCAGAGCGGAGATAAATGACATAGAGACCAAAGAAACAATACATAAGATCAACAAAACCAAGAGCTGGTTCTTTGAAAGGATAAACAAGATTGATGGACCTCTAGCCAGGCTCACCAAGAAGCAAAGAGAGAGGACCCAAATAAACAAAATCAGAAATGAAAGAGGTGAAATAACAACAGACCCTGCTGAGATACAAAGGATTGTTACAAAATACTACGAACAACTCTATTCCAACAAACTGGACAATCTGGAGGAAATGGACATATTCCTAGAAAAATATAACCTTCCAAAAATCAATCAAGAAGAATCTAAACAGCTCAATAGGCCAATAACTATGGACGAAATTGAAGCAGTCATCAAAAAGCTTCCGGCAAACAAAAGCCCGGGGCCTGATGGCTTCACAGGAGAGTTTTACCAAACATTCAAGGAAGAACTAAAACCTATCCTCCTCAGACTATTCCAAAAAATTCAAGTGGAAGGAACACTTCCAAGCTCCTTCTATGAAGCCAGCATCACCCTAATACCAAACCCAGATAAAGACAACACAATGAAAGAGAATTACAGACCAATATCCCTCATGAACATAGATGCCAAAATCCTCAACAAAATTCTAGCAAATCGGCTCCAGCAGTACATCAGAAAGATCATACACCATGACCAAGTAGGATTTATCCCAGGAATGCAAGGATGGTACAATATCCGCAAATCAATAAACGTGATACATCACATAAACAAATTGAAAGATAAAAATCACATAGTCATATCAATTGATGCAGAAAAAGCATTTGACAAAATCCAACACCCTTTCTTGATAAAAGCTCTCAACAAGGTGGGAATAGATGGCTCATACCTCAACATAATAAAAGCTATATATGATAAACCCACAGCAAACATCATACTCAATGGACAAAAACTAAAGACATTTCCCCTAAGAACAGGAACAAGACAGGGATGCCCACTCTCACCACTCCTGTTTGACATAGTACTGGAAGTATTAGCCATTGCAATTAGACAAGAAGAAGAAATAAAAGGCATCCAGATTGGAAAAGAACAAGTAAAGCTGTCTTTATTCGCAGACGACATGATATTGTACATAAAAAATCCGAAAGACTCCGTCAAAAAACTAATAGACTTAATAAATGAATTCGGCAATGTAGCAGGATACAAAATTAACGCCAAGAAATCTATGGCCTTTCTATACACCAATAGTGAACTTACAGACAGAGAGACTAAAAAGGCAATCCCATTTACCATCGCACCAAAAAAATTAAGATACCTAGGAATAAACTTAACTAAGGAGGTAAAAGACCTATACACGGAAAACTACAGGACACTGAAAAAAGAGATAGAGGAAGACGTAAACAGATGGAAGAACATACCATGTTCATGGATTGGTAGAATCAACATCATTAAAATGTCCATACTACCCAAAGCAATCTATAGATTCAATGCACTCCCCATTAAAATACCAACGGCATATTTCACAGACCTTGAAAGAACTCTCCAAAAATTCATCTGGAATAAAAAAAGACCCCGAATAGCCACAGCAATCCTGAGAAAGAAGAATAAAGTAGGAGGGATCTCAATACCAGATTTCAAGCTGTATTACAAAGCCACTGTTCTCAAAACAGCCTGGTACTGGCACAAGAACAGACATATAGATCAATGGAACAGGATAGAGAATCCAGATATTGACCCAAACCACTATGCTCAATTAATATTTGACAAAGGAGGCATGAACATACAATGGAATAAAGACAGTCTCTTCAATAAATGGTGTTGGGAAAATTGGACAGATACATGCAAAAAAATGAAGCTTGATCACCAACTTACGCCATACACAAAAATAAACTCAAAATGGATACAGGACTTAAACATAAGACGGGAAACCATAAAAATACTAGAGCAATCCACAGGCAGCAAAATGTCAGACATATGCCAAAAGAAATTCTTCACTGACACTGCCCCTAGGGCAATGGAAGCTAAAGAGAAAATTAACAAATGGGACTACATCAAAATAAAAAGCTTTTTCACAGTAAAAGAAACCATCAACAAAACAACAAGAAGGCCCACTGCATGGGAGAACATATTTGCAAATGGCATCACTGATAAAGGTTTAATCTCCAACATCTACAGGCAGCTTATACAACTTAATAAAAGGAAGATAAATGATCCAATAAAAAAATGGGCAACAGACCTAAATAGAATCTTTTCAAAAGAAGACAGAAGGAAGGCCAAGAGACACATGAAAACATGCTCAACGTCACTAATTATCCGAGAGATGCAAATCAAAACAACAATGCGGTACGATCTCACACCTGTCAGAATGGCTATCATCAACAAATCAACAAACGACAAGTGTTGGCGAGGATGCGGAGAAAAAGGAACCTTCGTGCACTGCTGGTGGGATTGCAGACTGGTGCAGCCACTGTGGAGAACAATATGGAGTTTCCTCAAAAAACTGAAAATGGAACTCCCATTTGACCCAGTAATCCCACTCCTGGGAATATATCCGAAGAAACTAGAAACACCAATTAGAAAGGATATATGCACCCCTATGTTCATAGCAGCGCAATTCACCATAGCTAAGATTTGGAAACAGCCTAGGTGCCCGTCAGCAGATGACTGGATCAGAAAACTGTGGTACATCTACACAATGGAATACTATGCTGCCATAAAAAAGAAGGAATTCTCATCATTTGCAGCAACCTGGGAGGAATTGGAGAACATTATGTTAAGTGAAATAAGTCAGTCAATGAAAGAAAAATACCACATGATCTCACTCATTTATGGATAATAAAGAACATTATAAACTTGAACAAAAAGATAGATACAGAGACAGTAAAGCATCAAACAGACTGTCAAATTACAAGGGGAAGGTTAGGGAGAGGTGGGGGAGATAAGAGATCAATCAAAGGACTTGTATGCATGCATATAAGCATAACCAATGGATGCAAAACTCTGGGGGGTGGGGGCATATATGGGAGTGGGGTGTGGGGAGGGCAATGGTAAGATATGTACACATATAATACCTTAATAAAAAAATTGAAAAAAAAAATTGAAAAAAAAAAAAAAAAGAAAAAAAAAAAAAAAAAAGAAGGCAGTGACCTACAAAGGAAAATCCATCAGAATTTCATCCAATTTCTCAGCAAAAACTCTACAAGCCAGAAGAGGATGGAACCAAATATTCAAATATCTGAAAGAGAGAAATTACCAGCCATGAATAATATATCCAGCAAATTATCCTTTAAATGCTGGGGTTCTTGTTCCAGCATTAAGAAGGGTTCAGCAATCTGGAGAAAGGCTGTGTGTGACTTAAGTAAGAATCCAGAGATGAAAGATAATTTTGAAAGGCATATTGGGGGGGGGGGGGGGCAGAGGAGCCTGGCTGAAGAAACCAAGTTCTCCTTGTCTCAGGACCCCTTGCTTTTTATTAACACAAATTGTCCTAAGGCAAGGTGGAGATATACACTTCAAAGGATAGGGTTTTGTACAGAAGCATTGTCAGATTGGGGAATAGCCTACAGCTGTTCAGGTGTTTGGCCAGTAGGAGGCAATAACATGTAGATTAAGATGCCCTGGGCTGTCTGGCAGCAAACAATCAATTTAATGCATCCTTTTCAGGTTTGGAGAAATGCCTTTAGCCATTCCCAACAGGCGATAACATATGTGACTCAGCCCTTGTTGAGTCCCCAAGTTCCATCAACCTTTTGATGAAACTCTTGCAATTATGAAATGCTGGAACTGGCTTCCAGCATTTAAATCTGAAGGAGAAATAAAAATATTCCTAGACATACAGAATCTGAGGATTTTATCACCAGAAAACCTTCATTGCAGGAAATATTCAAGGGATTTATTCTACCTGAAACAAAGAACATAAGGTTACAACACTACGAGTAAGATCATCAAAAAATTTACAGCAAAAACATGGATAATTAGTGATGACAAAAAAAACATAAAAGGGGAGGGAGTAAAGGTCTGATCTGGCAAAGGAGGATGAAGATCAGATGTATTCAAAAGAAAAAAAATTGGTATATATGCAACTTTATTTTTTATAAACCTAATGGTAGCCACACACAAAAATCCCCAAACCAGGTCACATAGATTTGGAAAAAAAAAAAAAAAAAGAGGAAACGGTATAGAATACCACCGGACAAAAACAACAGACAGAAACAGAAAGGAAAAGAACCAATTTTTTGGTAGCACAGCGCTACCAAAAAATGCAAAATATAAAATAGCTATAGGAAATCCTCATACTTAAGGTAAGTGTTCTGAATTCACCAATAAAGAGGCATAGAGTAGTAGAGTGGATAAAAAATCAAAACACAGCCATATGCTGCCTTCAAGAGACATATCTAAGCTGCAAAGACAAAGGTAGAGTCAAAGTAAAAGGGTGGAAAATGATTCGCCAAGTAAATAACATCCACATAAAAACAGGTAAAGCCATACTTACCTCTGACAAAATAGATTTAAAGGTAACAAAGATAAGGAGAGACAAAGATGGACACTTTATAATGATAAAGGGGCATTACATCAAGAAAACATAACACTTCTTAGTATATATGCACCCAACCAGGGAGCACTGAAATATATAAAACAACTACTCACAGAACTAAAGGGAGAAACAGATCAAAACAATCATAGCTGGGGACTTTAATACTCCATTGACAGCTCTAGAGAAATCAACCAAACAGAAAATCAAAAAAGAAATATCACCCTTAAATGAATCACTATACCAAATGGACATAATAGACATTTATAGAACCTTTCATCACAGAACATTAGATTATATATTCTTCTCCAGTGCACATGGAACATTCTCAAGGATAGATCATAGGTGGGGTCACATAACTAGCATCAACAAATTAAAGAAGATTGAAGTTATACCAAGCATATTCTCTGACCACAATGACTTGAAATTAGAAATCAACTACAGAAACGAACTAAAGAAACCCAAAAGTACGTGGAGATTAAACAACATACTACTAAAAACTGACTGGGTCAAAGAAGAAGTAAAAGATGAGATCAAGAGATATGTAGACAAATGAGAATGACAATACAACATATCAAAACTTCTGGGATGCAGCGAAAGCAGTAATAAGAGGGAACTTTATATCATTACAGGCCTATCTCAAGAAACAAGAGAAATCCCAAGTAAACAACCTAACATCACATCTTAAAGAACTAGAAAAAGAACAAAAGCAACCCAAACTCAGCGGAATAAAGGAAATAATAAAAGTTAGAGCAGAATTGAATGAAATAGAGAACAAAAAGACTATACAAAAAAATTATAAAACAAAGAGCTGGTTCTTTGAAAAATTTATAAAATTGATAAACCCCTGGATAGACTCACTAAGGAAAAAAGAGAAAAGACCCATATAAAAGTCAGAAATTTGATCTTGGGTGGTAAGCACATGGCACCACAGACATCACAGATAAACAAAGGATCATACTAGAATATTATGAAAGAATATATGCCACAAAATTCAATAACCTAGAAAAAGTTCCCTGAAATATATAACCTTCCTAGACTAAATCATGAAGAATTGGAAAATCTAAATAGACCAATCAGCAGTGATTAAATTGAAGCAACCATAAAAAAAATCTCCAAAAATAAAAAATAAAAGTCCAGGATCAGATGGCTTCACCAGTGAATTCTACCAAATGTTCAAAGAAGATTTAAAACCTATCCTTCTCAAACTCTTCCAAAATACTGAAGAAGGGGCAGTACTTATTAACACATTCTAGAAGGCCAATGTAACCCTGATACCAAACCCTGGCAATGATAACACAAAAAAATGAAAACTACAGACCAATATGAGGGAACCCTCATTAACTGCTGGTGGGAATGTAGACTGGTACAACCACTATGAAAAGCAGTCTGGCAATTCCTCAACAAATTAAGAAAGAGTTACCATATGACTCAGCAATCCTTCTCTTGGATATATACCTGAAAAACTAGAAATCATGTATTTGCAAAGATATATGCAACCCTATGTTTATTGTAGCATTCTTCATGGTGGCCAAGACATGGAAACAACCAAAGTGCCCTGTGATAGAGGACTGGATAAATAATATGTGCTAATAAAGGATGAGATCTCCAATTTGCAACAACATGGGTGAACCTTAAGAACATTGTGCTAAGTGAAATAAGTCAGTCAGAAAAAGCTAAGAGTCATATGATTTTACTCATATATGGGATATAAAATGGAAACTCATGAACACAAACAGCAGTGTGGTGGGTGCCAGAGGGAAGGTGGTGAGGGGGAGAAGGGAGTCCTAATATATGGTGACAGGAGATTTGATCTTGGGCGGTAAGCACATGGCACAATATACAGATCTTGTAACCAGAAACACACCTGAAACCAATATGTTCATGTTGGCCAATGTAACCCCAATAAATTTAATAAATAAATCTAATTTAAAAGTGAATAAAGAAAAGTCTTTAATTTAGGTTAATAATACCAAGAAAAGGAATCAATTGACCTAAAAGTGAACTCTGGTTTGGCAAAAACTCACAAAAATAACTATTGGAATAGCTTTGGTTGTTCATGAAGCTCAATAAGACCTAGACCAGTGATGGGCAACTTTTTGAACTTGGTGTGTCAAACTTCGCCAAAAAACTGAGCATAACTCGGGTAGTGTGTCACTTTGAGGAAAAAACATTATTTCGCAAATGTTTCATCCTCAGGAGCAGCAAATGTTTCATCCTCAGCATGCGGCTGCCTCAGTGGCCGCGTGTCATCAGAAATGGCTACGCGTGTCAGTGCTGACACGCGTGTCATAGGTTCGCCATCACTGACCTAGACTGTGATGCAACTAAAGAATCATTTCCACAACAGTTTGTTGCATTATTAGGATAATAGTGTCCATGATAATGAAAGTGAATAGCCTACTGACCTCAGACCATGTTCTTAGTCTCAGGCTCAGTTCTGGGCTGTTTAGAAGAGAATTATCAGAATGAGAGAGGAGAAACAAGAGAAGGAACTATGTTCATTCTGGAGATAAACAGATTCATGAGGAACCATAGTGACCCTCTCCAAATCTTTGAAGGGCTGTCCTGCAGAGGAGGGAACAAACTTTTCTTTCCTGCCTTGCTAGAGAAAGAACTCTGAGATCAGTCAATAGACCAGGAGTTAGAGGAAGAAGTTTTTTTCTAATTAAAATTATCTCTTATAATAAAATATGTTACCTACTCTTCAATAGAAATGTTTAAGCAGAGGCTAGAGGACAACTTTTAGAATTGTTATACTGGAGATCCCTATTATTGTGAGAATTGGGATGGAGTGGCTACTAGGTAGAACCACCCCACTTTTACATTCTGTTTTTTACTTTAAAGGGAATGTTTGAGTGGAGGGTGGGTATAGCTCCTCCTTTTAAGTAGAAAGTTGGTGATCTTATCAAATATGCTCTAAATGTCTTTGATTGGCAAATGGGCTCTTATCTTCTCTCTCCCCAGGTGTCACCACTGTTCTCACCATGACCACCCTGAGTATCAGTGCCAGAAACTCCTTACCTAAAGTGGCATATGCGACGGCCATGGACTGGTTCATAGCCGTCTGTTATGCCTTTGTATTTTCTGCACTGATAGAATTTGCCACTGTCAACTACTTCACCAAGAGGAGTTGGGCTTGGGAAGGCAAGAAGGTGCCAGAGGCCCTGGAGATGAAGGTAAGATACAGCAAGGGTGGGGGCTGGGAAACACTCCTGAGAGAACTGTATTGTAACCAGGAGTGGGCAGCCTGCAGCCTGTGGGAACTGGCCAAGGCTGTGTGCTATTCACTGGGGTCATCAATCCATTTCTCAACTGGAGTGCTTCTTGGCAATGTGGGGTGTTTGCTGGGGGCAAAGAAAAGAGGGTATGTATCATAGAGGACTGATATCTGGTGGTGAGGGACCAAACCTAAATGTGATACTGCTAAATGGGAACCCTTTGTATTTACAAAGTCACCCAGAAGAGTGGACTCAAATTTCAACCTAGCCCCTCACTTTTCAGTATGTTCCCATTACAATCAAACCAACGTGATCATCATTCCTTCTGTGTCTTAGCTTAATTTTTTACTCTATCTGGAACGTTCTTTTTTTCCCCCTGTCTGGTGAAGACCTATTCATTCTTCATGACCCAGAGGAAATACGATTTTCTTCACAGAGCCTTTTCAGAACATCAAGATAGCTTTAGCTTTTCTTGGGGTGGGGTGGCGTAGGGAGATTGCTCTTGATATTAAAAGCATATTTGTATTAGTGTTATTTGCCTCTGCCCTAGACTAATCTTGAGGGCAGAGGCTTGTCTGCACCATTTTTGTAAATAGCCAGCATCCTTGCACAGTATCTGACTCAGTAAAAACTGAACAAATGTTAGTTGGATTGGTGGACATATAAGAAGAAAGAAAAAAAGGAGAGAAAAATAAACCAACTGGAATTTGGTAGAAATAAAACAATAGTACATTAAAATCAAGATTTTTGTCCTTTGCTAATTTAAGAGTCAGGCCTCTAGATATAAATGAAGACTATCCAAAGACACGAAAGTAACTTGGTAGATGTGGTCACAGAACCATTCCAGTACTCTTTGAAGAATCATGGAGAAGAGAAAAGATAATGAAGTGTTTTTTTCAAACTGGAGGAAAAACAATTTATATATATATATATATATATATATATATATATATATATAATATATATATTCCATAGAATACAGATTGGTTAGTTAACAAAATTTTAAAATAGATTTTAACTATTTATTTAGATATAATTTATTAACTACTTACTATAAATTATGAGAAATAAGCATGTTTCTCTTTCCTCCATCTACTTTAACATAGGGATTTTTGGTTAGTTTTATTATCATACCTAGTCTAGTTGTTACCTTCATATCCTTAAAATATTTATCCATCTAATACTTAATTTATCAGCTATGGACAGGGTCTATTGACCCCTCACTCACAATAAGATATAAAAAATTAGTATGCTTATCCTAGCTTTTACCTCGTCTCTCTACTAGTCTCTGTCATCTACCAAATTTGGTTTATTTTACTACCATTTCTGAATTGACTATTTTATATAACTTATATGCTATTAGGCAGACATAATTCTTATAGTTGATTAGTCATAGTTCTACATTTACTAGTAAATGAATTATCTTATCAAAATAGTCCTTTTATTCATTTTTTCATTCATTGCCTAGTTAACTTAGGCTATCCTCTAGAAGTTTCTTTAAGAAGGGCTAATGGGAACTATATTTCCTGCTATCTTCCATGTGTAAATCTGTCAATTATGTGCATACTTGAATTATAGTTAGGCTGTTTTACAATTCATGAGTCACATTTTCTTTCTCTGACGTCCATGTAGACATTGAATGTTGTTATGAAGAAATTTAACACCAACTTGAGAATATTGTACATAATAGAGGACTTGATTTTATGGCCTAGCCAATATGCATGTTTCTTTTATTTAAATATTCTAGTTATTTGACAATGATATATCTTGATCCATCTGTATGAATTTTTCCAGGACAGCATATTAACCTTTAAGCCAATAGATTTACAGTTATCTTTGTTATAGGAAAGCTTTCCTAAAACATATCTTTGTTCTATTCTCTTCCTAGAAGCACAAATTATATATACATCATTGAAATCTGTCTTTCAGATTTTATTATTTTCCCTAATAACTTTTAAGTGTTATTTTCTATTTTCCCTAATAATTTTAACTATTATTTTCCATTTCATTTTGCTCATTTTTCTCAAACCTATCTTCCATATCTCTGACTATTTTTCACCACTGTCTATTTCACCTTTATTTGTGTGGTAATATTATTTTTTACATTCAATATTATTTTATATTAGTTTCAGGTATACAGCACAGCAGTTAGACAATCATATATGTTACGAAGTGTTCTCCCTATATTTCCAGGACTCACGTGGCACGATATTATTGACTATATTCCCTATGTTGTACTTTCCATCTCTATGACTATTCTTAATCTACCAATGTGTGCTTCTCAATCCCTTCACCTTTTCCACCCAGTCTCCCCAAACCTCTCCCATCTGAAAACCCTCAGTCTGTTCTCTGTTGTCTGTGTGTGAGTCTGTTTATGTTTTGTTTGTTCATTTATTTTGTTCTTTAGATTCCAAAAATAAGTGAAATCATAATGTATTTTTCTTTCTCTGAATGATTTATTTCACTGAGCATAGCACCCTCTAGCTCCATCCATGCTGTCACAGATGGTAAGATTCCATTATTTTTTATGGCAAAATGATATTCTATAGTATATATGTACCTCCATTCTTTATCCATTCATCTATTGATGAGCACTGGGTTGCTTCCATATCCTGGCACTTATAAATAACGCTGCAATGAACATAGAGGTGCATATATTCTTTCCAATTAGTATTTTTGGTTTCTTTGTATAAATCCACAGAAGTGAAATTGCTGGGTCATAGGAAATTCAATTTTCGAATTTTAAAAGAAATCCCATACTGTTTTCCAAAGAGGCTGCACCAATCTGCATTCCCACCAACAGTACACAAGGGTTCCGTTTCTTCCACGTCTTCACCAACACTTATCATTTGTGCATTTATTGAAGATAGCCATTCTGACAGATAACTTTCATTTCTCTAACATTTGGTGACATTGAGCATCTTTTCATATGTCCTCTTTGGAGAAGTGTCTATTCAACAGCTCTACTCATTATATAATTGGGTTGTTTGTGTTTTTGGTGTTGTGTTGTATGAGTTTCTTTTGGATATTAACCCCTTATCAGAGGTATCATTGGTGAATGTCTTCTCCCATTCAGTGGGTTGTCTTTTCATCTTGTTTCCTTTGCTATACCAAAACGTTTTAGTTTGATGTAGTCTCATTTGTTTATTTTTCTTTTGTTTCCCTTCCCTGCGAAGATATATCAGATTGCTAAGAGAAATATCAGGTATCTTACTGCCTTTGTTTTTTTTCTAGGAATTTTATGGTTTTGAGTATTACATTTAAATCTTTAATGCATTTTGAGTTTATTTTTGTATACGATGAAAAAGGTATTCTAGTTTCATTTTTGCATGGCAAATTTTCCCAGCACCATTTATTAAATAGACTCTCTTTGCCCTGTTGTATGTTCTTGCCTCCTTTGTCAAATACTAATCCTATATTCCTATATAATAAAAGAGTAATATGCAAATTAACCATCACTCCGCTACACTCATAAGCCATGCCCACAAGCCATGCCCACAAGCCAATCAGGAGCAAATATGCAAATAAACCCAACCAAGATGGCTACAGCCACAGAGAGCAGGAGGGAGGCTTGGGTTTCCTGGGCAATGGAGGAAGTCAAGCTTTCTGCCTGCCCTTGCCGGCCTAGGCCTTCACTCAAGGCTACAAAGTTTCAATTATAGAAGGTAAACAAATCCAAACAGAAATGGTGGCAGCCATGGAGCTGGAAAGAGCGGGAGGCTAGGGCTGCCCTGGCAATGGAGGAAGCCAAGCTTTCCGCACACCCGGGCCTGCCCAGGCCTCCACTTAAGGCTACAAAGTTTCAATTATAGAAGATACATAAACCCCAACAGAAATGGCTGCTGCCACGGAGCAAGCAGAAGGCTTGGCTCCACTCCAGGCTACAAAGTTTCAGTTGTAGAAGATAAATAAACCCCAGATACCAGGGCCTCCGCTTGGGTCATGAGGGGGCGTGGCCAGCCTGCAAACCACCACAGGCCCCTCACCCAGGCCACCCCATGCCCCAAAGGAACCTTCACCCTGATCCAGGACATCCTTCAGGGCAAACCAGCCAGCCCACACCCGTGCACCAGGCCTCTATCCTGTCTAATAAAAGAGTAATATGCAGATTGACCATCACTCCAACACACAAGATTGCTGCCCCCATGTGGTCGAAGATCCTGCCCCCATGTGGACACAAGATAGCCACCACAAGATGGCCAGCAGGGGAGGGCAGTTGGGAGGGACCAGGCCAGCAGAGGAGTGAAGTTGGGGGTGACCAGGCATGCAGGGAAGGGCAGATGGGGGGACCCAGGCCTGCAGTGGAGAGCAGTTGAGGGGTCCAGGCCTGCAGGGGAGGGCAGTTAGGGGTCACCAGGCCGGCAGAGGAGGGAAGTTGGGGGTGACCAGACCTGCAGGGAAGGGCAGTTGGGGCGGGGGGGACCCAGTCCTGCAGTGGAGAGCAGTTGAGGGGGACCAGGCCTGCAGGGGAGTGTTAGGGGAGATCAGGCTGGCAGGCAGAAGCGGTTAGGGGCAATCAGGAAGGCAGGCAGGCAAGCAGTTGGGAGACAGCAGTCTTGGATTGTGAGAGGGATGTCCCAGATTGGAGAGGGTGCAGGCTGGGCTGAGGGACATGCCCCCCCCCCAGAACGAATTTCTTGCACCAGGCCACTAGTCTATATATATAAAAGCCTAAGTGACCATCTGACCATTCAACCCTCAGACTGGTAGCTATGACACGCAATGATCACCAGGGAGCAGATGCTCCTACTGGTAGCTATGATGCGCACTGACCACCAGGGGGCAGATGCTCAATGCAAGAGCTGCCAAGCTGCGGTGACTTGGCAGCTGTGGTTCTTGGGTGATACACCTGAAACCAAAGAGGAGGAAGCCCTTTTCCAGAGTGCGTCACCCGAGAACCACACTCTCGAAATCCAGGACCCCTGGTGGGATGTCGGAGAGCTGGTTTCAGCCCCATCCCCACAGGCCAGGCCAGGCCGAGGGATCCACCTGCCAAAGGAAACCCGCTTACTCTGCAGATGCCCTTCAAGCCCCATCATCGCCCCAGGTGCGGCCAGCCAGGGAGGGACTGTGGGAGGTTGGCTCCAGGGCATGTCCGGCCTGTCTCGCCCAGTTCAGCCCCGCTGACCACCTGCTAATTAATTTCCTTTCAATGGGGAAAAACAAATCTGTGCACCAGGCCTCTAGTTGATGATAAAAGAGTGAGTTTCTTTATGGGCTCTCAATACTGCTGCATTGGTCTATATGTCTGTTTTTATGCCAATACTATACTGTTTGCTTACTATAACCTTGTAGTATAGTTTGAAATCAGGTAGTGTGATACCTCTAACTTTGTTCTTCATTCTCAACATTGCTGTGGCTATTCAGAGTCTTTGTGGTTCCATATATAATTTTGGACTATCTATTCTTATTCTGTGAAATAACCTATTGATATTTTGATAGGAACTGCATTGAATCTTTAGATTTCTCTAGGTAGTATGGATATTTTAATGATGTTAATTCTTCCTACCCATGTCCACATTATGTGCTTCCACTTAACTGTATTTTCTGCAGTTTCTTTCTTCAGTGTCGTGTAATTTTCCAAATACAAGTCTTTTATCTCCTTGGGTTAAATTTGTTCTTAGGTATTTTATTTTATTTTTTACACAATTGTAATGTGATTGTTTTTGTAGTTTCCATTTCTGATAGTTCATTATTGATATGTAAAGATGCAACCATTTTCTAAATATTTATTTTGTGTCCTGCTACTTTACTGAATTCATTTATCAGTTCTTGTAGTTTTGTGGTAGAGTCTTTAGGGTTTCTATTTACAATATCATGTGATCTGCAAATAATGACAGTTTTACTTCCTCCTTTCCAATTTGGATACCTTTTATTTCTTCTTCTTGTCTGATCGCTGTGGCAAGGACTTCTAGTATTATGTTGAATAAGAGTGGTGAAAATGATATCACTGTCTTGCTCATGACCTTAAGGGAAATGCTTGTAGTTTTTCCCCATCGAGTATGATGTTAGCTGTGGTTAGTCATATATAGCCTTTATTATGTTGTGGTATGTTTTCTCTGTTCCCACTTTGCTGAGAATTATTATCATAAATGGTTGTGGTATTTTGTCAAATTGTTTCTCTGCATCTATTGGTATGATCATATGATTTTTATCCTTCATCTTATTTATGTGGTATATCACATTAATTGATATGTGGATATTGTACCAAACTTGCAAATCAGAAATAAATCCCACTTGGTCATGGTGCATGATATTTTTACTGTGTTGCTGGATTTGGTTTGCTAATAATTTTATATCTCTGTTCAGCAGGGGTATTTACCTATAATTTTCAATCTTCATAATGTCTTTATCTGGTTTTAGAATTGGGCCTTATAAAATGAGCTTAGGAGTCTTCCTTCCTCTTGAAGTTTTTGGAATAGTTTGAAAGGATAGGTGTTAGTTCTTTGAGTGTTTGGTAAAATTCACCTGTGAACCATCTGGTCCAGGATTATTGTTTGTTGAGAGTTTATTTGTTTGTTTTTTTCCCTTTTTATAGCTTCTATTTCATTAGTTGTAATCAGTTTGTTCAAATTTTGTTCCTTCTTGATTCAGTTTTGGAAGATTGTATGTTTCTAGCAATTTATGCCTTTCTTCCAGATTATCCAAATGGTTGGCATATAGTTATTCATAACATTTTCTTATAATGCTTTGTATTTCTATGGTGTCAATTGTTACTTCTCCTCTTTCATTTATAATTTTACTTATTTGGATCCTTTCCATTTTTTTTCTTAATGAGTCTGCTTTAAAATGTATCAATCTTGTTTATCTTTTCAAAGGACCAGTTCTTGATGTCACTGATATTTTGTATTGTTTTTTAGACATTGTTAAATTTATCTCTGATTTTGACTTTATTATTTGCTTTATTCTACTCACTTTGGGCTTTGTTGTTCTTTTTTTATCATTTAAATTCTTTACTGTTTAAGGTATTACATATGTCTCCCTTTTCCCCCAATGACCTCTCCCTGGCCACATGACCTCATTCCCCTACTGTGTGTGTCCATTGATTTTGTTTATGTGCATGCATACAGGTCCTTTGGTTGATCTCTTAACCCCCCTCTCTCACCCTCTACTGACTTCCCTCCGAGGTTTGACAGTCTGTTTGATGCTTCTGTGTCTCTGGATTTATTTTTGTTCATTATATTCCACAAGTAAGTGAGATCATATGATATTTACCTTTCCCCGACTGGCTTATTTCACTTAGTATAATGCTCTCCAATTCCATCCATGCTGATGCAAATGGAAAAATTCCTTCTTTTCATAGCTGCATAGTATTGCATTGTGTAGATGTACCACAGTTTTTTAATCCATTCATCTGCTGATGGGCACTTAGGCTGCTTCCAAATCCTAGCTATTATAAATTGTGCTAGTATGAACATAGGGGTGCATATATTCTTTCTGATTGGTGTTTCTGATTTCATGGGATATATTCCTAGAAGTTGGATTACTGGGTCAAATGGGAGTTCCATTTTTAATTTTTTGAGGAAACTCCACACTGTTTTCCACAGTGGCTTCACCACTCTACATTCCCACCTGCAGAGCATGAGGGTCCTTTTTCTCCACATCCTCACCAGCCCTTGTCTTTTGTTGGTTTGTTGATGACAGCCATTCTGACAGGTTTGAGATGGTACCTCATTGTTGTTTTGATTTGCATCTCTCAGATGATTAGTGACTTTGAGCATGTTTTCATATGTCTCTCAGCCTTCTGTATGTCCTCTTTTGAAAAGTGTCTATTTAGGTCCTTTGCCCATTTTTTGATTGGATTGTTTACCTTCCTTTTGTTAAGTTGTATGAGTTACTTAAAAATTTTGGAGATTAAATGCTTATAGGATATAACATTGGCAAATATGTTCTCCCATGCAGTGAGCTCTCTTGTTGTTTTGTTGATGGTTTCTTTTGCTGAGCAAAAGCTTTTTATTTTGATGTAGTTCCGTTTGTTTATTTTCTCCTTAGTTTTACATTGTCTTAGGAGCGGTATCGGTAAATTTATTGCTACAACATATGTCAGATATTTTGCTGCCTATGGATTATTCTAAGATTTCCATGAATTCCCATCTTACATTTAAGTCCTTTATCCACTTTGAGTTTATTTTTGTGTATGGTGTAAGTTGGTGGTCTAGTTTTATTTTTTTGGCCTGTCTGTCCAATTTTCCCAACACCATTTATTGAAGAGACTGACTTGACTCTATTGTATGTTCTTGCCTCCTTTGTCAAATGTTAATTGAACATAATGGCATGGGTCGATTTCTGGGTTCTCTGTTCTGTTCCATTGGTCTATATGTCTGTTCTTGTATCAATACCAGGCTGTTTTGAGAACAGTAGCTTTGTAATAGAGCTTGATATCTGATATCATGATCCCTCCAACTTTGTTCTTCCTTTTCAGGATTGCTATAGCTATTCTGGGTCTTTTTTTTAATTCCAAATGAATTTTTGGAATTTGTTCTGGGTCTGTGAAATATGCCATTGGTATTTGAATGGGGAGTACATTGAATCTATAGATTGCTTTGGGTTGTATGGACATTTTAATGATATTGATTTTACCCATCCATGAACAAGGAATATTCTTCCATTTGCTTATGTATTCCTCTATCTCTTTTTTCTATGTCCTATAGTTGTCTGTGTATATGTTTTTTACCTCCTTAGTTAGTTTATATTTAGGTATCTTAATTTTTTTGTTTAAATGGCAAATGGGACTTTTTTTTTTAGTTTTTCTTTCTGTGAGTTCATTATTGGTGTATAAAAAAGCCTTAGGTTTCTGGGTGTTAATTTTGTATCCTGCCACATTGTCAAATTCATTTATTAAGTCTAGTAATTTTTTGATGGAGTCTTTCGGGTTTTCTATGTCAACTAGTAGCCCGTTTGCACGAAGATTCGTGCAATAGACCTTCATTCACCTGGCTGCCTGCACCAGTTTTCTGCCGGCACCAGGGACCCAGGCCTTGGCTGTGGCCACCGCCTTCTGCCTTTTTCAGGGTAGGGGCTTGGCCCCGGGCGGTGGCCTTGGGCTGGGCGGCACCCAACATCCTTGCTAAGGATCGCAGGAGCCGACCCCCAGTGGTTTCCTGCGATCCATGCAGGCTGCCCACTGGTGCCCAAGGCCTGGAAAGCCTCCGCCCCAGGCTTTCCTGGCCTTGGGCTCGCCGCACCCAGCGTCCCTGCTACCGATCACAGGAGTCGCCCCCAGTGGTTTCCTGCGATGGGTGCAGGCTCCCCGCTGGTGCCCAAGGCCCGGAAAGCCTCAGCCCCCGGGACCCCCGTGAGCGGCGGGAGGGGCGGGATGGGCCCGGCCACGCCCCTACAGGTGGCCGATCGACCCCCGGACCACCGGGAGGGGCGGGAGGGGCTGGGCCACGCCCACCCTGGTGGCCTATCGCCCCCGGGACCCCCGGGAGGGGCGGGAGGGGCCTGGCCACGCCCCCCGGTGGCCTATCGCCCCCCGGGACCCCCAGAAGGGGCGGGAGGGCCCTGGCCACGCCCCCCGGGTGGCCGATCACCCCGGGACCCCCGGGAGGGGCGGCATGGGCAGGGCCACGCCCCCCGGGTGCCGATGGGCCCGGCCACGCCCCCCCCCGGGGTGCCGATCGCCCCAGGCACCCCCGGGAGCGGCGGCATGGGCCCGGCCACGCCCCCCAGGGTGCCGATGGGCCTGGCAACGCCCCCCGGGGTGCCGATCACCCCAGGCACCCCGGGGAGCTGTGGCATGGGTCCGGCCACGCCCCCCCGGGGTGCCGATGGGCCTGGCCACGCTCCCCGGGGTGCCAATCGCCCCAGGCACCCCGGGGAGCGGCGGCATGGGTCCGGCCATGCCCCCCCCGGGGTGCCGATCGCCCCAGGCACCCCCGGGAGCGGCGGCATGGGCCCGGCCATGCCCTCCCGGGGTGTCGATCGCCCCAGGCACCCCCGTGAGTGGCGGCATGGGCCCGGCCACTGGGCTCCGCCATCTTGATCTTCTCAACAGCGGATATGCCACCCGGAGTCCCGCCCCCAGCCTCCTGCCGGCCCAATCGTGGGCATAGCGGAGGTGCGGTCAATTTGCATGTTTCTCTATTATAAGGTAAGATATCACATAATCTATAAGTAATGACAGTTTTACCTTTTCTTTTCAATTTGGATGCCTTTTATTTCTTCTTGTCTGATCGCTTTGGCTAGCACTTCTAGTACTATGTCAAAAGAGTGGTGAAAGTGGGCATCCCTGTCTTGTTCCTTTTCTTAGGGGAAATGGTTTTAGTTTGTGCTCATTGAGTATGATGTTGGCTGTAAGTTTGTTATATAAGGCTTTTATTATGTTGAGGTATGGTTCCTCTATTCCCACTTTGCTGAGAATTTTTATCAAGAAAGGGTATTGGATTTTGTCAAATGCTTTTTCTGCATCAATTGATATGACTATGTGATTTTTATCTCTCAATTTGTTTACATGATGTATCACATTTATTGATTTGCAGATATTGTACCATCCTTGCATCCCTGGAATAAATCCCACTTGGTCATGGTGTATGATCTTTCTTATGTAATGCTGGATCCGATTTGCTAGAATTTTGTTGAGGATTTTAGCATCTATGTTCATCAGGGATGTTGGCCTGTAGTTCTCTTTTTTTGTAGTGTCTTTATCTGGTTTTGGGATTATGGTAATGCTAGCTTTATATAAAGAACTTGGATGTATTTCTTCCTCTTGAATTTTTTGGAATAATCTGAGGAGGGTAGGGTTTAGTTCTTTGAATGCTTGGTAAAGCTCCCCTGTGAAGCCATCCAGCCCAGGGCTTTTGTTTGCTGGAATTTTTTTGATTACTGGTTCAATTTCTTCTATAGTTATCGGCCTATTCAGATTTTTTTATTCTTCCTGATTGAATTTTGGAAGATTGTATTTTTCTAGGAATATGTCCATTTTGTCTAGGTTGTCCAGTTTGTTGGAATATAGTTGTTCATAGTATTTTTTTACGAACGTTCTTTGTCTGTGGGGTCTGTTGTTACTTCACCTTTTTCATTTCTGATTTTTTTTATTTGGATCCTCTCTGTTTGCTTCTTGGTGAGCCTGGCTAGAGGTTCATTAATATTGTTGATCCTTTCAAAGAACTAGCTCTTGGTTTTATTGATTTGTGGGGTTTTTTTTTTGTGTGTGTGTGTGTTTTGTTTTTGTTTTTTTGTCTCTATGTCATTTATTTCTGCTCTGATCTGTATTATTTTCTTCCTTCTGCTCATTCTGGGCTTTTCTTGTTGCTCTCTTTCTGATTCTTTAAGTTGTAGAGTTAGATAATTTATTACCAGTTTTTCTTTTTTTTTTTTCTTTTTTTGAGGTAGGCCTGGTATGCTATGAACTTCCCTCTCAGGACTGCTTTCACTGTGTTCCATAGATGATGGATTGTTGTGTTTTCATTGTCATTTGTTTCCAAGATGTTTTTTATTTCTTCTTTTTTCTCTTTTGTAACCCAATCATTGTATAATAACATGCTAAGTGTTATTTAGCCTCTAAGTGTCTGATTTTTTTAAATTGCTTTTATTGTAGTTGATTTCTATATTATGTTATTACTAGAGGCCCGGTGCACGAAATTTGTGCACGGGGGTGTGTGTCCCTCAGCCCAGCCTGTACCCTCTCCAATCTGGGACCCCTCTCACAACCCAGGACTGCTGGCTCCCAACTGCTTGCCTGCCTGCCTTCCTGATTGCCCCTAACTGCTTCTGCCTGCCAGCCTGATCACCCCCTAACCACTCCCCTGCCAGCCTGATTAATGCCTAACTGCTCTCCAACCAGCCCAATTGCCCCTAACTGCCATCCCCTGCAGGCCTGGTCACCCCTAACTGCCCTCCCCTGCAGGCCTGGTAACCCCTAACTGCCCTCCCCTGAAGGCCTGGTCACCCCTAACTGCCCTCTCCTGCAGCCCTGGTCACCCCTAACTGCCCTCCTCTGCAGGCCTGGTCACCCCTAATTGCCCTCCCTTGCAGGCCTGGTCACCCCCAACTGCCCTCCCCTGTAGGCCTGATCGCCCACAACTGCCCTTCCTTGCAGGCCTGGTCCCTCCCAACTGCCCTCTCCTGCTGGCCATCTTGTGGCGGCCATCTTGTGTCCACATGGGGGCATCCATCTTTGACCACATGGGGGCAGCTATCTTGTGTGTTGGAGTGATGGTAAATTTGCATATTACTCTTTTATTAAATAGGATGATCTGAGAAAATGCTTGATATGATTTCAATCTTCTTGAATTTGGAGAGACTTTGCCTGTGTCCCAATATGTGGTCTATATTTGAAAATGTCTGATGTGTACTTGAGAAGAATGTATATTCCATATATTTTGGGTGAAATATATTTTGGGAGCTGGATCCTAGGATGTTGGGTCCCAGAAGGCTGGTAAGGAGCTGTTGTTCTTTTTTAGTTCCTTTAGTTATAAGGTTAGGCTGTTCATTTACATTTTTGTTATTTCTTGTGGTAGACCCATAATGCTATCAATCTCTCTCTTAGGAATATTTTCACTGTGTTCCATATATTTTGGTTGTTATGTTTTCATTTTTATTTGTTTCAAGACATATTTTGATTTCGTTCTCACTGTTAACTCATTCATTGTGTAATATCATATTACTTAGCCTTCATATGTTTGTGTGTTTTTCAGATTTTTTCTTGTAATTTATTTATAGTTTCATTCCACTGTAGCAAGAGAATATGCTTAATATGATTACAATCTTCTTAAATTTATTGAGACTGCCCTGGTTGGGAGGCTTGGTTGATTGGAGCATTGTCCTTTGCACCAAAAAATGTTGTGGGTTCAATTCCTGGTCAGGACATATACCTAGGATGGAGGTTCAGTCCCCAGTCAGGGGACATAAGGGTGGCAGCCTATCAATATTTCTCACACTGATGTCTCTCTTCCTCTCTTTCCCTCTTTCCCCCCTCTCTCACTTTCACCCTACTTCCTCTCTCTTTAAAATATATACTGAGCCCTAGCTGGTTTTTCTCAGTGGTTAGAGCATCAGCTGTAGACTGAAGGGTCCTGGGTTTAATACCACTCAAGAGAACATACCTCAATTGCAGGCTTGTTCCCTATCCCTGGCCAGGGCACATGTATGAGGAAAGAAATTGATGTGACTCTCTCACATTGATGTTTCTCTCTCTTTCTCTTTTTTTTCTCTCCCTCCTTTACACTCTCTCTTAAAATCAATGTAAAGATATCATTGGGTGAGGATAAATAAAAAATTTGTATATATATACACACACACACACACACACACACATATATATATATATATATATATATATATATATATGTGTGTGTGTGTGTGTGTGTGTGTGTGTGTGTGTGTGTGTGTTGTGAGACTGGTTTTGTGTCCTAACACATTGTCTATTATTTTAGAAAATATTACACATGCATTTGAAAAGAATGTACAGATGGGGCAAAAGTAGGTTTACAGTGGTGAGTACACAAAACACAGAGTTTATTCTTTTATTTTTATTTATCAGCTAGAGGCCTGGTGCATGAATTCAGTGGGGTCCCTCGGCCTGGCCTGTGGGATTGGGCCAAAACCAGCTCTGTGACATCCCCCAAGGGGTCCCAGATTGTGAGAGTGTGCAGGCCAGGCCGAGGGATCCCACCGGTGCACGATCAGGGCCGGGGAGGGATGCGGGAGGTTGGCCATCCAGGGATGGACTGAGGGAGGGCTCCAGGGCATGTTCGGCCTGTTTTGTTCAGTCCTGATCAGTTGGACCCCAGCAGCAAGCTAACCTGCTGGTAGGAGCCTCTGCTCCCTGGTGGTCAGTGCATGTCATGGCGACTGGTCGACTGTCTGCCCCCTGGTGGTCAGTGCACATCATAGGAAGCAGTTGAGTGGCCTTAGCATATCATTAGCATATTACACTTTGATTGGTTGAACAGATGACCGGTCTACAGGACACTTAGCATATTAGGCTTTTATTATATAGGATTATTGTATTAGTTTCCATACAAACAACTTTAAACCTACTGTTGCGCACCCTATATATTCTGCTACATTGGGATGAAATGCTGTGAACATATCAATTAAATCCATTTCCTCTAGTGCAGCTTTTTAAAACTATTTCATCTCATGGCACACAAACTAATTACTAAAATTCTGCAGCACACCAAAAATGTATTAAATTTTTCCTTATCTGACAAAAATATGTACAATTTTGACTGATTTATTAAAAATTTATTAAAAATTTATTAAAAATTTATTAAAAATAGTAATTACCTACACTTCTTGTTCCAAAGTGACTTTTAAGAAATCAGGTGCCTATACTTGTGTATAAAGATTTCTGTTACCAAGAATTAACCCATCAGATGCAACTTTATTATACGACATGACCAATAAGACATGAGTCTATTTTATGACCTATACTATATAATAAAGAGGTAATATGCAAATTGACCATCACTCCAACACACAAGATGGCCTCCCCTGTGTGGTCAAAGATGGCCGCCCCCATGTGGACACAAGATGGCCACCACAAGAAGGCCTGCAGGGGGAGGGCAGTTGTGGGTGATCAGGCCAGCAGGGGAGGGCAGTTAGGAGGGACCAGGCCTGCAAGGTAGGGTAGTTGGGGGCAATCAGAACTGCAGGGGAGGGCAGTTAAGGGTGACCAGGCTGGCAGAGGAGGGCAGTTGGGGGTGACCAGGCCTGCAGTGGAGGACAGTTGTGGGGGACCCAGGCCTGCAGGGAGGGCAGTTGGGGGGGACCAGGCCTGCAGGGGAGGGCAGTTGTGGGCAACCAGGCCTGGAGGGGAGGTCATTTAGGGGCAACCAGGCTGGCAAGGGAGGGAAGTTAGGGGTGACTGGGCCAGCAGGGGAGGACAGTTGGAGGAGACCAGGCCTGCAGGGGAGGACAGTTAGGGGTGACCAGGCCTTCAGGGGAGGGCAGTTAGGGGCAATCTGGCTGGCCAGGGAGCAGTTAGGCATCCATAAGGCTGGCAGGGGAGTGGTTACGGGGTGATCAAACTGGCAGGCAGAAGCAGTTAGGGGCAATCAGGCAAACAGGCAGGTGAGCGGTTGGGAGCCAGCAGTCCTGGTTTGTGAGAGGGATGTCCGACTGCCTGTTTAAGCCTGATCCCACTGGATTTGGGCCTAAGCGGGCAGTTGGACATCCCTCAAGGGGTCCCAGATTGGACAGGGTGCAGGCTGGTCTGAGGGACACCCCCCCCCCGTGCATGAATTTCATGCACCAGGCCTCTAGTATATTTATAGTTCAAGACAGGGTATGCACTCTGGATGGCTACTGTTGTAATTTTTTAAATTTAACAGTCTAAGGGAAAATAGTTTAGTGCCCCTGACTAAATAGTCAGATATTGCATGTTTTAAAAAGCCTCAAAGCATACTGGTTAGAAATTGCTGCTCTAGTGGGTCATTTAAGGCTGCTGTTTTCTTATTGATTTTCTGTCTGTAAGATCTATCTATTGATGTCAATGTGTTGTTAAAATCCCCTACCATGACTGTATTACTGTCAATATCTCCCTTTATGTTCAAGATTCACTTTATATGTTTAGTTGCTCCTTTGTTGGATACATAAATGTCTACCAGGGTTATATCCTCCTGTTGAATTGATCCCTTTATCATTATGTAATGTTTTTTCTCTTATTAAAGGCTTTGTTTTAAAATCTGTCTGTCTGATATAAGTATTGCTATCCCATATTTTTTTCTTTTCCATTTGTATGAAATATCTTTTTCCCATCCCTTTATTTCATTCTGTGTGTCTTTTTGGGCTCTTCTGTATGGGCTCTGGGTTGGGCTCTGGGTTGGGCTCTTCTGTATGGGTCTTGTTTTCTTCTCCATTCAGCTACCCTATGTCTTTTGACTGGAGTATTTAAGTGATTTACATTTTAAGTAATTATTTTTAGGTATGTATTTATTGCCATTTCATTCTTTATAACTATGTTATTCCCTTTTCTATTTCTTCTTAAAGAATTCCTTTTAACATATCTTGTAATACTGGTTTGGTGGTAATGCTGTTATAATCGAGTCTTGATTGCTGTTGGCCCATCCATGTGGGGCTCAACCATCAGGCTAGCTGACTATGAGGATGGATCTTGACCATGGTGTATAAGCTTCTAGGTGGGTGCTGAACACACAAAGTGAAATTTTCCCTACCAGGATCTGATGCCTACTGAGATCTCCCTTTGGACATGCCACTTTTGAAACTAATTAGGTCCTACTATGATGTGGTCAAAAGCCCCACCAGGTGTGTTGCTTCTGGAGTTTCTTAAGAGGGACTCTGGTGCAGGTCAATATCAGATGCTGCCTGTGACTGTCCCTATGCTACGTGTTTGAAGCTACAATGTGATCCATAGTTTCTAGCTGCTTCTGTAGGACTTGGGTAATCATGGAAGGGGCCAAGGTGAAATCAGGGTAGGCTCCTACCAGCACCAAGCCTAGTGGCAGGTCAGCAAAAGGCCCGAGTCACCTGGAGATACCCTCCATCTAACTCTTCCTGTCAGCTGCCTTTTAGGCTCAGTCACTGAAAGAGCCTATTCGAGTTGGATGAGGTAGGTTCTTACTGTGTGGTTTTCCCAGATTCAAACTTGGTGCCAGCGCTGGGTCTGAAGCCACTCAGCAAAAGTGCCAGGGCACACCAAGGTCATCTCCCACCACCAGGTGCCTGCAGATTTTGGTCATGAGGTGGAGTATCTGGGAGTTGTTTGGGGGAGGCCAGCAGAGTTTGTCAGGCCCAGATATACCAAGACTCGGCTATGTGAAGGGAGGGCTGTGTATAGGTCAAGCATGAAAGGAAAAAATTGCTCCAACCCTAGAGCCACACAACTCAGTCTGTCCCAGATTCTGCCTGGACCTCCTGGAGAACCGGAGTTCGGCAGAATCTGGCTGTAAGTAGTCACAATTGTGGGGCTAGTGATTATCTGGTGGTGGGGGTGGCACTTGTCAGGTTCACAGGAAGTTATGGGGAATGGCCCTTGCCCCAGAGACACATAACTCAGTCTGTGCCATCCCCTGTGTATCCCCATACCTCTATACCCTGAGCTCAAGCAGCTAATTCTTTTACAGGATGAGAGCTTGCAGGTGAGTGACAGGGTATCAGGAGGGTGGGGCCATTGCAATCTCCCATGCTGATGCCATATGAAGGGGAGTACTCAACCCAAGAAAGATTGCTTATGTGAGGGGTGTGGGAGAGGGACTCAGCACAGGGACCCTAGTGGCTGTCCCTTTAGCTGTCTCTCCAGAGACACATAACTCAGTCTCTCCTCACAGGACACTAGTCTACTTGGAACCACCCTCCCTCTGCTGGAACCTAGAGTAAGTGGCTGTGACTGAAATTTTGTGTGCTCTCCTTTTAAAGGGCACCTGAGTTTTTAGCAGACTCCTGTCTCACCCTGAGGGGCAGAATCCCTACTGAATTTCATGGCCAGATATTGTACGGGATTTTCTTCCTGGCTGTGGCACTCTGGGCTGGGGAGCCCTGCTTGGGGTTGAGAGCCCATGCTCCTTAAGGGAAACATTTATAGCTGAGATATTTCTCCTGATTCTCAGATGCCTCATGTGGATGCAGAGCCAGTCCATTTTGGGTCTCCACCCTTTCTACCAATCTCGACGTGGCTTCATCTATAAATCCTTAGTTAGGAAGATGGCGGCTGGCATAACGGAGGTGAGGGAGAGGAAGTGAGTGAATGAGGGGATGAAAAGAGAGTGTGTGGATGTGTGTGGTGAGTGTGTGACTGAGTGATGGACAGTTAAATCCCCGCAGGAGCAGCAGGGGCTGGCAGACCAGGCTCTCTTGGATAGGGAGAGACTACCACCGCTGCAGGCACTCCTCAGACTACGGGACTCAGGCATGGAGCCCACGCCATCTTGAAGGGGAGAATGACCTTTTCTAGGAACTCATCAGCACCACCAACCAGACAGGCCTTGGAACTGCCTGTGACCCAGCAGCCACTCTAGCCAAAATTCTGCTGCCCTACCCACAGACCCATGGACCCTGGGACATCCACCTCCAAAGGTGCACCGCTTGGCAGCAGTAAGTGCAACTTCCCCCCTCCCCAGGGGCAGAACTCCGGACACCACATTCGCGTGTTTCCAGTGCACAGGCATCCAGGGCACACCACTCCATAGGCAGCGCCTGGAAGCCACTGGGAGCCCCTGTTGGGTGTGATTTTGACAAGGGCGCACTGACCCACAGTAGAAATTCTGAACTCCCTCTTCCTGAATAACTTCCCACGGACACCCCAGCTGTGCAACATCAGTGCCAGGGCCCCTCAGAGTGCATCAGAGCTCTGCGCCGGCAAACACACCTCCACAGTTGTGCATTTCCAATGAGCAGGCCCCCTGAGCCCATCTATCCACAGTGTGCTCTGGGGAGCAGCTGTGAGACTCTGCTGGGTGTGATACTGCACAGACAAGGGCACATTGCCCCGCAGTAGAAATTCTGAATTCCCTCTTCCTGAATAACTGCCCACAGTCACCTCAGCTGCTCAACCTCAGTGCCAGGGCCCCTCAGAGTGCATTAGAGCTCTGTGCCTGCAAATGCACCTCCACAGTTGCGCATTTCCAACAGGCAGGCACCCTGAGCCTATCTATCCACAGGGCGCTTGGGGGAGCTGCTGTGAGCTCTTGCTGGTTGAGAACTTGGACAAACAGGGATGCACTTCCCCCTACCCCCCGGCAGTAGAAATTCTGAATTCACTCATCCTTAATACCTGCCCACAGACACCTCAATTACTATGGGTGCCCCTGGGAGCCACCACTGGGAGCGGGCACCTATCCACCACAGGTGCAGCAGCAAAAGCTGAGTCTGCCCACCCCACAACTACAGAACTCTGGACACCATAGTCACGCCTTTCCAGAGTGCAGGCCCCCTGAGCCCCATCACCTGAACAGACGGTTCTTGGGTGCCACTGTGAGTCCCTGCTAGGTACGTGTGATTTCAATCAAGGGTGCAAGACAGCAAAAATTGGGACACCCCTGTCCATGGCTGCTGATGTCTAGACACTGCAGTTGCGCCTTTCCAGCTCACAGGCCTATATCAAGAGAACCCAAATAGCTCAAGTAGGGAGCTACACTTACCAAGCCCAGGAGACCTGAGAGATCACACCAGTAGCAACATCCCAAAAAGAACCTGGGTAACAAAGCAATCGGATCTACTATTAAAACATGATAGGAAAACATGGGAAGACAAATAAGCAATCCCAAAAGGAAAGAAAAAGAGGAATCACCAGAAAGGGAGTTAAATGAAATTGAGCAACATACCAGAGAAAGAATTCAGAGTAATGGTTATAAGGATGCTCAAACGGCTGGATGAAAAATACACACAACTCAATGACAAATATACACAACAAAATGAGAATTATAAGGAGCTGAATGAGAATGTCACCAACATGAAAAGGAACCAAGAGGACATGAAGAACAACATAGCTGCAATAAAGAACACAATGGAAGGCTTAATCAGTAGACTAGAAGAGGCGGAGGACCGCATCAGCAAATTACAAGACAAGGTAGGAGAAAACACACAAACACAGCAGCAACTGAAAAGAAGACTTAAAAAGCAAGAGGAGAGCCTAAGGGAGCATTGGGACAACACAAAACGAAACAACATTCACATAATGGGGGTACCAGAAGGAGAGGAAGAGAAGCAAGGAATAGAAAACCTGTTTGAAGAAATAATGACAGAAAACTTCCCTGATATTGGCAAGAAAAAAACTATGCAAGTCCAAGAAGCACATAGAGTCCCAAACAAAATAAACCCCAAAAGACTGACACCAATACACATCATAATTAAATTGGCAAACACCACAACAAAGTAAGAATCTTAAAGGCTGCCAGAGAGAGAGACAGAAAGTTACCTACAAGGGATCTCCTATTAGAATATCAACGGATTTCTCAACAGAAGCACTCCAGGCCAGAGGGGAATGGAATCAAATTTACAAAGTGATGCAAAGCAAGGGACTGAACCCAAGAATACTATACCCAGCAAGAATATCATTCAAAATTGAAGGTGGAATCAGGAGCTTTACAGACAAAAAAAGGGCTAAGAGAGTTTATCACTACCAAGCCAGTAATGCAAAAAATGCTAAAGGGACTGCTGTAAAAAGAAGAAAGAGAAAGGCAAGAAGAAACACAAACATTAAGGAAAAATATGACAACAAACAAGTACTTATCAATAATAACATTAAACGTAAATGGATTAAATGCACCAATCAAAAGACATAGGGTAGATGAATGGGTAAGAAAACCTGACCCATATATTTGCTGTCTGCAAGAGACCCACCTCAGAACAAAGGATTCGCACAGACTGAGAGTGAAGGGATGGAAAAACATTTTTCAGGCAATTAGAAATGAGAAAAAAGCTGGGGTTGCGATACTTATATCTGATAAAATAGACCTCAAACTAAAGGCCATAACAAGAGATAAGGCCACTACATAATACTAAAGAAAAAAATTCAACAAGAAGATATAACTCTGGTAAACATATATGCACCAAATACAGGAGCACCCAAATACATAAAACAACTTCTGGAAGATATCAAGGGAGAGATCAATAGCAATACAGTAATAGTAGGGGACTTTAATACCCCATTGACACCACTGGATAAATCCTCTAAACAAAAAATCAGCAAAGAAACCACAATCCTAAATGACTCACTAGATCAGATGGACTTAATTGACATCTTTAGAACATTTCACCCCAAAGCTACAGAATATACATTCTTCTCCACTGTACACAGAACATTTTCAATGATAGACCACATATTAGGACACAGGCAAAGGCTCTTCAAATTCAAGAAGATAGAAATCATCACAAGTATCTTCTCAGAACATAATGGCATAAAACTAGAAATCAACTACAATAACAACAATGAAAAAAATCAAACACTTGATGGCTAAATAGCATGCTATTAAACAATGATTGGGTTACCAAATAGATCAAAGAAGAAATTAAAAGCATCCTGGAAACAAATGACAATGAAAACACAACAATCCAAAATCTACGGGACACAATGAAAGCTGTTCTGAGAGGGAAGTTCATAGCTCTATATGCCTACCTCAAAAAAACAAGAAAAACTGGTAATAAATTATCTAACTCTACAACTTAAAGAATCAAAAAGAGAGCAACAAGAAAACCCAAAGTAACCAGAAGGAAGGAGATAATAAAGATCAGAGCAGAAATAAATGACATAGAGACCAAAAAAAAAAAAAAAAAAACACACAATACATCAGATCAATGCAACCAAGAGCTGGTTCTTTGAAAGGATAAACAAAATTGATGAATCTCTAGCCAGACTCACCAAGAAACAAAGATAGAGAGCCCAAATAAACAAAATCAGAAATGAAAAAGGTGATTTAACAATTGACCCACAGATATACAAAGGATTGTAAAAAAATACTATGAACAACTCTACTCCAACAAACTGGACAACCTCGACGAAATGGACACATTCCTAGAAAAATACAAGCTTCCAAAACTCAACCGGGAAGATTCAAAACGCCTGAATAGGCTGATAAATACTGATGAAATTGAAACAGTAATCAAAAAGCTTCCAGCAAACAAAAGCCCTAGACCAGATGGCTTCACAGGGGAGTTTTACCGAACATCAAAGAACTAAAACCAATCCTCTCAGACTATTTCAAAAAATTCAAGAGGAAGGCACACTTCCAAATTCTTTCTATGAAGCCAGAATTACCCTAATCCCAAAACCAGATAAAGACACCACAAAGAAAGAGAATTACAAGCCAATATCTCTGATGAACATAGATGCTCAAATCCTCAACAAAATTCTAGCAAATCAGATCCAGCATTACATTAGAAAGATCATATACAATGACCAAGTGGGATTTATTCCAGGAATGCAAGACTGGTACAATATCCACAAATCAATGAATGTGATACATCACATAAACAAAGTGAGAGACAAAAATCACATAATCATATCAATTGATGCAGAAAAGGCATTTGACAAAATCCAACACCCTTTTCTGATTAAAACGCTCAGCAAAGTGGGAATAGAGGGATCATACCTCAACATAATAAAAGCCTTATATAACAAACCTACAGCCAACATCATATTCAATGGGCAAAAACTAAAACTATTTCCCCTAAGAAAAGGAACAAGACAGGGATGCCCGCTTTCACCACTCCTGTTCAGCATGGTACTGGAAGTGATAGCCACAGCAATCAGACAACAAGAAGAAATAAAGGGCATCCAAATTAGAAAAGAAGAAGTAAAACTGTCATTATTTGCAGATGACATGATACTTTACATTAAAAACCCTAAAGACTCCATCAAAAATCATTAGACTTAATAAATGAATTTGGCAATATAGCAGGATAAAAAAATTAATGCCAAGAAATCTATGGCATTTCTATATACCAACAGTGAACTTACAGAAAGAGAGACTAAGAAAACAATCCCATTTACCATTGCACCAAAAAAATTAAGATTCCTAGGAATAAACTTAACTAAGGAGGTAAAAGACCTCTACTCAGAAAACTACAGGACATTGAAAAAAGAGATAGAGGAAGACATAAATAGATGGAAGAGCATACCGTGTTCATGGATTAGTAGAATCAACATCATTAAAATGTCCATACTACCCAAAGAAATCTGTAGATTCAATGTAATCCCCATTAAAATACCAACGGCATATTTCACAAACCCAGAATGAACTTTCCAAAATTCATCTGGAATAAAAAAAAGATCCTGAATAGCTGCAGCAATCCTGAGAAAGAAGAGCAACGTAGGAGGGATCTCAATACCAGATTTCATGCTGTATTACAAAGCCACTGTTCTCAAAACTGCCTGGTACTGGCATAAGAACAGACATATAGACCAATGGAAGAGAATAGAGAACCCAGAAATTGACCCAAAACACTATGCTCAATTAATATTTGACAAAGGAGGCAAGAGCATACAATGGAGTCAAGACAGTCTCTTCAGTAAATGGTGTTGGGAAAATTGGCAGATACATGCAAAAAAATGAAACTAGACCACCAACTTACACCATACACAAAAATAAACTCAAAATGGACAAATGACTTTAATGTAAGACGGGAAACCATAAAAATACTAGAGGAATACACAGGCAGCAAAATCTCAGACATTTGCTGAAGCAATATCTTCACCGATACAGTTCTTAAGGCAATAGAAACTAAAGAGAAAATAAACAAATGGGACTACATCAAAATAATAAGCTTCTGCACAGCAAAAGAAACCATCAACAAAGCAACAAGAAAGCCCGCTGCATGGGAGAACATATTTGCCAATGTTATCTCCGATAAGGGTTTAATCTCCAACACTTACAGGAAATTCATACAACTTAATAAAAGGAAGATAAACAACCCAATAAAATATGGGCAGTGGACCTAAATAGATACTTTTTGAAAGAGGACATAAGGAAGGCCCAGAGGCATATGAAAACATGCTCAAAATCACTAATCATCTGAGAGTTGCAAATCAAAACGACAATGCAGTACCATCTCACACCTGTCATCAACAAATCAACAAACAACAAGTGCTAGCAAGGATGCGGAGAAAAATGAACCCTCGTGCACTGCTGGTGGGAATGCAGACTGGTGCACCCGCTGTGGAGAACAGTATGGAGTTTCCTCAGAAAACTAAAAATGGAACTCCCATTTGACCCAGTGATCCCACTTCTAGGAATATATCACAAGAAACTAGAAACACCAATCAGAAAGGATATATGCACCCCTATGTTCATAGCCACACAATTCACCATAGCTAAGATTTGGAAACAGCCTAAGTGCCCATCAGCAGATGGCTGGATTAGAAAATGTGGTACATCTATACAATGGAATACTACGCTGCTTTAAAAAAGAAGGAATTCTTACCATTTTCAGCAGCATGGATGGAACTGAAGAGCATTATGCTAAGTGAAATAAGCCAGTCCATGAAAGAAAAATACCACATGATCTCACTCATTTATGGATAATAAAGAACATTATAACCTGATGAACAAAAAATAGATACAGAGGCAATGGAGCATAGAACAGACTGGCAAATTACAACAGGATGGGTGGGGGTGGGGAAGGTAAGAGATCAACTGAAGGACTTATATGAATGCATATAAGCATAACCCATGGATGCAAGACACTTGGGGGTGAGGGTTTGTATGGGAGTGGGGTGGGGTGACAATGGGGAGATATGAACACATGTAATACCTTAATCAATAAAAAAAATGAAAAAAAAAATCCTTAGTTATAAGACTTATGTTCAGCTAGTCTTCAGTTGGTTATTCATGTTGATTGTTCTATATTTTAGTTGTAATTTTAGTTTGGTCTGGGAAGAAGGGAGTGTAACTTCTACCTACTCCGCAACTATCTTGGATTCTCGACAGTATTATTTTTCCCTGTGTTAATTTTATGATCTGTATTGACTTTTTTTAAAGTTTTATGTTTGTACTAGAGGCCTGATGCACGAAATTTGTGCAAGGGGCTCGGCCCTCGCAGCCGATGCAGCTGCCTCAGCCCTTGCAGCCCTGGCTTCATCCAGAAGGTCGTCTGGAAGGACATTTTGTTGTCTGGTCTAATTACCATATTATGTTTTCATTATTATAGATTATATCTGGTTCCACAATCCTTTATTGGTCCTCTTTCCTCCTTTTTGCAACATATTTTGCCTCAGCAATCATATTGGTTTGCTTTTAATAATTACTTGAAATTTGATTAGAGGAATTCTTTACCATGTGTGAAAGTATCTTTTTTGGAGAGAGACTGAGAGAATGAGCAGAATAGTAGTAAATAGTTGAGAGTGAATACTTGAGAGTAATTTGAGCACCATCTGTTTTCTATATAAATTCTTATGAGTATTCCTCATTGTAGTTTTGATTCTGCTTCTAACTAGCTCAAAGGAAATCCTTGTATGTATGGGAACAGTGGTGTGTGTTTGTAAGTGAGTGTGTAATATTATACCCTTTAACTTTTTTCAGTCTCTATTTTCTCTGCCATTATTTGGTGGTCAAACTGTGTTTCAGGATGTTCTCATTAACAATACTGTTTTTACTACCAGTCTGATAACTGGTTTGTTTTAAAATGCATCATTTGTTTGCTCACTCCACTCATGCCACCAGCATTCTAGGATTGTAGTATTGGCCTGAAATACAGAACAGCAGTCATCCTGTGTCTTCTTCACTCAGATACAATTTTTACTGCATTTGAGAACCCTTAATTTTTGGAATTAGGATTAAAAATGCTTCCATGTTTCATCGAAGATGGGGTTTTGGTTTATATCTCTCATTTTCCTTATAGTTTTTGGTTGGTTCTAGAGAAGAGAAGAAAGCAAAGCTGTCCTTACACTGACATAGTAAACCCATAGGTCCCTAGAATATTCTATTAAACAGATGTTTTAAAAGCAATTAGCACTAATAACTAACATCTAGTCTGAGTTCACTAAGAAGAAATTTTGCCAAGCTAACATTATGAAATTTTATGAAAAATTTGCTAGACTTGTGGTCCAAGAAATATCACAGACTTTACCAGGACATCTGAGTAACTTTTTAAATGATGCCTTCATGAAGAAGAAGCACAGTGGAAAAATATTACAATTAGGCTGAAGGAGTTGGTTGACCAATTGAAGTCAAATGGAATTGACTAGTGAGTGGACATCAACCTAAATTGGACATCCCTGTGATAATCCACAGGGCTTTATCTTTGACCCTTTGCTCTTAAATATTGTCATCAATGACACAAATGAGTACATATAAGATACCATATTCAAATTTGTAAGCTGGTATTAGTGAATGTTGGTTAGAGTGCATTGTCTTCTGAATTATGAATCAAAAAGGATTGCTAAAGTTTGAGAGAACAGGCTCAAATCCAAATCTTAACATTTGCAAAATCAAACAAATTTTCACACATGGATACAAAAATAGTTCTGTAATAGAAATGATTAACAACAACTATACATTATAAATAAGATGCTGGGAAACAGGGAAAGCAAATTTAACGTAAGCCCTCCATGTGGTGTAACTCTCAAAAAGCCAAATTTGATTTGAACTTGAGTTAAGAATTATCTAGATCAAGTAAGATGGTAAGCCCTTTTTATTCTGTGCTGGTTGAGCCATGTTTAAAGTACACTGTTCCAGTTTGGTTGTTCCTACAATGGAGGAGTGACAAATACCTCAAGAGAATAATGGCTAATGTCAGATATCTGAAAGGCTGTCATGGATGTCTTGTGAAAAATATGGTAACTTGTATTTTTGTGGCCAGGGAGAAGTACAGGGATAGTTTGGAGGCAGAGAGAGAACTAGAATACATATTAAGAGACTCTAGATGTCAAAAATGATTACCATTTCTAAAATTCCAAGAAAAGCTGAAAATGAAAATGAAAAAACTTTTGCAAAAATGGTGATCTCAGTGTTTCTCTTAGTCCCTCACCATGGTCAATCAGGGAATGCATAAAAATGGATCTCTAATGTTAGTGTGCTATACTTTGTCTACACTGGTACAATGTAAAGAAATGTGAGAACCACTAACATATAGAAAAAAATGAAATTCATTAAAAGTAAAAACTTTACAATTTATTTTTTGTTTTTTTTATTTTTATTGTTCAAAGTATTACATATTTCATGCCCCCTCCCCCACATTGACCTCTTAATTCCAGTCCCCACACCCCATTTCAGACCTTCACCACCCTATTATCTGTGTCCTGGGTTATGCATATATGCATACAAGTGCTTTGGTTGATCTCTTCCCACCCACGCACCCTCCTCTGTCTTCCCTCTGAGATTCCAACAGTCTGTTCCATGCTTCTATGTCTCTTGATCTATTTTGTTCATCAGTTTATTTTGTTCATTAGATTTCACATATGAGTGAGATCATATGATACTTATCTTTGTCTGATTGGCTTATTTTGTTTAGCATAATACTCTCCAGGTCCCTCCATGCTGTTGCAAATGGTAAGAGTTATTTTTTACAGCTATGTAATATTCCATTGTGTAAATATACCACAGCTTTTTTATTCACTCATCTAGTGATGGTCACTTGGGCTTTTCCAAACCTTAGCGATTGTATATCGTGCTGCTATGAAAATAGGGGTGCATATATTCTTAGTGATTGGTGTTTCTGATTTCTTAGAATATATTCTTAGATGTGGGGTCATTGGGAGTACCATTTTTAATTTTTGAGGAAACTCCATACTGTTTTCCACAGTGGCTGCACCACTCTGCATTCCCATCAGCAGTGTACTAGTGTTCCCTTTCCTCCACAGAGTTCCAACACTTGTCGTATGTTGATGATAGCCATTTTGACAGGTGTGAGTTGATACCTCATTGTCGTTTTGATTTGCATCTCTCAGATAATTAGTGACTGAGCATTTTCATATGTATCCTGGCCATCTGTATGTCCACTTTGGAGAAGTGTCTATTTAGGTCCTTTATCCATTTTTAATTGGTTCGTTTGTCTTCATTTTGTTAAGTTCTATGAGTTCCCTATATATTTTGGAAATTAACCCCTTATCAGATGTATGATTGCCAAATATGTTCTCCCATGCAGTGGGCTCTTTTTTCATTTTGTTGAAGGTTTCTTTTGCTGTGCAGAATCTTTTTTATTTTGATACTAGAGGCCCATTGCATGAACTTCATGCATGGGTGGGGTCCCTAGGCCTGGACAGTGACAGGGCTGATCAGGTTCCCTGTCTCCCCCACCTCCCCTCATCCTCCTTCCCTCACAGCCCACGTCCACCACCACCCACCTCTGGTTCCCCATCCCAGCCTGGGGCCCAGCCCCAATTGGGTGATCAGAGCCTGCTGGCTGAGGGGGGCGGTCTGGGTGGAGGGGATGCAAGAGGTTGGCCAGCCCCATCCCCTTTTCTGGAGCAGGGCAAATTGGGGGTGGGGCTGGCCATGAGGAGGGGCCGCAGGAGGTTGGGAGCGGGGGACAATCGGGGCCCTGATCAGGCTGGTTGGCCGCTGCAATGCGCATCATAGTGACTGGTCATTCTGGTTGTTCCATTGTTCCAGTCACTTGGCTTTTATATATATAGATAGTCCCATATGTTTATTTTCTCCTTAGTTTTCTTTGCCCTAGGAGATGTATGGGTAAACATGTTGCTTTGAGAGATTTTACTGCCTATGGTTTCTTACAAGAGTTTTATAGTTTCACAACTTACTTTTAAGTCTTTTATCTATTTTGAGTTTTTTCTTGTGTATGGTGTTAATTGGTGGTCTAGTTTCCTTTTTTCCCATGTACCTGTCCAATTTTCCCAGCTTCATTTGTTGAAGAGACTGTCTTTACTCCATTGTATGCTCTTGCCTCCTTTGTCGAATATTAATTGTGCTTAATGGCTTGAGTCAATTTCTGGGTTCTGGGTTCTCTGTTCTATGCCATTGATCTATATGCCTATTCTTGTGCCAGTACCAGGCTTTTTGAGTACAGTGGCTTTGTACTATAAATTCATATCTGATATTGTAATTCCTCCAACTTTGTCCTTCTTACTCAAGGTTGCTGTGGCTCTTCAGGGTCTTTTTTGGTTCAATATAAATTTTTGGAGTGTTTGTTCTAGATCTGTTAAATATACTGTTGGTATTTTGATAGGGATTGCATTGCATCTATATATTGCTTTGGGTAATATGGACATTTTAATGATGTTGATTCTACCAAATCCATGAGTACGGTATATTCTTCCATTTGTATATATCTTCCTCTCTCTCTTTTTTCAACATCCTGTAGTTTTCCAAGTACAGGTCTTTTACCTCCTTGGTTATGTTTATTCCTAAGTATCTTAATTTTTTGTTGCAATGGTAAAGGGGATTGTTTTATTAGTTTCAATTTCCAAGAGTTCATTACTGTTGTATAAAAATGCCATAGATTTCTGGGAATTAATTTTGTATCCTGCTATGTTGTGAATTCATTTATTAAGTCTAGTAGTTTTTTGAGGGAGTCTTTAGGGTTTTCTTTGTAAAATATCATGTCATCTATGAATTATAACAGGTTGACTTCCTCCTTTCCAATTTGGATGCCTTTTATTTTTGCTTCTTGTCTGATCACTATGGCTAGGACTTCCAGTACTATATTAAACAAGAGTGGTGAAAGTGGGCATCCCTGTCTTATTCCTGTTCTTGGGGAAAATGGTTTTAGTTTTTGCCCATTGAGTATGATGTTGGCTATAGGTTTGTCATATATGGCCTTTATTATATTGAGGTATAACCCCTCTATTCCCATTTTGCTGACAGTTTTTTATTTAAAAAAGTGTGTTGGATTTTGTCAAATGATTTTTTTCTGCATCAATTGATATGACCATGTGATTTTTGTCTTGCAATCAGGTTATGTGATATATCACATTTATTGATTTTTTAAATATTTTACCAGCCTTGCATCCCTGGAATAAATCCCACTTGGTCATGGTGTATTTTTAATGTTTTGCTAGATTCCATTTGCTAATATTTTGTTGAAAATTTTAGCATCTATGTTCATCAGGGATATTGGCCTACAATTCTCTTTCTTTGTAGTGTCCTTATCTGGTTTTGGAATTAGGGTAATGCTGGCCTCATAGAAAGAGTTTGGGAGTGTTCCTTCCTCTTGAACTTTTTGAAATAGTTTGAGGAGGATATGTGCTAGTTCTTCTTTGAATGTTCGGTTAAACTCCCATGTGAAGCCATTTGGACCAGGGCTTTTGTTTGCTGGAAGTTTTTTTAAAAAAATTATTATTATTACTGCTTCAATTTCATCAGTAATTATCAGCCTTCTTGTGTCTTCTGATTCTTCCTGATTGAATTTTGGAGGGTTGCATTTTTCCCCCCAGAAATAGGTCCATTTCATCCAGATTGTTGTTTCCTGGAATATAGTCGTTCATGGTGTTTTTTGGCAATTCTTTGTATTTCTGTGGGGTCAGTTGATACTTCACCTCTTTCATTTCTGATTTTGTTTATTTGGGTCCTCTCTCTTTGTTTTTTTGATGAGTCTGCTTAAAGGTTCATCAATCTTGTTTATCTTTTCAAAGAACAAACTCTTGGTTTCATTGATCTTTTGTATTGTTTTTAGTCTCTATGTTATTTATTTCTGCTCTTTATTATGTCCTTCCTTCTACTTACTCTGGGCTTTTCTTGTTCTCTTTCTTATTTTTTAAGTTGTAGGATTAGATAACTTATTAACAGTTTTTCTTGTTTTTTGAGCTAGGCCTGTAGTTCTATGAACTTCTCTCTCAGGTCTGCTTTCACTGTGTCACAAAGATTTTGGGTTGTTATATGTGCATTTTCATTTGTTTCCAGGATTTTAAAAAATGTCTTCTTTGATCTCTTTGGTAACCCATTCATTGTTTAATAACATGCTATTTAGCCTCCAAGTGTTTGAATGATTTTGATTGATTGTTATTGTAGTTGATTTCCAATTTCATGCCATTGTGATCTGTCTGAGAACATGCTTGATATGATTTCAATCTTCTTGAAATTGCAGAGACTTATTTTGTGTCCTAACATGTGGGTTGTCTTTGAAAATGTCCCAAGTGCCAAAACTGGTTTGGCTCAGTGCATAGAGCGTCGACCTGGGAATGAAAGGTCCCAGGTTCGATTCCAGTCAAGGGCATGTACCTTGGTTGTGGGCACATCCCCAGTGGGGAGTGTGCAGGAGGCAGCTGATCAATGTTTCTCTCTCATCGATGTTTCTAACTCTCTATCCTTCTCCCTTCCCCTCTGTAAAAAATCAATAAAATATATTTAAGACACCTATCGAGGAGGAGGAACCAAGATGGCAGCAAAGTTAAACAACTAAACTGCCGCCTCGCACAACAATTTAAAAAAAAAAAAAAACTAAAAAACAAAACGACTACCACCCAGAACCACAGGAAAGCTGGATGAGTGGTAAATTTACAACTAAGAAGAGAAGGGAGCGCAAACGCTGGAGAGCTGATGTACGGAGGTGTGCACGAAGTGGGCTGGCGGTGGGCAACTGGGCGCATGGCTTTTCTTTAAACTGAAGGGAGACAAACTCCCGATCACTCTGAACTCCAGTTTCTGGGGACACGCGGGGGACCCAGATACCTACGGGGAGAAGCTGGACTCTCAGCCATCGGTCGGAGAGTGAGAGTGACTTTTCTGCAGAGGTGCACCCAGCAATCAGGGTTTGCTGCGCTGAAGCGTGGGACACGGGGACTTGGAAACGCAGGAAGGCAGAGATGGCTGAAGGCAGCCATGGCCGTTGGCCACACCCCAGCCTAGTGACGCCCTGAGACCCCGCCCCGCCCTGAGACCCCGCCCTGCACATTCTACAAACCTGCCCAGGCTCCACACAGCGGCTTTTACATATAAATGGCCTGTTCTGTGGCAAATCAATCAAATTAACTGCAGCTCCAGTCAGACTGCTCCAAAACCGCCCAAACAAAGAGGAGAAAACTGTAGCTCTTGCTGTAGCTCCTGCTGGGAGGCCTCAGACCTGCACCCCATTGGAGATCCAGACACTAGGGTATCTAGTGGTCGGTGTGGATGACACCAGATTTCAACCCCTCTCATAAGGGACACATTCAAGAGGCAGACTCAGTGAGCACCAAAGCCCTACTGTGTCTCCAGCACAGCAATTCTTCCGTTATAGACACAGCAGGTCCTCACAGCCAATTTGCCTGGAGGTCAATTTCTCCCAGTGTACCAACAGCAATCAAGACTTTTAACTACACCAAGACTTTCCACTCAGCCCACAAAGGGGTGTACCAAGAGCGACCACCTAGAGTAATTGGGGAAGCTGAGCTACCGGCCCCTATAGGTCACTGACCACACAAAGCCACTCCATCAACATAGGGAGGCAGCCAAAATGCGGAGACACTGTAGTATGTCACGAGTAGGAGAGATGGAGGAAAGCAAACTAATGGACGACACAGTGTTCAGAACCACATTTATAAGGTTACTCAAGAATCTTCTAAAAACCGCTGAGAAACTTGAAGAGACCTTCAAGGACCTTAATAAGAATACCAAAAAAATGGAAAAGGACCAGTCAGAAATTATGCATACACTGTCTGAAATAAAGAATATTCAGACACTCAACTGTAGACCACCATACCCGAAGAGTCAAACCAAAGATCTGGAATATGAGGAAGCAAAAAACACCCAACCAGAGAGGCGGAAAGAAAGAAGAATCCAAAAGTGTGAGGATAGCGTAAGAAACCTCTGGGATGGCTTTAAGCGTACCAATATCCGAATTTTTGGGGTGCCAGAAGAAGAGAGAGAGCAAGATACTGAAAACCTATTTGAAGAAATATTGACAGAAAACTTCCCCCACCTGGTGAAAGAAATAGACTTACAAGTTCAGGAAGCACACAGAACCCCAAACAAGAGGAATCCAAAGAGGATCACACCAAGACACATCATAATTAAAATGCCAAGGGCAAAAGACAAAGAGAGAATCTTACAAGCAGCAAGAGAAAAACAGTTAGTTACCTACAAGGGAGCACCCATACAACTGTCAGCTGATTTCTCAACAGAAACTATGCAGGCCAGATGGGAATGGCAAGAAATATTCAAAGTGATGAATAGCAAGAACGTACAACCAAGACTACTCTACCCAGCAAAGTTATCATTCAGAATTGAAGGGCAGATAAAGAGCTTCACAGATAAGAAAAAGCTAAAGGAGTTCATCACCACCAAACCAGTATTATATGAAACGCTGAAAGGTATTCTTTAAAAAGAGGAAAAAGAAGAAAAAAGTAAAGATAAAAATTATGAACAACAAATACATATCTATCAACAAGTGATTCTAAAAATCAAGTGAATTAAAAATCTGAGGAACAGAATAAACTGGTGAACATAATAGAATCAGAGGCATAGAATGGGAGTGGATTGATAATTCTCAGGGGGAAAGGGGTGTCTGTGTGGGGGGTACAGGAAGAGACTGGACAAAAATCATACACCTATGGATAAGGACAACAGGGCGGAGGTAAGGGCAGAGGGGGGGTGGGAACCGGGTGGTGGGGAGATATGGGGGGAAAAAAGGAGAAACAACTGTAATAATCTGAACAATAAAGATTTATTTAAAAAAAGAAAGAAAATGTCCCAAGTGCACTTGAGAAGAACATAATACTCTTTATTTATCTTTAATGTTTGACATTTTAATTAATATGTGCCTAGGTGTGGGTCTTTTGGGGTTCATCTTGACTGGGACTGTGTTTCCTGAATTTGAGTGACTTTTGCTTCCTCAGGTTAGTATTTTCAGCCATTATTTCTTCAAACAGGTTCTCTATTCTTTTCTCCTTCTGGTAACCCTGTAATGCAAATGTTACTTTTCATATTGTCTCCAAGCTCCCTTAGACTATCTTCCTGCTTTTTAATTTTTTCCCATTTGCTACTTTAAATGGATGTTTTTCTCTACCTTGTCTTCTAATTCACTGATTCGGTCCTCAGCTTATTCTAGTCTACTGTTGAATCCTTCCATTGTGTTCTTTATTTAAGCTATGTCATTCCTCATTGCCAACTGATTCTTATCTATTGTTCCAAGCTCTCTTTTCATGTTGGTGTAGCTCTCATTAAGACCCATATAATGCTCATTAAGTTGCTTGTAGTTCTGACTGAATTGTTTGAGCACCCTTATTATCATTATTCTGAATTCTTTATCTGATAGATTTTTACCTCCATATTCATTTTCTAGTGATTCCTTATTTCCTTTCATTTTGGGGGTTGTCTACCCATTTTTGCTGTCCCTTTGTTTTTGTCTCTATGTATTAAACTGCCATGCTCCCCAGATTTTGTGGGGTGGTCTTATGTAGTAGGTGTTTTGTGGGACCCAGTGGTACAGTCTCTGCCTGGCTCTGCCTGTCCCTGGGCAACATGGTTGAAGTCTGGCAGGGCAGAGCCCCGAGTAGTCTGGTGAGCGTGGACTCCATAGCCCAGAGGTTGGGTCTGCCTTCTGTCTCACACCTTGAATGTCCCTGTTCTGAGCTTTTATCCTTGGCTTACATACCTGGGCTCTGTGGGGGGAGGAGAATCTAGATCCTGGCCAAGATGGTTTGAACAGACTCACATTGGGAGTTGTGTCCATAATTTGTAGGAGGAAGGTAGGCACTTCCTCTCCTCCAATGTTTCAGCTCTGCCTGGCTTGCTGGCACCCCCTTGCTGCCACCTCAAGCAGGAGGGGCTTTTATAATAATAATAATAATAATAATAATAATAATAATAATCCTATCTAATAAAGAGGGAATATGCTAATTGACAATCACTCCATCACAAAAATGGCTGCACCCACAGCTGAGGCCAAGTTCCCTTAAGGAGCCATAATGAGCAATCAGCAGGGACCTGAGGCTACACCCTCCCCCGCCCCTGTGGGGCTTGACAGGGGACCTCAGGCCATGCCCCCCACTTTGCAGGGCTTGTAGGGGATCTCAGGCCATGACCCCACCTGGCAGGGCTTGACAGGGGACTCAGGCCATGCCCCTCCCCCTGGCATCAGGCTGGGGGACCTCAGGCCATGCCTCCTGCCTTGGCACCAGAGGGACCTCAGGCCATGCCCCCACCCTGCGGGGCTTGATGGGGACCTCGAGCCTCGCCCCCTGCCCCAGCACCAGCCCGGGGGACCTCAGGCCACAACCCCCACCCCAGCACTGGGCCAGGGGACCTGAGGCTGTGCCCCCCTGCCTGGCAGGGCTTGAGAGGGGACCTCAAGCCATGCTCCTGACCCAGCGGGGCTTGACGGGAGACCTGAGGCTGTGCCCCCCTGCTGGCACCGGGTCAGGGGACCTGAGGCTACGCCCCCTGCCTGGTGGGGCTTGACAAGGGTGGGACTGGCTGGGGCTGGATCTAGCCCAATAGGGGTGGCAGCCAGGTCTGGGTCTCAGCAATTTTGAGGTACATGTGGGTGGGCGGGAACTTGACTCTGGGTCCCCCTTTTATTTATTTTTATTTTTTAAAATATATATTTTATTGATTTTTTACAGAGAGGAAGGGAGAGGGATAGTTAGAAACATCGATGAGAGAGAAACATCGATCAGCTGCCTCCTGCACACCTCCTACTGGGGGATGTGCCCGCAACCAAGGTACGTGCCCTTGACCAGCATCAAACCTGGGACCTTTCAGTCCGAAGGCTGACGCTCTATCCACTGAGCCAAACCGGTTTCAACTGGGTCCCCCTTTTAATGTGCATGAATTTTGTGCACCAGGCCACTAGTAATAATAACAATTCTATATAATAAAAGCCTAATATGCTAAATGTCCAGTTGTCCAGTTGGCCATTCAACCAATCACAGTGTAATATGCTAATGATATGCTAAGGCCACTCAACTGCTCACTCTGGCATGCACTGACCACCAGGGGGCAGACAGTCGACTGGTTGACCAGTCGCTATGATGTGCACTGACCACCAGGGGCAGATGCTCCGACTGGTAGGTTAGCTTGCTGCTGGGGTCTGGCCTATCAGGACTGAGCGAGATGGGCTGGATATACCCTGGAGCCCTCCCATGGCCCCTCCCATGGCCCCTCCCTGTCTAGCCAACCTCCCCCATCCCTCCCCGGCCCCTATTGTGCACTGGTGGGGTCTTTCGGCCTGGCCTGTACACTCTCTCAATCTGGGACCCCTCAGGGGATGTCAGAGAGCCAGTTTCGGCCAACAGTGGAACAACTGGTCACTATGATGCACACTGACCACCAGGGGGAAGATGCTCAATGCAGGAGCTGCCCCCTGGTGGTCAGTGCGCTCCCACAGGAGGAGCGCCACTCAGCCAGAAGCCAGGCTCACAGTAAGGATATCTGACTGCCGGCTTAGGCCCCATGGGGAGCGGGCCTAAGCCATTAGTCAGACATCCCCCGAGGGCTCCCAGACTGCAATAAGGCACAGGCCAAACTCAGGGACCCCCCCACCCCCGAGTGCATGAATTTCGTGCACCAGGCCTCTAGTAATACTATAAATAAATAAATAAGCCCAGCTTGGCACTCCAAACTTTTAGTGCTGTTGGCCCCCACTTGTTGGGGCCTCCAACCAGGCTCCAAGGAGGCCCAATGACCGAGTCCACTGGCTCCCAATGGATGGGGCCTCTGACCAGGCCCAGCTGCAGGTGTGCAGATTTCCAGCCCAGCACAATTCCCCCTTGGCTTGGGTTGCTGCAGGGTGGGGCAGAAACAGCCATTCTGCTGATGGAAGAAAGAACACCTCCCCTGCACTCCAATTGAGCAGGACTGTTCTTCCTTCCTGGACCCTACTGTCCAGTCCACATCCTGCTCACTGTCAAGAGTTCCTCTGGAAATAAAAGGTAACTCAGTTTCAATGCTGGTATGTCCATCAGACCCCTCTGCTGGCCCCAAGCTCTATCATGTGGCCCCTCCCACAGACTCAGATCCAGATGACATAATAGAGGGGTGCTCAAGGTACTCCCTGTCCTTTTTTCTTTTCTTTTTCTCATTTACTTCACTCAGTTATGGCCTCCTTGATGATCTTTGCACAAGTCACTCCCTTTCTAACCCCAAGTGCTTTGTCTCTGGAAGTTTTGTTGTTCAAATCTTTTCATGGTTTGCGTTCTCATTTTATTCAGAGCTCTACTCACCTCCAAAAAGATACTTTCTCTGACTAGACCTCATCATCCTTCTCTGCCACTGCCCTGCATAATGTATCACAATTATTATACTTCTGTACATATTTAGCTGCTTACATGTTAACTACATGCTTTTCTTCTCTGTAATGTGAGCTCCTTGAGGGAAGGGACCATGTTTTACTCTTCAATGCTGCAGCCCCAGCACCTAGCAGAGAACCTCCGATGTTGTAGATGCTCAGTAAATGCTTAACAAATGAATGAATAATCTCTGTAGTTTCTCAAAATCCATGATTTCCTCTGTTTTCCTTCCTTTTCTATCCAGGCTTGGCTTCATGAAATATCACTGCAGTCACTCACCAGCACTCTCAACTTCCTCACTCACTTCAATCCAAATCCTCTACTTCTCTCTGAAAAAATTTCCACAGATATCAATGGATTGCTGACATTTATGATCTTATACTCTTGAATTCTGCTGGTTCTTCAACATGTGCCTGCTATCTTTCTCTGTGTCCCTAATCAGTTCTATCTTCTATTCCCTATAAAATCTATTTTAAATTTTGACCATTCGCTTTAACTTTTGCATGTGGAATGTGAAAACCATTGTATGAGTTTGCCTTAACTTACTGTGTACCTTTTATCCCACCAAACCACAGATAGTATTTGAGTGTCACCCACTCTTTCCTTAGCTGTGATGTGGCCCCAGGTAATTCCCCACTTATGGTCTGGATATCTCCCACTTTCTCAGAAAACTGTTCCAAGTGATTACTTTTCTTCCACCTGCATTTTCTCCCCTTTTTATTGGCTTATTGACCTCCTCCTAATCTTGCATGCTCCTTTCCTCTTTTGAATTCCCTGGACATTATCTGTGACTCTCTGCATGCTTCTCGTGCTTTCTCCCTTACATTTTAGTTCTCTTTTATTTTAATTAACATCTCTCATTAAACAGCCTGAAATTTACCAGCTTAACCATTTTACCTGTATATTTCAGTAGTGTTAAGTATATTCACAATGTTGTCCAACAAATTTCCAGAAATCTTCATTTTGCAAAACTGAAACTCTGTGCCCATTAAACAACCATAAATCTCCATGCTCCCTTCCACTAGAAACTACCATCCTACTTTCTATCTCTATGAGTGTGACTACTCTTGAGTACTCTCATGTAGATGGAATAATACAGTATTTGTCTTTTTGTGACTGGCTTATTTTGTTTAGCATAATGTCCTCAAGGTTTATTCATATTGAAGTATGTGTTAGTATTTCCTTTCTTTTTAAGGATGAATAATATTCCATTGCATCTTTATACCATGTTTTTTTATTTATTCTTCTATGGACATGGGTTGCTTCTACATTTTGGCTGTTGGGAATTATGCTACTATGAATATGTATGTGAAAATATCTCTTTGAGACCCTATTTTCAATTTGGGGAGATATATATCCAGAAGTGGAATTGATGGGTCATATTTCAATTCTATTTTTAAATTTTTGTGGAACCAACATACAATTTTCCATAGAAACTATACCATTTTACATTCCTAAAATTGTACAAGGTTTCCAATTTCTCCATATCCTTGCCAACACTTGTTATTTTCTGGTTTTGTTATTGTTGTTGATAGTAGACATCCTAATGGATATGAGGTGATATCTCATTGTGGTTTTTTATTTGTCTTTCCCTATGACTAGTGCACTGTGTTGAACATCTTTTCATGTGGTTGCTGGCCATTTGTATTTCTTCTTTGGATGAATGTCTATTCAAGTACTTTACTCATTTAAAAATGTATTGTTCATTTTTTTGTCATTGCTCTGATTTGTATTTGAGTTCAAGTCACCACAGATTCCATTACTTTGCCCCACTTCTGAAAACTGGGCTTTAGGAAAGTTGAATGATTGTTAGGGAGTTGACACAGAGGCACTGAATCATATATGTATATGCTCTACAGTCCTAGCTGGGTGTCAAGTACATTCAGGGCTAGAACTAATCCTCTAATTTGTACTTCTGGAAATAATAGATGGTAGTACCATTTGAGGAAAACTCTTAAGTTGGACATGCATCAGTTCATAAGTTTTCATTGCCTCATCCCAAAACCCAGATGAGGCAGTTTTCTAGAAGGAAAACATTCTTGTCCTAGGGTCAGACTGCTTGAGAGAACTTGGAGAAGTCAGTTTCAGTTTTGCCATATACTATAGAGATACACTCTCTGTAGAGTATAGGACATCAAGAATCTTGAGTGGAGAGGGGTGTCATTTTTTTTCATTCAGTAATTATCTATTGCATGCCTAAGAGCCAGGCACTTGGCTAGGGAGGTAAGAATAGAATTGCAACTTGGTCAAAGGTAAGCCAGTCTAGTTTGTATCTATCAAATTCCAGAGCATAGAGAAGTATTAGAAAACTAGATGCAGAAATATTAACCAATAATCTCTGACTCCGGCTCCTGTATTAGTGACACCACAACTTTTGCTTTGATTTTCTTCTTTGACAATTTAGGTAAAAATTATGTGGCTCATTAAAATGTTGAAAAAGGCAAGGGAAATTAAAACATATTTTTCCTTTATTACTTAAAAATATGCAATTGAATCAAATGCTGCTTCTTCCAACCTGTAGAATACAAAGTATATATGAAGCTGAAGAAAGTGTTTGCTGTTCAGAATGATTGTTTTTGGAGACTTGGTCTTAACCAGCTTATAAGATGACTAAATAAAATAATGTGTGAAAGCTTCCAGCAAAGTCAGGGTTGTAGGTTGTTTTTTTTCTTTTACATGTGTGTGTGTGTGTGTGTGTGTGTGTGTGTGTGTGTGTGTGTTTACCCCTGAGCAAAAGAGATTACTAAGTGAATTAATAAGTAAGTAGTCAAACAGTAAAATGTTCTTTTATCTAACAGCTGGGGCATTTAGCAGCAGGCCTCTATTCACACAATAAATTTGCTAATTATAAATGAGTCCCATGTAATATTTAAAGCATTTACAAGACCTTTAGAAGCCTTAAAGTTCCTCCCCACTTCTACTTGTAGCAAAGTGACTGTGATCCTCAAAGAGAAAGACCAGTATTGCTTTGTAAATGTCCTATTAGTCAGATTATTCATTTACTTAAACCAACATCCCCTCTCTGATTGAAACCCTGAAGCTAGCACCAGCAAGCACAACAGGAGGACATGACATCTAATGCCTTTGCTGTGTACACTGTGATTCAGCTACAGCAGACTCCTTGTCACCCTTCAAACAGACAGTCCCCTTGGCCTGTGAACTGGCCTGCTGCATCTCTATATGATGAGCTCCTGCTCTTTTTTTTGCAACCAAGCTTATAAACTTGATTTCTCTTAGCCACCATTTTCAACATTTGTAGGTACCTTGCCCCTCACTCTACTGAATTTCTATCATACTCTGCTCATATCTATTGGAGCCTTGATCACATTATATGGTGATGATGTGTTCAGAAGGCTCTCTCTCCCACTGGACTGTGAACTCCTGGAAAACAGGGACTAAAACTGACTCATCTTTTAACTTCCCCACCTGTCCATAAATACCTAGCATAATTTTTGGCCCAGTAAACACTCAGTAAATATTTGGCAAAAGTTATTAGGATCAGGAAGGTAAAGGTAAATGGCAGTGTGGTCTAAAGGTAAAAAGGAATCAAAATGATGGTGACTCTTACGTAAAGAAGAAAAGTGAAGAGATTGGGAGAAAGGAGTCAATAAGAGAGGGAGGAAGTAGAGAAACCCAGGAAGGAAAACACATAGGAAGTATTGGAGTGAAGAGGTTGCAAAGTAACACTGAGAAAGGGAACAATGTAAGGTGTGTGAAATTAGGGCAATAAAATGCCCTACGTTGGGGCATTTCTGAATCTCATCTATCCCCACTTGTCCCTAGAAACAAAGAGGGATGGAAGGAAGAAAAGGCCACAGTGGAGAGTGAGGCTGCAAACACTACAGACTATGAACTTGGCCACTGACTTTGGCCTAAGTCCGGGACTGGCCTGTTCCCTTGGCCTCCTGTTCTTCAGCCTCTCTCTTCCAACCCAGGCTTGACCTTTGTCTCTTCTCTTTTCTACACGGAGGATCCATATATACCCAAATTATATATGTGAGAATAAATTGGCACATGTATGCATACTTGTTTCCCATTGAATATTTTTAATCTGAAAAAAAAAATCCAAAGAAGAGTGTCATAGCAAGCCCAGCTGTCCCTGCCTTTGCTGTGTCAGAGCAGAACATTTTCATAGCTTCCTGGGAGGCTGTGGCTCTGGCCTGAAGCCTTGCAAGAGTGGAAAACCCTGGTGTGCCCCCTAGCTTGCTGAACACATTTACAATACATGAAGGGTGAGATACTGTTATAATGATAGATGTAAACATACCATAGTATTTATTGTATCTTTACGGCAAAATTACTTTCAGACTCACCAAGCTCTCTTCCCCACAGGAGATGTGCCACTTGATGGTTGAAGTCTTTTGAAGTTATTTCTTGGGTAACCAAAAAGTGTCTTGTGCCTATAGAAAGCAGCATGAAGGAGCCCTGGATAAAAGTCAGGAGCCCAAGTGGCTATTGTGGGCTCTTCCACTCAGTCTTGGGCTTTTTCTCATCTGTCAAATAGGAGTAATCTCACTCACTTATCTCATTAGGGTTACCATAAGGATAAAATCACATGATTATATAGGACCCTACATGTGAAAAACATTTTACAGTTGTCAAGTGATTTCTACCACCATTCTGTCATCTGATTCACTCAACAACCCTGCCAAATATTTTGATCCTCATTTTACAGATGAAGAAACTAAAGCTCAAAGAGGAGAAGTTACTTGGCCAAAGCCACATAGCTAGTAAACCAGGATGATACAAGTTTTTAGACTCAAACATGTCTACTCAGTGTCATTGGCTTTAGGGCCCTGTGTCTTAACTTCCCTCAGGGTTCCTTCTTTCTACAGCTTCTGAAGGTGCTCAAAGTAAATAATTAATTAGATTTTTTGTTCCCCTTTTTCCCCTACATTTTCTGGCCCCTAGAAGAAAACACCAGCAGCTCCGACAAAGAAAACCGGCACCACCTTCAACATCGTGGGGACCACCTACCCCATCAACCTGGCTAAGGACACTGAGTTCTCCACCATCTCCCAGGGTGCTGCCCCCAGTGCCCCCTCAACCCCAACTACCATTGCTTCACCGAAGACCACCTACGTGCCGGACATCCCAACTGAAACCAAGACCTACAATAGCGTCAGCAAGGTTGACAAAATTTCCCGCATCGTCTTTCCTGTGCTCTTTGCCATTTTCAATTTGGTCTATTGGGCCACATATGTCAACCGGGAGTCAGCTATTAAGGGCATGATTCGCAAACAGTAGATAGTGGCAGCACAGCAACCAGAGTACAGTATACCCTAGGAAGCATCCAAGCACCTAAACCCCAGGGCTCCCCTTCATGTGTTTCAGGATTCTTCTTTTTAACCCTCTACCAAACCTGTTACTCTCAATTCATATTTATGAACCTCAATGAAAAAAAAAAACACAAACACAATTAACAGAAAAATCATTTGTTCCCTAACATTGCTGAGTGTACCCTCATCAGAGCCAAACACTGCCATTTGTTCAGTTGCTCATCTTTGTCTGCCAGTGTTCCCCAGTTGAGGTAACTGTATATATTTAATTGCACTCTTCCCAGTACAAAAAGTACAGGAGGGTCTATTACTTGTAGTGGGAGCCTTGGCTGTTTGAGAGGTCCAAACAGGAGGATTGTTAACTGGCCCAGATCAGATGATTCTGACTCAGTAGGGAGCCATGCAGGGCTATTTCATGTGGTCCTGCCTGCCACCTTCCCTGCCTACAGCAAGGCCCACTAAGTATAAGAATTAATAGCAGCCGAAACCGGTTTGGCTCAGTGGATAGAGCGTCAGCCTGCGGACTCAAGGGTCCCAGGTTCGATTCCGGTCAAGGGCATGTACCTTGGTTGCGGGCACATCCCCAGTAGGGGATGTGCAAGAGGCAGCTGATCGATGTTTCTCTCTCATCGATGTTTCTAACTCTCTATCCCTCTCTCTTCCTCTCTGTAAAAAAATCAATAAAATATATTTTAAAAAAAAGAATTAATAGCAAAGGCAGGCGCTAGTGCTATCCTCTAAACATAGCCCCCAGCCCCTTTATTGGCTTAGAGGTTAGTGGGAACAGTTGAGGCTCACCACTGTTTACCATGTATGGCCAAAACTGATAGAACAAACTGGGCCAGCCTGACACCAAGGTGACTGAGGCCTGCCATGTCTAGCTCCTCAGAAAAAATAGTAACATTTTTGGTATATATATCCTCCAGCAAAGCCCTCTTCTCTCAAGCCCTCAACCCTTGTAGCCAGCTGGCCACTGCTTAGTTTAGATTCATTGCTACCTGCAAACTCTTTAAAAAATTATCAAGTATTTTTAAAATTTCTACTAAAAAGGTATGAATAGAAACAAAAAAAATATATCTATATCAAATACCTACACAAATAATTTTAAAAGGATTAGAGTGATAGAAAAGTCACTTCTCTGCCAAGGTACCTAGTCAAGTACTGGATGGGGCAACAGATATGGGCTGGGTGGTAGTTAAGGCTTAAATTCTTGCTCAAAAGACAGGGATACTGGCAGACAAAAATCAAATTCTTCCTACCACACTCTCCACATTCCATACCTTAGTCCAGGCCCAATAACTTTGCTCCCACTGTGTCAGGAAACTCTGGTCATCTGTTAATGCTGATTCTAAGGAGGGATGAATCAGAGTCTAGGTGATTTTTGAGTCAACTAAATCATTAATTTTTATTACCAGTTTAATAATATATTACTTAGGTGCCATCTGATATCGTTTGTTCTTAATGTGAGTAAAAGAGACAGTTATAATTATAACATTTTTATAAAGTAGATAGACTAAGTCTTTGATGTTGGAGTGATTTGCCTAGGCTCCTTACAAGTGTCTGTAATAAAGAATTATCATGTGCCTCTTTTTCCAAAGGCCTAAATGAAGATAGGATTGAAAACGGAAGTCCACTTTAATCTCAGAATCAGCACAATATCAACAGGCTTAGTGAGTCCTGAATGCAGTTTGCTTGGACACAAAAAGATTTTTAGAAAGTCACAATATGTTACCCAAGGAGACCAATTCTAATAGTAATGGCTCAAGGGAATGAGATTAAGATGACAGCCCTAGCCACTCACCCAGAATATCCTAGAATCCCAAAGTAAAGCCACAGATGGTACCAAAAACAAATTCTTCCTGTCTACCCCTGAACAAAGCTCCTAGGGGTCTATCATTAGCTGCTGGTTGAATTTTCACCCATCTTTTCCCTATACACCTTGCTTCCTTGCCATTGCCAGAATAATGCATGCCAGTCCCATTATTCCTAAGACTGTGTCTGTAGATAAATTTATGACTAGAAGAGTGTAGTGTTGTGGATATGTGGGGATGGGGGGTGGGGGGTTGTTAATGATTGTCTTATGGAATTAGAATGGAAGCTTGACCTTTACCTCTGTAGAAATTGTGTTTCCAAATGCTTTTATGCAATGTTTAGTGGCTGTTTATTAAACTCTTTCTGAATTGTACTTGGGCTGAAGAACTTTTTTAAATCACTCTTTGCCTAACATAGGTAGTACTCTGCTCTTGCTACCCTTATTTTCCACTTTTTCACACCACTGGACTACGCTAGAAAAAATGTTTACCCAGAGCAAGACACCTATTATAGTGTTCCAAAATGGGACCCAGGTGAAAACATAGCTTGATTAACTCAGGGGTCTTATTACACAATATGACAGAGAAGGAAAAACCTGTATTGCTTCTTCTGCAAAATTCACCCACTCCCAGGAAATAAAGTTATTTTATTGCAATTCTAAATGCTTTCTTTTTCCAATGATTACTACACTGAGTGGCCAGATTATTATGATCTCTGAACGCATAATAATCTGTCCACTCAGTGTATATCCTATCTAATAAAAGAGCAATATGCAAATTAACCATCACTCCAACACACAAGATGGCTGCCCCCATGTGGTCAAAGATCCTGCCCCCATGTGGACACAAGATGGCCAGCAGGGGAGGGCAGTTGGGAGGGACCAGGCCTGCAAGGGAGGGCAGTTGGGGGTGATCAAGCCTGCAGGGGAGGGCAATTAGGGGTGACCAGGCCGGCAGAGGAGGGAAGTTGGGGGCAAACAGGCTGGCAGGGGAGCAATTAAACATCAATCAGGCTTGCAGGGGAGTGGTTAGGGGGTGATCAGGCTGGCAGGCAGAAGTGGTTAGGGGCAATCAGGAAGGCAGGCAGGCGAGCAGTTGGGAGCCAGCACTCCTGGATTGTGAGAGGGATGTCCCAGATTGGAGAGGGTGCAGGCTGGGCTGAGGGACACCCCCCCCCATGCACGAGTTTCGTGCACCGGGCCTCTAGTCCTATATAATAAAAGGATAATATGCAAATTGTCCTCTCAACCAGGAGTTTGACCAGCAGGCAGGCTGGCCAACCACTTATGTCCCCTCCCCCTGGCCAGGCTGGCCGGACCCCACCCATGCACGGATTCATGCACCGGGCCTCTAATATAGATATATATATATATTGCACTGAGTGGCCAGATTATTATGCATTCAGAGATCATAATAATCTGGCCACTCAGTGTATTTCCTTTAGGAAATAGTTCCCTTAGGCAGAGAGAGAGTGAGTGTCTGGTTAGTTGATCCATGTGTTGGGAAATGTATACGACCCTTATTTATTATAGAGTTGGGGAAAATCTGGTGAATAATCTCATGAGATCTGCTTGAGGAAATCACCTGAATCCTAAGGGATGGGGAAAGTCTCCTTGGCAGAGCATTTAAAATCATATAAAAGTATTTCTTGTCTGAAATAACATCAGGGACTTGGACAATCTGATTCTTGATGCATGTTTCAGCTCTGTGGTCAACTTATGGATGCCCTGCTACTGCAGGAGTTCCACAGTCCCTGTCCAATTCCACTGTAACCCCAGAACAACCATGGATGCCTCCATAGCAAAATTGCCTGATATCGAAAGTATACTCAACCATGCAGAAGAATCAGTGACCTGAAAGATAGGACATTTGAGATTATCCAGTCAGAGGAACAAAAAGAAAAAAATGAATGAAAAAAGTATAGGAAGCCTATGGGACTTATGGAACATAAAAAAAAAAAAAATAGCATGAGAATTCCAGAAGAGAAGAAAGAGAAATGAACAGGAAGTATAACAATTCAGAAATGAACAGGATAGGGCAAAAGTAAGTATACAGTTGTAGTATGTAAAACTCACAAGACTTTATTCTTGTATCATTATTTATTTATTATGGTTTTATTTTCCATATAAACAGCTATAAACCTACTTTTGTCCCACTATATATAAAGCAATAATGGCTGAAAACTTCCCAAACCTGGGGAAAGAAACAGACATCCAGATACAAGAGGCCCAAATAGGTTGAACCTAAATAGGGATACACTGAGACACATTATAATTAATTTGTCCAAAGTCAAAGACAGAATTTTTAAAATATATTTTTATTGATTTCAGAGAGGAAGGAAAGCGGGAAAGAGATATAGAAACATCAGTGAGGGAGAATCATTGATCATCTCCTTCCTGCACACCCACAACTGTGGATCAAGCCTGAAACCCAGGCATGTATCCTGACCTGGAATCGAACTGTGACCTCCTGGTTCATAGGTTGGTACTCAACCACCGAGCCACACTGACTGAACAAAAGATAATTTTAAAAGCAGCAAGAGAAAAGTTTCATACAAGGGAACTGCTATAAGAATACAGGCAGATTTCGAAACAGAAACGTTTCAGGCCAGAAAAAAATGGGGGGTGACATATTCAATTATCAAAAGAAAAAACTGTCAACCAAAACAACTATACCTGCTTAAGCTTCCTCTTCCAATAAAAAGGAGAGATAAGTGTTCCCCTCCCTGCAAAAAAATCAAAAGCTGAGGGAATTCATCACCACTAGATCTGACCTACAAGAAATGCTAAAGGGAGTTTTTAGAGTGGTGATAAAAAAGATGCTAATTAATGCCATCCTATATAATAAAGAGGTAATATGCAAATTAACCCTCACACCTTCACAAGATAGCTGCCTACAACCAGGCCAGCAGGGGGGTTAGTGAGGGACGACCAAACGACTGAACAAGCAGGCTGCGTGGGGTGACCAGGCCAGCAGGGGGGGGGGCAGTTGGGGGTGACCAGACTGGCAGGAGGGGGCAATTGGGGGCAACCAGGCCGGCAGGGGGGCAGTTAGGGGTGACCAGGCCAGCAGGGGGGGCAGTTAGGAGTGACCAGACCAGCAGGGGGGGGGGCGCAGTTAGGGGCGATCAGGCCAGCATGCAGAGACAGTGAGGGCCGATCAGGCCAGCAGTGGGGGGCAATTAGGGGTGACCAGGCAGGCAGGCAGGTAAGCGATTAGGAATCAGCAGTCCAGGATTGTGAGAGGGATGTCCAACTGCCGGGGATCGGGCCTAAACCGGCAGTCAGACATCCCCCGAGGGGTCCTGGATTGGAGAGGGTGCAGGCTGGGCTGAGGGGACACCCCCCCATGCACGAATTTTGTGTACCAGGCCTCTAGTAAAAACATAAGAAGGCAGTGCAAAACTCACTGTTAGTGGTAAATATATGACCAAAGTTAGAATCTGTAATATAGTAATGGTGGTGCATAATTCAATTACAACTCTAGTTAGTTTAAAAGTTAAAAAACAAAAGTAGCAAAGATAATTGTAACTACAATAATTGTTTATTAGTTAAGCAATATAAGAAATGTGTAAATTGTTACATCAATAACCTAAAATGTGAGAGGGAAGAAAAGTAAAAGTGTAAAGCTCAGAAATTCTATTGACATTAAGTTGTTATTAGTTTAAAATAGGCAATTATAATTTTAAGATATTTTGTGTAAGTCTATGGTAACCACAAGGGCAAAATCTGTAGTAATTACACAAAAGAGCATGGTAAAGAAATCAAAGCATACTGATACTGCAAGACATAAAATCACAAAAAAAGATAAGAAACAAGGAACAATGGGTCTACAAAACAACCAGAAAACAATAAACAAAATGGCAATAGTAAGTCCCTACATATCAATAATACTGTAAACATAAATGGATAGAATTATCCAATTAAAAAACAGAATAGCTGAATGGATTAACAAATGTAGATCAATAATATGCTGCCTATGAGAGACTCACTTTGGCCTTAATAACACACATAAATTGAGAGTGAAGAAATGACAAAGACATTTTAAGCAAATGATAACCAAAGAAAGGGCAAGATAGCTATATTCACATCAGACAAAATAGATTTTAAAAATGGTAAAAAGAGACAAAGTCATTATGCAATGATAAAGGGCTCAATCCATCAAGATCTAACAACTGTAAATATCTGTGTGCCCAACCTCAGAGCACCTAAATATATAAAGCAAATACTAACAGAGCTAAAAGGAGAATTAATCAACAATACAATAATAGTTGGAGATTTTAATGCCCAACTCTCAATAATTTATAGATCATCCAAAGAGAGAGACAACAGGAAAACAGCAAATTTGAGCATGATAGAACAAATGGATCTAAAAGATATACAGAGAAAATTCTGACAACAGCAGAATTCACATTGTTCTAAAGTGCATATGGAACATTTTCTAGGATAAAATATATGTAGGCCACAAAACAAGTCAGTAAATTCAAAAATATTTAAATCAAACCGTGTCTTCTTGGACCACAATGGTATGAAACTAGAATCAGTAATAAGAGAAAAACTGGAAATTTCACAAATACATAGAAATTAAACAGCACTCTCCTGAACAACCAATTGATCAAAGAAGAAATTAAAGCCCCTTGAGACAAACGTAATGGAAACAGAACATACCAAAACTTATGGGATGCAGCAAAAGCAATTCAAAGAGGAACGTTCATAACAATAAATGCCTACATTAAGAAGCAAGAAATATCCCAAATATTTACAAGCTAACTCTACACCTTAAATAACTAGAAAAAGAACAAACTGAGCCCAAAGTTAGCAGAAGGAAGGAAATAATAGATTAAAGCAGAAATCAATGAATCAGGGAACAGAAAAACAATAGAAAAGATTAACTAAACCAAAAATTTCTTCTTAAAAAATAAGCAAAATTGAAAAACCTTTAGCTAGACTAAGCAAGGAAAAAACACAGAGAACCCAAATCAACAAAATTATAAGCTACTGTGAACAACTATAAACCAAAACACTGGGAAAATTGTATCAACAATACAATAATAGTTGGAGATTTTAATGCCCAACTCTCAATAATTTATAGATCATCCAAAGAGAGAGACAACAGGAAAACAGCAAATTTGAGCATGATAGAACAAATGGATCTAAACATAGTTCATAGACATACAAACTACCAAGACCAAATCAGGAGAAATAGAAAGTCTGAATAAACCAATCACTAGTAAGGAAATTGAATCAGTAATCAAAAATTTCCCAATGAAGCAAAGCCCATGACCAGATGGGTTCACTTTTACCAAACATTTAAAAATTAACATCAATTCTCTAACTCTTCCAAAAATTGAAGAGGAGGGAACATTCTTAAACTCATTTTATGAGACCAGTATTTACACTGTTATGAAAGCCAGAAAAGGATAATACCAGCAAAGAAAACTATATACCAACATCCGTGATGAATATAGATGCAAAATATTCTCAATAAAATACTAGTAAACCTAATTCAGCAGCATATTAAAAAGATCATTCATTATGACCAAGTGAGATTTATAGCTGGTATATAAGGATTTTTCAACATGCATGAATCAATATGATAAATACATTAAGAGAATGAAAGAAAAAATTATATGATCATCTCAATAGATGCAGAAGAAAGCATTTGACAAAATTCAACATCCATTCATGATTTAAAAAAAAAACACCTCTTAACAAATTAGGTATAGAGGATGCACACCACAACATAGTAAATCCCATAATTAACATCATACTAAATGGTAAAAGGTTTATAACTTTTCCTCTGAGATCAGGAAAAGGACAAGGGTGCTCACACTCACCACTCCTACTCAAACTACTACTGGAAGTCCTTGCCAGAACCATCAGAAAAGAAAAAAAAAGTAAAGAATATCAGAATTGAAAAGAAAGAAGTAAAATTCTCTCTATTTTCAAATTTTATATATATATATATATATATATATATATATATATATATATATATATATAATTATGCCATCTGCAAATAACTGTTAGATCTAATCAATGAATTAAATAAGTTGCAGAATACAAAATTATCAGGCAAAAACCAGTAGTGCTTTTATTTTATTTTATTTTACTTTAATCCTCACCTGAGGATATGCTCACTTAATTCCAGAGAGAGGAGAAGAGAGAAACATAAATGTAAGAGAGGATTGATTTGTTGCCTTCCATACATGCCCTGAACAGAGATGAAAACCACAACCTAGGTATGTACCCTGACTGGGAATCGGACCCTCAACCTTTCAGTATATGGGACAATGCTCCAACCAGTGGAAAGCCCCACCAGCCAGGGCACCAGTAAGCGTTTTTATACACTAACAATGAATTATTTGAAAAGGAAATTAAAATAGTGATACCATTTACAATATTATCAAAAGAAGAAGATATTTAGGAATAAACTTAACAAAGGAGGTCAAAGATCACTACTCTGAAAACTACAAGACACTGATAAAAGAAAATGAAGATACAAATAAATGGAATGGTATCCTGCATTCATGTGTTGAAAGAATATTGTTAAAATGTCAAGACTACCAAAAGCCACCAATAAATTCAATGCAATCCCTATCAAGATTCTAATGGCATTTTTCACAAAAGTAAAAAAACAAAACAAAACAAAAAAACAACAAACTACTAAGCAAAATAGAGGCAGACTCATAGAGATCAGACAGACAGCTCTGGCCACGGTGGGGGGAGTATTGTGAGAGTTGGTAGAGGGATTGAGCAAAAAAGAAAAAAAAAAAAGAGAACTCATTGACATGGACAACAGTGTGGTGATTTGCAGGGGGGTAGGAGGGGTGGGGTGGAAGAGGGCATAGAGGGGATAAATGGTGATGGAAAAATAAAATAAAATAATTAAATTTAAAAATAAAGTTAGAAATTACTGTTGTCAAAAAACATTTTTAAATAAAAAATAAATATTTATTCTGCTCATAATTGTGTATATGTGTTCATATTAGAGGAAATTTATACTGTACAAAAATGTTCAGATGTAAATAACTATAATAAATTGAGTGGCTATCATAACATGAAGCAGTTAGTGGCTTCAATTTAATGTTTTCCTAGGAACCAGGGTAATGAGGCAAGGCTGTGGATGAAAGCTGGTACCTATGGCAGCAGAATCAGTTCTTTCTTCCCTGGGAATCCCTTTTTCTGATGTGGAAAAATGTGCTTTCCTTTCCTGGTTGACACAATGTGACTAACTCAGGATCCTTCCTGTATCAAGATTTCAGGGAGGTCCTCTGAGACACTGCTGCCCAGGCCTGTCTCTTGTTCGTCCTTGCCTGGGTCTGCTGTAAAGGGGGAATCTTAAGCCTAAGTGATGCCTTAAGAAGTGAGCATCCTGCCCAGAAGCCAGAGCTCAGGAGCTGCCCCAAAGACTTACAGATAGGATCTTAAATACAGATATCCCAGCTCCCACAATCCTTGATTTGCTCAAATTACCCTCCCTGACTGCTCACTGGAGACATCTTTAAAGTGAGATACATTTAATTGTCAACCCTCAAGGAGATAGGTGGAAAGAATGAACAGTCAATAATGTAGGAGGAGGCTTGGAGGTCTGGCAGTGAAAGAGAAAAAGTTAAAGAAAAAAAAAAACCACGATGACCCTTTCCTTGCTCCCTCTTTGCTTCCCTTCACGCTTATTTTTCTCTTACACTATGGTTTGTAGTTCATGTGCATCTCTCTGCCTTACTCCTCCCAGAGGTAGAGAAACAGTGACTATTTTGTGCCTGGCAATTGCATGACCTGGAAAGTACAGACATAAACAGTCTATCGCCTATTCCCTATGCCCTGACTTAAGACTCTGATTCCAGCAGATTCTGATTCTGAGCTCACACTTCTGTGGAAGACAGCCAGGTAACCAGTACTGATAACCAAATAATTCAAGCTATTATTACATCTCTAGTTCTCAGGCCTGAGCCTGACACAGAGTAAGGTCATGAGTGAATGAATTAATAAATAAATGAATTATTAATCTAAGGGATTCTGAGTCCTCCTAGAAAAATGTGGGGCACAATTAAAATGATTGTTGTTTCAGAAGCAAGTTTAGGCTCTACAGGGTAGAGAGAGGGACTTTCAGAAAATCCCAAAGTCATACTAAAAGAAATAGGTGGAGTTGCCAAGAGTTCATCCCACATTAGCCTTGGAACTGGTCACTATACACTGAGTGGCCAGATTATTATGTGTTCAGAGATCATAATAATCTGGCCACTCAGTGTAGTTTGAACCCTATTCTAAAACTTTACTCAAAGCCTATCATGAGGGCACTGATGAATCTAAGTCTATGCAGGCTGGACTCTGGAAAAAGAGGAGACACTTACTGTACGTACCATCCTGGAAACTCCTGCTCCCTGTCCCCACACACCACTTGGCGTGACTAGAGCTCAGGAATTGGGAGTGTTTAGACTTTTAGTTCCTGTTAGAGAAAACACCAAGGATGGATCTGTCCCCTTCCACTGGTCTCATTCTATAGGAATGTGGGGCCCCCTGCTCTGAGCAGGTGTTTAATACACCCCAAGTCTTTGAGACAGGGGCCCTGGGAACTCCAAATCTGGAATATAAAATTTGAATTTCACAAAACAGCCATCTGTTTACATACTTCCTATTATTCGGACCTCACTTTTGGTAAGGGTTATAGACATAAATAATTACAACAGAATTTTCAAGAGTAATGTTATTGCTATGGATTGAAAACACAAAACAAACAAAATAATTCCACTAGTAGATACAAATGGTAATATTAGGCTATGCCATTTTTCCTGCTTGGATAACTACAGAATGCAAAGATAAAAAAATATATAACACTAAAGGTGGACATGAGAATTCCGCACAGCAAAAGCCTAGTTATCAATGTGAAAACCTCACTTCCCACTTGAATTGCTCTTGCCTCCATACAGACTAAACGCAAGTATCAGTGCACCCACACTCTGTAATGTGCCTGTAAATCCCCTAGGAATCTTGTTTAAATGCAGATTCTGACTCAGCGTGTCTGGGCCAGGCCTGACAAGCTACACTTTCAACAAGCTCCCAAGTGATGCTGCTACTAGCAGTCCCAGGCCACCACTGGAATAGCCAAGACTAAACAATGTCCAAGTCAAACCCTAGATGAGCCAATCCAGGGCATCTACCTGGTGCCTGATGGGAAATGCCCAGGTGGGAATGGCATCCTTGGGCACGAGGTAAATAATGGTCATGATAATGGTCACAGTACTGGGCTCAGAGTTGGGATTCCAGGGGCCCGATCTGTAGCACCTCACATCCCTTATGGGGTTCTGGACTGAAGAGGCAGACACGTGAGTCAGGCAGGTGGAGATGGAAGAAACAGTTCCACTGCTGGTAAAGGCTGGATGAAAGGCCTTGGCTTAGGTGAGCAGTCACCCTGGGCTTTTCAATCCCTTCCCCAATTCTGCAGATGAGCGCTACCCCCTCCCCAGGCATTGACACAGCTGGTCAATTCCTGCTTTCTTGTGAGGGCCAGGTCCCTTTCTGCTTGGCAGATAACATATAATTAAAGTGTCACTGCACCCTGAATGAGGGCTGGCCTCTAAAACAGAGAGGCAAGAGGGGCCTGCTGAGGAGGGAGGAATGTGTTCAGCCCCCTTTCTTAAGCCCTTCACCTATGGGGAGGAGAGAGGAAAAAGCGAGGAAAGTGGAGGATCTCCTCTGAGCTATAAACAGGTCTGGGAGCTCCTCCTGAAAGGTGAGACCTGGAAAGCTGGTTGTATGATCTCCTGTTTGTTAAGCTTGAGAATTCTCCTTTGCTTACCTTTTCAAACCTCAGTCCTGATGGCTGTAGGTGGACATAGCCAGGATCACCACCTTTTACTGCTCCTCTGAGCAGTCTCTCCTAAGATTACTGGACATAGTCCAAATCTGGTCAGCCTCTCTGGGTCTTTGGGCCTCCTGCAAATTCTACTACTATTGGACTGTGGGGACCTGCCCTGAGTCATGGTCTTTGCCTGGGAAATGGGGGTTGCATGAAAATAGCAATGCAGGAAATATTTTCTGAAATAAAACTTTAGGATCAAATTGCTTTCCTTGTGAATCCTTCCATGTAATAAAGAACAAAAGGAGAGTAACAGAGCAGGGAATTCCAAGAATCCATTTCCTCCACTGGAGCAACCATTAATCTGACAAAAATGTTTCAGAATCAACTTTTTTTTTGGAATTCTGAAATCTAATCAAAGACATACAACAACTTGGAAAGTGCTAAATAAAGAAAGAGCTTAAGTTTTTGCTAAAACAGTGTTGTAGGATTCTTGCTTACATCTTACCACCCCCATTGCCCTGCTAAGGAGCAGCTATGGGGATAATGGTCCACATTCATAGTACAGGTTACTCATGCCAGAGGGGGGAAATATAGACCTTATTCTCAAATAATTGTGGTTGTGTATTTTCCTGTCTGGTGGCTCCCTAAAATAATGATTTAGGGGCTTGTCTTTGTTTCACTCCCCTCATAATTCTCTCATTGCTGGAGTGGCCTCCTGAACAGCATTTTAGGAAAACACTTAAAAGCATACACTGTCCACAGCTGGCTGTGGCAAGAGACCACAGATGGGGCAAACAGAACAGAGAATGAAACCCTAAGAATGAAGAGGCTGGGGTAGAAGATACATAGGTAAATAAGAGCTTTGAAAATTTTCCATACACATCCCATAATCGAGAAAAGCATGATGATACCCAGGGACAGATCCATGCTCAGCAAGACCTGAGACCACCTTAAGCTCTGACAGATAGGCCTCACTTAAGCAAGAAATGAAGGTTAAGGCAAAATTGTAGCACCTGGCTGAGCCTTGAAGAGGCCCCAACTCAAAGCCAGTCTTCAAAGACACATAACTACAACCCATGAAAAGCAGTAAGTACTAGCCCTTGGGAGTGAAAAAGAGTAATATTTCCAGAGTTACCACATTATAGTATTCAAAATGGCGAGTTTCAAACAAAAATTATGAGCCATGCACAGAAACAGAAATTTTGGACTATTCATGAGTAAAATAAAGAAATTAACAGAAACTGTCCCTGAGGAAGGCCAGATATTGGACTTACTAGATGGAGGCTTTAAATCAACTGTCTTAATTGTACTCAAAGTGCTAAATGAAATCAGGGATAAAGAACTAAAGAAACACAGCAGAACAATGGCTCACCAAATAAAGAATACAAATAAACAGAAATGACAAATTGCAAAAGAAACCAAACAGAGCTTTGGGAAGGAAAACTATATTAACTGAAATGAAAAATTCACTACAGGGATTCAACAGCAGATTTGAGCAGACAGCAGACTCAGGAAACTTGAAAGTGGGTCAATTAAAATTATCCTGAAGATAAAAGAGGAAAAAAATTAAGAAAAATCAACAGAACCTAAAGGACCTGTGGGACACCATCTATATAATAAAGAGGTAATATGCCAATTGACCATCACTCCAACACACAAGATGGCTGTCCCCATGTGGTCAAATATGGCTGCCCCCATTTGGACACAAGATGGCTGCCACAAGATGGCCAGCAGGGGAGGGCAGTTGTGGGTGATCAGGTCTGCAGGAGAAAGCAGTTGGGAGGGACCAGGCCAGCAAGGGTGGGCAGTTGAGGGCGATCAGGCCTGCAGGGGAGGGCAGTTAGGGTTGACTAGGCCAGCAGGGGAGGGCAGTTAGGGGTGACCAGGCCTGCAGGGTAGGACAGTTGGGTGTGACCAGGCAGGCAGGGGAGGGCAGTTAGGGGCAATCGGGCTGGCAGGGGAGCAGTTAGGTGTTGATCAGACTGTCAGGGGAGTGGTTAGGGGCAATCAGGCAGGCAGGCAGGAGGGCGAGAGGTTGGGAGCCAGCAGTCCTGGTTTGAGAGAGGGATCCCAGATTGGAGAGGGTGACCGGCCTGGTCACCCCGTGCACAAATTTCATGCAACAGGCCTCTAGTCAATATATATAAAAGCCTAAGTGACTGACCATTCAACTGTTCAACAAGTAACTGTGATGTGCACTGTCCACCAGGAGGCAGACTCTCAATGCACAGGCATGGAAACACAGAACAATCTGATGAAGCTCAGAGGGAAGTGGGGAGGGCAGTAAGAGATTAACCAAAGTTCTTATATGCATACTAGAGGCATGGTGTGTGGATTTGTGCACCAGTGGGGTCCCTCAGCCTGGACTGTGGGAGTTGGGCTGAAACCAGTAGTCCAACATCCTCCAAGGGGTCCAGGATTGCGAGAGGGCACAGGCCAGGCCAAGGGATCTCACCTGTGCTCGAATCCATGCACCTGGCCTCTAGTGAAGTATAACAACACCTGTATAATGGAAGTCCCAGAAGAAGAGGGGCAAGAGAAAGGAGCAGAAAGAATATTTAAAGGTACAATAGCCAAAATTTCCTAAATGTGATGAAGCACATGAATCTACACATCTAAGAGGCTCAATAAAACTCCAAGTTATCTAAACTCAAAGATCCACATTAAGAAACATTATAATCAAACTGTCCAAAGCCAACAATAAAGAATTGTGAAGGCAACAAAAGAGAAGTGAATTGTCACCTACAAGAGAGCCTTAAGAAAATTAACAGCTGACTTTTTAACCATAAGCCATGGAGGTTAGAAAGCAGCAAGATGGCATATTTACAGTGCTGAAATAAAAACAAAAATGAACTGGCAACTAAGAATCCCTTACTGAAACAACTATCCTTCAAAAATGAATAATTGTCACATTCCCAGATTTTCTTTCTTAAAAAAGGGTCTGACAGAAATTGTTCCTGGAAGACCCATCCTACAAGAAATGTTAGAAATGGTTCTTCAGGTGGAAATGAAAGGAAACTAGAGGTTACTTAATGCTATGTAAAGAAATAAAGAACTCTAGGAAAAGTAAATATATATATTAGAGGCCCGGAGCACAAAATTCGTGCATGGGGGGGGGGGGAATGTCCCTCAGCCCAGCCTGCAACCTATCCAATCTGAGACCCCTTGAGGGATGTCCGACCTCCCGTTTAGGCCCGATCCCAGTGGGATTGAGACTAATGGGTGGTTGGACATCCTTCTCACAATCCAGGACTTCTGGCTCCCAACTGCCCTCCCCTGCAGGCCTGGTCCCCCCAACTGCCCTCTGATGCAGGCCTGTGTCCCCCCCAAATGTCCTCCCCTGCATGCCTGGTCCCCCCCAACAGCCCTACAATGCAGGCCTGGTCATCCCCCAACTGCCCTCCACTGCAGGTCTGGTTCCCCCCCCAATTGCACTCACCTGCAGGTCTGGTCCCCGCAAACTGCTCTTCCCTGCATGCTTGGCCCCCTGCAACTGCACTCCCCTGCAGGCCTGGTCACCCCTAACTTCCCACAACTGCCCTCCCCTGCAGTCCATCTTGTGGTGGCCATCTTGTAATGGCCATCTTGTGTCCACATGGGTGCAGCCATCTTTTTTTTTCCACTTTTTTTAATTAAGGTATTATATGTGTACATATCTTACTATTGTCCCCCCCACCCCACACCCATATATGCCCTCACCCTCCAGAGTTTTGTGTCCATTGGTTATGCTTATATGCATGCATACAAGTCCTTCGGTTGACCTCTTATCTCCCCCACCTTTGGGTGCAGCCATCTTTGACCACATGGGGGTGGCCATCTTGTGTCTTGGTGTGACTGTCAATTTGCATATTACTCTTTTATTAGATAGGATTTATATATAAATCATAGATTCTTATATATTTGATTTGTAACTCCATTACTTTCCCCAGTATAATTTTAAAAACAAATGCATAAAACATGTTAAATAAACATGTGAAAGGTCAATGTGTAAAGACATAATTTGTAATAATAACATTATAAGAGGGGCATGGAGCTGTATGAGAGCAGAGTTGTTTTGAATGCCATTGAAGCTAAGTTGCTATCAATTCAAACTAGATTGTTGTGGGGAAGCACGGGACTTGGTTGGAAAGTCTGTAAGGAGGATTCTCTGAAAGGCTGGGGGCCTCTAGGGAGACCTTGCTGAAGGCAGAAGCCCCTGCCTTGACTTTTCTCAACAAGTCCGAGCCCCCAGGTGTTTTACTGGAATCTCTATGTTTAGTCTCAAGACCAGACCTTGTAGAAGCATGTGCTTTCTCAAGGACACTTACCCTGCTGATTGTATCTGATAGTTAATTTTAGTTCAAGCTGTTGTTACAATAAAAGACTAAGGAGGCAGGTGAACAGGGCGGCCTGGTGCCTCTTGAAGGCAGCCCCTTTATCCCTCTTTTTCACAGAAACGTGTGTCAGAGTAATCATTCATCCATCGCTCAGGGTCTGCTGGTCAGTCCCGGCAGATTGTTATAAACTTAGAATATTAATTGTAAACACTAAGAAAATGATTTTAAATATATATGGAAAAGGAAATGAATAGGGAATCAAAATAGTACACTAGAAAAATAATTAAGTCAATACACTGAAATGTATTGGAGGTACTAGAATAATAATAATAAAGGAATTAATTAACAAAAATATATAGAACATAAAGAAAACAAATAGGAAAATGGAGCCCTTCTTAATCATTACCCACTTTAAATATAGAAAGATTAAATTATCCAATTAAAAGGCAGAAATATAAAGAATTCTCCCAAATATTTAAAGACGAATTAAAATGAATCTTTCTCAAACTCTCTCCAAAGATAGAAGATGAAATATTTAACTTATTCTGTGAAGTGCCAGCATTACCTTGATACCAAAGCCAAACTATGGCATTACAGGAAAACAACAGGCCAATATCCCTTAAGAATATACAATCAAATTTCTTCAACAAAATGTTAGCCAACTGAACAAAGGAGCTTATGATAGGGATTATACACCAAATTCCTAAAATATAGGAAAAACACGTGATCATCTCAATTGATGCTGAAAAAGTATTTGACAAAATCCAATAACTTTTAATGATAGAACATTCAGCAAGTTAGGAGTAGAAAGGAACATCCTCAACATGATAAAGGACATTTATGAAAAATTAAAAGATAACATTATAGTCAGTAGTGACAGACTGAAGACTGTCCCCTAAGATCACACACAGAAACACACGCAGATCACAATACTGAAAACAATGAAAAAGAGCATTGATGGGTGTGACACAACTTCAAGTGGCCTATATACATACACTTGCAGACCCCAACGGAGAGAAAAATGAGGGGATGGAAAAAGTATTTGAATGAAATATCTACAAATTTGATGAAAACCATAAACCCAGAGATCCAAGAAGCAAAAGAATGGGAAGAACAAAAAATATGAAGAAAACTACACCAAGGTCCACAATAATTAAATTACTTAAAATCAATGATAAACAGAAAATTGTAAAAGTATCTAGAAAAAAAAAGAGACTTTATGACAGAGGAACAAAGATAAGGGTAAGAGTAGATTACTTGTCACAAACAATAAAAGCAAGAGGAGAGTGGAGCAATATCTTTAAAGTACTGAAAAATTAAACTGTCAACCTAGAATTCTATATAGAGTGAAAATATATTGCAAAACAAAGGTGACTTTTTCTAAAATACAAAACCTTAAAGAATTAATCACCAAGAGGCATTCACTGTAAGAAATATTAAAGAATGTTTAAAAGAAATGTTAAAGTCCTCCAGGCAGATAGAAAATGACACCAGATAGAAATTTGGATCTACACAAAGGAATGAAGAGCACCAGGACGGCAACTTCATCCATAAACATAAGGATGTGTTTCTTCTTTATGTAAATATCTTTAAGACATAACTGTTCAAAGTAAGGATACTAACAGTGTATGGTGGGATTTACAACACAATGTACAGTAGAAGTAAAATGTATGCCAACAGTAGACTAAAGGCTAAGAGAGGAGAAATGGAAGCACACTGTTGATTTTTGTGTATTTCACTCTTCTGATCCAACGGGCATGGCAAACTGTTTTCCTTTTTTTACCAAGACCCCAGCACAGTGACCAGGTGAGCCAAGCCTTTTCTTTTTCTTTTTTTAATTTTAACTATTCATTGACTTTCCTCATTGATCAATTTATTTATTTTCTTTATTTATTTTTTATTTTTTATTTTTTTATTATTTTAAATTTCTTTATTGATTAAGGTGTCACATATTTGTCCTCATCCCCCCATTCCCATCCCACACCCCTCCCCACGGATGCCCCCACCCCCCTGTTGTCCTTAACCATTGGTTAGGCTCATATGCATGCACAGAAGTCCTTTGGTTGATCTCTCCCCCCTACCCCCACCCTCCCTTACCCTCCCTCTGGGGCCCAACAGTCCGTTCGATGCCTCCTTGTTTCTGGGTCTGTTCTTGTTCATCAGTCTATGTTGTTCATCATTTCCCCTAGATGAGTGAGATCATGTGTTACTAGAAATATACTTATAAGAACCGAATGTGAGATGAGCAATAATAGTTATGCTGACAGGCAAATGAATCAGTCTGTAGTGAGTTTCTTTCTGGACCAACAGTTCTTTTGAGACCCAATTTCAATGTCCACCAGTTCCTTATGTGTACATGTCAGCACTGACTTTTCAGTTCTGGATGGTGGACAAATGGTGGTAATGCAGGTCCGACTCCCTCTGGTTTGGTCTCGCCCGGACCCAGGGGCACGGCCTCACCCAGACCCAGGACCCAGCATCACTTGGGCACCAGGGAGCGTGGCCTCACCCGGACCCAGGGGTGCGTGGCCTCACCCGGACACAGGTGCGCGCGGCCTCACCCGGACCCAGGGGCGCGGCCTCACCCGGACCCAGGAACCAGCATCACACGGACCCAGGGGCACGCAGCTTCACCTGGACTCGGGGGCACACGGCCTCACCCGGTCCCAGGGGCAAGTGGCCTCACCCGGACCCAGGGGCGTGTGGCCAGTGAGCCAGGCCTTGAAGTTGCACCCATCATTTAAATGTGAACATGGTGTAACTAGAGGGGCTGCTGTGAATTCCAGATCCAAATTACTCCTCTTTGTTCTCTTCTCTGTGCAATAAGGAACGCTTATAGAAAACACTTTCCCTGTGTTCTTAAAGTGGCTTTAGCTACATAGCTGTAATAGGTTTTGGTTGAGATTAGGGAAGCTGAATATCAGTCTACGACAGTGGTCAGCAAACCCATTAGTCAACAGACCCAAATATCAACAGTACAACGATGGAAATTTCTTTAGAGAGCCGAAAACCAACTTCTGCGCATGGGCCACGAAGTTTCCACTGCACTGTATGTGTGTGCCCGCAAGTGGTATTTTGTGGAAGAGCCACACTCAAAGGGCCAAAGAGGCGCATGTGGCTCACAAGATGCAGTTTGCCGACCACTGGCCTATGTGTATCTAGTTCAGAGGTGGTGGTTACTAAGGACTTGGGAAACAAGCAATGGGATGGGAGAGTGTGCTGGGGCTGCAGAGGTTGGGGGCCACAAGTTGTTGGCAGTGCTGGAAAGCCAGGCTGCAAATTTGGCATTCAGTGTATTGGACAGAATGGACTCTACCTCTATACACCTGTGCAGGAGCATGAGGAAGTCCATGTCTAAAGAAAGGTCTTCTAGCACAGAACTTTCCCAGCTGTGCTCGGGGATAACCTTAGAGTTCTGTTACTGGTGTCAGGACCCACTGCCCCCACAGGGAAGAAAGGGTGCTGGACTAAAAGGACTCTGGGTTTATAGTCTTCATTTCAACCAGACTACTCTGCCTTCCTCATGTGTGTGGAATGGATTAGTGTGAAAGGCCTTTTGGAATAAGAGGTTTCACTTTTAAAATTTTTAACACAATAGACTACCAGTGGATACAGGATGCATCATGGAGATGTACCAGTTAGATATAGGATGTATAGGATGGATTCATGAATTCTAACCTCCTGAAAATCCTCCAGCCCCTTGTGCTGTTTGGCATAAGCAACTTTAGTTACTAAGGAGATGCCAGCTGCCTAAACAAGGTTAGAAAAAGTATCTGAGTATTGGTGGATGTACATTAGGTCTTGACAAGAATGCCAACAGAAGAGTATTTAAAGTGGCATATACACTGAATGGCCAGATTATTATGATCTCTGAACGCATAATAATCTGGCCACTCAGTGTATATCCTGTATAATAAAAGGCTAATATGCAAATTGTCCCCTCGACCAGGAGTTCGACCAGCAGGCAGGCCGAACAAGTGCCCATGTCCCCTCCCCGTGGCCAGGCTGGTTGGACCATACCCATGCACGAATTCATGCACCGGACCTCTAATATAAATATCTGTACACTGAGTGGCCAGATTATTATGCCTTCAGAGATCATAATAATCTGGCCAGTCAGTGTATATGCCTGAAATCCATCAATCAGAATTTTTTTTCTGTTTTATATATATACTGGTAGACCTGAGCACGAATCCATGCACCAGTAGCTCTCTGTGGGGACTGGCCACTCTGCGCCTGCTGCCCAGAGGCTCTCCGTAGCCCAGAGGCCAATCCGTGGCTGGCCGTGGAACACTTGCCTCATCACGGCAACGACGAAGCAAGCATTCCACCAGGCTGCTCACACTGCCTGCTCTCAGCAGCCGCCCCCCCCCCCCCCGGGACTAGGGGACTCTGGTAGGGCTGAGAGGACTTGGTGTCGCCATCTTGTGGCTATGGGCAACACCATCTTTGTGACGGAGTGGTGGTTAATTTGCATATCACCCTTATATTAGATAGGATAATGACTGCTGTTTGAAAATGTGGAGCTTGTCCACTGCCTGGGCCTTCCCTTTCCATGGAAGAAACCCAAAGTGTTCCAACTGCTCACATAACTTTAATATCCCTATGGGACTCTGTTACTGAGAGTGCCATTTTGGGCACCTCTTCCCTGGGGCCAAACACCATCTTGGAGGTGGAGGTGCTCTCAACAGGATCATCCATGGTGTTTCCTGCATTGTACCCCACACATCCCCAAGTTAAGGTGCCATCCCCTTGGATTTTCCATTCACCCTGAAAACATCTGCACCTGGACCAATCTGGTATCCCAGATACTGTCTGCTGGCAACATAGGACAGCAGTGGTAGCCACAGGACACCTGCCCTTGTTGTGCCAAGAACTCAGAAACCCCTGAGGCAGTAGGATCCAGGAACAATACACGCATAGTTTTTCCAAGCATGTCCACACCCAGCCCTTTGTCTGCAGAGTCTGAAATGATTAGTCCTGTGACTTTCCCTTTCTGATTTCACCCTCCTTGCAGCAGGCACAGCTCATGGGTATTCCTGACCTATCTCAGCTCTCGGTCCCCAGTCACCAATCCCACTCATTCACATAGCCCCAACCTCAATGTGGGGTTGCCCTGCATGCAGGTGGAAAGTCCCCAGCTGCTAGCAGGCATCATGACAGCTCCAAGCCCCAGGACACCACAAGAGTAGTCAAGAGATGTAGTTCATCTGAATGATGCAAGGAGCCAGCTATACTCTTCCTGACAGAGGCAGGGGGACTCTAAGATTAAGGACAGGAGTATGGCAGGTCACTGGGCCATTCTTCAGATACACCCTGCAACATCCAGCTGGTGAGGATGATTCAGAGATTTCCCCAGCCTTGGTCCTCTCTTGCTCTCCTCCCCACCTTCTCTCCTTTGGGCTCTTTCCCCCTAGCCTGAACTCTGTACTGAGAGCCCTGACTGCCACCCTGCCTGGGGCCCTCTGGACTTGGTGCTGCATGTGGTCTCTCTCCTTGATACTGGCAACTGCTCTCCCCTCAATCTTCCAATGTCCCTCACTGGCTGAGAGTGTCCAGTCGGGTCCCCTTCCCTGGCTCCTGACCAAATCAGTGCCTCTCAAAGTAAAAGGGAAGTGTTTTGTTGACATTTCAGAATTTCAGGATGTTAACTCATGCCCAGAGGTATCCTGTTACTCTGGACATTACTGCATAAATCCAGCTTTATATTGGAGTGGAATGAAGTTAGTGTTATTTTCAATCTAATTCGAAAATGGGGGAGATGCAAGTTAAAATAAGAGTGAGGAAATATTTTTGCTCACAATTCTAACCAACATTTAAAGGAATGCTAAAACACAATGGAAAGTGAAAGATACTCACATAAAAAAATTTCATCATATGAATGGTATAGCATTTTTGAAATTTTCAGCAATATTTATGAAAATCTGAAATATTCAGACCCTTTGCATTTTAAGCTTATAACTGTGCTGTTAGCAATGGCCACCTCTGAGTAGGAGGCTGAAATTTGAAAGGATTTTACAAAGGGAGCAATTATCTACATTTACAATTTTTTTCCCCAAGAGAATATATGCATTATATACAGGATTGCACTTGTAATTGAACTATTTAAATACACCTAACAGCAGATAATGTTGCTGTGTATTAGTCAGTTGAAGTAACTGCAAGCTGAAGAGACAGAGGAAAACTGAAATTTGAATGGCTTAACGTAACAAAAGTCATTTTGTGCGGATACAAATTTGGATGCAGTTGGGCAGGAGATCTCCTCTATCTGGTGACTCAGGGATCTGGGATACTTCAAGATTGTAGTCCCACCATCTCAACACAGGTATGCTATGTTTGCTGTTGACTGAAATAGGAAGGCGGGGCCTGTCAGAGTGGCTCCCAAATGTCTGGATGTGACAATATTTCTGACCAGATCTCAGTGACAATAGGTAGATGTCCCTTCCAAGTGGACTGGCAAAGTAGTTTTCCCATATACAAAATATGTATGAGACCTTGTAATCTCTCCCATACACTGTTACATATTAGGTGCTCAAAAAAACAATTATGATTTGTTATGACAATAACCTTCATTTCTTGGAGAAATTTCTGAGAAGGTCAAATTTGCCTTAAATTCCCCAACTTTTTCAATGACTACCGTGTGACAGGAGATTTCAAATACGGGATCATAAGTAATTTTCATAGGATCCTGTAAATAGCAGTTGAGTGGGTTTGCCATCTTCACTCAATAACACTTTTCTACACTTCCCTTTGAGATAACCTATATAATCTCAGTTGGATGAGAATTTTCTCTTTCCTTTTGATGCATGACCAAAATCTTGTGAGTTTCTGCTACTCTCTACATGATTGAACATACCTGAACACCTATACAGGTGCCATCAGGTACACTGAAAATGATTATTTTCCTGGGGTACAGACACACAGACATGAAACAGTGGGGGGGGGGAGATAATTATTTTTTCATTTGTAATTAGGATGAACATGTCTACATAGAAACCATTTTTCACCTACAAGGGGGCTCCAAGTTTGGGGAAATTTAGCCTCTGTAGATGTTTGCTCCACAGTGATTTCCATGGTCTTTCTGCATCTACCACTTATGAAGGAGGCACTGGGATTTGACCACCTAGGTAAGCTGATTCATCCTTGTATGTGTTTGGTGGCCAGTTTCAAATAAGACACCCCATTAAACTCCTGCTGTAAACAGCAGGTATTCTAACAAACCTTCCCTCTAACTTCAGGGTTACATCCCCAAATTAGTAGATTATGGGCCCAATCATACTGTACTCACTGATTCATTTGGAAAGCATTTTAAGAATGTGCTGAAGACATCCCCAGGATGTTCAAATATCTAATGGTCACTGTTCAAATTCAAAGAGATTTTTTCATCAGAGCGGTTCCAGGGAGAGGGATGGATGACCAGTACTTCAGCAGAGAGTAGAAATGTTCTAAGCTGGGGGCGGGGTGGTGTAGGGGTGTAGGGGGTAGGAGATTCCGGGGCTTTTCCACTGTGAGTGGCCACAGGCTTCAGAGGAGGCAGCAGTGAGAAGCTGGTCATGGGGCCAGGATCCAGGGATGGACAAGAGGGCACACAGGGGAAGCCCAGCAAAAGGGTGCTGTCACGTGGAGAAATGCATGGACTGGACAGAAATGCCAACATCTCAGCTCTCAAGGGACCCTGGGACTTGGGCAGGAGGAACCTTGGTAAATAAAGGCCACAGACAATACCCAGATTGTGTTTGATTCGCACTGTCACCTTCCTTCCTCAGGCCTGCTTTTAGTGCCTTGGCCCCAGGGTCCCTCTTTTTATTGCCTGAGAGACATCATGCAGTACTGAGAAGAAAAATGATTTATGAGTCAGAAGGTTAGGCACATCTGGGATGGGTGTGAACAACATGGACTTTAGATGGAATTCAGATGAGGGATCCAATCTCTGCCTGTCACTTACTAGCTATGTGATCCCAGGGATATTACCTGGCCCTGAGAGCCTCAGGTTCTTCATCTGTGAAGTAGGTGGGTTTGATAAGCCCTGTCTCATAGGACTGCAGGTATGTATTTAGTGTTTGTAAAGCACCTCCTGCAGTGCCTGACGGAGATTGGGACTATGATGAATGCCAGTTATTTTTAATATTATGTTACCCCAAGCCCTACTATCCTCTAGTCTGGAAGGGTTTTTTTGTTGTTATTGTTGTTGTTGTTGTTATTCTTGTTGTTATCTACTACATCTCAGGGAGCATTCAGCTCAGTAGGATATGCAATACTAAACTAGCCAAAGACATGGATGGACCTTGAGAAATAAGTCAAACAGAGAAAACTAAGAACTATATGATTTAACTCCTATGTGGAATATAAAAGTGAAACTTATGTACACAAACAGCAGTGTGGTGGTTGCCAGAGGGAGGGGAGTGGGGGAAGAAAGGGGTCCCAATATCAGGTGACTTTGGGTGGTGGGCATATGGTCCTATATACAGATTTTGTAAATTAGTACTCCACACATGTAACCTATATGTTCATGTAGACTAATGTCACCCCAATAAAATCTTACATAATAAAAAAATAATAAAAAATATACTAGCCAAAGACTCAGCTTTGTAAATAAATCTCGGTAAGTGTTACTTCCTTCTTAGAGGACACATTTTAAAATTTAGGGGTGGGGGAACCTTTCCCAGCTGGATGCAATTTAAAGTTCCAGGAAATTGAGTCAAAGACCAACTCTGTCCCTCCCTGACAGCTGCTCTTCCGGCCAAACCATTATTTCCATTCATTTTACTCCCAACAAAAATCTATACATTGCTTAGAATTGCCCAAGTTACATGAAAGGTAATGTAATTAAATGGAGTCAGCACTGGCTACCCCAGGGCATGAAAAGGGGTGCCTGGCACAACATCTGAGAGTCTGGCTGCTGCCACCACCCAGCTTCACTATCAACGCCCACAGAGGCAATCACTGTTTCCCAAAACCCCAAACTGCTCTGGCTGAGGCCATTTACACTTGAGTGGTGTCCCCTGGAGTCCCACTACCTCTCCCCTTCTTTTACTTCTTCTGTAGGATTTAGGGGACACTTTAGATCATCCCTTTCCTTATAAGACTTCAGCACCTACACTATCATCCTGTGGGTGTGTGTGCCCTGCTCTTCCCAGTGGGCAGAGGATCAGCCAATGTCTGGGGAATAAATGAACCACTGAGCAGGGGTCGTCTTCTTTCCGATCAAACGTTATCCACTTTCTTGAATGAACCAAGCAAACCCAAGGATCCTTATGTAATTTGTCTCATAAAAAGACAGACGAGAAGGGATAGGAAGCAAGAATTAATGACCTTTTGCTTTTATTTTTCTATTTCTTGACTCCACCGATTGCACCGCTGAATTCTTTCACATTTCCAAGGAAATCCTGTTCTGATGTCATGTTATCTAGTTTGGGATCACAGACTAAGCTGAAAGGTGTTCTGCTTTGTGTTACACAGTAGCAAATCTCTTACTCCTTTTTTGTTAATTCTCACAAGAGGATATTCCCCGCCCCATTGATTTTTACAGAAGGGGTAGATACAGAGAGAGAAATGTCGATGTGAGAGAGACACATCAATTGACTGCCTCCTGCAACCTAGGAGGAATGATGAATGTCAACCTATGTGCCCTTGACTGGAAATGAACCCGAGACCCTTCAGTCCTAGGGCCACACTCTAACCACTGGGAAAAACTGCCTGGGGCAGCAAATCTATTACTCTTGAACTGGACAAGTACAAATACATGTGTGACCAATGTCTTTCATACACTTAGATGCTGAAGCTTATGAAACCTTCTATGAAAAAGAACATTTGAAAATTCCTAAAGGATACATTTCTAAATCATCATAGGAACCCAAAGATGCTACAGCCCTTATCCCCCCAACTCGCCCTAGACCTCATGACCTAGAACGTTGACTGCTCTCTTCTCAAAAGCAGAGGAAAGAACTAGCCTCACATCATGTCCAGCAGGAGAAGCTGCCAGACAGGGGCCTGAAATGTGCTTGGGTGCAACTTGGCTCAGGCCCCCTCTTCCTCACCACTCATAGCCTCTTCAGACAGGGATGGGATGGAATTGGGATCCCTTCTATAAACCCTGAGCAAAAACTCAAGGACTTTCAACTTGGTGGTCTCAGCATGGGCTCTGGGGCCCCACAGGAACTGGTAGCGTGCAGGATGGCTGTTGGGCACCTGCCGGTACTCCAGGTACTTTTCCTGCACCCAAACTTTGGTGAGGAGTTCCCTGGGCTCCCCATAGATACAATGCTCCTTCCCATCATGCACCCCCCTGACATGCAGGGCTTTCCAGACTTCCTCCTCAGAGGCACAGTCGCCCTCTGCGGCAATCAGCCACAGAAGTGTGACCAGGAGGCCAGTGTTGGGAAATCTGTGCCCATCGCCCACCATCCCATCATAGGTGAGGCCCAAGGTGGTGACCAGGACATAGGTGTGGGCGCTGGGGTCCACTTCCTTCACATCAATGCCAAAGACCAGCTGCATGCACTCAGAGGCTGCGCTGAAGACCTCAGGGAAGTGGTCCTGGTGCTCTTTGATGACCCTACTCAGCATTTCTGCCTTTGTGGTCGGCTCCTTTGCGCAATACTTCAGGAGCAGGAACATCACCAGGTAAGCCTTCTTCAAACGTAGGGCGCCTTGGAGAGAGGACTCGGCCTCTTCAGAGCCCTCCCTGCTGCTTGGCCCCTCCTTATCTCGGCTGCTGGAGCCCTCATCTTCAGGTTGGCTACATGGAGAGGCTGCCACGGCAGCGGGGGGAAGGCAGGCACCATGAGGGCTGTGGGGAGGACTTGCTGTCTCAGCAGCAGCTGCCTCCTTTAGGCTCTCTTGGAATAGGACTGAGAGGGAGGGAGACATGGCCTCTTCCTCCCCCTCAGGGCTGAACAGCTGCACTGCCACCAGTTCCTGGTTCTCCCTTGGGTCCTGATGGTCTTCCTCGGGCTTACAGAGCTCACTCATCTGATGGCGATGCATGATGACTCGTGCTGGGACAGTGACAGAGTGTGGGAAGGCGGGCAATGGGGACCCACGGGCCTGTGAGAGAAAGGGAGTGTGAGAGGCCTCAGCTGAGAAACGCACCCTAGGCAGATCTGACAAAGGTGACTTACAAGTCTCTTTTTTAGGAGTGCTCTCGGGCCTCACACGGTTCTCTCCTCAGCGGCCTGTCCAGTTAGATCCTGAAGGAGGAAGTGAGAAGGCTCCTCAGGGTGCAGCTGGCACAGCCCAAGGTTCTGAGACAGTGTGGTGAGGTGGGATTGGGTGCTGTATGGTCTCCTCTGTTCTGGATGGATGATCACCTCTGTGCTCACTGAGAGTTTTCACCAGTCCCCGGGCAGGGCCTTCTTCTCCCCCTCTGCTGGCCTGAGACAAAACTCTCAGAACAAGACCACACACTTCTGAGACTAACCAGAAGGACTTGGGGTGGCCCCACATCTGGCCACACCTGCCCAGAGTCTAATAGGTGTCACGAAGGAACAATAATGTGCGCCCTTACTCTATTGATTCCATCTGTCCCACTAAGTCTTTACCCTTTCACTGTCCAGAAACTGAAGCAACTGCATCTGCTGACTTGAAGTTACCCTCCTAAAGGAAAGGCCTCATCTCCATAGACAACTGAGGAAGAAGTGAGGGGAGCCAGTACACCCACAATTCCCGGTCTCCCCATTCCTGACAAAAATGGCTCGGCAGACCTTGGGCTCCATGTATGCTTGTTTCAGGGGTCCCCTCATTCCTCATTGTGACCACCCTGCCAACTCATGGGAACCTGACTCGACCTCTGTCCAGACCCTCAGACCAAGGCCCTCCCCTCCCCTCCCCCAGACCACCAATCTAAAAATCAGGAGGGAGGAGGGACTTAGACTGACAGCCTCGCCCAGGGTTTCCAGGGCTGAGAGTAGGGGCAGGCTGGATTTCTGTGGTGTCCCGTTTTTGTCTCAGGGCTTGGGGTACAATCACTGCTCCCTTGGGGTCCTCATCTTCACTTTGGCAAGACCCGGGACTCTTCTCACTGTTGAGCGGATACCCTTCCTCAGATGACCGGACTTTGTCCACTCAGACCAAGGTCCTCACCTACCTGAGAGCCCCAAGAGACAAATGAGGAGGCATCACATTGCACAAACTCCAGGGGTAGCCTAAGGTGGCTACCATCTCCCCTCTCCACCCCCTCCCCCCCCCCCCCCCCGTCGCACCCCCCCAGGATCCCTGCCATCATCACAAAATGCTGGCAGCAGGGACTGGGCGCTCTGTCCTGGTTGCATTCCTAGTGCCCCTGTAGATTATTCATTTTTACTCCTGCCAGGGCCGGCCCTACCTCCATGCCTCCCACCTGGGATACTCTATCTCTCCCCCTTAGAGAAAGACCCCACCTCACCGAGGACCCCCCCACTTTCCCACCCATGATAGAAAGGAGCGTGCCACTTAGGTCCACTGTTGTTCCTTTCAGGGTGGAAGACTGCGGACAGCTGGCCTTTGTATCACCCCTCCTTTTCTGAGAAGGGGGTGTGCATTGAGGCTTCACGGATTATCAGCACATCCACACCTGGCAGATCCTGGGACTAGTCCCGCTGCTGATCTTGGGTTAACTCTCAGACCTAGGTCCTCACATCCCCAAGATTCCCCCATCCACATCCATGTGGCAACAGCAGGAGTTTGCAACATCCAGTCCTTTCTGCCAGGGTCCCCTACATTGTGGGGTCCAGGGTCACCTCAGTGCTCCCTAAGCCGACCTGTGGCTCTGTTCCTTACACTGGACCTGGATGGGGAAGTCAGGAAACTATGCCTGTGGTCACCCCGCCCACAGGTCCTCTTAGGACTGAGTATTCTGGTGTCCAGGGTTGCCTATTTCTCCCTCAGGGTCCTCAACTTGACAGCAGCAGGACCTGGGGTCTCCCCTCTGCTACCTGAAGCCCAGCTCCTTCTACCAAACCCCCAGTGCCTCTCAGACCCAGATGCAGAAATCACAAAGCACAATGTGTGAGATCACCCCTCCCCCACCCCGGGGAGGCCTGCTGGACAGACACTGTTCTGTTCTGGGGTCCAGGGTCCCCCAATCTCCCTCAGGGTCATCAACTTGACAGCACCAGCACCTGGGATCCCCCACCCCTGATGCCTGTAGCCCTGCTCCTCCTACAAAACCCCCAGTGTCTCTCAGACCCAGATGGAGAACTCACAAAGCTCAATGTGCGAGATCACCCCTCCCCCACCCCCAGGAGGCCTTCCGGATGGACACTGTTCTGGGATCCAGGGCCCCCAATCTCGCTCAGGGTCCTCACACTGACTGTGGGCAGGTCCCGGACACCCTCTGCCGACCTGAGACTCTGCCATGACACGGAGGCCCCCGAGTGTGTCAACCCGGAAGATGCGGAAGTCAGTCCTCGCCGCTCGCAGTCACCCCGCACCTTCGGGCTCCCAGGACTAAGTGCTCTGGGGCCCGGAGTCACCTTGTCTTCCCCCACGGCCGGCCGTCACCATGAGGCCTGCAGGTCCTGGGACCCTCCCTCTGTGAACCGGGAGGCCGGACCCCCACACGGAGGCCCTCAACCCCGAGACCCCAGGGGAGGTCCGTGTGCCTCGCTCCCCAGGGCTCCCGACAGGGGCTGACCTAGATGCCAGGGGACCTCCGTCTGGTCCTCACCCTGATTCCAGGCAGAGTCTGGGCCCTGCCCGTGCCGACCTGAGATTGCTCCCCTCAGCGCTTGTCCTTGACCCCCTCGCCCCCGTTCTCTGAGGAGGTGGGCGAGGGGTGCAGGAAATAGTTCTCAGACACCCCACCGGCGGACTCTCAGTGCTGACGGCAGGGCCACCCTGGGTCCTGGGGCCTCAGTCGTCCCTCAGGATCATACCTGGACTCCTTCCTTCCACCGACCCGAAGCCGGCCTCCCAGACGTGGCGCTCTCCTCTCTTAAGACTTCCCCAGCGGAAGTCAGTGGGCGGAACTTCCGGACGGGCTTTCTGGGGTCCCCGGGGCCTGAGAGCAGGGGCAGAGATCGGATTTAGAGGCCTGGGAGTCTTGACTCTGTTCCCCTCCCGCACCTGACAACACCAGGGCCCCTGCCCTCTGCAGACCCAAGTCTGTGTCCCTCACACCTAGGCTCTAACTCTCCCAGATTTCCCGGGCATATGCTCAGCCTTGAGAGCCCCACCCAGGGTCCCGTAGAGCTGACAGGAACACCAGGAGATGGATTCCCTAGCGCCCTCTGTTCTGAAGCCGGTGGACCCCGAAGTCCTCACTCAGGAGGGCCTCACAACCCTTGCAGAGACGCTGCAATACCAGGACCGATGCTGGAGGGGGCACTACTGCGCCCAGGATGTGTCAGGAGCAGAGAAGAAGGATTATTATGAGTGAGGATTAAAAAGTGAAATCACCTGCATTGGACAAGGAAAATCTAGACAGACAACCACAATGCCACAACACTCCCCCAAATCCCTGCTGCTGCTCAGCATCTTCAATAGTAGCTAACCTTTAGAAACCACAGTTTCCACAGTTGTCAACTAAGCTGGTGAAGAAACCCCATGAGACCCTTTGATCTTCTTTGCTCTCCACCCCTTCGAACGGGGATAGGAAGAAACTGGGATCCTTGCTATTGGCCCTGAGCTAATATTTCAGGAATTTCAACTTGCTGGTTTCAGCGTGGGCCCTGGGACCCCTCAGGATCTCCTACGGTGCAGGATCACTTTTTTTTTTTTTTTTAAGTTTTTAATGACAGAATGAGAGGTTACCATAGTAAAAGCTAAAATCACAAGCATAAATACAGACCTAGAGCCAATTTCATTAGAATTGAGATATACATTAACTCAGATTAAACAATTTCATCACTTTAGCAGTAAACATATGTCATTGTAACTAAGCAATAAATCCAAATACTATTCTTTCCCTTGTGTATCCTTACAAGGTATCAGATGGCTTGATTTATTTTCTGATGTAAAATCCTAAATTTGTTTAATACATACAATTAATTACATATACATTTCTAATAAACACCCATTACTGAGGCTGTTTTAAACCCAGATTATTTTTTAAAATGCTATTTAAGTACGTCTAGCAATGTATTTACAATTAGTTAAAGCACTACACTAGATTATGATATTTCTCATATTTTTTAAATATGTTTTTTTTTTAATTTCTTTATTGATTAAGGTGTCACATATTTGTCCTCATCCCCCCATTCCCATCCCACACCCCTCCCCATGGATGCCCCAACCCCCTGTTGAACTTAACCATTGGTTAGGCTCTTATGCATGCACACAAGACCTTTGGTTGATCTCTCCCTTCTCCCCCCACCCTCCCCTATCCTCCCTCTGAGGCCCGATAGTCCGATCGATGCCTCCTTGTTTCTGGTTCTGTTCTTGTTCATCAGTCCATGTTGTTCATCATTTCCCCTAGATGAGCGAAATCATGTGTCACTAGAGATGTACCTATAAGAATTGAATGTGCGACGGGCAATAATAGTTATGCTGACAGGCAAATGAATCAGTCTGTAGTGAGATTCTTTCTGGACCAACAGTTCTTTTGAGACCCAATATCAATGTCCACCAGTTCCTTATAAGTATATGTCGGCACTGACCCCTCAGGTCTGGATGGTGGACAAATGGTGGTATTGCAGGTTTGACTCCCTCTGGTTTGGTCTCGGCCGGACCCGGGGCCAGGCTCACCCGGATCCAGGGGCCCGTGGCCTCACCCGGACCCAGGGCCCAGGCTCACCCGGATCCAGGGGCCCGCAGCCTCACCCGGACCCGGGGCCCAGGCTCACCCGGATCCAGGGGCCCGCGGCCTCACCCGGACCCGGGGCCCAGGCTCACCCGGATCCAGGGGCCCGCGGCCTCACCCGGACCCGGGGCCAGGCTCACCCGGATCCAGGGGCCCGCGGCCTCACCCGGACCCGGGGCCCAGGCTCACCCGGATCCAGGGGCCCGCGGCCTCACCCGGTAGTACAAATACAGGTTTGGTCAATGTCATTCACAAACTTAGATGCTGAAGCTTGTGAAACCTTCTATGAAAAGAAACAACGTTTGAAAAATTCCCATAGAAAACAAGGATAAATTTCTAAATCATCACAGGTACCCAAAGATGCTACAGCCCTTCCCCCTCGCCCCACCCCCCGCCTCTTCTCAAATGCAGAGTGAAGAATTAGCCTCACATCATGCCCAGCTGGAGAAGCTGCCAGACATGGGCCTGAAACGTGCCCGGGTGCAACTTGGCTCAGGCCCCCTCTTCCTCGCCACTCATAGCCTCTTCAGACAGGGATGGGATGGAACTAGGATCCATTCTATAATCCCTGAACAAAAATTCAAGGACTTTCAACTTGGTGGTCTCAGCGTGGGCCCTGAGACCCCACAGGAACTTGTGGTGTGCCGGATCACTGTTGGGTACCTGCGGGTACAGCAGGTACTATTCCTGCAGCCAAACGTTGGTGAGGAGCCCCCGTGAGATCCTATGTTCCTTCCCATCATGCACCCCCATGACCTGCAGGGCTTCCCAGATTTCATCCTCGGGGGCACAGTTGCCCTTCGTGGCGATCACCCACAGAAGTGTAACCAGGAGGACATTGTTGGGAAATCTGTGCTCATTGCTCACCATCCTGCTCCTAAGGTATCTTGCAAAAGAGCGGATCACAAAGGCAGAAATGTTGAATGGTGTCATCAAAGAGTACCAGGACCACTTCCCTGAGATCTTCATCCAAGTCTACAGTGCATGTGGCTGGTGTTTGGCATTGATGGGAGGGAAGTAGACCCAATGAGCACTCTTATGTCCTGGTCACCACTATGGGCCTCACTTATGATTGGGGGCTGATCCAGAAAGAAGATATGACCAAGAGAGACATCAATACACAAGGAGCTTTACTTGAATGGGGCCTGTGAAGAATCCTTCACAGCAAGAGACCCTCCGTGGGTTTTTGGGTCAGGAGAGCACTGGCCAGAAGGGAGTGCTATGGTTTGAATGTTTGTGTCCCGTAAAAGGCTGATGTTGCAACCCTAACCCCTAAAGATGACAGCATTAGGAGGTTGGGTCTTTGGGAGGTGCTTAAGTCACGAGGGCTGAGCCCTCAGGGATGGGAATAGCACCTTACAAAGTGTCTCCAGAGAGATCCACGCTCCTTCCACCATGTGAGGACACAGCAAGGAGGGCCCTCACTGCAGCACACTGGCACCTTATTCTTGGACTTCCAGCCTCCAGAACGGTGGGAAGTAAGTTTCTGTTGTCGATAAGCTATTCAGTCTGTGGTATTTTGTTATGGCATCCCCACTGGACTAAGGCAGGAGGGCAAGGGAACAGCTGGAAGAGTGGCATTGGAGAGGAGGCTCATGTGTCTAAGTGTGGATGCTCACCAGCTCTGGGGGAGTGGTTTGAGGTCTTGGAACCACAAGGTTCTCTTTTATCTACTCTTAGCAGCCAGGCTAGCCTCAAGGGCCCCATAGCCCAGAGCTCAGCACTTTCTCTATGGCTGTAAGGCTGTGCAGAAGCAACAGCCAAGTCAAGACTGAAATCACTTTCCCTAGGAGGTGGCTGTCCGGGAAGTCCAGTCAGCTGTGCTGCATTGCAGCCACCTAACTCTGGGGGCTCTGTTCATAAGGCGGCAACACACATGGGTCATCTCTGGGACCTTTGGAGCTCTGGAGAGCATGGTGCCTAATAAACACTGTCTGACTGGTGGTTGTGGGGCCCAGGGTTAAATTTCTGGGACTGAGCAGGCTTAGCAGAGGGAGGCCATGTCCATAATGCCTTTTCATCAACTCCACTGAAGTTAGCAGTGTGAATATTTCATCTTCAGAGGAAAAGATGAACTTGATGTCCTAGATTCTTCACCACAGTGGCAATTCAGTGGCTTCTGAATAAAATAATATTAGCTAATGATCCTACGGAATCCTTGGGACACTAGCATTGAGTGCCTAAATCATACCAAGTAAACACCTGTTCTCCATGAGATGCCAGACTGTGATTTCCAGAGCCTTCTCTCCAATTTCCCTCCCATGAAACGAGCAAATTCCATTGAATAAGTAACCCGCAGAGTAATGAGCTAGCAGAGGCCACAAGGAAACCTCCTTTTCAGCCTTTAAAGAACTCCCTTAAGAAACAGTACTTTGGTAGGCAACTGAAGGGAGCTGGCTGTTTAACCAGAGATACTAGCCCCCCCTCACCCCGCCCTGCAGAAAAGGCGCCCATTCTTAGCCTCTAGGGCATGTCCTCCAAGAATAAACTGATTCTTGAGTGAATGCTTTGTAAACCTGTTTAGAAGCACAAAGACCATGGACTGAGCCTGAATCTAGACCCAGGGGCTCCATTAAGGATGCAGTTCTTAGGCTGAGGGGCACCTTGGGGAATTTTCTTCCCAAATGCCTTCGCACTCCACTTTTAGCAACAAAGGATTGACCCCACTGTTTAGAAATAGAGTACAAATGACCCCACTTAGTGGCAGGGCTGAGACAAGGACCTAAGACCGTGCAGGTGGTGCCTTTCCATGGTACCACTCTATCTCCCTATACAGAGTGATTATTAAGACCAAAGTTGTCCACAATAGCTAGAGAACATGAATCACAAAGTCCACCGTAGTATCCTCTCCTCTATAGCGAAGATGACTTGAATTTTGCTTTTGTGCTATCCCACACCCAAGCTCTCATCTACGTTCAACTACATATTTATGATTATTTTCATATCAGCTTCCTTCAGTCACAGCTAGCTAAACAGGTTAGAATTTAACTTGGAAGTGAATGTGTGTAAAGTAGGGTTTTTGGTTTTTGAAAAGAATCTAACCCAAGAGCAAACAAAATGAATCAATGTACCTATCTTCAAGGCTATGGCAGGAGAGGAACACACAGGCTTCCGGCAAGGAGAACAGGGCTGGCATGAGAGTGAGTCAGCAGAATGCTTTGTTTCCCCAGCGCCGAGTATGTGCCTAACCACAAATCACTAATGAAAAGGGGAAGTACCAAAGGAGATCCAATTTGGAAGTGGGAAGCCCGAAATCTGGGAGAGCCAAAGCCCACCCACTTCACTGAAGAAAGGAAATAGGGCATAGGGGAGGCCTCAAGGGAGCCTGAATCTGAATCTGGGGAGGATGCTTTGAGAAGAAAAATGCAGGTGTCCCAAAGTGAACCCATCTTGGGTAGTAAGAAGAGTTCCTATGTGGAAGACATACAAACTAAAGCCAATGCCATTGTGACCTGAGAGTGGTGAGATTTGGGGGCAAGCCAAACTCAAGAGGGGGCTCCATAGGACATTAGAGGGTGCGGCTGTCCATTCCCACTGCAACACCATGTTTAACATCTTCTCTCAGGTGCTTTGGGTAGCACTGAGGTTGAGGAATGAGAGGAACGTTCCCACCTGTGCTGGAGCACAGCCCTATTCTAGGGACAACTCGACCCAGAGCTAAGAAAATAAGACTCTCTTTTGGGCTCATCTGAGCAAGACCTACCAACAAGTAGGCACAGCTGGAAGAGACCAAAGCAGGAAGCTTGTGAGGGGTGCATTGAAGAGGGGGGTTACCTACTGAGACTAGGCCAATCACCATTTTCTGGGAGGTACAGTCCCTCAGGGGCCCATCTGACCCAGGCAATATTGGTGGTTGCCCAAGCTAAGACTAACCAGGGCCTTGCCCTTGAGCAACAAAGAGGCCATCAACTGCCCCACCCCCCACCCCCCGCCGCCTCTGTAGGGATGGGGGTGAAGATAGGATCGTGACCTCTCAACACATCCAGTGAACTAGCAACAAGAAACAATCTCCCTGGCAGCATATGAGCACCTTTCTATTAACCTGACCCCTATTTTTTGTACTATTTGAAAAGAGAGAAGATGGGGGCTCTAAAGATGTCCACTCCCCCACACTTGGCCAGGGCCCACACTCCAGAGAAGCCATAAGTCACCTTTGTGACATCACATGACTTAAGCAGCTGGTTGCCCCACGATCGAGACTCTAGAATTTTGAGGACAGTATCTATAGGGCATCACTGCTGTGACCAAAGGCATATCTGACCCCACTTTTGAAGTGATAGGATCCAGGGTACCAAATGCTTGTTGATGTAGAGCATCAACATGGCTAGTCAGAGTGCCCAGGAGATGCACGAAGCCAAGCTGGCCCCATCAGAGGATGGACAGCCACCAATAATGGTCCAATAGGATACACCCCCAGGTCCTCATGTGGGTCCCAGGGAGGCTTTGGAGAGGCACGGGGGCCAAGAAGAGAGCCAAGATCCAAGCCCGCAAGACAACCCACAACCACAGGACCCAAATCAAAGCGCCCCAGTGTGGAAGGAAACAACATTCTTCATGGGCCGTCCTTCCCAAGAAAGCTTTGGAGGATAGTGGAGGACGACGCCATCAGGTCCTTGCGCTGGAATGATGAAGGAGACACCGTGATCATCGAGGAAAATCTTTTCCAGAGGGAGATTCTTTGCCGAAAGGGTGAGGAGCAAATATTTGAATCGAACAGCTTGAAGAGTTTCATCCGCTTGCTGAACCTCCATGGTTTTAGCAAAATACACCCAGGCAACTCTTTAGTTTGCTTTCCAGGGAACATGATAATGGTAAAGTAGAAAGTCCTCCCATTTCCCATGTTCCCTGTTACTCAAACATCTTCCTAGTGGACCCAGAAGAACGATATACTGAAAGGGCTTCATTTAAGGGTCTAACCCCTTTTCACATGATATACAGTGTTTATCAAAAGATGAGAAAGTATAGATTTTCATTTGAAACTATAGCCCCCTTAGAGACAACCTGCAGGGATGAGTAAAGACTCTGAGAGGCCAGTTAATGTCAAATACATATCTTTTCTCCACAAATGACTAAATTAATTAATTTTGTTTCAGATCTACAGAAATTGCAATTTCCAGAGAGGCAAGCCTTGGCTCCTCGAGAACATTAAGACACAAGGCAACCAGGTGACTCGCGTTTGTCCAGGGACCAGTGCCACCCCTCCAAAGACAAAGAAGAAGATGGCCCCCACAAGACACTCCCCAAGAATACACCACGAGGACGGCAACAAAGAAGCCGAACAAAAGGCTCAGGAGTCCGCCAAGAATGATTGGGGACCCAGTGCCGCCCAGGCATTCGAGTTCTCCGTTCCTCAGCCCCTGAGCAGTGCCATGGAGGTCCAGTGCCCAAGTGCAGCCAGTGGTTCAAGTGGGGAGGACACTTCTGGTAATGTCATGTTTGTGCCCACGGCTACTGCCGGAACCAACGGCACAGGGGATCATCCCCCCCACCCCCACAAATGAACCACTACAAGGTTCGGTGATGTCTTTGTACAACATCTGTTATTCCATTCTGATAGCTGGCCTTTCAGTCATGGCTCCACCCAAGGACCCTGACCAGGCCGAGGAGGAGGAGCATGAGGGCTCCTCGGATAACAAGTGTTCACTCTGTGAGCAGTTCAAGGACAATGCCGGCCCATCATATCACAGGCTTTGTAACCACGAATCCATTTCTGCTTTAATAAAGAAAGGCAAAACTACATGGTACAAAATAAACAATCCAATGAGAATTGTGAGTCCGTGTTCTTCTGTTTCCGTGCCACACACCTCGTCAGATGAGCCTGAGGAGGCTAGAAATCCTGACCCCAGAAAGACGTGCGTCCCTGTTGTCCTCTTTCATGTTCACCCACTCAGCCAAGGTTCTGAAGCAAGCCCAGGAATATCTGGTTCCCTGAGCCTTACCTACTGGACAGGAGACAGAACTGCCTAACTCCTCACCTTGGGGGAATCACCTTACATTAGTTATGCATCCTGAAACAGGAAGGTCTTTACTCACAGGTCCCCCTATGATGTCAGGAAGTTTCTGATCAGCATCTGAGTGTCTCTAGCCCAAGTTCCAGGCACCTTGCAGAGAGGCCCACCTAGAACCCGGGCCACCCCATGTGCTAAGTGGTGTATGACAGAGCCAGTCTGGCTCAGAAGACTGGCCATTCCAGTCAACACCTGCGAGGAAGCCCATCATCCTCACAGCTAACAACCATTAGTAACCCTGCTAGAAGGGATCCAAATAAATTAAAGATTGCCCACACAGGCAAACAAAAAACTCTACCCATCACTTTTCCATCAGAGCTGTATTTCAGATCTGTCCTTGGGTCACGAGCTAGCTATGTGACATGTGTAACAGAAGCCCTCATGAGCCAAGGGACACTTTTACAGCAGACCAGTCACTTTCCAGGGGAGACAGGTGCTTTCTGTCAAAATCTGATGTCCCTTTCACTGTGAATGAGGCCATGCCTGGCTGGTCACCCTCCGGCAATCATTCAGTGCCCGCTCCCAGACCTCCCACAAGGATCCCTGGGTGCTGCTGAAGTGTTCTGTGAGTTTGACCAGAACAAAGAGATGGGAGTCCCAAACAATAACCAGTTCTCCTAAAACATTTTTCTCTGTAAAACCCAGGAATGAGCAGGACCAAAAAGAGTGATAGCACCAAGATATTTCCTGGCAGCTTTCCCTTTTCCTTAAAGTCAGACAGAGTTCTTGAGACAGGCAATGAGCCCAGAGAGGCATCTCACGGGGACAGTCGCCTACATCTGGGCACAGAAATCTGTTTATGAGAACAGCAGATGGTGGGTAGTGCTCTCCACGGCAGCGCCAATTCAGTTCCACATCCGCGGCATGATGGCCCATTGATGGTCACGATTCATCTGGATTCTCGGTAACCTTCCTGTGGAGTCCTCCTGCCCCTAGGGTGTCAGGTGCTGTGGGATGCCTACCTGGAAGATAGCCTTTCCCCCTTTCCTGGGTATGCGCTCCAGTAACCACCTGGGGTTTGAAAGTGCAGTCGGGTACTTCTGCTTCAGGTTGGTCAGTACAGTCTGCTTTTTCAGTTCCACAACCTCCTCAGGAGCCACGTTTTCTGGGCACTGCAGAGTTGCCCCAATGTCAGGGATCCCCATGCTCCATGAGAGAAACACTGAGATGTTTTTCCTTCCATAAACCAAAGGCTTCCTGTGAGAGGAAACAGTTCTTCAAAGTTATGCACCCGAGAGGCTAAGCTGATTTCCCCAAAGGGACATGGAGTGAGCGGGGTCCCTCTGACTGAGCACTTCCGATGTGTCAAACTCTGTTCAGGGAATTCTGGGTGAGGCCAGGGGAGAGAAGGAAAAGAAGAGGACAGAGCCTGGTCCAATAACAGGCAGGTCCCAGACTAACTGCTGTGGGCAGCATGCACAGGTCAGAAGGGCCCTGACTACTGTGAGGAACCCACAGGCAATCAGGTCCCAAGCTCTTCACAGGTGAAAGGAGCTGGTGTGGGACCTCAACCACTGAGGGGTGAGCGAAAGAGACCCGGATGCCATGGGCAGTGGGGGAGAGGCAGGTGGGCGAAGTCAGGCAGACAGCCTGAGTCTGGGGGCCACCTGACATTCTCTGTGCTGTGCAGCCTCCCCTGGTCTGTCACGCACACACACACATAAACACACATGTGTGCACACAGGCAACACCACATGCAGACTTGGACCTGTCCCTGCCTCTCAGGTCACCAATGGGAACTGAGGCCCAGTGTGGACAGAGAGAAGGGTTCACCCATGTCGTAGGAACTCGGCCCACGGAACTCCAGCCTGGGCCCCTTGCTGCCCCTTTGAAGGTGTGCTGCTTACAGAAACCACAGCCCCCCCACCACAAGCTTAAAAGAAAATAAACCCCAAACCCCTGAGCAAGGTCCTGGGGGTACTCTTGGAGGGGTGTGAGCAACGCTCAGGGTGTCACACCTTGCCAGCGATCACTCCTCAGCCATACTTCTCCCTTCCCAGAGCAGGGCCTGAATCTGCCTGGGGTTCCACCCCAGCCTCTCCAGCAGCAGCTCCCACCAGAGAGCGTCTTCCCAGTCCCTGTGAGCAATATGGATGACGATGGTACAGTTCCTCTGGCTGCTCACTAGGGTTGCCAATGAGTCTGGAGTATTGACCGCATTTAAGACAAAGCCTGCATAAGGCTGCAGGAAGGAGAGGCAGGAGAACTCCATCTCCCTAGAGATCCTTGGGCCTCACGTGGCCTGGGGAAACCCACAAGTGTGACTGTCCATAAGCATCATGCATCAGCCCTCCATGTTCATGGTCTGTGGGCTGACCTCTCCCCAATGTCCCCTGAGGCCCTGGAACCCCACTGACAGGGATGGTGGGAGAGCAGAGTGTTGGCTCCTTCTTCCTATGCCCACGCAGTCAGCGGCCAGACCCAATGGAAAGGGCTGGCGATGCAGATGTCTCGTCCATCGGATGGAGTCTTTGGGGGGCTCAAGGAAGAAGGTGGAGACAGGCAAGGAGAGGCACTCAGCACAGGGTGTGGTCAGTTCCACAAAGGAGGTCACTGAGGCCAGGGGAGCACAGAGGAGGGAGAAAGGGCGTGTTGGCTTCACAACGGGTGAGTGGGTTCTGGTCCTCTCCCAGCGCAGACGCTCCTGGGCTTTGCTTCTTCTCCTCACCCCACTCACTCCAGCACAGTCAGCTCCCTCCTCTTTTCACCCCAAGGCGCTGCAGGTCCCCAAGCACACCGGTCCCTCTTGCAGGGCTGCTAGTTGCAAATCCTTGGGATGCAATCTCAGCTGGGCCCTGGGACACCACCGGTGTGAGCTCAGATCATCCTGCCAGGTGTCTCCCTCGGGCCCCTTTGGGAGCCACCCTCCTCCATCCCCTGGCTGCACCACTGCTATCTGCTGTCAGCAGGCACTCCTGGCCCCCACTGCAGCCTACAGAAAGGAATTACAGGAGCAGGAAGAATTGGCACCAGTACCCACACACCAACCCCATGCCATGGGCATGATCCACAAATCCTAGAATTCAATCCTCAAATAACAGTGGTTGGGGCAGTGCCACTGTCACCCCAGTCTACAGTTGAGAAGGTGTCACAGAAGGATGAATAGACGGCCCACGATCATGGGGGCCCTGACTGCATCACCCACTGTCCTTGCCTTTTCCCTGGGGAAGGGGGTCCTAGTACCTGACAGAGCTTGGATTCCACGGGGCTGAGTACCTGGCCTGTACCATAATAGGAGAGTCACAACCGGTGGCTACACATCAACATCATAGGGCCTGAGCCTCAGTACCACACTCCACATGAGCAACCCCTCCTGTCTTAAAGGACATAAACCTAACTTCAAGCTATTATGTCCTCGTGTGTATGGAAACATACCCACTCTCAAAGACAAGGCCCAGGGGACAAAAGTTGCCTGTGTTCACTCCCTTCCCAATCCAGTCCTGGTGCCCAGCTCCTCTGCTCTGCATCCCCTCCCTTTCTCTGGCTGGGTTGCCTTTCCTTGTGAGGACAGAGGCTCAATGAATGTTTAGGGTGCACATGAACTAGTGAGAAGAGTCTTTTTACTGTTTATTTTTCTACATTCTTGAATAAGCTAAGAAAATCCAGGTAGATAGATATATATATAATTTTTACAGAATGACAGACTGAAAATGATACAAGAATTCAAAAATTAACTATTTTATCTCTGTTTTACAGCTATGCTCTTTCACATTAAAAAAAAAAAAAAAAGCCTATTCCAAGGTATTCCAAGTCCATGTTATCTGGTTACAGAGTAAAAATAAAATGAAGAATTCCCAATTTTTTTTTACAAAATAGCAAAGCTCTTTTTCTTAAGTTAAATAACAATAAACATGTGACCTGTGTCATTTGTAAACTTAGATTCTGAAGCTAATAAACATTCTACTTAAAGTAACATTTTAAAATACCAAAAATAAAAGAAGATACATTTCTAAGTCAACCCAATGGAACAGAGACACACAGATGTTATTCACTATAATCCCCTAGGCTGGCCCCCCACTGCTTGGATCATTGACTTCCCTCTTAAAACACAAAGTAAAGAAATCTGCCTTGGACTTCACTGAGGGCAGAAGAAGCTACTGGACATGGCAGAAGAGCTTGCACTGGCCATGGCAGTAGTATCATGTGTGGTGCTAATTCTGGCCTGGGCTCTCTGTTCCTCCTCTCTCAAAGCCTCCTCATACCAGTGTGGGAAGGATCTGGGGTCACTCCCATTGATCTGGGCCAAAAACTCCAGAACTTTCAACTTGGTGGTCTCAGCGTGGGCCCTGGGACCCCACAGGAACTCGTACCGTGCCGGTTCGCTGTTGCGCACCTGCCGGTACTCCAGGTACTGTTCCTGCACCCAAACTTTGGTGAGGAGCTCCCTGGGCTCCCCAAAGATACAATGCTCCATCCCAGCATGCAACCCCATGGCATTCAGTGCTTCCCATATCTTCTCTTCGGGGACACAATCATCCTCCGAGAAGATTATACTAAGGATGAGTATCAGAAGGCCAGTCTTGGGCATACTGTGCTCATTGCTCACCATCCCATCATAGGTGAGGCCCAGGTTGGTGCCTAGGACATAGGTGTGGCTGGTGGGGTCCACTTCCTTCACATCAATGCCATACACCAGCTGCATGCACTCAGAGGCCTCGCTGAAGATTACAGCAAAGTGGTCCTGGTGCTCTCTGATGACGCTACTCAGCATTTCTACCCTAGTGGTCAGCTCCTTTGTGCGATACTTCAGGAGCAGGAACCCCACCAGATCAGCTACCTTATCATCAATCACGTTTCTGGGCAAGGACTCTGTGTCTGGCAGGGCCCGGGAGGTACTCGGACCCTCCTCTTCTTGGCTGCTGGACTGGCTCAATGGAGCAGCAGCGGCAAAGGCAGTAGGGGGGGCACAGGCACTTGGAGAGCTCTGGGGAGGACTCGGTGTCCCAGCAGCAGCATGAACCTCCTCCTCCTTCTTCTCCTCCTCCTCCGGGGTGCTTGGGTTACTTGAAAGCAGAGGGTAGCAAGAGGAAGAGGAGGTGGAGGAAAAAGAGGAAGGAAAAGAGGAGGAGCAGGTGGAGGAGGAGGAGGAATAATCCTCTTCCTCAGCCTCGGTAATCTCAAGCGTGTAGCGTCGTCGCTTTGGAGCTCGAGGCATGATGACTCTTGTCAGGCAGCCACAGGAGTGCGGGCTGGAGGTGGGCAATGAGGACTCACAGGCCTGTGGAGAGAGGAAGTGTAATAAGTGGCCTCAGCTGGTTACACCCTTGTCAGCTTTGACAAAGCAGAGCTACAGGTCTCCTCTTTAGGGGTGCTCTTGGGCGCCACTGGGGTCTCTTCTCCTAGGTGGCCTGTCCCCTCAGATCCTGAATGAGGAAGTCAGATGGTTCTCCAGGTACAGTCGGCATAGGCCAGGGTTCTGTGGCTGGCAGTGGGGTGGGGTCGGGTGCTGCAGGGGTTCTCCTCTATTCTGGCATGGGGGAGAACCTGGGGACACATTCTAGGTGAGGGCAGGCACCTCACCTTGACTGCTGGCACGGCCTGGACCTCCTCTGCTCTGTGACCTGTGTTTTGTGCCTCAGACCAAGGCCTTTATGCCCTGGCTCCTGGAGCCCCTATAACAGGAAACAAGGAAACACCTCAGCGTGCAGGTGGCATGCACAGCCATGGGCCTCCAGTGCTGACAAGAGGAAGGCCAGGATTCTGTGAGTTCCCCACTGTTCTGGGCTGGATGGTCTTCTGCGTCCTCACTCAGGGTTCTCACCTTTCCCCTGGCAGGGCCCGTGAACCTCCCCTCTGCTGTCCCTGAAGCAAAACTCTCAGAACAAGGCTACATACCCCTGAGACTGAACAGAAGAAAGTGAGGGGGTCCCACATCTGACCACACCTGCCCAGGACATCCCACGGGATACAGTATGACCTGGCCAAACTCTGTGGGGACTATCTGCCCTGGGACGGGGAGTCCCCTCAGTCCTAACGTTGACATCTGACAGGGTCTTGGACAACTTCCTGTGTTAACCTGAGGCCACTTTCCTTCAGACTAAAATGCTCACCTTCCTGAGTCACTGGTGGAGGACGGGAGGGACACCACGGTTAACCACCACGTTCCACTTTCTCTCCTGGCTGACAGAAGTGGCAAAGTAAGGCTGGGATTCGACCAGCTGTGATGTGAGTTGTTCCCTCAGTCCTCAGCTGAACCTTGAAAGGAGACAGCAAGACTCGGGAGCAGGGGAGGAGCATTAGGGTTCCTTCTGTCTTTCCTCAGATTCCTCACCTTAAAAAAAGTCAGGGCCCGGGCCACCTCGCCCCTCCTCCTGTGCTGACCTGCACGTGGCCCCCCTCAGTCCAGGTCTCTCACCTGCCTGAAGCCCACCATCCCAGCCAAAATCAGAGTGCTCTATGTTGTACTGCCCTGCCTGGGGTCTCTCGGAGCTGAAAGTGGAAGTGGGGTGAATGTCCGTGAGGCCCACATTTGTTCTGGAGGAGAATTCCCCCTCCTTCCTCCCTCATGGTCAATAGCTTGGCCACTTGCAGTGCCCGAGTGTCCTGGCTCTGCAGTCCATATACCACACCCTTTGTGTAAGGCCCCACCTCTTTCAGATTCCTGAGAGCAAAGGGAGTGGGAGAATCCATGGGAAAGCGATTCCAGAAACCCCAGGGCTGAAGGCAGGTGAGGGTTTCTGAGGGGTGCCCACTGTGGTGGGATCCAAGGTTCCCTCAGTCCTCCCTTAGGATTCTCCCTTGATTCTGGCAGATGCTGGCCCACCCTCTGCTGAAGTGAGTTCCTGCTCTTTATACCCATGCCCCAGACTGTCAGACCCAGATGCACAAATAAGAAAATGCCACCTATGATCATCCTCCCATGAGGCCTGCCTAAGGACTTTGGAAGGTCCTGGGCCCACCCCCTGCCGTTCTCAAGTACTGCTCCTGATCCTGACCCTGTTGTGCAACTCAGCACATGCTGTCTGTGGTCATCCCCCCAGCAGGATCCCAGAACTGTCTCTGGTCTAGCTTCCAGGGTCCCTCCATCCTCCATCAGGGTCCTCACCTTGACTCTGGAAGGTCCTTGGCGCACCATCTACCTACATGGGGTTCCACTCCCTCTACCAAACCCCTAGAGTCTCTGAGACCAGGACTGACTCTGGTCTAGATTCCAAAATCCTTGGCGCACCGTCTGCCTCTATGGGGTCCTACTCCCTCTAACAAACCCCTAGAGTCTCTGAGACCAAGATTGACTCTGGTCTAGATTCCACAATCCCTCCGTTCTCCATCAGGGTCCTCACCTGGACTCTGGCAACTGCCTATATTGGGTCCCACTCACTCTACCAAACCCCCCAAGTATCTGAAACCTGGACTTTCTATAATCTAGCTGCTAGGGTCCTTGGTGCGCCATCTGCCTATATGGGGTCCTACACCCTCTATTGAACCCCCAGAGCCTCTGAGACTAGGACTGACTCTGGTCTAGCTGCCAGGGTCGTTGGCGCACCATCTGCCTAATTCAGGTCCTACTCCCTCTACTGAACACACAGAGACTCTGAGACCAGGACTGAGTCTGGTCTAGAATCCAGGGTCCTTGGCACACCATCTGCCTCTATGGGGTCCTACTCCTTCTACCAAACCCCCAGAGCCTCTGAGACCAGGACTGACTCTGGTCTAGATTCCAGGGTCCTTGGCACACCATCTGCCTATATGGGGTCCTCGTCCCTCTACTTGACTCCAGAGTCTCAGCCCAGGACTGACACTGGTCTAGCTTCCAAGATCCTTGACGCACCATCTGCCTATATGGGATACTATTCCATCTACGGAACCCCTAGAGTCTCTGAGACCAGGACTGACTCTGGTCTAGCTCTGTGGGTTCTTGGCGCACTATCTGCCTATACGGGGTCCTACTCCCTATACCAAACTCCAGAGTTTCTGAGACCAGTACTGACTCTGGTCTAGATTCCAGGGTCCTTGGTGCACCATCTGCCTATATGGGGTCCTTACTCCCTCTACTGAACCCCCAGAGTCTCTGAGACCAGGACTGACTGTGGTCTAGCTTCCAGGGTCCTTGGCACACCGTCTGCCCCTATGGGGTTCCACTCCCTCTACCCAAGCCTCCTGAGTCTCTGAGACCAGGACTGACTCTTGTCTAGTTTCCAAGGTCCTTGGCGCATCATTTGCCTAGATGGGGTCCCACTCCCTCTACCAAACCCCCAGAGTCTCTGAGACCTGGATGGGGATGTGGAAGGGAGAAAATGGCGGGTGTAGTCATTCTCACCCGCCCCCCCCCCCATCTGTTCTCCAGGTCATGCCCCCGCCCCGTGCTGACCTGGGGTCATCATCCTTACAGCAACCTCCCCCCAGAGATACCCCACACATAGGCAACTCCCCCCCTCCCCCCCGCCCCGCTCCTGTCTCAGACCCGCATGCGGAAGTGAGATAATGTCCATGTGTTCACCTCCCTGCGTGCTGCCTGGTTGGCTCTGTGGTGGGGACTCGGGTCCTTCCATCCCCCTCAGCGAGCTGACCGTGACTAGGAATCTCCTCTGCCCGCCAGGCTGACGAGAGGCCCTGCTCCTTATCACCGCCCCTACCTCAGAGACCGCTGCGTGACTCAGGACACACTGGGCGTGGCCACCCGCGCGGTGCCCCTCGTGGAGGGCAGCAGGGGTGGACTTCTGCGGGCTTCCCTCTGAGGTGGGACCCAGGTCCTCACCTGGATTCTGGCAGCGCCTGGGCCCGCCTCCTGCCCAGGTGAGGTCCGCCTCCGCCCCGAAGGCCGGGATTCTAGGAGCCCAGGGTAAGGGTCACAGAGGCTGCTGCGTGTGGGCTTTCACCCCCTGTGAGCTCCGGGCGGGGCTGGCTCTGCTCTAGGTCCCTGGGTCCCTGGGTCCATCCCCCTTGTGAGACCCGGGTGGAGGCGGACAGAAGGACACGCCGCCTAGGGTCCTCCTCCCAAGATGCCCGCCCACCAGATGGATCTGGAGGGCCCTGGGCACTCCTCGGCCATGTTGAGGTACCGCGCCTCTCACCAAACCACCAGAGTCGCCCAGACCTGGCTGCGCCAACCTCGACCCGCCGCGTGTGGTCAACTCCCTCCCCCCCAAGGGGTCTCCGAGTACGGAAACCGTTGTTTGAGGTCCCGGGGGTCCCTCCGCCCTCCCTGGGCACCCTCACCTTGACTAGGCCAGGCCCCGGGCCCGACTATGTGGATGTGAGCTCGCTCTGGCTCTCCCCCGGGCATCCGCAGGGTCTCTGAGACCCGGATAAGGAGGCGGAAGTGAGGACCTTGGTTCTGGCAGGGGTCTCTGAGACCCGGATGCGGAGTCGGAAGTGAGGACCTTGGCTCTGGCAGGGGTCTCTGAGACCCGGATGAGTCGTGTGTGGTCACCCTCACAAAAGCCCTTCCGTGTTGAGTCTGTGGTGGGGGCAGGGTCTCCCAGCCTCCCCTCCCCACCCCCACCAGGTACTCACCATGACTCTAGGCAGCGCCTTTGCCCTCCCCTCTGCTGACCAGAAGCCCTGCTCTTGATCTCTGTCCCCAGTCTAAGGCCCCATCTAGGAAGTCAGGGTGGAACTGAACAAAAACGGAGGTTCTGCTGCCTGCCTCAAGGACAGCCATATGCATGAGGCAGGTGCTGTTGAAAAACGCAAGGATTTATTCATGAGTCACATGACCTGGGCCAATGCTGGGCTCCTGTCTCAGAGACCAATCTCCTCTTCCTACCTAAGCCCGCCTTTTTTATTTTTTTTAATCTTTATTGCCAAAGGTGTTATGGAGCTCCTCCTTTTTCCTCATTGCCCCCTTCCAGCGGGCACCAGCCCCCTGCCCCAGGCCTTCACTACACTACTGTCTGTGTCACTGGGTTATGCACACAAGTTCTTTAGTTAATCTCTTCCCACCCACCCCCGCCTTCCCTCTGAGATTTGACAGTCTGTTCCATGCTCCTGTGTCTCGGGATCTATTTTGTTCATCAATTTAGATTGCTCTTTAGATCCACATATGAGTGAGATCATGTGATACTTGTCTTTCTGGCTTATTTTGGCTAGCATAATATTCTCTGGGTCCCTCCATGCTGTCTCAAAGGGTAACAGATCCTTCTTTTCTACTGCTGCATAGTGTTCCATGGTATAAATTTACCACAGCTTTTTTACCCCCTCATCTACTGCTGGGCACTTGGGCGGTTTCCAGATCTTCGCTATTGTAAACTGTGCTGCTATGAACATAGGGGTGCATATATTCTTTCTGATTGGTGTTTCTAGTTTCTTGGGATATATTCCCAGAAGTGGCTTTACTGGGTCAAATGGGAGTTCCATATTTAATTTTTTGAGGAAACTCCATACTGTTTTCCACAGTGGCTGCACCAGTCTGCATTCCCACCAGCAGTGTAGTAGGGTTCCCATTTCTCCGCATCCTCGCCAGCACTTGTCATTTGTTAATGGTAGCCATTCTGACAGGTGTGTCCTTTTAATCTGCATCTCTCCGATAATCGGGGTCTTTGAGCATTTTGTTGTATGTCTCTAAGCCATCTGTATGTCCACTTGCAGAAGTGTCTATTTAGTCCTTTGCCCATTTTAAAATTGGATTGTCTTCCTTTTGTTAAGTTGTATGAGTTCCTTATATATTTTTGGTTATTAACTCTTTACCAGATGTATCATTGGCAAATATGTTCTCCCATACAGTGAGCTCCCTTTTCATTTTGTTGATGTTGTCTTTTGCTGGGCGCAAGCTTTGTATTTTGATGTAGTCCCATTGGTTTATTTTCTCTTTTGTTTCCCTTACCCTAGGAGATGCATTGGCGAACATATTGCTAAGAGGGTTGTCTGAGATTTTGCTGCCTATGGTTTCTCCTAGGATTTTTATGGTTTCACAACTTACACTTAAGCCTTTAATCCACTTTGAGTTTATTTTTGTGTATGTTGCAAGTTGGTGGTCTAGTTTCATTGTTTTGTTTTTTGTTTTTATTTTTTTAATTTCTTTATTGATTAAGGTATTACATATGTGTCCTCATCCCCCTATTACCCCCCAACCTCCCCCCCCCACACTCATGCCCTCACACCCCTATTGTCTGTGTCCATTGGTGAGGCTTATATGCATGCATACAAGTCCTTTGGTTGATCTCTCCCCCTTACCCCCACCCTCCCCTACCATCCCTATGAGGTTTGACAGTCTGGTCGATGCTTCTCTGTCTCTGGATCTGTCCCTGTTCATCAGTTTATGTTGTTCATTATATTCCATAAATGAGTGAGATCATGTGATATTTATCTCTCTCTGACTGGCTTATTTCACTTAGCATAATGCTCTCCAGTTCCATCCATGCAGTCGCAAATGGTAAGAATTCCTTCTTTTTTACCGCAGCATAGTATTCCATTGTATAGATGTACCACAGTTTTTTAGTCCACTCATCTGCTGATGGGCACTTAAGCTGTTTCCAAATCTTAGCTATGGTGAATTGTGCTGCTATGAACATAGGGGTGCATATATCCTTTCTTTCTGATTGGTGTTTCGAGCTTCTTGGGCTATATTCCTAGAAGTGGGATCACAGGGTCAAATGGGAGTTCCATTTTTAGTTTTTTGAGGAAACTCCATACTGTTCTCCACAATGGCTGCACCAGTCTGCATTCCCACCAGCAGCACACTAGGGTTCCCGTTTCTCCGCATCCTTGCCAACACTTGTCCTTTGTTCATTTGTTGATGATAGCCATTCTGACAGGTGTGAGGTGATACCACATTGTCGTTTTGATTTTCATCTCTCGGATAATCAGTGACTTTGAGCATGTTTTCATATGTCTCTTGGCCTTCCTTCTGTCTTCTTTCGGAAAGTATCTATTTAGGTCCGATGCCCGTTTTTTGATTGGGTTGTTTATCTTTCTTTGGTTAAGTTGTATGAGTTCCCCATAAATGTTGGAAATTAAAACCTTATCGGTGATAACATTGGCAAATACCGTATGTTCTCCCATGCAGTGGGCTTTCTTGTTGTTTTGTGGATGGTTTCCTTTGCTGTGCAAAAAAAAAAATTTTTTTTTTTTTATGTAGTCCCATTTGTTTAGTTTCTCTTTAGCTTCCATTGCCCTAGGAGCAGTATCAGTGAAGAAACTGCTTCGGCATATGTCTGAGATTTCGCTGCCTGTGGATTCCTCTAGTATTTTTATGGTTTCCCATCTTATGTTTAAGTCTTTTATCCATTTTGAGGTTCTTTTGTGTGGATGGTGTAAGTTGGTGGTCTAGTTTCATTTTTTTTTTTTGCATGTATCTGTCCAATTTTCCCAACAATATTTACTGAAGAGACTGTCTTGACTCCGTTGTATGTTCATGCCTCCTTTGTTGAATATTAATTGGGCATAGTGGTTTGGGTCGATTTCTGGGTTCTCTATTCTATTCCATTGGTCTATATGTCTGTTCTTGTGCCAGTAACAGGCTGTTTTGAGAAAGGTGGCTTTGTAATACAGCTTGATATCTGGTATTGAGATCCCACCTACTTTGTTCTTCTTTCTCAGGATTGCTGCAGCTATTCGGGATCTTTTTTTATTCCAGATGAATTTTTGGAAAGTTCGTTCTAGGTCTGTGAAATATGCAGTTGGTATTTTAATGGGGATTACATTGAATCTATAGATTGATTTGGTTAAAATGGACATTTTGATGATGTTGATTCTACCAATCCATGAACACGGTATGTTCTTCCATCTGTCTATGTATTCCTCTATCTCTTTTTTCAGTGTCCTGTAGTTTTTCACATATAGGTCTTTTACCTCCTTAGTTAAATTTATTCCTAGGAATCTTAATTTTTTTGGTGCGATGGTAAATGGGATTGCTTTTTTAGTCTCTCTTTCGGTAAGTTCACTATCGGTGTAAAGAAATGCCATAGATTCCTTGGCATTAATTTTGTATACTTCTACATTGCCAAATTCATTTATTAAGTCTAATAATATGTTGATGGAGTCTTTAGGGTTTTCTATGTACAGTATCATGTCATCTGCGAATAAGGACAGTTTTACTTCTTCCTTTCCAATTTGGATGCCTTTTATTTCTTCTTCTTGTCTGATCACAATGGCTAGTACTTCCAGTACTATGTTGGACAGGAGTGGTGAGAGTGGGCATCCCTGTCTTGTTCCTGTTCTTAGGGGAAATGGTTTTAGTTTTTGTCCATTGAGTATGATGTTGGCTTTGGGTTTGTCATATATGGCTTATATTATGTTGAGGTATGATCCTTCTATTCCCACCTTGCTGAGAGTTTTTATCAAGAAAGGGTGTTGGATTTTGTCAAATGTTTTTTCTGCATCAATTGATATGACTACGTGATTTTTATCTCTCAATTTGTTTATGTGATGTATCACGTTTACTGATTTGCGGATACTGTACCATCCTTGCATCCCCGGGATAAATCCTACTTGGTCATGCTATATGATCTTCCTGATGTACTGCTGGATCCAATTTGCTAGAGTTTTGTTGAGGATTTTGGCATCTATGTTCATAAGGGATATTGGCCTATAATTCTCTTTCATTGTGTTGTCTTTATCTGGTTTTGGTATTAGGGTAATTCTGGCTTCATAGAATGAGCTTGGAAGTGTTCTTTCCTCTTGAAATTTTTTGGAATAGTCTGAGGTGGATAGGTTTTAGTTCTTCCTTGAATGTTTGGTATAACTCCCCTGTGAAGCCGTCTGGCCCCGGGCTTTTGTTTGCTGGGAGCTTTTTGATGACTGCTTCAATTTCTTCCATAGTTATCGGCCTATTGAGATTTTTAGAATCTTCCTGATTCAGTTTGGAAGGTTGTATTTTTCTAGGAATATGTCCATTTCCTCCAGATTGTCTAGTTTGTTTGCATAGAGTTGCCCATAGTATTTTTTAACAATCCTTTGTATTTCTGTGGGGTCTGTTGTTATTTTGCCGCAATCATTTCTGATTTTGCTTATTTGGGTCCTCTCTCTTTGCTTCTTGGTGAGCCTGGCTAGAGGTTCACCAATCTTGTTTATCCTTTCAAAGAACCAGCTCTTGGTTTCATTGATTTTTTATAATTTTTTTTTTGTCTCTAAGTCATTTATTTCCTCTCTGATCTTTATTATCTCCTTCATTCTGCTCACTCTTGGCTTTTCTTGTTGCTCTCTTTCTAATTCTTTGAGTTGTAAAGTTAGATGATTTAGTACGATTTTTTCTTTTTTTTTTTTTCTTTTTTTTTTTTTTCCGGTAGGCCTGTAGAGCTATAAACGTCCATCCCAGGACTGCTTTCATTGTGTGCCATAGATTTTGGATTGTTGTGTTTTTATTGTCATTATTTTCCAGGATGTTTTAAATTTCTTCTTTGATCTCATTGGCAACCCAATCATTATTTAATAGCATGCTATTCAGCTTCCAAGTGTTTGACTTTTTTGGATTGTTTTTATTGTAGTTTATTTCTAATATTATGCCATTGCGTTCTGAGAAGATGCTTGGTATGGTTTCAATTTTCTTGAATTTGGGGAGACTTTGCTTTTGACCCAATGTGTGGTCTATTTTTGAAAATGTCCCATGTGCACTTGAGAAGAACGTGTATTCCATGGCTTTGGGGTGAAATGTTCTGAAGATGACAATTAAGTCCATCTGATCTAGTGAGTCATTTAGGATTGCTGATTTTTTCTCTAGAGGATTAATCCAGTGATGACAGTGGTGTATTAAAGTCCCCTACAATGATTGTATTGTTGTTGATATCTCCCCTGATATTTTCCAGGAGGTTTTTTTTTTATGTATTTCGGTGCTCCTGCATTGGGTGCATATATGTTTGTCAGGGTTATATCCTCTTGTTGTATTGATCCCTTTAGTATTATGAAGTGGCCTTCCTTATCTCTTGTTATGGCCTTCACTTTGAGGTCTATTTTGTCAGATGTAAGTATTGCTACCCCAGCTTATTTTTCATTTCCATTTGCCTGAAAGATATTTTTCCACCTTAACTGGTTTGACTCAGTGGATAGAGCCTCAGCCTGCGGACTGAAGGGTCCCAGATTCGATTTCCAGTAGGGGATGTGCAGGAGGCAGTTGATCAATGTTTCTCTCTCATTGATGTTTCTAACTCTCTATCCCTCTCTCTTCCTCTTTGTAAAAAATCAATAAAATATATTGAAAAAAATATATATATATTTTTCCATCCCTTCACTTTGAGTCTGTGTGAGTCCCTTGTTCTGAGGTGCGTCTCTTGTAGACAGCATATATATGGGTCATGTTCTTTTTTTTTTTTTTTAAATCCATTCAGCCACTCGATGTCTTTTGATTGGAGCATTTAGTCCATTTACTTTTAAAGTTATCATTGAAAGGTACTTGTTTATAGTCATTTCTATTTTTGTGCCTGTGTTCCTTCTTACCTTTGTGTTTCTTCTTTTTACAGCATTCCCTTTAGCATTTCTTGCATTGTTGGCTTGGTAGTGATAAACTGCCTTAGCCTTTTTTTTTTTCTGCAAAACTCCTGATTTCCCCTTCAATTTTGATTGACAGTCTTGCTGGATAGAGTATTCTGGGATTCAGTCCTTTGCTTTGCAACACTTTGTATACCTCTTTCCATTCCCTTCTAGCTTGATGTGTTTCTGTTGAGAAATCATTTGATAATCTGATGGGGGATCCTTTGTAGGTAACTCTCTGTCTCTCTCTTGCAGCCTTTAAGATTCTCTCTTTGTCATTAACATTTGCCATTGTAATTATGACATGTCTTGGTGTGGGTCTTTTGGGATTCATCTTGCTTGGGACTCTCTGTACTTGTGTAACTTTGTTCTTCCCCATATCTGGCAAGTTTTCTGTCACTATTTCTTCAAATAGATTATCTAATCCTTGCTTCTCTTCTTGTCCTTCTGGAAGCAATATAGAGGATGATATAAAGAAGTGGAAGTATGTTACTTCGTTTCGTGTTGTCCCAAAGCTCCCTTAAGCTCTCCTCCTGCTTTTCAATTTTTTTCTCCAGTTGCTGTTCAGATTGAGTTTGTTTCTCTACCTTATCTTCTAACTCACTAATTCGGTCCTCTGCTTCTTCTAGTCTACTAGAAACCTTCCATGGTGTTTTTGATTGTAGCTATATCACTTTTGATTTCTTCCTGATTCTTGCATAGGTTGTTGATTTTCTCATCCATCTGCTGTATGAATTGTACAACCATTACTCTGAATTCTTTTTCTGTCATGTCGCATGCTTCAATTTCACTAATTTCCTTTCTTGGTGTCTCCTCATTTTCTTTCCTCTGGAGCTAGTGTCATCTCCCCATTCTGACTATCACCAGAAGGTTCAAATGTCAAGTTGCATAGGCCTGGGCCGTGTGCAGTGGGAGCTTCACACCACCCGAGTGTCACTGAAGAGCTCCAACACCAAGAGGTGTGGCTGCCTTAGGTTGGTGGGAACCAGGCTTGCCCAGGGTCAGCGTTACCAGCGCTCAGTGTGGCCTCATGTGAGCACCTAGAATCAGGGACCCTGCCTGCACTGCGCTGAAACAGAGACCCCGCTGGCGTGTGCTGAAAATCAGAGTCCCCTAGCGCGTGCTAGGAGTCAGAGTTCCCCTGTGCCTACACCAAGAACCTAGTATCAGAGTCTCTGTTGCTTCCTGCGGCCTCGTGCTGAGACTCAGGCTCTCTGTGTGTGCATGCACCGCACCAAGAATTGGAGTCACTGGCTCTTAGTTTGAATGCACTGGGAGTCAGGGATCCCAGGCGCACGTGATAAGAAGCAGAGTCAAGTCACTGGTGCTCAGTGCTGCCTCCCGCCCAGAGAATCGGGGTCCTGGTCAGCTTGGGGCACTGGGTTGCACAGTAGCACTGTGTCAACAGGAGGTCCACTTCTGTGCTGCGGAAAACAGACTTCCGTGTGCACTTGCGCAGAATCGAAGTCAGGTGGCACTGCTGCCCTGCGTGGGCTTCGGGTTTGGTCGCCCGATTGTGTTGCAGGGAAAAGATTCCCAGTGTCTGCATGCTCCCATGCTCAAATTCCTGTAGCAGTGCTGTGGCCCGTGAGAGGGGCTGGTCTATCAGTTTCTATGGCGTTGCCCGCGAGCCTGCAGGGAGGGGGATAGGCTCTGTGACTCACAGAAATCTGCGGCTGGGATATCTGGATTCTTGGTGTCTGTGGGTCTGCAGCTGTGGTCGCAGGTCTCTGTCCCCAGTGGCTGCAGGGTCCTGGTTTGTGTATGAGACCAGACTGGGTGGTGCTAGTCTCAAGCAGCTCTATTTATCTAGATGGTGTGGTCTCTGTGCCCGTGCTGGCCGCCCCGGAGTGTCTGCGTTGGGAGCGGGGCCCTGCCGTCTAAGACTGCCCAGTTTGGCAGCCCCTTGGAAGACCTGCACAATCTAACTGTCCCTAGCTCATACACACACACTACGCACATCCACACACTCTTCTATCGCTCCCTCACTCTCTCACACTCTCCCCATCCCTACCTTCCTGCTGGTCGCCATCTTCATTCATCTAGTGTCATTGTTTTGCATGTGCCTGTCCACCTTTCCCAACATCATTTATTGAAGAGCATGTCTTGACTCCATTGTATCCTCTTGTATCCTTTGTCAAATATTAATTGAGCGTAATGTCTTGGGTCAATTTTTGGCATCTGTTTTGTTCCATTGATCTATATGCCTGTTCTTCTGCCAGTACCAAGCTGGGTATTACTTTTGCATCAAGCTGTTTTGATTACAGCGGCTTTGTAATATAACTTGATATCTGATATTGTGATCACTCCAACTTTGTTCTTCTTTCTCAAGATGGCTCTGGCTATTCAGGGTCTTTTTTGGTTCCATGTAATCTTTTGGAGTGTTTGTTCTGGATCTGTAAATATGCCATTGGTATTTTAATAGGGATTGCATTGAATCTATAGATTGCTTTGTGTGGTATGGACATTTTAATGATATTAATTCTACCAATCCATGAACGTGGTTTATTCTTCCACTTCTTTATATCATCCTCTATCTCTTTTTTCAATGTCCTATAGTTTTCTGAGTACAAGTCTTTTATCTACTTGGTTAACTTTATTCCTCAGCATGTTAATTTTTTTGTTGCAATGGTAAGTGGGATTTTTTTTCCTTTTAGTTTCTCTTTCTGAGAGTTCATTATTGGTGTGAAAAAATGCCATCTATTTCTGGGTATTACTTTTGTATCCTGCTACATTGCTAAAGTCATTTATTAAATCAAGTAGTTTGTTGATGGAGTCTTTAGGGTTTTCTATGTACAATATCATGTCATCTGTGAATAATGACAATTTTACTTCCTCCTTTCCAATTTGGATGCCTTTTGTTTCTTCCTCTTGTCTGATTGCAGTGGCTTTGACTTCCAGTAATATCTATAATAATAAAAGTGTTATAGGTTAATTAGACCAGACAGCCAAATGACCTTCCAGACATCATTCTCAATGTCCTTCTGGAGGAAGCCATTATGGCAGGGGCCAAGGTAGAGGCAGGTACAAGCAATGAGATAGGTAGGCGAGCAGTTATGGTTGATGTGGCAGGCATGCAGAGTGGTTAGGGGCAATCTGGCAGGTAGGCAAGTGGTTAGGGATCATGAGGCAGGCAGGCAGAGGTGGTTATGGGTGACTAGGCAGGTGAGCATTTAAGGGTGATCAGGCAAGCAGGCGAGCAATTAGGTGCAATCAGGCAGGCAGAGAGTTAGGGGTGATCAGGCAGAAAGGCAGGGAAGTGGTAAGGAGCCAGTGGTCCCAGATTGCAAGAGGGATGTCTGACTGTCAGTTTAGGCAGGGATTGATCCGAAACCATCCATCGGATATCCCCCACGGGGTCCAGGATTGCGAGAGGGTGCAGGCTGGGCTGAGGGACTCCCCAACCCCTCACCCATGCACAAATTTTGTGCACTGGGCCTCTAGTCCTATAAAATAAAAGGCTAATATGCAAATTGTCCCCTTTGGTGTTCGACCAACCGGGATTTCTGCTTGCTATAATGTGCATTGACCAGCAGGGGGTAGTGCAGAATGAAGGAAGGCTCCAGTCAGCAGCTGGAAGACCCCAATCGGCCCTGATTGCTGGGCAGGCCTAGGGACCCTACCCATGCACGAATTTCGTGCACCAGGCCTCTAGTGTTGAATAAGAGTGGTGAAAGGAGACATCCGTGTCTTGTTCCTGAGCTTAAGGGAAATATGTTTAGTTTTTGCCCATTGAGTATGATGATGGCTACAGGATCTTCCTATATAGCCTTTATTGTATTGAGGTATGTTCCCTCTATTCCCACTTTACTGAGTGTTTTTTATCATAAATGGGGTTTAGATTTTGTTGAATGCTTTTTCTGCATTTATTGATACATTCATGTGACTTTTCCCCTTCATTTTGTTTATATGATGTATCATTTTTATTGATTTGTGAATATTGTGCCAACCCTGCATTCTCCAAATAAATCCCACTTGAACATGGTGCATGATCTTTTTAATATATTGCTGGATCTGGTTTGTTTTATTTTGCTGAGGATTTTAGCATTTATGTTCATCAGGGATATTGGCCTATAATTCTCTTTCTTTGTAGTGTCTTTATATAGTATTAGAATTAGGATAATTCTGGTTCATAAAAAGAGCTTGGACATGTTCCTTCCTCTTGGGTTTTTCAGAATAGTTTAAGGAGGATAGGTGTTAGTTCTTTGAATGTGTGGTAAAAACTCCATTGTGAAGCCATATACACCAGGGCTTTTGTTTGCTTGGATTTTTTTTTATTACTGCTTTAATTTCATTAGTAGTTACCAGTCTATTCAGGTTTTATGATTCTCACTGATTCAATTTTGGAAGATTGCATTTTTCTGGGAATTTGTCCATTTAATCCACATTTCCAGCTTATTGGCATATAGAGTTTCATATTTTTTTCTTACAATCCTTTGTATTTCTGTGGGGTCAATTGTTACCTCACATCTTTTGTTTCTGATTTTACTTATTTGGGTCTTGTCCCTTTGTTTCTTGATGAGTGTAGTTAAATGTTCATCAGTCTTGTTTATATTTTCAAAGAATCAGTTCTTGGTTTCATTGATTGTTTATATTGCATTTTTCATTTCTATGTCATTTATTTCTGCTCTGACCTTTATGTATTTACTTCCTTCTAATTGCTCTGAGCTTTTCTTGTTATTCTCTTTCTAATTTTTTAAGTTGTTTGTTTAAATATTTTTATTAATTTTGTTCTTGTTTTTTGATGCAGGTTTGTAGTGCTGTGAACTTCCCTCTCAGGACTACTTTGCTGTGTTCCATAGATTTTCATTTGTTGTGTGTTCCTTTTCTTTTGTTTCCAGGAAGTTTTTTATTTCCTTCTTGATCTTATTAGTAAACCATTCATTGTTTAGTAACATGCTATTTACCCTCCATGTGTTTGAAAGTTTTTGAGTGTTTTTACTGTAATTTATTTCTAATTTCATGCCATTGTGATCCTAGAAGATGCTTGCTATGATTTCAATTTTCTTGAACTTGTAGAGACTTGTTTTGTGTCCTAACATGTGGTCTATCTTTGAGAATAACACATGTGCAAATGAGAAGAATGTATATTCTGCAGCTTTGGGGTGAAATATTCTGTAAATGTCATTTAAATCCACATGAACCTGTCTGCCATTTAGAGTCATTGTTTTCTTGGTAATTTTTTTGTCTGGAATATCTATCCTATGAAGTCTGTGGGGTATTAAAGTTCCCTACTATAGCTGTATTGCTGTTGATCTTTCCCTTAAAGTCCTCTATAAGTTTTTAATTTTTATTTATTTATTTTTGTTTGTTTGTTTGTTTGTTTACAAATCACTTTTTTTTATTAAGGTACTAGAAGCCCGTTGCACGAAGTTTCGTGCAATAGACTTTTCCTTCACCTGGCTGCCGGCACCAGTTTTCCGCCAGCAGCAGTTTTCCTCTGGCCACCCGCTGATCGGAGCGCCACCCCGAGTTCCGCCACCAGCGTCTTCCGCTGGCCCCATGGGTCCTTCCACAGCACCTGTCTTTTAGGCCTGTGGGAGGAGCGGGGGTCGGAGACTCGTGAGTCCCCGCCCCCCACTCCTACCGCCAGCCAATCAGCCACCCTGAGTCCCACCCCCCGTGCCTCCAGCCGGCCCAATCGTGGGCGTAGCGGAGTGATGCAATTTGCATATTACCTTTTTATTATGTAGGATTATATGTGTACATATCTTACCATTGCCCCCCCCAACCCCACTCCCATATATGCCCTCACCCCCCAGAGTTTTGTGTCCATTGGTTATGCTTATATGCATGCATACAAGTCCTTCAGTTGATCTCTTATCTTCCCCACCTCTCCCTAACCTTCCTGCTGTAATTTGACAGACTGTTTGATGCTTTACTGCCTCTGTATCTATCTTTTTGTTCAACAGTTTATAATGTTCTTTATTATCCATAAATGAGTGAGATCATGTGGTATTTTTCTTTCATTGACTATCTTATTTCACTCAGCATAATGTTCTCCAATTCCATCCAGGTTCAACAAATCAACAAACGACAAGTGTTGGTGAGGATGCGGAGAAAAAGGAACCCTCGTGCACTGCTGGTGGGAATGCAGACTGATGCAGCCACTGTGGAGAACAGTATGGAGTTTCCTCAAAAAACTGAAAATGGAACTCCCATTTGACCCAGTAATCCCACTCCTAGGAATATATCCTAAGAAACTGGAAACACCAATAAGAAAGGATATATGCACCCCTATGTTCATAGCAGCACAATTTACAATAGCTAAGATCTGGAAACAGCCTAGGTGCCCATCAGCAGATGACTGGATCAGAAAACTATGCTACATCTACACAATGGAATACTATGCTGCCATAAAAAAGAAGGAATATTTTTTTTTTATTTAGGTGCTCCTATATTGAGTGCACATATGTTTATCAGGATTATATCCTCTTGTTGGATCAATCCCTTTAGTATTATGTAGTAACCTTTATTGTCTCTTGTGATGGCCTTCATTTTGAAGTATATTTTGTCAGGTATGAGCATGCCACCCCAGGTTTTTTTTTTTCATTTCCATTTGCATAGACTTTTTTTTTATATCTATCCACTCTCTTCCTGTGTCTTTTTTTTTTTTCTCTTTGAGATGGGTCTCTTGTAGACAGCATATATTTGAATCATGTTTTTATATCCATTTTGCTACCCTACATCTTTTGATTGGAACATTTAATACATTTATATTTAAGGTTATTATTGATAGGTACTTATTTACTGTAATTTTATTTCTGTATGCCTATGTTTCTTTCTCTCTATATATATTTCTTCTTTTCATTAGAGCAGTCCCTTTAGCATTTTTTGCAGTGTTGATTTGGTGGTGATAAACTCCTTTAGACTTTTTTTGTGTGTGTGTGTGTGTCTGGGGAGGTCATTATTTCACTGTCTATTTTGCATGATAGCCTTGCTGGATATAGTAATCTTCCAATCCATTCTGGCCTGTAGACTTTCTGATGAAAAATCAGCTGACAGCCTTATCGGAGCTCCTTTCTAACAAATTGCTTTTTTCTTGCTGCCTTTAAGATTATTTCTGTCTTTAATTTTTGGCATTTTAATTATGATGTGTCTGGGTGTGGGCCTTTATGGGTTCTTCTTGCTTGGGACTCTCTGTGCCTCCTAAACTTGTGTGACTTTTTCCTTCATCAGCTTAGGGAAGTTTTCTGCCATTATTTCTTCAAGCTCATTCTCTAGCCCTTGCTCACTTTCTTTCCCTTCTGGCACTCCTATGATGTGCATATTGTTAAGTTTCATGTTGCCCAAGCTCCCTTAAGCTTCCCTCCTGTTTTTTTAAATTTTTTCTTTTTGGTTCTCTGATTGAGTGATTTTTTTCTACTGTGTCTTCTAATTCAATAATCTGATCCTCAGCTTCTCCTAATCTGTGGTGTATCCCTTCCAATGTGTTCTTCATTAGTGCTATGTCATTCTTCATTTACAACTGGTAATTTTTAATAGTTTCATTTTTTCATATCTTTTCTCATGCTGTTGAACATCCTTGTAATCATTATTATGAACTATACATCTGATAAATTTCTTATTTCCATTTCATTTAGGTCTTCTTCTGGAGAATTCTCTTGTTCTTTAATTTGGGGCTTTTTTTTGTTTGTTTGTTTTTTCTCCCCATTTTGGCTACCTATTTGGATTTGTGTCTATGTGTTGGGTAGATGTGCTACAACTTCCAGTCTCTGGTGAAGGACAATTTCATATGATGTTTGTGACTGGCCCTGTGTACCATTTGGAGTTATCAACAATCCACATCTTGTGGCTCCCTCTGCTGAGGATGTGTGCCTTTGGAAAGGATCAAGGTGCACATCAAGGTCTGCTTTTCCTAGCCCCAGGTCCAGAAGGAGATCAGGCAAAGATTCAAAGCCTTCAGAGATCTTCCTCTGCCTGCAGTCTGATTATTACTCTCAGAGTCTTAATGTGCCTTGGCTATAGATCAGAGCGAGGCATAGATTCCACAGGGTGGGGTGAGAGGTTTTCCAACAGGGTAGGGCAATTGCTGACCCTCCCTCAGGCAAAAGCTGCCTGGATGGTAATGATCTGCCTGAGAAAATGTCCTCTGCAGAATGAGTAAATGACTCAGCACAGAAAACCAGGGCAGCTACCTTCTGAACTCTAACCCCAGAGTCCCCAAACCTGGGTTCTCCTCACACAACTCTAGACAACTCTGCACTTCCTCTGCTGGAGCCCAAGTTGAGTGGCTGCACTCAAAATTTTGTGTGTTGCCCCTTTAAGAAGGTGCCTGCATTTCTAGCTGTCTCTCCCTGGCAGACAGCAACCCCACTGCTTTTCAAAGCCAGATGTTATGTGGGAAACTTTCTCAGTTCTGGTACTCTGGGCTGGGGAGCCCAATGTGGGGTTCAGATCCCAGAGTTCTCAGTGGGAACTCCCCCAGGTGAGATATCCTTCCCGAACTTTAGTTGCTGCCTGTGGGAGCCTGGCCAGACCTCTCATGCATCTGTACTTCTAACCAGTGTCGATGTGGTCTTCACTTTCTTTCCTTGGATATCAGGGTTCTTTCCAGATAGTTTGTAGTTGATTAGTTAGAATGGTTTTCCTGTATTTTAGTTGTAATTCCACTTTGGTCCTGTGAGAGTGTCAGTGTAGCTCCCACTTAATCTGCCACCATTTTGGAACTCAAAGCCTGACATTATTATAGTGATAGGGAGAGGAGGGCTTTTTCTTCTATACAGTGATCTTGCTAGCTTTTGGACAGCTGGGTCCCTATCCATTCATATTTCAAGCTTTTGTCACACTCAGTGTAAGAACCTCCCCTTGCCACCATCTTGGCCAATGGTGGAGACTGTCCTGTGGAGCTCCAACTGACTAAGGTAACATGGACACCTGCCCATGGTCATCTGCCCTGAGACCTCTCATGGCTGACAGCAGGGATGGACTTCTAAGGGTTTCCCTCTGTTGTGGGATCAAGGGTCCTTACCTTGATTCTAGCAGGTCCTGGTGCACACTCTGCTAATCTGAGGTTCTGCTTCTCATATGAAGTCCCCAGAGTCTCTAAGACCTAGATAACAAAGTCAGGTGATGCCCTGACATGTGGTAAATACCCTCCCCCCCCCCCCCACACACACCTGGGACTCCCAGGACTGACTCTGGTCTAGCTTCCAGTGTCCCTTAGTCTTCACCTTAACACTGGCAGGTCCTGGCCCTTCCCTCTTCTGATCTGGGATCCTGCTCCTTATACCAAACCCGCGCTGTCTTCAATCCTTACTCAGGGTCCTTACCTTGACTCTGGGCAGGCACTGGGACACATTTCTTTGCTGATATGAATATTACCCCTCTATTCAAGCTTCATTTCCCTAAGATCTGCATCTCTGCTTGCCTGAGAGAAATTCAGTGGCCTTCAGGGACTGACTGTAGGGACAGGATGTTGCTGGGATCCATCTTTTCTGGTTTGAGAGGTTCCCTCAATGCTCCTTCAAGATTCTCACCTTGACACCTGACAGGGCCTGATATTTCCTTCTACTGACCTAAGTCCCTCTAGTTCCAGCCAAGGCCTTTATTGCTCTGAGTCTCCCCCTCCCCCAGGCATAAAGGAAGTGGTATCTCCATCCCATTGCTCTGTAGGGGTCTCCCAGGGCTGTCAGTAGCAGTGCATCAGAATTCTCTGTTCCCTGCCCCCCAAGGAGGGTGGACCCCCTTAGTCCCCATTCATGTTGGTCCTCATTTTGGCTCCTGGCTCCTTGAATAAATACTGGCCATGATCCTCTTCCCACCACACCCCCTGTCAACTCTGAGCCTTTGCCCAGCTGCAACCCTTGCAAATAATGACTCTGAGTCCCAGAGTAGGTGCTAGATGGGGAGCTGTAGTGACCCATGACTGGTGGGGAGGTTCTGAAAGGAAGCATACTTTCCACTAAGGCCTCTTCACCAGCCATCAGACTTCAGAAACATGTTGTACTAAAAGCTTTATTTTCTTCCCAGCTTGTGTTGCTCAGTGGTTGAACATCAACCCATGAACCAGGAGGTCATGGTTCAATTCCAGGTCAGGACACATGTTTGGGTTGTGGACTTATTCCCCAGTAGGGGGCATGCATGAGGCAGCCAATCCATGAATCTCTCTCATCATTGATGTTTCTGTCTCTCTCCCTCTCTCTTCCTCTCTGAAATTAATAAAAATATATTTTTTAAAATAAGATTTATTTTCTATACAGAGGTTGAGCTTTAGGATTTGAGGAGGTCCTTCTATTTCAAGCTTGTCATTTTGGTTTTCAATTTCTTAACCCACATTCCTAGTAAAAACATATTTTACTTCTCTACCAAGTGAATAGTTAGTGTGTGTGTGTGTGTGTGTGTGTGTGTGTGTGTGTGTGTGTGTGTGCAGATTCATGAAGGAATACCTACACTTTCTATGTGTGGATCACTAAAGGACAGTCTTTACCCACTTGTCAAAAGTTCAGGAATAACAGAAGTAAAACCAATGAATCACCAAATAGTAATTAGTAAAAGTTTATTGTGGTCAGTCCCGTGCCAGACTCTCTAGAAATATCCTTGTGGGAGATTTGTCTTTGGCTTCCAGCATTACAGACCCGACTTCAGCAGCTGCCTGCTCCTGGTGAGTTGGGTGATGGGACCAAGTGAGTGCGGGAGGCCAGAGTGAGGTAAGACCCATGGGTTCCTGAGCACCTGCTCTGTGCCCCACTGAGAGACATATACCTCTAAAGGGAATCTAAACTCAGGTTTGGTTTATTTTAAAACACAAGCGGTTAATTATGTTTTCCTGGTCCCTGTCAGAACCTTAAATCACCTAAATGCCCTCTAAAATTTTGAGGGGTCAGGAATGGGAACATTTGTATCTGGTAAACCCAAGGCGAATGTCTTCAAACATCTGCTTCACAGAGTTGCCCAGAGTTATGGGCGGTAAAAACCTTGGTTTCTGTGTAGCTGCTCTCAAAGGGCCAGGTCTGCACTTTGCAAGGGAATCCTAATTTGGATTCAAGTTATTTTAGGACACATGCTTTTATTATGGTTTAGGTCCTTCAGTGAGTCTTGTACTATATCATCAAATGCTTGCTAAAAATACAGAAACCAGGACCCCAGCTTGAAATAAGGGGGTGACAAGGTGCCTAATGGTGCTGGTCAGGAGCTGAATGTGGACTACCTTCCATTATGTCTCATTGAGGGCAAGTTTGTGTATAGGCTGATATAGGTGGGAATGTTTGTGTATAGGAGGCAGGAGAGAAGTTAGAGCCATGGGCCTCTATCCCAGATACTCAGACCCAGTATTGACTTGATCTTCCTTAATAGGCTTGCAGACAGACACTCAGAGTATAAGCAGGTAGCCCAAAGTCACTCCATCCCTAAAGAAGACCCAGAGACCTGGCCAATATTTCAGTCATTCAACAGCTTTAGCCAGGGACTGAGGAGACAATTGGAGATAAAATCAGGGTGAGGGACACATGGAGGTTACAGTATATGGGGAATTGATATCTTCCAAATGTGTGTTCATTTGCAACATGAGTTGAAAGAAAGCTCATGATACTACCTTTACTGTACCTTGACACTGTGGCAACCGAGGTGACCCAACATGGAGGTCACTTCAGCCTCTTCTTGGTCTCTTCTAGGATCAGTGACTGATTGTAAGGGAAATAAAAAGAAAGGTTTATTGTGCACACACCAAAAAGACAGTTTGTAAACAAGGAGTATTCAAACCAAACATGGAATGAGGCTCAGGGATATATTGTTAAAAAGCAGCTTATATGAGAAGGCAGTGACTATCTTCACAGAAATTGGAACTTTATTTAATGACATATTAGAATTGGAATATTAGAATTTATTTAATGACAGGGAATTGGTTAGTGTTTACCTCAAATCAATTTTTGGAAACAGTTTAAGTTTTCCTTATGATTTCCAGAGGCATAAGCAAGAAATGACCCAAGTAAAGTTAGTCTTTCAAAATAAGCTGAATTATGCTGTCTTTGTATGACTAAACTGAACTGGTTTTGTCTGCTCAGAATTTTCAAGGCTGGTCTTATATTCTTTTAACACACTAAAATGATTTCAGGTGATTATTAGCACAGACTTTGGGGCCCTCCTACCTCAATCATCCCATCTTTTCTGTTCTCCTGATACAGGCATACCTTGATTTATTATATTTCACTTTATTGTGCTTCACAAATATTGTGTGGCTTTTTTTGTTCTTTACAAATTGAAGGCAAAATGCTACACCAGCAAAATTATTACACTTTGCTTTATTGTGACATTGGCTTTATTATGGTGGTCTGGAGGCAAACCCACAATATTTCTGCAGTATTCCTATATCATCCCAGGTCTACTGGCATGTGTGGTCTGAGGGCCTGCCTCAGATATCTACAAGAAGTAGGGGTAGAAGTTTAAACTTTTCTGCCTACCCACCCTGACACCTGCAGGCCCCTCCCAACTTCCTGTGTTTCTTCCCATACCCCCACCCCAAACACAGGTACCAGCTCACCATAGTCAGTCCTCCCCAGGGCTTTCTTATGTGTGTGTTTTTTGTTTTGAGTTTGTTGCTGATTCCTCCCCTCCCTTCTATAGTTACTGAGGGTTGATTTGGGGACAGAAAGTCAGCAGTCTGAACTTGATGGTCATCTTGTCATACATAGGTAAAGAACTATGGTTTTTGTGTGGACATAAGTTTTTATTTTATTTTATTGTCTTATTTTTTAAATAATTTAAGGAGTATTTACATCTTCTTAATATTTTGCTCCCCATTAATAAGTAGGTGTTACTGTTTTATTTATTTGGGAATTATTCTAGCTAAAATCTATCAGAAAACTTTTATATTTGTCTCCATTAATATCTTGTACATTTTTGTTAAGATTCCTTTTAGCTAAATGTTGGACTTTATTGCCATTGTGAACAGGACATTTTCTACTTCATGTAATAATTAGTTATTGTTTTAGGTCACAAGACTCGTGATTTTGCTATAATGATCTTTCATATAACATTTTTCTGAAATCTCTTATTCATTGGAATATTTCACATTCCTGTTTCTTTGAATATAGATACTATTATAGAGAAAAGTATTTTATAAATGATGCCACCAAATATTATCCTTTTCAATATTCATAGCTCTTGTTTACTTTGACATCAATAGCTCTATGTGTTCCAGTACAGTTTTGAACAGTAGAGGAGAGAGCATACATTTTTGTCTTGTCTGTCCCTGACTTTAATGGGAATTTTTCTAACATTTCATATTTTAAGTGTTAGGTTTCTAACATTAGTTTTATATATACATACATACATATATATATATTGAACTTGAGTTGCTATAGGTTTCTAACATTAGTTTTATATATACATACATACATATATATATATTGAACTTGAGTTGAATTTCTTTCAAAGGCTCTATATGTACCCATTAACACAATCAAGTGTTTTTTCTCCTTTAATATGTACAAGGAATTATAATTAAACTAGAGGCCCAGTGCATGAAAATTTGTGCATTCGGGGGGGAAGGGTCCCTCAGCCCAGCCTCTACCCTCTCACAATCTGGGACCCCTCAGGTAGGGTCCTTAGAACTGGACTGAGATCATGGCTTTCCCTCCTCTGGCTACAGGAAGCTGGCCCCAGCCCCACCACTGCCACTGCTTGCCATCTGTGCAGCACTGCCCCCTGCCCCTGCCACCAGTGGCCTCCCTCTGCAGGCAACAGGCTGGGATGCGATGGTTTGGCTGGCCTGGGCCTCCCTCTTTCTTTGCTGGGGGGTGGGGCCAGCCTTGTGAGGGGCCATCTGCCTACCTGATCTCCCCAACCACTCTCCCTGCCTGCCTCTAACTGCTTGCTTGGGGGCAAAGCCAGCCCACGAGGGGCCTTGGTGGTCTAGTCTCTGGTCGTTTCGGTCATGACGCCTCTGGCCTTTTATATATAGGACTATTGGCCTGGTGCACAAAATTCATGCACAGGGGGAGGGTGTCCCTCAGCCTGGCCTGCACCCTCTCCAATCTGGGACCCCTTGGGGGATGTCCGACTGCCGGTTTAGGAATGATCCCTGTGAGATCATGCCTAAACTGGCAGTCAGACATCCCACTCACAATCTGGGACTGCTGGCTCCTAAACACTCACCTGCCTGCCTGCCTGATTGCCCCTAAGCACTCTGTCTGCCGGCCTGCTCACCCCCAACTGCTCCCCCCGCCGCCAGCATGCTCACCCCCAACTGCCCCTCCCGCTGGCCTGATCACCCCCAACTGCCCCCCCACCAGTCTGCTTGCCCCCAACTACCCCCCGCCAGTCTGCTTGCCCCCAACTGCCCCCCACTGCCAGCTCCCAAATGCCCGCCCACAGGCCTGCTTGCCCCCAACTGCCCCCCACCAGCCTGATCACCCCCAACTGCCCTCCCCTCCTGGCCTGATCACCCTTAATCGCCTCTGCTTCAGCCTAATTAGCATATTACCCTTTTATTAGTATAGATGTATTTTCTAATGTGAAATCATATTTGTATTCTTCAGACACAGCCTGTTTGTTCATTTAATTCAATGCCATATTGAATATGCTATTAAATTATTTAGAATATTTGCTGCTATGTGAGTGAGCTTGGCTGAAGTGTTCTTTTTATGGGATGTTCTCATCTGTTTGTTTTTTAATCTAGGAGCACTAGCCTGACAAAATGAGTTGAATAATTGCCCATTTTTGTATGCTTCAGAAGAGTTTATTTTTCACTAAGTATTTTGTAAAACTGGCCTCCAAAAATGCCTTGTTATGGAACACTTGATGGTGGCTTGAATTTTGAATGCAGTTTCAGTTTGTAATTTTTTTCTGTGGGTAAGGATTTTATTTTATTTATTTACTAGAGGCCCAGTGCACAAAATTCGTGCACTGGGGAGGGTGTCCCTCAGCCCAGTCTGCACCCTCTCCAATATGGGACCCCTCGGGGGATGTCCAACTGCAGGTTTAGGCCCGATCCCTGTGGAATCAGGCCTAAACCTGCAGTTGGACATCCCTCTCACAATTCGGGACCGCTGGCTCCTAACCACTCACCTGCCTGCCTGATTGCCCCCTAACTGCTCCTCTGCATAGCTCATGGACACAATTTATACAGAAATTACTAAACATATGCAACAATAAAAAGAATAGTATACAGCTATACTTCCTTTTGTTGCACTTAGCTTTCTTGTGTTCCACAGGTATTACATTTTTTTTTTTTTACAAATGGAAGGCAATACCCTCCATCAGCAAAAATATTACAACTCACTTTATTGAGATACTGGCTTTATTACACTGCTCTGAAATTGAAACTGCAATCTTTCTGAGGTATGCTTGCAATGAACCCAGTATACCTGACACTCAGCATCAATGATGTTCAGTACCATCTGACAAATATATACTGGTACTGTCATGTATGCTCCATTACTGTATCATACAAAACAGCTTCTCTGCCCTAATAAATCCCCTATGCTTTAACTCAGGTGTCCTCAAACTACAGCCCGTGGGCCACTTGTAGGTGTTTTTGCTGTTTTGTTTTTTTACTTCAAAATAAGATATGTGCAGTGTGCATAGGAATTTGTTCATAGTTTTTTTTAAACTATAGTCCAGCCCTCCAACGGTCTGAGGGACAGTGAACTGGCCCCGTTTGAAAAGTTTGAGGACCCCTGCTTTAACTATTTAAACCTCTTTCTATATGTTTACCATCTCTATGATTGTCCCTTTCCAAAATGTCATATAAATGGAATCTTACACTTTCTAGCCTTTTGGAACTGGCTTCTTTAATTTAGAAATATGTATTTAAAATTCATTCATGTCTTTGCACATCTTGTAGGTTATTTTTCTATTGATGAATTGCGTTGCATTGTAAGATTGTGACACAGTATGTTTATACATTCATTTATTGAAGAACATCTTGGTTGCTTCCAGTTTTTGTCTATTATCAAATAAGCAGCCAAGTGCAAGTTTTTGTGTGGATATAAGTTTTTATTTTATTTTAAGTTATTGGCTTCTTTTTAAAAAATATTTATTGTTGAAAGTATTACATATGTCCCATTTTTCCCTCCATTAATTCCTTCTAGCCCGCCCCCCACCCTTGGCCTTCACTACCTTATTGTCTGTGTCCGTGGGTTATGCATATATGCCTACAAGTTCTTTGGTTGATCCTTTCCAACCCACCTACCCACCCCCACATTCCCTCTGAGATTCTGCAGTGGACATACATTTTTAAATCAGTTAGGGAAATATATATGAGTGTGCTTGCTAGATCCTATGGTGAGCATAAGTCCATTTTATAAAAAAATGACAAACTGCCTTCCAAAACAAACGGAGCAATTTACATTTCTACCAGAAATGAATGCAAGTTCCTCATGTTCTGCAATCTCATCAGCCATTGGACTTGTAAATTTGTGTGTGTGTGTGTGTGTGTGTGTGTGTGTGTGTTTATTTCAGATATTCCAGTAGGTATGGAGAGGTATCTCTTGATTAATATGGTCTTCCCTACCATAACAAATTATATTCAACATCTTCTATGATTAATTGCCACCTACATATTTGAGGTATATGCTTAAATATTTTGCTCAGTTCTAAAGTAAATTGTTGGGCCATAGACAGATTGACTAAGTGGATAGAGCATCAGTCTGAAGACTTAAGGGTCTCGGGTTCAATTCTGGTCCAACGCACATACCTCAGTTGCAGGCTCAATTTCTGAACAAGGATGCATGCAGGAGGCAACCAATCTGTGTCTCTCTCACATCCATATTTCTTGCTCTTTGTTTATCCCCCCAACCCTCCCCCTCCTGCCTTCCACTTTCTCTAAAAATTAATGAAAAAATAACCTTGGGTGAGGATTAACAGGAAATAAAAAAAAAGTTGTTTGTTTTCAAAGACCTTACACCATATAAAGTGGGCTTTATTCTAAAGATGCAGGGTTGGTATAATATTAACAAATCAATAAAAATGATACATCATATAAACAAAATGAAGGGGAAAAGTCTCAAGAATATATCAATAAATGCAGAAAAAGCATTTGACAATATCTAAAACCCATTTAATGATAAAAACACTCAGGAAAGTGGGAATATAAGGAATATACCTGAACACAATAAAGGCCAAATAGAAAGATCCAAAATTCAATGGGCAAAAACTAAACACATTTCCCATAAGATCAGGAACAAGACATGGATGTATGCTTTCACCACTCTTATTCAACATAGTACTGGAAGTCAAAGCCACTGCAATCAGACAAGAGGAAGAAACAAAAGGCATCCAAATTGGAAAGGAGGAAGTAAAATTGTCATTATTCACAGATGACATGATATTGTACATAGAAAACCCTAAAGACTCCATCAACAAACTACTTGATTTAATAAATGACTTTAGCAATGTAGCAGGATACAAAAGTAATACCCAGAAATAGATGGCATTTTTTCACACCAATAATGAACTCTCAGAAAGAGAAATTAAAAGAAAAAAAAAATCCCACTTACCATTGCAACAAAAAAATTAACATGCTGAGGAATAAAGTTAACCAAGTAGATAAAAGACTTGTACTCAGAAAACTATAGGACATTGAAAAAAGAGATAGAGGATGATATAAAGAAGTGGAAGAATAAACCACGTTCATGGATTGGTAGAATTAATATCATTAAAATGTCCATACCACACAAAGCAATCTATAGATTCAATGCAATCCCTATTAAAATACCAATGGCATATTTACAGATCCAGAACAAACACTCCAAAAGATTACATGGAACCAAAAAAGACCCTGAATAGCCAGAGCCATCTTGAGAAAGAAGAACAAAGTTGGAGTGATCACAATATCAGATATCAAGTTATATTACAAAGCCGCTGTAATCAAAACAGCTTGATGCAAAAGTAATACCCAGCTTGGTACTGGCAGAAGAACAGGCATATAGATCAATGGAACAAAACAGATGCCAAAAATCGACCCAAGACATTACGCTCAATTAATATTTGACAAAGGATACAAGAGGATACAATGGAGTCAAGACATGCTCTTCAATAAATGATGTTGGGAAAGGTGGACAGGCACATGCAAAACAATGACACTAGATGAATGAAGATGGCGACCAGCAGGAAGGTAGGGAGGGGGAGAGTGTGAGAGAGTGAGGGAGCGATAGAAGAGTGTGTGGATGTGCGTAGTGTGTGTGTATGAGCTAGGGACAGTTAGATTGTGCAGGTCTTCCAAGGGGCTGCCAAACTGGGCAGTCTTAGACGGCGGGGCCCCGCTCCCAACGCAGACACTCTGGGGCGGCCAGCACGGGCACAGAGACCACACCATCTAGATAAATAGAGCTGCTTGAGACTAGCACCACCCAGTCTGGTCTCATACACAAACCAGGACCCTGCAGCCACTGGGGACAGAGACCTGCGACCACAGCTGCAGACCCACAGACACCAAGAATCCAGATATCCCAGCCGCAGATTTCTGTGAGTCACAGAGCCTATCCCCCTCCCTGCAGGCTCGCAGGCAACGCCATAGAAACTGATAGACCAGCCCCTCTCACGGGCCACAGCACTGCTACAGGAATTTGAGCATGGGAACATGCAGACACTGGGAATCTTTTCCCTGCAACACAATCGGGCGACCAAACCCGAAGCCCACGCAGGGCGGCAGTGCCACCTGACTTCGATTCTGCGCAAGTGCACACGGAAGTCTGTTTTCCGCAGCACAGAAGTGGACCTCCTGTTGACACAGTGCTACTGTGCAACCCAGTGCCCCAAGCTGACCAGGACCCCCATTCTCTGGGCGGGAGGCAGCACTGAGCACCAGTGACTTGACTCTGCTTTTTATCACGTGCGCCTGGGATCCCTGACTCCCAGTGCATTCAAACTAAGAGCCAGTGACTCCAATTCTTGGTGCAGTGCATGCACACACAGGGACCCTGATTCTCAGCACGAGGCTGCAGGAAGCAACAGAGACTCTGATACTAGGTTCTTGGTGTAGGCAAAGGGGAACTCTGACTCCTAGCACGCGCTAGGGGACTCTGATTTTCAGCACACGCCAGCAGGGTCTCTGTTTCAGCGCAGTGCAGGCAGGGTCCCTGATTCTAGGTGCTCACATGAGGCCCCACTGAGCGCTGGTAACGCTGACCCTGGGCAAGCCTGGCTCCCACCAACCCAAAGCAGCCACACCTCTTGGTGTTGGAGCTCTTCAGTGACACTCGGGTGGTGTGAAGCTCCCACTGCACACGGCCCAGGCCTATGCAACTTGACATTTGAACCTTCTAGTGATAGTCAGAATGGGGAGATGACACTAGCTCCAGAGGAAAGAAAATGAGGAGACACCAAGAAAGGAAATTAGTGAAATTGAAGCATGAAACATGACAGAAAAAGAATTCAGAGTAATGGTTGTACAATTCATACAGCAGATGGATGAGAAAATCAACAACCTATGCAAGAATCAGGAAGAAATCAAAAGTGATATAGCTACAATCAAAAACACCATGGAAGGTTTCTAGTAGACTAGAAGAAGCAGAGGACCGAATTAGTGAGTTAGAAGATAAGGTAGAGAAACAAACTCAATCTGAACAGCAACTGGAGAAAAAAATTGAAAAGCAGGAGGAGAGCCTAAGGGAGCTTTGGGACAACACGAAACGAAGTAACATACTTCCACTTCTTTATATCATCCTCTATATTGCTGCCAGAAGGACAAGAAGAGAAGCAAGGATTAGAAAATCTATTTGAAGAAATAGTGACAGAAAACTTGCCAGATATGGGGAAGAACAAAGTTACACAAGTACAGAGAGTCCCAAGCAAGATGAATCCCAAAAGACCCACACCAAGACATGTCATAATTACAATGGCAAATGTTAATGACAAAGAGAGAATCTTAAAGGCTGCAAGAGAGAGACAGAGAGTTACCTACAAAGGATCCCCCATCAGATTATCAAATGATTTCTCAACAGAAACACATCAAGCTAGAAGGGAATGGAAAGAGGTATACAAAGTGTTGCAAAGTAAAGGACTGAATCCCAGAATACTCTATCCAGCAAGACTGTCAATCAAAATTGAAGGGGAAATCAGGAGTTTTGCAGGAAAAAAAAGGCTAAGGCAGTTTATCACTACCAAGCCAACAATGCAAGAAATGCTAAAGGGAATGCTGTAAAAAGAAGAAACACAAAGGTAAGAAGGAACACAGGCACAAAAATAGAAATGACTATAAACAAGTACCTTTCAATGATAACTTTAAAAGTAAATGGACTAAATGCTCCAATCAAAAGACATCGAGTGGCTGAATGGATTAAAAAAAAAAAAGAAGAACATGACCGATATATATGCTGTCTACAAGAGACCCACCTCAGAACAAGGGACTCACACAGACTCAAAGTGAAGGGATGGAAAAATATATATATGTTTTTCAATATATTTTATTGATTTTTTACAAAGAGGAAGAGAGAGGGATAGAGAGTTAGAAACATCAATGAGAGAGAAACATTGATCAACTGCCTCCTGCACATCCCCTACTGGAAATCGAATCTGGGACCCTTCAGTCCGCAGGCTGAGGCTCTATCCACTGAGTCAAACCAGTTAAGGTGGAAAAATATCTTTCAGGCAAATGGAAATGAAAAATAAGCTGGGGTAGCAATACTTACATCTGACAAAATAGAACTCAAAGTGAAGGCCATAACAAGAGATAAGGAAGGCCACTTCATAATACTAAAGGGATCAATACAACAAGAGGATATAACCCTGACAAACATATATGCACCCAATGCAGGAGCACCGAAATACATTAAAAAAAAACCTCCTGGAAGATATCAGGGGAGATATCAACAACAATACAATCATTGTAGGGGACTTTAATACACCACTGACATCACTGGATTAATCCTCTAGAGAAAAAATCAGCAATCCTAAATGACTCACTAGATCAGATGGACTTAATTGTCATCTTCAGAACATTTCACCCCAAAGCCATGGAATACACGTTCTTCTCAAGTGCACATGGGACATTTTCAAAAATAGACCACACATTGGGTCAAAAGCAAAGTCTCCCCAAATTCAAGAAAATTGAAACCATACCAAGCATCTTCTCAGAACGCAATGGCATAATATTAGAAATAAACTACAATAAAAACAATCCAAAAAAGTCAAACACTTGGAAGCTGAATAGCATGCTATTAAATAATGATTGGGTTGCCAATGAGATCAAAGAAGAAATTTAAAACATCCTGGAAACTAATGACAATAAAAACACAACAATCCAAAATCTATGGCACACAATGAAAGCAGTCCTGGGATGGACGTTTATAGCTCTACAGGCCTACCGAAAATAAAACAAAACAAAACAAAACAAAAAAACAAGAAAAAATCGTACTAAATCATCTAACTTTACAACTCAAAGAATTAGAAAGAGAGCAACAAGAAAAGCCAAGAGTGAGCAGAATGAAGGAGATAATAAAGATCAGAGCGGAAATAAATGACTTAGAGACAAAAAAAAAATTATAAAAAATCAATGAAACCAAGAGCTGGTTCTTTGAAAGGATAAATAAGATTGGTGAACCTCTAGCCAGGCTCACCAAGAAGCAAAGAGAGAGGACCCAAATAAGCAAAATCAGAAATGATTGCGGCAAAATAACAACAGACCCCACAGAAATACAAAGATTGTTAAAAAATACTATGGGCAACTCTATGCAAACAAACTAGACAATCTGGAGGAAATGGACATATTCCTAGAAAAATACAACCTTCCAAACTGAATCAGGAAGATTCTAAAAATCTCAATAGGCCAATAACTATGGAAGAAATTGAAGCAGTCATCAAAAAGCTCCCAGCAAACAAAAGCCCGGGGCCAGACGGCTTCACAGGGGAGTTATACCAAACATTCAAGGAAGAACTAAAACCTATCCACCTCAGACTATTCCAAAAAATTTCAAGAGGAAAGAACACTTCCAAGCTCATTCTATGAAGCCAGAATTACCCTAATACCAAAACCAGATAAAGACAACACAATGAAAAAGAATTATAGGCCAATATCCCTTATGAACATAGATGCCAAAATCCTCAACAAAATTCTAGCAAATTGGATCCAGCAGTACATCAGGAAGATCATACAGCATGACCAAGTAGGATTTATCCCGGGGATGCAAGGATGGTACAGTATCCGCAAATCAGTAAACGTGATACATCACATAAACAAATTGAGAGATAAAAATCACGTAGTCATATCAATTGGTGCAGAAAAAACATTTGACAAAATCCAACACCCTTTCTTGATAAAAACTCTCAGCAAGGTGGGAATAGAAGGATCATACCTCAACATAATATAAGCCATATATGACAAACCCAAAGCCAACATCATACTCAATGGACAAAAACTAAAACCATTTCCCCTAAGAACAGGAACAAGACAGGGATGCCCACTCTCACCACTCCTGTCCAACATAGTACTGGAAGTACTAGCCATTGTGATCAGACAAGAAGAAGAAATAAAAGGCATCCAAATTGGAAAGGAAGAAGTAAAACTGTCCTTATTCGCAGATGACATGATACTGTACATAGAAAACCCTAAAGACTCCATCAACATATTATTAGACTTAATAAATGAATTTGGCAATGTAGAAGTATACAAAATTAATGCCAAGGAATCTATGGCATTTCTTTACACCGATAGTGAACTTACCGAAAGAGAGACTAAAAAAGCAATCCCATTTACCATCGCACCAAAAAAATTAAGATTCCTAGGAATAAATTTAACTAAGGAGGTAAAAGACCTATATGTGTAAAACTACAGGACACTGAAAAAAGAGATAGAGGAATACATAGACAGATGGAAGAACATACCGTGTTCATGGATTGGTAGAATCAACATCATCAAAATGTCCATTTTAACCAAATCAATCTATAGATTCAATGTAATCCCCATTAAAATACCAACTGCATATTTCACAGACCTAGAACGAACTTTCCAAAAATTCATCTGGAATAAAAAAAGATCCCGAATAGCTGCAGCAATCCTGAGAAAGAAGAACAAAGTAGGTGGGATCTCAATACCAGATATCAAGCTGTATTACAAAGCCACCTTTCTCAAAACAGCCTGTTACTGGCACAAGAACAGACATATAGACCAATGGAATAGAATAGAGAACCCAGAAATCGACCCAAACCACTATGCCCAATTAATATTCGACAAAGGAGGCATGAACATACAATGGAGTCAAGACAGTCTCTTCAGTAAATATTGTTGGGAAAATTGGACAGATACATGCAAAAAAAAATGAAACTAGACCACCAACTTACACCATCCACACAAAAGAACCTCAAAATGGATAAAAGACTTAAACATAAGATGGGAAACCATAAAAATACTAGAGGGATCCACAGGCAGCGAAATCTCAGACATATGCCGAAGCAGTTTCTTCACTGATACTGCTCCTAGGGCAATGGAAGCTAAAGAGAAACTAAACAAATGGGACTACATAAAAAAAAAAAAAAATTTTTTTTTTTTGCACAGCAAAGGAAACCATCCACAAAACAACAAGAAAGCCCACTGCATGGGAGAACATACGGTATTTGCCAATGTTGTCACCGATAAGGTTTTAATTTCCAACATTTATGGGGAACTCATACAACTTAACCAAAGAAAGATAAACAACCCAATCAAAAAACGGGCATCGGACCTAAATAGATACTTTCCGAAAGAAGACAGAAGGAAGGCCAAGAGACATATGAAAACATGCTCAAAGTCACTGATTATCCGAGAGATGAAAATCAAAACGACAATGTGGTATCACCTCACACCTGTCAGAATGGCTATCATCAACAAATGAACAAAGGACAAGTGTTGGCAAGGATGCGGAGAAACGGGAACCCGAGTGTGCTGCTGGTGGGAATGCAGACTGGTGCAGCCATTGTGGAGAACAGTATGGAGTTTCCTCAAAAAACTAGAAATGGAACTCCCATTTGACCCTGTGATCCCACTTCTAGGAATATAGCCCAAGAAGCTAGAAACACCAATCAGAAAGAAAGGATATATGCACCCCTATGTTCATAGCAGCACAATTCACCATAGCTAAGATTTGGAAACAGCTTAAGGGCCCATCAGCAGATGAGTGGACTAAAAAACTGTGGTACATCTATACAATGGAATACTATGCTGCGGTAAAAAAGAAGGAATTCTTACCATTTGCGACAGCATGGATGGAACTGGAGAGCATTATGCTAAGTGAAATAAGCCAGTCAGAGAGAGATAAATATCACATGATCTCACTCATTTATGGAATATAATGAACAACATAAACTGATGAACAGGGACAGATCCAGAGACAGAGAAGCATCGACCAGACTGTCAAACCTCATAGGGATGGTAGGGGAGGGTGGGGGTAAGGGGGAGAGATCAACCAAAGGACTTGTATGCATGCATATAAGCCTCACCAATGGACACAGACAATAGGGGTGTGAGGGCATGAGTGTGGGGGGGGGGAGGTTGGGGGGTAATAGGGGGATGAGGACACATATGTAATACCTTAATCAATAAAGAAATTAAAAAAATAAAAACAAAAAACAAAACAATGAAACTAGACCACCAACTTGCAACATACACAAAAATAAACTCAAAGTGGATTAAAGGCTTAAGTGTAAGTTGTGAAACCATAAAAATCCTAGGAGAAACCATAGGCAGCAAAATCTCAGACAACCCTCTTAGCAATATGTTCGCCAATGCATCTCCTAGGGTAAGGGAAACAAAAGAGAAAATAAACCAATGGGACTACATCAAAATACAAAGCTTGCGCCCAGCAAAAGACAACATCAACAAAATGAAAAGGGAGCTCACTGTATGGGAGAACATATTTGCCAATGATACATCTGGTAAAGAGTTAATAACCAAAAATATATAAGGAACTCATACAACTTAACAAAAGGAAGACAATCCAATTTTAAAATGGGCAAAGGACTAAATAGACACTTCTGCAAGTGGACATACAGATGGCTTAGAGACATACAACAAAATGCTCAAAGACCCCGATTATCGGAGAGATGCAGATTAAAAGGACACACCTGTCAGAATGGCTACCATTAACAAATGACAAGTGCTGGCGAGGATGCGGAGAAATGGGAACCCTACTACACTGCTGGTGGGAATGCAGACTGGTGCAGCCACTGTGGAAAACAGTATGGAGTTTCCTCAAAAAATTAAATATGGAACTCCCATTTGACCCAGTAAAGCCACTTCTGGGAATATATCCCAAGAAACTAGAAACACCAATCAGAAAGAATATATGCACCCCTATGTTCATAGCAGCACAGTTTACAATAGCGAAGATCTGGAAACCGCCCAAGTGCCCAGCAGTAGATGAGGGGGTAAAAAAGCTGTGGTAAATTTATACCATGGAACACTATGCAGCAGTAGAAAAGAAGGATCTGTTACCCTTTGAGACAGCATGGAGGGACCCAGAGAATATTATGCTAGCCAAAATAAGCCAGAAAGACAAGTATCACATGATCTCACTCATATGTGGATCTAAAGAGCAATCTAAATTGATGAACAAAATAGATCCCGAGACACAGGAGCATGGAACAGACTGTCAAATCTCAGAGGGAAGGCGGGGGTGGGTGGGAAGAGATTAACTAAAGAACTTGTGTGCATAACCCAGTGACACAGACAGTAGTGTAGTGAAGGCCTGGGGCAGGGGGCTGGTGCCCGCTGGAAGGGGGCAATGAGGAAAAAGGAGGAGCTCCATAACACCTTTGGCAATAAAGATTAAAAAAAATAAAAAAGGCGGGCTTAGGTAGGAAGAGGAGATTGGTCTCTGAGACAGGAGCCCAGCATTGGCCCAGGTCATGTGACTCATGAATAAATCCTTGCGTTTTTCAACAGCACCTGCCTCATGCATATGGCTGTCCTTGAGGCAGGCAGCAGAACCTCCGTTTTTGTTCAGTTCCACCCTGACTTCCTAGATGGGGCCTTAGACTGGGGACAGAGATCAAGAGCAGGGCTTCTGGTCAGCAGAGGGGAGGGCAAAGGCGCTGCCTAGAGTCATGGTGAGTACCTGGTGGGGGTGGGGAGGGGAGGCTGGGAGACCCTGCCCCCACCACAGACTCAACACGGAAGGGCTTTTGTGAGGGTGACCACACACGACTCATCCGGGTCTCAGAGACCCCTGCCAGAGCCAAGGTCCTCACTTCCGACTCCGCATCCGGGTCTCAGAGACCCCTGCCAGAACCAAGGTCCTCACTTCCGCCTCCTTATCCGGGTCTCAGAGACCCTGCGGATGCCCGGGGGAGAGCCAGAGCGAGCTCACATCCACATAGTCGGGCCCGGGGCCTGGCCTAGTCAAGGTGAGGGTGCCCAGGGAGGGCGGAGGGACCCCCGGGACCTCAAACAACGGTTTCCGTACTCGGAGACCCCTTGGGGGGGAGGGAGTTGACCACACGCGGCGGGTCGAGGTTGGCGCAGCCAGGTCTGGGCGACTCTGGTGGTTTGGTGAGAGGCGCGGTACCTCAACATGGCCGAGGAGTGCCCAGGGCCCTCCAGATCCATCTGGTGGGCGGGCATCTTGGGAGGAGGACCCTAGGCGGCGTGTCCTTCTGTCCGCCTCCACCCGGGTCTCACAAGGGGGATGGACCCAGGGACCCAGGGACCTAGAGCAGAGCCAGCCCCGCCCGGAGCTCACAGGGGGTGAAAGCCCACACGCAGCAGCCTCTGTGACCCTTACCCTGGGCTCCTAGAATCCCGGCCTTCGGGGCGGAGGCGGACCTCACCTGGGCAGGAGGCGGGCCCAGGCGCTGCCAGAATCCAGGTGAGGACCTGGGTCCCACCTCAGAGGGAAGCCCGCAGAAGTCCACCCCTGCTGCCCTCCACGAGGGGCACCGCGCGGGTGGCCACGCCCAGTGTGTCCTGAGTCACGCAGCGGTCTCTGAGGTAGGGGCGGTGATAAGGAGCAGGGCCTCTCGTCAGCCTGGCGGGCAGAGGAGATTCCTAGTCACGGTCAGCTCGCTGAGGGGGATGGAAGGACCCGAGTCCCCACCACAGAGCCAACCAGGCAGCACGCAGGGAGGTGAACACATGGACATTATCTCACTTCCGCATGCGGGTCTGAGACAGGAGCGGGGCGGGGGGGGGGGGGGGAGTTGCCTATGTGTGGGGTATCTCTGGGGGGAGGTTGCTGTAAGGATGATGACCCCAGGTCAGCACGGGGCGGGGGCATGACCTGGAGAACAGATGGGGGGGGGGGCGGGTGAGAATGACTACACCCGCCATTTTCTCCCTTCCACATCCCCATCCAGGTCTCAGAGACTCTGGGGGTTTGGTAGAGGGAGTGGGACCCCATCTAGGCAAATGATGCGCCAAGGACCTTGGAAACTAGACAAGAGTCAGTCCTGGTCTCAGAGACTCAGGAGGCTTGGGTAGAGGGAGTGGAACCCCATAGGGGCAGACGGTGTGCCAAGGACCCTGGAAGCTAGACCACAGTCAGTCCTGGTCTCAGAGACTCTGGGGGTTCAGTAGAGGGAGTAAGGACCCCATATAGGCAGATGGTGCACCAAGGACCCTGGAATCTAGACCAGAGTCAGTACTGGTCTCAGAAACTCTGGAGTTTGGTATAGGGAGTAGGACCCCGTATAGGCAGATAGTGCGCCAAGAACCCACAGAGCTAGACCAGAGTCAGTCCTGGTCTCAGAGACTCTAGGGGTTCCGTAGATGGAATAGTATCCCATATAGGCAGATGGTGCGTCAAGGATCTTGGAAGCTAGACCAGTGTCAGTCCTGGGCTGAGACTCTGGAGTCAAGTAGAGGGACGAGGACCCCATATAGGCAGATGGTGTGCCAAGGACCCTGGAATCTAGACCAGAGTCAGTCCTGGTCTCAGAGGCTCTGGGGGTTTGGTAGAAGGAGTAGGACCCCATAGAGGCAGATGGTGTGCCAAGGACCCTGGATTCTAGACCAGACTCAGTCCTGGTCTCAGAGTCTCTGTGTGTTCAGTAGAGGGAGTAGGACCTGAATTAGGCAGATGGTGCGCCAACGACCCTGGCAGCTAGACCAGAGTCAGTCCTAGTCTCAGAGGCTCTGGGGGTTCAATAGAGGGTGTAGGACCCCATATAGGCAGATGGCGCACCAAGGACCCTAGCAGCTAGATTATAGAAAGTCCAGGTTTCAGATACTTGGGGGGTTTGGTAGAGTGAGTGGGACCCAATATAGGCAGTTGCCAGAGTCCAGGTGAGGACCCTGATGGAGAACGGAGGGATTGTGGAATCTAGACCAGAGTCAATCTTGGTCTCAGAGACTCTAGGGGTTTGTTAGAGGGAGTAGGACCCCATAGAGGCAGACGGTGCGCCAAGGATTTTGGAATCTAGACCAGAGTCAGTCCTGGTCTCAGAGACTCTAGGGGTTTGGTAGAGGGAGTGGAACCCCATGTAGGTAGATGGTGCGCCAAGGACCTTCCAGAGTCAAGGTGAGGACCCTGATGGAGGATGGAGGGACCCTGGAAGCTAGACCAGAGACAGTTCTGGGATCCTGCTGGGGGGATGACCACAGACAGCATGTGCTGAGTTGCACAACAGGGTCAGGATCAGGAGCAGTACTTGAGAACGGCAGGGGGTGGGCCCAGGACCTTCCAAAGTCCTTAGGCAGGCCTCATGGGAGGATGATCATAGGTGGCATTTTCTTATTTGTGCATCTGGGTCTGACAGTCTGGGGCATGGGTATAAAGAGCAGGAACTCACTTCAGCAGAGGGTGGGCCAGCATCTGCCAGAATCAAGGGAGAATCCTAAGGGAGGACTGAGGGAACCTTGGATCCCACCACAGTGGGCACCCCTCAGAAACCCTCACCTGCCTTCAGCCCTGGGGTTTCTGGAATCGCTTTCCCATGGATTCTCCCACTCCCTTTGCTCTCAGGAATCTGAAAGAGGTGGGGCCTTACACAAAGGGTGTGGTATATGGACTGCAGAGCCAGGACACTCGGGCACTGCAAGTGGCCAAGCTATTGACCATGAGGGAGGAAGGAGGGGGAATTCTCCTCCAGAACAAATGTGGGCCTCACGGACATTCACCCCACTTCCACTTTCAGCTCCGAGAGACCCCAGGCAGGGCAGTACAACATAGAGCACTCTGATTTTGGCTGGGATGGTGGGCTTCAGGCAGGTGAGAGACCTGGACTGAGGGGGGCCACGTGCAGGTCAGCACAGGAGGAGGGGCGAGGTGGCCCGGGCCCTGACTTTTTTTAAGGTGAGGAATCTGAGGAAAGACAGAAGGAACCCTAATGCTCCTCCCCTGCTCCCGAGTCTTGCTGTCTCCTTTCAAGGTTCAGCTGAGGACTGAGGGAACAACTCACATCACAGCTGGTCGAATCCCAGCCTTACTTTGCCACTTCTGTCAGCCAGGAGAGAAAGTGGAACGTGGTGGTTAACCGTGGTGTCCCTCCCGTCCTCCACCAGTGACTCAGGAAGGTGAGCATTTTAGTCTGAAGGAAAGTGGCCTCAGGTTAACACAGGAAGTTGTCCAAGACCCTGTCAGATGTCAACGTTAGGACTGAGGGGACTCCCCGTCCCAGGGCAGATAGTCCCCACAGAGTTTGGCCAGGTCATACTGTATCCCGTGGGATGTCCTGGGCAGGTGTGGTCAGATGTGGGACCCCCTCACTTTCTTCTGTTCAGTCTCAGGGGTATGTAGCCTTGTTCTGAGAGTTTTGCTTCAGGGACAGCAGAGGGGAGGTTCACGGGCCCTGCCAGGGGAAAGGTGAGAACCCTGAGTGAGGACGCAGAAGACCATCCAGCCCAGAACAGTGGGGAACTCACAGAATCCTGGCCTTCCTCTTGTCAGCACTGGAGGCCCATGGCTGTGCATGCCACCTGCACGCTGAGGTGTTTCCTTGTTTCCTGTTATAGGGGCTCCAGGAGCCAGGGCATAAAGGCCTTGGTCTGAGGCACAAAACACAGGTCACAGAGCAGAGGAGGTCCAGGCCGTGCCAGCAGTCAAGGTGAGGTGCCTGCCCTCACCTAGAATGTGTCCCCAGGTTCTCCCCCATGCCAGAATAGAGGAGAACCCCTGCAGCACCCGACCCCACCCCACTGCCAGCCACAGAACCCTGGCCTATGCCGACTGTACCTGGAGAACCATCTGACTTCCTCATTCAGGATCTGAGGGGACAGGCCACCTAGGAGAAGAGACCCCAGTGGCGCCCAAGAGCACCCCTAAAGAGGAGACCTGTAGCTCTGCTTTGTCAAAGCTGACAAGGGTGTAACCAGCTGAGGCCACTTATTACACTTCCTCTCTCCACAGGCCTGTGAGTCCTCATTGCCCACCTCCAGCCCGCACTCCTGTGGCTGCCTGACAAGAGTCATCATGCCTCGAGCTCCAAAGCGACGACGCTACACGCTTGAGATTACCGAGGCTGAGGAAGAGGATTATTCCTCCTCCTCCTCCACCTGCTCCTCCTCTTTTCCTTCCTCTTTTTCCTCCACCTCCTCTTCCTCTTGCTACCCTCTGCTTTCAAGTAACCCAAGCACCCCGGAGGAGGAGGAGAAGAAGGAGGAGGAGGTTCATGCTGCTGCTGGGACACCGAGTCCTCCCCAGAGCTCTCCAAGTGCCTGTGCCCCCCCTACTGCCTTTGCCGCTGCTGCTCCATTGAGCCAGTCCAGCAGCCAAGAAGAGGAGGGTCCGAGTACCTCCCGGGCCCTGCCAGACACAGAGTCCTTGCCCAGAAACGTGATTGATGATAAGGTAGCTGATCTGGTGGGGTTCCTGCTCCTGAAGTATCGCACAAAGGAGCTGACCACTAGGGTAGAAATGCTGAGTAGCGTCATCAGAGAGCACCAGGACCACTTTGCTGTAATCTTCAGCGAGGCCTCTGAGTGCATGCAGCTGGTGTATGGCATTGATGTGAAGGAAGTGGACCCCACCAGCCACACCTATGTCCTAGGCACCAACCTGGGCCTCACCTATGATGGGATGGTGAGCAATGAGCACAGTATGCCCAAGACTGGCCTTCTGATACTCATCCTTAGTATAATCTTCTCGGAGGATGATTGTGTCCCCGAAGAGAAGATATGGGAAGCACTGAATGCCATGGGGTTGCATGCTGGGATGGAGCATTGTATCTTTGGGGAGCCCAGGGAGCTCCTCACCAAAGTTTGGGTGCAGGAACAGTACCTGGAGTACCGGCAGGTGCGCAACAGCGAACCGGCACGGTACGAGTTCCTGTGGGGTCCCAGGGCCCACGCTGAGACCACCAAGTTGAAAGTTCTGGAGTTTTTGGCCCAGATCAATGGGAGTGACCCCAGATCCTTCCCACACTGGTATGAGGAGGCTTTGAGAGAGGAGGAACAGAGAGCCCAGGCCAGAATTAGCACCACACATGATACTACTGCCATGGCCAGTGCAAGCTCTTCTGCCATGTCCAGTAGCTTCTTCTGCCCTCAGTGAAGTCCAAGGCAGATTTCTTTACTTTGTGTTTTAAGAGGGAAGTCAATGATCCAAGCAGTGGGGGGCCAGCCTAGGGGATTATAGTGAATAACATCTGTGTGTCTCTGTTCCATTGGGTTGACTTAGAAATGTATCTTCTTTTATTTTTGGTATTTTAAAATGTTACTTTAAGTAGAATGTTTATTAGCTTCAGAATCTAAGTTTACAAATGACACAGGTCACATGTTTATTGTTATTTAACTTAAGAAAAAGAGCTTTGCTATTTTGTAAAAAAAAAATTGGGAATTCTTCATTTTATTTTTACTCTGTAACCAGATAACATGGACTTGGAATACCTTGGAATAGGCTTTTTTTTTTTTATGTGAAAGAGCACAGCTGTAAAACAGAGATAAAATAGTTAATTTTTGAATTCTTGTATCATTTTCAGTCTGTCATTCTGTAAAAATTATATATATATCTATCTACCTGGATTTTCTTAGCTTATTCAAGAATGTAGAAAAATAAACAGTAAAAAGACTCTTCTCACTAGTTCATGTGCACCCTAAACATTCATTGAGCCTCTGTCCTCACAAGGAAAGGCAACCCAGCCAGAGAAAGGGAGGGGATGCAGAGCAGAGGAGCTGGGCACCAGGACTGGATTGGGAAGGGAGTGAACACAGGCAACTTTTGTCCCCTGGGCCTTGTCTTTGAGAGTGGGTATGTTTCCATACACACGAGGACATAATAGCTTGAAGTTAGGTTTATGTCCTTTAAGACAGGAGGGGTTGCTCATGTGGAGTGTGGTACTGAGGCTCAGGCCCTATGATGTTGATGTGTAGCCACCGGTTGTGACTCTCCTATTATGGTACAGGCCAGGTACTCAGCCCCGTGGAATCCAAGCTCTGTCAGGTACTAGGACCCCCTTCCCCAGGGAAAAGGCAAGGACAGTGGGTGATGCAGTCAGGGCCCCCATGATCGTGGGCCGTCTATTCATCCTTCTGTGACACCTTCTCAACTGTAGACTGGGGTGACAGTGGCACTGCCCCAACCACTGTTATTTGAGGATTGAATTCTAGGATTTGTGGATCATGCCCATGGCATGGGGTTGGTGTGTGGGTACTGGTGCCAATTCTTCCTGCTCCTGTAATTCCTTTCTGTAGGCTGCAGTGGGGGCCAGGAGTGCCTGCTGACAGCAGATAGCAGTGGTGCAGCCAGGGGATGGAGGAGGGTGGCTCCCAAAGGGGCCCGAGGGAAACACCTGGCAGGATGATCTGAGCTCACACCGGTGGTGTCCCAGGGCCCAGCTGAGATTGCATCCCAAGGATTTGCAACTAGCAGCCCTGCAAGAGGGACCGGTGTGCTTGGGGACCTGCAGCGCCTTGGGGTGAAAAGAGGAGGGAGCTGACTGTGCTGGAGTGAGTGGGGTGAGGAGAAGAAGCAAAGCCCAGGAGCATCTGCGCTGGGAGAGGACCAGAACCCACTCACCCGTTGTGAAGCCAACACGCCCTTTCTCCCTCCTCTGTGCTCCCCTGGCCTCAGTGACCTCCTTTGTGGAACTGACCACACCCTGTGCTGAGTGCCTCTCCTTGCCTGTCTCCACCTTCTTCCTTGAGCCCCCCAAAGACTCCATCCGATGGACGAGACATCTGCATCGCCAGCCCTTTCCATTGGGCCTGGCCGCTGACTGCGTGGGCATAGGAAGAAGGAGCCAACACTCTGCTCTCCCACCATCCCTGTCAGTGGGGTTCCAGGGCCTCAGGGGACATTGGGGAGAGGTCAGCCCACAGACCATGAACATGGAGGGCTGATGCATGATGCTTATGGACAGTCACACTTGTGGGTTTCCCCAGGCCACGTGAGGCCCAAGGATCTCTAGGGAGATGGAGTTCTCCTGCCTCTCCTTCCTGCAGCCTTATGCAGGCTTTGTCTTAAATGCGGTCAATACTCCAGACTCATTGGCAACCCTAGTGAGCAGCCAGAGGAACTGTACCATCGTCATCCATATTGCTCACAGGGACTGGGAAGACGCTCTCTGGTGGGAGCTGCTGCTGGAGAGGCTGGGGTGGAACCCCAGGCAGATTCAGGCCCTGCTCTGGGAAGGGAGAAGTATGGCTGAGGAGTGATCGCTGGCAAGGTGTGACACCCTGAGCGTTGCTCACACCCCTCCAAGAGTACCCCCAGGACCTTGCTCAGGGGTTTGGGGTTTATTTTCTTTTAAGCCTGTGGTGGTGGGGCTGTGGTTTCTGTAAGCAGCACACCTTCAAAGGGGCAGCAAGGGGCCCAGGCTGGGGTTCCGTGGGCCGAGTTCCTACGACATGGGTGAACCCTTCTTTCTGTCCACACTGGGCCTCAGTTCCCATTGGTGACCTGAGAGGCAGGGACAGGTCCAAGTCTGCATGTGGTGTTGCCTGTGTGCACACATGTGTGTTTATGTGTGTGTGTGCGTGACAGACCAGGGGAGGCTGCACAGCACAGAGAATGTCAGGTGGCCCCCAGACTCAGGCTGTCTGCCTGACTTCGCCCACCTGCCTCTCCCCCACTGCCCATGGCATCCGGGTCTCTTTCGCTCACCCCTCAGTGGTTGAGGTCCCACACCAGCTCCTTTCACCTGTGAAGAGCTTGGGACCTGATTGCCTGTGGGTTCCTCACAGTAGTCAGGGCCCTTCTGACCTGTGCATGCTGCCCACAGCTGTCAGGCTGGGACCTGCCTGTTATTGGACCAGGCTCTGTCCTCTTCTTTTCCTTCTCTCCCCTGGCCTCACCCAGAATTCCCTGAACAGAGTTTGACACATCGGAAGTGCTCAGTCAGAGGGACCCCGCTCACTCCATGTCCCTTTGGGGAAATCAGCTTAGCCTCTCGGGTGCATAACTTTGAAGAACTGTTTCCTCTCACAGGAAGCCTTTGGTTTATGGAAGGAAAAACATCTCAGTGTTTCTCTCGTGGTGCATGGGGATCCCTGACATTGGGGCAACTCTGCAGTGCCCAGAAAACGTGGCTCCTGAGGAGGTTGTGGAACTGAAAAAGCAGACTGTACTGACCAACCTGAAGCAGAAGTACCCGACTGCACTTTCAAACCCCAGGTGGTTACTGGAGCGCATACCCAGGAAAGGGGGAAAGGCTATCTTCCAGGTAGGCATCCCACAGCACCTGACACCCTAGGGGCAGGAGGACTCCACAGGAAGGTTACCGAGAATCCAGATGAATCGTGACCATCAATGGGCCATCATGCCGCGGATGTGGAACTGAATTGGCGCTGCCGTGGAGAGCACTACCCACCATCTGCTGTTCTCATAAACAGATTTCTGTGCCCAGATGTAGGCGACTGTCCCCGTGAGATGCCTCTCTGGGCTCATTGCCTGTCTCAAGAACTCTGTCTGACTTTAAGGAAAAGGGAAAGCTGCCAGGAAATATCTTGGTGCTATCACTCTTTTTGGTCCTGCTCATTCCTGGGTTTTACAGAGAAAAATGTTTTAGGAGAACTGGTTATTGTTTGGGACTCCCATCTCTTTGTTCTGGTCAAACTCACAGAACACTTCAGCAGCACCCAGGGATCCTTGTGGGAGGTCTGGGAGCGGGCACTGAATGATTGCCGGAGGGTGACCAGCCAGGCATGGCCTCATTCACAGTGAAAGGGACATCAGATTTTGACAGAAAGCACCTGTCTCCCCTGGAAAGTGACTGGTCTGCTGTAAAAGTGTCCCTTGGCTCATGAGGGCTTCTGTTACACATGTCACATAGCTAGCTCGTGACCCAAGGACAGATCTGAAATACAGCTCTGATGGAAAAGTGATGGGTAGAGTTTTTTGTTTGCCTGTGTGGGCAATCTTTAATTTATTTGGATCCCTTCTAGCAGGGTTACTAATGGTTGTTAGCTGTGAGGATGATGGGCTTCCTCGCAGGTGTTGACTGGAATGGTCAGTCTTCTGAGCCAGACTGGCTCTGTCGTACACCACTTAGCACATGGGGTGGCCCGGGTTCTAGGTGGGCCTCTCTACAAGGTGCCTGGAACTTGGGCTAGAGACACTCAGATGCTGATCAGAAACTTCCTGGCATCATAGGGGGACCTGTGAGTAAAGACCTTCCTGTTTCAGGATGCATAACTAATGTAAGGTGATTCCCCCAAGGTGAGGAGTTAGGCAGTTCTGTCTCCTGTCCAGTAGGCAAGGCTCAGGGAACCAGATATTCCTGGGCTTGCTTCAGAACCTTGGCTGAGTGGGTGAACATGAAAGAGGACAACAGGGACGCACGTCTTTCTGGGGTCAGGATTTCTAGCCTCCTCAGGCTCATCTGACGAGGTGTGTGGCACGGAAACAGAAGAACACGGACTCACAATTCTCATTGGATTGTTTATTTTGTACCATGTAGTTTTGCCTTTCTTTATTAAAGCAGAAATGGATTCGTGGTTACAAAGCCTGTGATATGATGGGCCGGCATTGTCCTTGAACTGCTCACAGAGTGAACACTTGTTATCCGAGGAGCCCTCATGCTCCTCCTCCTCGGCCTGGTCAGGGTCCTTGGGTGGAGCCATGACTGAAAGGCCAGCTATCAGAATGGAATAACAGATGTTGTACAAAGACATCACCGAACCTTGTAGTGGTTCATTTGTGGGGGTGGGGGGCAGATCCCCTGTGCCGTTGGTTCCGGCAGTAGCCGTGGGCACAAACATGACATTACCAGAAGTGTCCTCCCCACTTGAACCACTGGCTGCACTTGGGCACTGGACCTCCATGGCACTGCTCAGGGGCTGAGGAACGGAGAACTCGAATGCCTGGGCGGCACTGGGTCCCCAATCATTCTTGGCGGACTCCTGAGCCTTTTGTTCGGCTTCTTTGTTGCCGTCCTCGTGGTGTATTCTTGGGGAGTGTCTTGTGGGGGCCATCTTCTTCTTTGTCTTTGGAGGGGTGGCACTGGTCCCTGGACAAACGCGAGTCACCTGGTTGCCTTGTGTCTTAATGTTCTCGAGGAGCCAAGGCTTGCCTCTCTGGAAATTGCAATTTCTGTAGATCTGAAACAAAATTAATTAATTTAGTCATTTGTGGAGAAAAGATATGTATTTGACATTAACTGGCCTCTCAGAGTCTTTACTCATCCCTGCAGGTTGTCTCTAAGGGGGCTATAGTTTCAAATGAAAATCTATACTTTCTCATCTTTTGATAAACACTGTATATCATGTGAAAAGGGGTTAGACCCTTAAATGAAGCCCTTTCAGTATATCGTTCTTCTGGGTCCACTAGGAAGATGTTTGAGTAACAGGGAACATGGGAAATGGGAGGACTTTCTACTTTACCATTATCATGTTCCCTGGAAAGCAAACTAAAGAGTTGCCTGGGTGTATTTTGCTAAAACCATGGAGGTTCAGCAAGCGGATGAAACTCTTCAAGCTGTTCGATTCAAATATTTGCTCCTCACCCTTTCGGCAAAGAATCTCCCTCTGGAAAAGATTTTCCTCGATGATCACGGTGTCTCCTTCATCATTCCAGCGCAAGGACCTGATGGCGTCGTCCTCCACTATCCTCCAAAGCTTTCTTGGGAAGGACGGCCCATGAAGAATGTTGTTTCCTTCCACACTGGGGCGCTTTGATTTGGGTCCTGTGGTTGTGGGTTGTCTTGCGGGCTTGGATCTTGGCTCTCTTCTTGGCCCCCGTGCCTCTCCAAAGCCTCCCTGGGACCCACATGAGGACCTGGGGGTGTATCCTATTGGACCATTATTGGTGGCTGTCCATCCTCTGATGGGGCCAGCTTGGCTTCGTGCATCTCCTGGGCACTCTGACTAGCCATGTTGATGCTCTACATCAACAAGCATTTGGTACCCTGGATCCTATCACTTCAAAAGTGGGGTCAGATATGCCTTTGGTCACAGCAGTGATGCCCTATAGATACTGTCCTCAAAATTCTAGAGTCTCGATCGTGGGGCAACCAGCTGCTTAAGTCATGTGATGTCACAAAGGTGACTTATGGCTTCTCTGGAGTGTGGGCCCTGGCCAAGTGTGGGGGAGTGGACATCTTTAGAGCCCCCATCTTCTCTCTTTTCAAATAGTACAAAAAATAGGGGTCAGGTTAATAGAAAGGTGCTCATATGCTGCCAGGGAGATTGTTTCTTGTTGCTAGTTCACTGGATGTGTTGAGAGGTCACGATCCTATCTTCACCCCCATCCCTACAGAGGCGGCGGGGGGTGGGGGGTGGGGCAGTTGATGGCCTCTTTGTTGCTCAAGGGCAAGGCCCTGGTTAGTCTTAGCTTGGGCAACCACCAATATTGCCTGGGTCAGATGGGCCCCTGAGGGACTGTACCTCCCAGAAAATGGTGATTGGCCTAGTCTCAGTAGGTAACCCCCCTCTTCAATGCACCCCTCACAAGCTTCCTGCTTTGGTCTCTTCCAGCTGTGCCTACTTGTTGGTAGGTCCTGCTCAGATGAGCCCAAAAGAGAGTCTTATTTTCTTAGCTCTGGGTCGAGTTGTCCCTAGAATAGGGCTGTGCTCCAGCACAGGTGGGAACGTTCCTCTCATTCCTCAACCTCAGTGCTACCCAAAGCACCTGAGAGAAGATGTTAAACATGGTGTTGCAGTGGGAATGGACAGCCGCACCCTCTAATGTCCTATGGAGCCCCCTCTTGAGTTTGGCTTGCCCCCAAATCTCACCACTCTCAGGTCACAATGGCATTGGCTTTAGTTTGTATGTCTTCCACATAGGAACTCTTCTTACTACCCAAGATGGGTTCACTTTGGGACACCTGCATTTTTCTTCTCAAAGCATCCTCCCCAGATTCAGATTCAGGCTCCCTTGAGGCCTCCCCTATGCCCTATTTCCTTTCTTCAGTGAAGTGGGTGGGCTTTGGCTCTCCCAGATTTCGGGCTTCCCACTTCCAAATTGGATCTCCTTTGGTACTTCCCCTTTTCATTAGTGATTTGTGGTTAGGCACATACTCGGCGCTGGGGAAACAAAGCATTCTGCTGACTCACTCTCATGCCAGCCCTGTTCTCCTTGCCGGAAGCCTGTGTGTTCCTCTCCTGCCATAGCCTTGAAGATAGGTACATTGATTCATTTTGTTTGCTCTTGGGTTAGATTCTTTTCAAAAACCAAAAACCCTACTTTACACACATTCACTTCCAAGTTAAATTCTAACCTGTTTAGCTAGCTGTGACTGAAGGAAGCTGATATGAAAATAATCATAAATATGTAGTTGAACGTAGATGAGAGCTTGGGTGTGGGATAGCACAAAAGCAAAATTCAAGTCATCTTCGCTATAGAGGAGAGGATACTACGGTGGACTTTGTGATTCATGTTCTCTAGCTATTGTGGACAACTTTGGTCTTAATAATCACTCTGTATAGGGAGATAGAGTGGTACCATGGAAAGGCACCACCTGCACGGTCTTAGGTCCTTGTCTCAGCCCTGCCACTAAGTGGGGTCATTTGTACTCTATTTCTAAACAGTGGGGTCAATCCTTTGTTGCTAAAAGTGGAGTGCGAAGGCATTTGGGAAGAAAATTCCCCAAGGTGCCCCTCAGCCTAAGAACTGCATCCTTAATGGAGCCCCTGGGTCTAGATTCAGGCTCAGTCCATGGTCTTTGTGCTTCTAAACAGGTTTACAAAGCATTCACTCAAGAATCAGTTTATTCTTGGAGGACATGCCCTAGAGGCTAAGAATGGGCGCCTTTTCTGCAGGGCGGGGTGAGGGGGGGCTAGTATCTCTGGTTAAACAGCCAGCTCCCTTCAGTTGCCTACCAAAGTACTGTTTCTTAAGGGAGTTCTTTAAAGGCTGAAAAGGAGGTTTCCTTGTGGCCTCTGCTAGCTCATTACTCTGCGGGTTACTTATTCAATGGAATTTGCTCGTTTCATGGGAGGGAAATTGGAGAGAAGGCTCTGGAAATCACAGTCTGGCATCTCATGGAGAACAGGTGTTTACTTGGTATGATTTAGGCACTCAATGCTAGTGTCCCAAGGATTCCGTAGGATCATTAGCTAATATTATTTTATTCAGAAGCCACTGAATTGCCACTGTGGTGAAGAATCTAGGACATCAAGTTCATCTTTTCCTCTGAAGATGAAATATTCACACTGCTAACTTCAGTGGAGTTGATGAAAAGGCATTATGGACATGGCCTCCCTCTGCTAAGCCTGCTCAGTCCCAGAAATTTAACCCTGGGCCCCACAACCACCAGTCAGACAGTGTTTATTAGGCACCATGCTCTCCAGAGCTCCAAAGGTCCCAGAGATGACCCATGTGTGTTGCCGCCTTATGAACAGAGCCCCCAGAGTTAGGTGGCTGCAATGCAGCACAGCTGACTGGACTTCCCGGACAGCCACCTCCTAGGGAAAGTGATTTCAGTCTTGACTTGGCTGTTGCTTCTGCACAGCCTTACAGCCATAGAGAAAGTGCTGAGCTCTGGGCTATGGGGCCCTTGAGGCTAGCCTGGCTGCTAAGAGTAGATAAAAGAGAACCTTGTGGTTCCAAGACCTCAAACCACTCCCCCAGAGCTGGTGAGCATCCACACTTAGACACATGAGCCTCCTCTCCAATGCCACTCTTCCAGCTGTTCCCTTGCCCTCCTGCCTTAGTCCAGTGGGGATGCCATAACAAAATACCACAGACTGAATAGCTTATCGACAACAGAAACTTACTTCCCACCGTTCTGGAGGCTGGAAGTCCAAGAATAAGGTGCCAGTGTGCTGCAGTGAGGGCCCTCCTTGCTGTGTCCTCACATGGTGGAAGGAGCGTGGATCTCTCTGGAGACACTTTGTAAGGTGCTATTCCCATCCCTGAGGGCTCAGCCCTCGTGACTTAAGCACCTCCCAAAGACCCAACCTCCTAATGCTGTCATCTTTAGGGGTTAGGGTTGCAACATCAGCCTTTTACGGGACACAAACATTCAAACCATAGCACTCCCTTCTGGCCAGTGCTCTCCTGACCCAAAAACCCACGGAGGGTCTCTTGCTGTGAAGGATTCTTCACAGGCCCCATTCAAGTAAAGCTCCTTGTGTATTGATGTCTCTCTTGGTCATATCTTCTTTCTGGATCAGCCCCCAATCATAAGTGAGGCCCATAGTGGTGACCAGGACATAAGAGTGCTCATTGGGTCTACTTCCCTCCCATCAATGCCAAACACCAGCCACATGCACTGTAGACTTGGATGAAGATCTCAGGGAAGTGGTCCTGGTACTCTTTGATGACACCATTCAACATTTCTGCCTTTGTGATCCGCTCTTTTGCAAGATACCTTAGGAGCAGGATGGTGAGCAATGAGCACAGATTTCCCAACAATGTCCTCCTGGTTACACTTCTGTGGGTGATCGCCACGAAGGGCAACTGTGCCCCCGAGGATGAAATCTGGGAAGCCCTGCAGGTCATGGGGGTGCATGATGGGAAGGAACATAGGATCTCACGGGGGCTCCTCACCAACGTTTGGCTGCAGGAATAGTACCTGCTGTACCCGCAGGTACCCAACAGTGATCCGGCACACCACAAGTTCCTGTGGGGTCTCAGGGCCCACGCTGAGACCACCAAGTTGAAAGTCCTTGAATTTTTGTTCAGGGATTATAGAATGGATCCTAGTTCCATCCCATCCCTGTCTGAAGAGGCTATGAGTGGCGAGGAAGAGGGGGCCTGAGCCAAGTTGCACCCGGGCACGTTTCAGGCCCATGTCTGGCAGCTTCTCCAGCTGGGCATGATGTGAGGCTAATTCTTCACTCTGCATTTGAGAAGAGGCGGGGGGTGGGGCGAGGGGGAAGGGCTGTAGCATCTTTGGGTACCTGTGATGATTTAGAAATTTATCCTTGTTTTCTATGGGAATTTTTCAAACGTTGTTTCTTTTCATAGAAGGTTTCACAAGCTTCAGCATCTAAGTTTGTGAATGACATTGACCAAACCTGTATTTGTACTACCGGGTGAGGCCGCGGGCCCCTGGATCCGGGTGAGCCTGGGCCCCGGGTCCGGGTGAGGCCGCGGGCCCCTGGATCCGGGTGAGCCTGGCCCCGGGTCCGGGTGAGGCCGCGGGCCCCTGGATCCGGGTGAGCCTGGGCCCCGGGTCCGGGTGAGGCCGCGGGCCCCTGGATCCGGGTGAGCCTGGGCCCCGGGTCCGGGTGAGGCTGCGGGCCCCTGGATCCGGGTGAGCCTGGGCCCTGGGTCCGGGTGAGGCCACGGGCCCCTGGATCCGGGTGAGCCTGGCCCCGGGTCCGGCCGAGACCAAACCAGAGGGAGTCAAACCTGCAATACCACCATTTGTCCACCATCCAGACCTGAGGGGTCAGTGCCGACATATACTTATAAGGAACTGGTGGACATTGATATTGGGTCTCAAAAGAACTGTTGGTCCAGAAAGAATCTCACTACAGACTGATTCATTTGCCTGTCAGCATAACTATTATTGCCCGTCGCACATTCAATTCTTATAGGTACATCTCTAGTGACACATGATTTCGCTCATCTAGGGGAAATGATGAACAACATGGACTGATGAACAAGAACAGAACCAGAAACAAGGAGGCATCGATCGGACTATCGGGCCTCAGAGGGAGGATAGGGGAGGGTGGGGGGAGAAGGGAGAGATCAACCAAAGGTCTTGTGTGCATGCATAAGAGCCTAACCAATGGTTAAGTTCAACAGGGGGTTGGGGCATCCATGGGGAGGGGTGTGGGATGGGAATGGGGGGATGAGGACAAATATGTGACACCTTAATCAATAAAGAAATTAAAAAAAAAACATATTTAAAAAATATGAGAAATATCATAATCTAGTGTAGTGCTTTAACTAATTGTAAATACATTGCTAGACGTACTTAAATAGCATTTTAAAAAATAATCTGGGTTTAAAACAGCCTCAGTAATGGGTGTTTATTAGAAATGTATATGTAATTAATTGTATGTATTAAACAAATTTAGGATTTTACATCAGAAAATAAATCAAGCCATCTGATACCTTGTAAGGATACACAAGGGAAAGAATAGTATTTGGATTTATTGCTTAGTTACAATGACATATGTTTACTGCTAAAGTGATGAAATTGTTTAATCTGAGTTAATGTATATCTCAATTCTAATGAAATTGGCTCTAGGTCTGTATTTATGCTTGTGATTTTAGCTTTTACTATGGTAACCTCTCATTCTGTCATTAAAAACTTAAAAAAAAAAAAAAAAGTGATCCTGCACCGTAGGAGATCCTGAGGGGTCCCAGGGCCCACGCTGAAACCAGCAAGTTGAAATTCCTGAAATATTAGCTCAGGGCCAATAGCAAGGATCCCAGTTTCTTCCTATCCCCGTTCGAAGGGGTGGAGAGCAAAGAAGATCAAAGGGTCTCATGGGGTTTCTTCACCAGCTTAGTTGACAACTGTGGAAACTGTGGTTTCTAAAGGTTAGCTACTATTGAAGATGCTGAGCAGCAGCAGGGATTTGGGGGAGTGTTGTGGCATTGTGGTTGTCTGTCTAGATTTTCCTTGTCCAATGCAGGTGATTTCACTTTTTAATCCTCACTCATAATAATCCTTCTTCTCTGCTCCTGACACATCCTGGGCGCAGTAGTGCCCCCTCCAGCATCGGTCCTGGTATTGCAGCGTCTCTGCAAGGGTTGTGAGGCCCTCCTGAGTGAGGACTTCGGGGTCCACCGGCTTCAGAACAGAGGGCGCTAGGGAATCCATCTCCTGGTGTTCCTGTCAGCTCTACGGGACCCTGGGTGGGGCTCTCAAGGCTGAGCATATGCCCGGGAAATCTGGGAGAGTTAGAGCCTAGGTGTGAGGGACACAGACTTGGGTCTGCAGAGGGCAGGGGCCCTGGTGTTGTCAGGTGCGGGAGGGGAACAGAGTCAAGACTCCCAGGCCTCTAAATCCGATCTCTGCCCCTGCTCTCAGGCCCCGGGGACCCCAGAAAGCCCGTCCGGAAGTTCCGCCCACTGACTTCCGCTGGGGAAGTCTTAAGAGAGGAGAGCGCCACGTCTGGGAGGCCGGCTTCGGGTCGGTGGAAGGAAGGAGTCCAGGTATGATCCTGAGGGACGACTGAGGCCCCAGGACCCAGGGTGGCCCTGCCGTCAGCACTGAGAGTCCGCCGGTGGGGTGTCTGAGAACTATTTCCTGCACCCCTCGCCCACCTCCTCAGAGAACGGGGGCGAGGGGGTCAAGGACAAGCGCTGAGGGGAGCAATCTCAGGTCGGCACGGGCAGGGCCCAGACTCTGCCTGGAATCAGGGTGAGGACCAGACGGAGGTCCCCTGGCATCTAGGTCAGCCCCTGTCGGGAGCCCTGGGGAGCGAGGCACACGGACCTCCCCTGGGGTCTCGGGGTTGAGGGCCTCCGTGTGGGGGTCCGGCCTCCCGGTTCACAGAGGGAGGGTCCCAGGACCTGCAGGCCTCATGGTGACGGCCGGCCGTGGGGGAAGACAAGGTGACTCCGGGCCCCAGAGCACTTAGTCCTGGGAGCCCGAAGGTGCGGGGTGACTGCGAGCGGCGAGGACTGACTTCCGCATCTTCCGGGTTGACACACTCGGGGGCCTCCGTGTCATGGCAGAGTCTCAGGTCGGCAGAGGGTGTCCGGGACCTGCCCACAGTCAGTGTGAGGACCCTGAGCGAGATTGGGGGCCCTGGATCCCAGAACAGTGTCCATCCGGAAGGCCTCCTGGGGGTGGGGGAGGGGTGATCTCGCACATTGAGCTTTGTGAGTTCTCCATCTGGGTCTGAGAGACACTGGGGGTTTTGTAGGAGGAGCAGGGCTACAGGCATCAGGGGTGGGGGATCCCAGGTGCTGGTGCTGTCAAGTTGATGACCCTGAGGGAGATTGGGGGACCCTGGACCCCAGAACAGAACAGTGTCTGTCCAGCAGGCCTCCCCGGGGTGGGGGAGGGGTGATCTCACACATTGTGCTTTGTGATTTCTGCATCTGGGTCTGAGAGGCACTGGGGGTTTGGTAGAAGGAGCTGGGCTTCAGGTAGCAGAGGGGAGACCCCAGGTCCTGCTGCTGTCAAGTTGAGGACCCTGAGGGAGAAATAGGCAACCCTGGACACCAGAATACTCAGTCCTAAGAGGACCTGTGGGCGGGGTGACCACAGGCATAGTTTCCTGACTTCCCCATCCAGGTCCAGTGTAAGGAACAGAGCCACAGGTCGGCTTAGGGAGCACTGAGGTGACCCTGGACCCCACAATGTAGGGGACCCTGGCAGAAAGGACTGGATGTTGCAAACTCCTGCTGTTGCCACATGGATGTGGATGGGGGAATCTTGGGGATGTGAGGACCTAGGTCTGAGAGTTAACCCAAGATCAGCAGCGGGACTAGTCCCAGGATCTGCCAGGTGTGGATGTGCTGATAATCCGTGAAGCCTCAATGCACACCCCCTTCTCAGAAAAGGAGGGGTGATACAAAGGCCAGCTGTCCGCAGTCTTCCACCCTGAAAGGAACAACAGTGGACCTAAGTGGCACGCTCCTTTCTATCATGGGTGGGAAAGTGGGGGGGTCCTCGGTGAGGTGGGGTCTTTCTCTAAGGGGGAGAGATAGAGTATCCCAGGTGGGAGGCATGGAGGTAGGGCCGGCCCTGGCAGGAGTAAAAATGAATAATCTACAGGGGCACTAGGAATGCAACCAGGACAGAGCGCCCAGTCCCTGCTGCCAGCATTTTGTGATGATGGCAGGGATCCTGGGGGGGTGCGACGGGGGGGGGGGGAGGGGGTGGAGAGGGGAGATGGTAGCCACCTTAGGCTACCCCTGGAGTTTGTGCAATGTGATGCCTCCTCATTTGTCTCTTGGGGCTCTCAGGTAGGTGAGGACCTTGGTCTGAGTGGACAAAGTCCGGTCATCTGAGGAAGGGTATCCGCTCAACAGTGAGAAGAGTCCCGGGTCTTGCCAAAGTGAAGATGAGGACCCCAAGGGAGCAGTGATTGTACCCCAAGCCCTGAGACAAAAACGGGACACCACAGAAATCCAGCCTGCCCCTACTCTCAGCCCTGGAAACCCTGGGCGAGGCTGTCAGTCTAAGTCCCTCCTCCCTCCTGATTTTTAGATTGGTGGTCTGGGGGAGGGGAGGGGAGGGCCTTGGTCTGAGGGTCTGGACAGAGGTCGAGTCAGGTTCCCATGAGTTGGCAGGGTGGTCACAATGAGGAATGAGGGGACCCCTGAAACAAGCATACATGGAGCCCAAGGTCTGCCGAGCCATTTTTGTCAGGAATGGGGAGACCGGGAATTGTGGGTGTACTGGCTCCCCTCACTTCCTCCTCAGTTGTCTATGGAGATGAGGCCTTTCCTTTAGGAGGGTAACTTCAAGTCAGCAGATGCAGTTGCTTCAGTTTCTGGACAGTGAAAGGGTAAAGACTTAGTGGGACAGATGGAATCAATAGAGTAAGGGCGCACATTATTGTTCCTTCGTGACACCTATTAGACTCTGGGCAGGTGTGGCCAGATGTGGGGCCACCCCAAGTCCTTCTGGTTAGTCTCAGAAGTGTGTGGTCTTGTTCTGAGAGTTTTGTCTCAGGCCAGCAGAGGGGGAGAAGAAGGCCCTGCCCGGGGACTGGTGAAAACTCTCAGTGAGCACAGAGGTGATCATCCATCCAGAACAGAGGAGACCATACAGCACCCAATCCCACCTCACCACACTGTCTCAGAACCTTGGGCTGTGCCAGCTGCACCCTGAGGAGCCTTCTCACTTCCTCCTTCAGGATCTAACTGGACAGGCCGCTGAGGAGAGAACCGTGTGAGGCCCGAGAGCACTCCTAAAAAAGAGACTTGTAAGTCACCTTTGTCAGATCTGCCTAGGGTGCGTTTCTCAGCTGAGGCCTCTCACACTCCCTTTCTCTCACAGGCCCGTGGGTCCCCATTGCCCGCCTTCCCACACTCTGTCACTGTCCCAGCACGAGTCATCATGCATCGCCATCAGATGAGTGAGCTCTGTAAGCCCGAGGAAGACCATCAGGACCCAAGGGAGAACCAGGAACTGGTGGCAGTGCAGCTGTTCAGCCCTGAGGGGGAGGAAGAGGCCATGTCTCCCTCCCTCTCAGTCCTATTCCAAGAGAGCCTAAAGGAGGCAGCTGCTGCTGAGACAGCAAGTCCTCCCCACAGCCCTCATGGTGCCTGCCTTCCCCCCGCTGCCGTGGCAGCCTCTCCATGTAGCCAACCTGAAGATGAGGGCTCCAGCAGCCGAGATAAGGAGGGGCCAAGCAGCAGGGAGGGCTCTGAAGAGGCCGAGTCCTCTCTCCAAGGCGCCCTACGTTTGAAGAAGGCTTACCTGGTGATGTTCCTGCTCCTGAAGTATTGCGCAAAGGAGCCGACCACAAAGGCAGAAATGCTGAGTAGGGTCATCAAAGAGCACCAGGACCACTTCCCTGAGGTCTTCAGCGCAGCCTCTGAGTGCATGCAGCTGGTCTTTGGCATTGATGTGAAGGAAGTGGACCCCAGCGCCCACACCTATGTCCTGGTCACCACCTTGGGCCTCACCTATGATGGGATGGTGGGCGATGGGCACAGATTTCCCAACACTGGCCTCCTGGTCACACTTCTGTGGCTGATTGCCGCAGAGGGCGACTGTGCCTCTGAGGAGGAAGTCTGGAAAGCCCTGCATGTCAGGGGGGTGCATGATGGGAAGGAGCATTGTATCTATGGGGAGCCCAGGGAACTCCTCACCAAAGTTTGGGTGCAGGAAAAGTACCTGGAGTACCGGCAGGTGCCCAACAGCCATCCTGCACGCTACCAGTTCCTGTGGGGCCCCAGAGCCCATGCTGAGACCACCAAGTTGAAAGTCCTTGAGTTTTTGCTCAGGGTTTATAGAAGGGATCCCAATTCCATCCCATCCCTGTCTGAAGAGGCTATGAGTGGTGAGGAAGAGGGGGCCTGAGCCAAGTTGCACCCAAGCACATTTCAGGCCCCTGTCTGGCAGCTTCTCCTGCTGGACATGATGTGAGGCTAGTTCTTTCCTCTGCTTTTGAGAAGAGAGCAGTCAACGTTCTAGGTCATGAGGTCTAGGGCGAGTTGGGGGGATAAGGGCTGTAGCATCTTTGGGTTCCTATGATGATTTAGAAATGTATCCTTTAGGAATTTTCAAATGTTCTTTTTCATAGAAGGTTTCATAAGCTTCAGCATCTAAGTGTATGAAAGACATTGGTCACACATGTATTTGTACTTGTCCAGTTCAAGAGTAATAGATTTGCTGCCCCAGGCAGTTTTTCCCAGTGGTTAGAGTGTGGCCCTAGGACTGAAGGGTCTCGGGTTCATTTCCAGTCAAGGGCACATAGGTTGACATTCATCATTCCTCCTAGGTTGCAGGAGGCAGTCAATTGATGTGTCTCTCTCACATCGACATTTCTCTCTCTGTATCTACCCCTTCTGTAAAAATCAATGGGGCGGGGAATATCCTCTTGTGAGAATTAACAAAAAAGGAGTAAGAGATTTGCTACTGTGTAACACAAAGCAGAACACCTTTCAGCTTAGTCTGTGATCCCAAACTAGATAACATGACATCAGAACAGGATTTCCTTGGAAATGTGAAAGAATTCAGCGGTGCAATCGGTGGAGTCAAGAAATAGAAAAATAAAAGCAAAAGGTCATTAATTCTTGCTTCCTATCCCTTCTCGTCTGTCTTTTTATGAGACAAATTACATAAGGATCCTTGGGTTTGCTTGGTTCATTCAAGAAAGTGGATAACGTTTGATCGGAAAGAAGACGACCCCTGCTCAGTGGTTCATTTATTCCCCAGACATTGGCTGATCCTCTGCCCACTGGGAAGAGCAGGGCACACACACCCACAGGATGATAGTGTAGGTGCTGAAGTCTTATAAGGAAAGGGATGATCTAAAGTGTCCCCTAAATCCTACAGAAGAAGTAAAAGAAGGGGAGAGGTAGTGGGACTCCAGGGGACACCACTCAAGTGTAAATGGCCTCAGCCAGAGCAGTTTGGGGTTTTGGGAAACAGTGATTGCCTCTGTGGGCGTTGATAGTGAAGCTGGGTGGTGGCAGCAGCCAGACTCTCAGATGTTGTGCCAGGCACCCCTTTTCATGCCCTGGGGTAGCCAGTGCTGACTCCATTTAATTACATTACCTTTCATGTAACTTGGGCAATTCTAAGCAATGTATAGATTTTTGTTGGGAGTAAAATGAATGGAAATAATGGTTTGGCCGGAAGAGCAGCTGTCAGGGAGGGACAGAGTTGGTCTTTGACTCAATTTCCTGGAACTTTAAATTGCATCCAGCTGGGAAAGGTTCCCCCACCCCTAAATTTTAAAATGTGTCCTCTAAGAAGGAAGTAACACTTACCGAGATTTATTTACAAAGCTGAGTCTTTGGCTAGTATATTTTTTATTATTTTTTTATTATGTAAGATTTTATTGGGGTGACATTAGTCTACATGAACATATAGGTTACATGTGTGGAGTACTAATTTACAAAATCTGTATATAGGACCATATGCCCACCACCCAAAGTCACCTGATATTGGGACCCCTTTCTTCCCCCACTCCCCTCCCTCTGGCAACCACCACACTGCTGTTTGTGTACATAAGTTTCACTTTTATATTCCACATAGGAGTTAAATCATATAGTTCTTAGTTTTCTCTGTTTGACTTATTTCTCAAGGTCCATCCATGTCTTTGGCTAGTTTAGTATTGCATATCCTACTGAGCTGAATGCTCCCTGAGATGTAGTAGATAACAACAAGAATAACAACAACAACAACAATAACAACAAAAAAACCCTTCCAGACTAGAGGATAGTAGGGCTTGGGGTAACATAATATTAAAAATAACTGGCATTCATCATAGTCCCAATCTCCGTCAGGCACTGCAGGAGGTGCTTTACAAACACTAAATACATACCTGCAGTCCTATGAGACAGGGCTTATCAAACCCACCTACTTCACAGATGAAGAACCTGAGGCTCTCAGGGCCAGGTAATATCCCTGGGATCACATAGCTAGTAAGTGACAGGCAGAGATTGGATCCCTCATCTGAATTCCATCTAAAGTCCATGTTGTTCACACCCATCCCAGATGTGCCTAACCTTCTGACTCATAAATCATTTTTCTTCTCAGTACTGCATGATGTCTCTCAGGCAATAAAAAGAGGGACCCTGGGGCCAAGGCACTAAAAGCAGGCCTGAGGAAGGAAGGTGACAGTGCGAATCAAACACAATCTGGGTATTGTCTGTGGCCTTTATTTACCAAGGTTCCTCCTGCCCAAGTCCCAGGGTCCCTTGAGAGCTGAGATGTTGGCATTTCTGTCCAGTCCATGCATTTCTCCACGTGACAGCACCCTTTTGCTGGGCTTCCCCTGTGTGCCCTCTTGTCCATCCCTGGATCCTGGCCCCATGACCAGCTTCTCACTGCTGCCTCCTCTGAAGCCTGTGGCCACTCACAGTGGAAAAGCCCCGGAATCTCCTACCCCCTACACCCCTACACCACCCCGCCCCCAGCTTAGAACATTTCTACTCTCTGCTGAAGTACTGGTCATCCATCCCTCTCCCTGGAACCGCTCTGATGAAAAAATCTCTTTGAATTTGAACAGTGACCATTAGATATTTGAACATCCTGGGGATGTCTTCAGCACATTCTTAAAATGCTTTCCAAATGAATCAGTGAGTACAGTATGATTGGGCCCATAATCTACTAATTTGGGGATGTAACCCTGAAGTTAGAGGGAAGGTTTGTTAGAATACCTGCTGTTTACAGCAGGAGTTTAATGGGGTGTCTTATTTGAAACTGGCCACCAAACACATACAAGGATGAATCAGCTTACCTAGGTGGTCAAATCCCAGTGCCTCCTTCATAAGTGGTAGATGCAGAAAGACCATGGAAATCACTGTGGAGCAAACATCTACAGAGGCTAAATTTCCCCAAACTTGGAGCCCCCTTGTAGGTGAAAAATGGTTTCTATGTAGACATGTTCATCCTAATTACAAATGAAAAAATAATTATCTCCCCCCCCCACTGTTTCATGTCTGTGTGTCTGTACCCCAGGAAAATAATCATTTTCAGTGTACCTGATGGCACCTGTATAGGTGTTCAGGTATGTTCAATCATGTAGAGAGTAGCAGAAACTCACAAGATTTTGGTCATGCATCAAAAGGAAAGAGAAAATTCTCATCCAACTGAGATTATATAGGTTATCTCAAAGGGAAGTGTAGAAAAGTGTTATTGAGTGAAGATGGCAAACCCACTCAACTGCTATTTACAGGATCCTATGAAAATTACTTATGATCCCGTATTTGAAATCTCCTGTCACACGGTAGTCATTGAAAAAGTTGGGGAATTTAAGGCAAATTTGACCTTCTCAGAAATTTCTCCAAGAAATGAAGGTTATTGTCATAACAAATCATAATTGTTTTTTTGAGCACCTAATATGTAACAGTGTATGGGAGAGATTACAAGGTCTCATACATATTTTGTATATGGGAAAACTACTTTGCCAGTCCACTTGGAAGGGACATCTACCTATTGTCACTGAGATCTGGTCAGAAATATTGTCACATCCAGACATTTGGGAGCCACTCTGACAGGCCCCGCCTTCCTATTTCAGTCAACAGCAAACATAGCATACCTGTGTTGAGATGGTGGGACTACAATCTTGAAGTATCCCAGATCCCTGAGTCACCAGATAGAGGAGATCTCCTGCCCAACTGCATCCAAATTTGTATCCGCACAAAATGACTTTTGTTACGTTAAGCCATTCAAATTTCAGTTTTCCTCTGTCTCTTCAGCTTGCAGTTACTTCAACTGACTAATACACAGCAACATTATCTGCTGTTAGGTGTATTTAAATAGTTCAATTACAAGTGCAATCCTGTATATAATGCATATATTCTCTTGGGGAAAAAAATTGTAAATGTAGATAATTGCTCCCTTTGTAAAATCCTTTCAAATTTCAGCCTCCTACTCAGAGGTGGCCATTGCTAACAGCACAGTTATAAGCTTAAAATGCAAAGGGTCTGAATATTTCAGATTTTCATAAATATTGCTGAAAATTTCAAAAATGCTATACCATTCATATGATGAAATTTTTTTATGTGAGTATCTTTCACTTTCCATTGTGTTTTAGCATTCCTTTAAATGTTGGTTAGAATTGTGAGCAAAAATATTTCCTCACTCTTATTTTAACTTGCATCTCCCCCATTTTCGAATTAGATTGAAAATAACACTAACTTCATTCCACTCCAATATAAAGCTGGATTTATGCAGTAATGTCCAGAGTAACAGGATACCTCTGGGCATGAGTTAACATCCTGAAATTCTGAAATGTCAACAAAACACTTCCCTTTTACTTTGAGAGGCACTGATTTGGTCAGGAGCCAGGGAAGGGGACCCGACTGGACACTCTCAGCCAGTGAGGGACATTGGAAGATTGAGGGGAGAGCAGTTGCCAGTATCAAGGAGAGAGACCACATGCAGCACCAAGTCCAGAGGGCCCCAGGCAGGGTGGCAGTCAGGGCTCTCAGTACAGAGTTCAGGCTAGGGGGAAAGAGCCCAAAGGAGAGAAGGTGGGGAGGAGAGCAAGAGAGGACCAAGGCTGGGGAAATCTCTGAATCATCCTCACCAGCTGGATGTTGCAGGGTGTATCTGAAGAATGGCCCAGTGACCTGCCATACTCCTGTCCTTAATCTTAGAGTCCCCCTGCCTCTGTCAGGAAGAGTATAGCTGGCTCCCTGCATCATTCAGATGAACTACATCTCTTGACTACTCTTGTGGTGTCCTGGGGCTCGGAGCTGTCATGATGCCTGCTAGCAGCTGGGGACTTTCCACCTGCATGCAGGGCAACCCCACATTGAGGTTGGGGCTATGTGAATGAGTGGGATTGGTGACTGGGGACCGAGAGCTGAGATAGGTCAGGAATACCCATGAGCTTTGCCTGCTGCAAGGAGGGTGAAATCAGAAAGGGAAAGTCACAGGACTAATCATTTCAGACTCTGCAGACAAAGGGCTGGGTGTGGACATGCTTGGAAAAACTATGCGTGTATTGTTCCTGGATCCTACTGCCTCAGGGGTTTCTGAGTTCTTGGCACAACAAGGGCAGGTGTCCTGTGGCTACCACTGCTGTCCTATGTTGCCAGCAGACAGTATCTGGGATACCAGATTGGTCCAGGTGCAGATGTTTTCAGGGTGAATGGAAAATCCAAGGGGATGGCACCTTAACTTGGGGATGTGTGGGGTACAATGCAGGAAACACCATGGATGATCCTGTTGAGAGCACCTCCACCTCCAAGATGGTGTTTGGCCCCAGGGAAGAGGTGCCCAAAATGGCACTCTCAGTAACAGAGTCCCATAGGGATATTAAAGTTATGTGAGCAGTTGGAACACTTTGGGTTTCTTCCATGGAAAGGGAAGGCCCAGGCAGTGGACAAGCTCCACATTTTCAAACAGCAGTCATTATCCTATCTAATATAAGGGTGATATGCAAATTAACCACCACTCCGTCACAAAGATGGTGTTGCCCATAGCCACAAGATGGCGACACCAAGTCCTCTCAGCCCTACCAGAGTCCCCTAGTCCCGGGGGGGGGGGGGCGGCTGCTGAGAGCAGGCAGTGTGAGCAGCCTGGTGGAATGCTTGCTTCGTCGTTGCCGTGATGAGGCAAGTGTTCCACGGCCAGCCACGGATTGGCCTCTGGGCTACGGAGAGCCTCTGGGCAGCAGGCGCAGAGTGGCCAGTCCCCACAGAGAGCTACTGGTGCATGGATTCGTGCTCAGGTCTACCAGTATATATATAAAACAGAAAAAAAATTCTGATTGATGGATTTCAGGCATATACACTGACTGGCCAGATTATTATGATCTCTGAAGGCATAATAATCTGGCCACTCAGTGTACAGATATTTATATTAGAGGTCCGGTGCATGAATTCGTGCATGGGTATGGTCCAACCAGCCTGGCCACGGGGAGGGGACATGGGCACTTGTTCGGCCTGCCTGCTGGTCGAACTCCTGGTCGAGGGGACAATTTGCATATTAGCCTTTTATTATACAGGATATACACTGAGTGGCTAGATTATTATGCGTTCAGAGATCATAATAATCTGGCCATTCAGTGTATATGCCACTTTAAATACTCTTCTGTTGGCATCCTTGTCAAGACCTAATGTACATCCACCAATACTCAGATACTTTCTCTAACCTTGTTTAGGCAGCTGGCATCTCCTTAGTAACTAAAGTTGCTTATGCCAAACAGCACAAGGGGCTGGAGGATTTTCAGGAGGCTAGAATTCAAGAATCCATCCTATACATCCTATATCTAACTGGTAAATCTCCATGATGCATCCTATATCCACTGGTAGTCTATTGTGTTAAAAATTTTAAAAGTGAAACCTCTTATTCCAAAAGGCCTTTCACACTAATCCATTCCACACACACGAGGAAGGCAGAGTAGTCTGGTTGAAATGAAGACTATAAACCCAGAGTCCTTTTAGTCCAGCACCCTTTCTTCCCTGTGGGGGCAGTGGGTCCTGACACCAGTAATAGAACTCTAAGGTTATCCCCGAGCACAGCTGGGAAAGTTCTGTGCTAGAAGACCTTTCTTTAGACATGGACTTCCTCATGCTCCTGCACAGGTGTATAGAGGTAGAGTCCATTCTGTCCAATACACTGAATGCCAAATTTGCAGCCTGGCTTTCCAGCACTGCCAACAACTTGTGGCCCCCAACCTCTGCAGCCCCAGCACACTCTCCCATCCCATTGCTTGTTTCCCAAGTCCTTAGTAACCACCACCTCTGAACTAGATACACATAGGCCCACACTGTCCTCCTAACTACTCGTCTGGTCCATATTGTCAGCACAGGACTGGCTACTCTCCTTCCAACCCAGCAGCCCCCATAGGGTTTTCCACAGGCTCTTCCCTCCTGTTGATCCCAATCCCTGTCTCTGTGTACCTAGGCCTGGGTCTGCTTCAACCTCCCTTCTTGGAAAGAGGTCCCTCCCTTGACCTAGTAAACTCTCAGCACTGAGTAATTTGGTAGGCTCTCTCTGTTTTTCCACCTGTACTTCCCTCTTGTGAAATTATTCTTAGGTCACGTTGAAATGCCCTCAACAAAAACAGGGCTCTTGGCTTATTTTACTTTCACCTGTTGCCCCTGCTCCCAACTTGGTACACAGTCTCCTAGACTGATATTCAGCTTCCCTAATCTCAACCAAAACCTATTACAGCTGTGTAGCTAAAGCCACTTTAAGAACACAGGGAAAGTGCTTTCTATTAGAGTTCCTTATTCCACAGAGAAGAGAACAAAGAGGAGTAATTTGGATCTGGAATTCACAGCAGCCCCTCTAGTTACACCGTGTTCACATTTAAATGATGGGTGCAACTTCAAGGCCTGGCTCACCTGGTCACTGTGCTGGGGTCTTGATACAAAAATGAAAACAGTTTGCCATGCCCGTTGGATCAGAAGAGTCAAATACACAAAAATCAACAGTGTGCTTCCATTTCTCCTCTCTTAGCCTTTAGTCTACTGTTGGAATACATTTTACTTCTACTGTACATTGTGTTGTAAATCCCACCATACACTGTTAGTATCCTTACTTTGAACAGTTATGTCTTAAAAATATTTATATAAAGAAGAAACACATCCTTATGTTTATGGATGAAGTTGCAATCCTAGTGCTCTTCATTCTTTTGTGTAGATCCAAATTTCTTTCTGGTGTCATTTTCTATCTGCCTGGAGGACTTTAACATTTCTTTTAAACATTCTTTAATATTTCTTACAGTGAATGCCTCTTGGTGATTAATTCTTTAAGGTTTTGTATTTTAGAAAAAGTCACCTTTGTTTTGTAATATATTTTCACTCTATATAGAATTCTAGGTTGACAGTTTAATTTTTCAGTACTTTAAAGATATTGCTCCACTCTCCTCTTGCTTTTATTGTTTGTGACAAGTAATCTACTCTTACCCTTATCTTTGTTCCTCTGTCGTAAAGTCTCTTTTTTTTTCTAGATACTTTTACAATTTTCTGTTTATCATTGATTTTAAGTAATTTAATTATTGTGGACCTTGGTGTAGTTTTCTTCATATTTTTTGTTCTTCCCATTCCTTTTGCTTCTTGGATCTCTGGGTTTATGGTTTTCATCAAATTTGTAGATATTTCATTCAAATACTTTTTCCATCCCCTCATTTTTCTCTCCGTTGGGGTCTGCAAGTGTATGTATATAGGCCACTTGAAGTTGTGTCACACCCATCAATGCTCCTTTTCATTGTTTTCAGTATTGTGATCTGCGTGTGTTTCTGTGTGTGATCTTAGGGGACAGTCTTCAGTCTGTCACTACTGACTATAATGTTATCTTTTAATTTTTCATAAATGTCCTTTATCATGTTGAGGATGTTCCTTTCTACTCCTAACTTGCTGAATGTTCTATCATTAAAAGTTATTGGATTTTGTCAAATACTTTTTCAGCATCAATTGAGATGATCACGTGTTTTTCCTATATTTTAGGAATTTGGTGTATAATCCCTATCATAAGCTCCTTTGTTCAGTTGGCTAACATTTTGTTGAGGAATTTTGATTGTATATTCTTAAGAGATATTGGCCTGTAGTTTTCCTGTAATGCAATAGTTTGGCTTTGGTATCAAGGTAATGCTGGCACTTCACAGAATAAGTTAAATATTTCATCTTCTATCTTTGGAGAGAGTTTGAGAACGATTCATTTTAATTCTTCTTTAAATGTTTGGGAGAATTCTTTATATCTCTGCCTTTTAATTGGATAATTTAATCTATCTATATTTAAAGTGAGTCCTGATTAAGAAGTGCTCCATTTTGCTACTTGTTTTCTTTATGTTCTATATATTTTTAATTAATTTCTTCATTATTATTCTTCCAGTTCCTCCAATACATTCCAGTGTATTGACTTGATTATTTTTCTAGTGTACTATTTTGATTCCCTATTCATTTCCTTTTCCATATATATTTAAAATCATTTTCTTTGTGATTACAATTAATATTCTAAGTTTATAACAATCTGCCGGGACTGACCAGCAGACCCTGAGCGATGGATGAATGATTACTCTGACACACGTTTCTGTGAAAAAGAGGGATAAAGGGGCTGCCTTCAAGAGGCACCAGGCCACCCTGTTCACCTGCCTCCTTAGTCTTTTATTGTAACAACAGCTTGAACTAAAATTAACTATCAGATACAATCAGCAGGGTAAGTATCCTTGAGAAAGCACATGCTTCTACAAGGTCTGGTCTTGAGACTAAACATAGAGATTCCAGTAAAACACCTGGGGGCTTGGACTTGGTTGAAAAGGTCAAGGCAGGGGCTTCTGCCTTCAGCAAGGTCCCTCTGGAGGCCCCCAACCTATCAGAGAATCCTTCTTACAGACTTTCCAACCAAGTCCCATGCTTCCCCACAACAATCTAGTTTGAAGTGATAGCAACTTAGCTTAAATGGCATTCAAAACAACTCTGCTCCCATACAGCTCCATACCCCTCTTATACTGTGATTATTACAAATTATGTCTTTACATATTGACCTTTCACATGTTTATTTAAAATGTTTTCTGCATTTTTTAAAATTATATTTGTTAAAGAAATGGAGTCACAAATCAAATATACAAGAATCTATGATATATATATTTACTTTTCCTAGAGTTCTTTATTTCTTTACATAGCTTTAAGTAACCTCTACTTTCCTTTCATTTCCACCTGAAGAACCATTTTTAACATTTCTTGTAGGATGGGTCTTCCAGGAACAAGTTCTGTCAGACCCTTTTTTAAGAAAGAAAATCTGGGAATGTGACAATTATTAATTTTTGAGGGATAGTTGTTTCAGGTAAGGGATTCTTAGTTGCCAGTTCATTTTTGTTTTTATTTGAGCACTGTAAATTTGCCATCTTGCTGCTTTCTAACCTCCATGACTTATGGTTAAAAAAGTCAGCTGTTAATTTTCTTAAGGCTCTCTTGTAGGCGACAATTCACTTCTCTTTTGTTGCTATCACAATTCTTTATTGTTGGCTTTGGACAGTTTGATTATAATGTTTATCAATGTGGATCTTTGAGTTTATCTTGGTGTTTTTTTGAGCCTCTTAGATGTGTAGATTCATGTGCTTCATCAAATTCAGGAAATTTTGGCTATTGTACCTTTAAATATTCTTCCTGCCCCTTTCTCTTGTCCCTCTTCTTCTGGGACTTCCATTATACAGGTGTTGTTATACTTCACTAGAGGCCAGGTGCATGGATTCGAGCACAGGTGAGGTCCCTCAGCCTGGCCTGTGCCCTCTCGCTATCCTGGACCCCTCAGAGGATGTTGGACTACTGGTTTCAGCCCAACTCCCACAGTCCAGGCTGAGGGAGCCCACTGGTGCACGAATCCATACACCATGCCTCTAGTATGCATATAAGAACTTTGGTTAATCTCTTACTGCCCTCCCCACTTCCCTCTGAGATTCATCAGATTGTTCTGTGTTTCCATGCCTGTGCATTGAGAGTCTGCCTCCTGGTGGACAGTGTACATCACAGCTACTTGTCGAACAGTTGAATGGTCAGTCACTTAGGCTTTTATATATATTGACTAGAGGCCTGTTGCATGAAATTTGTGCACGGGGTGACCAGGCCGGTCACCCTTTCCAATCTGGGATCCCTCTCTCAATCCAGGACTGCTGGCTCCCAACCACTCGCCTGCCTGCCTGCCTGCCTGATTGCCCCTAACCAATTCTGTCTGCCAGCCTGATCACCCCTAACCCATCCCCTGCCAGCCTGATCAACACCAAACTTCTCCCCTCATGGCCCAATAGCCCCTAACTGCCCTCCCCTGCCGGCCTGGTCACCCCTTACTGCCCTCCCCTGCCTGCATGGTTGCCCCTAGCTGCCCTCCCCTGCAGACCTGGTCACCCCTAACTGCCCTCCCCTGCCAGCCTGGTCGCCCCCAACTGTCCTACCCTGCAGGCCTGGTCACCCCTAACTTCCCTACCCTGCTGGCCTGGTCCCCCCCAACTGCCCTCCCCTGAATACCTGCCCCCCCCCTCAACGGCCCTCCCCTGTAGGCCTGATTGCCCCCAACTGCCCTCCCTTGCTGGCCTGGTCCCTCCCAACTGCTTTCCCCTGCTGGCCTGATCACCCACAACTGCCCTCCCCTGCTGGGCATCTTGTGGTGGCCATCTTGTGTCCAAATGGGGGCGGCCATCTTTGATCACATGGGGCAGTCATCTTATGTGTTGGAGTAATGGTCGATTGGCATATTACTTCTTTATTATATAGATGGTTTCCCACGGGGCCTTTAGGTTCTGTTCATTTTTCTTCATTCTTTTCCCCTTTGATCTTCAGGATAATTTTAATTGACCCACTTTCAAATTTACTAAGTCTTCTGTCTGCTCAAATCTGCTGTTGAATCCCTTTAGTGAATTTTTCATTTCAGTTACTATAGTTTTCCTTCCCAAAGCCTGTTTGGTTTCTTTTGCAATTCGTCATTTCTATCTGTTTATTTGTATTCTTTATTTGGTGAGCCATTGTTTTGCTGTTTTTCTTTAGTTCTTTATCCCTGGTTTCATTTATCACTTTGAGCACAATTAAGACTGTTGATTTAAAGCCTCCATCTAGTAAGTCCAATATCTGGCCTTCCTCAGGGACAGTTTCTGTTAATTTCTTTATTTTACTCATGAATAGTCCAAAATTTCTGTTTCTGTGCATGGCTCATAATTTTTGTTTGAAACTGGCCATTTTGAATACTATAATGTGGTAACTCTAGAAATATTACTCTTTTTCACTCCCAAGGGCTAGTACTTACTGCTTCTCCTGGGTTGTAGTTGTGTGTCTTTGAAGACTGGCTTTGTGTTGGGGCCTCTTCAAGGCTCAGCCAGGTGCTACAATTTTGCCTTAACCTTAATTTCCTGCTTAAGTGGGGCCTAACTGTCAAAGCTTAAGGTGGTCTCAGGTCTTGCTGAGCATGGATCTGTTCTTGGGTATGATCATGCTTTTCTGGATTATCGGATGTGTATGGAAAATTTTCAAAGCTCTTATTTACCTATGTATCTTCTACCCCAGCCTCTTCATTCCTAGGATTTCATTCTCTCTCCTGTTTGCCCCATCTGTGGTCTCTTGCCACAGCCAACTGTGGACAGTGTATGCTTTTAAGTGTTTTCCTAAAATATTGTTCAGGAGGCCACTCCAGCAATGAGAGAATTATGAGGGGAGTGAAACAAAGACAAGCCCCTAAATCATTATTTTAGGGAGCCACCAGACAGGAAAATACACAACCATAATTATTTGAGAATAAGGTCTATATTTCCCCCCTCTGGCATGAGCAACCTGTACTATGAATGTGGACCACCGTCCCCACAGCTGCTCCTGAGCAGGGCAATGGGGGTTGTAGGATGTAAGCAAGAATCCTACAACACTGTTTTCACAAAACTTAACAAGCTCTTTCTTTATTTAGCACTTTTAAAGTCATTGTATGTCTTTGATTAGATTTCAGAATTCCAAAAACAAGTTGATTCTGAAACATTTTTGTCAGATTAATGGTTGCTCCAGTGGAGGAAATGGATTCTTGGAACTCCCTGCTCTTTTACTCTCCTTTCATTCTTTAATACATTGAAGGATTCACAAGGAAAGCAATTTGATCCTAAAGTTTTATTTCAGAAAATATTACCTCCATTGCTATTTTCATGCAACCCCCATTTCCCAGGCAAAGACCATGACTCAGGGCAGGTCCCCACAGTCCAATAGTAGTAGAATTTGCAGGAGGCCCAAAGACCCAGAGAGGCTGACCAGATTTGGACTATGTCCAGTAATCTTAGGAGAGACTGCTCAGAGGAGCAGTAAAAGGTGGTGATCCTGGCTATGTTCACCTATGGCCATCAGGACTGAGGTTTGAAAAGGTAAGCAAAGGAGAATTATTGAGCTTAACAAACAGGAGATCATACAACCAGCTTTCCAGGTCTCACTTTGCAGGAGGAGCGCCCAGGCCTGTTTACAGTTCCGAGGAGATCCTCTTAGAGAGGGCACCCCTGTCACATCCATGCCCACTCTACTTTTGTTTTATCACATTAGGGAGAGATACATTTCACTTTAGAGGGAAGGCAGGAGGCACAAGGAAAATTTTTTTTCCAAGGGAAGGAGTCTGTGAGCAAGTATTTTAGTTGAAATTTATCAGGCAAAATAGATGGGACAACCCCAGCAGGAGAAGAGTTTATTCAACTGATTAGACAATGATGAATTCCATAAACAAAGGAGAGTGGGGGGTAGGGGTGCAAAGTGAGGGAGTTATATTATAGTGTGCACCTGTCAGTATGAGGGGGATGACATTTGAACAGAGACCTGAGGCAAGGCACACAGGCTCGTGTGGTTAGAGTGCAGTGAGCCAGGGCCAGATAATGCTGGAATTGATGGGCCTTGCTGAGGGATTCAGACTTCATTCCCCATGTGTTTGGAAACCACCGGAATGTTTTGATGAAAGTTGTGACATGATCTAATCATGATTATAAGGACACTCTGGCCACCATGCGGTGAACAGAATGCAGGGAAATTAAAGGAGATCCAGGAGTGGGAGACAACAAGAATGCTGCTGCTTTTCAAGTTTCCATACAGTGTGTGGCACATAGAACACAGTCAAGCTTGATTGGGGTGAGCAGCAACTCCCATATCCTTGGCTTCATGGTAACCTGTCAAGGAACTTGAGAGGTGACACTCATGCCCACTTTCCTCTGCTTTTTCCTCTCTCCTCCCCATAGGTGAAGGGCTTAAGAAAGGGAGCTGAACACATTCCTCTCTCCTCAGCAGGCCCCTCTTAATTCTCTGTTTTAGAGGCCAGCCCTCATTCAGGGTGCAGTGATACTTTAATGATATGTTATCTGCCAAGCAGAAAGGGACCTAGCCCTCACAAGAAAGCAGGAATTGACCAGCTGTGTCAATGTCTGGGGAGGGGGTAGCACTCATCTGAAGAATTGGGGAAGGGATTGGCAAGCCCATGGTGACTGCTCACCTAAGCCAAGGCCTTTCATCCAGCCTTTACCAGAAGTGGAACTCTTTCTTCCATCTCCACCTGCCTGACTCATGTGTTTGACTCTTCAGTCCAGAACCCCATAAAGGATGGGAGGTGCTACAGATCGGGACGCTGGAATCCCAACTCTGAGCCCAGTACTGTGACCATTATCATGACCATTATTTACCTCATGCCCAAGGATGCCATTCCAACCTGGGCATTTCCCATCAGGCACCAGGTAGCTGCCCTGGCTTAGCCCATCTAGGGTTTGACTTGGACATTGTTTAGTCTTGGCTATTCCAGTGGTGGCCTGGGACTACTAGTAGCAGCATCACTTGGGAGCTTGTTGAAAGTGTAGCTTGTCAGGCTTGCTCCAGACACGCTGAGTCAGTATCTGCATTTAAACAAAATCCCTAGGGGATTTACAGGCACTTTATAGGGTGACCTGCAATGCAAATATATAATTTCTCTATCAATTTTTTTTCAAATAAGCTAGTTTATTTTGGAAATTCTGAAACTACTTTTTCATTAATATTTGGCAGCAATTTTCTGGGAAGGGTAAATGCCTTATAACCCCCACCTGGGATTTAATCTGAGGCAGATGTGTAATCTTCTGGCATTGGGCACAGATTAGCTGTTTGGCTATGATCGACTAAGGCACAGATGAATGGTTCTTGGCAGAATGCAAGCTGGTTCTCCTGTGGCCTCATGGTGGCTTGTCTGGTTAGTGGCCTTTCTATAGGAAACTTCCTAAGCTACTCTACCCCTGGAGTCTGACCTGGCAACTGCTGTCTCATACATACAATACTCTCAGACTGCAAGGCAGGCAAGCCCACCAGAGTTTCTGCCATCAACAGACCATCCAGGACACTGCTTCTAGTGAAGGACAGAGGAAGAGTAGAAAACCTAAGTCATGGGCATCCTGAGCTCCAGGACTGGCGAATCTCTCACATGTCTCTTTGCTTTGCCTTCTCAAGTAGGTTCTTGGTTCTCCCTAATCTTGAGCTACCTTGGCACCAATCCCTGTGATCTAGGGTTTATTATCACAGCATTCCTCCTAACTATCCTCATCACTAGCTTCAAATTGGCCTTTGTACCTCTCTGAGAGAGTGACTAGAGGAGTCTGATTGTTTCCAACACAAAGGGAAACAGCTTATAGTTCCTTAGTCTTGATCCTCTAGTTCTAATAATGCCACAAAGATTATAAAAGTTTTGAGTTTTCTAAAGCTGCATCAGTCACAATGAGGTTTACAAAGTGATATTCTCTCTTGGCATCTTCTATATCACTAGTTCTAACTTTCTCAAAATACTTCCTCTATTTATGAAACCATGAAATTTGGGACAGGACTTCCTTCTCCTTGTAAAATCATTGTCATTCATGACCTGTTGCCTTGTTAATTGCCCATTGTCACCTTCTCATCATAGGTGCCTCACAGGGATTAAAAATCCATCCAAAAGTTATTAATTGACTTCATCAAATAATGACTAAGTAAATAAGTAGAGTGGGGCATCTTGACTGTAATTAACCTGCTGTTAATTGCCCCCTGGCCTTACCAAGTACAGAAGTCCCAATATATCCTTGGAAATTTCCCAATGCCCAGTTCCATGGGGATTTCCAGGATTCAGAGCCTACTCAGTGGGAGAGGTCTCAGGCTTCATTTCAATTCCAGCTACTGCTGGTGAAGGCAGGGAAGAAGGAACCCTGAGATACCTGCCAGCCAAGGCCCCACATTTTACAGATGGAAATCCAAGATCCTTACTTATTTAGAGCATGGGAGTAAGCTGCCATGTCTCAGGTGTTAGGCAGAAGGTTAGACAGTTCCTCATTGCATTTCTGGAAGGAATCAGAATCCATGCCAAACAGGAAATCAGGTCCGCAAGATTGAAGAACTGACTGGGGGGACTAAGCCAGTATAATAGTACAATTAATATCTCTTTCTCTCTTCACCGCTCCCTTGTTCATAACCTTCAGGCCAGGATTTCCAGGCTCATGTGTTCAAGCTTGAGGGCTAATTACATGTATACAAGGTGAGGACATATGTGAAGGACCATTTCAAACTTCTAACTACCTGGTGGTACATGATGGCATATTGCCACAGCTTCCCAATTGCTCTGATCTATCAGCTCTTAACAGCCAATCCAATACCATGTAGAACTCTGTAAACCACATGATGAAAATTGGAGATTCTCTGAGGGAAAGGTCTATTTTCTGGGAAGTCTACTTCTTCAGTAGCCTCCATGATCCCTGCTCTGTCCCAAGTCCTTAGGGAAGGCTCTTTATATTCATTTACCATGAGAATGAACCCTGTGCACAAATGACCCACTACTCCTGTAAATAAACACCAGAAAACCTGGTCTCACCATGCCATAACTTCCATTTTCCCTTACCTGAGCTGTCTTCCCTCTAAGGAATGGGGCTTATGCCATCAAGGCCTCTTACATATCAATAATATATTATGGAAACCCACTTAGAAAACATGTTTGACACTGAAGGATGTGCCAAAAAGAACAAGACCTGGTCCTTACCCTCAGAGAACTCATAATCTATGAATGAAGACAGGCCGACCATAAAGTATACTGACTCTGGATAAGGTACTAGATTGAAGGGTAAGCAAAGGAGAACAATAGTAAAAGGAACTATTGAAAGGTATGCTCAGAGGACAGCCAGAAGTTCTATATGTCAGCATCACAAGGTATATAAGCGTAGGACTATGTGGCAGGGGATGAGAATAATAGGGGGATGCAACTGAGTGTTTTTCTCTTCTGGTCCTATGTTCTGGTAGTTATTGTTATACAACAAACTGTCCCAAAATTTAGTGGCTTAAAACAACAGCCATTTTATTATATCTCACAATTACATGGGTTAGGAATCCAGGCAGGGTTCACCTGGGTGATTCTTGTCATTGACAGAGATCGCTCAAAAGTATTCAGCTGGAGGATGGGGTTGATCTGCTGAGTACACCACAGCTTCATTAACATATCTGGTGCTTCAGCGGGGATGTGTGGAAGGCTAGGCTCAGTTGGGCCTGTCTACGTAAGTACTTACACATGGCCTTACCAGCACAGTGGTCTCAGAGTGATTGGAGTTCTTACATGGCTGTTCAAGGCTTCAAAAGCTAGTGTTTCAATGACTCAGGAGGAAGATGAATGGCTTTTTATGAACAACATCAGGAGTGATATAACATCATTTCTCTAGTACTCTGTTGGTTTTAGAAGTCACAAGCTCACACACATTCAAATGGGGCAGGGATATATAGACCTCATCTGTCAATGAGAAGTGTATAAAGAATTTAAAACCATGTTTTAAAACTTCCACAGATGTCTTACCAGAATAAACCAGGCATGGAAGAGCCCAAGGTGTTCCTGGATCTTGGCTCTCTCTTTTTTTGTGGATCAAAAGTCAAATAAGATGAACTAGAAGTTGATTCATTACAAGGAATATGTTCTTGGATAGTAGAATAAAGGAGCTACAGAGTATAAACCAACCCCCTTGACATAGCTCTCAACACCTAATTTCCTGGTGGCCAGAAAATAAATGAAAGTGGTAACTAACCCTTATGGCAGGTTAATAACACTATTGGAAAGGGTATAAAGGAGGTGGGCCCACTATAGGAAAAATATCTTGCTTTGTGAATCTGACATTGATTGTCTAAGGAACATTGGATGAGTCTATTTTCCTCTCTAACCTTTAATTTTTTTAAAAATCTCTGTACTAGTGATGATTCCTACACCGCATTTTTGGCAGCATATAGAACCTGTAGTATGTGGCCTACAGTGTGATATCCATTGACTGAAATACAGAAGCTCTGGAAGTGTGATACTTGCTCCTGCTAAAAATTATAATGCATTTTGCATTATTGTGATTACTTGTTACAGTTTTTCTGCCTCTTCTTTACTGCTCCTCCCTCCAATGCTTGTCAGAATGACTTTCAGGCTCCCTCTGAAAATGCTCCTTTTCTTGTGGCTGTCTTTAATGAAAGCTGAGATTGTTTATTTTTTTCACACCTCACATACCTCAGTATCTAGAAATGGTATTGATGACCTTTATGCTCCAGATCATGACTCTTCCACTTCTGGTAAAACAGAATTTTTTTAAAAAAGAAACGTTTGTTTAGTATTTGAGTCCTATATCATTTGGGTATACCATATTCTCTTTTTCTTTACTTTTCTAACCTACAGATCTCTTAGCCATTTATTGAGGACTTGGCACCTGGATCACAGAGTTCCTTTGCATCTTAAGTTCTACCATCATGGATGACTTCAGCATCCATATATGTTGCAAATTCATCCAACTTCCCAACTTACCAGTTCCTTAATCTCTTTACAGACACTCCCCTCATTTTATCTCAGATACCTACTCCTGCAGTCACACTATAGAACTTATCACTTCCTGTTATTGCCCCACCTCTTGAACCAGTGTTTTAAATTTAAAAAGTGAGACAAATTTATCTACCCACTATGGAGTATGCATGTTGACCTGTTATACTTATCTTGATTTGTCCATTCATGTGCCAGACAGTCCTGAGTCCTGCACTATGGGAGTGGTATCCTGAGGAAAGAGGTATAATTCACTTTACATAAAATTCATCCCTTTAATACAATAACATTTTATCCCCTATAGTATATTGTAGTGGATTGTAGTATATTCACAGAGTTATATTGCCATCACCATTATCTAATTACAGAACATTTTCATCACCCCAAACAAATGAGACCTTATGCCCATTAGCAATCACTCCTCATTTTCCTTAAATTGTCCCCTAAACTGCAGGCAACTACTAAATTACTTTCTGTCTCTGAATTTGCCTATTTAGGATATTTCATATAAACAGATTCATACAATATATGTCCTTTTGGGTCTGGCTTCTTTCACTTAGTGTATTTTCAAGATTCATCCATATTACAGTATGTATCAGTACTTCATTTCTTTTTATGGCCAAATAATATTAGATTATATGCCTAGACAACATTTTCTTTATTTATTCATTTATTAATGGACATTTAGGTTGTTTCCACTGTTCGGCCATCATGAGTAAAAGTGTTATGAACTTTGGGTACAAATTTTTATGTAGATGTGTGTTTTCAGTTTTCTTGGTAAATACCTAATAGTATAATTGCTGGGTCATTTGTAAACTATGTTTAGCTTTTTTATTAACTATCAACTATTTTCCAAAATGGCTGAACAATTTTACAATCCTATTAGCAATGTATGAGGGACCTGATTTCCTCACATCCTCTGCAACACAGAGAATGAGAGAAAATATTTGCAAAATAAATATCTGATATGGGACTTGTATCTAGAATATAAAAAGAACTTTTACAACTCAAAAAAGACAAATGACCTAACAAAATGAACAAAATATCTGAGTAGACATTTCACCAAAAGTGATAAACAAGTGGCCAAAAAGCACATGAAAAGATCCTTATAATCATTAGGAATTAGGGAAGTACAAATCAAAATCACAACAAGGTACTAAATCACACACTCTAGAATGACTAAAATAAAAAGACACCATCACACAGTACAATATACAGATGATGTTGTAGAATTATACACCTGAAACCTATATTATTGTATTAACCATTGTCACCCAAATAAATTCAATTTTAAAAGACATCATTTAATTTTAACTCCAATAACTCTCCCAAAGTAGATAACTACTTTAAGAAGTTTTCTGCAAAGAAACAGCAGATTGAAAATAACACTAACAATACAAGCATAAATGAGTGACAAGAAAATTGCACCACCAACACTACAACTAATCTGGGAACAAATCCTTTGTAAGCTACATGACAAGTAAATCACATGTGACAAAAAAAAAAAAACTGGCAAAAAGTTAAAATTATCAAGACAATATGAAATGTGATATTTTATCACTATTTTTAAGGATGAACCTTGCGATAAATGTATAGTATTATGCCTTGAGATATTAGCAAATTGCAGAGTAAAGCCATCGGTATTTATACAATATTTGTAGGTATTAGATCATATTTATATCATTCTTCTCAAAATTCTTTTTTTATTGTTTAAAGTATTACATAAGTCTCCTTTTCCCCGACAGACCCCATCAGCCACTCCAACCCCCCAGGACAAGATCCCACCGCCCCAGTGCCTGTGTCCATTGGTTATGCTAATATGCATGCATACAAGTCCTTTGGTTAATCTCTAACCCCTCTCCCCTGCCTTCCCTCTAAGGTTGGACAGTCTGATCAGTGTTACCTTGTCTCTGGATTTACTTTTGTTCATCAGTTTATGTTGTTCATTATATCCCACATATGAGTGAGATCATGTGATATTTATCTTTCTCTGACTGATTATTTCACTTAGCATAATGCTCTCCAGTTTCACCTATGCTGTTGCAAATGGTAAAAGTTTCTTCTTTTTTATAGTAGCGTAGTATTCCATTGTGTAGATCAGTGGTTCTCAACCTTTTTAATGCCGCGACCCTTTAATACAGTTCCTCATGTTGTGGTGACTCCCAACCATAAAATTATTTTCGTTGCTACTTCATAACTGTAATTTTGCTACTGTTAATGAATCGTAATGTAAATATCTGTGTTTTCCAATGGTCGTAGGCTCTACAGCAGTGGTTCTCAACCTGTGGGTCATGACCCACAGGTTGAGAACCGCTAGCAGGGTCGCTTATTGGAGATAACATTGGCAAATATGTTCTCCCATGCAGTGGGCTTTCTTGTTGTATTGTTGATGGTTTCTTTTGCTGTGCAGAAGCTTTTTATTTTGATGAAGTCCCATTTGTTTATTTTCTCCTTAGTTTCCATTGCCCTAGGAGCTGTATCAGTAAACATATTGCTATGACATATGTCTGATATTTTGCTGCCTCTGTATTCTTCTAGTATTTTTATGGTTTCCCGTCTTACATTTAAGTCATTTATCCATTTTGAGTTTATTTTTGTGTATGGTGTAAGTTGGTGGTCTAGTTTCACTTTTTTTGCATGTATCTGTCCAATTTTCCCAACACCATTTATTGAAGAGACTGTCTTGACTCCATTGTATGCTCTTGCCTCATGTGTCAAATATTAATTGAGCATAATGGCTTGGGTCTATTTCTGGGTACTTTTTTCTGTTCCATTTATCTATATGTCTGTTCTTGTGCCAGTACCAAGCAGTTTTGAGAACCGTGGCTTTGTAATACAGCTTGATATCTGGTATTGTGATCCCTCCAACTTAGTGTTTCTTTCTCAGGATAGCTGTGGCTATTTAGGGTCTTTTTTTATTCCAGATGAATTGTTGGAGAGTTTGTTCTATGTCTGTGAAATATGCCATTGGAATTTTAATGGGGATTGCTTTGAATTTATAAATTGCTTTGGGTAAGATGGACATTTTAATGGTGTTGATTCTACCAATCCATGAACACGGTATGTTCTTCCATTTGTTTATGTCTTCCTCTAACTCTTTTTTCAATGTGCTGTAGTTTTCTGAGTACAGGTCTTTTATCTCCTTAGTTAAGTTTATTCCTATGTATCTTAATTTTTTGGTGCAATACTATATAATAAAGAAGTAATATGCAAATTGGCCATCACTCCAACACACAAGATAGTCAGTCCCCCCATGTGGTCAAAGTTGGACACCCCTATGTGGACACAAGATGGCCACCACAAGATGGCCAGCAGAGGAGGGCAGTTGTGGGTGATCGGGCCAGCAGGGGAGGGCAGTTGGGAGGGACAAGGCCTGAAAGGAAGGGCAGTTGGGGGGGACCAGGCCTGCAGGGGAGGGCAGTTAGGGGCAATCAGGCCAGCAGGTGAGGGCATTTAGGGGTGACCAGGCTGGCAAGGGAGGGCAGTTAGAGGTGACTGGGCCAGCAGGGGAGGGCAGTTAGGGGCAATCGGGCTGGCAGGGGAGCAGTTAGGCATCGATCAGGCTGGCAGGGGAAGGGTCAGGGGGTGATCAGGCTGGCAGGCAGAAGTGGTTAGGGGCAATCAGACAGGCAGGCTGGTGAGCGGTTGGGAGCCAGCAGTCCTGGATTCTGAGAGGGATGTCCGACTGCCTGTTTTGGCCCGATCCCAGGTGAGATCGGGCCAAAACAGGCAGTCGGACATCCCTCAAGGGGTCCCAGATTGCAGAGGGTGCAGGTTGGGCTGAAGGACACATATACCCCTCCTCCCGTGCACGAATTTCGTGCACCAGGCCTCTAGTAGTAAATAGGATTGTTTGGGCCTCTAGTGGTAAATAGGATTGTTTTTTTGGTTTCACTTTCTGAGAGTTCATTATCTACAATAATAAAAGCATAATATGCTAATTAGACCAGACAGCCAAATGACCTTCAGGAGGCAAGTCACCATGGCTGCCAGGGCCAAGGCAAGCCGCTGTGACTGTGGATGTGAGGGCCAAGCCCCTTGAGTGAATTTCGTGCATCAGGCCTCTAGTTGGTATATAAAAAAGCCATAGATTTCTGGTTGTTAATTTCATATCCTGCTACATTACCAAATTCATTTATTAAATCTAGTAGTTTTTTTATGGAGTCTTTAGGGTTTTCTATGTACAGTATCATGCCATCTGTAAGTAATAACAGTTTTAGTTTTTCTTTTCAATTTGGATGCCTTCTATTTCTTCTTGTCTGATTGCTATGGCTTGCACTTCCAGTACTATGTCAAACAGGAGTGGTGAAAGTGGGCATCCTTGTCTTGTTCCTGTTCTTAGGGAAAATGGTTTTAGTTTTTGCCCATTGAGTATGATGTTGGGTGTAAGTTTGTCATATAAGGCTTTTATTATGTTGAGGTATGATCCCTCTATTCCTACTTTGCTGAGAGTTTTTATCAAGAAAGGATGTTGGGCCCTGGCTGGTTTGGCTCAGTGGATGGAGTGTTGGCCTGCGGACTGAAGTGTCCCAGGTTCAGGAAGCAGCCAAGCGATGATTCTCTCTCATCATTGATGTTTCTATCTCTCTCTCCCTCTCCCTTCCTCTCTGAAATCAATAAAAATATTGAAACAAGAAAGGGTGTTGGATTTTGTCAAATTCTTTTTCTGCATTGATTGATAAGATTATGTGAATTTTGTCTCTCAATTTGTTTATGTGATGTATCACATTTATTGATTTGTGGATATTCTACCATCCTTGCATCCCTGGAATAAATCCCACTTGGTCATGGTGTATGATCTTTCTAATGTAATGCTGAATTTGATTTACTAGAATTTTGTTGTGGATTTTAGTATCTATGTTCATCAAGGATATTGGCATGTAGTTCTCTTTCTTTGTGGTGTCATTATCGGATTTTGGAATTAGGGTAATGTTGGTTTCATAGAAAGAGTTTAGAAGTGTGCCTTCCTCTTGAATTTTTTGGAATAGTCTGAGGAGGATAGGTTTTATTTCTTCTTTGAAAGTTTGATAGAACTTCCCTGTAAAGCTGTCCAGACCAGAGCTTTTGTTTGCTGGAAGGTTTTTTAATTACTGCTTCAATTTCTTTGGTAATTATCAGCCTCTTCGGGATTTTTTATTCTTCCTGATTGAGTTTTGGAAGCTTCTATTTTTCTAAGAATATATCCATTTTGTCTAGGTTGTCCATTTTGTTGGAATATTGTTGTTCATAGTATTTTTTCATAATACTTTATATTTCTGTGGGGTCAGTTGTTACTTCCCCTCTTTAATTTCTGTTTGTTTGTTTTTTTAATTTGGGAACTCTCTCTTTGCTTCTTGGTGAGGCTGGCTAGAGGTTCATCAATCTTGTTTATCCTTTTAAAGAACCAGCTCTTGGTTTTATTGATTTTGTTTTGTTTTGTTTTGTTTTGTTTTGTTTTGGGTCTCTATGTCATTTATTTCCACTCTGATCTTTATAATTTCCTTCCTTCTGCTTACTCTGGGCTTTTTTGTTGCTCTCTTTCTAATTATTTGAGTTGTATTGTTAGATAATTTATTACCATTTTTCTTGTTTTTTGAGGTAGGCCTGTAGAGCTATGAACTTCCCTCTCAGAACTGCCTTCACTGTTCCCATAGCTTTTGGATTGTTGTGTTTTCATTGTCATTTGTTACCAGTATGCTTTTTATTTCTTCTTTGATCTCTTTGGTAACCCAATCATTGTTTAATAGCATATTATTTAGCCTCCACATGTTCGATATTTTCATTGTTTTTATTGTAGTTTATTTCTAATGTAATGACACTGTAATAAGAGAAGATGCTTGATATGATTTCTATTTTCTTGAATTTGAAGAGACTTTGCCTGTGTCTCAATATGTGGTCTATCTTTGAAAATGTCCCATGTGCACTTGAGAAAAATGTATGTTCTGTGGCTTTGGGGTGAAATGTTCTGAAGATGTCAATTCCATCTGATCTAGTGAGTCATTTAGGATTGATGTTTCTTTGCTGATTTTTTTTGTTTGTTTAGAGGATTTATCCAGTGGTGTCAATGGAGTATTAAAGTCCCCTACTATGACTGTATTGCTGTCAGTTTCTCCCTTGATATCTTCCAGTCATTTTTTTTATGTATTTGGGTGTTCCTGTGTTTGTTGCATATATGTTTAGCAGAATTATATCCTCTTGTTGAATTGCTCCCTTTTGTTTTATGCAGTGGCCCTCCTTATCTCTTGTTATGGCTTTTACTTTGAAGTGTATTTTGTCAGTATTGCTACCCCAGCTTTTTGTTGTTGTTGTTCATTTCCATTTGACTGAAAAATATTTTCCCATCCCTTCACTTTTAGTCTGTGTGAGTCCTTTGTTCTGAGGTGGTTCTTATAAACAGCAAATATATGGGTCATGTTTTCTTGTCTATTCAGCTACCCTATGTCTTTTGATTGGAGCATTTAATCTATTTACATTTAAGGTTATTATCGATAGGTACTTGTTTGTTGCCATTTTTATTCTTTATGCCTGTGTTCCTTCTTCCCTCCCTATTTCTTCTTTTTACAGAAGTCCCTTTAGCATTCCTTGCATTGCTGGCTTGGTGGTAATAAACTCCCTTAGCCCAGTCTGTGAAGCTCATGATTTCACCTTCAAATTTGAATGATAGCTTTGCTGGGTATAGTATTCTTGGATTCAGTTCCTTGCTTTTCACCACTTGGTATATTTCATTCCATTCATTTCTGGCCTGATGTGTTTCTGTTGAGAAATCAGTTGATAGTCTAATGGCAAATCCCTTATAAGTAACTTTCTGTCTCTCTCTGGCAGCCTTTAAGATTCTTACTTTGTCATTGGTGTTTGCCAATTTAATTATGATGTATCTTGGTATCGGTCTTTTTGGGTTCATCTTGTTTGGGAGTCTGTGAGCTCTTGGACTTGTGTGTGGTTTTCTTCCCAATATCAGGGAATGTTTCCGTTATTATTTCTTCAAACAGGTTTTCTATTCCTTGCTCAGTTTCCTCTCCTTCTGGCACCCCTATAGGTGGATGTTGTTTCGTTTAGTGTTGTCCCAAAGCTCCCTTAGGCTCTCCTGCTTTTTAAGATTTTTTTTTCTAGTTGCTGTTCTGCTTGGGAGTTTTTTACTACCTTGTCTTCTAGATCACTAATGCAGTCCTCAGCTTCTTCTAGTCTGTTGATGCTTTCTATTATGTTCTTTATTGCAGCTATGTTATTCTTCATTTCTTCTTGGTTTTTCTTCATTTCCTCTTCATTCTTACACATGTTTTTGAACTTGTCTTCCATCCTTTTCAGTGTCCTTATTACCATCACTTTGAATTCTTTCTCTGACAAATTGCTTGCCTCCATTTTGTTTACTTCCTTTTCTGGTGATTCCTCCTTTTCTTTCATATGGGGGCTGTTTCTTTGTCTCCCCATTTTTGCTCCTCTCAAGGTGTCTGGTTACGTGGCTCACTCTTGTTTTCCAGGCATCCTCTGTACTTTCCAGCCATGGATTGTCTCCCCAGTGTTTAACTCACCAATTCCAGGTGGATATTATTAGATTTAGCTCTTTCTTCTATCTGCTCTGTGAGAAGGCACAAGACATGTCTGCCTATTCAGTCACCATTTTGTCTCCCCTGGACAAAGTTTTTAGAAGCCTGCAGCTGGGGAAGTTGGAGTCTCAGTGTTTGTGGGTTCACAGCTGAGGCAGCAGGTCCCTGGCTGGTGTGGCTGTAGGGTCCTGGGTGGTGTCTGAGGTCTCCCTGGGTGGAGGTGAGGCTGAGCTCCCAGTCACAGCTGCTCTCCCCTTCAAGATGGCACGGTCTCTGCAGCAGAGCCTGCTACCCTGGGAGAGACTGCAGAGGTAGTAGAAGCTTCCTGGCTAGGGGACCCTGGTCTGCCAACCCCCAACAGTCCTTCAGAATACAACTGTCCCTCCCCCTCTCTCTCTCTCACACACACACATGCCCCACACATCCACACACTCCTCTTTAGCTCCCTCACTCACTCACACTCTCTCCCTTACTGCAGTCCTGTTGGCCACCATTTTCTACAAATAGCTCAAAATTCTTGATTTAAATGTTTTATAATATAGATGTGCAGTGTATTTATAATACAGATATTGTCTAGTGGTACATGTATATAAGCTACAGATGAATATTCACTTATATATTGGGGATAGTTGATCAAAACATTTAACTGATGGGATGGGAAATCGCCTAAGTGTGAAGATTATGATTTTAGAGCACAGACCTGGAGTTATGTCCTAACTGAACCACTTATTAGATAGTTCACTTTGAACAAGTTATTTAGCCACTCTGTGCTTGTTTCCTCATCTGAAAATGAGAATATCCATAACCTCTATTTCAGGAACTGTTTGTAAGGATTAAATGACATAATTTAATAACACATTAAATAGCACAATGCCTGCATGTAGTACACACTCAATAAATATGATAATGATGATTATGAAGAAGAAGAACAAGAATACAAGGACAAGAACAAGAAGGAAGAAAGGAGGAGGAAGAATAAGAAAAATAAGAAATTATAGGGGTAGCAGAGAGAGATTATAGCCCAGCACAATAACAAAGTAGAATTAAATGTGAGGCTAGACTCTCCTGTGGCCCTAGGGAATGCACTGTGCAGTATCATAGTATCACTGTCACCCTCACCCTTATGACCTTGTCTGCTACTTCTCTAAATTCTTCCTCCACCTTCCAAGATTCCCCATCAATTTTACTTTTCAAACTCCATTCTTCCCTGCTTACTGGCAGAAAGGAGAAAGCACCTGTTACTTTATTATGCTGAGAAAATTGATTCTTGTTGATCTTTCCTCTTTCATTTCCACTTTGCCCACTGGCTCTACCTCTTATGGCCACATGACCCTAATAAGGTGATTTTTATAAACAAAGGATTTTTTTTCTTATAAAATTCAGCTTTCTTCCAGAGCCAACACATGCAAACTGAAGATAGGTCTTAAAATAACATTTGTTTTCTTCCCAGCATAAATGAGCAAATGACTAATTCAATAAATAAGCCATCTTCTCTCTTTCTGCCAGTTCAGGCTGTATTTGACTTCATTAAACTCTCTGTAAGTCACTCAGGGCATTGGTGGTTGGGGAGCGGGGATGTTGGTGACAATAAAGATTGTCCAGTTTAAAGAGGAGGAAATAGCTGGATGTAGCAATATGAGCTGTGTTTTGGGGAATAGGAACCCTGGATAGATGCAATTCTCATGGGCAAGAAGTTAACTTTCCTGGATTTCAGGTTTTTTGTCTGTAAAACAAGGGGATAAAACCAGATTAAAGAGAAGACCTTGTAAACTATTCAGGGAGTGTTTTATATTCCCTTGGTGTCATGGAACAGGAAAAGGGCTAAACACTATTGAATTTGATTATCTAAGAATAAACCAGACACAGGAAATTTCTGCCCCTTAAAATTGGTCACCCACAATGGTTACCTTTGGATGGGGAGATTAGTTGTTATTTTCACCTTTTGTTTTTGTATACTTTTCAAAACTTATATAGCTGTCATGTGCTGATTTTCTAATCAGTCACCATATAATGTGAAGTGAAAAACTCAGGATGCAACTTTATATATGCAGTCTGATCTCACTTTTGCATAAACATTTATATGTATATATAGGAAAATGCATGAAAGGAAAAGAGTCCAAACTGCAAGAGTGTTTTTCCTGAGTGGTAGTATTGTGATAATTTTCTCCATACCTTTTGATATGTTATAAATTTTATACCATAAGCACAATTTATGTATAGTAGACAAGCTTTGCAGCAGATAACTATCATAAAACTATAAGAAGTGTATGAGGCAACTGTTTTCAAACACCAGGTAATAGGAAGCACATGACTCAGAAAACGAAGACAAAGTAAATTCACAATGTAAGCCTGAAGTCACCTAACTCTCAGCCTAGAGAAAGTTTTCCAATCACAATGTAGTGACTAGAGTCAAAGCAAAGTAAAGCAAGGCATTCTCATGGAGTGAGAAGGCAGAATACAGAGGTAAGGGTATCTGAAGTGGCTGGAATCTGAAGGGCAGAATGCTACAGAAGATGGATCTGCATAAAATATAGTGCCTCAGGGGTCCACGTGGCTATCCCTTATAAGTGTGATGTGGTTTTGATTTATATTTACCTGATGATTGTGATGTTGAGCATCTTTTATATATTTGTTGGCCAGTTGTACGTCTCCTTTGGAGACATGTCTATTCAGTCCTTTGCCCATTTTTATTTATTTCTTTTTAAAATCTTTATTGTTGAGAGTATTGCAAATGCCCCACTTTCCCCCCATTATCCCCCTCCAACCAGATCATGCCTCACCCAGGCCTTCACCAGTCTATAGCCTGTGTCCATGGGTTATGCATATATGCATATAAGTTCTTTGGTTAATCTCTTCCCTCTACCCCTCCCCCCTTCCCTCTGAGATTAAGTCTGTACTATGTTTCCATGCCTCTATTTTATTCATTAGTTTCTTTTGTTCATTAGATTCCTTATTCATTTATTTTGATTTTTAGATTCAATTGTTGATAGGTATGTATTTATTGTTCATATTTACTCTCTTCCTCCTCCTCCTCCTCTTCCTCCTCCTCCTCCTTCTTCTTCTTCTTCTTCAAGACCCTTTAACATTTCATGCAATACTGGTTTAATGGTGATGAAGTCATTTAGCTTTTTCTTGTCTGGGAAGCTCTTTATCTGACCTTCAATTCCAAATGATAGCTTTGCTAGGTAGAGTAATCTTGGTTGTAGGTCCTTGCATTTCATCACTTTGAATATTTCTTTCCATTTCTTTCTGACCTGTAAAGTTTCTGTTGAGGAATCAGCTGACAGTCATATGGGCACTCCCTTGTGGGTAACTAACTGCTTTTCTCTTGCTGCTTTTAAGATTCTCTCTTTGTCTTTAACCTTTAGCATTTTAATTATGATGTGTCTTGGTGTGGGCTTCTTTGAATCACTCTTGTTTGGGAGTCTATGCTTCCTAGACTTTAATGTCTATTTCTTTCACCAGGTAAGGGATGTTTTCTGTCATTATTTTTTCAAATAGGTTTTCAATTACTTCCTTCCTCTCTTCTCCTTCCCACATCCATATGATGTGAATGTTGGTACGTATGAAGTTGTCCCAGTGGCCCCTTACACCATCTTCATATTTTTTAATTCCTTTTCTTTTTGCTTTTCTGATTGGGTGCTTTTTTCTTCCTTATATTCCAAAATCTTTATTTGATTCTCAGTATACTTTACTATACTGTTAATCCCCTATAAATTATTCTCTATTTCAGGCAGTGTATGCTTTATTTCTGACTGGTACTTTTTTATGTTGTTGGTGTTCTCACTAATTTCCTTGAAATTCTCACTAAGTTCCTTGAAGTTCTCATTAAGTTACTCGAGCAACCTTGAGTAACTATTGTTTTGAACTCTGTGTCTGGTAGTTTGCTTGCTTCCATTTCATTTAGTTCTTTTTCTGAAGATTTTTTCTGTACTTTCATTTGTGACATGTTTTTTTCATTTTCGAGTTTTGGCTGTTTCCCTGTGTGTTTCTACATATTAGGTAGAGCTGCTATGTCTCTTGAAACTGGTAGAGTGATATTTTGTAATAGTTGTCCAACAAGGCCCAGTAAATCTGCCTCCCCAGTCACCTGAGCTGGGCACTCTAAGTGCACACTGTGTGGGCTGTGTGCACTGTCCTGTTGTAGTTAAGCCGTGCTTGATGTTGGTATCACTGGGTGGGATTGACCCCAGGCCAATTGGCTGTGCAGAGCAGCTGTGACTAAGAACTGCTGTGCAGGAGATACCCCTATGCAGCAGGACTTGCATCAGTGGGGCTTTGGTGGTCTCTGAGTCTGTCCTTTGTGTGTGTCACTCGTGGATGTGATAGGGTTGTAATCTGGTGTAGTCTGAAGCTGACTATTAGGTTCACTGGCTTTGGGGCCTCTCAGGAGATGCAAAGTCAACTACTGTCTGTGCCCTGCCTAGGTCCACCCGGCACAAGCTACAGAGAGATCTACAGATGGCTGCTACTTGTGTTGGGCTTGGGAGTTGCCCAGGAGAGGCCAAGCTGTGAACCAAGGCAGGCTGCTGCTCATGCTTGGTATGGGGCCTCTTATTGAGAGGCATGGGGCTTGCTGAGGCCAGCTGCTTCTTGTTTGAGAGATTTTATAAAAGTCTGAAGCCTGAGCCATTACTGGCTATTCATATGAAAAGACCGTTGCAAACAGCTTAGGTGGGCCTACAATTAGGGTGGAGTGGGGTCTCAGGGAGTCATCAGGGCCAGGCAAACAGTGTGAGCTACATTGATAGAAACTCAGATATGGCGCCTGCCAGTGAGCTCTGGGGCAAGGATGATCTCAGCATAGGAACAATGACCTCCCCAGCACTTTTGTCTGGGAGAAAGCTGTCTCCCAGTTTGTGCTCTTATTACCAGACAATTTAGTTCCTCCCTGTATGTTCCTGGATCCTTTCAGGCTGCTGCCCCAGAGCTGGAGCTCAGAGGGAGTGAGTCCGTGTAAGTCCTTGTGCTGGCCCTTTAATGGAAACACCTGGCACTCCAGCAGCTTCAGTGTCACTCAGCCACACTCCCTTTGGTTTTTACAGCCCAAAGTTATGGGGACTTCTCTTCCCAGCACTGGAACCCTGGGCTAAGGAGGTCTTGCTCCTCACATAGATCTCCACAGCCAAGATATCCCTCCAGATTAAAAACAACAGCAACAACAACAACAACACATGTGGGTATAGGACCAGCCTGTTCTGCACCTCCACCACTCCTACCAGTCTCAATGTGGCTTATTCTTTATTTTTTAAATATATTTTATTGATTTTTCACAGAGAGGAAGGGAGAGGGAAAGAGAGTTAGAAACATCGATGAGAGAGAAACATCGATCAGCTGCCTCTTGCACACCTCCTACTGGGGGATATGCCTGCAACCTAGGTACATGCCCTTGACTGGAATCAAACCTGGGACCTTTCAGTCTGTAGGCTGACGCTCTATCCACTGGTTAGGGCTGGCTTCTTTTTAATTCTCTAGTTGTAAGACTTCTGTTCAGCCAGATTTCAGTCAGTTCTGTGGTTTAATTATAATTTTGATGTGGTTGTGGGAGGATGTGAGTGCCCCTTTGCCCTTTTTTATAATTTTTTGTTGTGTTTTTGGCTATTGAGTTTTATGTTTTCCTTATGTATTTTGGATATTAACCTCTTATCAGATATATGCTCTGAAAGAATTTTCTCCCATTCTGTAAGTTGCCTTTTCATTATGTTGATTATTTCTTTTGATATGCAGAAGCTTTTTTATTTGTTGTATCCCATGTCCCTCTTGTTTATTATTGCTTTTGGTGTCCAATCCAAAAAATCATTATTAAGACTAATGTCAAGGAGATTTTCCCTTATGTTTCTTCTAAGAGGCCTATGGTTCAGGTCTTACGTTTAAGTCTTTAATCCATTTTGAAATGAATTTTTTTGTGTGTATTGTGTAAGGTAAGAGTTTAATTTTATTCTTATGCATTGGATATTCAATTTTTCCATAATCCTTTATTAAAGAGACTATCCTTTCACCATTGTACATTCTTGGCACCCTTGTTGAAAAATAGTTTTTTGTATATGGGTAAATTTATTTCTGGGATTTCTATGTTGTTCCATTGAACTATATGTCTGTTTTTGTGCCAATGCTATTCTCTTTTGATTACCATAGCTTTGTAGTATAATTTGAAATCAGGAAATGTGATGCCTCCAGTCTTGTTCTTATTGCTCAAGATTGCTTTAGCTATTTGGTGTCTTTGTGGGTTTGTATGAATTTTAGGATTTTTAAAAATTCTTTTTCTGTGTAAAATGTTATTGTAATTTTTATAGGGATTGCATTAAATCTATAGATGGCTTTTGGTAGTATTGCCATTTTAACAATGTTAATTTTTCCAATTTATGGTAACAAGTGTTGGTGAGGATATGGAAAAAGGGAACCCTTGTGCTTTGTTGGTAGGAATGTAAATGGGTATAGGCATTATAAAAAAAAGTGTGGAGGTTCCTCAAAAATTAAAAATAGAACTGTAAGAGGATACAGTAATCCCAATTCTAAGAATATATTATCCAAAGGAATTGAAATTATGATCTCAAAGAGATAGCTGTACTCTCATGTTCATTGCAGCATTATTCACTATGGCCAAGATATGAAAACAACCTAAATGTCCATGATGGATGAATAGATTTTTAAAAATGTGGTATATACATGCCATGGAATATTACTCAGCCAGAGACATTGAAGCATGCAACAGACTTATGTATTTCAGAGGGAAAGGGGGGTGTGGGAAGAGATTAACCAATGAGCTTATATGCATACTAGAGGCCCGATGCATGAAATTCGTGCAAGAGTAGGCCTTCCTTCCCCTGGCTGCTGGCACTGGCTTCCCTCCAGCACCTGGGACCTGGGCTTCCCTCTCAGCCCCAGCTTCATCTGGAAGGACATCCTGTCTAATTAGCATATTATGCTTTTATTATTATAGATATGCATACCCCATGGACAGACAATAGTGGAGAAGGCCTGGAGAGGGGACAGGAGCAGGGTGGAGGGGGTTAATGGGGGTGAAAAGGGGGATATCTGAAATACAATAATAAAGAGTCGGTGTTTTTTTGTTTTTTTTTTTTAATGAAATCCTGCCATTTATGACAACATAGATAGACCTGGAGGGCAAATAAGCCAGACACAGAAAGAATGATACTGTATAACCTTACTTATATGTATAATCTGAAATAGTCAAAATCACAGAAGCGGAGAATATAATGATGGCTTCTATGGGTGTGAGTGGCAGCTGCCGGCCACGATCACCCCTGAAAGTTTCTCCACCTCCCCCTGCTCCTGAGGGGTGAACAGGGCAGCAGCAGCCACTTGCACCCTCTGCTAGTGCCAGCTCCAATCACTCTGTGCTGTAAGTGGGTGTGAGCAGGGCTGGCGCCATCAGCATGTGGGAGCGGAGGTGGCAGGAGAGGGGCTGCAGGAAGACAGGGGACTGGGGGTCCACGGAAGGATATGCCAGGTGGGGGCATGTAGGATGGACTGAGACCCACCCCTGTGCCCACTGCAGCCTCGCTGTGCACAGTTCCTTTCAAGTTGCACAAATTCGTGCACTAGGCTCCTAGTATATTACAAAGCAAAATTCAATGATAACTCAATAAAAAAGTAACAAAAAGAAAATCCTGACTTTAAAGTAGGAAAAATGCTTAAACACACTTTGCAAGACAAAATATATAAATGTCCAAAAAACATGAAAAAGTATTCAACATCAGTAAATACTAGGGAGATACAAAATTATACCAAAAGAAAATAACACTACACACACATCAGAATGGCTAAAATTTGAAAAGACTACAGGAGAAACTGGTGGTACTATATATTTTTGTTTGGAATGTAAGCCACTTTGGAAAAATTTCTTGAAGTGTTTGTTTTTTTTTTTATAACTAAACATATTCCTGCAATATGACCAGCCATTCTACTCCTAAGTATTTACCCAAGAGAAATGAAAACATATGTTCACAAAAAGACTTGTACAAGAATGTTCATAGCAACTTCATTAATAATAGACAGAAATGGAAATGAAAACAAATGTTTATTAATAGGAGAATGGATAAACAAAATACAATATATTCATACAATGGAAGAATAAAAAGAAAAGCACTATTGATGCATACAAACACATTAATGATCCTCAAAAATAGAACAAAGGCCCTACCCGGTTTGGCTCAGTGGATAGAGCGTTGGCCTGCGGATTGAAGGGTCCCTGATTTGATTCCAGTCAAGGGCACATGCCCAGGTTGCGGGCTTGATTCCCAGTGTGGGGCATGCAGGAGGCAGCTGATCAATGATTCTCTCTCATTATTGATATTTCTCTCTCTCTCTCTCTCTCTCTCTCTCTCTCTCTCTCTCTCTCTCTCTTTCTCTCTCTCTCACCCTTCCTCTATGAAATCAATAAAAATATATTTTAAAAATAGAACAAAGAAGAGCAAAATAAGCCCAAGCAAAAGGAGATTTTCACATCAGAGTACATGCTATATGACTCCATTTGTATGAAGTTCTTGAAATGGCTAAGTATTCATCCTGGAAAGATGTTAGAACAGTAGTTGCTTTCAGAAGATGGTTCAGACAAGGATTTACTGGGAAGGAGCATGAGGTAATAGTAATGATAAATGTTCTACATTTTTCTGAGGATTTGACTTACTCAGGTGTAGACTTTGTCAAAACTCAGGTGATATCTTTAAATTTGTGCATTTCATTTTGTGTAAATTTTAAATTTAAAGAAAAACTGTAAACAAACATTGAATTGTAGTTAATTATGTGCCTAGTGAAATATAAAAAAAATAACTATTGTCTCTAATTTACTTTGAAATATACACAAAAATAAGAGAGATTAATGGACCAATAGAGGAATGGACAGGTGTGGTAAAGCAAATAAAATAAAACAAGGGTAGAATCTAGGTGGTAGCATGAAAGTGTTTACTTTGTCATATGATTTTTACCTAGAGGAATTGAAAATAATGGCCAAAAAAATTATACCCACGTTTTCATAATATATATATTCATTTTTGCCCCAAACTGAAATTTATATGAAATGAATATCTATCATCAAGTGAATGAATAAACAAACTGCATTATATCTGTACAGTGGAATACTACTCAGTATTAAAAATAAATGAACTACTGCTACATGAAACATGGATGGATTTCATAGACATAGACTTAGTGGAAGAAGGCATTCTTAAAAGAATCCATGTGGTATGATTCCACTTATGTGCAACTTGGAACTGTGTGCGGTGAGGCTGCAGTGGGCACAGGGGCGGGTGTCCCTCTATCTAGAATTCTTTCCTCTTAGGCATTCACATGGTTCAGTCCCTCCATTCAACCCCCTTCTCAATCACAGCATCCTATCCTATATAATAAAAGGCTATTATATTCAAATAGACCAAATGGTGGTACAACCGAACAACTCGTCTCTATGATGTGCACTGACCACCAGGGGCGGAATGGTGGAGCATGGACCACCATCAAATAGACCAAATGGTGGAACAACCGAACAACTGGTCGCTATGATGTGCACTGACCACCAGGGGCGGGATGGTGAGTGGGGGCACCTGACCAATGCAGAGCCACTGCTTGCATCCACTGCCGGTGCCCGGCGCTGGTCCCAACTGCTCTGCACCATCAGCAGTTGCAAGTGGCATCTGCTGGGCCCAATCGCCCCTCAGGGCTTCTCCACCTCCCCCTGCTCCTGAGGGGCAATCAGGGCCAGCAGTTGCCTCTCCCACCTGCTGTCAGCGATGGCTCCACTCACACCCACTGCTGGCACCAGCCTCGCTCACACCCGCAGTAGGTGCTGGAGCCACTGTTCACACCCACTGCCAGCACCCTACACCAGTCCCGATCGCTTGGCGATGTCAGCGGGTGTGAGCAGCTGCCAGCCCTGATTGCCCTTGAGGGCTTCTCCACCCCCCCCCTGCTCCTGAAGGGCGATGGGGGAAGCAGCCACTGCTCACACCTGCTGACACCACCAAGCAATCGGGACCAGTGCCATGTGCCGGCAGTGGGTGTGAGCAGCAGTTCTGGCGCTGTCAGTGGCAGCAGCAGGAGTGGGGCTGCCAGCAGAGAGGGGACTGGGCAGGGATTCAGAGGATGGGCCGAGACCCACCCCTGTGCCCACAGCAGCCTCACGGCCCACAGTTCCTTCCAAGGTGCACAAATTCGTGCACTGGGCCCCTAGTTTAAAATAATGAACTGCACCCTCAGCACTACATCATTTCCATCATTTCCCCACCCCAGCTTGATTTCTTTTCATAGTGTTCTGAATCTTCTAATATTATGTAATGTACTTGGTCCATAAAATGAAAGCCTCATGAGACCTTTTATATTTTGCTTACTTCTATATCCCAAGCCTCTAAAAGAATCTCTGACATATGGTAGAGATATGTCAGAAATATTACATAAAATATTATCTAAAAGAATGAATACACTTTGCTTAATAAGATCACAACTGAGAGGATGGAAAAAGGAAAGACTCAGAGCAATTGAAATGGCCATCACAAAGCCCAAGTGTCATACTTTTCTCGGGGAGGGGTGCTGAAAGGCTCAGGAATGTAGTCAGAGCCCAGAAACTTTAGTTTATATAAATTTCTATGAAGCATATGAATCTAAATTCTAATGTCAAGCAAATGAGAATAGTAGGAAAATGTGATTTCATGCAAGAAGTAGGTTTGCTGACGATCATGAAAAGTGGCAGTTGACATATTGACAGTGAAGAAAATAAACCCTGTAAAATGAGATACACTGGCCCTGGCCAGGTGGCTCAATTGGTTGGAGCATCATCCCATACACCAAAAGGCTGTGGGTTCAATTCCAGGACAGGGCACATATCTAGGTTGCAGGTTTGATCCCTGGTCAGGGTACATATAGAAGGCAACTGATAGATGTTTCTCTCTTCTCTCTCTCTCTCCCTCTCTCAAAAATCAATAAAAACATATTTGAGTGAGGATCAGAGAGAGAGAGAGAGAGAGAGAGAGAGAGAGATGCACTGACTCAAAAAGCACATCCATCTGGAGCCATTTTCCATAGAAGTAAAGTGACTACACCCAAATAGCAACCAAGAAAAAAATTGTCATGGCCAAGGACATGATTTAAAGTTCACAATAAGAACCAGGAGTCATTAGGAAGAGGTTATATATACCTGGTGTGCTTCATTTTTCTAAAATAGAAAAATGTGCCATTCTCCAGGTAATTTTGTGTGTGTGTGTGTGGTGGTGGGGGGGGGGTTCCCTCCTAATATGTGGTTTAAAATAAACTTTTTTGCTGTTTAGTTTCTCCTGATCTAAGGACAGAAATAAATTGCCTCCAGTTTCCCTGAATATAGGAATGAGAGCTTGCCTTGTCTTCCTTGCCACCCCTACTCCCCCAACTCACTCCCAAGTTAATGCTTGCCCTCCAGTTTACAAAGCCCTCATTGCTGACTAACATGCCATGTGAACATAACCAAGTTATCTGCCCATTTTGCAATCTCAATTTGGACATTGTTTGCCAATCAAGCAAATCACAGCCTCCTCTATGACCTACTGGGAAAAAAAGAGAAAGAATCAAATCTGAGAGGGGATGAAGAAACATGTTTGAATTCATTCCTCCCTCACAACACTTGCTGAGTCTTGGCAGCTAGAACCTGAAACCCAGCCAGCATAAGCCCTGGACAAAGTCCAAGACCAAAGAGGGAGGCCTAGGGTATGTCCCATGAGTCAACAATCTAGGGATCCAGCCAGGGTTCAGAATCTCAAGGCATTGTTAACAGAGCCAAGATCCAAACTGCAAACTGAGTAACTTTAGTAGAAGCACAGGGAGGAGTGGGCAAGAGTGGGTATGGGAGGGAAGCTGAGAAGGCAAAATGGCAGCATCTCTAGGGCAGAGAACCCAGGCAAGGTCCAAAAGCAAGTGGAATCATAATGTTCCATTGATCATAATTCTGCAGGTCCAGCTGCAGGCAGCTCATGTGTATTTCCATGAAAACTCCAGGGTTCTATCTTCTTCCCAAATTTCTTCTTTTTTTATAAGCAAAATATGTGTGAATTTTATTTTTCAATTATAGTTTACATTCAGTATTATTTTGTGCTAGAGGCTCAGTGCAGGAAATTCATGCACTCGGGGGGGGGGGGGGTGTCCCTCAGCCTGGCCTGTGCCCTCTCACAGTCCAGGAGCTCTTCGATCCATCACCCCAACAGAGGGAGGCCCCACCCACCCACCACAGCTGCCTATCGGTGGCCTGGGCCTCCCTCTGCAGGGCGATCATGGGGTGATGGCCAGGCCCCCAACCAATCGCATCGCATCCACCTTGGCTGGCCTGGTGCCATTGGGTGTCATAGCGTGGTTGTCTGGAAGGTCGTCTGTACAGTCATTCTGCTACTTGGTCGTTCGGTCGATTTGCATATTACTCTTTTATTATTATAGATTATTATTTTCAGGTGTACAGCATAGTGGTTAGATAATCATATACTTTACAAAGTATTTCCCCTAATATTTAAAGTACCCACATTGCACCATATATAGTTATTACAATATTATTGACTATATTCCTTATATTGTACTTTACATCCCTGTGACTATTATATATATATATATATATATATATTATATATTATATATTATATATATTATATATATATTATAATATATATTATTGTTGACTAGAAGCCTGTTGCACGAAGTTTCGTGCAATAGACTTTTCCTTCACCTGGCTGCCAGCACCAGTTTTCCGCCAGCAGCAGTTTTCCTCTGGCCACCCGCCGATCGAGCGCCTGCCGATCGGAGCGCCTCCCCGATCGGAGTTCCTCTCGGGGTGGCCGATGGCGCTGGCTGGAGGCGCTCCGATCGGCAGGTGGCCAGAGGAAAACTGCTGCTGACGGAAAACTGGTGCTGGCAGCCACGCAATCGGCCACCCCGAGTTCCGCCACCAGCGTCTTCTGCCGGCCCCATGGGTCCTTCCGCAGTGCCGGCCGTTTAGGCCAGCGGGAGGAGCGGAGGTCGGGGACTCGCGAGTCCCCGCCCCCCGCTCCTACCGCCAGCCAATCGGCCACCCTGAGTCCCGCCCCCCGCACCTCCAGCCAGCCCAATCGTGGGCGTAGCGGAGTGATGCAATTTGCATATTACCTTTTTATTATGTGGGATAGTATTACAGATGTCTCCCATCTCCTCCCCCTTTACCCCCTTCCAGCCCTTACCCACCCACCCCAGTTCTTCACCACCCTATTGCTTGTGTCCATGGGCTATGTATATAAGTATATGAGTTCTTTGATTTATCTTTTCTCATCCCTCCATCCCCACATTGAGGTATGTCAGTCTGTTCCATGCCTCCATGCTTCAAGCCCTATTTTGCTGGTCAATTCATTTTGTTCATTAAATTCCACAAATAAATGAGACCATGTGATATTTTTCTTTCTCAGATTGGCTTATTTCACTTAGTATAATATTCTCCAGGTCCATCTATACTTTTTCAAAGGGTAAAAGATCCCTATTTTTTACAGCTGCATAGTATTCCATTGTATAAATGTCCCACAGCTTTTTTAAAAATTCTTTAGTGTAGTAAGTTTTACATACGTCTCCTTCCCCCCCTCCATTGACCTCTCCCTGCCCACTCCTGCCCCCAGCAATGACCTACCCTCCTATTGTCTGTGTCCATTGGTTATTCTCAAATGCATGAATACAAGTCTTTTGGTTGATCTCTTACCCCGCCCCCCCCCCACTCTCCCCTGCCTTCCCTCTGAGGTTTGAAAGTCTTTTCTATGCTTCTATGTCTCTGGATCTATTTTTGTTCATCAGTTTATTTTGTTCATTATATTCCACAAATGAGTGAGATCATGTGATATTTATCTTTCTCTAACTGGCTTATTTCACTTAACATAATGCTCTCCAGGTCCATCCATGCTGTTTCAAATTGTAAGAGTTCTTTCTTTTTTACAGCAGCATAGTATTCCATTGTGTAGATATACCACAGCTTTTTTATCTATTCATCTACTAATGGATACTTGTACTGTTTCCAAATCTTAGCTATTGTGAATAATGCTGCTATGAACATAGGGGTACACATATTCTTTCTGATTTGTGTTTTGGTGTTTTTAGGATATATTCCCAGAAGTGGGATCACTGGGTTAAACAGAAGTTCCATATTTGATTTTTTTAGGAACATGCTGTTTTCTATAGTGGCTGCAACAGTCTGCATTCCTACCAGCAGTGAGCTAGTGTTCCTTTTTCTCCACATCCTTGCCAACACTTGTTGTTCATTGAATTGTTGATGATAGCCATCTGACAGGTGTGAGGTGATACCTTATTGTCATTTTAATTTGCATCTCTCAGATGATTAGTGACTTTGAGCATTTTTTCATATGTCTCTTGGCCATTTGTATGTCCTCTTTGGAGAAATGTCTATTCAAGTTATCTGCCCATTTTGCAATTGGAGTGTTTGTCCCTCTTTTGTTGAGTTGTCTGAGTACTTTATATATTTTTGGATATTACCCCCTGATCATTGGTAAATATATTCTCCCATACAGTAGGTTCCCTTTTCATTTTGATGGTGGTTTCTTTTGCTGTGCAGAAGCTTTTAATTTTGATGTAGTACCATTTGTTTATATTCTCCTTAGTTTTCTTTGCCCCAGGAGATGTATCGGCAAAAAATTCTGCTACATGGGATTTTACTGCCTATGTTTTCTTCAAAGATTTTTATGGTTTCATGACTTACATTTAAGTCTTTTATCTATCTTGAGTTTATTCTTTTTTAAAATTTCTTTATTGATTAAGGTATCACATATTTGTCCTCATCCCCCCATTCCCATCCCACATCCCTCCCCACTCTTGAGTTTATTCTTATGTAAGGTGTAAGCTGGTGGTCTAGTTTCATCTTTTTTTTTGCATGTATCTGTCCAGCTTTCCCAACACCATTTGTTGAGGAGACTGTCTTTACTCCTATTAATTTACTGTAATGGTATGGGTCAATTTCTGGAGTCTCTTTTCTGATCTATTGGTCTAGATGCCTGTTTTTGTGCCAGTATCAGGCTGTTTGGGTTATAATGGCTTTGTAGCATTGTTTGATATCCAGTATTGTGATCCTTCCAACTTTCTTCTTCTTTCTCATGATTGCTGCAGCTATTCTGGGTCTTTTATGGTTCCATATAAATTTTTGGATTTTTTGTTCTAGTTCTGTGAAGTTATTGGTATTTTAATAGGGTTTGTGTTGAATCTATAGATTGCTTGGGTAGTTTAGACATTTTAATGATGTTAATTCTTCCAATCCATGAACATTGTATACATTTCCATTTGTTTGTATCTTTATTTCTTTTTTCAATGCCCTATAATTTTCCAAGTACATGTCTTTTACCTCCTTGGTTAAAAACTTAATAAATTGGGAATAGAGGGATCATACCTCAACATAATAAAGGCTATATATGACAAAACTACAGTCAACATAATATTCAATGGGGAAAAAACTAAAAACATTTACTTTAAGAACAAAATAAAACAAGGATGTCCTCTTTCACCATAGTCTTATTTAACATAGTACTAGAAGTCCTAGCTACAGCAATCAGACTAGAAGAAGAGATAAAAGGAATTCAAATTGGAAAAGGGAAAGTAAAACTGTCATTATTTGAAGATGACATGATATTGTATATAGAAAACTCTAGAGTCCACCAGAAAACTACTAGACTTACTAAATGAATTCAGCAAGGTAGCAGGATACAAAATGAACACCTAGAAAGTGGTGGTGGCATTCTCATACACTAATAATGAACGCTCAGAAAGAGAAACTAAAAAATCAATCTCATTTACCATTCCAACTACTTAATCTCCATAAGCTTTCTGAGGGATCTCAGCAATTCCCATGGCTTCTCCCACCATCTCTGTGAAACTGACTTTGCTATTTAAAGAACAGTGGGAAGCCGAAACCGGTTTGGCTCAGTGGATGGAGCGTCGGCCTGCGGACTGAGGGGTCCCGGGTTCGATTCCGGTCAAGGGCATGTACCTTGGTTGCGGGCACATCCCCAGTAGGGGGTGTGCAGGAGGCAGCTGATCGATGTTTCTCTCTCATCGATGTTTCTCCATCTCTCTCCCTCTCCCTTCCTCTCTGTAAAAAATCAATAAAATATATATTTTAAAGAACAGTGGGAAACGTGGCATTCAGCATTAGGGGACCTGCATTATAGCCCAGCCCTGTTACTTCCAGAGTGTCTGATCTTAGGCATGTCATCTAATTTACCTGGGACTCAGTTGCCTCAGCTGGGAAGTAGGAAAAATAATGTCTATCTCACAGAATTGAGGTAAGGATTAAATAAAATCATGAAGGTGAAGATGCTTTATAAAACACTAAGGGCTATACAATCATTTGTAATAAAAGCCCAGCAACCGAACGGCAGAACGACCAGAATGACCAGTCAACCAGTCGCTATGATGTGCACTGACTACTAGGGGGAAGATACTCAATGCAGAAGCTGCCCCCCCTGGTGGTCAATGCGCTACCACAGTGGGAGTGCTGCTAGGCTGACAGCGATGAGCTGCTGCTCCTTTTGCGAACCCCAGGCTGATGGGCAAGAACCACTGCTATTGTCACCTCCTCGCCCCAGGCTCCTCCTCCTTGCTCCCTGCTGCCTCCTCCAGATGCTCACAGGCCATGAAGCGCTGCCACCGCAGGAATCACAGTGCTGACCCCAGAGGCTGGAAGGCAGGTTTGTGGCTGCTGTGGGACTGAGGACTACTCTGCCGCCTCTCAGTGCTATTGTCCCTGGCCCCAACTCGACCAGGTCCCCTGGAGAAGTGAGTGCTCTGGCTCCACAGAAGATGCTGGACCAGGGAGCAGCTGCTCAGAGGGTGGGTCCACAACTGCTCAACTGACTGGGATGAGCGGCACTCCCACAGTGGGCCAATACCCGCAGGCCATGCCCCCCACCAATGCATGAATCCCATGCACCGGGCCTCTAGTATCATTCATAATATTAGTAAGTCCATCTCTAACTTAAAATTCTGTCCTACGCTCCATCCTAATATATTTAACTTGCTCCTGGAAATTTCCACTTGTATATCCACAGGTAATTCTGAGTCAACACATCTCAAACTATGAAAATCTTAACTTCTATGACAGCATCCTGTTTCTCCTGTGGAGTCTATCTCAGTGAAGGGCACTAGAGGCACTAGGAAGCCACACCTGAAACTTGAAGATCCCCACAGACTGAACACTCCCTGACCACCCACATCCAATCTGTCACTAATTACCAGGATGAGACTAATATATGAAGGACACCAAACCCCTTTTCTCTATCTCCTCTGCCCTGACCGAGGTCATATTCTCAGTATTTATTTCCTGGAATATTGTAACAGTATTTTAAGAAACCAGCTACCTCTGGTCTCACACCCTACCTTCTCAAATCCATGCTTGGCATAACGGTCATACTAGTCTTTCAAAAACATAAATCTTACCATGTCAAACTCCCCTACTTAAATCATGTAATGTCCTCTAAAAGAGAAAACCCAATCTTAGCACCTTGGCACTATGGATACATACTAGTTTCATTTCCCACCCTATCCCTCTAAGTATCCAATACTCTTAGCACTCCTAACCAGAAGCATCCTAAACAGATTATGTCCTCTCCAACTTTCTTGACCCTTTTTCATTCTGATATACTTTGAACCATATCATGGAATTATATCCTTCCTGGATTTTTGGGACTTCAAAGTCAGTTGAACAGCAAGAACTCCCCTAACATAGCTTTCTTCAAGTTCCAGTGATGTTTGCTTTTTTCCCCAATATGGCCTCAGACAGAAAGCACCTGCTGTGTTTGGAATATCCACAGTTCTAAGAGAGCACAGGCAGTAGACAATTGAATTAACTGTTAGATGACTTTAGGTCCAGTTCTTGTTTTAGTTCTGCCACTAAAGAAAAAAGCCAACTATATTTTGTTGTCTTTGAGATGGTCCTCAATGACATTGTTGAGCTGCTGTGCTAAGCAACCCAGCAGCCCACATACCTCTGGACTTCCTTTTATAAATGTTTTTGTTGTCTGAGTCAATCTAAGTAAGATTTTTCATTACTTTCAGGAAAAAGCACTGTAAATGATCCAGCACAATATATGACTTGAGAAAAATACAGGTCTGTGAAGTATGAATCGGGAGCTATCATCTTTCTCACATCAATCAAACAAACAAACAAAAATAGAAACTGAGTCTCAGAGAAGAAAAGTAATGTCCTCAAGGACACACTGAAAATGCCATGGCTAATTGCATTATTGTGGCAATACATAAAACTATTTGCAGCCTTGATTATCAGGTAAATAAGCCATGTTCCCTTCTAGTAATCGTTAAGTTGCTGTGGAATGGGTACCCAGACTTCAGCAGGATATTTAGAACTATATGTAGACTAAATATAAACAGGTTCTGAGTGAAAGTCTTAAGGGCTTGTCTATGAAGAAATAGCAGAATCCTTGGTGTTGACTTTAGGATATCCAGATGAGTGTAATGTCTTATATTCTTGGCTAATCTTTGATCCATACAATACCAAAAAATATTAAGATAATGCACCACTTATTTATTTTTTTAATTTATTGGAATGACATTATTTAATATTGTTATATAGGTTTCAAGTGTACATTTCTTTAATACATCATCTGTAATTGTATTCTGTGCCCACCACCAAAAGTCAAATCATCTGAATGTCACAGAGTGGATGCCTATAGAGGGGAAGCCATACCATGCCTGCCTATGTGGGCAGGGCAAAAGAGTGGTAGAGACAGGCTCTTTAAGTTCTAGTTTAAATGTTTTTCCTGGCCAACTTAGAGTCGAAAAGCAACGGGAGTCAAATTGGCCCATCTACCTTTTCTCAAGAAATTCTTTACTTACCATGTCAAAGGACTTCTTTGCTGTAGAGCTAGGCTAAAAGTGGCACAGGCTGCCCCGGATTCCCCATCCCTGGTTCAATATAAGGGTGAATGTCCCATTTGTGAGGGAGAGTATAAAAGAGATTCCTATTTCAGGAGGAAGTTAGGATCAGTTACATAGAATCCTTTACAGTCCCTTTTAAGTCCTGATTCCTCCTATAGCCCATCATACTAAGCTCTTAGACATGAACACATATTCTATTTTTTTCCTATCAAGGTTGTCTATAGAAATAGAATGTCTCAAATTTATTTAGTCCATAACAAAGCCCTTTATGTTTCATACAAGAGCTCTAGTCCTAAAAATTTGGAACTTAGGCCCAAGCAATGATATTATTGATGATTCATCAGAAAAAAAAGAGAACACCTGTTTTTTACAAAGACTTTCACTTTGAGACTACCTATTTCCTTGATCAAGCGACCTACAAATCTCTTAGAACAAATGTCTTTTGTAGAATAGGTTGCTTCACAATGCAGAGTCGATGGCAGAGCTTCCATCCAAGGAACCTCTTGGAACACTTGACCAAGTTCAATATCCCAATTGTTACAAATGATTGGCAAATGGGCCCATCAGGCATTATGAACTTGCCAATTGGTTTTCCACAACCTTGGGAGGAGAAATGTGTTTCATTATATAGGTTATTAAACTTGCCCAGAGCACCAGGGAAAAGATGTTCCTCCTGAAAATTCCAACAAGCGACTTCCTCTTTTTCTTCTTAACTTACACAAGGTAAAGGAGTGTGTCCACTGAAGGAGTGTGAAGAAAACACAGACTCTTCAATCTAGCTGCTTTGCTCCATCTCTACCAGGAAACCACCCTGCTCACAGTCATTATTGAAGCCTGTGTTTGTTCCCTTGGGACTTTTGACAGTTGGTAAAGTCTTTCTTAGAGATTGGGTGAAGAAATGCAGGTCCTTAGGGTTATTCATGCTCAGAAACCCTGTGTCCTGAACTTCAGGCTCAGGAAAATAGGCAAACCAGACTATTTGCTGCAAAGTTCTGTAGCTCTGAAGGATGAGTCATCTGCTTTTACTACCACTTGAAATAAATGATAATGGCTTGGCAGCCTCTTGTATATTAATAGCCTTGTCATTTTACCTACATCCTGCTCCCTTTATTCCACGTTAGAATTAGAGATGGAAAAAGTGTTTTCAGAGCTGATTGCTCTGAGTTTGCAATTTGATCAGAAAGCCCAGGAGGAACCCAAGACTTTCTCTCTACCCTGGTCATATTAACAGTCCCCTGTCCTCCTATTGTCATTCTTAGCTACATTACCAACTTTAACTGTTTCATGGCATTTCATACTGGAAAATATCAGATTTAATTTTTTATCTGTTTATTGCCTATTTCCTTGTGTAAGAATATAAGCTGCATGTAGGCAGGGACTTAGTATCACTTGTCACTGTATTCCTAGAACCCATAACAGCATTTGTGAGAAAGAAAATGGAAGGCTGGAAGTGTTCTCCCTTCTCTACACAAAGGGGGTAAAGGGTAGTAATGCAAAAGGGTCTCATGAAGTGGAGAACAGATCTCTGTAACCAGGGACTTTCAGATATACTGACTCATTTCCACCAACCCCTGCTATACACATGAGGATCACAGTTTCATCACTGGTTAATCTCAGACTTAATTAATAGATTAAGGAGTTAAAAGGAATAGAAACCTGGAAATTTTAAGATAAATTATTCTTCTATTTAATGTCTCCACTTTGCCCATATAATAGGAAACATCTGTTGCTTGCCCTATGAGAGAAACACTTATGCTCCTTGTCTTACTCCTCCCTGAGAAGAAGTGGTGGCTTGCCCATTTGGTAAGACAGAGCAAAGAAAATGCAGTGATCCTGGTTTCTTGTTTTATTTGTGCCAGGCTTCTGTGGTACCCAGGAAGGTCATCTACCTTTGGCAGCTGCCTGTTCTCTGTTTAATTTGAGGCAGGAGTGAGGGATGGAGTAACATTTCTGGACACCAATTTGGATCCTCTGTCCCTTTGTTAGGGAATGTGGGAAAGTAGCTGACCCCTGGATCTTATTTTTATATTACTCTGAACTTTGAGGAGAAGAGATAGGGTTGCATGTAATCATTTCCCTCAAACCCCAACAAGACCCACCATACCCCAAACCCCAGTCCTGTTCTGTAAGCTTTTGTGTTCATTGCTCTCTAGCACACCCATCCCTACACTACTCTGTGCTTCTGCAACTTCCATTGAATCCCACCACTCTGGCATCACCTCCACATCTTCAAAACCTTCCACTAACCCACTGGCACATTGCTCTATGAGACAGATTCCTACACCTTCCCACCTCTTGGTGTATACTACCTCCAACTTCCCAGAGAAGAATCAGACATGGCCCCTGCATTAAGCCCCCATCTCCACACTTGGTCTGGGAGACAATGCCAGTTCTTCCTGCTTTCCAGCCAGACTTCTCAGATAAGCTGTCTACATTCAGAGTCTCCTTTCTCTCATTGCTCTTTTTTTGTATGCCGGAAGCCAGTTCCAGCATGTCATAATTGCACGAGTTTCATCAAAATGTTGATGAAATTTGGGGACTCAACAAGGACTTAGTCACATATGTTATTGCCTGCTGGGAATGGCTAAAAGCATTTCCCCAAACCCGAAAAGGATGATTGATTGCTGCCAGACAGCTCAGGGCATCTTAATCTACATGTTATTGCCTCCTGTTGGCCAAACACCTGAACAGCCAAAGGCAATTCCCCAATCTGACAATGGACTCTGTAGACTAACCCTGGCCTTTGATGTGTATATCTCTCCCTTGCCTTAGGACAAATTATGTTAATAAAAAGCAAGGGGTCCCGAGACAAGAAGAACTTGGTTTCTTCAGCCAAGCTCCTCTGCTCCCCCACCCCAATATGCCTTTCAAAATTATGTTTCGTCTCTGGACTCTTTATTAATTTACCCGCAGCCCCTTCTCCAGGTTTCCAGAACCCTTCTAGATGCCGGATCAAGACCACCAGTGCTAAATGGCGCCCAACGTCCAGCACTTGCACTCCTCAACCTTCTGTGAACTGGTCCCCCAACCCACCTTCTCCACTGTAGCAGCTGGTACCAAGCTCATCAACGACCTCCTTGTTGATAAGCCCGGTGAGCACCATTTAATTTTCATCTCACTGGAATGTTGTTGATTAATCCTGCTATCCTAATAGAAAAGTCTCTCTCTTTTATTGGTTGTTGTGACAGACCTCTCAGGACTCTTCTTTCTCCCTGGGTGGCCATATCCAATTTCATGGATTTGAAAAGCACCCATGTGCTGGTGATTCTCAATCTCCATCCCTGGCCATGACTCTCTTCTCCCTTGTAGACTGGACCTGAGTACCACCAGCCTGGGGTGCTTGCTTAGTGGTTAGTTCACTGTGGTCAAGAGTCCTGTTTTGTCCACTCCATTTCCACCTTCTTGGGATAGAAACCTTGCTCTACAGTGTAAATCTGGAGCTGGGTTCTTGCTCCTTGGTCAGATACTTCCTAGGTGCTATTCAAGATCTCAGGGATGTCAGATGTGCAAGCACTGCTATTTATCAGTTATTGAATAAAAGTAATGCTTAGAAGGGCACATAGGTTTTGTTACATGTTGAGCATGTGCTAGACATTGTGCAAAATGCTTTACATACACTATGCCATTGAATCATCACAAATGCCATGTGAAAAGCATTATAACTCCCATTCTACACATGAGAAACATGGTGCTCAAGGGGCTTTAACTAACTTTCTCATGGCCATTTTGCTAGTATCTAATGGAGGATCTGTAATTCAAACTCAGCCTTGCCTGTAGTGGAGCACAAAGGCCCAATCACTTTACTGTGCTGGCTGCCTCGGCCTCCACTGTGTGTCCGTCTGTCCTGAAGCCTGGCTGTCCCCATTCACTTCAGCTCTGGCTTACCCTTATATCCAGTTTGAATATCAAATTGAAGAAAGATATATTTGAAGTACAAATAGCCTAGGATTGAGAAGTGGACACACACACACACACACACACACACACACACACACACACACCTAGACAATAAATGTGAAGGTTCTTGGAACATTAAGAAGTGAAGTGTAAAATGCAGGATACCATTCAATTAACTGTGACTAAAACTCTCCCCTCTCATCCTGCCTTTCATATTTCTGTTTTGCCACCCTGGTTACCTCTTCTCCAGCAAACCTCTTTCCTTTGCCTCCTCCTCCACTCTAGGTAATGAGCCATCAATTAAACCTCCCCCAGATTTCTCCTTCCTTTCCAACTATCCCTGTGGCTCTGCTCTCATTCAGATTGGTATAACTTCTTCTCTGGGAGAAAAGAGGCTGTAGTCTGTCCTTCCTGCAAGCATTCTTCCCTGCCTCCACTAGAGGGGTCTTCTGAAAAAAACAGTTCTGACATGCAATATCCTTGTTAAACACTCTTATGTGACTTCCCTTTTGCCTACAGAATAAAGTGAAAGTTCTTGACTGCCATTGAAGGCCCAGCACTAGCCTGTCCATCCTCCCACTCCAGCTTTATTTCCCACTAGAGCCCGGTGCACGGATTCATGCATCGATGGGGTCCCTCAGCCTGGCCTGTAGGGATTGGGCCAAAACTGGCTCTCTGACATCCCCACAGGGGTCCCAGATAACGAGAGGGTGCAGGCCAGGCTGAGGGACCCCACCGGTGCACGATCGGGGCCAGGGAAGGACTGCGGGAGGGCTCCAGGGCATGTCCGGCCCATCTCGCCCAGTCCCAATTGGCCAGACCCCAGCAGAAAGCTAACCTTCTGGTTGGAGCATCTGCCCCCCTGGTGGTCAGTGTGCATCATAGCAACTGGTCAATCAGATGGTCAGAGGGATGAGCTTAGCGTATTAGGCTTTTATATATATATAATATATAAAGACAGTACCTCTTCACACAAGTGCTCTCTGCAAACCCCTCCTTGCTCTCTATCAAGTACCATACATTTCTGATTTCAACACCTTGGCTGGCTTTCTGCTTGTAATGTCTATCTCTGAAACTCTGCCTGTGAAACCTACTTATTGCTGCCAAGCTCAAGTCCATGTGAAGTACAACCTTCTCCAGCCTGTATGCAGATTCCAGGACTGGCCAGCTAGAGGCAGTCCTATCTTTCTATTTTGTGTTAATACTTTTTTGTTGTTGTTGTTAATACTTTTTGAAAGAATCTCACTCTCCTCTCTTGCACCACATATGTGGGAGCCAATTCCATGTCTGAGGCCTTGCTGTATATTCTTCCATCACCAATTCCAGGGCCTAGCACAGACAAGAACATGTGAAATACTTGGAGAACTGGAAAGTGTGAATAATCTCAACCCTTAAGAGAAAGGTACCCTGGGTGGGTCCTCTGATTAAGAAGTTGTAACCACTTGCCTCTTGGCTGCGTGGGATTCAGTCACTCATTCAGCAAATATACCTGACACTGGTTTTGAACTCAACCCAGGAGAAGACAGGTAAATTAGACAAACCACCATCTTCTGTAGCTCCAATGTTCATGGAAGAACAGACATGTATATAAGACACTTAAAGTGCAAGGTTAGCTATAGTAAGTACCTCTCTGTAGCAGTCTGGTGCTGGACAGAAAGGCAGGCAGCTGGCCAGACAGTTTTCTTTGTCTGGAGGCTCAGGAATGTTCTGTGTTTGCCTGTTCTTTAATCTGCAGCATGTCTCCCTAGGGCAAGAGTGGATACAGAATTTACAGGGCACAGGGAAAAATAAAAATGCAGGACCACTTGTTCAAAAAATATTAAGAATTTTGAAAGGGCAACAGCAAAGCATTAAACAAAGCATAGGACCCTTCTATGTGCAGAGACTGTGGAATTGCACAGGTCTCACACCCATGAAACTGGACCTGTCACAGGGCTAGGAAGCATACACACAGGAGGTCTGAATGTTCCCTGCAGTCTTCTCTCTTGCACAGAGTCTGAAGGGAGTCCAGATCACAGTGAACTTAGTGGAACTAGGACGCACAGCTGCACAAAGGACATACCAAATATTTGTTGAGTGCCTACTGTGTACCCAGAACTCATCTAAGTTTCTGATATGTGGTAGAAAATCAGACAGACACATTTGTTTTGTTTTGTTTTGTATTTGTCACTGAGCTTACTCCAGTAGGGGAAATCCAGTGTAAACAAGCTCACAAAGAATTGCCCAAGAAAATTATTAGTTAGTGAGCAGTGTTGTGAAGATGACAAGCAGAGTGATGGGATGGAGGTGGGAGATAGAAAGGGTGTATTAAACTAGTGTAATACAGCAAAGCCTCTCCAACGAGCCACCAGGTTAACTGGGATGCACACAGCCCATTCTAGAGCAACAGGTAAGGATGCTGCTAGTGTTTGGCATCAGCTTGATGCCCAAATCTCTGCAATTCTTTCCCCTCTGAAGTGAATCATGAGGATCTAGGCAAGAAAAATAAATTCAATGATACTTATGACTCTTGAGATGTGCCCCATGAATGGGGACATTGACCCCCATTCCCAATGCCAGTGCCCTCTCACTTTTTCTGACATCACCTAGAGCCAAGTTTCCAGAAAGATTTGACCAGCTGATCTTGCAGAGGGGATTTCCAAGGTCCCTCCACTCTAGGTGGTCCATCTCACACCCAGGCCCCCAGGCTAAACCAGAAGCTAGTTGTGTCAGTGTCTCTGTGGAGTGTTGCAAAAGTCCTCCAGTGAATGCCTGATCCTGGTCTTCTGTTTTAAAGGCCTCTTAGTTCCCCCAAAGGCCTAGGAAACTGGTCTGTATAGTAGCTCATACTAGAGCTTGCTAGGGAAATTCCCAAGTCTCCTTCCCCTGTGTCAAGGAAGGTGCTAAATAACCTAGTTGCCCTTCGGATGCCAAGAGATGTGCTCTGAAAGACTGGAAGGTGTGGAGTGAGGGTGTGGGAAATATCAGAAGTGAGGCTACTTTTGAAAACAATGTGGTGCAACAGGTGGTGGTGAGAAACCAAGGACTGGAGGGCATCGTTCCAGCCTGCAATGCGTCAGTGGGCTGGAGCGGGTCATGGAAGAAGGAGAAGCCCACCCAGCCTACCCGTGTTGCCCTTGCCAGGCCCAGTCTGTGGCTGTCTTTGCAGCCCAGCCTCGGACCGCTGGTTTCTTCTGCCTGGGGCCCCGCTTATTGCCAGCTCGCCAGCATCCTCCCTCTTCCGTCCCCGCCCCTGGCTGCCTGGCTGCGCCGCAGTGGTGACGGCAGAGGGGAGCAGGGGCCCTAGGCGACTGGGCTCCTTCCTCCCCCTTTTTCCTCCTCCTCCTGCAGCCCTCGCAGACCGCCCCCCTCCACTCCCTGCTGCCGCAACGAACACGTCGTCGGAGATTTCCACGGGGCCCAAGAGGCGGGGCCAAGGCGGGGAGAGTGGGAGGAGTGAAAGTTGGAGCCCAACATAACCATCCACTCTACGCTTGGTGCGGCAAGACCGTGCGCAGCGACCTCCGCACAGGTGGTCGCTCCGGTCTCTGGCAAGATGTTGACCAAAGTTCTCCTGATCCTCCTGGGCTTTCCCATAATCCTGCCGTCTAGGTGAGTCTCCATCCCGGAATCCAGGAGCCTTTCGCGCCCAGCTCCCTCTCCCTGGGAGCGGCTCCGGGGAGCCGCGCACACCTTGCCCCCAGCGCTTGTGCAGCCATCCTCCACACCGCTTCCTCCAGGACTGGCGCTTAGACCCCTGAAAGGGCGCATCTGGGAACGAAGGCAGGATGCCTGTCCCCAGGCAGCTGCTGTCGCTGGACTCCCCCTCTCCAAACCAGTGCGGCGGTTGAGAACCAGCACGCCCTCTCTCTCAGAGTCTTCCGTGGGGAAGAGGCGAGCGCCCGTGGGGCGACCAGTTACGGCAGGCTCTCGCTTCTTGGCAATGGAACTGGGAGTGCGGGTGGAGGCTTTGGGAAGATAGCACCTAAAAACGCGCGCGGCTGGGGAAGCAAAACTGTGCGGAAAGTGTTTGAGTGTTGGCTAGTCTGCCTTCTCGATCTTTTTTGTTTTTTCCCCTGAGCTCCTATAGAGTACCAAGCAAGGTGCTAGAGAACTCTGACTTTACTTGCTTCTGCACTAGCCGTTTAGTTTCAGGGTCCCACTCCAGCTATCCACTCTACCCTTTCTACCTCCAGTCTCCCCTTCTTCCTTATTCCTCTTCCCCCAAAACACACACACACACACACACACACACACACACACACACACACACACATCCTGCTGGTCCTTGGGCAGACTGGAGCCAGAGATCAAAGAATGCTATTCTCTGAGATCTATGGTTTGGGTCCTGGATTTCAGTCTCTCCTCACTTTTCTAAAGGCTATAAGCATGTTTCCCTTGAGCAGCCAGTTTCTCTCGAACCTTCTGGCCCTGGGACTTTGCTAGGAATGTTCCCTGAATCGCTGGCTTTTTAGGGTGGAAGATAACTGCTTCATATTTTTTAGAGGGTTTCTTGCTGACTGTGAACTGTCAAGTTTTCCTAAGCTTCCCAATCTGCCTAGCATTCTTGAATTCTCCATGGCACTGGGCTTGTGTCTTGATTGTCTGTGTTGGGGAGAATGAAGATGGCTTCTTTTCTCACCTTAAAATGCTTTAGTTCCTCGAGGGAGGGGCTGGCTGTATGGCTCACTGGTGCCCTCACTTGGGGGTGAGGGCAGCAGAGGCTTGGAAAATATTTCTGAATTTGTGCTAGGAATTTCCAGTTATCCACGTCCATCCAGATGTGAAATAGACTGATTGGGAGAGCTGATGTGATGACTGGCTAGGGCAAAAGAGGGGTGGGAGCAGGGAAGAAAGAGGGAGGGGGTGCAGAGAGGGAAACAAGCAGGAGGGTGGGCTATTGAGATGGAAACTACCTTTCTATCCTGGGGGAAGGGCTGCAGTAACTGTTGTTCAAACCTTGTCAACATGGCAACCCATGACGTCAAGAAAGAGCTGGGGAGGGGGCAGAGGGGTATGCTGGCAAGAGCCACATCAAACCAGGAATACTTGCTCTGGTCCAGGCTAAGCCTCAAATTAATTGTGTGACTTTAGGCACAGCCCTCCCCTCATCTGAGCCTCAGTTTCTCCGTCTGTAAGGTGAAAAAGAGGGCTGATTTTTGGAAAAACACACACACCAGTGGCCCTTCTCCTATTCCCTTCCCTCCTCCCTGCTAGTTGAATGAACATCCTCAGTGGAGGCAGGGGTTGCAGAAATTCAGCTCCATCTTGGACCATCACGTCTAAAAAAAAAAGGATATGAAAAGCCCCATGGAATGATTCCACTAGTCCAGTGTATGAGTGTTTTTCAAGTTTTTGTTTTTTTCTTGCCCTGAAAATGGGTTTAATGGCTGAGGAAAAGAATGCTTTGTCAGCAGCTTCTTAACCCCAAGGATCCCAGGATCAGTGTTTTTGTTTGTTTGTTTACTGCTAAATATAATTGTAGAATTACAGCAACATCAACTTCCTCTGATATCATTTTCATTGCGGACTAGTGTATGAGCAGGGGGATTTTGATGATCCCCGGCTTTTGCTTATTTGCCTCTTGAACCTCAGATTCTTTGTTTTTGGCTTCAGACATCAGGGAGGGGCTGCTGCAGGTTCTTGGATAGTCTTGACTGGCAGTGCGAATCCTGATTGTGCTATATTCCTGGCCACGTCACTTATTTTAGGGGGTCTCAAGCCCCTTTTCTCCCTCCTCCCCTCCCAAAGTGATTGGTATTATCTATTTGGGGGACTAAGGGAAAACCTCAGGGAAAGGGGACATCTCTGGATGTGGTATTTAGAAACGGAAACTGTTTTTCCTAAGCCCAGTTCTCCCCTTGCCCACAATGGGAATTAGCCACTTCGTTCATGAGAAATGGCATAGATGTGGCACATCTGTACACCAGTTAAGCCATTTGAAGAGCTTGAAACAGTATAAGAAAATGCATTTTGCTATTCAAATTGGCAGTCCCTTGGTCTGCAGTACAGAGGCCATGCCCACATCTTCTGCCCTGTTAACCCCTTATTTTAGGAAACAAGTTTCCTTATGGCTTTTTTAAAAATAAAATAATTTTGAAGGTGTAATATACAAATATAAAAATATAGAAATCCAAGCAAACAGCTCAGTGCATATTCACAAAATAAACATGCCATGGTAACCCCCACTAAACCAGGGAATAGAATATTCCAGTCACTTTCACCCTCTCCCCTTACAGCCCTCACTACATGCCCCCCACCAGTCCACTCCTCCCAAATGAAACCACTCTCCTGTTTTCTAGTATCACAGATCAGTTTTCCTCATAGCTTATCGAAAAGCTTTTGATTATATATTTTTTCAAAGATATGTAAAAGTAGAGGGAACAGTAGAGTGAATCTCCTTGTACCCATCATCGGCCTCATTAATTATCAACTTATGGCCACTCTTATTTTCTCTGTACCCAACAAACTCTCCACTTTCAAAAAGCTTAAATTATTTTAAAACAAATCTTCTAAGTCATTATATCATTTTACATGTAATAATTTTAGTATGTATTTCTAGTCATCAGGCCCTCAAAAACATAATAAAATACCACGATTACACCAAAAATTTTAGAAGAATTTCTTCATGCTGAAGAAACTATCTAGTCAGTGTTCAGATAGCCCCTATTTTGTCATAATTTTTTGTTTTGTTTTTTAGTTTGCCTTTTAAAATCAGGGTCTGAATAAGGTCCATAAATTTACAATTTTATTAGCATTTTTATTTTTCAAAACTTCTTATTGCATTAGAACGTGTATTCACACAAAAGTGCTCAAATCATAAGTGTACAGCCCATGAGTTGTCTAAAAATTGCCACACTGATATCAAGACACCCACATTAGGAACTAGAACATGATCAGGACCTCAGAAGACCCTTGGTAACCCCTTCCTCACTGCCTCTTAGCAAGGTAGCACAATCTTGACTAAATAAATATATTGGCAGGTGGCTTTTAAAATTTTTGTTTTCATTTAATTATTCTTCTCCTTAGTTTCTTGGCTATGGTGCATGGCTGTGGCTCTCAGGGTAGATTTCTGCTGGCCATCTATTTCTTGGATGACAGTCTTTGGGTGAAGGACTCCTGCCCTTTCTCAATGCTTAGAGTTTCCCCCAACCCCCAGCCTCCAACTCCAATGAAATGAGTATCACGAAAGCAAAGAAATGCAGACTATTCCCACAGTGTTCCAACCCTCTCTGGGAGAGGTTTCTCTGGCTTTCCTGAGCATTCCTCAGCAGTCCTGGCCCTCTGCCTGCCCATTTGCTCCTGGATGGTGCTGGTCAGGCAGACTGGAGACCAAGCCTAGCAACTGCAGCTGCTTGGCTAGAGCTCATACATCAGTGCCTTCACCATTTTACATTGAAAAATTATTTTAAAATATTGAGCTCAGTTTTGATATTGATTTTTTAAAAAAAATAAAGAATGATCATAAAAAAGGGATAGCATGGAAAATTTCCAAAGAGCAGCAAGATTTAGAAAAAATAAATAAGTATAATCTGTTACTGGCTCATAACTTACTGTTGCTAGTCACTCTTTAACTATGCCTTAGGTTTCAGATTATTTTGGTTTGCTTCTGTCCAGAGAGGTACCTACTGGGGCACTTACAGATTGAAGGACAGAGCTTAATTTTTTGTTTGTGTATTCTAGGATTGAAGAAACTCATGTTGAATCAGAGATGGGACCATGTGCTCATCATGATGATGTCTATGGCCCAAAGCCCCAGGATCCCAAAAAGAAACTCCCCTCTGAAGAAATAAAGCCCACTGTTATTGATACCCACCGTGACCTTGGAAAACTGCCAGCAGCCACTCAAATCCTGGACAGTATCCTGAATAACTCTGATTACAAACTGCGCCCCGGCATTGGTGGTAAGTAATAGAACTTAGTTCTTCCCTCCCAGAGGGGAGTGAGTTTGAGGGCATAAGTATAGAGAATAAGCCTGGGGTGTTGGTGAGGGTGCCAAGCATGTGGGCAGGAACATCTGTTGCTCACCTCTCAGGTAAGAGAGGTCAACTATAGCTCAGCAATGTCATTTATCTTGGTCTAGACTTTTTCCTCCTCTCATCCCATCTTTCCAGCTATAAAATGAGATGACTGAACTAGGTGATGTGATCTTTGAGGTATGTATAACTCTTAAAAGTCTATGAATTGGTTCTTGCCATGAAAGAACAAAGAAAAGAAAAGGATTGGGTGTTGAAACCATTTAGTTTAACCCTGATTCTTCTCCCTTTTTCTCCCCTCAGACCACACCCTTCCCTGTCACATGCCCTTGTAGGAAACTTACCTCTGCTACTTCTGCTTCCTTTACAGAGAAACCCACTGTGGTCACTGTTGAGCTCTCTGTCAACACCCTTGGTCCTATTTCTATCCCAGACATGGTGAGTACTGAGCTTTGATACAGTATCTCCTAAGTTAGGGAGTTGATCCATGAGGCCTTTCACATACTTCTTTTTTCTGCTCTTTATGTCTGTAATGCAAGTTTATGGTGGCAGGGGGTTTGGGGGTAGAGATTTTAACCAACACTGACTTGAAAAGGAATCTGGGAAAGGTAAGTCCCTCACTGCCTGAAGAGGACCTTCAGAAGCCTGACTACATCTTCCAGTCTTTCATTCAAAACAAAAATAATAAAGCAACTTTAAATACCACAATGGAATGGCTTTTTTTCTTCTGATAATGACTTTTATGGACTTAAGACTATAGTTAGCAACTCTTGCTCTAAGACTGTTTCTCTAATTTTTCCCTGGTTCCTTCTCTCCTTTTCTACTGCTATCATTCTAGTGTTGGTTCTGTCCCCAGTTAGCCTTCATTATCTCCCACTTGAAGAACACAAAATTCAAGGTTTCTGCCTACCCCAGTCCACATACCAACCTGGCCTCCTGAGTCATGTATCTCTTACAATTCTGACCCTGCTTAAAGCATGAAGTTTAAACCCATACTGTAGCAGTTCAGAGTCCTCCATGGCTGGAGCCAACTCAGGATTCTGGTTTTGTTTCTTTTAGCCCCTCTACTCACAGGAGACTATGTGTGTTCACAAACTATCGTGTGCCTCTGAGTCATTGTTCAAGGTATGCCATTGCTCCAATTTACTGTTTGGCATGAGCCTTATCCTTCAGGGTCTAGCTCAAATAACATCCTTTCATGGCATTATTCCTGACCTCCACAGCTACTTATTGCTCCCTTTTTATACATAGCCCTTTCTTTAACATGCAGATCTTTCTTGCTTATATCCCAGTTGTTTACTTGACCTTCCTTACCTCATCCTAGCTAATATAATGGTAATATGCAAATTAAACACCACTCCATCACAAAGATGGTGGTGCCCATAGCCACAGATGGCGGCACCCAGTCCCCTCAGCCTCGCCAGAGTCCCCCAGTCCTAGGGGGGCTGCCGCTGAGAGCAGGCAGTGTGAGTGGCCTGGTGGAATGCTTGCTTTGTTGCCATGGTGACACCACAGCTGTGGAGAGCCTCTCGGGGATATGGGGGCTGCCCCACAGCCTCCACGGCTGAGCGCAGGCCCGGAGAGGAGAATACAGGCCCACCTCCCATGGAAGCAGCGCGGCTCCAGCGGTGTGCTGTGGTTCCTGCTGGCTCCCACAGAAGTGGTGGGCGGCCTACTGTGTGAGATATTGTGCAATGGGCTACTAGTTATATTATAATTATGTGCTCTATGTCTTCCTTGCTCCCTCAACTATGTGCTTCTTAATGTCAAGGACTCAGTATATGTTAGATGAACAAGTGAATTATGAAAAATATTCTGCACAAGTCACTTTAATCTACCCAGTCTGATAATGAGAAAGGCTGTGGTAACCAACTCCATTATAGCCATAGCCTTGGCCTGGCTCAGGCAAGACACAGTTTTAGTGTGTCTGGTATCCTACAAGCATCATTGGGTGAGCTCAGAGTCTAGGTTTTGAGATGGGATTTGCAAATAGACACTCAGAGGTAAATAAACATTCATGGTAGATCAAGATGTTTATATAAGCTGTGTGGAAGGATGAGATTCCCCCTTATGATGCTTTGGCTACCAGGTTCTTGAGGCATGGTGTACTTATGTATTACTATGTAACAAACTCCCTCAAAACACGGAATCTTAAAACAACAAATAGTCATTAGCTCACATTTCATGTGGGCTAGGAATCCAGACATGATTTAGCTGAGTCCTCTATTTCAGGGTCTCTTACAAGGTTGCAGTTAAGGTGTCAATTGAGGGTGACATCTCATCTGAAGGCTCAACTGAGGAAAGATCTACTTCCAAGCCTTCACATGTTTGTTGGCAGATTTTATTCCATGCTGGCCATTAGCTGGAAGTCTCCCACAGTCCTTGCCATGTAGGCCTCTACACAGTGTAGCTCAGAACATGTGGCTGATTTCCCTCAGAGTGAGCAAGAACATGAGAAAAAATATTCACAAACTTGTAATCTAATTTTGGGAGTGGCATCCCATAGCTTCTGTGGTATTCTGTTCATTAGAAGCAAGTCATTAGGTCTAGCCCCAGATCAGTGGAGAGGATTACATGAGGGCATGAACACCAGGAGGTGAAGATTATTGAGGGTCTTCTTAGAGCCTGCCTAATACACATGACCATGATCAAGTAAAGGCCTGTAACAACTAAAATGGTATGTTGGGTAATAACAAGGAAGAAGAGAAGCATGAGAGCAGACAGATCTTTTTGAGTTTCTGTAGAGAATTTAAAGTATTTTCTCTTCCCTTGATGTCAGGTTTACTTTTTGCTATTATCAATGTGCTTATCATTAACTGAGTGATTTTAGCAATTAATTTGATTTAAATTGTTGATATACTAAGAAACACTGGGTTCTGAGCAAGACCCAGAGGTTGAGGTCTAGTAGTCCCACTATCATGACCACTATTTACTCTTAATAGAAAATGGATCTTTCAGGTTATTAGTGTAGCGATGGAGAAAGTGGCCTGAAGAATAGTGGATAATTTGTGGCCACAACCTCTTTGCTATCTGTGTAAGATACAATTTTGAGAAGACAATTTCTTATCATCTATAAGATACCTTGTGGCAGCAAAGCAGTAGCCCTACTCATAGTAGCTGAATTCTCTATCTCTTCTTGCTCTGCCCCTATTAATGTTGGTAGCATTGGCCTTACCTGAGGTGCCAGGAAGCACTGATACCTGACAATCCCAAGTGATGCAGTTTAATAACTCAGCAGTCATCGAATCTGACATCCAACACAGAACTGGTCCAAAGGGGAGTCAACTTGATTTTCTTTGGCCAGTAAGGTGGTGCTTTAGTCAAGTTACTTTAGAAGATTCTAAGCACTTCTGTGGTATTAAAGTTCCTGAGAAGTTTGTCCTTTTATATAGTTCCACATTGTTCTTTAAGCTGTGGGAGTTACCAGTTCTTGTACAGCCTACTTTTCCCTGGTGACACTATAGAGTCCTACGGTTGCTATGGCTCTCACAGCACTTGGATCCTCATGATATATTCTATGGCAGGCAAAGCTGCCACTGTAATCCCCGCTTTATGTTTAAGGCAACTAAGTCTCTTAGCAAGGTTGTGAGTCCCCACAGTGGAAGTTGTTGTTTGAGTGTTCTTGGAGTTCCAAAACCCTTCAGTCAGATGTTATGTGGAGGACAGAAATTGTCCCCAGAGAGAGAAATCTGAGCCCACAGCATATGGATTTAAATTAAATGTTTCTACTAGTCTCCTGGCTTGAGCTTAGAAGACAGTGACCAGTCTGGGAATGACTTCCAATCACAGCACCGGAAGTTGCTAAGGCTGCTTCTTGCTGTGGTAATTATCATAAGCAATTCTAATTAAGCTAACTCCTTGACACTGAATTTCTAGAGTTTCAGCTGAGCTAAGAGATGTACAGCCTAAGCTTCCTTGTCAAAGTGATGGAAAATGGAACTGTTAGCTATTAGATGATGTGAAGTGAACTTACATTTTGGTAGCTTGTTAAATATAAACTAAATGCTCATTTGAAACACCATAACATTGAGCAAGAGCACAGTAAGGATTGTGGAGGGAAATGCTCCTCCTCATTACCAAGCACTTCATATGGCCTGAGAATGAAGGAGGCTGTGCAAATCAAGTTGGAGCTGCCAACCACTTGGGACTGAAGAAACACTGAAGGCCACTTGTGAGGCCTGGATGGAGGAGCCTGGCAGGTCAGGGCTGAGGGCACCCAAGTGAATGGTATCCAGGCTCTGTCATCTTTTTTCTGTCTGCTTCTCTGGACTACTGCATGGAATATTCTCAGTCTGGGAGGCTGGATCCCAGCAGTTCTCACCACCTTTTGGGGTAGGCAGCAAAGGCAAGCAGGGATTATCTTGACCTTCCCCACTGCAGGCTCTACTGGTGTCCAGGGTTATGAGTGGCTGGTTGGTGTTCATTGTTTGATGCAGGATAACTCAGAGTAAAGACCTATGTATTCTGCAGAGGGAAATTGAATCTCAGTACCCAAAGAGATTGTTGGTGCAAGTGAAATAAACACTGGAGAGGGAAATCAGTGAAGCTTGTCCCAGGACAAGGCTATGGTAATGGTGATCTGAGCATCAGCGCCAATGTACTGTTGTTAACTATTTGTGTGACTTTGGACAGGCTCCTTCCTTTCTGAGCCTCGGTTTCCATACCTGTAAAGTAAAGGCAGTTGAGCTAGCCCTCAAGGTTCTACCTTGGCTTAGTTCTGGTACTTATTATTTAAGCTGCTTGCAGTTCTATTACAATCTGCTTTTTCTCCCTTCAGTACCAGTGGTACAGATTTCCGGTTGCTCATGCTTCTTCATGCACACCCATTCAGAGGTTAGGTGCTCGTGTTTAAGAAAAAAAGAAACAAAATTATTCAAAAAACATTCAACTAAATAGACATTTTTCTTGTGACTCAAAGTACTTCATTTTTAAGGATTTAGGTTAATTAACATCTGTGTTCCCCAAATAAAAGCTGAAAGACAAAACTTTGCTGTATATGTTTGTGAATGTTTGAAATGATTTTGAGCTGAGATCTTTGGTTTGCTATGAAACAATGGGGGCTGAGAGAGTGTTGACCTGGCTGGAGTAGCACAACAGTCCTATAAGGGAGTGGTAATGTGATGAGTCCAGCCCATGAAATTAAGCCACTATTGCCTGTCTGTTTCTAGATGAAATGTATCTTCCCAGACTGTTATCCATTTGGGAATATTTCTTTCCTTTTGGAATACCTGGAAATAGAAAAATCCTACAACCAAACTCATGCTGGTTTCCTCTAATGCTAGTGGTGGGGCACATCCTGCCCATAGGCCATAAAAGGCCTGAGAAATCATTTGTTCTGGTTCTGCCAAGGCATTAGCGGTGAGTTAATAAAAAAATGTTTGACCAAATATAGCAGACTAATTTTTAAGTTGATAATTTTGTATGACCTGTCAATGATGTTATAAATATCCAAATGGCCTTTGGCAGAAAAAAAGATTGCCCATCCCTGCTCTATGCAAACCTAAGTGGGTTTATATCTGCTTAATAAGCTTGTCACAGGATTTCATGGGCTTTATTTTATCTTTTCCACCAGGAGTACTCCATTGACATCACCTTGTACCAGACCTGGTATGATGAACGCCTCCGTTACAATGGCAGCTTTGAGAGCTTTGTTCTGAATGGCAACATGATGAGCCAGTTATGGATCCCAGACACCTTTTTTAGGAATTCTAAGGAGATTCGTGTATATTCGGTCACTGTGCACAGCCAGGTGGTCCGCATCCACAGGGATGGCAAAGTGTTGTACACAGATAGGTATGTCAAACCTCTGGAATCTCATTCCTTGGGACTCTTCCTCCCCTTCTGAGACTTTTTTGCCTAAGAAACATGGACAGAGGTTTCATCCTCGATGATACTTCTAAGGGCCTTTCCAAAATTTCTGAGACCACGAGCTCAACCCCCTCATGTATAGACACAGACACTAAGGCTTCAAAATAGAAAGATGGTATTTAAGGCCATACCAAGTGTCTGGCAGAGCTGGAACTGGTACCCATTTACTAGGCTCCAAGTCCAGAGCTCTCCTACTAGAATGGATCAGTATGACTACATTGCCTGGACAATTCCATCCAGAGAGGTCACTGGATGTAAAGACACATTCATAGTGGTGGAATTGTCTAGGTGGAGCAGTAAAACAGTGGTCAGAAAGATAGTAAAGACCAGGTTGGGTACCTGAATGCCTGTCAGGGGAAGGTTGTGAATGGCTGGTGTAGGGGGCGGGGGCAGGGAGCAGTGATAGAGAGTGGGAAAGTGTTGGCAGTTTCTGAAAGCTGGGATGAGCAAGAAACAAAAGCCCATCTACCTCAGTACTTAGTTTTCTGATGATGGAGACCAGAGTAGCCAGATACTTCCAAGCTATTCTTCCTGTCTTTTTGTCTTTCCTTTGAGCTTTTTTACTCAAATCCCACTGTTGCCATTCATTGGTGGTGGTCCTCGGGCCCAAGTTGAGTGTATATGTAAGTGTTCAGAACCAGCCTAATGAGGCTTCTTTCTCCCTTCCAGGATGACCATTGATGCTGGATGTTCATTCCACATGCTCAAATTTCCAATGGATTCTCACTCTTGCCCTCTATCTTTTTCTAGCTGTGAGTACCTTCTTAGGTTTCTGGGGCCCCAGAGTCATACTGGGATCCTCCTTTTTCTCATCTTTGCCCTTTATATTTCTCCTAAGTTGGTGCCAGGATTGCCCAGGACCACCCAATCCATGCTCATCTCCTTTCCTGCTGACAATACTGTGTTGCTCAACCTGTGCCTCATGTTGGGTTCCTTTCTCTCCCTTTCACTCAACCTCAAGTCTGTTATCCACCACTGAAGTGTATCTCATGTATGTCTGTTCCTTTCCATATCCACTGTCACTGACTTAGATAGGTCTTTGTTATCTTCCACTCGGACTTTTGCAACATCTTCACTTTGAAGCTGAAGATGTCCAAAACTAAATATATAGCCTACTCCCAACCTCTATCCCCAAAACAAATGTGCTTCTTCTGTGTTCTCACCTATCTCATTGAAAGGCATCATCACCAACTAAGTTGTTCAAGCCAAGAACTTTGATGCTTCTTTCTCCTTCACCTGCTACATCTAATCAATTACATCATGTTGATATTCTCTTCCAAATCATTATTGACCCTGTCTGTCCCTCTGCATTTTCACTGCCACAGCTTCAAATCCTGCCTTCATCCATTTTATTATGCCTGGATTACTGCACTGGCCTCCCATAACTGGTATCCTTGTCAACAAGCTATCTTCATATTATGACCAGGGTGACCTAGCTGAAGAATCATTTAGAATAGGTCATTTCTTAGTTTCAAATCCTTCCTTATCTCTCATGTACCAATTCCAAATCATTATAATGTTCCTCAAGGCCCATCACAAATTGGCCCCTGATAACTACCCCTGTATACTTCATTTAACATCTGTTAGCGATCCATCCTGAACTTTTAACATTTCCTAATACATCAGATATGTTTATCTCTCTGTGCATAGAACACCCTCCTCACCTTTTCAGCCTCATACATATAAAGAAAACTGACTCAACTTTAAAGACTTATTGGGAATGTCACCTACTCTAAGAAGTCTTTTCTGGATATATCCCCAAATGATCTTTCCTCCTCTGTCTCCCTACTGTCCAAGGGCAGAGGTTTCTCAGAACAATTTTAAGAATTACAGATGTATACTCACTGTCCGACTCAATAAAATGAGAATGCTTGAGGGGCAGGGTTCCTGCCTTATTCCTCTATGCATTTCCAGAACAAGGCCTGGTACTGAGGAATGCTCAATAAATGCACTTATTGAATGGATTTCAACAACAAGGTAAGAGAGACAAGGTGCCACACTGGTGAGGCCAGAGTCAGGACTCCAAAGCATTGTTCAGACTCCATGCTGATGGATACCTCCACAAGGCTTCCCAGTCTCACATGACACTCCTTGCCACATTTCTTTACAGCTTCCTATCCTGAGAATGAGATAATGTACAAGTGGAAAGATTTCAAGCTTGAAATCAATGAGAATAATTCCTGGAAGCTCTTACAGTTTGATTTTACAGGAGTGAGCAATGAGACCAAAATTATCTCAACTATGGCCGGTAAGTGCTCCTATTTGAACCAGGGCTAAGCAGAGTCCCAGGAGGGTGGTAGGGATGAGTGGAAGTAGCCATCATAGATATAAATGCTATGTAATCATACCATGGAAATATCGTAGAACATGGCTCCTGTCTTGTTAATGCTAAGCACTTACAACTGTTTGCAGAGGAAACTGAGACTTTGTAACTACATCTCAGTCTCATCTGCAAAGAAGTAAGTGCTTTGCCAAGCCCCGCACAGGGTAAGTAGGTAAAGTTATATTGTCAGAATTTGCAACTAGCTTTGTCATGCAGACCCTTCAGTTTCAAGTCTTTGTTACAACTGACCTACTTGAATGACTATGGGGAATATAGCTCATGTGAGTTCTCCATACCCAGAACCAATCCAAGCCAGCTGAGTGAGAATCAAAGACTTTCCTAATAGGAGATAGAAGCTAGAGTTCTAATGTCAACCAGGTGAGGTCTGGGGTAGTATGGAGGAAGTTTCAGCAGCTACAATAGCTGCTGCATTGACATTTATTTTAAAGGAGCAGCTCTGACAAGCACAGATTCCTGTCAAAGGCTTCATGGTAAATTCAACATGGGTATGTGCTGACCACTGGTTTTCTGATCTTGTTTCTAAAAAGGACCAGATGGGAGGGTCCTGGGTCTCATACTTCAGCTTCCAACGAGGTGTGAGCATCTTTGCTTGTGTTCCTAGGTGATCTGAATAAGGAGCCAAGGGACCTCCTCAGGGTTGCTCCCAGAGCAGCCCTGGAAATCCTCTTCACACATACTGACCAAGTCAGGGCAGTGGAGGCACTGCCCTCATCGTCTCCAGAATGCGGATGAAGCCATTCACCAAACCAACCATTTGCTGTGGAGGCATCTTGCTTTGTGTCCATGAGGCTAGGCAGGAAATCTGCTTTTGCTTTACTTGTTGAGTCACTGGGTGAGGGATAGCTCATGCTCATCTGGCTAGAGCTTTGCTTGCACAATGCTAGGTAGGGGGAGAGGTCTGCCTTATAAATGCTTTCCTTTTTCTTGGGAATTCTGGGTAAGCAGTTTCACTACTTTTGACTTGGAATCCTTGATCTTCTGTCAGCTAACCATGGGCCTGCCTCTTGCCTTTCTTCATCTCAGTTTCCCCAAACAGGTAGGACCCATCATCAAAAGTGGCAGAAGAGACAAGGCCCAGGGGCTTTCAAGTCACTAGTGGTTCCGTTTAGTAGATAGTTGTGCATTGTTTCAAAATGGTACCCTAGTGACTACAAAGCCCCAGAGCCAGCATCATCACTAAAGCAATGGCAATAGGTAAGCACCAGCCATCCCTGGGAGAGATAAGGGTTCTTACGGAGAAAAATAAAATAAAAAGAGGGCTTCTTTTTCTTCTGCTAGAGACTAGTTGATCTGGAATCATGGTTTCTCCAGTATCACAGTTATCTTTGGGACTGATCCCAAACTCTTCCACTTCCAGTCTCCTCAAGGGCAGTCTCTCCATAAGTAGTAAACTTAAGTACTAAACTCCTAAAGGTTCAGAAAGCAGTGGTAGCTTCCTACTCTGGCTACCTTTTGTGTAGAGCCAGAAGGTTCTCAGAGATCCCAGCCTTGACTCCAGTGAGTAAGCCAGCCTTCACTAGTTACTGTTGAGACTCTGATGGAATTTTACCTATGATTAGGACTTTGCTTTCTTTTCTTTTTTTAAATTTGTCTTTATTGTTGATAGTATTACAGATGTCCCCTTTGTTTTTGTTTTTTCCCCATTGAGTTCCTCCACCAGGCACCCACCCCTCCTAGGCCTTCACCACACTATTGTCTGTGTCCATGGGCTAGGTATATATTCATATAAGTTTCCCAGTTAATCTCCCCCTACCCACCTACCCACCCCCGTCTTAGGACCTCACTTTCTTGACAAAGAGTTTCTTCCTTCTCTAGACAATTCTGTCCATCAAAAAACTCTCCCTGTTCATCTGAAATTAGAGTCTCTGGAACTTCCACCCATTGGATCTAGTTCTTTCCCCATAAAATTATTGAGCTTATAGTAAGTCCAGTCACTTTCCCACAAGGTCAAGATTAAAGGGCCAGTATTATGGTTGCAGCCCTGGGTCATATTCTTGTATAGACTATAGAACACTAGTTCCTTTTTCTTCCCTTGTTACTAAAAGTTTTGGGTCCACTCATCCTTCTAGTCCCAGTCCTCTGGACACCATCTTTTTAATTGTGCTCCCCTGACAGTGCAGTGACCAACTGGGGGTCTGACCAAAGCAGATAAGAGCAGAAAACATCTCTACCTATTTTTTCTTTGCTTTGGCTCCTTAGCCCCAGGTATTTCCATCCCGTTTTTCCCTTACTCATGCTCCTGCATTCCTCAGAAATAACAAAGTGGTGTGTGTTAGTATCTTTCTATCAGCCTTCAAAGATAAATTTCTGTTGACAAGTGGAGGTTCGTCTTTGGCTGGAATAAATAAAATAAAAAAGAGTAAAAGCCAATAAGATAATAAGTCTTCTTGCAATAAGAATATATACACTCAGCAAACTTGTGTGTGAGTGGTTGTAGCTAAATAGGGTTGTGCTAAATTTTAGTCAAGACCCCAGGACAACAGAACTAGGAACTTGATAAATACATTCTGGCCAGAGACAAGTGTAATCGGTCCCTGCAACAACCCTGGAGTTCTATCCCCAAAGCTACTAGTCCGGAGACAAGTATTCCACTAACCCCAGGACATGTCCTTGCCTTTTTTCAGAATATTCTGTGAAATCTTGTCCATTGTCAGTGCTGCCAAGGTGAGTAGGAAAGGCTGTTGTTCTCACTCAGCTCCAACACACTCAGACTGGACAGGTGACCTACTTTTCAAAATTGGAGGACACATGACCAAGTTAGTGCTCTGGTCTGCTGCACAAGGCATTTTGACGCAGCAGCAAGACTTGCTGAGTGTGAGCTAGGTTCCAGGCTGTATCAGGCTTAGATGATGGGCAGGATCCAGGCCACAGGGGTGCTCTGAAAGGGTTTGAAAGGGGTTTCAAGGCCAAGGAATTCTATAGTATCACTGAGGTGGGGGGTTTGGAGCTTAGCTTCACTAAGGAGCCAACATTTGAGCTATTATACATCCAATGTGATGTTGACAAAGAAAAGGGATGTTTTGGGTTCAGAAAAGCCCCCAAATTTCTGGAGTCATGGTGGGCATGCAGTGTTTAAGATGAATGTGTCATAGTAGAGGGCAGCATGAAACGTACAATAGAAGATACTAATTGCAGAGGTAGGTTGTCATTAGGTCCTATTGAAGTCATCAACTATCTAGGGAGAGAGCCAACATCAAGGACCCAATGCCCAACTGAATGTCAAGACCCCAGCAGCCTGTGGGTGGATACTCTATATACCTGACATCTAGAGAACTAAATAAAAATTTCCATTTAAACTAATTCTTCTGTTTTTCCAAAACACTCAATTTGGGTTATGGTACTAGATTAAGAACAGGGAGTCCAGGGTTCGAATATTGGTATAAATATACAAGCTATTGCAGGGAATCTGAGAATAGATAGGATTAGCTTGGGGTATGGTGGTGTGTGCATATGTGTGTAAGATGTCAGTTAGAGTCAGTCCGTGGTGGGCCTTTGGTGTCAGGTACATAGTGTAAAATTGATTCTGTAGCTCTTCTGGAGCAGGGAACCAACAGAGGTTTGGGATTAGGCTAGTGATTTCTTTTGGCCATCGATGGAACAGTGCTAAGGTATTTCACCAGCATATGGATGTACGGGAAGGAGGCCTAATAGATTCTGTGCTTCTCCCACCACCTCACAGACCACCCTTGGCTCTTTTGCTGAGAATAAATATAGTAAGGGCCAGTAGTGTATGTGTACAGCTGTGATTCTGCAGAGTAGATGTGGCAACTCAGTGGACGTAAAGGCCTCAGTCAGACATTAGCTGTGTGGTCCTAATATCTAGAGAGCTAGCTGATTTTTCACTTTCATCTGACTCTTCTGCCATCCTGGAAAGGCAGATGTAGGGTGTGGGACAGTGAACTGAAAAGAAGCAATTAAGGTTCTTCTCCTGGCTTAGCTCTTAACTGACCATGGCTCTTGCAGGGTGTCTCTTTTCTGGGCTTCTGATTCTCTGTAGGTGGCACTGGAATAATATGCCTCTATCCTAGGACTGTGGTGGGGATCCCATGGGCTGAACAATGGGACCTTTAATATGCTTGCCCTGCCTGGGGAAGACCCTTATGTCATTGCTGTAATGAAGTGGTATTTTTTATGTTTTCCAGGTGATTTCATGGTCATCACGCTTTTCTTCAATGTAAGCAGGCGATTTGGCTTTAATGCTGTTCAAAACTATGTCCCTTCTTCTATGACCACGATCATGTCCTGGATTTCCTTTTGGATCAAGAAAGAATCTGCTCCAGCCAGGACCTCTTTAGGTAAGTGGGTAAGGTGGGCATCCACCTGGGCACAGAATTGCCTTCTCATGGATCCTTTCAGCAGTGTGATATATGGATATGTAGCTAAGCCTACCTCCACTCCTGTGCTTTAACAGGCATCACCTCTGTACTCACCATAACCACATTGGGTTCCTGTACCCAGAAGAATTTCCCACGTGAATCCTATATGACAGCCTTGGATGTCTACATTGCTATTTGCTTCCTCTTTTGCTTGTGTGCTCTGGTGGAGTTTGCTGTGCTTAACTTCCTGATCCACAACCACACGAGATCCCGTGCTTCTCCGAGACTTCGCTATGTATGAGCTGGGTATGGGAGTGGTAGCATGGTTTGGGAGTATTGAAGCATGCAAGTATGGGCACTAGAATTCATGGCACATGAGTAGCCAACTCACTGAGTAGTGGGGGGTAACCTAAAGTGTTATGGGGAGTTGAATAAACTTTCTAATGTGATGGTGGGAATTTGGGGAGGGGGCAAAAAACGTGTGCCCAGGACAGAATCTCTAGAAACCCCTGAAGCTTGGTTCATCTTTTCTTTACTATTTCCCCTTCCTTGGTCATTTCAGCCTCCTACCCGTGCCCGTGACCTTACCCCAACCCGCACCCATGCCAAACAACAGCAGCAGGAAGATATTTTTATGTATGACTTCGAGGAATCTGGTGAGGAGAGTGATGAAGAAGATGGCCCATCTTGCCCAGCTCAGCAGTCCCTCAACCCGAGTCTCACCCAGCGCCGTCGCAGCTGCTGCAGGATCTGCAAGTACTTGTGTGTGGTCCGCAGTTGTGATGGCAGTTTTTGGCAGCAGGGCCGCCTCTTCATCCACATTTACCGCCTGGATAACTACTCACAAGTTATTTTCCCAGTGACCTTCATCTTTTTCAATGTGCTCTACTGGGTTATTTGCTTTAACCTGTAGATACCAGCTGGTACCCTATGGGGCAACCTCCCAAGTTCCCCAGGAGGTCCCTTACCCCTTGCCAAGGGAGTTGGGGGAAAGCAGCAGCAGGAGCAATTAGAACGTGTCTTTCCTCCCCCCACCCCTGGCCCATTCACTGAATCTCCATGGCAGCCTGTTTAGAGTAAAATGGCTCATCTCTCTATTCCTTAAGGGGCATTGTTGTTGATGTTCAGGCTTAAAAATTATAGGCTGTCAGTGACCAGCTCCCTAAGGCTATGCCCATGTATGAGCAGATTAGCTATCTCCCAACAGTGTTGACAAACACTGCTTTTTTCAAGAATCCTAATACTGCCTTTGTGGTGCTCCAGGCCCAAATCTGGCCTCAGCCTCAAAGTGCACAGACCACCTGCTTGCCTGTTTCTGACACTTCCTTACGATGCTGGGCAGCAGTGTAATAAGGTGTGTGTGTATCTCCCATCCTTAGGTGAGATTATTATATTATTGGTTCTATTTCCCTGCCCACCCTTTCCCTGCAGATAGACAGAAACTGACATTATCCCTTTAAAAGGAGAGCCAACACTTGAACTTCTTTGGGACAGTATCCCCCCTCTGCTGCTGTGATGCCTCCCTCTCCCTCCCCAACCCCTGCCTCTGTCATTCATCTGCACTACCAATTCAATGCCTTTCATACAGTGGGTTTATATTTTTGTGTGATAATAGTAATAACCCCTGCTTTATATGCCTCCTTCTCCCTCCTCCTTAACCTCTGTGACTCTTAATGTAACTACCCCAGTGACTTTCCCAGCCCCGACCCAGGTGCTAGGCCATGGTGACTTCCCAGGGCCAAGAAATGAAGGGAACTCTGCTTTGCAGTGGGCATTGCTTGCATTGATTGGTGCCCTCTAAGGCACAGCATAGAAGTTCTGCCACTTCCTTGGCTCCTGGATCCATGAGCCAGTCCACTCATCCCTGGGGCACTCTCACAATCACAGTCAATCAATTGAATTCCCTTAAATTTATACAGCACTTTACCTTTTGCAAAAAACACTTTTGAAAAATTATTCTATTATAGCCTTATTATAGCCCTGTGAAAGATTCGGGGCAGGATTCTTATCCCCATTTTGCAGATGAGAACCCTGAGGCACAGATTTCTATGGGACTGTGTATCTCACTGGAAACTACCCAGGAGCCCACTGTCAGTTTCTAGACTACATGACAGGGCTCGGCATCTGTGTTCACCATGATTCAATTCTATAGCCTCTGCTGGCACCCCAGTGGCAGGGCCCAGAGTAGCAGCCTCTCTTCAGCTTTGGTCTGCTCAATTCCTGGGCCTCAGGTGCTCAGACTGCCCCCAAGATCCAACCTCTCCTGGCTCTGACAACCCAGTGAGGTCAAATTTGGACATGCCCCAATGCTTGTATATGCTGAATGAAATCTGTGTCTGTATTTTATTGGGGGGGGGAGGGGGAGGGAAGGGGTTCCATCTGCTTTTTGTCACCATCACCTGAAAAGGGGAAATATATCAATAAATATATCAGCAAAGCATACAACGTGTGACTGGTTTCTCAAGCACTCAAGTTTGTTCTCAGCTCAGGTTTTAAATCTTAAAGTAATGATCCAACCTTTTTACTGTTTCACTCTCCCATCCATGATCTACAGACCTACAAAGCATGCATATGAACCTGCTCTCAGTGCAAGAGCGAGAGAGACTAAATAGATGGCCCCTTTTATTGATCTCCTTACTTGCTTCTGTACCTCTGCATAGAAGCCTTATACCTCTCCATGTCCATTTTGTTTCGCCCATCATTCTAGCCTCACCTAGAATGTTCCCACAGACAATCAAACTCAGAACATTTTCCCCACCATGTGATGAGGGAGATGCCGAGGCACAGAGAGGAGTGTCTATAGTCAGTGAGTAATGAAGAGGGATGAGACCCCAGAAATCCCAATACCCTGTCTTGGCTGTGAGTAAGCCTGGACATCTTGGTTGATACATCCTTCAAATGAAATGTCTCTAAAGGCATGTTAGGAAGTGTTAGTCCTGGCATCCTGTGACACATCCAGCTCTAAGGAAACTCAGAAACAATAACAAGAAATGAAGAGACAAATGGCACCTGAACACCCAACATTTTTGCCATAAAGTTTGTGAAATAATTCTGAAACACCTTCCCTATAAGAATTCCACATGTCCTACTGTGGATGTCCTAACCCATGGCAACTTACAAGTAACAATTTAGAAGAAGGTAAATAGCTCTTCATTTTTACTTACATTACAATGAAGCTGGTGGAAAACAAAAGTTAGCCTCGCTCTTGAGCAATGAAGACATGCAAATTTGTGAGAACTCATATTCAAATGCATTTTGAAACAAAGAATTAATACAAATGGGATACCTTAGTCACACTGCAATAAAGCTAAGAACAAAGAAAATTCCCACCATTTGTAGAATTTTAAAAAGCTCATGCAAACAGTTATTTAAAAATGAAGAAATGGAGAAAGATAAATATCACATGATCTCACTCATTTGTGGAATATAATGAACAACATAAATGGATGAACAAAAACAGATCCAGAGACAAAGAAGCATCAATCAAACCATCAAACCTCAGAGGGAAGGCAAGGGAGGTGGGGTTAAGGGGGAAAGATCAACCAAAGGACTTGTATGCATGCATATAAGCCTAACCAATGGACACAGACACCAGGGGGTGAGGGCATGAGTGGGGGGGATGGAAGGGCAATGGGGGGGGGGGATAAGGACACATATGTAATACCTTAATCAATAAAGAAAAAAAAGTTCTCAAGAAAAAAAAATTATAAACCAATGTCACCCCAATAAATTCAATAGAATTTTTTTAATGAAGAAATTAACAAATAAGTCCAGAGACATGGAAGCATAGAACAGAGGACAGATCACAGAGGAAAGGGGGTGGCTGGGAGAGATTAACCAAATAATTTGTATGTATATATGCATAGCCCATGGACACAGACAATAGGGTGGTGAAGGCCTGGGGTGGGGCACGACCCCAGTGGATGGGGACAATGAGGGAAAAGATGGGGGACATCTGTATTATTCTCAACAATAAAGATAAATTTTAAAAAAATAAAGGAATTAAAAACATAATTAGAGGCATAATATCTAAAATTAATTTTAAAATCTAAATATTAAAACACATCAGATGCAGCTAACACTGCACTTAGAGAAAATTAATAATTTAAGCATTTCAATTACTAAACACAATGGAAGAAAAATGAGTTAAGTATTAACTTGGAGTTAAGTAGAAATTGGAAAAAATGATAAAAGCATATTACACCTTAGAAAAGTTTTGGGGAAGATTAATTTTAAAAATAAACAGTGTAGAGAGAGCTAGTTAATCATGTAAAAAAACAATATAAAGATTATCCCTACTCTCTTTACATTAGAATTACAGATCAATTAAAGACTTACAAACTTCTAAAGAAAACCATAAGACAATATAGGTGAAAATGTTTATATTTTGGGGATGGAAAATAAAACACCAGAAGCTATACAAATATTGAAAATTTTGTCCCTTTTAAGAATGAATAATAAAAGCAAAAAAAAAATGTATAGAAAAACATACTGTCACTGGTTAGTTTTTCTCTGCAGCAGTCCCTGAGACTGAGATTAGCATTCAGTGGATTGACTGGAGAGTTCTCTTAGGGTCAATGCCATGGGAGAAGAGATTGGCCTGCAATGCATTCAGAATAAGGGCCTCATCTGAACACATAGGGAGTTTTGAGTTTGGGTTGGGCCTTCTGAATTTTATAAATCAGGGAAAAGGGGCTGGGCTGGTATACACTTGCACTGACCAGTCACTGAATGCCAGTGTGAACTTGGAAGGGACAAAAACTTGTGTATGTGTGGAGAATCCCTCAACTATCATTCTCCAACAATCTTAGCAGCTGGAAAAACAAGAGCTTCTATGCCAATAATAATAACCCTCATTTCTTGGAGGAATTTCTGAGAAAGTCAAATTTGCCTTAAGTTCTCCAAATTTTTCAATGACTAATATGTGACAGGTGACTAATATGTGACAGGTGATTTCAAATACAGGATCACATGCAATTTTCATAGGATCCTATAAATATCAGTTTAGTGGGTTTGCCACCTTCACTCAATAACATTTTCTACACCCCCCTTTGAGATAACCTATATAATCTCAGTTGGCTGAGAATTTTCTCTTTCCTTTTGATGCATGACCAAAATCTTGTGAGTTTCTGCTACTCTCTACATGACTGAACATACCTGAACACCTATACAGGTGCCATCAGGTACACTGAAAATGATTATTTTCCTGGGGTACAGACACACAGACATGAAACAGTGTGGGGGGGAGATAATTATTTTTTCATTTGTAATTAGGATGAACATGTCTACATAGAAACCATTTTTCACCTACAAGGGGGCTCCAAGTTTGGGGAAATTTAGCCTCTATAGATGTTTGCTCCACAGTGATTTCCATGGTCTTTCTACATCTACCACTTATGAAGGAGGCACTGGGATTTGACCACCTAGGTAAGCTGATTCATCCATGTATGTGTTTGGTGGCCAGTTTCAAATAAGACACCCCATTAAACTCCTGCTGTAAACAGCAGGTATTCTAACAAACCTTCTCTCTAACTTCAGGGTTACATCCCCAAATTGGTAGATTATGGGCCCAATCATACTGTACTCACTGATTCATTTGGAAAGCATTTTAAGAATGTGCTGAAGACATCCCCAGGATGTTCGAGTATCTAATGGTCACTGTTCAAATTCAAAGAGATTTTTCCATCAGAGCGGTTCCAGGGAGAGGGATGGATGACCAGTACTTTAACAGGGAGTAGAAATGTTCTAAGCTGGGGGCAGGGTGGTGTAGGGGTGTATATGGGGTAGGAGATTCGGGGGCTTTCCCACTGTGAGTGGCCACAGGCTTCAGAGGAGGCAGCAGTGAGAAGCTGGTCAGCGGGCCAGGATCCAGGGATGGACAAGAGGGCACACAGGGGAAGCCCAGCAAAAGGGTGCTGTCACGTGGAGAAATGCATGGACTGGACAGAAATGCCAACATCTCAGCTCTCAAGGGACCCTGGGACTTGGGCAGGAGGAACCTTGGTAAATAAAGGCCACAGACAGTACCCAGATTGTGTTTGATTCGCACTGTCACCTTCCTTCCTCAGGCCTGCTTTTAGTGCCTTGGCCCCAGGGTCCCTCTTTTTATTGCCTGAGAGACATCATGCAGTACTGAGAAGAAAAATGATTTATGAGTCAGAAGGTTAGGCACATCTGGGATGGGTGTGAACAACATGGACTTTAGATGGAATTCAGATGAGGGATCCAATCTCTGCCTGTCACTTACTAGCTATGTGATCCTAGGGATATTAGCTGGCCCTAAGAGCCTCAGGTTCTTCATCTGTGAAGTAGGTGGGTTTGATAAGCCCTGTCTCATAGGACTGCGGGAATGTACTGTGTTTGTAAAGCACCTCCCGCAGTGCCTGACGGAGATTGGGACTATGATGAATGCCAGTTATTTTTAATATTATATTATCTCCAAGCCCTACCACTCTATATTCTGGAAAATTTGTGGGTTTTTTAAATTTATTTTTATTGTTGAGGGTATTACAGATGAACCCATTTCCCCCCATTTTGACCCCATCTACCTGGATCCCACCCTACCCCATGCTTCACTGCATTACTGTCTGTGTTCATGGGTTATGCATATATGCATTCAAATTATTTGGCTAATCTCTTCCCACCACCCCTCTCCCTTACCTCTGAGATCTGTCCATTTGTTCTCTGCTTCCATGTCTCTGGACCCATTTGTTTATCAGTTTCTTTTGTTCATTAGATTGCACGTATAAGTGAGATCATGTGGTATTTGTCTCTTTCTGACTGGTTTATTTCACTTAGCATAATACTCTCCAGGTCCCTCCCTGCTGTTTCAAAGGGTAAAAGACCCTTCTTTTTTACAGCAAGGTCGTATTCCATGTTCTAAATGTACTGCAGTTTTTTTATCCACTCATCTACTTATAGGCACTTGGGCTGTTTCAAAATCTTAGCTGTTGTAAATTGTGCTGTTAGTAACATAGGAGTACATATGTTCTTTCTGATTAGTGATCAGGATTCTTAGGATACATTCCTAGAAGTGGGATTGTAGAGTCAAATGGCAGTTCTATTTTTAATATTTTGAGGAAATTCCATACTGTTTTTCACAGTGTCTGCACCAGTCTGCATTCCCACCAGCAGTGTACTAGGGTTCCCTTTTCCCCACATCCTCACCAGCACTTGCTATTTGTTGATTTATAGATGGTTGCAGTTCTGGCAGATGTGAAGTGATACATTATTGTCATTTTAATTTGCATCTCTCTCATGATTAGTGACATTGAGCATTTTTTCATATGTTTCTTGGCCATCTGTATGCCGTCTTTAGAGTAGTGTATGTATATTCAGGTATTTTGCCCATTTTTAAATGGATTGTTTGTCTTCCTTTTGTTGAGTTCTTTATATACTTGTTTTTTATATATGAACTAGAGGCCCAGTGCATGAAATTCGTGCACGGGAGGGGGGAGTGTCCCTCAGCCCAGCCTGCACCCTCTCCAATCTGGGAAAGCTTGACTTCCTCCATTGCCAAGGAAACCCAAGCCTCCCTCCTGCTCTCTCTGTGGCCACAGCCATCTTGGTTGGGTTTATTTACATATTTGCTCCTGATTGGCTTGTGGGCGTGGTTTGTGGGCGTGGCTTTTGGGTGTTCCGGAGGTATGGTCAATTTGCATATTACTCTTTTATTAGATAGGATATGAAATACAATAGGACAGAGAATATTAAGTTAGCCAAAAATACTGCCTTATACATAAAAATCAGTACAATTTCCTTCCTAGAGGGTCAATTATTATTTCAAATTGGTTTTTATTTATTTCAGAGAGAGAAAAGGAAATGGAGAGAGGGATAGAAACATCAACAATGAGAGAGAATAATTGATTGGCTGACTCCTGAAGATCCCCTACTGGGAATTGTGCCCACATCCGGGCATATACCCTGACCAGGAATGGAACCATGACCTTCTGGTTCATGGGTCAATGCTATATCACTGAACCACACTGGCTGGGCAAGGATGAATTATTTAATTTGGGGTGGAGGGTCTCCCCCAGCTTTCCCTAGAAGCAACTCAAACCTCCTAGAATTTGAGTCAAAGAGCAACTTCTTCCCTCCCTCCCAGCTGCTCTTACAAGCAAACCATAATTTTCATTCATTTCAAACTTACCAAATATCGAGCCTTTGCTTAGAGCTGTGCAAATTATACTCAAGATCATCTAATTAAACTATTTTATTTAATAGAGTGGATCTGGTATTCCATGGCCAGAGAAAAGAGTGTCAGTCTTAGAGGTTTCTGGGTACCACCTCAAAGAAATATCACTGGATTTTCCAGAAATCCTTGTGGATGATGGGTATAAAACATATACTTTGGGTAATGTATTCAAGTGTATTGGGACAAGAGTGTAGGACACCTCTACCTGTCCTAAGTGCAGACTGCTCTGGATTATCCACTATCCCCAAAATAACTGCTAAGTGCAGTTTTTCATTCTGGGCTTTTCTCTCATCCCCCAACACATGCTGTCTGTGAGTCTGGCAGTGGCTACCACCCAGCTTCCTTGCAGTCAATTCCTACTGAGGGAATCACAGTTCCCCAAAGCCCCAAATGTCCTGGCTTTGGCTATTTACACTTGAGTGCTGTTCCTTGGGCCCCACCACTTCTCCCCTTCCTTTACTTGTTCTGTAGGTCTTATGAGACACCTCACCCCCTTCCTTATATGACTGTGGTTTCTAGACTATCATTCTATGGGTGTATGTGTCCTGCTTATATGAGTGTCCCCACTACTAACACAGGGCCTTCCTAAGAGCCAATGTTTAATTAATGATTGTAGAAAAAATCAGCCAATAAGTAGGGGTCTTATTTAATCATATTTAATTTCTCCTACATTTTTAAATAAGCCACACATATCCAGGTATACATCTTTAAATTTATAGAACAACTAGAGGCCCAGTGTACAAAATTCGTTCACTGGGGGGGTGTCCCTCAGCCCAGCCTGCACCCTCTCCAATCTGGAACCCCTGTGGGATCGGGCCTAAATAGCAGTCAGACATCCCTCTCACAATCTGGGACTGCTGGCTCCTAACCGCTCACCTGCCTGCCAGCCTGATAACCCCCTAACCACTCCCCTGCCAGCCTGATCAACGCCTAACTGCTCGCCTGCTGGCCCGATTGCCCTCCCCTGCTGACCCAATCACCCCCAACTGCCCTCCCCTGCCGGCCTGGTCTCCCCCACCTGCCCTCCCCTGCTGGCCATCTTGTGGTGGCCATCTTTGACCACATGGGGGTGGCCATCTTATGTGAGGGTGTGAGGGTCAATTTGCATATTACATCTTTATTATATAGGACTAGAGGCCCGGTGCACGAAATTCGTGCACTGGGGAGGGTGTCCCTCAGCCCAGCTTGCACCCTCTCTAATATGGGACCCCTCGGGGGATGTCCAACTGCAGGTTTAGGCCCGATCCCTGTGGAATCGGGCCTAAACCTGCAGTTGGACATCCCTCTCACAATCCGGGACCGCTGGCTCTTAACCGCTCACCTACCTGCCTGATTGCCCCCTAACTGTTCCCTTGCTGGCCTGATTGCCCCCTAACTGCTCCTCTGCAGGCCTGATTGCCCCCAAATACCCTCCCCTGCTGGCCTGATCACCCCCAAGGCTTTTATTAGTATAGATATGACCCTGCACAGAAAATTTTACTAACCCTGCTTTACAATAAGGGCTTGATGATTGAATCATTAGGACCAGACACCAAGATTTCCTTTCTTTGAATAGTGGAGGGAATACTTATCTTGTCTTTAAGTTGCCTGGAAATTAAAATGAGATAATGACTTAAAAAAGTATAAAAGCACCATATAAAGACAACTGTCTTTAATGAAGTGGCAAAATGAAAAACACTTTTTATTCTCCCCTTTCTTCCTTTACAGCTTTTATTTAAACTTTGAAATTTATAAAAATTTCACTCCAATTTTCATTTCTTTACATTCAACATTATTTTGTATTGGTTTCAGGTTTTATATTAGTTACAGAATAGTGGTTAGACAATCATATACTTTACAAAGTGTTCCCCGATATTTCTAGTACCCACCTGGCATCATACCATCATTACAACACTATTGACTATATTCCCTATTTAAGTGACAATGGGTTTACAGGTTCCTTTCAGTCTTTCTTTTGTGTTGCTTGTCCTTCCTTTTCTTTCTCATTTCTTCCCTCATTTTATTTATATAGTATCTCAATTGGCCATCAAAGCTCAGTGAAGGCACTGGGACACGCTTCATCCATTTTACAGACCAGGAAACAGAGGCCAATTCCAGTTGGCTGTGGAACTTGACTCAGCACACAGGAAGCCCTCAGAGCCATGCTCTTTGCGCTTCCTAAGGGGCAGCGGCCCAGCAAACAGAACAAACCTTCCAGTCAGGCTTCCGAGCCTCTTTCTCAAGCACCTCTTCATTGAGGATGCTCCACATTCTTTCCTCTCCCCCCATTCTATACTGCCCCCCCCTTCTCCAAAGAAGGTGGAAGGCTTCCCACTCACTGCCTCGGCATGCTCTGCTATGGGGCAGGGTGTAGCGAGCTTGCTTTTGGGTCAAGGCAGGAGCAGGAGTCACTGCCTCTGAAGTGTGAAGGCTGCCTGAGCGAGGCCCATTAGCACTGGGAGCTTCTCTGAATCACATCAGTCAGTCCAGTACCCTGCAGTGCAGCACCCCTCCACTGAGGTGGCACCACCCCTCAACCCTCGCCTCAGACCCCTGGGAGCGGCTGCATGGGCCCGGCCACGCCCCCCCCGGGGTGCCGATCGCCCCAGGGACCCCCGGAACTAAGAGGACTGGGCGCCGCCATCTTGATCTTCTCAACGGCCAGATAGGCCACCCGGAGTCCCGCCCCCCAGCCTCCCGCTGGCCCAATCGTGGGCATAGCGGAGGTGCAGTCAATTTGCATGTTTCTCTATTATAAGGTAGGATATGATAAAAGGGATAAGCCAGAATAAATATTTTAAAACTTTTCCTGTATTTCTTGACCCCATCAATTTTACTGCTGACTTCTTTCACATTTCCAAGGAAACTTATTTTTTCAAAGCCATGCTATCTTGTTCCAGATCACAAAATAAGATGGAATGTTTCCCAATTTGTTTTACAAAATACTAAAATGCAGGAAATCTTAAAGGCAGCAAGAGAAAAACAACTTATTATATACAAATGAACCCCCACCCAATCCCATAAGACTATCTGCATATTTTTCAGCAGAATCTTTGCAGACCAGAAGGGCATGACACAATATATTCAAAGTGATGAAAGATTCAACCTTGAATACTCTTCCCAGAAAAATTATTCAGAATTTGTGGAGAGATCATGTTTTTAAGACAAGCAAAAGCTAAAGGAGTCCATTACCACTAAACTGGTCTTACAAGAAATATTAAAAGGACTTCTTTTAAACTGAAAAGAAATTGTGTTCATTAGTGATAAGAAACATATGAAAGTATAAATCTCAGTGGTAAAGGTAAATATACAGTAAAGGTAGTAGATTAATCACTTATAAAGCTAGTATAAAAGTTAAAAGACAACAGTAGTGAATGACTATAAATACAAAATAGGCAAAACACTCACTTCTTAAACTGGATAAACTGCAACACATTTGTGACCAATGTCATTTGTAAACTTAGAACTTTGAGTTAATTAAACTTTCCGTTAATAAGAACAACATCAGAAAAATTCCAAAAACAAAATATTTCCAAACCACCCTTATAGAACAGGAACACAAAGATGTCATATACTGAGTCTCCCAACCCCTATTCAGCCTATCCATTACTTAGAACATTTTGACTGCTCACTTCAAAACCAGAGTGAAAAATCTGTCTCAGATTTCACTTAGGGAAAGAGAAGCTGCTGGATGTGGCTCTAGAATAGGCCCAGACCCTGGTCCTGGCTGCCCCAATCTCACTGACAACAACTCTGGCTTGGGATCTCTCTTCCTCATCTTTCAAAGCCTCCTCATAGCAGTGAGGGAAGGCCATGGGGATAGTATCATTGATCTTGGTCAAAAAACTTGAGGACTTTCAACTTGGTGGTCTCAGCATGGGCCCTGGGACCCCACAGGAACTCGTACTGTGCTGGATGGCTGTTGGGCACCTGCTGGTACACCAGGTACTGTTCCTGCACCCAAACTTTGGTGAAGAGCTCCCTGGGCTCCCCATAGATGAAGTGCTCCATCCCATCAGACACCCCTATAACACTCAGCATTTTTCAGATGACCTCCTCAGGAGCACAGTTGCCATTCATGAAGGTCATACTCAGAATATTTATCAAGAAGCCAGTCTTGGGCACACTCTGCTCATCATTCAACATCCCATTGCAGGTGAGGCCCAAGGTGTTGACCAGGACATAGGAGTGGCTGGTAGGATCTACTTCCTTCACATCAATGCCAAAGACCAGCTGCATGCACTCTGATACTTGGTCAAAGATCACAGGGAAGTGGTCCTTGTATTCTTTGATGACACTACTCAACATTTCTGCTTTTGTGATTGGTTCCTTTGTTCTATACTTGAGGAGCAGGATCTCCACCAGATCAGCCACCTTATCTTCTATGGCATCTCTAAGCAAAGACCCAATGTCCATCAGAGCCTGCGAAGTGCTTGGCCCCTCCTTTTCCTGGCTGCTGGAACCCGATGTGATTTGATTGATGGAGTGACTGACATGACAGTTGGAGAGAAGTAGGCTCTCTGAGGAAGCTGGAGGGGACGTGGTACCCTAGCAGCAGCATCATGTACCTTCATGATTCTTGTTGTCTGAGGACTGCAGGAAAGGGGAGAAGAAGAGGAAGAAGAGGAGGAAGAGGAGGAGGAGGAAGATGAAGAGGAGCAAGAGGAGGAAGAAGAGGAAGAGGAGGAGGAAAAGGAGGTCCTCTCATGGCTGACAGGAAGGGCTAGGCTTTTGTACATTCTCTTGTGGGTTCACTCAGTCTTCACTCACAATCCTTACTATGACTCCTCAAAAGGCCTGGGCCTCCTCCCTCTGCCTCCCTGAGTACAGCCCTCTATGTTTAAACCTCTCCTTTCTCAGATGCTCAAGCAGGAAGTCACGAAACATCACATTCTCAGTCCCTCCCCCACCCCCAGCTGAGGTGGCCCTGGATTGACAGCAGGGGACTGTTTCTGTGGAATCCCCTTTGTTCTGGGGTCCAGAGTCCCATAGTCCTCCCTCTGTGTTCTCACCATGACTCGCAGCAGGACCTTGGCCCCTCTTCTGCTGACCTGAGGTTCTCTGGTCATACCAAACCCTCAATCATGCTTAGACCAAGATGCAGAAGTTAAGAAATTCCCCTATGGTCATCCTGCACTACGCATCCCAGGCTTACTCTACTCCAGAGTCCAGGTTCCCTCCATTCTCCCTTTCTGTTCTGCACAACCTAGGTCCTTCCACTGCTATCCAGAGGCCCTGTTATTTTCTTTACGTGAAGCTTCCAAAATCTCTCAGACCCCAAAGGGAAAGTCAGGAAACCGTGGTCCTCCCCCACCATGGGTTCCTAGGAGTAAGTGTTCTTCGATCCAAGGTGCCTTAATCCTCCCTCTGCATCCACACTTTCACTTCCTGCTGGACCTGAGCCCCCCCTCTGTGAACCTGAGGCCCTTTTCTTCTTCTTTTTAGGCCCTTTTTAAAATCATTTTATTTTTTATTTATTTATTTTAGTTAAACTTCACCTGAGGATATTTTTCCATTCATTTTTAGAGAGAGTGGAAGGGATGGGGAGAGACAGAGACAGAGAAACATCAATGTGAGAGAGACACATCAATTGGCTCCCTCCTGCCTGCGTGCCGACCAGGGCCAGGGATCGAGCCTGCAACCTAGGTACGTGATCTTGACCAGAATCAAACCCAAAACCCTTCAGTCTGCAGGTGGATGTTCTATCCACTGAGCCAAACTGGCTAGGGCTAGGCCCTTTTCTTTATACTAATTCCCCAGTATCTCTCAGACTAGGCCCTTTTCTTTATACCAATTCCCTAGTATTTCTCAGACTAGGATGTAAAAGTCAGGACACGCTGTGTACAGTAATTCTGCCCTCTGGGACTTCCAGGCTTGATCCTCTTCTGGGGTCCAGGGTTCCTCTGTCCTCCCTCTGCATTCTCACCTTGACTCCAGTAGGACCTGGGCCCTCCCCTCTGTGGACCTGAGGTCCTTTTCCTGATACCATGTTCCCAGGATCTCTCAGACTCATATGTGGAAGTCAGAAAACACTGCATGTGGTCATCCCACACTGGGGACTCCCAGGGCTGACATCAAGGGTGGGCTGATGTGGGGTCCCCTCTGTTACGGGATCCATGGTTGCTACATCCTCATTTTGACTCTGGCAGGTCCTGGGCCCTCACTCTGCTGACCTGAAGCCATGTTCCTTAAAATGAATCCTCAGAGTCTCTCAGAACGGGATGTGGAAGTCAGGAAATGCTGCGTTGGGTCATCCCACCCTGGGGACTCACAGGGCTTACAGCAGGGGAGGGCTTTGGTAGGGTCCCCTCTGTTGTGGCGTTCAGAGTACCATTAGTGTTTCCTCCGGGTCCTCACCTTGACTCTGGCAGGACTTGGGCCAGTCCTCTGCATATCTGAGGTTCCGCTGCCTAGACCAAAACCCCGGAGTCTCTGAGACCTGGATGTAGAAATCACCCTGGGTGGGATGATTCTGTTCTTGGGACCAGGTTCCCTCCATCCCCTCATGTTCCTCACCTTGAGCCCTGGAAGGTCCTTGGATCCTCCCTGTGTTGACCCAAGGCCGGACTCCTCAGATCAAGGCCTCATTGCCCTGAGTCCTCTGCAGGAAGTCAGTGTACATCACATCTGGTGCCAAGCCCAGCAATTCCAAAGCCTGATGGCAGGGGCTGAGATGGATTCCATAGGGTCCTTTAGCCCTCCCTCTGATTCATACTTTGACAGGGCCTGGGCCTCCTGTCCTCTATGAACCTAAGTCTGCAATCCTCAAACCAAGGGTCTGACTACCCAAGTTCCCTGAGGAGGTGGGGCGGGGAAAGGTGCAGTTTTCAACATACAAACAGGAAGCCCAACTTTGGGAATTTATTTATTATTTTTTTAAAATGTATTTTATTGATTTTTTACAGAGAGGAAGGGAGAAGGATAGAGAGTTAGAAACATCAATGAGAGAGAAACAGCAATCAGCTGCCTCCTGCACACCCGCTACTGGGGATGTGCCCACAACCAAGGTACATGCCCTTGACCAGAATCGAACCTGGGACTCTTCAGTCCTTAGGCCGATGCTCTATCCACTGAGCCAAACCGGTTAGGGCTCAACTTTGGGAATTTAAATTCCTGCATCATTCACCTTATACTGTTAAACCCCAAATCTAGATAATATACCTACTATGATCACCCCCAAGATTTTAAACAAAGCTAAGATAACCAGTTGAGCAACTCTATTCATTAAAGTCAGCCTAAAGGCAATGATTTCAACCTTGAAAACAGAAAGCTGGGGAGAGCCACATGGACAGTGGAAAAAGGGGGGTAAGATGGAAAATTTCTCTAGTAGTAGCCAAGAAGTGAATGTTTTTCAAGGTGCATAAGAGCAACCTGTACTAGGGAAGCAGGATGATTCACATCTCCACAGAGACAGTCACATTACTTTGAAAAGATTTTAGGTAAATCTTATGAAAACTAGCTAATGGTGAAGGATGAGAAAGAACAATGAACCACTGAAATGGGTGGCCTAGGGAAACGTTTGGAGGAAGCATCATCTCTCTACCATGTAACCCATCAGAAATGAACATGAGGGTCAATAAGTTTGAGAAGGCTTAGGAGTGCTAAAGAAATGCCCCCTTTCTCCTACCAAAGCATCTTGGCTCCTCACCCCTCCCTATGGAAGTGTCAGGGTGGTGCTTTATGATGTCTAAGTTTCTCTCCCAGAGCTACCTTTAACTGGAGGAGAAGCTTCCTAATTAATTAAAGCCTAGGGGGTGTGGCCCCTCATTGTCCTAGAGAAAAGCATATGTTCAGGAGTCTGAGGTAGGGCCCTGGGAAATTTTGACATGGTGAAGGTGACCAGGAAACCACAAACTCCTAGCGCACTTATGGAACAACCAACCGCATTCACCAAAAGAAGGTAAAAGAGGAAGAAGCCCCGTTAATCCAGGTCCAGTGTCAATGATGAAAGGACCACACCCAAACTTCTCCTCCTCTTCTTTAGTGGCATCTCCCCAAGACTCCCTGGTCTTGCCTGGCAGATTCCATCCTCAACCCATACTTTTCCTCAAGAAGACTTTTTTCCCTTACATCCCAGCCATTTCCCCACAAACCAATGTCCTTCTGCACTCACTCTGTTTGTCCTTCCAGGTACTAAAGACATCCAAGGGGGTGAAAAGATGTCTTTAAGGGAGTTCAAGGAAAGGAGCCTTCCCCAAAATTCCTACTCCTTCAAGAAAACCTACAAAAGCTATAAAGCCAACAATATGTGGCCATTATCACAGGTCAAATGAGGAACTGAATAAAAATGATCCAGAAAAAGACCAAGACAATGTAGAAAAATTAACCACCTCAAGTGACAACTTGGGCAGCCAGTAACTTCAGAGCAAGGCCAAAGACCTCAGAACTATTCATGAAGTCTCTGAAGTCTGGCCCCCAAGAAATGCTGACAGTGTGGAAGCCAAATTTTACACCTACAGAGTACACCAATAGTGATGATTAAAATAAAATTGATAAGTGATTCACTTCCAGTATAAGCATAATTTGCAGACAATTTTTATTAAATTTATTGGGACAACATTGGTTAATAAAATTAAATAGATTTCAAGTGTACTCCTCTGCAACACATCATTTGTATATTGTACTTTATTGTGTGTTCACCTTCAGTAACTATTTATCTCCCCTTTACCCTCTTCTACATGTCTCCTGCCCCCCTTACCCTCTGGTAATCACCATATTGTTGTCTGTGGCTATATGATTTTTTTTATCCTTAATCACTACTCAGCACCTGAAACCCCCTCCACTCTGAGAGTTGTCAGTCTGTTCTCTGTATCTATCAGTCTGTTTCTATTTTGTTTTTGTATATTTTGTTCATTAGATTTCATAAGTGAAAGCATATGGTAGCTGTATTTCTCTGGCTTATTTCACTTAGTTTAATACCTTCTAGATCCATCCATCCTGCCACAAAGGTAAGATTTTTTTCTTTTTTATAGCTGAGTAGTATTCTATTGTGTAAATGTGCTACACTTTCTGAATCCATCCATATAATGGTGGGCACTTAGACTACTTCCAAATCTTGGCTATTGTAAATAGCTTTGCAAGGAACATAGGCATGCATATATTGTTTCAGATTTTAATTTTAAAAAATGTTTAATCCTCACCCAAGGATAAAATTTTTATTGATTTTGGGAGAGGAAGGGAGAGAGAGAGAGAGAGAGAGAGAGAGAGAGAGAGAGAGAGAGAGAGAGAAACATCAATGTGAGAAAGAAACATCAATTCGTCGCCTTAAGTACTAGTATGTGCCTTGATTGTGTGGATAGACCCAGAAACCTAGGTATGTGTCCTGACTTGGAATTGAACCCATAACTTTTTGGTTTATGCAACGATGCTCCAATCAACTGAGCCACTCGACCAGGGCGGGTTTTAATTGTTTTATTATTAAACTTTTAATTTTGAAATAAGTGTAGACTCACATGCAGTGGTAAGATATAATGCAAAGAGAGCCTTGTGCCCTTTAGCCAGCTCCCCTTAATGGTAATAATACTATAAAACTGTAGTAGTGTAATATCACAACTGGTATGTTGATATGGACATATTAGAGATATAGAACAATTTCATCATTTAAAGAATCTTTCAGTGTCCCATTTAGGGACACTTCCTCTTTCCTCCTTTCTCTACCCCCACTTGACCCCTGGTAACCATTCATCTGTTCTCCATTTATATACTTTTGTCACTTCAAGAATATTATATAAATTGACTTGTACAGTATGTAAGTATTTGGGATTGGCTTTTTTCTACTGAACATTATTCTCTACAGATTCATCCAGGTCATTGTTGTATATATTAATAGTTCATGTCGTTTTGTTGCTGAGTAGTATTTCATGGTATATATGTACCACAGTTTGTTTGACCATTGCCTTATTGAAGGACATCTGAATTGTTTCTGGTATTTTTTTTTAATTGTGAATTTTGGTCGTTTGTAATGAAACTGTTCTGAATGTTCATGTACAGGCTCTGGATGAAAATAAGGTTTTTTCTTTATTTCTCTGGGAAAATGTCCAGGAATGTATGGATCATATGGTAGTCACATATTTAGTTTTTGGTAAAAACTTTCCAAACTATTTTCCAAAGTGGCTGTGTGTATCATTTTGTATCCCCACAAAGAATGTATAGTATTTCTAAACTTCACTCTTGGAATACCACAGTGACATGGGAGATATGAAACAATGTGGCAAATAGTGTATTCTCTTAAGTCAAGTGGACTGACTTAGAAACTCAGCTCCACCACTGATAAAATGTATGACCATAGAAAAGCTAACTTTGACCAGTTTCCTCATATATAAAAAGGTGATGACAATAGTGCCAACCTTATAAAATTATAGAGAAAGTTTATAGCTTGGCGCAATATCTGACACCAAGAAAGCTCAGATACATTAATGGTGGCTAATTATTATGCTTATTAAGACAGAAAGGGTCTCTTCCATTTGCAGAACTGTAAGTTCTGATAATCTAAGCCAGTACTACTCAAAGTGTGGTCCCCTGACCCATCCTTGATGGAAGCTGTGCCAGAATGTAAACTAAACATACTGTTTCATACAACTGACATTTATTTCCTAGCAAGATTTTCTCAATGAATGAAGCAGTGCATTAATTTACATCCTGCAGCAAGCTTCTCATTTTATAACCAATGAGTACTTTGAGTAGCACTTATTCAGAAGACTAATAGACCTCCCTAGTGTAACTAGAGAGAGGAACTGGCTCTGAGCTTTAAGACAGAAACTAATATTCATTTTAGTTCTGCCACTGACTTGTAATGTGACCATGCATCAGTCACTTAAACTCTATTTATTTATCTGTACAATGGAAATAATTGCCTCTGGCTCCTTCCTTCCTCCTCCATGAGTTTCATGTGCTCTTGAGGCTAACAGCAATGCCAGGAGGTACTTTGATGGCCCTGCGTGGGGGAGTAAGGCAAAGCAGCCTCTGGGGACAGGTAAGGTTGGCAGCTTTTTATGGCTGCAGCAAAGTTGAGAAAGAAAAGTCTTTTTTAAAAACTTTATTGAGATATAATTGATACATAAAATTGTACACATTTAATATACACATCTTGATGAGTTTGGAAATATACATTAATCTGTGATAGTACTACTGTATGAACTAGCAATCCCACTTCTTGGCATTATCCAAAAGAATTGAAATTAGGAACTCAAAGAGATGCCTGCACTTCAATACTTTTAGAAGCACTATTCACAATAGCCATATATGGAAATAATGCCAATGTCCATCAACAGATGAATTAATAGAAGAAAATATGTATATGTATATATGTTTTCAAGCCTTAAAAAAATAAGGAAATTCTGTTATTTGTTACAACATGGATGAACCTTTAAGACATTATGCTAAGTAAAATAAGCTAGTTACAGAAGGACAAATACAACATGATTCCACTTATATGAGGAATCTAAAATAGTCAAATTCATAAAAGAGGAAAGTCAAATGGTGGTTTCCAGGATTGGTGTTAGGGGGAAATGAGGGGTTGTTGCTCAATGAGCATAAAGTTACAGTTCTTCTCTGGCTGGTGTTGCTCAGTTGGTTGAGCGTTGTTTGTCCTGTGCACTGAAAAGTTGCCAGTTTGATTCCAGGTCATGGCACATATCCAGATTGTGAATTCTATTGATCCCCAGTCGGGGTGCATACAGGAAGCAACCAATCAATGTCTGTCATATTAATGTTTCTCTATATCCCTCTCCCTTCCTCTCTCTCTAAAAGCAATAAAATATATATTGTTAAAGTTACAGTTCTACAAGTTAATTTCTAGAGATTTGCTATATGACAAAGTACCTAGTCAACAATATGGTATTGTGCACTTAAAAACTTGTTGAGAGAATATATCTACTGTTCAATGTGGGTTTTGTTTTTTTTGTGTGTGGGTTTTTTTTTTTGAGAGAGAGAGAGAGACCAAAACCCAGACGTGGTGACTCCCACCCTCTTAGGTTGGAGAGAGGTAACCAAAGGCAACTAAAACCATCATCCATTCTCTCGCAAATGATGTTTTATATCCAAGCTAAGTGCCTTCCACTTGCAAGGTACTCTTTAATTTGGTGGCTGACAATTACATTGGCCATCTCATTGTTTAAAATCTTCCCAAACATACAAACATTATTAGTACAAGCATGGGAAGATATAGAATGGTATAGGCAGATGAATTGCTAATGGGGACAACATTAAGGCTCAGAGCGCCAAGTGCATCCCCACAGGCAATCAGCCAATCTAAAAAAACATTGCCCCCACACTCTCATTAGAGCACTAATGTGGTCATTCTTGGAATTAGTAATAGCCTAGCACTAATGGCTGCAAAAAGGACCATACTGTTTCCCCAGTCATTAATTCCCAGAAAAAAAAAAAGGACCGCATGGACGTGATTACTGCTTTAATACACCCATCAGATGAAATGAGCAAGTTAACTTCCTCAGAGGGAGGCAGTAATCTGAGTACATGAACTCAGCCTTCTCCCTTACCTCTATCCTAGAAGCCATCTGGCAGCAACAGTCAATTCTTTGCTAGGAAGCTGCCTGGATTTACCTGAGGACATTTCAGTTCATACTGTCAGGTTCTCTGCTGCCCACTTGCTCAAGGACTCAGCTAGCTGAGAAAGCGAAAGGCCAGAAACAGGGGGGGGGGTAGAATAAATTAGTACAAACATGCTACTGACTGCTGCTTCTGTTGCTATTGCTGAAGCAGAGGATCATGGTTCTTAATAACAATAACCAGTCGCCAGTTGTGGATTACATAGTACTAGTATGTCAGCCTTCATGAAGGAATTTTAAAACATATAATCTCCATTGAACAGACCGTCAAACCTCAGAGGAAAGGCAAGGGAGGATGGGAGGAGGCTGGGGAATAAGAGATCAATCAAAGGGCTTGTATACATATAAGCATAACCAATGGACACAGACAATGAGGGGGGTGAAGGCCAGGGCTGAGGGGCAGGGGCAGGCTGGAAAGATAAAAGAATAAAACAAAAAAATCATTTTATTTGGACTAAAATACCATTAACCTCATTTGACAGATGAGGAAACTGAGGCAAAGAGGTCATGTAAATTGCCCAAGGTTACAAAGCTAGTAAATGGCTCATCCAGAATTAGAAGGCAAATCCCTGACACCAAGTGCAGGCTTCTTTCCATTGGACATATTTGCCCCATGTAGTATCAGTGGAAACTACATAAAGTCAAGAAACACACTAGGATAATAATTATAGCTCCCATTGTGTAAGTACCTCCCAGGGTCTAGGGACTTCCCTCAATTCTTGCTTTGGAGCTTAAGTGATATAGCCAGTGGGACTCTCTTAGCAACATTATGACCCACAACATCCCCATCCTCCATCCTCTTACAAGAAACTTCCTCTCTGCCTGTCTGTCACATTAATTTCTCTTAGTATAGAGCTACCCTGGCAGCTGCAGTGGAGGAAGGAGTGTAGTTTAGGGGGGGCAATGGATAGGTAGTTGGGAGAGGACACCAACTTGGAAAGACTGAGTTTTGTTTTAACTTGGGAAACTGGATTGGTTGTAGAAGCCCCCACAGCCTGTGTGGCTCCCCCACCACAAAATTTAGTTGGCTGTATAAATTGCCTTTACCATCACACCATGAGCTTCTGGAACACAAGGATTCTCTCTTTGTTCTCTTTGTGACCCCAGCATTCAACACAGACATGATACATAATAACTGTTCAATAAATGTGTTTGAATAAGTACATAAAAAACTGTCTGGCTACTGCCCTTGCCTTTCTTTGTTGCCTCAGATCACTGGCTCAGTCAAGGTAGTTTGGGAAAGCATGCTGAGGTATCACTGTAGAACAAGCACTATGTATGAGTAACATGGAGACAGTCTGTGCCCAAATTTGTATGTGTAAAGAGCCCACCAGGCAGACTTTCTTTCAGATCACAATAGTCGGCCCCAGGCAGATTAGAACAAGCACTACCCTATCACAGCAAACCTTTCTGCAGACAACCTGAAGAGTCATGTTCCCATGTGTAACAACCATTCACCCAGGACACTTGGATCCACCACTGGTCTTAGTATTAAGTGGCACTAGCCTGAGTAAGCAGGCCCTTAGGAGGAGAATTCAAATGTTTAAATACTCTGGCCACAGCTACAGGATACAGGGTCAGATGTGATGGGGATGTCCTGGAGTTGGAGTTGCTGAGTATCTTGGCACACAAAACCTTTCCTCGGCAAGCTGGGCAAATTGTTCATTTCCACTGCCCTGTGCCATAAGAGGAGGCTCCCTACCAGATTTGGGAACAGAAAGAATATCTAGGATAAGAATTATGTATCATTTTCAACTCTATAGATGCCCCAACAGTTATCTTTCTGCATCAGTGTCAGGAAGAAATATTGGTCTTACTTCTCTCTGTTCTCTTAATGCTGTTGATAGAGTTGGAGATAAGTCTGTAATGCACAGGGAAAATTGAGGCACGATTGATGACAGTCTATAATTAAGTGCTAAATTGTCTGGCATGAGTCTTAAGTGCTGCAGGAAGCCAAAGGAGGTGTAGTCAATGAAGGCTGAGTAATGAGTGGGCAGCTGGAGTTCTGATGTCTGAGAATCTATAGCTCTAGTCAGCACAGATTTCCTGGAGAAGATAAGACTGCCATTGGACCTTAGAGGGTGGGGATGACTGGACTTTGTGGAGGGGAGGGAGCTATGGATCAAGGCACAGGAAATGGTGGAACAAAAGTAAGGAGGCAGATTGGAATTAGAACCAAGAGTAGGAGGTTTGGCTCTAACAAGAGTGGTGTTGGTTGTATAGGGAATCAGGGTGCTCATATGGCTGGCTACTGGGGAGGGGAGCCATAGAATCCAGGCTCAATGACTCTGATCTATTAGGCTTTTCAGAAACTAGATAGCAGCTGTGGACAGATGAATCTAGACTCCATAAAAATCCATTTTCAAAGGTAAATTCCTGAGTCTGAAGCACAGCTCCATCTTTCAAGGAGTTCCCACCTTTGAATAGGCAATGTCTCATTCAATTCCTGTGACATCCCTAGGAGGGAGGTAATATAGGACTTGTATGCATGCATATAAGCATAACCAGTGGACGCAAGACAATGAGGGGAGTGATGGCATGTGCGGGGGGGGGGTAGGGAAGATGGGGGAAGGTCAATGGGGGGGAAAGGAAACATATGTACTACTATTTGTAAGACTTTAAACAATAAAATAAATTTAAAAAAACATAGAATCCAAACAGACATAGGCTGAGTGGGGATATCAGAGTAGGTTGGACAGCCATCTCCCTTCTATTCCAATGCAAGCACTTTGGAAAGGGGCAGAGGTAGCAAATGTCAACCTGTGCTTCTTACAATCCAGAAGCATCTTACACCCAGAATTCCTTTTTGTTCACTTCTCGCAAACACGCACCTGCTTAGCAAAGACAATAATACATTGATCTTATCATGTGTCTACACCATACTACGTACTTTAAGGAAAATAATTCATTTTATCCTCACAATAATCACATGAGGTGAGTGGTGGTGTTATTACCTCTATTTTACAAAAAAGGAAACTGAGGCAGAGAGTTTAAGCAACTTGTCCAAGGTCATATGACTGGTAAGTGATTCCACATCAGGTAGCCTGTCAATGCAGCCAACCCTCCTGCCTGCTTCACTCCAATGCTGCCTTCTGGGCACATCCACCATGGACTCCCAATAGGAAGTGTCTCATTCAATGCCCATAACAACCCTGGATTCAAGGGACTATTCAGGGAGCCAAAATTCTGAACAGATGTGGTCTGACTAGAGGGTTTAGAGTAGGTAGGAAAGTCATGGAGTAAAAAGCCCTGATTCAGAGCCAGCCTGCTTCTATTTCCCCACTTTCCATCATCATTGCTGTCCCACCCTATCAGCAGTAGTAACAGCAGCAACAACCCTAGCACCTCCTTGGAGCCCCAAGCCAACTTGCTCCATTTGAGCACTCTTGGAGTCCTGTCAAAAGAGGCAGAGCATATGTGGCATTGTGGACCATCTTGGGCAACTAGTATGCTGTGAGACTTGGAGAAAGGAAAAAGGGATATAAAAGTGCTGGTAGCAGCCAGGGGAAACAGGTGTGAGAGAAGGTAATAATAAACCCAGGGCAAAGGAAAATGAGGGAAGGAGAGGGAAGAGGTCATGAGATGCAGGCATTTTAGCAGAGCCTAGATTGAATAGTGGATATTGGGGGTAAACAAACTACAGTGAGATCAAAATAAGACCTCAGATCAGCCCTTGTGAAAACAAGCTGCCTTGATGTTGGATAATGAATAGGTATTTTCCAGGCTTGTGTCCTACATGGAGAGAGAGTAGGTTTCTGGAGTAGAATCTAGGGAGAATACAAGCTGCATCAGGCTCTAAACTTCATACATTACAGACCCCAGTTTGCCTTAGACAGCTGTGTTAACATTTGTGGTATTGACCCCTTGTCATAATAATACTTTAAATGCATTAAAATGCATAACATTACAAAGGGAAAAATTATATCAAAATTTGTATGATATACTAACGTAAATGCTTCCTTATTGATGTATGGAATAAAATACTTAGTGGTGAGTATAAAAACTACTGGAATTTCAAAGTAAAGTCAGCTACAAAGGCTATCCAGAGGTAGATACAATGATAATGTGATATAAAAATATCTGTGATTTCTCTTGGAGACAAAGATTAATGTATTACTAATGTTGTTGTGGTTCATTGCCTACAAAATGGAATGAAATGAGAAATGTCAATTAGAAGTTAACAAAAACAGAAATTCAATTTTTCTCCCAGTATCACAGGGTCCCTCATTGAGGAAGATAAATAAGGCAATGGGGCCGAAACCGGTTTGGCTCATTGGATAGAGCGTCAGCCTGCGGACTCAAGGGTCCCAGGTTCGATTCCAGTCAAAGGCATGTACCTTGGTTGCGGGCACATCCCCAGTAGGGGGTGTGCAAGAGGCAGCTGATCGATGTTTCTCTCTCATCGATGTTTCTAACTCTCTATCCCTCTCTCTTCCTCTCTGTAAAAAATCAATAAAATATATTTAAAAATAAAAAATAAAAAAATAAGGCAATGGGGATTGATTAGACTTGAGACTGGATACCTGAAGAGCTAGTCCCAGGTTTCCTACTCATCATGTGCTTGAAAATGGGCTCTGACTCTTGATGGCCAAAGCATAACTCCATTCTTTCCTCTCACACATTTTTATGAGAATGTAAGGCTGCTGACTTCTCTACCCTGGTTCTGGACACCAACCCCAAGTCCAAATCAAAGTTCATTGACCTACCAGTGCCCTACACAGGTCATGTTAACAGGCCCATTTTTGTTAAATAAGAAATATGGTTCTTCTTGTACTTTGTTAACTGGTTCTAGTTGCCCCATGGAGCTTAATAAGTGACTGAAAAGAAATGCTGACAAAGGCCATGATTCTGCATTGTTAGAATAAGCCATTGCCACTATAGGGGAGTCCTATGAAGCAAGCACTGGCTGGATACAGTGTATAATATTTTTTTTTACAAAACCAGTTATACTTTTAGAGTAAGCCAAAGGGAGTTTGGCAGATAACCCAAATGACAGAGAGTAAGGATTGTGTGTGTGTGTGAGAGAGAGAGAGCACGTGCAAAAGAGAGCAAGAGAGAGATAAACAGAGAGAGTAATAGAGAAAGAGACAGTGTGTGAATGAATCCTAGAAAATAAAAATTAGAGGCCTCAGAGGCCATTTGATTCAACTCCTTTGTCTCAGTTGGAGACACTAAGGCCCAGAGAGGATACGTGCCCTAGGGAGCCCACACAGCCATTCAGGGCTGAATCACTAGTCAGTTGCATGCTCTTTTCCCTCTGCACCTCTTGCCTATTTGACCAAAGATGAGCATGAGCCAATTGGCTTGGAAGATGCTTCTGGAAGCACTGTTCAAAATGGCTACCAGTTCCCATTGTATCTATTCTGCTCTATTTCTGGTGGCAAACACAAGAATATCAAAACCTTGAGGAAAGGACCCATATGCTGGCTATGGTTATACATTAGATATGCTGTGTTTAAATCAATGACTGGCCCCACTGAGCAGAAGTACAATGTGATTCTGTAGACAGGATGAGGTCAGCCATGAAGTGGATTGGGCAGGGACTTGGGGCAGGAAGAAAAGCAGAAGAAAGGAGGAGAATGGATTTCCTGCTGCTGCTTAAAGATCAGGAAAAGGTGAAGAGAAGAGGTGCTGGCCTGGAAAATGTGACATTTAGTGGGATCCGGACTACTCAATCTGGCCTTGACCCCAGGGTATGAAGTATGAGTGTAACTGGGGTTTCCCTGCATCTATAACTTCCTTCTCTGATTTCTAGAGGAGTCGATGAATAGATTATTATTATTATATCATTATAATTATCACTTATTATTTTGCTCTTTTATTGCTTAGTTGAGTTTTTCCCCCATTTTGGTTGGCAGCTCCCCAGTCCTGACTCACACCCAGGGCCAAATGGGGCACTAAAAAAGGTTTAGGACTGTGAAATTGATCTCATTTTTGAGGCCCAGCTCTGCCTCCTACCAACTGAGTTAGATGACTTAAGTAAACTCCCAGCCTTTCTGAGTCTCAGTTCCAAACTTGCAGAATGATAAAGCAGATCTCTATTGTCAAGAGGAGCACACCATGAGCTGATGTGACAAAGCTCTGATCACTGTACTCTGATCTCTGTCTGTGGATAACCGAGATATTGCCTATTAGAAAGCAGGCACCCTGGGGTCATGTTGCTTTTTGGCTTGCAAGAGGGAGCTCTTGACAGAGGCACCAGCACATTCAAAAGTGAAATCTGAAAAGAATGTAATTTTCTATTTTTTCTTCTTGCACAAAAGGGAAGATTATTTACTGCATTGCTCCCCAGAGCTGGAAGTCAGCCAGCTATTGCCACAGCCAGATTAAGGAGTGACAAATCTGTAGCTTGCCATTAGAATTTATGGACAATTTATGAGGCTAAAACATGCATCAAGCTCTGACCTTTCAGGCCAGGGAGCTTTGACAGGGAAAAGGCCAGAGGTCACCTAGCCAGCCTCCCACCTCTGCAAACACACATTTCAGCTCTATGTCAAGGCCAAATGGCCAGCAGTTACAAAAATTACTATAGAAATAATGTTTGCTGGGCACTGAAATCCACCAGCCAACCTCTACCCTGAGATGGAACATTGCAGAGAAAGAGCACAAGCTCAGGAATCAGACAGGCCTGAGTAGAACTTTGCATAAGTCCCTTCCCTTTACTCAGCAGAGGTTTCACCAGTAACCTTCAAGTGCATCTGTAACCTTGACCTTTATTGTATCTCCTGGCTTCCAGATACTTACTAAAGACTTCAATATGGAGCACCTCCCAAAATATGAATCTTTTTCAAAACAATGCCTTGCTTCCCCTCCTTTGCACACGCATCCATTAACCTACCTACACACATGTCCATAAACTCATTGTTTCCTTCATCTGGTGCCCTTTCACCTATTCAAGGACACTACTCCAGTAATTTCCTCTATCTGCATCATAAAGTTGTTCTCTATTAGATCATCTCCATCAACATGCAAGCATGCCATATATCTCTTATCTTTAAAATACCTAAATCTTGCCTGGCCAGTGTGGCTTAGTGATTGAATGTTGACCTATGAACCAGGAGGTCACAGTTTGATTCCCGGTCAGGACACATGTCCTGGATGTGGGCTTGATCCCCAGCAGGGGGGCATGCAGAAGGCAGCCGATTAATGATTCTCTCTCATCATTGATTTTTCTCTCTCTCCCTCTCCTTTTCTCTCTGAAATAAAAAATATATTTTTTAAAAATCCACAAATCTTGAGCTTTGTATTCCTCCAACTACCACTTTTCTCTTAACCCATACAGAACCAAACACCTGCAAAGATTTGACTCTTTAGCTCCTCTTCTTTGTTTCACATTATCTCCTCAATCCTGTCAGCTTATGACCCATCAGTTCACCTAAATGGTTCTTACCAATCATCAAAGACACATCTTTGTGAAGTTCATGACACTCATTTAATCACTCCTTTATTCTTAAAATACTATTTTCTATGGACTAGACCTAGAATTACACTCACCCAGTTTTTGCTCCACTTTAGCTGCTCCCTCTGAATCTCATTCCTGAAGCTTCTTCCTCTTCCTGATCTCCAAATGTTGAAGTGTCCCAGGGATCCATCCTTGACCTTCTCTATTTCATCCATACTACCTCTATAGGTGATCTTGTGGTTCAAAATCTTTAGGTAATGAGAACTCCCAAATTTGTCCATGACCTCTCCCTTGTTTACAGCACTCACTTATCAAACTACTTATTTGTTATTTCCATGTGGATGTGTGATAGGCATCTTAGACTCAGCACATTACAGTACACAGTTTTTTATTATACAGCTCTTGCCATTACCAAGTCTGCTCCTCCCACAATTTCTTCCCATATCAATAAAGGGCATTTGCTCATGCATTCCTCAAACTTACTAGTCAAACTTGATTCCTCTTTTTCCATCACAATGCACATCCTACCCATTGAACAGTGCTATCAATAATATCTTCAACATTTAGCATTCAACCACTTCCCACTACCTCTACTGCCATCACTATGGCTAAAGCTACCATCATCTTCCCCAGGATTATTGCAATATAACTCCTTTCTGATCTCTTGCTTGTACTCTGCTCTCTTTCCGATCTGTTCTCAGTGCAGAAGACAGAGGGATCATATTCAAACAAAATTCAACCCAGCCAGTTTGGCTCAGTGGATAGAACGTTGGCCTGCAGACCAAAGGGTCCCGGGTTCAGTTCTGGTCAAGGGCAAGTACCTTGGTTACAGGGTCCTCTCCAGCCTGGTCCCTGATCAGGGCACATGCAGGAGGCAACCAATCGATGTGTTTCTCTCACAGTAATATTTCTCTCTGTCTTTCCCTCTCTTCCACTTTCTCTAAAAATCAATGGAAAAATATCCTCGGGTGAGGATTTTAAAAAAAATCAGATCATGTCATTCACCTATTCTTCAGTGATTTTATAGCTCTAACAATAAAATTCTAACTCTAAACATGGCTTAAAAGGCCCTGTTGATTTGGCTTCCACCTACCTCACTCTCTGACATTAATTTCTAAACACTTTCCCCCCTCCTGCTTCATGTCCTCCAGCCATTCTGGTCTACTTGCTCCTCAAACATATCAAGCTTGTTCCCAATACTGAAACTTTTCATTTATACTTTCCTCTGCCCAGAAATCTGGACTGCTCTTATTAAAAACCTTTTAATGGCTGGATACTTCTTATTCAAGTCTCAGTTCACATGTTATCTGCTTGCTCATCAAGACCATCTCTGGTCAACTTGATGTAGCCCTTTAGAACCTGTCACTCTTTAATGCATTACCCTATTGTAATTTTTCCATAATACATATCAGAACTTAAACGGTGAAGAGATTAAGAAATACAAATCAGAAGTTACAAAATAGTCATGGGAATATAAAGTACAGCATAGGGAATAGAGTCAATAATATTGTAATAAATATGTATGGTGCCAGGTAGGTACTGAAAATATCAGGGGGAACACTGTACAAAATATATGATTGTCTAACCACTATGCTGTACATCTGAAACCAATACAAAATAATATTGAACATAAATAAATAAATAATATCAGTTATTTAGTTACCATTGCCTATCTGTCCCAATAAATTGATGCTTCCATGGGAGGAAGGGCCACTAATGCCTCTCAGAAAAATGCTGCTTCCTGGACAGAAGTTCAATCATGCCTGCCAGGATAAGCCTGAACTAAGGTACAAAATTTAAAGAGATCCTTATTTTTGGGTTCATGTAAGTTCAGAATTGTCATCTAAGAATGAGATCCTGTAGGTAGACAAGGCAGCCGAGGTTTCAGCTTCTGAGAGATCAGTGTAGATTAGAAGGGCTATTTTCATGCAAGTGTCCTAAAAACTCTAGGGATAGTGGTGGAGATGGTTTGAGTGTGATGGGTGGAAGGGTGCACAAGTTGAAGTCACAAAAAGCAGTATCCCCAGTTCACATAGCTTGGGAGTGAACATAGCAGCCTGTAGATAACCCAGACAGATCTGGAAGAGAAGGAAGAGAAATGCTCAGAAAAGAGGTGACCCATTAGAGCAAATGGTAGTCCTAGGCAGTATACTTCCCACATAGGCATACCCCAGAGTAGCCACATGGGGATATGGGTATTACAATGTTTGGAAGGGCTCAGAAAATAGTTGTCTGACTCTGATTGGTTTACTACATAACTTTGGGATGGTCCCTTCTCCTCTTGGGGCTTCAGAGTCTCCATCTGGACACACACTATCTTGTGGGGTATTTTGGCTTCATGCTCTTCTTTTCCATGACTCTGGCCACTAGCCTAGCTCCTGAGCCCAGGAAGCAGCCATTTGTAGGGAGCTACCGGTATCAGACACTCGGAAGAGAAGTCTGCTTTGTATGAATCTGAGCAAGCTCTTGTGCACAGAAGCCTTGATTTAAGACCATTTAAATAAGCCTCAATTCATCATTTTGAAGGTCTTTGAAGAAAAGACAAGTGCCATTTTCTAAATGCTATTATTCAATCAAGACTTTTGCAGCCAGCCCGGCAGGCTCACATGCCTACATGCGTGCCCTGACTACTACATCTCACTTTATGTGCCTGGTGTCCCTTTAACAGACAGCCCTAGTTATTTTGGGGATGTAGTGATGATTCAAGGAGGAGACTAGGAGCCCCAGACAGGAGACTGACAACACAACAGGTACTCAGTGAAAAGCTGTGGAAAATTCCATAGTAGGAGGCCTCTACCTAGCCCAGGGTCACTTTTGCCTTTGAGATCCTGAGACTATTCGATGAGCTCTTTTTCCCTGCAGGGCAGTGACCCTAGCCAGATTTCTGGGAATACCATTGTCCCAAGTTCTTAGATCTCTGACCCCGGGAAAGTGAGCTGACCTCTCTATGCCTCAGTTTCCTCATATTTAGGATGAAGATAATAATAAAAGCACATCAACTTCCTAGAGTTAGGGTGACAATTAAATGCTGTAATGTCTATAAAGCACTGAGAACAGTAACTGGCATGTAGTAAACTATATAAGTATTATAGTTCTTACCATCTTCCTGGCACTACAAATAGGAGTGGCATATGTGGAAGCTAAAAAATAAGGTAGAGATTCCCCTAAGCTATAAAGTGTCAGGGGAAGTAGAGCAAGGTCTGGACACTGAAGGCCTGGCTTCAGATTTTGGCTTTACTGTTCACTGGTAGTGGGACTTTATGCAAGTCTAAACACTGTCATAAGCCTGCTTCCCATCTTTAAATTCCTCAGGTAATAGGTTGTTTTGAGAAGGTTATGAGTGAATAAATGGGACTTTGCTTTGTATCCAGCAACACACGTTTTGGTATCAAGTAGGCCAATGGTTCTAGACCAGCAAGCAATAGCATGACATAGAAACATGTTAGAAATGCAAGACCTAGTGAATCAAAAACTCCAGGTGGTGGGCCCAGTAGTTGGTGTTTTAACAGGACTTCCAAGACCTCCAGAGAATTCTGATGCATGAGAAAGCTTAAAAATCATTGCTCTAACCCAGTGGTTGGCAAACTGCGGCTCACGAGCCACATGCGGCTCTTTGGCCCCTTGAGTGTGGCTCTTCCACAAAATACCATGGCCTGGGTGAGTCTATTTTGAAGAAGTGGCGTTAGAAAAAGTTTAAGTTTAAAAAATTTGGCTCTCAAAAGAAATTTCAATCGTTGTACTGTTGATATTTGTCTCTGTTGACTAATGAGTTTGCCGATCACTGCTCTAACCCAAACTCATACAAACAAGGAAATGGAGGACCAGAGAAAGCCAAAAGATTGCGTACTTACAAGGCACAAGATTCTGGGTAATGAGAAGTGATGACCCTGAGGTAGTCCTGTAGGCTACATATGAGATCATGGTCTCTTGCTTCCCAAGTGGTACTTTTGCTAGGACATCAGTCTGATCAGTGCCTAAGACCCCTTCTCCCAGAGAAGATATCCTCAGAGACCTCAGAGTCTTGATGCTTGTTCCTTAAAAATGTGTGAATGGAACATTTTTAGGTGTTTGTCTCATGGCTGAAAGTGAGGCTATGCCCCTGTCCGAGGAGTAGCAGCCCGCCCAATTCAAGGAGCAGCAGATACATGAGCAGTCCACACTCATACGAGGATCAGCAGCACTGTGAGCAACCTGCCCCTGTCTGAGGACCAGCAGCCTTGCGAACAGCTCACCCATGTCTGAGGAGCAGCAGCCCCATGAGAAGTCTGCCCCATCTGAGGAGCAGCAGCCTGCCCCTATCTAAGGATCAGCAGCTGTGTGAGCAGCCTGCCCCCACCAGCCAAAGGAGCCGCTACAGCTGCAAACAGCACCCACCAGAGGAGCCGTCGCCAATTGAGGAGCAGCTGCTTCCATGACTGCCCGAGGAACAGCTGCCACCCAAGGAGCCACTGCAACCCAAGGAGCAGCCCCTGCATGACTAGAAACATAGATCCTTCAGTGATAGCAAAAATGGGTAGATAAAGAAACCCCCAAAGGAAAGAAAAGGAGGAATCGCCAGGAAAGCAGCTAAGTGAAATGGAGGCATGCAATATGTCAGAAAAAGAATTCAGAATAAGGGTCATACAGTTCATAAACCAGATGGAAGAAAAAACAACAACTTATGTAAGAATCACAAAGAAATAAAGAGTGATATAGCTGCAATAAAAAACACCATGAGTTTCAACAGTAGACTAGGAGAAGCGGAGGGCCAAATTAGTGAATTAGAAGACAGGGAAGCAAAATACACCCAAACTGAACAGCAATTGGAGAAAAAAAAGGAAAAGACAGGAAGAGAGCCTAAGGGAGCTTTGGGACAACATGAAATGAAGCAACATATGAGTAATACAGGTGCCAGAATGACAGGAAGAGGAACAAGGGTTAGAAAACCTATTTGAAGAAATAATATCAGAAAACTTCCCTGATGTGGGGAAGAAGAAAGTCACACAAACAGAGTCCAAAACAAGATGAACCTGAAAAGACCCACACCAAGACATGTCGTAATTATGATGGCAAATGTTCAGGACAAAGAGAGAATATTTTTTTTATTCTTTTTAATTTTTTAATATATATTTTATTGATTTTTTTTTTTACAGAGAGGAAGGGAGAAAAATAGAAGGTTAGAAACATCGATGAGAGAGAAACATCGATCAGCTGCCTCTTGTACACCCCCTACTGGGTATGTGCCCACAACCAAGGTACATGCCTTTGACCAGAATCGAACCTGGGACCCTTCAGTCTGCAGGCTGACACTATCCACTGAGCCAAACCAGTTAGGGTCAAAGAGAGAATCTTAAAGGCTGCAAGAAAAAGACAGAAATTTACATAGAAGGGATCTCCCATTAGATTATCAAATTATTTATCAACATAAAAACATCAGGCCAGAAAAGAATGGGAGGAGATTTACAAAGTGAAGCAAAGCATGGGACTGAATCCAAGAATACTCTATCCAGCAAGGCTATCATTCAAAATTGAAGGAGAAATATGGAGCTTCACAGACAAAAAAGGCTAAGGGAGTTTATCACTACCAAGCCAGCAATGCAAGAAATGCTAAAGGGACTGGTGTAAAAAGAAGAAATAAAAAGGGAAGAAGTAACACAGGCACAAAAAATAAAAATGGCTACAAACAAGTACCTGTCAATAACAACTTTAAACATAAACAGACTAAATGTCCCAATCAAAAGACATCGAGTGGCTGAATGGACAGAAAACAAAAACAAAAACATGATGCATATATATGCTATCTACGAGAGATGCAGGGGTGTTATCCTGCACATACTAGGGTTCAGGAATCTGGAAAAAGGGGCTCTGCATAAATGGATTAAAGAGACTAGACAAGAAATATGATTTTGGAAGGCATATTGGAGTGCCAGACGGAAACTTAGTTCTAGTGACTAAGCTCCTTGAATCTCCGCACCCAGGGCTTTTTATTCACATATTTTGCCCTCTAGCAAAGCAGATATACATATCAAAGGTAAAGCCTGGTAAACAATAAAGGACCATCAGGTTGGGGGAAACTGCCTTCAGCTGTCCAGCAGCAGGTAATCATATGCAGATATTCAGCCCTGCTGAAGGTATCCATCAACATTTTGATGGACCTCCTGCATTTATTATACTAACTACTGTTCCTAGCCTCCAGGAAGAGACACACCTCAGAACAAGGGACTCACACAGAATGAAAGTGAAGGGATGGAAAAATATCTTTCAGGCAAATGGAAATGAAGAAAAAAGCTGTGTTAGCAATAATTATATCTGACAAAAGAGACCTCAAAATGAAGGCCATAACAAGAGATAAGGAAGGCCATTTCATAATACTAAAGGGATTGATACAATAAGAGGATAAAACCCTGGTAAAAGGGAATACTGTAAAAAGAAGAAATAAACAGGTAAGAAGGAATACAGACACAAAAATAGATATGACTGCAAACAAATACCTTTCAGTAATAACTTTAAATGTAAACGGACTAAATGCTCCAATCAAAAGACATCGAGTAGCTGAATGGATAAAAAAACACGACCCATGTATATGCTGTCTACAAGAGACCCACCTCAGAACAAGAGACTCACACAGATTGAAAGTGAAGGGATGGAAAAATATCTTTCAGGCAAATGGAAATGAAAAAAAAGCAGGGGTAGCAATACTTATATCTGACAAAATAGACCTCAAAGTAAATGCCATAACAAGAGATAAGGAAGGCCACTTCATAATACTAAAGGGAGAAATCCAACAAGAAGAAATAATTCTGGTAAACATATACGCTCCCAATATAGGAGCACCCAAATACATAAAAAAACTCCTGGAGGATATCAAGGGAGAGATTAATAGCAATACAATCATAGTAGGAGACTTTAATACCCCACTATCACCACTGGACAAATCCTCTAAACAAAAAATCAGCAAAGAAACAGCAATCTTAAATGACTCACTAGACCAGATGGAATTAATTGACATCTTCAGAACATTTCACCCCAAAGCCACAGAATATACATTCTTCTCAAGTGCACATGGGTCATTTTCAAAGATAGACCATATGCTGGGTCACAGGCAAAATCTCTTCAAATTCAAGAAGATAGAAATTATATCAAGCATCTTCTCAGATCACAGTGGCATAAAACTGGAAATCAACTACAATAAATACAATCCAAAGAAATCAAACACATGGAGACTAAACAGCATGCTATTAAACAAGGACTGGGTCACCAGAGAGATCAAGGAAGAAATAAAAAACATCATGGCAACAAATGACAATGAAAACACAACAATCCAAAATCTATGGGACACAGCGAAAGCAGTCTTGAGAGGGAAGTTCATAGCTCTACAAGCCTATTGCAAAAAACAAGAAACAATGGTAACAAATTACTTAACCCTACAACTCAAAGAGCTAGAAAAAGCGCAGCAAGAAAAGCCCAGTGTAACCAGAAGGAAGGAAATAACAAAGATCAGAGCGGAGATAAATGACATAGAGACCAAAGAAACAATACATAAGATCAACAAAACCAAGAGCTGGTTCTTTGAAAGGATAAACAAGATTGATGGACCTCTAGCCAGGCTCACCAAGAAGCAAAGAGAGAGGACCCAAATAAACAAAATCAGAAATGAAAGAGGTGAAATAACAACAGACCCTGCTGAGATACAAAGGATTGTTACAAAATACTACGAACAACTCTATTCCAACAAACTGGACAACCTGGAGGAAATGGACATATTCCTAGAAAAATATAACCTTCCAAAAATCAATCAAGAAGAATCTAAACAGCTCAATAAGCCAATAACTATGGACGAAATTGAAGCAGTCATCAAAAAGCTTCCGGCAAACAAAAGCCCGGGGCCTGATGGCTTCACAGGAGAGTTTTACCAAACATTCAAGGAAGAACTAAAACCTATCCTCCTCAGACTATTCCAAAAAATTCAAGTGGAAGGAACACTTCCAAGCTCCTTCTATGAAGCCAGCATCACCCTAATACCAAAACCAGATAAAGACAACACAATGAAAGAGAATTACAGACCAATATCCCTCATGAACATAGATGCCAAAATCCTCAACAAAATTCTAGCAAATCGGCTCCAGCAGTACATCAGAAAGATCATACACCATGACCAAGTAGGATTTATCCCAGGAATGCAAGGATGGTACAATATCCGCAAATCAATAAACGTGATACATCACATAAACAAATTGAAAGATAAAAATCACATAGTCATATCAATTGATGCAGAAAAAGCATTTGACAAAATCCAACACCCTTTCTTGATAAAAACTCTCAACAAGGTGGGAATAGATGGCTCATACCTCAACATAATAAAAGCTATATATGATAAACCCACAGCAAACATCATACTCAATGGACAAAAACTAAAAACATTTCCCCTAAGAACAGGAACAAGACAGGGATGCCCACTCTCACCACTCCTGTTTGACATAGTACTGGAAGTATTAGCCATTGCAATTAGACAAGAAGAAGAAATAAAAGGCATCCAAATTGGAAAAGAACAAGTAAAGCTGTCTTTATTTGCAGACGACATGATATTGTACATAAAAAATCCGAAAGACTCCGTCAAAAAACTAATAGATTTAATAAATGAATTCGGCAATGTAGCAGGATACAAAATTAACGCCAAGAAATCTATGTCCTTTCTATACACCAATAGTGAACTTACAGACAGAGAGACTAAAAAGGCAATCCCATTTACCATCGCGCCAAAAAAATTAAGATACCTAGGAATAAACTTAACTAAGGAGGTAAAAGACCTATACACGGAAAACTACAGGACACTGAAAAAAGAGATAGAGGAAGACGTAAACAGATAGAAGAACATACCATGTTCATGGATTGGTAGAATCAACATCATTAAAATGTCCATACTACCCAAAGCAATATATAGATTCAATGCACTCCCCATTAAAATACCAACGGCATATTTCACAGACCTTGAAAGAACTCTCCAAAAATTCATCTGGAATAAAAAAAGACCCCGAATAGCCACAGCAATCCTGAGAAAGAAGAATAAAGTAGGAGGGATCTCAATACCAGATTTCAAGCTGTATTACAAAGCCACTGTTCTCAAAACAGCCTGGTACTGGCACAAGAACAGACATATAGATCAATGGAACAGAATAGAGAATCCAGATATCGACCCAAACCACTATGCTCAATTAATATTTGACAAAGGAGGCATGAACATACAATGGAATAAAGACAGTCTCTTCAATAAATGGTGTTGGGAAAATTGGACAGATACATGCAAAAAAATGAAGCTTGATCACCAACTTACGCCATACACAAAAATAAACTCAAAATGGATACAGGACTTAAACATAAGACGGGAAACCATAAAAATACTAGAGCAATCCACAGGCAGCAAAATCTCAGACATATGCCAAAAGAAATTCTTCACTGACACTGCTCCTAGGGCAGTGGAAGCTAAAGAGAAAATTAACAAATGGGACTACATCAAAATAAAAAGCTTTTTCACAGCAAAAGAAACCATCAACAAAACAACAAGAAGGCCCACTACATGGGAGAACATATTTGCAAATGGCATCACTGATAAAGGTTTAATCTCCAACATCTACAGGCAGCTTATGCAACTTAATAAAAGGAAGATAAATGATCCAATAAAAAAATGGGCAACAGACCTAAATAGAATCTTTTCAAAAGAAGACAGAAGGAAGGCCAAGAGACACATGAAAACATGCTCAACGTCACTAATTATCCGAGAGATGCAAATCAAAACAACAATGCGGTACCATCTTACACCTGTCAGAATGGCTATCATCAACAAATCAACAAACGACAAGTGTTGGCGAGGATGCGGAGAAAAAGGAACCCTCGTGCACTGCTGGTGGGAATGCAGACTGGTGCAGCCACTGTGGAGAACAGTATGGAGTTTCCTCAAAAAACTGAAAATGGAACTCCCATTTGACCCAGTAATCCCACTCCTGGGAATATATCCGAAGAAACTAGAAACACCAATCAGAAAGGATATATGCACCCCTATGTTCATAGCAGCACAATTCACCATAGCTAAGATTTGGAAACAGCCTAGGTGCCCGTCAGCAGATGACTGGATCAGAAAACTGTGGTACATCTACACAATGGAATACTATGCTGCCATAAAAAAGAAGGAATTCTCATCATTTGCAGCAACCTGGATGGAATTGGAGAACATTATGTTAAGTGAAATAAGTCAGTCAATGAAAGAAAAATACCACATGATCTCACTCATTTATGGATAATAAAGAACATTATAAAATTGAACAAAAAGATAGATACAGAGACAGTAAAGCATCAAACAGACTGTCAAATTACAGGGGGAAGGTTAGGGAGAGATGGGGGAGATAAGAGATCAATCAAAGGACTTGTATGCATGCATATAAGCATAACCAATGGACGCAAAACTCTGGGGGGTGAGGGCATATATGGGAGTGGGGTGGGGGGGGGCAATGGCAAGATATGTACACATATAATACCTTAATAAAAAAAATTGGAAAAAAATAAAAATAAAAAAAATAAAATAAAAAGGAAAAAAAAAAAAAACCCTGGTAAACATATATGCAACCAACACAGGAACACCAAAATACATTTAAAAAAATAACCTCCTGGAATATGTCAAGGGAGAGATTTACAACAATACAATCAAAGTAGGGGACTTTAATACCCCACTGACATCACTGGATAAATCCTCTAAACAAAAAATCAGCAAAGAAACAGCAATTCTAAATGGCTCACTAGATCAGATGGACTTAATTAACATCTTCAGAACATTTCACCACAAAGCCACGGAATATACATTCTTCTCAAGTGCACATGGGACATTTTCAAAGATAGACCACACATTGGGTCACAGGCAAAGTCTCTTCAAATTCAAGAAGATTGAAATCATATCAAGCATCTTCTCAGACCATAATGGCATAATATTAGAAATAAACTACAATAAAAACAATCCAAAAAATTCAAAACCTTGGAAGCTGAATAGCATGCTATTAAACAATGATTGGGTTACCAAAGAGATCAAAGAAGAAATTAAAAAACATTCTAGAAATGAATGATAATGAAAACACAACAATTCAAAATCTATGGAACACAATGAAAGTAGTCCTGAGAAGGAAGTTTATAGCTTTTCAGGCCTACCTCAGAAGAAGAAGAAGAAGAAGAAGAAGAAGAAGAAGAAGAAGAAGAAGAAGAAGAAGAAGAAGAAAAGAAAAATAGTAGTAAATCATCTAACTTTACAACTTAAAGAATTAGAAAGAGAGAAACAAGAAAAACCAAGAGTGAGCAGAAGGAAGGAGATTATAAAGATCAGAGCAGAAATAAATGACATAGAGACCCCCCCCCCAAAAAAAAAAATAACAATACAAAAGATCATTGAAACCAAGAGCTGGTTCTTTGAAAGGATAAACAAGATTGATGAACCTCTAGCCAGGCTCACCAAGAAGCAAAAGGAGAGGACCCAAATAAACAAAATCAGAAATAAAAGAGGCAAAATAACAACAGCCCCACAGAAATACAAAGGATTGTTAAAAAAAATACTATGGACAACTCTATTCCAACAAACTAGACAACCTGGAGGAAATGGACACAGTCCTAGAAAAATAGAACCTTCCAAAACTCAATCAGGAAGAATCTAAAAATCTCAATAGGCCGATAACTATGGAAAAAATTGAAGCAGTTATCAAAAATCTCCCAGCAAACAAAAGCCTGGGCCAGATGGCTTCATGGAGGAGTTTTACCAAACATTCAAGGAAGAACTAAAACCTATCCTCCTCAGTCTATTCCAAAAAATTCAAGAGGAAGGAACACTTCCAAGCTTATTCTATGAAGCCAGCATTATTCTAATGCAAAAACCAGATAAAGACAACAAAATGAAAGAGAATTACAGGCCAATATTCCTCATGAACATAGATGCCAAAATCCTCAACAAAATTCTAGCAATTTAGATCCAGCATTACATCAGAAAGATCATCTACCATAACCAAGTAGGATTTATCACAGGGATGCAGGGATGGTACAATATTTGCAAATCAATAAACGTGATACATCACATAAACAAATTGAGAGATAAAAATCACATAGTCATATCAATTGATACAGAAAAAGCATTTGACAAAATCCAACACCCTTTCTTGACAAAAACCCTCATCAAAATGGGAATAGAGGAATCATACCTCAACATAATAAAAGTCTTATATGACAAACCTACAGCCAACATCATACTCAATGGGCAAAAACTAAAACCATTTCACCTAAGGAAAGGAATGAGACAGGGATGCCCACTTTCACCACTCCTGTTAGACATAGTTCTGGAAGTGCTAGCCATAGCAATTAGACAAGGAGAAGAAATAAAAGGTATCCAAATTGGAAAAGAAGACATAAAACTGTCATTATTTGCAAATGACATGATACTGTACATAGAAAACCCCAAAGATTCCATCAAAAAACTATTGAATTTGGCAATGTACCAAGATACAAAATTAATGCCAAGAAATCTATGGCATTTTTATACACCAATAGTGAACTTACAGAAAGAGAGACTAAAAGAACAATTCCATTTATCATCGCACCAAAAAAAATTAAGATACCTAGGAATAAACTTAAGTAAGTAGGTAAAAGAGCTGTACTCAGAAAACTACAGGACACTGAAAAAAGAGATAGAGGAAGACATAAACAGATGGAAGAACATACTAAGTTATGGATTGGTAGAATCAACATCATTAAAATGTCTATACTACCCAAAGCAATCTATAGATTCAATGCACTCCCCATTAAAATACCAATGGCATATTTCACAGACCTAGACCGAACTTTCCAAAAATTCATCTGGAATAAAAAAAGATCCCGAATAGCTGCTGCAGCAATCCTGAGAAAGAAGAACAAAGTGGGAGAACAGCCTGGTACTGGCACAAGAACAGATATATATATATATATATATATATATATATATATATATATATATATATATATCAATGGAATAGAATAGAGAACCCAGAAATCGACCCAAATCACTATGCTCAATTAATATTTTACAAAGAAGACAAGAACATACAGTGGAATCAAGACAATGTTTTCAATAAATGGTGTTGGAAAAATTGGACAGATACATGCAAAAAAATGAAACTAGACCACCAACTTACACCATACACAAAAATAAACTCAAAATGGATAAAGGACTTAAACATAAGATGGGAAACCATAAAAATATTAGAGGTATCTAGAGGCAGCAAAATCTCAGGCGTATGTCATAGCAATATCTTTACCGATACAGCTCCTAGGGCAATGGAAACTAAAGAGAAAATAAACAAATGGGGCTACATCAAAATAAAAAGCTTCTGCATGGCAAAAGAAACCACCAACAAAATAACAAGAAAGCCCACTGCATGGGAGAACATATTTGCCAATGTTATCACCAAAAAGGGTTTAATCTCCAACATTTACAGAGAACTCATACAACTTAACAAAAGGAAGATAAACAACCCAACCAAAAAATAGGCAACGGACCTAAACAGATACTTTTTGAAAGAGGACATGAGGAAGGCCAAGAGACATATGAAAACATTATCAAAGTCACTAATCATCCAAGAGATGCAAATCAAAATGACAATTCAGTACCATCTCACACCTGTCAGAATGGCTATCATCAACAAATGACAAGTGCTGGCGAGGATGCAGAGAAAAGGGAACCCTCGTGCACTGCTGGTGGGAGTGCAGACTGGTGCAGCCACTGTGGAGAACAGTATGGAGTTTCCTCAGAAAACTAAAAATGGAACTTCCATTTGACCCAGTGATCCCACTTCTAGGAATATATCCCCAGAAACTAGAAACACCAATCAGAAAGGATATATGCACTCCTATGTTCATAGCAGCACAATTCACCATAGCTAAGATTTGGAAACAGCCTAAGTGCCCATCAGCAGATGAGTGGATTAAAAACTGTGGTACATCTACACAATGGAATACTACGCTGCAGTAAAAAAGAAGGAATTCTTACCATTTGCAACAGCATGGATGGAACTGGAGAGCATTATGCTAAGCGAAATAAGCCAGTCAGAGAGAGATAAATATCACATGATCTCACTCATTTATGGAATATAATGAACAACATAAACTGATGAACAAAAACAGATCCAGAGACAGAGAAGCATCAATCAGACTGTCAAACCCCAGAGGGAAGGTAGGGGAGGGTGGGGGTAAGGGGGAGAGATCAACCAAAGGACTTGTTTGTATGCGTATACATCTAACCAATGGACACAGACAACAGGGGGTGAGGGCATGAGTGGGGGTGTGGGGGAGCAATGGGTGGATAAGGACACATATGTAATACCTTAATCAATAAAGAAAAAAAAGAAAAAAAGAAAAAAAAGAAAGTGCGGCTAATATTTAGAGAAGAATCTGTAGGCACTGCACAGGTAATGTTCTAGTAGTAACATGGCTTGGGAAGCAAGAGACATTGTTCTCACATGTACCTACCTTGATACTTCTCTAAGGAATAGCCTCTCTTTTAGTCATGGTACTAGGACCCATATATGCTGTTTCTACTTTTTAAGGTGAAAGCATTAGGGCCCTATGTTAGTCTGAGTTCTTTGGGTTATCTGCCTGGGAGAAAGGGTGTTAGGCCCTCACAGTTCTCCCAGTGTGAAGGCCAGGCATAGTGAGATTAAAGCCTCTTTTCCAAGTCCTATAGTAGGAGACAGTAAAGATGGGCAGCAGTCACCATCTTGCATGTTAGTTATCTAATGCCTGCAGTGTGCAGAAAAGATGAGAACCGGCTCAATTATGGAGCTCCATATTTACCTAGTAACTCCTGCAACTGGTGATCTCCCAGTGGGCATTTGCCCTATAACTTTTGCCGTTTTACAACTGCCCCAAACCAAACCTCTTTCTCTCCGCAGTGATAAGTGGCAGGAATTCATGGAAGGAACTTCAGCTCCTTTGCAGCACAGGGCCTCTTGGCACTCTTGGCCACCTGGTGTGGGGAGGCACAGGAGCGCCACAGAAGCAATAGCTCTGCTTCACCAGACAGGCGAGTAGGACACAGCCCCGCTTTCTGAGCCCTTTTAAAGAACTACTTTCTCCCACATCTTGCTTTCAGGTCAGGACTCATTCCCCACCCTCCCAGACCAGCTGCAGAGCTTCAGTGGTGCGTGGGCACTTTGCCCCCCTCTCCCTCCCTCTAGCAGGAAGCTCTCCATCAGAAGGTGATTAGATTTGGGGAGGATGATCTTTTTCCAGATATAATTGTTTCTTAATTCTCTTTAAAGATTACACGCAACAACCAGCACTGGATAAATGATGAAGAAAATTACTAATTGATCTAGTTTTCAAGTGGCACTGCTTTCATGGCAATTTAAGTATATATGTTTAAGAGTACATCATCTTTGGGAACAGCCTAAGTGGACTGCAATTTAAAACCTGAGGAAGCAGTGACCCTTCCAAATTATGCCTGAGACCTCTGCCAAGGGACCAGGTAATCCAGAAAGCTAAATGAGGCTCCCAAATACAGAGGAAAAACAAGATATTTATTTACCCATTTGCTTATTCACTCAATCACATATTCACTAGCTTATAAATTTAGTTAACTTAGTCATTCATTCATTCGCTCCTTTTTATATTCACTGGCTCGGTTATTTTTTCCCTTCCTCCTCATCTCCTCACTTGCTAGTTAACACACTTTTTTTTCTTCTCTCCTCCCCTCGTTCATTTCCTTACTGGAACACTTTTTCATCCATCTCCCCTACTCTATAACATCCATTGCATCATGATGACTTAGGGCTTTAGCTGACTTTGTAGATTTTCTCCAAATACATCTCAATGTGTAAAGGAAATAATGAGCTTTTATAGTATTAGCTGGCTTTTATTTCATTTATTAAATGACCCCAAGAGTTTTCTCTGTGCAGGAGGCAGAGAAACAGAGATGATATTGACCATAACCTTACCAGGCTTGCAGTCTACTTGGATAAGAATTTTAATAAATGCCTATATTTGCTACAGAAATCCAAAAAGGAATCTCTTGACTCTGGCAGAAAAGCGGCATGCAAGCTTTCTTCCTGAGCATTTATTCTGTACCAGACCATAGGGATCCAGAGAGGCCTAAGACACGGTCCTGCCTTTACAGAGTTCAATATCCAATGGGGCGGGGGGGAGGGTGATCAGGGGTGGAGCTGACTGGGAGGAGGGGCTGTGGACCTATAAGGGGCGGGGCCAGCCAGGGGGAAGGGCCACGGGGAGGTTGGCCAGCCATCCCGCCCTTGATTAGGGTGGGAGAGGCCAATCAGGGCCAGCCAGCAGGAGGGGCTGTGAGAGGTTGGCCACAGACCCCATGGGGTGGGAGAGGCCCATCAGAGGGTGCCAGCTCGGGGGAGGGGCCATGGGAACTTGGCCGGCCAGCCCCTCTCCCCTGATCAGCTGGTTCGCTGGCTGCAGTGGGCATCACAGCAACCATTCATTCAGGTCGTCATGGCGTTCCGGTCATTGGCTTTTATATATATAGATTCTCGGGCCATACAAAATTATCAACTTAAAAATCGCTGCTCTATTTGGTCAAACATTTCATTAATTTACCCTTAATACCTTGGCAGGGCCAGAACAAATAATTTTGTGGGCCTTACATGGCTCATGGGCCATATGTTCCACTCCCCTGTTCAACCATACTAACTTGAGATTTACCCATGTTCATAAGTTCTTTCCTTTTAACTACTATATATCTCATCATTTACAGCTTCCATATTCATTTACTCAGTCCTGTATCGTTACCTCTATATTTTTTAATTGGTTACTGCTGGTGTAAAAGATACTATTGATATTAGAGTATTGATTTTTTTTATCTAGTAAATATGCTAGACTCTCTCAATAGTTTTAACAGTTTGTCTAATTCTCTTTCTCTTTAAATGTTCACATCATTTCCAAATACACTTATTTTTATTTCTTCCTTAACAATCCTTATACTATTATTTCTTTCTAGGAATTTTGTGTTAATTTGGAATATGATAGCAGCATTCTCTCTTTGCTTTCTACATTAAAGGGAATGCTTCTAATGTTTTGCCTCTATTAAGTATGATATTTGATGTGGGTTTTAAATAGGTGGTCTTGATAGGGGTGAGGGGACTCCCTTGACTAATAATTTTAATGTTTTTTATCACAAATAGGTGTTAAACTTTACAAAATGTTTTTATGCATCTATAAAGATATCTTTTCATTGTTTTCCCAGAGTGTATTAATGTGCTAAATTACATTTACAGATTTTCTGATGCAGAACCATTCTTGCATCCTGGAGATAAACTTTACCAGGCAATGATGCAATCTTTTTGTTTCCTTGTTATGTTTTATTTTGCTTTTAATACACTATAATATTTAATTAATATTTGGGTTAGCAATTGCAATCTATTTTCTCAAGTGACATTTCCGGTAAATGGTGTTTTTTTTTCTTTTGTTGTCCCTATTCATATTTGACATCAAAATTATAGTAGCATCCTAAATTAAGTGGGTGCTCTTCCCACTTTTTCTGATCTCTGGAACAAAATGTAGAGAAAATATATTATCTTTCCTTGTGAAGTTTAATAAAACAATCAACCTATAAAATTTTCTGGAACTGGTCCTTTTAATAGGAGGTTAGCTTTTGATCACCACTATAATCTTACATGGTCATTGGTTTACTTAGTTTTCCTAAGCCCATTTATTTAAAAAAATCAGGACATTTATCTATTATCCCTTACTTTAAGCCTTTTGTTTCCCTACCAGATTTCTTATAAAATCACCCCTGAAGAACCAAGAGCTAGGTTTGCAGTTCCATTCCTGAGTCTGCCATTCTTTGAACAAATGAAACTGAGACTAGAGAAGTCTTCCTCATTTCTCTCACCACCTGCCTGTCTAAAGAGAATGAGGCTACTGGACTCCTATGGTACTTTTTTTTTCTAATGGTAAACTTTTGACACAAAGGTTAGTTGTGGATTCTTGTCTCTTCAGAGCAGCAGTTGACTCAATTCAAATAAAATGAAAAAGGTGCCGAAACCGGTTTGGCTCAGTGGATAGAGCGTCGGCCTGCGGACTCAAGGGTCCCAGGTTCGATTCCGGTCAAGGGCATGTACCTTGGTTGCGGGCACATCCCCAGTAGGGGGTGTGCAAGAGGCAGCTGATCGATGTTTCTCTCTCATCGATGTTTCTAACTCTCTATCCCTATCTCTTCCTCTCTGTAAAAAATCAATAAAATATATAAAAAAATAAAATGAAATGAAAAAGGGATAAAGAAGAACAAGAGGGGAGAGAATAACAGCTGCCAAATGATTCCTGCCTGCCAAGTCTTGTACTTTGTATACTTTGGTAGAGCAAACCTGATAATAAGACCTTTGAAAAAACCCTTCCTGACCCTTCCATCACATTTAGGTAGAAAAGGAGCCCTAATTTCCCAATGAGGCAATATATCACCTTGTCACATAATGAGACACTACCAGGGTCAACCTTTTCCCCTTGAGATTCACTTACCTAACAGTCTCCTGTTTTTCATCCATCCATTCATATTACCTCTGTACCACATTCTGTGCTGACTTTACTGGGTTTTGCTTTTTTGATGTTATTATACTGGAGGAAGAAGTGTGTGAATTGTCTCTTGGCATAATCATAGCTGTAAAAAAAGAGCTGCAATTAGAACTGAACCAGGTTTGTTTGTTTAATGAGAACAGAACCAGTTTTCCTGGCCTTCTGCCCTAGACCTAAGGTGAAAGTTTCAGGGTTTTTCTCTCTGAATTACACAGACTGCTTCTCTAATTGCTCTTAGGAAAAGTCATTTACCAGTATGTTCAATCTGAGTATTTTCTCGCTTTCTTTCCTCTGATTACTTGGGGATTGTTAGTGATAAATGGCTGAGGCTTTCTAGTGGCACTGTCTGATAGGTCCCACCTTGCCCTCCAGGTTTCTCCTTGACCTTTGGCTCTGCCATATCTTTCTTTGCTTGGTCTCAGTGTTTGGGATCAAAGTTTCTTACATTATTCACTATACAGATGGAAATGCAGTCTTCTCATAAAAAGAAATAGTGGTCTGAATCATTAATCGGAACTCAAGTAGAAAGGCCCAAAAAGAAAATGGTCCACCCGAAACGGACCCAGATGCCCATAGATATCCAGATGGATTGCCTACTGGTAATCACCCTAGGTGGGCATATAGTATCATCCAACATTGGGTTGTTGGCCCATGAGTGACATCATTATTTAGAAACACTTTAGGTTAGTAGTATTAACATTACCTTCCAGAGGAAAAAGGAGGGAGTATATGGAGAAAAGGCAGGCAGACCAATATAGCCCCAAGTTTTGTGCTTTGAGAAGTCTCTTCCCTTTCAGTCTCATACTGTCATTCTGCCAGAAAGACCATGACCCAATTGGCCTTTGTTCCTTTTAGACTGCACCGACAGACATTTCTCTTACCACCTGCCTGGGAGCTATCTTGGACATTCAGTTTGCTACCTGAGAAATATATTATTCCTTATTGATGATTGACAGTTGGAACTGCAACTCCACTGGACATACCTGGCACCTGTGCCCAGGGTACAGCCTCAGATAGACCACTAGAGAAAAAGAACACAAATACAACAAGAAGAGGAAAGTTTCATTTTCTTTCTGTGCTTAGGCTCATAAGAAGCAATCTTACTTAATGGAGCTTGAAGTAGCTCTCAAAAGAAAATTGTTGACATGATTCGAAAAACTCAGTGGAGACGTGGTAGACAGAATTCTAAAGATGGTTCCATAAGACATCTGTCCCCAAGTTATTAAGTTAAACACTAATCTAGATAGTGTTGTAAAGGGGTTTTGAAAATGTAGTTAAAATTCCAAGTCAGTTGACTTTAATATATGGCTGGTCTGATCTAATCACAGGTGCCCTTTGAAAACAGAGTTCTCTCTGGCTGGTGGCAGAGGAGAAGTGAAAGGGATTCAAAGCACAAGAATTCAATGCACTCTTGTTGGCTTTGAAGATGGAGAGGCCCATGTGCAAAGATCAAAGAGCGATCTCTGGGAGCTGAAAACATCCAAACATCCCTTGAGTGACACCTAGGAAAGAAAGTAGATATATCCTACTATTGCATGGAACTGTACTGTGCCAGCAACCTACATGAGCTTGGTAGCAAATTCTTCCCCAGAGACTCAGAAAACAGATTAGTTCAGCCTACAACTTTATTTGTGAGACCCCAAGCAGAGAATTTAGTTAAGCTGTGCCCAGACTCCTGATCCCATAGAAACTATAAGAAAATAAATGCAGGTTATTTATAGCTCCTGTGTTTGTGGTAATTTGTTACACAGGCACGGAAAACTAATGTGGGACATATAACCAGTTCCTCCAAAGTGTCAAGCCTTCATCTCAACCCTCAGCATGAGAACAAAGTGGACAGAGAGAACATTTAGAGCCTACACAAGGTCCCTGTTCCTCTTTCCATCCTTGAGTTAAACTTATTTCATAGAACTCTCATTGGCTGAGGCCTCTGTGCAGCCCTCTGGTTGCTGAGGTGCTTGGGACAGGCTAATAACTAACTTGATCCACTGGCAGGGAGAATATTTTTCAGGACAGTAGGAACAACCCCTGCAATTTTCAGAAATCTGGGTGTAAAGCCCATTTTTAAAAAAAAAAACAGGACATTTATCTATTAGTGATTATTCTATGGGGGGCAGATTCCAGCAACCCCCAGTGGTAGAAGTGATATATTTTCCAAATGAAAGCATGAGACCGCAAAAGATCAAATGGCTGTCTTAAGGTCACAGAGCTAGCATGGGGAAAGTTACTGCTGCATAACATAATATACTTTTGGTAACTATTTGTGGATTTTTTCAGCAGTGATTTGCAATGCCTTGGGCCTTTGAAACTTTAAGCTGTGCATTGGTGAAACACAATAATCTAGGTTGCTTCTCCTCGTGTGCACCTTAATTAAATAAGTAGAGACACTAGGGACCCTAATGAATAGAGAGGTATTTGTTAATCTTCTGCAGAGTCATAGTATGTCCCATGTTGTTCCCTGGATTTTCAGTGCTCTTTTTCAAGATAGCCACCTAATTCTTCTGATGGTTCATTTTACTTGTCAACTTCACTGGGCCACAGGGGGCCAATAACTGCTTAAACATTATTTCTGGGTATGTCTGTGAGGATGTTTTCAGAAGAGGTTAGAATTTGAGGTGGTGGGATCATCCAATCCACTGAGGGCCTGAATAGAACAAAAAGGCAGAGGAAGGGAGACTTTGCTCTCTCTGCCTGACTATTGAGCTGGAACATCATCTTCTCCTGGCCTCAGACTGGGACTTAGGCCTTGAGAACTACACCACTGCTTTCCTGGTCTCCAACTTGCAGGTGTCAGATTAAGGGACTTCTCAGCTTCCCTAGAATGGGATCTGATTCCTCTTACTTAACCAACAAGTAAATATATCCTATTGGTTTTGTTTCTTTGGGGAACCCTGACTAATACAGTTTTCTCCCTCACTTCCTTCAGGTTTTTGCTCAGTGGGGCCTCCTCTGACCACTCTGTCTAAAATTTCAATGGCCCCTCAACCCTCCCATCTGCTTTACTTTTCCCTATTGCAATTATCACCATCTGATAACAAATAAATTTATTTCTTCGTTATCTATATCCATGAGAACAGGAATTTTTGTCTGTTTTGTTGACTATTGTATCATCAGCTTTTAGCATATTGACTGACATATAGTAGGTGCTAAATAAAGTTTATTGGGGGAGGTGATGGGTGAAGAGCATGAAGATAAACAGAGTGACAAACCTTCAGTTATAATAAATGTCATGGGGATATACTGTACAGCATAGAGAAAATAGTCAATATTATCATAATTACTTTGTATCATGACAAATGGTTATTACATGTATTATGGTGATCACATCATAAGGAATATAAATGTTAAATTACTATTTTACACACCTGAAACTAATATAATATTGTATGTCAAGAATAGTTTAATTTAAAAAATAAATTGTATTATTATTATTATTATTATTATTATTATTATTACAGAACTGGAATGGAATATAGGTATATAAAGTCAAATCCAGTCATCTTACATGATCACCATGGCCTTTCTGGCTCTTTGTAGGGACAGAGACTATGCCAAGGATCAGCCACCATATCTCTTATTTCTTGGGATCAGAGTGGCCCTCAAGAATGTAGAGAGTCTGTCTCAGACCCTCCATTCTCTGAATGAGGACTGACTGCTATATCACCTGCTCTCCTTTGTTTATGGGAAGTAATTTCCCAAAGTGATGTGTCAGGCCCCAAGAAGAAATATTGTTTCTGCCTAATAAGCTGGGCTTAATTTGTACCAAAGAGGGCAGAAGCAAAAAATTAATCCTGGTGCCTGGAATTTATTTACTACAAGGCCAAAGTAATCAAAACAGCCTGGTGCTGGCATAAAATAGACATATAGATCAATGGAACAGAATAGAGAGCACAGAAATAAACACACACCTTTATTGTTAATATTTGGCAAAGGAGGCAACAACATACAAAAGTGTAAAGGTAGTCTATTCAATAAATGCTGCTGGGAAAATTAGACAAATACATGCAAAAAAACTGAAGCTATACCACCACCTTACACTAGACACAAGAATAAATTCAAAATGGATTAAAGACTTAAATGTTAGACTAGAAACCATACAAATCAGAGAATAAAACATGGCTATAAAATCTCAGACATTTCTCCCAGCTGGTGTTGCTCAGTGGTTGAGCATTGACCTATGAACCAGGAGGTCACAGTTTGATTCCTGGTCAGGGCACATGCCCAGGTTGTGGCTCAACCCCCAGTAGGGAGCATGCAGGAGGCAGCCGATCAATGATTCTCTCTCATCATTGATGTTTCTATCTCTCTCTCCCTCTCCCTTCCTCTCTGAAATAAATAAAAACATATTTTTAAAAAAGAAAATATCAGACATTTCTTATAGCAATATTCTTTATTATATATCTCCACAGGCAAAGAAAAGAAAAAATAAACAAATGGGACTAAATAAAACTAAAACATTTTTGTACAGCAAAGGAAACCATCAACAAAATGAAAAGAGAACCCACTGTATGTACAAATACACACACACACACACACACACACACACACACACACACACATACACACTTTCTATCCTTGGTCTTAGTCCTTGCCTTACCTCACCTGATTTCAACACCTGCCTTGAGTACCTTTCCATTCACCACTGGACATAAGGAGACAAATTATTTTCCACCATCAGAAAATGGAAGCCTAAGATTCATTTGGATCTTGTAGAGTGTTCTTGACCTTCTCAGCTAGAAACCATGCTTGTATATGTTTAACTTTTAAGAGGAGAAAACTAGGGCAGCCCTTTACTTCAAACAAGTCAGGGTTAACAACAACAACAACAAAAAATAGAACCCAGACACAAGTAATCCATGCTTCATTATCAATAATAGCAAGGAATTAAACACAATTTAGATGTTAGGCAATATGGACATGGTTAAAAAGTTGTTGTACATCATCTCCAAGGAATATTATGCAGCCATTAAAAATGATCATATAAAGACAATGTTGCAACATGGAAAATGCTTATGATTTAATGGTAAGTGGTATCAAATTGTAAATACACTGTAATTACAGCAATGTAAAAAATAATACACACATGGCCAAGGCTTTGGAGGCAATGTGGGGTAGAAAATAAGCTCTTATGCACTAGGATGTCAGAATTATGGGCTATGTTTTTATTTGTAACTCACCTATAATGTTGTTTAATGGTGCTATAATGCTGTTGTTACAGTAAATAACAGTTGAGAAGAACAAAGGGCAGCCTGGAGCCTTTAGTCTATTGCAGCTGCCTACGCCACAACTGTCATAGAAAGAGAAGCCTTCCTTACTGTCCTTGAAGATGATTATGGAACACAGTCTTTGCTAGATCTCCTCTCTCACTTCTCCATCCAGCCACAGACTCTATGGTCTATAGGCTGCAGGGAAGGACAGAACAGGCCAGGCCTTGTGGTCAGAGGCAAAGGGACCAATCTCAAACACTGCTGTTATTTCTTGCCAGAGCAAATGCCTGATGACTCCCACATCCTCCACAGTGCCTTGTTCAGTGCCATGCATACACTAGTTACTTAATAAATATCTAATCTGTGATAATTATCGCGTCTCCCCTGCCAAAAAAACAACAAACACAAAAAAACACAGACTCTGGTTGCCAATTGGTATTCCCCATCTCAGTGAGTTAGACCTCACCCATGCAGCTGGCCAAGGGCAGTCACCCTTATCTCCTCCCTCTTCCATACCCCAAGTGGATATGCTTCATTAAGATTTCTCAAAATCTCTCTTACTTTTCTCCATCCCCACTGCTACTTCACAGTCCAGGTCTCCGCTATCTCACACCTGAACTTCAAACAGGTTGTCCAGCCTCCAGACGCAAGCTCATCCTCTACACAAGTGATGCTGGAACTTTCCTGGCCTACTGGCAGTCAGAAAAACACATGGCAAAGGTGCAGGGAATACTCCCCAAGCACCCAGAAAAATCAGCACATTATGGAAATGGACCACAGTTTCTGCTAGTTCCATTAAAATGGTACCCATGTTGCCAGCGGTTCCCGTAAGGCCTTAGTTTGTCAAGTACTGTAGGAGCCTGCTGTAGGATGACCCATTGGGACACAGGGTGAAAATATTTGAAATTTTATCTATCTTTCTTTAGGTATTATCTTATTATGTCCCTTTATATTTCAGTGTATTTATGTTCACAGTGTGTTCAATTCACTTGTACATGTTTATATATTGTGGGTAGATGTTTTTGAAAATGTTTTATTGATAGGTCAGGTAATAAAAATGTTGATTATGAAAACCAGCCAGCATCTAGATATTTCTAAAATATTTTAATTGTATCACTCTTCTGCTTAAAACCCCTGTATGGTTCTTCACTGCCTGTAGCATAACTCACAAACCTTTCATGACCTAGTTCTGCTGACTTTTCCAACATTATCTGCCATCAGCCCAAGAGCCACTTCTTTAGCCTCTAGGATGACCAAGCAGCCCAAATGGGCTACTTCGAGCCTTTGAAGGGGCTGATCAGTGGTGTTCTAGAGCCAGTTCATTGGTTCTGACACCCTATTCTGTGCATCAGTGTGTACCCCACTAAACTTTCATTGATGTCAAGCTAGTATCTTAAAATGGACACCACATGATCTCACTCATTTATGGATAATAAAGAACATTAAAACTGATGAACAGAAAGATAGATACAGAGACAGTAAAGCATCAAACAGACTGTCAAATTACAGGGGGAAGGTTAGGGAGAGGTGGGGGAGATAAGAGATCAACTGAAGGACTTGTATGCATGCATATAAGCATAACCAATGGACACAAAACTCTGGGGGGTGAGGGCATGTATGGGTGTGGGGTGTGGGGGACAATGGTAAGATATGTACACATATAATACCTAAATTAAAAAAGTAAAAAAAAAATGGACCATCATGGGATTATTTACACCATGGAAATAAAATAAAAAAAAAACACAAATCAGAAATTTCTTTTTCCAGAAAACTGATTTTTTAAAACATTTATACGAATAACACTGTACTGATCCTTCTTGGAATATCCTTTTCTGAGATCTTTACTGGCCCTTCCTTCAAGATTTAGCTCAAGCAACATACCACCCAGGCAGTTTTCTCTCTACCCCTTTCAGGATCCGTGCCTCTCCTCTGTGCTCTTATGCAAACATCTGTCATTTTCCTATGAATTTCTTAGGGGCAGAGCTCATGTCTGAGACACTGTGCAAAGTGCTGTGTGGGTATTCAGGGAATGTTTGCTAAACAGAATGACATTTCTGATTGAGCTGAGATACTTTGATGCCTATAGCCTCTGTGGGTCATGGTAAGCCTTCTTGGAAGAGTTAAACCCTGGGGACAGCTAGAACAGGAATTAGGAAGTCCTCAGTCTCTCTGAGAAGTCATGAGATTAACAACTCAGCTCTAACAGCATGTTCCATCATCCTCTTCCTTGCTCAGGGTATCGGGCTTCCTCCACCTTTCCCCAGCTTCTCTCAGACATCCTGTATGGCCTAAAGGCTGTTATTGGAGAATAAGTTCTCCTAATGAAGAAATGATTATTCACACTATGTAACTGAGGAAATACCTGTTGAGAAAACCAGTATGCCAGAGGCAAAAGTTAGAGAAATGTATTCCATTCATTGCAAATGGAGATTTGTTTTCTTTTTGCAATAATCCCTTAGAATATTTATCATTGCACTAGCAAGTTGGTGCTTGGAACACCAGTCTAGTCATTGTAAAGATACAACTTTATATCCCAGGCTTCCCAAAAGGAGGAGGGGGAAAGCCCTTTTGAAAGGAGAGTAGATATGTCCAATCCTCCAACCAGATACCAGTGTACCAGAGGAAAAGGATGAGAGATGGGATGACACCTGATTCTCTGCTCCTCAGAGCAAAACCCACAGCCACAAACAAAAGTTATTCCTTCAAGGTGTTAGCAAAAGCCAACTTCTAACTCGTAAAGGGAGTGCGAGAGGCAGGTGGGGGTCAGGAAGGAAGATCATCTCCTAGGCAAGTTAACAAAGGGCAATGAGCAGCTAGGTCCAGAGAACCATGGGAAGGAGCAGATACAAAAGGGAGAGAAAAGAGAGCCTATTATCCCTCTGAGCAAAGGGAATTCATTCTAGGGCCTCTATTCCTCAGGTCAGCACAACATAAGACTCAAGGACCACTAGAGAAATAGACTTTTGGCCTCTCTCATTTTATGAGAGTTCGTGGAGTCCCAGAGACCTAGTCACCCACTAGCTGAATGGATGAAGGCAAATTAATTAGCTTTGCTGAGCCTCAGTTTTCTCATCTGCACTGTAGGGATAATGATATCTCCATCACAGAGTGGTGAAAATCAAGGTAAATGTGGTTAATTTTATGTGTCAACTTGACTAAGCTGTGGTGTCCAGCTGTTTGGTCAAACACCAGACTGAATGTTGCTAAAAATGTAGTTTTTTAGATGTCATAAATATTTATAATCAGTAGACTTTGAGTAAAGCAGATGACCTTCTGTAATATGGGTGAGCCTCATTAAATCAGTTGAAGCCCTAAGAGCAAAGACTGAGGTTTCCCAAAGAAGGAATTATGCTTTCATAATTGCAAAATAGCAATCCTGCTAAGGTTCTCCGGAGAAATAGAGCCAACATAACAAGGATACATTCTGAAAAATGTATCTTAAGTGATTTTGTCATTGAGTGAACATCATGGAATGCTACCCACCTAGGCTACATGGTACAGCCTATTGTTCCTAGGCTACAAACCTGTATAGCATTTTATTATACTGCCTACTGTAGGCAATTGTAATATAGCAGTCAGTATTTATGAATCTAAACATATCTAAACATAGAAAAGTTACAGTTAAAGTACAGTAAAATGATTTTAAAAAATGGTACAGTTCTAGAGGGCGTTTACCATGAATGGAACTTGCAGGACTGGAAGCTGCTCTGGGTGAGTCAGTAAGTGAGTGGTGAGTGACTGTGAGGGCTTAGGACATAACTGTCCACTACTGTAGATTTTACAAACATGGCTCCACAAGTTCTCCCCCTGTTTCCTTCCAATAAGGTCAAAAATAAAACATTGAAGCTGTCAATGCTGTCTGCTTCATTTGTAGGGATGCAGGCTAGATTAATTGGAAATATTGAGGAGAAACTGGCTGGGTAAGGTATAGATCACTGTAATAATAATTGTCAAGAAGGACTGAATGGTGGCCTGAGGATCAGTAGGAATAAGAAATCAAGATAGAGAGATAAGATAAGGGAAAATAGGATTGTCATGGCAGTGTGGTTTGGGCTATTGCATGTTGGAGCAGTGGTCAGATTAAGGAATTTTGTGGTATTCTTTTTGAAAAGTGGTTGTTTAACATGGAGAGGGTGTAGAACTGAGGACTCAACAATTTTACTTTGGAAATTTGGTTTTGGTCCCATTGACCCTCTCTGGCAAAAATGTCTCTCTCTGGCACTGAATTGATGGAAGAAATATAAACTTATCTATGCTTTATATCATCAACCTGAAAATATTACCAAAGTACAGACCCAGGCTGTCTTCACCCTACCAAAGAAACTTGTACTTACGTGGCTGAGGCACTTAATACTTATTAAGGTAGCTCCTGTGGACCTGTGTCCTTGTATAGGGTCTTAGGTCCTCAGTGGATGGGAGCAGGAAAGAGGGGATCAAGTGAGGGAAAATGGGGACATCTGTAATACTATCAACAATAAAGATATATTTTTTTAAAAAAAAGAATTAACAGCAAAGCACTTTCAAGACCATCAAGCTAGATCTGAAAGAGCTGTAACACCCTCTGAGTATGTCACACTGTGGGGTAGGCTTTTCTGTGCACAAACAGGTCAGTGGCCGACTGATTGGAAGGTAATCTGCACTCAAAAGTGAGGTTTGGCCATGGCTGGTACCCTCAGTGGTTAGAACATCAGTCACCCACACAGAAGGGTCCCAGTCAAGGGCACGTACCTGAGTTGCAGGTTCAATCCTGGGCCCATGGCTCGTGTGAGAGGAAACCAATTGATATGTTTTTCTCACATCGATACTTCTCTCTCTCTCTCTCTCTCTCTCTCTCTCTGTCTCTCTCTCTCTCTCCTTCCCTCCCTTCTACTCTCTAAAAAGTAATGGAGTCCTAGCCAGAGTAGCACAGTGGTTAGAGCTTCAGCCTGTACACCAAAGGGTCATGGGTTCAATTCTGGTCAAGGCCACGTACCTGCGTTGCAGGTTTCATCCCTGGCCCCAGTTGAGGCACATGCGGGAGGCAACCAATCAATGTGTCTCTCTCACATTGATGTTTCTTTCTCCCCACTTCTCTCTATCTCCCCCTCCCACTCCTTTCCACTCTCTCTGAAAATCAAAGGGAAAAAAATATCCTCAGGTGAGAATTAAAAAAAAAATAATCTATACTAATAAAAGGGTAATATGCTAATTATACCGAGAGACCTTCCGGACGTCCTTCCGGACAAAGCCATGGTGGTGGGGCCAAGGCAGAGGCGGTTAGGGGTGATCAGGCCAGGAGGGGAGGGAAGTTGGGGGCAAGCAGGCCAGCAGTGGGGGGCAGTTTGGGGCGATCAGGCTGGCAGGGGGGCAGTTAGGGGTGAGCAGGCTGGTGGGGGGGGAGTTGGGGGCAAGAAGGCCAGCAGGCAGAGTGGTTAGGGGCGATCAGGCAGGCAGGCAGGTGAGCGGTTAGGAGCCAGTGGCCCCAGATTGGAGAGGGTGCAGGCAGGGCTGAGGGACAACGCCCCCCCCCCGTACATGAATTTCATGCACCGGGCCTCTAGTAATATTAATAAAAAGCAATGGAGCCTGGCCAGTGTAGCTCAGTAGTTGAGCATCGACACATAAACCAGGAGGTTGAGGTTGGATTCCCAGTCAGAGCACGTGCTGGAGTTGTGGGAGCATGCAGTAGGGAGCATGCAAGAGGCAGCCAATCAATGATTCTCTCTCATCATTGATGCTATCCCTCTCTCCCTCTACCTTCCTCTCTGTGAAATCAATAAAAATATATATTTTTAAAAAGCAATGGAAAACATATCCTCGGGTGAGGGTTAATAAAGAAAAACAAGTGAGGTGTGGGTGAGAGGGAATCTATTGCCAACCCCCATAGATATTGCTTCTGTGAGAGAGAAAAAAATTCATCCTGAAACACATATCTTTTCATTTCTGACAGGAAGTTAAGTTCCAGTATAACCTTATGGAACCAGCATTATATAGGCAGTTCATTGTTGACTGAAATGTTATTATGCAGCACATGACTATTTGTGTGTGTTTATTCATTGATAAATATATTGTTGGCTCTGTTCATCTGGAGAACCCTGACTGTTGAAGTAGACAATAGATGTAAAGCACCTGACATGGACCCAGGCACATAGGTTGTGCTTAAGGTATGGTAACAACTATACTGACCAACACTTCTGACCATCTTTACCCTTCATCTGATGTTGTCCTAACTAGCCTAACTTTTCTAATTATCGAGACCAACCAATGGAGCTTCACCTTAAATTTTTCCAGTTTCATGACAAGCTCTAATTGAATATTTACTTTGATGTACCTTTTTTCTTTTTAAAAATTTTTATTGACTTTATTGAGATGACATTGGTAATAAAATTATAGAGGTTTCAAGTGTATGATTTTATAATACATCATCTGCATATTGCATTGTGTGTTCACCAGACAAAGTTAAGTCTCTTTCCATCACTATTTATCCCCCTTTACCCTCTTCTACCTTCATGTAGCCCCCTTTGCCTCTAGTAATCACCATACTGCTGTCTGTATTTGTGAGGGTTTTTTTCTTAATCCCTTCACCTTTTTCACACAGCCCCCCAGACACCCTCTCCTCTGAAAGCTGTGAGTATGTACCTGTATCTATGAGTCTGCTTCTATACTGAGTGGCCAGATTATTATGATCTCAGAATGCATCATAATCTGGCGACTCAGTGTATATCCTATATAATAAAAGGCTAATATGCAAATTGTCCCCTCGACCAGGAGTTTGACCAGCAGGCAGGCCAGCCAACTGCCCATGTCCCCTCCCCCTGGCCAACTTGGCAGGACCCCACCCATGCAAGAATTCATGCACCAGGCCTCTAATCCTCTAATATATATACTGAGTCGCCAGATTATTATTTGTTCAGAGATCATAATAATCTGGCCACTCAGTGTATTTTGTTTGTTAGTTTATTTTGTTCATTAGATTCCACATATAAGTGAAATTATATGGTATTTAGCTTTGTTGTATCTTAAACCTGGATAAACATTACAATCACCTAGACAGATCTTCAAAATTACCAGTGTCTAGACTTTATCTTCAGCTATATTTATATTGAACTGCTCTGGGGTGGAGCCAAAACATTAATAGATGTTAAAAGTTCCCAGGAGATTCTGCACAGCCACTGTTGAGAGCCATTATTATAGAGTATGCCAAGTACATGCCAAAAGAAAAGACAAATTTTAGAAAGATGTACCCCTTCATTCAAGTGCTCTACTGCCAACTATGTGCTTTTCTCCTCAATGAAGGGTATTACTCTCACCCAGTGCCCAAGCCAGAATACCAGGAGTCATCCTTGATTCTTCTTTTCCTTATATTCTTCAATCCAATTCATCAGCCAGCCCTATTAACTCTAGCATAATATATATATATATATATATATATATATATATATATATATATATATATATATATATATCATGCCTGCCTTGGCCGGTGTGGTTCAGTTGGTTGGGCATCATCCCATGCACCAAAGGTTGCCGGTTCAATTCCCAGTCAGGGCACATACCTAAGTTGCATGTTCCATCCCTGGTCTGGGTGTGCATAGGAGACAATGAATCAATGTTTCTCACATTGATATTTCTCTCTTCTCCCTCACCCTTCCTCTCTAAAATCAATAAAAACATTAAAATTTTAAAAAATATATATCATGCTCCCAGCTCTCCATCTCCATTGTGACTCCTAGTCCTAGCTTTACAATCTCTTTCCTGGGACACTGTATTCATTTCTGGGTCCAATCATGGCAGAGAAACTACACAATAATTTAAACAAAGACAGTTTAATATAAAGAATTAATTACTAACCCTTTCGCTGTGCACTGCAGGATCTGCATTCTGGAAAAGTTACAAAAACTGTAGGAGCCAGACAAATGGGAAACCACATCCTATCTAATAAAAGAGTAATATGCAAAATGACCGTACCTCTGCTACAACGGCAAGCCACGCCCACCAGCCAATCAGGAGCGAGTATGCAAATTAACCCAACCAAGATGGCTGCAGTCACAGAGCGAGGCCTGCATACCCTGGCCAACCCAGGCCTCCACTCAAGGCTACAAAGTTTCAATTGTAGAAGATAAATAAATCCCAGTTACCAGGGCCTCCGCTTGGGTCGCTGGGGGGCATGGCCGGCCTGCAAATCACCACAGGCCCCTCGCCCAGGCCACCCCATGCCCCAAGGGAACCCCCACCCTGATCCAAGACACCCTTCAGGGCAAACCAGCTGGCCTCCACCCATGCACCAGACCTCTATCCTATCTAATAAAAGAGTAATATGCAAATTGACTGTCACTCAAATAAACAAGATGGCTGCCCCCATGTGGACACAAGATGGCCAGCTGGGGAGGGCAGTTGTGGGTGATCAGGTCAGCAGGGGAGGGCAGTTGGGGGCAATCAAGCCTGCAGGGGAGGGCAGTTAGGGGTGACCAGGCCAGTAGAGGAGGGAAGTTGGGGGCGACCGGGCCTGCAGGGAAGGGCAGTTGGGGGGGGACCCAGGCCTGCAAGGAAGGGCAGTTAGGGGTGACCAGGCTGGCAGGGGAGCAGTTAGGCATCAATCAGGCTGGCAGGGGAGTGGTTAGTGGGTGACCAGGCTGGCAGGCAGAAGTGGTTAGGGGAAATCAGGAAGGCAGGCAGGCGAGCAGTCGGGAGCCAGCAGTCCTGGATTGTGAGAGAAATGTCTGACTGTCTGTTTAGGCCTGATCCTACCGGGATTGGGCCTAAACGGGCAGTCAGACATCCTTCGAGGGGTCCCAGATTGGAGAGGGTGCAGGCTGGGCTGAGGGACACACACCCCTCCTTGCACGAATTTTGTGCACTGGGCCTCTAGTGTACTATAAAGGGGAGACCTGAAGTAGCTATCCATACAGGTGCAAGAGACTGCTGATGAACACATCAGAACCAGAAAGGAGAAAAGAAAAAATAACCCTTTCCCTCTTGCGATGTCTCTTCAATGCCCTTTACTGATAAAGTTTTAGTGACAACTGGCAAGGAAAAAATAGTTGGGGAAACCAGATGCAATTTCACAAAGTAGGCAAAAAGGGTAAATTTGGAGTTAAGGGGCTATAAATTAGTAACCAGCACAGTCTCCTTGCTAATCTCTCTGCCTCCATTATTACTCACCTGCAATCCATTTTCCTTGTAGCAATCAGAGTAATCTTTTCAAAATAAAAAAACACTTTACCACAAGAACAGGCATGTAAATCAATGGAACAGAACAGAGTTCCCAGAAATAAAACCATGATTTTATGGTTAATTAATATTTGACAAAGGAGGTAAGAGAACAAAATGTAATAAAAACAGTCTCTTCAATAAATGGTGTTGGGAAAATTGGACAGGTGCATGCAAAAAAAGAAAGGAAAGGAAAGGAAAGGAAAGGAAAGGAAAGGAAAGGAAAGGAAAGGAAAGGAAAGGAAAGGAAAGGAAAGGAGAAACTAGACTATCAACTTACATCATACACAAAAATAAACTCAAAATGGATAAAGATTAAATGTAAGTCATGAAACCATAAAAACCCTAGAGACCTATCTGGTTTGGCTCAATGGATAGAGCGTCAGCCTGTGGACTGAACAGTCCTGGGTTTGATTCCAGTCAGGAGCACATGCCCAGGTTGTGGGCTCGTTCCCCAGTATGGGGCGTGCAGGAGGCAGCCAATCAATGATTATCTCTCATCATTGATGCTTCTGAAATCAATAAAAATATATTTTTAAATATATTTTATTGATTTTTTACAGAGAGGAAGAGAGAGGGATAGAGAGTTAGAAACATCGATGAGAGAGAAACATCGATCAGCTGCCTCTTGCACACCCCCTACTGGGGATGTGCCCGCAACCAAGATACATGCCCTTGACCGGAATCGAACCTGGGACCCTTGAGTCCGCAGGCCGATGCTCTATCCACTGAGCCAAACCGGTTTCGGCAATAAAAATATATTTTTAAAAGGACGTGTATGCATGCATATAAGCCTAACCACTGGACACAGACACCAGGGAGGTGAGGGCATGAGTGGGGGTTGGGGGGCAATGGGAGGAAAATGACACATATGTAATACCTTAATCAATAAAGAAAAAAAATGTTAAAAAATCCTAGAAGAAAACATAAGCAGTAAAATCTCAGACATCTCTCATAGCAATATTTTTGCCAATATCTCGCCTAGGGCAAGGGAAACAAAGGTAAAAATAAACAAATGGGACTGCATCAAACTAAAATGTTTTTGCACAGCATAAGAAACCATTAACAAAATGGAAAGGGAACCCACTGTATGGGATAACATATTCACCAATGATACATCTGATAAGGGGTTAATAAATAAAAATATAATGAAGTCATACAACTTAACAAAAGGAAGACAGACAATGCAATTAAAAATGGGCAGAGGGACCAAATAGACACATCTTCAAAGACAACATACAAATGACCAATAGACATATGAAAAAATGCTCAAGGTCACTAATCATTAGAGAGATGCAAATTAAAACTACAATGAGATATCTATCACCTCACACCTGCCAAAATGTGTACCATCAATAAATTAACAAGTGCTAGTAAGGATGTGGAGAAAAGGGAACCCCAGTGCACTGTTGGTTGGAATACAGAATGGTGCAGCCACTGTGGAAAACAGTATGGAAAAAATTAAAAATAGAACTAGTGTTTGACCCCATAATCTCACTTCTAGAAATATATCCTAAGAATCCCAAATATATGCACCTATGTTCATAGCAGCTAAGATCTGGAAACAGCCTAAGTGCCTAAGTGCCCATCAGTAGATTAGTGGATAAAAATGCTGTGGTACATTTACACAATGGAATACTATACAGAAGTAAAAAAGAAGGAACTCTTACACTTTATGGCAGCATGGATGGACCTTGAGATTATTATGCTAAGAAAAATAAGCTAGTCAGAGAAAGACAAATACCATATGATGTCAATAATATTTGGAACCTAATGAACAAAATAAACTGATGAACAAAATAGAACTAGAGGCATGGATACATGAAATTGACAAATGTCAGAGGGCAGGGGAGTGGACAGAACTGGGTAAAAGAAGGTGAGAATCATATACATTACAAAGTGTTCCCCCTTATCTATATACTAGTATATAAAAGCCTAAGCAACAGTTATGACCAAACAACCGGAATGACCAGTCGACCAGTTGCTATGATGTGCACTGACCACCAGGGGGCAGACACTCAATGCAGGAGCTTCCCCCTTGTGGTCAGTGCACTCCCACAACCAACCTCCTGCAGCCCCTCCCTGTGGCCGGCCGGCCCCCATCAGCCCCTCTTGCTAAACCATTCATAGAGCAGTTCCCTCGCTGAGATCTATTGAAAGTCAGCCCTCCACACAAGGGTTTGTCTCGTTCCCATCCTCTCCCTTCCCCGGGGGCCGCCCACCTGCAGTGGTGGCAGCAAGGTGATGAGGGAAGGAGGAGGGGGCAGGTGGGGAACTGTGCAGTGGTGGGGCACTGATGGTGGCGTTGGTGCTTGGCCCAATGACTGTTGCCTCCTCTCCTGACCCCACCAGTGACTTCAGGCCTGGGCTGGGATGGGGAAACGAGGGTGGGTAGTCGTGGATGCAGCCCCTTTCCCATGGGGTCCAAGGGCCGGCTCCCTCCACGGGGCCAGCGGCCAACCTCCTGCAGTCCCTCCCCCAGCCAGCCAACCTATCATGGTCCCTCCCCTTCCCCCATGCATGAATTCATGCACCAGGCCTCTAGTATTTTCATGAAAAGATTGGTCAAAGAACATATGTGTATAGCCCATGGACACAGACAACACTGTAGTGAAGGTCAAGGGAGGGGTATGGGGGCTTAGTGGAAGTCGGCAAAGGGGTGGGGTGAGGAATGGTGGATATCTGTAATAGTGTCCACAATAAAAAAATAAATAAAAATAAGTAAATGACTTCAAATGTAAAAAGAAAAATTCAAACTCCTTCCCATGGTCTAATGATCCTATATGTTCCAACCCCTACCTCTTTTCACAACTCTTTTCCTTTGCTTTTATTTCATGCAGGGTTTTTTCATAGGTCATTTCTCTGCCTAGAAACCCTTCCCTACCCTGCCTCTTCCTGCCCCTATTCTACTCCTTGGCCAGTTTAATATTGTTATCTTTACATTTCAGCTGAGGTTGTTCTTCCTTGGGGAGGCCTTGCCTGCCGCCAGGCTTAATCAGCTCCCCAAGCACATTGCACCTGCCCTTTTGAAATATTCATCACAGCCCTGCCCAGGTAGCTCAGTTAGTTAGAGCATCATCTGGATAAGACAAGGTTGCAGGTTTGATTTGCAATCAGGGCACATACAAGAAGCAACCAATGAATGTATAAATAAGTAGAGCAAAAAATTGACGTTTCTCTCTCTCATAAATAAATAAATAAATAAATAAATAAATAAATAAATAAACAAATCCTATATAATAAAAAGAATATGCTAATTGACCCTCACGCCATCACAAAGATGGCAGTGCCCACAGTCAATAAGGAGGGAATATGTTAATTGACTGCCTTGCCCTCAAAGATGGCGATGCCCACAGCCAATAAGGAGGGAATACACTAATTGACTGCACTGCCCTCAATATGGCGGAGCCCACAGCCACAAGATGGAGGTGCCCAGTCCCCTCAGCCCCACCTTGCTGCGTGCCTGCCTCCAGAGTCCCCCAGTCCCCTCAACACCTCAGCCACCCAGGGCCAGCCCGAAGCACAGGCAAGCCTCAGATGGTGGCTGCCCAGCCGCCTAGGGCTGGCCCGAGGTGCAAGCAAACCTGGATGGCAGCTGCCCAGCTGCCCAGGGCCACCCGAGGCGCAGGTAACCAGTGCTGGCTGAGGCTTGCGCTGCCAGCAGTGGCAGCAGCAGAGGTGTGATGGGGGCATTGCCTTCCCCTGATCGCTGGGTCGCCTTCCACCCCTGAGGGCTGGGCTGAGGGACCTCCCTTCTAGTGCATGAATTTTCATGCACCAGCCCTCTAGTAAACAAATAAAATATTAATCACACTTGTTCCATGTCTGCATTTTCCACTGAACTGTTTAGTTCATGGAGAAATAACTATGTCATTCATGGTCATAATCATATCCCCAGGGCCCAGCACAGTACCTGAAATTCAGTAAATGGTCAGTAATATTGTTCAATAAAATCTAAGTGATGATATACAGTTCATTGTAACTGCATTGAATCTGTTAGCGAGCACTGTGTTTGGTGAAATGAGCTAGGAGATGTCTGAGGTGAGTGGGTTTAATAAAGAAAAAAAAATCAGGAAGTATATTGCATTTTATACCAAATAAGGAAGAGGTGGTGGAACTAGATTGCCATAAAAAGGTAGCATCAGTGCATGGAATATAATACCTAAGAATACTGGCTTTACTAAAACAGAAAAAAATGGAGTGGAAGATAGGGAAAATGAGGCTAGAGAGGTGGGGTCGGAAGCAACAGCAGAAGGGTCATACCTGTCTAGGTGATCCAGAAGATCCCAAGGATGATTAAAGCTAGATGTTTTTGGATAATGAATCTGGCCTCTGTGCATCTTAATGGGCTGCAGGGAGTGGAAAGAGAGCAGGATGGGCAAGGAAGAAGTCTAGTGACCAGTGGCTAAACTTCAACTATTGGTCAATGTAGGTAAGAGAGGAAAGTGTGTATATACTATGTGGTTCCTACAGAGGTAGAACTAAGAGAGATTGAACTACGTACTGGACTCTGTGCTGGGTTCAAGAGGTGAAAGAGTTGTGGTCTCCTCTTTGTGGAACTTCTTAGTTGGAGAGACAGATATTAACCAAACAATCACAGAAATGAATTATCATTGCCAACAGAGCTAAGTGCTAAGAAGGAAAATTGCAAGCTACTCTGAAAGTGAAGACCAAGATGGCCTGACCTAACTCAGGGGGTGGGGGAGGCCATCCCAAGAAACTGATGAGAAAACTAAGATCTTAGTTAACTAGGTAGTTGTGTTGATTGAATAGTGAGGCCGTGGAGAGACATTCAAAAGCGAGATCCTCATATTCACACACCAGTATGTGTATGTGAACATGTCTTGCATCTACTCCTCTATCTTTGCAGGTTCTAAGGGACCTGTCTAAGACAGAAAGCAGGCCTCCAGAACTATCTTGGGGCCAGGAAGGCTTACTCACTATTGCACATTTGTCCTCAACCTCAACTAAATCCTTTGGGTATTCTCAGCAAATCAGTGCACCCACTCACAACAAACCTATTGACTTGATAGGGAAGCCATTGCACAGAAGGTTGAAGTGATTATTTCAAAACTGCATAGAGTGATCACATGTGTTCCACTGAAGATTCTATTTTGAGCCAGATTCAAGTTAGGAGTCAAGAAATCAATCAGGTCAGCAAACAGTAAATCGGTTTCAGCCATTAAGAAAACACGTTGGTGGTATTGTTATTGACACAGCCACAATGACTCAGAGACAAGCTGAGGAGTAAGGCCATAGCTATACTTGTCAATAAAGCACCTTTGGTCCTGAGAAAGCAAGCAATTAGAACCAGCTATGTTTAATTTTTCACCTCCTAACCAGAATAGCCCTCCAGCTACATTTATCAATGCAGGAAGGTAGGGCTGAGCATCGATGGTTTAGCCATTACAGGGGAGATGAGGAAAATAAGATCATAGGTTGAGAAATTCCACATGAGCTATTTTTCAAAACTTCTAGATCTCAGAAGTATGAGAAAATTGGAAGCAACCCAACAGAAGGCCCCTGCCCTGTAACTCCCCTCCACATTACAAAATATTGCTGGCACTAACTCAATCCAAGCTGAAAAGATTAAACACACACACACACACACACACACACACACACACACGCACACGCACACGCACACACACAACACTACACGTTGGGAGGGAGAGAGGATTGGAGTCTCCATAGCCTCATGGGGCAAGCTAGGGAACCTCATTAACTCTTCCTAATTTCTACTTCTCCCTTGTCCCCACCTCTAGGCTCACCAGTCCACTAAGGATGTAATATCTTTCCAGTCTAGACTAGAAGTTTCATGAAGGAAGGAACAGGGGTAGAATCACCTCTGTGTCCTTTCTGTGTCCCAAATGCCTGGCATTGAATAAACACTCTGTTAATATTGCTTTCTTTGAAACCCTCCCTGAATTCAGAATAAAATTTGTTTTCCTAGAAATGCAACAGCCCTGATTTATAAGTCCATGACTTCTGCCCACAGATATATCCTGGACTATATTCTACCTTTCTTGTCATAACTCTGGACAAAGAAGTCCCTTCTACACCCATGTTATTGTCATTCGTTCTGACCTAGCACAGAGTTACTTTATTAGAAGTCTCCTGGTCACTTCAGCCAAGTCATCCATCTACCTGCAAGGAAAGCTCTGGGCCCACATTTCTCCCAATCTCAAGAGAAAAACATACCTCCCACACAAACACATCACAAGATCAAGCTCATTTGCATTTAACTTCCCGGAGCCTCATCTAAGTCAGGTACTGAGTTTGACTTGGTTTATAAGAAGGCTGTGTTTTGGGTAACAGTCCAAGCACCCAGAATTGTTCACCCATATAAGTGGCCCCAAGGCTTTATACATGTGGAGATGGCAACACACAGCCTTGCCAGCAGCTAAAGGACACAGTGGTAACCATGAGTAATCCAGAGGAGTCAGTGGTATCTTTGTAACCCCAAAAATGAGAAGTAGCTTACCTGGACCAAAGAGCCTCTGCTGAGACAGGGAGGCTCAGCAGTTCTATATTCCAGCCAAGGCCTCACCTGAAAGATGCCTATCCTTTCTCAGATGGCCTAAGGGATTTACATCCTTGGCATGAGTCATTGACCTGGTGGTGGCCAGGATTCCTAGGACATCCTGAAAGAGGGCACTGAAGTGTAGCCTTAAAATAGAGAGCAAATTTGGACAGAAAACATACAAGTGAGGGGATTTCACATTGAGGAGGGGAATTCCAGGTTGAGCTAAGAGCATGAGCAAAGGGATAGAGGTAGAAAAGTCAGTGATTGAAAATAACAGCACGTTGTTTTGTTTTCTTGAACTCTAGGACTCTGGAAAAGGAGTGTGGAAATTAAGGCTGAGGAGGGCTGGTGGAGCTGAATTCTCCAAGGTCTCAGACATAAGTTGTTGTCAAGGGCTTGAACTTTGTGCTGAGGGTGGTTCCAAGCCTCTGAAATGTTTTGAGAAGAAGAGTAACACAAGAAAATGTATGCTTTAAAAAATATCTGTCTGGCTACCTTGTGGTGTTTGGAAAACCACTCAGGAGGCTAGAGTGGTTGGACACTGAGACGATGATGGCCTGAAGGTCCTAGAGTTAAAGAGAAATATATTTGATCCATAGATCATTAAGAAGATAAAGGGACTGGCATAGTAACTGACTGAATTTGGAACATAAAAGCCAAGAAAAAGTTGAGGATTCATGAATTCATATGACAATAAGGTTTATGAATCTATAAAATATTTTAACTAGCTTTTACTGAGCATCAACTGTCTAAAGAACACTGTGCTTCAATATAGGGACCAGAAGTACAAATCCATAGTGCCTGCATTCAAGTAGCTCCAGGTCTGATGGAAAAAAATCAGGTAAGAAAGTGACAATGGTATATCCCTAGTTGCTGAGGGGCAAAGAGGAGGGGTTCCACATCTAACCTCAAGAAGATTGGAAAGATAAAGGGAAATTTTTCACAAGAGTTAACTGCTGAGTTGAGTCTTGATGGGGACCAGGTGAATGTAAAAGGGGACAGATCCTGCAAACAAGTGCACAGCATATGTGAAAGCAGTGAGGTGTGAAACAGCATGGTGCATGTGTGTGAACCAGGGATGAGGAGGATGGTAGTTGTTATCTGGGACACAGAAGGCATCTTGTGATGATGGTGGTAGATGTTGGGGGCTATTCAGGGTTAGGTTCTATCTTGGACATATTGTGTTTGAGGTACTGGAGGAATAGTTAAGAAATCTCTGCAAAGATCTCCTTATGGAAACAGAGCTGAGTTTATGAGGGATGATGATGGTGTTCTGCATGGGTAACCTTGCCATTCACCTTCATAGTAACATAAACGAGTGGGGGTTATCAGGACTGAGAAAAGGTAGATAGGGGCTATCTACCACAGTGCCCTTTGGTTGCAGAGCTCTGTGTCACTGCAAGAGACCCATGTTTGGAGTGGAAACTCTTGGGCTACCTGAAATCTGAATGGTTGAGGCCCCTTTGGTGCTTGCAGGCATATACTTCTCCTATGTTTGGACTGAGGAGGAAGGTGGATCACCACACTCATGTATACACCAGAGGAGCAAGAGGTAGCAAAGCTCACAATGGCCATCTGGTCTCACAACTCCTTCTTTCCTAAGCCACTCTTTTTGCCCACTGTTCAGAGTCAAGGCTTAATCCATCTATGTCAGCTTCATGTTCCCTGTCCTGCTCCTCCATTCAGAAGACTGCAACACTTGAATGGAGGATTGATCTCCTGGCTGTAAATGATTGACTCTGAAGCCAGGACTGTGCTTGAGAGACAAAGAGACATATCCATCCACAATGATATCTAATTTTTCTTATTGTTTGCTTTACCCATTAGGATAGACATGCTTTCAAAAGGTATTAAAAAGAGGAAGAGGAAGGGCAATGTATATACTAAGAATGGTGAGTTTGTAAGAGGATCAGGGGGTAGAGCTTAGGACAGTGGAGGAAAGGGAGAGTGGTCTTCAGTGGAGAGAGAGGTGGGCAGAGGTTAATCACTGAGGGCTTCTTAAACCAGGTTAAGGAGTTTGAACTTTGTTGTTGCAGCAATAAGAAATCATTGGAAGCTTTTTTTTTTCCTTTCTCCTTAAGAATGACTTTTTTTTTTGGTAAAATTTGTCCGTCCTTCTAATTAGAAACTAAATCAATATAGAAAAAGTCAAAGAAGAAAATTAAAAATAACTTCAACCTCCCACACAATAATAATTACTAGGGCAAACCTCCATCTAACCTTGCCTTCACGTTCATACTTAAAAATGAGAATGAGTATAAAAATGGGGGAAGAGACGTAAACAATTTTCAGTGGTATCCTTGTATAAATTTTATCTTAAACAAAAATATGAATTTTAATTTTCCTTCAATTTAAGAGAAGGTATCATCTCTTAAAGAAGATGTAGCATCTCAATGGAAACAAGTAATTGTGTCTAGGTTTTAAGAAGATCCCTCTGGCTGCTATGATGAAAGAAAGAGTGAGAAGAAGTAATGTTGGATGTCAGGGGACCAGGTAGGAGCCACCATCATTATCCAGGTGAAAACAGTGAAAGCTTGAATCAGACAAGTTTAGTGGGCTTGGAGAGGAGGGGTGGGCAAAAGCTCTCATGCAGGAGCAGAGTTCCTATGACTTACTAGTAGTTTAAAATGGGAGAAAACACAAAGGAGTCTCTACCACATAACTTATAGGTTTCAAGTCTTGGTGATTAGGAGGTGTTGGTGCCATGATCAGAAATAGGCTAAGCGGGCAGAACAGGCTTGATGGGGGAGACAGTGTTGCTTCAGATGTGTGAAGATTCTGCAGCTGGTGGAGCATCTAACAGGCAGTTGGAGATAGGAATCTGGGGCTCAGAAGGGAACAGGACTAAAGATAAGGACCTGGGAACCATCCACAAAAAAAGTGAGCACTGAAACTGTGGGAGTGTGAGAGATCTCCAGGAAAGAGAGTGTCAAGCTAGAAAACTGGGCCAAGGACAGAAACTTAGGAAGTTGTTTATGTTAGGAGATGGGAGGAGGGAGAGAAACCAAGGGGAGTCAACTGGGTTGGGAAGAAGCCAACATTCCTATCTCAGTACTTTCTTGTTGGTAGTTTTCAAAAACCTATGGGAGACTCAAATGCAATGTGTGTTTGTAAACAATGTAAGAGATGGCAGCTGGGAAGCAAAGAGCTTCATCTCAGGAGAGTGGTAGTAGCTCTGTACAGAAGGCTTGAGGAAATAGCAGGCAAAATGGGGCCATTGGATTTGGCAGTTAAGAGATCTTGAGTGTCTGTTGTGGGATCAGATTCTGGGAAGTATTGGGAGACAGAGACATATGGCTGGGAGCTGAGGAGGGAGCCAGGGTGAGGATGGGATGGCCTTCAAAGCAATCTCTACTCTCCAGATGTTTGGCATAAAGACAAAGGAAAAACCAAAGTAGTTCAGAAAGCTAGGATATGCCTAGGAATTTTATAGACTGAAGAGCCAAAGCCAACAGAGCAAAAGAGACTAGAAAGTAAGCATGGGTGGTGATTATTCATAAAGCTGAGACCTCAGGAAACTGGATGGAGAGGAGAATGAGAGTGCCAGTAGGGAGGTGGGCCTCAGGACTAGAGGAAAGGAGAAATATTGACTTGGAAAAATGCAATATTTTATGCTTGCTAGGAGAAATTATGCCATCAGCAACGACCATTCCTTAAGCATATACATGGTGCCAAGCATCAGGCTGAGTACTCCTCGGGCATTATTTCATGTAATGAAATAGGTACATTTATTAACAATATTCTATAGAGAAAGGAAATAAAACTCACACAGATCAAATATATCACTGCTGGTTAGTGAGAGAGACAGGACTCCAGCCCAAGTCTATGAATAACAAGATCTAAGTCCTTGTTCATTTGCGTTGAATAGCCTTACAGAACTCAAAGTCGCAGATAAGTTTACTGCAGGCAGGGGAGGTGAGAGTGTGTTCGGTAGTGAGACAAGTATGTAAAGGCCTTTGAAGAACTGATTTGGAAACATATAAAGTTTGGGTTAAACAGGATGCTACCAGCAAACAAGACATGACCAGCAACCTTGACCAGAGTCAGGGTGCACCTAGTTGCCCTAGAGTCTCCAGTCCATATTCAATGTCCAGATCCATAGAAATATGATTTCTCTTTTACAAATGAAAACTTGAGGTCCAGTAATAGTGATTTCCCCAGCATAGATGGCTAAGCCAGGACTGATACACAAAGCTTCTGACTTCTAGGCATACTGCTTCTTCTAGTCTAGTGAATGCACACAGGTGGCTAGAAATGCCAAGGCACCAGCCCTTACCAGCACACAAGGACACTCAGAAACTGCAGTTCTCAGCAACCTGGCTCTGTGGAGTCTTCCAGATCTGGATTTAAGTGCCAACTCCACCACTTACTGGCCATTTACCCTTCAGGTGGTTGCCAAGCACTCTTAAACTCCAAATCCTCTGTAAACTAGAAATAATAATAGAACCTGCCTCACAGCATTGTAGTTGGGATAAAACATAAAAACCCATGTGAGGTACCTAGCACTGTTCCTGGCACTGAGTGAGTAGTCAATAAATGCTCACAGTTCTTATTCCTGTGGTTGTGCTTGCTATTAGTGGGGAGAACATGATTTAGAGGCAGACAATTTGTGTTTTTTTAAATATATTTTATTGATTTTTTACAGAGAGGAAGGGGAAGGGATAGAGAGTTAGAAACATCCATGAGAGAGAAACATCGATCCTCTGCCTCCTGCACACCTGCCACTGGGGATATGCCTGCAACCAAGGTACATGCCTTTGACCTGAATCAAACTTGGGACTTTCCAGTCCACAGGCTGATGCTCTATCCACTGAGCCAAACCGGTTAGGGCTAGAGGCAGACAATTTGGACTCTTGTCCCTGCTTGACCACTTCATTGCTCTAACCCTGGGCAAGTTGCTTCACACTGAAGCCAGTTTCCTTACCTCTAAATAGGGGATAATTCATGGGTGGCTGTGGGAATCAGGTAGTAGATGGAAAAGTGCTTTGAAAACTACAAAGTGCCCCACAAATGTCACTTATTGAATTCTACCTTGGAACTAAAAGATCAGCTTTCTAGAGAACCAGGCACAAAGGATGAGAAGAGGGGTAATAACTAAGTTAATAAACTCCATAAATCAAAACTGAGAAAGTTTGGAAGAAGGAAAGAAAAAGACTTTCTACTTCTCTGTAAGCGTGTATTTGGAATCTGCTCCTGACCAGGATTTGGACAAACCCAGTTGAGGGCACAGTGCTGAGTCAGCTTTGATTCCTGTCTGCCATCAGCTCCCCCAGGTCACTTGCACACACCTAATTCTGCCACCAAACAGACAAAGGAAAAGCAGAGCAAAGGATGTAGGTATCAGGATGGGCTTCTTAAAAGAAATAGCATTTGGGCTGGGCTTTGAAGGATAAGTACAAAAGCAATGCATGAGAGGTAGTGGTAGTTATCAGAGGGACAAAAGGAAAATATTGAGCAAACAGCATAGTAGCATGGAAGGACATGAGTTTGGGGAACAGAGAACTCATGCCCCTCTTTGAATGACTGAAGAGAAGGATGTGTGCGTGAGGGGCAGGAGTGGCAGATGAACCTAAAGAGGTAGATTGGGAACAGCTCACAGAGCCTCCCAAAGTGGCTGAGAAACTTGGACTTTGTCCTACAGATAGTGGGGAAGCATTGGTGACCAGTGCCTTCCAACTGACCTGGCCTCACAGTATTCTAAACAGTGTAGATATTAGAAAAAAATGTTTTGATTGATAAGACATATGCTCTAGTTGTAACTTCAGTCCTACTTGTTCCCACCAAAGTAGAATTGACTTTAGCCAAAAGTAATGGTTGGCAATGTCCTCCACAGCTCAGGAAAGCAGCTCTCTATGCAGGGCCCCAGGAAGACCAAGCTCTGCCTCAGCCAGAAAGCTCTCTGCTAGAAAATGGAAGGCCATGAGCACTCTGGGATAAGCCTACTGAATCTTATGCTTCTTACCTTCCCTTAAATATTTTTCTCATTTGTTGCTTTTTCCCTCCATTGTCTGGCCCAGCCTGCCTCCTGGTCATTTCTGAACTCTGGTACTCAATGTTGATTTTGATGCCTGCATGACCTAGCTAGCCCTTGATCTTTGTCAACTTGCCAACCATTTATGCCCTATATGTTATTCTTCCCCTCACCCCACCCCAAACAAACACAAGCAGGCAAATTCCTGACAATATGCAGAGGTAGATTTAGCAGTGTCTTTGAGTATACATTCTTCCACCTCTTTAGTATTGGGGAGCTGTTCTGTCTGGCTAGGTCAGCCTTTTACAAACCTGACAATGACTAATTTGCCAAGTGGCTGCTTCATTGTTGAAAGATTCATAGCTTTGCTCAGAAAAAGGTCAGATTCATTGGTTCTAGTCAATTAGAAAATAATTTATTGTCTCTTTTCCTTCTGTGACCTCCAAGACCATATGTGGGTTATCAGCAAGAGGCCAATCTCCAAGGCAAATACAGACATACCCATAATCCCCCAAAAGACAGAAAAGAGGCAAATGAACTATCCCCGGTTCTCTGGATTAGAAGTCTCAGATGGGTCCTGTTCCCCACAGATCCCCATCCCAAGGAAATTAAAGTAGGCTACACGTCCATAAAAAATACTCAGAATCACCAATATTTTAGAAATGTGAGATTGTGTGGGTAGACTTTAAGAAAAAGGTTATTTCCTCTCTAGAACTATCCTACAATTAGAATAAACAGTCACTGGCTAGTAGATATTAGAGACTTGATTATGTAATTCTGGTAAAAAAAAATAGCTAGACTCATTTTTGGAATGGCTAAATGAATAAAATTAATAAACTTTACTACTCAATTGTAACCTAGCAAGGAGACCCCTTCATTAATACAGCTGGGCATTAAGATAAACTGGAATGACTTAATGTGATGCACAATTACAACAAGGTTTAGAGAAACACAAATTCCTAGGAACTTTAAAGAAACTTCCTTGTTAAGCCTAAAATAATCAACCCAGCACATTCTTTCTCTTGCTTTAATCTGCATGTTTATACTGGGCTTCCTTCAAATTTTTGACTGACTGCCATCTCAAGCAAGGGAGCTGAGGAAGAAGAACAACTTGTTCACTTCTCCTTTGATACCACCCTCCCCCTCACAAGCTGTAATGTTGAAGGAATCATTCTTGTGACTGTCCCCAATAGCACTCTACTAAACTCATTAATAAGAAATGCAATTTTCTTATCATAGTTCTTCTGCCTTTATTTCCAAGGAATTTAAGAGAATCCAAAAGGGGAGAAAAATGGCCATGTATGGGCTGCTTCCCAGCATGAAACTCTGTGATTGACTTTTTCCCAATCAGGAGGGATTAAATGTTCCTTTTCCAAAAGTAAGTCCCTTGCCCTCTAAAGCATGTGGTATTCATAATATATGTTGGATGGCCCCTTGACAATCACCACTCCTCAAACTGTTTTCTGTTAGAATTTGGACTTGGGAAACTGAATTATGCCATAATGGAATGATTAAGAGAATATTCCAAGAGCGTAAGCAGATTTTTAAACAAGCATATGTAAATGTTTTTCCATATGTGCTGTGAAATCAGATCCAGCATCAGAGTTCTTCACTGTAACTCTGGTCTAGGGTCCTTGTAGAAAATGCCCAATTGTGATTTTTTTCCTGTGAAGTGAGGATAGGAACTCAAGGACTTGGGGTTTGCTTAGTAGGCAGCTCCTGAGGTGGAAATGATTCACTTGAGTCTGATTAGGAGATAGGCATCCAGTTTTTTGGTTTGTTTGTTTGTTTGTTTTGTTTTGTTTGTTTGTTTAGATAAAGAGCTTCAAAGAAAGCTTGGAAGCAAGAACTTGCAGATGTAGAGAATGGAGAAATGCTGACAAACAGGAAAAGCATAATGAGCTTTTCCCTCCAGGATAATAGAGGAATTCTGAGGCATGGGATTCTGGGCATTATCACAGAGACAACATTGTGGAAGAGGAAGGAGATGAAGACCAGAGACAAACAGTAGTACAGGAGACATTTGGAAGATTCCAGAACATTTCCTAGAACTCCCTAGTACAAAAGGCCTGTGACTTCTTTAGGGCATGATAAATGAAAGTGGGATCCAGGAGTATTTTTTCAGGTATTTCCCAAATGAAGGAGAGGAACCCAAAGGAGCAAGAGGAAGCAGACAGTGGCCTTAAAACAGCAGGAAGGAAGTGAGGGGAGTGCTAGAAATGATCCCAGGTTCTAGAATACATCTTTAGGGGTTCACAGAACCCAGGGATTCTTATTAACCTTTTGTCACTCCGCAACTGTTGGTTGACTGTTCTGAGACTCCATGAGTCCTTGCAATCTCACCTGGCATTATTACCAGTATGAAACTCTTGGCTTCAACCAGGCCCTCTGCCCACTTTGGATTGGCATGGATGCTTCAACAGGGCCTATCTTTATACCATTCTTTCCCCTAATTAGCCTGTTTGGCCAGAGGTTCTTACCAAGAAACTTGGATCTCCAGTTCAGACTCAGATAAGCCTCTCTCCCATATCAGTGGTCTGTCTCCTCCTAACTTTGCTGTTTATACTTACCCTCCTGCCTCAGTCACTCATCTGACTTCTGGGCTTAACTGACCTGCTGTGAGGAGCCTTGCAAGTGAGTCCTTCTCTGGAAAAAAATAGCCAACCTTCTTTGGAGTGACTCTGGATGCCCATAAGATTAGTATCTGCCAATATCCCTTTTTTTCTTACTGCTTTATGTTTCTACCCTTTCCTGCTACTCCTCCTGGCCAAGTCTATGCAGGGACTGCCTGATCCCAGAGACTCATTGTCTCATCCCTAGCCTGTGGCTTGGCTTGACTTTGTTTGCTCTGTGATTCATGGCACTGACTGCTGGCTGGACCCCTTCACTGATTACTTGCAGCAGTTGAACTGGGCCTCAAGTTCCTGGACATCTTCCCCAATCCAGGCCTCAGCCCAGATGTTGGTGCACAGACCTCTACCTCAATGTGAATGTTCTTCCCATTTTCTAGTAAGCCTATGTGGCAGTGACAGTGAAGATGTCTAGAGAGACCTATGCTCTGTCTTCCACGTGGGGGTAATAACAAAGCAAATTATCCAAGTCCTTGGCTCACAGCACCAAGGTCTGATGAGAGAAAATTGGTGAAACTAAGGAGGCCAGAGAAGTCTATCAGTCTAATGAGTTAGTTTTCTGACTGAGCTGGGATTGCCCCAGGGTCACTCAGACAGTCAGAGGTTTACAGCCAACAAGAGAGGTCAAGAGAAGCCTGTCCATAAATTAAATTAGTACATATGGACATTGGAGCTAAAAACAACTAAGAACCTGCTGGTGCTGTATTTTTGGTGGCCAAAGTGTCCATATGAATAATCAGAATCTCCACACCACCTCCCAAATCCTAGGCTTACCTAGAAACCAGTATCCCAGATTAGCACTGTCCAATAGTGGCTACCATATTAAACAGGGCACATGTAAAGCATTATCCTTTTTCCCAAATGGAATTTCTGGAATAAGTATGGAGAACAAATGTACAAATGACTCCTGAACAGCTCACCAGCCAATGGGGCCAGCCTCGCCTTGCTATATCTCTCCTCATTGACAATTTGTTTTCAACTCTCCCCAAATCTCTCCACATATTTAACATAATCCCAACTCGATTTTAGGGAGCCTAGACAGGATGATTCTCAAGTTGATCTGGAATATACATAATTGATAATAGCTAGAAATATTTTTGTTGATTTCAGAGAGTGAGAGAGATAGAAATATCAATGATGAGAGGGAATCATTCATCAGCTGACTCCTGCACGCCCCCTACTGGAAATTGAGCCTGCAACCCAGGCATGTGCCCTGACGGGAATAGAGTCCAGGGCCCTTCAGTCAGCAGGATAACGCTCTATCCACTGAGCCAAACCAGCTAAGGCTAAGAATATTTTTTAAAAAACAAATAAAGGAACACTTGCATAACAAATATTAAAATATATTGTAAAATAACAATAATTACAATAAGATCTGACAGAAGAGACATATTAGTGTACAGAATGGGTCTAGAAGCAGACTAAAAATATGAATATTTAGTATATGATAAAAGAGGCATCTCAAATCAGTATAGAAATATGTTAAGATAAATGGACAGGTATTTGGGGGAAATTGACATATCTTCTCATGTAGAAAAGAAAAATAACAAAAAGTCACAATCTAATACTCATCTCTTTCACAGAGTAATCTGAAGGAAGCAGGAATCTGAATCTGAACAACAATGTACTCTTTTAGGTCTAGATTATTTCCCTCAGCACAATGCTTTTGGGATACATCCATGCTGTTGCATGCATCAGTGATTCTTTTTTTTTTTTTTTTTTGAGTAGTTTCTATTTAATAAATATGCCACAATTTGTGTTTCCAGTTTGTATATACAAGTCTATCCAGTTTGCTTATCATTGGCCTGTTGATGAACACTTGAGTGATCTTGTTTTAGGCTATCCTATATAATAAAAGCCTAATATGCTAAGTGTCAGGTCGTCCAGTCATTCGTTCAACCAATCTAAGCGTAATATGCTAATGATATGCTAAGGCCACTCAACCACTCGCTATGATGTGCACTGACCACCAGGGGTCAGACACTCCGACCAGTAAGTTAGCTTGCTGCTGGGGTCTGACCAATCAGGACTGAGTGAGATGAGCTGGACACACCCTGGAGCCCTCCTGCAGTCCCTTCCTGGCTGGCCAACCTCCTGTGTCCCTCCCCAGCCCCAATCCTGCACTTGTGGGGTCCCTCGGCCTGGCCTCTTGCAATCTGGGACCCCTTGGGGGATGTCAGAGAGCCAGTTTCGGCCCGATAGTGGAACTACCAGTCACTATGATGCGCACTGACCACCAGGGGGCAGACGCTTAATGCAGGAGCTTCCCCCTGGTGGTCAGTGTGCACCCACAGGGAGAACACCGCTCATGCAGAAGTTGGGCTCATGGCTGCTGAGTGCAGTGGCAGTGGCGGGAACCTCTCCTGCCTGCAGCAGCATTAAGGATGTCTGACTGATGGCTCAGGCCTAAGCCATCAGTCAAATATCCCCCAAGGGCTTCGGGACTGTGAGAGGGCGCAGGCCGGACTGAGGGACCCCTCTGAGTGCACGAATTTCCTGCACTAGGCCGTTAGTTATCAATAAAGCTGCTATGAACATTCTTGTATGATTCTTTTTATAGATATGTATATTTATGGCTCTTGGGTAAAAGCCTGAGTTGAATGGTTGGGTCATAGGATAAGTAAACATTAAGTTTTATAACAAACTACCAGACATTTTCCCAAAGTGATTACATTCTTACCAACAATGTGTGACAGTTCTGCTTTCTCCACATCCTCATCAATATCTGGTATTGTCAGCCTTTCTATTTGTAACTATTCTGGTAGGTGTGATTTTAATTTTTATTTTCAAGGTGACTGATGATATAAGCAATTTTGTGTGTGCTTATTGGCCAGTTGTATATCTTCTTTGGGGAAACGTTCATTAATTTTTTTTGCCCATTCTTAATTTTTTGTTTTTTATTATTGATCTGTAGAAGTTCTCGATATATCTTAAATGCCAGGCCCTTCTCAAATGTCTTTTTAAAAGTAATTTCCCTCAGTACATAATTTACCTACTCATCTTGTTAGCAATATCATTTGATAGTCAAAAGTTTTTAACTTTTATGAAATATCATTTGTCAGTTTTTCTCATTGTTTCTGTTAACTGTGTGTTGGATAAGAAACATTTGCCTACATCCAAATGACAAATATATTCTTCTATAATTTCCTTTAAAAAGGCTTATGATATTTTACTTTATGTTCCTGATATATGCCAAATTAATTTTTGTGTATGGTGCAAAACGAGGTTCAAGGTTCATTTAACTATATGAATGCATAGTTATACCTATTCCTTTTGTTGAAAAGAATTTTCCTTTCTCCTTAGATTGCTTTGACACCATTGTTAAAAATAAAATGGCTGTATAATGTGGATCTATTTCTGGGATCTTTATTCTATCACATTGATATATTGGTCAATACATATGACAGTAATACACTACCTTGATTAAATAGCTTTAGAGAAATGCTTGAAGTCGTGTAAAGTTAGTCCTCCAACTTTGCTCATATTTTTAAATATTATTTTAAGTTTTCCAGGTCCTTTGCACTTTTATATAAATTTTAGAATGAGCTTTTTTTCAATAAAAATTGCCATGATTATGATGTGATTGTGTTAAATCTGTAAATGTATAACTAATATATATATATATATATATATATATATATATATATATATATATATATAAATCAACTTGTGAGAACTGACATCTCACAAATAATGTAATTAATTTTATATTTTTCCACTCCTATAAAATATTTTTAATTAGAGAAGTGTCTCTGTCAGAGCTGTGCTTTAGGAAGATTAATTTTTAGCAATATGAAGTATAGATTAGACTGGAAGCATGTATACCATTTGGGTTGCTATTATGGTTATCCATAGATAGGAAATATGTGCTTGAATCAATGCAGTGGCAGCAATAATTATACTAAACAAAATAGACTTTAAAACAAAGGCTATAACAAGAGATACAGGAGGACCCAGCAAATCCACTTCTGGGTATTTATCCGAAAAACCCAAAACACTAATTTGAAAAGACATATGCATCCACATGTATATTGCAGCATCCTATATAACAAAAGCCTAATATACTAAGTGTCTGACCATTCGACCAGTTGCTATGATGCACACTGACCACTAGGGGGCAGACGCTCCAACCAGTAGGTTAGCTTGCTGCTAGGTCTGGCCAATGGGGACTGGGCGAGATGGGCCAGACACGCTCTGGAGCCCTCCCACAGTCCCTCCCTGGTCCTAATCCTGTACTGGTGGGGTCCCTCAGCTGGTCTGCACCCTCTCACAATCCAGAACCCCTCAGGGGATGTTTCTGCCTGATCCCCACAGGCCAGGCTGAGGGACCCCATGTACCAGGCCTCTAGTCTTCAAAAGGTCACATTCTGAGGTATACATATTTATTTACAACTAGAAGCCTGGTGCACGAAATTCGTGCACAGGTAGGGTCCCTAGGTCTGACCTGAGATCAGGGCCGATTGGGGCCTTCTGGCTGCCAGCCAGGGCCTTCCTTCATTCTGTGCCACTCCCTGGTGGTCAGCACACATCATAGCAAGCGATCGAACTCCCAGTCTCCCCTTTGAACTCCCAAGGGGACAATTTACATGTTAGCCTTTTATATACATAGCCAATACATGGAGTGAACCTAATTGTCCATCAATAGACATTTACATAAAGAATAAGTGGTGCCCTGGTTCAGTGGTTCAGTTGGTTGGAGCATCATCCTGTAAAACAGTGGTTCTCAACCTTTCTAATGCCTCAACCCTTTAATACAGTTCCTCATGTTGTGGTGACACCCAACCATAAAATTATTTTCATTGCTACTTCATAACTGTAATTTTGCTACTGTTATGAATCGTAATGTAAATATCTGTGTTTTCCGATGGTCTTAGGCAACCCTGCTGGCAGTTCTCAACCTGTGGGTCGTGGTTGAGAACCGCTGCTGTAGAGCCTAAGACCATTGGAAAACACAGATATTTACATTATGATTCATTAACAGTAGCAAAATTACAGTTATGAAGTAGCAACGAAAATAATTTTATGGCCATGACCGGTTTGGCTCAGTAGAGAGAGCGTCGGCCTGTGGACTGAAGGGTCCCAGGTTCGATTCCGGTCAAGGGCATGTACCTTGGTTGCAGGCACATCCCCAGTAGGGGGTGTGCAAGAGGCAGCTGATAGATGTTTCTCTCTCATCAATGTTTCTAACTCTCTATCCCTCTCCCTTCCTCTCTGTAAAAAATCAATAAAATATATATTTTTTAAAATTTTATCGTTGGGGGTCACCACAACATGAAGAACTGTATTAAAGAGTTGCGGCATTAGAAAGGTTGAAAACCACTGCTGTAAACCAAAAGGTTGTAGGTTTGATTCCAGGGTATATACCTAGGTTGTGGATTCAATACCAGGTAGGGCACATACGGGAGGTGGCTGATTGATGTTTCTCTGTCATCTCTCTCTCTCTCTCTCTCTCTCTCTCTCTCTCTCTCTCTCTCTCTTTCTCACTCTCTTTCTCTCTCTCTCTCTCTTTCTCTCCCTTCCTCTCTCCAAAAATCAATAAAAATATATCATTGGGTGAGGATTTGAAAAAAAAATGGTGCATATATGCAATGGAATATGACTCATCCATGAAAAAGAATGCAATCTTGCAATTTGCAACAATATAGATAGACCTACAGGGTATTGTGCCTAGTGAAATAAGTCATACAGAGAAAGATAAATGTCATATGATTTCACTTATATGTGGAATCTAAAAAAAAATGTACAAATTGGTAGTTATAAATAGTCATGGGCATGTGAAGTACATCATAGGGAATATAGTTAAAAATATTTTAATATCTATGTATAGTGTCAGACAGGTAATAGATTTATCAGGTTGATAACTTTGTGAATTATATAAATGTCTAATCACTATGTTACCAGAAATTAATATAATATATATCAACTGTAATTGAAAAATAAAAATGATGTTTTATTTATTATTTTAATTTTTTTATTGACTTCAGAGAGGAAGGGACAGGGACAGAGAGATAGAAACATCAGTGATGAGAGAGAATCATCGATCGGCTGCCTCCTGCACGCCCCACACTGGGGATCAAGCCTGCAACCCGGGTGTGTGCCCTAACCGGGAATCAAACTGTGACCTCCTGGTTCATAGATTGATGCTCACCCACTGAGCCATGCTGGCCAGGCAGAAAAATAAAAAGGATTTAAAAAAAAATATATCACTATAAGGGACTATGTCAGTGACACAGGAGCCAAGTGAAAGATCTCCCAATAGCCAAAGCTGGAAAAATTTGAGCAATAAATAAATAAAGTAGTATTTGAATATAACTCGAAGTATAAACTAAATATTCATGAGTCCATAATTTTATATATATATATATATATATATATATATATATATATATATATATGTGTGTGTGTGTGTGTGTGTGTGTGTGTGTGTGTGTGTGTGTGTGTATTAATAAATGGGGGAGAAGATACACCCTCTGAAGTAGAAGAATTCCAAATAAATTATATAGATGCTCCACCCTAAAGGAAGGGAAGCATAACACCTACTCCTTAAGTGTGGACTGCACATACTAGTAGTGACTTCTTTACAAAGAGTAAATGAGTAATTGTACAGTGGAGAAATCTGACAGGTGATCAAAGTGGAGAAACCAGCCAGGTGATCACAGTCAATATCAACCATCATAAATCATATAGGTAATATGTTGCCCTGATATGATATGATGAAAATGTAACTTTACTGCCAGAATTTTGCTTTCCCCTAAAACATAACCCCAGTCTAATTGTAAGGAAAGCATCAGACAAATCCCAATAGAGGAACATTCTGCAAAATATCTGACCAGTCCTTCTCAAAACAGTCAAAATAATAAAAAACAAGGAAAGGCTAAAAAATTGTCAGGAGACATATATTTAGAAATATAATGTGGCATCCTGGAACACAAACAGGACATTAGGTAAAAAACTAAGTAAATCTGAGCATACTACAGAATTTAGTTAATAATTATCAATATTTTTTATTATTATAAGAAAGATTCCACCCTAATGTAAGACGTTAACAATAGGGAAAACTGAATGCACTGTAGAAGGGTATATGAAAAATCTCTGTACTATCTGTTCAATTTTTCTGTATCTCTAAAACTGTCCTAAAATATAAAGTCTATTAATTTTTTAAAAAATACCTAAAGGAGCCCAGCCAGCAAGGCTCAGTGATTGAGCATTGACCTATGAGCCAGGAGGTCCTGATTCCATGGTTCAATTCTAGGTCAGGGCACATGCCCGGGTTGGGGACTCAATCCCCAGTAGGGGGCATGCAGGAGGCAGCTTATCAATGCTTCTCTCTCATCATTGATGTTTGTATCCCTCTTTCCCTGTTCCTTCCTCTCTGAAATCAATAAAAATTATACATATTAAAAATATCTAAAGGAGAAGTGCATGATCTAAAGGGTGCTTAAGGTCAGAGAAGGGGTTCCTGAGAAAATTACACTTTATCTGTGATCTAAAGGATGAGGAGGGATTAAGTAAATGAAGATCTGGAAGAAGCAATAATAAGTGTAAAAGTCTTTTAAATAGAAGAAAGAATGGTGTGTTCAAGGAACAGAAATAAACTTATTGTGATGTCATCAGCATGATCAAGGGTGAACATGGTACAAAATATTGTGCAACAGATAGGGGCCAGAAAGTGCAAGGCTTTGTAGGGCATTTTAAGTTTTTTTTGTCTTTATCTGAAGAGCAATGATATTAAGTAGCCGGGGATGAAAGATGGAATGAGACAAAGAGAGAGATAAAGGATGACACCCATATTTTAGTTTGGCCAGCTGCGTGCCTGATGCAAGATTCACTGAGATTGAGACAGTGAAGAGGCCAGGAGATTTGTTTCAGACTGGGATTTTAGGTGCCATTGGGATATCCAAGTGAGGTTGTCTAGTAGACACTCAGATATACAGGTCTGAGTTCAGAAGAAAGTTTTGTAAGTCTTCTGAATATGGATGATAAATGAAGCCACAGCCATGAATGAAACAACCTAGGGCCGTGGTCGGCAAACCGTGGCTCGCGAGCCACATGCGGCTCTTTGGCCCCTTGAGTGTGGCTCTTCCACAAAATACCACGGCCTGGGCAAGTCTATTTTGAAGAAGTGGCGTTAGAAGAAGTTAAAGTTTAAAAAATTTGGCTCTCAAAAGAAATTTCAATCGTTGTACTGTTGATATTTGGCTCTGTTGACTAATGAGTTTGCCGACCACTGACCTAGGGTCTCATAGTTAAGTGCCTAAAGAGAAAGTGGGAAGTTATTAATATGTAGATGGTGATGCACTCTCCAAGAGAGACTGTGTGGAATGAGAAAAGGACCTAAGAAAGAACTCTGGAGAAATCCACATCTAAGAGTAGGAGAAACCAGTGAAGGAAGGAGAGAGCAAAAACAATTTAGATGCATGGTGAGAGGTCATTGACACCAAGAAAAGAGATAGCCCCAAGAAGTGACCCAATGACCAAAAATTCAAGATCAATAAGAAATCTCTGAACTTGGTTGCTTTAATATTTATGAAGCAACTATTATGTACGGTGGTGGTGGTGGTGGTTGTAGTGGCAGCTTTATTGCTGTGGCATCATGAAAGAATAAGAATGGACTACTTTTTTCAAAAGTTTGGTGGTGAAAGGAAGAAGTTGGGATAGTCATTGGGCAGGAATAAAAATTCAAGGGAGATTAATGACACGAGGCAGAAGAGATAAACAATGGAATTAAGTCTTGCCAGGAAACAAATTTAAATGTATTCACTAGGCATGAGCATTATTTTGTTGTTGTTGTTAATCCTCACCCGAGGATATTTTTCCATTGATTTTTAGTGAGAGTGTAAGAGAAAGACAGAGAAACATCAATGTGAGAGAAACACATCGATTGGTTGCCTCCTGCATGAGCCCTGACCAGGGCTGGGGCCAGGGAGGAACTTGAAACTAAGGTACGTGCCCTTGACTGGAATCGAACCCAGGACCCTTTGGTCTACAGGCCAATTCTCTATCCACTGAGCCAAACTGGCTAGCATTTTTTATAACTATCCTCTCCCCAACCTAATGGGTGCACTTCATCACAGGCATGGCTGTGGACTGGCTGGGGCTTATGGTAGATGGGAAGACTGTATAAATCTGGGTGCCAGTTTTAAATTTACCTTAGATCAATATTTACTATGTACATAATCAATACAGCTGCTCAGAGTAATGCTTCCAATGAAATAAGTATCTTCTCCAAAGTCAATCCTGCTTCCACTTCAGGCAATACAGAGCTGCTTTTGAATCTATTGTAGTCTTACTTTTTGAGTGATTTTGAGTTGGTTGGGTTGTAATTTGTAGTTCAGGCTGCATCTAAGGGGCAGTCTTTGCTTCTGGATCCCTCCTAGGTAAAATCTTTAATCCAGCAGTGACTTAGACCAACCCTTACCTCAACCTGCTCTACCTCAGTCACATATCTTCCCTTGCCTGTGCTTCAGACCACCAAGTCAAGGACTCCCTTCCAGAAGCTAAGAACATAGGAGTTATGGCTTCATGGCCCAGCCTCCCTCCCATTACATTGGTGGGTAGTGGGCAAGGTCCTCAGAATTGACTTAGGTAGAGTGAGTACTAAGTAACTTCAAGTAACTACCTATGAATCTATTCTGGGAAGCACTGTGGGTTCCACATTGTGGTTGCCTTCATGTACTGTAACTACCTTAGGGCAAACTACATTATCACCAACTATCTTGCCTATGCAGGACCTTTTCCTGCCTGTCCCCTATAGTGGGGCATGATACCTACTACTTCAATCACATATTCATAAAGACCAAGTGTGCTAGACTTGGAAACAGCTCTTCCTATCCTCTTTGAGTGTTAGATTCCAGACAGATTAGAAAACTGCTCTGGCACCCATCTGTGCCCAGTCCTATATTGGCACAAATGAGCTGTCCAGGAAAAAAATAAGAGTTCTATCCTCAAAGAACATCAGCAATCACTTGAATACAAACTAAAGATCCAAGAAGAGCATGAACACAGAGCTGCACAACTTACCAAGTACTCATATCATGTCACCTAATTCTCACAAAGCCCTTTGCAATGAATCTTGTTCTTATTATCCCCAAATTACAGATGAGGCCACTAAGGTTCAGAGAGATGAATCACTTGACTGTGGTCAAGTTTTATAAATAGAAAAATACAAGATTCTAATCTAAATCTGTTTTTAGCTCTAATGCCTGTCTTAAAATGTTCTTAAGAAACTTCACAAGGATCCTTAGAAAGCATCAACCTTGCCAGTGACCTCCACCATCAGAAACTGGTGGCAACATCTTTTGTAGGATGGGGGCATCTGGCTGGGTTTTCTGGGGTGGTGAGACACTGGCAGAGTTGAAAGGTAAACTGAATTCTATTAGTGTGATCAGGTGCATACCAGGGCTCAACATAGCTGATCTATTCCTGTATCTTGCCTAGGCTAATCCTGTCCTGAATAAAATGGCATTTTCATCAAGTATGCCCTTTGCCTTTGTAATGAGATTCCCTTCATCTCCAAGCAAAAATGATGGATAAGCCTTCTGTTTGCTTAGTTGCTCATCATTGCAAAGCCATCTCAGTTAAGCCAACATTTGAATCATTTACAGGAAAATAGTCCTGCTGCTAAGACCTGCATTTTTGGCCTGACTTGGGTGTGACAGTGAACAAGTATCCCTGAGACTCAGTTTTCTCATTTGTAAAATATAGATTTGTTAGGTTTAATTCCTTCTATGTTTCATCAATCTAGGAGGAAATATTCATTCAGTCAACCAACAAAAGGTTATTGAGCACCTCCTGTGTGCTGGGCATACCAAAATTCAAAGCATACAGTGGTAAATAAGACAGAAATGATCCTGGCCTTCATAGGGTTTAGCATCTTTTGGGAGAGGTGGCCATATAACAAATCCATTTATCACACATTGTGATGGCAGCATAAAAGCTAAGAAACCAGGGTGTCTAACTCTGTCTGGAGGATTAGATAAGGTCCCCCTGCACCATTACCTTTCCCTGGATAACTTCTACACATCATTCATTTATTCATTCACTTTTCAAGCATTCCCTGAGTGCCTACTGGGTGTTGGGCACTGAAAATACAATGAAAGCCAAAAGAGACAACATTCCTGCCTTGTGGAGCTTATATTCAAGTGGAAGAGATGCACAAAAAGCAAGCAAGCAAATAAACATATAGGGATAATTTAGCGAGTGCTAAGTACCATAAGGAAGAAATATCAGGGTAGTGTGCTCAAAGCCCTGTAGCTACTTTAGTTCAGAGAAGACCACTCTGTGAAAATGACATTTGAGTTGAGAGTGATTAATAAAAAGAAGCCAGTCACATAATGATCTGAGAGGTAGAGCCTTTCAAACAATCTTTTTAAGTCCCCAAAAAGGGTCTGAGGTTGTCTCTTTAAGGAAAAGGAGGAAAGAAAGCTCATAGGTTTGCATATGTGGAATGATGCGAGAGTGGTACCAGTTGAGGTAGGAATGGTAGATATGGTCACATAACATGGAGACTTGGAAGTCAGGATAAGATGGGTGAATTTTATTCTCTCTGCAATAGGAAGCCATGGGAGGTTTTGAAAAGGGTAGTGAAGTGATTTGCATTTTTAAATCATTCTATATCAGATATCTGGTTTGCAAATATTTTTCCTATTTTATAGGTAGCATTTTTATTTTGATTGTTTGCTCTGTGGTGCAGTATTTTTGTTTTTGTTGTTGTTTTGTGTTTTTTTTTATTGTTTAAAGTATTACAAATAGTAGTACATGTAGTATGTTTCCTTTTTTCCCCAATTGACCTTCCCCCAGTCTCCCCTACCCCCTCCCTGCTGGCACATGCCCTCACCCCCTCCCAGTGTCTTGCATCCATTGGTTATGCTTATATGCATGCATACACATCCTTCGGTTGATCTCTTACCTCCTTCCCCAAACACTCCCCAGCCTTCCTGCTGTCATTTGACAGCCTGTTCAATGCTTCTCTGCCTTTGTATCTATTTTTGTTCATCAGGATATAATGGTTTTTATTATCCATAAATGAATGAGATCATGTGGTGTGTGTTTTTTCACTGACTGGCTTATTTCACTTAGCATAATGCTCTCCACTTCCATCCATGCTGTTGTAAATGGTAAGAATTCCTTCTTTTTTATAACAGCATAGTATTCCATTGTATAGATCAGTGGTTCTCAACCTTTCTAATGCCGTGACCCTTTAATACAGTTCCTCATGTTGTGGTGACCCCCAACCATAAAATGGCGACCCTGCTAGTGGTTCTCAACCTGTGGGTCATTACCCACAGGTTGAAAACTGGACCCACAGGTTGAGAACTGCTGCTGTAGAGCCTAAGACCATTGGAAAACACAGATATTTACATTACGATTCATTAACAGTAGCAAAATTACAGTTATGAAGTAGCAACGAAAATAATTTTATGGTTAGGGGTCACAACAACATGAGGAACTGTATTAAAGGGTCGCAGCATTAGAAAGGTTGAGAACCACTGGTATAGATGTACCACAGTTTTCTAATCCAATCATCTGCTAATGGGCATTTAGGCTGATTCCAAATCTTAGCTATTGTAACTTGTGCTGCTATGAACATAAGGTTGCATATATCCTTTCTGATTGATGTTTCTGTATTCTTGGGATATATTCCTAGAAGCGGTATTACTGGGTCAAATGGGAGTTCCATTATTAATTTTTAGAGGAAACGCCATACTGTTTTCCACAGTGGCTGCACCAGTCTGCATTCCCGCCAGCAGTGCATAAGGGTTCCTTTTTCTCTGCATCCTCTCCAGCACTTGTCCTTTGTTGATTTGTTGATGATAGCCATTCTGACAGGTGTGAGGTGGTACCTCATTGTTGTTTTGATTTGCATCTCTCGGATGATTAGTGACTTTGAGCATGTTTTCATGTGTCTCTTGGATTTCTGATTGTCCTCTTTTGAAAAGTGTCTATTTAGGTCATTTGCCCATTTTTTAATTGGATTATTTATCTTCTTTTTGCTGAGTTGTATGAGTTCCCTGTAAATGTTGGAGATTAAACCCTTATCAGAGATAACATTGGCAAACATGTTCTTCCATGCAGTGGGCTTTCTTGTTGTTTTGTTAATGGTTTCTTTTGCTGTGCAGAAGCTTTTTATTTTGAAGTAGTCCCATTTGTTTATTTTTTTCCTCAACCAGGAGGAATCAAAAAATCTGAATAGGCCAATAACTATGGAGGAAATTGAAGCAGTAATCAAAAATCTTCCAACAAACAAAAGCCCTGGACCAGATGGCTTCACAGGGGAGTTTTATAAAACATTAAAAGAAGAAATAAAACCTATTTTTCTCAGACTATTCCAAAAAATTCAAGGGGAAGGAACACTTTCAAGCTCTTCCTACAAAGCCAGCATTACCCTAATCCCAAAACCAGATAAAGACAATACAATGAAAGAGAATTACAGGCCAATATCCCTCGTTAACATAGACGCCAAAATCCTCAACAAAATTCTAGAAAATCAGATTCAGCAATACATTAGAAAGATCATACACCATGACCAAGTGGGATTTATTCTGGGGATGCAAGGATGGTAAAATATCCGCAAATCAATAAATGTGATACACCATATAAACAAACTGAGAGATAAAAACCATATAATCATATCCATTGATGCAGAAAAAGCATTTGACAAAATCCAAAACCCTTTCTTAATAAAAACCCTCAGCAAGGTGGGAATAGAAGGATCATACCTAAACATAATAAAAGCCATATATGACAAACCCACAGCCAACATCAGACTCAATGGGCAAAAACTAAAACCATTTCCACTAATAACAGGAACAAGACAGGGATGCCCACTCTCACCACTCCTGTTCGACATATTACTGGAAGTACTAGCCATTGCAATCAGACAAGAAGAAGAAATAAAAGGCATCCAAATTGGAAAAGAAGAAGTAAAACTGTCCTTATTTGCAGATGACATGATATTGTACATAGAAAATCCCAAAGACTCAATAAAAAAACTACTAGACTTAATAAATGAATTTGGTAATGTAGCAGGATACAAAATTAACACCCAGAAGTCTATGGCTTTTCTATACACCAATAATTAACTCACAGAAAGAGAAATTAAAAAAGCAATCCCATTTACCATTGCAACAAAAAAATTAAGATACCTAGGAATAAACTTAACCAAGAAGATAAAGGACCTGTACTCAGAAAATTTCAGAACACTGAAAAAAGAGATAGAGGAAGACATGAACAAATGGAAGAATATATCATGTTTATGGGTTGGTAGAATCAACATCATTAAAATGTCCATACTACCCAAAGCAATCTATTAATTCAATGCAATCCCCATTAAAATACCAATGTCATACTTCAAAGACCTAGAACAAATTTTCCAAAAATTCATCTGGAATAAAAAAAGACCCCGAATAGCTGCGGCAATCTTGAGAAAGAAGAACAATGTTTGAGGGATCACAATACCAGATATCAAGCTATACTACAAAACTATTGTTCTCAAAACTGCCTGGTACTGGCACAAGAACAGACATATAGACCAGTGGAACAGAACAGAGAACCCAAAAATCAACACAAGCCATTATGCTCAATTAATACTTGACAAAGGAGGCAAGAGCATACAATGGAGTCAAGACAGTCTCTTCAATAAATGGTGTTGAGAAAACTGGACAGGTACTTGCAAAAAAATGAAACTAGACCACCAACTTACACCATACACAAAAATAAACTCAAAATGGATAAAGGACTTAAACATAAGATGGGAAACCATAAAAATCTTAGAAGAAGCCATAGGCAGCAAAATAGCAGACATTTGTTGTAGCAATATATTTAACGATACAGCTCCTAGGGCAATGGAAACTAAGCATTTTTATTTTTAAAAAACCTTTATTGTTAACTGTATTACAGATGTCTGCCCATTCCATCCCTCATTTTTCCCTCTGCCCGGTTCCCACCCCACCCCAGGCCATTATCACCCTATTGTCCGTGTACATAGGTAATGCATATATGCACATAAGTTCTTTGGCTAATCTCTTCCCAGTCCCACTCCCCACTTCTCTCTGAGAATCGTCTTTCTGTTCCATGTTTCCATGCCTTTGGTTCTATTTAATTCATGAGTTTATTTTATTAGATTCTTTGTTCATTTAGTTTTATTTTTAGACTAGAGGCCTGGTGCATGAAAATTCATGCACTGGAGGGGGGGTCTCTTAGCCCAACCTGCCCCCTCTCACAGTCTGGGTGCCCTCAGGGGAGGGAGGCGACCCAGTGATCAGGAGAAGGTGACGCCCCATCACACCTCTGCTGCTGCCACTTCAGCAGCACAAGCCTCGGCCGGCCCTGGTTACCTGAGCCTCAGGCGGCCCTAGGCAGCTGGGCAGCCAACATCCAAAGCTTGCCTGTGCCCTGGGCGGCAGCTGGGTAGCCTCCATCTGAGGCTTGCCTGTGCCTCAGGCTGGCCCTGGGTGGCTGGGGGACTGAGGGGATTGGGGGACTCCAGAGGCAGGCACTGAGAGTGGCTGAACCCACCTGGGGACAGGCCTGGCCATGCCACAAACCTGCTGGCGGAGCTGAGGGGACTGAGAGCCACCATCTTGTGGCTGTGTGCACTGCCATCTTTGAGGGCGTGGCAGTCAATTAGCATATTTCCTCCTTATTGACTATGGGTGCCGCCATCTTTGTGATGGTCAATTTGCATATTCCTTCTTTATTAAATAGGATTAAATTGTTGATGGATATGCATCTATTGCCATTTTATTGTTCACATTTTTTATCTTTTATCTCTTCTTCTTTTTAAAGAAGACCCTTTAACATTTCATATAATACTGGTTTGGTGGTGATGAACTCCTTTAGCTTTTCCTTGTCTGGGAAGCTCTTTATCTATCTTCAATTCTAAGTGATAGCTTTGCTGGGTAGAGTAATCTTGGTTGTAGGTCCTTGCTTTTCATTACTTTGAATATTTCTTGCCACTCACTCTGGGCTGCAAAGTTTCTGTTGAGAAATCAGCTGACAGTCATATGGGCACTCCCTTGTAGGTAACTGCTTTTCTCTTGCTACTTTTAAAATTCTCTCTTTGTCTTTAATCTTTGGCATTTTAATTATGATGTGTCTTGGTGTGGGCCTCTTTAGATTCCTCTTATTTGGGACTCTCTTCACTTCCTGAACTTGTAAGTCTATTTCATTCACAAGGTAAGCGAAGTTTTCTGCCACTATTTTTTCAAATAGTTTTTAAATGTCTTGATTCATTGCTCCCTCTCTTCTCATTCTGGTACTCCCTTGATGGGAATGTTGGTATGTATGAAGTTGTCCCAGAGGTCCCTTACACTATCTTTATTTTTTGTTATTATTTTTTCTTTTTGCTGTTCTGATTGGGTGTGTGTTTTTTCTTCCTTATATTCCAAATTCTTTATTTGATTCTCAGCATACTCTACTATACTGTTAATCCCCTATAAATTATTCTCTATTTCAGGTAGTATATGCTTTATTTCTGACTGGTGTTTTTTTATGCTGTTGATGTTCTCACTAATTTCCTTGAAATTCTAAGTTCCTTGAAGTTCTCATTAAGTTCCTTGAGCACCCTTGAGTACCCATTGTTTTGACCACTGTATCTGGTAATTTGCTTGCTTCCATTTCATTTAGTTCTTTTTCTGGAGATTTCTTCTAGTCTTTCATTTGTGACATGTTTCTTCGTCTCCACATTTTGGCTACTTCCCTGTGTATGTTTGTTTCTATGTATTAGGTAGACCTGCTATGTCTCTCAGACTTGGTAGAGTTGCCTTGTGTAGTAGGTGTCCTGTAGGGCCCAGTGTCTCAGCCTCTGAGCTGTTCTATTGTAGTAGATCCTTGATTTATGTTAGCATCACTGGGAGGGATTGCCCCCCAGGTCAATGGGTAGCAAGGGTCAGCTGTGACTACAGCTGAAGAGCTGCTGTGCAGGAGCTGACCTATGGAGCAGTACTTGCAACTTTTTTCCAAGATCCTTTCCAGGCAGAAAGGCCTGAATCCCCCCTTATCTTGTCTCCTAACCAAAGTCTGAAAGAACCTGGCTTGGCAGATTGGCAGCCTGTGCCCACACAGGCGGGACCTTTGTGTGTAAGACACAGAGCTGAAAGCTGTACCTCCCACCTCGTATTTCTTGCCACTCCCAGACTGTGCAGGGGCTCTGTCTGACTCTCCCCACAAGGAATACAGGAAAGAGGCCCAGGGAGGGACTAGGCCATGCCCACCCAAAGCCACATTGAGGTGGAAACCAAGCCAGGACTTGAATCCAGATTTCCAGACTTCTAACCCCATACTATTTTTCCACCCTATAGTGCTTCCAGACCTTTCCAAGAGAAAACTGAGTATGAGAATGGCTTTGGAGCAGGAAACTACAACTCCCTTGCCAAGTCCACATTCACAACAGAACAAACCCCTTTCATTCTCCAGCCACCTCAGCAGTGGAAACCTCCCTGCCATTTCCATCTTTTACTTGCTTTTAGGCCCATATTTCACTTTGCCTCACCGCATTTGTTGGAAAGATCCAGGCTGAATTAGGGGATGTGTACATAGATGGTGTGCAAAGATGGTGAGGGAAGATGGTATTTAAGGCCAAAATGAATGCTGGTTATCCATGATCATTGGAAATCTGGTGGATCAGGAGGGTTCAGATCTGATTACATATTAGGAGATTTAACTCTGCTTCTAGAGATTGCTCTGGACATACCAGTTTCTAGCCCCACAGGTTAGAATCTAAGTATGCAGGGAGATTAACTGCTCCTGCCCCAAACCTTTGGAGGTATGAGCTGGCTGTGAGAGAGCTCAGATTATATTGGTTACCACCTCCATAGTGATCTTCTGTTTACCTTATTGTGGGACTTTGAGTTTCTTCCTATTCCTGGGCCAAATTTTCCCATCTGTAAAATGAGAAGTGGGCCTAAATCACCCTTGACTGAAAACCTTCTAACAATTCTGTCCCATGAACTTTGTGTGATGGAAGAGTGCTGAACTGGATGAATGGTCAAGACATAGCAAAAGTTGGAGCTGGGGAGGAGCTGGCTTGAGACAGGGAGATGGCATGCTGGATCCAGAGGCATGGAAACAGTCTTCTCTATGAAAAAGACCACACTAAAGGGCTCTGCACTCACATACCACACCTAGAGCCAGTTAGGCCTGTGAGTAGGAGGTAGGAAGTACAGTCCAAGTAGCAGGAGTGGCAGAGAGGAACCCTATATTTTCCAAGGCATGCAGTAGTAGTGTCTGAATGAGGAATTTCTCTGTGCCCAGCCTTGAGCTGGACCCTAGAAAGGCTGAGGAGAACAGGATTGGGACACAGAGAGGAAGAATGAGGCAGCTACATTAGATTTTCATAAAAGAACCCAGTTGTCTAAAGAGGCTATTTAATAAATGTTGCTTTGTGGTATATAATATCACCTCTGCATCTCCCTGAAGCCTTCAGTGAAATGCCACATTAACTGTCAATTCATTTGCTGTTAGATTTGTCCTTTTTGAAGTTTGAGCAATATGCTGAGACTTCTCTTCACAAGTGTATAATGTTAGAGTAGGGGTGGCCCAATAATGCCCTGGCACCTTTGACTTACATATAGAAGAGTTTTACTAGCTTAGCCTGTCCACAAGAGGAAGGTTTGGTGGTCCCCCAGCTATTCATCTCTCCCTTTCTCCATATCCTCCATCCCAAGGCCACCAAGCCACAAAAGCTCCCCTCCTCAGAAAAGATGAGCAACCTCAAGGAAGTGTCAAAGAAGGAGTAAGTCATCAATGTTTATTTCACAATGCAGTATCTTGTGAAATGAGGGCCCAAGTATCAAAGATCTGGAGAGTCACATATAGGGTCAAACATGGACTTGCAAGCTCATTCTCACATTGCAACCTGATATGCACTGAATTGTGTCCCCCACAAAATTTATATGTGGGAATCCTAACCCACCAATGTGATGGTATTTGGAGATAGGGCTTTTTTGATATCATTAGATTTAGATTAGGTTATGAGGGTGAGACTTTTATGGTGGGATTAATGCCCTTATATGAAAAGACACCAGAGATCTTTCTGTCCCTCTCTCTTTGCTAGGTGAGTACACAGTGAGAAGGTGGACATCCACAAGCCAGGAAGAGAGTCCTCACCAGATGCTGACCACACTGGCACCTTGATCACAAATTTCTAGCCTCTATAACTGCAAGAAAATAATGTCTATTGTTTAAGCCACCCAGTCTATGGTATTTTGTTATAGCAGCCTGAGCTAAGACACAACCTTTCATAAGAAACCAGAACTTTGCCCTTTACATACATGCTCATTGGTATTCCTATGGACTAGGCATGAAAGAAAGTGATAACCCCATTCTACAGGGTTAAAAACTGAGTCCCAGAAAGCAACCTCACTTGGCCAAGGTTATAGTGGTTAAAATTTGGAGCTGTGATTCAAACCCAGTACTTTTGCGTCTATATCCAATATCTTAGTCCCAGTTTCTCAAAGTATGACCCAGAGATCACATATTTCAAAGTCTCATGAAAAGCTTCTTGAGTAAGCATAACTGGTGGGTCCCATCCCAGGCTTACTGAGCCATAACATCAAAGGATGAGCTCAAGAATTTGCAGCTTAGCTAGTTGCTCTGTGATTTTTTAGGCATCCTAATGTTAGAGAAGATGTATGAGTTTGTTGGAAGTGCTATTACAAAGTACCACAGGATGGATGGCTTAAACAACAGAAATTTATTGTCTCCCAGTTCTGGATGCTAAACATCTGAGATGAAGTTGTCAGCAGGGTTTGTTCCTTCTGAGTGTTGTGAGGGAAGGATCTGTTTCAGGCTTCTCTCCTTGACTTATAGATGGCTGTCTTTTCCCTGTGTCCTCACATGGTCTTCCCTTTGTGTGTGTCTGTATCCTAACCTCCTCTTCTTATGAAGACACTACTCATATTGGATTAGGGGCTACTCTAAGGACCCCATTTTAATTTAATTACCTCTGTAAAAACCCTTGCTCCAAATACAGTCACATTCTGAGGTCCTGGGAGTAAGGACTTCAACATACAAAATTTAGGGGAATACAATTCAGCCCATAACAGAAGCGCTGATTGAAAATATGATTCCTAGTGAAAAATAAGTCATTTCTGTTTTCCTTCCTCTTCCTCTCACCTCCCACCCCTCTAAAAATAGCAGCATATTGTGTTAGAATACTAGCTTAAGAAGTCTCCGCTTTCTGTTTCCACATCTCCCAGCCCAACTGAGACCTTTGAGGATCTTCAGAAGCTGGGGCCCTCCCCCTCTTCTATAATGGTGGTTGTGCTTGTGGTATGTGGCTTGTGATGAAAGGCTCCTATCCTCAGGTATGCAAGTAGGCTTTGTCTGAATGTCTCTAAGGGCTATAATTAACCCCAAACCAAGTAGGAGGCATACTCCTAGGGTCAGAAAACACACACACACCACTCTTGCTCAGCACCAACATGGTAAATAGTGTTCTTCATGCCCTGCAGCTAACAAGCACATCTTTACACCTGAAACATCAGGGGTCATCTTCACTCACAACACCAGAGAGCAGAGAGTGAAGATGATGTCCAAGAGGAATGCATAAGAACAGCCACTCTTCCTTCATACCCAACGTCCTTTGACCAGTTACTGGAGGAACAGTGACATGTGGAGCACCCCAGCTTTGCCCACAAGGCCTAATACAAGGGCTGCATATTTCAACCCAAGTTAGCCCACTCCCTTTCCATGCTCCCCCTACACTATAACTGGCATGCCAGATGCACTAAAGTTCTTGTCCTAGGGGACTTTTATCCACATAGTCCATTCAGCCTCTTTGGAAAGCCTACACACTTTTCAAGGCCTAGCTCAAATCCTAGCTCCCCCAGAAAACTTCAGGCAGAATCCAATGCCATTTCATCTTAACTCCCCAGTCCCTGACATAGAGATTCCTGCTTTCCCCACTCCCTTTGATTGTCCAGCTCAATCACACTGGGAAACTCAGTTTGCTCTGAGAAATAGCCCTTTAGGCTAGGGTGGTTCTAACTGCACATTAAATCAAATTGCAGCCACTCTCCCTCCAGCTCCACTTCTTGGCTGTTTAGAGCTGCTGCCTGGCAGTTCTACTTTCCAACACTCCTGTTCTGAAAAACATATGTATATACCCTCCTAACCCAGCCAGGAGCATCCAGGTGGCTCAGGGACACAAGCAGGGAAGAGCAGTTTTGAGGACTTTCTATGCCCTGGCTTTTTATTTATTTATTTATTTATTTATTTATTTATTTATTTAAATGTACCTTTATTGTTGCTATGCCCTGGCTTTTAGAAGCAACAAGAGGGGAAAGGGAGGGAGGAAAGGCACAGTAAAAATGCAACTTTGTGATAGTCACGCCCATATGCGAAGAGAGACAGAGATCACTGGGAGAGAAGGAGACAAAACCCAAAGCTAAAACAAGGCAAAGGCCTACTGTGCCAGGACCCATCATGTTGTCTGAAGGTCACTCGGTTTGCATTTTCACTGTGCCTTTCCTCCCTCCCTTTCCCTTCTTGTTGCCAGAGAAACCTTTATAACCCTGCCATCTCCCTCCTCACTCCCCAGGAGTGAGGTCCTTTAGCAACCTAGCAAGCAGTCTGCTTCTAAAAGCCAGGGCATAGCAACAATAAAGATACATTTAAATAAATAAATAAAAGCCAGGGCATAGAAGTCCTCAAAACTGCCCTTTCCTGCTTGTGTCTCTGGGCCACCTGGATGCTCCTGTCTGGGTTGGGCTTTTTATATGGAGGCTGTTTACAGAATCCCTGCCGGATCCAGATATGGGCCCTCTTCTCCCCATTGATGCAGATAGAATGCTGGGTAGATGAGGTCTCAGTCCCAAAGTGTGTGGGCCTCTTTGGAAAAGACCCTACATATGCTTGTAAGGGCCCATCCTAGCCATGCCACATTAATCAAGTCAGAGCTGAGCCGATTCCAGCAGCCATGAAAGCAGCTGCTGAGATGATTTTCTATAAAGACAGCTGTGTTTCAAAAAAGGGCTTGACATCATCCCCCAGGCATCTGGGGCGGAATCAGAAAGCTCCCTCTATCCTGCCTTTGCCTTATTTGTGTGCACATCTGTCTCCTTCACTGAACTGTGGGCTGTTATCTATCACACTTCTCCCACAGCCCACACCCTATAACCTGGCACTGAATAGATGATGGCTCAGTGTTTGGGAGGGAGCCCAGTAACCCAAGAAACCTTTGAATATAAAGGAGAAGTCACCACTGCAGATGTGGGTCAGGAGTTCAGTAATTCTGGGACAGGCAGCATCTCTCCAGAACACAGCTGGGGCTGGAGTTGATGAGAACTGTATGCTTCATAAACTAAGGGAGAGTTGGCTTGCTTTCTCTACCCATGAGGGATATGCAGGGCCTGATAAGGAAGCACTGAGCTCTCCAAGATGCTTTCACATCCACACTGGCTTTACAAGCCATTTTCTTTCTTTTTTCCTCCTCCTACCCCCGCTTCCTCCTCCTCCTCCTACCCACCCTCCCATCTTTGTGTATATATTGACTTTCTCCATTTTATCAGCAATATATACTGACTAAAGAACATTTGAAACATTTCAAATAAAAGTAGAAAATGTTATCCACATTCCACCCACCCAAGATTGTCAGTTAATATTTTGAAGTGTTTTCTTCCAATATTTACTCTAGTCTTTCTGAGCAGTAAGACTAAGCAGTATGTGTTTGCTTTATTTCTACTGCTTAGCAATGACTAACAACCAAGTGAGAAGGAGGTTTCAGAATGAGGCAATGTAAATGTCAGGAAAGTGGTATTTGTGTACCCACTGTGCTACTGATATGCTCTGTGGTGTTGGGCATGCCACACCCTCCCTGGGTTTCAATTTTCCCATCTGTATAATGGAATATTGGATTAGATGAGTTCAGAGGTTTCTTTCAATTTAAAGATTATTTGAGCCCTAGCTGGTTTGGCTCAGTGGATAGAGTGTTGGCCTGCAGACTGAACGGTCCCTGGTTCGATTCCAGTCAAGGGCACATGCCTAGGTTTCAGGCTCAATCCCCAGTAGGAGGCGTGCAGGAGGCTGCTGATCAATGATTCTCTCCCATCATTGATGTTTCTATCTCTCTCCCTCTCCTTTCCTCTCTGAAACTAATAAAAATATATTTAAAAAATAAAGATTATTTGAAATTACTAAGAAACATGGAAGGCTTCAGGAAGAGGCCTTATTTGAAAATGGAAACTCTGTTAATAGATTGCAGAGGGCAGTCTAGGTAGAAGAAAAGGAAGTTGCAAAGACAAAAATGTTGGAAGACATAAGCTGACCTTGGAGGACAGCCCCTGTAGGATTGAGTGTGTAGGAAGTGTCAGTGGGAGATGCAACTGGGGCTGACATCAAATACATGGAATTCCTTCAGTTGAAGGCCCTCTGGGTCCAAGATGGGTCCCAAGCACAGGGTGTCTGAGTCTATAGAATAGAAATTGGTTGTTGGGAGATGAACAGAGGACAAAACCAGCTGTTACTCACTCAAGTATGAGATCTTAGGGTGGGTCTGGCCTTGATAGCCATGCTGGGATAGCCATGGAATCAGAGCAGGCTGGAGCCTGGAGCCTAAGGACTCCATCAATTGCAAACACAGCACAAATCTTAAGGTAAAAGACTCAAAGAAGCTGGAATGAGAAAGAAAAAGCAGAAGCCCCAGTAATAAAACAACTAAAAAACATAAAAAGAGTAAAATGATTACCCAGACACAGAGATTATCCTGCCATCTTTACCAGTCTTATTTTCAAGTGAGTCCCAGAGTAATGTGGACAAGCTGGCAGATGGGAGTGAAGATGTTGAGAGAAACAGTCAAACTTTCTAGGAAAGAAAATGGTTTTAGATAAGGGCCTGAGCATTATTTCACCTATTTATTTAACAAGAATTTCCAAGGACTTACTGAGTGGTCATCCTTGTGTAAGAGGGTGGCAGCCAAACTCTTGACCTTCCCTGTCAAGACCTAACTTTAAAAGATGAGCATATCAGAAATAGTTGAGCATTGCTCAATATTTTGTCCCAATTTAAATAAACTTAGAAGAAATTATGGTGCTTAGGTTAATGCCTCATGGTCCAAACAGTTTGGCTTCTTACAAACATCATTAACTGGATCAAAGAATATGTAGCCTGTATTTCCATTTATCCATGATACTTTAATTATAACAAAATATAATAAGACAATTTCAGGGATGAACTAGAATTGAAAAGTCACTTAGTGCAGAACCATTATTACTGATTTAAATAGGTAAGTATAAATATTTATTAGACATAATGTTTCTAAAAAGACATACAGGTTTCTAAATACAAAGAGACAAAGAAAGCTAGGTCCCTATACGCCAACCTCCCACTAATATCCACTAAACAAATAATACCGTATAGTCAGGATAGAGAAGAACATCCCATGGGGTTGCTTCTTGTAGGCCTCAAGCCTTCCTGAAGTTTCTCATTAAGTTATTCCCAGGCAGTCAGCCAACATTTGGTCTCAGTTCAGCTGGACAAAACTTTGGCAGCTGGTTGGATAAAACTTTGGCAGCTGATTGGGGGATACCTGTTTGGCATCTCTGAGAGCTCTTTTCAGCTAGAAGGTATTTGCCATGGCTCCTTGCTCCCTTGCCTTTCCTCTTGTCTAATGGCAGTGCAGGAGGAAGAAGAAGAAATGCTGGGGCTTATTATATAAATGCCTTGGGGCAGTTCTTTTCTAAAGACAGTCAGACACCTCTTTCAGCCAGCTTCCAAACTTTAAACATGTGTCCTATGTAAGGAAAACTCTAGCTTTTCAGAAGCAGCTATGAGTCTATTTCCAACACAACTGCTATGAAAGGCCGAACCTAATTAGTCCCATGACCCAGCCCCTGCCCAATTTGTTTCAACTCAACTAATCCCAGGAAAAACCAGTTATATCCTCTGAATCTTTATCAGTGACCATTCTCTCTCCCTTCCTCAACAGGAGATTTGGAGTCTTTGGCAAAGCCCCTGCAAATCCTAGTATGTGTGGTGGACATAGGGAGCCCAGAGAAGGCCCTGGTAGTGGCCGTGGTACCAATGACAGTGGTAAGAATGGTGAGCTGGATGCGGCCTTGTTTATCAAATTCAGTAGGGGAAATTCTGCCCAGAAGGTCCTCAGCCCTGTCCCTAGCCTGATGCCCTGCCCAGACCCTTTACCTGGCTATGTGCCTCCTTTTTAAATGCACACAGCATGCTGTAGAACCACAGAGCAGCATGAGCTTTTCATGGTGATCATAAAGGCACCTTCATTATCCCCTCCCTTCACTGTTTGACCCTGATAAAGCCAGTCCCATCAGTGTTTCTACCCCAGACCAGTGGATGAAAACATTGGGAGTTCTGTGGGGAGGGGGACTGACAAGCAGGTTCCCGTTCATGCATTCCTACAGCATACCTGGTAACCAAATACAACACCATGTCAAGGTAGATGAATTTTCCAGTTAAATTCTGAGGAGTGCAGAGGCTCACGCTTTGGTTCCATAGTTCTGTCCCCAGGTGCACACTATGACTCATTTGTTTCATGAAGGGCTCCAGGCTGCCTCCAAAACTCTAGCTGCTCTAAAAGAGAAGGGACAGATTCAGAGTTCTGAAGCCCTTGGGACCTCATTCTTTCTCATACTAATTAGCATGTTCATCCCCAAAGCTTTTATGTCATTGCAATCTGTCCATTCTCACCCTTGATAAGTCACACCTTGAGGGAGGATTCCCTGGTGTCTCTGTTGCCTGTGGTGCCACCAAATGTCACTTTGGTTCTGACAGCAGGCAAGAGGGGGATGTTGTAAACACAATGTTGCCAATGATGTGTCATGACTCAATCCAAAGCACAGTGTTGAGCATGACTCCTGTTTTGTTCCTATCCCAGCTGTGCCAGCTCTCCTGCTGACATAGGACCTCAGGAGGCTGACAGCAGAGGGACAGTACTATGAGCAAAGTCTTCTCTGCTCCCAGCACATGTCTCACTGATGCATGGCTCAGGGATCATCTTGCTGCTACACAAAGCTTTCTGACCCAGAAGCTCCTTGTTGACAAGGTTCTCAGGAAAGGATTATTGAATAAATAAATAATAAACAAATGAATTACCAGGAGTTTAAGAAAAAGACTTGTCAGTCCCTAAGGGCTACAGCTCACTCATTTAGCCACCCACATTGGCCAATGGACCCATTGCAGGATACCTGACATCTAGTCCTATGGTCACCAGGAAATACTTCCTCAAACTTACAGCTAGAATGTACTCATGAAGCAGTCCAATCTGTTATTGGGATCAGGGATCACAGAGGCATTTGTAATTTTATGTTGACAAACATGATCTTCCGGTAGCCAACTGCTTCCTGGATTTTGCAGTTTGTGGACTCATCTTTGGATTTCCTTCTGGAGCCCACAAGCAGGTAAGCCTGTTCTCTCCTCCCCAGGACAAAGTTTTAGAGACCCCCAAGAGGGTGGCCATGTTCCCCCATGAATCTGCTCCTCTTCATTCTGAACAGTCCTTTCACTTACATCTCCTGTTCATCCATCCTAGTAGTTTTCTTTTTTACACATCAGTTCGTACCCAACCCCTATTCAAGTGTGGGCACCAGAATTAAGCTGAAGACTCTGGGCATGGCCTGATCAGAAGGAAGTCACTATTTATACCTTTCTAGACAGGGCATTCAAGTACTATGGCAGTTCATTCTCTAGCCATAGCACACTCTGACCCCTTTTGAGCCTTGTGGTCAACCAAACTGGATGTTTTTCTTCTGAGTTTCTTCCGAGTCAGAGATCTTTAATCAGGGGCATAAAATTTATTTTTAAAAACATGATGGCTTTTTATATGACCCTTCAAAAATCATCTTGTTGAGTTTAGCCAAGGTGCTACATCCTTTTCTCCAGGACTTGGGTCATTGGTAAGTTTGACAAATCCTTCTGTCCTCAAATTTAGGACCAACCAAGTTCAAGAACAGAGCTCTAACGCATGTCATATTTGGCCTGTATTCAATGTGGAACCCTGGCTCTCAATGCATACCCTATTGTTGTAGTTGCTTAGGTAGTTGTGAGTACACCCAATGGTCTGAACATGCAACTCATTCTGGGAAAGTCATGAGAGTCTTGCTTGGGTGGCTTAAAATCCTGAGATGCCTAAAATGTCTCAAGTAGAAGGGCACTTAGTGATTACCTGTCCCTTTTCTTGGTTGAACAGGTAAGACAGAAGCATAAAGAAAGGAAGATGTTGCCCAAAGCCACCACTGTGGTAGAATAGAATGAAACTTTGTCACAGTGTAATCCAGACTTTGTCCTCTTTACCTTGTTATAGACTCTCTTCACAAAGAGACAATGGAAGTTACATTGTTTCTATCAACAGAATATGTGAAGCTTCCTTCCCATTGACATTGAAAATAAAAGCAGAGACATGCTGTCCCACATTTCCTTCTCCAGTACAACAATGGAAAAACAGAAAGCATCATTCTTTCCATTTGGCATTGAATGTCACCCAGCTCTAATATACCCAGTGCCAAGGAAAATCCCTGGGTGCTGCAACTGTGGCTCTTCCCTCCTGCCAAGACATGAGGCAGGTTGGGGACAAAACCCTCAACAGGGTGCCCAGACAGTGATTGGTTATTTCAAGCTTCTTAGGGTGAGAAACCTGAGTATCTACCTTCATGCATACTTTTCACAGATTGGGCTTGAATGGAAGAAAATCAATGGATATAAAAAATGTTGCCAGTAAACTTCTTAACCAACTGACAAGCTTATTTTTCACTTGGCTTCCCATGATATTTTGAGGGTTTTTTTTCCCACTTAACTTCCAATTCCAGAGCTCATACATCCCCTTTCACTGTAAGGAGGAAGTCATTTATCAGAAGCTGAGCAAGCCAGCCCACTAGTTATTCTTTATGTTATGGAAAGCCACTGGAGCTGGAAGGTCCTGAACAGAAGTTATTAACTTTTAAATATCCTCCTGGCTGCTGTAAAGGGAGTAAACTTAGAAAAAAAAGTGGGTAACAACAGAGGTAGAGATACCATTTGGGAAGCTATTGCAGTTATCCAGGCAAAAAATGGTGGTGACTGGGAGGAAGATGATGGAATAGGGATGAGGAAAAGAGATAGTTAAGAATTAGAGTTGACATAATATAAAGTATATTGGGGAGTGGATGGTAGAGGCATTTATTGAGTGATGAATACAGGAGAGGAGAAACAATTTATAAAAGGTATTGAGTTTTGCTTTAGAACAATTGGAATGGAACATGATAATATTAGCTAAAAGGGCTTCAGTGCTGTAGAGGGTACTCTGTATCCCAGGACCCTTTCCCTACATTTTACATGTATTACCTCACTACTCCTCAAACTCTATAAGGTAGATGAGGAGGAGGAAGAAAAGGAGGACTATTTTCATTTTTAAATGAGGTAACTGAGTCTCAGAAATTAAATAATCTCATAACTAGTCACTGAAGGAGCAAAGATTTAAGCCAGGCAGTTGGGCCCATGAGTCTGGACTCCTACTTACAAGGCTCAGCTACTGTGCATATTGAATTTTCAGTCTTATAACACTCAATAGGTGATTGGAGTTACGGGTTTGGTGCTCACAGGACAGGTCTGGGTTGGAGCTGGATGTTTCTCAGTCACGTGCACAGAGGTCATCACTGAAGACAAAAAAAGTGGGTGAGCTGGCCTAGGGAGATGTCACCTTGTCACCTTGTTCTCCACTTCCCAGCATCTGCACATCAATTCATTCAAAAATTATTCAGGAGGACTGCTCAGGGAAAATTCCTGGCAAGACATTTGAGTTATGGACAGAAAGGCAACTGGTTCCTTGCCTTCAGAAGGCTCATAGACTTCTGGAGAAGACAGCAGAATTCGTAGCTGGCCTGAGAAATTCTAAATGGGTAAAAACCCTGGGGGCTGGGATGGAGTTAAAATGTGATCCAAAAAGGTGGAGATAATATATATATATATATATATATATATATATATATACTGATTCTGCTTTTCTGGTAGAATCCTTTAAGTAGATTATATATGATATAGATATAGATATTTATAATCATAAAAGTGTAATATGCTAATTAGACCAGACAGCTGAACTACCTTCCTGAAGTCCTTCTGGATGATCTTCTGGATGAAGCCGTGGTGGCAGGGGCCGAGGCAGAGGTGATTAGGGGTGATCAGGCAGGCAGGCGAGCAGTTAGGGGCAATTAGGCAGGCAGGCAGAATGGTTAGGGGCAATCAGACAGGCAGGCGAGCAGATAGGGGAGATCAGGCAGGCAGGCAGAGTGGTTAGGGGAGATCAGGCAGGCAGGTGAGTGGTTAGGGGTGATCAGGCAGGCAGGCAAGCAGTTAAGGGAGATCAGGCAGGCAGGCAGGGTGGTTAGGGGTGATCAGGCAGGCAGGTGAGTGGTTAGGGATGATCAGGAAGGCAGGCGAGTGGTTAGGGGTGATCAGGCAGGCAGGCAGAGTGGTCAGGGACGATCAGGCAGGCAGGCAGGCAGGCAAGCAGTGAGGAGCCAGAAGTCCTGGATTGTAAGAGGGTGCAGGCTGTGCTGAGGGACCCCCCACCCCATGCATGAATTTCATTTCATGCACTGGGCCTCCAGTAGATATAGATATAGATATAGATTATATAGATATAGAGATAGAGATAGAGATAGAGATAGAGATAGAGATAGAGATAGAGATATGGATATGGATTATTATTATATATATAATAATAATATTATTAGAGAGAGAGAGAGAGAGAGAGAGAGAGAGAGAGAGAGAGATTAAGATAGATTAATTGTAAGGAATTGGCTTATTCAATTTCTTTTAATCAACTGATGACTCAGTTTTGGGACTGGCTAGGCAAGTCCAAAATCCATTGATTATTCAGGAAGTTTTTCTATATTTTAATTGTAATCTCAGTTTGTTCCTGGGAGCATGTCCATGTAGCATCCACTTACTCTGCCACCATTTTTAATCTCTCCTCCAAAATCCATAGGACAGGCCATCAGAAAGGGCAGGCTGAAAATTCTCAAGCAGAATCTAATTATACCATCCACATTAGAAAGAAGTTTCTCATGGTAACCTCAGTTTTGCTCTTAAAGTCTTCCAATTGATTGGCTGAGGGCCACCTACATTATCAAGGATAATCTTTCTTTACTTAGAGTCAGCTAACTCTAATTGTTAACCACATCTACAAAATACTTTCACAGCTACACCTAGATATTTGAATCCTCACTGACCTACCTCTCCAAGGGCTCAGCACAGGAACTAGCAGCTACAGGATGTTAAGTAAATGTTGATGCAATAAATTTGTCTTTATGGCAATGAGAGAAAGTGGGCATAGAGCAGTCATAGTAGGCATCTTAACTAACATGCCTTTCTGAACCATGAAAAATTCAACTGGGACAGAGCCTCAGCAATCACTGTGATACATTCCATTCCTTTGACTTCAAATGGCCTGTTTCCCTTAGTATAGTCTTCCCTGGGAGCTTTTGTGCAGCTGTTACTCTGCAGTCAGTCCCACCCAAAAGTTCTTCCACCCTCTAGACAACAACCCCTGAAGCATTTCCAGAGAAGTTGGGCCTCTGGTTTGGGAACTCCATTTTGGAGACCACAAGAGACCTCTTTGGCTCAGGCCAAGTCTTTGCGAAATCAATGTAGGCTTTGTTTAGCATGTACAGTGCAAAATGAGAAGGCCTGAGCTCCGTAAACAAAAAAGACTTGACAAGCATCTTAGTTCCACTGGTCTGTGGGCTCTGGGAGAGAACTGTATATTCTGCCACCTTTACAGAGAGTGGAAAATTGAAGAGCCAAGACAAACATAGGGCAAACTGGGCTCTCAAATGTTGAACCATGTCCAAAGGGACCTGGCCCTAGGAGAGCCTTGTGAGCTAGAGTAGATGCAGGGCAACCATTGCTGACACAGCAGCCTAAAATCTCCAGGGCTGGAAGTGATCTCAGGAGGAATAGGACTCTGAACCCATGCTATGAAAAGCATGGTCCACAGACTAATGCTAGTTGATCAATAAGAGTAGGTGTTTAGGTACTGTTTCAGCAATTTGACATGGCTACAACACAGACATGTGTGATTTTACATTTTACAAGCATATAGATTGTTACAAAATGGAGATTGAAAAACTAGTTCTTCCATCCCAGGTAGTGTGAGAAGCATTGCTATAAACTACTGGTTCTCCAGCCTGAGTGTGAATCATCAGGGCAGGGGCTGGCATCTGTGTTTTTGACCCACTCTCCAAGTGACTCCCATGTCAGTTTGGGAACCAGCGGACCAGTGGTGTAGAATGATCTACACCCCAAGCACATGTACAACTTCCATATCCCTGTAACCCCTCCTTACACCCCTCAAGGACCAAGGAGGTCTCCCATTCTGAAGCAGTGGCTGGCCTTGAAAAAGTACTCGGAGTTGGAGTGCTGATTGGCAGCTGTGCACCTGTGAGACTCCACTGGGACAGTGTCTAGGATCATAGCATGCCTGGATCAAATCTTTCTGCTGAACTACTGCTCAGGTTGAGTCCCTATCTACACTCAAAACCCCTCTTCAAGGGGTCTCAGGAATTCCTGCTGTTTGCACCATTTCTGTTTGTAGGCCCTACTGCTGACTTTCTCAGTGTAGTTACCATCACCATCATGTCCTTTTCTCCCTCTTTCTGACCCATACTTCCTGTTTGCCTGCTAGAGTGTAGGAGAATTTGATCTATTAATACCCATTCAACTGCTTCCATATCCACCCCAGCAATGTCCTCCCCTCATTGGCTCCGGAACTACTTCTACTGTATCCCAAACACCCCCCTGCTTTGATCATTCCATCCCAATTATATTTGATGACCTCCCTTGAAATGCCTAGTGGTCTGCAGCTTTGCCTCTTCGGTTCTGGACATGCTGTCCCTTTACTTTGTTCATCTGGGTAGAGAGTGGTGGTGGCAAGTGTTTGTGCTTGGGAGTACAAATAGTCTATTTTCCTTAAACACAGTGTGGTGACAAGAGACAAAGACGGGGACTCAGGAAGCATGGGTTCAAATTCCACTACTTTGACAAACATTGTACATCTCTAGAAATCCATACCTCTCTCTGTGCTTCAGTGTCCTTATCTATAAAATGTGATTGCCTTTCTCAAGGGTTTCTTGTGAGTCTTGAGATAAAACAAGGAACCCAAAAGAAATTGTGATGGTTGAAGCACTACCTCCTATGAAGGAATAACTCTGCTCAGGATATGAGATGAAGGAGGGCATCCCATTCTGCTGACAATCTCAATGCCATGAGTTTGTTTATACACTGAATGGCCAGATTATTATGATCTCTGAATGCATAATAATCTGGCCACTCAGTGTGTGTGTGTTTGTGTGTGTGTGTGTGTGTGTGTGTGTGTGTGTGTATTAGAGGCCTGGTGCATGAATTCATGCATGGGTGGGGTCTGGCCAGCCTGGCCAGAGGGAGGGGACATGGGCAGTTGGCCAGCCTGCCTGCTGGTTGAACTCCTGGTCGAGGGGACAATTTGCATATTAGCCTTTTATTATATAGGATATACACTGAGTGGCCAGATTAATATGCATTCAGAGATCATAATAATCTGGCCACTCAGTGTATGGGAAACAAGAAAAGAAAAAGACATGGAAAGAATAAAGGCCTTGAAATAGGTAAATCAATTTGTATAGAAGAAGAGCAAAGAGGAATACTTGTCCCACCAGATTGTAAGATATAATACAAATTTATAGCAATTTAAAAAATAAAAAATAGGTACTGGTGCAGAGAAAAAATGTCTCAGAGGAAAGTGATGGAGAACTAATATATATATATATTAAAATTGGGACCACAAATCAATAAACAAAAGAAGGGTTTTTGAGTAAATAGGTCTAAAACACCTGGATAGATTCCCACCTCATACCACATATAAAAATGATTTCTGACAGATTAAAAACCTAAATATAAAAGGTAAGTAAGTAAATTTATTGACAGAAAATGTAGGAGAATACCTTTTGGTCTTGGAGAGGGCAAAGATCAGACTTAAAATAAAACTTATCAATGCATATTGATAGAGTTGATTAAACAAAATTAGTAATTACTGTTCAAAAAATATAGCATTGGGGGAAAATAAGTGAATGGGCAGTGAATACATTTGTGTTATCTAAAACTAACCAAGACAGAATCATTCAGCAAAAAGACAGGAATCCAAATTTAAAAAAATAATAATTTGAATAGGCAATTTACATAAAGGTCAATAAATATGTGAAAAGATGCCCAAGATCACTAGTAATTAAGGATATGCAAATTAAAACAACAATAAGAGTCATTTGGCCTCTCTCAGTTTGGTAAGTATTAGAAGGTTGGAAAATACCAATGTCAGCAAAGATAAGGTGACACTGGGAGCCTCCATGTCCTCCTTGTGGGAGTGCCCTACTGTTTGGAAAGCAAACCAGCCAGGTTTAGTAAAAGGGAGTCCAAGTATACTCTGACCCACGGAGGCCACATCTGGGAGCCTATCCCAATGCAGATACCATCGGGACATATCCAAGGAGGGCCACTGTGGCACTGCATGGAACTGCAACAGGTCAATTTTTAATCCCCAGGAGAATGGATAATAAAAATTAAAAAAACTAAGCAGTTTGAAGTAACTAGATGTATGCACAACATGGAATGATTCACAATCATAGTGCTGATTTTTTCTAAGTAAGAAAGAGAACAAGATTTATAGCACAATAACATTTATGCAAATTAAAAACACATATGCAAAAAACCACTGTATTTTACAAGAACGCATACATATTCAGAGACACATCTCAAATGCATTGGAGTAGGTGCCCATGGAGGGGGAAAGGATGTAGGGATCTGGAATAAAGGGAAAAAATAAATGAGAAAGAGGCCTTGCACACCCCATAGGTAATGTGATAGCCAGCTCTGAAATGAGGGGTGGATTTTATTCAACTCTCTGCACCCGAAGTTTACAAATAAGTTCTAATAAGTTTTTTAAAGGAAAGAGAAGAGGGAGGGAAATAGGGATTGACTGCTTAATGGGTATGAGTTTTCCTTTTGGGGTGATAAAAATGTCCTGGAACTCTATAGAGGTGATGACTGTACAACATTGTGAATGTATTAAGTGCTATTGAATTGTACAGTTTAAAATGGTCAAAATGGTTAATTTATCTTATGTGAATTTTACCTCAATACAAAAAAGTATATAAGAGCTGGCCACTCAGGGTTCCTCAGAATGCAGCCTGCTCCCCTCACCTCTCCTCATCACAACCCTGTTTCCTACCTGCTGGCTCTTGAGGCCGGGTTTTCCACTGCAGCACAAAGACCTCTTGGGCCTGGGCCTAAGCCTGAACTGGTGCAAAAATGGCATAGACAGCAGTGCACTGGGCTGGGGGCTCTGGGCACACCTCCCCAGGTAGCTAGTCCTGATCTTGTTTACCTCAAGACCATTGGGAAGAGCCAGTGGGCTGGCGTATGGGAAAGAACTCAGCGCCTGACAAAGCGCCTCACTGGTGTGAAGGATTATTGGGGTTATTTATGACCAAGCCGAATTGCTCATAAGGCAATTTTCTTATATTTCTTCCTGACATGGAAACCTATTTCCATTTCACTGACTTGGGACTTTGAGGAGGCAATATCGCAATCCTTCCCCTCTTTCCTAGGACTTGTCAAACATTTTGTCATCCCTCCTGATGTCAAATTAAAATAACTGAGAGGTGTGCAGTGGCAAGGTGGGGGACCAGAGTTCAAAGCCCGTGACTCAGACACAGGATGGCTCTTCAAACAAGTTGCTTTGTCCCAGAGCCCCAGGCATACAGAGAGAGAAAGGGAGAGAGAGAGAGAGAGAGAGAGAGAGAGAGAGAGAGAGAGAGAGAGGGAAAACGCATGCATAGGTTTGGGTCAATGTACCACACTGTGTGCCCAGGACCCTTAATCCTCACCCTGCATGGAGATGTCCTCAGAGAACCCAGCTCTGGCAGTGGTGATACAATTTCAGGCTGCAGGACAAGCTGGTAGGACACATTCAGGATATTCCCTGTATTTAGAGGAGCTTCTGGCAGCTCTTTCTTTGTTTGGAGGCCCCTGTGGTTATCTCATTGATGCCACTGGGTCTCAGGATGCTTAGGAAAGCAAACCCTCCCCAAGGTCTTGGTGTTCAAGCTCAGCACCTTTGCTCAGGGAAAGTCAAGGAGGGAGGTGGTAATGCTAACATTCCAACACATGTGCCTTTTGTTCCTTTACAAGCTGGGCCACTGCACATAGCCCACGTGTACCTTCCTGTCTGACAGAGCATTTGGCATGGCCTCCTCTTTCAGCAATGACACTGCCCACCACCTCCCCTCCTCTCTGTCCATGTTGCTGGCAGCAGAGATGCAGGATGAAAACAAAAATCTGAATGTATGCCTCCCCTGCTTTCAAATATTGTAGACAACCTAACAAACTGCAAATGCCTCTGCATGGCTTCCACGAGTCTCCATGATCAGGCCCCGCCTGCCTTTCCTGCTTTATCTATTGTCTTCTTCCACACCCGGCCCTTTAGCTAAAGCAGTTCCCCATTCTTCCAAACACACCAAGACTTTTTCTACCTTAGATTTTATACATATACTTTCCTTACTAAAAATATCATGTCTTGTTTCTCTGCCTGGAAACCTCCTACTCATCCTGCAATCCCTTCCTTAATGCTCCCAGATGAAGTTAGTCACTGCTTCCTCTGGGTTTTACAGCAAATATTCATTGAGCCCCTGCTGGGTGCCAAACACAGTGCCAGGTCTTAGGGGTACAAAAGGGATCAAAAGAGGAGTGATCTTACACTCACAGGGTTGGCAGTATAGTGAGAGGGGAGAGAGACATTGAACAAAGAAGACGATTAAGGAGGACAATATGAGTGAGCAGTGCTAGCCAGAAAATTAAATATAGTGATGTGACAGAAAGTAGCTGAATGGCTACTTTGGAGTGGGTGTGGGTTGAATTTCAAGGAGTTAGTAATGTAGAGATTGGGGGACAGAGAATGCAGGCAATGGAAACAGCAAGTAATCAAGCAAATATTAAGAGCCTCAGCCATCACTAAAACAATTAAACACTTGCTGCCTTGTGGGAGGTGCCCTACTTCCCAACTTGTAGCAGGGACAAAAGGAAGACAGCTGGCTGAAGGCAACCACCTCCCTTGAAGGGTTTTGAGGTTTGTCCCTATCAGATTGGCCTTTCCATCTGTCAAGTTGCTGCTGCTGGGTAATAGCTCAGAGTGCCAGGCTCCTGGACCAACTCCATCAGGAAGTACCTTGCTATGGCAAGCCAAGTAAGTGTGGAGCCAACTAACTGTTCCAGCCCCAGCTCTCCCACTTTCTCACTGTGCATCTGTGGCCAACCTCTTAAATTTCCAGTGCCTTAGTTACTGCATGTGCAAAATGGGAACCCCCCAGTTGTCAAGTTAATGAGAGGATTAAATGAAAGCACATATGAACAGTGCCTAGAGAAAAATGGGCCTTATAAGCCAATATCACCACAACTGAAAGGGGAACTTGTCTAGTTCTCTGTTTAATATGGGGACTCTGAGGTCCAGGCTTGTCCAATGTCATCCTAGATTTGCTTCTGGCCCCAGTTCTTAGACTGCCCAAGTGTAGAGCCTTAACTGGCCCTCAGTGCCCCCTATACAATAAACTTGAGTCCATGTCTGTTCATCCATCCCCATCCCCGGCTCCCTTGGGTACTCTGCAAGTCCCCAGCATAATGTTGCCACTGTCTTCCTTCCTTCCTTCTTTATTTCTCCACTCAGAGCTGACCACAGCCTCACTTATCCTCCAAGACCTTTGAAGCCCCAATGAGGTAGGTGGTGGGCTGGACACGGTTCCAGGTCCTGGGTAAAGCCCCACAATGGAAGCCAGGCAGAACCCAGGTGTGTGTGTGGCAGCAACTCATAGCTGGCCAGTTGCTACAAACTCTGCTCCTTTGTGTAGCAGGGGGCAAACTGCCTCCAGCTCAAAGTTTGTGGTTTTGCAAGGTCACTAAGACCAAAGTACTAGGTCTTAGTGAGGGGGATAAGACAGATTTAGTTGTGGTCACTGGCTATGAAAAATACACTCTTAAAATAACAGGAAAATATAGGAGAGACAAATAGGGAAAAAGGGGGACATTTGTCATACTTTAAACAATAAAGATAAATTTAAAAAATAACATGCAAATATAAATCAGATAGTGGAATATAAATCAGATTTTTGCACCATTCAAAAAATGATTCAATAATTTTATTAACCAATGTCACCCCAATAAATTCAATAAAAATTAAAAAATAAAATAAACAACAAAATGATTCAATAGATAGCAAAATTTGAAAATAGACAAATACCAAGTTCCAGCAGGCTCCAACTCAAAATCCTCAAATGTCACCAATCATAGTTTACTTCATTTGGTTGTGATGTTATCTCTGCATTTAGGTAAACAACCCTTCAGACACCTGGGGTTTGGACTCATGGTGGCTCAGTTGGGGGCTGCTGTCAAATCTGAGCTCAGAAGCAGCTTCTGGGTAGCAATCCCTATGGCAGCTGGTGCTTTGAATCGCCCACTCAATGGATCTTTCTGTAGAGAATGTCTAAAGCTGTCCTATAACACGCACAATTAGCTCTCAGCACATTCGCACAGTTACTGCCTTTCCTACCTTGTCTTTGAGCCAAGGAAAACTGCTTTCTGTTCCACATGGTCAGAACAGACAAGGAAGAGCAAGACCATGCTTGCAAAATGAGCTGCGTTTCTGGGACTCTTTCCAGGCAGATTTCCTCTTTCCCAGACTATTTCCCCACCTAACTCCTGGCTTGTATCTGAACAGAACTGGTTAATTTCCTGAAATCCCTGCTGTGCTATGGACACACTGGACACAGGCTTATTTCCTAAAGGGCTATATTTTTATTTCATAGGTGTAGCACACAGACAAATCCAAGCACATTTTAAAATTAGAGAAATATACTGGTTTCCTCATTCTTTCAACAACTATTTATTGGCATCTACTCTGGGCCAGGCAGTGAACAGGGGCAAAGAGATTGAGCCACCATAGGTGACTTGTTCAAATGGGTCTGAGGGGATCTTTTGAGACCCTCAAATCAGGGTGGCTTTGGAGAAGGTAAATTTCAACTTGAAACCTGGGGAACTGCTGCCAGCCCTTACAATAGAGGGGTCAAGGAGATGAGGAGGTAAAGTTAATGACTCTGAGCCTGGCATAAGGAGGTAAAGCTTCTGGGCCACTGTCAGGCACCCCGAATTGTTCCATTGTTTTCAGGGAGGGCTTCAACAACAAGCCTCTCTTTCTAAACACATTACATATCCTAGTTCTCAGGAATGAAATCGATCTGCAGAGGTGACTCACAGGCAGACAGCAAGCTCAGCCATGGGGCCCTGTCTGCATTCCCAATTTGCCTGCTCAGATTGTCGCCTTATTAATGTTATTTACCAAGCCCCATGCCCCCAATGCCTGTCCTTAGCCCCTGCTTGAGCCCTCCGGCCATTGTCCCTGTAGGACTGTCACATCCTGTCACTATCTTCCTGAATTCTAAAGGTCTGGGCAGCCTGACTAAAGACTTGCCTGCTAGCTCTAAGAACCAGGAAGGTAGCCTAGTGGCCCCAGCCCCATCTTCTCTCAGAGCAGGTTCCAGAGGGATATGGTCCACAGCTATGCCCCTCTCGCCTTTCCTCACGCAAGAAAAGGAAAGAGAACAATGATTCTTCAGTGAGGTACTGTGCTGCTGGCAGATATGGTCAGATCCCTGGCATAAGAGGAGAGGGGAATGTTTCTGGCTCTGTGGAGCCAGATGGGGAAATCAGAGACAGGAGCTCGTAAAGGAGCTCGTATAGCTTCCTTCTGCCATGCCCTGTATCCGCGGTTGCACTTCTAACCTTGCCCAAACCCCTTCTCTCCCAGGGCATTGGGGTGCCCCGCTCCCTGAAGCTCAGATCCCCATAAAGGTCTTCTGCTACTTGGAGGGTGAGCAATGGCTTGGAAAGCACGGCGCTGTGCTCTACTCATGGCGCGAGAGCGCCCTCACTCTATTCTGCGGTCAATAATGGAACAGCAGCTGGGAGGGAGGTCTTGAGCTGGAGACAACCTGGCCTCCCAGGTTGCTGCTCACCCCCATCCCAGTAGCCTGCCCACCCCACCTCACTTGGCCTCCAAAACCCGAGTCCCAAAGGCTGCGTACTCCTCCATCCTGCGTCAGTTCCCACTTCCCCAGAGCCTGAGTGCCCCAAAAAGCTAGAGTGGAAGGATCTCCAGAGACCTTACCTACAGAGGCTGAAAATTCAAGGCAGACCCTTGTTCATGGGAAACTCTGGGAACTTCTGATTATTATCATCTCACCACTGTTCCTATCCAACACTAGTCCTAAAGTCCCTCTAACCACCCATCTTTCCCTCTTAAACCTGTAAAGACAGTCCAGTTATGCCCCAGAACTCAGACCCTCAAGAGCCAGAGGATCAACCTATAGGTCCAAGGATAACTACTCCTACAACTGGCCTCTGATTCTACCACTCCAGGAATAAGTTGAAAGGACTTGCATGAGGCACAAGCCCAGATTATGAAATCAAGTTAGCATTTAAATGACCTAACAACATATTGCCCAATTTAATTTGCTTACTTGATTCAATAAAGGAGAAACAAGAAAACTCATCTAATTAAATACATTGATCCATAGAAACTGGCAAATCTGAAAGTCTGCCTGGAAGTTAGTGGCTTGAAAAACTTGAGTGACACAAAGGTATGAGTTGAAATAAGATAAATCCGTTCTCCTCCAAGCCCCAGGAAAGTTCTAGGTGCCAGCAATACAGTGAGGAACCAGCAGTAACATCTGCCTCAGAGTGTTGATAGTCAAAAGGGGAATATAGACAATAAATGGTGAAACAAACAAGATGATTGCAGAGAGTAATCCTACCTAATAAAAGAGTAATATGCAAATTGACCCTAACTCCGCTACACCCACAAGCTACGCCCACAAGCCACACCCACCAGCCAATCAGGAGCAAATATGCAAATAAATCCAACCAAGATGGCTACAGCCACAGAGAGCGGGAGGGAGGCTTGGGTTTCCCCAGCAACAGGGAAGCCAAGCTTTCCACCTACCCTTACCGGCCTAAGCCTCCACTCAAGCCTACAAAGTTTTGATTATAGAAGGTAAACAAATCCAAACAAAAATGGCAGCAGCTACAGAGCTGGAAAGAGCAGGAGGCAAGGGTTTCCCTGGGCAATGGAGGAAGCAAAACTTTTCGCACAACCTGGCCAGCCCAGGCCTCCGCTTAAGGCTACAAAGTTTCAATTATAGAAGGTACACAAACCCCAAAAGAAATGGCTGCTGGCCACGGAGCGAGCAGGAGGCTTGGCTCCGCTCCAGGCTACAAAGTTTTAATTGTAGAAAGTAAATAAATTCCAGATACCAGGGCCTCCTCTTGGGTTGCCAGGGGGTGTGGCTGGCCTGCAAACCACCACAGGCCTCTCACTCAGGCTGTCCCACGCCCCAAGGGAACCCCCACCCTGATCCGGGACACCCTTCAGGGCAAACCAGTTGGCCCCCACCCGTGCACCAGGTCTCTATCCTATCTAATAAAAGAGTAATATGCAGATTGACCATCACTCCAAGACACAATATGGCTGCCCCATGTGGTCAAAGATCCTGCCCCCATGTGGACACAAGATGGTCACCACAAGAGGGCCAGCAGGGGAGGGCAGTTGGGAGGCACAAGGCCTACAAGGGAGGTCAGTTGGAGGTGATCAATCCTGCAGGGGAGGGCAGTTAGGGGTGACCAGGCTGGCAGAGGAGGGAAGTTGGGGGCAAACAGGCTGGCAGGGGAGCAGTTAGGCATCAATCAGGCTGGCAGCAGAGTGGTTAGGGGGTGATCAGGCTGGCAGGCAGAAGCGGTTAGGGGCAATCAGGAAGGCAGGCAGGCGAGTGGTTGGGAGCCAGCAGTCCTGGATTGTGAGAGGGATCCGACTGCCCACCGGGATCGGCCCTAAACGGGCAGTTGGACATCCCTCGAGGGGTCCCAGATTGCAGAGGGTGCAGGCTGGGCTGAGGGACACCGAATTTCGTGCACCGGGCCTCTAGTAATGCTATAAAGAAAGACAAATATCACATGATCTCACTTATATGTGGAATCTAATGAACAAAATAAATTGACATACAAAATAGGTCCAGAGGCATGGATGCATGGAACAGACTGACAGATCTCAGACTGGAGGGGTTGGGAAGGACAGCAAGAGAGTAACCAAAGCACATATAGTATATGCATATATGCACAGCTAGCTCGTGGACATAGACAATAGTGTGGTGAAAGCCTGAGGTGGGAGGTGGGATGGGGAGCTGGGTGGAGGAGGATACAGGAGGGGGGAATAGAGGACACCTGTAATACTGTCAGTAAAAAAAATTAAAAAAAAGATAGGCAAACATTAAAAACAATAGTCAAACAGGGTGATGTGACAAGGGTGATAGAGAAGAAGGGGGCTATTTTTGATGTGGATCTCTATGAGGGCTCCTTCAGAGCCCTGAAGACAAGGAGCCTGCCATGGCAAGGTCCAGAGGGATCAAGGCTGAGGAATAGTAAGTGCCAGGCCACCAAGACAGGAAGAAGTTTAGTGGGCATGTACAAGGAAATAAATGGAGACTGAAGGAGCTGGGGTGGAGAGAAGCAGGAGGAGAGAAAGAGCAGGCATGGTCAGAGATGCAGGCAGGGGCCATAACAGACAAAACCTGAAGACCAGGGTCATGAGTTTGGGCTTTATTATAAGAATAATGAAAAACCACTGGGAGATTTTAAGCAGGGGTGTGATGTGACAGGATTTTCATTTTTAAAAAACCCCAGTGGGTGGACAGAGAAGATTGTAGATAGGCAGGGTGAAAGCAAGGACACCAGTCTAGAGATTATTACAGACTTCCAGATGACAGCTGGTCAATTCCTGGACCAGGATAGGGTCAATGGAGGTGGGAGGGATGCATGGATTCTGATTTTACTTTGAAAGTTAAGTAGAGAACATTTCCTGGCTGGTTGGATATGGTGGTTAAAAGAAAGAGAGGAGTCCAGGATGACTTCACAGGTTTGGGTCTGAGTAACTAGAAAGGTGGACATACCATTACTGACATGGGGAAGATGGGAGCTAGCTGGTTTGGGAGAAAAGCAATCAAGAGATGAGTTATGACAGTGCTAATTTTGAAATACCATGGTGGTGTCAGGTAGGCATTTGAATATTTACCATACTTGTTCACTACCTTCATGTGCCATTGGAATAATCCTATCTAATAAAGAGGGAATATGCTAATTGACCCTCACGCCATTGTAAAGATGGCGGTGCCCACAGCCAATAAGGAGGGAATATGCTAATTGACTTCCCCACCCACAGCCACAAGATGGCAGCGCCCAGTCCCCTCAGCCCCGCCTGCCTCTGGAGTCCCCCAATTCCCTCAGCCCCTCAGCCCCCCAGGGCCACCCAAGGCTCAGGTAACCAGTGGCAGCAGAAGAGGTGTGATGGGGCGTCGCCTTCCCCTGATTGCCTGGTCGCCTCTCACCCCTGAGGGCTCCCGGACTGTGAGAGGGGGCAGGCCAGGCTGAGGGAATTGTATGAATTTTCATGCACCAGGCCTCTAGTTATTTACATAATTATTTTTGTTAAATCAGATCACTTTTTCTTTAGCTCCATGATAAGCAATAATATCCTTAACATCAATGGTTTTGTAGACTACTAGTATTTTTTCTGAATACACATTAAAATGAATAGTGACAACCATAGTTCCTAGGTCCCCTTGCAGTTCAATCTTGATGTTTCCTCCATCCCCAATCTCCAGCAGAGTCTGGGCACCTAGCATACACAAATTTCAACGGAGCCATCGGCTTTGACACCCAAGAATCTCTGAGGGTATTCAAAGTGATAATGGTAGGGCATTCAGAGAGAGACCTGGTTCTACAGGTTGGTGAGGCCCTTGGAGCAATCACCTAACAGCCTCAGTGGGTCCTAGTCAGCCCACTGCTACATGGTGGAGGGAGAGGGGTTCACAGAGCAAAGGCCACCACCCTTTCCTTAGGTTCATGCGCCCTCTGGTGGATGGGTTTCCTGTCTCTATGGACTGGGGGCTTCAGAGCTTCTTTCCAGGCTACACAGAAGAGGAGGACCCTCTGCCTTGGCCTCTCCTGAAGGGAGGGGCAAGAGGTCAGACTAGCTTTAAGATCCAGACTGGGGGACAGATAGATGCTGCTGAAGCCGGGACTCAGGCTGGACCGAGATAGAGGCAGCAGTCTGCAAACAGGCATGGACCACCAAAGGTCATACCCAAAAGGGAAGGAGAATGGTGGGTGGGAGCAGGGGCTTTTGTTTTCTATAAAAGCTTACCAATGCAGAGAAAAGGAAATTGATGACCATATACAAATAGGGCAATTTACCTTAGGTGGGTACTTTCTAAAGAAAATAAAAAACACTCCAATTTAAAAAAAATTTTAATTAAGAACAGGGAACATCAGACTGTGCTGAATAAATACAACACATAATGGAAAATGTACTTCAGTTCTTATATATAGTCAGTTATGGGAGAGAAGCGTGGGTGGCAGCTGACGACAGACAGGAGAGAGTCACGCTCTTGCAGAGAAAGCAAGCAGGAAGGGGGCTGGGAAGTGAGCAGCAACGATCAGACACAAACATCCAGGTGCTCAGACAAGCATCCACATCACATCCACACAGGCGTGCACACACACACACACACACACACACACACACACACACACATTCTCTCTCCTTCTTCCTCTCTCTCTCTCTGTCACACAGACACAAACACACACACACACACTCACACACTAAAAGCTACAATGGATAGTCTTTCTGTCACTTCTTCCTTTTTCTCAATGAACAAAATACATTTAGATGAGAAGAGATCAATTGCTAAACACACTTGTAGTCCAGTGTGCAAAGGGGTCTCACATAGAAGGCTATGGTGGGGCTCAGAGGAAGGGCTTGTGAACTGAGTCTCAGAGAAAGAAAAGACAGAAAATGGTGATCTAGGCAGCACAAACAGCATGAGAAAAGATCTGTAAGCTGAAGAGAACATAGACATTCGAGGCACTGCAAAAAGCCATGGGTGATTGGATCAAGGATGTCTGGGGAAAGAGAAGTTGGGGGAGGGTGAGAGGTGAGACTGAAGTCTGAATTCCAAACCATTGGGCTCCCCATGTTACCCTTATGAGCCACCTTCTTTGACCTTGGGAAAACCAGATTCAAGGTACAATGTCTGCCCAATTGAAATTGGCTGGAAATCAGGCACTTTTTGGGGTTGGAATGAGGGTAATCCAGGCTGTGAGGAGAAATACTTCAGATTTCTTGTGGAAACAAAGGCAACATTTTTCAATACACTTATCCCTCTGCCTCTGGGCACATTGCCATCCTTGGACCACAAAACTAATGCCTACTCCAGGTTCCAGCACATGGTGAAAACTGAGTTCCATCATGAATGCTCTTTTCTTACCTCTATCTTTCTCAGGAACTAAGGCCTAGGCATGGGTAATATTACAGGTCCCTTCAAGTGAGTCTGCTCTAGGTTAAGATTTATTACTTTGTAAGCTAGGGAAGAGACCAAGAAATTACATTAAATTTAAAAGAAGGCTAGAGCCCAGCCGGTGTAGCTCAGTGGTTGAGTGTTGATCTATGAACCAGGAGGTCACGGTTTGATTCCCTGTCAGGGCACATGCCCGGGCTGCAGGCTCAATCCCTAGGAGGCAGACAATCATTGATTCTTTCTCATCATTGATGTTTCTCTCTCTCTCTCTCTCTCCTTCTTCCTTCCACTCTTATATTAATAAAATTATATTTTAAAAATAAGAATAAAAGAAGGCTACAAAAATTAATTCTAATAATAATAAATTGTGACACCAAAACTCAGGAAACAAAGTAAAAATAAATAATTGAACTACATCAAAATTTAAAGCTGTGCATCAAGCGACACAATCAAACAGAGTGAAAAGGCAACCTATGTAATGGGGGAAATTTCCAAATCATATAACTGATATGGGTGAATATCCAGAATATATAAAGAACTCCTAGAACTTAACAACAAAAAGACCCCAAACAACCCAGTTAAAAAATTAGCAAAAGACTACAAGGACACCTTCCAAATAAGACAAATGACCTGAACAAGCATGTGAAGAGATGTTTAACATCACTAATCATAAAGGAAATGAATGTCAATGAAATATCACCTTACATCCATAAAACACAGAAAACTAGTGTTGGTGAGAATGTTACAAAACTGTAAGTCTGGCCCTGACTGGTTTGGCTCAGTGGATAGAGCGTCGGCCTGCAGACTGAAGGGTCCCAAGGTTCAATTCCAGTCAAGGGCATGTACCTTGGTTGCAGGCACATCCCCAGTAGGGAGTGTGCAGGAGGCAGCTGATTGATGTTTCTCTCTCATCGATGTTTCTAGCTCTCTATCCTTCTCCCTTCCTCTCTGTAAAAAAATCAATAAAATACATTTTAAAAAAAGAAACTAAGTCTGTCCATTGTTGATGTGAATGTAAAATGGAGCAGTTACTAGAGAAAGCAGTATGGTGTTTCCTCAAAAAATAAAAATAAAAAATAGCATTACTATATGATGTAGCAATTCCACTTCTGGGTATATTCTCAAAAGAAGTAAAAGCATAAACATAAACAGATATGTGTACACTCATGTGTACTGCAGCATTAATCACAGTAGCTAAAAGATGGAAACAGCCCAAATGTCCATTGATGGATGAATGGCTAAACAAAATGTTGTTTAATACAGTGGAATGTTATTCAACATTAAAAAAGAAGGAAATTCTGACACGTGCTACAACATGGATGAACTTTGAAGATGTTAGACCAAGTAAAATGAGCCAGCGACAAAAGGATAAATAGTGTATAATACCACTTTTATGAGCATCTAAAGTAGTCAAATTCATAGAGACAGAAAGTAGAATTCTGGATGTCAGGGACTGGGGAGTTGGGGGGACACAGTTTTAGATTGGGAAGATAAAAAAGTTCTGAAAATTTGTTTCATGAAAATGTGAATGTACTTTACCAAACTGCACACTTAAAAATATTCAAGATGGAAAATTGTATGTGTATTTTACCACAATTAAGGGGAGGGGAGGAGAACTGTTAAGCACAAAGGCATTTGAATCTGCACCTAGATTTTCTTTCCCACCAATTAACACTTGTCCTTTAGGTTCCTGATCATCCAGTGGTACCCACTCAAATATCTGCTTCTTCAGGAGATCCTCCCCAAATTCCCAGACATAGCTAGTGTTTCTGTTAAGATGTGGCTGCTGGCTAATGGAACTGTAGAGCTATGGTGTATCTGATTACTGCCACAGTGAATAAACATTCTCCTCAATGACAAGGCTGCAGACAGAGCAGTGAGGGAGACTGTCTTGGTCCTGCCCTCAGAGCCCACAGTCTGCAGGGGAAATTAGATCTTTCAAAACCAACCACATAGTGTGATATGAGCCAGTGAGCACTGTGAATGCCTAGAGAGAGGGGTTATTGACTGCATAGCATGGAAGCAAGTGCAGTCAAGGGGGCCTTCCCCAAGAAGGTGGTGCCTGAGCTGATTCCTGAAGGACCAGGAGGGTTTAGGCAGGCAGAGGAAGACAGCAGAGGGTATTCCAGGTGAGTAAGCCCTGGATAAGGAGGAAAGAGAAATATGGGAAAAAGAGAGGGGTTGAGAGAGGAAGGGAAAGAATGTGAGTAACAAAGTTGAGAAATAACCACAAATGATTCAAAGGAATTTATTAACTTGTAAGTGCCTCTATTGCAGATATTTACTTGAAGAGTCTCCCACCCACCGCCAGCTTTCAGGGCCTTTTCAGAAATGTTCTGCATAGAGGGATGATGGCCAGAGCTCCTGGCCACCTCCTTCTCCTGGTGGCATTGCCCACTGGCTGACTGACAGTTACACTGATCCTCACTTTCTGCCCTGGAATGGACCAGAAGCTAGAAGCATCATCACCTCTCTGGTCCAGAGAAGACTTCAGAGATCCCAGTCCTGGTGGCAGGCAGACAGATCAACCGAGCAGAAGTTGGAGTGCATGGCAGGGAGAGGTATGCCTGAGTGAGAACCCTTCTCCCTGCCCACCTCCACACTCTTTGCCTGAGAGACAGACAGTGGATGCCTGTGATAAATGTCCACAACCAGTATTTGAATTATATACCTGTGCATGGAAATGAGGATATTCAGAACATATATTAGGAAAAGCAAGGACCAGAATCAAGTGGGAAGTGCCTGAGTACAAAGGTACTCAAAGATAGGGGAGTACTGCAACAGAGTGCACACCATTCTGTCTGCAGATGGGTTCCTTCATAGATTATTGCCTAGGTTCCCCATCCCAGAAGAGACCCCTTGAAGACAATTCAGCTGCTCTCCTCTTTCTTCCTCAGAATGGGGCATGCTGAAGCTCCTGGAAGGCAAGCCAACAAGGTCCTGCACTGTGCAAAAGCTTAGCTGATAGCTGGACTTAGAGGAGGGCTCCTGGGTTATTGAGCCCAAAACCTGGTAACAGATAGGCTTTGGGGAAAATTCAAGGCAACCTGGGGGTAATGTATTCAAATGTGAAGACCTACATGGCTCTTCTAGCTCCTGGGGTCAAGGTCAAGGTTGGAGAGGCAGTTAGGCCCTAGCCCTTACTGCTTTTCAGCAGCAGCTGGCTCAGGGCTGTTCGCCCCATCAGAAAGGTAATCATCCTCATTGTTCTGCTTCATCTTGGTTTCCAGAACCGTGATGCGCTGCTTAAGCTTTTGCTGGGCCCCCGTGTACTCAGCCAGCAGGCGGCCAAAGCGAGTGTATAAGGTCTCCATGTTGGTCTCCAGCTGTTCTAGCTTCTCCTGCACATTTACCTCCATGTTGGCTGCCGTCTCATTCTCATCCAGCAGCCCCTCCTTTATCAAGATCTCTCGGCCTCTCTCCTCCAAGACCTTCTTGGCATCAGGGTACTCAGTCACTGCTTCCATAAGATCATCCTTGGACAAGCAGAAGAGATCTGAGTAGCCCAGGCTGCGGATATTGGCTGTGCGTCGATTGCCCATTTTGCTACCCTTAATGTTAAGGATACTGATCTCTCCAAAGCAACTCCCAGCAGAAAGCAGGGCATACTGAGTGACACCATCATCAGCCACCACTGCCAACTTGCCCTCCTTGATTATGTACATCTCTTTGCCAATATCCCCCTTGCGGCAAATGTAATCCCCAGGGCTGAAGACCTGAGGACGAAGCTTCAATACCAGCTCCACCAGCAGGCCAGCCTCACAATCCTGGAAGATGCGTACTTTCTTGAGTGTGGACAGGTGGACATTGATGGCTATCTCAGCCCTCAGCTTGGCTGGCAGGTTTTTGAGAACTTCCCGCTCATCCACACTCTTCTTATTGGTCCACAGGTAGTCAAACCACTTAATGACCTTGGCTTCCATCTCCTTGCTCACTTTGCGGAACTGCATGTAATGTTTGACTGCATCGATCTTGGCCTGGAACTCGGCCCGGGTGGCATTCATGTTGGAGATCATGGAGCCCACATTTCCAACGATTGTGGCAAAGATGAGGACGCCAATCAGGAAATCAAATATGACAAATAGGTACTCCTCATCCTTTACTGGGGGTGGTGTTTCCCCAATGGTGGTGAGGGTCAGTGTAGACCAGTAAAGGCAGTATATGTATTCCCTAGCCAGGTAGCCATACTCAGGGTCAGTGATGTTGGGATAAACCCAGGTATCAACCCCAAAGCCAATGGACTTGGAGATGGCATAGTAGATGCAGGCATTCCAGTGAATGATGACCAAGATGTAGAGAACCAGGTTGCTGATGCGGAAAATATTGGGGTAACTGGTGCGTGTTTCAGTGCGGTCAAAGAATTCAAACATGCGGGCAAAGTGTAGCAGGCGGTTAAAGCGCAGCTCAGGGCTGTGGATGCCCACAGCAAAGTAGACCAGGTCTGTGGGAATGATAGAAGCCATATCTAGCTTGAACTGCAGAGTGTGGATATAGTTGTCCCGCAACTTCTTGGTATCTTTGACGAGCAGCCCCTGCTCTAGGAAACCTAGTAGAGATGCAAACCAACATATCACCTCTGCTTTCAGCCCTCTCCCTCCTGATAGGCTAACACTCTGCAAGGGACAAACTGTTCACTCAACTCTCCTTCCCAAGGAGGAGTATAGGAAACTCATGTAGCAGGGATGGCCAGAAAGACCTCAAGAGAGCATCCCCTGGTCTGTAGCTCACTAGGCATGTGAGGACCATGAGATTCAAAAAGGGCCAGGCACCAACCTAAGTCCCAGCCAAGCAGTTGAGTCTAAACTTGTGTTGAGAGGGCTTCTTGAAATTTTGGACTCAGGCCTTTGGACATATGAGTCATGCTCCTGCTTGTGCATTTCAGTTGCTCACTTACCTGTGCGCAATCGGACGAAGAGGTCGGCAATATAAACCGCATCTGAGTAGTAGTCCAGCACCAGCCACACTAGATAGTAGTCTTTCTGTAGGTCACTGAAGCAGGCTCTATAGGAAAACAGGGCTGGGCTTTTCCCCTCAATTCCAAGCCAAGTTCCCCTAGAGGCCCCAAACTGAGTGCCCATTGTGTGCAAAGCATGGGATGGCTACCAGGGGAACTGATGAGTCACAGTCAGCCTGTTGCTAAGCCAAATCCTTGCTGAATGAATGACTGGGGTGGGGGACGGTGGGTGGAAAATGTTATCAGGGAATGCTAATGTAGAGATTGGCTTTGGAACTGAGACTGCAAGAAGAATCTCCATAGGTTGAAAATGGAGAGGGGAAATTTTCTCTTGAGGAAATAGCATGTTGTGATCCTAAAATAATGAATGCTGGGAGTGGGTATTCCAGAAGGTGGAGCTAGAGAGAAGGCCAGGTCCAGAAGGCCTTGAAGGCCATGCTGAGGGCTTAAACTTCATCCTGTGGGCAATAGGGGGCCATGAAGAGTTTGTGAGGAGGGAGTGACATAATCAAATCCCAGTTTCTACCAACCACACTAGTTGCAAGTGTGAAGAATGAGCTGGAGGGGTCAAGAGTGTCTGCAAAGAATGGGTGTAGGGCTGTTGTTGTGCCAGGGAGAGAGGAGGGTAGCCTCACCTAGGACAGTATTGGTGGGATAGAGAAGTAGAAACAGATTACAGACACCAGAAAAAAGGACAAAAGGATAAACATAAAACTGTTGTAGCATATTAATTGAGAGGGGTGGGCTTTAAATAGGGCAGTAGGAGGTCTAGGGTAAGCTCTGTGTCCACAGCTGGGACTGGTATGCTCTCAACCCCTAGGCCTAAGGATTGGACTGCTTTGGCCACCACTTCCCAGACCCTCCCTATTTACCTGGCCACAAGCAAGCACCAGTTGTAGAGAACAGGCATGGCAATGACAAACAGCCAGCGATAGTACCAGTCCCCAGCTGGGTCCAAGACAAATAGTTCACATTTCTTCCTAAGGAGACAGAAAGAGGCCAGGCTTGTGAATCAGGCACTCAGTGTGGCAACACCCCCAGTCCCAGAGGTCAGGCAGGAGTCCCTAAAAAGCAATGCCTAAGGGGATGTGCAGGGTGAAGGGTAAGTTGACTTAAGGCCCTGTTTTTCAGAGAGCCACAGCCTGGTACTGGATATCTGAGCAGAGCTCAGATGGGCAAAGGACACTCCTTTTCCTATTTTAATCCCCCATAGGCCCATTGGCTCCCAGATCCTCTGGAGTCCCCTTGCCAAGAGGGAATGACAAGGAGTAATGCTTTTATTGGGGTGGGCCTCAGAGCCTGGGGAGGGACTTCCACAGGATTGTAATGAGGGCTCAGGACCTGTTCCTACAATCCTCCCGGGAAGAAAGAGGAACTCCAAGCAAGTGAGTGCCAAGTGCTTCCTGCCCACCCTGCCCTCTCTCTTTGCTGCCTGGCTTCTAGCCCCCAAATCACTTTCCCAGATGCTGTATCCTGCCTTGGCAAGAACTCTTATCCTACACTGGCCAGAGGTGGGGAATGTCGGCTTGGCCAGACATCTGCAGTCGCCTACTCATTCCTCCAACAACATACCCTCCAGCTCTGCCTTCTCTATTCTCCCCACCCCCTTTTGCTCAATTATTTCTAGGCCTTCCCTGCCAGTGAGCCTCCAGCATGGCCTCTTCAAAGGCCAACCTCTGCGCCCACATTGGCACTGGTATGGGCACACTCTCAACAGCACTCTGTAACTGTGCCCTACTCTATGTTTACTTGCTGCTGGAATAGAGGCTGCAATTGAGCCCTCCCTCTGCCCACACTCAGGTGTCCTTGATACTTGCTTCATGAGCAAAGAGAGGACATCTGGCAAGGGGCAGCTTAGGGGAAAAGCCACTACAGGCTCCTATAGCAAGTGGGTCACTGGCTATTGTAAAAGCTATTTGCTGGGACAATGGAAATATTCTAGAGTTAAAACTGTAACAGATCTCCTCTGCCTACCCCATTCCCTGCCATGGCAGGGCTTGGTATATAACCCAGTCTTCTCATGGTGACATAAGAAACCCCACCGAGCCCTCCAATTGCATGTTTGGGAGCCCTTCTAGTCCCACAGGTTGGATAGATATACTTGGTGCCCTTGCCCTCGTCGTCCTTGTCGCCTTTGCCATCCCCTTGCTGTGTTGTCACGGTCTGGAGCTCAGGACCACGGAAACGCTCAAGGAATGAGTCAGGCCTAGGTTCCTCCTCCCGGAAATTCTTGTTGGCCCACTCTCTAATGACCCCCATCAGGCGGACGATCCTAGAGGTGAGAGAGGAATGATAAGTCAGAAAGAACTGTGTGTTCAGAACCTGTACTCAGGAGCTCAGTGTCTGATGAGGGAGATGGGAAACGGGCCAAGTCATTCTTTTCCAGTGCCAAGAACTGGGATCAAGGCCAGTGCTGAGGCCAGGGAGCTGGGACTCAGACATGACTTGGAATGCAGCCTTAGGGGAAAGAGAAGACTTCCTGTAGGAGGTACCATCTCAGTTAATTGTTAAGAACAAATAAGAGGTCTCCAAGACAAGATGGAGGTTGTGCTAAGAGAGGACAGGCCAGAAAGATGGTTATTCCAAGCTTTCCGATTTCCCTATGAAACCTACAGCTCTGGACTTCAGATCTCAGGGCCCTCTATGTAGGCCCCTCTGTGGGAAGTATCTCTCCCTCCTGACACAGAGACAGGCAAGTCTAAAGAGAAGCCTCCTCTGGTCACTCCAAGGTTGTTCAAAGGAGCATACTCAGGAAGAAAGAGTTGAACTAGAATAGCACTGACAGCGTTTCCCAAATGTCTCCGTGGGAAGGTCCAGTGGGACTGAAAGAAGGAAAGCCATGGTATCCACTTTGCCAGTGCCTGTGGGCAGGAGGGGATAGCATCAGGGCCATGGTGGAACCCACCTGCGAAAACCACCCCTCCCTCGCTGGGGGGCATCCATCTCTGCCAGTCTCTGCAGTTCTGAGGAGGTGTCATCTTCAGCCGCAGACTCTGGCCTACAGAGGAAGAAGCAGTTGACCAAAGGTTCTCTAAGCATACCTTGTCTCCTATAAGCACTGTCTTCTCTTATGACTTGCCTAGACATCCCATGGTTCCTTGAGAGGATGTTCTTGAGTCAAAGATTGCTCTGTGACAATGAGGCAGAGCTTAAGGACATAGCAGCCTCCAGGCCATCTCTGAAATGTTGCTGACTCACCTGCTACTCTTCCTGTGGTCATCTTTGCCATTGGCCTTGATAGCAGTAGGTGCATGATGGTTGTGGTTATTGGCTGGGGAGCTCTTTATACCATTATATTTTTCTGTCATCCTGCATGTACAACTGGGATCCTCACCTGCCAAGGAGAGGGCAAAGAGTAAGGTCACAGAGGACCCTGACACCCATATAAGTCAGGAGAGCTGAAGGTGAGCAGTGAGAAGAGAACCAGGGCCCACCTGGAAAACACCAGTACATCTTACTGATTTGCAGTGCAGGGCAGGGGGACACAGCATTGCCTAAGTGCCAGTCTCTAAGCACCAAGAAGATGATACTGCTCTCTCTATTCTGATAGGTCATTAAAAAAGGCAACCGATGTTAAATTTAAAAATGTGTTTCTTTTTCTTTTACTCCAGTGAAGCCTTTGACTGTGAACTATCAGATATAATATAAAACAAACAAAAAACTGTTTAAGCCATCTTCTCTTGCTTTGATTTGAAGATGTGTGGCACATGTTTAGGTTACTGAGCACCTTCAAAGCAGCCCTGCCCCCAAACTCTTGCCCCATGAGAGGAGATATATCTCCTTGGCCCAAAGAAGCTGCCACCCAACCCCCAGATCTCTGGTTCTCCTATCCCAAGATCATCCCAGAGTTCATGCTCCTCAGGTAGAAGTCTCATCTCTCATTGACTTTTTCAACCAGAGTTCCTTCTTTTCAATTCAAATCACATTTGCTCCAGCACCTTCAAATAATGTTGCTCAAGCTGAGGGACAGAGAGGAGCCCCATGGGTGGGGAAGGGCGTGAGGAGGCTCCACAGGCAATGGTCCAAGTCAGGACTCTCTCTCTTTAGGGCTATGGGAAGTCTTGGAATGACTGATAAGGAACATGACAAGGACAGCATTATATTCTAGTAAGATCATTGTGGCTGCTAGATGGAGACTGGATTATAGGGGAGCAAGAGCAGAAACGATGTGGTAGGGAAAAGGCTAGAGAAGATGGTACCATTGAAGTCTGAGACAGGGCAGAGTGGAGAAATATTTAGGAAGTAAAAAGAACAGGACTCAGAGAAGGATTGGGTGTAGGAAACAAGGGAGAGCAAGTGGGTGGGATCATTCAGGAAGAGAATACAGAGTGAAGGTCCAGGACAGAGCCCTGGACAGCACCAATATTTAAGAGTTGAGTAAGGTAGGAGATGTCCACAAAATAGACTAAGAAGGAACAACTTAAGGGGAGAAAATCCAGAAGAGAGACAGGAGATTGTGTTCCACAGTGTCTGCCATGGAGTCAGGGAGGCTGGGGCAAAATAGACTCCTAGCAACTCTTCTCTGCTGAGGCTGATTGGTATGCCCCCACCAGATTTGGCCAGCACACCTGCCAAATTGCCTGTGGTCCCTATGCTGTAGCAACCCTGGCCCCCGCCCCCACCTCTTGTTCCAGCTTCTGGAGCTGTCACCATGGTGATAGCAGGCATGTCAGCGTTTGTGGTGAGTGGTAATAACAAACAACTTCAGAGATGCTCTGGCAGCTCTCTGTGGGACTATAGCACTGGGATGCTAATAAGGGCACCTGAGGCAGAGGAACCTGTTTGGACCCTAGAGGCAGCAGACCATGGAGACAGAAACTTCCAAGCAACACAAACAAAGCTGGGGCCACTCATATTGATCAGGGTTTCAGATCTGGCCTCTGGAATCTTGAAGGTTAAGAGGGGTTATATCACAGTGAATGAAGGGCAGTGGTAGAGGAATATCAGTGAAAGGCAAGTCCATTGCAGGGATATAGGGAAGCTGGATCTAGGCTGGAGTGTGAGCTGTGCTTGCAAGAATAAAACAAAGGAGACCAAGGACAGCCCAGGGAAGTTGCAAGCACCAGGCAGAGAACGTGGGACAGTCTCTCGCTGATAAAGAGACAGTACAGGCCCTGCCTGCCAGCATTTGGCTTCCTCCCCTCCCTACTGATAATGGGCAATAGCAGTGACCCTGATCCCACAAGAGGGTAGCTAAGGTGCCATGACACCATTTATGCCTTCTCTAAGGTTCTGGCACCAAGAGAGATTCTTCTCCCATGATCCCGGATCCTTCTCTGCCAGGAACAAGCCCTTCCCTGAGTCTGACTGCCAGAAGCAGCTTTTTTGCCACACACACTCTCCTGCATCAGAACTGCTCCTTCAGATCACTTGCCAGGAAACAGGCCAGCGGTTCTCATACTCTCTCCAAGAAACCTCATTTATTCCCAAGTCTTCAGTTACCATCACATTCCAAATGAGGCATCTCTCCCAAGCTCCCCACCCATATCTACAGCCACTGCTCTTTTTTGGCACCTCAAACCCAACATAGCTAAAACTGAACTTGACACCCTTAACTACAAATTGGCTTCTCTTCCAATGTACCCACCTCCTAGAAGGGCCTGCCCTCTGCCCAGTACCCCAAGCCAGAAAACTGGATGTCAACCATACTTCTTGTTTTCCTCAACCATCACATCCAAGTAGCCTCTGTACTCAGTCGATTGTCCCCCAGAGTGTCAAAGATCTGTCCAACTACTGCCTTCTGTACCCTAGGCCCTGTTCTGGTCTTGAGCATTCACTGTCACTCCATGTCTGCTGCAGCACTCTCTGACTGACCCAGCACTCACTGGGGTCTGTACTAGAGGGGAGACATGGACACAATTAGGGTTTGCTGGGAGTTAAAGCTCTCAGATGGAGATGAGCCAACCCTCCCCCCATAGCATAAGATCAGAGAATGAGGTTGAGGGGAGAGTTCTAAGAAGCTGCAAAGGTGGCCGATGGCTTGAAGAACTGACCAAGTGAAGGAGACTGAGGAGGACAGGTCTCAGGGAAGAGAGTCTCAGGAAAAGGAATCTATAAGGCCAACACCCCGCCCCCATGTAAGGAAGAACAAGGCTGCCTATAGAGATGAGAGCTGGAGGAGTCCTGCATCCACCAACAGAGGCCTCACTGGTGCCCTTATGCAGAGCAGCCTCAGGAGTGGTGGGAAAAGCAGACATCTTTTTTAAGGTTTCAGAATAAGTAGTAGGAGGTGAGGAAGAAGAGATAGAGAATGTATCTGACTCTTTTTAGAATGCTGAATGAGTGAAAAAAGGCAAAGATAAGGTGGAAACTGGAACACATGAGGTTGCAAAAAGTTCTCTGTGTTTCTATTTTTTTTTTTTTATCCCCTTACGGACAGGAGATAACAAAACAAGTGTAAAGGTTTTGAGGAGGGATTCAATAGAAAATTAAAATATTTGTGCTTGTGACCAATTCCAGTTAAGGTTGGAGCTCATTAAAGATGGATATAATGGGTGGATTTGTGTATGAGAGTTGGGGAGAGGAGACTTATCAAGCACACAGGGGAAAGGGCCACTGAAGAACAGGCTAAGAGAGGAAAAGGTGATAGACAAAGATTTTAGATAGGAGAGGGGTGCAGTGAGAGACAGTTGAAGAGGATCACTCATATAAAACCTCAACATTCTCAGTTATATGGGAGAGGCATCAGACAGCAATAGATGCAGACTTTGGAGAAAGCCAGAAGGTTTATAATAGCTTCTGTGGGGTTGCATAGGGGAAACCAAACAAGTGTGAGGGTAGGACTGGAATGGGCGAGGAAGACATCAGACCATGTCGTTGACAAAGAGAAGAGAGGTGGGTAGAGGTCCTAGATGGAAAGTGGAATCCTCAAGAAGGGAGACTTTTAAACCAACAGTAAGGCAAAGTGCTTCTGTTAATAGCCCAACATCAATTATTATACTTTTGGGCCTCTTCAATCCTCATCCACAAATTAAACAGCCAGTCCAAGACTTTTATAGAAAATCCAGCCTGATCCAAGAAGTGTCTTGGACCCTGGTTGAGAGCATTCTGAGGACAATTCCTTTAGAGATGGTAAGGCCAGGAACAAAAGGAACAAGTTAGTCATATACCCAAGAATAGAAGAGCTACTAACTTCCAGTTTGCAACTCTTTAAAAAGTTCACTGTTGCCCAATGCTCTTTTTTTCACTCAAGCAGTCCATACATATTCCCAAGGCATCTGTTGTGCACCAAGTCAGTGCTAAGTGCTGAGGTTAGGGAGATGAATCTGTCAGTCTCTGACCCCAGTGTTGCTCCAAGAATAAAAGAGAAAACAGCCAGGAATACAGTTCATCCTCAGAGTCACTTGTTTTTTCAGTAGCATTTGACAGTTTATCCACTCTCTCCTTGAAATAATGGGTTCCTTCTCCTGGTTTTCCTCCTGCCTCATTGGCCACTTCTCTATAGTGTCCTCTGAAGAAGCCCCTTCCTCTTTCCAAACTGTAAAGTTTGGAGTGTCTTTAACTCAGTCTTTGGATGGAATCCTTATCTTTTATGTCTTCATTTCCTCATCCAATCTTGTATGCTTATGACTTGCAAATTTATAACACCAGCTCAGTCTATCTGTTGAACTCCAGATTGCCTTTCTGACATTACCACTAGGATGTTGAATAGGTATCTCAGGCTGAATATGTCCAAAATTGAGCTCTTAATCTTCCCCTCCAAACCTTATCCTCCCATGCTCACCTGTATCTTAACAAAGGCAATGTCATTCTCCCATTTATTTGAGTCAAAAACCTCAAAGCCATCCTTGACTCCTCTCTTTATTTCATGTCCTCACTCTCTACCTATGCAAATTATGTGAACTTCACCTTCAATCACTGTATCCAATCACTTTTCACTATCTCTATCATTAACACCTTAGTTCAAAATACCACCTTTTCTCCTTGCCTGGCACATGGTATATGCTCAAAAAGTAAGTTTTTCATGTAGTCTATTACTCAGCTTAGGCTTCTACTACAACAATTAGCTGATTTTAAAGGAATATACAACACTTCTGCATTTGGACAAGACAGAATAACAGGAACCAGACATGCTCTCCAGAATAAAATAGCCAAACTTAGGCAAAATACATGAAACAGCTATTTTTAAACATTAGACATTAGGCAACTATGAGCAGTGATGCCTAAGAAACAGGAAGCAAATGAGGTGAGCCTTACAATTGCTCCAGATTATTCTCTCATGAGAGTTTCCAGGCCATGGCACAGAAAGAGGAAACTGAGGTGGAGCCTGACAGATTCCCTGGATTGAGAAGACAGAGAAGAGAACCCAAGGACACCAAGGCAACTAGAGTTTGCAAAGCAGAGTACTGGAAAAGAGAGCTGCACAGAGAGAGAATTCTGGAGATTTGCAGAGAATCCTCTCAAGTACTCAGCACACTCTATGAGGAAGCTAGCCATGCCTGAGGAAAGAACCACCTATAGGACTCTATAAACTAGAGTCCTATCCCTATCCCTAATCCAAGGCTTGAAATAGTCTCTGATGCTACCAACTAGACTGGAAAACCTAATGATTCACGGGGTATTGGGGAGTGGATCCAGAAGTGTTTGCATCTATAATGGGAACAAATTTCAAAAATGGTTTTCTTTTCCTTTTTATTTAAATTTTATTGAGAGAGAGAGAGAGAGAGAGAGAGAGAGAGAGAGAGATTGAAAACATCGACTGGTTGCCTCCCGTATGCACCCTGACCTGGATCGAACCCGCAACCTGGGTATGTGTCTTTACAGCAAATCAAATCTGCCACCTTTTGGTGTACAGGACAACACTCCAACCAGCTGAGCCACACCAGCCAGGGCTGTGTTGGATTGTTGTTTGTTTGTTTTTTTTATCATTATTTATTTTTATTTTTTCAAAAATGTTTTTAGAAATAAAAGAAGTATCCAGCACCCAACAAGGGGAAACTCAGTGTGTGTGGCATCCACTCAAAAACTTACATTCCTATTATTTGATCTAGAAATTGCAGGAATATACATAGTTTGTCCATAATAAAGAGGAAACAATCTATCAATCAAAATAAACCCAGAACTGACACAAATATAAAATTGCCAGACAAGGGTATTAAAACACTTAATATAACTGCATTCTATATACTCAAAACATTAAGTAAAATTATAAAATATAAAAAAGGATTATGGGATATATAAAAAAGACCCAAATCAATTTTCTAAAGATGAAAACTACATATTTTGAGATGAAAAATGCATTAGATGGGATTCATTACAAATTGGATACCGTAGAAGAGGAGATTAATGAAATTTAAAACAATACAATAAGCCCTAGCTGGTTTGGTTCAGTGAATAGAGCATTGGACTGCTGACTGGAAGTTCCCGGGTTCGATTCTGGTCAAGGGCACATGCTCAGATTGCAATCTCAGTCCCCGGTAGGGGGCATGCAGGAGGCAGCCAATCAATCATACTCTTTCATCATTGATGTTTCTATCTCTCTCTCCCTCTCCCTTTCTCTCTGAAATATATATATATCAACACAATAAAACTACCCAAAATGAAGCACAGAGAGAAAATAAAATCAGAAAAAGGAAAAAGAAAGAGCAAACATCAGCAAATTGTGGCACAACTTCAAGTGGTTTAATATAGGTGTAGTTGGAATTCTCTAAGGAGGGGAGGGGGAAGATACTTGAAGAAATAGCGGCCAATGCCCCGGCCCAGTGGCTCAGTCGGTTGGAGCATCTTACCATACACCAAAAAGTTTGTGGGTTTAATTCCAGGTCAGGGCATATACCTAGGTTGCACATTTTATCCCAGGTTGTTCCAGGTACATACAGGAGAAACTGATGGATGTTTCTGTCTCGCATTGATCTCTCTCTCTCTCTCTCTCTCTCTCTCTCTCTCTCACTCTCTCCCCCTTCTTCTCTCCCTAAAATCAATAAACATATCCTTGGGTGAGGATTTTAAAAAAAGAATAAAATAAATAATGACTAAAGTTTGTCCACGTTTTATAAAACTACTAGAGGCCCGGTGCATGAAATTCATGCACTTGGAGGGGGGGTGACCCTCAGCCTGGCCTGTGCCCTCTTGCAGTCCGGCAGTCAGACATCCTTAGTGTTGCCACGGAGGCAGGATAGGCTCCTGCCACCAATGCTACATGCTCACCAGCCATGAGCCAGGCTTCTGGCTGAGTGGTGCTCCCCCTGTGGGAGCACACTGACCACTGGGGGCAGCTCCTGCATTGAGCATCTCCCCCCTGGTGGTCAGTGCACATCATAGTGACCGGTCAACTGGTCAACTGTCTGCCCCCTGGTGATCAGTGCATGTTATAGTGAGCGGTTGAGCATCCTTAGCATATCATTAGCATATTACGCTTTGATTGGTTGAATGGCCAACTGGATGACCGGACACTTAGCATATTAGGTTTTTATCATTTAGGATAAACCCACAGATATAAGAAGCTTAATGATACCCAAGCACAAGAAACATGAAGAAAACTATACCAAGGTATATTATAATCAAATTGCACAAATTCATTGATAACAGGAAAATCTTGAAAGTAGCCAGAGAAATAAAACACATTATGTACAGTCACAAAAGTAAGGATGGCATCCAATGTCCAGTAACAAAGATGAGAATGACAGCAGCGCCTTTCTTCTGAGCTTCAGGCTTTCCTTACAACTGGACATTATACTCCAGCTGCCCTTGGACAGGCACAACTCACCTTTCCCCCAATCACACTGAATTCATCACCATTGACCCTTAAACAGACATTTATGGAAGACTGAGGCTTCAGGGTAGCTTGGCACTCACACTTCTCCCTGAAGAGCATGTCCACGTTCATTCTGCATGTGCATAGTTACCTGCAAACTTTCTCAAGGTCCTGGGGCAAAAACTCAGTCCAGACTATGCCACCTTTCTTTCCAGGACCCTCCTGTACTAGAGTGTGCATCGCCTGAAGGCAAGCATGAGTGTCTGCATTGATATATACTGCATCCTCACATAGCACTGGGGCTGGCTCCTGGAAAGCATTCCATACATATTGGTGGAAGGAAGGAAGAAAGAAGGAAGGGAGGGAGAGTAAGGAAAAGGGAGAAAGGGAGGGGGGAAGAATACATAAAGGTTAGACCTTAGTGCAGTTCTGAGGAGTCCAGAAGATAGAGCTACTAGTAAGCGAGACTACTCCAGTGGGTCTTCCCAGAAGGAACATGAAACCCTCCAGGTGGTCAGGTGCTCCAGCTTCTTTTATACTCTAGGGCCTGGTCTCAGATTCAAGTTAATATCAAAGTTTTTTTACTATGATTGGGAAAGGAACTCTTCCATAATTAACAGCCTAACGAGGCAGGCTCCAAGTCTCCCAGAGACTAGTTCTCCAGATATTCTATTCTGGTCATTTCAGTGGAAAAAGTCCTGGGCAGCAAAAGGAGAGTTATGTCAGAACTGCACCAGGCTCAGCAGGTTCTTGAGGCTGACTTTTGAGTGTGGAGCTGAAGCTGCAATGACACCCCTGTGCCCAAGGCCTGGGGAGATAGTTGGAGGGAGTCCAACCATGGACAAGGAGAGTTTCAGGGGCTGGGGGTAGGCAGCCCCAAGCTAGAAATGAATAGATTGCTTGGCACTCATTAGACAGGCAGTAGGTCCTTGATGCTGATTCACCTTTGGCTATAATCAGCCACCCTGAGATCAGGCTCCAGCCTAGCACCTTCATGAAACAGATGCTTGAGAACTATTTGTTGAGCAAATGAAATCTCCAGTGGAATACAGAGAAGACAAGGTTTTGCCCAAGAAGCCTGGCAGGCTAGCATGGTTGGTCATTACTTTGACAAAGGGATGGAGCCTCTAGTGTGGATGTCATTACATCAGAAACTTGCCATGACTGGGCCACTTTTACCAAGGGAGGCTTTATTTCTTTACAAAGATGGGGCCAAGGCAGTATATCTGACATCAGCCATGTTCAGTTCATACCCCAGGGGAGGCTCCTCCTAGAGGGACAGGCCAGATCCCAGACCATGCTGTCTTCACTGAGAAACTCCACCTGTGTTCCACATTCTCAGGTGCCCAGGGGCTATCTCTATTTCCTGGGGGCAGTCACTGGGACTCCAAATATCCCAAACTGACATGACCTTCTCACCCCAGCCCCCACCCCTATCTTCCCAATGCCTTATCTTGAGAAAAATACATCTCATCCATATGTGCTCAATCCTGAAACAGGAGTCATCTTTGATACTCCGACCCAAGCCTCAAATCCTGTTGGCTCTTCTGCTGAAATCTCTTCAGTACCTTCTTCCCTGTACATCCTGACTGCTGCCCTAATCCTGGCCTCAACTCTTGTCACAGTGTTCTCACTGTCTCTTAGCCTTAGATCCCCAGCCCTTCCTCTTCTCTACCTTTCACACCACCAGGGTGAGTTCAATAAGTCCACACCTGGATCTGTCTGTCACTCCTGCTTTGAATACCAATGGACAGATGCCCTCATCCTAGAAATAAACTTTCTCAAAGCAGGGACTTGTCTGTTTTCTTTAATCATTAATCCATGGAGCCTAGCCCACTGTCAAGCAGTACATATTTGGAAAGTGAATGAATGAATGAATGAATGAATGAATATATTCCCTAAACTTGCTCTGCATTTTCCCAAATCCACGTCTTGTTTCTTGTCCACTTTCCCCCACTTTATTTGTATCACACATTTATCATGTCCTGACACTTATTTACTTTCTTATTGTCTGTCGCCCACATTATGATAACATCCATAAGCACGGGGACCAGGTGTGATTTGTTCCTTGCTGAATCCCAAGACTAAGGATAGTGTCAGGTACTTGTTAAATGAATGGAGGTGTCATCTACATGATAAATTCCAAATTCTGCATTTGGGCATTCAACCCCTTCTAGATCTCCCTAGACTCATCTTGGCAGTCTTATCTCCTGTAGGACCACACCATGTTAGAACCTGATGTGGTGTGGCCAGGGTTGGTCCTGGCAGTTCTGAGGCCACCAGAGCACCTGAGGGCCAATTAGGTACACATTCTGTCAGCTACAGTTGGCGCTCAACCTGAAGTACATGTGCCCAATACAAGCACTAAGTGTCTCTCCCTCTGTAGAAGGCAGCCACCACCCTGGAAGCCTCCATTTGACAAGTGGCACTAAGGTCTTTGCCCATGCTCTTCTAATAGTAGGGCCCAGACACTGGTAGGAGTTTTAGAAAACAGGCTACCCAAGCACTGACTGCCTCCAATAGCCTCTGTCTGACATGGGTGGAGTTGACACTTGCTGGTCTGGGCTCAAGTGGAAATGAAGGGCAAGCTCAGCTGCATAGCCAAAATGGGGAGCCTAGCCTTATCCCAGGCTTGCTGCCTGGTGCTAGAATCTTCAGGTGCCAGAAGCTGCAGATGCATTTGCCCAAATGGCAGAGGGGGAAGGCTCCCGAAGCGTAAGAGACCCATAGTGGGTGCTTTTCCTCAAGGGTCTCCAGGATGCAGCTCAAAGGGCTAAAAACAAAGACTACAATCCAAGCAGGCTTTTTGGGAGAAACACACGTAACCCTTCACCCATACCTCCATTATTCCTCATGTGCAGAGAACCATGGATCCAAGTGGCACACTCCTCATGCTCTGAGGTGGGGATGCCTGGAAATGCCCTGGGCAGGCAGGCAATGGAGTCTGGCACAGTGTTGAGACCTATAGGCTCTTCCCTCTCTCCCACCAAACTTTGCCTGGCCAGGGAGCCCCTCAGCCTCTCTGCTCCAAGCCTTCTCCAGTCACCCTCCCTGGCACCTTCCTATGGGAATACAAAGGCTCAGATGCTTTGGGATTAGCCTAGGGCAGTGGTCGGCAAACTCATTAGTCAACAGAGCCAAATATCAACAGTACAACGATTGAAATTTCTTTTGAGAGCCAAATTTTTTAAACTTAAACTTCTTCTAATGCCACTTCCTCAAAATAGACTTGCCCAGGCCGTGGTATTTTGTGGAAGAGCCACACTCAAGGGACCAAAGAGCCGCATGTGGCTCGCGAGCCACAGTTTGCTGACCATGGGTCTAGGGTAACACTCAGTGCCTCCATACTCCTAGAGGTCCCAGGATTTAATTTGGCTGCTTTGACAAGCAACAAAGGTTCTCCACACACCTACTTTCCCTCAGCAACCTAGACAGATCAGACACGCATGGACCCATGTCAAACCTGACTCTTAAGATCTGCACATTTTCATGAGCTCCAGTCACCACCCCATGGAAGCCATTGGCCTGTGGCCACAAGAAGGTGTCAGCCTTGGTCAGTTGCTATCTCAGCCCAATGCCAGCCCCTTTCCTCACCAATCAGATGGCTTCAGAGGCAGGTGTCTCTGGCCAGACTCAGCATCCGTTGGTCTGTCTGTGAAGCCTCCAATCAGAGATGAGCCCCTGGGGACTCATTAGCACCTGAAGCCAGCAGAGACCACCTGGCACTCCAGTCTCTAGGCCAGTAGGTTCTTTGAACTCCCATGAAACTGGCAGCCTCTCAGTCAGAGAGCTACCCCACCTTGCCCAATGCCAGCACGGGAGGCTGGCTGTAACCCAGAGGTGCTCATGCCCACAGCTAAGGCAAGCTGAAGGCCCTGGCCCAGGGTGGCACCTGCCCACTGGAGAAGCTGTCCTGCCGCCTGGCTGGATGACTGACCCTCTCACTGTGGGCCCTACACACTCCAGGCTGTCAGCAGATGAGGGCTGGATGCTGGGCTGCCCAGGTGTAGAAGCTGCTTGTCTGCCCAGACCCAGAAGCCAGCTCCTCCCACGCTCCCTGAGGAGCCCTCTCTTACATAGAGCATGCATCACTCAGCTTTGTGTCTGGGGACTCAAAGCCACCAGCTCACTACCCTCATGCACCTGCCTTCCAGCCTTAGTAACAGTCTTGGACAGCCTACCTAGCCAGAGGGCAAGCCAGTGAGAAACCCGAGAGAGAAGAGGTACCTGGTGTGGGGCAGGGCTGAGGGGAAGTACATTTCTTCCCCTCCAGGGCTCCCTGAACTTGGCCTCCAAGGGGGGATGGGGTTGGGAAAAGGAAAGTAAGCAAAAGCCCTTGGATGGTGAGTCATTTGCTCCTTTTGAAGAAGCCAGGATCTTAGACTGCTCCCAGGCACAACACAGCCCCTGTCTGCTCCCCCACCCACACACCCACCTTATTCTGCCTGCCTCTCCCCAGCTGCTGGAAAGCCTACCTGAGACAGAAAACCTGGAATATTGAGTTTCAGCTTCTTCTGGGGCCTGCCCAGCAGGGTAGCACAAACCACAGGCTTACAGATTTTCACACCTGCACATTTGGCTTGGGGGACTATACCCTTTCTCAGAGGACTGTGTGAGGCAGCTTATGTAAGACCCTGTGCACAAAGCCCAGGGCACATACAGGTGCACATATCTGCATGTGGCAGCAAGAGTTTGCAAGGATGAACAACAAGCCAAACACAGGAGTTAGTTCTGGGGTGGCTTGACATTGGGGGGCAAGGGGCTTTGTTAGGTACACCTGTAATGTTTGTATTTTTCAAGAGGGCATTGTCAAGTAGGATTTGTGTAATCAATATTATTTAAATGCAACATGCTGGCACATAGTCCATACACCAGAAGAAGTAGTAGTCAAAATTGACTGATTTTTATGCAGAAGGCTTTTCCGCAGAGGGCATACCCTAAAGGCCAGACTTGTATGACCAAGGCAAAGCCAGCCCTTCGGGAGGTAATCAGACCAGAATTGCTCTCTGGGGACCCTGGTTGGAGGCATTCTGGCCAGCCATTTGCTTCTTCTGGGTGCCATGGATGTGGAAGGAAATGGAAGCTATCCCCTGCCTTCAAACAGCTCCTGATCCAGTGGGGGAACTGGCTATACACTGAGTGGTCAGATTATTATGATCTCTGAACGCATAATAATCTGGCCACTCAGATTATATATATTAGAGTCCTGGTGCATGAATTCGTGCATGGGTGGGGTCCAGCCACTCTAGCCAGGGGGAGGGGACATGGGCGATTGGCCGGCCTGCCTGCTGGTCAAACTCCTGGTCAAGGGGACAATTTGCATATTAGCTTTTTATTATATAGGATATACACTGAGTGGCCAGATTTTTATGCGTTCAGAGATCATAATAATCTGGCCACTCAGTGTTTAACACTCTAACACCAAGCCTGGGCAACCCATGGGAATTTTCACAGAGGAGCAATAAACAAGATGCTGCAGAAAAAAAACAAAAACTCCCATACCCCCAATTAGAGTCCCAGCCTCCCCTCTACTTGTCATGGGAAAGTTCCAGGCTTGTTTGGGAAGGGTTGGAGAGCTTGGGCAAGGTCAATGCATCTTGGCAGGGAAATAGCATCAAGGGAGCAGACAGTCCAGACAGATCATATACAGAGAATCAGGTAGGAGGTGTCAGCCCTCACAATAGGGCCCATCACAGAACCCTGCAGAGGGGTCTACTGCCTATGTTCCAGGCTGTGGTGGAGGCCAGCATGGAGTAGCTCTGGGTACGGTTTCCCTCTGGAAGACCCTGGAGATGGAGCAGACAGGCAGGACTAGGAACAGCCAGTCTCACTTCATTCTGGTTAGAGGAATAGCCAGGTCTCAGGCAAGGGCTCCACCTTAGCTTCCCCAGCCCAGGAGGCGTTTCTCCACGGGGCCACCACACTGTTTGCATTTCAGCTAAATTGCTCCCAAGGGTGAGTCTTTGTTTCACAACATATTTTCAGCCAGACTTTTTCTGCAAACATGTTCATGTCTGTTCACAAAAACACATGCCCATGTCCCAAAGGCAGGCACTGCCCCACGCCACAATAGCCTTCCCTTCCTCTTAGCTTTCATGCGTGACCCAGCTGAAACAGAAGAATGGGACAGCTTGAGGAGGAGCACTGGAGGGCAGCCCTCCTGGCATCCTTAGCTCCAATCAACTCCACTCTGCTTGGCTTACCTTCCATGTCATCAAAGGCAGTGGGGGTTTGGACTGGTGGCAAGAAGCTATGCATGCTGTTCCTCACTGAACCTTAACAGTGGGCTGCTCCTTTTAATTAGTCCCCAGACCTTGGGTCTGTCCTAAGGCTGTGGGGAGTGGAGGTGTGACCTGCGAGGAGGAACCCCAGTCTTACTCCTAGCTTGCTGGTCATTCCAGGTATTCCAGGACCCATTAGTAGGGGGCAGAGAGCCTCTAGGTTCTACCCAGGCCTCCTGGTTCTTAGAAGTATTGCAATCCCCAAAGAGTCAGGAGTGGAGGAATCCTCTCATTTTATGGGGGCCAAGGAGGACCATAGAGGGGTGTGGCAGGGGCAGAGTAGGCTTGAAGACAAGTATCTCCATCTCCCTTCACCCCACTTCCCTCACTCTTCCTCCCACTCCTCCCTATCCTCTCTATATTCTCTCTCTCTCTCTCTCTCTCTCTCTCTCTCATATGCATGCAGTCACGTTCATTTTACATCTCATGACTAACAATGACTAACACACTCTCTCTTCTTTATAACGGAGAACTCATGATAAGTTTGGGGATTGGGGATGGTCTGGTTAGTCACTAAAGCCAATGGGAATGTTCTGGGTCCATGTCTCCGAAGAGACATGCATGTATCCCTTTGTCCCCAGCACTGCTCTACCCAACAATCCACCCTGTCTGAGATGAGCTTCACAGAGTTGTGGACATGGATGAATAAAATTCAAAGCCCCTCCCTGTGGCCTCCCTCCAGAGATGAGTTGGGGCCTCATCCCAGCAAGTCTGTAGGAGGGACTCAGGAGAACACATCTCAGACCCAACCCTGTCCTTGTCTTGCTGGACAATCTCAGGGCCATGTTCCCACTCTCTGGGGCTCAGTTCCCTCATGGGTAAGTGAAAAGTTTTCTGGTCATTTCCGGGAGATTTCCTCTGATTGAGTCTTTGTAACACCTGGCCCGGACAAGCTGCTGCAGAAGCACTTCCCCACAGGCACTTGTTGGCCTGAGCCCAACAGGAAGGACCTGTAAGCCGTGCCCCTAAGGAGGCCCCTGCAGGGCTGGGAACAGTGGCAGGGGGGAAGGAGGGGGAATCAGAGCCCCACATGAGTCCTGGATTCAAGAAACTCAGCCAGCAGGGTTTGCCATCACTGAACTTTTATTGAGCATTTTCTCTGTGCAGAACCCTGTGCACAACGTGGAAGGAAACAGGAAAACATAGCCAAGCCCCTGCCACATAGGATGGAACAAAAGGGACAAGATGGTCACTGTGGAGTCCTGATAGACAGGCAGGAAGCACCTGCCACTGGTGTTACTGTGAGGATCATATGCCCCTCCCCCCTTCACCCTCCAAAGGGCTGCATCTCAGCCCTTTCGGATCTTCCTGCACTTCCCAGCAGCTAAAGGCCTCCCCGAGCAGGGGATCCAACCAGAGTTAGAAAATGGCCCTGCCACTGCTGGGGGCTGCTGGGAAACAGAAGGAGGAAGGGCAAGGGTGGCCCAGGGAAAGAAAGGAATAAAGGGAAGGAGGAGAAAGCTCTGTTGGTAGGATGGCTGGTGAAGCATCACTGGCGAATCCACAGCCACAGGTTGACTATGCAGACCGACAGCAGCATGCTGAAGAGCATAACTTCCCTCTGGGTTCTGGCAATTTCCTGGTCCTCCAGGGTGCTCAGACGCTCATTGTTCACACGCTGCTGCAGAGAGACCAAGAGCAGGCTGGTAAGCAAAGCTGTTCTAGGGAAGCCCACGGCCCACCAATTGGAAAAAAGTATGAAGTTCAAACAGGAAGGGACTTTGCTGCCTTTTGGAGTGGGGGGGACTACCTCTGGGTAAGAAGCGGCTGATACCAGGGGCCTGGAGTGGGATGGGCTGCCTATGTTGGCAGGCCCAGCTGCTTTGCACACTCCTTTGAATGCGTCAGTTGTCTTGATGAAGCCAGTCCTTCCCAGCTATGCAGGGTGAGTGGGGAAGGGCATTTTAATCCTGATGAGAGCTGGTGTGGAGGAAGCAGCAGCACTGGAGTGAGGGCTTCAAGATGGGGTAACACTCAGGGGCCAGAAAGGGCCACTAGGCTGATAGCCCTCCACACCCACATCCATGTCCATGGCTTCTGCAGTCTCTGCCCACCCAAAACCCCTATCTCAGACCTCTCAGCCATTCTCTCTGAATAGATGCCACCATCCTCTTCCGTTCCCTCTTTGTCGTCTTTTTCTCTTCATGTTAAAGCTGACTTAAGGCTGACAGAAAGATGGGACTTGGGTGCCATGGGCATTGAGAGTAGAGAAGGAGAGCCTGACCTCAATTGGGCTGCTAGAGGGTAAGATAACTGGAATGGCTATTCAACCTCAAGGGGGATGATTTATTGCTGTTGAGGCCCACCTGCCCCCAAAGCACCATGATTCTGCCTCCACCCACCAAGTGAGTCCCCAGCACAGCAGACATTCACCTGCTTTCTTATGGCTTCTATCTCCAGTTCATGTGTCTCTTCCAAGCCAATCTCTGCAATCATATCTTCCTCTGAGTTGCTGGGAAATAAGAAAATACAGCAACTCAGAGCTGCTGGTTGTCCCAGGCAAGGCCTGGCAGAAAGCACAGGAAAGCCAGGAGGGCCAGTGAGTAAGATCAGGGGTTTCTCTGGACAGTGACTCTGTCAGCCTCTAGTCTTCCCCTTCTTTGGTAAGCAGGTCCTAGGGCCTGAGGGCTGGAACCCAGCCCAGCCCAGCTGAAGAGCACTCAGAGAACTCAAATAGGCAAGGGGCCAGGAGGCTCAGGGGCTGTGGTGAGGAAGCAACAGGTCTCCAACAATCATGGCCAGCTGCTCCCAAGCCCTTCCTGGCCAGTCTGACTCTCTGGCCCACTCCGGTCCCTGCCCAGGAAGCTCCTCCTTTCTTCTTATAGGGTCTCTGGGATCCATCTTACCACTCGTAATGGAATCTTGTGCCATGGAAGCTGCCAGGACACTCCCGGGGATGACCATCCCCATGGCCTGGTTCTCTCGCCATTCTGCGTACCGGCCGCTGAGTACCCTAAGTAAAGGAATGGTCAGTCAAAGTAACCTTCATAGCACCAGCTGAGAAATTTGGCTGCCCCACACTTTGCCCAGGTACATATGCCCCCCAGGAGTCACATGGTGTCTGATCCTCTAGAATCAGAAGCTTGAAGCTTCAGACCATTAGGGGAGCCTTGGAGGTCACAAGTTGTCTGCCTGCCACCATTCTACCCACACCACGATCCCCAGTAGCTCCTGGTCATCTAGGCTGCAGTGAAGGAAAAGCAGTGATAGGGGTCCCTCTGCCAGCACCATCACATGCCAACAGCTGAGTCTCAGCAACCATGGAAGGAGACAGAAAACCTCAATTTTAGAGCCAAGGAAATTGATTCCTGGAGAGATGACTGCACTTCCCCAAGGACACATGGTATAGGAACTCAGGATAAAAGTCTGGCTACTGGGGAACCATAGCCTCTTTCTGTTTCTCTGGGTGAATCCAGCCATCCCCATGTCTTTCATTTCTATCCATTTCCTAATAACTGAAGTGGATGTCTCTGGCCCAGAGCTCAGGGGCCAGAGGTATCTCATGCCTTAAAAAGCTAGTGTGAGCAAGAGGAGCAGAAGGTGACAGAGCCACCTGGGTTCCAACCTTAGCTCTGGGTTTCCCATACAAGATGAAATATCTCACGATATGTTTGTTTAACACACACTAACCACATGCCAAGGACCATGTCATCCTCTAAGCCCTTACCAATATCAAGCCATTAAATCCTCATCATGACTCTTTGAAACAGGTATTACTATCATCCCATTTTGAAAGTTGGGAAAACAGAGACACAGAGAGGTCAAAAAAACTTGCCCAGGTCACATAACTGATAGGTAGCAGAGCAGTAATTTGAACCCAGGACATTTCGTTCCAGAGGTTGTTCTCTTAACCATTACACTGTGATACCTCTCATACTTGACATTGCTCCCCTTTAAGACTCCATTAAAGTGACAGTGAAGACAGTAAAATGGTATAAGCCCATAGGAAAGAAGATAATGGAAGAGGCAACAGAGACTGAAAGAGTTCAACAACATTGTAGAATTCAGAAAGTATCAATAAGGAATGAAGCAAGCCTCAGTGTGGCTCAGAAACAAATGAGGAGCAACTGAGGGGGATCCCCACCTGGCAGCGCTCAGAAAGGCCCCAAACTTGGAGGCTGCAGGGACACTGGGGTGGTCTTGAGGACCAAGGTGGTAAACAGGGGCATTAACTGAAGGTATATACATGCAACAGTTATCTGCCCCTCCCACCCAACCTGGCTGGCAGTTAGGAACTTACTTCCTTAAAACAGTTAGGTCCTCTTGCTCCCCAACCTTGTTGCTTTTCCCCAGTAACCTTTGCAACAGTGTAACAACCATTTTTCTAAAACTTGCCTTCATCCACTGGTGAATGTAGCTAACAGAATTGGCTACAGAAATACTGGGCTCAAATGATTCCCTAGAACAAACAGGTCTTTCTCCTCTCCAAAAGAGCTGCCTTTTCCCAGTATCCTTTGCAACAATACGGCCACCATTTTTTTCTAGAATATTCCCTATTCTAGCTTAAAGGATTGGCTACAAAATGGTCAGATTCCATTGACTGGATTTCCTAACAGCCAGGAAGCAAAAGGAATCTCATTTGCCTTACCATTGTCCCAGTCCTGATATATATAATTTTGTATTTTAATATATTTGTATTAAAAAATAAAACATTCAAAATAAATAAATTTGTATTTTAAATATTTATATATTTATATATAGAAATATATTTATATATAAATACAGAAATATAGACATATTTATAGAGAGAGCAATATATACTTATTTAATTCTTTAATAAAGGGAAGTATCATTTCACAGACACTGGAGTTTTGCAGAATAAATATATCTGCTCCAGGCACTCTGGACTCTCAAGGCTTAACACCAAGCCTACGAAAAGATGGCTCTGACCTCTTGCTGAATGCCCCTATCCTCATTTGCCTGCTCCCTCTTCCCCCCACCCCCAAGTCAACATCTTGCCTTGTTCAAACTACCATCATCAGGCTGGAGCCCCTACCAGTACTACCACCCCAACCCAGCCACCACGTGCCAAGGGCCGCATCAAGTACCATTTTCCTGGGCCGGGAGTCAGTCACATTCCAAACGTGTTGGCCTCCAGCAGAGCCAGCAGCCTTTGACTCCAACTTCTGTCGCCGCTGAGAGGTACCCCGGGACCGGGATCCATGATCTATTATTTCTGGGAAGAAGAACAAAGGCCCTAAGAACACCCATAGAGGCTTTACCAAGGCTTCATGGGCACAGGACACCCAGAAAGAGGTTGGGTCCCCAAACTTCTTAGGAATCACTCAACACCCACTCACTGCTGTCCACTGGCCAAACCCAGGCCCAAGTTTGTTCATTTGTTCAAAAGATTAGCAAGTATTTACTGAGGGCCAAGCTCTGTGGTAAGTTACTGGGGAGAGTGAAATGACCAAGAGACAAGATCACAGCAATCAAGATACTATGTGTATACAAGGGGAGTAAGGGAACAAAACAGAAAACAGGCCATCAACTATAGATTCAAATAAAAATATATATATGTTTCCAAAATGATAAAAACAGGGCAGAAGAAGGCATTGGAGGGTTAAGAGAGAAAATTGATCTGATTGATCTTGTATTAAGCCCTCTGAGTTTTTGCAATAGGCACATGGTGGCTTGGACAAAGAAGGGACCATACATGTTGAGTCTGAAAAATGTTCATATCCCATTTCCCTCCAGCTCTGTGTCACTGAAGCTACGGATACATGTATATGGACACCAAGATACAGACAGTTGCACATACCCACCCATGCATTCAAAAACACGTACATGCATATAGGTGAGTGTCTGCCAAGCCACACACGTACTTTCTCCATCACACATGCACAGGTGCAGATATCCAAGGGACGGGACATTTCAGGGGATCCTCACCTGCTATCACCAGGTGTTCTTGACTTTTACCATGGTTTACAAGAATCAGGTCTTCATCCATGGACATTTCCATTTCCTCCTTGATGCTAAGGGGGCCTCCTGCCATAACAACCAGTTATTCACTTGTAAGCGATGACCAAGGATGCACAGGGAGCAAGGCAGAGAAGAAGCACTCTGAAAATGAGCACTTTGAGGCGTCAGAACTCTGGGAAATATATCCTGATGTGGGGGTGGGGCCAGATTCCCATTTACACTCAATCGATAGACCAGAACCTTCTGTTCCTGCTGTATCTTGTTGACTGGGTTTGTGGCCTTCTCCCCTGCTACTCTGTAAGCAACATAGGAGAAGAGATAAGGCTCAGGACGTTTGCCTGTGAGAACTTCCCTGGCTCTAAGGTCACCTGATTTGACCTATTGGAATACATATGGGGTTCATCTTCCACAATTTCGAGAGAGGCAAGGACTGGCACAGGACCCCAGAGTCAGTCAGTGGCCAGAACAAGGTTAGATCTCAGGCCTGTCGTGGCTTCTGTAAGCCCAACTCTGGTTACAGGCATCCTCTGCAGAGTACATCCTGCCTCCCCCATTCCAGAGTTCCCAGGTGTGGGGGAGATGGCCTATGGATGTCCTGAAGTCAGCATGTGCAGGAACAGTGAGAACCAAAGGAGGGAAGAGCAGGAGAGAGGACTTGCCACTCAACACTATAGCCTCCAGGGTTCTGAAGCTCTTCACCCTCTGATCTAAGTCTAAATTCTCCCTCAGTTTCCTTGCTGATTAGACCACTGTGAAGTTGTGCCCACTTGGCTAGCTTATTCCCCAGTTATTCCATCAAACACTAGTTTAGGTATTGCTGTGCATGTATTCTGTAGCTGTGGTTAATATTTACACAATTATTGGGCTTTAAGTAAAGAAGACAACTGACACTCAATAATATTGGTAGGCCTCATCCAATCAATTGAAAGGCCTTAAGAGCAAACACTGAGGTTACCTGGAGAATAAATTCTGTCTCAAGACTGCAGCATCAACTCCCACTTAAGCCTATTGGCCTGCCCTGCAAAGTTTGGGCTTGTCAGCTCCACAATGGCATGAGCCAATTTAAGTAAATTTCTATATACATACACATACACGTGTACATATACATTCATTCATCTTATTGGTTCCTTTTCTCTGAAGACCCCTGGTTGATACGACCAACAAAGGTCCTATAGGTTAGCTCTTGGGAACACCCCAGGGCCTCCAGGGGAAGGAGAAGCTGTTTGTTTGTTTGTTTGTTTGTTTGTTTGTTTGTTTGTTTTTATTGTTGATAGTGTTACAGATGACCCCCATTTTTCCTCCTTTCCCCAATCTACCCAGTCCCCACCCAACTCCAGGCCTTCATCACACTGCTGTCTGTGTCCATGGGCTATGCATTTCTGTTTATAAGTTCTTTGGTTAATCTCTTCCTGTCCCCACACCCTTGTCAGCTCTGATCCAGAGAGATTGGTTCCAGAGCTAGACAGGTGGGGCCAGGGAAGGGGACAGGCAGCCAAGATCACGCCACCCTCTCCAAGCAAGTCCTGGAGCAGAGCTGACATAGGCCCTGCCTGCATTCCTGAGGGCCCCTGAAGAAGCCCTTCCCAGCTCCAGCAGAGCAACTGCCATGAAATCTGAGCTTTCTGGAGGGCACCTTAGGGGCAGAGAAGTGTACTCTGTGGGACTCAGGAGCTTGGGAAGCAGGAGCCATGGATTTCTGTCGGAGCAGGCTTGCTAGATTGAGGAAATAAAAATACAGGATGTCAACTGAATTTGAATTTTAAATAAGCAAATATCTTTTTTTAGTGTAGAATGCTCCATGTAACATGTGGGACATACTTACACTAAACATATTCATGGTTTATCTGACATTCGCATTTAACTGGGTATCCATATTTTATCTGGCCACCCTATGCTCTGCTCATCCTCACCATGATCTTGGTATTTGAGCTTGAGCAAGTTTTTCCTTTCTTGGGGCCTCAGTCTCCCCATTAAATGATAAACAATTTTCTCCTGGCTGGTTTGGGAGAACACTCAAGTCAGCAGAGTCAAAATAGTGTGGACAGGCACAGGCAGGACTTTGCATTATTAACCTCAAATCAGATTACCCTCTGATTTCCAACTGGTCTTGACCAGTTGGGACTTCCTGGGCACTGGGGCACTAGGCCTACAGAGGCACTGCCCCCTAGTGGCAGAGGAACCCACCAACTAAAGCCAAGCAAAACGGGTAGGGAGACTTCCCTTCCAATCTTCCAGTTACACCCAGAAACCCTGGCACTTTACCTTGGGCACCAAGGAGGGCGGGGCAGTAGGAGACAAAATTTGCATACTGTTTCTTTCTCACACCTTCTTTGGGGAGAGGAGATTTGAGTTGGAGGAGAGCATGGACCTAAGATGCAAACTGCCACAGGCAAGCTGCCCAGAGAGCAAAAGGATATGTGGCTTCGTTAAGGGCAGACAGAGGAAGGGGCTTGAATTTGTCCCTTAACATGTCTCTCTAGCTTGCAAAACTTTTCCCTTCATCATAATTTTCTTCTGAAACAGTCACAAACTCTCATTCCAAACACTCTGAAAAGCCCCCACTGTCTAGTATGTCAGCCTCGGGGGCCTGAAGGACTAGAGTATCTAGAGTTCAGAGAGATTTTCCAAGCCTTATGGGACCAGGAGAATGGCCCATGGCCAAGTGTCAGTGATGGGCTGCAGAGACCTAGACCCCAGTGGAAGGCTCCCAGAGGATGGGGCCAGGGGACCCAAAGCTCTTCTCACCTCAGAGATTAGACATATGCTTCTGGAAAAGGAGGGTGGGATCTAGAGAACATCTGGCTTAGATGTGTGTGTGTGTGTGTGTGTGTGTGTGTGTGTGTGTGTGTGTGCGCGCAGTGTTTTATATAAATGAGATCATACATTTGAGATATGTGTTGTTCTGCAATTTTTTTGAGTGAACTGTGTTCCTTGGGGGATCTTCCATGTCAGAACAAATGTACCTCACATCTTTTAAACACAGCAAGCATTTTGCTGCACCCCTGTTTATTGGCCTGCTCATGGGCATTGGGATGCCTAGAGCTTTTCACTTTTATAAACGAATGTTGCAGTGAGCATTATTGGCCATGCCTCTGCACACATTGGGTGCATGTTTTTGTAGAGCAGGTGCTAGAAGAGGTATTGTGGGGTCCTAGAATATGTGTTGATAATTTTGACCAATATTGACTGATATTATCAATGTCCCCTCCAAAGAGGCTGCACCAAGTGGGAACTCACCAAGGGGAAGAAAGTGCTGGGTTCTTCACAGCTTTATCAAGATACTGTATTATAAAATTTTCTAAAAGGCATCATTATGATGGATGAAAAATAATAGCTATTGCATTGTTACTTTAATTTATATTGCTTTAATTATGACTAAACCTGAGTAACTTTTCATGTTTATTGATCTTCTTTGTTCCTTTTCTGTGAACTATCTGCTGGAGGGCTTGGATCTTTATTAAAATAAGAGCAGCTTTATTAACAGGGATGGGGGCAAAAGCTTTACCTCCCTTCAAGCTAAACATCCCCAAAGAAAACATATCATAATTTTCCCTAAAGGTGATTGTGAGCACAGAGCATCCACTGGGGACAAAACAAACACAGTTAATTGCATCCAAGTTTGTGCTGAAATCTAGAGGATGTCCAGCCCCTGACAGAACAAGTGTGCAACACAGGCAGGTGTTGCCTTCCTATCTGCCTATTGGCCCTTGTCTTGTGTCTGTCTCTCTGCCTGCCCCACCTCATACCTCCACCAATGCCTTCCCACCACTGGCCTCTCCCAGTTGTTTAACCAATCATGTACTCTACTTAGATTCTCAAGCAGCTTGAGGTCTGATGGCCTGTATGCTACCTGCTCCCACCTCTCTTGCAAGTAGTAATGGTGGTTGGCAGAGACCCAGGCCCAGGGTCAGTACACCTGGGAGTGACTTCTAGATCTGACACTGGTCATCTTAGGCAAGTTGCTTCCTCTGCCCTGAGCCTCAGACCCCCATCTTCACATGAAAGATCGGCTAAAATCCTGTTTCAAATTGTGTTGCTTGGTTTCAGGGAGGTGTGAAATCTTACCATTTGTGACAGCATGGATGGACCTAGAGGGTATTATGTTAAGTGAAATAAGTCAGTCAGAGAAAGACAGATACCATATGATTTCACTTACATGTGGAACCTAAAGAACAACATTAATGAACAGCAAAAATAAAACAAACACACACACACACACACACACACACACAAAATAGAAACAGACTAATAATAGATACAGAGAACAGAATGATGGTTAACAGAGGGGATAGGTGTTGGAGGACTGGGTGAAAAAATGAAGGGGTTCAGCAGTACAGATTGGTAGTTACAGAAAAGTCACAGGGATGTAAAGTACAGAATAGGGAATATAGTCAATAGTATTGTAGTAACTATGTATAGTGCCAGGTGAGTAGTGAAAATATCAGGGAAACACTTTGTAAAATATAAGATTGTCTGACCAGTATGCTGTACACCTGAAATTAATACAAAATAATATTGAATGTAAATAAATAAATAAACAAATAACAGGAAATTATTAGACTGTAGCTCTCTAAAACCCTTTGATTTGATTTTATCACACTTTTACTGCAGGTTATTGATAATTAAGAAAAGAAAGAAAAAGAAAAGGAGAAAGGAAGATAAAATATAATTTCAAATGCCAAAGGGCACAATTGTCTGCTGCCTCTTCTGCTTGGAGCCCCATCTCAGGCAGCTACAATTCCAAACCCAAGCAAGCAAACAAGCCGGATTTTGGCTGCAAACACAGATTTCATAGGCATCTGGGAGCTTCCTCTCCACCTGATAATAAAACTTATGAACCTGTAAACACTTTTTCTTCCTGCTCCTGGAAGCAGCTGGTACTGAGGTCATCCCTAGAGCCCCAGACCCTCCCCCATCCAGAGGGGAAGGGGAAGGGGAAGGGAAAAGGGAAGGGGGACTAGCAAAGCCTTGCAGCTGTCTTTCCTTTTCTTAAAGAGAGAGGAAGGACAGAGGAACAAACTGCAGGGACTGAGCTGGCCCAGGGAAGGAAGGTCACCTCATAAGAAGAGAGGAGTAAGTGGCAGGACACCTAGGGTAGCCCTTGGGACCCAGCCCTCATAGGGACAAGGCAGCCAGCAGGAGGTTACAGGGAGGTTACTAGATTTCTAAGTGTGGGCTCCTCTCATCCAGTATGGCTGTTTTGAATCAAGACTGACTAGTGTGCTCTAGCGAGTTTGGCTCAGTGGGCAGAGCGTCAGCCTACAGATCGAAGGGTCCCCGGTTCAATTCTGGTCAGGAGCATGTACCTCAGTTGTAGTCACCTCCCTGGCCCCGGGCCCTGGTCAGGGCTCGTGCAGGAGGCAACCAATCAATGTGTTTCTCTCACATCAATCTTTCTCTCTGTCTTTCCCTCTCTTCCACTCTATAAAATCAATGGAAAAATATCCTTAGGTGATGATTTTTAAAAATAATAATAAAATAAAATAAAATACTGACTACAGTTAGACACTGGAGGTAAGATCCCTGTCCTCATGGAGCTCATGCTCTGAGGGCAGATAGAAACATGAGGATGTGCAGAAAGTCCAAAGGTCTGTGGGGACAGTAGCAGGGGTTGTTTTTGTGGTGGTCCTGCCCTTAATCCTGCCACACTCTGCCTCCTTAGGCATATGATGGTTCCCTAGAGTTCTGTCAGCTTAAGAGGGGGCGGGGGGCAGCTAACCATTTTCCCTAACACCTGCAGCCTCTGACTGCACATCTCCAGGATAACTTGCAACCTCTCATGGAAGCTCAGATTTAGTAGAAAAATCTTCTCCAAGTTGGGTGGAAATGTTGGTCATGCCCCCTGAACTCTGTTCTAGTCTGTGGGGAACAACTCCAGCAGAGATGGGTTAAAGACACTGAGCCACAGCCCTGGCTGACAAATCTACAAGCGGGCCCATGGCCGCTGGGATGCTATGTTCCTCTTCAGATCAGCCCCTAAAAGGTTCCCTCTTCAGGGATGGCCTGCCAGAACAACTCAGGTGGAGCTGCAATGAGTTAAGGATAATGGTTGCTGGCTGATAGCCCAACGGACAATTCAGGATGGCCCTGCATGTGGAGCTAAGAGCAGGGGTCAGCTTGCCTCCTGCCTTATAGTATTGCCAGCTGATGTTCCTGCTGCTCCTTCTTCTTCTCTGCTAGCCCAAGAATCCTTTCCCCAAAAGCTATCAGCAAAGTTGGAAACCCAGTGGGGTTTAGTCACCTGTCTATTTGGTCAATTTTGTCCCATGTACAGGGAAGCAGGTGGGGAAAGACCTCTTTCCTGATCTTCAGGGAGGGGGTTGAACCAGATGACTTTGAAGAGCCCTTAACTTTGCCTGTGGGGTGACTCCTGAGGTCGAACTGCGTCTGCTTTCTATTGTTTCCATATCCAGAGACTGAAAACTGATGTGTATATAAAATTCAGGAGGATCAGAGGCCAAAGGAAAATGGCCAACAATAATGAGAAGGTGGAAAAAGTGGTACAAAGTTTCAGACGCTGACCAGCTCAAAAGCACAAGCAGCAGCCTCCCCTCTGAGCTGCAAAAAGACATGGAGGAGAGGAGAAATAAGCCTGAGAAGCTGCTTGTTTTTTCAGACAAGAAACTGGTGAAAAGCCTTTGAAGCAGACACTCTTCCCAGTATCCCTTGTTTGACAGATGGACACGCTGAGGCTCAGAGGTGACTGGGACATGACTTGGTTCACTTAGAAATTCAGTGGCAAGGCCAAGATGTAAACCAGTGTCTTCAGACTGGCAATCCAGGGTCCTTGCTAAAACAGGGGGCAGTCCCAGGGAGGAACTGGCTCAAGAGAGTTTCAGCAAACATCCTCTAGATCCATGTCACTCTGACATGCCTTCACCCTCACAAGACAGAGCCAGCAGGCACAACAGGGAGGTTTGGGTGAATTAGAACCCAGCTCTACAGTCCTAGTGCCCCCTCTCCCTGCCATAGGATTTGACCCATAGCTCCTCAGTTAGCTGGGTGACCCGAGGCAATGTACATCAGTGATCCCACCTAGGAAAGGCAGGTTAGGGTTCATGGACTGTGAAGCACTCACCTCCTAGCAGAGCTAGTGCTTAAAGCCTGAGCTACTAGAATTTTCCCACAGTCAACAAGGCCTTCTTACTTGCCCTTTACCAAAGACGAGCTGTCCATACCAATAGCAAGGCTGGTGTCCCCTATGTTCACGCTCCAGCCCCAGCTCTATCAGTGATTTCTCTGCATTCTTCTGGCCCTTCAGCTCCTCGCCTCTCCATGATGATTATCTCCAGCATGGAAACACTGACACATCTTTCCCAGCACTTTGTAGGCTTCTCTCACCTGTCTTTCTCCCCTGCACTTAGTGCGCTGCCTGACACATGTAGGAGCTCATTGAATAGTTGCTGAATTAAAATGACCTGAATATCTATATATATATATTTAAAAAAGCCTAAGCAACTGTTATGACCAGATGATCGGATGACCGGCCGGTAGCTATGACGTGCACTGACCACCAGGGGGCAGACACTCAATGCAGGAGTTGCCCCCTGGTGGTCAGTGCGCTCTCACAGCCAACCTCCCATGGCTGGCCAACCTCCCGTGGTCCTTCCCCCTGGCCAGCTGCTCCAATCAGCCCAATCAGGACTGGGTGAGATGGTGATTGCTGGCAGGTCAAGATACCCCACCCATGCATGAATTGGTGCACTGGGCCTCTAAAAAAAAAAAAAAATATATATATATATATATATATATATATATATATATATATATATATACTGTCTTCACTCATGCTATAGTCCTCTCTCAACACCCTGATAGTTGCCCCCACTATGCACACTGTCTCCATTCTTTTACCTCCCAAACATTCCTCTCCTCATTCGAGTTTGGCTTCCTCATCGATCTCTCAGCTAAAATCCCCTAGGCCATGGTCACCAATGACATCCTGGCAGCTTGATCCAATGAATCTGCTTCACTCTTCATGTTACTCAGCTTCTGGGAAGCATTTCACATATTTGTCCTCTCCTTCTAGAAACACTTTCCTTCATTGGTTTCCAGGATTCCACACTCCCATAGCTTTCTACCACCCCCACCCCCTGCACAGATACCAAAATCCACAGATGAATAAGTCCCTTATACAAAGTGGCATAGAACACCCAGCCAGCATGGCTCAGTGGTTGAGCATCGACCTATGAACCAAGAGGTCTCAGTTTGATTCCTGGTCAGGGCACATGCCTGGGATATGGGCTCAGCCACCAGTGTGGGGTGTATAAGAGGCAGCTGATCAATGATTCTCATCATTGATGTTTCTATCTCTCTCCCTCTCCCTTCCTCTCTGAAATCAATAAAAATATTTTTAAATGACATAGAGCAATGCATATAGTCAACCTTCCATATCCACAGGTTCCCAGCTTTTTTTTTGATCTGAGGTTGGTTAAATATGCAGAACCTAGGTATATGGAGGACAGACTGCTTATTTATTGAAAAAATTCTGTGTATAAGTGGACCCACACAATACAAACCCGTGTTTTTCAAGGGTCAGTTGCAAATAGATCTCTATCTATCTATCTATCTATCTATCTATCTATCTATCTATCTATATCCTATTGATTCTGTGTCTCTGAGGAACCCTAATACAACCTCCAAAATATATAATTTAGTGTTTGAGCAAAGATTTTTCTCAATAGTCTACTTCTATCTATCTTTTCTGCCACCAACCTAGCCAATCCTATCACTATCTCTTGCTTAGATGACTGCAATAGCCTCCTACCTTATCTCTCTGGTCCTGTCATGGTCCTTTTAGTCTATTGTTAACATAGTAGGTAGAGAGATTGTTTTAAATATAAAAGGCCTGGTCATGCCACCTTGCTCCTTAAAGCACTCCTCAGTGGCCTGCCCTTATCACTAGAATAAAGACTACAGCTCTGAGTGTGGCCTAGGGAGCTCTGCATGGGCTTCCCTCTACTTTTCCAACCTCATCTTGCACAAGTCTTTCTCTTTATGCTACTCTGGCTTCTTCTGTTTCCTTAAAAACATGGTGGCCTTCCTGGACTCCAGGTCTCTTCATAGGCTGCTCCTCTGCCTGGTTTAATTGTCTTCCATGCTCTTTGCTAACTGATTTCTGCTCAGCTTTCAATCTTTAAGTTGGGCATGGCTTCCTCAGGAAGGCTTTGTTTGGCAGTCCCATTCCAAACACAATGGATCTTCCCCACTGTCCTGTCCTTTCACTCCATGCAGTCTCAGGCCAGCTGCTACAAGGGTGTGGCAGTAGAGAAAAGGGTGAGAAGCGGGGTCTCACCTTTCTAAGCCACACTCTCGAAACACAGTCTTTGCCCCTGACCCGATTCCCTGTGTCTATTCCAGCAGGGACTGGGAGAAACTGGAGTAGGACTGTCTCTCCTCACCATCACCCCTTTAGATCCCTCATGCCCCTGACTTGCCCTAAGCCTCTACAAGCAATCCAACTGCCTTGTCCCTATAATCTATGGTCTTCTGATACAGCTGGAAGATCAAAAAGGGAGGCTCAGTTCCTTGGATAGTACCCCAAGAGGGACTTTGGAAGCCTGGGGTCCAGACTGAGATAAGAACGGAACTTAAGGTCTCTGGCTCTCTTTCCTGGCATTTAGCATCTACATTAAATCCTTAAAAGAGGCCCTGAATTTTATTGCTATTGTCTCATCACTACCATGGCTTTTCCTATTAAAAAGTGAATTACTTTCATTACTGGGGATTGTCACAACTTGTGCCAATGATGGCCTATGGCCATATCTCACTGCACCAACACCTGAGTGTGTTTAGGGCTAAGACCGCACTTCTGCCAAGGGGGAGGTAAGGGCATCATTATCCTCTGAATAGTCCCTGACTCTTGCCATCTTCAAAATTCAGGAAGCTGGGCCAGGACGAAGTCTGAGTATCATGTCCCACCTACAAAGGACATAGGAATAACCTTCCTTCCAGCTCCTCCCCCAGCTCTAAAAAGAAGCAGGGCATCCTAGCCAGGGACACCTCTGTTAGTAACCAGGGATCAGGTGTCAGGGAAGTTGCTGATGTGATTTGTGACAGATCTTACAAACTTCATCCCAGGGGTGTGGGGCAGGAGATCATCTTACACACATGGGAACAAACATTAGGACCCAGGACATCTTTGCTTCCTGCTTCCAAACTGGTTTGGGCTGTTTCCTTATCTACAGTCTGACTTTTGGAAAAACCAGTTTGGCCCACAACCATCCATCCCCCATGGAAGTCTGGGGATCCAAAATAGATGAGGACAGAACACAAGTGAATTACATTTGCTCTTTATTATTACTCATTATCTTGTACAGAAAGAGACAAAATTTAACAGCTAAACTCAATAATTACAATGAGAGAGACAGAGACAGAGAAAGCGATCCGAAGCAAGTTTGTTTGTTGCCCCCAGGCTCCATGAAATCCTGACCTATTACTGAATGCACAGAATTCCCAGCTGACCTGGGTCAACACATGAATAAGAGCACAGTTTAAAGTGGTACCAAAATTAATCCATTTCACAGTAATCATGTCTATAAGCTCAGTTGCACATATGAGTTTCCACTATCACAAATTCACAATCACAGAGTGAAATAGCAGGTGTGCTCAGGCCTGGGAAAGTGGCACCCACAAGGGGAGATGGATTTGAAGGCAAAAGCAGCTGTGGGATTTATCCCAATCTTGAATATCTGTGTTAATGCTAAGCCTGGGGGCGGGAGCAGAGCAGGCACTGTTCAAGGGCAGATATCTCAGTACAGTGGAACAACTGTTGAGGCATTGAGCCCGAGGGGGTGTGCTGTTTGGATATCTTTGTCAGAGAAATTCTTGCTAGAGAGAGACTCACCGCCCACAGCCTGTGAAAGGAAATGCTCCCTTTGAATATTTGGGGGCGGCAAATGATAGCAACGGCCAGTCTGATAGCAAAGCATCTGCTTTACAGAATATTTAGCAAGATACACGGTTATATTACTTTAAATTGCAGTGTAGTTCACAAACTATATGATTCCAAGGTGAATAAAGGAATAGAATGAAAAGCTGCAATACCCAACATCCCCACGATGGAGAGAGAACAAGAGATCATCCAGTACAGAAAGAGCCTTACATATGAGAATTGCTGAACCCCCAAAGCTGAAGGCACGGTGCAGGGATCGTTAATATTCTGAGCCTTTTATTTGAAAAAGGTACTCATTATATACTAGATCCCTCTTACACATATGACCCTGGAAATTGACTAAGGGGAAGAGTACTTCAAACATTTCTACAGAGCAAGAATTGCAGATACCATTAATTATCTTCAGTGGTGATTTTCTCTAAGTTCTGAATTAGTGGGCTTCAAGTTAATGGGCTTTTTACCATAGTTGCAGGCAGTCTTATTACAGTACTTTTAAATTAGCTAATTATACTAAATAGTATGAGGAGAGTTCAGTGGGGAAGATGTGCTTGTTTCTGAATCAGCGCAATCCTGAAATGGAACTTCATTACTTGTCAAGCTGAAAAGCACCCTATACCAGCAGCTCTGCTGCCCAGCTCTCCATCTTGGCTTTGACCATGAGGGCACACACATGAGACATAGCACAAGTACATACTCCTAGAAAGACAGAGCACAGGTGAGTAAGAGTTTCTCTTGATAATCTCTCTCAGATAAAAGAACAATCTAGAGGCAGTGTTGTTTTTTTTCTTCTTCTCATGGGATGCCATTTGGTTGTCAAAAGATCAAATCCCAGCCAGCCAGAGAGGAACCATCTGGCTCCAACTCCTAACAGACACTTTCCTGTCCTGAATTCCTCATATTCAGGCTACAAAAAAAGATAACATCCAACAAATCAGGCAGATTCCTGTCTTCCAAAGCACCCTAAGGAATTCACACAAATGGCAGTGGGATTGGCAAGTAGAAGAGGAGGTCCCTGGCTTCCAGTTGCTCTATGTTGCATTTCCATCAGCCAGGGTACAACGATAATGCTGTGCATGTCAGCTGGGCACCTGTGAGCTCCACTCTTTCTCTTGTGCTTTTGGTTTGAAAATCCTGGGCGATGGGGAGCAGCAGGGAAGGGACAAGATTGTGACTCTTGTTTTAAAAATTCTTAGAAAGTTTTTGGTTGAAAACAACAGTCATATTTCAAGGAATTTTTAAAGCCTTTTCTTTGTTAATGAAAAATATCTGAATAACTAGCCACGCCCTTCCCAAAGTCAAAAGTCACACATCTTTCCACCAAAAAATTAAAAGTTAAAAGTCTCAGGAGCATTCAGATTTCCATCATCTGCTCATGCCCACAAAACAGGAGCCAAGGCCAGGGGCACCAAATAAAAAAGGCAGATGAGTTGGGATCCCAGCAGACAGAGGCCCCCAGGATGGAGCTGCTTCATCTTCTTCCAAAGTTTTTTGTGAGTGGGGGGAAAAAGGTGACAACTTTGGGGGGCTCCGACAGCAAATCTCAGCTTTCCTCATTCAGGGCCCTGTCATCAGGCTACCCAGTCCCCGACAGGGGACATTCCTCCCTTCAGACGGGAACCCTCCTTCCTGGTACAAATATAGCCACACACCGGCTATTGTTTCAGATAAGCATGTGAGAAAAGGCAACGTGCACAAAAGCACACACACACACACACACACACACACACACACACACACACACTCACAAGTCCAAAAACAACAAAGATGTGGCTACTGCAGCGTTAGCATTGTATCAAATCTATGTCCATACAAAGACAGAGTTTGAAAGATATGTACAGAGCATTCATAAAAGCCAAATGTGCACCGCGAGGAATGATGACCATTGTGGACTGTACAGTCTTTTTCTACAATATACTGCAAAAAACGTCCCAGAGACCATGGTGGCAACCCCACTCAGAAGAATGCTATGAAGCACCTGAACCAGAGAGCACAGGGCCTTAAGGAAATGCCTCTGAGTGAGCTTTCCCTGCAAATCTGTGCTCAGCGCCTGAAGGGCATGTGCCACCCTTCATTGGGCCAAGTTCCTGCTTCCAGATCTATTCTGTATCCACCCAGCTGCAAATATCTGGCAGCTCATTAGGGAAGGGCTCAATAGATGCCAAAGGCAGCAGGCATTCCTTGGCTCTGGTCGATGGGCCCTATGCCTGGCCCTCTGCTCAGTGGAGAGGAGACACATGGGGGTAAGTGTCTTCTCCCAGGTCACACACAGGTACCAGCCCGAGAAAATGCTGGGATGGCAGGGGCTGGCCCCAGAGTTTCAGGCTGCCTCAGGTTCTCTAACATGGCCAAATTGGATTGACCCCAGCTTCCATCATGGAAAAAGCATGGGCTTTCTGGGCCAAAAATGCCTTTGTGAAGAAGGTTAGGAGTGTACTGCTAGAGATCCAGAGGAAGGAAACAAGGAAGGCAGGAAAGTTTGAATACCACCTGGTCAGCACCTCTGGCACCAGGGAGCTCTCAGGAGTGGGGGGTGGGGTGGGGAGAAGGAACAGAAAGGGTCGACTGGCAGGAGACTGATTCCCCAGATTGAGACTCAATATCAGAGTCATATGAAGGCCTCCACTAAGACTGGTCCCCTATAACCTACACATTTCTAGAAGAATCTTCCTAAGGGCAAACCATACTACACAGACATTAGCCCAGTTAACCTCCACATAGTCCTGTGAGGTAGGGGGAAGGATGAAAAACCCCAACCACAAGGTCAAGTTGTCCAAATTGGTGGCCTCACTGGGATAAGATCACAAGCCTCCTGACTTGAAGCAAGTCTCAGGGCAAGTATCCAGGACTGAAGGGGCCTCCAGATGTTATCTGTGGCCACAAGGCAGGGCTGCATCCAAACAAAAAGGCCCAATGCCTGCCTTGGAGAGCTGTTTAAACAGAAAGGAGCTTGTCTTCTCAGTGGATTTTAAATTGCTGTGGTTGCCAAGAGACCCTGGCTATGCACTCTTTTGGGCTCCACAAAAATTTGCTACATTTAAAAAAGCACCACAGAGGAAAAATGGTTTGGCGCCAAGGCCAAGAGGATAGAGATGAAGGGTTGGGGGACAGTGTGTTGACAGTCTTTTGTGTGGTCATTGACAGTTAAAGATAGGTCACCTCTGCCCCATTGCTGTCCAAAACCTCACTGAAATGGAAAAGTGACAGCTCTTGAGCCACAGAAAGGGGTTAATAAAAACAGGCCAGCACCTGGCAATGACAGAGCAAATCCTGGATGGGCCTTCTACCCCAGGTCATGGGCTTCCCTATCTCCCTCGCAAAGAAATTTCTAAAATGGGACACGTTAGGATCTTCTTCCCGGGTGGGCACCATCATTAAGAAAAAATAAGCCATCTAAAGTTCAATTTCAACTCAATTCACCTACTCATGAAAAGGGAAGTCTCCCAAAAGTTCAAAACCAGAGAGCACAGTGCTGAGGAGGCCAAGATCATGGTATAGATGTGCTATGGGACAATTAACTTTATGAGGAGAAAACTTCAGCTGTCTACCCCAGCCTGTACCCCAACCATTCAGAGGCCAGGGACTCTGCAGGCAGAGGCAGCCAGATAGGTTTTCCCAGGGCTATGATTGGACTCATGCCAGTGGGTAGCAGTTTTAGCACAGCCAGTGCATATATCTGGAGAGCCAAGACCTGGGAGAGGCCAAGCACACCAGAACCAGAGCTACCATTCCAGGATAGCAAAGTTCACGCAGGCCCTTTTGCTCAATCTGGAGGAGGCAGTTCTGATAGCCAGGTCCTTACCCCTCACCCTTCACACACCCTGTCCTCCTTCCAGGTTACTCGAGACATTCATTTTAACCTGGTCAGGAGGATCGGGGGGTGGGCATTGGGGGAGAGAAGCATCACAGATCTGTGAGATTGATTTCCCTTGGCCTCCTATGAATGGCCTAGGTTATAGTGTTTTGTTTTATTGTGTTCGTTATTTATTTGTGATAACTCTTTTTGTTTTTTGTTCAGTCCTGTTCTTGTCCTCAAAATGTAAGCCAGGACAGTAAGCACAGGACTGTTGAGGGGAAATGGAGTTGAGGGTTGGCTCCTCTTTCTCATTTCTGTGGCCTAGGCTTCCAGACACAGACAGGTCTTCAGCCAGCTGTGTGGCCCCAGGGCCCAAGCCTATGGACATTCTAGCCACAGTCAATTCTATGGGGTGATTCCTTTGGCATAAGAGAAGCCAGTCCCTGACAGAAGGACAGGATGGAGGGACATAGGGGGCTTCTGGAAGAGCTGGGCTCTCTGGCCTGTAGCTCTTTCCAGGGGCATGTGTGCTCCCTTCACCCCTCCACCTGTCTCTGACAACTGACTTCCTACAAACCCACAGTTAGGAAATTATTTGGCAACAAGGAGGCTAAGGCTGTTTTGTGGTGGCACAGTCTTTAAAAAGTTAAAAAGAAAATAGGAGACCCCTGAAAGAGGTTTTCATACCAGACAGGACACAAGTCCCATTACTTGTCTGAGCCGGGGTTGGCAGCCACTATCTCCTCATACTTTGGGGGTGGGTCACTGTAAGTGACACTTGCCTCCTCACTGCTGCTCTCCTGGGGTGCAGTCACCTCCTCATAGGATGGGGGAGGAGTGGCACTGGACAGTCTAGAGAGAGAGAGCTCAGGAAGGTAGAGGGTGCTCTCAAGGCGGACTGTGGTTCTGCTCCCCCGACTGGGCCCCAGCACCACCTGCGGATTGCTCCCTGCCTCCCGGTGCCCAGAGGACTCTCCCTGGCTATGCACAGTGCCCCGGTACACCATGACCCGGGGCAGGCTGTGCCCGCCGCGACTTGCTAGGTACCGGTTCTGAGCATATGAAGGGTGATGACGGGTGGCTTTCTGCAGCTGGCACCTCCAGATGATGAACAAGGCGATGACAATCAGCAACGCCACCCCCAGAAGAGGCACCACCACATACATGGCATCTGAGCTCTGTGCAGGGTCTCGGACTGAGTAGACTGCATTAGGATATCCCTTCCAGAACTCCATCTGCAAAAGAAGAAGGGCCATTTACACTTATGCACAAGTGCTCATGCCCCAGATGGACCTCAGAGACCTTCCGCAAGATTGCTCCCCACCCCACCCCATCTGACTGGCCTCTAAGAGCTATCAGAGAGGCTATAGAATGCACCAAGGATGAAGAGCAACACTCCCATGGAGGATGCCCCCAGAGTCAGGCCGATGGGACTCTAAGGACATGTTTTCTGTTCTATGGCCCCAATGGCCCTGCCTTGGACTAGGCTGGCTTTCCTTCATTGCTTCTGTTCCATCTGAGGCACCTGGGCCTGCTCGTCTTATTCCTGAGGCTACCTCTCCTCCCAGAACCCAGCCATAGGGCGGTACATGCCGTTTTCTCTTTGTCCTCAAACACCTCCTTGACCTCCTCGTAGCTGCAGATCTCCTCCATACACTCCCGCTCGATGGTACCCTGGCGCAGCTCTTCCAGGAACTCATTGGCACGAGGGAACCGTTTCAGGACCGAATGGGCATTCTTGGCCTCCAGAAACACTGAGGAGAAAGCTGCACTGAGGCCTGGAATGGGGAGGTGCCCAGGGGCTCCTTCAAACCAGACTCAGCCCATGCACAGAAGCACAATGATGGATGGAAGCAAGACAAAGCCAGCTGGCTAGCCACCATCACAGACATGGCTGGCCCTTTGTAACCGGGATGGAATGGCTGACTTTCTGTGATGCCATGATGTATTTGCCTAGAATACCATGGACCCAATAAGATGTATGTCTCTGGTGCTATGGAGGAAAATGGAGAGTGCATGTTGTGTAGAGTGTGGATGGACATGAAGGATTTTGAGTAATGTAGTCAGTGAAAAAACACCCAGTATCTCCTGCCTCACCTCAAAACAAGAAAATCAGAGCCCTTATCATGAGGTCACCAGCATCTTCTTTGAGGCTGATGCTGGTGACCAACAGTAAACAATCTCATAAGACTCTATCAGGGTGACTTCCCTGCACCTGAACGACCACCTGTGCTGTCAGATCACCCAGCATTAATAGCCTTGCCCAAGTCAATCTTGTACAAACCCAGACAGGAGTAGGTCAGAGGACTGAATGTACATGAGCCTGGGAAGAGGGTAGCAGGGTCTATAGGGAAAATCTAAATCTTTGTCTACATGGCACAGTTGCCTCCTGGAAAAATGTCATTGAGTGGTAGCCATATCTACTTATTCCAGTTGAGCTGACTGGTATAATACGAGCTATGTAGTTCCATAAGCCTGACCTAGGACTTTAGAGAATAAAAGAAGAGGTGACATCTACTCCTGATATGAACCTAGAGGTGAGACTTCATAGTTCTCATGTCAAACAGTCCCACTCATGCCCAGATAGGTAGGGCTTTGCCAGCAGGCAGGCACCCTTCCCCAGGCCTCATGACCTGTCATATTAGTTTCTGCCATAGTGGCCTGGATAGATGCACAGCTCCAAGTGAGCATGTACTCCAGAAAAAGCTAATCAGACAGGGGCCACAGGGACAATCAGGAGAGAGCAAAGCTGGGAAGGACTTGAAAGGTGGATATGCACTTTTCCCATGAGCCCTTAGGCATGGCCCTTCCCCACTTGGCCTAGGCTCAGAAAAACTCACGTGCCATAGTGCTCCCTCAGAACCAGCGTCTCACTTGCCTGGAAAAGGAGAAAAGTAGAGTCACAGTTGAAATGACATCCCAAAACCTACACGGCACCCTTTTGGCGCTAGAATGTGAACCATAGCCCCAGTGGCTTGGCCAAAGTTAAAGCAGTACGTTATGAGGCACAGCACCCTCTGCACAGTTGCTCACAGCTCTGTTGCTTTCCATTCTGCCCTGAGCTCTCCTCCAGAGCTTCCCGAGGCCCTGCACTGCCTAAAGAAATCTTTCTAGTTCTTTCCCCAAGAATATTCTGAGATTCTAGAAGACCTAGACCTTAATTTTTTCTTTAAAAATGAAAAACTCCTACAGGCTGAGGTTCCTCCTTTCTCACTTTGCTCAAGGAATCTGTGCACTTTTGAGTTTTAAAGAACCTCAGAGATACCAGGACTTAGGCAAGGTAAAGCAAATCAACAGTAACAGAGAGATGACACATTTTGGAAACTAATTTTGCTCACAATGGCAAGTCCCAGATACCTCTAATGACAAGCACGTTTCTTAAAAACAGGCAGCACATTTTGAGGAGCAGGTACTGGCAAAGCTTAACATGGCAGCAAAACATGGCCCAAAAGTCATGGCCCAAACGAAGGTGACCTGCTACATTCATTCTCACCAGACATGATGGCAAAGATCTCCTGAAACCAGTCATCTCTCCTCTTTGCATTAAAGAACACTGCAGCAGTGTACCAAGACATTGACTAATGAGATCAAAACTGAGATGCTAACTCAATACAAGTGTTGCCTCTGAAAGCTGTGCTCCTGCTCAGGAATTGTCCAGCCAGTATGTAAACCCCAGCCACAGCACACTGCTCTCCCCAACATACACTCCCACTCATGCTCATATTCCAGAGCACTGGCCCAACTGTCCACATCTGGGAGCAATCACCCCACTGCTCCCCTCCCCAAGCAGAAGCTCTAGTTTCATGACTATTTGGATGCAGGACATGTGAACGGTGTAACCCATTGTGCTACCCTTTTTTTCCTAGGCTGCCAGGAAGTTCAGCATTAACACTGACCATCGCGTACAACTGCCCTGGATGCCCAGCTGTTCAGCACATATGCTTCTCCCCCTGTGACACGGTATACACTTTTTAATTTATGTTTACAGAATCTTAAGTATATTTAAAATATATCTTCCAATCCTTTTGGCAAACAGGTAGGATATAAATAATAAATAAAATTAAAACCAAAGAAAAAAACAGCACATCTTTCATCCATCTATAGAAACAAGTCAAGGGGGACTTTCTCTTTTGAACCCCACACCAATCCCATCCAAAACAATCATTATGTGAATCTGTCAACGATGGGCTTACTATTGTGAGAAAAGTTGACCTTCAGTGTTTATGAGAGTGAAAATGGACTATTAGATCTCAATTCTGCTTCCATTGCAGATCTCAGAGGTTCCCCTACAGCCAATGCTGGTCATGTGGCCAGGGTGTGGGTGTGGCATGCCTAACAGCAAGGTTTTTGATTGAAGAAAAATGGAGCCTTTGTGCCACGGTTTGAAGAGAATGAGTAAAGGCTTTACTAATAAATGAAGGTAGAAAACTGTGTTTAATTGCTTATCAAAGAGAACTGCAGCATTGGTTTTTTAAAATTATTTATGTGGGAAAATTACATAACAGCTTACAATAGCCACTTCTTGCACCCAAACACCTGACTTTGATACATGCACACCCACACATCTCATAGCACCGAATGTGTGCTATCCTGACACCTGAAAAAAAGTCATTAGTTCATTTTCAAGCTTCAAACAAGCCAGCAACTCCCCCAAATAGCTCACAGGGTATAGCCACACTCTATTAACAATTCTGTAGCCAACGTCACTGCTGCTGCTGCTATGAGGCCTCCACTCCCTCCTTCCCCCAAATGTAGCGCCTGCTTCTTCACCTATAAATACACCATCGATAGGCTGTTACTATAGCAACAGTGAGGAAGCGTGAGGGCTCCATGACAGAGAACGCTGCAGCAGTCACGCATGTATATGTTCCTCCTGCCCCTGGTGAATACTGTAAGGCTGATTGTAGGCCGGAGGAATTTTTAACCCACTCCCCACAGGAACACAGCTGAATCCTGAAGGCCTAGAAAGGAAGGAAGGCCACGACAAAGACCTCCAGACTCCAGGCTGGAGCTTCCGAATCATAGCACTCAGGGACTTGGCTCCCAAAGTTCCTTGTATGGGGACTGGCGGCCATCAGACCTGGAATCCCAAGACATGGCCTCCAAACCACTTCTCCAAATCCAAACCCTTTATATTTCCCTCAATTAGAACTGATCCCCACGAAAGCTTCAGTGGTTTCCAAATCTTATGACTCATCAACCCACCCAGTGACATGGGACTCCCAAATTATGCTCTAACTCAAACTCTGGACCCTCCTTGTCCCCTTCCACTCATGCCAGCCCTCAAAGTACCTGTCCTCGCCCTCCATAGCCCGCAACAGCGTCCTGCCCACTAACTCCTGGCCCAGCAACACTCATCTCCCGGGTCTGCTCAAGACCCCAACGCCTTGGCCCGGCCGGACCTCCAGACCCTCCCCAATAGTGCCCCGCGCCCAGTTCAGTGGTCTTGAACACTGAACCGTGCCCTCGGGGCTGAGGCACCCAACCCAAATGGCCTCACCGTTCTCCGGGCCCAGGAGGCGGACGCCCTGTTTGCGCACGCAGCCCGCCACCTCGCTGCTGCGCCTCTTTCAGCAGGGCCCCTGTCCCCGCCCACCTGCTCCCCGTCGGCCAAGCCCCCCGGCCCAGCCCAGCCTTCTCCTCCTTCCTCCCTCCCCGCCCCGCTGCCCTCCCGCCGCCCGGGGCGCCCGGGTCCCTGCCTGCCAGGGGCTGAAGTGCCCCTGGAGCTTCAGCCCTTTGCAACCGGGCGCACAGGCCTGCCTATTACCTCGGTACCCCCTGCCCTGCTTTCCTTTGGGGGCTCCGCCGCTGCCCACCCCCCAACACCCCGCCGCGCCAGATCTGGCCTCGTGCCCCACGCCTGGCGCGCCACCCTGGAGCGCCAAGACCACCTTGCCCCCCGATCGCCAGGCCGCGATCGTCGCGCCGCACCGCGCACCGGGCCGCCGGGCAGAGGAGAGGAGAGGGTTGGGGGCGATGAGAGCGGTCCTAGGGGGGTAGAGAGGACCCGCGGGCGAGCTGGGCCGGAGGGGCGGCGGCGCGCACCCAGCACCGCGCGCCCGCGCCCCACTCCGCCAGCGCCGCCCCTGACCCCGCCCGTGCCGGGGGGGCGGGGCCTGGCCCGCAGGCCCCTGGAGCACCAGGGACCCTCAGTCAAACGTGCGGGTCCCGTCCCGCTCCCGGGCGCAGGCCCTGGGAAACCCTGACGCCGCAACGGGCTCAGGCAGCCGGGCTCAGGCAGCCGCGCCCAAGGCCCGCGCACCAGGTGTCCCGGAGAAGCCCAACTCCCCCAACTGTTCCCTACCCTGGCTCACCTGTCATTCTGGCCAGCCCGCCCCAGAATGCCAGCCAAGGAAAGAGGGGCCTGGGACAGCAGCCTGGGTCCACCTTGCCAGGACTCAAATGGGCCCGCAGAAGAAAGGCTGGGTCTAGGCTGCGTTCCACCAATGACTGGGTGACCTTGGCTTCTTCACTTATACTCTCCCTACCCTGCCCCAGCACAGCAGGCTTCTCTCCTGTCAAATTTAGAAAATGGGGAGAATCCTGTCCAGGGAGTGCTGCGAAATAAAGGAGGAAATGGGCTTGGAAAACTCTTCAGGTGCAGGAGGGGGAGAGGAGGGAATCTCCTGGGCCTGCAAGGAGAGTGCTGGGTGGGTGGAGGAGTGGGGGTACTCAGGAGGCAGCACTATGGGATGAGGTTCCGGACAAGACGCTGGTAGCTGAGGGATGACACAGTCTAGGGAGAACAGGCAAGGAGGTGGACTGCTAAAAGAGGGCAGGACAGTTCTAAGGGAGCTCAGGATCTCCTTTGCCAAAGCTTCCTAGGAGGGGCAGGTGCGCCCTGCTGAGTTTCAGGGCTCTTTTTGTTCTCTGAACCACTGGAACCCAGCCAAGAGCTCGAGTTGGCGCACCCTCCCAATTTCATGCTTTGGGGCAGTTTCCAGGCAGAGAAACAGCAACCTGTCCTGCTGCAGAGTGACTAGGAAAAGAGCAGGGGAGGACCTCCATTGCCCCAGGGTCTGTTCCAGTGCAGCTCCCAGGACTAGCAGAAAGCAGCCTTGGTGGGGGTAAGCGTCGCCTCTCCCTGCCCTCCCCTCATTTTCAAAGGTGCTTTCCTCTCCATCTTTGCCTCCAGTTCTGAGTCCTCCCCTGCCTTGCTTGCTCTTCCATGGCTGCAGGAGCTCCCTCCTTGCCCAGGACAGACCCTTGGCACCCTTCCCCCATTGAAAGCAAAAGGACCACAGACCCTAGCCTGTGGAGTAAGCTACCACAGGAAAAAAAAAAAATCAACATTACCTGAGAATGAGAATAGGACTTCTTTGGGGCCCAAAGACTGTATATGTTTTAGAGGCACCCTCAGTTCACGGGGAGGGAACCTGGGTCATGGTTGATAGGGGAAACTATTTGGGGATCTTTAGGAATTTACTTTCTGGGTCTCCTAGCCCACCACCATGTCCCCATCCTGATCTTAACCACTATATTCACAGGAGACTTTGCACAGCTTTCAGTGTATGAAGAAGGGGTCTATGGCTTCTGCTGTCCTCCCAGCCCCCCTACATAAGTTTTTGGCTCCAATATCACCAGTCCAATAGTTCCCTCTCAGCCCCGAATGCCTTTCCTCCCACTGCCAGCCTCTGTGCACTGTATTCATTCTTCCCACATAGCTCAGATGACATCTCTACTCTGAGGTCTTCTGGGATTATCCACACCCACCTGTGTTGACTGTTACGTTCTCAGCATTCAGTCTGCAGAGACTATAAATGGGGGTGCATCTGTGGATGTCAAGGGTGGGGAGGATTCAGAGCAGCATCTCTGCAGCATGCTGCCTGTGGTACCACTTGGCAATACCACTGATCAGCACTGTGATCCTCAGCAAGTGATTTAACCTGTCTGCATCTCAGTTTCCTCATCTGTCAAATGAGAATGATGATAATGGTACCTGCCTCAAAAGGTGGTAAGGAGGGCAAATGGGATAATCATATCAAGTGCGCCTGGTGCTTAGTATGAGTCTAATACAGGTCAACTTTGGCCACATCCAGATGTACTGCATTTGGTTGTTCATGGGGTGCACACTTGCCTCCTCTAGCTTGGGGTCAGACACCTTGTCCCTTCATGTGTCCCTAGCATCCAACACAAAGCCTCATCTGCAGCAAGGTTACTAGATACTTGCAAAGCTGAGGTGGGAGAGGATGGGTTGATGTGCGGAGTTGGAGTGAAGCTCAGCCTTCACCTTAACACCAAGATATCCCCAGCACCACCAGCAATTCTGCTCCCCTTCCCCCACCCTCCCCCCACCCCACCCCTCCCCCGGCTTCCTTTATGGGGAGCCTGAATCTTGGCTTCCTTCAGATCCTGGCTTTCTCAGAAGTCTTTCTAACTCCCCTTGAGATGGCTTCAGGCACTTCTGGGGATTGTCTGGGGAGGGCTGAGGCCCTTCCTCCCCACCTCTCCCCTGCTTTTAGACCTTGATATGAATAGGCCCTCTCTGCACTAGGATGGGAAGGGCTTGGCCACTGACTTATCTGCCTTAGCCAGGAACTGGGCGATTTGGTGCACTTTTTTTGTTGTTGTTGTTCCCAACCAAATCAAGGTTACTTTAACCTCCCCACGTCTACTGGCACAGTTTAGATCCTTATTATCTAAATTCTGGAGAGATGTTCTGGTCTTATGTGAGCCTTCACTCATTCTCCCCTATCTCCATCACTTTCATCATGAACCCTTCTCTTAGTCGCTGCATTGGCAATCTCAACAAACTCACCTTGGCATACATCAATATCACATATGTAGTGCACTAAGGACCATGAGAGGACCCAGCCACAAAAAAAAAAGAAGTGTACAATATGGTTGCTAAGAATTTCAAAAGAGGACAAAAGGCAGATCATATTTCAATAAAAATTCCTAGTATGGTGTGAGAGGACAGACCTTCTACCCCAACCTTGTTCAAACTTTTAACCTGTATCCATTTCTGATCTAGATCCCATTTGGCAGGACCAGCTTCATGGGTGTTGGAACTATGAAGTTGGACAGGGTCCAATACTTAGAAATGTTCCCTATGCTTGGTTTAAGGCTTGGCTTTTGCCATCTTGCAGTTCTCAATACTTTTTGAAAAAGAGACCTGCACTGGACCTTGCAAAGTATGTAAGTGATCTTGCCCATCAGTGATATTCCCAACTTCCTTGACCCTATCTCAGGGTCTTAACCACCTTGCCACTCTTCTGACCCTCCCCATCCCTTTCTCTTCAAACCTTGACCAATCTCTCCTTTCCTCATCCCTCAATGCACCAATTTCTTCATCTTCCTCTACACAGCCTCTCCTAATCCCATCCCTGTGTGTCATCCTTTGGCTGAGGCAAGTACCCTCTTCCAGCCTCATTCACTCCTGGTGCCTTACTCTACCCAACCCTCATTCATTCCAGAATTGAACCTTTTATGAGCTCTGTTGCTCTCCATCCCCTTATGTCCTCGCTAAGCCTCACTCCATCTCTGATCTCTGATCCTAAACCCTGATTCATATACCATAAGAGCCTCAATTCACCTCTGCTAACTGATTAACCAAGTGTTATGGGCTGAATTGTGCTGCCCACCCCACACCCCCACCCCCAATCCATGTGTTGAAGTTCTAACCCCCTTACCCTAGAATGTGACCATATTTGGAGATAGACTCTTTAGAGTGGCAATTAAGATAAAATTGGACCATTTGGCTGGGCCTTAGTCCAATATAATTCATGTCCTTATAACAAGAGGAGATTAAGACACAGACATTCAAAGAGAAAACCATGTGAGGACACAGGGAGAAGACAGCCATCTACAAGCCAAGAAGAAAGGCCTCTGAATAAACTGACCTTGCTGATACCTCGATCTCAGACTTCTATAAGATCTCAGACTTCTAGCCTCGAGCAGAGTATTTAATCAGAGCTATTGTGTGCTAAGTACTTTTCTAGGACCCAGGATTGCAGAAATCAACAAAACAAACAAACAAAAGCTCTTATTATCGTGGAGATTAGACAAATAAAGATGTCATAAATACTGGATGTTAAGTGATGATTAGTGCTATGAAGAAAAATTAAGCAGAGAAGGGTCTTTGGTCATGGAGTGTTTAAATATAGTGGCCATGAAAGACACTACTGAGAAGATAGCATTTGAGCCAAGACCTAAAGGGGATGAGGGGCCAAATGTTCCAGGATCCACATGTGCAAAAGCCCCGGAATCAGAGGCATGCCTTAGCAATTCCTTGAGTCACAGCAGGAAGCTGATATGCTGACATGAAGAGAGTGAGAGAGGGAGTTGGTGAAAAATGTGACCAGAGAAGCCATGATGGGGGTGGCTAGAGATCATGCAGTTTCACAGGTCATTGTGAAGACTTTAGCTGTTAGTATGAGGTGGAGAGACATTGATGGGTCTGAAGTAAATGGTAATATGATCTAATTTCTATTTTCATATATATGATCAATCTGACTGCTTTATGAGAACATATTGAAAAGAGATGAGGGTGGAAGCAGGGAGATTATTTAGGGACTATTGAAATAATCCAGGTGGGAGACAGTGGTGGCATACATGAGCTAATGCAGTGGATGCAATGAGATGTAGGCAGATTCTATGTTGATTTTGCTGGTAGAATCATTAGTGTTTGATGACAGATTGATAATGGGCTATGAAAGAAAGACAGGAGTCAAGGACAGCTCTCAGAAAGACAGCAATGAATGATGAAGTAGGTTGGATGAGGAGTCTGGAGTTTGAAGCAACATCAGAGATGGAGATATAATTGGAAAATAAGTAGTATCTAATCCAGTGATGGGCAACCTTTTGAGCTTGGTGTGTCAAACTTCGCCAAAAAACTGAGCATAACTCGGGTAGTGTGTCACTTTGAGGAAAAAACTAACTCTAAGACTCTAGTCGCAAATGTTTCATCCTCAGGAGCAGCAAATGTTTCATCCTCGGCATGCGGCCGCGTGTCATCAGAAATGGCTACGCGTGTCAGTGCTGACACGCGTGTCATAGGTTCGCCATCACTGATCTAATCAGTATTAAAAGTCATGAGTCTGACCCTGGCCTGTTTTGCTCAGTGGTTAAAGTGTCAACCAATGAATCAAAGAGTCGCAGGTTCGATTCTCAGTCAAGGGTATGTACCTGGGTTATAGGTTTGATCCCCGCCCTCCGTTGGGGCTCACGTTGGAGGCAACCAATCCATGTGTCTCTCACATCAATGTTTCTCTTTCTGTGTCCCTCCCCTCCCTTCCACTTTCTCTAAAAATCAATAGAGAAAGGTTAGAGAGCAATCAAAGGTCTTGTATGCATGCATATTAACATAACCAATGGACACAGACACTGGGGCAGTGGGGGTTTGCCTGGGGTGGGAATGGCTGAGGGCGGGTTTCAATCAGGGAAAAAAGGAGACATATGTAAAACTTTAGACAATAAATAAAAAATAAAATAAAAAATATCCATCAACAAAAAAAGTCATGAGACTGGATGGGATCAGCGAGGAAGTGAATACAGAAAAAGAAAACCCAAGAATCAAGCCTAAGCAGTCCACCATTTAGAGATGGGGTAGATGAGAAGGAGCCAGCAAATGAGACCATGAAAGTGATCAATTTTTCAAATCTTAGTGACTGAGCAAGGAAGAGGAGGATAAAGAATTGACCATTGTGTTTACTAATATGAAGGTCATTGGTAACCTTCAAGAGCAATGTCCAGGGAGACATGGGGGCATAAAGGTGGATCAGAGTGCTTTCAATCAAGAGTAGTAAAAGAGAAATTGAAAGTAGTGAGTAGTGACTGAAAACCATTTTTTAGGAGTTTTGCTGTAAAGGACAGCAGAGAAAGGGGAGAGTGGTGGTTTGGGAGCTAAAAGGGAGACAAAAAGTATTTTTTAACATGGAAAAAATTAAATCATGGTAACATGTTTGTGTGCCAATGAGCCAGTAAAGAGGGAAAAACTGTTGATGCAAAAGAGAGAGGTGCACAGATGCAGGTAGGAATGAGAGGTAATGGTAGAGCTTGGAGCAGTTCTCTTCTGATAACTTCTATTTTGTCAGCAAAACAGGACATCAGGATGCCAACTGCCAGTGGGGGTGAGAGAGGGCTGTTGGTGGTTTAAGGAGAGAAGGCTTGAAATAGTCTTCTGGGAGATGAGGAGGCTGGAAATGTAGCATGATTATTGGTCTGCATTAAGGGTCCACTTGAGGTTTAATGGCTATTAATTTAAAGTGAAATTACTCAGCATGTCTGCATGGTTTTCTCCAGCCACATTCAATCCAGAGTAGTTGGAAAGTTGGATTTTATCAGGTTGAATTTTGCTAAATGAGTCCAAAGATATGACAGAGGAACACAGAAGTTTCTTGTGGATTTAGGGCAACAATAATTGATTGTGAATTTTAGGCTGGGTAAGGATGGAAATAAGGATAGAGTCGGGGTTTGGTAAAGGATAGTGAAAAAACAGTAGGATTGTTGTTTAAAGGGTCCCAAATGTGGTCAAAGGATTTTTGGAGTTCATGTAATACTAAAAGGAATGAGCTGGTTTTCAGAAAGCATCATATAATGGGGATCCTAGAGAGGTGGTGATGATAGATCATGGCAACGTCTTAGGATGTGACCATGAGAGAAAGTGGCTGAAGTTGGGAGCACGGAAGAGCATTGGTGGAGAGTAGGTCAAGGGACTGAAACAGAAAACAGAAAGTTGAATTATCTATGTAGATATTGAAATCACAAAGAATGTACATATACCAGATCTCCTGAAGTCTTATCTCCTCCCCAACCCCTCACTCCATTCTTCTGACTCATCATGAACCTGAAGGGCACCTTATTCCTGAGCTTCACATCTTTCCAGACCCTCACTCCTCCCTCAACATCACTCATCCTGGAAGTCATCCCACCACGGAGTCTACATCCTAGCAAAAGTCACACCCTATGTCCTAATCTGCCATCCCTTCCCTGAGTCTTGCCCCTGAGCATTTAATTGAGCACCTCCTGTGTTCCAGGTATTATGCTTGGTTATGGTGACATAAGGGTGAATCAATCAGACCAAGTTTATGCCCTGCTTCCATTCTAGTTGGAAAAAGAGACAATAAACAAGCAAAGAGAGAGAATACCTAAGAAGGCAGTTGGTAAAGGTGCGATGGTAGAAACCAAGGCAGTGACTCTTACCTCATCCTAATTCTAATCCCAGCCTGAAGCCTCTCAGGCTGTGAGATTCTCACCCCAGGCCAGCCCATGGTGACAATATGGAGCTTCAATAACTCTCCTGGAGTCTTCCCACTCCAACCCCAGCACTTACCTTCACATCCTTCCTGGGCTTGACCCCAGACCAGCACCCAATGACATCCTTGCTTCTCATATATTCCTTAACCCTCAACTGAACTTCATCATTGAGCTTCATATGCTCCCTAAGTTTCACATTGTTCAGAGACTTACTTTCTCCAAGAAGTTCCCCCAACCCTGATCCTCACTTCTAGACACATCCCCTCCAAGCCCCGTCCCTGAGCTCTATCCTCTCCTTGACCTGGTCCTTGCTCACACCCTACTGTATCTAATGCCTCCTTCCTCACTCTCATCCCAACTCCTACACTAGCTCTAGTTTTCTAGCACTGCAGTCACTATCAACACCCCTGCCTGCCCCTCACTCAATCTTGCATCTTCTCACAGCCCCATCCCTGACCACACACCATCTCCCCACACTTCTTCCATCCCCATTTCTGTTTTTCAAATATATTTTTATTGATTTTACAGAGGAAGGGAGAGGGAGAGGGAGAGAGATAGAAACATCAATGAAGAGAGAGAATCATTGATCAGCTGCCCCCTGCACGCCCCACACTGGGGATCAAGCCTGAAACCCAGGCATGTTCCCTGACCAGGAAATTGAACCGTTGACCTCTTGGTTCATGAGTCAATGCTCAACCACTGAGACACTCTGGCCAGGCCCTACATCCCCATTTCTTATACCATTCTTGGTTAGGGAGAATAAACTCTGGAGTCAGACTGCCCAGGTTCAAAGTGAGTCTTTGTACTTGGCTAACTGTGTGCCTTGAGCAAAAGACTCTGTCTAGAGGATGAAAAATGGGAGTAAGAGATCTCACTTTCAAATGTCCTTGTAAGGACTGAATGAGATAATGCAAGTGAAGAGTTTAGTACAGTACCTGGTTCAGTGGGGGTGTCAATAAATACTAGCTACACAAATTCACTGGGTTGGGCAAATGATTTGGCACAGTGAGTGCTTCTAGGTTAATTTCTTTCATTCCAAAGGTGAGACTCAGACTGGAAATCTGCATACCATCACAAGGGAGTTTCTACCCTCACTCTCCACCCACACCTGGGGCTTTGAAATGCTCCCAGCAAGTTCTGATGGTTTTTTTTTTTTTTTACAAACTCTGGCAGGGGAAGTGGGACAAAAAGTGAAGTTGTAGGACTAGGGGTGTCAGCAGCTTCTTCCTGCCCAGCTGGTGTTAGACTGCCTCTCAGCAGGGGGGACCTGGGATTCCCTCTGCATGTGGCCTAGGATGTTCCTTAGGTAGCCAAGGTCTGAGGGTCCAGAGTCTTGGGAGCTTGAGAACAGCTGAAGAAATGACTGAGGTTGGAGTCTGGCCCTTCCTTAAAGAGGAAGGCAAAGTTCCCTCATTGCCCAAAAGGTCCCTGGCACCTCTGCCCTGGAAATGGATTTTACTCCCTCTCACTGGGCAATCATTGTCTCTTTGACCATCTGCCCTGATTAGGGTTAAAGGAACCTCTAGGCCAGTATTTCTCAAAATTGTGATGCACAGGAATCATCTGAGTTGCTATTTAATCATGGAAATTCTCATGTTTTGGTCGACATTCCAAATAAAAATATAATTCCAACATGCCAGTGACTTGATGATATGGATGCAAGGCCAAACTTTCAGAAACATTGGTATATATATATCCTACCTAATAATAGACAAATATGTAAATTGACCGCACCTTCGCTACGCCCAAGCCATGCCCACCAACCAATCAGGACGTGTATACAAATTACCCCAACCAAGATGGCGGTTAATTTGCATATAAAGACAGCGTGGAAAGAAGCGAAGAGCTGCAGAAGGGAGCAAAGCTGTGGAGAAGCAAGCAAGACAGGGGGAGGAAAAGGGAGGAGAGGAGGCGGGGTCTAGGGAGAAGGAAGGAGAGCGGGCGGGGCCAGGGGAGAAGGGAGAAAAGCAGGCGGGCTGGCAGAGAAGGCGGGGCGGGGGAGAAGGGAGGAGAACAGGCGAGGCAGGGTAGAGTGCAGCAGGATACCCTATTGCAGGATTCTTCCTGCAACGGGAATGCTAATATATATATATATTTGATTTCAGATCTGTCACACACACCCCTTCGGCATGTCCTGCACTGGGGATGGAACCTGCAACCCAGGCATATGTCCTGACCAGGAATCAATCAAATTGTGACCTCCTGGGCTCATAGGTAGATGCTCAACCACCGAGCCACTAATCTTGCCTTTTTATCTCATACTAGTGGCCCAGTGCATGAAATTCATGCATGGAGGGGGGGGGTTCCCTCATCCCAGGCTGCACCTTCTCCAATCGGGGACCCCTTGGGGGATGTCTGACTGCCAGTTTAGGCCCAATCCCACAATCTGGGACTGCCAGCTCCTAACCGCTCACTTGCCTGCCTGCCTGATCACCCCTAACTGCCTCTGCCTGCCTGCCTGATTGCCCCTAATTCCTCTGCCTGCCTGCCTGATCACCCCTAACTGCCCTCCCCTGCCAGCCTGATCTCGCCCCCAACTGCTCTCCCTTGCTGGCCTGATCTCACCTCCAACTGCCTCTGCCTGCCTTATCTCGCCCCCAACTGCTCTCCCCTGCCAGCCTGATCTTGCCCCCAACTGCCATCCCCTGCCAGCCTGATCTCGCCCCCAACTGCCCTCCTCTGCCGGCCAATTTGGTTCCGATTGGTCGGTTTCTATGCCAGTCAGCGTCAAAAGCTCCACCTCCTAGGCAGCCATTGGCTCCTCACAGTTGACCCAGATTTGGTTCTGATTGGTCAGTTTCTATGCCAGTCAGCGTCAAAAGCTCCACCTCCTAGGCAGCCATTGGCTCCTCACAGTTGACCCAGATTTGGTTCTGATTGGTCATTTTCTATGCCAGTCAGCATGAAAAGCTCCTCCTCCTAGGCAGCCATTGGCTCCTCACAGTTGACCCATATTTGGTTCTTTTTTGTGGGGGGGGGAGGGTGGGCTGTTTATTAAGTGGTTATTACAGGGGTCAGACCACATGAGTGGTGTCAGCCCCAGGAATGTGACCTGTCAATGTTGATCACAAAGCCCCCAAGGCTGGTCCTGGTGAGCCCCAAGGTCAGAAATGAAACTGAAAGGCCTCGGTCACATGCTGCTTCCAGGCATCCAGGCTGGGCAGCAGGGAGGAGAGGCCCATGGCGTGCCAAGTCTCCCCATCGGACACCACTGAGGTCTGGTAGGACAACAACTGCACACCTGCCTCTGCCAGGGGCCCAATCATGGTAGGCAGCACGGCAGGGTTGGAGGGCTAATCCTGGAACAGGAGCAGGGACAGACCCCCTGCGGAGAGGCACTTCTGGTCTGAAGGCAGCTCTGCTGAGTGCTTGCAGCACAGGTGTGGTGCCCTGGACAAAGCCCACAGCCTGGTAAGGGGCACCTGCCAGGGCCATGCTCAGGAGCCCTTCCCCGCATCCTTGCTCTCCTGGCACAGTGCGGTTATGGGAGGTGGTTACATTGAGGCCGGCCTCCTTCACCAGCAGCTTGGAGTTCACCAAGTTCACATCCACATGATTAGAAGCATCTTTGAGGAGGCCGACAATGACTGTGGGGCTCAGTCAGTTCCCGGCATTCTTCAGGGGGATTGTCCCTCAGCTCAGCCTGTACCCTCTCCAATCTGGGACTCCTGGAGGGATGTTCGACTGCCCTCCCTTGCGGGCTGGGTGCCTCCCAACTGCCCTCTCCTGCTGGCCATCTTGTGGTGGCCATCTTGTGTCCACATGGGGGCAGGATCTTTAACCACATGAGGGCAGCTATATTGTGTGTTGCAGTGATGACCAATCTATATATTAATCTTTTATTATAGGATAGAGGCCTGGTGCACGGGTGGGGGCCAGCTGGTTTGCCCTGAAGGGTGTCCCGGATCAGGGTGGGGTTCCCTTGGAGCATGGGGCGGCCTGAGCGAGGGGCCTGTGGTGGTTTGCAGGCCGGCCACGCCCCTTGGCAACCCAAGGGAGGCCCTGGTATCTGGAATTTATTTTCCTTCTACAATTGAAACTTTGTAGCCTGGAGTGGAGCCAAGCCTGCTGCTCCCTCCGGGGCGGCAGCCATCTCTGTAGCAGTTAATTCACCTTCTACAATTGAAACTTTGTAGCCTTAAGCGGGTGAGCCCGGCCAGGGTGTGCGGAAAGCTTTGCTTCCCCTGTTGCCGCCGGCATCCCTGGCCTGCTCTCTCAAGCTCCATTCTGCGGCCATTTGTTTGAATTTGTTTACCTTCTGTAATTGAAACTTTGTAGCTTGAGTGGAGGCTTAGGCCTGCAACGGCTATGGAAAGCTTGGCTTGCTCTGTTACCTGGGAAACCTTGCTCACTGTGGCTGTAGCCATCTTGGATTGGGGTTAATTTGCATACTCGCCCTGATTGGCTGGTGGGCGTGGCTTGGCTGGTGGGCGTGGCTTATGTAGCGGAGTGATGGTTAATTTGCATATTACCATTTTATTAGAGAGGATAATATTATTTTACTTTATTTTATTACTAGAGGCCTGGTGCACAACATTTGTGCACTGGTGGGGGGTCCATCACCCCAGCCTGCACCCTCTCACAGTCTGGGACCCCTCAGTGGATGTCCACCTGCCAGCTTAGGCCTGCTCCCCACAGGCCTAAGCTGGCAGGCAGACATGCCCCTAGGGGTCCTTAGCTCTGCCACAAAGGTGGGAGAGGCTTCCACCATCGCCCCTGCACTTGCCAGCTGTGAGTCCGGCTTCTGGCTGAGCAGTGCGTGCCCAACCCCACACCATGGGAGTGCACCATATTATATAGGATATTACAGGCAGTCCTTGGGTTATGTCAGACTCGATGTATGTTGTTTCGTGGTTACCTCGCCATCTCCCATTTATTTATTTTTAAAAATGTTCCATCATTTCGACATATGTACATATATGCTTTATGTTTTTTATTATTTATTTACCACAAGTAAAGGTCAGGAATTGTTATCTTTCTTTTAATTTTTTTTTAGCCTTTCACTTCATTACTGCTGTGTATGTGCTCCATGTGAGTGACGTAGGTGCTTATGTAGGTGGGTTCCGACTTACAGCGAAAATCGCATTACATCGTGCTGTAGGAAAAGATCTCCGACATAACCTGAGGACATACTGTATATGGTATATAATATACTAGAGGCCTGGTGCATGAAATTCGTGCACTGGGGGGGGGGGTCCCTCAGCCCAGCCTGCACCCTCTCCAACCTGGGACCCAACAGGGATCAGGCCTAAACCGGCAGTACGACATCCTTCTCACAATCCGTACTGCTGGCTCCCAACCACACGCCTGCCTACCCATCTTATCACCCCTAACCACTCCCCTACCAGCCTGATTGACTCTTAACTGCTTCCCTGCAGGCCCGGTTGCCCCCAACTGACCTCCCCTGCCAGCCTGGTTGCCCCTAACTGCCCTCCTCTGCAGGCCTGGTTGCCCGCAACTGCCCTCCCCTGCCCACCTGGTCACCCCTAACTGCCCTCCCCTGCCAGCCTGGTTGCCCCCAACTTCCCTCCCCTGCTGGCCTAGTTGCCCCTAACTGCCCTTCCTGCTGGACCGGTTGCCCCTAACTGCCCTTCATGCTGGCCCAGTCACCCCTAACTGTCCTCCCCTGCAGGCCTGGTCCCCCCCAACTGTCCTCCCCTGATGGTCTGGTTGCCCCTAACTGCCCTCCCTTGCCAGCCTGGTCACCCCCAACTGCCCTCCCCTGCAGGCCTGGTCCCCCTCAACTGCCCTCCCCTGCTGGCCCAGTCGCCCACAACTAACCTCTCCTGCTGGCCATCTTGTGGTGGCCATCTTTGACCACATGGGTGCGGCCATCTTGTGCGAGGGCGTGAGGGTCAATTTGCATATTACCTCTTTATTATATAGTATGTTGATATATAATATATACTATTGTATTTAATATATAATATTCATGCACTGGGCCTCTAATACACACACACACAGACACACACACACACACACACACACACACACACACACACACTGAGTGACCAGGTTATTATGCATTGAGAGATCATAATAATCTGGCCACTCAGTTTATATCCTATATAATAAAACCCTAATATGCAAATCAACCAAACAGCTGAATGACCAGTTGCTATGACGTGCACTGACCACCAGTGGACAGACGCTCAATGCAGCAGCTTCCCCCTGGTGGTCAGTATACTTCCATAGGGGGAGCACTGCTCAGCCAGAAGCCCTGAGCTGGGCTCTAGTCTGGCAAGCACGGAGGTGCTGGCGGGAGCCTTTTCCACCTCTGTAGCAGTGCTAAGGATGTCCAACTGACAACTTGGAGCAGGCTTAAGTGGTCAGTTGTACATCCCCCAAGGGCTCCTGAACTGTGAGATGGTACAGGCTGGACTGAGGGATTTTGTGCCCTGGGCCTCTAGTATATTATATATTTGTTGTAATTGTAAATGAGAGCTTTTTTTCTCGCTGGTTATTGTTGGTTTATGAGAAAGGTGCTGATTTTTGTAAAATTATCCTGTATCCATCTGCCTTGCTAAAAAATGTTTCTTAGTTAATTATCTGTAGTTTTCTAAGTAAGCGATCATAGAATTTGCAGATAATGAAAAATATCTTTCTTCCTTTGCAATATGCTTGCCATTTGTTTCTTGTTCTAATGCTACTACAATGCTCCTTGGCTTTTGTGGCAATGCCTCTACTCTAATGATTCATGGTGCACAGCAATATTTCATTTACCATTGGTTGAGATATATTTAACATAAAATGTTAAGGAAGAACCTTTTATTCCTACTTCACTACTCTTTGATATTTTAATCAGGAATACAAGTTGAATTTTATTAAGTAACTATTATTTGTTTGCAATATTTTTATAGATATAAACAATTCCATTTTATGAAGATTTCAAAAATCTGTATAATGATTCCTCAGGTAATTGAGGGCTTAGGTTGTTTCTATTTTTCATTATTGTAAATGATGCTGCAAATGAATATCCTATAAAAATAAATATTCCTATTTTCCTCCCCCCCCTCCTTGTCCTCCTCTTTCTCCTCCTCCTCCTTCTCTTTCTTCTTCTTATTCTTCTTAACATGGGCAGGAAGATAAGTGAGTGAAGAAAATTGTCAAGCTTCTCTTACGTCTCCAGTTTTGGGGTTGGTGTTTCAAATGTGTTAACCCTTTTGGTTCAATCATCCTTAAATTAGTTGAGGGACACCTCCAGCAGCTAAGTCTTGGTGAACTTTAGAGTGAGTAGGTCATAGCTAACAAAGACAAAGTAGTCTAATTATGCTTTTTTATACTTCTATTCATTTTTTATCTTAATTCAGTTCAATAAATAACCACTGAATGCTTCTTGGAAAATCAGTAATGATGTGGATTAGAGACAGATTCTACCCAGCCTCTGCCTTTAGGGTCTCTTAGTTAACACATTCTCATGTGAGTGAGAATATGCATCTACTTCTTAAAAGTAGAATTAAGGGTCTCTAGCACTAAAATTCCTGTTTAAAGAATATGCACCTTTAAAGAGTCCCTAAAGAGCTGAGTTGCTATACAACAAGGTTGTAAGAAACCCCAGTGTGTAGTAATTGTTATTTTTACCTCACCCTCGCCAGCAAGAAATAGTGTAATTCCATTTTCTTTGCAAAATTTATTAAATAAAATGTTTTATTGTTTTAGTTTGTTTTATCATGTTTAATTTTTCACATGTTCATTCACCATTTTCTTTTCTGTGAATTATCTGTGTGTTTTCATTTTTCTGCTGCAATCTTGTGTTTTCCTTATTGATTCACATATACTGTTTGCATATTAGGTACAATGATATGTAACACATATTTACTCTTTTATTTGCCTTTTATTGTTACTTATCTTTTTGGCATTCAGAAGTTTTTTTTTCAATGTACATAAATCTATTATTTTGTTTTTCCTCTGTGACTATTTCCATTTCTTTTGAACATAGAAAGCCTCATCTATCCAGGAATTAAACAGATATTTCATAGATAATTTTCTTAGTTTTTTTTTTTATACCTCTAGTTGGAGCAAAAAATTAAACCATAAGCCCAGAAAGGACAGAAGCTGACAGAGTGAAGTGGGGTTTCCAACACTTTCATAGCTCCCAGGCCTTTGCTGTGACTGTTTCCTCACCCTATCCCTTCCCCAACAGGTGACATCCATTTGGAACTGGGATTCAGTAGAAGCCTGAACTGATGCTCCCCTTGTAGTGAGAAATGGTCTCCATCATTTCTACCTCCATACAACAAACCACTACATGCTACCATGAGAGCATTGCCATTTCTTTCATTTTTCTTTCAGTATACATATAAAGATTGTCCATCTGTTCCCTGGACTCTGGAGAGAGTGGGGGAATCAGAGGTGTGAACAGAAGCTAAATAGTTATTTGTTCAATATGTTTAAATCCATTTATACTCATTTATTTAATAAAATGATATATAAGTACAAAATGAGATCATTTGTGTTGTTATGAGAGTTTGTGACAAGGTAGGGGGTTTTAGCTAAACTTATGTAGTAAGATTAGACCAAGAAACAAGAGGCATAGCTAATTGGAAATGATGTTGCAAAGCTAGTATCATTACTTGCAAATTCTGTGATGGCCTATTTACAAAGCTAAAGATGATTAACTAAGAAATGTTTTAAGCAAGGCAGATAGATACAAGACAATATTTATAAAACTCAATATCTTTCTTATAAATCAGCAATAACCTGCTAGGAAATATAATGGAAAAAATCCCACTCAAAATTGCACAGTGCCACTGGAAAGTGACATTTAAACTGAGACATAAAGACATACAAATAGTTCAGTGAAGGGGGTGTGAGGGGGTAGAGATAAACATTTCAAGCAGAAGGAATAGTAAATGCAAAGCCCCAAGACATAAAAGTGATTGATGATCTAGGTAGGGCCATAAAGGAGGTGAGTGAGGCTGGGGCATGGTGAACAAGGATGGGGGCAGTGTGAGGAGATAAGTTTACAGAGGGGGCAGGGGCCAATTTATGCAGGGCCTTAGAGGACTTTGAAAGGGGTTCACAACCTTTCTAAGGACAATTAAATGCATTGGGGGGTTTTAAGCAAGCAAGTGACATGCTTGGTTTTTATATTCTATAAAGACCACTCTAATTGTTGCATAGGGAATGGACTATAAGGAGCAAGGATGGATGTAAGGAGAGCAGTTTAAGAGGTTATAGCAATAAGACATGTGAGAGATAATGGTGGGAGCTTTGAGAGTGAAGTGTAGTGGATTCTAGATAGATTTTGTAGATAGAGCCAACAAGATAAGATATTGAGTGGATATGGAGAATTCTGGAAATAGAAGTAGCTAAGGACGATCCCAAGTGCATTACTTTGCTAGAGTACCACAACCTGGGTGGTTGTCTTAGCTTGGGCTGCCATAAAAAATACTAGAGAGTGGATGGCTTAAATAACAGAAATCTATTTTCTCACAGTTCTGGAGGCTAGAAATCTAAAATCAAGGTGCTGCTAAATTCAGTTCTTGGTGAGGGCTCTCTTTCTGGCCTTTTCACTGTGTTCTCACATGGACTTTCCTCTGTGTGTACACAGTGAAAGAGGAATATTTAGTACTAGAGGCCTGGTGCATGAAATTCATGCATGGGTAGAGTCCCTAGGCCTGGCCAGTGATCAGAGCCAATTGGGACCTTCCGGCTGCCGGCCGGGGCCTTCATTCATTCCGAGCCTCCCCCTGGTGGGCACAGTGAGTGATTGAACTCCCGGTCTCCTGGTCAAACTCTCGAGGGGACACTTTGCATATTGGCCTTTTATATATAGAGATTCCTTTCTCTTCTTATAAGGACACCAGTCCTATTGGATTAGGAACCCACTTTTCTGACTTCCCTAAAGGCCATACCTCCAAATGTAGTCTTATTGGGGTTTAGGGCTTCAATATATGAATTAGGGGGTGGAGCACAATTAAGTCCACAACAGTGGCTTAAACAAAAGAAGTTTATTGTCTCACAGTTCTAGAAGCTAGATGTTGAGATCAAGATGTTGGCAGGGTTGGTTTCTTCTAAGTGCTGTGATGGAGAATCTGTTCCAGTTCTCAACTCCAGCTTTCTTTGGTTTGATGAAAATCTTAGGCCATCTTTGAAGTATAGAAGCATTTTCCCCAATTGCTGTCTTCTTGTTTACATGACATTATCCCTGTGTGTATGTTTGTGTCCAAATTTCCCCTTTTAGATAAGGACACCAGTCTTATTCAATTGGAAACCCACTCTGATAGGACCTCATCTTAACTAATCACATCTGCAATGACCTTATTTCCAAATAAGGTCACATTCTGAAGTACTTGGGGGTTAGAACTTCACCATAAGAATGTTTGGGGGACACAACTCAAACCATAACCCCAGATTTCTGTCTTAGAGAACTAGGTGAATGAGGGTTTCATCCCCTGAAGAGGGAAGACTATGGGGCAAGCAAGCTTGTGGAGGCAAGTTTTGTTTGGAGCCCATTAAGCTTTACATGCCAATTAGGTGTATGAGCTTAGGGGTATAATGTGGGCAACTGCATATATGAGTCTAGTTTAGTAAAGAAATGCCGTGGTGTGTGTGTGTGTGTGTGTGTGTGTGTGTGTGTGTGTGTGTGAGAGAGAGAGAGAGAGAGAGAGAGAGAGAGAGAGAGAGAGAGAGGAGAAGGGGGCATGGTGGAAAATTTAAAGTTATGAGACTGGATGTGATCACCTAGGGTGTGGAAGGAAGGAGCTAGAGAAAAATCCAAAATCCAAGGTCTAGACCCTCCAATATTTCTAAATCAGGAGGAAGAACCAGCAAAAGGAGAGTGAGAAGGAGCCTCCAGTGAGTTAGGAGATGGGAGAAAAAGAAGTGAGGTACCAAAGAATCTTAAAGAAGGTAGTATTAACAAAAAGAAGGGGTTGTGCACTGAATCAACACTGTTGAAAGCCATAGTAATACTAGAGTGCAGTAGTGGAGAGTGAACTTTACAAGATGGAGTTCATTGGCTACCAAGGAAAGAGCTATTTTAGTGGACTGATAGAAGCTGAGGCTGGATTCGAGTGTGTTGGTGACTACCCTCAGAAGAGAAGGAAATGGAGATAGTACCTGCAGACAAGTGTTTTGAAAGGAAGCAGAGAAATGTGGCAATTGCTGGGGAGGGATGGAGGAATCTAGGGATGATTTTTTTTTAAAAAATGGGAAATATTACAGCATGCTTACATAATATTACATTAATGGATCTGGTCAAGTACAGAAGGGAAATTCAATGATGTTGGAGAAAGGGGTATGTGGGAGGGTATGGGATCCAGAATGCACAAAGTATCAGTGTTAGAAAGGAGAAGGGATACTTTTACCATTTTAGCTTGAGGAAAGAAGGAAAGGCTAAGTACAGAGGAAAGTAGGTTAATAAGCTTGGTGATGGGATCATGAGTAAATTGCCATTAAATATCTTCTAATTTCTAAATTGAATATGAACAAGGAAAGTAAGTAGGAGTAAAGTGGAAAGACATGGGGACTTTGAGGAAATTAACATTCTGTGAATGGGACTGGAAAAACACAAAACATGGAAGTCTTTCTGAGTAGTGAGGTGTGCCTGAGTGAGGTTGGAGATCATAAATCTATAGGGTTACACAATCTATCTGTGTGATTCTCTCTAGTAGCACAGAGACACTTAAGTGCAGGCACACAGAGGACAAATAGTTGGGTTCATCCAAAATTGGGGATTTGTCAGTCAATTGTGACAAAGGGAAAGAGGAAGTGATTATATGATGGATCATGAGTCAGAGGACAGTTGAAGAGTAGAAAAGAGAGATATACCAGGGATCTGACCAAGAGCTGAACTGAAATCTTCAGAATAGAATTCTGTCTGGCATATAGGGTCTGGCCCAGAGTAGGTGCTCAGGAATGTTAACTAAATTGGTCACAAGGGAAGGCCACAGGAGAGCTGTAATATTGGAACCATACACCAGGGGGCAAGAGATGATAAGAAATGAGTTTGACCAAGCCCCACCTAAAGTTTGGGGGTCTGTGCCCAGAGCCCCAGTGGTCCTTCTGCCTGACTTAACTTCTCTATGGCATGGAGGTGAATGGTACTGCCTACCCAAGCTCTAGGTACCACCAGATGGCCGGTGGTGGGGTGTGTGGGGCAGGAACAAAATAAACCATGAGCCCTAAGACACAGATAAGGGAACATCTTTTGTTCTTACTAATCTTGTGCTCCTGGCCCATGTTTGGACTCTGGACAATTCTTCAGCCCTGATCAACCACAGGAATAGGCTCTGAATGTTCTTTGGCACCCTAAGGTGCAGGAAGATGGTATCAAGAAGCCCAACCTATGTGTTGGCCCTGGGAACCAAATCATCAGACTTGGTTATAGCCTTACAAGTTAGTCCCAACCTAGCCTTACAAGTTAGTCCCAACCATGGTATATAGCCTTACAAGTTAGTCCCAACCTAGAGGCCCCTAGGGCTAAGTGACCAGAGCCTGGAAAGGCGTTTGTGTTTAACCAGGGGTATGGGGAGGCTCTGGTGAAGAGGTGAGAGCCCATTGTTCAACAGATATTTCCTGGTGTCTTTTGTATGCCCAACCCTGCTGGGAACATAAGGCAGTGAAGACTATCAAGTCATCTGTTAATAATTAATTTATTCCCTCATTTAGTAACACTTTCCTTGCTCCCTACTATGTGTTAGTGGAAGAAACAGATAATTATGCCCAAGAAGACAGACTGGGAAAAGGGAGGAGTCAAGGCGGAAATCTGACTATTAGCTTGGGTCACTGAGAGGATGAAAGTGCCTGTCCCTGAGAGGGGAGTCCGTTTCAAGAGATGCTAAAGAACCTGTGTTTGGCTGTGTTGATGTTGACTTGTCTGGGGAACACCCATGGAGAGATGTCCAGCATTCAATGGGATCTAAAGGTCTGGAAGCTAGCGGGGAGAGCAGAGGTGGGGTACTGAGGTTTGGGAATCATGGATCACTTCTCAAATGGGGGTTGGGGACTGAGGAAGCAGAAAGTGCAGTAGTCAAAGGAGGAGTTGGGTCTTAAAGGTGGTTTCCAGGGGACTTCTGTCCTGAGCATGCTTGTAAGTTCAGCAGAAAGGATTGGGATAGGAGAGGAGGGGGAGGTGAATACAACAAGGGGTGGACAGTCTCTATAGTATGTCATTACTCTCAGGGACAAGGCACCCCCTGTGTGTCTTTATTAGAGCTTGGGGGTGGGGCACAGGGGCCAGACTCAGGGGATAGACTGATGACATTTGTTCACTCATTCATTCATTGGTTCCTTGATTTAGAGCAGACCTCTTATCTTTGTTCTTATATACCAGAGACAAAGTGATTTGCCCAAGGTTTCAGAGCAAGTGGGTAGCAGGTAGAAATCTAAAATAAAAGTTCAGTGTCTTGCCTTCCTTGGCATCACATCCCAGATAGAAATTGATGGGCATTGCCACAGGCAGGTGATGGGAAGAGAATAAAGGAGCAGCACTAAACTGGGTGGCCCCACCTCCTGCCCTAGTCCACTGCTGTCCATAAACATCCCTAGGCTTTCCTAGCAAACCATATGCTTCAAGGTTCTGGGTGTAAATCTCCTTGTGAGTGGAGCTCTAACCCAGAGACCCGAGCCCGGTTCTCGGCTGAAGTCAGGCTCATCAAAGCTGAGCATCCAGCCCCTCTCCCTGCTACCTTCCCCACTGGCTGGGGGTAGAGCCCTATACAGATTACACAAACACTTTCACATTTCTAAATACTGCAATTTGTCTGTCCTGTCTGTTGACCTTTGCTTCCATGCCTTTGACATGTTTTGATTCTATAGGGTTGTGGGTTTTGTTTCATCAACAAGGTGACCATGTGGTTAATTTCCCTTTGATCTTCAGCAGGAAACATCCATTGCTCCCAGAGTTTGGGCCTCTTGACATTTGGTTATCACTGCCAATTCCTCTCTCATTCCCCTTCTCCCTGAAGTGTTCCTGCCTTTCATGTGCCACAAAGGGATTTGTAGAGATTAATCGGAGCCACCAGCACGGACACTTGCCCACCTGAGTATGGTGCTCCTTTGCTCCCCAAGTTATGCTCTGTTCTCTTATCCACCAAACACCCTCCTCCCCTCCAGTCCCATATGAAAGTGGCAATGCAGGGGCCAGGACTGTATTCCCACTGCAGGGTACTCCAACATGTTGTGCACACCCTTATTTCCTAGGCCCTCCCTGAGGAAGAAGCCTGAAGGGCTGCCAGGTTACTGGCTAATGTCAAGAAGCGAAGAACACTTATACCTGAGCCAAAAAGAAGAAAGTCTTTCCTGAGACCCAGGGCTGGATGCCTGGGCTACCTTTTGGCCCCAGGGATGGCCTAGCCCATCTTAGGTGCTGGGAAGTTGCCCAAGAAGACTCAAGGGCCTTACTAGCTTGACTTTCTGTAGGATGATCCTGTCCTAAGAAGCTGTTTTCCTTTGTGAAACATTTTCCTGGTGACTGCTACGAGCCTCAGTTACAAAGATGTTGTCAGAACATTTGTAGAGGGAAGGTTCAGTCTGCAAGGCATTGTGTGGCATGGGGCCCCCAAGAATGGCCCCAGTCTCTGCCCACTGTAGCTCAGTCTAGAAGCAACAATGCTACATGTATAGCAGGAGCTGAACAGAGACATGGGTGCTCCCAGTGAGACATGAGGAGGAAGGGGGAACAGAGGGAGCCTCCCAGCTGGGCTTTACATCATGGGCAAGGATTGGAACTTCAGAGGTAGGAGGAAAGGACATTTCAGTTGAATGGAATAGTGATAAATACACAAGGGCAGAAAAGCCAGAGCTTGGTTCAAACCCAGTGGTTCAGCGAAGCTGGGAGCAGAGTATATGAAAGGAAGAGAGACATGCAACTGTGGAGGAAGGGAAAGGCCAGAGCAAGCCAGGCTGAGAATTTGGATTTTATTTATAACCAGTGGAAAACGATTCAACATCATCTTGCTTACCCATGAAAACAAAAACACATTCCAATTATTTAATATCCCCTATGGAACATTTAATTGGGTCTTTGCTATAAACCAGAGTTTTCATTAAGGTTGTTGTAGTCCATTTTGAGAGATGGGGATGGACTTTGCTGTGGCTTCTCCTCAGGCTGGAGATATGTTCCCATACTGGAGGACCAACATCCTCCTCTCACCCCAGTAACAGAAGCATCATTTTTGAGCTGTGTCCTCCTTACTCCCTTTGCCTCTGCCTAACCTTTCTCTCTCAACATTTCCTTCCCAGTGATTTTGGCAGAGAACATTCACACCCCAAAATATTCCAAGTCCTTCACTTTCATTGTCTTCAAAATACTTGAGACATTCAAGATACCACAGAGGGCATTAGCTTTATTGTGTCCTGCAAATGGAGTCAAGGAAGAACATAGACTGGGGGTGACAGTTTTAATAACACTCTTCCTTCTTTATTTTCAAAGGCATTTGGGAATAGTAGCACAATTTTTTATGCCATAGAAAACACATGACTATTCAGCTATTAAGTCTATGCAAGAAATATTCTATTGCATCCAGACTGAGTCTTGCTCAGTGACAAGGCTGTGCTGTTGCCACCTGGGAATGAGTTGATGATGGGTGTGTCTAGAAGCTCTGCTATGTGTGACAGCCAAGACACCTCTATTGTGTTTTTCCAACTTCCTCCACCCCATCAACAGAGAAATGCAATTCCTGTGCTTTCCCAGTCAGGGAAAGTGAATTTGGCTTCATGCTAGAGGGGTAGACAAAATCCACACTGAACCACCATCACATCTTGTGGGGTAATGGTAACAGGATGATGGCCTCAGCCAGGGGCCACATCCCTGATCTCATTACTGGGAGCTGCCTGCTTTGAATATTGGGGCTGCTGGTGGCTGTGTTGAGGAAAGAAAATCCAAGACCTGTGGCTCTTAGATCTACTCTATGGGCCCATTCCTGCTGCAGGTGCCCTGTGTCTGCAATATTGCCAAGCCCTGGCCCCTCTGTGCCTCTACCTTCACCCTCAAGGGGGAAGCTGGTGTAGGCCAGGCAGCAGGGGTGAGGAAGAAGGCCACAGACATCCCAGCATAGGCTCACAGCAAGACCAGGAAACTCTTGGAACAGGCAGCACTTGTGTCCCAAGCCAGGTGCCCTGTCATCGAGTAACATGTGGGCCACTGTCCTCAGAATCTGGTGTGTAATGCCCCTGCCTCTTCCAGGCTACCCAGGAAGGAGAGGCACTGGAGGTGGTGTCCTGGGAGCAAGGAAAGCTTTGCCTTTGGATTCTCTCTCCCAACCCCTTCCCCAGGGATCTTCCTGCTCACAGGCTGCTAGAGGAGTAGCTCATCTCTCTGCTCTCTCCCACCCCAAGGACAGCCCAGAAGTAAAGGTGGCTTGTGTGAGTTGTATGCTGTGTGTGTGCAGTGTGTAGGGCCAGGAAGGAGGGTGATAGACAGACTATACTTGCCCTGAGTCATTCCAGGTGTGGGGTACTTTTGAAGTGTACCCTGGTGAAACATTTTGGTATGGACTTCAGTGTCCCCAGAGTCTCCTGGAGCAGTTTCCCACAGACCACAGGGACAGCCATAGCCATTTCTAGGTTGAGCTGTGTCCTTGGAAGCTTGTCCCACTCACAGTCTTCTCTGAGCGAGCAGGGATTGAACCCAGAACTGCCTGAGAGGTTGCAGAGAATACACTCACCATGGTTTGACATCAGTTATACATAAAAACAAACTCATAACTGGATAATCCTGTGTGTGAGCACTGCTTCTGGCCATTGGCCCAAGGACTCCCAACTTCCCCCTATTATAAGATGGGGTGTCCTTGCAGTTACTCCTGTGGGGATCCCTGTGAAGAAAAAGGTCCAGGGAGGTGGCCCTTCTGACCTCCTGGCAACCTGACTCTGGGGCTGACCTGAGCAGTGGATTGAGGCAGAGGTCGAGGTGACCACAGACTTCCCAGTGCAAGCTCCTTGTCTGAAATCCAGGCAATGTTAAAGCCAGCATGAATTGGGCCATATCAGACAAATTCTGGACTGGGTGTACTCTAAATATTGAATTCAAACAATAGCCCTAATGGAATGGCTCCAGTCTAGTCAGCTTTTAAAGTGCCTTTCTTGAAGGTTCTTTCAGCATTATCAATCCATTTAGCTGCATCTGCTCTGAGAGCTAGGTAGAAAAGACATTGTCTCCTTCCTTCTTTTTCATTATGGAGAAACTGAGGCCCAAAGGACTTAAGGGACAACCGGGCCTCAGCTGCCCCTCTTCTAGGAGTGAACCACTCTAGGGTCTGCCTGACCATCTCTCCCTTGCCATGTAAAAGGAGAAACAGGACAGGGACAAATCTTTTTCCTGTTTAAAACACCAGGTGTGGCTTTGGAAACTACTGATGCTGCACAGTAAACCTCTGATCTCAGCTGCCCCCATGGTCAGAATGCTACCAGTCAACTGAGTAGCTATAAGGAGCCTGTATGTCCTTAATGCCCCGTCTACAAGGCAGCTCTTGACCCAAGCCTGAGCCACTCTGCACACCAGTGTAGCAGTACGTTTTGCTCCCTTACAATTTCTTTTTTTATAATATATTTTATTGATTTTTTACAGAGAGGAAGGGAGAGGGATAGAGAGTTAGAAACATTGATCAGCTGCCTCCTGCACACTCCCCACTGGGGATGTGCCCGCAACTAAGGTACATGCCCCTGACCAGAATAGAACCTGGGACCCCTGAGTCCACAGGCCGACGCTCTATCCACTGAACCAAACCGGTCTTGGCTCCCTTACAATTTCTTATCACTCTCATACATATGCAGTCCCTCTTGTACTCTCTGGTAGGAATGGATACAGTGGTCCCATGTACTCCCAAGAGAAGGTGGCAGACCACTCATCATCAGCCTGTCTCCAAACTTGACCTCTCAAGAGAGGCAGCTGCCAATGCAGAAGGCAACAGAGCCCTGCCAATGGCCTAGAACGCCAGTCACTTCCAACCCTGCTTATCCAAAGACTAAGAGGCTATCAAGAATGCCCCTGACCTCTGCTCCTACCTCTGCTGGGCACTCCAAGAAACCTGAATCTTGGAAATGTTCTGCATCTACTGAACACAATTGGAGATATGCCTATAAGTGCCAAATTGTGATTTTGACAAGTGATGGGGCCTTCAGCTGCTCTTTTCCAATGGCTACAAAGAGACAAGTCTGAAAGTAAACAGCAGTCAGCTCCAGTTGCCCTAACAAAATGCCAGATTTTATCACAATTCTGGAAGCTGGGAGTCCAAGATCAAGGTGCCAGCAAGATAGGTTTTATTGAGACCTCTTCTTTTGGCTTATAGGTGGCCACCATCTTGTAGGGTGCTGACATGAACCTCCTCTTTGTGCACACAATGTGAGAGGGAGCAAGTTCTTTGTGTCTCTTCTAATCCCTTCCTGAGGACCTCACCCTCATCTAAGCCTAAGTACCTCCCAAAGGTCCCACCTCCAAATACCATCATATTGTGGGTAGGGCTTTGACATGAACTGTGTGTGTGTGGGGGGGATTCAGTCCATAGCACCCTGATAGAAATCGGGCTGGCTGAGGAATGTCAAGCTCCTCCTGTGGGTGTAAGAACTCATATGCCACCTTTAACTTGTCACTAGAGACTGGAAGTTTTCTTTGCCTTCATCCAGCAATGGGTCATTACATTAATACTGATATTAAAGGCACAAAATGACTTCTGGTAAAGTTATCCAAGCCCTCCCCCACCTGCCACCCCCCACCGTGTGGACAGCTGGAAAAATGCTCTCTTTGGTGCTTGACCAGGGAGCACATCACTTAATCACTTTTTTTCCAGGGAGTACACCCTCCCCCAAAAAGGGCTATCCCAAGTGAAAAGGAACCTGCATGCCAAGTGAATGGGCACCTTGCCCTTTATATAGTCTCTGAGGTGGTTAGTAAGGTATGAATACAATCTACACACTGGCTAGCCCCTAGGCCAACTATTGTGGCCTAGTGAGTCTGTGGCTGCCCTAGTGTCAATCAAACAGGCTTCTGCCAGCCACGTAGGGGGCCTGAGCACACAGCCACTTGGGAAGGTAGGAACCAATGGCCTCTGCAAGTGTAGTAGGGAACTCAGGTGTGAACGAGAAGCTGAGGGGAGCTTGGTCACATACAAGGAACACAACTCCAGGAAAAGAGCCCTTTACTCAGGACCTTAGCACCAGTCAGCTAAGGCAATATCATTTCTAAGTCCCATAAACCAGTCATAGAAAAATAAGAAAACAAAATCAGTCATAAATGCAAAAACAATTTTTATTAAACTGTGAAACTGATTATTTTAGGTCGGAGCCCCTCACAATTGGAATGCTATTCCCTGTGGGTTTCCTGGTCCCAGTAACACTGTAGGGAGCATTCGAGGCTTGACAGGGTCTCAGAATTATTTCAGCTTAAGACAAAACAAGCTTCTTACTAGACTGCAATCCATTCTAGAAATATTTCTCGACAGAAAAAAAAAGGCATTTTAACTTGAGCACACTACAGCCTGTCTAGAAGAGCTGTGTGTGAAGTTGGGCAGGGTATATTGGGACAGTGGTCTCCTGCCATGGCCTGGCTGCTGTCACACACTAGCACACTAGGGATAATACTGCAGTATAGCTTTAAAAAATAGGTTGTGTTCAACTAAAAATTACAAAAACAGTTTTATGGGGGGAAAAAAGTAAGTATAAGCCCAAGGGACTCTAGGAGCCCCTCCCAAGGCTTTGTATGAGAATACTGCTGGTTCAGCTACTCATCTGATTCAGACTGGTCTGAAGATAAGTAAGCACTGACTTTTTCTGATGGATCATCAGCAGTGTCCTGGGAATCCGGTGGACCTGAAGTTTCCTGGGTTTCTTCCCCAGGACTTAGTTCCTGCTGGGGAAAAAAAATGGGAACAATGTGAAGTCCTTTGCTAAAAGTTCCTGTGCCCAATTTATAGCAGTGGAAGGACCCCTTGGTTTAAGTTAGCAAGGTATAGAAAAGTACTACTTTGGAACACAAGCCTGAAAGGTGCTGGTAGAAGGCAGAGCTGGAGAAATGGAGTTCCTTCCCACTTCCCTTTCCCAACAGCATTTTGACTTAAAGACCAGCAGAAGCAGGCTTGGGCTCTCCCAAACTTGTCTTAATGCCTAAAGCTACTGGGTCCCATATTGGCCCTCCCGGCCCAGTTCTTCTGCCAGCCATGGCTAGTGAAAACTTTAAATGGTCTCTCCCTGCCCCTACCCTTGGACCTTCCCACTACTTGGCTTGGACTTGGTTAGACTTATTGGCAGTTACCTGGCCCACTTCCACAGGGTGACACGAGTAGTAACAACTCACTCTGGGCTGTAGAGAAAGGGAAAAGGAGGAACAAACACAAAAATAGTATTACTAAGAGTGGGCTGTGGGAGTCTTTTCTGTTGAAGAAAGAGACTTGGGCTGGGCTCTGAAGGTAATGCAAGATTTCAACAAGTGGAATGCAACAAGGTAGAGAAGAAGACAGAGGAAACAGAAGGAGACTAGCTGAAAATGGGCATAGAGCTGGAGGTATCGGGGAACTTGGTGAGAGTAAGGGCCCAGAGGGCAGTAGAGATGAGCCAGGGCAGGGTGTGGGGAATCCTGAAGTCTTACAGACAGGGAGGATCCTACTCGGTCCTGCCCTTGGCAGCTCCACTGCACTCTCCTATCAGCTCACCCTTCCAGGGTCCTCCCTTCTCCATTTCCCTGTATTATGTGCTCACTTTGTCTTAGCTCTGCCTCTCAGGGTCCATCCAGAAGGGAAGTACCTTGAGAGTGGGCATGAGGAAGGGTCTAATGGGCAGAGTCTGGCTTGGTAACTGAATCACAGAGTCCATTGACCATCTGATCTCTTTGTGTGAGCAGTACCTCTAACTGATCAACTTTCTAGACACTTGACAGCTCATTTGCTCAGGATGTGCATGTGAAATTAACACACCTTTAGCCATTTAAAATATCCAAACTCTTTCATTTTGCTTTAGCTTAGTGTTTAATTTTTTGTTGTTAGATTTTTTTAAAAAGGTTAAGCTCTATTAAGATTTCTAAACCCTGAATCAAAACACCTTTGTAAGTGCTGTTCATCATATCAAGAGTCTGTGGTCCCCAAGGGGCTTCTGGGACTGTACCTAGGAACAAAGCCTGCTATGTGCTGCCATCTGGACCAGCTCCCATCACTGCCCTGGAAACATGGCATGCAGATGGTTTCTGAGATGGGGTTTGCCCTGTCAAATACTGAGCACCCCATTGACATATACAAGCACACTAAACAGAAGGACCCTTGATTTATTTTCCCTATGAGGAAACACCCATACTATGTTCTGGGTTCTGTAGCAGAACTAAAAATCTACAAGTTTTTAAAGGGGTCTGGGCTGGGGCAATGGGCATATGGTGTGACCCACTCTGCCCATGTAACATATTTTTGAGAATTTTTCTAACCCTCACCTGAGGGCACGTTTTTTGTTAATTGGAGAGAGAGGGAGGAAGGGAAAGAGAGAGAGAGAGAGAGAGAGAGAGAGAGAGAGAGAGAGAGAGAGAAAGAAAGAGAGAGAGACAAAGAGAGGGGGGAGAGGAGAGAGGGAGAGAGAAACATTGATATGAGCAAGAAACATAGATCAGTTGCCTCCCATACATGACCTGACCAGGAATCAAACCCACAACCTGGGTATATGCCTTGACTGAGCATCGAACCCACCACCTTTTGGTTTACGGGAAGATGCTCCAACACCAGTCATGGCTTTTAAAGAAGTTTTTCAGTCGAATTGCATTTAATATTCATGAGGATTGCTGACTTTTTCATGGAAGCCTAAAGAGAATCTTTTTACTCAGCAGTGAGTACTACCAGCATATGAATAACTTCCCTCACACTTACTGAGATTTGAAGTTTGGATTTCATACACAGAGCATAAGCCCATGATGTGTGCCTTATAGGAAAGGGGCCAAGCCTCTGTGCAGAACCCCTGGCCTGGGTTAGAGGGCAGAGGAGAAGGGGCTGGTATACCTCAGATCCATCGCCTTGGTCCTGGTCAGTGCAAGGCCAACTTCTCACTTCATATTTGATGCGACTGTTTGGGTCTGATGTCTTAGGCCAAAGTTGGATGTAATCCTGTGTGGTCTCCAGGGAGCTTATATCTGAGTCAGAAGATACGGGAGACGGAGAACTGCTGGCAGGAAGAACATCACTATCTGTGCTATATGTTAGTGGTGACATGTCTTGTTTCTGCTGGTCCTCAGGAACAAAACTGTAAGAGATGATAGGATACATGTTGCAGTGACATGGATCTAGAGAAGATGGACCAGGAAGTATTGTTTTGCTCATCAGTAGGTGCATAAGGCACATTTGTTTTTTGGTGGCTAAATAAGGATTCCCTTTTGCGTACTTTCACTTTGGCCTGAATAAGACTCATTTGCCAAAGTAAAGCAAATATAAACATTACGATAATTATAGTCATTTGTCTCAAGTGGTTTCATTTATATTATTTGGGCAATCTTGGTTCTGCCAAAATCATGATCTCTGTGGCTTTCTGCAAATCACTTCACCTATTCCAGTCAGTGACCTGCCCTTTGTCACTAAAGAAGGTAGCAGCTGAGACAGGCTGCAAGACTAATGTCCTCACTCCAAAGTTCAGTGCTGTCTCCATAGCCCTAAGCCTGAGTGTCTTACAATAAATACATTTATGAGCCCTATGTCAGACTCTGAATATTCACTTTCAACAACCTCCTCAGGTTGATTCTGACGATCAGGCCACAGGGAAACACAGCACTAATCCACCTCAGTGATCCTAAAGGAAGGCTAAGAAGGAAATCCAGAGAGTTTTTGGGAGGCCTGTTCAGAGAGCTGGCATTTATTTAAAAATTTTTATTGGGCATCAAGTATATGCTATGAAAACCCCTTCATTGCTGAGCAGAACCTTCTCTTTTTGGCATTTGAGTTCAAAGACTTTATCACTGAGCTGAAAATGTGTTCATGTTCTCATACTGTTTCCCAGCACTTAGTCCTGTATTCTTGGCTCTTTAGGTATCCAATGGCAATCTAGCAACTATCACACCCACACCAGGCAGACCTCCTTCAACTACTCTACTGTGATCACCAGATCCGATTGAAATTGGAGAAGGAAACTGGGAGCCCAGGAGCTATTTAGCTGTGAGCACTCATGACTTCTCTTAGATACCCTGTGACATGAGACTGGGCCTGGGTGGATGAAGCCAAGCAAATTCAATATTTGGATGCTAATTCCCTAGATGGGAGGCTTCTTATCTAATCCTCCTGTATCATAGAGACTCCTGTCTCATCAATGTATGTTTGGCTATGCACCATGCATGTAGAGGCAGGGGGGCTTGTGGCCACAGAGTAAGATGTGTAGGAGATACTTTTGATGGGGAAAACTTATCTTGCCCTGTGGGCAAGTCACCAATGGTCTCAGGCATGGTGTCCAGCCATGAGAGGATTACAGTGACCTTATCCCTTATCACCATCCCATGCAATTCTTACCTTTGACTTTCTTCTTCCTGGCTCTCAATGTTTTTATCTTGTTTCTCAGCTGCTAATTGTAGAGGAGCATCAGTGGACTGGATCTGCTTGAAAACAGGGAATCATCAGAGAGGGGCGCAGAAAGGTTTGGCAAGGATATGTGCAGTATCTGGTTTTCTACAATGATGTTACACTGCTGGGGCTGGGGTTCCTGGAGCAGCTGCAGGTATTGTTCCTGCTTCTGCAGGTACTGCTACATTAAAAGGAAAAAGATGAAAACATCTCAGTGTCTAGAAAAGCCTCCCAGAAACCGATTGACCACTCTCCATTTCTCCAGAGCAAAATGCAGCAGTAGTCCTGCCTCTATGGGAATAGGGGTCTGGGTGTCTATCACCTTGTTTAGCAGGGCACTACCTACTGTCATGTTCATGGCTGCAAGAAGCTGGAATCTAGCAACTGCAGCCAACTGAGTAGTCATTACCCCTCAGCAGAACCAGGTAAACATACATTTTCATGAAAATGAAATCCCCTTTAAGCTACCCAGTGAAAACAGACTTTCCGTACCTGGGTGGAGGGACCAAAAGGCCCAGGCTCTTTAAACAACTCAGAGAATCTTATTGAACGAGGTGGACATAAAGCATGAAAGCTTTTGGTCTCACTGGTATCTGAAAAGGACTTCTCCATTTGCTCAGTGCGTTGTTTCTTGGGAGCTGGCTCCAAAGCCTGGGACTCATCACTGCCAATGTAGTGTGGCATGGTTGGCTGCATCTGTAAGAACACAGTATTCATGGTCCACACCTTTCCTTAGGACACAAGACATACTGGGCAAGGAGCAAGACCACCCACAGGCAAACCCACAAAGAATCCTTGGCTATATATGAGCCACATCTGCCACTCCTAGAGCCTGGCTAGACCCATCTAGGGTGCTACAGTCAAGAGAAAAATGGCAAAGCCTTAAATCCCTGCTGAAGATTATTCCAGATGACATGTGCTGCCCTGGGGCAGCAGCTGTCACTACTAGCAGACCCTATAGACTAACTCCTTGAAGACTGTCCCCTTCTCCTTTCTCTTCTGCCACTTACATAGAACTGGTCTCTGACCTGAAATTTAGAATCCTTCAGTGTGTTAAGCTGCTCCTTCATCAGTTTCAGTTCCTTTCTCTGCTTTCTGATGTCAGCCCGCAGCATTTGAGTCTTCTCTTCCAGCTTCCTCTTAAAACGCATTACTAGTTCCTTCTCACGTTTGTTGATGTACGCTGCAATCGGCGATGATACTCTGAATGGCTGTGGGAAGGAATTACTTATGGTTCATAAATAGGAATACTAGGTTTCACCAAATCCTACCATATTGTTTTATTTTTAAGTTTTGAAAGATTGAGAACGAGACCAACGGCACTCCAATACTGGTTTCATTTATTACTAGGAAGTTTTAAAAAATGGTTAAAGAATCCAGGAATTCTAGATCAGAACTAGATCATGGGGATCGTTTCTTTTTAATATATATATATATATTAGAGAGAGGAAGGTAGAGGGAAAGAGATAAATAGAAACATCAGTGATGAGAGAGAATCATTGATCAGGTGCCTCCTGCACGTCCCTTACTGGGGATTGAGCCCACAACCCGGGCATGTGCCCTGACCTGGAATTGAACCTTGACTTCCTGGTTCATAGATCAGCACTCAACCACTGAGCTATACTGGCAGGACTCATGGGAATCATTTAGTCTATTTCCCCCCTTAAACATAAAGCTATGGACTTGACCCAGAGAAGTGAAGCAATCTTCCCTGAGTCCATAGGGGAAAGGTCAAAGTGTAGCAGGTCAGATCACAAAGGAAACATGTGGGGAACATCCACTGGATGCCTGTTATCAATGCCTATTAGTAAGAAGAAGAATGCTCAACTGGAACTTCCTTTGTTCCAGGCATTCTTCTAAGCACTGTATAGAAATTCACAGATCTGAACTTCACAACTCCAAAGTAGGTACTTAATAGACAACATAGTACACAGTTTTAGTACTTGGAGGAATACTCTTCCCTTGGAATCTAACTTTAACTTGAATAACAACCTCACATCTTAAAATGAACAAATGGACAGGTTTATAAAAGTAGAAAGGGTGCTGGGAGACAAAGCAATGCTACAGGTTGACTGGAATAGATGGTATGAGAAAAGTCATATGTGTAATGGAAGTGGAAACGAGCTTTGTGCAGACCATATAAATTTAGGAGGCTAAGGAACTTGAATTTTATTCATCAGCCACCTTGTGCTGCTGCCAGAAGCAGAAATTTAAAACACAGATATGATTGGGGAAGTGACATGCTCAAACCTATGATGTAGAACTTGCCTTCTTACAGCACTTCAGAAGAAGAACTGGGGGGAGAGAGTAAACTTGGAGTCAAAGAAACCAGTTAGAGGACTGTGGAGGTAATTCTAGGTGGATGTAAGAGGCTGGAAACACAGAAAGGAATGGACACATTTGAGAGAAATTAAGGAAGTGGACAAGGCTTCTCAACTTATTGGCTGAGGAGGGCAGAAAAAAGGGGAGATTCTTGAAAAAGAACTGTCAAAGCTATAAGTAGGACCTGGGAACAACTGTTGTTTGCCTTAATCTGTGCTATACACACTGTGGGTATAAACAAGATTAGAGAATCACAGCCCCAGTCAACAGTCCTAGTATTAATGATGAGAAAAAAAGCACAGGTTCCAGTTAAGATGGCAGCATAGGTAAATATGGTACCTTAATCCTCCCATAACCACATCAAAATTACAACTAAAGTAGAGAATAACTATCATTCAGAAACACCTGAACTCTAGATGAACAGAAGTCCTACAACTAAAGATATAAAAAGAAGCCACATCAAGACTAGTAGGAAAGGCAGAAAAGCTGATTTCTCAACAGAAACTTTGCAGGCCAAAAGAGATTATCATGAAATATTTAAAGTGTTGAAAAGCAAGGACCTACAACCAAGATTACTCTACCCAGCAAAGCTACCATTTAGATTCAAAGGACATATAATTCAATGAAAATTGTCCAACTGCCCTCTTCCTTTATATAGAGTACTAGAGGCCCGTTGCACGAAGAGATTCGTGCAATAGGCATTTCTTCCCTTGGTTTCCAGCACCGATTTTCCTCTGGCACCCGGGACCCAGGCCTTCACTCTAACTGGAGTCTGCCGCCTTTGCTACTGACTCAGGCTGGAGTCTTTGCTGTGGGGCCTGAGTGCCACTCCTGTAGATCCCCTCGCCCCCTGCCCTCCCTCTCATAGCAGGCGTCCTGCCATGCCCAGCCACTCCACGCCAGGAGCAGCTGGGCGGCCGCCATCTTTCTCCTTCTAATTTGCATATTCCCTCCTGATTGGCTGGTAGGTGTAGCAGAGGTTTGGTCAATTTACATGTTTGTCTATTATTAGGTAAGATGTATGTGCATATATCTTTTTATAGGAAAGTAGGCTTTCATTAGATCAAAAAAATCATCTCAACTCAGAACTAAAATAAACCTTGTAGGTCATCACATCTACCACCCTTCTCCAGGCAGGAATCTTTTCTCTGCTATCCCTGGCAGATGAACTACCAAACCTTGGCTCAAATTTTTCCATTGAAAAAGAGGGGCTCCCCCCTTGAGGAAGTAAGCTAACTCAAAAAGGCTTCCTTGAAGGGAGTGGAATACTGACTGGCCTGCCCTGAGCTGTTCGCTCTCTACCCTAATTCGATCCACTGGAGACACATCTTCTACTTCAGTAGCACAATGGCCGTGCAGCTATTTGGATCAAGCTGTTCTGTCCTTCTCCAGCATCCCTTCTCTAGTCTCCCTTCTCCAGTGCTTCCACTACTGACCCAATTATGTTTTCCAGGGCCTCTCCATCCTGGTCTCCATCTTCCAGATACATTCCAATCTATCAATCCATGGCACTCAGAAATAAGCCTAATACACTATCACATACAGAGCCAGACTACACACACTCACTGCTGGTTATTTTGATTAATGTAAATAAAAGGTATATTTAAAGTTTAATTGTAAATTAATTCAAAGGAGAAGAGAAGCCTGTCAACAGTGAAAGGAGATCAAGTTTTTAGCATAACATAAAGAGAAAATGGAATTCTACAGAAATTTTCTTTTAAATAGTTCAAAGAATTTCCATAGCAGTCCACAAATCCCTGCAAGGCAAGCAGACCATTTCAAGATGGAAAAACTGAGACTCAGGAATGTGCCAATATCACACTGCTGGGTCCAAACTCAAATAACTGTCCTCTAGCCCTCAGTTATTCTCTTTAGAAGAGGATGGCTTGGCATCAGGAATGGAGTGACTCACCTTTGGCTTGGTAATCAATGCATACAATACCACATAACAGACTGTAAGTTCATTATCTTGGCTGTCATAAACCTTACTGAAATAAACCTTACAGGTCTTCACATCCACCACCCTTCTCCAGGTAGGAATCCTGATTTTAATAATCCTAATATAAAATATTATATTCATCAAAATATGTGATTATATACAAAAATTTGGAGGTAGAACAGCAACATATTAGTTAATCCAACTATCCTGATTTGGCCTCAGACCATATACATTAGTGCTTATTATTGAAGGTTGTATACTAGTATATCTAACATTCTGAAAGTCATGCTTCTAATCAATAAAAATTCCATTGAGAAAATCTTAGTTCTATTGGGTAGGTATTGGTATGGGTAGGCAGTAATGTCATCTTCCTTTGAGATGGTCAGCATTGCCTCACAGGTGATGAAGAGCATGGCTCTTAAAAATACTGTACTGCCTTTTCTTTGGGTTAATCTTCCTATTCAGCTCAAATTTTCTTTCAAGCACAAAGTATCTTTGCATATTTCATATTAAGAGAACAAGGATTTGGTCTTAGAGAACCTTCAACCTCCCTGTTTGCTAGGACCCACTAAATCAGTGGTTCTCAACCTTTCTAATGCCGCGACCCTTTAATACAGTTCCTCATGTTGTGGAATGGTCTTAGGCCACCCTGCTAGCGGTTCTCATGTTGTGGAATGGTCTTAGGCCACCCTGCTAGCGGTTCTCAACCTGTGGGTCGCGACCCACAGGTTGAAAACCGATGCTTTAGAGCCTAAGACCATCGGAAAACACAGATATTTACATTACGATTAATAACAGTAGCAAAATTACAGTTATGAAGTAGCAACAAAAATAATTTTATGGTTGGGGGTCACCACAACATGAGGAACTGTATTAAAGGGTCGCAGCATTAGAAAGGTTGAGAACCACTGCGCTAAATTTCCAGCTACATCTGAAAATCCAGTACAACAGAAATAGTGATAGTTAAAACAAACAAACAAAAAGCATGCTTTCTTCAAAGTGAAACTGGGCACAACAGTGGAAATTTGGAGCTTTCCAGAGTTAGTGGTCCAGATAAATATGTGGAGCAAGATTTTCCTGCTCCACCTTGTCTAACTGCTTCACCTCTTCCTCCATCTCTTCCACGCGCTGCACCGGTTCCACGTCAACTGTAGTATACCCCTCTTCCACCGGAGGTTCATATTCTAAGTTCTGTGAAGATGTTGTAGCTGAGGAAGCAAGCACAATGAAATTCATGACCCACAAAGCAAAAATAGCAATTCTATGAAAGAGATTATATAGATTTATCTTTATTTCCTTTTATGTTGTAAAAACAAGAGAGTCCAGTTTTATTTCATGTTAAAGATTAGACATGCCAGGTACCAGGAGTAATTCAGAAATTACTTTAAAATCTGTTCATATCTGCAAATGAAGAAAAGGGAAGGAGTGTCTGACTTTACCTCCACCCAACCAAGCATAAGGGGGTGCCCAAACCCATTAGTGTTAAGTATATTTTCATTATACAGTTCTTTTGGTACCTTCCAACTGATAAAAACCAAATTAAACCTGGTCATAAATCACTTCTGAAAAACTAGGTTCCCCAGGCTATGGGATCTCAGGAGTTCTCGAAGTGATCTTGACGGTGTTGCAACATGATGCTCCTTCAACAGCCCCGAAAAGCAAAGTGAAGAACATTATTTGAATAATGCAAAATGGTAGAGTCATTTTGGAAAATAGTTTGGCAGGTGTATTTTTGTTTTTTTTTCATACCCACTTCCATATGATCCAGTAGTCCCACTCCTAGGAATATATCCAAATGAATTAATAACATATTCATACATAAAAAGTTTATGCAAATGATTATAGTAGTTCTGTTTATAGCCACTAAAAACTTGGAAACAACTCAGATGTCCTTCTACAGATGAATGGATTCTAAAAAACAACATCATAAGATACATTACTATTCAGCAAACAAAAAGAAATGGACCATTCATTCATACAATATGGATAAATCTTAAATGCATTTTGCTAACAAGGCCAAACCAAAAAGGCTAGATACTGTATTATTCCATTTATATGACATTCTAGAAAAAGAAAAACAGAGATGCAATACAGATCAATGGTTGCCAGAGGATGGAGAACAGAGTTTGAGTTCAAACAGACAGCACAAAGGAATTTGGGGGTGACAGAACTGTTGTGCTTGGTATTGTAGTGGTAGACACCTGACTCTTTGTGTTTGTGAAACCCACAGAACTATACACCCCAAAGAGTGAATTCTGTGTGCAAATTTAAAACTAAATTACTCTTATATATTTTAGAAATCACAATCATGAGTCCATGGACTTTGCCCTCTCTCCTCCTAAATCAATTGTTTTGAAGGACTTTTAAAAACAAAGTTTTGAGATTGACAATAATAATGGAAGGATTGTTAACTAGAGTATTTTTAAAAAGAGTTATCAGTTCTATATATGAATAATACATAATCGAAATTATCTTTTTTTCTAATATGAATATTTGTGGGGAAAATAGTGGGGATATGTTAAAGCTGAATCATCTAATTATGCAAATGAGGAAAAAATGTGGATAATATATATCATACAGACAACACATATACTATAAAGAAAATGGGGCCTTATGTTTTGAAAGAATTTATCTAACAAATAAATTACAATTACAAATTCTCTATGGTAAGATTAGCTAATTAAAGGATATGATTTGCATTATGCATCCTCCACTGCTTTAAATGTGGTATTTTATACAATTATGTTTATGAAATGTATTTAATGATGAAACTTATGTAATAATATTATTGTTTTTGAGAGACTATCCCTTTTGCCCTTTACTAGAAATTCTTATTATATACTGTATAGTACAGTTTTTTAAAACAAGAGATTTCTTTGGAATGTAACTACTATGCCATAAGCAGAAAAGACTGCATGAAAATTAAAAGATAAGGTGCTGTTCTTCCAAAGACTGAGATATAGCACCAATCTTTAGAAGTTTAAAATTAAATGGGAGGGAGTAATACCAACTCCCAAGCACTTCCATTGATGAGATATTCATTTTCACTGGTATGAAAGCATCATTTCAAAAAATTACAGATTAAGAAAGTTAGAATTTACTCTTTTGATTTCACACCATTATAAATAAACCATTATCTTCATTTGAAAAACTGTAACTACTCTGTAGACTACGATTTTTCTTCTGGTAGACCCTATGCAAATGCCCAAATGCACATACCTGATGATCGTGTGGTTTCCGGAGAAGTGAGGCTGATGTCACCAGATGTACGAGCAGATTCTTGTGATTCATACTGCTCAGTATCTACATCCTAGGAATTTCCAAAAGAGAAAATGACATTTCAATTTAGAGACAAAGATCTTACCTTATAATAGAGAAACATGCAAATTGACCGCACCTCCGCTATGCCCACGATTGGGCCGGCTGGAGGCTGGGGGCGGGACTCCGGGTGGCATATCTGCCATTGAGAAGATCAAGATGGCGGTGCCCAGTGGCCGGGCCCATGCCGCCGCTCCCGGGGGTGCCTGGGGCGATCGGCACCGGGGGGCGTGGCTGGGCCCATAGGCACCCCAGGGGGGCGTTGGCGGACCTATGCCGCCGCTCCCTGGGGTGCCTGGGGCCATCGGCACCCCGGGGGGGCGTGGCCGGGCCCATGCCGCCACTCCCCGGGGTGCCTGGGGCGATGGCACCCTGGGGGACGTGGCCAGGCCCATTGGCACCCCGAGGGGGCGTGGCTGGGCCCATGCCGCCGCTCCCCGGGGTGCCTGGGGCGATCGGCACCCCGGGGGGCGTGGCCGGGCCCATCGGCACCCCGGGGGGGCGTTGGCGGACCTATGCCGCTGCTCCCGGGGGTGCCTGGGGCCATCGGCACCCCGGGGGGGGCGTGGCCGGGCCCATGCTGCCGCTCCCCGGGGTGCCTGGGGCGATCGGCCACCTAGGGGGGCATGTCCGGGCCCCTCCCACCCCTCCCGCCCCTCCCGGGGGTCCCAGGGTTGATCAGCCACCTGAGGGGGCGTGGCCCTGCCCCTCCCGCCCCTCCTGGGGGTCCCGGGGGCGATCGGCCACCCGGGGGGCGTGGCCGGGCCCCTCCCGGGGGTCCCGGGGGGCGATCGGCCTCTGGGGGGGGCGTGGCCAGGCCCCTCCCGCCCCTCCCGCCCCTCCAGGGGGCGATTGGCCACCAGGGGGGGCGTGGCCCGGCCCCTCCCACCCCTCCCGGGGGTCCGGGGGTGGATGGGCCACTTGGGGGGCGTGGCCGTGCCCATCCCGCCCCTCCCGCCGCTCCCGGGGGTCCCAGGGGCGGAGGCTTTTCGGGCCTTGGGCACCAGCGGGGAGCCTGCACCGATCGCAGGAAACCACTGGGGGTCGGCTCCTGTGATCGATAGCAGGTACGCTGGGTGCGGCAAGCCCAAGGCCAGGAAAGCCTGGGGTGGAGGCTTTCCCCGGCCTTGGGCACCAGTGGGCAGCCTGCACCGATCGCAGGAAACCACTGGGGGTCGGCTCCTGCGATCCTTAGCAAGGATGTTGGGTGCCGCTGAGCCCAAGGCCACCGCCCGGGGCCAAGCCCCGACCCTGAAAGAAGGCAGAAGGCGGTGGCCACAGCCAAGGCCTGGGTCCCTGGTGCCGGCAGAAAACTGGTGCAGGCAGCCAGGTGAATGAAGGTCTATTGCACGAATCTTCATGCAAACGGGCTACTAGTATATAAATAAGAAGAAACACAGGCAGAGCACAAACTTTGATGCATTTCCCATTTCTTACAATGCTTCAATCAACTGAAACATGTCCATGAAAAAAACTGCTAGAAGATAACAAGCAGAGATTATGGGTGCCATGCACTATATATTACAAAAAACCTAGAAGAGAAGCATATTATAGATGTGCTAAAAGAGCAATCATAATAAAAATGTGTGCCAATCACAAAGAAAATATGCCTGTCAGAGATGTTAGGATGCTGACCAGCTGGTACAGAGAGGCGGGAAGAGTGAAAGTGTGTCTAAGTGTTAGAGTGTTAAAGAACAAAAATCAAATCCAGTAAATTTGAAGACCCAATTGGTTTGATTGAGCCATTCTTGAATCAAGTAGTATCTCATCTGGCAAATAGAGAGTTTCTCTGAGGAGTAGTACAAAATGGAAGAGTTTGCCGAAACTGGTTTGGCTCAGTGGACAGAGCGTCAGCCTGTGGACTGAAGGGTCCCAGGTTTGATTCCGGTCAAGGGCATGTACCTTGGTTGTGGGCACATCCCCAGTAGGGGGTGTGCAAGAGGCAGCTGATCGATGTTTCTAACTCTCTATCCCTCTCTCTTCCTCTCTGTGAGGGGTCAATAAAATATATTTTTTTAAAAATGGAAGAGTTTTATAGGCAGATGGAGGGTGGGGCAAGGAAGTACATAATACAGTTATAATTGTTTTTAATATCCTCCTCCACTAATTCTAAAGTCTGTGTTTGTTTTAAGTGGGTTTCTATTGATTGGCTTTTCTCTTTAATAGGGCCACATATCTCTGCTTCTTTGAATGCCTGGTAATCTTTGTCTGAAGGCCAAATATTGTTCACTTCACCTTGTAGGATACTGGATATTTTTTCATTCCTATAAACATGCCTCATCTTTGTTCTGGAATGTAAATTACTTGAACTCAGTTTGACCCTTTGTCTTACACCTTAATGATTTCATAGTCAGAACCAGAGCACTTAATCTGTCTTTTTTTTTTAAATATATTTTTATTGATTTCAGAGAGGAGGGGAGAGAAAGAAAGAGATAGAAACATCAATGATGAGGGAATTATTGATCGGCTGCCTCCTGCATACCCCCAAATTGGGATCAAGGCCGCAACCCTAGCATGTACCCTTGACCGGAATTGAACCTGGGACCCTTCAGTTCACAGGCCTACGCTCTATCCACCGAGCCAAACCTGTTAGGGCTTAATCTGTCTTTTAATATAAGAGCACTTCACCCAAGAACCTAGAAGGGTAGATGAAAAATTATTTTTCTCCCCCATATTGGCACACACATTAACTAAAGAATCAACATTATAGGAATAAAAGTCCAACCTTTTAGTCTCTGGCTGTCAATATACGTACGCATGAGGCAGAACCAGTAGATGTAGAACGCAGGGATTCCATTTGGCCTTTTCTATAAATAGGTAAAAAGAGAGATGGTAAGCACATCTCACTTGCCACTTATTTTTTATTTTTTTATAATTCTTTATTGTTGAAAGTATTACATATGTCCCCTTTTTCCCCATTAACCCCCTTCAGCCTGCCCTAACCCTCACTTGCCATTTAAAACAAAATTTTCTGTAATTACAATAAAATAAAGTTCAAATATTTTTGTTTAAATTATTATTTTTCTTAATACATAACATCATCAATCTTTGAGGTGTTGCTTTTCCCACAGAGAAAGTTGTTCTTTATGATATTAATAAACCATCTGGACCTTCTTTAGAATGAAGTTTATTGTAGACCTCAATACCTGTTTTTGACAGTGGTGAGCAAAGCAAGCTTAAAAAAGAAAGCCAAAGAGTATCAGTGAATTTTCTTAATTTTTAAACCAACTGATATTACAAAAAATGCTTCAGGCAAAATTTAATTTTGTTTCCTGTAATTAGAGAAACTCTCCATTCTCTGGCTCATTAACAATTTATTTCCATCCATATTAGAATTTCGATCTCAAGGTGAGAATGCAGCTTTATGGAACCTTCTTTTATAAATACTAGCTTACTTTTCACCAAATAAGTAAAGGACGAGAGAGAAAGAGAGAAAGCAAGAGAGATCACTAATTATCCGAGAGATGCAAATCAAAATGACAATTCAGTACCATCTCACACCTGTCAGAATGGCTATCATTAACAAATCAACAAACAACAAGTGCTGGCAAGGATGCGGAGAAAAAGGAACCCTAGTGCACTGCTGGTGGGAATGCAGACTGGTGCAGCCACTGTAGAGAACAGTATGCAGTTTCCTCAAAAAACTAAAAATGGAACTTCCATTTGACCCAGTGATCCCACTTCTAGGAATATATCCCAAGAAACTAGAAACATCAATCAGAAAAAATATATGCACCCCTATGTTCATAGCAGCACAATTCACCATAGCTAAGATTTGGAAACAGCCTAAATGCCCAACAGCAGATGGGTGGATTAGAAAACTATTGTACATCTACACAATGGAATACTACGCTGCTATAAAAAAGAAGGAATTCCTACCATTTGCAGCAGCATGGATGGAACTGGAAAGCATTATGCTAAGTGAAATAAGCCAGGCAATGAAAGAAAAATATCACATGATCTCACTCATTTATGGAAAATAAAGAGCATTATAACCTGATGAACAAAAAGATAGATACAGAGTCAGTAAAGCATCGAACATACTCTCAAATCACAGTGGGAAGGCTGAGGAGTGTTGGGGTTGGCGGAGGGAAGCGATCAACCAAAGGACTTGTATGCATGCATATAAGCACAACCATAGACACAAGACACTGGGAGCTGTGGGATGAGGGCATGCAACAGTGGATAGGGGAGGCTGGGGGAAGGTCAATGGGAAAAAAAAATATATATGTACTACTATATGTAATACTTTAAACAATAAAATAAAATAAAATAAAGAAAGCAAGAGAGAGAGAAAATATGAATGAATGATAATCTTGTGTTTAATACTAAAATTACTTTATAAGCCTTAAAAATTTTATAATTGACAGTTATGAAAATGTATGTTTTATGTTCAAGAGTTTTTCTTTGGCAGATCAAAGAGTGAAAAGCCCCTGAAGGGAAGCAGGGTTTGCCACCCAAAAATATCCCTCTTTGGGATATTATTTATATCAGTACTTGCTTAATGCATATTATGATATCCAAAATATATTTTTGAAACTCCTCTTAATTTTCTCCCATTATGAATAAATGATATAAGTAAAATGAATTTTTTACTGGGTCCTATGAAAAATAGAATGGGAGGAGGAACCAAGATGGCAGCAAAGTTAAACAACTAAATTGCCGCCTCACACAACAATTTCAAAAATACAACTAAAAGACAAAATGTCTACCACCCAGAACCACAGGAAAGCTGGCTGAGTGGAAGATTTACAACTAAGAAGAGAAAGGACCACAAACGCGGAAAAGCTGAGGTACTGAGGCGCGCGAATTGGGCTGGTGGCAGGCAACTGGGCGTGCGGCTTTTCTTCAACCTGAAGGGAGACAAGCTCCCAATCACTCTGAAATCCAGTTTCTGGGGACCCAGACGCCTACGGGGAGAAGCTGGACTCTCGGCCATTGGGTCGGAAACTGAGAGTGACTTTTTTGCAGAGGTGCACCCAACAATCATTGTTTACTGCGCTGGAGCGTGGGATGCGGGGACTTGGAAACGCGGAAAGGCAGAGACGGCTGACGGCAGCCATCGCCATTTGCCACGCCCTAGCCTAGTGACGCCCTGAGACCCCACCCTGCCCCACCCTGAGACCCCACCCTGCACATTCTACAAACCCACCCAGGCTCCACACAGCGGCTTTTGCATATAAATGGCCTGTTCTGTGGCAGCTTAACCAAATTAACTGCAGCTCCAGTCAGACTGTTCCAAAACCGCCCAAGCAAACAGGAGAAAACTGTAGTTCTTGCTGTAGCTCCTGCTGGGGGGCCTCAGACAGTAGCTGACCTGCACCCCATTGGAGATCCAGAAACTAGGACATCTAGTGGTCAGTGTGAGATGACACCAGATTTCAACCACTCTCATAAGCAACACATTCAAGAGGCAGACTCAGTGAGCACCAAAGCCCTACTGGAACAAGTCCTGCCCCATAAACGTGTCTCCAGTACAGCAATTCTTCCGTTATAGACACAGCGGGTCCTCACAGCCAATTGGCCTGGAGGTCAATTCCTCCCAGTGACACCAACAACAATCAAGACTTAACTACAACAAGGCTGTACACACAGTCCACAAAGGGGTACACCAAAAGTGTCTACCTCAGGTAACTGGGAGGCTGACCCATTGAACCAATAAGACACCTAGTACACAAAGTTACCCAACCAACTCAGGGAAGCAGCAAAAATGAGGAGGCAAGGAAACAGATCCCAAATGAAAGAAATGGAGGAAAACAAACTAATGGACATAGAGTTCAAAACCATGGTTATAAGGTTTTTCAAGAATTTCATGGAAAAGGCTGATAAATTTAATGAGACCCTCGAGGATATGAAAAAGGACCAACTAGAAATTAAACATACACTAACTGAAATAAAAAATATTATACAGATACCCAACAGCAGACTAGAGGAACGCGAGAATCAACTCAAAGATTTGGAATACAAAGAGGCAAAGGACACTCCTCCAGAGAAGCAAGAAGAGAAGAGAATTCATAAAGTTGAAGATAGTGTAAGAAGCCTCTGGGACAACTTCAAGCAAACCAACATCAGAATTATGGGGGTGCCAGAAGTAGAGAGAGAGCAAGACGTTGAAAACCTAATTGAAGAAATAATGACCGAAAATTTCCCCCACCTGGTGAAAGAAATAGACTTATAAGTCCAGGAAGCACACAGAACCCCAAACAAAAGGAATCCAAAAAGGACCACACCAAGACACATCATAATTAAAATTCCAAGGGCAAAAGACAAAGAGAGAATCTTACAAGCAGTAAGAGAAAAACTGTTAGTTACCTACAAGGGAGCACCCATACGATTATCAGCTGATTTTTCAACAGAAACTATGCAGGCCAGACGGGAGTGGCAAGAAATATTCAAAGTGATGAATAGCAAGAACCTACAACAGTGATGGTGAACCTATGACACGCGTGTCAGCACTGACACGCGTAGCCATTTCTGATGACACGCGGCCACTGAGGCGGCCGCATGCCAAGGATGAAACATTTGCTGCTCCGGAGGATGAAACATTTGCGACTAGTCGCAAATGTTTCATCCTCCCCTATTAGACACTCTGTGCCGGAGGTCTGTAGGCCAAAACAACAGAAGTCCACCACAGAGCGTCTAGTTCTAGGACTTCCGGTTAAGCCAGGATCTTTGCCCTCACTTCCACTGGCAGAGCAGGGAGCAGCGGAATGCAGCAGGGGACACATCTCTGGGGGCCCTGCCATTACCAGTAACCAAATAACAGTTAACCACAGCAACCATTATCTACTGTTCTGGGGTGTCATGGATTTCTAATCCATCATTACTGAGATAAGTGAGGGGGAGGCTGGGAGAGGCGAGGATTTGTGGAGTGCTTTGGGTGCCGTTTCCCGCCATTAGAAATAGCAGCAGCCATTTTAATTCACATAAGGAACACCATCTTGTTCCATAGTGCAAACTCCATTTCACCACTATTACTGTTGTGCATCCTTATTAACCCCTATTTCTGCTTATTAACCCTGCCCTTTCCTAAAAGACAGTTATATGCACCATTTTGTGGTTAGTTAGGCTAGTTAACCCCTAATTGCCTGCAGGCCTAACAAGCTATCTATAATTCTATCTTCTGTCACTGCCCCCCTGATGGAGAACCCAAAAAATAAAAAACTAAGGTTAAGTAAAGGAAGTGGTAGTAGCAGTGGCCAACCCTTTCAATAGACATGGACCGAGATGTATGGCTTTATAGAAAAAAAATGGCAGATCATTTTGTGTTCTATGTACTGAAACGGTAGTAAGCAGAACGTGGAATATAAATAGACATTTTGAAACTAATCATTCTCAGCTCTTGGAAAAAAGTGAGGATGAAAGGAAGGAATACATTTCCAGGCAGCTACACCTTTATAAGAGCCAATCTAATTCCATCTTTAAATTTATGAAAGGCTCTACAAATTTAACATCTGCAAGTTTGAGCATTGCTCACTCTATAGCTCAGCATGGAAAAGCACTCAGTGAGGGAGAATGTATTAAAGAAACTCTCCTAAGATGTGCACCAGTTCTATTTCATGATATGCAGAATAAAGATGCAATTATTAAGAGAATATCTGAGTTACCACTCAATAGAAATATCATAAAAGACCGAATAATGAGACTGAACACAAACGTACAACATCAATTAAAGAGAGACATAAGGAAGTGTAAACATTTTTCGATCTCTCTTGATGAAACTACTGATGTCACATCACATGCTCAGTTGGCCATTATTGGTTGATATTCTGATGGTCTCACAATGAGAGAAGAGTTGATAAAGTTAGTATCAGTGTCAACAAGTAAATCAGTAAGCGAAATATGTAAGGTTGTTATACAAACATTTCGTGACCTAAGCATTGATATCTCTAAAGTTGTGTCAGTGACGACAGATGGGGCACCAAATATTGTGGGGGAAAAAGTCAGATTTGTCAAATTGTTTACAGAAGCTATTGGACATCCGATTGTGCCCTTTCATTGTATTATCCATCAGGAAGCTTTATGTGCCAAGGCAGGATTCACCAACTTAAACGACTTAATGTCAGTTGTTACAAAAATAGTTAATTTAATAGCTGCTTGCCCCCTTCACAAGCGAGAATTTTCAGCACTTTTACTGGAGGTTGATTCCACCTACAGTGGACTGCTGATGTACAATAATGTAAGATGGCTGAGCCGAGGCAAAGTTCTTGAGCGCTTTGTGGAGTGCTTTGAAGAAATTAAGGTATTTCTTGACTATAAGGATCTGGGAAACTTTCCTCAGCTTAATGATGATAAGTGGGTCAACACCCTGATGTTTTTTACAGATCTCTCTGTTCATATTAATGAACTGAACTTAAAGTTACAAGGTTTTGGCAAAAGTATTGACGTTATGTTTGGATACATAAAAGCTTTTGAAAGTAAAGTTAAAATTTTCAAGCGAGATATAGAAACTAAAACTTACAAGTATTTTCCTCGAGTAACAAAGTGTTTTGAGAAGGCCAGTGCAGCTGTACAAAATGAAATGGAACTCTTGCATATGAAGTACCAGCATGTTTTAGACTCGTTACTTGACCAGTTTAGTGATAGATTTAGTCAATTTAGAAGTCTAGAACAGACCATGAAAATAATTAAGTATCCTGATGTAGTAGTCTACAGTAGTTTGGAATTAAATGGTTTCCAATGGATGCAAATTGATGATTTGGTGATGCAATTTGCAGAATTTCAAGACAGTATCTGGGCTCAGGTGTTTGTTGACTTGAGGTCAAAGCTTGAGAATCTGGAAAGGTGCCACTTGGAGAATCAAGACGAGTGCTACTACGAACAGAAAATTTGGAGTGCCTGGAACCGACTACCAGACACTTTTAGCACCTTGAAAAATATAGCAATGGCTTTACTCACAATTTTTCCCTCTACATACTTTTGTGAGGCCTTATTCTCAGCGTTAAATAATATCAAAACCAACAAAAGAAACAGATTGACAGATGAAGTTAGTAGTGCTTGCTTGGGCCTGAAGTGTACAAAATACCAATCTTCAATTGAAGATTTAGCCAATGAAATTCAGCAACAAAAAAGTCACTAATAGGCAGGTTAGTTAAAGAATTCCCCCTCCCCCTCACTTATCTTAGTTCACGGCACCCCACACAAGCTAAATAATATCAAGACCAACAAAAGAAACCGCCTGACGGATGAACAAAGAAGTCACTAAGCAGGTAAGTTAAATATTTAGTTTTTGGTTTATTAAATACAATTACATATAACAATTATACATTTATGTTATTTAAACTATAAATATCGCGAAATAATATTTTTTCCTCAAAGTGACACACTACCCGAGTTATGCTCAGTTTTTTGGCGAAGTTTGACACACCAAGCTCAAAAGGTTGCCCATCACTGACCTACAACCAAGGCTACTCTACCCAGCAAAGTTATCATTCAGAATTGAAGGGCAGATAAAGAGCTTCACAGATAAGAAAAAGCTAAAGGAGTTCATTACCACCAAACCAGTATTATATGAAATGCTGAAAGGTATTCTTTAAGAAGAGGAGGAAGAAGAAAAAAGTAAAGATAAAAATTATGAACAACAAATACATATCTATCAACAAGTGAATCTAAAAGTCAAGTGAATTAAAAATCTGAGAAACAGAATAAACTGGTGAACATAATAGAATCAGAGGCATAGAATGGGAGTGGATTGATAATTCTCAGGGAGATAGAGGTGTCGGTGTGGGGGGTACGGTAAGAGACTGGACAAAAATCATACACCTATGGATAAGGACAGCGGGGGGGGGGGAGGTAAGGGTAGAGGGGGGTGGGAACTGGGTGGTGGGGAGATATGGGGGGGAAAAGGAGAAACAATTGTAATAATCTGAACAATAAAGATTTATTAAATTAAAAAAAAAGAAAGGGAAAATAAAGCAGATGTTTTTTTGAGAAAAAAAAAAGAAGAAAAAAAAAGAAAAAGAAAATGGAACATTTTTGTCCATTGTATCAATATTCACTTTTTCAAACCATACAGGATAATCCTGTTAATTTTGTATAAAAACTAAGAAAATTAAATTATTTTTTAAGAAACAAAAGACTTGGGAAAAACTTTGACCTTCCCCCTAACTCCCTCAAAAAATTCAGACTTAGAACCTGCTCCAGGAGGGGGGCTATCAGCATAGGTAACCATAGTTTAATTTGAACTAAGTAGACAGACAGGGAAGAACCCAGCAAGGCCCCTTTGGTCAAAGCCCTCTCTGTGTCCTAATGTTAATGATGGCCCAACAAACATTTGTTTACCAAACATTTGCTTTTTCATTGCCCTGTGAATTGCCTTCCTCCCCTTTAAAGTCCCAAACCACTCCCCACCTTTTTCCTTAGCTTAAGATGGCATATAAGCCTCAACTACATGACTTGTATTCAGGCCCCATATTCTTGTAGACTCCCCCCCCCCTCCCGCCCGTATACTTACGTATGTATTTAATTTGGTCATTTTCTCCTTTTAATCTGTCTTATGTAATTTCATTTATTTAACCAGCCGGAAGAACTAAGATGGGAAAGGGGAAATTTTCTCCTCCCCCATACTCCCATCACTGCACAAAATAAGAAACTGGAGTCTGATAACAGATATAATAAAAAACAAGACAGACTAGTAACACAGTGACAAATTGGTATCTGTGAAACCTTCCAAATTCATTCAGAACATACAAAAGTAACAGAATAACTGGGTCATTCTGCATGATTTCAAAAGTGGATATTGATCCAATGGAGAGAAAAGTTTTACTTATTTATTTATAATGGTAGGAAATTAAGTTTAAAAAATATATATCGGATATAATAAAATATATATCATTTAAGAAGTATTGATTTAGATATCATAAAACAAGTTAAATTAATTCATTCATTTGTGTGTATGTTGGTACTATAAAGTGTCTAATATGTATTTATTTTTGGTTTGACATTCAACACCAAGTAACTTAGACATAAAAAGAGTTACTTATAAATTTGTCCCTACATCATTTAAATATAAAATTCCTGCCCAGCCAGTGTGGCTCAGTGGTTGAATGTCGACCTATGGAGTTCACCATTCAATTCCATGTCTGGGCACACGCCTGGGTTGCGGGCTTGGTCCTCAGTAGGGGGCCTGCAGGAGGCAGCCAATCAATGATTCTCTCTCTTCATTAATGTTTCTATCCCTCTCTCCCTCTCCCTTCTTTTCTGCAATCAATAAAAATATATTTTTTAAAAATAAAATAAAAATGAAATTCCTAAAAGATTATCGTTTATATGTAAAACTTTTTCAGTCTTTGACTTAATTTATAAATCTGTTTAGTCTAACAGAACATTTAGTGTTACTTAGTAAGTGCTGATACTTCTTCAAGGTTGTTCCTCACTTTCTGTTCTTTCTTTATAGTATCTCCCTTGCAGACCATTGTGAACAAAAAAGGGTGGTATAATAAATCTAACCCACAGTAACCTCACATGGTTTTCTAATCATACATTACTAATTGGGCAGGTCATGGTGGGTAGTCATGCTCCAGGCATATAACTTCTTTAGTAAAAAGATTACCTTTGCCTTAAGCAGGCCCTGTTCATTGTTTCCCTGCACGTGGGTTAACACACTTTTCAAGTGCTTCTTTTTTAGACTCCTTGAACTATAACCACCCTGAGGAGAGCACATAATCTTGCTAACTATTCTATAATACAATCCCCACCTTTCTTTCTCCCACCATCATGTAATCTTCCTTATGTTCCCTCCTTAATTTCAAATTAAAAGAAACTGCAAACTGTCATTCTCAGAAGTATTTTTCTCAGACTGTTGAGATCTTTTGTACAGATGTATTCTCTGCTTGGCTCAAACAAACTCATAAAAATTATCTACAAGTTTGGACATTCTTAGGTTGACACCATATTTTATCCCTTGGCTTCAACTAGGGATGACTTATATCTCTAGCTCAAGACCTCTCCCTGAGTTAGGTCCATATATCCAACTGCCTTTAGGACATGCAGTTTGGATGTCTAAAAGATATCTCAATTCAACATAGTCCAATTAACTCTTCCTCCAATGTCTCTTATCTTGGTAAACAGTGCAGTGTCACCTTCTACCCAGTCACTCAAGACTGAAACCTGCTCTTTGACTTTTCCCTCTCTTTCAACTCTCCTTTCCTGTGTATGAAATTTTGTTACTACTTTTTGTCCACCTTTTCTACCTGGTGAATTTCCTAAAGGCAGTGCACATGCTTTGAACAACTTTGTATCCCCAGCACCTCACACAATGAAAAGCACTTACCAGGTGCTTCATGAATATTTGCTGAGTAAATAAAGGAATAAACAAACTGGCCTGTCCATTCAGTCAAAATATTTGCACATCCCTCATCCCAGCTCTTTTTGGCTTGACACAATTATTTTCAAGGAAAGATGAGGCTTCTACCTCTTCCTTAAAAGCAATTAAATGACTCTAGCTGGGCTTCTAAATAGTAACTATCTATACCTGAGATAGGTAGCATGTGACTGAATGACCAACATGGTAGCCACCAACCATATGTAGCTAAATTAAAATCAAAATTAAATAAAATTATAAAATTTAGTTCTTCAGCCACATCAGCCACTTTCCAAGTTTTAAGCAGTTACTTGTGGCTAGTGTTTACTGTATTAGAGTAGATTAAAAAGATTTATATCATCTCAGAAGGATCTATTTGACAGTGCTATATCAAAGGATGCAGTGAGTTATACTGGACAAGACACTGGCTTTGACAACAAACATTGTGTGACAACTAGGTTATGCTTAAGTCCACTGGCTTGGATATCAAGAACGTAAAATAAAGGAAAGCAAATTTTTCTAAATTCCTCTGTAAATTTACATATCATGCTTCTCTATAAGTCAATATAGATGAAAAAATACTTGAGTTATAATCAGAATATACAAGTAACAGATAAACATATACATTGTTAATGAAAATCTTAATGAGTATTTTGCACCTTACTAGTCTGTGCCTGAATACAATAAATTCAGGTTGAAGATATGAAGTGTTAACAGGATTTGCAGGCACATTTATTGCTGGCCTTTGGTTAGGAACAGATACAAACAGAACTTTCTTTTCCCAAATTGTATCAGTTAATTTTCAAAAACAAAGAAAAAGATCAAAGAACTTTCTGCTAGTTGTATTTACATGAAAAGAACACCTTCTAATTTTACAAAGACAAGTACCTCTGTTTTATTATGTAAAAGCTCAAAATGTTCTTTTTCAATTAGCTTAGTGTTTTTTGTTCTCTCCATTTTAAATCTTTCCCTAAGATTTGATATGCATTGGTAAAGTATTCAATGCTGCTAAATTACTTTAGTAGAAGGTTGTTCTTGGCTGAAAACAGCATCTACTTCTACTTGCTACATAACTGAAACTATAAATATGAACAAGACTTTAAAAATTTAAACATTTGTGACAGAGTCAGAAAACTGATGACAGTAAAAAATAATCCTAAATAACTCCCCTCATTTAGCTTACAGTTGAGATGATTTAATCTGAAGTGATGGAAAAAGGAAAACCAGATATCCCTTCTTAGTTGCAAAAGTTAAGGAGCTAAATTTTTTTTTATAAATGCAGACAATTTAAAAAATGTTTTTATTGATCTTTAGAGAGAGAAAGGGGGAGGAATAGAGAGGTAGAAACATCGACGAGAAAGAGAAACATCATTGAGTGGCTGCCTCCTGCACTGTCCCCCTACTGGGGATCAAACCATCAACCCAGGCATGTGGCCTGACCAGAAATCGAATCAATTAACTCTTGGTTCATGGGTTGACGCTCAACCACTGAGCCACACCGGCTGGGCAAGGACCTAATTTTTAAGATTTCTCTAATCAAAGCTAGTCTGCAAAGTCACAGAGGAAACCCACTACCACCCCATCCAAAACATAATCTTGGGTCAGGTATCAGGCATCCTCTTTTTCTCCAGGACCAACTGCATCTCAGCCACATCTGACAAGATTGGTATTATCATCTCCAGAGTGTACATTCCCCCAAGAATCACTATGCTCTTAAGTGGTTCCCTAGGGATCATGCCTAAAACAGTCTCTATTTTCCCCAGCCTCCACCATCGCGTTCAGCATCACAGATCCGCCATGAAAAGTGGACAGAATTTGAGGTCACACAGACTTGGGTTCAAACCTCAGTTCTGACACTTTCTAGCTGTGAGACATAAACAAGTCTGTTAGCTTCCCTTAGCCCAAGTTTCCTAGTGTTTAAAGTGAGACTCATATTATTCATAATACAAGAACCTTGCAAGGTTATTGTAAAGATAAAATAATATTTGGGAAAAGTGCTTTGTAATCTGTACAGTCCAACGTGATCATCTCAAGTGCCCTCATTAATCACTCTCCCTTTGATAGCTCCGTTCCTCTAAGTATCTTCTCCACTTAAATATATTACTAGGGATATATAATACTGTAATTTTCTTTTAAATGATTCTTTTGTGATTTTAATTATCTCTCTTATAAAATGTGTTCCTCAAAGATGAATTCTGCATGCACTATCATTTCCCTGTTCCTTCAAAGCCAAGCAGAAGACTCTCTGGTATAGAGATAAGCAGACAGGGGATCAAGAATTGCGATTGTTAGAGATCACCTAGACCAATATTTTCTTTTGGGCAGGTTTGGGGGTGGGAAGATGAGTGTTGTACGGCTAATTCTACCCCCTTACTAAATCTAAAAACTGATCCCTCCTGTTAAAGGAAAACTACAGGCCCCAAATGGTGTCACCACACTAAAAGCCCATAACACAGCACCTAAATTTAATACCTGATCTAATTGCAATTTCAACCTCTCCCAGAAACATAATCTTAGTCAACCAGTATGGAAATTTCGGCTCAAGCACTAGTATGGTAATCTGTAACACAAGCCCTCTCCCCAACCCCCATAGAAAGAAGAGGCAATCTGCATGATAAAAATACTTCCCATTCTCTTCCTCCAAAGAAAAAGTGTTCTGCCCCCAAAATATTCCTTTCTTTTCTTTTGTTCATATCTCCTTACTCTATACCCTTCTTTCTATAAAGACCTTCTATTTTATACAACCCTTCCTAGTGCCCTTGTAGTTGCTAAATGGGAGGCTGCCAGATTCATGAATCATTTAATTAAAGCCATTTAGATTTTTAATGTTACTGGGTTGGCCCGGCCAGTGTGGCTCAGTTGGTTGAGCATCGTCCCATGCACCAGAAGGTCACCAGCTCCATTCCAGGTCAGGGCACATACACCGGATGCAGGTTCAATCCCCAGTATAGGGCGTGCAGGAGGCAGCCAATCAATATTACTCTATCATTGATGTTTCTATCTCTCCCTCTCACTTCCTCTCTGAAATAAATAAAACATATTTTAAAATTTTACTGGGCTGAATTTTGTTTTTTTTAACATGTTAAAATGAGATCTATTCCTTTAAAGTCATGCCACAAGCTAACCTATGAACATCTTACACAGAATGAACTGCAAATGAATATGAGCTATTACCAATCCCGTGAAGTACTGTTACACATCACTATGCTCTCCATTCTTCACAGAAAAAATGTAAACTTGTCCCACTACTGGATCCTTCTTAGTTTCATTATTGGAAAGCCTTAGTCTTTTAGAATGGAAGCAGGCCAATTCACTAAGTCAATTTATTAACATCAAATTTGCCAAAAGCAAACTTGCCAGTAGACCATTTGGCAGAATGGCCAATGAAACAAAGAATTATGGATGAAAAGTGGTTCTATGGAAAGTAACCTGACAGGATGATCTGATCATAAATTCCTAACTGGGAAGGTCATGGTGAGTAGACACACCCAAGGCATATAACTTCTATAGGAAAAGGACAAGTATCATATAGTTACACTCATATGTGGACTATAAAACAAAAAACAAATGGAACAAACAAACACATAGACACAGACAACAGAAGGGTGGTTACCAGAATGGAAGTGGCTAAAGGGAGTAGAAGGATAAAGAGGGTAAAGGGGGTCAAATTTATGGTGAAGAGGTAGACTAAGACTTTGGGTGGCAAACAAACAATGCAATATACTGATGATGTGTATTGCATATGTATTGCCATTTGTATGTCTTCTTCGGAAAAGTGTCTTTTCAGGTCCTCTGTCCATTTTTAATAGGATTCTTTGTGTTTTGTTGTTGAGTTGTATGAGTTCTTTATATATTTTGGATGTTAGAATTGTATTCTTGAAACTTACTATTTATCAATGTCACCCTAATAAACTTAATTTAAAAAGAAATACTATTAAGACCTGCTTAATCTATTCAAAATTTTAAAGTACACTGGCTTAGCAGAGCTTAAGATTATAATAGAAAGGAAAGATTTCAGGGTTCTGGGATCTTCAAGCACCAACTTGGCACCTTATCTCCTCTTATGGACACCAGGTTCCCTCTCAACCCAAATCAGGCGGGCCTGGATGCTGGCTCTCCTCTATTTCTTTTCTCTAGTACAGATTTTTCTCTCTTGTCCCTGTTCCATCCAGCTGCAGCACTAGGGACCTGGGAGTTCCCTACATGGAGTCTTTCTTAAAATTCTAACAGGAAAACTGGCCAAGAAAGTATTCCAGGTATCTTCAAAACTGTTAAAATCTTTCAATCTACTACAAATCACTAAATTTTACCAATTAAGAGATAGAAATTCTGGGGAAAACTGGTAAACTTGGCAAATGAGTCTATAGTGATAAAATCTAAAATAAAGCTAGATCATTGAAAAAATATAAAATGAATTCTTAAAAGACTTAATATTACATTATCATAAACTAAAAAATATTATATGAAATCCTAGAATACTCTTGCTATTCATGTTAAACCAGCCTTAGCCAGTTTTGATCAGTGGATAGAGCATCGGCCAGCAGACCAAAGGTCCCAGGTTCAATTCTAGTCAAGGGCACATACCTTGGTTGTGGGCTCCTCCCCAGTCCAGGCTCTGGTCAGGGCTCATGCAGGAGGCAACCAATGGATGTGTTTCTATCACATCAATGTTTCTCTCTGTCTTTCCCTAAAAATCAATGGAAAAATATCCTCATGTGAGGATTAAGAAAAAAAATTTTTTAAAAGAATATCATTTGCCCCAGTGATCCCACTTCTAGGAATATAGCCCAAGAAACTAGAAACACCAATCAGAAAGGATATATACACCCATATGTTCATAGTGGCACAATTTACCGCAGCTAAGATTTTGGAAACAGCCTAAGTGCCCATCAGCAGATGAGTGGATTAAAGAACCGTGGTACATCTACACAATGGAATACTATGCTGTGGTAAAAAAGAAGAAGGAATTCTTACCATTTGCAACAGCATGGATGGAACTGGAGAGCATTATGCTAAGTGAAATAAGCCAGTCAGAGAAAGATAAATATCACATGATCTCACTCATTTATGGAATATAATGAACAACATAAACTGATGAACAAAAACAGATCCAGAGACAGAGAAGCATCAATCAGACTGTCAAACCTCAGAGGGAAGGTAGGGGAGGGTGGGGGTAAGGGGGAGAAATCAACCAAAGGACTTCTATGCATGCATATAAGCCTAACCAATGGACACAGACAACAGGGGGGTGAGGGCATGAGTGGGGGTATGGGGGGGAAAATGGGGGGATAAGGACACATGTAATACTTTAATCAATAAAGAAAAAAATACAAAAAAGAATATTAAACCATTCTGTGATGTTTAACTTTTAACAAATTAAACATTCCTTAAAATGCTGATAGCAAGGATATATTCATTGACTATATTCAAGAATTAGTCCTTATATACAATTAAGAATAATATATTCATATGGAAAGATAAAAATTATTTGAATATATAAGAGGTCCAAAATACAGTCTGTGAGCCAAAATTAGCAGCAACTTGTTTTTGATATGAGGTAAGAATGATTTTTAATTTTTTAAAAGGTTGTCAAACAACAAATAATATATTATAGAGACCTTATGTAGCCTCTAATGTTTAAAATATTTACTATCTGGTCCCTTTCATAATAATGATTATATATATTCAAGAAGAGTATTTCTTAAGACATGATTTTTATTTTTCCATTGATTTTTACAGAGAGTGGAAGAGAGAGAGGGAAAGACAGAGAGAAATATTGATGTGAGAGAAACACATCGATTGGTTGACTCCTGCATGCGCCCTGATCAGGGCCTGACTCGGGGAGGAGCCTGCAACTGAAGTAAGTGCCCTTGACTGGAATCATATCCAGGACCCTTCAGTCTTCAGGCCAATGCTCTATTCACTGAGCCAAACCGGCTAGGGAGAGACATGATTTTTGATGAATTAATAAATTTGGAAACAGACCCGGAGACAGGGAAGCATTGATCAGACTGTCAAACCTCAGAGGGAAGGTAGGGGAGGGTGGGGGTAAGGGGGAGAGATCAACCAAAGGACTTGTATACATGCATATAAGCCTACCCAGTGGTCATGGACAACAGGGGGGTGGGGGCCTGCATGGGGAGGGGTTTGGAATGGGAATGGGGGAATGAGGACAAATATGTGATACCTTAATCAATAAAGAAATTTTAAAAAATAAAATAAATTTGGGTAAATTTTATAAATTCATCATTTCAATGGATTGATCTTGGATAAATTGATTTTTGGCAATTTAGCCACTGGACAAATTGATCATTTGGCAGAAAGTTTCCCAATTATTTGTTTTTAGTGAATTTACCTGAATTCAGCATCACTTCTCTCAAATGAAAGACTATGAATAAAGAAACATATCAAAATTTGAAAAAAAAATACAAGCAGATAAAAGATTTGTTTTCTCCCAGTGACTACAGAAGTCAGTGGAAAACTCAGAATCCCACCAAAGAAGCCCAGTCTATTTTCATCTGGGAAAGATCTTAATGAACCTGAAATTGTTCAAGATCATATTTTCCTGTTAATAAGAGACCACAACCCTCACGTTAAAAAATATTTAGCACATGAATATGGAAACTTTCTGAGTGACTGTTTCCAGAAATATTTTTATCTTAAAGGATCATTTTTAGTCTCAAAAGGTTTTCTTTCTGTTTTTGATGGGAGGGGCACAGTATGATATTTCATTCAGATATTCTGAATGAGAGGAGTATGCTATTTGAATCTACCAGTCTTCTACAATAGAGGAATTTATACCACTGACTATCCTATAGTGAAGGTCCTGGCCAATTTTAGGTGCAAATTCTGGCAGAAAGAGTATACATTTTCTGACCAATTAATCCAGTGCCAAAAGGATAAAGTGAAATGTTTGAGGCATGCATGTGTATGCACATGTGCACACAAGGGTTGTGAGGTGGGCAGAAAATGAAGTGAAATGACTTGGGAAATACTTGGCTCTTCGCTCACAGATTCCCTACTCTGAGCTCTACACTCCTCACTGCTCCCTGGCCAAAAGGACTGATGTCCATAAGAGGATAACTTAGGGTCTGTAAGCCAAATGTACCAATGACATCTTCCCTTCTTCTGTTTAAGCCATAGACATAGATTTTTTTTAATTTTTCAATTATCATTGACATTCAATATTATGTTACTTTTAGGTGTACAGCATAGTGGTTGGACAATTATATATCATATGAAGTGATACTCTTGATAAGTCTACTACCAACCTGGCATTGTACATAGGTGTTACAATATTATTGACTATACTAGAGGCCCGGTGCACGAAATTCGTGCACGGAGGGGAGTTGTCCCTCAGCCCAGCCTATACCCTCTCCAAAATGGGACATCCCTCTCACAATCCAGGACTGCTGGCTCCCAACTGCTTGCCTGCCTGCCTTCCTGATTGCCCCTAACCGCTTCTGCCTGCCAGCCTGATCACCCCCTATCCACTCTGCTGCCAGCCTGTTTGCCCCCAACTTCCCTCCTCTGCCGGCCTGGTCACCCCTAACTGCCCTCTCCTGCAGGGCTGATCACCTCCAACTGCCCTCCGTTGCAGGCTTGGTCCCTTTCAACTGCCCTCCCTTGCAGGCGGGGTGCCTCCCAACTGCCCTCTCCTGCTGGCCATCTTGTGGTGGCCATCCTGTGTCCACATGGGGGCAGGATCTTTGACCACATGGGAGCAGCTATATTGTGTGTTGGAGTGATGGTCAATCTGCATATTACTCTTTTATTAGATAGGATAGGGGCCTGGTACAGGGGTGGGGGCCAGTTGGTTTGCCCTGAAGGGCGTCCCAGATCAGGTGGGGGTTCCCTTGGGGTGTGGGCGGCCTGAGCGAGGGGCCTGTGGTGGTTTGCAGGCCGGCCACGCCCCCTGGCAACTCAAGCAGAGGCCCTGGTATCTGGAATTTATTTTCCTTCTACAATTGAAACTTTGTAGCCTGGAGTGGAGCCAAGCCTGGGGCTCCCTCCGAGGCCCGGCAGCCATTTGTGTTGGGGTTATAATTGAAACTTTGTTGCCTTAAGCGGAGACCTGGGCCCGGCCAGGGTGTGCGAAAAGCTTTGCTTCCCCTGTTGCCGGCGGCAACCCTGGCCTGCTCTCTCAAGCTCCATTCTGCCACCATTTGTTTGAATTTGTTTACCTTCTGTAATTGAAACTTTGTAGCTTGAGTGGAGGCTTAGGCCTGGCAAGGGCAGGCAGAAAGCTTGGCTTCCTCTGTTACCTAGGAAACCTTGCTCTCTGTGGCTGTAGCCATCTTGGTTTGGGTTAATTTGCATACTCGCTCTGATTGGATGGTGGGCGTGGCTTGTGGTGTGTCGGAGGTATGGTCAATTTGCATATTTGTCTATTATTAGATAGGATTTCCTATGCTGTACTTTACATCCCCATGACTATTTTTTTAAAGGTGAAGGGAAATAGATTCTTCTGGCACTTAAAATCATATTCTTTGTGTGGGCTGATATATAGTTGATATATAACTGATATGTCTGAAGCTTATACATCTAAGCTTATATATAACTAAACCTGTATCATACACAATAGTTCAGATAATTTTAGAATTTTATTATGAAAATTTAAAAGAAAACATTGAGCTTCAACTATTTAAAATAGGGAATCCCTTTAAAAATTACCTGATTGGTAATTACTTTAATCCCATAGCTAAGAAACTCAATCCCTGTCTTAGTTATGTGTTAACAGACTTGCATCCAACCATTACTAATATGCAATTAAAAAGGAATAAAACTCAAATGCTCCAATCCTCATATATTTCAGTGTTTTACAAAAGATGGAGTCCAAATGGGAAAATATCCACCAGAGGCTTATTCGATCCATTTCATAGAAAACATCCCTGTTTCTAAAGGGCCTGTTTGAACTACTCTAATGTGCTTTTTTGGTCATACCAATTTTCTATAAACACATCAAAAAATGAATACATCTAATGTTACTCAGTAGTATTTCCTCACTAGGATGGAAAAATATGAAATGCCTAATATTCATAAAACTTAGAAAGTATATGCAAATCATCAACACGGTAAAAATTCCAGTCTGATGTCCTGTGTCTTGAATGGCAAGTAACTATGATAAGCAGTGCCCTGATATCAAAGAATAAAAACAAAGCAGACAAGCAACAAGTAAACAAAATCCCTTTGCTATGAAAATATGGTAGGCCATCAATAACCAAATTTTTTTTCAAGGTTTTATCAAGTTGAAAAAGATATTGCTATTATTGGCATCTCCTTAAGAGTACAGAAATATTAAACAAAAAAAATCACCTTTTGAATATGATTAGTGTTCTGTGGTCTCCCCCTTTTTCAAAAGTAAAGAAGGCAACATATAGTGTTGGTTGGTGAGTCACTGGAACATACCTGGATCCCAGCCTGGATGCCAGCCGCTAACACTAAAGACATTCATAGGCAGCATGAATGTCAAGGCTACACAGTTCCCCATCATATATTTGTGGAAAATTCATTCCAGGAGAAATTCATAAATCAGGCAAGAAACTATACTAAGACCAGCACTGTGTGGTAAGGTATAAAAAGAGTTAGCTCTGTTCCTATTAACTAGAAAGCCTTGTAAGCCAAGCTTTCCAGCAGAGGATAAGATGTTCTATGGGGATGCATTTCCTGCTCCAAGAGAACAGTCTTTGTAGGCCTAGAACTGCCAATTCAGATGCGTTTTTATAATTTATCTGGTACCATATTTACTTGCATACATTATTATTTTCATATCTACCTCTATTATCAAATATTTCTTCCAGTGTGAAAAGGTCTGAAAATTTTTTTATGAATTAAAGTTCATCATTGTTCAAAGACATGGCACTTCAAAGGAAGGAAACACACATAACATTTTCACATCGCAAAAGAGAACAGGGCCAATTTCTTTTAAATACAGCCAGTGGTTCAAAGGGCCTGGCCTGTGAACATATATTCATGGCAAGGTTTTGCCAAACAGCCCATGCTTTATTTGGCATCTCAATCTTCCTAATTTATAATCTACTCTCTCAACCATTTCTTGAAGGTGACATTCTATGTGCTTCTTCTGTCACTTGGACTATTTCTGAGCCAGTTGGGGAAATGAAACAACAGAAGTCAGTCAAGTCCTAGCATATGTTAAAAGAAAAAACAACTTTTTATATGTTTCTTTGCTGAACGTTAAAACACTGGTAGCCTAAATGTTGGCTTTGTAAATATGATATATTACTTTAAATTTAGTTTATTTTTATTTTTCATTCTGCAAATCAGCCCCCTTAGTTTAGAGTAGCAAGGTGGACACATGGCTAAAACGAGTTAATTAAATAACATGAGCTACTCTCTGTACTGAGGGAGACACAAGCTGAATGCAATTTGGATATTTCCCTCTTGGAGCTTTGGATTATCTAGAAGTGCTAAGTCTGTCTCTGTGATCTCTAGGAAAAGTGAAGAGTGTCAATAGGAAAGGAGAAAGTGAAGAGAGAGCTCTTTCAAGCCATGTGGCAGGAAGAACTTCTGTGAGGAGAAGGAATTAACTGCTTTCTGGATGGCAAGGTGGAAAAGACATCTAAGTCAGTGCAGAAAACAGGAACAAAGATACAGTGAAAGAGCTTAGACGGAATTTACAGAATGGTGACTTCATTATGATTTCTTATGCACATCTCCACACTAGGCAGTAAGTTTTATGAGGGTAGGCACAGTGCTGGACACTGAGAACACAGCCTCATAAAGTTTACAGTTCTGTGGGGAATCCAAAAAATGAACAAATAGTCCAAAGATAACTTACATCCAGAGACAGAGAAGCATCGATCAGACCATCAAACCTCAGAGGGAAGGTAGGGGAGGGTGGAGGTAAGGGGGAGAGATCAACCAAAAGACTTGTATGCATGCATATAAGCCTAACCAATGGACACAGACACCAGGGTGGGTGAGGGCATGAGTGGGGGGTTGGGGGGCAATAGGGTAATAAGGACACATATGTAATCACTTAATCAATAAAGAAAAAAGATAAAAAGATAACTTACATTTACAAATAATAAAAAGTATGACGAAGGGGAAAAGGGCAGGGTGTCATGGGAAGAAAACCAAAAGTGGACCTAGGGGAGTGTTATAAGTCAACCATGTGACAACACTAATGGAAGAGTATTTCAAGTTCAGGACATAAGCACGTGCAATGCTTCCATGTTGGAAAATTCACAGATGAGAAGAGGCCAGTGCAGCTGGAATATAATAAATAAAAGGGAGAGTAGCACAAAAGGGAGGTTTGAGGAATAGGTATGAGAGCAGTGTGCTTTACAGATTATACAAAAGGATTTTCGATTTTATTCTAAAAGCAAGTGGAAACCACTGAAAACTTTTGAGCAGGAGAAGGGCACGATTATATTTCAACAAATGGTTTCATATGTCAAAAAATATGAACTTCAACATCACATTTTATATAAGTACGAGCTCAAATGGGCCACGGATACAAATGTAAACCCAGAACTATAAAAAATTTAGAAAAAAATAGGAGAAAATCTATGTGACTTTCAGTTTGGCAATGAGTTCTTAGACATGGCACCAAAAGCATAATCTGTCAAAGAAAAAAAAAAGGTAAAATTATCCTTTGTCAAAATTAAAAACTTTTGTTCTACAAAAGACACTAAGAAAATGAAAAAAGAAGCTACAAAATAGAGTAAGTACTCTGACAAGACTTATATCCAGAATATACAAAGAATTCTCAAAACTCAATAATAAGAAAACAGATTTATTTTAAAAATAAAAAACATTCACATATTTTAATGATAAAGATATGCTCAATATTTTTAGTCATTAGAGGAATGCAAATTGCAACCATAATTCAATACTCTAGAGAAGTGAAATGAAAGCTCATGTCCACCAAAAACTTGTACACAAATGTTTATACAGCAGTTTTATTAAAACCTGCCAAAACCCAGCAAAAACCCTGATATCTAGCTCTTAACAGGTAAATAAATAAACCATGGTACATCCATACATTATATGGAATGCAACTAGGCAATAAAAAATTATTGATGCATACAACAACTCAAGTTAATCTCAAAAGACTAATGCTGAGGGAAAGAAGCCAATCTCTAAAGATTATGTACTATAGGATACTAATTATATGACATTCTCAAAAAGATAAAACTATAGAAATAAAAAATAAAATCAGTGGTTGATAGTAATAGGGATGACTCTAAAGGAACAGCAGAAGGAAGTTTTTTTGGGGGGAGTAATGGAACTGTTCTTTATCTTGACTATGATCATGGTTACACAAATCTATGCATGTGTTAAAAACCACAGAGCCCAGCTGAGGTGGCTCAGTGGTTGATTGTTGACCTATGAACCAGGAGGTCATGGTTTGATTTCTGGTCAGGGCACATGACTGGGTTGCGGACTCGATCCCCAGTAGGGGGTGTGCAGGAGGCAGCTGAAAAATTATTCTCTCTCATCATCGATGTTTCTATCCCTCTTCCTTATTCTCTGAAATCAACATATATAATTTTTTTAAACACACAGAGATGACACCAGCCAGGTGGCTCGGTTACTTAAAGTGTCATGTTGTACACCAAAAGGGTTTCAGGGTCAATTCCCAGTCAGGGCACATATCTAGGTTGCAGGTTCAATCCCCAGTCCGGGCACGTGTGAGAGGCAACCAATTGATGTTTCTCTCACATCAATGTGTTTTTTTTCCTCTCTCTCTCTCCTTTTCTCTCTCTCTAAAATCAATAAATAGATTCTCAGGTTAAGATTTAATAAAAACAAACCATACATATGTATGTCCCGAAAAAATAAGTCAATTTTAATGTATAATTAAAAAAATGAAAGTATGTGTCCACAAAAAGACTTGTAAAAGAACATTATAGCTCTATTTGCAGTAACCAAAAACTAGTAAGAAATGTCCATTAAAAGAACATGAAACAGACTGTCAAATCTCAGCAGGAAGGTGGGGGTGGGTGGGAAGAGATTAACAATAAAGAAAACCTAGCAAATTGTGGTATATCTAGAATAGAATGCTCCTCAGCAACAAAAAAGGAATGAACAACTGATACATATGATGTGATGAATCTCAGAAACATTATGCTGAATTTAAGAGGGCAGACTCAACAGAGTATATACTATATGGTTCTACTTTTATGACATTCTAGTAAAGGAAAATGTAATCTATAGTAAAAACTATCAGAACAGAGGTTGCTTCTAGGTGAGAGGATAACAGGAAAGGGGGCACAAAATACTTTCCAATATGTTGAAAATATTATATGTCTTAATAGGAATGTGGGTTGCATGGGTTCATGCATTCATCAAAGCTCACAAGGAATAGTACACTTAAGATCAGTACATTTCATTATATGTAAAATTTACCTTAAAATATAAACAATATGAACTCACTTGAAGAAGCTTGCTTTACACCATGATCTTGAATTGGCAACCTTAAAACTACTCTCTGTGCATTCTAGATTTGAACAAATGAGTAAATATATTAATGACAATGGGGCCAAGCCTCTCTGGTTATTGACGAGTGTTGCAAAGTGGAAATGGGAAGACTAGAATGAACCCTATGGTGCTGGTTTAGAGTAGGAGGTATCAATACGAACTTATGGTTTATATTATTTTATATACATAAATACACAAAGGTACATATACATATAAATCGGTAGATATGGAAATAAATATAGATATAGATCTTTATAGCTATGTCCATGCATGCATAGTATTTGTTTCCTAGTTCTGAAAGCACTTAGAAGCAATAACAAACCAGTAACAATGAGCACAAGTAATGCCCAGATCTTGGTTTCTAAATATCTCCACTTAAAGAAGCCAGGGTTCCTTTGACTAAGGCTTAGAAAACCAAATAATTTCATGGCTGAGGCAGAGAAAGTACAAAATGAAGCTGAAACATCATATAGCACCAGAAAGTAAGGAATACTACAAGAATTGTGGAAAGCACCAAAAAGACACAGGAGCCAGAATAAAAGGGTTGCCACTGGTCGATTCTGGGACAATCTAAGCATTGAAATCCTATATAATAAAGAGGCAATATGCAAAATGACCATCACTCCAACACACAAGATGGCCACCCCCATGTGGTCAAAGAAGGCGGCCCCCATGTGGACACAAGATGGCTGACACAAGATGGCCAGCAGGGGAAGACAGTTAGGGGTGACCAGGCTGGCAGGGGAGGGCAGTTAGGGGTAACCAGGTCATCAGGAGACGGCAGTTAGGGGCAATTGGGCTGGCAAGGGAGCAGTCAGGCATCTATCAGGCTGGCAGGGGAGTGGTTAGGGGTTGATCAGGCTGGCAGGCAGAAGCAGTTGGGGCAATCAGGCAGGCAGGCAAGCGAGCGGTTGGTAGCCAGCAGTCCTGGATTGTGAGAGAGATCCCAGATTGGAGAGGGTGCAGACTGGGCAGAGGGACACACACACACCCCCATGCATGAATTTCGTGCACAGGGCCTCTAGTAAATGATAACAGTAAAATGTAATCCATTGAATAAATAAATTGAAAATATAATGAATGAGGAAAAGGGGAAGAGAGAGGGAGAGGAGGGCAGGGATGGGAGAGGAGAGGAGAGAAGGAATAGAGGAGAGAAGAGGAATGGAGGGGGAAGCGAAGGAGAGAATAATGACAAATCAAATGGGACAAAGTGTAAACAGTTGTGAGTATGGGTAAAGGAAGATACATATGGTAGTTCTTGGCAATGTTCAAATAAAAATTTTTTTAAAAGTTTAATGGAGCGAGGAAAACCAAAAGGGCGGCATAGGTAAACACCTAAACTGCTGCCTCACACAACAATTTCAAAACTACAATTAAAAGAAAACAGACAACATCCAGAACCACAGGAAGGCTGGCTAAGTGGAAATTCTACAACTGGAAGGAAAGAGAAAAGCACACTGAGACTCAGAGGAGCTGCAAGAGGCAGAGGTACTGAGGCACACGTGCGGAGAGGACTGGCAACTGAGTGCGTGGCTGGCTTTCTCAAGCAGGAGGGAGACAAAAGCTCCCAACTGCACTGAACTCCAGTTCCGGGTGAGACTCTGGGGACACAGACTCATTCAGGGAGAAACTGGACTGTCTGGCAGCGGGCGGAACTTGAGGCGGCTTTCTCTCAGAGGTGTTTGCAGCGATTACCACGGGACACTGGGACACAGGGGCCTATTAGGGCAGGGCTGATGGGAAACCAATGCTGTCTGCTCCGCCCTGAGACTCCGCCCCATCCAAGCTGAGCACAGAAGATTTTGCAAGTCTTGTCTCATAAGGGTGTCTCCAGCACAGAAGTTCTCCCAGCATAGACACAACTGATCCTCACAGCCAATTGGCCTGGAAGTCAATTCCTCCCAGTGATACCAACAACAATCAAGGCTTAACTACAACAAGACTGTGCACATAGCCCACAAAGGGGTACACCAAGAGTGTCCACCTCAGGTAACTGGGGAGGCTGAGCCACTGGGCCCTATAGGACACCTAGCACACAAAGCTACCCTACCAACTCAGGGAATAAGCAAAAATACGGAGACAAAGAAACAGATCACAAACGAAAGAAATGGATGAAAACAAATGACTGGATATAGAGTTCAAAACCATGGTTATGAGGTTTTTCAAGAATTTTCTAGAAAAGGCCAATAAATTTAGCGAGACCCTCAAGGATATGAAAAAGGACCAACTAGAAATTAAGCATACACTGACTGAAATAAAAAATATTATACAGAGATCTAACAGCAGACTAGAGGATCGTAAGAATCAAGTCAAAGATTTGAAATATAAAGAAGCAAAAAACACTCAACCAGAAAAGCAAAATGAAAAAAGAACCCAAAAATATGAAGATAGTGTAAGGAGCCTCTGGGACAACTTCAAGCATACCAACATCAGAATTATGGATGTGCCACAAGAAGAGAGAGAGCAAGATACTGAAAACCTATTTGAAGAAATAATGACTGAAAACTTCCCCCACCTAGTAAAAGAAATAGACTTACAAGCCCAGGAAGTGCAGAGAACCCCAAACAAAAGGAATCCAAAGAGGACCACACCAAGACACATCATAATTAAAATGCCAAGAGCAAAAGACAAAGAGAGAATATTAAAAGCAGCAAGAGAAAAATAGTTAGTTACCTACAAGGGAGCACCCACATAAGACTGTCAGCTGATTGTTCAACAGAAACTATGCAAGCCAGACGGGAGTGGCAAGAAATATTCAAAGTGATGAATAGCAAGGACCTACAACCAAGATTACTCTACCCAGCAAAGCTATCATTCAGAATTGAAAGGCAGATAAAGAGCTTCACAGATAAGAAAAAGCTAAAGGAGTTCATCACCACCAAACCAGTATTATATGAAATGCTGAAAGGTATTCTTTAAGAAGAGGAAGAAGAAGAAAAAGGTAAAGATAAAAATTTTGAACAACAAATACATATCTATCAACAAGTGAATCTAAAAATCAAGTGAATAAAAAAATCTGATGAACAGAATAAACTGGTGAATAAAATAGATTCAGGGGCATAGAAAGGGAGTGGACTGACAATTCTCGGGGGGAAAGGGGTGTGGGGGGTGCAGGAAGAGACTGGACAAAAATAGTACACCTATGGATGAGGACAGTGGGGGGAGGGTAAGGGCAGTGGGTGGGTTGGGAACCAGGTGGAGGGGAGCTATGGGGGAAAAAAGAGGAACAATTGTAATAATCTGAGCAATAAAGATTTATTACACATTAAAAAAAAGTTTAATGGAGCTAAACAAAAACTTTTAAGTCAAAAGAGAGCTAAATGTTGTCACACTTCTCCAGATGCCTAATACACAGTCTAACATCTTCATTTGAGGATGACAAATGAATACCATGAGGTAAAAAATATTCCATTGTTAATTGTCTGAGTAGAAGAAGCAACTGCAAGCATATTTATCCACAACTACTTTTCATAAATAGGTTAGTACTCAGATAATTCACCCCATATTTTTCTAAACTTTGATATTTATTAGACTTCTTTTTATTAGTGTTTAAATCTTCAGTGATTTCAGGATTGCTTCAATGAGTTTTGAGTACAAACTCTTACTGAGAGCTTTTCAAAAAACAATAATAACAAAATTGCTTTTATCAATTGTAAATATAAAACAGTGTAATTTTATATTTTTAGGTGATCAAACTAATTTGTCATGTAGCTGAAGATAAGAATGTGGGCTGGTTAGAGGTCATGTACACTAATAAAAGAGAAAGATTCAAATTGACCGTACCTCCAGGACACCCACCAGACAATCAGCAGTGAATATGCAAATTAACACAACAAAGATGGCAGGTTAATTTGCGTATGCAGGCTCCATGCGGACAGGGTGGGGTGGCGCCAAGCAGCCTGGGTCCCAGGGATGGGCACCACACCCACAGGCTCCCAGGACCATCACCAGCCCCAGGAAGGCGAGCACAGGCTGCGCCAAGGCAAGCCCACAGGCTCCTGGGACCATTGCCGGCCCCGGGAGGCAAGCACAGGCTGCGGCCCAGCACAGGCCAGAGTAAAACGTTGACAGCAAGTCCTTTCAGTATAATTGGGGCATTAGAGTCCCACAGAATGATCATTTCCTTTTCTATGAAACACATAACTCTGACACACTATTTACACTTAAATAAGTTCCATATATTTTGACATTTTATAGCCCTGGAAATTTACATATAATGATCAGCAAAGTGAGATGAAAATAATTTTTAAGCTTTTAAAGATGTAACTAATTTCTGTCTAGAAGACATACCAATTCAAAAAAGTGATGGTTTTATTGTCCTATAGGACATTAGCCAGATCGTATCTAATTTAGCAGTTTTACTTTAGGCTTTCATCTTTGGAAATCACATTTGGAACAGCATTATCATCCTGCCAGTCCCTTTACTGAGTTAAACAGAACTTTTGCATCCGCTATTATGTATTCGAATAAGAATTATGTATTTGACACATGCAAAATTTTGTTTTGACACAGTAAAACAAAAGATCATTTGATTCTTCCCTGGAACTCAGAAAAGCACAAACTTGAATCACTGGTGTGGCTTAGGCTAATTTTCCAAATATCCTATATAATAAGAGCCTAATATGCAAATTGTCCCCTCGGGAGTTCAACCACTCATTATGACATGCGTTGACCACCAGGGGAACATGGCGGGTGACACGGCACTGACAGCGGGCAGCAGTGGAGGTGCTGCCGGCCCCGATGGGCCTCGAGCTGGGGCCCCATCCCTGCAGGCCACCCCAAGGGACCCCACCTGTGCACTAATTCGTGCACTGGGCCTCTAGTTGTTAATAAAGTTCATGTAGGGATCTTCACAGAGCCAAGAATTCTCTTTTTCAGGCCTACAAATT